>NC_136072.1:1174387312-1176787312 GCF_964261635.1 Lissotriton helveticus | reverse complement strand
CAGAGCTTGAATAAGGAGACCATGCTGAATCTTGGTTCCATGAGAAGTCATGAAACCTCTCTCCTGCCAGAGCACTCCAAAGTCGTGTACGACTCCAAATGCGTAGCGTGAATCTGTGTAAACATTAACTTTCAGGTTCTTAGCGTGTATGCAGGCTTGTGTCAGAGCAACTAGCTCTGCTGCTTGGGCAGACAGGGTGTCAATACGGTGTGTTTCTATAACTTCAGTGTCAGTAGTCACTGCATACGCGGCTACTAGTTCTCCTGTACTTGTTCTCATACATGAACCATCCACATAAAGTGTCAGGTCGGGATCTGGTAATGGGATGTCTGTCAGATCTTGTCTTGGCTTAGTCATAATATTAACTACTTCCACACAGTCGTGTGTGGCAGGATTCGAAGTAACTGACGGTAACAGTGTAGCAGGATTTAGAACGTTGCAGCGTCTGATTTCTATGTGTGGCTGGAACAGTGTCAATTCATAACCTGTTAAACGTGCAATTGTCAAGTGCTGAGTCTGGGTACGGTTTAAAAGAACTTCCACGGAGTGTGGAACTTGTACTGTCAAGGAGTGTCCTAACACTATGGAATCACTTTGTCTGATAGCTAGTGCTGTGGCAGCAACTGACTTGAGGCACGCAGGCAGAGCCTGGGCTACAGGATCTAATGTGCTCGAAAAATAAGCACAGGGCTTGTATTGTCCTGCTTGATCTTGTGTGAGAACAGATAATGCTGTACCTTCGCGTTCTGTGACGAAAAGTGTAAAAGGCTTACTGTAGTTCGGTGTAGCTAGAACTGGAGCTTGGCATAAAGCTTTCTTTAACTCATTGAAACTAAGTGTATGTTCAGATGTCCAAGGGAGGACAGTCGATACGGCTGCCTCCTGTGTCGTTAACTGTATCAGTGGCTTAGCTAGAAATGCATACTGAGGAATCCATTGTCTGCAGTAAGAAGTAAGGCCGATAAAAGCACGTACCTCCTTCTGGGTCTTGGGCTGAGGAAGACTCGCTATTAACTGGATACGGTCTGGTGTCAACTGCCTACCCCACTTGGACAGTAAGTGGCCTAAGTAGATCACTTGCTGTACACAGAATTGAAGCTTCGAAGGGGACACCTTGTGCCCCATCTCGGCGAGAAAATACAAGACTGTAAGTGATGCTCGCTCGCAAGCACGTTCAGAACGGGCTGTGATCAGTAGATCATCGACATACTGGAGCAGGGCAGTGTCAGTTGGCATGTGAATGTTGTCTAGTTGTCTCTTAAGTGCTTGACTGTAAATGCTAGGACTTTCTGTGAAACCTTGAGGAGCTCGTGTGAACATATAGCTCCTTCCATTTAAACAAAATCCGAAAAGAAACTGGCTGTCTGGATGAATGGGGACACTGAAAAACGCGTTCTTGAGGTCTATGACTGTGAAAAATGAGGCTTCGGAATCAATGGCTGTCAATAGGGAAGAGATATCTGGGACGACTGGGTACTGGGGAATAATACATTTATTAAGTTCTCGTAGGTCAATCACTAATCGATATACTGGGGGTGCATTTGGATCAGTACGTTTCATGACTGGAATGATCGGAGAATTACATACATTGGAGTCAGTTTCTACAACTACTCCTTGAGCCATGAGCTCGTCAATAATTTTGGATAAGGCTGCTACAGCCTCAGGTGGCAATCTGTACTGTCTGATTCGTGGTAACACTACACCTGGCTTGAGAGTCACACGATGGGGTGTGATTTGCATATAACCTACATCAGTTGGACCTTGCGCCCATAGATGCTGCGGAACATTGGACAATCTCGGATCAAAATCTCGTAATACATAGTGACCCTTGAAGTCACGTAAGAACAGTCGTATTCCCTCTGGGGAACAGCAAATAACTGCACCTAATTCTTTCAGTGTCTTAATGCCTAACAAATTTTCTGGACACGACTTTGTAAGTAACAGATCAGTAGTGCGGGACAATGGACCTACTTCTAGAGTAACTGGCTTAGATATCTCGTTTACAATAGGCTTTCCTGAAAATCCAAGGGAAACATTTCTAGAGCCTGAGAGCGGAGCCCCTGGAACTTCGGCGTGACTAATGGTGGTCCTACTTGCCCCTGTATCAATCAGAAACTTTCTGTCTTTCCCTAGTACTTGACTATGAACATAGGGACCCTCTTGATCTACAGGTATCTCGATGAGAGGCAAGCCTACCTCCCTCTCTAGGCTGTTTCATGAATACGGTTGATACTCTGGATACTCGGACTGTGCATACTGATACATCTGCTGTGTAACATGCTGTGTTGCAGCAATAGGCTGCGGTACTGGAACTGTCTGTTGTGCATTCTGTGGCTGAGAAGTCTGTGAAACTTGTTCTTGTCTAGGCGGACGTGGTCTTTCTTTAGTCTTACCGGTAGCTATGTTGTGTTTCAGAACTGCACACTCGTTTATATAATGACCTGGCTGTTTACAATAATTGCATGTCCCTTTAACGGGAACTGCAGGATGACTTGCTTGATTCGGACCCCTCTTCTGACTGTCTTGAGGAACAGATTGTGCAACTAGTACTTTCATTTTCGTGTCTTTCATACGTTTTCTTTCGTGATCTTGCTCTTCTCTGATTCTATTCTGGTGGTACTGAAGCATCTGTAACATCTGGGACGGGGTATTAGCTTGCCAGGTACTTTCGACTTTCAGAACTCGATTCTTAACTTGTGGACTTGAATTCTCGACTAATTTAGTAACAAAAAGATGAGGGTATGACTCGCTACTTGTCTTGAGGCCACTGTTTATAATAAAACACTTTTCAAATCTAGAATAAAAATCACTAGTGTCTTCGTCTTGTTTCTGTTTACAGGCTGAGATTGCATCCCAGTCTTCATTTTTAGTGGCTAATAATCTTGGCAAAACTTGAATTAACAGCTCTGGTAATTCTTTACATTTTTCTCCAAGACCGGTACCTGGTACTCGTATCTTATCTTCAGCTTCTAGAACTGCCCAATCGATCTTTTTCTCTCCCACCTCCCATTCTTTTTCCTTGAGTTTTTCATATACCCCTGCGGGCAACAGGACCTTTAGCATTTTAATAATATCTGGATACGCGTATTCTCCCATACGGAGCATGTCTTTTAATTCTCGGTGGAACCCTGCTGGATCTTTGTCGTGACAAGGAATTCATTTCTTCATCTCTAAGAGTTCCATCTTTGTAATCGGGGTGTAAACAAACACTCGTTGCATTTCACCATCTGTTGTCCTAACTGGGTGTACTTCTCGTAACGGATTCTGTCTGTCTATGTAAAAGGGTTTACTTTCTGGGGGTGAGACATGAACAAAATGCGGGTTCAGAAACGTTCTATATTTGTGACGCTGTTCTAGAATGACACTAATTAAATCGGTACCTAAACCTTTCCATCTATACTGGAGTAACTCGTTCAGGACATCGTGTAACGGACCTGGATCAGAATGTTGACCCTCATACAGAGTAATGAGGTGCTGGATCATATACATACCCACCAGTCGTTGCTCGGCTGGGGGCAATTTCAGAAACATTTGTGCCACTATTTCATCTGGAAAAGTGGTAGAATCAGTAATCCATCGGACTGCTGATCGGACTAGTTCTTGTTCATGCATAGTACTTAATTCACTGTAACCGATTCGTGATTTCAGAATGTGATCGGTAGCTTGAAATACTTGTTCTAGAGAACCTTGTTCTGGTGCCGGATGATGAAAAACTGTCTTGTGTTCTAGGCATAAATGGCGATCTGGAAATCTAGATTTTCCTACATACGCTATTCTAGTGGGATTCTCGTCGTCTACCTCTTCAGTAGAAGAGTCATTCTTTTTCTCGCTTACTTGTGCTGCTTTACGTTGTTCATGTAACTTTATTATTTCTTTACGGATTTTCTTGTACATACTCTCTATACTACTGATAGTCTTGTGCTTACCCTCGGCTATATTATCACTCCACCTTGTCAGGATTCTCATTTCGGCCGGATCTTTAGTCGGGTAGTCTTGTTCTCTTATTAGACAATTAATCAGAAACTTTAATATCATGAGCTGGATCTCAGCTTTCCTTTGAGACATGGCTTCGCCAATACTTTCTGGATCATTCCCTGTACGGATGAAACGATATATTCTGTCTAGATCTCCTTTCATATCTGGTAGGGTGTCTAAATACCCGGTCACCCATCTTACACGGATGGAATATATTACTGTACTATCATCACCTGCGACTGGATCATAGCGGCATTCAGTGAGAGCTCGTCGGATATCTGCAACGGACTTAAATTTGGGCGTACGCTGTAACGCACATTCATGTAACTCGGCCAACGTTCTACGTTGGTGTGGTGGCGGGGTACCAGGAGGACCTCCTCCTGCGGCCCCTAAACTGGAATCGTCGACTGATACTCTTCGTGCTGGTAGAGTGGGAAATTGTAATGCAGGCTGAACCGGGGGTACCGTAACAGGTACTCCGGTGTCTGGAGGAGCAGGAATGGCATGATTTACAGGGACTGGCGGAACAGGATTTGCATATTCTGGGACTGTGTCGTCCAAGTAGGACGAGATGAAAATATCAGCTGCGGTCGGTTTGTGACGTAGCTTAGTCGGAACTAATGGTGGCGGAAAATTACTGGATGCCTCCGGGGTCGCTTTTGGCAAGCCCTCGGCAAGAAGAGGATACATACCCTTAATGAGGGTATGCCTCTGTCTGTCGGACTGTTCGGTTTTGACTCGTTCACCTATCTCGATTAATTCCCTTTCTTGGGCTCGTTCTAAAGATTCTCTACTTAATTCTGACTTTCTGATTTCTTTTTCGGTTCTCTTATGAGATTCTTTGCGCCATAACTCGATGGCATCTTTCTGTGACTGTCTGGCTTTCTTTTTCCATAATGCTTCTTCTACTCGCATGATGCACTCGGCATCCCATGTGCCTGATACAGGCCATCTATACTTTTCCTCTAACTGTTTGGTATACTCTACCCATAAATCTAGATATAATATGGCGCTTATGCCAATGCTTTTGATACATAAAATGACCTGGACTGTCCCTAGGCGGGACAGGAACTGCTGCTTCTAGCAGACCTTTTCTGGTTTTTAGCTGACGTAGTTTAGAAAATAAGGGCATGACTGAACTGTAACCTAGACACAATACGTAATTACAATACACAATGAACACGATAAATACTCCACATTCATACCACGACATTACAATACATGAAAAACATTTAAAATAACAGTTCGAACAGAATACTACCTGGAATACTGGAAACAGAATACATGAATTTTCTCGAGAAACAGAACTGACTAGAACAGAAACTAGATGTACTGCTAAAACAGTACGAAACTCACCGGTCTCATAAAGAGACACGTTAGGACCCGCATCCACCAAAGTGGACACTTCGTTTTGGGTCTGTGTACCACCAACCCACGGACCAGAGTCAATTAGATTGACCCTGTCTAGATACTACCCCAGCAATGGTACTCACCGGGCAGCAAGAACGGAAGGCCTCGGACTGGACTGGACTGCTTCGACGCCGGACGGACGAACTTCGGACTTCAGTTACGGGTGGGCCTCCGGATACCTCGGACCTTGGACTCTCGGCTTGGGCTCTGGTCGGGACTCACCGCGTTCCTCCACCGCCTCGTCTGGATGCTGGACCGCCACCTCCGTCTCCTCCGTGGGCCTGAGGGATACTTGAAGCAGAAATATCTGCCGGTGCGCAGAAGAGTTCCGTCACGGCTGCAGAGGGTCAGGGGGCCGGCGTGGCTTCGCCGGCGCGTGGGGAAAGGGCAAGTCCCTATTCGGGCGCCATTATGTGGTATATAAATAAATAATACCGGATCTAGGTTTTACTGGACATAGTAATAACAGATAGCTCAATAAATAAGAGTCAAGATTCGAGGTAGTAGGAGTTTGCAGGTTTAATACAGCATAAAGGACAGGAACAGGACAACCTGCACAGGAATAGGATGACAGGGCCCTGCAGGGGGGACAGGGAATGAGCGCGCTGACTTTAATAACAATACACAAGCATATATACTAAAACAGTTGCATTGCAATACATATGATAGGCGGAGCAGTGGGTGTGGTCAATAGCAGTCGCGAAAGATAAGGGTGAAAGTAGGTGTAACAGGAGGCGTATACATAGACATGTGATGTAAACGTAACAGAATATGTCATAAATGGGGCGGAAACATGGAGGGGGCTACCTGAGGAGCCGGGACCTCTAACCTAATGGTGCGCGCAAACTGACAATGACGTGTTACTAGGAGAAGCTGGGGGCTATGAACTCTGCGCTAGGAGTAGAGACTGAAGTCTGGAGAGTCAGGGCGACATGTACCTAAACCCTATCTAGTATCTAATGTTTAGAGGACATGTTGATATAAACTAAGAGTCAGGAGGGGAGAGGCTAACAGACTCTAAGACTGGAGCATGCATTATTCTACATGTAGTGCGTGTTGAAGAATATTAAATGACCATAAATACAGTATTTCTCTTACATAGAGACGTAAAGGCTAGACAATGACGGAAACTATTGATGCGATTCAGTAGCTTAGGAATGCAGAGAAGGAGGGCTGGACTGATAACTAGAATCATAACATACTCTTGGCAGACTCGTAGGCAGAGCCAGGCCGAGCCGGGCACTGTGAGGCAGGAAGTAAGTGAAGGGTCGAGGATACAGGTGGGGGCTGTATCGCTCCTCAGCGAGGGCTCAGGAGACAGGAGCTGAATCTGGTGTCCAGGCCCTTTTGAGGCCTAGAAACGGGGACTTTACAATGAAATAACGTGCACACTGAGAAACGTGGCAACGTAACTTTACATAGGCCTAATATTCGTAGTATTCACGAGAACTGGAAACTGGCATACTAGGGATGGACACAACTGTAATTGGGTCTTTAATCGAACATGGGGAATACATATGCATATTAATCATGCACACATAACATAAGATGGAGGACACGTAGGGACACAGAACATGGCAAAATTTACTTTTCCACAGGAGGAATTGGGAGCTTGCGTCGTTCTGCTCCTGTGTCATTGGCCAGCAAGAAAGGAAGAGCTGGTTCTGACAATTGCGTGTTTTACACCAAGAGGTCCACGACACTCTGCCTCAGGTCTCTGAAGCTCCAGGACACCCCATCGATCCTGGATCCTAGGTTCTGGTGAAAAACTTTCAGCGAACGAAGAACGACCAGCCCCGGTGGACCGGCCCACACCTCGTCCTTCTTTCAACCAGATCAGCTGTTCGAATGGAAGGAAAGAAGCACTGGATCCACCGTGTACACTGCAAGAGGATACCTTTTCCTCTGCCGTACGACCGGTGGGTCCAGGAGGGTGTCGCCGACTCAGAGACTGAAATTGTGCCTCGTTTTCTACCTTTCAGTGATGCACGTATAAAAGGAACAATTACTGAAAAAGAGAGTGACAACATTTTGCAACTAGCTGTATCACCGTCAATTCGATTGGAGACTACCGAACCTGACCTCCTTTTCCAAGATCAGACAATACCTGGAAAGAAGAAATATAATCTGAGGCCGAGAACTATGAACTAATAAAATTGTCTTTTCTAAGTACTATTTTTGAAAGTGCAGCTCTCTCATCTGAGAAACTTTTTTATTTTTGTTTTTCGAACCACCATCCGGGTTCCGCTGTAGGGTCGCGATTGCCCAAAGTCTTTGGGGTGCAGCTGAAGACGTTAGGTCGACAGTTCTGGTTGGTCTAAGAGAGTTGCCCTGGACTGACAGAAGCATTCCTTAGCATAGAACACCCAACCATCGCGAGCAGCATATTATAGAGGATGGAGTTTTTCGAGATGGAGAGACCTGCCAAAACAATGACTTTTAAAACCAGAATATGTACATTGATGACCAAGAAACGTTTTTATCATTATGTATTCTCATGTTATTCGGTGCAGTAATATTTTTAACAGGATATGTCTTATTTTCTTTACAAGTGACATTTGCACCCACTATATCACCCATACCTCCTCCTACTGTTTCCTCACATTCTTTTCAACCCCTTCCCGAACATGAATCCGCTAGGAGATTAGAGTTTATTAATAACTCCTTTGTTCAGCTTTTGCACCAACACCAACTGGTAACAAACACGACTAACTGTTGGGTGTGTGGTCTTATGCCTCACAACACGGATAAAGGTATTCCTTATTTGGTCTTGCCATTCAGTCATAATGGTTCTGTGTGGGCATACAGAACGATGTTCATCTACGCACATGAAGTTTACCCCCTACGTTCCGTAACAGACAATCCTAAGAATAGTGCTCCAGTTAAGGGTATAGTAGACATGATTAAGGAAGATATTTCCTACGAGACTATCCCGAGAGATGAGACACTAGTATATATAGGATGGAACGTGACCGGATATGGAGCTACTTTGAGTGAGAAACAGCAAGCTAAGAGATCTTCCCCGATTTGGATTGTACCCCATCAGGGTCACCAATGTCTGCAAGTTAATGGCAAGAATCCCAAAGCTCAACTAGGGAAGAGTATCTGTAGTGAAACATATGTCTTTGCGTCTCAGACTTCCCATGATAGAGCCTATACATGGTTGCCCCCTGACTTATCGGGGTTGCAGACCGAGGTGGGGTCTGTAAATTGATCCAATCGAGTTGCTGTGTTTTCATTCCAGATAACGCTCCAACAGTGTACCAGGCCATCTCCAAACTACATAAGATTTCCGAATCTATTCATGTGGACAAAGGAGATTGGTCATTGATGGGATGGTTCTGGGAACTGATATCCGCCTGGGGTTGGAAAATTCTGATGGTCGTTGGGGTGGTCTTAGCTATCCTTTTCCTGTTCTGTCTGTGCATACAGTATGCTCCTGCAATACGTGGCCTCTGTGCTACATCGTGTGTAAGGAAACCTGTATCAAGAGACAAGCTAAGTAATAGGATGATGCTACAGCAACATCTCAATGACTTTAGGAATATAGACCTGGACTCAGATTAGCATGAGTGTAGGTTATTGCCTATGTAAGGGCAAAAGGAGGGCCTGCGGTACTGAAAATTCTGGACCCATGTTATGAACATCATCGTAGCATGACGAATTTGATATCAGAAGACCGAGAATGGCTAGTACGCTGTGCACAAGCAGTTTCGTCGTATTCGAGTGACGATTTCACTCGAATATCGTCATTTTCGTCCTGAACCCTCGGATTCCATTTTGTGCACGGCAGCCAGTTTAGTGAGTTGCCCTCACATAGGCTAATGATTAAGGCCAAACATGATTCCAAAGGACACGTACACCTTGGTTGACTTCTCCGCGACCTGGGCAAGTTGGAACCATTGCCCCAGGCCGAACCTGCCCGGCCAGTCCTCTCCCTGTGGCCGAACGAGATAGCATCAAGGCGCAACATGCCATAAACCTTTCATCGCACACGAACCATGCCTAATCTTACACACACCTGTCCCTGTTTCCTACTTTATGACTTGCTTTACGAGGAGGAGGGGCCCGTTTTTATTGGGGGTCCACTAATATCTGATGGAAGTTCGTGGCCTTGCCGGGTAATCAATTGTGGGCTGGACAAACTGAAATTTGGGTTTGTCATCATGACTCTGCTTTTTCTTTGTAGTGAAAATATGTGAATGGTCGACTGTAAAACAAAGAATGTTTGCCTAAAGCGCAATATTTTGTATAAAAAGAGAAGGCTGGCTTTGTAAGATGGAGCAGTCTCCTGAGAATATACACCGTGTTGTACTT
This sequence comes from Lissotriton helveticus, assembly GCF_964261635.1. Classification (NCBI taxonomy): domain Eukaryota; kingdom Metazoa; phylum Chordata; class Amphibia; order Caudata; family Salamandridae; genus Lissotriton; species Lissotriton helveticus. The sequence goes on along the minus strand of NC_136072.1, from coordinate 1,176,777,610 downwards.
CTAGGATACCTGTTACTTGGTTGCAGCCAATAAATTCGATCTTTGACTTCACCTAGAAGACTCTGAGTTTCTGTAGTCTGAAACAGGAAGTACCCGAAGTCTTTGGGTGTTATCCCTGGCACCGCTGGGTTACCGGTTCGGTACCGGTTCTGAAAAACCCAGTACTTCAGTATATGCAGGGGAGTTTGAACATAGTGCCTTATGCCTGATGCATGCCAGTTTGAGTTGAATTCTGGCTTCAAGAGGAAGCCAATTCAGAGCTTTCAGATGAGGCGAAATGTGATTGAATTTCTATGTGCCAGTAAGAAGTCTGGTGGCCGCGTTGAGGCAGGCTTTTAAAGATGCCAGGGAGATCTTGGTTAGCCCCGAGAGGGCAGAACAGCCATATTCCAGTCTAAAGATGACTGCCATTTTTAGGTCGGGAGCGTCGAGGAAGGATTTCAGTATCTTGAGGTAGCTCAGGTAAAATCTGGCTGATTTAGCCATCGAGATGATGTGGTATTGCATGTTCAAGTTGCAGTCAAGGGTTGTGCCCAAAGATTTGGCCGAGTCCACAATGGTCGATGGGCAGTTTAGGGCTGTGATAGCCTTAATCCATATCTGAATCTCAGGGTTAGTTTTTGGTGGGGAAATTACGAGAAATTCTGTTTTCTTTGCGTTGAGTTTGAGTTGGTTTGAGGCGAGCCATTGGACAGTCTTTTTCAATGCCTCATTCAAGGATAGAATCTACTAGAGGGATGAGGTTTTGATGTAGATCTGGGTGTCGTCAGCATACATGTGGTATGAGATGTTTGCGGAGTGTAGTACTTTGGCAAGTGGTTCCAGGTAAAGGTTGAAGAGGGTGGGGGACAGGGTTGAACCTTGAGGGGCACCAACCGTGACTAGGGAGGGGCCAGACAGGTTACCGTTAATTAGGAATCTTTGTGATCGATTTTGGAGGAAAGACCTAAACCAGTCTAGAACAGAACCATCCAGTCCCATCCTAAATTTGAGGCGTTCGAGTAATTTTCCATGGTTGACCGTGTCGAAGGCCGAGGATAGATCCAGGAGGATTTGGAGACAAGTTTTGCCTTGTTCGAGGGCTTGGAGGGCGTTGTCTACAATGTGGAGCATGGTGGTTTCAGTACTGTGCCCAGGTCTGAATCCTGATTGGAAGACGTCAAGTAGATGAAAGTTGTTGATGTGATGGCTTAGCTGCTGTTGCACACACTTTTCCAACACTTTGGCTAAGAGAGGGATATTGGAGATAGGTCTGAAGTTGTCTGGGGAAGCTGGATCCAGAGATGGATTTTTCAAGATTGGAAGAACTTGGTCGGCTTTCAGAGAGTCAGGTATCAATCCCTGACTGAGAGAGGCGTTGATTATTGCAGTTCAGCTAGGAATGATGGATTGGGGAACCCTTACTGGTTGTTTGCTGACGCTGGGAGCCGATTTTAAGATTTTACCTTTGCCTGCTTCTGCAAAACCCACACCTTGCCGGACCCGCTTCGCGGGTCCCGCTGCGCCCTCCTGGTTCTTGGACTTTCTGGGGCTGTGAAGACCGAGTGATTGCAACCGTCTTGAGGCACCGGCAGGGCTGCGAGCAGTACTGCAGGGACTCAATATCCCAAGAGTCCCTGCCTGTCACACCTGTGGCTGCTCTCCCTGCCGGCAACGCCCCCGCCCCTTCTTAAACTGTGCTGGAGGTAGTGTGCTCTGGGAACCCTTACTGGTTGTTTGCTGACGCTGGGAGCCGATTTTAAGATTTTACCTTTGCCTGCTTCTGCAAAACCCACACCTTGCCGGACCCGCTTCGCGGGTCCCGCTGCGCCCTCCTGGTTCTTGGACTTTCTGGGGCTGTGAAGACCGAGTGATTGCAACCGTCTTGAGGCACCGGCAGGGCTGCGAGCAGTACTGCAGGGACTCAATATCCCAAGAGTCCCTGCCTGTCACACCTGTGGCTGCTCTCCCTGCCGGCAACGCCCCCGTCCCTTCTTAAACTGTGCTGGAGGTAGTGTGCTCTGGGAACCCTTACTGGTTGTTTGCTGACGCTGGGAGCCGATTTTAAGATTTTACCTTTGCCTGCTTCTGCAAAACCCACACCTTGCCGGACCCGCTTCGCGGGTCCCGCTGCGCCCTCCTGGTTCTTGGACTTTCTGGGGCTGTGAAGACCGAGTGATTGCAACCGTCTTGAGGCACCGGCAGGGCTGCGAGCAGTACTGCAGGGACTCAATATCCCAAGAGTCCCTGCCTGTCACACCTGTGGCTGCTCTCCCTGCCGGTAACGCCCCCGCCCCTAGCTCTACATAAGAGTTAGTGGATCCCGCTGCGCGGTAGCGCGCGGTAGCGCCCGGGGCTAAGCCCGGGCAAAGGGCGGGCCCTCTGTGGCCCTCCGAGGCCCGTAGAGCCTGGTCTGGGCCATATCTCCAGGTTATTATTTTTGATTGTTTGGTAATTGTTATAAATAAGGGTGTCTTTCATTACTTCTTATAGGGCTGTCCTTTGGGTCCAGGGATGTGCACTCGTGAAACCCGAAGTAAGGCTGCTGCTAGCGCCGCCAAACTGACGGGTACCCTGGATAATTTTATTGTGCGCACTAACACGTTAATAGATGAGGGAATTGCCCTCATGGAACGAAGAGTGTCCAGGGATCTCGAGGTTGCTAGGAGATCATCGTTAGGCCCTTTAGCCCATGCACCCTCACCAAACAGTTCCCAATGCATTCGCCTCCTAGACCCTTCACAATCCATTTCTGAAAACCAACCGGGTTCTACCAGTCATACTGCATCTGAGGACCATACTCCCTTACTAACCCCCCAAGTTGCCTCTTTGACTTCATTAATAGTACATCCAAATAATTCAAATGAACCTGATGCACCACTAGCACTTAAAGGTCTTAGGGAAGGTGCTATACCCAAATCCTCGCATTGTTCGAAACAGAATAACACTGTTTTAATACCCGTATTGGTTGAGGGGGGAACCCCTAGAGATCCAAATTGTTTGTCTGGTGGGTTGGAGGTAGAAAACGATACTGTGGGCTTCGTATTAACCAGCGAAGACAAAACTGCGGAGCATCGTGCTTCTCACCCCCTACCTTTGGGTATTCCCGATGACACAGCCTCAACCCAAAGTTTGGAAAACTTCCTTGAGGATTGTTCTCAGGTGGAGCAACCTGATGGGGAGGAAGACGAGAGAGGTATTTTTATGAGCTCTATAGCTACACTGATGGCTTCCCTTCTGGCCCCTTTGGAAACTAGATTAAAGGCCATAGAAGATAATCTGAAAGCCTTGAATCTAGAATTAAAAGGTAAACCAATACCATTTCCAGTAAAGACTACTGGAGGGCAAGTTTTAGCTGGTGATATACCTTCCTTGCCCTCCTCACCAGCTGTAGGGAATGTCCCGGCCCAACATGTGCGTCCTGCTAAAACCCTCCCTGCCAAGACTGTTAACAATAGCTCCAACATCCTTCCCTCCAAGTCAAACAGCTTGCCTTTAATAGGGAAGGTTGCCTCAACTACTGCCCCTAAATCTCCCAATACAACTGATCCTAAACCACCCCCAGCCCCTCCTGTAGGTACTAAATCCTCCAATACAACTGATCCTAAACCACCCTCAGCCCCTCCTGTAGGTATTAAATCACGACGGAACATCAACCTACCCCCTGATGCTCACCCCTATGTAATTGTCTTAACAGGAGTTCCCGAGCTACCCCCCTCTTCATCTGAACCATTTTGGGCTCTTAAGAATAAAGTATGCTACTGGCTTGACAGAAATTACCCTTTACCACCAAATACTCGCAGTGACATGCTTATGTTAGAAAGAGCACCTTGGGTGGGCCAGAAGACCAAAAACATTCAGGGGGATTGTATAGTTGTGACATTTGAGGACCCGCGCACAGTAGAATTCATCTGTGCCGGACCCCCATGTGACACTAACTCGCCTATTCAGGTTAAATCGCTCTCCTACTTTTATATGTCTCATGATCAACGTAGCAATAGATGGAGTTGGTTAAGAGCTTCGAACAATTCAAGATGGGGATCGAGAGAATCTTTCCGTGATCATAAAGCTAACTTCTGGGATGGAGGGGAAGATAGAGGATGGAGTACCGTACGAAGGAGAACAGGCAGATACCCTCAGGGGGCTAGCCAGTTTCAGGGAGATTGGTTGGGCCAGCAACATTACCCCCCCCCTCTTCCTTGTTTCAATCATTTTAGTAGCTTAGAGGGAGTAGATTGACTTCCAACCCACATCCTAGGTGATAGGGTCCTAATACAGACTGGTGGAGAAAATAGAGAAGATTCTTTGATCGATATGCCCATTAGAGCGATTGAATCTGAGTGCAGCCCCCTGTCCTCAACTCCGGTAATAGTCACTGACTCTCGGTCCATCCACATTCTCTCTTGGAATATAGCGGGACTAAGGAAAAACCTTGAAATCCCAGAATGGAATGACTTTGTTGATAAGTTCCACATTTGTATGTTTCAGGAAACATGGTGCATGACTCCCCAATATAAAAATGGGTATTCTTCTTACTTTGTGCCAGCGGTCTCTATAGGCAAAGGGCGCCCCTCTGGCGGCCTGCTTATTTGGGTGAAAGTGATTTTGAATTATTCTGTTACGTTACATAATACACTGTCAAGCGATATCCTGCATATTTCTCTGAAAAGTCCCAATGGGAGCTGTGTTCATCTGTTTTGTGTATATGCTAGAGGGACACCGGGTGGTTCTATTTCCCCAACGATTGAGCTTTTAGATGTTAAATTGTCCGAGCTTCCACCTAAGTCTAGAATCTTGCTGGGGGGAGATTTTAATTGTACATTTGAACCTTTGGATGAGGAGGATGTCATGGGTTCAAATACCGAAGACGTGAGTCAGGCTATTCCACTGTTAACGTTGGCGCCTATCAAAAAGTGGACAGCAAGAGCATTACAGTTGAATGCATTAGCTCTGGAACATAACTTACGGGCATTAAATGGTCGGACAATTTCTGATCGTGAAGGAGCAATGACCTTCAACAGAATTAACTGCCCTTCACGTATTGATTATATCTTCCTAGATGTACCTTCTTGGGCTAGTCTAAAAGATATGGAAGTCAAACAGTCCTCTGACAGTGACCACAACCCACTTTGTATGGAAATTGACTGGGGCATTGGGATTAACAACAAAGGTGGCCCCGAGATGATCACAAAGGATGTTCAACCATCCAATTGCAATCGGAAACTGAGGTGGGAGGTGGTTAAGCTTGAAGAGGGGAAAATCGATAAAATTAGGGAACTGGTCCGAATAGAAACTTCCAACCTTGTCGAAGTGGTAAGAAGTAATACTCCCCCTATGGGCCAAAAACTTTTGGACCAATACCAAACTTTCATTGACAAAGTAGGAGCAAATTTTGTTAAAACACCCCAAAGGAAACCCGCAGTGACCAATGGATTGTCTAAAGAGAATCCGTGGTTTACTGCAGAATGCAAAGCCAAGAGGAAAGCTATTGGCACAGCAATAAAATTAAAGGACCCACCGTTAGTTAGATTAGCAAGGAAAGAATACCGTGGTGCCATTGCCTTGGCAAAAAAAAATTGGGAGGAAGAGCACTGGCAGAAGCTTAAAACTGCTGCCAGCGGTAAAAATTCCATTATATTTTGGAAATTGATTAACAAGTTAGACAGGAGGGCTGGTAGTCCAATTGTAAATCATATTACTGATCAGCAATGGTATGCCCATTTTTTAAAATTATACTGTAATCCTGTAGTCCAGGCACCCATCCCGTCTTTGTTGGAGTTTAATAAAATTGCATCTGGTTCGGAAATGTTGACTAATGGATTACCTTTTTCCGAGTTAGAAGTTAAAGCGGCGATTTTAAAGATGTATCCAGGGAAAGCAGCTGGCCCAGACGGCCTGCCGGGAGATCTTATACTACATGACCCCCCACTCTGGGCTAACTATATAGCTACTTTATTGGCTCTTATTCAGCTAGGCCACCCAATCCCTGCATCATGGAAAGGTGCGGAGGTGATTACAATCTTTAAAAAAGGAGATAGAGAGGACCCGGCTAACTACAGACCCATTAGTCTGATTGACACTATCCAGAAGGTAGTTGGTAGGGTCATCATAAACCGAGTAGAGACCTGGTTAATGGATAATGACATCCTCACGCATTTTCAGGCTGGTTTTAGGCGGAATGTTGGTGCTATGGACCAAGTCTTCCGGTTTTGTGCCGTATACTGGAAGTCAGTATCAATCACCAAGGGTTGCCTGTACTTGGCTTTCATTGATCTAAAAACGGCATTCGATGTTATCCCTCGGGCTAAGTTATGGGAAATTCTTGAAGCTATGGGGTTTCCATGCCCTCTACTCCAATTAGTTATTAAAATGCATGAGAACACCTATGCAAGAATACGTTGGGGAAGTCAGGGCCAACTGACAGAGAGGGTTCCAGTCAGCAGGGGGGTACGGCAGGGATGTGTGATGGCGCCAACACTATTCTCCCTCTTTATAAATGGGGTGGTGGACCATTTGAGGGAGGTTCCGGCAGATGCCCCCATTCTTGCCGGGGAGAAAACCCCGACCCTCCTCTTTGCTGACGACACCCTCTTGATGTCTAAAACCCCCAAAGGTTTACAAACGCTTCTTGACCGTTTCTCTTTATTTTGTGAGGACCGTGGGTTAACTGTCAACACTTTGAAGACTAAACTAATGGTCTTAACCCCCAATAGTAAGTTGAGAAAGGTACATGTTACCCTGTGTGGTTCACCCTTGGAGGTTGTGAGTGAGTTTGACTACCTGGGGGTGAGACTGTCTAACCGTATGACTTGGGACTCCCATATTTCTAAGATGGTACTGAATTTAAAAAGGGTGTCCGGTGCAATAACAAAAAATCAGCGACTTTCCATAAGCCGTCCGGTAGCCCCGGCCCTAATAGTCTACGAAGGGAAGGCTTTATCTTCGGCAGTTTATGGCGCCGAACTTTGGGGGGCAGAAAACACTAGGCCACTGGTAATTGCTGAAAATAAGTTTATCAGAGATTTAGTGTCACTTCCGATTTCCTCACCCTTGTTACCCCTATTTTTTGACATGGGTAAAAAGTCAATTGCGGACAAAGTTCGGCTTCGGCCTTTGTTATTCTGGGTCCGCCTTAGAAGAACCGAGGAATTAAGGGGGTACGCTCGAGTGTTGGATGAGCTAATTACTCTCAATGTTTCCAAACAAATAAAATGGCTTAACAACCTCAAAAAACTAGTAGTGTCAGTAGGACTGGGGGAGTTTTGGGCGTCACAGGATCCACCCCCAAAAGAAAGTGTAAAAAAATTGTACTGGGATTGGGTTGAGTCCAAAATTAATAACAGTTCAAACTTGGGAACGCTAACAACGAACTTTCTTGCTCATAAACCACACATGAAGCTAGAACCGTTCTTAGATTTCATCCAAATAGCCAGCCATAGAACATTATATTTGAAATTAAGGTATGGCACCCTGCCCCTTAATGGTTTTGTGGGAAAATGGAATTCTAAGGGGGGAACTGAATTAAAATGTCCAGGGTGCCAATGTCCTGAGGAAACCCTTCCCCATTTCCTATTTGCTTGCCCAACGTATAAAGTTGTTAGAACTAAATGGCTGAAACCTGTATGTAGGGAGTTGGGGGTTAAAGATTGTATGACAGCCCTACGTATTATCACAACCAACACGGTTTCTTTGTACATTGTTTGTGGGGTGGCCAAATATTTGGGGGGTGCGTGGATATTACGCTCTAGATTGGTGAACAATGTGTAAATTTCGGGAAAGGGGAAGTTAATTTCTTAAAATAATTTCTGTTTTTTCCTGTTTCATGAGATGTAATTGCAGTACTATGGATCATTTGTTTTATATGTTTGTACGTTTGTACTTTTATGATGTATGTTCATCGAATAAAGTATTACAAAAAAAAAAAAAAGGATTGGGTGGCGGCAGCTAGGCAGGAGGGGAGCGGGTCATTAAAGTGGTTGTTCAGGTTTAAGGTAGATAGGATTTTTGAGACAGAGTCTTCATCATAGAGCTTGAAGTCAGACCAGTGTGCTTGGTTTTTGGGTGAAGCCTGTGGGGGCAACTTCAGAATGAGGGGGCTGGTCCGGAAAGGGTTGATAATTTGTGGTAGAGCTGAGTACGCTTCCTAAGGCTGTGATTTTGTCTTTCGATGTTTCGGCCAGTTTCTTAGATTGGTGTTTGACCAGTTCGAAGAGCTTGTGTGGTCTGCTCCGATCTGAAGAATTGTTTTTTTGCATTGAGGATGTGCCTGTTGTAGGCATTTCTGGCCTGGTGGAGAAGTTTTAAATGTACTGCTGAGGGGTGCTATGTCCAGGTTCTTTCGGATTGTCGGAGGGATCTCTTCTCGTTGCTGAGGGAGCAAGAGACCCAGGGAGCCCTGTCTTTGATTTGGGTTCTTTTTAGTTTTAGCGGGCTAGGTCATCTAGAATGTTAGTTATAGTTGCAGAGTAGTGGTCATTGAGGTCACTGGCCGTTGTGATAGGCAAGGGGAGGGAGGTCAGAATTGCAGCGAGCCTTCAGTTCCCTGAGGTCCAGGTTTTTGGTGCCTCTGACCCAGCGTTTTGTAATCACCAGTTGCGGTGCCCTTGTTTTGTAGGTGCCAGGTAATTGTAAGGAGATAGTATAGTGGTCCGACTAGTCGCATGGGTCTATAGAGATAAGTTTAACTGTTGACTCCTTGGAGATGATCCAGCCAAGGGTGGTCCCTTTCAAGTGTGTAGGGAGTGTGTTGGATTGGGTCAGGGCTTGATCGGCCAGGAGGTCTTTGATGGCATTGACATGAGGATCCCTGGGATCGTTCCAGTGCAGGTTGAAATCACCAAGGAAAATGTCATTAGCGTTGGAGGAAACCTTGGCAGTGATGATTTCCATGAAGTTGTTAGTGAAGATGTCGTTCGTGTCTGGGGGGTGGTAAAATATTGGGTTGGGGGGAGTTGCTGCAAATGGAAAGGGTGAGGTATTCGCAGGAGTCTGAGGTGTCCGCTAGAAGTTCCGTGACAATAAGGGTAGAGCGGTAGATGAAGACGATGCCTCCTTCCTTTTTGCTGGATTGCTTATCCAGCCTATCAATGTTAAAGTTGGGAGGGACTAGGAGGTCCAGGCATGGAGATGAGGATTCGTTGTCGCACGATTCTGTTAGGATCGCTAAGTCAAGGTTTTTGTTCAGGATGAGATTAGCGATATCAGCAGCATGCCGGACAGCTGATCTGCAGTTGATTAAAATGCCAGACAGAGGGGGGGTCGGTGGGAGAGACGGGAGTCAGGGCGGACAGGGGTACGGGTGCTAGATTGCTATTAACCACGCTTCTGTTACGGAGGGTAGCTGATCTTTTGGGGTTGATGGCGACCGTGCAGATGGCATGGTTGGCACTCACGTCCCGTGGACAGGGGGAAACTGGGGCAGGGTTGTAGTCAAGGGGGATGGCTAGACTTTCTTCTTCAGTGAGGTCTGGTGGGCATGGAGTGGCCAGGGTATTAGTGTTGTAGGAGAGGACGAGAGCTAGGATTTCCTCCTCAGAAAGGGGGCATTGTTGCTTGCGGGGCAAAGGTGTCTCAGGGGTAGCGGTTGTGGGTGCTTGGTGGTATAGGGGGGAGGAGTCCCTTGGGGGTGTGAGCTTAGCGAAGGAGAGTTCAGTGAGGTGAAGGAGGTTCTTTAGGTCCAGGATGGAGTTAAGGATGCTCTGCCTTCTTTTGGTTGCTCTGGAGTGCAGAGTTTCGATATTCAAACAGGAGGGAAGTGCTTGAGGGCTGGGTGGCAGTAGTTCTGGGGCAGTTCTATCGTCATGTGAAGGAGGAGGGGTAGAGGGGCTAGCTCGATCTGTGTCATAGGTCCTTGGAGGAGTATCAAACTCAAGGATAGAGTGGGGAACTAGCGGGGAGGAGACCGGAGGACTAGCGGCGATTCTACTGACAAGCCCGGGTGGCATCCTAGAGGGGTTGGTATGATCTGTGTTGGAAACCCTGGGAGGGGTGGTTTGAGGGTGGTTAGGCACGTTAGACTGGCTGGTTGGAGGGTCGACGGGGCTGGTGTTGGTTACCCTGCAAGAGTCATGCATGTGGTTTCTGAGGAGGGGAAAGAGGTCCGCAATTGTATTAAGGTTTTTAGTTGTAGCTTGGATCAGGACTATGCCGTTTTTATGGAGAGTGATGGTGAGGTCAGCTTACAGGAATGTAGAGGGTGCTATAGTGAGCTTAGTGCCGTATGGAATGTTCCTGGTTGCACGTACATAGAGGAGGTGCGCAAAGGTTTTGCGCCAAGAAGAGGTTCTTCTGGAGTAGAAGATGAGGTCATTAATGATTGTGCCATTGTCCGTACTGTACCGCAATGCTGCAATAGATTTTTCACTGTTGTTTATAATCACTGGTAAATCCTTTACTGGTAAAACATGCTTCTTTGTTTACAATTGTACTTGATTTTTTATGCTGGGAATATTTCAGTTCTTTTACATCATCCCTCAGCTCCTGGTCATCGTTGCACAAGTTTTTGTTACACTTTGAGCGCTAATAGTGACTTAGGGGAGTAAACATCCTTTGAACACTTTGGGCCTGATTACAAGTATGGGTGCCACTTATCACACCTGGTAAATATTGATACCACGAGGTTAGTTATTTACCAGGTGCTATAAATAGCACCTATTACAAGTTTCTGGGGAATAACATGCATTCGGGGGTTTAATGCACCAAAATCTGCATGGCACGGTAAACACCATATACTTTTCATTGCATTTGACAATTTTCGGATATGTTTAAATACCTGCAAACTCGTCATTTCAAACCATCCATAAACAGGGGTTTACGCATGGGTCAGAATTTAATGAACAGCTTTTAATCAGGACCTTTAGAGGAAGAAGTTACACTATGTATTCTCCAGGTGTGTAATCAGCAGTTAGGGTCAGACTAGAAATTGTGGCAGGGATTCTGCCTAAGAACAGAACTATGCATAGGATTATGGGACCTTAGTGTACAGGGACTGAGTCATCGTACACCTTTGTACCAATGAGCCAAGGACTGCATAGCTATAGTGTTGCACTTGCTCTCCTACTCACTCACAGAGAAACAAGTGATTAGACACCCCAGAACACAACACTCACAGATCTCTCAAGACTCGCGGTTAGAAGACACAGCCTTTCTCTTGGACTCTTGTACTTGTCTAGAATAAGATCGGACAGAGACATGAAACAGTTTAAAATATTTATTTCAACTAACATGCTCTAAAATGCAGTATACGTGCCACAATGAGGAGAAAAATGCATAATACAAATCTAATTAAAATAGCAGCTAGTCAATATATCATAAAGGGAGATGTCAAAATGAAAGGACAATAGAGCCTAAACTCCCTCCCTGTACGAAGAAGCAATATTATTATATATCAGAAGATTTTAGGGTTTTGTGTGCAGACCCCATATCTCAGGCTATAGATGAAAGTTCGACATCATAAGCATCGTCTCGCTCTTCCCTCTGGAAAGGCCTTCTCCGAGTTTGTCCTCCCAGTATCCCATATTATCAAAATACGAGTTCGAAACAACAGCTGAATTGGTATGTTTGGTCTAGGTGTTAACGCCTTCGCTGCAGGGGTTATTCCCCGCTGTGCTGGGGGGGAGGGGGGCGCGCACAGCGCCCCCATGCTCATGACGAGCTCAGCTCGTCATGAGGCACGGCGCTCCTGTGCTCATGACGAGCTGAGCTCGTCACAGGTGCATTGGCTCCCGTGGAAGGTTCAGCACAGCGGGGGAATTCTCCCCGCTCCTGAGCGTTCCATGGGCCATGACGAGTGGAGCTCGTCATGAGCACCGGAGCGCCGTGGCTCATGACGAGCTCAGCTCGTCATGAGCATGGGAGGCGTTAAAGTCTGACTAGAACAAAATAACAAGGAGCATTGTTGTTCGACCTTGCACATCTGTACAGACTATCTGGCAGATGCATCAAAGTTATGTTTTGCGAGTCCTTAATAGCAAATTTTAAGGAATCGCTATTAAAGACTCGCAAAACGGGATGCATGTACGAATCGCAATGTTAATAGCGATTTCTACAGATTCCTTATTAGCGATTCGGTAATAGCTAATCGCTAATAAGGAACGGCTTTCCCATTCATTCCTATGGGCCTAAAGGCCCATAGGAATGAATGGGAAAGCCATTCCTTATTAGCGATTAGCTATTACCGAATCGCTAATGTTCCGCTATTTCAAGGGTGCCAGGGTGTCCAAAGGACACCCTGTTGCACCCCTGAAATGGACCTGTGCACAAATGTTACACACACACATGCCCTAAGGGCATGTGTGTGCGCAACATGTAACTTTGAAAAATGCACAAAAGTGCATTTTTCAAAGTTTTAGCAAATTACCACGAAGTTCAACTTCATGGTAATTTGCTCCCCCTATTAGCGAATTCGCTATTTTTTTGGGTTTCATGCATTGCATTTAAGGAATCTCATTTTGGGATTCCTTAAATGCAAGAGCAATTTGCGGAGTCGCTATTTAGAGATTCCTTAAATTGCGATTTCTGCATTTGGGATGATGCATCCCAAATGCAAAAATACCGGGAGCAAACGGCCAGATTCTGAGAATCTGGCCGTTAGCTCCCGGTATTTTCTTTGATGCATCTGCCTGTAAATCCCAGGAACAGGCGGAAAGCAAACGCTGCAGACAGTTCTCATGTGAAAAGAACCGAGAGTCTTTGGAAAAATAAACTCATGTAGTAACGTGCGCAAAGCCGCGCATTGTCTGCAAAGCTCATGCTCACTTAGAGAAAACAGCAATGGCTCTATGGGAAATATGACAAAATGAACCCCAGAATTTCAGCACTTGTTTCACTTAAAAATCCCTCAGCCACGAGCACACACAACCGCCATGTGTGGCAAGTAGGCATTAATTAAATCCTGAGTAGAAGAGGTTAAATTGACGTGCAGTAAGGAAATATTGTATTGCTATGCTATGTTTTGTTGTTGTTGTGTAATTTCTTCCTGAGGGTCTCTTGCCACTGATCTTTGACAGATTAAACAGCGAGAGTTAAGACCGAGTAGATTTTCGAGGGTGCAGTGAAAGAAAGAGTTAAGTCACGAGAGATTTCCTGACATGAAGGTGGTTAGCAGTCAGCTCAATATTATGAGCAAATGAGTTTTATGTCAAGACCAGAGGCTACCATTATGCATAAAGTCTCTTTATTGCCACTCTGAGCAGTCTTTTATAAGCACATTAGAAGGGGAAGCAAAACTCTAAAGAAGAACCTTTCACGCGCATAAAAGTATCCAAGCACTGCAGTCCTTCCTCCTTTTATTGCTGCTTCATGACTGATATGTAACATTTGACATTATTCTTTTCAGTGGGTAGAAAAATGATATTTTAATGGGATGAGTGTTGTCTATGTCGAGTTTTTCAGCTTCAATTTTTGAGGTTAGCGATTTTAACTGTTTTGACATTTATTTAAATGCAAATATTTGTTATAAGTGCTGGGTTTTTGTTAGGGTTGATAATGTTTACAAAGGAGCAGGAGTTATTAGAGTGCAGACACAGTTGACCTTTATACACATGAGCACTGATTCACTAAAATGCCTGGGGTAGTGAAAGTAACATTACATACCCTTTGACCTCAAGGACATCACAGGAAGTGACATCATATGACCTCTTGACCTTGATTTGTTTCCTGGAAACCATGTGACATGACTTGACATCACAACAATTGAGGATGTGTTTTGTATAGTATCACAACGTAACACAAAGTTGCACTATGTGCTGCTTTGCATTATTTTATATGAAGGTAGTGTTCCATGGATGGTGCACGGGGGTTCCCATTCAATTACCCAGGGGCTTTGAGGCAAATCCCTATCGATAAACATTGGTGGACAGGGTTTTGCACAAAAATCTCATGCCTTGAGGCAGGCATAATGAGGAGAAAGTTTGTAATATCTTCTTGCATTTCCAACTCTGCATGTGAGCTGTATCATACTTCACACATACAGAGTAATAGTAATCCACATTTGTAAAGCGCACAATCACCCGTAAGGGTCTCTAGGCGCTGGGGGCCGTCAGGAAGATTAAGCAAGCTATTGCCCAGAGTCACATGGTGCTGGGCTAACCTGCCGTCGGTGATCGAACCGTGATCCCCAGATTCCGGAGTCAGTCGCCCTAGCCGCGGCGCCACACCTCTTCCTTGTGGGAAACACCTTAAAGCATAGCTTTTGTACTGGAAAGGGATCCTTCACAGGACACATAAAATGATAATATATCATTTTATGTTTCCTTCTGCTGCAGCTTGGCCTTTGGGGCAGGGCTGTTCCGACGTCAGAGGTGCACAGGAGGAGTTTGTCCACTCCTAGGTGCACATGACTTTTAGGCCGGCCAAACATTCATGCGCACTTCATATGTTCTCCATACATGCTACATTACAGCCTGCTTGGAGTACATGCCCAGCCTGCCATTCCCTGACTGAGTGCCGATCCACAGTGCGCAGACCAATCACAACACTGTATTGCAGTGTTGTGATTGGCTATTGGGAGGCTGGCTGCTTCCTGCTGCTTCCTGCATCATGCTGCGGGACTGGAGTCAGGAAGAAGAGGACGGAGGCGAGACGGCGACCTGCTGGTAAGTGGGTTAAAAAAAAAACTTTTTCTTCCCCTGTCCCCGCCTCCTTCCCCTAAGCACGGCCCCACCACCCCGGTCCGGTAGCAGCTTCTATGGTGCAAAGGTAGAGCCAATGGCCACAAGAGGCAAGTCAGGGGTGTCAACTGCGACCCCTGACAACCCCTAAATGACATCAATGTTGATACATAAATTATCAAGTTACACTTAATTTTTTGCTGGGCAGGATTAAAACAGGACCTTACTGTTATGGTGGTGCATGCCTTTCAATGAAGTGTGAGCCACGCATTGACAGGAGAGCATGCACACTGGTAAGCATGCTTTTTCAAGCTCGATTCTTCATGAAATAAGCCACCAGGCGTGAGTTCAGGAGGATTGTAGGATTTGAGTGCAATTTTCATTTGTCGTCTAATGACTGCATGAAGTGCATGGAGACCTTAGTGTGGGATTTGAGATAAGGTATTTTTTTTTGGGCCACCGTCTTCAATTGGACCAAATGCAATTGTGTTGACTGCGCACATCTCAAAGTGACAAGTTGACTCAGTGTGAGGAGAACAGGCATCGCAGCTGACGTTTTCAGACAATTTAGGAATAAAAGAATGTGTGAGACAGAAGAGGGTACATCAGATATACAAGGTGATAAGGGACAGGAGGAAGTAATAAGAATTTAATTGAAAAACAAGTTGGGCAATTGGTGAAGGATGCTTTTAGGTTTTTCATGACCAAGAGGAGAGCTGGAGAGCTCTCAGATCATGAGTATTGGTCCTTCATAGAAGGGGAGAATGAGGATGTTAAAGTGGGGTAAAAATGAGGAAAGAAAAACATATTGAAGGACATTTATTAAGAGCTTGTTTTCCACTCCAAAGAGGAGTGGACGCCTGTGTCGGCTGTTCTCTGCACCCGGCAATGCACCTTGGGTTGGGGAGATGTCAGTGCGCCCGTCGGTTTGGCAGTCCTGAGACGGCCCGCCAAACCAACATGCACACAGACAGCAGTGCCCAGAGCCCAACACTCCTGCTGCTGATGGCCCCCCCCCCCAAGACTGGGAAGACGGTTGCAGTGTTCTTATCCAACTCCTACATGTAAAACAAAAGGATAATAAAGCAGTTTTACTAAATGCTTTATTGTCATTTTAATTTTACGTTGTCACTCGCGGCTTCCAGCAGGGGGGTGATGTTCCTCCGCCTTTGTGTTGCTAAAGTCACCCTAAGTGCGCTGGGTATCCCCAGATGTGGGTGCCGTGCTCACTGTGCATTGGATTCAAGCTAGCCTGGCTGACGAGAGGTGAGACCCTGAAACGGGTCGGGGTGAAACCCCGAAACTGGTCCCCGGATGCTTGTTTCCATTCCAGGGAAGACCTGGCTTAGCAGTTTGGGTTGGACTTTTCCCATGGAGAGCAGAGTCAAGACTGATTTGCACATGGCTGGGTCCAAGGTGGAATAGCATGCAGTGGCGTAACACAGGCCCCCGCAGCCCCCGTGTTGCGGGGGGCCCCCAAGCTCCAGGGGGCCCCCACCTGTATTATACACAGCATTGATGACTAGTAATAAAGGTAGTAAGGGGTGTTGCTCAACTCTATGAGTTATGTGGGAGTGAGCAGGAGGAACACAAATAAAATACCGTGAAGATGCTCATCACAGAGCTGAATTATGATCAACGACAGTTGTCGAGTTTATTGGGGGGATGGGGCAACTACTCATGTGCCAGACAGGCATATGCAGTGATTGCCCTTGAGGCCCAGGCCTGCTTTATGACGTCACGATGGTAGGCGTGGCCATTTTAAGCGTGGCTTCATAGGCTCGTACTGGCATTGGCTGATTTGACCCAGAGCGGGATAAATACGGCAGCGCGATAGGCAGGGCAAAGGGAGGTCAATGTTGAGGAGGGTGGGCAACCACACACAATGACGGAGCAGTCTCCTCCCACCTTATGGTTTTGTTGTTGAGAGGGCAGGCTGAAGGAGGAGTCCTGCAGCCACTTCTATGCGCACGTGTAGTATGGCCCCTTGGTCAGAGCCGAGCCCTTTACGTGTGCACTCTTCTCCTGTTCTGCCGGCACTTTGGTGTTTCTTATTTCTTCTGGGCGAATTGCCTAGCAAATGCATAACTTTTCCTGTCTAATCCAAGTTCCCCATTCGGCAGCAGCAAAGATTTACAGTGTTGCACCTCCTTCATACCCTTACTCCCTATGATCGAGCCGTAGGGGAGCGCCATAAGAACCTGATCTCAATTTTAAGAGCTGCTGAAGCCTGCCCTCTGACCCCAGGTCTCCATGGCTTATTGGCTAGGAACTTGTCAGCAGTGCATTAATGGCAATGTCCATGTGAAGTCAGGTGAGAAGTGATTTGTATCACTATGTGAGTTCACACTCATTGTCCCTAGTTAAAAACAGAATGGGAGAGGTCTAATGCTACCTGCTGTTGATGAAAGCCCACAGTTTTTACTTTACAAGTATGTGTTAAGGTTTGAAATGAGATTTTCAAGAGACAGATACACATCTCTATATCCAATGTTACAACACAGAAATGTAAACTGATCTCGTGACACCTGCAATACCTTATCTATATCAGGCTGCTGAGCTGTCAGCATTCTGTATATCTAGGGATGATATTTCATTTTTTTCATAACCATGAGCCAATGAGTCCCAGAATGCAATATGTTTCACGTTTGGAAGGAAATACAGAATAAAGAAGTTATTTTTTTTATTTTATTTTTTTTAAATGTTACTGCTGGTTGGCACCTTTGCATATAATAGGTCTCCCCACCAAACAGCCCCATCCCTGATTATAGTTCTAACACATAACTAGACCCATTTCCCACTCTGGGATTACAGCAAGCTCAACAGATTTACTTTCTGCCACTTGTAATGCTGACTGAGATTCGTAGAGGAGTCCCAACAGCAATGCAAATCAGGAGTGACCAAATAGTAGAAGATTAGTGATACATGAGGTGGTCATGGCTGATGTGTGTGTGTCCGTGTGTAGCTGTCTGTATATGTAAAAGAACGAACTCCTTTACTTCACTATCCTGACTTCTCTTTCCTTTTTCAGTGACTCCTTTACCTCCTCAGTGGCTTTTCTCTCAATCATTCTCCTTCCACTACATATTTAACTTAGTCACTCCCACATTCCTGTGAAAGCCCACACTGCACAACTGTGACCTTCACTCCTAAAAGTACATTAAAATAGTTGCTTCATAGTAGCAGAGTTCCCAAATGCTGGAGGTTTATACGTGAGGGGAGGGTTTTTTTCTGAAATCAGTGGGTGCTACAGGCCTAAACGTGGATGAATTGCTTGAGCTTAGCCTGGGCCTTAGTACCAAATTGTGCAATGTGGGCTTTTTGAGGTACTTTACATGAGCTATGCCAGTGTTTCAGTGCTTGAGCAACAGTAGGACTGATGCAGAGCATGGCAGCAGTGTATTTACAGAGCTATGTACGAAGATGAGGTATATTTACAGACTTGCATAGAGTGCATTCCTTTCAAGAGCTTTGTGTAGTGTGTGAAGCGCATTTGTTCAACCTCTTGCATGCGGCACACATTTTCACACTGTGCGGGCTATTTGAATAGTGGGCGGAATATGGACTGCCCCCGGACGTCCTCCGCACACGCACACCGTGACGTCGGACGGCCGGGGGCCATCCGAAGCATGCAAGGGGTTAAAGAGCAGTTATCTGTTGAAACTAGACACTAGGGCTTCAAATCTTGTCACCCTCTGTGCCCTCATCCAGTTTTGTCCTCTCCCTTCCCAATCCATTTTTGCAATCCATGCATTTTCTAGGCAAATGACTACCACGCTTAAACACAAACCCCATCTCTGTTGCCTTCAAAGATGCCACAGGTGTCCAGACACATGCTTTTCATGTCTTTGGCCATGTTCCCCCTCTTTGGACATGTTCCGTAATACTTGAAATTTCATCTCACTGTATCTGATCAATGTGTATTCTCAATGTTGAACTAACTGAACATGTTCTGATTCACGAGATATGCTCACTTGCCTTGTAACCATATTCTCCCTAAGGAAATGTTCCCTGAGAGCTCCATCAGAACATTCTCCCTCTGCACCATAATGCGTGGGCTCTATGGATACAGCCTTTATCACAGGATACTCTGTCCATGCCTGGCTGTCCTCACTTTTTGCAGACATGGGCCTTCCTGGATATTACACCCATGTCATAGGATCTCTTCTCCACTAGAACACCCTCATTCTTTTTTTTTCTTTGAGATTTGTAATGCACAGTCATACATGTAAACATCCATGAGGATATACGTTTTAAAATCTGCCATAGTAGGTCATTAATAACAATTAACATATCTCAATAATTAAAGAGGGTACAGAGTGGTGCTCACATATTAGGGGTAGTTGTTTCCTCAAGACAGTTCATTCAGTTAGCCAGTGTCTCCGTTGTACTTGCACGTGGGTTACATTTTAAGTCTGATACATTTTGGGTTATTTCTGGGCTGTGAGTGGTCACGTATTTCCCCGATCAAGCATCAACCATCAATCACTCTTCTACTTCACTGAAACTGAAAATGGACCCATCCATATTGTCAAAAAATCCTACCCATTTCTTCACCACCCGGGACAGTCTCACTAAAGAAAAAGAAGGGGGAAATCGAAATATGTCCTCTCGCAACACAGCTCTCCAACTCATTTGCAGTTCAAATTGTGTGTAGAACACCCTCATTCTGATTTGACATGATTATTCCCACTTGCACACTTCATTTCTCTCTTTGCAAGAGTTAGTCTTTGTTCTTGATGGGTACTCTCTGTATGCCCCTGTACCTGAGCCATTGTGCCCCTGCACTTCAGTCACCTACAATGTAGGATGTTTCTCAACATGTCCCCTCAATTCTAGACGGATATTCCTTGTGCCAGAACCAGAATCCCCCCAAATGGGGCCTCTGAAGTCTCCTATCTCCTTTGGGTAGCTGTTTTTCTCTCCATAGGCAGATGCTCTAGTCACTGTTTGTATGACATCGTGCATATGTGTCTCTCGTCAGGTTAGAAGTCACTTGTGTGAAGTGTTTCATTGTTATTTCTCTTTTTCTCCTAAATATTGGAAGCCTTCCAAATGAATAGGTAGAGCATTCAAGAGATGAAGCACCTAGCAAATGTAGAGATAGGATTGTGCATAGAGAATTGAGCTCAGCTTTGAAGGACATTATGAGCTGATGGGGTGCATTGTACTCACTTTAGTGGCCAGGAGGTCTTCTATATAGGAGGGGGGCCTATACTCTTCAGTGGGCTCTGTGCTGACCAATGATCCGTGTTAATTGCTGAGTGGACACAACATACATCATGTACTGAACAGATTGATCGTCACTTAGCACAGCACTTATTGGCAGGACACTCTGGAGCAGCTGTTTTGCGTTTAATGAATCCCCTTAATTTTTTCGTTTTAGCAAAGTAGGCCTATACTGAATATCTTGGGATGTAAGCTAGAGATGGATTTAGGCCCAGATCTCTGTACTGGGGTGAATGTATGACATTGTTCTGCATTCTGTCCATCAACTGTTGATTTTGCATTTGTCACCCCGAGTGGGACGGGTATGCTCAGACGTGAGTCCCGTGCTCTCCATGCCACTGGAATCAAGCTATCCTGGCTGATGACGGCTGGTAGCCAGAAACTGGTCCTAGGATGCTTGATTCCGGTCCAGGGAAGACATGGCTTGGCATATCGGGCGGACTGTTCCCATGAGGCACAGGGTCAAGGCTGATTTGCATATGGCCATGTCTGAACTGGGGTGGTGTGGAGTGCAAACAAACAATGGATTTAGGCCCAGATCTCTTTACTGGGGTGAATGTATGACATTGTTCTGCATTCTGTCCATCAACTGTTGTTTTTGCATATAGTCCACACAGGGCCTACTTTGAGAGTGACCACCTGAATAAAAACTTTTCTAGCTGACACGTCAAGAATTTTCAATTCTATTAAGGAGACGGAGGTGAGTATTATGCTTCTCTTTCTTTACTGAAGCAAACACAGAAGCACGTAAACTTTAAACAGCATAACCTGGAAGGACTGCCCCTCCTTGTATATACCAATCACATTACCCTCCCACAGGTATAAATGTCCAGGAAACCATTGTCCATCCTCTTTCTTTACGAAAAATTAAACGCAGTTCATCAACTTGAACCATTGAATTCAAACTCTGTTGATTGTCTCCTTCGACCTAAACCAAAACTTCAACGAAGATACTCCTTCACTTGACCATACCAATGTTTCTTCCAGACTCTACAAGTTGCATTGTTCTGATCTCCTGAACAGAGAATATAAGCCATAATATACCAATATCTGGATACATTTCAACCAATAAAGCGGGCGGGAAACCCAACATTATTCTAGGCATATATTTAAGAAAATATATCATTCTTAGTCATGAACAACCATTAACACATGTTTTACAGTTCAATTCTAGGGTGGGATAATCCTCGCATCCGTGTCCTTAATAGAATTGAAAATTCTTGACGAGTCAGCTAGAAATACATTTCCTCTGTGTTAGTCCACGGAGGCTTCGTATTATACTAGTTTAATGTTGAGCAACCATGGTAGATGCCACGTCAACAATTGGCTTGTGATCGAACATTTTAAAAGGTGAATCAGAAGACTAATCTGCGGCAGTCATGATGTCTTCTAAGCGAGAACCAGTTGAAAAGGCTTTAGAAGCCATATCTCCCCTTACAGAATGAGCTCCGAATGCATAAGTATCAATACCTGATAGATTTAACAACCAAGTAACTCACCTGGCTAAAGTTGCTGAAGTGACTGGATGATAAGGATCTTCGCAATGAGATTAATAATTGTTCTGCTACATCATTTCTGAATTTTCTAGTGCAGACTTTGTAACATTTTAAGCATTCCACCACACATAATTTGCTGTGGTGTGTTAATGCAGGATATGAGACACATTTGGAATTTGTTTTGGTTCTTTTAGAAATTGTAAAGAAAAACTCCACAGGGAGTGAATACTCTACCTGCTAGATCCAGTGCTCGTACGTCCGAAACACATCTGCAGGAGATTAAACATAATAATAATGTTAGCTTCGCTGACAGTTGTTTGTGAGATAGGCCTTCATTCGCTGGTCAATTCTTGATAAAATGAAGTACCACAAAGTGGAATATCTAGGTTTTGGAGGATTCACTAATCTGATTCCCCTTACTACCTTATTTACTAGAGGATGTTTCCCCATTGGTTTACCATCCACATGGGGGTGTCCAGCTGATATCGCGAAATGGCAAATATTGACCGTCCAATAGACCATACCTTAATTCGCCATCGCCGACACGAAATTAACAATCTTATGAATTCCGGATCCCACGGGACCCCCTGTCATTCAGAACACCAACCAACCGACCTACGCCAAGCTGAATTCTATTGTTTGTGCATAGAGGGTGCCCAAGACTGTGACCGGAAAAACATTGCCTCCTGCAAAACTCCTGGCATTTGCCAACGTCTCCTGAAAGTCTCCACGTCATGAGGGACAACTGCTCTTGTATCACTAGTGGATGAGATTTACCCAGTGGGTCCAAAAGTATCTCTGGGAACGAGATCAGACGCATTGGAGGAGCATGCGCCAAGGTAACGCCACTGGGAACCATGCTTGTGCCTTCCAACATGGGGAGATCAATATCAAATTCACATTCTGTCTGTGGACCTGTGCTAGTACTCTCTGAATCATGACAAATGGATTGAAGGAATGCGTCTGAGTTGATCGCTTGAGGATCCGGTTGCCAAACTTAAAATTGAGTACGTTGGGTGTTTAGTCTGGACGCAAACTGATCTATCGAACATGGGCCACACTTTTTGTCCAATTGTTGGAAAGTGTTGGGATGTAGTGTATTTTGTAAAGCGCACAGCTGCCCCAACGGGGCGTCCCGGCGCTGTATAACGCTGTGGAGCCCTTCCTGGCTCTCCCTGTGAGATGCCCCTCCTCGGCACCCCCAAGGTGAAGCCAGGTATCCCTGTGTTGTAGGGGCCATTGTGGAGATTAAGCAAGCTATTGCCCAGAGTTGCAGCGTGGGACCCATGATTAGAGTAGGCGCTGATGCGAGAATTATCGAGTCCACGGACATTGAGCTCAAGACCCTGCCGCGTCGGGACTTGAACCCTGGTCCCGGGCCTGATCTCTGCTTCAGGATCTGCCGCTCTAACCAGTGAGCCACACTTCTCCACACTTCTCCACTTCTCCAACCTCCAATCGCTGGAGTCGCATAGGAATCATGAATTCCAATCACCCACCACATTGGAGCTGCCTGGAATGAATTCTGCAGTCACTTAGATGTGGTGAAGCAGACAATTGTGCCAGAAATCCTTGGCTATTTCCACCAACAGTCAAGACCTCCTGCCATCCAGACAATTGATGAACCTCACTGCTGAGAAATTGTCCATTCGGAGAAGAATATAACAATTCGCCTTTTGTGGAGAAGGTGTATATATCGCAAAATAACCAGCTAGCAGTTCTAGGCAATTTATATGTAGTTTTAATTTCTCCGGGGACCATCTCCCCCCGTCACCACTGAACCGCACCGGGCTCCACAGCACCATCGGCCGGCGTCAGACTCTATCACTACGTCTGGGACTGACGCAAAGATGGCCTTGCCATTCCATGCGTCCCTGTGTTCCAACCACCATGATATCTCTGTCCTGGCCTCGGTGGATAGCAGAATCTGTTCCGCGTAGCTCAGACCCTTGCGCAAGTGCATGATCTTCAGTCTCTGAAGTGTCTGGTAATGGAGGGGACCCGGGGAAATCATTTGAATGGAGGAAGCTAATAGGCCTACTAAACATGCCAGAATCCTCAAGGATTTAGTCGGAGAGGTAAGTGCTCTCCTCAACTCTTTCCTTATTGGGATTCTCTTTTTCGATGGTAGTACCAGTTGCACTATTATTGAATTTGCCTAAAATCCCCAAAACTCCATCGATTGGATTGGAGTCGGAATGGATTTGTCTGAATTGATGACGAACCCCAAGTCCTGAAGGAGTCAGGTCATCCAAACTAGATGAAGTTGTACCGTATCCACTCTCTGTGCCACAATAAGGATGTTGTCTAGATAAATGATAAGTCTCACCCCCTCTCCCTAAGATATTGTACCACTGGCTTGAGGAATTTCGTGAAGCACCAGGGGGCGGAGAAAAGTCCAAAGGGCACGGCGGGAAATTCAAACCATTGGGTTCCCCATTGGAATTGTAAGAACATCCGATGTGGAGGGAAAATGGAAACTGCCAGGTAAGCATCCTTTAAATCGAGACGCACCATCCAATCTTTTTCAAAAAGAAGGTCTTTCAGTAAGTGTATGCCCTCCATTTTGAAGTGGCGGTACATTACTCAGGAATTGAATTCCTTGAGGTTCAAAACTAGTCTGAAACCCTGATCTTTCTTTGGAACAAAAAATATTGTGCTGATGAACCCGTGAGGATAGGGAACTGCCTCTACGACAGCCCCTTTTCCCATCAGAGAAGTCACTTCTTCGTCTATGAAAGACCTCTCTACTAGGGAAAAATTTAGAGGTTGAGGTCTGCATTCGTGCTGAGGGGAGGAATAAAACTCTATCTAAAATCCCTGTACCGACTGAAGTACCCAAGTTTCTTGTTTCAAACTCTCCCACTTTTGAAAAATCAAAGCAATTTGGCCTCACACCAATACTTCCCCAGCTTGAATCAAGTTTACCTGTATATGAAGTTTCTCTGACATTTTTTTGTCCTCTACAACCGCCTCAGTTTTGCTTGCCTCTGCCACCTCGTTTATGAGTGGGGTAGAAATTTGAACGGTGGGCTCCGTCACGTCCTCACTGATCGAAGCCTCTAGAGGTCTGGTTGAATCCTTGGCTGGTCGCTCGACCCCTGAAGTGTCCGGCCCTAGTAATTAGGCCAGTGTGGAACAACTTTTTCATGTTAGCTTGGGCCTTGTCTAGGGCCAAAAAGGTAGCCACATATTTTCCCAGTTCTTTGATGAATTTGTCTCTGAAAAACAATCCATTAGCTAAAGTTCCTGCCTCAGTAGCGGCCATGTCCGCCTGTTAAGGGTCAATTCTCATCAAGAATGATCTTCTGCGTTCCGTCGAAAGGGCACAATTCAAGTTGCCCAAGAAACTTAATGCTATTTGTGCCCATTCCAATATTTGAGCTGGGCCCAGGGGAGTTTTGGAGTCTTTAGCTCGAAAAGCTGAATCAAGAATCTTTGTGAGGGGTCCAGATATGCCCAAACGTTTACATTAGCATCCTCTCCATTCCCCATCTAAGCCCTTCTTGGGGTCTTTGGTGAATTTCGTCATGAAAGTAGCCATATTGGGGTCTAGTCTTGGGGTGTCTGCCAACTTGCCTAAAAGAGAGGGTCTAGGACCTTCTGATTTGAGAGTAGTGCGCACTTCACACTCAAAACCCTGTTTGAGGTTCTCTTGAATTTAGTGCACCATCTTTACGCAAGGCACCCATTCCGTTGACCTTGGGTAAATGATATTTTTAGGATCAAATAATAGGTTCTTATTAGGGGCTTTAGAGCTCACGTTATGAGTTTTGCGTTTGCGCTTTGTTGCTCTACTAGGCAATTCAGTGTCTTGATCAGAATCTGACGTGTCCAGCACTGCTGGTGAAGACTCCTCTGCCTCCCCTGGGTTTGAGAGGGAGGAATTACCAGAGGGCCCAGAAGAGAGGCAGCCACCATAGCCCTGGTCCTTGAGGGCAGTGGATGCCACTTGGGATAAGATTTCTGCTGAGTAGTGGAATGAGGGTTCACCCACTGAGGCATTGAAAGCACGTTTCCCATAACCTTGTAAAGGTTTTGTGAAGGGATGCAAAGCTTTTATCAAAGCCCTGTTAACATGGATATCCAGGGCTTCTACTAATGCTCCTCCCTTTGGTGCTCATAAGGCACCGCTTCAAACTCAGAGCAGTCATTATAGTCTGTACATTGATGAACCTCCTCGACGGGGAAGTAAACAGGGGTGATACATTTCTTGCAATTCAAAATTCAGCTTACTTGTAATAAACTTGTGCTCTAAATATTTCCTCTTGCCTTAATAAAATGTGGAGGGAGCCACCCCTTACAATTCCCCTGAGGCAAAGCCTTAAATCTGTTTATTCGGCCCGCCGGGCATTCACAGGGACCGAGGATTGAGGCAGAGAGACAGCTCGTATGCAGGAAGCCGATCAATAGTTAAAACCTGATCCGGCTACTCGCGCAAGCGAGTAGACTATGTCAATAAAAAGAGGACTGCCTCCTCGAGCGCAAGGGGCAACTGTCCCCCTCCCGCTCCACCATTGCCACCGATAATCAATACAGAAATACCTCTGAACCTCAGAATACACGAGAACAAGCATGCAATAATTAGACCATTAATATTGAGAACCATATGCAATTATCCAATACAATAAAATAATGTTGCATGTACTTAACTGGCCGCTGCAGCAGCAAAGAAAGAGGACGGACGATGGTTTCCTGGACATTTATACCTACGGGTGATAATGTGATTGGTGTACACAAGGAGGGGCAGTCCTTCCGGGTTATGCTGTTTAAAGTTTATTGGCTGCTGTATTTGCTTCAGTAAAGAAAGAGAAGCATGACACGAAGCCTTGTGGACTGATATAGAATTGAGCATTGTGGCTGAATTGATTGATTTGAGAGAGGGAAGATTACCCGCACATAGGGTCTGTAGAAAGCTGGTCTGTGAAAGAAAGTAAAACTCGGTCTCTGCAAATGTCCCTCAAAACATCTCATGTTTTCGCTGTCCAGTTCCATTAAACAACTCATAACACTTTTTTACACAAAGCTTAAATAAACACGCTCTGTGGTTCGCTATACTGAATCGCATATGTTTCTTCTGCGGACTGGTGGTACATGTTTAAACTGTTTTTATTCCAATAAAAGTTCATGCTTGATTTTTTCTGAGGTTTTAAACAAGTGTTGGTTTGCAACATGTTCACAGTAGGATGCATTCTATATCTATTTGATCACTGTGGTTGTTTTATTGCTTCCCTGGCTCAAAATAGCCGTTATCCACCTTCATTGGGGGATAGGATAGTGTGATTTTATTATTAAAAAGTATCCTGCTCAAAAAGTGTTGTTAGTTAAAAAAAAAAAGGAGGTGACAGTTGTCAAATATGTTGTTTGGGGAGCAGATTGTCCCACAGGCACATGAGAAAACTTACTAATAGTTACTATGACAACTTCGGTCACATGTGGCGTTTATTCAGCACAATGAGGCATCCTGCTATTTCTGTGAATTTCTTATCTACAATGCAATAATGCAGAGCCACAATAGCTAAAAATCTATGGGGCCAATTCACAGAACTAATATGAGATAAAAGCCTAAACGTATTACTTCTGGTATTCACTGAAGGCATTCAGTAGTAGTAAAGTTAGGACTCCTAACTTTGGGGCCTATTAGGATGGCGGACAGACCTGCGTCCGTCCGCCACCCCAGAGGTGGAGGGACCGTCCGCAGGGGCAGCGGCGGTCCCTCCATACGAATTAGGATGTGACCGCCACCCTGGCGGTCACATCCTGTATTTTTAACATTGCGGCAGGTGCTGCTTGAAGCAGCATCCGCCGCAATGTTAAAAATGCATGTATAGCATTTACATGAACAAAGCGGCAGGCACTGCGCGGTGCCTGCCGCTTTGTTCATGTAAAAGCAGGGGGGTACCATAGGTACCCCCCATGTGCACCCCCCACCCCCTGACACCCTGGGGGCCCACAACGGGCCCCCAAACTGAAAAGACCACATGCTTTTTGCCGTGGAGAAACATGTTTACGCATGCATCCTAATATGGCTGGCGGTGTCTGATAGACACCGCCACCATATTAGAGAATTTCCGCCGCCGGACCGCGGCGGAGAAGCTGCGGACGGTCTTCCCGACCCCCCTGCCATCCTAATCTGGTCCTTTCTTAGTCTAGTCTTTCTTAGTCATAGTCTTTTAAATCACCGCAGCAGTGAATCCGCATCCTCTGGGCCGGCAGTGGCTTCCGCCGGCCCGGAGGATGCGGATTCACCGCAATCCTAATCGGGACCAAAATTACTGCTAAATTCCTTTTGTGAATACCGAATGTCTTAAAGTTAGGATTGTGTCTCAGTTTAGTAGTAGTAAATTTAGGAGTCCTAACTTTACTACTGTAAATGCCTTCTGTAAATACAAAAAGTAGTACGTTTAGGATTTTATCTCAGATTATATCTGTGAATCGGCCCCTATGAGTTGTTGATGGTCTTATCAGCGTCTCAGAGGCATTGCCTGTAGACTAATGTCCCCACAGTTAGAGGTGTGTTTTAACCCCTCCCACGCTTGTGACGGAATAACTCTGTCATGAGCCACAGGCGGGCAGTGCTCATGACGGAGTGGCTCCGTCATGCCGCGGCCGCTCCGCCCACATGGCACTGATTTCCCACCTGTGCGGGCGAATTAGTGAGTGGGCGGAACCGCAAAGGAACCACTCCGTCATAGTCACAGCGCGCCCGTGGCTCGTGGCGGAGTGGTTCCGTCACAAGCATGGCGGCGCCGTGCGACCCCCCATGCCCCCCAGAGCCACGGTGGAATTACCGCCGCGGCGACGGGGATAATCATTGATTTGAAGCTTTCATCACCATACTGCCACCTAGTGTACACGTTCCTTTACCACAGCGCGGGCTGGGGAGGGGCTTCCCCAACAAAACACCCACAGTAATTGCCCTGTCAGCTCCTGGTCACATTGATTCTAGCATCAATGTCAGGGCTGAGTGTTTGAAACTGGAACTGTTGTCCCAGTGGTTGCTAACACCCGTAAAGCAGTCCTAAAGTTCATTCAGATTTTAAGCATGTGCTTTCAAATGCAAAAAAAATGTCATTCAATGTCCCCTACTGCACTGTGGAGACCCGTCAGAATCTTCATAAATCAGTTCATTTTCCCCTAGCATACTTTCACATGTACCATTTGCCCAGCACCCTGCTTGAAACTGCAATGTTCAGGTTTGGTTTGGCTTAGGTAAAGAGCTGAGTAGTTTGGGGCTGTCATTTTTTAAATTAACTGCAATGGCTCAAGAATAGCTAGATGGAAACAGGGGAATCCTTCCGACGCTAAGCCAGACTGTGGGTGAACATCGTGTTCCAAAGCAATGAACTCTCGGGTTTTGGATCTGGCTCCCGTTACGACGCAGCACTATTCAACTATAGACAGGCTCCACCGAAGGGCTCTTCGGACTACGTTACGTTGCTTTAAGAACTCCGTTGAAACTGAACGGTTGAAAAAGGAAGTCTGTCTTCATCATCGGTCCGGTTCTAATGAATCGAGTAATAAGAAGAGGATTTTGCCTGCTTTAGGAGCCTGCAGCCGATTTTATATTTGTATCTTTCCAAATCCAATAAGGGTGTGCACACGAGTGCAGCATCAACTGAACGATATTTGTTTTTACAATGTAAATGTAAATGTACAGGAATTTATATAGCGCAAATCACCGAGAGGTTTCTAAGCGCTTGCTTAGGGAACCCGTCCTGGTATTCCCCTGTGAGATAACCCCGGCAGGGTATCCGCAAGGTGAAAGCCAGGCATCCCACCGCGAGGGGCCGTTGTGGAGATTAAGCAAGCTATTGCCCAGAGTCGCAGAGTGTGAACCCGTGAATCGAGTAGGCACCAGAGCGAGAATTGCCAAGTCCATGGACATTTTAGGACTCAAGACCCCGCCGAGCCGGGAATTGAACCCTGGTCCCGGGCTGACCTCTGCTTCCAGGTCTGCCTCCTCTAACCACCAGTGAGCCACACTTCTCCACAATAACCAAGGAATACACAAGACTCTAAAGGAATCTCTGGGTCCTTTTAAATTCCGTAATTAATAGTGCTTAAAACGAAGCCTTCATCTGCTTGGCTTCCTGTCTTTAAGACTTCTCCAGCTCTACTCAAGAATTTTTTGCTGATATTGTCCTGAGGAAGACACAAAAAGGTGTGTCGAAACGCGTCAACAGAAATCAGCATCCTCAACATTTTCTGGGCATTATCATTATGTTAATAACATCTTTATAACCTATGTATAATTCTTTGTAGGAACAGCTTTTTTTATGAAAATCATTTTTTATCCTCTCATTATATTTTTTAAATCATGTGTATCAATGAATATGTGCATATCAATTTTTTATTAATGTAATTAAACTTTCTACTTTATCATATAATAATTTTTTCTTGAGTCCCTTTTCTCCTTATGGTGTGTCCTTTTTCCTGGTTTTGTCAGACTATGTGTATTTTTTGGCCTGGGCCTTTACCCTTGCATATACCAAAGCAATGACGTCACATCTCCAAATTAACATGCCCGTTGGAAACTTTTTCTTGTTGTGCAATAAAAGCGCCCTACAGTATTTGAAGTATGCTTGCACATATTTAAGAATAAATGTGGCCCAACAACAAGTTATTAGAGCAGATAGTTTAACCTGGGGTTGATCCTCTGATAGCTCGGTACAAAAGCAGTCAGGGTTAACTTAGAGGCAATGTGTAAAGTAGTAATGCAGCACTTCAACTAGCAACAAAGTGAAACCACAACACAACAGAAGAACAATCCCAAACCAAATTAGGAACATAGAATACAGTTATTAAAGAAAATGACAGTAGAACAGCCAAAATACAATCGGTAGGACCAATTTTTAAAGTTCTAGGTACAAATAGTGCCAAAAAACATAAAGCACCACTCGCAGTCATCTAGTCATGCTGGACTGGAGTAAAGTCACACATTCAGGCCAACCTCAATAGAGCGTGGTTCAGATGCAGGGACCAGGTTCGGTCCACTTAAGAGTTACCATCTAAAGTCTGCACGAGCTGTTCTGTTCGCATTGCTTGGTGTCGGGAGACCATTTTAGGCGCAAGGAACAGTTCATGTATCGCAGACGCTTGTGCTGTAGCGCGAACAGCCCGTCAATGCTGGAGATTTGCATTGCCGGTCGATGGGGGCTGTCGTTGTCGACAAGAACAGCAGGTCTTGCTAAGCTTTATGTTGAAGGTCATGGTGGATGGTCACTCTTGGTGCAAATAACAGATCCTGCTGGAGCTACACATTGGCGGTTGTCAATGGGCTGTCATTTCTTCACACGAAGTCACTTAAGTACACATGTCCTACTTTTTAAATAACATGCACCGTGCCCTATGACATTTATGACCTACTTTAGGGGTGATATATACGTGTTAAAAAGGGAGGTTAGGGTCTGGAAAAGGGTTTATTTTGCCAGGTCATAATGGTATTTTAAAACTGCACTACAGGCTGCAGTGTCAGGCCTGAGCCATGTTTTACAAGACTTCTTTAGTGAGTGGCTCAATGTGTGCTGCAGACAACTTATAGACATTAACAGCCAGATTCATCATTGTCCCGTTTTGCGAGTCCTTAAAAGCGATTGTTAAGGAATCGCTATTAAGGACTTGCAAAACGGGATTCATGTAGGAATAGCAAAAAATATTGCGATTCCTACATCTTCCTTATTTGCGATTAGCAAATTGCTAATCGCAAATAAGGAATAACTCCCCATTCATTCCTATGGCCCATAGGAATGAATGGGGATTCATTCCGTATTTGCGATTAGCAATTTGCTAATCGCAAATAAGGATGCGATTTCAAGCGTGCCAGTGGTGTCCAAAGGACACCCTGTAGCACCCCTGAAAAGCAAATGTACACAGGTGTTGCGCACACACACATGTCCAAAGGACATGTGTGTGTGTAACATGCAACTTAGAAAAATGCACTAAAGTGCATTTTTCTAATTTTTCGCTATTTACCACGAAGTCAGACTTTGCGGTAAATAGCGGCCAAAAATTGCGAATTCGCAATAAAAAAATGGTTAATGAATTGCATTTAAGGAATCTCAAATAGAGATTCCTTAAATGCAATTCCTCGCAATTTTGCGATTTTGCTATTAGCGATTTTTGCATTTGGGATGATGAATCCCAAATGCAAAAATTGCGCTTGCAAAGGGCCAGATTCTCAGAATCTGTCCCTTTGCGAGCGCAATTTGCAATGATGAATCTGGCTGTAAATTCCAGGTTCTGGGTACATGGAGTACAATTCACTAGGGATTTATACGTGAGATCAATATGCCAATTAGGTGTAGGCCAGTTATACCATGCTTTATGGAAAGTGCACAAGCACTTTACCACTGGTTAGCAAGAAGAAAGTGCACAGAGTTCTAAAAGCCAACAAAAACGGGTTCAGCAAAAAAAGGCCATGCAATGCAAAAATCTGAGGTTACCCTGCAGAGAGGGTCAGTTCCAACTCTTCCTCAAACCTTGCATGTAACAATTATTTACACAGGAAACTAAGGGGCATATTATCAAGGGCTGGTGTTAAACTTATCGCCGTTTTATGGGCAGGAAACTGCTGATAAAACAGCGATGATGGGCTTGATAATTCGCCCTTGTTAATTCCCATAGAAGCCCATGTTAACACCAGAACATGGGCTTCCATGGGAATTAACAAGTGCGTATTATCAAGCCCATTATCGCCGTTTAAAACGGCAATAATTTTAACACCGGTCCTTGATAATATGCCCCCAACTCTCTTATAATCAGTCCTTCCTGGCCGTGACTGTCTGGGTAAACCTGAGTGGTAGGGTTAATAATGAGCTTGAAATGAATAATTCTCTTATAGTCAGTCCTTTCTGCCATAACTGTCTGTGGAACCAGAGTGGTAGGGGTGATAATGAGCACAAAATGGGAGGAATTATCGGTTGCACCTATTATTTATAATATTGTTCATGAGTAAATGATCATCGGGTGAGAAATCACGAGGGCACTGAGGGGTATATTATCAAGGGGTTTTATCTCCGCTTTTTTGGCTTTAAAAGCCAAGAAAGCGGAGATAAAATTATCTCCCTATTACCAAGCTGTCGCTAACACTAGTTAGCGACAGCTAATAGGAGATAGCGACCATCTTGGGCCCCACTTTGCATGTCAGTGATAATTATCACTAATGACATGCAAAGTGGGCGTGCCAAGATGTTAGCGACTGGAAACAGTCGCTAACATCGCTATCTCCTATTACCAACTTATGGAGATATTCGCGCTAAGCGCGAATATCTCCAAAAGCTAACACCTGCCCTGAGCAGTTCTTAGCCATGTTATCCAATGGGAGGTGGATAACATGGCTAAGAGCATTTGCTCGATAATGCATGAATATCGCTGACTTTTCAGCGATATTCATGCATTGCGGGCGTTTTTTATCGCATTTGCGATAAACCTTGCTAATAGCAAGGTTTATCTGCGATAAAAATCGCCGATGTGCGGCGATAATTTTTGTCTCTAAACAAGTTAGAGACAAAAATTATTGCTAGTTGTTGATAATGTACCCCTGAGTTACACTGATGTGTTTTTGCTCCTGTTCTAATCTACCACATTAAGGGGCATATTATCAAGGGGCTTTATCTCCGCTTTTTTGGCTTTAAAAGCCAAGAAAGCGGAGATAAAATTATCTCCCTATTACCAAGCTGTCGCTAACACCAGTTAGCGACAGCTAGTAGGAGATAGCGACCATCTTGGGCCCCACTTTGCATGTCAGTGATATTTATCACTAATGGCATGCAAAGTGGGCGTGCCAAGATGTTAGCGACTGAAAACAGTCGCTAACATCGCTATCTCCTATTACCAACTTTTGGAGATATTCGCGCTAAGAGCGAATATCTCCAAAAGCTAACACTTGCCCAGGAGCAGTTCTTAGCCATGTTATCCAATGGGAGGTGGATAACATGGCTAAGAGCATTTGCTCGATAATGCATGAATATCGCTGACTTTTCAGCGATATTCATGCATTGCGGCTGTTTTTTATCGCATTTGCGATAAACCTTGATAATAGCAAGGTTTTTCTGCGATAAAAATCGCCGATTTGCGGCGATAATTGTTGTCTCTAAATAAGTTAGAGACAAAAATTATCTCTATTGGTTGGTAATATGCCCCTAAGTGAGTTACCTCAAATATATGGATTCCTGCAGACAGTCTGCTACACTTTGGAGAGATACTTTGAATACATGTGCATAACCTACAAGACCAATAACAAATTCATCTAGCCTGACAACAAACTAACCATATTCAGTAAAAAAAAGATAGTAATATTAGAGCCATCATTATCACTGAACTGCTGTCCAGTAAATCCACATGGCCTTCTGGAAATAACCCCCTTACAATTGTCCTCTACCACTCCCAAAAATCTGAAGCAGGGCAAAGGTGGTTACTTTTAGGAAATTGACATAATTCCACATTTCATAACAGCCAATTACCCTGCTATGCTCCTTTAAATGCACCAGCACGGTTAGCTACAACAGAATCAGCAAAGAGGAAATCAAGCATTACCCACTACAGTATCTAGGCGTAGACCTTGTACCAACATGGCTGTGTGCTTCAGTGTGTATGTCGATAATATTCTGCAAATTCTTGTATAAAACCTGCCTCTAATTTCTTTATAATATGTGATTTTTGACACACACAGTCACCTATTATAAAGAAATTATATAAGAACTCAATGTTATAATTTATTACAGTAGAGTTCTTATGTCACAAAATATTGTTTTTCTTTCTGCTGCTCTGTTTTTCAAGCTGCACAGGGACAAGCAGAAAGAAGATATTTATAGCAGCATGCTAATTTTTTCCACTACCTATGTAATTATAGAAAAGTTAGGATCTTTCTGCATATTTCTACACATTCCAAACTACTGCACCTCTTTATTTCAAACTGTCATTACATGTATTCTTATATATTTTTGCAATAAATATCAACCAACTGTTTTGATCCACTCGAGGTCCTGTTCTTATCTCAAAGCTCACCAGACAGCACAGCTGTCCAGTTGCAAAGAGTTCCTGTGGGCATTCTGAAAGATTCCCCGGGAATGCATTACACCTGCTGCTTAGCATTGGCATTGTGGATTGTAACTCACATTTCCTGGCTTTCGATTGGCTGGCTTTCTTTGTTTAAGGCTATCCAGCACGTTTTCATCCCTCCCGTGGAGCAAAGCTTGTTCGCCGTCACTCCTTGCATTGTTGCACGAGTCCCGCTTTCGGCAAACAGGCCTTTAACAGCCTGATTCATGTACGGGCCGTTTTGCGTGTCCCTAATAGCGATTAATAGCGACTCGCTATTGAGGAAACGCAAAACGGCATTCATGTACTTTTCGGGGAAAAAATAGCGACTCGCACGCGGGCGCTAA
This sequence comes from Lissotriton helveticus, assembly GCF_964261635.1. NCBI lineage: Eukaryota > Metazoa > Chordata > Amphibia > Caudata > Salamandridae > Lissotriton > Lissotriton helveticus. Next base: position 1,176,742,909 of record NC_136072.1, on the reverse strand, counting down.
AGCCGTTAGCGACCTACAAAAAATGCAGAAAAATCGCTATTTCCGGCTACCTGCGATCGGGATAGCGACTCGCAATCCCGATCGCACGGGATAGCGACTCGCAATCCTGATCGCACGGGATAGCGACTCGCAATCCCGTGCGATCGGGAATGCGAGTCGCAATCTCGCGGGATCTGGAAAACGGGAAGACGCATTACGAGCACCGTGATGACATCACAACCAGAAAGCAGCCAAATCCCACCCCCAAACAACACAGTGACGCTATCAGTCGAGTGTTCACGACCGAAAGCTGCCGCTAAACCGCCGTTAGCGACTCCCAACCCCGCCGAAATAGCGACCGCCATGTCCGACGAACCCCAGCCAGGCCCCAGCAACAGTGCTGGCCGCAAGCGCAAACTGAAATTCTCCGAACAGGAGCTGGAGAACCTTATAGAAGGGGTGGTGGCCAACCACGACCAGCTGTTTGGTGCCAACTCCCGGAGGGTCCCAGAGCAGGAGAAGAGGAGGATCTGGGTGGGGATTGCCTCCAGTGTCAACTCTGTGGGCGTTGCGGACAGGTCTCTGGAGGAGCTTAAAAAGCGGTGGTACGACCTCCGAGGGCGTGCCAAGGAGAGGGTGGCGGAGCGCCTTGGTGAGGCATCAGGCACCGGAGGTGGTGGACCGACTGTCCCACCCAACACCCCCCTGGAGGACCAGGTAGAGGACACCTTGGAGAGGGAGGCGTGTGTTGGCGTGACCCCTCTGGACTCCTCCCGCCCCACCCAAGACACCCAAGGTAAGTGGCATGCGACTGCGACCCTGTCCCCTATGACCGCCCCTGACCAAATAGGCTCACTCATTGACCCTTAGTCATGCCTATGTTGTGCATCAGGAAATGCCCTGAAGCATTGTGGGAGACGTAGTATGTCCACAATGTAGTAGTACCACAATGCGGCCAGAAAGGTTCCAAAGTGCGCAAATACACAGCCACCCAGGGAATGACACCCAGCATGCATGTAACATCTGCACGTCTGACAGTCACATGCACCTAATGAGTATCCACTTACCCTCACAGGTGCGGGTGATAGCAGTGACAGCGAGAGGCTGCTGATCGATGAGGAGGCCCAGGAGGAGGAATCCCTACCTGATACCCAGCCACCAGCCCCTGCGGCAGCGCCAACACCAGCAGCCAGGCCCCCCACCTTACCTGCTGCAACACCTGCAGGCCCACCGGCTGCCAAGGCCAGGCCCCCCGCCTCTGCTGCTGCAACATCTGCAGGCCCACCGGCTGCCAAGGCCAGGCCCCCGCCTCTGCTGCTGCAACATCTGCAGGCCCACCGGCTGCCAAGGTCAGGCCCCCCGCCTCTGCTGCTGCAACATCTGCAGGCCCACCGGCTGCCAGAGCCAGGCACCCCACCAATGTGCCTCCAGTGCCTGCCGCACCTGCAACACCAGCTGCTACAACACCTGCAGCACGTCCAATAAGATCTGGGCCAGCCACATCCGCTACACAGCGGCCCAACAGCAGGCGGGGCAATGGGCATCTCCATGCCTGCATGAGCGTGGAGCGGCGCATGCTCCGCATACACCAGCGCCAGTCCCAGCAGCAAGGAGCCATCCAGCTCCAGCTGCCTAAGATAGGCCGCAATGTGGCGGGAGTCGGCGAGAGGATGGACCGCATGACGGCGGCCATGGACCGCATGACGGCGGCTATGGAGGACAACACTGCAGCGCTGGTGAAGCACCGCAGTGTTGCAAGCAGGCGCCACCACCAGCTGCTGAGCCGGCTGTCCACCTATAGTCGCTCCAATTATGTCTCGGCAAATGCCACCACCCAGCTTGCGCGGCGCTCGTTGACCCAGCAGCACCAACTGGTCCAGTGCTGCGAGGACATTACCCGGGTGCTGGAGCACTTGACCACCGCCGTCACCGCACTGCATGCACCTGTGCTACCGGCCATTGTGGGGGGAGATGATGCGAGTGAGGGTGCCTCCAGTGTCAGCAGCCACTCTGCCACGCAGGCCCCCCCACCTAGGCGCAGCACCAGGGCTACGCCTGGTACAGCTGCCCAGGATGAGGAAGAGCCTCACAGGCGCCTGGGAATTGTGCGCCGGAGGCGCCAATGACATTGTGTCAGGGACACAGGCGCAGGCTGAAGCTAAGCCTGCCATGAACCGTCTCATGCAGTATGCATGAATACTGCATTTTGTAAATAGTTGTTACCATGACCCTTTTTTTTGTGATTCAAACAAATACATTTATTTTGCTGCACACATACGCCTTGTGTAATCATTACAGTTTGCATGCAATTGTGATATGTGGGGTGGGGGAAGGGGGTGGGCTAGAAATTGTTGGCTGTGATGTGGTTGCGACGTCTGTGGCCTTCATCTGGGTTCTCCCCGCGTGCATGGTGCGCATGTGCTGGTGGCCGGTCGTCCCCCTCAGATTCACTGCCTGAGATGTCAACTGGTATCCGGCGCTTGGTTGCAATGTTATGAAGCATTGCACAGACAGCCACAATGCGGCAGCACGCTGCAGGACTGTAATACATGGCCCCACCTGTCTTGTGCAGTATACGGAACCTGCTCTTGAGCAGGCCAAATGTCCTTTCAATACAGTTCCTTGTCCGGATGTGCGCAACATTGTAGCGGCGTTGCTGAGGTGTGGCAGGGTTGAGGTAAGGGGTCAGGAGGTATTCCCGTAGGGCGTAGCCACTGTCACCTGAATGAGAGGAGCAGATGTTGATTGCCTGTGCAGCGCAGTTACTTCATAGCAATGTGACATTGTCGACAAAGTGTACTTACCAAGTAGGTGTCCTTCCCCAAACTCTCCCCTGATCAGTCGTGTGTGGAGTCCGCTGTGCCTGAAGATAAAGGAGTCATGGGTACTCCCTGGGTACTGGGCCACAATGTCAGTGATGATGGTCTTGGCATTGCAGACCATCTGTATGTTGAGGGAGTGGTACGACTTCCTGTTGCGGTACATATACTCCGTGCCAGCTGGTGGGCAGATGGCGACGTGGGTACAGTCTATGCAGCCAAGGACATGGGGAAAATGGGCAACATTATAAAATTGTAGTTTTGTGAGGTCCAAATCCTGTTGGCTCGTGGGAAATGTGATGTGCCGGTGGAGCTGGCTGAGCATGGCGTCAACAAAAGTGTGGAGGCAGCGTGACATGGTGGGCTGGGATATCCCCCCAGCAGCGGCTACTATGCCCTGGAAACTGCCGGATGCCGGGAGGTGCAGGCTGCACAATACCTGCACATGTGTGGGCACAGAATTGTTTCGCCTTGTTGGGTGCTGCATGATGGGGTCGAGTTCTTGTATCAGCCAGGTGATCATTTCCCCATTCAGCCTGTATTTAGCATAAATCTGTTCTCTGGTTTGCCCCAGCAAGGTGACCCGCTGACGGTAAATCCTTGCCTGCCTCATGCGTCTCCTCCGTGCTGCTCGCTGTAGCCTTCGCCGCCTCACCACCATGTACATCCCAGGCATTGTGGAACGCCTATTGCTGCTGCTGAATGTCCTTATGTGTGATTGGTCAGGCCTGGACCTGTTGGTGATTGGCTAACAGTTTTTCAAATTTTGGTTAATCATGGCTTTTATGGTTACCACCTGCTTTGAGTTGTCCTTAAATTGCGCCGCGCAAATGTGCGATTTAGCGCTTTTTCGCTAATGTATTTCTTTCATGAATGCCGATTGAGACAATATTGCGTTTCGCTATTCAATTCGCAGATTCCGTGGTTGGTCGCTATTTCAGTATCGCTAATGATCGACTTCCCGGAGTCTGCGACTATTACAGCGTAATCGCTATTCCGCTCGCTATTATTTTTTAGCGATTTCGCTATTTCGTACTTGAATGCCGATTCCGTGTTTTGCACCCGCAATTGCGTTTTCGCAGCCATTGCGGGCGCTATTTCGCTTCATGAATCAGGCTGTAAATGTTGTTATTATCTTGTCACATTTGCTGTGCATTCAAAGACAGAGGTCAGAGGTCAAGCTCTGCCTTGTGAACGAGTTTGGTGTTTGCTTTTCTTGCTCTGAGTTCAAAGTGAGAAAATGTATATGACAATCTTGCGGGGACTGGGGAAAAAAGGGTTTTGTTCTAGAACACAACAAAATGTAACGCTTGTAAATAAACCGAGAAAATATTACAGAATATATCAGAATTAGAAAAGCAGAACTAAAACACATTTCTTTGTAATTCAAAAGTGTCGTGGAACCAAATATTTTAATGTGACCAAAACACTCTACGACACTTTATCACTTTCCTCCACTTTGAACCCATCCACTTAATGCCCCTCCACTGTACACCTCCCCACTCCACGCCTCTCCTTTTTATGACACTCGAGTCCATGACACCACACTCGTCACCACTCTACTTCACTCTTAGCCGCTCCACTCCACACCACTCGCCTTTATACCACTATGATCATTTATTGATTTAATAGGGTATACTACTACCACTAACTATTAGCCATGCTGAAGAGCAGCCTCGCTGATGTACAACATTGCTAAAGCGCATTTGCAAAGCCAATAGCTTTTGAATAGGCGAGACCTAGTGGCTTTGCGAATGCTTGTTATTTTTCATGTTTGCTAAAATGCACTCTAACCAAGTTAGTGGTTTATGGGAAAGGTGATGATGTGAAACTGTATTATAAGGAATTACGGGGCATATTACCAAGGGTGGCGATAGGCAATTATCGCCGGTTTAGCGGCCGTTTTCGGCTGCTAAGCAGCAATAATTCTATCGCTCTATTAGCAATCTGTCGCTTTTAGGCGATAGCGAGCGGTTTGGGGCCCGCTTTGCATGTCAGCGATATTTATTGCTAATGACATGCAAAGTGGGCGTAACACACCTGTTAGCGACTGCAAGCAGTCGCTAACGTCGCTATCGCCTATTAGCAAGGCAGGCGTAGCGATGGAAATATTCCTGCTATCGCCAAAAACTAACGACTGCTCAGACCAGTTCTTAGCCATGTTATCCGATGGGAGGTGGATAACATGGCTAAGAGCATTTCGTCGCTAATGCTAAAGGAGAAGTGTGGCTCACTGGTTAGAGGAGGCAGACCTTGAAGCAGAGGTCAGCCTGGGACCAGGGTTCAATTCCCGGCTCGGCGGGGTCTTGAGTCCTAAAATGTCCATGGACTCGACAATTCTCGCTCCGGTGCCTTCTCAATTCATGGGTTCTCACTCTGCGACTCTGGGCAATAGCTTGCCTAATCTCCACAGCGGCCCCTCACGGCAGGATGCCTGGCTTTCACCTTGCGGATACCCTGCGTGGGGTTATCTCACAGGGGAATACCAGGACGGGTTCCCTAAGCAAGCGCTTAGAAACCGCTCGGTGATTTGCGCTATATAAATTCCTGTACATTTACATGCGTGAATATTTCTGTATTCTCAGCGATATTCACGCATTTCGCCTGATTTTTATCGCTTTTTGAGATAAACCTTGCTAATAGCAAGTTATCTCAGCGATAAAAACCGGTGATGCGCGGCGATAAAAATATTGCCGCTAACCCTACTTAGCGATAAATATCACTATTTGTTGGTAATATGCCCCTATGCAACCACTGTATACACGTTAAGGATATTGAAAGTCACCTTGGAGTTCCATAACCTTATAAAGCAACTTGACCTTCAACCTTGTTTCTCTATGAAACGCCTTAGTGACATGGACTATTATCCTTATAATGTACAGTAAGGGTACTTTATCCCACATATTCTGATTATGCAGACCCCTGACTGTGAGTGAGCAATGTCAGGTGATGTCCGCACCGCACCACTCCTACAAATATGAACTGACATGAAGTCTGAGTCCCTCTTCTCTGTCTCGGCCACCTCTGGCAGGGATGGAGGCATGGCTGAAATGTGCATTGAAAACTATTCATGCTTTAAATAATCACCGTAGAGGCTGATGATTAACTACAAAAATAAACCATTTTAGATGAGACAGTGCCACTGTGGTGCGTTCCTCTACCCCCCACTGCACACGCGCGGACTTCGCAATGTTATGTTAATTAGACCATTTAAAGTCAGCATTCAGGGCCATTTACAATCATATTTCAACGCAATATGTTCTGAGCTCTGCGGGTCATGTGCCCACGTGCCTGCAAAGTGGGCTCGAAGGGGAGTGTCTGCGGCCACCCCATTGTGATGGATCACAAAGCAGCGGAGATGACCTGCGGACTTGGCACGTGCCTTGCACATGAGCAGGTCCCCGCAGAGAGCTTGCAATAAACGGGCTGCTGGGGGGGGTGTGCCATGTTACTGCAACAGATAATGAAAGATCTGAGCAATGAGCTCTCCTACTGAGAGAATGGTATTACTGATGTGATATATATAAAAATTGCTAGATTTATGTGTCACAAATGTCACATATAAAGTTTCTATACAAAATGTATAAAACAAGTGGTATTTAACATAAAACTGACTTGCAAAAGTTAGAGGCCGGATAGGCTCCTCCAGTAACAGAACTGTGACCACCAGATGGCACAGAGACCTCTGCAACAGATGCTTTGACAAGTGAGTTAAGTCACTGAATAGAACAATCATCATCTGAAACAACCATCGCCTGACCTCAGATCTCTAACTCACTGAATAGAACAATCATCATCTGAAGCAACTAGTGCTTTATCTCAGATCTCTAACTTACTGAATAGAAGAATAATCTTCTGAAGCAACTAGTGCTTGATCTCAGATCTCTAGCTCACTGAATAGAACAATCATCATCTGAAGCAACTAGTGCCTGACCTCAGATCTCTAACTCACTGAATAGAACAATAATCATCTGAAGCAACTAGTGCTTGATCTCAAATCTCTAACTCACTGAATAGAACAATCATCATCTGAAGCAACTAGTGCTTGATCTGAGATATTTAACTCACTGAATAGAACAATCATCATCTGAAGCAACTAGTGCTTGACCTCAGATCTCTAACTCACTGAATAGAACCATCGTCATCTGAAACCACCAGTTCCTGACCTGAGATCTCTAACTCACTAAATAGAACCATCATCATCTGAAACCACCAGTGCCGGACCTAAGATCTCTAACTCAGTGAATAGAACAATCTTCCTCTGAAATATTCAGTGCCTGATCTCAGATCTCTAACTCACTGAATAGAACAATAAACCTCTCAAACAACCAGTGCCTGACCTCAGATCTCTAACTCACTGATTAGATCAATCATCATCTGAAATAACTAGCACCTGACCTCAGATCTCTAACTCACTGAATAGAACAGTCATCGCCTACCCTCTGATTTCTAACTTAGTGAATAGATCAATCATCATCTGAAATATCCAGCACCTGACCTCAGATCTCTAACTCATTGAATAGAACAATCATTCTTTCCAGCAGCCAGCGCCTGACATCTTGTCTCTAACTCACTGAATATTACAATCATCATCTGACACAACCAGAGCCTGACCTCAGCTCTCTAGCTCATTGAATAGAAGATGAGACCTCTCAAACAACCCGTGCCTAACCTCAGATCTCTAACTCACTGAATAGAACAATCATCCTCTGGAACAACTAGTGCCTGACCACAGATCTTTAACTCACTGAATAGAACAATCATCATCTGAAACAACTAGTGCCTGACTTCAGATATCTAACTCACTGAATAGAACAATCATCATCTGAAACAACTAGTGCCTGACATCAGATCTCTAACTCACTGAATAGAACAATCATCATCTGAAACAACCAGTGCCTGTCCTCAGATATCTAACTCACTGAATAGACAATCATCATCTGTAACAACTAGTGCCTGACCTGAGATCTCTAACTCTATGAATAGAACAATCATCAAACATTCTGAAGCAATCAGAGCTCTAACTATCTGAATAGGGCAATCATCGCCTACCCTCAGATTTCTAACCCACTGAATAGATCAATCATCACCTGAAATAACCAGCACCATACCTCAGATCTCTAACTTACTGAATAGAACAATCAACATCTGAAACAACCAGTGCCTCACCTCAGATCTCTAACTCACTGAACTGTCATTCTCTGAAACAATCTCTAACTATCCACATCTTTGTTAAACATTGAAGCTGGCTATCACGCCACACAATATGTGCAGATGCACAAGATGGCGGGTGGTAACTGGCATAACTTTGCAGCTCCCGCCAAACTAGGTTTGGCTGCTTGGTCTGACTTCTTCTTAACTAGATACCTTCATGTGAGTGACCTTACTGACCTTGTCACGAGGTAGCTTCCCTTGCAGTACAGCTCTGTCTGGTAGCTGTTGCTCCCTAACCCTTCCAGATCCTGAGTTTGTGGCCCTCCTCCTTTTGCAGGCTTCTATGCTCTGTTGCTGCTCTGTCCCATTGCCTCTGTCTCTCTGCTTTCTGCCTTTTCTCTCCTAATCTCTTTGTTCCTCCTTTCATATTTTCTGTTTTTCTGTCACTTTCTGCATGTTTCTGCTTTTCTGTCACTTTCTGCATGTTTCTGCTTTTCCGCCACTTTCTTTAAAGATCTGCACATTTCCACTTTTTCAATTTGGTGTTTTTTCCTCACTGAGTCCCCCCTGCTGCTCATCCCTAGTGGCTCCGCCCCTTCCAGCATTGCTTTCCTCCTTCCTGCCCCCCAGCTGTCCTGCCCTCCCCCTGACACTACTTAATGGCAAATGCTGTATGGGGAAGGAGTGGCCCTACTGACCTTGTCAGTAGGTAGCTTTCCTCACTGCACAGCTCCGCCTGCTGGCTGTAGCCCTTGAAACTTCTGGGTCCTGAGTTGGAGGCCCTCCTCCATCCGCAACCACCCCCCCCGGCCCCTCATCCCTGGTGGTCCAGTGGGGAGCAGCTTTGCTGCTGCTCTGTTCTCTGTCTCTCTGCTTTCTGACTTTCCTTCACTGATCTCCTTTAACCTCCTTTTGTGTTTTCTGCTTTTCTGTAACTTTCTTTCACTTTCCGCAATTTTCTGCTTTTCTGTCACCTTCTTTCACTTTCTGCACTTCTCCACTTTTTCACTTTTGCACTTTTTCCTCGCCTTGTCCCCACGGTCCTGATCCCTCCAGCGCTGCTTTCCTGCGCCCTGCTTTTCCTGCCTCCCAGCTGTCCAGCTCTCTCCCTCACGCAACTTAATGGTGGCTGCTGCACGGTGAAGGAGCGATCTTACTGACCTTGTCAGTGGGTAGCTTCCCTTGCCACACATCTCTGCCTGGTATCTGTTCCCCCTGACTCTTCCAGGTCCTGAGATTAAGGTCCTCCTCCACCCACAGACACCCACCTGCACCTCATCTCTTATGGTCCAGTGGGGAGCATTCTCTGCTTTGCTGCTGCTCTGCCCTCTGTCTCTCTGCTTTCTGCCTTTTCTGCATTGATCTCTTTTTTCCTCCTTTTCTTTTTTACTGCTTTTCTGTCACATTCTTTCACTTTTAGCACTTTTCCACATTTTCCACTTTTTCACTCTTGTGCCTTTTTCACGCCATGTACCCACCGCTGCTTGTCCACCACAGCCCCGCCCCCTCCAGCACCGCTTTCCTGCTTCCCACTTTTCCTGCATCTCACCTCTCCAGACGGGAAACATCCTCTACAACGCAACTTTTACAACGCACTACCATTACGACGCAACTTTTACAACGCAAGTCATTACAACGAATTGCGCTGGAGGGCGCTCTAGGATAGGGAATAGTTTAATTACTATCCAACACCTTCCCTACTATCCACGGGGACTGGAGTTGGAATAGTAAATTAAACTATTCACTATCCATTGCCCCCAACGCAAGTCGTGGTAATGACTTGCGTTGTAAAACCTGCATCGTAATGGCATGCGTTGTAAAAGCATGCATTGTAACGTCATACATCCCTCCAGACCTCCCCCTCACGCTATTTAATGGCAGCTGCTAGGCATCTGCGTGCAGCAGGCATGCCACTGGCATGCCAAAGGCAAGCTCATCTCGGCCCATCCACGTCTGGACCTCACACAGCATCATGGACCCTGGTATTCTGTCCATATACCTCTACGAAGCCAACACCCTCTATGCCTTCAACACCAGACGCCACTCCACCTGCCATCTTGCATCACAGAAACAACCAAGGCCCATTCACCTGCCACACCTGCAACTGCACCTTTGCTGGCCCACACCAAACCTACCAACCACACGATCCTCAAGAACTGAACCCGGCCACCTCAGATGTATCCTACTCAACACATGGTCCCTCAAAAGACATGTCGCAGAGATCATGGACCTATTTGACTCCACCTCACCCGACATAGCCTTCTTCACAGAAACCTGGATGAACTCCAGCTCAACCCCAGACATCGCAACTGCCATCCCCGTCGGGTACAAAATCATACGTCAACTGACCGGGAGGAAGCATTGCCACCATACACAAAGATACCCTCCACCTCAAAACCAGTTCTGATGACCACTCATCCAACACGGAGCACCTCCACTTCCAGATCTAGACCACCCCGAATGCCACCTCCACGGCCCTCTTGTCTACAGACCTCCCGGACTCTGCCCCCCTTCAGCAAATCAATAGCCAACTTCATCACTCTCCACACTGTCACCTCAATAGACTACATCCTCCTCAGTTACGTCAATTTCTACCTGGACAACCTTGAAAGCCACAACACCTCATCCCTACTGGAGAACCTCACAACCATTGTACTCAAACAACTGGTAACAATGCCATCCCACTCAGCAGGGAATACAGTCGACCCCATCTACTCCGCAAGCAACAACATCTCCATCAACCATACATCCAAGCCACACTGGACTGATCACCACTACATCCATTTCTCTTTTACCAACCCCACCATACACCACCCTGCCTACCGCGACCCTTGCAGAAGCTGAAACAAGGTCACCAGAGACCAGCTTACCACCTACCTCAGCAGTACCCCACCGCAGACATTCACGGACGGGAACACTGCAGCACACAATCTCCATAGCCTTTTTGTTACTTAAGTAGTTTTTAGGTTTTGCCTTAGCCATGCGTACGAAGTACGCATGCGCTAGCAAAACCTCTTGATTTCTATCTGGGGTGATGACCCGCCTCTGCCTATCATTGGCTAGCTCCATAAATGGAGGCTAGCCATTGGGAGGCAGAGGCTGTCAATCGCGTTTTCTCTCGAAAACGCGATTCGGGGGCGTTTCTGGTGCTTTTTTTAAGCCCCGCCCCTTTGTCCCGGGCCGCGCTGCGATTGGCTGCCAGCCCGGGACACCCCCGTGACGTCATTCCAGGGCCGCGCTGTGATTGGCTGCCGGCCGGGACACCCCCGTGACGTCAGCCAATCACAGCGCGGCCCGGGACCTGACTTGTTTTATTTGGAAGCATGCAACGCCACCGGATGGCCAGCAGAGCCCGCCTCGCGTCCATCTCACGGGCATGGAAGAGGGAGATATGGCCGCAGGGAGTCTGTGTCTGCCTTATCTTCTGCTGGAACCTCGGCCCCTCAGATCCCCCAATCTCTGCTATCGCCGTGCCCACTCCCACCCCGCCACAGCATCCACAACTCACCTATGTGACACCCTAGAGGCAAACACAATCCAACCGTATTCAACAAACGAGGCGAATGCAGCAGGGAAGGCTTAAAAGGTATGTTCCGGGTCTGACGAACATATTTAAAAACCTCCCCAATCGAAGAAACTACAAAATGTATTTTCAAAAGGCAACCTCTCTGCACAGGTGATCAACCCGAAATGCATTTTAAGAAGACCTGCTATCTATTCTTCAAGTCACAGAAGGTGCATGTAGCCTTCGGGGGCTTGTAGAGTTAGAACTGGAGGGGTCAAAAAGTTGAGGGTCAAAAGTTTACGTTTTGCGTGTGAGTCAGTGTGTGTGCGTCTGACAGCAGGCTGGAAGTCGGTGCAATGGAGAGGGAGAGGACATTTCCTCCTCTGATGAAGAGAGGGGGAAGGAAGGCAGAGACAGTGCACGATCGACAGTCCCAGTCACAGTTCCCAGGTCACACCTGCAGGCCTCCCGTTCCTGTGCTTGTTTTCTGACGCCCTGCTCCACTTCCGTGTGCAGCGCGCAGTGGGGGTGCTCAGTAGCCCCTTCCGAGTTTGTACAGCTCCCCCCCCCCTGTCACCCTCTCCGTTTGAAGTGGAGATTAGAAACTGCCATAAACAGATCGGCCTTGCCTTCCAAATAAGCAGGCGTTTTATGGCCCTCATAAAAAATGTAGATCGGGCTATGGGTTCTTGAGGAGACGGGGGCATGGCAGGGGGTCTAGAAGGGGCGCTGCCGTGCCAGGCGACAAGGGTCTCGGGAATGACGACGGGTCCTTTATGTACCTTAGCGACACCAGGAGAGAGGTTTCAGAAGCAGGCACGAAAGGGCAGTGCGGGCGGCGCAGGCCACCCACCCCTCCCTGCAGGTGTGACTCCATGTGTGAGAGTAAACATGATGTATGTAAGTAACCACTGCTCCGCCGTTATGTGCTGGTTCTGCGAGTATCGGCGTTAAATCCATGCTGTCTCTATAAAATAATGTGTACATTTTCGAGTTCCGTTGCCTATGTGGAGTCCGTGATTGTGAGTCAGTGTGCACACATACACAGGGAGCACACGCCATTGTGAAGCTAACAGGCGCCTACCTCGTGTTGTGCATAACAAGGTGAGAGGCTCGTCAGGACCTGTAAGTGTTGCACGGGGCCTTAAGGCGCGGCGTGTGTGGTGTGTGTGTGATACTTCCCTGTCGCTATAAGGGGTTCTCCATTCGTGTCTGTTAATGTTATGTGTTAATAGTTGTAGATGCGGGGCACGTTATATTGTGTCCAATAGGGTTGGTTTCGTTAGTGTGTTGCTTAAATTGACACCCTGTATTTTTTTTAAGATGGACACTGCGTCAATTCGAGTGTTACGTTACACCTGTATTTTGAATGTTTATGTTATCAGCTCTCATGTATCTACCACCACGGGTGACCTAAACCAGCTCAAAATGCATATGGTTTTGTATTTTATAAACGCAATAACTTTGAATTGTGTGCAGTTGGAGGGGGGTTCTCACCCAATTCCAGCCGTTTTTAGGTCTGGGTGCTTCCTCACACCTGACAATGATTATTAGAAAATACCACCGTTGCACCATTTTCAAAAATAAACTGAGTCGCATTTTGTTAAAATTTTCTGAAGACGTTAATGTGTCAGATGAAAAGGTAAAAATTGCCATTTTGGCCGGCTCTTCCCATTCAGACATACCGGGGGTTTAATGTGTGAACCGCATAGATAAATTGCTCATGTAACCCTTGGTTAGTGTTTCCCAATGAAACTCGTGCAGTGCGTGACGCAAGCCCACGTGTGTTGTCTACTGATTGTTCCCATTTTCGTTGTTTTGTGGTTGTGTGGTCTCCTCGATCACTTCAGGACACTACACTCAGCTGTGGACACATTTACCTGTTGAAAGGGTGGCTTTGCTTTGCACGAGGGGTGGGTTTCAGCAGTGATTGAACACAAACATGCAGAGTATGGTTGGAGGGGCTGCCTAGTTAGTTCACTTTATGTCGGTGTTTTGGTGGAAGTGGCGGCTCTGTCCTCTGCTGATATGAACCAAGCCTGTCACCCGGAAGATGGCCCGCACCTTGAACTGACTCGAGAGATTACTGTCTTCTATATGTACCCTGTAGATCCGATTTTGTGTGAAAAAACACAGTCACAAATTCGTGTCTAGGGGAATATGTAGTGGACACAAACACTACAGAGCCCTGGACAGAGCAGAGGCGAGCGGCACCGCAGGTCCTAGATGTACATCCGGGAGGGGAGTGGGGGCTCTTACACAGACAGCCCCCATGCACAGCCATACTCGCTTGAAATACAAGGTATATAGAAATTACATTCTTCAACTTTACGTCTGTTTGCGTCACCAGCATTAAGCGACTCCCCATAATTATGTACCAGCACCCCAATGTGGTCAGTGGCCCTGTCCCACGAGGGAAAGGCGGCAGGCAGCAGTTGTTGTCGAGGTGACCTCGTTTGACATTAAAGATAAGGGTGCGCCATCGCTATGGCCTGAGCTGTGTTGTTTGTTGATGCTGTTGTTGCATGCAATTGACAAAAAATATTTTCACGTAACTGTGAAATGTCAAACAACCTACGCAACCAAATGGGACTTGGTTGATGTACTTCGTTGAGGAACGTGTGTATCTTACAACCCCCCCCCAAATCACCCTAAAAAATGTGCTCATTTGTTCGAATGACAATTTCCCTTGAGTTCCATATAGGATACTGTCTCACCAGACGCCTCTCTGCAGTAGCAGTATCTCAAACACAAGTCTAATTTATCAATTTATCATGTCATGTCAGTGGGCACGCCCCTGCTGCAGCAGGCCCCGTGGGTGCAGCTTGTCTGACCATGAATGCCTCTGCCCGTCCACTTTGCACCATCTGCCTGCATCAAGCACCCCTTTCCGGCATGACATCACTGCTTATTCCCAGGCGCAGATCCCATTTCAGGTCACGAGCCCCCATGTTACCGGAAGCTCCAATGATAATGGCTGTTTAGTGCACGTCGTAGGCGACTAATTACTTCCCGCAGACCATTTCTTTCTCTTTTTGTCACCTTGAACAAAGCTGACTTGACAGCAGCCTGGGGTCAGGCAAGGGGAGGAAATTCCTGTGAGCGGAGTTTTATGAATGAACCTTGGTTTCCATGACGCTGGCTAGGTGTGGCTAGTGGGGTCATAGTGTACTTTATTGTAGGACAGATGACAGTCATGGCACCTTCTTTGCGCATCTGGAACTCGCTCCCCATTCAAGGGAAGCGTCCGGTTTCCGGTGGGAGACGTGTACTTTCACGCTTTATACGTTTAGATGGCCTGATCCAGAATTCACGTTTTGAGACTTATTGTACAGCGTATTAAAAGTACGATTTATGGAGCTTCCATTCGACTGCTCTGAAGAACGACAACAGTCGCAGGAAAGCAGGCACAACTGCTCTGACTACGGGGAAAAGGGCGGTCTATGGGCGGGGCACTTTTCAAATAAAGCCCATTGTAAAAAAGTTAACTTCTGTTTTGTGTAAAGCTGAAACAGGCTGGTAATGTCTAGCTCTTGGTATCAATTCTAATCCGAGCTTTGATGTCACGAAAGCCCTTTAAGCAAACACACCCGTTCCCTTCAATAAAATAAAATACTGTCAATTTTTTGGGAAAATTGTAAATTCACCGATTGAAGAGACCGATAGGTGTATGGACCCAATGACCCCACGGCATCAATGTGTGGCACTTTTTTATAAGCAATACAACATCACCACTTTAATAGATATGCCAGGAAGCATAAATAGTAGTGATTCCCCAAAATTACCCTAAAGGGAGGTATTAAAGTGCTGGGCCTAAATGGGGTCCCTATTGACTTATTTAAAGACAATAGATTGGTGAGCCCCACTATTATTCAACGTATTGAGGAGTGCAGAATACACTGACCCCCTGCTTCTTGGTCTAACTCAGTCATTGCCCTATTTTCATGTTGATTTCCAGTGTGTGTGGGGGGTCTCGCAGTGTGTGGGGGGTCTCGCAGTGTGTGGGGGGGCTCGCAGTGTGTGGGGGGGGCTCTGTGGGTGTGTGTGGGGGGCTCTGTGTGGGGGGGCTCTGTGAGGGGGGCTATGTGTGGGTGTATGCCAGGAAGCATAAATAGTAGTGATTCCCCAAAATTACCCTGAAGGGAGGTATCAAAGTGCTGGGCCTAAATGGGGTCCCTATTGACTTATTCAAAGACAATAGATTGGTGAGCCCCACTATTATTCAACGTATTGAGGAGTGCAGAATACACGGACCCCCTGCTTCTTGGTCTAACTCAGTCATTGCCCTATTTTCATGTTGATCCCCAGTGTGTGGGGGGGGGGGCTCGCAGTGTGTGGGGGGGGGGGCTCGCAGTGTGTGGGGCTCGCAGTGTGTGGGGTGGGCTTGCAGTGTGTGGGGGGGCTCTGTGTGGGTGTGTGGGGGGGCTCTCTGTGGGTGTTTGTGTGTGGCATTTGCGAGAGATTAAGCTATTGGCATTGTAAATGACAATGCCATTTATTTATGTTAGAAAAAAACATGAATAAAAATAATGTCAAGAGCAATGCCAATAGCTCTAACTTTAACAAAGGCAAAACCATTGCATTGTAAATGCTTGTTACTATATGCATTTATTTATAGACAGAATATATTTCAAATTTAAGTTTAACTAAGACCAAAAGTGTAGTCTCAGTTAAACTTAAGACCAAACCTTAAGTTAAACTAAGACAAAAGTCTAATTTTACTACTCGTAAATGCCCTTTGTGAATACAGAACGTCGTAAAGTTAGACCTTCATCTTGGTTTACCTTTGTGAATCGGGCCCATTGAGTTTTGTGTTGCTGACAGTGAGCATGTTTTGCCAAGCATAAACGAAAACTCAATGAGACATGTATTCAATTCAATCTCCGTGACCAAATGCCCTATGAGTTTTCTGAAACTTGATATGTAACTGAGTACTTAAGTAATGGGCAAGGGGTCATGGTAGTTGGTAGTCATGGTAGTCTGTAGTCATGGTAGACAATAGTCATGGTAGTCAGTAGTCATGGTAGTCGGTAGTGGGTGAACCAGAGGTTGTTCATCTGAGCCCCCAAGGGAAGAAGCTTTACCAGCTGATGCCCTGATCAGAGGAGTCAAGTATTTCTTGATTCAGTTCAACTTGGTCTTCTCTTGACTAAGACTCTATGGACAAAGTTTTTTAAAGAAGGTACATTCTGTGTCACAGATTCTTAATCTATACAAGCTGTGATGAGGGTACCATTAATGAAAGATGCTCTCCACAGGTGCGGTTTGTAGGGAACACTGAGTCTGCTTTCTGGGTCTCTGTTCTTGACTAAGAACTAGTCTCACACATTGGTGTCTGACCCTCAAGCTTTCCATCTCCCACTAACATGACCATTGTTGCTTCATTGTCTTCTCACAGTAGCTTCATGCAGCAGGTGGAGTTGAAGATCAGGTAGGGGACAGTCTCAACAATTTCCAATGGAGAGTTGCACAAGTGGGCACCTGGTCATCACATAGGAATGTGACAATACTCCTTAAAAATCTGAATTTAAAGCCCACCAGAGATGTGTCCTGTCATGTTAGTGGTGCAGTGCAAATCTCTTGGCCTCATCTTTAGCTGAGGTTATGAAGCTGTGAGTGTACTGTGGTTGCTCTTTAATGACATGGGATAGTTAGCAAGTTTTGGCTGTGATGTAGGTGGCCATGAGCTTTTCTAGGTTCTGGGGTGGTAGAGACCGTGAATACTTAGAGGAGTTATCAATGACTACCTAGAAAAGACTACCTTTGAGGAGGCAACCAAAACAAACAAAGCCTCAGTACCATGCTTGCCATGCAACTTCTTCCGTGGTGATGGAGTAGGCCTGGGTGCAATTTAAATTACAAAAGCAAAATTCATGTAATTTTGCATTACACGTGTTATGAGAAATTATGTAATTATGCCACATCATGTCATCAGTGGCGGCTGCTCCATTAGAGCGGAGGGGCACCGCCCCCTTTCCACAATCACAAAATAAAACGATAATAAAATGGGTTTTAAACCTGTTTTATTATTGTTTTATTTTAATCTCCTGGACCCATCCCGCTGAATCTTGGGGGGTCCAGTGGATGACCCTGCTGGTGGGGAAGTGGTGAGCACTCCCTTCATTGCGCATGAGGTTTTGGCCAGCTGTCTCAGGCTGGCCAAACCCCTCATGCACAGTGAAGCTCTGTCCAGCCTCAGCTGGGTTGCTGGGGCTGGAGAGAGCAGGCACAGGCTCCCACTCTGCCTGAGAGCGCAAGTTACCGTCACTCCGGCCAATCCTGCAGCTGCTCTCATGTGAGAGCAGCTTCAAGATTGGCCACAAGGCAGGCTGGGAGCCTGTGCCCCGGGCCAGAAGAAGGACAAGGCGATGCACGGGAGACGGCAAAGGCTGTGGTGGGCAAGGTAAGTTTTTTGGGGTTTGATTTTGCCCCCAACCCTCCTCACCTCCCTCCTCTGGCCGGCCCAACCCCCACTTTGGCAGGGGATGGTCCGCTACTGCATGTAATTACAGCACCATTAGTGGCAAAATTAGAATGCAGGAGTCAAGGAGCATTGAGACTACCAGAACACTCGTCGCTGTGGTTTCTGGCAGTTGTACTTTTGGTGCCAAATCTATTAGCGCAAAATGCATCCTCATGTCAAAAATGTACACAAGGATGGATTTCACACTTAAATATAATGCTAAATGATAAATTTGTATAATATATAATTGTGTGTATTTACTGAAGTTTCATGTAATTACGTGAAAGCAAATGATGTGAATTTCACACACCCCAGATGCGAGATGGAGGATCCGACAGACTGGCTGCTCGGTACTCGTGGCCATCTTTGTTACCGCCATAACTTCGAGTTGAGGAAGCCACACTTTAATCCTTAACTACGCCTCGGTCTGGACTATGTCCTGGTGAACCATATAGGCCAGTGAGAGGGCTTGATTAGTGAGAGATGAGGGTGTCACAGACAACTGCCTCTCAGGGAGCGACTCTAAGCCATCTTGTCCCTCACGTGGTGTAAAGATGTCAGAGTCCACCACAAACTGGTGTGGCTGGTTTTGCATGACAGTTTGCCACGAAAAATGTCAGGTAGATTAAATCATGATCTGTGGACAGCCATCACTTGTAGTGACTGTGTATGTCAGAGAAAGACGCTCTGTATTGGTTACAGGCTTAGGACGACGGGACAGAGAGTCTGAAGGGATGTGGATGTCAATAGATGATTGATAGCGCACAAACAAAGTAAGTGCGTCCCTGTTATTAGGCACACCATGTGGGTTAGTCCTTGGTGACTGACTCCAGAAGGTGATTAAACAAAGTTCAATAGTTTGATTTGAAACATGTTTTTATTTTGTAGATTTCTTAGTTCATTTATATCGTTAATTATCCTTCAAACACAATCCTCCAAAAAGAAAAATGCAACTGCTCCAATGCATTTCGGGCGTGGCCCTTTATCGAGGAGCTCTGTTGGTGAAAATGAAATACTTAAGATACGCTTCAGAACACAATTAATCATCACATGATTTCAATGTTGCTAAACGTTCTATACAGTGTCAAATGGCATCGGAATAGCCTATGTTTATGATGGCGAATAAGGGTCATAGCAATGTCCTTAAAGTATAAAGGAGTGCGTGTTAGCAAAGTAAATGAAAGAGAACCTACCGGGGTTTTCTTGGGCGGGATGTGAGGATCAGGGTTTGTAGCTGCCAAAAAAAAACGAGCGGGGTGTTAAAAATAGAAACCCGATGTAACGGTGGGTAAAAGTTACAAACCGGCAGTCAAAAGTTACAAACCGGCTGTCAGATAAACTTACTTCATACTGAAGTTGAATTCATTTGGACGAGTGAAGGGCTTCTCCTTGTGAACAGGTTGACTGTGTGCGGATGGGTGTTTAACCTGGATTGGGAGCCGAGGGTGGTCGTGACGTTGAAAAACTGAAAACGGACTATGACTAGGTGTGGGGGGAGTTTGGCTGCCATGTTGGTGTGGCTTAGACTAATAGTGATGCGAATGACAGTGATTGACTTAACTAAACATCGTATACAAAAACATATGACATTGTTGGATTGACAACATAAAATGAAACGAAACCGCATTCATTGGCAATGTGTCAATATTCATAACAGTCTTTAAAGGTAACAACTCAGTTCGATTCGGTCATTAAGACCGAAAGGCTTTAAAGATTGAAGACGGTAAATCCAAAATGTTTCCCATTGCAATAAAGTTTTGTTGTTGTCTCTTCCTTCAATTCTTTCCACTTGTTCAAGAACCATGAATTTAAGTTGGGCTATATTGTGTTTTTGATCATTGAAGTGCATGGCAATGCTTGAATGTTCGTTATGTGTTCGAATGTTTGACTTATGTTCATTGAGCCTTGTTTTAATTTTTCTCTCAGTCTTCCCAATGTAGATTTTGCCACATGGGCATTTCAATAAATAGATCAGGTTCATTGAATCACATGTTGCGTTCACTTTTACTTTGATGTTATTGCCTTTCATGGGGTGGCTTATGGTATTTCCTCTGATGATATTGTTGCAACTGTTGCAGCTGTAACACGGACGTGTCCCATTGTATGTCGTTGGTTCCTTGAAGTCTTTGGATAATATCTCTTTGAGGTTGGATGCTCGAGTGTAGGCAAAAATTGGTGGGTAGGCGAACAGATTGTTGAAATCAGGTTCAGTGGCAAGTATCCGCCAATGTTTCAAGATTATTTTTTTGTATTGATTGCTTTGGGTGGAATGTTGTGAGACCACCACCATCCGGTTGTCATCTTTCTTCTTGGCTCTGATTAAGGCTTCCTTGCGTGTGATGGAGTTAACTCTTTCCTTTGCTTCAGTTATAACTTCTTGAGGGTACCCTCTATGTTGGAATCTGATCTCCATCTCTTTAATGCGACTGTTATAGGTGTCAGAGTCTGTTGTTATTCGTTTAATTAGTAACATTTGACTGTATGGAAGATGTCTTTTTAAAGAATTCTGGGGGAAGCTGGTGTAGTGCAACGTATTGTTGCGGTCTGTATTTTTTCTGAATAGGTCAGTTGATATAGTTCCCTCTGTCAGTTCAACGGATACGTCCAGGAAATTTATAATGTGATCGCTGATTTGCCAGGTTAATTGAATCCTGTCATCCTTGGAGTTAAGTTCATTGAGGGCTAATTCCAATTTTTCTCTGGTGTTTTTCCATATGAAAAATAAGTCGTCAATGTAACGAACAAAAAGCTTGAGGTTGTCTCTCCAGATGTCTTGGTCATAGATAAATGAATTCTCGAACTCAGCCATGTACATGTTGGCATATGTTGGCGCGGCACAGTTGCCCATAGACATGCCCGATAGTTGTGCATACCAGTGTTGGTCGTAGGAGAAATAGCTAAGACATCTGGAGAGACAACCTCAAGCTTTTTGTTCGTTACATTGATGACTTATTTTTCACATGGAAAAACAACAGAGAAAAATTGGAATTAGCCCTCAATGAACTTAACTCCAAGGATGACAGGATTCAATTAAACTGGCAAATCAGCGATCACATTATAAATTTCCTGGACGTATCCATTGAACTGACGGAGGGAACAATATCAACTGACCTATTCAGACAAAATACAGACCGCAACAATACGTTGCACTACACCAGCTTCCACCAGAATTCTTTAAAAAGACATCTTCCATACAGTCAAATGTTACGAATTAAACGAATAACAACAGACTCTGACACCTATAACAGTCGCATTAAAGAGATGGAAATCAGATTCCAACATAGAGGGTACCATCAAGAAGTTATAACTGAAGCAAAGGAAAGAGTTAACTCCATCACACGCAAGGAAGCCTTAATCAGAGCCAAGAAGAAAGATGACAACCGGATGGTGGTGGTCTCACAACATTCCACCCAAAGCAATCAATACAAAAAAATAATCTTGACACATTGGCGGATACTTGCCACTGAACCTGATTTTAACAATCTGTTCGCCTACCCCCAATTTTTGCCTACACTCGAGCATCCAACCTCAAAGAGATATTATCCAAAGACTTCAAGGAACCAACGACATACAATGGGACACGTCCGTGTTACAGCTGCAACAGTTGCAACAATATCATCAGAGGAAATACCATAAGCCACCCCATGAAAGGCAATAACATCAAAGTAAAAGTGAACGCAACATGTGATTCAATGAACCTGATCTATTTATTGAAATGCCCATGTGGCAAAATCTACATTGGGAAGACTGAGGGTAAAATTAAAACATGGCTCAATGAACATAAGTCAAACATTCGGACACATAACGAACATTCAAGCATTGCCATTCACTTCAATGATCAAAAACACAATTTAGCCCAACTTAAATTCATGGTTCTTGAACAAGTGGAAAGAACTGAAGGAAGAGACAACAACAAAACTTTATTGCAACGGGAAACATTTTGGATTTACCGTCTTCAATCTTTAAAACCTTTCGGCCTTAATGACCGAATCAAACTGAGTTGTTACCTTTAAAGACTGTTATGAATACTAACACATTAACAATGAATGCGGTTTCGTTTCATTTTATGTTGTCAATCCAACAATGTCATATGTTTTTGTATACGATGTTTAGTTAAGTCAATCACTGTCATTCGCATCACTATTAGTCTAAGCCACACCAACATGGCTGCCAAACTCCCCCCCACACCTAGTCATAGTCCGTTTTCAGTTTTTCAACGTCACGACCACCCTCGGCTCCCAATCCAGGTTAAACACCCATCCGCACACAGTCAACCTGTCCACAAGGAGAAGCCCTTCACTCGTCCAAATGAATTCAACTTCAGTATGAAGTAAGTTTATCTGACAGCCGGTTTGTAACTTTTGACTGCCGGTTTGTAACTTTTACCCACCACTACATCGGGTTTCTATTTTTAACACCCCGCTCGTTTTTTTGGCAGCTACAAACCCTGATCCTCACATCCCGCCCAAGAAAACCCCGGTAGGTTCTCTTTCATTTACTTTGCTAACACGCACTCCTTTATACTTTAAGGACATTGCTATGACCCTTATTCGCCATCATAAACATAGGCTATTCCGATGTCATTTGACACTGTATAGAACGTTTAGCAACATTGAAATCATGTGATGATTAATTGTGTTCTGAAGCGTATCTTAAGTTTTTCATTTTCACCAACAGAGCTCCTCGATAAAGGGCCACGCCCGAAATGCATTGGAGCAGTTGCATTTTTCTTTATGGAGGATTGTGTTTGAAGGATAATTAACGATATAAATGAACTAAGAAATCTACAAAATAAAAACATGTTTCAAATCAAACTATTGAACTTTGTTTAATCACCTTCTGGAGTCAGTCACCAAGGACTAACCCACACGGTGTGCCTAATAACTGGGACGCACTTACTTCGTTTGTGCGCTATCAATCACTTTATTCATTCAGCGTATCTGGACGGTTACGCTACCTGTTGGAGCACCCAAGCCTACAAAACTTCATTAACCCAAGTTACAAACTTTCTCAACTAAACTTCGCTGTGCACCTAGCCATATTCAGTTTGTTTGATGTCAATAGATGACCATTGGATGACCACGAAAGAGAATTCTTGATGTTCTAGAATCCACTTTTCCATTCCCAGAGGGGGTTTTCATCCTTGCCCATGAAATACGGTGTCATATTGTTTATAATTACTCTTAGAATTGTTTATCTTCAACCTTCTTCTTCACTGTACATTCCAAGCAAGATTCTATATTCCTTGCTGCTTGGCAGACAGTTACTGGGAAGAAGACCTGCGTAGGCTGCGTCCTACCTTGCTCCTGCGGTCCTTCCAAATAAACCTCTTAACTACAAATTCCTGCGTAGTTTTGTACTTTACAATTTGGCGATGTTGCCAAGGAACACTATCAAACCCCCAAACTCACTTCATGGATATTTTATTTTCTTCATTTTCATATATTTCGCTTACTTCTAACCTCGGTGGATTTATTAATCTCTGTACCTGTGAAGCCTCACTATTGCTGCCTTATTCTTTAAAGGATTCATTTTGTCTTACTTTCGGTGAACGGCTACACCGGAGGAGTTTTCACAGTGAGTACTTGTTCGTCATCCGAACAAATTGTGCTGCATTTGCTTTATTATCCTCAAAATCAGAACTTTGAAGGTAGCTGTTTCAAAGTTTTAAAGGATTTTTATTATTCGTGGTACCAAGCATTTTCTTTTGAATGCGCGCCTTAAAATTCAAAGGTAATTACCTTTACGTTCCATCAGCGCTACCGGCATAGCAGCTGATCTTCAACTGCTGACCTCCGTTGTGACGTCCTTTTCCACCGCGTCACTCAATCAAGCCTCGTGTTCTCTGGGGTTTGTAAGACGCTCTGTAAGCTCTGCCTCAGTGCGTCTAGCACGCGTACCCCGCAACTTCCGAGAGCGTCTAACACACGGAGAACTTAGCCATATTAAGACTTCTAGTAAGAGGTTATTGTACATTCCTTTTGCTCCATTTTACCGTTTGGATCTAAGAGTTCAGTATGACTATTTAAGTACAATATTAATTCTACCACTTACTTTAATTTCATTGGCTTTTTCCCAATTAAGCACTTTCCATCTTCTTGTCGTGCTTTAACATGGCTACCCAAAATTTCACACATCAATTCCCGCAAGCCTTTTGGCCTACAGGATGAGAACCCTACATGAAATGGCCACCATGGAAGGCTTATTTTCTAAACTTTATTGAGACTATAGATGAAGATGGAAAGATGAAGCCAGAAAGAAAGCAAAAACTCTTTTTACACTCCGTTGGTGCGTGTGGTTTAAAGATTTATGATGAAATGACAAAAATAACTAGTTGTGGTGATGCAAATGTTTTCTCTGATATTTTAAAAGATTTTGATAATCATTTCTTTCCTAAAGTTTGCATGGGTATAACAAGATACAAATGTTTCCACAGAAAACAACAACCAGGTGAGACTATTGATGTTTATTTTGCTGCACTTAAGAAAATTGCTGAAGATTGTAAATTCAATCATCTTCAGGAACAATTTATAAGGGATCAAGTTGCAATGCATGCTTCTGACCCAGCGATCCAAGACAGACTTTGGATTAATGGAGATGCTGATCTCAAAGATGTGTTAGCTATTGTCGGAAAGGCTGAATTATCTGGTTGTAGTGCTAAGCACATAAGAATGAGAGTAAAGAAATTCTTGGGCAAATTGTTTCTATAGTTCAAAGCAAATCTAATTTTAAACAAAAGTTGCAAGCTAAAATCAAGCGTTTCTAAAAAAGCTGAAGACCTAAAATGTTACTGTGGTAGTGATTCCCATTCAGCAAATAACAATTTGTCCTGCTATTAAGGAAACATTTTCCAATTGTGGTTTGATTGGACATCATTCCAGAGCCTGTAATAGAAAAAAAATAAGAAGGTGAAAGTTATTTATGAATCCTCTTCAAGTGATGATGAGTGCATTGTTAAGAAAATGATGCACTGTTCTGTTAAGGATGATTGTAATGACAACCATAATGAAAAACAATTAATCTTTAACATTAATGATTCTTCTGATAAGTTGATAAAAAAAAACTATTTGTAATATGTCAATAGGTGCAGTTCCAATTGATATTTATGCTGATTCCGGTTCTCCATATACTATTGTTAACGAATACGTTTGGAATTCTGAATTTGTACATTACTTAGGGAATAAACTTTACACCCCTGATATTTCTCCTGATGGGTATTCTGGAGAAAAATTTGACATGGTTGGTTTTAGACCCCTAAAGTTTAGGTTCAAAGGGAGAGAATCTTTTGGTGAATTGTATGTTGCTAAACATGGCCCTTCTGTTCTCGGTTGGAAAGACCAAGGGAATTTAGACATAATTTTAAATCCTAATAGTCCAGATCCTGTCCTTGTTGTTGATGATGGTAATGAAATTGGGAACGTCAGGTTATCTAAGTTTCCAAAAGTTTTCAGTGGTAAAATCGGCAGTTTTAAAGGATTTGTACATCTCACAGTTTTAAAAAGCAATTGTATTCCTAAAACAATTAAGGCAAGAAACATTCCCATTTTGATTTGTGGTGAAGTTGAAAAAGAATTAGAAAAACTTGTTAAGGAGGATACCATTGCACCAATCGAATCCTCTGAGTGGATTTCTCCAGACGATCCAATGGCAAAATTTATCTTTGTATCGACCTTCGCCATTTAAATGAAAACATAGTTATAAAATGTTTCGCTCCCAGTCGGTAATAAATTCAAGAGTCGTCTAAACCACGTGTCCATGTCCTCAATGTTTCGCTCCCAGTCCGTCATAAATCCCGGCACACTGCCGGGATTTATGACGGACTGGGAGCGAAACATTGAGGACACAGACACGTGGTTTAAACGACTCTTGAATTTATTACCGACTGAAAGCGAAACATTGAGGACACGGATACATGGTTTAGACGATTTATTTGAATGGTGATACGAAGTTTGGCTCATATGATTATTGAGACTTATACTGCTGTGTTACAGATATCATATCAAGATGAGATGATATTATTTTCATACTTTCTATTTTTGCCCTGAAGAAGTCTAAAGTCAATTACTGACTAGACGAAACACGTGTTGGCTGCACTGCCCTATTTGAATGGGCTTTGAATCTATTGGAGAAAATAAAACTTGGATACAGACAATTGAAAACTGAAGTGGAGGACTGTTGTTCTTATTTACTACAAGAGCTCGGAAGAACTTATGTCATAGTTTAAATCACCAGATGGTGGTTGAATTTGGGGTTGTAGTAACCGATCCCATTCCTTCCTGGAGCACTATATTAAGACTTGGGACATTAGAATTCACCTATATTTGCTGTGCCCTCTTGTCTAACTGTTACCTCGTTCTTTTGCATAGTTATAGATAAGTTTCTTTTGCCAAAAGTTTCTGAAATGTTATCTTCAGTAAATGGTGCCAAAAAAATGTCTATGATTGATTTGTCTTCAGCATATCATCAGATTTTACTTGATAATGATAGCAAACAACTTACCGCATTTATCACACCCCTGGGGTGCTTCCATTTTAAAAGAATGGCTTTCAGTTTGGCTTCTGCTGCTGCCATTTTCAACGCATTATGCATCAACTATTTGGCAAGCACCTCAAAGTGAGATTTATTTCAGGATGATATTCTCACTTTTGGGGAAGATAGAGCTGAACACAACACTGTTCAGTCAGTCGGAAAATACTTTATTCGGTTAATTTAAAAAACATAAAAGCTTGCTGTATAAAAATTTGAATTATTAAAACAGTGATTCACAGCAGAGGTTTCAAACATTAAGTGAATATCAAGATCAGTTAATTACATTTTTAAAAATCCTCAGGTCCATTTTCATTTCATATACAATTTTAAAATGAATTGATTCAAACTAGATCACAACACTGTTCTAGAGGACTTTTTAAGTACATTGGAGGAAAAAGGGTTAACCATAGAACATTCAAAATGTAAATTTGGTGTCAAGCCTGTAACATATCTTGGCCATGTGCTGTGTGCTGATGGTGTTGCCACTAAACCCATATTAGTAGATGCCATAAGAGATGCTCCTTCTCCTTCCAATAGGGATGAAATTAGATCATTTTTAGGAATGGTAGAGTTTTACGCTAAGTTTGTTAACGGTTTCTCCAGCAAGGTCTTCAACATCAGGCAACTTCTTAAGAGCAATGTTACATTTGAGTGGTCTGTCTGTAGCGTGTGAAAATGAGTTCAACATCATTAAAAAGGCCATGCACCGGTATTATGTCCTTTCAACATGGATTTTAATTCTATAAATATGGTGGATATTAGCAACAAAAGACTAGGGGCTAGGTGTAGGTAAGTTGTAGTTACCGATTTATAAATACCGAATTTTACCGATTCGGTATTTATGAATCGGTAAATATGAAGGGGGAGATGTAGGTATTTCCAGATGTGGAAATACCGAATTGTTAAAATTCGGTATTTACCGATTTGGTAAATACCGAATCGGTATTTCCTATTGATTCCTATGGGCTGTAAAGCCCATAGGAATCAATGGGAAATACCGATTCGGTAAATACCGAATTCTGCAAGGGTGCATGGGGTGTCACTTTGACACCCTCTGGCACCCCAGAAATAGGCATGTGCGCCATGTGGCACACAGACATGCCCTAAGGGCATGTCTGTGTGTCACATGGCACAGGTGTGCATGCACACATGTGCATGCACACTTGGATTCGGTATTTTACCACCCAATTGGATTGGGTGGTAAAATACCGATTCTTAAAGCCCTGTGGCACTCTAACATGTGCCAGCTACATCTGCATTTACAGAATCGGTATTTTACAGAGTCTGGGCCAGATGTAGGTAATTCTATTTTACCGACTCATAAATACCGAATTTTACCGATTCGGTATTTATGAATCGGTAAAATAGAAGTACCGAGATGTAGGTAAATCCAGATGTGGATTTACCGAATCTGTAAAAGTCGGTATTTACCGATTCGGTAAATACCGACCGGTAATGCCCATTCATTCCAATGGGCTTTGAAGCCCATAGGAATGAATGGGCATTACCGAATCGGTAAATACCGAATTTCTCAAGGGTGCAGGGGGTGTCACTTTGACACCCTCTAGCACCCCCAAAACAGGTTCGGGTGCCATGTGGCAGGCATACCTGCCCTAAGGGCAGGTCTGCCTGTCATATGGCACAGGTGTGCATGCACACATGTGCATGCACACTGGAATCGGTATTTTACCATCAAATTGATTTTGATGGTAAAATACCGATTCTGTAATGCTTGTGGGACTCTGAAGAGTCCCACCTACATATCAAATTTACCGAATCGGTAAAAATACTGATTTGGTATTTTACAGAATCAGTAAATTTACCGATCGGTAAATTTACCGATTCTGTAAAAATCTGCCCCTACATCTCAAATTCCATTTACCGGTCGGTAATGGCCGAATTCGGCCGTTACCGACCGGTAAATGCTTACCTACATCTGGCCCTCTGTATTTACCGATTCGGTAATTTTACCGAATCGGTAAATACAGAATCGGTAAAATACCGATTCTGTAAATGCATGCCCTACATCTCAAACCCCTAATACCGGTCGGAAACAGCCAAAATCGGCCGTTACCGACCGGTATTAGGGCTCCTACATCTGGCCCTAGGTGGTTTACTTTCTCAGATTGACGAATTGGTCAAAGAACGCATAATTGCGTTTGTGTCCAGAGCACTTTCCACCCATGAGTGTAAATTTTCTGTAATTGAGAAAGAAACCTTGGCAGTGGTTTGGGCATTAAAACATTTTCGTAGTTTTGTATGGGGCAAGGAGTGTATTGTCAGATCTGACCATAAACCACTTATCAAACTCCTTACCACTGAAGGTCTTTATAAAGCTTCAGCCAGGATAGCAAGGATGTCTATGCGCCTGCAAGATTTTGTTTAAAAGATCGAATATGTTCCCGGCAAAAGTAATGTGATAGCAGATTTTCTGTCTCACATGCCTTCAGACATGCAAGAGTGTAATGTGAATGAATGGGATTCTTTGCAAGTTGCCCTCAACCATGATTAGAGTCCATTTTGCGTGGAGAGGAAGAAATGGAATGAAGAGTATTGAAAGAAAGTGATTTACTATCTGTTATTTCCTTCATTCGCCAGGGTTGGCCAGAAAAAGGTAGAGTAACTTCTAATATAAGACCTTTTGGGAGGTAAGGAATGAATTGTCTGTTTTGGATGGCACTATTTTTCTTGGGGACAAAGCCATTCCCCCCCACATCATTAAGAACTGTGTTATAATTATGTCACAAACACCAGTGTGGTATTGTAAAAACCAAACAGAATGTTAAAAAATGGTACTGGTGGCCAGGAGTTGATCTAAATGCAC
Organism: Lissotriton helveticus; assembly: GCF_964261635.1. Lineage (NCBI taxonomy): Eukaryota > Metazoa > Chordata > Amphibia > Caudata > Salamandridae > Lissotriton > Lissotriton helveticus. The sequence continues at coordinate 1,176,713,636 of NC_136072.1, read as the reverse complement.
AAAGAATGGCGCAAGAGTGTGTTGTTTGTTCCAACTCTGACAAAGTACTTAATACATTAAGACCCGATATGTGTGAACCAATTATTCCTGATGGTCCGTGGCATACGGTAGCTATTGACATCATGTTTCCTATAGACGACAATTCTAAATACATAATATCCATCATCGATATCTTTTCAAGATGACCTAGTATCACCATTGTAGAAAAAGTTGACTCCGTTAATGTTTTAAAGTTCATGGACAACGTTTTTGGTGAAGAAGGTCTTCCAACTCAAATCATTAGTGATAACGGAGTACAATTTATGTCCAAATGAGCAAAATCTTACTTTGAGAGAATAGGAGTAACTCACAGGACCACTTCCTTATATAACCCGAGTGGCAATGGTTTGTGTGAACGGTTTAATAATGTTCTTAAAATTGCCATTCAAATTGCAGGAATGAAGGGGGAAGATTGGGAAACTCAAGTGTATAAAGCTGTTTGGACATATAGAACCAATACTCACAATGAGTTTATCGCCGGTCTTTTCCTCCCATCGCCTTCCTTGGTAATAGGGTGTTCCAACCTCCAACCACATTTTTCATATGGTTGGGTGTTGGAACGTCCACTTTGCATGTCATTAGCGATGTTTATCGCCAACATGCAAAGTGGGCTTGGGGCAGGCTTTAATATGCCCTTGTTAATAGGGCTCTAGCAGTATCGCCGCTTTCTCGGCACAATTTGCTGAGAAAGCGGCGATACTTGCCCTTGGTAATATGCCCCTGAGTTTCCAAATGAAAGATTGATTTTGAATGGTGCTGGAAAGAAGAGCTGGTGGTTGTCCGACTAGCTGGAAACAGTCATTTCAGCATTACCCTGATGAAGGCTCCTGTACCGAGTGGACACAGGTTAATTACCGAGGAGGGCATGATACTTTGTCTGATTTTGCTGCTACTCTCTCAAAGGCCCTTTTCATGCAGTACATGTATGGTACCACTTTTAGGGTTTGATCTTTGCCCAGGTCTTTGATTACAGGCAGCAAATGTGTTGGGGTTACAGCCTCGGTTTTTAGGGATGGAGGGGTCGATTGTGATCATGATGGCTTCTGAGTGCTAGACGCGTAGACCTTTGCCTATTGGTTCATAGTCCCACACGCAAGCACTTCGTCCCTGTTCAAGGCACACTTCTGGGTGGGTACCACCACAGTGAACGCTGGTGAGTCGCCAGGTGGAAAGGTTGGATGATGGCTTGTCTCATTGATGAGCCTGTTAATAAGTTTCTGTTTTTACGGTGCGTCCTTTCAGTGAAGAATCAGTGTGAGACACCGTAGTGTTGGAAAGTTAGATGCAGAAGCCAAGCTAGAACATTGTGGGGAGTGACGTCCTCGGCTCTCTTGGGATGAGGTGTATCGTGGGTACACCCTGGGTGATCTGTGCCCGCTTTATTTCTGCTTCACTGTGCAGGGTGTACATGCTTGTCAGGTCTTCTGGGCATGCATGAAAGTTACTTATTGGCTTTACTGAAGCTTCTGGTCTCTACTGCAGCAGGAAATATTCATAGACCTCTCAGCGCACATATAGGGGCAGATGTACAAGCCCCATGCGCCACATTTATGCCGCCGTTGCTTCACTTTTGTGACGCAGCGGCGGCGTAAACCATGCGCCACGTTGCACCTTATTTACAACACGACGCATCTAGGAGAGATGGGTCACGTTGTAAAGCCCTGCGCCACATGAAACCTGTGTTAGGTTTCATGTGGGCGTTCCAGCGCAGGGGGGGCATTTCATCACAGGAACGCCTTGTATAAGTGACACAGTGATATCTACAAAATTTCACTGAGTCACTTTTACTTCCATGCTGCATCAAAACCCTGCGCCTGCTTGAAGCAGGCGTAAGGAGTGTTGCAGCATGTTAGGCATAGGGCGCCCCTGAGCATTGCTGGAGCTGCGTCACGCTTGTGACATGACTCCAGCACTGTGCCGCCCTTACGCCACAGGATGCAACATGCATCGGCCTAACCTTGTGCCATGGTGCGCCGCATTGTAAATGCGACGCATTCGTGGTGGCGCAGGGAGGGAATTGTGTGTCGCATCTTTTCTGGCGCATCCCTGCTGATTTGCAGAGATGCGCCAGAACTCGTAAATCTGCCCCTGAGTATGTTGAGTACGTCTCGCCTTGGGGTAAGTGGTGGTTGAATCGGCCTTGATCAGCAGAAGCCAACCTGTAGGAGGGTGAGCCTCGTCGAGGATGACACGTCTCGTTGCATGCATGGCTGCCGGAAACTGGTGACCACTCAACAGGGATGACACCACTAAAGAAGAGGAGTTGCATACCAGGATACACGTGTGCCCCCTTCCCCACAAGTGTTGCGTTGCTGATTGCGAGCATGTTTTGCAGCGCATACAGACTCTACAAGACGTGTGATCAGTTTTATCTCCAGGCTCCAAGTGTGTGGCACCAGTACCAAAACCTTTTCTTTTATTTAGTAAGGTTTTGCCTTTATCGTAGGCCCAACGGTAGCTAGAGGTACCATCAGAATGTAAAATTAACCTGGGCACTGGTGTCAGCATATTTGTGGAAACCGTTTCTGTCAGTTGCAGTTACTTTCTAGGGAACTGCACCTGTTAAATGTGTGGTACAGCATAGAAACTGTGTTGGGCAGAGTCAAAAAACAAACTAATGTTTTCAAACTTCAAGAGCAGACTCTCAGGGGCTTATTTATGAGTCCTTGCGTCACTTTTGCCCCGCCGGTGCATCACTTCTTGTGACACACCAGTGGCGTAACAAGTGAGCCTTGTTGCAACATATTTACAAAATGACGCACTTTGTAAACCCCTGCATCACATTATACCTGTGCCAGGTATAATGTATGCAGGGGGGGCGTAAGGTTGTAGAAGTGATGCAGTGAAATCTATAAGATTTTACTGCGCCACGCCTAGAATGCAAATGCGTGAATATCTTACGCCTGCCTCATGGCAGGCGTAAGACTGACGCAGAAAGATTTCACATGGTACTTGCCCATGTGTAATGACCCATTGTGACACACTCCAGCAATGCGTCATTTTTGAGCCTACAGATACATCAGAAATTCTGACGTATCTGTAACTCCCTGCACAATGATGCGTCCTACTGTAAATATGATGCATTAATGGTGTCGCAAGGAGGGCGCAATGAAAAATGATGCATCGCTGTTTTCTCTCAGCGATGCGTCACTTCTCATAAATGAGGCCCTAAGGGTATAACACGCCACCCTGCCCCAACGCTGATGCCTCCACATTCTTACCTCGCCTCTTCCTAAGCCTGTTCAAGCAAACCCCACTTATTGTCAGATGAAATGGTTGCTTTTATCTGCGTCGCCCCAGCAAATTGTAGAGCAGTCGATGTGACTTCGCACTCCATCTGCTGACCTCACTGCCTTTATTACAATCATTTCAAACCCTAATCATGGTGCCGGTCATTCGAACTGGAAAGTAATCCGCGTGACTCCCTGTTCCTTTTGTTGTGAATGTGTCCAGTCTGTAATCGAAAATTGCCCAATAACAAATGAAAGGACGGTAAATTAATCTCAGGAGCTGCAGCGGAAACGCAGCCCATTCCTATTGCCGATGTCATATTTAACTGGCGTGGTCGCAACTCGTCATCACCAAGTGACGCTCCTCACTTACAATTCTCCATAAACACCTCCATGTATTTGCTTTAACGATGGACTGTGCCCCAATGCAGCCCAGCGCTGCGGGGTGTACGAATGGAGCCTGAAATAGCACCTTGAAACGGGCTTATTGGCACACTCTGGCAGGCCTGTAGCGCTTTCCCCTCTGAGTCTGAGGGAGGGTTTCAACCGTCTGCCTCCAAGATTCATCCGTGATACCGGAGGCTCGGGAAGGGATGCGCTCCGGTGCGGTGTGTCCCGGATGTTACTGCCCATCCTGGGGGTGTTCTCAGCTTTCTTATGAGAGCCACAAATCACCAGCTTTCCGCGCGCCAGGATTGCTTGTCTCTTTTTTATGTTTATGGCCATGGGCTAGCGATACTTGAGTTAGACTTTTTCCCTCTAGTCCTTCAGGGACCTTAGTCCAGCCTTGAATCAAAGGAGCAGCCGTCAGTGAAGTGGTGTGCGCCGACCCTTTAGCGGGGGCGCATGCGTGTGATTTACCAGATTTAGGGGTCGATTAGGATTGCGTTGAATCCGCATCCTCCGGGCCGGCGGAAGCCAGCGCGAGCCCGGAGGATGCGAATTCACCGCTGCAGTAAATGAAAAGACCCCCTGCCACTTTAGGATGGTTGGGGGGTCATCAGCGGACGGGAAGACCGTCCGCCGCTTTTCCGCCGCGGTCGACTTCCGACCGTGGCTGAAAAACTTTAATATGGTGGTGGTGTCTATCAGACACCGCCAGCCATATTAGGGTGAGCTTCAGGACATGCCTTTGGCCTACGGTCTTTTCTCTGGGGGCCCGTTGCGGGCCCCCCCCGGGTGAAGGGGGGATGGAGGGTGCACATGGGTGGTACCTAGGGTAACCCCTGTATTTGCAATCACAATGCGGCAGGCACCGCGCGGTGCCTGCCGCTTTCTGCATACAAATGTGAAATGTGAAATGTGCAAGCCCCATGTGAAAGGGCCTGCATCACCCTTACGCCTGCCATGAGGCCATAAGTTAGGATTTTGTCTTAAGTTTGTCTTAAGTCTGTCTTAAGACAAACTTAAGACAAAATCCTAACTTCTGTGAATACCAAAGGTAGTAAGTTTAGGATTTTGTCTTAAGTTAGTTCTGTGAATCGGGCCCTATATTTTTTCTATACCTACCTAAGTTGTGTTCTTTTGTGGTGTCATTACTGCCTTATTGTACGTGGCCTAACTAGCCCTAACTGCTCGTGCTACGTTACCAGAGGGTTGAGCAGGGGTTGTCAAAGGGGGTGGGCCCCTTCCCCTGACATATGAAGAAGGGTCCCTATTTGGACAGTGGCGCCAGCCAGTGCCAACAAGAGACCTCCATTTCTAGCAAGCAGGATGAAGCTGCATGTCATAACCAGCGAGGCTGCTTTGCCTCGGGGACAGATTGTTTGTCTTGCCCCAGTCCCAAGTCCTATATTCAGACATAGTAACTTTTTTGGCTCTCTGGATCCTCCTGTGGGGTATGGCAAAACACTGTACCTGCGACAGACTCCAGGAGGCCAGATACTTTCACTGTGGGGCCCTGGTAAAGCCTTTTTCTTTGCAGCAAAAATCTCCAATTCGAATGCACCTCAAAAACCTATCTAACGAGGACACACCTTTCATGTGTTGCTTCGACACTTTGTTTTGGTTCTCCAGAGGTTCTAAAAATGACTACAGGCCTGATTATGATCTTGGCAGATGGATTCTACCATCACAAACGTGACAGATATCCCGTCTGCCCTATTACAAGGTCCATAGGATATAATGGACAGGTAATACAGTGGATGGATATATGGCATATTTGTGACGGTGTAACCCTTTCCGCGAAGATAGTACTCAGGCCTTCAGTCCTAATATTTCTTAATGTTGTGAAGGTTACTCTTGAACCCTGCTCTAGCTCCTCCCACATCAAGACAAGCTTCTAGACACTGTGTCTGTCTCCATCCATGTCTCTCACAGTGGTGAGTGCAATCCATTCTGATTGGACAGCTGCTTGTTCCACACTGGATGGATTTCTTCTTCTTGTTTGAGTATCCCTGAGACAGATATCTAGGGGGCCAGCCAGCTCACCCTTGGAGAACAGTTCTAGCATTGGGTCAAGGTCAGAAGACTTTCCACAACAATGTAGAGATATTCCTTCTTCATATGTTTCTTCCAAGTCCAGATGCATTCTGAGGAGGTGGCGATGAGGTTCCATGTTTATTCTGTGTACTAAAAAGTAATTGGAGGATGTGCAAGGCCTGATCCTGGCAGAACTCCTATCAAAACTCAACACTTCTTTTTCCATCTATTGTAAACCTTCTCAGAGTCCCTGATTCAAGATAGAACAAGTCAGGCTCCCCTCTCGGGACTTCTGAGTCCTTTCCAAGATATACCCCTAGGGACTTTTGAAAACACCCCCTCTCCCTGGTCTGAGAATAGCCTCCCTGCCAGCTCTGGGCAGAGACAAATGTCAAAAGAATCGGTGAATGAAAATGTTTCTGTCCCTTGGGTCTCCATTTGGGACTTTCATGTGAAGTGGAAATGTCAGTTTTGCACTTCAACAGTCTTCCAGCTTTAGAAGTAGTTCTATTGTTCTGCAGAAGGACAACAATTCGCACCTAATAGGTCAGTCGCCTGCAGCACCTGGAGGAAAGGCAGCCACAGAAATTATTTAGGGGCATATCAGCAAGGGCCGGCGATAATTATCGCTAAGCGTACTTAGGGCCACATGCATCAAGCAAATTCGCATTCGCAAAGGCCGAAATTCGCAGAATTTCGGCCTTTGCGAATGCGAATCTGCTAAATGGAAAGTATTAAGCAAAATCTTTGCGATTCCTTATTTTGCAATTGCATTTAAGGAATCGCAAATTTTGCGATTCCTTAAATGCAATGTATGTAGCAAAAAAAATTAGCAAAATGCCCTTAAGGAATCGCAAATTACCACCAACTTCTAGTTGGTGGTAAGTTGCGAATTCCTTGAAAAAGGCAAATTTTTGCATTTTTCAAAGTGCCATGTGACACAGATACATGCCATTGGGGCATGTATGTGCACCACATGTGCACCATGCATATTTCAGGGGTGCAACAGGGTGTCCTTTGGACAACCCTGCACCCTTGAAATTATTCTTAACTGCATGCGTGAGGCGGTTATTTTTGCGCTGTGCGGCTTTTTTCCAAAAGCCGCGTTACATGACGAGCTGAGCTCGTCATTGTAGCGTCCAACTACAATAACCACAGACGCTGTATGGAGTTATCACTAGAGCTTTATTCTCATACAACTGCTCTCGTCCCTGTCCCTACTCTGACTGCCCTTTCCTGTCCTGTCCCCTCCTCTTCCCCTCTGCCCACCTAACTCCGCCCACCCCAGCTACTGGACTGCTAACTTCGTTACATCTCCCCCTTTCTTAATAAAGCAACAAATGAAGAAATAGAGATTAGTCCATCTCTGCAATCAGTCTCTTGGGAGGCCGCACGTGACGGCGGGGTCTCGCTGGTGTGGACACGACAACTTCAGATGAGAGTTCTTCTGTAGGTGAAGATCCGGTGTCGGGTGCGACAGTCTCAGGGTCGTCCCTGCTTTCAAGTGTGGGGACCACAGGTATACTTTCATGGATTTCAGGAGAGCACTTCTTGAAATGAGAAGCGTTGCGGGTGACTCTTCGTGTCTCTGATTCTGCTGTCACCATGGTGCCCTTTTGTTGGGTAATTGTTAGTGGCTCATCTTTGAAACGACAATCAGTCTTTTGGCGTTGTTCCTGCTTGACAACAACTCTGTCGCCTTCTTTCAGGGAGGGGGACCGGGCCCTTCGCTTGCGGTCCGCATACTCCTTCATCTTGTCCTTGCGGTGTCGATCCGTTATGGCCATGTCTCGGTGTTGTTGATCCGACAGGGGTTTTCTCAAGGCTCCGTCCCATGTGGGGATCCGATTTCTCATTGTCCTCCCAAGCATGAGAGTCGCAGGGCATTGGCCCGTTGTAGAGTGGGGGGTGGTCCGGTAGGCACTAAGGACCTCGTTCAATGCTGACTGAAGATCTTTCCTTTCAGCCGTGGCCTGTTGGAATGTTCTCTTGATGGTGGACATGAATCTTTCCACAGTGCCGTTGGCCTGAGGCCAGAGTGGCGTGACTTTGCGATGTTGAAAGTCCATGTGTTTCGCGAAGTCGCTGAACTCATGACCGTTGAACGGGGGCCCGTTGTCCGTCTTGATGACCCTGGGGACGCCCCAAGTCGCGAAGACTTCTTCAAGTACCTTGAGGGTGCAGGCGGCACTGGTGGATGATATGAACTGGGCCACTGGGAATCTGGAGTATTCATCCAGGATGACGACTACATACTTCCCGGATTGCAGGGGGCCATAAAAGTCCATGGCAACTTCTTGCCATACCCCATCAGGTAATGGGGTCATTTGTAGGGGTGCAGGTGGATTGCTGTGGCTGGTCAGTTGACACGGGTGACAGTCTTTCAATGTGTCTTCGACCATCTGGTCGAGGGCTGGGAACCAGACACGTTCTCTCAGTGCTCTTTTGGTGGAGACGACCCCTCGATGGCCTTCGTGGGCCAAGTCGATTACTCCTTGTCTCAGTGTCGCTGGTATGACTAGTCTGTGATCTCTGAGGAGGAGGTCGTCACCAGTTACAGAGAGTTCGTCGGAGACATGCCGGAGGGCTTGGAGTTCTTTCTTGGCGGCAGGGCTTTCCTCTTCCTCCTGCGGGTGGTATCTCCATCTGTTCGTTCGAGTGCGCTTTATTGCTGCTTGTAGGATGCTGTCTTGGTTGGTCGCTTCCCGAATGGCGTGCATGGGGATGGCTGGTGGACGAGCATGAGTAGCCACAAAGTGGATGTATTCCTCCGCAATGGAGGGCGCAGTCTCTGATGAGTCTCAGGGGTGGCGAGACATATAGTCAGCAGGATTCTCATCCTTCCCCGGTTTGTGAATGATCGAGAACGTGTATTCTTGCAGCCGCAGGCCCCACCTCTCGATCCTGGGAGGCATCTTGCACTTGGGATTTCCATAGATCGTGACAAGTGCCTGATGGTCGGTTATGAGTGTGAAGTGCTTCCCATAAATAAAGATGTGGAAGTGTTCGCACGCCCACACGACGGCCAGGCTCTCCTTCTCTGGTTGGGAGTACCTTTTCTCAGGGTCTGTTAGGCTACGACTGGCATAGGTGATGATCCTCCTCTGATCCGACTCATGGTCGTACTGTGCCAGGATGGCCCCTAGGCCTACGGGGCTTGCGTCCACGGTGATTTCCGTTTTCCTCATGGGATTAAAATAGGAGAGGCACTTGGCTGATTCCACAGCGTGTTTGATGTCCTTGAAGGCACGCTCACACTCCGGGGTCCACACAAATTGAGCGCCGGCTTTCGTGAGGAGCCTCAGAGGGTGACTCACGGTGGCGTAGTCACGAATGTAGCGGGCGCAGTAGCTGGCCATTCCAAGAAAGGAACGCAGGTCGTTGACGTCTGCCGGACTCTTGGTGTCATTGAGCGTGGCGATTTTGTCCGGGTCCGGTTTCATGCCACTCGCCGAGAAGATGTGTCCGAAATATTTCAGGGTTGACTGATGAAATTCGCATTTGTCCTTGTTGAGTGTTAACCCAGCTTCCATCAGAGCGAGGCAGACACGATCAAGGGCGGTGTCATGCTCCTGCGTGTCCGAACCGTAGACCAAGATGTCATCGCTGTAATTAAGAGCGTTAGGGATGTGGTGGATGACGAGATGTATGGCCTCTTGGAAGATCTCGGCGGCCGATGAGACGCCAAAGCTGAGACGTTTGTAGCGGAAAAGGCCGAGATGGGTGGCAAACGTCGTGATGGGGCGAGAGCTGTCGTCTAGCTCGAGCTGGTGGTAGCCCTTGTTCAGGTCCAGTTTGGAGAACACAGTCGCCCCGTTGAGGGCCGTGATCATGTCGCTTAGGAGGGGGCCTGGGTGTCTCTCCCTCTCAATGGCTGTATTCGGCAGACGCATGTCCACACAGAGGCGGACTTTGTTTTGAGATCCTTTCTTGGGGACGATGACCACCGGGGACACCCATGGAGTGGGTCCCGCAGTGCGCTCAATGATGTCGGCGTCCATGAGTTCCTGCAGTTCACATTCAACCGCGGATTGCAAGTGAAATGGCACTCTTCGCGGGTGTTGAGCCACTGGTTTGATTTTCTCGTTGATATGCAGGTGGATTTGGCGGCCCTTCAGTTTCCCCAAACCTCGGAAGAGGGAAGGGAACTTTCCAGCGCAGTCCGAGATATCATGGACGTTGAAAAGGATGTGCACCAACTGAAGACGTTCCGCCGTGGGGAGGCTCAGAAGACAGTCAGCCTCCGGTCCTTTAATTACATGAATAACTGCAGGGATGGAGAGCTTGCCATGCGTGAGGGTGGTGTCAAATTTGCCCAAGCACTGGAGGGGTTTCTTCGCCATCCAGGTGTAGACGCGGACAGGCGCGAAATGAAAACGTGGTTTGGGGTCCATACGGTCGTGTTCGGCAACAGATATGTAGTTGAGCGATGCTCCACTGTCCATCATGAACTTGGCGGCATGGTTGCCCACTTTGATGTTGAGGCGTGGATAGCGTTTGAACTGATCATGATCAGCAAAGTTGACATATTCGGTGGTGTAGGATGAGTGCCTGGAAGAGGACGATCTTGAGTCTCTTGAGGGGGAACGACGGTCCCATCGGGAGCGCCGGGAGTCGTGACTGGAGTGTGAGGACGTGGGAGATCTAGGAGGCTCTTCTTGAACTGCTCTGATGTGATGACGCTTGGCCTCTGTGCGTGAGGGCCGCTGCGACTCATCCCGTCTGTCACCATCGTTGCGTTTCTCTTTGTGGTAATCCCCACACATGGCCTCAAAGTGGTTGGACCGTCCACATTTTCTGCACCGTTGGCCCATGGCAGGGCAGGAGTCAATGTGAGGGTAGTCGTATCCACACCTGAAACATCGTCTCGTGCGTTCCGGTCGGCGATCTCTCCTCTCGGATACTTTCCTCCTGTAGTCCGGGCGTCGCCGGGGCGAGTATTTGGAGCGCCGCGATCGGTCTCGCGGGTGACGTCTTCCACTGTCGCGCCGGTCCTGTCGTCCCTGCCGTCTCTCAGTGATGCGGTTGGCGTGTTCACGGCTGGTACTGGGTCCTGTTTCGATTTCCGCCGCATTTTCTTCGGCTTGGTCATACAGTCGGGAGTTTTCTTCGATCTCTGCCAGTTCTTGTGGTTTTCTCAGCAGTCGCCGTCTCAGCGATTCTGAGTGACACCCCGTGATTATTTGAGATTTGATGGCTGCATCCGGCGAGAAGTTGGTAAAGTCACAATGTTGGGACTGCCTCCGCAGCCGATGTATGAAGGAGCTCAGTGGTTCTTCCTTTCCCTGGCGCTGCTGGTGGAACTTGTGTCTCTAATAGTCGACGTTTCTCTTATGCAGAAAACGATTGTTTAGAACAGTTCTTACTTTATCATAGGTGTCACCATCTGTGGCTGGAATCTCTCGTACAATCTTGCTTATTTCACGCCCCCCTAGATTGCGAAGGGCTATGATCTTGTCCTTGTCTGGTTCAATTTTGGACCCTTCAATATAGTCCTCGAAGTCCTCTAGCCATTCTTGTCATTTTAGTCCCATACTGCTTCCTGTCGTGACTGACAGTGGCTCCGGTGCTCGCAGGTGGGTGCCTCCCTTGACGTCCTTCTGCGCGGGAGGGTTAGACATCTTGGCAATGAGATTTGGCGCCGGCGTCCGCTTCTTGCGTCAGCGTCTGGCGTGCGTTTCCAGGGTTTGTTCACTTGTGGCTAGCAATGCTTGTTTGTCTCTTGCAGCTGTCAATGCTTGTTGTCTCTTTCTCTTTCTCTTTCTTTATCGATGGCCGATGCTTGTTTTCCCCCTATTTTTTTTTTTGATGCCTGACTTCAAAATGGCCGCTTCTATTTTGCCCAGGGAGGATGTCCCGGAAGTCGCCTGACTTAAAGATGGCCGCCGCTATGGGAGTCTCGTGTTCCACAAGATTTCATTAAAGCTTCCATTCTCCCCTTGGCACTCACCGGCAGCCGGTTTCTTCAGGCAGCTCACCCTCCGCACCTCTCCAGACGCTCCTCGGACACCAGAGCGGTCAGACGCGACTCAGGCGAGCTCCCGGTTCACTGCGTGGCTAGCAGGCGATGTCTCACGCATCGGGGGTGAGCTTTTCTTCCGTTTTGGCGCGAACAGCGCTCGTTCAGCACCGCTTGGCAGGCGGTCTCCGTGGGGCGCCGTCCTTCACGCTGGGGGCACTTTCTCTTCCCCAGTGGGGTCTGGCAGAGTCAGGGTAGGCTCCTGGCTTCTGCTCCTGCAGCACTGGCTGGTCACTGCGCGCTTCCTGCGCAAGTCGCGTTTTAGCGCGAAAAGGTCTCCTCTACCTCGAGCGTTGAGACGCTTGATGCCTCGGCTCCCTCTGGGGTCCCTCTCGACTGCTGGGGGGGGGACAGGGTCACCTGCTACCGGCCTCACGCGGCAGGTCGTAGTTTCGTCCTTTTGGTCAGCGTCTCCTTCTCTTCGAGGCTGCCTGGGGACAGGGCTCTCTCGTGAGGTTCTGTGGGTTGGGTTCAAATGGATCCCACCCTCGTCGCCAGCTGTAGCGTCCAACTACAATAACCACAGACGCTGTATGGAGTTATCACTAGAGCTTTATTCTCATACAACTGCTCTCGTCCCTGTCCCTACTCTGACTGCCCTTTCCTGTCCTGTCCCCTCCTCTTCCCCTCTGCCCACCTAACTCCGCCCACCCCAGCTACTGGACTGCTAACTTCGTTACAGTCATGAGCATGTGAGCTGCGCAACTCATGACGAGCTCAGCTCGTCATAAGCATGGAAGGGGTTAATTTGCGATTAGCAAATTGAGAATTGCAAATTGAGAATAATTTACCATTCATTCCTATGGGCCTCCTGGCAGATAGAAATGAATGGGAAAGTATTCCTTAATTGTGATTTGTAATTTGCTAATCGCAATTAAGGAATTGTAAGAAATCGCTAAAAAAATGTGATTTTGTACATACATACCCATTTGCGATTCTCAAATATCGATTTCTTAAAAATCGCTATTTGAGAATCGCAAATGGGTATCTTGATACATATGGCCCTTATAGAGCGAGGATAATTATCGCCGGCTAACGCTGATTCCTATTCCGGAGATAGCGCGCTATCAGCAACACATATCTCCAATGTGATAAGAATCCAAGCGTTAGCTGGAAAACAGTGTGATAATTGCTGGAAATCCAGTGATAATCGCACTGCGACCGGCGATACCTTGCTGATAGGGCAGGGTGTCCTTAGCCATGTAATCCACCTCCCATTGGATTACATGGCTAAATCAGATTACAAGCAGGTGTAAGGAAAGTAGCGATAACCGTGATTAGCGCTACTTTTCTTATCGCTCTGCCTGTTAGCATGCAGCTTGATAATTGGAGAAATGTCGGTTAGCGACATTTCTCCAGGTATTTCGGGTAGGAACACCCACTTTGCATCTCATTAGAGATGGAAAGATGGGCGTTGTTGTAACTGGCGCGAAGTGAGCAAAACCCGCGATAGCGTGTCTTTGCTGATAAGGCGAAGTAATTATCGCCGCTTTTGGCCCGAAAACCGACGCAAAAGCGGCGATAATTTAATAGCGCCGCCTTGCTGATATGCCCCACAATTCTTTCTTGCTCTCAGACAGCGCTAAATCGACTTTTTAAAAGGTACTTTTTCCAGGACAGGTATAATAATTTATTCTTATAAAGTCTACTTTAATAACTAAATACAATTTTTGACATAAAGTGATATAGAAGAATTAGGCGAGTGTTTATTATTTTCCAAGGTGAAACTGTGAACATACTGTTTTAATCCCATAGAATAACATAACTAGATCTACACAGTGACTTGACAAGTAGCTTTTACTCGATGTTTACCATTTTCCCCTTTTTCACACAGGGTCCAAGTTACTGTGGGTTTCCTGGGTGAATTACCTAAAGCATGAAAGTAGATGTTCTACAAACTGTCATGGTTCTATTCTAATGATAAGCCATTAGCTGTTACTGCATTTGTTTTAAACCTGCTGCCAGCAAGGTTTCTGGAGCCTTATTTTTTAGTCCTATATGTTGGTTGTGTAAACATGCACTGCCTCCAACTTGTTACATTTGGCTTCCATGCCCATTGGGCCTGGGGCCTAAAGCTTGATTTTTCACCTGTATATTCATGCAGTTAACTTTAAACCTTCTTATGCTGGTATATGAATGTGTTTATGGTTCTATGTTCTTTTATGATTGTATTTACAATCGAATAAAGATTCACTTGATGATGATGTTGTTGACTAAGTGTAGCCAATATTTCCTTACTCTCTAGGACAGAGCACAAACACACACTGTGCCCCGACTGGCGTCATCACAGTGCTCAGAGTACCAATATCAGCAAAAATCCAGTCCATAAAAAGTGACCAGTCTAGGAAAAACATGCAGAGGTTGGTAAGCTACTTTATAACATCCCATTAACCTGTGTGGAGAGTCTAGGATGAAAGACACTTTTTATGTGACCAATTGTCACATTTCAGAGTTTAAAGGTACATAACAGCACTCTTTATGCAAATTCATAGAACCCATCGCCGGGGGCCCAGGTTTACGTTTGTCTCAAATTACTGCCTGTCAGGTGTATTGAGAAGTAATTATAGCAGTTGATACCTCACTGATTGACAGTACTATTCACCACATTCTTCAACTGGCTGTACCAGCAGTTGTTGTGCAAAGAAGTCCTCAGATTGATGTCCAATAGATGTGTCGATGGACAGTTCAAGGATGATATTTCGTTGCGCCTTACTCCTGTGTTTTGATTTCTCCTCTGAATTGTCCCCTTTCACTGTGGTTTCCATCCAGCTCTGATTCTTCTTCATCGAGGAATCCCCGCTCATGTCATCTGTCAGAGCAGCCGTTCAGGGTGACCAATGGTGACCTGTGTGTTGGTGACGCGTCATCTGTCAGAGCAGCCTTTTCTGGGTCACCACGGGTGACCTTTGTGTGGGTGACTCAACATCAACAGAGCAGCATTTCTGGGTGACCAAGGGTGCCCTGTGTGTTGGTGACACGTCATCAATAGAGAGGCCTTACTGGGTGACCAGGGGTGACCTGTGTGTTGGTGACATGTCATCAATGGAGCGGCCTTATTGGGGGACCAGGGGTGACTTTTGTGTTGGTGGACGTCATCTGTCAGAGCCTCCTTTTTGGGTGAGCAAGGCTGAAGTTTCTGTTTCTGACATGTCATCAATAGAGCAGCCTTTCTGGGTGACCAAGGGTGACCTGTGTGTTGGTCAATAAAGACAAAAAAGGTTCCCCCTAGTTTAATTTCAGGTCCAAGAGGAGGTGGAGAGTAGCAAGCACAAACTGAAGGAATACCTCAAGCTGACCTATATTTCGTTTAAGTATAGCCAAATGGCTTAAAAGCTCCCCACAAGAAAGACAGATTTTTTTGTAATGAAATACATATAAGAATAGCAATAGCTTTTAAATAGCTATAGTTTATTATTTTGTATGTGTTATTTTTCATTTCAAAAGCATAACAATTCATTTATAAACATATAAAAGTCTCAAGTCGCTTAATTAATTAAATGATGAAATTCATTCTCATGACACAATTGGAAAAAATAAAGCCAAAAACAGATCAATCATAATTACTACTATACCCCGGCACACTCATACATAGCCAAAACATACTCACTCAATGTCATACCACTCATTCACCTAACATACACAGTGTGAAGTAAAAATACAATTTGACAAAATCCCTGGGAGTCCAGCAGTGAAAAAAAAAGAACAGATATTTTTAAACTAAAGATCAATTCATAAATGCATTTCTTAAATAGTGTGTCTAAATCCCTGTACAATTTTGTTGTCTCATGCGTTCATCACAATTTTCTAATGATGACTTCAATAAGCGGATTCCCAGAAAGAGATGGTCGACGTACGTTTCGGTGGGACATAAATTCTTTTTGCCACCTTCACCAGGACCAATATATAAAATTGTACTGAAATGCTAAAATCTAGGAGCAGGGGTATCTTTAAACACAAGGAAAATTGTTTTATTGATCATATATATGTATATTTCTTTATTAACGGGAGGCTGATGCATGCTTTAGTCATGTCACCACATAAATTAGCAAAAATGAATTAACAAATTAGTTTACCCCAAAGCATAGATAGGGTTGTGTGCAGCATTTGTCGCTCCTAATGATTAATTCTTATAAGCTACTGAGATAAAAGAATTCTCTAATAGCTCTGATTAGCTAAATATCACCAACCGCCAAAGCGATCAAAGATTCATGGGCCCATTAGGATGGCGGGCGGATTGCCCCCACCGGGCAGGCGGTGGTCACCGCCGGCCCAGCGGGGGCAATCCGCCCGCCATCCCTGTAGGAAAGACCACCAGAGCCATATTATTATGGCTGGGGGGTCCGCGGTGGATGGAAAGACTGTCCGCCGCATTTCCACCCCGGTCGCCTTGTGACCGGGCGGAAAAGGCTGCAATATGGTGGCGGTGTCTGTGTGACACCGCCAGGCATATCACAATGTGCTGTTTTGAATGCCTTTCTGTGGCGGCGGCATTGCCGCCACAGAAAGGCATGCCAAGTCTGATTTGGCAGCCAGTTGCGTGCCCCCAAGGACTCCGGGGGGTGGGGGTGCACCCCCCTGCAGTTCCATGCACAACATGGAAGGCACCGCGCGGCGCCTACCATGTTGTGCATGGAAATGCACAACATGCCTCCCTGACATTGTGGCGGGCGGTGCTGAGTGCACCGCCCGCCACATTATCAGGGATGCAGGATGCGCCCGCCACTGTGGGGGGCGCATCCTAAAAGCAGGCACTGGCCCCCACCGTTATGGCGGGCGGTCCCTCTGTATGACGGGAGCCCGCCATCTTAATGGGCCCCATAGTGTTGGAATAGTAAGCGGATACCTTTTCCACCAAAGAGTAAGAAAAATGAAACTGAAACAACTTCACTTAGAATAGCTTCCAAATGTTCCATGGTAAAGAAAGCATAAAAGTCAGAAGGCAAAAAACGGATTAAGGGGTCCATTAGGATGGCGGACGGTTCGCCACTGCTATGCAGGCGGTGGCGATCCGTCCGCCATCCTTTGCCCGTCTGCCACCTTTCTTCCCCCGCCATATTACAATGGCGGGGGGATCGTGGCGGAGGGGAAGACCGTCTGCCACTTTTTCGCCACGGTCGCCTTGCGACCGCAGCGGAAAAGGCTTGATATGGTGGTGGTGCCTATCAGACACCGCCAGCCATATTAGGATGGCCTGGGAGGAATGCCTTTCCGTGGAGGCAATGCTGCCACGAAAAGGCATAGGGTTCCTGCTTTCGGGGCCCGTTGCAGGCCCCCAGGGTGAAGGGGGGTTGGAGGATGCACATGGGGGGTACCTATGGTACCACCCTGCGTTTCACAGCACAACATGGCAGGCACCACGCGGTGCCTGTCATGTGGTGCTGTGAAACGCACAACAAGCATTTATCACATTGCGGCGGCCGGTGCTTTTAGCATCGTCCACCGCAATGTTAAAAATGCAGGATGCACCCGCCACTGTGGCGGGTGCATCCTAATTGGGGGCACGGTTCCTCCGCCCTTGTGGAGGACGGTACCTGCCCCCGACAGGATGGCGGACGGACTTTGTCCTTCCGCCATCCTAATGGACCCCTAAGTGTAATCTATTATCAATATGTGAAGACAGTATGAAATAATTATATACGAAAAAGCCAAGTATTCGGGCACCTGGAAGAACGAAAGTTCAAGCCTAACTGTGGCTTTTATGATCCAGAGCCACTTAATGAGAGTTGCTTAGTACTGTTCTCAGTTATTCGAAAGTTGGAAAGTGGTGCTGCGCAGCCCAAAAACGTTTCTACAAAAAGACATCAAATACATGAAATGCTCATTGTGTCTCGGAAACTACGTTTCCTAAGGGTGAAATATCTTGTCAAAAACTGGGATCCTTTTTCTTACCATCACAATGCAGATTTAGGTCCATCAATCTTGAGGCGTTAGCCACTCGAGGTTAAAAGAACGTACTGGGTGAATGATCCAAGACCTCATTAAGATGCTTGTGCTGATTGTATCCTAAAAAACATAAGTGATCCAGCTTACTATTCGATTTATAATATAGCCTTATAGCCCGCCGTAGAGGGCTATACCGGCTATTAAAGGCCCTCTCCAGCGTTAAAGGCCCCGAGCCAAAGGCGAGGGCCTGTAACAAGGGAGAGGGACTTTGATAGCGGTATAGCCCATCTACGAAGGGCTATAAGGCTATTAGACCATTCTGTCACTAGAGGACAGAATGTTCTAACAAAAAACCAAAGCCTTTTGGGAGCGTGAGGGGATTGGAATCCCCTCAGGCTCCCTGAACCCTTTGTTCACAGCCAGAGCTGTGAACAAAGACACATGGAATGTTGGAGCTCCATGCTTATACCAGCCATTATAAGCCCAGAGCACTCCATTGTTTTCAATGGAGCTCCCAACATTCCAATGTTCTAATAATACCTATGTCTTGTATGAAAAAATAGTATTAAAAGATTGAAAACGGGACCACCCTATTTTTATGGTACCATCTGCATATAGGTACTATTTAGGAAAAACCATCCAGTCATGACCCGTCAGTGCATGATAACGTACTGATATAGTTCTGCAGTAACATCAGCTGCATAGCTCTACTCCGTTAGGACGCTCCAATGTGTCCTGTTTGAAAATATAAACAGAACTTTCTGCCTGACTATATATACAGGTTTGTGTCAAAAGATTCTAAGTTGAACAAAAGGTTCCAATATCGTCTCAGATATTATATAAATACTGCACTGCTTCTCTGTCTTTAACTTGGAAATCGTGTGCCTGGGAGGAACTTTAACAACAATGCGGTTCCTTTGTTTTACACTCTTGAAATAAAAAGCTTATATTTCACCATACTAAACCTAAATATATTTCCTACGTTCATGTTTCTACAGTCAAAACCTGCAAACCTCCAAAGCGAACTTACCAAAGTCTGTATCCGCCTCGCGTGTATCTAGTCACAACATGGTGGACACCGCGCCTATTGATGACGTGTCTGGGGAACCAAGGGTGACCTGTGTGTTGGTGACACGTCATCAACAGAGCAGCCTTTCTAGGTGACCAAGGGTGAAGTTTGTGTTAGTGACAAGTCATCAATAGAGCAGCCTTTCTGGATCACCAAGGGTGACCTTTGTGTTGCTGACACGTCATAAATAGGACAGCATTTCTAGGTGATTATAGGTGAAGTTTTTGTTGGTGACGTGTCATCAATAGAGCAGCCTTTCTGGGTGAAGAATGGTGACCTGTGTGTTAGTGACACATTATCAACAGGACAGCATTTCTGGGTGACCAAGGAAGACTTTTGTGTTGGTGACACGTCATCAACAGAGTCGCCTTTCTGGATGACCAAGGGAGACCTTGGTGTTGGTGACACGGCATCAACAGGGCAGTCTTTCTGGGTGACATAGCATGACCTACATTCTTTAGGGTCGGAAGGTCAAGTTATTTTCAGAACACTTCCTCAAACAGATGGCAGTGGGGATAAGAATGTATTTGATGACGCCATGACCCACATTGGAGATTCCAGAACAGGTTTCTAGTTTTCAGAAATGTGTGGAATAGGTAGGTTTCCCAGGATGGTCGCCAAGCCCAGGATCAAAAACCCAGGTGACCCCCCTTGCAAAACCAGCTTGTTTTTTGATAGGTAATGATGATGTGGAGAAGTGTGGCTCACTGGTTAGAGGAGGCAGACCTGGAAGCAGAGGTCAGCCCGGGACCAGGGTTCAATTCCCGGCTCGGCGATGTCTTGAGTCCTAAAATGTCCATGGACTCGACAATTCTCGCTCCGGTGCCTACTCGATTCACGGGTTCACACTCTGCGACTCTGGGCAATAGCTTGCTTAATCTCCACAACGGCCCCTTGCGGCGGGATGCCTGGCTTTCACCTTGCGGATACCCTGCCGGGGTTATCTCACAGGGGAATACCAGGACGGGTTCCCTAAGCAAGCGCTTAGAAACTGCTTGGTGATTTGCGCTATATAAATTCCTGTACATTTACATGTCTCCTAAATACATTCTGGGCCCTTCCCTGTCGAGGGTACTTGGCCCACCCATGCGAGTGAGGTACCATTTTTATTGGAAGACCTGGGGGAATGCTGGGTGGTAGCAAATTTGTGGATCCAACCAGGTTCCAGAACTTTCCATCACAGAAATGTGAGGAAAATGTATTTATTTTTACAAAGTGTGAGGTTTGCAAGGGATTCTGGGTAACAGAACATGGTGAGAGCCAGACAAGTCACCCCATCCTGGATTCCCTTGGGTATCTAGTTTTTTAAAATGTATAGGTTTCCTAGGTTTCGCTAGATGCTGGCAGGGCTAGGGTTCAAAATCTACAGCTTGGCACTTTGCAAAAAAAGTGTCAGTTTTCACTGTGAAAATGTGGTGTGTCCACATTACGTTTTGAGTCGTTTCTTTTCGCGGGCACTAGGCCTACCCACAAAAGTAAGGTACCGTTTTTATCGGAAGACTTTGCAGAATGTGCGGTGGGTGGAATGACGTGGCTCCACGCTGATCCCAGAACTTTCCATCACATAAATATGAGGAAAAACTAAGTTTGAGGTTTGCAATGGACTCTGGGCAACAGAACCTGGTGAGAGGCACACAAATCACCCCATTCTGAATTCCCCTTGGTGTCTAGTTTTCAGAAATGTACAGGTTTGCTAGGTTTCCCTATGTACCGGGTGCGCTAGGACCAAAAATCCACAGGTAGGCACAGTGCTACAAACAAGACTGTGCCTAGTGCGCTTTATGCTGCTCTGGGGGAAATCGGTGGGGGGGGGGGTGGCGGGGGGTGGATAGCTCCAAAAATACTAAGGCTATTAGTTTGGGGCATTGGTATTCTTATTCTGGGCAGCCCCTACCCCCACGTATTAAAATGCCAGCTTAATCGCTGGTGCCTAGTCGGCTCTCTGACGGCCCTGGGGGGCAGATCAGGGGCTGCAGCCCCAATCTGTCTCCTAGGGGGGCAGAAAGACTGTGGCTTTTTTTTGGGCATGGTGGGGGCATTTGCATGCCCATTCTGGGCAGCCCACACCCCTGCATTAAAAAAAAAATATATTCTCTGATGCCTATTGGTTTTTCTGCCCCTTTCCCCCCGGGGAGGCAGATAAGGGACTTTTGCAACTGCCTGCCTCCCTTGGGGGCAGAAAGACTGTGGCAATTGTTTAGGGGTGGGGGCATTGGCATACCCATTCTGGGTAGCCCCCACCCCTAAGTATATTTAAAAAGAATCTCTGGTCCCTGTGGGGTTTCTGCCCCCCCCCAGGGGGGCAGATAAGGGGCTATTGCCCCATCTGCCTCCCAGGGGGGACCAGAAAGACCATACTATATTTTTGGGTGGGGGCATTGGCATGCCCATTCTGAGCAGCCCCACCCCTATGTATAAAAGAAATCCTGGTGCCTGGTGGTCTTTCTGCCCCCCGGGGGGCAGATCAGGGGCTACAGCCCCCACCCCGAACTTTGAAAAAAAAATCCCTGGTGCCTAGTGGGCTTCTGCCCCCTTCTCCCCCCACGGGGTGCAGATAAGGGACTATTGCCCCATCTGCCTCCCGGGGGGAACAGAAAGTCGGTACCATTTTTTTGGTGTGAGGGCATTGGCATGCCCATTCTGGGCAGTCCCCACCCCTAGGTATAAAAAAAACTGGTGCCTAGTGCGCTTTCTGTCCCCGCCAGGAGCAGAACAGGGGGCAATTGCCCCCATCTGCCTCCTGGGAGGGGCAGAAAGTAGTTTGCCTTCTTTGGGGGACATAGTGATGCCCATTCTGGGCTGCCCCCAACCCTGGCCTATAGAAAAAAAATCCCTGGTCTAGGGTGCTTCTGCCCCCCCCCCCCCCCCCACACCCCCCCGGCGAGCAGATTGGGGGCTCCTGCCACATCTGCTTCCCAGGGGAGGCACAAGACTGTTTGTGCCCAAAATGTATGTGGGGAGCAAAGGCCCTTGCCCAAGGGGCTGCTCCCCCCTCCCTGGTACAAGTGGATCCGAGCATGGGGATTGCTCTCCTGGGATGATCCCCAAGCAGGGATCCACTAGGGAAGGGTACCATGGGAAAGTGGTGATTCTACCCTTTACAACAATACCTCTCCCATCTGTTTTGGTGCTCGTGGTTTGAGATAGCCCCACAATCACCAAAACTGTGAAACTGAAACTAAGTTTCAGTTTTGTTTTTGTTGAACTGACGATCGCCCGCCATGCGCGCAATCATCATTGCAATGAATTCCAAACATTGACCTGGGGTGGTTGGGCAAGCTCTTCCCCACCTCCCCAGGCACAAAGAAAATGAAAAATGGGCAATCCCTCTGCTGTCTGCTGCAGAGGGATTTTCTAAGCCTGTGCTCATGACGGAATGCTTCCATCAAGAGCACAATGAAACAATAAAGAAAACCACGATGGCACCTCATGCATGCCTGGATACATCACACGCAGCATAGCATGGGGATGCCACACGCAGCGTACTCTTCACTTGCTGGTAATTCCAGACGGAAGGACGCGTGCATTCCCTCGCTTCCTGGCAGCAATTCGAATTTCAACAAGAGTGCGAGCAAACATTATTTTTCTTGGATAGATTCCGTTGTTTTGTTTTCTTCTTTTTTAATGACATTACTGTGTGAAGCGTTAGATGTGATTTTAGGGTGCATAGTGCTCCAGATTCGTGGAACGGCTTACGCTCTCAAAGTATCAGCTTTCGAAGCTGTAGCAAGCAAAACCACAATGAAGGTTTATAAATCCAATCGAGAGTAGCAGTAGTAAACACATCCATATGAAAGTTTATAAATCCAATTTAGAGTAGTAGATCCCCAGCTCAATGAAGGATAATAATCCAAAGAAATCCACAAAGGTTATTTTCCTTGGAAGACAGGTCGCTCCTGTGCTGAGGAATGTAGCAGACACGTCTTCAATCGTCGCCAAAATTGTAAACACAAAGTGCAATGCAGGATATTGCATAAAAAAGAGGTTTATTCGGTTTCAGCACAGTACATGCTAACTGCTCAAGACAAGATCTCCTTAGCTTCTGCTCCATGGAATATGGACTATCCACACACCAAAGCAACAGATTACAGATAGACATTCAAACACAAATAGCTTTAAGAGATAGGAATTAAAGAGACAGAAGAAAGAGGAATGGAACATTCTGCTTGGAGCTGTAGACACAAGAGGCTATGAAAGAACCACTTGTCACTTATTAATGACAATTCAGACAATCCAGAATGCAGCAGCCAGACTGATCCTCAAACTGCCCAAGAGGACACCCATCATTTAAAAGACCTCTACTATCTCCCCGTCCAGAAGAGATGCCATTTCAAGATCCTGACCCATGCCTACAAAGCCCATCACAACAAAGGACCACACTACATGAACCACTGCCTGATCTTCCACCAACCTACCAGAAACCTCCAGTCCGCACACCTAGCCCTCGCTAAGATACCATGTGTCCACAATTCTGGAGGACGCCCCTTCTCCCACATCAACAGCAAAGGCTGGAACACCCTCCTCCTCCGCAGGTCGCCCTCAATGACCCACTTCAGGAAGGGACTCACTACCTGGCTCTTCGACTGATTCCTTCCAGCACAGTTCCTGGATTTCCCCAGGGTAATTAGCTGCGCTACACAAATATTATTTGATACTTGAAAGGTGGCCTCTACGGTAATGCATATATGTGATACATACATCCAAGCTGTTAATGACAGCAGGTTCGGAACAACTTCTACTGCAAACATCTTATTGACATATGTAACATAGGGAAAGTGTGTTTTTACACAATGTCAATAAAAGCTTTTGTAAGGAACCAATCTGAGCAATTATCTACACGTTCTTCAAATGTTTCTAGTTAAATGGGTTTGCAGAATGCTGCAAGTGGGTCCAGTACATCTTGAAATTTCTGTAAGTGTCCATCAATACATCCCAAATGCATCAATCTGACATACGTGTAAGCATGATGCGACAGTGTCTTGTTCAATACATTTCCAGAATCGTATGGGCCTGTACATATTTTTGGAGTCAAGTGCTGTACATGTCCCTCAATGCATCTAATGAACTTTATTACACATTTTCCCCCAGAGCAATTTGCGATTCCTTAATAGCGAAAAATACCGATTCGCTATTAAGGAATAGCAAAATGCTATTCATCCAGAAATCACCAAAAAAATAGCGATTTCTACTAATTCCTTAATTGCGAGTCGCAAATTGCGAGTCGCAATTAAGGAATTTCTCCCCATTCATTCCTATGGGCCTAGAGGCCCATAGGAATGAATGGGAAGACAATCTCAATTTGCTAATCGCAATTAGCGATTCGCAAATTGAGATTGAGATTTCAAGGGTGCAGGGGTGTCCAAAGGACACCCTGTTGCACCCCTGAAATTGATGTGTGCACATATGTTGCGCACACACATGCCCTTAGGGCATGTGTGTGCGCAACATGAAACTTTGAAAAATGCACTTTAGTGCATTTTTCAAAGTTTTTGCTATTTACCACGTAGTTGGACTTCGCGGTAAATAGCGGCACCACATTGCGAATTCGCAATTTTTAAAAGGTTCATGAATTGCATTTAAGGAATCTCATTTTGAGATTCCTGAAATGCAATTAATCGCAATTTAGCGATTTCTAGAATTGCGATTTTTGCATTTGGGATGATGAGTCCCAAATGCAAAAATAGCGCTCGCAAAGGGCCAGATCCTCAGAATCTGGCCCTTTGCGAGCCGATTTTACTTTGATGAATCTGGCTGATAATCCTTGACTTTCAATCAGTCACAAATGTAAGGTAACATCTACCACAGAGTTATGTAGTAAAAAATTATTCGGGCAAAATCTGTGCCATGGGCCCTAAGCTGAATGGGTATGTTGTGACTTATGCAGACTAGAATTGTGGTTCCTGCTTGGATAGAGTACATACCTCTGCCAACCGGAAACTTAGGGCCTTATTTATGTGGCCTTGCGTCACTTTTACGCCTCAGGTGTGTCCATTTTGGTGACGCACCAATGGTTTAAAAAATGCGCCATATTGCGTCATATTTACAAAGTGACGCATGTAGGTATATGCGTCACTTTGCAAACCGCTGCGCCACATTATACCTGCGCAAGGTATAATTAATGCAGGGGGGTGTTCCGATGCAAGAAAGGGTCGTAGAAGTGACGCAGTGAAATCTATAAGATTTCACTGCGCTACATCTCGGGTGCAAATACGTCAATATCTTACGCCTGTCTCACAGCAGGAGTAAGACTGACACAGGCACTTTCCTATGGGGCTTTCCCCTTGTGAAAGGACACATTGCTGGAGTTGCGTCACTTTTGTGACACACTCCGGCGTTGCGTCACTTTTGTGCCTACAGATAAGTCAGAAATACTGACGTATCTGTAACTCCTTACGACATGATGCATCATACAGTAAATATGACGCATCCATCATGTCGCAAGGAGGGCGCACTGAGAAGTGATGCATTGCTGCTTTCCCGCAGGGATGCGTCACTTCTCATAAATGAGGCCCCCAGTTTCTAATAGAAGGAAATTGGCCCCTAGCCCCTAGTTGAACTGTGAAATACAGCAGTGAGCCCCCTCTAGAACCCAGTGTACTACAAAAATGGAAGCTACGCCTGTGTCCGATACAGCCGTAGAGCGCTAATATAGGCCGATACAGTCGTAGAGTGCTAATATAGGCTGATACAGACGTAGAGTGCTAATATAGGCTGATACAGTCGCAGAGTGCTAATATAGGCTGATACAGCCGTAGAGTGCTAAAATAGGCCGATACAATCGTAGAGTGCTAATATAGGCTGATACAGTCGTAGAATGCTAATATAGGCTGATACAGCTGTAGAGTGCTAATATAGGCCGATACAGTCGGAGAGTGCTAATACAGGCTGATACAGTCGGAGAGTGCTAATATAGGCTGATACAGACGTAGAGTGCTAATATAGGCTGATACAGTCGTAGAGTGCTAATATAGGCCAATACAGTCGGAGAGTGCTAATACAGGTTGATACAGTAGGAGAGTGCTAATATAGGCCGATACAGTGGGAGAGTGCTAATACAGGCTGATACAGTCGGAAAGTGCTAATATAGGCTGATACAGTTGGAGAGTGCTAATATAGGCTGATACAGCCGTAGAATGCTAATATAGGCTGATACAGTCGGAGAGTGCTAATATAGGCTGATACAGTCGGAGAGTGCTAATATAGGCTGATACAGTCGGAGAGTGCTAATATAGGCTGATACAGTTGGAGAGTGCTAATGTAGGCCCATATAGTCGTAGAGCTCTAATATAAGGGATGTCAACATTCAGGCCAAAGTGATAACCTTGTGGAAGGGTGAATATTTCCCAAAATACAATATTTTGGGAAATAGTTTTCCAATTAAATATGCTACCCTTACCCCTGCAGTGTAGTGTTTCTGTGTATGATGTGGGATGGACGATGCAAGGAATGCTTCAGAATCTCTGAAGGTGTCTATTCCTCTTGACCCAAATTGTCCCGTTTAACAGCAATAAATTAAAGTGAGCAACAAAACCATCCCCAGAGGTACTCACAACACTTAGACTTATTCGTAAAACATGTTTTTAGCAATTGGAAGGAAGCAGGCAGGCAGTTTCACAGAGTGCAGAGTCATAACACCAGCCAAAAATCATCTAGGAAAATGCATAAAATCTAAAGATAGGATGCAGAAAAGGCGAATTAATGGGGCTGCAGTTAATGTGTTGGTTTTGTAAGGGGATTAGAAATAAATTCTTCGTAATACCTTGACAGGTAACAGTATTTGAGCAAGCAGACCTGCTCCTTTCTTTTTTATTACTAATTAAATCTCCACTACAATGTAATTCAGTGAATACACCTTTGTCGGAAATCATGAGGATAAAGAAAGATTTGTAAAACAGCTGTGTGAATACCAATAGTGTATTGTACAATGTTTTCTAATTATCTTTTTAAACCATAAAGTAGTATATAGGTTACTCTCATTGACTGAGAGTATTTGATACAACATTAAGTAACTTCCTTCAGTTAAAAAGAACACTGTCTGAAACACCATTCTTTGATAGCACCGAATTCTTCAGTAACCTACATAACCTCTTTTCTGATAATCCAGATGCGGGCAGAATGGGAATTTTCTTCCTCAATCGGAATTACAAGTTTTGTGGGAACACTCACACCTCATGTTCATCCCCAAAACAACAGCTGTGAAAAGCAGAGTGAATGTATCTGAGGAAAGGCTCCAAGAATTCAGGGAAATACAGCAGAAATCAGTGCACACACATGGCTGTCCCAGATAATTCTTTATTTCATGGACCTAAACCCATATCAGTGTACTAACACCACAGCCAGTATACGCCATACCCCACAGAATCAGTAGTATTGGATACATTATTAACACATCAGGTTCTGTAGAACTCAGGAAACAAAGACGTCTACAGTCATCAAAGAGAGCATCAGGGGGGTCAAACGTGGGCCTGGGTGAAGTTTAAATTACTAACCCTGGGCGGAAAACTACGCTACGCTTGTGGAGTGTGCATAGTTTGCGCAATAGCACTCTACGTGAATCGCACGTAGCAGAGTGCAAAAGCGCGTAGCGCGCATTTTTTGCTCGCTCGCGGTCCTCAACGTCAAGTTGGCGACCGCGAGCGAGCAAAATCAACATCCCGGCGAGACTTTTTCCTCGTTCGCAATCGGCAACATCAGGTTGCCGATCACGAGCAGGGAAAATTAACCTCCCAGCGAGATTCTCATCACAGGGAGGTAAGGTTTCTCAATGCGAGTGGTCACGTATGCTCGCGACCGCTCGCGATGAGAAACTACCAGTCCGCGTTGAGAAAGCTGCTGCTCGAGTACAAATCTACTCGAGTGGCATAAAACGACCGCTTGCATTGTGCATGATGCCTTTGCAATGATTGCACAGTGTGGACAAGCATCCGGCACTGTGCAATCATTGTGAACAGAGCTACGCAGTTTGCGTAGCTACGCGTAGCCTGCGTAGTGCGAAGTTCACTTCGCGTAGCTATGCGTAGTGCAACTACACGAACTACGCCCAGTGTTATAAATTACACCAGTATAATTAGCGTAGTTTCACGTTAAGCTTGTTACGTCAAATTCCTGAAATTCCGTGATTTGAACACCTTGAGTCATAACGTGCCATTTGCTGATTTGTTTTTTTTACCGCCAATATGCCATTTGTAGTAAAAATTTACCCCAAGCGGTCAGTTACAAAAGCCCTCCGGTGGATGCTATTCATGGCGCTTTTCCTTAACTACGTTCTTGTGCCATAAATTCAAAAAAGGACACATCTCATGCTAAATTATACTTCAAAATGATGGGGTTGCAATTCACGTAACTTCACATCATGTTTCTGAAATTATTCATAATTACACAAAAGCAAGTTATACACATTTCATACACCCCTAGCAGACAAGGTGGCGTCAGGGTGGTGAATTGTAGAGGTGGATAGTGGTCTATTCAGGCACAACCACAATATACCAAGATTCCTAGTAGGTTTAACCTGAAGAAGGTCCGAAGGACGACTCACCATACCCATCTCCTCAGTTCCAGCAGCACCCAGAGGCCCTTCTTAGGCTGCAGCTGGACCTCAGCTATCCATCAAATCACACTGCATTTTGTACGTTCTGGGGCTGGATAACAAATCATTTTGACTGGCGCCATTTCAAGTCCTGATATGTAAGCTAAGGCAGTGCTTGCTCTAAACTCCTTTTACCACTGTATTATGAAAACAGTATTTTGGATGTACTAATATGAGCCAAGAACATTTGTGTACATTTGTTCTATGGCATTTTGTTGGACTTTATTTATCAATGCTCAACGTTTACTGCCTCACGCTCTAGGAAGCCACATTTGAAGAGGTGATCAGAGACAAGGGAAACAAAAGCAAGGTGATCCTTTGCATAACTTGCAGTTTCAGAGGAGTTATTCTGCTCTACTTACTGTCCGTAAATTAAACAAGAAGTATTGGCAAATCCAACAGGTCTCGCAATATAACCTCTGCCATTGCCTTTTGTTCATGCAGTTACAGCATGGGCATTGGCAACTTCTGCAATGATTTGTAGCCATGCTGTACAGCAGCATGGCCAACCATACAAATACACGAGCAGCAGCCAGACAAAAAAATTGGAACTAGAGGGTTCTCTTAGATTACAGCCACTGGAAACTCAACATCTCTGTTTTCAACTCCCTCAACCATTTCTGGGGCCCTTTCCAATTAGATCTTTTTGCGAGCAGACTGACATTCCAATTGGAGACTTATTTCAGCTGGATGCCAGACCCAGGTGCTCTAGCAGTAAATGCTTTTCTCCAATCATGGGAAGGGATCAACGCTTATGCCTTCCCTCCTTTCGCCATGATGCAGAGAGTCCTTCAGAACGTGAGACACCAACGCTCTTCCATTGTCCTGAGAACCCCGTTTTGGCCATTCCAATCGTTGTTCCCTACTGCTCTGGAACTAACCTACGATCTTCCCTTCCTAATTCCTTCTCTGATAGACCTTCTTTTAGACGTAGACGGTCAAATTCACCCTCTTGTCCAAACAGGGAATTTGAACCTTCTTGCCTGGAGGGTGTCAGGAGATCCAACGATCTCGCAAGACTTTCGTCGACAGCTTCAACTCTTCTTGGAGAGTCCTGGGCCCCTGGCACACATTACCGGTACAACAACATTTGGAAAATCTGGTTACGTTGTTGCTTGGAAAGGGACCTGGATCCCGTGGAGGCACCTATCGTTGATATAATTAATTTTCTTGGAGAACAATTCGTTAGAGGTCTAAGTTATAGATCTCTTAATTGTTATAGGTCTGCTATTTCCGCTGGCCACTCCCTAATTAACGGAAAGATGGTAGGTAAAAATCCTATTATTTGTAGAATACTTAAGAGTATCAGACTTAGAAGACATCTTAGACCTAGATATCAATCTCTATGGGATGTTAATCTAATTCTCAACCTTTTCTGTAGTTGGCCAGTTAACTCACTTCTGAGCAGAAAGAATCTTTCTATCAAACTAGCTACCCTTCTTTTTTTGATTTCCTGTCGTAGGGTCTCTGATGTTAAAGCTCTAGATATTTCTTATAGATCTTATTATATGTTTGGAGTTAAATTTCAATTGCATAGAAGAACCAAGACTCTGTCTGGTTCTATTTTTTACCCACGCTTTGACACTTGCACTAAACTTTGTGTTGTTCCCTGTATGAAAGAATACGATCTGAGAATGAGCTCTCTTCGTCCTCTTGGTGTGCATCAATTACTTATCTCCTTTGTTAAACCCCACAAAAGTATTTCTTCTGTCTCTATTGCAAGATGGGTTAAAATTTTCATGAACCTTGCAGGTATCGACCTGAATCTTTTTAAACCGCATTCTATCAGAGGCGCAATGGCCAGTAAGTCATTCTGGTCAGGTGGTAAGTTGGATGATATCCTCAAGGCTGCTGATTGGTCTAATTCTAGGACTTTTGCTCATCATTACTGCAAACCTGTGTCTCATATGTCTGATGTTGTTTTACATGGCTACCAATATGCATAATGGTAGCCTCCGGTCTTGTAATGAAATTGCGATTCTCCTATTAACATGACCAGAGAATCTGGATTTCATTAACGACTCAAAGGCTATTATTATCCCTCCCACCCTTTCCCTGGGTGGTTGACTTTGATTATGATGTTTTTTCCTCTTCAATATGCTTATCTGAATGTTTAACTTACATTATATTCCTTTGCAGATCTGCTCTTTATTGCTTATATTATGGAATTATTAACACCTTTTTCCTTTTCAGATAATCTCTCATGATTTCGTGTTCTTGGCGGAATGGTCCTGGACGGTTTATTCATCTTTCATCCTTCTTCAAGTTTGATGTTTCATTGAAGCTTATTGTTCCTTTTGTTGGAGTTTATTGGACATTTCCTTTCTTCCTGTCACCACATTTAAAAGAGGCTGATTACCTAGTGCTCATGCCTTTTGTTTGGTTTATAACGTTTTAACATGGAACTATTGCTTTGTGATGTATGCGGCTGCTTGGGTCTGCATTAAAAGTTGTATGCATAATGATAGCCTCCGAGTCTTTAATGAAATCCAGATTCTCTGGTCATGTTAATAGGAGAATCACAATTTGTAGCCATGCTGTACAGCAGCATGGCCAACCATACAAATACACAAGCAGCAGCACGACAAAGAAAGTAAACAAGCGCTCTCCTGGAAACAACCTATGACATTTGATTTGGTCTTTAAACGAACAGCAAATGTGGCAAGATTTTAATTGTATTCAAGGCATTTACTACCCCTGATGAGGCGTCAAAGTGCTTTTTGGTGAGTACCACACTACTCCGGAAGGATTAGTGTTGGATCAGTATAGGGAAATATGAGTTAATATGAGCAGTGGAGATGTGAGTCAGATTGAATAGGATAATGGATGGATAGAAGAGGGAAGAGCCTAGAAAGTGTTTTTGGGGAGAAAATCGTAGTAAGATGAGTTTTGGGATGAGTCAAGGGAGAGCTACGTGAGGGAAGAAGTTAGAAAGGGTTGTTTAGGAGATCAGATCGTAGTAGTAAAATTAGATTTGGGGTGATCAAAGGAGGGAGTGAGGAGGGAAAAGTCTAGAAAGAGTTATTTTGGAGATCACAGTAGTAGAATGAAGTTTGGGATGAGTCAGAGAATGGAGGAATAGGATTTTTTGAGAGAGTTATAGGGTGAGACATAGGGTAGTGCATTCAATAGAGACAAAGTTTGTTTTTCTTTTTTCTTCTATAGTAGGAGTAAAGCAATAAATATATACATATAAAAGTACATAGAGAGGGTATTCATGTATAAAGTGCATTTGGGGCTATGCATGCCCACACATATGGGTTGAGTTGAGCTTTGTCTTAAAGAAACATGGCTCTTGATGCTGTTAGACATGTCAGGCAGCGTGTGCTAAGTCAGTATTCTGGATTTGACTCAAAAGTGTCTAAAAATCAGCATTCTCTTGTGTGCTGCAAACTAGGTCAACTTATTGCAAACATTTTTAAATAGCCTATCCTGTGGCCGCATTTTTGCACATATATTTGATGTGTTTTTAGAAAGATGGTTTCCTTTTCACTTTCTGCTTTTTGTGTCTAAACGTCCTCATTTCCCTCCCATGTGAAGGTCTCCATGAACTTCATCAGCCTTTGGCTCTGAATGGTTGAAACACTCTCTGTGATAGATTAGAAACTTTGAGGTGGTGAACAAGTGTTACTATGTTGTACATCATCAAATAAACACTGGTGGAAATGCCTGTAGTTTCTGGCATTGACTTTGGACCGGATCTTCATTTCATTAATTGTTTTCACAAGTGTGTATTGGAATTCTTTAATCAGTAGGACATTCTTTATTTTTTTGTGGAGGCAATGAAAAAGTAAGGGCTTGAGTACGTCTACACTTGAAATGGTCCTCAATTGATATGACGCTAGTAGTTAACAATGACTTGCATCTATTGAGTGTTTCCTGGCACTGTTTGTGGTCTCCATGGACTTGTAAATAGGCGCTGCAATATGGAAGGTATGCTGGGAAAAATACCAGACTCTTCTAGGAAACATCCTTGTAACAGGAGAATTGTTAAGGTTGTATATTGTAGTTTTTAGGGGTATGCTGGGGCACCTGGGTGAAATACCTACAGTTCGAGGGCCTACAGTAATGGATATCTGCTATCCTGGGGCGAGGTGGTGAAGTTAAGGCCAGAACTTCTGACTTTACAACTGGGGAGCCAGGTTTGAGTCTCGGCGTTGGATCAGCATCCTGTGATCTTGAGCAAATCGCTTAATCTCCCTGTGCTTAAAAATTAATGTGTCCTTGTGTAATTTAACAAGTGCTCATTTGAAGTGCTCCAATACCTTCGAGTCCATTTGGCTCCATAAAAAGACTTGTAAAAAAGGGTGTTATTAAAAGTTGGTGCAAAGTTTCCTAGCTGGCTGATATGCAACATGTGCCACTAAGGATGCCTTTTCTAGTCTGCCTGCAGTCAACTTCTCCAACACCTCCCTCCCCAGCCATTACAGGGCACACTTTGTCATCATTTGTTTTAATTCCTGCAGTAAATCTGCCAGACGGAATGCTGGCTGAATAATACTCAAGGGGCCTCATTTATGAGGCTGTGCGTCACTTTTACGCCGCTGGTGCGTCACTTTTTGCGATGCATCAGCAGCGTAAAAATGTGCCTTGTTGCACCATATTTACAAAGTGACGCATCTAGGTAGATGCGTCACTTTGTAAACCCCTGTGCCACATTATACCTGCGCCAGGTATAATGTATGCAGGGGGGGGCGTTCCAGCCCAAGAAAGGGTCGAAGAAGTGACGCAGTGAAATCTATAAGATTTCACCGTGCCACTTCTAAGACACAAATGCGTCAATATCTTACGCCTGCCTCACAGCAGGCGTAAGACTGACGCAGGCCCTCTCGCATGGGGCTTGCCCCATGTGAAAGGACACATTGCTGGAGTTGCGTCACTTTTGTGAAACACTCCAGTAATGTGTCTCTTTTGCGCCATACAGATACGTCAGAAATACTGACGTATCTGTGACTCCTTGCGACATGATGCGTTATACAATAAATATGACGCATCAATCATGTCGCAAAAAGGGCGCACTGAGAAGTGACGCATCGCTGCTTTCATGCAGCGATGCGTCACTTCTCATAAATGAGGCACAAGGAGAGGGGTGAAGGGCAGGGGGAAATTTGTAAACACCTATAAAGCAACAAAATGCGATTATTTCTTCCAAGGGATTAGCCTTCTTCTTTTTTTGCATGACTGTTATAATTAGACAAAAGGCAGGTTCCAGAAAATCTGCCTTTATTCAACGTCTCCACAGCTCCACAACACCTCAGCACTGTTGCCTTATCTGAGCCTTCAACATTCCAAGGCAATTGTAGTAAGCTCTAATAGATTCCTAACATTCTGGACAGCATCATCACAGCAACATTCCACTGGTGGTAAAATAGCATTACATTTACAAAAGCAGGATA
Source organism: Lissotriton helveticus (assembly GCF_964261635.1). Taxonomy (NCBI): domain Eukaryota; kingdom Metazoa; phylum Chordata; class Amphibia; order Caudata; family Salamandridae; genus Lissotriton; species Lissotriton helveticus. The sequence continues at coordinate 1,176,679,993 of NC_136072.1, read as the reverse complement.
CAACAGCAATCTCACAGGCAACTCTCAGAATGTTCCAAGGTTTTAAAGGGACAGGGGTGCAGGAACATACGATAATAAACCAGCTATATTACAACACATTTTTCCTCCTAAGGTTTTATGAACCGATAAGTCACCATATAACTCTACGACGCAACTTTGAAAGAAAAACTAAAACAAAACTATGTACTAGAGCAAAATAGCACAAGACAAGGTAGAGAGAGAGAATGGGGTAATAATAGATGACTGGAAAAAACAAATAGAGGAAACCCCACAAACTGATCATTTACTCAATACACAATCCATGGGATGTACGTTGTTACAACGCATGCTTTTACTACGCATGCCTTTACAACGCAGGTTTTTCAACGCAAGTCGTTACAATGACTTGCGTTGGGGGGTGCTGGATAGTGAATAGTTTAATTTACTATTCCAACTGCAGTCCCCGTGGATAGTAGGTAAGGTGTTGGATAGTAAATTAAACTATTACCTATCCTAGAGTGCCCCCCAGCGCAATTCGTTGTAATGACTTGCATTGAAAAACCTGCATTGTAAAGGCACAGCGTGGTAAAAGTTGCGTCGTAAAGGATGTTTCCCCAATTCATGGGTTGTTATGTGTCTAAGTCAGGCCAGTGGAGAAACGCTGCCATTTTACATACACATGTTTTCCTAAAGTTGCCTTCTCCATCACACAAATACTTTTTACATACCTTTGTGTGCATGATAATGCAAGATTAGTTTCCATGAAACTACATTTGCTCACAAATCCCAGAACATTATCACAACACCTTCACATGCCGTAAAAGGTGCGAACATACATTGTGCTATGAGATTGTTTGTTATATGTCCATACTGCTACATAGCTATCTATAGATCATAAATAATGGTGGCCTAACCGAGGTCTCGACTTGGAGCATGGATGCTTTTTGTTATAAAAAAACAAGCATTTCTGGGTTTAGGCAGAGGAGCACCTGCTGTCATTGCTAGGTCACTACACGCTGAAGCCTCAGCCCAGCTGCTTGCTGATCCCTCTGCGAGGAGGGATGTCCAACTTGTGACCAAGACGGGGACCTACATACTTTCCCATCAGGTAAAGGGGGTTGGATCATTCCAGAAAAGGGATTCTTGGAGAGAGCAAACACATTCTTTGGTTGTGGCTTTCCTGGCGGACTCAGCTTTCTCAGCATAGGCGAGATGCAGTACCTTGGAAGTGTCCTGGCAATAGGTGAGACTATCCCTGGCAGAATCATGTGCGACAATCTGGGTGAGGTATCTCTCTCTCTCAAGTGGTCGAGTGTCAGTCTTTATATACTAAATCTTAAAAGAGATTGAAATTTCTCACATAAGTGTAGGAATGTCTGACATATATTATGTGCATTAAGGTGTACGTCCTAATGTTTCCATATAAACATATAAAGTGAACGGACGTCAATTCAGACTGCATTATTTTGGGTATATGTCTATATTTTTTCTTTTTTGACCTTGACATGGTGATAGTAGACTCTTGCCCTGGACTGATGCTGCACCAGCTGTAATATCTATGTAAATTAGCTGAATTACTTGCATTTTCATGGTTCTTAGAAAAATAAGGTTAGACAACATCCCTGACAGTTGCAGACATGACAATGATTTCGCAAAAAAGCGCGAATATGGCGACTCCCATTACATAAGATGATGTCAGGGGCCTACTCAAAAGAAAGCCTGCCAGTCAATCACCTTTTGATTCACAAATATAAACTTACATTTTTGTGTAGTTTTACATTGTTTTTTATATTCACAGGCGACTGGTTAAGTTTTACTAATTGTAATGTTAAGACAACAGAAACACCACACTTGCGGCGTGCACTCCGCAGATAAAAAGGCATGTTCTGTCTTTTTAATTGTGGAGTTCTCATCCCCGAGTAGGGAATCTCCGCAGTCGTAAAATTATTATTAGTAAAAATAAACTTGTAGTACATAAATAGCCCCAAAAATAGTAAACTTACACAAAGTGGCAAGTTAACATTTGTGAACTGGGGGCAAAGTATGTACATTTTTGGTGCCTGCCACACTAAGGGACATATAACCAAGGGTGGCGATAGGCATTTATCGCCGGTTTAGCGGCCATTTTCGGCCGCTAAGCGGCGATAATTCTATCGCTTTATTAGCAAGCTGTCGCTAACTGATGTTAGCGACAGCTTTTAGGCGATAGCAGGCGGTTTGGGGCCCGCTTTGCATGCCAGCGATATTTATCGCTAATGACATGCAAAGTGGGCGTACCCAACCTGTTAGCGACTGAACGCAGTCGCTAACGTCCCTATCGCCTATTAGCAAGGCAGGCGTAGCGATGGAAATATTCCCGCCATCGCCAAAAACTAACGCCTGCTCAGACCAGTTCTTAGCCATGTTATCCAATGGGAGGTGGATAACATGACTAAGAGCATTTAGTCGCTAATGCGTGAATATCGCCGTATTCTCAGCGATATTCACGCATTTTGCCGCTATCACTGGATATTTTAGCACAATGGAGAAAAACGTTGCTAATAGCATGTGTTCTCCGCTAACATATCCAGCGATAGGCAGCGATAAAAAAATTGTCGCTAAGCCTATTTAGCGATAATTATCGCTACTTGTTGGTAATATGCCCCTAAATTCTGCATGTTTGGTTTCTTTCACAACTTTTTTAGCTTTTTACGGTCTGGCAAGTTTCACTTACCAACATTTAACGAAGGCTGTGGACTTTATTGCACCCGATAACAGCTGCAATAAACACTGCAGCACTTTCATTTGTAAACCTTGCTCCAACAGGGGCTTGTGTAGGCATGGTAAGTTATCGAGCCACACATAATGAGATCCGAAGAGCGAGTACTTTGGAAAGTATGAATTCCGTTTGTCCGTAATTGACTTTATTCCAGCGGTAGTCTTTTGTGAAATTCAAATATTTTGATAAGTGTCCTGGTTGACCTTCACCTCCGTATCAGCAATTGGTTTTCTACATTTTGGGGACATTTTTAATGCTAGGAAAATTATTTTTCCTTTACTTCAACCCAGTCAAGAAAGAAAATGTGCAGGGTTTTTCTCTGCAAGTTTACCTTTTGCAGAATGTTTCTGTGCACAGGGGCAATGCACAGCAGGAAAGCACTGCATTGTTTCGACAGAGACAAACAATAATCTACCAAATATATTCACAGATATATATATGAAAAGATGGGTGAACATAGGGATCTCTCGATGTGGGGCTTTTTTTTACCACAACAGGCTTTAAATCATTTGAAGAATTAAAGAACGAGTTCGGATTAGAACACAGAGGTTTCTTCAAATATCTTCAAATTAGAGACTTTCTAATGAAAAAAGGGGGTGGAAGCGCAGAATTCCATAAAATCCAGACAATAGAGATCCTTAACCGAAACACCACAGTCTAAATAGGAGAAATATATAATAACTTAGGGGCATATTACCAACAACTAGTGATAGTTTTTGTCTCTAACTTGTTTAGAGACAAAAATTATCGCCGCAAATCGGTGATTTTTATCGCAGATAAACCTTGCTATTAGCAAGGTTTATCGCAAATGCGATAAAAAACGGCCGCAATGCATGAATATCGCTGAAAAGTCAGCGATATTCATGCATTATCGAACAAATGCTCTTAGCCATGTTATCCACCTCCCATTGGATAACATGGCTAAGAACTGCTCCTGGGCAGGTGTTAGCTTTTGGAGATATTCGCGCTTAGCGCGAATATCTCCAAAAGTTGGTAATAGGAGATAGCGAGGTTAGCGACTGTTTCCAGTCGCTAACATCTTGGCACGCCCACTTTGCATGTCATTAGTGATAAATATCACTGACATGCAAAGCGGGGCCCAAGATGGTCGCTATCTCCTACTAGCTGTCGCTAACTGGTGTTAGCGACAGCTAGGTAATAGGGAGATGATTTTATCTCCGCTTTCTAGGCTTTTAAAGCCAAAAAAGCAGAGATAAACCCCCTTGATAATATGCCCCTCAGTTTCTACACTGCCAGATGATATGGATAAACACATTCTAAAATGGCAAAATAAGTTAGATATGAATGAGGATTCAGTACAGCAGGCATTCCAGCTCTCGCAATCATTACTAATGTCACCTAAATTGCAAGTGCAATACTATAAAACCTACTTTCAACTATATTACACACCATATCAAATAGCTAAATGGAGCACAGGCAAAGGTTTCCAGTGTCCAAGATGCTCATCACAGGGGGCCGATATAGTCCATATATTCGCCACATGTGACACATTAGGACTCCTTAGAAGCGAAACATCTACATTCTTATCCGGAATCTGGAATCAAAAAATCGAAATCACATCAGGAGAAATAATGTTAGGAATTGACGGGGATATCAGACCAAAGGGAATACAGGGGCTCATCTTCATCTCCAAGGCTGTTTACAGAATCTGCTTAGCATCTAGCTGGTTGGATCCAAATCCCCCGACTTTCCCACAGTGGCGGGAAAGACTCCTAGCTTCAGACAGTCTAGGGATAGCGATATATAGGTGGAAGGAAAAAAAAGGGCCTCGAAATCTGGAATCCCCCTACACAGTGCATGCAACACCAAGAATCTTAAAGTGTAATGTCTTGCTCATGAAATGATGCTAATATGATTGCAATCTGAGGTAATATGTCGATGATCCACGATTATGTATTAATGAGATGTATTCCTTCTCGAAAACTGATTCCCCCAAAACAATAGATGCAACATTTTGAATCTAAAATATATTGTTTTATACCTGAAATAATCCTAATATGACTATAATATGAGGCACTATGTCGAGGACTCATGACTATGTATCAATGCTTTGTTTTTTCTTTCTTTCTTTTCTTCTTTCTCTCTTCATTTATTATATGAAAATAGGTGACCGGATTAGGGGGAGGGCTCGGGGGGGGGGGACGACTAAGGGAGAGGGCGGTTATGTTGCGAAAATATCCTAATAAAGAAATGTTTTTTTAAAAAAAAGGAAAGCACTGCAGTTTCTTTTACAGGAGCACTTTGTTAGTAGGAGACGAGGATGCGTGCGACAATAGCCCTCACTTGCAAATGGCAAAGCAGAGACCTTCACAAGCTTCCCCTCAATCTACGTCAAGGCTGCCAAACCACTGGTGGGTTCCCACACCCTTGGCTCACTGACTTGTAAATGCTACTGTGTGTTTTAATGCGTTTGAAAATGAAGGGAGGTTTCAAGAAAGGCCTTTCTCTCCTCTTCTGTGCTGGCTAGCTCGTGAAAGAAGACACATACTCCCTCTCGTCGTTGCTTTTTGCTGTGTGGTGCTGGCTGCTTAATATGTTTTCTTGTCCTTTTTACTGCCGTATAACACCCTAGAGTTGAATTCCTGCGTCCTTTTGATGGGGTTGACATCTTATTTCACAGCACCTGTCTCTCGTCGTAAAGGGGCCAAGCTTCTCATGATAGGATGTTTGTTGCCTTTTGCCCTTATTCAGTTTTCCTTCTTTTGGGGGCTGATGGGGAGGTCTGTCGGAATTTAGGTTGCAATATTCATATGGCGCCAATATTTATGCATGTCTGTGAACATAGGTGCTTATGTCTCGTTTTTTTAGTACCTTTGAATGCACTTCGATTTTTGTATTTTTGGTGTTTGTTTATAAAGCATGGGACATAGTTATCAGTGGTGCATCAGGTGCAGTGGCTCCAGGCCCAGGGATGTGAGGGGCCATGGCAACCACATTACAGCAGTTTTTTACTACTAATACAGTCCTTTCTTCCATCAGGACTCATGCCACCCCTGCTACCACACTGGTGTAAAGCTGTAGCAAAATGGGTTCAGCACATTGTATGTAACCTGGATTTTTAGAATTTGCACTTTTACTGTGAGGGAGTCTCACTACCTGAGTCTCACTCACAGTAACTTCTGTGGAAATGGACTTACGGCCTTATTTATGAGATTTGTGGTCCAGAGTAGCACAGCAAGTCACTTTGCTGCACTGCACGGCATCACTGGGAAAGGGGACGTATGTACCATATTTAAGGCATACGGCGCATTCCTGAATTTTCCTCCTCTGCTGGAACACAATGGGCTGCCCAGCGCCAACACAGCCCCCCTGGCAGCACGGTGCAAGGGTGCTTGTGTTGCATGAAGGATTGTTTTTGTTCAGAAAAATATATGTTCCTGCACAAAAACATACCTGACAGGCGTTTTCCCCTTTCTAAGTTTGTTGTAAAACGTTACACATATAGAAAGAGGAAGTAAAGAGGAGAAGTAAGCATACCTCTGATGGGGACGTATACATTTTGGCAGATTCCCAGGTGTACAAGGTCTTGGAAATCTGGGAATGCATCAAAGCCATGAGAGTTGAGTGGGCACACCCATGCAAAGCCCATGAAACGCCAACCCAGAGTAAAGTAACCCAATGCAGCGAACGCCAACCCAAAGTAAAGTAACCCAATCCAGCGAACGCCAACCCAGAGTAAAGTAACCCAATGCAGCGAACGCCAACCCAGAGTAAAGTAACCCAATGCAGCGAACGCCAACCCAGAGTAAAGTAACCCAATGCAGCGAACGCCAACCCAGAGTAAAGTAACCCAATGCAGAGAACGCCAACCCAGAGTAAAGTAACCCAATGCAGCGACTTGCGTTGCTTGGCATTACTCCATATTTTTGAAGACACTCAAAGCCATTAAAAATGACTTTGTTTCGCTTCAGAAATGTGATTTAAGGTTTGCGTCACTCTTGCACCCCATTGGGTGGTGCAAGAGCGACACAAACCGGGTCATAAATATGGCCCTTAGTGTGCTAACAGCCAGTGTCTGCCTTGCAAGATGAAGCTGCTTCAGCGCAGCACTACTAAGAGGTTCTGGGAGATCTACAAACAAACAGGTGAGCACAATCATGTGCACGTGTGTGCGACTGAACATGACACTACTATGTAGCTCAGTCCAGTATCTGAGCAGAGGATGCCCTTTACAGAATGGATCCTTCAGAGACTGGTACTGACCTGGTGTAGGCCTTATAATGTGAGTCTGCAAGGGTTTCACAATTACCCTTTTGCACTGCGGCCTGATGCAGGTGCCAAACATGCTTTTCTCCACAGGCCACGCTTGGACATACGTGCCGCAGGACCTCTCCTTTGCAGGCCGTAGCCAGCGTTTCAGTTTTTCCTGCATGGGACAGAGCAGTGTCCTCAAGTGCCATATTTCCTTGCTCGCAGTCTCAGTCAATCCCGCAAGTAATTCAGGGATAAGTTCTCCTGCACGCTGGCACCAGTATGCCGTATGCTGGACTGTTCTGTTTTAAATACCACTGCTATTAGAATGCCAATTGGTGATGCTTATAATAAGAAGATCAGTATAAGGATTTGTATTTCTGAAATTCCTGCAAAGCATCAAATTGTTTTGCTATGATGGGATGATCTAATTTTAAATGCCTTTTGCTTTCTTTGCCCAATCCCAGTTGACCAAGCTCATCCTGTTTTGACAATGCAAATTTCGAGTCCAGTTGTGTCGCAATTGTTTCTGCTTGATTGCTTGTTCACTTTACTCAGTGGATTCCCCTTCTTCTCCAGTTCCTGTTGGTTTGTTCTCTCTCATTGCTGCTTGCCCTGGAGAGCTGGAATGTTTTATTTCTGGTCTACAGTTTATCTCTTCCTGCTAGATATATTTGTGAAGCAATACCAGATTCCAAGTTACAATATGGCATCTGACATGTCCTAGATAGTAGGGCTTTCTTACCTACAACGAGGATTCTCCAAGCGTTGTCAAGAAGACACATCTCTGACAAAGAGTGCATTCAAAGTAAAGGTCTAGAGCTTCATGAAAAGGTTTCTGCTCACTGCATTATTCTTTATGTTCCAAAATTTTCCCCGGGTCAAGTTATATACTCTGCTGACCAGCAGGAGGATCAATACCTCTAAACACATTAGAACAATTCACAGTGCTTAGCCCAATTAATAAGAAAGATAGAGGTGGGGAGGAAATCTACATGCACTAATTACCTCTGCACACTACAAATGGCCTGGGTAAGTTCAAGCCCCCATAAACAAAGGAGGGAGGCCAGACCACTGGATCCAAATACAGGAGGGGTTCCCCTTTAACATTCTGGTGGGAAGTGGTCAGGGGACTGTGTCAGCTGAGTGCACAACTTAGGCTTCCAGGGAAAGCCTGCATTGGAGCCGAGTAGGGGTGGTCCTGAGAGACATGGCACTGCTATTCCAGATCTTGGGTTCATAGATGGAAATGGGCTGCTATCTTGTTTTTTTATACTGCTTAGTCTGCAGTGCGATGGTGTCCTAGCTGCAGCTGTGCAGAGAATCATCAGATAGAGAGGCAGGCAAAATCTTTATTCGATTATTAAAAATAATCATAAAAGTACAACAGGAACACTGCAGCTCTGCTATATGACAACAACAAATAACAAATTTAATGTGAGAGAATTGGTCAATAAAACACATTCCTGAAACATATTAAAATGTAACAAAGCTGAATTGAGCAAGGATTTGATAAAGCTCCTGGCGGCTTTACCAACACTTGGTGATCCCAGTGACTTTAAATGAATCAGAGCTGGTTTGCATGTTAGAAAACTCTTCTCTTTAAATACAGGCATCAGATATATTCTGCTAAAATGGTGGAGAGAGTTGAAAAAGAAGGCAAAGTGCAAGAGTGTTTGGAGCAAGGAGGATTCATCACATGGGCAAAGGATGGATGGTGCTGGGTTTCTTGGACATAAAGGCTGAACAGTCTTCGATAACAGAGCAGCTCAATGAAGCATAAGGATTACTCCAAACTGACAGTCATAATAAAAAGGATGCTAACTTAACACTGTCCTCTACATCCCCAAACCTAAATCTTCCTGCAGGAAAAATATGGGAGTTTGGGTGGGGGCCCAATAGCAGCCTACAAAAACGATTTTCTTCTACCTGCATGGTTTGGCAAAGTCGATATCCAGAGATAGCAGCAACATAGGTCAGAATTGGAATAAATCTATGATTGTATATTTCTAAGAGAGGGAGGAGCGGTTTGTTATCAATCTTCTGGACAAAATGAAATAGAGCGCATACAACCTGATTAAATTTCACGCACTTGGCAGAAAGTCACTGTCCCCCTGAGCTAGAAGAACCCAGGGCCTCATTTATGAAAAGTGACGCATCGCTGCGAAAAAACAGCGATGCGTCACTTCTTAGTGCGCTCTCCCTGCAACACTAACGATGCGTCATATTTACAGTATGACGCATCATGTCGCAAGGAGTTACAGATACGTCAGTATTTCTGACGTATCTGTAGGCGCAAAAGTGATTCATTGCTGGAGTGTGTCACAAAAGTGACGCAACTTTAGCAATGTGTACTCTCACATGGGCAAGTCCCATGTTGTTAGTGACTGCGTCAGTCTTATGCATGCCATGAGGCAGGCTTAAGATTTTGACGCATTAGCGTCCAAGAAATGGCGCAGTGAAATCTTATAGATTTCACTGCGTCACTTCCATGACCCTTTCTTGCGTCAAAACTCCCCCTTTGCATACATTATACCTGGCGCAGGTATAGTGTGGCGCAGGGGTTTACAAAGTGACGCATCTACCTAGATGCGTCACTTTGTAAATATGGCGTAAATATGGCGCAACAAGGCACATTTTTTACGCCACCAGTAGCGTAAAAGTGACGCTCAGCCTCATAAATGATGCCACCAATACTCTGATACAGAAAGTTAACCACTTTGCGCACAGCCATGCCTTCGATGGATATAGTTCTAACCTTAGTGTAAGTTCTATCACGAACCATGAAGTAAGTTTTGCTAAAGTTGGACCCTAAGGCTAAATTGTCCATGAATGGCACAAAGGAGTTAACATTACAGTTCACTCCAGCTTACCTGGTCCGACCATTTGGCAGTTATGTTTCATTTAATATTACTTTAATGATGAACCCTTCATCTGGAGGGGAGGCAATGGCCAGCCTTTCATGCTGTACCTAACCAGGCATGTCTGGTTCAACATCTCTATTGACCTGACGCGGCACTGGATGGTCAGTGGTGCATCAGGTGCAGTGGCTCCAGGCCCAGAGATGTGAGGGGCCCATGGCAACCACATTACAGCTGTTTTCTACTACCAATACAGGAAATGATGGAGGGACACAGTCCTTTCTTCAACCAGGACTCATGGCACCCCTTCTGCCACACTGTTATAAAGCTGTAGTAAAAGTGGGTTCTGCTCATTTTATGTCCCCTGGAATTTTTGAATTTGCACTTTTACTGTGAGTAAATCTCACTATCTGAGTCTCACTCACAGTAACTTCTGTGGAAATGGACATACAGCCTTATTTATGAGATTTGTGGTGCAGTGTAGCACAGCAAGTCAGGTCGTTGCGCCACACTGTGTCACTGAGAAAGGGGAAGTATGTGTCATTTTTAAGGCATACGGCGCATTCCTGAATTTTACCCCTGTGCTGGCGCGCAATGGACTGGCACTCTGTGGAGGCCATTGAGTTCAAGTCATCTGAGGTGCGTAGCATATCTACAGTCTCAAATGAGCTACAGTTGGCCATCTCTGACTTTGATGCTTGGATTGTTTCCATTGTAAACACCCGAGCACCGTCAAAAACCTGTAACAATTTACAGAGCCACTCCTTTCGGAGCCTTGGTTCCAGAAAAACTCAAACTCCAACAACCACTTTGCCGTTGGCAAAAACGCAGGTGGAGACAGAATTACGATATCTCAGCGATATACAGGCAAAGGTTAGAAATCTACAAAACTCAGATTTTAAAAGAGAAAACTAGCTACTTTACTGGCAAGATGAAGTCAGCACAAAACACTTCTAAAGGGCTATTCGCCACAGTTCAAAAACTAGCCAAACTCCCTGACAAAAAGAACCTATTTGCTGATCAATCTTCCTGTAATCTACTAGCCTCTTCCTTCCAAGACACGGTTTTCGACAGATATACTGCATTCTCAGTCAAGTTAAATATGTGGGCTCTGTCTTCAAATACAGCTAGCCCTAGCCATATTGGCAATCTCACTGACTCCGATCAGTGCCCTCCGACACGTACTTCTGCAGCCAGTTCAGCAACACTATCATCCTCCCCGCAAGTTGTACAAGTACTGGTACTACAACCCCTCCACACTGCAAAATCTGGTTCACCATCTGATCCTTGCCCACCCCGAATAGTCCATCCTGCTCCAGAGATCATAGCCATTCATCCCACTGATGTTTTAAAAATTATCTTTGAGATCAGTGAATTTCCTAAACAATGGAAAAAGGCTTCTGTTCTTCCCCTCCTGAAAAAACCCAACTTGGACACTTCTATCCGAGCAATTTTTGCCCCATTTCCTGTCTTTCTTTCCTGGCAAAAATAATAGAAAAGGCTATAAATCAAGAACTTACTTCTTTTATCAAAAATGATCTCCTTTCTGGACTCTACTCAGTACAGTTTCACGAGTGATGCCAGCACTGAGCTGGCTCTGACAGCAGCCTCCGTAGAAGACAAAGAGGAAATGCTGCACTCATTTACACTTTTCTTACTTGAACGACAGAAAGTTGTTGAGCTTGACAAATTTCTCTCATCCCCTTTAAGTTGCCATGTGGTGTACCTCAGGGTTCTTCACTCAGCCCTACACTTATTGATGTGTATGTTATCCCCCTGGCCTGCCTTATCAAGTCTTTTAGCTTCTTTGTGGTGTTGTATGCCGACGACACCCAGATCGTTGTATCAGTGACCAGTAACATACATGACACAACAGTTAGATTCCTTAACTGCATGCAACAAGATAGCAAATGGATGCTTGCCAACTGCCTGAACTCCGGTAAAACCGAGGTCATTCTCTTTGGCAACAACTCTTGATTCTGATCATTCAGTTGGTGGCCACAAGAACTAGGCACGATTCCCACACATTGTACTAAAGCAAACAATGAGGAATTGTCTTCGATACTGCTCTATCTTTCAAGAACCAGATAAATGCTCCTACTTTGTCTACATTCATTACCCTAAAATTGCTCAGGAAATTTTCCATTCATATCCCATGAGCTCCAAAATACATTGGTTGCCTGTCTTGTTCTGTCTAAATTAGACTATTGTAACCCACTCTTTGGCAATCTTCAGAAAGGGCTCTTGGGCAGGCTGCAGATCCTCCAGAACGCGGCAGCAGTGCTTCTCGTAGGGATCCCCAGAAATCAGTCAGCCAAAAAGGCACTTGTCTCACTTCACTGGCTCCCAGTAAAGAAGCGGATTAATTTTAAAGCTCTGTGCATGTCCTCTAGGGCCTTGCTTAAATCTGGACCCGAGTATCCTAAACGTAGGTTCCACTGGTATTCCCTGACCAAAGCCCTTCACTCTTCCACTGCGAACCTTGTTGAGGTCCCTGGGTTTAGCTTACCGATTGTGGAGGTAGAAGTTTTGTTATCACTATGGCCTTCCTCCTCATTTAAAATATTCCTCTGAACAGCTCGCTTTCAGAAAGGCCCTTAAAACCTGCTTTTTATCAATAAGCACTTATCTTTTTATTTTTTAAATGTCTAGCTTTGTTTCTTATTTCCTACAAATTCTACTCCCATTCTGGTATTAGCGCCTAGACGCCTTTGGGCAGGAGTTTGCGCCTTACGAATATTAGTATAATCAGAATCAGATCCGGGCTTTAGGGCCATTGGATGTTCTGGACATTAAGACAGCGTCATCACCATGTTGCAACACAAGGAGGGGTCCGAAGTTTACCTTAGGCATGCCCCTGGGTTGTGTGATATAAAAAGAGTTGAGGCTGTTAATATACAATGAAATTAGTATTGAGCTGAGAACACACCCCCGACGAACTCCGCGACCCAGTGCAAATGAATCAGAGCATTCCCCCCAGGCCGTACCTCAATCAAGCATTGACATTAATAAGTAAAATATGTAAAAAAAATCAATTAGAGCCTGGTTGATGCCCATGTCCAATAAAATGCCACAAAAATTCAATCAATTCATGTGATTAACCCCTTGCATGCCCGTGACAGCCAGGAGCTGTCACACGTCACGGTGGGCGTGTGCGGAGGATGGTCCCTGGGCATCCAAATCCCGCCCACTAATAAAAACTTCGGCAGAGCGTGAAAATTCTCTGTGCACGCAAGGGGTTAAAGGCACCACTGAGATTCATGAAAGACAAAGACAGCTGGTCCCACTTGGTGATGGTATACTTTCTGACTACAAAGTGTTGAGCCACTGCTCTATTGTTCCCAGGCTGGTTCTGAATCCATATTGGGCCTCAGATAGGACCATATTGTCCACTGCCCAGCACTGCATCCAACGTAGGATGACCACTTTAACCACTGAGTCCAGCAAAGAGATGGGTCTGTAGCGGCGCGGCTCTTGCTTATCACCTTCTCTAAACATTGGCACGATTATATCCGTGAGCCATGAGGACACAATTATTGTGTTATATAGAATTGATGTTGTTAGTAATACCAGGGACCAAGAAATCTAAGTTGTGTTTATAAAGGTCCATAGGGATCCCATCGGGCTGGGAGCCTTGCTCAAGGAGCAACCTAGGATTGCAGAGGTGACCTCCTGTACCTCAAACTTGAGGATAAGGGGTGGTCTTGCACCAAAGTTTAGGGTGCAGAAACCTAGAGTATATGGACAGCATTGAACCTGAGGAGCATGGATTCAGAAGAGAAGAGGGCGCAGGAGCTGCTGCCAGAAAAGAGAATGTGGAAGCCGGATGGCTTCATAGAGAATAGGGGATGAGCAGAAGGAAAAGAGGGAGGGGTTTATGTTGAATAACTACCTTGAAAAAAAAGTATTGGGGGAGGCCTACCAGAAAGAAAACATTTTTTTACTAGCAAGTTGTTTCCGACAGCCTGTTTAATGCCTTTTTTCATTACTGATTAAAATAGTTTTTTTAAATGGTCTGAGAGGTTTCTACTGGTTGTTTTTTCACAGAATACACCTGGAACCAATAATATTATTATGAGATAGCAAATTGGGTTTGTTTACACTCATCTCCCAAAGAGAGGGGGCAGAATACTAAGTGACCATACAAAGGTGAAAGGGTCTGAATCCCACCCCCACCCTTGTCCCAAGTGAAAAGTGCACTAGAGACAACTGAGGCATTAGCGCCTATCAACGACATGGCCTCAAGGCACCTTGAAAGGTGGCCATAACAACAAGTGTGTACTTTGCACCAGAGATTGCAGGTGATTGCAATTCTAGATGATATCCAGTCTCTCAAAGGAAGCAAAAAGAATAGCAATGAGCCGGGGGACCCCTGTCTATCGCGGTGGCTCCCAACTCAAGTTGGGGAAAGCCGCAGAGTCAGACTTTGAAATAGTACTACTCAGTAGGCCAGGTGGCTGGTGTGGCTTTTGTGTGTCATGCACACTTCTTGAGCCTGCTCTGTTGTTTGGCTGCAGCTCTTGGCCTTCTGAAGGCAGCTTCATCTGGAGGATAGGCAATGGCCAGCCTTTCATGCTGTACCTAACCAGGCATGCCTGCGTCAGCGCCTTTATTAACCTGACGCGGCACTGGATGGTCCATGAGCCGCTTGGAGCACTCAGGCTGAGCAGTCATTGTTTCCAGAACCTCTAGAAAGAAATACGAGCCCATCAGGTCCTTAGCATGAGCTATAAAGGGCTCAGTGAACATTATCTCCACTCTGTCTGATTGGAATCAGGGCCATAAACAAGTTTACATCTGCTTATAAAACTCAAGAGGAGCAATGCCATCTGCATGACAAACTCTAAGGACATTTCATGATTGTAACTTATCCTCCTCTGCCCTTAGTTCATGTGGGAAGCGATCTCAAAAAGAACCATTGCAGAAAGGGGCAGCTTTGGAGTATGATCCTGGGTTCCAAGCCCAGCTACCCTTTTAACATAAATGGTAAAAAATTGCACATATTAGTTTACCTCCCTATGCTCTTGTTCTCTAATTTAAAAAATGAAAGCATGCACATATATAGTCCAAAAATATTTTTGGTAAGAATGTGGATTATTGCAAAGGATGTGAGTCCTGTTCAAGTAATATTTTCACAATATAGGGGGTCATTAGGATGGCGGGCGGACTTACAGCCAGATTCATGAAGCCAAATTGCGATCGCAATCGCTGCGAATCAGCAATTGCGAATGCAAATTGAAGAAAAGAAATGCATGACAGTGAAAACTCACAAATTGCGATATCGCAAAATAAAAATTGCGATTTCGCAAAGTAATTCGCAGAATCCAGGTAGAAGGCCATTAGCGATTCGGAAATAGCGAGAAACCATGGATTCTGCAAATTGATTTGCGAAATCGCAAAATAATCGCTATCGCTATTCAAGAAAAATCGCAAATTGCGAAAAACCTGAAAATCGCTATTAGCGCCGCGCAATTTAAGGAGAACCCAAACCAGGTGGTAACCATTAAGGAAAAAAAAAAAAACTTTAACAATTACCAACAGGTGCAGGCCTGACCAAACACACTTAAGAATACCCAGCTGGAGCATGAGGACTCTCACAAAGTCAGGACTCTACATGGTGGTCAGGCGGCGAAGGCTACAGCGAGCAGCAGGGAACAGACGCAGGATCCAGGAGCGAATATTCCGCCAGCGGGTCACCCTTCTGGGCCAAACTGATGAACAAATTTACTCTAAGTACTGCCTGAATGGGGCAATGATCATCAAGCTGATCTGGGACCTAGACCCCCTGATGCAGCACACAACAAGGAGGACCAATGCCGTGCCCACCCATGTCCAGGTCTTGTGCAGCCTGCACCCACTGGCCTCCGGAAGCTTCCAGGGGATAGTCGCTGTTGCAGGGGGGATATCCCAGCCCACCATGTCCCTCTGCCTAAAGAGTTTCCTGGAGGCAATGCTGAGCCGGCTACACCACTACATCTCATTCCCGACCACCCAACAGGACTTGAATGACACCAAGCTACAGTTCTACAACATCGCGCAATTCCTACATGTAATAGGATGCATTGATTGTACCCACATCCACATCTTCCCACCAGCACAAACGGAATACATGTACGGCAACCGCAAGTCATACCACTCCTTCAATATCCAGATGGTGTGCAACGCCAAGACAATCATCACGGACATAGTGGCACAATATCTGGGGAGCACACATGACTCCTTCAGATTCCGGCACAGCGGCATGCACACACGACTGGCCAGGGGAGATTTTGGCAAAGGACACCTACTAGGTAAGTACACATGCCCCCAAATAGTACACTGTGATCATGTATCTGCGCAGAACAGGCACTCACCCTGTGCTCCTTTCCTTCGAAGGACAGCGCCTACAGTCTCCGTGAGTACCTCCTCACCCCATACCTCAACCCTGCCACACCACAGCAACGGCGTTACAATGCTGCACACATATGCCCAAGAAATTGCATTGAGAGGACATTTGGCCTTTTGAAGAGCCGTTTCCGCATACTTCACAAGACTGGTGGGGCCCTCAAATACGAGCCTGAGGTCTGCTGCTGCATTGTGGCCGTGTATGCAATACTCCACAACATTGCTACCAAGCGCAGGATACCAGTGGAGATATCTGGCAGTGAGTCGGAAGGGGACAACTGCTCACCTCCTCATGTGCGTCATGCACGCGTGGAGAATCCTGCTGAAGGACACAGGCGCCGCAACCACATCACTATTAACTGTTTCTAGTGCACCCATTCCCCTCACACAACACTGCACTCATGCATGACAAATGTAATAATGACATGAGTTGGAGTTAAGTGAGACCATACATTTTTATTGTTAATGCACAATAATGTGGCATTTGATTTCCTTGTTGTCACATGAGGACAGTATTGCTTCATACCTCCCCATGCAGGGGTAGAGGGCTTGCTTAGGTGTCCAGCATGGCCCTACACACAGTGTTCAGAATGTCACTAGCGCCTACGTACAGACGCACCGAGTCATCTCTCAGGGTCCTGAGGGACGGTGTTGGCCCGTGATCCTGCTGTGTGCCTGCTGCTGCGGCGGCGTTCGGGCACCGCCGGCAAGGACATGCTGCTGTTGGTGGACGCGACCTCGCTGACATCGTCAGCCCCCCCGGTTCACCATGGGCATTGGGCTGCATGCTGAGCACTGCTGCTGTCAGCTGTTCCAGTGACCTAGCCACATCCAGGCAACACTGTACCATTTGCCCCTGCATGGCAAGTGATCTGCGGGATAGTTGTGAGGTAGCATTGCCTAACACGTGGTTTGACCTGGTGTAGGCCGACAGGCGGGCCAGTAGTTGGCGGTGGCGGCGATGGGTCATGTCCTGCTGGGCTACCAGCAGCTGACTATTTTCACGGACAGTTGCGGTCATCTGTCCGACATTGTTGGCAGTCTTCTGCAGCTGAAGATTTATTGCTGCCAGGTGACGCGCCTGGGTTTGGTGTACTGCCAGCATGCGGCGTTCAATGGCCAGGCCAGGATCAGGTAGATGGAGTGCCCTGCCCGTGCCTGTTGAGGCTTGACGCTGCTGGCGCCTCAGTCCGCTGGACTTGGATCTTGCTCCGGCGGTGCACCTCGTCTGCCTCCTAGCCGCTGCTGGTGTGGCCTGTACAACTGCCGTGGGTGTCTGTTGAGGCGGTGGCTGGACACTTGTGGCTGCAGGGGTAGCCCTGTCCACACGGGGTGGTAGTGGTGGTGGAATTGCTAGAGATCGCGGGTCACCCGACCAATAATTTCGCCACTTCCGGCTTCGGGCCCATATATTTCAAATCACCAGATACATTGATCGGATGACCTCACAATCTACTATAAATAATTGTGGGATTCCTTTCGATTATTTCTAGTGTACCCGACTTACCATCCACCGTTACGGGTACCTATGACCACCATGGATCAGGGAGCTAGCTGTAAAAGGAAAGGCAGTAAAACATACTATTCAATATGTGACTTTAATTCTCATGAAATGACCACGGACAACTAGAAGTTTTATAAGGTTTTATCTAAAGTTCAATCAGTGTATAAATCCAACTTACATTGAGCAGACCGTCAATAAGCAAGATAACAAAACATTTTGGATTCAAGAGAAATGCGACTGGGAACCTGCTAAGCTAGTAAACTAATCATGTAAGAGTGGACATGGGTGATGAAATAACTAGGGCCAGTATCATTTATGCTATGGAATGGGAAAACTTAGAAATCTAAACAGCTCGGTTAACGTGAAAAATAGGACATGCTATAACTTCAGAAAATCTCTTCATTCAGTTTAGTGAGAAAATTTATAGAACACATCAACAAGTTATAAACTGCAAATGGGAAAAATAATTCGTAAAAGGAAGGGTAACATAGGAACATGCTATGGAAATAAATGCAAGTGATTTTTATGAAATGCAATGGTTTGCGGAAAGCATGGAAAATGTATCATATGCAAAGATATGTCTTTATTGAAGCAAAGACAGAAAAATAGAAAGGTGCAGTTTCAAGAAATTCAGAGCGATATTTACCTAGACTGGTGTGAGAACCAAACCCTGGCCACGGGTCAGTTAAGGACAGGAAACCCTCAAAGAAGGATACCCCTCAATGGACAGCAGGTGCAGAATGGACACCCAGGACAGGACAGGAAACCCTCAGATTAGGATCAGGACAGGACCACCAGGACACGACCAGCACCCGCAGTTTGGAAGCAACGCCTGCGCTCCACCCTCTCTGCAGCTATCGATCAGAACCCCGATTGGGTAAGCGAACTCCCAGCAAAGTGCTCCGCCAGCACTTTAAGGTTTAGTAAAACCTTAGTCTATGGTCAATTTCGGACAGAGTGCTCCGCAGCGCTCTGTATCTTCAGTCACCTATTGAGTGCGTTGGGTCAGTGACAGGTCAGCTATTCAGACAAGTCGGACAATTTCCCTAGGTGAACCCAGGGTAGATATACTGTTTTGGGACAGGGTACCACCCCCCAAATGTTGCAAAGTGTCAGAATCCCCAATTGGGATTGGTCCTAAGGTAGGATTTGGTTAACACACCAATCAGAACAGACTATTTGGAGGCCTATTTAGCATCCTAAGGTGCCGCCTAGCAAGATTGGGGTTCCCACGAGAAGTCGCAGGGAATACAAAGAAAAGAATTACAATGTGTTACAATATGGTACAATCTAGATGCTCTGGCTGGGTGAAGGTGTATGTTCCCATGCAGGCTCTGGCAGCAACCTTCTTTGGCTTGGTTTCAATGCCACCTCGCCACGGCTGATTCTGCGCATTTCGGAACTCCAAGATGGACTCCCCAGCCCCATCACCCCTCAGCGCCGAGGATACATGAAAAGTAAGCGAAAACAAATTAGCACATAGAAATAAATGAACGTATTACATGTTATAAGTTCGTACTTTAGTTTCATCATTATAAAAATATACTATGCATTAGTGAATAAGTGCAACGAATAACATCACAGGAGCAGCAGCACAAAGCTTCAGCATGTTATCAGATGCACAGCCATCTTATAGCTATTACGCATGCGCACCCTTTTCCCTCTCAAAATGTGATTGCGTCTCTACACGTGACTGTGCCTTACGCATGCGCAGAAACGAAAAGGCAAGCAGCGGCCATTTTAGACACAGGGGTTACTTATTTTAGTAGAACACATAGGCAAGCATCGCTACCTTTCACGCATTTCCAAAATAAAGATATTAATAATAACATACGTTTGTTATGAGGTTATGACAAATCGAGGTTCCTGAATCGAGCAAGTCGCGATGCGAAATCTTGCTCTATCAATCCCCTCTTTGATGATATTTACTATCATCACACATAAATGGAACCAGATGCCAACTTTCTTTCACACTTTGTACAACTCTATCTCTTCCAACATTCTATTCAATTTTTCCTTCTCATTTTTGGTAGGGTGAGAATTTTTCACCCTTTTGTAAATCTGATTATTTATTTCCTCCAATTCAAGCTCATCCGCATTCCGTTTCACTCCTCTTGCATTCACCTGATACTTCTTAGCATGTCTTCGGCATTTGCAACAGACGAATATGAAAAATAGGATAAGACCTATAATTCCAATTGGCATCAGTACTTTGAACAATAAGCTTCTACCTAAGTTAGCAAACCAGTGACCTACATTTGAGAGACCATCAACTAGTCTCTTCCAGGCACTATCAACCTCGAGTGGTTTGAGTTCCCTTTCCAAATTAGTAATGTTTTTCACATATCTTTTGAGCTGCACGCTTTTGTCCGGAATGTAAGTGCAACAATGTTGCGCCTTCAACATCCGGCAGACTCCGCCCTCTTTTGCTAATAAGGTGTCAAGAGCAAGTCTGTCCTGCAAAACCATTGCTCTGATCGCAACCATTTCGGTATTGACCAGCAGAAATCCATGAGCTGTGTCAGTAGACAGCACATCCACTATTGTGGACAATTTGCAAATTCTGTGAGTGTTCAGAACCACTCCCACTCCAGGTATCAGTGCACTAAAAATACTACCCATTATTTCACCTTCGCTTTCTCTTTTACTACGCACTAAGCCATTAGTGTTTTCATTCCTTCCAGCAATTTCATTCACATGGTATATTTTCGGGAAGACAATGCCAAAGTAGCAGCTTCCATACCAGTGATCCGGCAATTTGAAATAAGCCTTGTCTCCACATATATAATAAATTCCAGGAAACACAGGCTCTGACCCATTTTTGAATCCCCAACCTCCAATTACCTTGTAATTGTGCTCACATTGACTGGAACCAATGAAAATTTTATTATAATAATCAGTCTTCTCGCGGTGAAGACAGAGTTTCCCTTTCTTCTCGAAATCCAGCAACAGAGCAGGTCCCGCCCCACCAGTTGAGGTGCTTTCCATGTTCTCAGCCCATTTAGGGGTTTTCTGCCCTTTGTCATTTGCCTTTCTTTGGAAACTCTCCCTTCTCTTTTCTGCCATGTTTAAAAATATTTTCTCTTGTTCATGCAATGAACAGGTCAGGTTGTCTCTATGTGCTTCAGCTATGTCTATATTGCCTATAGTCAAAAAGTAGTCTCCCATATAACGTATTACGTCACTTTTTATATGTACAGGATTCAGATTTCCACGAATGGGAAGTTCAGAAAAGATCACGTCATTGTTAGAGTAAGTACTGTAACGGTCCTCTTTTGTAAAATAAGCTTGCTAAAACACTACAGGAAATTCCATATGTCAGGGGCAGGTGATGGTATGTCACGCCTTCAGCTACAGAAGTAGGTAGCTTCATGCAGACATAGCAATCCTCTATCTCCATAGTCTCTACATAGTGTACTAATAAGTTTGCGAAAACATTTGAGTGTGTCTGATTCCTAACTCCGTGGTAATGTAGTCCTTCCTCATCTGATGCTTCTAAGTCTCGTTTTGTTTGTTTGAGTGCTTTCTCACGTCTTTCTACACTTCGTGTTGTCAGTTCTTCAGTGTCAGAAATCTGAGTAGGGGAAATATTAGTATTTTTACTAACCATAAAGGGAATGAAAACTGTTAGTCCTATCCAAACTAATATAACTATAACTATACTACATACACATACTTTGCAGCATGTTTTGCAACAACTGCGACTAGGCCTTCCATTCGTTCTTGACTCTGACATTTCGGCTCAGAAGAAATTTTACTCTGTGCAACTTCAGGTGAGCTCGTCTTCCTCTTCTGTAGAGTATTCAGCAACCTGTTCTCCGTCGCTTTCGTCAGTGATATCAAGTTCCTCAAAATTTTCCAAGATTAAGTAGGTCCACTCCGGGTCCTGATATTTTTCGTTTTGTCTTTTTATTCGCTCACTCCTTCTCTTGGAGCTATCTTCAGGTATTTCTGCAATTCGGGGACTTCTTCTTATATCTGCAAGTTTCTCTTGGACTGTTTTTAGTCTCAATTTCAGTCTCTTAACATACCTTGGCTCAATGTGCTTCTTTTTCTTTAGTCTTTTGGCTGGCACTGCGATCGAGCTTTCTCCTAATGCTCTTTTATTTTCACTTGTCTGTGGCGCTTCTGTTTCTGTTTCTTCCCTTCCTGTCTGACTGGTCCCAGGTCTTGTATCTATTTCTTTTGCCTGGTTACTAAGCTGGCCTGGTTCAGGTGAATTTTTGGTTTTGTTTTTGAATGTCTCTATTTCTTTGTCCTGAACACGTTCTTCTAATTCTAACTGATCCTGTTCAAGCACTTCGATCCCTTGATTTTCTTCTGCTCGAACTATTACACTATTTCTAGTCTGTCCCTTTTCGATTTCAGGAGTTAGTGGAGGTGTGTCAATCACCTGATCTGTCCCTGTCTGACCTTCTTCTTCGTCCTCAGACTTGATGTGAATCTCAATGATCTGAGGGTCTTCGCCTGTGCCTTGCTCGACCTCTCTATTCCACTCTCTGTCTTCTCTTATTCGCTCTCTTGTTCTGAGTGGGTCTCCAGAGAGATCGACTATGGGTATCCAATCATCCGGCCAGATTCTCGGCAGCTCGTCATCAGCTACTTCTGGACCAACATCCGTAGGATTTTCAGCAGTACTGGTACTTGGCCATGCGTCATCAGCTACCTCCGGGCCAACGTCTGTGGGACCCTCCGCTGGGCTGGTGCTCGGTCGTCTGTCGTCAGCTACTTCAGGACCAACATCTGCAGACCCCTCAGCTGGACAACCTTCTGCTCCAGGCTCCTCGTCAGGTATCACCTTCTGGGTATGGCTGGCATAGATCCACTTGGGAACGCCGGCGCACTTCACAGCGGTCGTTGTTACCAGGATTACTTGCCGCTTTTTCCCCCACCTCGGTGCTAGGCAACTCGAACGAGTGTGCTTCTTTATTTTAACCCAGTCACCAGGAACCAATTTGTGAACTGGGGTTGTCGGGTTGGCGACGGCGTCTGCCCCAATCTGGCGAGAGATAGAACGCACTTGGTCACCCAGTTGCTTGCAGTATTCAAGTACCAAATCATCAGAAATGCTTAACAGTTTGTATCCTGGTACCCAT
The DNA here is from genome assembly GCF_964261635.1 of Lissotriton helveticus. Taxonomy (NCBI): domain Eukaryota; kingdom Metazoa; phylum Chordata; class Amphibia; order Caudata; family Salamandridae; genus Lissotriton; species Lissotriton helveticus. The sequence continues at coordinate 1,176,657,199 of NC_136072.1, read as the reverse complement.
GCTTGTCTCATCACTCTTCCCATCAATATCTCATGGGGGCTCAGGCCTGTTCTCCGATCTGGAATGCTTCTGAGTCCCATCAGAACAAGAGGCAAGGCAGCTATCCAGTTCATGCCAGTGGAATCACATTTTTGCCAATCTATTCTTTATGGTGCCATTTGTTTGTTCTACCACTCCAGAAGCCTCTGGATGATATGCACAGTGCAGCTTTTGTGTGATCCCAAATGCTTGAGCCAAGATTTCATTCTGAAAATGTCCGCCTCTATCTGAGTCAATAAAGACTGGAACCCCGAACCTCGGTACTAGCTCTCTTAGCAACATCTTAGCTACTGATATGGCGTCACATTGGGAGGTTGGGTAGGCTTCCACCCATTTTGAAAACAGGCAGACAATGACAAGGACATATCTCTTTCCCTCACAACGGGGCATGGTAATGAAATCAATTTGTATTCTCACAAAGGGACCCCCTGATCTTCCAATTTTCCCCAGCTCAACTACTGTTTTCTTGCCAGCGTTGAACTGCTGACATGGCAAGCACCTCTGGCAAAGGGACTCTGCTACCTTCCTGAACTTCTTGTTGTACCAAGTCTGTTGAAATACCAGAACCATGGCATCCCTACCAATGTGTGATCCTTCATGTATCAGTCTGGCCATTGGGGCAAGTAGTTGTCTGGGTAACACAGCCATACCATTCGGGCCCACAATGACACCATCCTCACATCTCGGTTTACAACCTTCTTCCTTCCACTTCTCTTTCTCCTCCCAGGGCGTCACATGCTGCCATTCTCTCACTTCATCCCATGTAGGCACTTCTTCAAACATCATAAGTTGGCAGCTGTTTCCAGCCCCACCCCGTTTCGGATTTATTCGCATCTGATCCATGGCGCATTGTTTTGCCACTCGATCAGCAAAATCGTTTCCCAAAGATACAGGGTCAAGGCCCCTCTTATGAGCAATACACTTGACCACTGCCAATTCTTTTGGTAACTGGATTGCCTCTAAAAGGTCTTGAACCACTTTTCCATTTCGAATGGGGGTACCTGATGAAGTCAGGAATTCTCTTTGTAGCCATAACTGGCCAAAGTCATGCACCACCCCATAACAGTACTGGCTGTCAGTATACACTGTTATTCTCTTGTCTTTTCCCAATTTGCAAGCTCTTATCAGGGCGATCAATTCGGCTACTTGTGCAGACTTTACTCCAAATAAATAAGCTGCTTCTTAAATTTTCGTTAAGGTGACCACAGCATAGGCAGCACTTAGGCCCCCCAGTTCATGCCTCAGGCACGAACCATCCACAAACCATTCCTCATCATGCATAGGCAAAGGAGTTTCTTTAATGTCTGGGCGAGGTTTTGTACTGAACTCTGTCAGATCAATACAGTCATGTTCATCATCTCCCTTATCTTCCATTACCATTGATTCAGGGAGTAGAGTGGCGGGGTTTAAAATATTGCATCTGGTGATGACAATGTTTGTAGCACCCATGATAATCCTCTCATATTTAGTCAGCCGACTAGGAGTGAGATACTGAGTTTTTGTTCGAGTCAATAGGATTACAACTGCATGTGGAACATACACAGTTACAGGATGTCCCATGATAATGGACTCACTTTGTTCTAAACTGGTGCAAGTTGCAGCTACTGCTTTCAGACATCCAGGCAATCCCGCAGCCACTGGATCCAGAGTGGCAGAAAAATATGCCACAGGCCTTCTGGTCGTGCCATGTTCCTGAGTCAGGACTGACAATGCACAATTGTCACGAGTGTCGCAGAATAGGCCAAACTCCTTGGAGTAGTCAGGCATCCCCAAAGCAGGGGCTGTACACATACAATTACGCAATTTTGTGAAAGCGGTCAAGCTCTCATCATTCCATTCCACTGGGTCTTTCGCTCCTTTCTTCATCATTTGAATCAAGGGCTTTGCAAGGACTGCAAATCCCACAATCCATTGCCTGCAGTAACCTACAACTCCCAGGAACATTCTTATTTCTTTCTGAGTATGGGGTAACTGCATATTTTGAATTATTCTGACTCTCTCTGAGGTGACTTTTCTGATGCCTTTCTCTATCTGGTGTCCCAGATATTTCACTGATTTCGAACAGAACTGTAATTTCTCAGGGGCCACTTTATGTCCCTTTTCACTCAGGTAATTCAGTAGGGCAATGGTGTCAACCACGCAGTCCCTATGACTTTTAGACGCTACCAATAGGTCGTCAATGTACTGGACCAAAACGGACTTTCCAGGTAAGACTAAAGTTTCAAGACATTTTTTCAAGATCTGATTAAAGATAGAGGGGCTTTCTGTGTACCCCTGTGGGACCCTATTCCAGACATACACGTGACTGTTAAAAGCAAATGAGAAAAGAAATTTGCTGTCTGGATGCAATGGAATCGAAAAGAATGCATGACATAGGTCTATCACAGTAAACCATTCAGCATCCCAGGGGATCTGATACAGAATCACTGCTGGGTTCGGGACAATAGGGCAGCAAGGAACCACTATCTTGTTTACCTTTCTCAGGTCCTGAACTACTCTGTACTTGCCATTAGGCTTTTTTATGCCCATAATGGGTGAGTTACACGGGCTACTCATCACTTCCTGTATTATGTTTGCTTCTAGCAATTTCTGTATTTCAATGGCAACACCTGCTCTCACTTCTGCACTCATTCTGTATGGCTTGGTATTGGGGTACACTGCATTCTCTCTCATGGCTATTTGTATGGGGTCTACGTTTTTCATTAATCCTACATCCTTTCCTGTAAAGTCCCACACTTCTGGTTTCACTGTCCGTTGGAGTTCTTCAGGTAAGTCTTGTATAGTCATTCGTTTTATTTCTGAGTCAGGTCTAATTAACATTAGCTTGTAGATACCGTCTTCATCTGGGGTTTGAATTTCGACGCCCTTTGGTGTGCAAAAGATGGTACAATTCATTTTGCACAGCAAATCACGTCCCAGTAAGTTTACCGGACTGGTATCACAGACAACAAATCTGTGCATTTGTTTAAAATTTCCAATTGAGATCTCCATGGGCTCGGTAACAGGTGTACTAATCAATTGATTAGATACACCCACTACTTGGATGGCTTCTCCCGAGAGGGGTAGGTTTGGAACGTCCACTGTTCTTACAGTAGATAGGGTAGCACCAGTGTCCAACAGAAAGGTGACATCATTTCCATCAACCTTTCCTTCAATGTATGGTCCCGACTGGTCCACCGGCAAGGAGGCGCCAAGTACGCACTCCTCGTCCTCCCCTCTCAGGCCCCGTCAGTACTGGTCGTCACAGAAGAAAGTGTCATTCAGTAGATACTGCGAAGTTGCTGTATTTCTATTCTCATTGCTTCCCCAGATTTCTACATCATCACCCTGCGGTGATTTCCCTTTAAAAATAGGTTTTGGCGCTCTGGGCACTTGGATCGTTTTTACCTGCTGCTGGGTCTTTCTTTGTTTTTCATTCTGCGTCTGTGGAATTAAATCAGGGGTTTGGGCATTATCAGTTTGTAAATAAGGACACTCGTCTCTCCAGTGTCCAATTTCCCCACACTGATGGCAAGGAAATTTCTTCTTGGCTTCCTCTCTACTCATTTTCGCTCTGGGCTTTCCTCCACCCCCAGGGCTTTGGTTCGGGGTAGTTTTGTTCATCTTGCTTAACTTCTTTTCCTGCTGTTCTGCGAGCTTTACTTGAGCCCACATCACCTTCTCCTTGAGAGCCTTTTTCTTTTCTGCCATCTCGTCCTCGCAGTACTTTGCGTACCGTAAGACCTCATCTATCTTTTTAGTGTGCCAACAGATCTTATTATCCTTTATCCATTGACAGATTTCGGGCCTTAAACCGTTTACAAACCTGTAAATGAAGTGTGTCATATCCTTCATCTCGATGTTATCTATACCACTGTATGTTTTGAACACCTGCAACAGCCTTTCATAAAAGGAATGCACTGTCTCGTCTCTTTCTTGCGTGGTTCTATCTATCTTTGTCCAATAAGTTTCCTTTGCGGGCACCTTTAATTTCAAATGCTGAATTACCTGATCATATTTTCTCATTACTTCCTTCGATGGTTCTCCTGTTTTTTCATCTCTCGCGTATTCCTCACTAGGCCAAGCTATGGCTATTTTACACTCGGTCCACAGATCTACAGGGACCACTATGTCGAAGAACCCATCCAGGTCCTTCCACAGGCATTTTTGCACCTTTACAAATCTTTCTACCTGCCTATACCAATCCACGGGCTTCTCGCGTAATTTCGGGAAATCATTAGTAAAGGATACAATATCCTGTCTGGACCATGGAACGTGTACATATTTTCCACCTGGTACTTCGCGCATAGGGCATAACTGTTCTGGTTTGTCAGCTTCCTTTAGAACAAATTCGGGAGTTGCCTGCCTAGACCTGGCCTCATCCTTTTTCTTGGCCCATCTGGCTTTCCATCTTTCCACATCTCCCCATTTTTGTAATACTGTCAATAGTTCTTTGACCTGTGCTTTCTTCCCTGAAACATTCAAGTTTTCCAAATCCTTGTCTGAGAAATCTGCCCTATATGGTTTCTGCAGAGGTTTCGATTTTGAAATATCTATTCCCATGCTAGCAGCAGTGTCTGTCAGTTTTTCATGAAGCACTCGGGTATTTCGGGTGAGACTCTTGCAGATAAACAGCATTTCGTCTTCAGAGTAGGTATTTAATCTGTCTAACCCTACATTTCCTGCCATCAATTCCTCTATTTCTATTCTCAGCTTGTAGAGATCTAAAGGTTTCGTTGGGGACGTTTGTTTTTCAAATTCTTGACTCCATCTTTCGATTTCTTCAGGAGTCACCAATGTGACACTTTTAGTACCCGAGGTCGATTCCATTTGAATTTCCCTCGCATTAAAAGGATTATGTCTTTTCTGCATCCTTTTTTCGGCATTTCTAACGGGCAGATCTAGCAGCGAGACATCCGACTCGCACTCACTTGTCTGGTCATCTACAATTAAGGGTTCTGGTCTGGCCGGTGCAATGACAGGAGTAATTACTGGGGTTTTCGGAGTCCCTTGACGGTCCCCGTACAACGGAACCACTGGTCCGATAGTTACTGGGATCGTCAAGGCTTCAGGACTTGTATTTAGCTGTGACATTTTCTGTATTATCTCAGCTCTCTGCTTTGCTAGCGCTTCTCGCTCTTTCTCTTCTAATAACCTGTCCAAAGATTTGTCATGTAACACCTGTGGGGTTAGAGTGGGAGCATAACTCGGGGCAGTGGGATGTGTCTCACTCGGTCCTTCACCATAATTTGGTTTCGGGAATAACCTTCCTGTGCCTAGAGACTTTGGCTCTTCCTCATACTGTGGCTGTAATAATGGCATTCCTGAACTTAAGGATCTCACCTCGCCTCCGTAGGGAAGACGAGAACAAAAATCTTCTTCACGTGAATATCCCGTCTCCCAACCAACGGGTCTCCTGGGGTAAATACTTCTGGTTTCTACGGGTCCTAGACTCTCAGGATAAGGAGGAATTAGATAACCCCCTCCTACACTTGCGGACCTGACCTCTTCCTTTTGTAGAGGTCTCCGGGGAATATCCCCTGCACTCGAAGGTCAGTGTCCTTCATTATAAGGAGGCGGACTTCTCATGCACATGTCATCTAATAATTCGTCATCCGATTCTCCGAGGGGTCCCCAGTGTTTGGATTTCTCTGTCCTTCCCCCCCCCCCCAGGAGGATCTTCTGCCGGCATCATGGGAAACAGTCCCTCAACAATCATACTCTGCCTCCACTGTTTCATCTTTTGGGCTCGGGCTTCTTGCTTCAGTTTTGGATAAAATTTTGTCAATCCTTTATCCAATCGGGGCTTGTCCCTTTCAAAAGCCTCAATTTCCCATTCCTCTAGTGCTTCGTACTGCGTTAATCTAGGTCTGGGATGTAAATCATTCATTCGGGTTCTCAAATTAAATAGAATCCTGCTGTTAAATGTTCCGTCTAACGGAAAAGCCAATACTCCATCATCTTTTGTGTATTCCGCCCAATTTTCCAACCATACACAGGTATTGTACCCTTTATCGAACATCATGAAAGATGCGGGAGTATTCGGTGGCGGAATGACAACACCTTCTCTAGTTTTAATCTGCTTATCTTTCTTGAAATAATTCTTTACTTTATTTACAAGGGACAACTTTCGCTTGTTTCCGTACATAATGTCGTGCTTTATGCCTTTAAACTGATCTCTCTGAAATCCCAAATCTCTCGGATCGGGTCTAGTATGCGGTCTGTACGAGTGCCACATACGATTCCTACGCTTAACTTTGTTTACAAAATTACTCCCAATCAGAATGCGTCTTGTAATTCCGTGCGACCAATGGGGTGCACGAGTTCAAATAATTTCGAGCAATGGGTGCGCGGCCCCTTCGTGAGACAGTTCTCACGCTCCGGCGCTCACCCCTCCTTTACAATTCCAGCTCCGCTACCGGCCCGCTGGGTCTACCAATCCCAGCGCGGCACGGAGTGATGTCAGAGCGGCTTCGCGACTGACTCCCTCCTTCACAAGGTAACGGAAACTTTCTTACTTTCTAAAGTGCTTAGTGCTTGGTTATTTTACAACAACTACACATTCGCCACCGTGCTCAAGTGTCTAGATAGAAAGACATTTTTCACTGCAAGTAAACTACTTCCATTTACTTTTCACTCACTACGGATAGGTCTTCTCTGCCTACCCTTCACTCTAGCATCGGAGAACCTGTTACTCCCCTAGACTCATCCACTTTACCGGGATATATCCGAGACTAAGGTTTCCCCAGCGAGCCCCTTTGCTTTCACCCAAGCTCCGATGAACCTGCTACTCTTCCGATGTGACCCTAAATAGGTTTATGCCACAATGGGAATTTTGCCAATGAACCTCGTTACTAACATTTATTCAAACATGCATTCGGAAAAAACCCTAGTTAGTGCTTCCAGTTCTGCCTAACCTGCACCAACCTTCCTTAGAGCAGGTGACCTCAACACGAATGGATTCTATTCACCATTCGCTATTCAATTCCCCGGGGATTCCCAACAAAACATTTAACAATTACGGACGAAATGGGTTAATACATATATCAGTACAATAATAAGAAAAACAATTTAAAACATTTCATAATTTTTCAAAGCAAACATTTCAAGTGATTGATCAGATCTCCTGAAGTGCCTACTCTTGTAGCAGCTTCAATATACTAGCAGCTTCCGACTTGGCTAGACTAACTAGTCCTACCTCACCTTTAACTATTCCCTAACCATAGCTCTGCTACCAGAAAATTACTGCTAGAGATCGCGGGTCACCCGACCAATAATTTCGCCACTTCCGCCTTCGGGCCCATATATTTCAAATCACCAGATACATTGATCGGATGACCTCACAATCTACTATCAATAATTGTGGGATTCCTTTCGATTATTTCTAGTGTACCCGACTTACCATCCACCGTTACGGGTACCTATGACCACCATGGATCAGGGAGCTAGCTGTAAAAGGAAAGGCAGTAAAACATACTATTCAATATGTGACTTTAATTCTCATGAAATGACCACGGACAACTAAAAGTTTTATAAGGTTTTATCTAAAGTTCAATCAGTGTATAAATCCAACTTACATTGAGCAGTCAATAAGCAAGATAACAAAACATTTTGGATTCAAGAGAAATGCGACTGGGAACCTGCTAAGCTAGTAAACTAATCATGTAAGAGTGGACATGGGTGATGAAGAAATAACTAGGGCCAGTATCATTTATGCTATGGAATGGGAAAACTTAGAAATCTAAACAGTTCGGTTAACGTGAAAAATAGGACATGCTATAACTTCAGAAAATCTCTTCATTCAGTTTAGTGAGAAAATTTATAGAACACATCAACAAGTTATAAACTGCAAATGGGAAAAATAATTCGTAAAAGGAAGGGTAACATAGGAACATGCTATGGAAATAAATGCAAGTGATTTTTATGAAATGCAATGGTTTGCGGAAAGCATGGAAAACTTATCATATGCAAAGATATGTCTTTATTGAAGCAAAGACCGAAAAATAGAAAGGTGCAGTTTCAAGAAATTCAGAGCGATATTTACCTAGACTGGTGTGAGAACCAAACCCTGGCCACGGGTCAGTTAAGGACAGGAAACCCTCAAAGAAGGATACCCCTCAATGGACAGCAGGTGCAGAATGGACACCCAGGACAGGACAGGAAACCCTCAGATTAGGATCAGGACAGGACCACCAGGACACGACCAGCACCCGCAGTTTGGAAGCAACGCCTGCGCTCCACCCTCTCTGCAGCTATCGATCAGAACCCCGATTGGGTCAGCGAACTCCCAGCAAAGTGCTCCGCCAGCACTTTAAGGTTTAGTAAAACCTTAGTCTATGGTCAATTTCGGACAGAGTGCTCCGCAGCGCTCTGTATCTTCAGTCACCTATTGAGTGCGTTGGGTCAGTGACAGGTCAGCTATTCAGACAAGTCGGACAATTTCCCTAGGTGAACACAGAGTAGATATACTGTTTTGGGACAGGGTACCACCCCCCAAATGTTGCAAAGTGTCAGAATCCCCAATTGGGATTGGTCCTAAGGTAGGATTTGGTTAACACACCAATCAGAACAGACTATTTGGAGGCCTATTTAGCATCCTAAGGTGCCGCCTAGCAAGATTGGGGTTCCCACGAGAAGTCGCAGGGAATACAAAGAAAAGAATTACAATGTGTTACAATATGGTACAATCTAGATGCTCTGGCTGGGTGAAGGGGCATGTTCCCATGCAGGCTCTGGCAGCAACCTTCTTTGGCTTGGTTTCAATGCCACCTCGCCACGGCTGATTCTGCGCATTTCGGCCCTCCAAGATGGACTCCCCAGCCCCATCACCCCTCAGCGCCGAGCATACATGAAAAGTAAGCGAAAACAAATTAGCACATAGAAATAAATGAACGTATTACATGTTATAAGTTCGTACTTTAGTTTCATCATTATAAAAATATACTATGCATTAGTGAATAAGTGCAACGAATAACATCACAGGAGCAGCAGCACAAAGCTTCAGCATGTTATCAGATGCACAGCCATCTTATAGCTATTACGCATGCGCACCCTTTTCCCTCTCAAAATGTGACTGCGTCTCTACACGTGATTGTGCCTTACGCATGCGCAGAAACGAAAAGGCAAGCAGCGGCCATTTTAGACACAGGGGTTACTTATTTTAGTAGAACACATAGGCAAGCTTCGCTACCATTCACGCATTTCCAAAATAAAGATATTAATAATAACATACGTTTGTTATGAGGTTATGACAAATCGAGGTTCCTGAATCGAGCAAGTCGCGATGCGAAATCTTGCTCTATCAGAATCACTGCAGGTGGCTGGGATGGACCTGTTTGTTGGTCAGATTGGCCCTCACCCTCAGTGTCCTCTGGTAACTCCTCGATATGCAGGGCCTCGCTGTCAGTGCTGGGTTGGTCGGCAGCACTTGTGATGTGAAAGGGTGCATGATTAATGATATGTATCTTGCACATGAGATGTTTCTACATGCATGCAGGCTTGCTTTCCCTGACTGGCTTTTGGAATGACTTTGATTTGACAGGTCTGGCTGTGTTGGGATATCTGGGAAATTATGATTACACTACAACTACCACAATGCATTGGGGCATTTCAGGTGTGCATTGCCTGCATTACTGGGGATGTCATATTGCTAGCACAGGAGTCATGGCCATTGTTAGGGGAGGGGGTCGCAGTCGCATGGCACTTACCTTGTGATTGTTTGCTGGGTCGGGACGAGTGCAACTGAGTTACACCGATGCAGGCTTCCTGGTGTGAGGGTGTCCTCGACACGGTCCTCCAATGGAGTTTTGGGTCTGGCAATTGGATCCCCTCCGCCGGTGGCAACTTGCTCCCCAAGCCTCTCCGCAATGCGCTCCTTTGCCCGACCTCTCAGGTAGTACCAGCGTTTCTTAAAGTCGTCAATTTACCGCTGGGTCACCCCGACTGCATTCACTTTCGCGCGGATGCGCAGCCAGATCCGGCGCTTGTCTGCCTCTGGCACCCTCCGGGAGTCCTTGCCGAAGAGGCGTACATGGTCATTGCAGACCCCCTCTATGAGGTGCTCAAGTTCTTGTTCTGAGAACCTAATTTTTCTCTTCCTGCCTTGGACACTGCTTCCTGCAGCTTCCTGGGACATGTTGGTGGTATGTGTCCTGCTGGGGTGCTGCAAAATCACTGTAGTTCAGCTCTTCACAATGCTGCATCCACTGGCTGGCTCAGTGATCTGTTTGTGGGAGGTAAAAGCCTACTTCCAGGTTGTGATGTCATCAATGGGCTCGAAATGCGACTTCCCGTTTTTGCGATCTCGCAGTTAGCGAGATTGCAAATTGCGATTTCGCTAATTGCGAGATCGCAATTTCAACATGGGAAACGGGCGAATCTGCAAATTTTACGCGATTGTGGCAAAATCCCAATCGGTAATTGCGGCCGATTGCGATTCGCATTTTTCTATTGCTTTTCTTCATGAATGCCATTCTGCGATTTTCAAATTGCGATTCGCTATTTTTCGCAATTTGACAATCGCAGAATGGCACTTTGATGAATCTATGTGTTAGTCCACCCGCCATCCTGTCGGTCTTTGGGACCGCCCGCCATAAGAGCAGGGGTCTCGTGGGGGGCATTAGGATGCGCCCGCCACTGTGGCGGGCGCATCCTGCATGTTTAGCATTGTGGCGGGTGGTGCTCACAGCACCGTCTGCCACAATGCTAAACATGCAGGTATGCATTTGCATTAACAATGCGGCAGGCACCGCGCAATGCCTGCCGCATTGTTAATGCAAATGCAGGGGGGTACCACAGGTACCCCCCTGTGCACCCCCCACCTCTCCTTCACTCCAGGGGCCCGCAGGGGGCCCCCGAAGTGAAGACCGCATGCCATGCCGCCACGGAAAGGCATCTATCCTGGGCCATCCTAATATGGCTGGCGGTGTCTATTAGACACCGCCACCATGTTAGATCTTTTCCGCCCCGGTCGCAAGGCGACCGAGGTGGGAAAGCGGCGGACGGTCTTTCCGTCCGCCGCGGTCACCCCCGCCATACTAATATGGCGGGGGGGCATTTAGCTGAGGATGGCGGGCAGATTGTCCCCGCCAGACCGGCGGTGGCTACCGCCAGCCTGGCTGGGGCAATCCGCCCGCCATCCTAATGGGCCCCATAGTGTTTTACTAGGAATGACGTACCCCATTGTAGAATTGACTCTCAGGGTACCCAAGCAGAGCAATCCAAGGCTCCTTCAGGAGAGGTTGTGTGGGCTAAGGCATCCAACTCATTGATATGCAATAACAACACCCAAAAAATGTATTGTCCAGTCAGTGCATTTTCTTTTAAAAAGGAAAACATTTTTATAACACACACACTAATAAATACTCCACATTGATTATACATATATAAACGCAGGTAGATGGAAATACCTTTGGGGCACCCACGGAACTGTTGGGGCCCAGTAACAGAGTAAATCCCAGTACTCTGACACATCTGCCTGGACTCAGTACCATAGTGCATGGGAGTGTCACCACATAAGTTAATGCAGAAATCAATGGGGCTAGTAGCAACATTCAATGGTATTATTGAAATAAAGGATCTTGCATCATTTATCATCCACTTCATCAATAGAGCATTACATTAAATACCATCTCATATACATCTATATCTACCTTTACTGCACTGCTACTGCAGCTTTAGAACTGAATAATAGAGATACCCACACTCCAGAGAGTAGTTACAAAAGCCCAAGCTCCAGAGGTGCTTACAATGATGAAAAGCCTCTCCCAGGGTCAGGCACTCAACTCCCTAGGAGACTGAGGCAACCTTTGTAAACACCTCTGGTGGGTTGCTGCACTTCTTGCAGCCCACTGAATGATATTTAAAACATGCTGATGGTTCATATTCCTCTTCTTGGGTCATCTTCACAGAAGAGAAAATGGGCAGATTTAAAACCCTCCCAGAGGCTTCTGGACCCGCTCTCAAAGAATTTCTTTTGGCTGCTTTCTACCACATTCCACAATTCCATTTCGCACTGATATGTGGCCTAGCCCAACGTTTTCTTTCATTACAGGGTGCCTATACCCACTTCAGGCACCCAGTGCACATCTGTTGGGGCCACAGCAGGAGCCCTCCTGCCAGCTCCCAGCATGTCTTCACTGAGAGGCAGCGTGGGAGCCAGAAACACTTTTCTGTTCAGGTCTCTGGCAGGTGCAAACCTCCTGTCTCTGGTTCCTGGCCAGAGGTGGGAGCAACTTGTAGGTGGGCAGGAGGCTGTGTGCCAGCACGCCCCTCTCCCCCGGACATGGGTACAGGTGTTGGCAAAACACCCATCAGTGGTTAGGTTTAGTGTCCAGGGATATTGAGTTCCACAGGACATCGTGCTTTGAGACAGTCCTTGGGAGATGGGGTACCTACCTGGGGCCAAGAGTAGTTAGTGAAAAAGGACCACCTCAAACCTTATCATCATCAACATTTTAAAGGTAGTCAGTTGCGCTGATCCTCGGAGGTTGGCCCTACCTGGGAGATCTTAGGCTTTTGTCGCGAAGCACCACATGCTTGTTGTTCTTCAACCAGCTCCCCCAGGGGACTAAGCTTTCTGGCTCGTTTCTCCAGCCCAGTAATGACGATTTGCCTCATTTTGGTCTCAGTTTGCTTCTGGGGGCTCCAGCCCTCAGGATCATCTTCTTTAGGTCTCTTGGCATCATAGGGTTATTTTCTGTTGAGGAGCTTGGTTATGCTGCCATCTTGCCAGATCTGTCTCCAGCCCGGACTCCTGATGCGGTCTCCCCTGCTTGGAGGGTGTCTTCCACAGCCACTCCATGGGTAACCAGAGGAACGTCCCCCCTGCCTTGCTCCCCAGGTCCCACAACCTCCTGGCTACTTGCATCAACGGAGTCAAGGGCCAGTGAAAGATGTCCCATGGGAACCCCTCAGGGTCCCCCAGCAGGTCCATTCTCCCAGCCATTCCTCAGGAGCCAAAAGGGGTGTGGCGCCCCTAATCCTGTGTAGTAAACCCCAGTCCTGGGTGTCAGTTGGAGTCAAAGTCCTTCCGTCCATTCTTGCAGTGGCCGCAAGGGGTTTTGTTGTCTACTTGGGGATTCTTTCACCATCATTGCTCCCAGGTCCAGCGAGTACTCAAGATAGTCTACTTTGTACAGGGCTTTTTAGGTAGGCTGTAAATCTTTGGTATGCGGGCTCCTCTGCTCAATACTAGAGGGCCACAACATCACTTCACCACTGCCCCAGCCCTCCTGAGCAACATTTTTGGACACTCAAAGATGGCACTTTCGAATACAATATGAATCAATCTTCCCAGGGAGCCTACATTGTGCCTTCAACTGACAGTTCCCTTAGCCATTCCCAACAATATTTCAAAGGGGAGCTCCTCCTGTATTTGGAACCAGTGGTCTGGCCTCCCTCCTGTGTTTTTGTGGATTTGGACTTGACAAGCTATACGCCCTGGCACTGCCTTTGCCAGCCCTGGCCTCAGAGGTGGCAGAATCAGTGCCGAGAACACAGGGGCGGCTCCGCATTTCTTCTTTTTAGCAAATTCTTTCTTTATACTCATAGTGAATAATATAGTATTATTCACAGCAGTGGTTTCTGCATTAGGGTGGCGGGGCATAGCTCCACTTATATTTGCCCCCTGGCCTCTGCAGAATAACATGAATTAAGAAATAAACAAGAACTGTGTAATTACTTTAATTAAAATCCGCCCAGTGCCAGAAGTCATTCAGCTATCGGCCGGTGCAGTGGCAAGGCTTAAATCCTTTGGACAGGTCAGACAGGCAACTACCATGAGTGAGCGCCTAGTGAGCAAAGTGCACATGTTGGTTTGGCCAGCTGCTTTTCAGCTGCCAAACTAACATGCCCACTACAGGCTTCTATGTACTGCACATTGTGTGAGTGGCGGTTGCTCAAAACATCAGACCCCAGTCACAGAATGAGCAGTGAATTTGCCTGCTCACACCACTCCTGACACCGCTCTCGGCAAGATAGCAGCATCTGGATTGGCTGAGGGGCGCGGTTGCCATGTCTAGTGTAGGCCTTTCTTAACTTTGCACCGCGGGGTGGGAGGGTCTGTCCAATTGAGCAATGACCAATCACTGTAATGGCTTAGTGAAAAAACCATGCAGTGATTAGCCATTCCTGCCGTTGCTGGGCGAGGGTAATCAGCCTGCCTCTCTGCCCATCCCTTCCTCTCGGCGAGACCACACCAATCCTGTTGTTCCGGAGCCTGGTCGTAGACAGCACTTGGAATGAACTACGGCCGCCGACGACTTGGACTGGCACACAACAAAGTTGATCAATAACTGAGCAAAGGTAGGTGCCAGTCGCTACTATTCCACATGTCCATTTATTCTGTTTGGCTTGCCACGGCCGCAGGCCTGTATAGTTTAATTTGCTGCATAACAAGTAGCCCGGCTGGGTAACAAGTGTCCTGCCGGGTTAGTTGTTACCCGGCCGGGTAACTTGTTATGCAGCAAATTAAATGATATGGTCCTGAAGCCGCGGCACAACCCATGTTTCTTTAATCTTTTCTGCTAACTGTTGTTACTAACTAGCAGAAAACATGGTCGCCGGCCACAGGTCCGTATAATTTAATTTGCTATGTTATGGAGTCTGACACCTGGCAGAGTTAGGCTACTGTAACTCGTTATGCAGCAAATTAAATTATACGGGACTGCAGCCACGGCCGTGTATTCTGCTACCAACAGATTCTGTTCGCTGCATAGCAAGTAACCCGACCGAGTCTCCATTTGGCCACTCCCAGCCGGGTCTCAGACTCCATAACGCAGCAAATTAAATTATATGGGCCATGTTTTCTGCTAGCAGGTAACAACAGTTAGCAGAAAATGTTAAAGAAACATTGTTTGTGCCGCGGCTGCTGGACCATATATTTTAATTTGCTTCATAACAAGGAACCCGGCCGGGTAACAAGTAACCCGGCAGGATACTGCCACAGCACCTTTCTCAGAGGACTCGCAGCCTGCGCGATCGTGTTACACTCAGTTCGCATTGCTTCCACTCGGGGTTCTTAAAATTAAATCAGGGTCCTCTTTTGGATACAGGACCAAGTATCAGTGCTGCTCAAGGGCAGGTTACGCCACAACTTTCTGACATGCAAACATTATCTGTGCCTAATTGTGCGGATCAGCTCCTATTTATAGATTGGGGTCCCAGCGCATCTAAATGACATCAGAGCATGTTATTTCACTTTAGTGCTGTGAAGAGGTCTGCAAATGCGGTATGCCTACTTAGAGTTTCACATTATCGATAATGGTAGCAACCACATCAAAGGCTCTTGGCCGCGTAAGAGAGGTGGCTGGCACGCCATTCGATGCCTTTAACTTAGTAGCGTGAAACGCAGTGCAATTTGGGAAACAGATTCTGCTGCCAGAAGGTGGGAGTAGAGGGGAAGTTGGAACCCTTCTCTCAACAGACTCCTGAGGCCCAGTGAAGTCATCACAAACACACCGAGGTAACGTTTAATAATGGAAAGCGTTGGCTGTATTATTTTAATGTTTGTGCACTTGTTTTTTGGTCGAGAAGGCTGCTTTTACTGTTTATTTCTCTGATACTACCGCAAACATTGTCTGCAGCAATTAAAGTGCATGCAATCTCCCATACCTTGCAATACACCTATATGTTCTTGGGCTTTGATGTTTCATGGGGTACAGAGCTGACCTCGGGTGACTGTCTTATTTACAGGCAATTCTACCGATTATGCAGCAGTGTTGCGCTGTTGTGCTTTGCTATGATTTTTAAATATTTTTTTCAGCAGTTTTTCAACTGTTGGCTTTTATATTTTATAGAGCAACAACATTGTAAACTGATGCATGTGATTGATGTTTTGTTGTGAAGAGTTGGCCTAACGGCTAGGGCGTTCAACCTCGGACCTGGGGAACTGGGTTCAAGTCTCGGTAACAATGCTGAACATCCTGTGATTCTGGGCAAATCACTTAATCTCCCCGTGCCTGACAAAAATGAATGTGTGTCCTCATGTAACGTAACTGGCGCTATGTAAATCGCTCTGATACCCGATTCGGATGCGGGTCAAGTTTGCGCTATATAAAACTCTGCAAAAAAAAAAGAATGTATTTGGGAGATGATGTATTCCAACTAGTATCCTTTTTTAGGTCGAGACTATAGTGGCAGCGCACATGCGCTGTTCGCTTTGCGAGGCATGCAGTATTCAGTATGGTATGGCAGGTCCGTGGGTGCTCTGCCCACTCTCCGTCCAACTTTTTCATGGATTTAGGTCCTAAATGCTGCCTTCCGATTGGTTTTGGGCTTGTTAGTCCCTCCGTATGTCGTCATTTATATCCTTCCACGGCTACTGGGCCCTTTACTTTAAAAAATTATTTTCTTCCCGTGCTTCCCCCCTCCTGCAGTCAGTGACTTCTCGACTTCCACCCCCCCCCCCCCTGCTCTCCCATTTATGCCTTCTCATCCGTGGTCCTGTTTCCAATGCAATAGGTCTCACGAAAATGCGAGTCCGGTTGCATTGCAAATGCTTGTTTTCTTTTGCTTCGGCTTTCCTGTTCTGAGCACGTCTGCCTCCCCTACCATTGCCTGTCTTAACTTTGTTCCCACACCACACCCAATGTCCATGTTAACTTTGCTCCCGCCCCCCCTACCGTTGTCCGTGTTAATTTTGTTTCCACCCCCCTCCGGTTGTCCATGTTAACTTTTTCCCCACCTCCCTCCCGTTCTCCGTATTAAGTCCCAGGCCATTCGCTTCCATGGGACTGCCAAATTCCTACCAGCTTACACAGCTGGCTACCGGGAAGACACCGATGCTATGCTGCAGGGCAAAAACGAGAGCGACCTACTAAACAACACCAACATTTATGACATCAGCGCACTTCATCAGGTAAGGGACGTCATGACCTGAAAAACTGAGTGACAATCCACCACAGATGTGAAATCATTCCCTGAGCAACCGTTTTCCAGTCTCCTGCACAAATGGATGTACAATAAAGTTAGCAAGAACCATCCCTGCTCCCATTATGTTCTGTGGTCTTTACTGTTTTGCAGGAAAGCATTTTAGTTTCAGGGTCCAAGTGAAATGGCCAGACCCCTGGGCTCCCCATTTATTTTCCAACACTTGTGAGAGAGGGAGAGGCACAGGTCACAGAAATTATGTCCTTCATCGATTTTTTGAACTGGGGATACTTTTTGATTATTTTTTTATCCTTTTTAGGTCTCGCCTAGACGAAAGCAAAAGCGAAAGCTTTTGCTGTCTAGGGAGACAACTTATGTTGCCGCTTTCTGGGGAATGAAGGGGAATGTGGACAGCAGACTGTTTCGATTTTCTTCTGGTGGAGATTAGACCTCGTGAGCGCGCCTTGACTGTATCTAATGCGTGTGTTTTTTTTTTGTTTTTTTTTTAAAGTGTGCCGGGCGCTTGCTTCAGTCAGTTTCACTTTGAAGTGCACGCGTCAATGCGTCTGGTAGTTCTTTATGTGGAGTGCCTTTTGACCTCGTGAGCGCGCTTTGCCTGCATCTAATGTGCACACACACGTACACATACATAGACATTCCCCCCGCCCTGCCGCATACACAGAAGCGCCCCCGGCCGCCGCATACACAGAAGCACCCCCGGCCGCCGCATACATACAGAGACATCTCCCCCCCCCTCCCCCGCCCCCGCCGCAGCTCTCCCCCCCCTCCCCCGCCCCCACCGCAGCTCTCCCCCCCCTCCCCCGCCGCAGCTCTCCCCCCCACCTGACAACACTTACCGGCTCCGGGCTCTGCTGGCGGGGGCTACACGAGAGCTCCCGCTCCTCGGGGCTCTTTCCGCAGCACTTCTCTTTGCTCCCGGTGTGACTCCTCGGCTCTGCAGCTCTTCTCCGGGGCCGCGGGACAAAAGCTACTCCTCTGCGCAGGCGGCTCCGGGGCACTCCGCAGCTCACGGGAGCCCCGGGCCGCGGGAAGACTTTTCCTCTCCTTTCTCGGGTGCTCGAGGAGGCGGGACTTCCGGCCGTGCCGCGATGCAATTGGCTGGTTTTACCATACCAGTCTCTGTTTCCTTTACGAGGGAAAAGGATGCGGGGTCTCGGGGAGGGCGCCGAGAAGCCTCGGAGGACTGCTAGGTGCAGAGGTGTGCCCGGCAGGGCTGAGAGGCGCTCCTGACCCCGAGGCCTGAAGCCCATCGTCGAAAGCGCAACGACGCAGAGGCAGGCGCAAGACTCTTCGGTTGGTAACTATTTTTTATACTTCTGGCTGTGCTTGTTTGTAATAGTATTCCGTCGTCCTTGCATGCTGCCTGTACTCTGTCGTGGTTGCGCGTGGATTGACAGCAAGCGGGTGTGTGTGGTGGTGAGGAATAACCGGCGAACAGTAGGCTGCTTCAAATTTGGGTTCTGCTCCGAGATTAGGTATTTGAAACGGAACACACTGCGTTATCGCACGTTCCTGCAACTTTTGAAAAGATGGCTAAGTGGGCCAGGCATGGTTGATCTACGAAATAAAATACTTTGGACGTCAGAGACAGAACATTGAATTATCTGTTCGCTTCACGGGCAGCGAAGGTCACTGTGTTTGGGTCCTTTTTTTAAAAAAAATTCGGGAAACAATTCAACCCGTATTATTTTGGACTCTGCCATTTTACTTGTGTACAGTTTGATAACCTGATGCAAAGTCAGTTACAATAATAACCTTTAGCTGGGATCCAGAAACAAGGGGTCAACCGCGGAAACATGTGGTTCTTTATCATAAAAAGGTGTGCCTCGCACAGAGACCGTGGCACGTTACACACTGCAGCTAAATGGAGTCATCACCAAGTACTTCCAGTAACAGTACATTTTCGTTTCTGGGTGAGAAAGGCGTTCTCGGATTCCAACTGCAGTCTTGTGACCTCATAACCCTCTACTCATAAAATGGAGGGGCTTATTTACAAGCCCGTTGCGCCGCCCAGGCGGCGCCATGTGCTTGTCAATAAGCCCCGGAATCTGTGCACTGTTTTACCACCCGGTTCTAAAGCATCCGCGGGAGTCTAGGCGCTGCTGTGACCCCCAGCTCATAACCTGCAGTGTCACAACATCTATCAGGCCCGGCACTGGACACTTTTGAAGAGTTTACCCACGCAGCGCAATGGAAATATTTCTCTTGCGTTTATGCCGATGGTTGCATTATTTACCCAGCTCGTCTGGCCTCGTTATGCACCATGTGAAGATGAAAAGCAGTATCAGCCGAGTGCTTTTCTGGAATCGTAATCCAACTACAGTGCACAGAAGCCCTGTTAGCAGTGGCATCAGCCCGCTAAATTACCCCTCCAGAATTGAGCAGTCCTCCCTACTACACAGCTCAACACTTTTCTAGCGAATCCCTTCCCCCAAACACTGTTTCTGACCACAGCGGCCCCTCCCCACACCTGTGTGGAGGCAGCAGTGGGGTTCTGTTACAAGTGGTAGCAAGAAAGATACAGGAGGGGGGGGGGGGTTAAGCAGGGACAAAGGTGGGTCAGTGTGTGGAAGAGGCCATGAAACTAGAATAAAAGGCATGGGATGATGTGGAGAGGGTGAGAGGCACTGCTGTTCAAATCCAAGCATGTGGTCCAAATAGTAATTATGAACGAGGCTTCCTCTAAGGGGTCTCATACAAACCTTCCCGTATAATAGTGCAAGGGTTGGTGAGCTGAGCCCTAGATGTGTACGAGGTGCCGCGTCTACGGGCTCACTGCAGGCGGTTCTTAGTGCCGTGGAAAGGGAAAAAGGAAAAAAAATCTGCCGAGAGGGGAGAGCAGGAAATTGTAGAAAGCTTAGAGTGGTATCAAGGACATGAAAGGATGGTGATTGCAGTGAGAGAGAGGTTGGGACCTCATCTATTTTGGAGTGGTACTGATGATGTTAGCGCCTGATAGCCTCATCCAACCGGCCTTTCAGACGCACAGGTCAGGGTGGGTGACTCTGTCCCAGCTCCACTAGCCTTTAAGGGAAGCACCGGCCAAAGATGTCCGACACTTGCCTAACCTGTCCTCTGTTCAAAGATCCATCTGACACGTGACATGTTTTAGTCTGCTGCAGCCTTACCGCCCTTTCAGAAGCACATGAATTATATATCAGTGACGCTGCCTCAGCCTTTTAGAGGCACATATCCGTTAAGTCACTTAAGCGATGCTCAACCAGCCTATCACAGACAAGAGCTTTTATGAGACTGAAATATGCTCAGGGTCCTAATGGCCTTTCATCAGGGGCGGCTGGTGACATGTGAAAGTGGTGGGCGTAAACTAATTTGCATATTGCACTGCAGCGAGCGAGCCCGAACCACCTTGCATCCATACATCATTCATGCATCCACCCATCCATCCACCCACCCATCCTGCATCCATACATCATTCATTCATGCATCCACCCATCCATCCTGCATCCATCATTCATTCATGCATCCACCCATCCATCCTGCATCCATCATTCATTCATGCATCCACCCATCCATCCACCAATTCTGCATCCATCCTGCATCCATCATTCATTCATGCATCCACCCATCCATCCTGCATCCATCATTCATTCATGCATCCACCCATCCATCCTGCATCCATCATTCATTCCATCATTCACCCATCCATCCACCCATCCATCCTGCATCCATCCTGCATCCATCATTCATTCATGCATTCACCCATCCATCCATCCTGCATCCATCATTCATTCATGCACCCATCCATCCACCCATCCATCCTGCATCCATCATTCATTCATGCATCCACCCATCCATCCACCCATCCTGCATCCATCCACCCATCCTGCATCCATCATTCATTCACCCATCATCCATCCTGCATCCATCATTCATTCATGCATCCACCCATCCATCCACCCATCATCCACCCATCATCCATCATTCATGTATTTTTATGACCATATAACTTGCACACAGCTTTTCAGTGTTCAATACCAGTCTCGAACCTTGTACTCCAGCACCAATGATACATGATTAATATTAATTGTTTTTAAAACATGTATTTATTCGACACCAATTTCACACGTTAGTCGGAACATCATTTTTATTTGTTTTTTAAAATATCTATTTATTTAACACCAAAGTAAGTCATGTATACATGTTTATGGCTCGATAAGAGGCTCGAACCTGGTTTCCCAGCACCAAAGTCGGCCGCGCTAACCGTCAGACCACATCCTCTCCCCTTTGGTGTGGTCCTGAAGTTTTGATGGTACATATTCACACCAAAGTCATGTATACATTTTTACAACTTCAGACCAAAATCGGAACATACATATTGAACCCAAAGTCATGTTTACATTTCTACAACTGAACTACACACCAAAATGGGAATCCCCGCTTTCTCCCGTGCGAGCTCATTTTGTAATGCGCTGATAGTCACTAAAGAGGGCAGCGTCTGATGCTGCATGGACTTAGGAGGCTGTACTCTGCCGTGTGAGGTGGTGCCTGAGATGCTGAGGACTTAGCGAATTTATGTTTATGTTATGTTATGTTTATGCACCTCCCGTGACACGCCTCACCGCCCTCTGCATTGGCAGACACGGCGAAGGAGCCACAGGCACGCGGTTTGTGACTGCTAAGAGGTCGCTTTATTGTCGAGGCAGAACAGTGCTAACTTTTGTGCTCCAAACTTGAGTCCTTACTTTTCCCGACCACTGTTCCATGAAATAGGCCCACACAAGAGGCAGGAGCACCATAGTGCACATTCATTATTTATGTGGCGGGGATGGGGTTCAGCGGGGCCGTATCCTAGCACTCTGAATTCTGATCATACCTGAGTTGAGTGTGAACGCCGGGTCTCCCTGGCCGAGCGGTTCCTTCGGTACTTGTTGTATTCCTGCGTTCGGTCAGGTCAGAGGTCAAGTCTTCAACCAAACCCCATACAGAGGCCGCAGTACGAGGGAGGGAGAGAGAGCTCTGCCCCCCCAGACAGGGGGTTATGTACCCGGGCTATGTATTGACCAGCCAACCCTGGCGCTGCATGCATGTTTGTACTGTTCCCTTTCGCCCCGTGCTGTTCTCTCACTTGTGGTGTGCGTCTCCCTCCGTCTCCTTTTTCCTCACTTCCTGCTTGTATCTTTTCCAATCCTCCAAGCCTTTTTGTCCCCTTCTAACAACCCCACAACCTTTCCCACAGTCCTACTTTTTTTATTTTGACTTTTTTATTTTTGGATAGCCAGGCAGCTGCTACTTCATTTCGATATATAGTCATTTTTTTTTTAATGATCCACCTTGGATTCGTAAATAAAAAGAAACATTTGCAATGCAGTTGCTCTCGCATTTGCGAGAGTTTATTAGCATTGCAAATTACCACGCCTTTGATTTGTTTTAAAGACCAGAACATAACTAAAAGACATTGTCATTTACAATGCCAATAGCTCAAACTCTTGTAAATGCGAGACCTATTGCATTGCAAATGCTTGTGTTATTTTGATGCACACAATTTGTCCCAAGAAGTGCATTGTACCATTTTGCAGGGAAATATAAATAAACCAAGCTTCGACTTATTCTAGTCTTTTAACAAAAATACTCTCGGTGTGTATGTGCAGAGGAATCCACAACCATTTTACTGTCACAGCAGGCTCTGTCTCTGCATGGGTTGGTCACCTGCCAAATTAAGCTGCCACGCATCATGCTATTGATAAATAATTTTTTTCTCAAAGTGCCTACGGAAACCTTTTATCTACTAACAATAGTAGTTTCTCGTACTACTTTTCTTTTGATCCTTGAATGTTTTTGAGGTTCTGAACACCGAATCTCCTGAGGCGCAGTGGCCAGAGCATTAATGTTTTCTCAGGCACCTGGACTTGTTCATGCTTTTCTGTTATTTTTCTCTCTTCTTTTTCAGTTTCATTTCTGAAGACGTCTGGACGCCATTGATGACATCCCAGCAGCAAATCTGCGTACAATTTAAACAAAATACCGTTTGGTATTGTAATATAACTACTGTAACTACTATTGTTTTACCATTCGTGCAATGTGGCAAGGCCTTCTGTTCTCTGTCCTGTTACAAATAAAGCTACATGGCGGAAAAAAGCCAGCATGATTTCAGGGAAGTGTGGTTCTCCATCACTCTATTATTGTTCAGTTGTAAGTTCCAGTGGGATATCCTAGGCTACAGGCAGGAGCGTTGGAATTATGCAGCAGGAGATGGCCACATTATGCGGGAGCGTTGACTATATTATGCAGCAAGAAAAGCAAACCATTCCTCAGATTTCATTAGTAGTACTTCATTATATTATTATTTTTGCACATGTTAACACTTTCTGAGTAAAGCTTTCACCTAATTAGCACCAGTTTTACTTCCAAGTACATTAACAAGCTACGGAAAGGTGACCAGTAAACCTTTGTGAAGGGCCTTCCACTGTGCAGAAACACTACGTTTGCACTAGAAACAAAACATTTCTTGTCCAAATCTGTAGATGATGGTTTCTCTGGCAAACACAGCAGATCTATAATGGTGCAGGAAAACACCCTGGCTGCAGAATTGCTATAGGTAATGAGTGAAGGCATTCTCACTATTATGGAGAGAACTCAGAGAACACTGCCCACTTGTGTTTTTATTTTATATTGGATTTGTGACAAATAAAAATACAGGTCAGGTTTAGTCCAACACGATGTCCCTAGACTGCTTACTGGGGTGCAGGTGTACTTTACTAGAAGTGTTCAGACTCCCTCCTTGCAGTAATGCGATCAATGAACAAAGAGTCAGTTGTCCTGCACCCTATATGTAATCTAAATTCTTAATGCTTTTTCAATTTTTGAAAATGCACTATTTGACCTTTTTTCTTTCAAACATTTCTCAGAGGAAGACCCCCTCCCCCTGATCTTGACTTTGTCGGTTGGGCTCACTTGGGGCTAACATTTAAGCCCCTACAATGAAATCACCAGCTGCTACTGCTTTACTTATTTTACGAGCTCAAACAGATGAGGTAAATGCTTCAACAAGAAAAGCATTTTGATGGCAAATGTGCTATGTATGAATGGTACTCAGCAATGTTATCTTGAAGTCTGTTAGGAAGTTTCGTGGTCATACTGAATAAGCAGCTACATATGTTATTATATGACACTGACATTTCTTTAATAATGTAACAACAGTACTTTCAAACTAACTGATGGTTTTGCATCCAATTATAAATATGACAAGTGTGCTAAACCTAGTGAATGTCTGGCAAGCATTGTGGATATCTGCAAAACTATGCCAAAGCAGTTAAAGTATTTTTTTGCCTCCTGTTAAACTGTGCCTCTCCTCCACATCAGATCTGTAGGAAACCTGAGATTCCTCTAATGGGCTTAATGTGCTTTGAGCCTGCAAAGTTCATGCATTTTGTTCACAGTTCAGCAAAGTTATTAGCACATGGAAATGTACCTTCCCCCCATGGATCTGTATGCAACTTTTCAAACCTACCGATGATTAAACTTGCTAAATATCTGCCAAATTCCATGTGGATTTATCACATGATGCCAAAGTTATTAGCAAATTGAACATATTTTTGAAGCCTCCTAGTCAAAGAGCTCGACTTGATGAATCTGCCCAAATTAAAAAAAAAACACAAAGAGTAAGCTACACGTGCCACATCAACCAAATATTGTACAATGCTGTCAAAAACAGCACTAAGCTTATAGGTACATGAACAATACAGCTTTCAGCCATATCTGCAACTTAACATCTTCATTACCAACCTGAGCACTATTTTAAATGCTAATTTCTCAAACTACTGAATGAATTTACACCAAACCAACAAAAGCACAATACTTGAGTAAAGTTCAAATTTGAAGCCAATTTTGGTGTAATTCCATTCAGCTGTTTTTTTGCATCAGCCTCCACTTTTTAATCTCTATATGGCACCATTGCTTTTTTTGATGGACACATACGATGTTGAGTGTATCGCTTATGCGGACGACTGATCCTTAGGCTGGATAAAAACTCAACAGTGGCTGAAGAAAAATGTCACCACTGTTTAACAGCAGTGATGAACAGGATGAACCTAAACCATTTGAAATGTAATAGCTCCAAAACAGAGATTATGCTGTTTGGCAAGAGTAACGTTTTTAGACTGGACCAATGGTGGCCGTCAAACTCTGTGCCACCCCCGACTACAGTGGAGACTGTAAAGACTCTGGGAATAAAATGCGATCATACTTTATCCTTCCACAAGCAAGATCTAGCTGTGTCTGGTACCTGTTTCTAAGTAATAAAAACTCTCAGAAATTGTTTTGATCTACTCCCAACGTCGGCCCAAAAAAACGGAGGTAGCAGCCTTAGTGCTGTCCCGTCTGGACTACTGTAATAGTCTCTTTGCTGGAACTAACAAAAAAGTAATACAAAGATTACAGGTGGTCCAGAACGCTGCAGCGAGGCTGGTACTTAATCTGCCTAGAGATACCTCCTCTGCAACAGCACTGAAAACCCTTAATTGGCTGCACGACCATAAGAGAATTTTGTTTAAGGTTCTTACCATTATCTATAAAACAGAACAATATTGGACCGGAATATCTCAACGTTGGAAAAAAAGCCATACATCACTCGATGTACCCTACGGTCATCCTCAGAGAGCCTCTTAACAACACCTAAATTTAAACTTAAAACCAGGGCGGTAAGACGCTGGTAGCCATAGGGACAAAAGCCTGGAACTCCTTGCCTACCCAACTCAGACATACACAAACTGAACTCTATTTTAGGAAGTCCTTAAAAACATGGCGGCATATTAGCAACAAATAGCGATATTTATCGCTAAATGCGCTTATCGTATTTTTTATTATCACTGCCTAGCGCCGGATTTTATTGCAGAGCTAACATGTTATTAGCAACGTTTATCTCTAATGTGATAAACTATCTGGCGATAGCAGCTCAATGCATGAATATCGCTGGAAATCCAGCGATACTCAGGCATTAACGCTAATGGGGACTTAACCTGAATATCCACCTCCCATTGGATAAACAGGTTAAGTCATGGTCTGAGCAGGTGTTATGTTCTGGCAATAATCGCACTTAGCGCGACTTTTTTAATCGCACAGCCGGCCTTGCTAATAGGCGATAGCTGTGTTAGCGACTGCTTTCAGTCGCTAACAGGTTGGGTATGCCCACTTTGCATGTCATTAGCGATAAATATTGCTGACATGCAGAGTGGTCCCCAAACCAGTCGCTATCGCCTACAAGCTGTCGCTAACTGCTGTTAGCGACAGCTTGCTAATAGGGCGATAGAATTATTGCTGCTTTACGGGAAAAAGTCCTGCTAAAGCGGCGATAATGCCCTTGCTAATATGCCCCCGTGGATCTTTCGTATTACAGAGAATACGGCTTGGTCTTTTCTCTGATCATCTATCATCTGAGACTAGGCCAGTTTCTCTTTCTCCTGGAAGGTGCCCTTTTCCTCTGCATCAGCACCAAGATACTCCTGGAGTGAACGTTGCGCCATATAAAAGCTGTTTCATTCATTCATTGCTCCCATGGGAATTAAAATGGAAATCACATTTTTGGGGGCCTGCACTCTGGTCCTTCTGTTGCTTTCCAGATCCGTTCCATTAAGGACCCAAAATGGGTGAGCTTTCTTCAAAAGGTTTCATGCAGATTTAGCAAATGGCACCAAAGTTAATAAAAAAACAAAAAATGCCTTTTATTTGAAAACTCATGCCTAACTAGAAGTACAGTGGTGCTGTCTCTAACAGTGTAAAATATAAGTAAATGTTATTAGTTCAATATGATATTTATTACCATTGTTGAGTGTGGGGAGTGGCCACGACTCACAAGAGGAAAAGGGGTGAAGGGTAAAAATAATAAAACATTTTGCATTATGCAAAATTAGAATTTTTTTATTCATGTTGTATATTGTGAAATTCAGGGATTTCAGACATTTCAGAAGCGTGCAAAAATGTAACACAGGCCTGGTTTGTTTCACTACTGTACACCATCTACACTTGCAATGCCAATGTGACCCTGTTCTTTACACACTTTGTAACCTCCAAACCTGGTGTTGATCTGTGTGTCACATCATTTATCTACCCTAGGAGGAAGGGCCACATGTTGTCCTGTGAGACTGTTCCATAACCCCATATCTACCCCCCCAGGATACACCAGCTGCTGTTCTCTTCACCACAGTACAGGCCAGGATCTGTTGACCATATTCAACTTGTTTACTCTGGAAGTATTTTCTGGGCACTTCTCAATATACCTAGGGTCTGGGTCCCACTCTGTGCATCTCTGTAGAGTGGTTCAATAGTAGAAAGTGTGTTTGATTTCACCAGTAGAAATGCCTCCCTGGGGATGTTATTTCAGTGGCTGGATCCCATTTCCAAAGCACTCGACAGGTCGCCTTGGCTTCTGAGAGAACATTGACCTAATGTACTTTCAAGATTGCTTCTAAGAAGAAATTGCATGAGCTGTTGACTAGTTTTTTCCACGTCTTGTACATGAACAGACTGCAGACGGCAAGCGCTGCTGTGAGCTCTGCTACTGCTAACAAAATATATATGGGATAAAGTACCTCTGACGTGCCTTGTAAAGAGATTGCAAGTCTCCAAGGTCTTGCTTGACCAAATGAAGGTAAGAGGCTGACTTCCTTTTAAAGGTTATGAAACTGCAATGTGGCTTTATATATCCTTTCACAAATTGTATTTTATTGTATTGCTTATAGTACAGGATAACACTATTTCCTTCCAGCAATATAGTTTTAAGTCCATGGCCTCAACTGAGCTCTGAGGAAAGCAGATAATACATATAATGAAGAGTGAATTTAGAATCCATACAGTGAAAAGAAGACACCAGCAGACATCTTGCAGTTTCTTACAAATTGAGGGGCATATTTACAATGTCTGGCGCATCTCTGCAAATCAGCAGGGATGCACCAGAACAGATGCGACAAGCAAGTCTCCCCTTGCGCCACCACGGATGCGTCGCATTTACAATGCAGAACACCGTGGCGCAAGGATAGGCAGATGTGTGTCGCATCTTGTGGTGTCAGGGCGGCGCATATCTGGAGTCGGGTCGCAAGAACCAACTCCAGCAATGCACAAGGGCCGCCCATACCTAACATGGTGCGCCACTCCATCCGCCTGCTTCAAGCAGATGTAAGGTTTTGTCGCAGCAACCTCGGAAAAGTGACTCAGTGAAACCTTGTAGATTTCACTGCATCACTTTTACGAGGCGTTCCTGCGACGGAATGCCCACATGAAACCTAATGCAGGATTCATGTGGCGCAGGGCTTTATAACGTGACACATCTCCCTAGAGACAAAACGTTGTCAATAAGGCGCAACGTGGCGCATGGTTTACACCGCCGCTGCATCACAGAAGTGACGCAACAGTGGCATTAAATGTGTTGCCTGAGGCTTGTAAATCTGCCCCACAGATTTTAAGGATGATCGTCAATTCACCAAAATACATGGGGTAATAGAAGTGACAATACATACCCTTTGACCTTAGTGACATTGTATGACCCTTGTCCCAGGTTTTTTCCATGAAGGCATGTCATATGACCTTAACATCACTGTCTCTTGCTCTTACACCCCATTATGCTCTTTTTTCATTCATTTTCATTCACTCATTATCTCCCTTATACTCACTCGTGCTTACTGACACTTAGGCCCAGGTTTACTAATCCTTTGCAGCATGTTTGCATCACACTTTGTGACACAAACCCAGTGTCAAGTGATTGGATGGGATTTACCCTAATTTGTGTTTGGTCGTACCCCAAACTAACACAAAATTGTGGTATGCACTGCTTTGCATTATTTTGCACCAAGGGAGTGTTCCATGGGTGGTGCATGCGTTATCCATGGGTGGTGCATGGGTGTTCCATGGGTGGTGCATGCGTTATCCATGGGTGGTGCATGGGTGTTCCATGGGTGGTGCAAGTGTTATCCATGGGTGGTGCATGGGTGTTCCATGGGTGGTGCATGCGTTATCCATGGGTGGTGCATGGGTGTTCCATGGGTGGTGCATGCGTTATCCATGGGTGGTGCATGGGTGTTCCATGGGTGGTGCAAGCGTTATCCATGGGTGGTGCATGGGTGTTCCATGGGTGGTGCATGCGTTATCCATGGGTGGTGCATGGGTGTTCCATGGGTGGTGCATGCGTTATCCATGGGTGGTGCATGGGTGTTCCATGGGTGGTGCAAGCGTTATCCATGGGTGGTGCATGGGTGTTCCATGGGTGGTGCATGCGTTATCCATGGGTGGTGCATGGGTGTTCCATGGGTGGTGCATGCGTTATCCATGGGTGGTGCATGGGTGTTCCATGGGTGGTGCATGCGTTATCCATGGGTGGTGCATGGGTGTTCCATGGGTGGTGCAAGCGTTATCCATGGGTGGTGCATGGGTGTTCCATGGGTGGTGCATGCGTTATCCATGGGTGGTGCATGGGTGTTCCATGGGTGGTGCATGCGTTATCCATGGGTGGTGCATGGGTGTTCCATGGGTGGTGCAAGCGTTATCCATGGGTGGTGCATGGGTGTTCCATGGGTGGTGCATGCGTTATCCATGGGTGGTGCATGGGTGTTCCATGGGTGGTGCATGCGTTATCCATGGGTGGTGCATGGGTGTTCCATGGGTGGTGCATGCGTTATCCATGGGTGGTGCATGGGTGTTCCATGGGTGGTGCAAGCGTTATCCATGGGTGGTGCATGGGTGTTCCATGGGTGGTGCATGCGTTATCCATGGGTGGTGCATGGGTGTTCCATGGGTGGTGCATGCGTTATCCATGGGTGGTGCATGGGTGTTCCATGGGTGGTGCAAGCGTTATCCATGGGTGGTGCATGGGTGTTCCATGGGTGGTGCATGCGTTATCCATGGGTGGTGCATGGGTGTTCCATGGGTGGTGCATGCGTTATCCATGGGTGGTGCATGGGTGTTCCATGGGTGGTGCATGCGTTATCCATGGGTGGTGCATGGGTGTTCCATGGGTGGTGCAAGCGTTATCCATGGGTGGTGCATGGGTGTTCCATGGGTGGTGCATGCGTTATCCATGGGTGGTGCATGGGTGTTCCATGGGTGGTGCATGCGTTATCCATGGGTGGTGCATGGGTGTTCCATGGGTGGTGCATGCGTTATCCATGGGTGGTGCATGGGTGTTCCATGGGTGGTGCATGCGTTATCCATGGGTGGTGCATGGGTGTTCCATGGGTGGTGCAAGCGTTATCCATGGGTGGTGCATGGGTGTTCCATGGGTGGTGCATGCGTTATCCATGGGTGGTGCATGGGTGTTCCATGGGTGGTGCAAGCGTTATCCATGGGTGGTGCATGGGTGTTCCATGGGTGGTGCATGCGTTATCCATGGGTGGTGCATGGGTGTTCCCAGTTAACCCCTCATGGATTTCAATGCAAATCCCTATCTGCAAACTTTGTAGAGAGGAATTTGCAGCACAATCTTATGACTCCTCGAAGTAGGCATAAGAAGGAGAAATGTTTTCATTTCTTCTCATTTGTTCAACTTGGCATGTGTGCTGTATGGTGCAGCACATGTAGAGAGTGGGAGCAACCTTAAAACATACTTTTTGTATTGGAAGCTACCCCTTCCAGTACAAAACCTATGCTTCAGAGAACACACACACCCTTGCACTATGGCTAACAGTGTGTGCGTTGGTGTGTTGCTGCAAAAAGTACACCAGCGCACAGGGAGAAAAACAATGCACCACATCTTAGTAGGTAAGGTGCAGTCTTTTTCTCTGCCTTTGATGCAAGTCAGACCATCTCAGTCATTGCCTGTCACTGACGTTCCCTCTTTCCTTCACACCCTCAGGCTTACACATACAGAAACATGCTCACTAATACATGTGCTCTTATCATACATAAACACACTTTCACCCGCAAGCACACATACAACA
Source organism: Lissotriton helveticus (assembly GCF_964261635.1). Classification (NCBI taxonomy): domain Eukaryota; kingdom Metazoa; phylum Chordata; class Amphibia; order Caudata; family Salamandridae; genus Lissotriton; species Lissotriton helveticus. The sequence goes on along the minus strand of NC_136072.1, from coordinate 1,176,626,411 downwards.
TTCATGCATACGCATTTTTACTTACTACAGCTACTACAAAAGGTCAGTTTGAGCTAAGTGTGTTCCATGTTTCATTACACTAATAGTGAATAATCAGTGGTGGCTGGTGACATTTGAAAATGGCGAGGCGTAAAATGTGCGGTGGGATAGTTTTGCAGATAGGCAAAATGCTTGGCAGACATTCACCAGGTTTAGCTTACTGTCATATTTATAACTTGTAACAAAGCCATCAGGAGTGAATGCACCTAAAGGTGTGGTCTAGAAGCAGCAGTTCCCATTTTAACTTCCATTGGAATCTTTGCTCTCTGCTCAGAAAGAAACCCTGGAGGGAATTGTAGCAATCTTGGAATAAAAGTGCAAGTTTTCTCAGAGTAAATGCTGTTGCTTGTTTTGGAGTAAAACTTTTCAGTAACTTTCAAGAAATGGGAATTATAGTGATGGGTCAGTTTGCTTGAGAAGGTTAAACGATAGCGCTAGTAAGACCGTCACTGTGGGGACAATGCTCGAACATGGGTTTGCAGACTTTCCATGGATCTACATTTAAAAATAAAACCCCAATTGGACAAAGAAGCGTTTAGCTCCTGTTGTCCATTGAAAGTCTGGGATACCAAAGTTTGCTCTGTGAATCCATTAAAACAAGGTCCCCGAATAAAATCCCTGGCCAGGATATGGGCCTGGCCCTACTGACAACTAGTGCTTTGCATGTTTGGGGGTCGTGTGCCTTGGTGGTTCACCATCTGCGGCAAATTAGCAACTTATTAGCAAATGAACACTTTTTTATTCTCCCTCCCAGAACTGTGTCCCCTTGTTGATGGATTTGTATGAAATCTCCTTTAGTAAGAGTAACATAAACATACTGGGCCTCATTTATGAGGCCGTGCGTTACTTTTACGCCGCCGGTGTGTCACTTTTTGTGACGCACCAGCAGCGTAAAAAATGTGCCTTGTTGCACCATATTTACAAAGTGACGCATCTAGGTAGATGCGTCACTTTGTAAACCCCTGCGCTACATTATACCTACGCCAGATATAATGTATGCAGGGTTGACGCGAGAAAGGGTCGTAGAAGTGACGCAGTGAAATCTATGAAATTTCACTGCACTACTTCTAGGATGCAAATGCGTCAATTTCTTACGCCTGCCTCACAGCAGGCGTAAGACTGATGCAGGACCTTTCACATGGGACTTGCCCCATGTGAAAGGACACATTGCTGGAGTTGCGTCACTTTTGTGACACACTCCAACAATGCGTCACTTTTGCGTCATAAAGATACGTCAGAAATACTGACGTATCTGTAACTCCTTGTGCAATGATGCGTCATACTGTAAATATGACGCATCATTGGTGTCGCAAGGAGGGCACAATGAATAGTGACGCATCGCTGTTTTCACGCAGCGATGCGTCACTTTTCATAAATGAGGCCCACTGTGTTTCTGCCAGATTTCATACTGATTCATAATACTGCACCAAAGGTAGAAACAAACAAAGAATATTTGACCCTCCACTTTAATTTAGCCCATCACCAGATCTTCTTGAAACTTGAGACATGTGCTATAGGGTAGCACCTAGACACCTAAGGGTACTGCTGCTCTTTATAAATTAATTATCATCTTCCAACCCAGTGTGTGCATCTTGTTATTTGCATTAGTGCTAGATAGGCAATTGAGGTTTTTCTGGGACGCTGAGAGACAGGTGGAGACACTGAGGGGCATATTTATGAGAGGCTTGTGTCACGTTTTCACCACGCAAAGTGGTAAATGCATAATGCAAGTCTCTAAGTCAGATTCATGAAACCACGCGAAGTCACATCACATGGCTTTGAATGGCTTGATAAATCTAGAGTAAGGCAACGCAGCACACATTTACGCAAGGGAGACGTTCCTTGGGTCGGTGAGTTTTTCTTATACTTGTTATGCGGTCCAGTCTTTCTGGAACATTCTGCAATGAGTATTCTTTGTTTTTGTTTGAAGCGGAACATTCTCCTGCTCTTCAGTTGTTTCCTGACCAGCTGGGAGAAGTCCGCTCCTATCGACTCTCCTACTTAATTAAACCCGTTTCGCTTACCTGTGGTATCCGAAGTCCATCTTCCTTACAACAGTGTTCCCATGCAAATCCCATGGTTTTTGATGCAGTCCCAAATTTACCTGGTAAACCTATGAATGCTCCAAAAAGATATGCCTTCCAAGGTGAGGCGTACCAAGGAGAAATATATTTATTTCTCCTCATTCTTTCCTCTGTCTAGGTATGCTCCAATCTGCAGCACACATAGAAAGAGAACTGCGAGTGGCTCCCCATGATCGCTATTGATTTTCTGTTGCATTTAGCACTATTTCTTAGCACTAAATACATCCTTGCATCCTTGCATCCTTGCATCCATTTTGGATGCAAGGAGCATTTATGCGCTTAGCAATAGCCTTAAACGCAGAATTACAGTTCTTGCGTAATTAAGTATAATCTTGCAGAATTCATAGGTAATACTGTGTGATTCCGCTATAAGAAATTATGCAAGTTACGTCCAACCCTAGTAAATATAAAAAACTAGGGCTGAGAAGAATTTGAGCCACACCCACATTCGAATAATACAGATGAAGGGAGGGAAGTGTGCCTTGAGCATGTATGTGGAGGAGAGTGTGCATGGAGAGGCTCTTGAGCTTTGGCTTGGGCTTTTAGCTGCCATGAAACGCATAACACCTTTCCACCTTGTGATGTGCTGTGGGATATTTTACTTAATACACATCTTTCAAGTACCACTTCTACCTGCTTGTCCAACGTCCTACCCTTGCTGTGAGGAACCTTGCAGCTTTCCGGAGAGCCGCTCTCAGCCTGTCAGGAAGTCATTAAAACCACCATGTTCTTGTTTGTACGCTCTGCCAACCTGTTCAGACCATCCACCCTCTTTCTAAGATGGATGCTAATGGTTTCTGAAAGGCAGGTCCTCTAACCCATCCCCTGTGAGTTCAAGCGGGAAAAGCTATTTGCAGCAAAGAACACAGTGATCTGACAAAGTGTGGGCTTGTAACCTCAGGGAGCATGGGACCTTTTGAGGATTATGAATGCTGACTGAGTACTAAACGGATGTGTGTACAACAGGCACCAGTGTACCACATCTAAAGCAGCGCTCGTCAGTACAAGGGATCAAATGCACTGAGGGTGACTTAATTCAGAGAAGGAAGAAGTAATGGGCCTTTATTAATGAGGCCTTGCGTCACTTTTACGCCGCCGGTGTGTCACTTTTCGTGACGCCCCAGCAGTGTGAAAAATGCGCCATGTTGCGTCATATTTACAAAGTGACGCATCTAAGTAGATGCGTCACTTTGTAAACGTCTGGGCTATATTATAACTGCGCCAGGTATAATGTATGCAGGGGTGGGGCGTTCCAATGCAAGAAAGGGTCGTAGAAGTGATACAGTGAAATCTATGAGATTTCACTGCGCCACTTCTAGGACGGAAATTCGTCAATCTCCTACGCCTGCCTCATGGCAGGCGTAAGACTGACGCAGGCACATTTCACATGGGACTTGCTCATGTGTAATGACCCATTGCTGGAGTTGCGTCACTTTTGTGACACACTCCAGCAATATGTCATTTTTGCACCTACAGATACATCAGAAATACTGACGTATCTGTAACTCAATGTGCCATGATGCATCATACTGTAAATATAATGGATCCAGCATGTCGTAAGGAGGGCCGCAATGAAAGGTAACGCATCGCTGTTTTCTCGCAGTGATGCGTCACTTTTCATAAATGAGGCCCAATGTTTTTGGGGATCTCGTTTTACTTTTTGATGTTAGACACTGTAAGCCCAGATTATGTGCTAAGTCATGGGCCAGGTCAAAGGTTGATGGCAGTAGGGTGTTGCATTATTCCATACTTCCACTCAACCTAGCACTAAGGTCTAACTGCCCACCCCGTTACACAGCCCTCTTCCAGCCCTAAGTCCGAACTCTGTCCTTTGACGGAGCCCTCTCCAGCCCTATCCCCTGATTCCCCACTTCCTTCAGTTAGCCGTGTCCCAGCCCTAAGGCCTAGCTCCCCACCACCTTCCCCAGTTAAGCTCTTCCTCACGAGGACAAAATACTATTAGAACCACCGTGTCTGCTAAACATGCAACAGGTAGTCTGGGACAAGACCACAGGCAAGATAGAAATGGTGCCCTTTCTGAGCATGGGGACACCACAATTTTCTACATCCCAAAAATGTATCTCAACAGAATGCCCACAATTTGATGAATTGGAGACGGTGTTAAACCTCAATTTTATGAGGCAATGTGTCCCGAGGTTACGCACCACCCAACGCGGCAAAATTCTGAATTGCAGCCAAGTAAGTAAAACAGCCCATTCAATAACTGAGTTCCAGATCAGCAGAATAGTTTAAGGGTTTTGTTATGAAACTCAAAATTTAGGCAATATAGAGAATGCCATGAAAGCTCTTGGTAAATGGGTCATTACAGAGAAGTGCAAAATAATAAATTATTCTAACTCCTTAGTGGATAGCAAAATCAAGAAAGAAACAGACAGCATCTCAAGTAGCATAGGAAAGTTCTCTGCCTCCCCTCCAAAATACAGGATTTTTATTCATAATTTTTGCATATGAAATTATCAAAACTGCAGAGTCATCTTGGTGTGACCAAATATGTTGTTTCTTAGCAATTCAGAGCACAATTCTGTTAAACATCATGTTGTCGTAGCACTTAAGCACTGTCCCATTGCATGAATATTGATTCTGTCCACTCTATGCTAACGCCATCTGTAGATGGTGGATCGAACTAGATGCATTAACAACAGCAAGTTATTATGAATACATAGGGTACAGTGTGCTAGCGGATATATCAAAGATATAGGTTTGTGACTGGGCAGGGGAAGATTCATCGAGAACAGAATGAACATGGAGAATGGGAATAAACAAACATGATTGTGTTTGACTGTGAGCTGGAGAAATTACAAGCAATGAAAAGTGCAAGGGGAAACTGGAGAGACATCCATCTTGAACAATATGGCTACTAGGCCCAAATTGAGGCCTAATTAACAAGAGTCAGGAAAACATAATTCTATGAATAGGACACTTTACCCCACATGCTTTTACTGCGCATGCCCTTACCCCCATTTTTACACTGCAAAATTACAACGCAGGGCTTTACAACGCAATCCGTTAAAACGCATTCCCCATTCCAACGCAATTACTATTCTAACTCCAGGGGGGGGGCGTTACTTTGGGGAATGCGTTGTAACAGTTTGCGATGCAAAACCCTGTGTTGTAAAAGGTTTTGCGGTGAAAAGAAAATGCGGGGTAGTGGCATGCGGAGTAATGCATGCATTGTAAAGGAGGTTTCCCCAATTCTATACATCATACATAACACATGAAAACTACATTCTACTCGCTGCTAATATTGTACAAACCTAGAATGCACAAAAATCTAAACACCACAATAAGACAAAAATGTTCACACTTGGCTCTTGTTCCATTCCTTCTACCTCTATGCATACGACTCAGGACATTTAAAGAAATTCCAATATTTTTCATTATTCATGGTAGCGGAACGTGCACACGAGGAACTGGAGAGGTTTGGGTAGCTGTCTAAATCTCTGCCTTATTTAGCCTAGCCCTGCACCATTTGAACGGCTGCCCATCATTCTGTCACAATTGGTGTCAGAATTATCATCCTGGGAGTGCCATGCACAACACGATGAAAACCCTATTAACCCCTCCCATGCTCGTGACGGAACCGTTCCGTCACGAGCCTCGGGTGGGCTGTGCTGGTGATGGAACGGTTCCGTCACGGCCCGCTCGCCGCGCCTGCGCAGCGTGAATTCCGCGCCTGCGCTGACGTTCTAATGGGCGGGCGGGTCCGTGACGGAACCGTTCCGTCACAAGCACAGCTCACCCGAGGGCCGTGACGGAGCGGTTCCATCACGAGCACGGGACCGCTGCGCGGCCCCGCCTCCCCTTTAGCGCTGCGGCAGAATAGCCGCCGCAGCAAAGGGGTTAAAAGGTAGCACTTGCTGATACAGCATTGCAGGCCATAGTACAATAAGCCAGCCAATACACCTGATAGGAGGTAAAAGGAGCAATGCCAACATGGATTTTAGAAAATGATCAACGGAGTCCTCACTATTTGCATAGCTTTAATTTTGGTCTATCCTCATGTTCCTGTCTCCCTACCTCAAAATTAGTTCAGAGATGAAAAGTCAACTTTTTTTTATGAACTATGAGAGGGTTCCTTGCAATGTCTCCTGGCCTCAAGAAAGGTAGGAGCAATACACCACTTGCTATTATATCACCCATTTGTGGTCATGAGGTCATTTGTCATTGATCTTGATTCCATCTTAGAATCACTATTCATCAAAACTCCTCTCATCTTAATTTTTTTATTTCACCCTAGTCTCTATATGCAGGCCCATTCAACCCAATTTGTCAGACCTCAGTCTGTTTACACTCTAGGGATAACTCATTCCTCTTCCATTCACTTCCCAGGTAATCCCCTAATCTACTTGTTACTTGTAAAGCTGTCACTTGCACCCCATGACCACATCCTCCTTCCTCTGACCATACTGTTCTATACATATTAGTCACCAATCCAGTCTCAGGAGCCCACAGATATACACCCCATGAAGAAATTAAAATACCCTCCTAAAGTCTTACCCAGATTCATAGAACAGTTCCATAATGACCTCAAACGTGTCCTTCACTCATCTTCTTTCTACCAATTCAATGCCGCTCCAAGACCTGCCTTCAACAAATATTGGGCCCGATTCACAAAAGTGAACTGAGACAAACGTCTAACTTTACTCCAGTACCTTAAATCGCAAAGTTAGACTTTTGTCTCAGTTTACCTTTGTAAATCGAGTTCTCAGATTTTAGTTAGATCCATGGTTGGGAGTGAGGGTACCCCGAGAATAAAGGACCCAATTCACAAAGGTAAACTGAGACGAAAATCTAACTTTACGACTTTCAATGTTCACAAAGGGTATTTACGACTAGTAAAGTTAGACTTGTGTCTCAGTTAAACTTAAGTTTTGGTCTTAAGTTTAACTGAGACTACACTTTTGGTCTCAGTTAAACTGAAGACCAAAACTTAGGTTAAACTGAGACAAAATCTAACTTTACTCCTCATGAATGCACTTTGTGAATATCGCAAGTAGTAAAGTTAGACTTCTGTCTCAGTTTACCTTTGTGAATCAGGCCCAATGTTATTTTAAATACCAGAAATAAAAAGAAAATCCTTGAACAGCTGGACAATTGTCAGGTAGCGAAGAGCGGTGGTTTAAATGGACAGGTACTCTCCAGTACTGAGAACCTGCACTTTTTCAATTTGAAAGGGAAAGTACCTGCAATTTTCTAGCAGCATCACAATATTTTTAATGGGAGAGTACCTGCATTTTTCAGGAGCAAAGAGGTACTCTGTATAGTGAGTATTAGCACTTCTATATTTCAATGAGTCTGTGTACTCATGTTGTGAACTCACCAAAATGTACTCATTTAAAAGCCTGTCACTTATCTATGCTCTTATTCTGAGTAAGTGCTCAAACAATCAACAATCATCTGTCCCCATCTGGCATCTCATTTTTGCCTTCTCCCTCCTTCTCCTCTGATTTCACCTACACTTTTCTTCAAAGAATACCAAAATTAGAAGCATTTTGCAATTGCTGTTATCAACACAATACCACTCACACTTCTCACCTCTGACTTCCTGCAATGTTCAACGTGTGCACCTTGAAACCAGCATCTCCAAATGAGTTCCCAAGGATTCCCCCTCTTCCTACTTGCCCTCTCATATTAAGTTATATCTTTCTTGAACTCACTCTTCAATCACTCTGTGTGCTCAGGAAATTGGTGTTGGTGCCTAAAATCAACAAGACCTTCCTTTACTAAATAAAAGTACATCCAACCCTTTGAGCTCCTTCAATTACCAGCCAATCACCTAACTTACTTTCTCCGCTTAGGTCATGGAACATTTTTGTGTAACCAAAGCCCTGCGGTTTTCACTGCTCATAACTATACCAATCCCTTTCTATCTGGTGTCTGAGCTTGCGGCTCCACAGCAACAGCCCTGACATTAAGACAAGTTTATCACATCTCCCTCAAGAACCAAGGGGCTCATTACGATGGAGTAACGATTACCACCGCTGAGCCGGTGGTAGTGACCGTTACGCCATCATAACGTGAAATACCCCTGCCATATTATGATGGTGGGGGTATTGCGGCGGATGCAAAGTCCGTCCGCTGCTTTTCCGCCGGTCGACAATCGTTCTGATTGCAGGCCGGGCCCTGCTGGGCCAGAAATATGGTGGCGGTGCCTAGAAGGCACCGCCAGCCATATTATGAATTGGGTTTTAAACAGGCCTGGCTGTGCCAGGGCTGGCAGAGATTGCTTTTGGGGGTCCGTTGTGGGCCCCCGGTGGTGGGAAGGTGGGGGGTGCACTGGAGGCACACATGGTACCCCCCTGCAGTTCCCTTCACCAAGTGGCAGACACAACGTGGTGCCTGCCACGTGCTGCAGGGAAATGCCAAGCATGCAATTTTGACATCACGGCGAGTGCCGCTGTAAGCAGCACCCGCCACAATGTCAAACTGCTGAATGCGACCGCCAGGGTGGCAGACGCATCCTGATTCGGGGTGCGTGACCACCAGATATCTGGCAGCTGGTCCCAACACCGCGAAGATGGAGGACGGGCTCAGGTCCGCCCGCCAAGCTGTCGTGGATGTCTGCGATCTTGCGATAGAAGAAGGTGGCCAGTGAGTCACACAGGTCCTGCGAAGGTTGGATGTCATTGGTGTTGGAGCTGGGGTTGGAGAGTTCCTTCACGATGTTGAAGAGCTCTTTGCTGTTTTGTGCATTGTTGTCTAGGTGTGTCTTTGAAGGAGGCTCTTTTGGCGGCTCTGATGAGGTGATGTGTCTGCGGGTTGCGTGGGTAGCGACCTGCCTGCGAGCAGGGTCAGAGGTCGTTCATTTCACTGCTGCGCGTCCTCCATATGAGGGGAGGTGGGAGGGAGGAGCAGCTGAGAGACGGGAGCGGGGTGGCAAATGGGAGAGCAGGGGGGTGGGGCCGCAGGGACGTAGCGCCAGGAAAGAAGCGGGTAAGGGACCGCGGGGGGGGGCTAAGGGAAAACCGGGCACAAGAGATGCAGAAGGAAAACAAAATTAGGCAACAGGCACAAGAAATGCGGAAGGAAAACAAAATTAGGCAAACAAAGCAAAGTCTGGCAAAGCAATGCATCAGCGTGGGGAGCGACCTTCCTGAACCATAGGTTGTAATCTGCCCTTTAATCCTCAGCAGCACAACGCTGTGCCATGGTGCCTGTGTGGGTGAGTGCTACAGCACCCAGCATAGGGGTAGTAAGCCCTACATAATGTGAAGATACAATAGGATGCTCATTAAACACGTAAAACAAATATATTCCTTGGCTCCCAGCGCCTCTAGCATCCTTGAACACAATGCTTTCAACTGTCTTTTCTGACATCTTCAGCATCCATCAGAGGACCCCCAACATCCTTAGGCCCTCTCCTCGAGTCCTCCTTTATACTTGAGTCGCTCACCTCCCGCATCCATGGGGACTTTACCTCCAGCATCCTTGGACCCTCACCTTCCCCACCTTTGGGTTCCTCACCTCCTGCATCCTTGGACCCCTCACCTCTAACATCCTTGGGTTACTCACCTACCACATCCATGGGGCCCATCACCTACTGCATCATTGGGCCCCTCCCCTCCCACATCCTTGGGCTCCTCACCTCCCGCATCCTTGGGCTGCTGCGCATCCTTTGGCTCCTCTGCGTGCTTGTGCCCCTCACTTCCCATATCCTTGAGTTCGTCACCTCCTGCATCCTTGGGCTCCTCACTTCCCGCATCCTTGGGTTCTTCACCTTGCGCATCCTTGGGCCCATCACCTACAGCATCTATGGGCCCCTCCCCTCCCACATCCTTGGGCTCCTCACCACCTGCATCCTTGGGCTCCTGTGCATCCTTGGGCCCCTCTGCGTGCTTGTCCCCTCACCTCCCGCATCCTTGAGCTCCTCACCTCCCGCATCCTTGGGTTCCTCACCTTGCATCCTTGGACCCCTCGCCTCTGCATCCTTGGGCCCAGCACATACTGCATCTACGGGCCCCTCCCCTCCCACATCCTGGGCTCCTCACCACCTGCATCCTTGGGCTCCTGTGCATCCTTGGTCCCCTCTGCGTGCTTGTCCCCTCACCTCCCGCATCCTTGAGCTCCTCACCTCCCGCATCCTTGGGTTCCTCACCTTGCATCCTTGGACCCCTCGCCTCTGCATCCTTGGGCCCAGCACAAACTGCGTCTTTGGGCCCCTCACCTCCCACATACTTGGGCCCCTGCCCATCCTTGGGCCCCTCTCCTCCCATATCCTCGGGGTCCTCACCTCCAGCATCCTTGGGCTTCTGCGCATCCTTGGGCCCCTCTGCATGCTTTTGCCCCTCACCTCCCATATTCTTGGGTTCCTCACCTACTGCATCCTTGGGCTCCTCACTTCCTGCATCCTTGCATCCTTGGGTTCGTCACCTCACGCATCCTTGGGCCCATCACCTACAGCATCTATTTGCCCCTCCCCTCCCACATTCTTGGGCTCCTCACCTCCTTCATCCTTGGGCTCCTGTGCATCATTAAGCCCACCAGCGTGCTTGGGCCCCTCACCTCGTGCATCCTTGGGCCCCTCACCTCCGGCATCCTTGGGTCCCTCACATCCTGCATCTTTGGGTCCCTGACCTCACAGATCCTTGGATTCCTGACCTCCTATATATCCCTGTGTATATAAACATTTAATTTGATTATATGTATGTTTCTAAATATGTGTATTTCTTGATATAAACATGTATAATATGTACTTCTGTATCTATATATTTATTACTTTACTCCTACTGTTCAAATGACTCTCTTCAATGCACTACCCTATATTTCACCCTATACCTCTCTCAATATATCCTCTACCTACACTCTCTGACTCCTCCCAAACCTCATTCTACTACTATGATCTGCAAAATAACCCTTTCTAGACTCTTCCTTTCTATATCCCTCCTTGGATCACCTCAAACCTCATTTTAATACTATGATCTCCCAAACAACTCTTATACATTCTTCCCTCACCTATCCCTCTTTTGTCCCAATCCAAAACTCATTCTATTACTATTATCTCCCTAATGCATTTCTAGAGATGATTCCCTCCTCCATCTCTCCTTATGCTCATCCCAAACCTCATTATACTACTATGATCTCCCAAAAAATACTTTTCCCTCTTCTATCCCCCATTCTCCTTTTCAACCCAACTAGGAGAGTCACATGTCCACTGCTCACATTAGCTCAAATTTCACTATACTAATCCACCACTCAAACAATCAATCAATCAATCAATCTAATCCTTTTTGGCTTCCAGAGTAGCGTGCTACTCACCGATAAGTGCTTTGATGCCTCATCAGGGGTAGAAAGCGCTATATAAATACAATTATAAAACAATACATTTCCTTTCAAAAATCTCTTCTTTTTAACCCAACTAACAGAGCCACATGTCCACCGCTCACATTAACTCAAATTTCACTATACTAATCCACCACTAATCCTTTTTGGCCTCCAGAGTAGCGTGCTACTCACCGATAAGTGTTTTGATTCCTCATCAGGGGTAGAAAGTGCTATATAAATACAATTATAAAACAATACAATTCCTTTAAAAAATCTGCCACTTGGCCATCATTTGTTCCATATTCTCAGGTCATCGGAAAATGAATTCATTCACTGTCCTGCCAGCTCTCCTCCACATCTATTCACCCCAACACTCCCATTGCCATATCAGCAGCCAGACATCTTGATGTGTACTTCTAGCCTTGATTTAAATTCCTTTATGGCACCAGAGGTACTGGACCACAGCTACTGGTGCAACATATCACATACTTAATGGCCAAAGCACCACTCTCTGCACTTGTTCTTAGCAAATGACACTACTACAACCACCTACTAGGGGCTTCCTGCTCTATTTGTTTTAGAAGCATCCGAGCTCTTTAACTTAAGCAGAACCATTTTTCAGCTGTGTGTTAAATATATAAGAATACCGTCCTGATTTAGCATTTCGCAGATGGGTGGCCGATATACCTTCCACAGTAATACAAGTGTATTATATCCAATGGCAATTGTAATACAGCTGACCGGATATCCGTTATGTTTGTGAGGGAGTAACACATCCACCAAACTATAAATAAGGCCTTATATTGTTACCACACAGTCATGATTTGTTTATATTCTGGCATTGTATTACCTCTCTCAACTTTTATTCTTCCTCTGATTGGGTGCTTCTTGGACTGACTTTGTAAGTGTCCTGAAGAAGACCCATTGGCTTGACTTTGTAAAGGGTAATTGTCAACACTACCCAAATGGAAAGTATTATACATCATTTATGACTCTATTCCATAAAATGTGATGCCTTAGAGGGTTTATTTCTTTTTAACGTTCTTGTTCACCTGGGAAACCTTTTCTGTTTCTGTTAAAACATGGGAAACGTTTGTTTAATCCCTGGTCGAGCACTGCACTGTGTCGTCTGCACCTCACTGCAATCTTAATGTTGTCACATCATGTTTGCTAAATTAGTGACCTCATTCTCCTTGTTTGAAAATGGGCCATAATTCATATATACCATGTTACTATGTACTCCTTTTTTTTTTAAATGGGACTTATTTTATATATTTTATGTTATTATGTACACTTGTTTTTTCTAAATGTGTCGTATTACAGATATACCATGTTACTATGTACACTTGTTTTTGTAATACTATGATACTATGTGAATGAATAAATAATCAATCAATCAATCAATCATGCCATTTGTATAGCGCACTACTCACCCGGGAGGGTCTCAAGGCGCTTGGGGGGAGGGGTATGCTACTGCTCGAACAGCCAGGTCTTGAGTTGTTTCCTGAAGGCGAGATGGTCCTGGGTCAGCCGAAGGTGGATGGGGAGGGAGTTCCAAGTCTTGGCAGCCAGGTAAGAGAAGGATCTTCCTCCGGCGGTGGCTCTTCGGATGCGTGGTACGGCTGCGAGGGCGAGGCTGGTGGACCGTAGCTGGCGGGTGGGCGTGTAGAAGGTCAGGCGGTCGTTGAGGTACTTGGGGCCCAGGTCGTGGAGAGACTTGTGTGCGTGGGTGAGGAGCCGGAACGTGATCCTCTTGTCGACGGGGAGCCAGTGCAGGTTCCTCAGGTGGCTGGAGATGTGGCTGCGTCAGGGGACATCCAGGATGAGTCGGGCGGAGGCGTTCTGGATGCGCTGGAGTCTTTTCTGTAGCTTGGCTGTGGTTCCGGCGTAGAGGGTGTTTCCGTAGTCCAGTCGGCTGGTGACGAGTGCCTGGGTGACAGTCTTCCTGGTCTCGGTTGGGATCCAGCGGAAGATCTTGCGAAGCATACGCAGGGTGTTGAAGCACGATGAGGAGACAGCGTTGACTTGTCTGGTCATCGAAAGGGAGGGGTCCAGGATGAAGCCCAGGTTGCGTGCATGGTCGGTTGGCTTGGGTGCGGTGCACAGGGCTGGGGGCCACCAGGAGTCGTCCCAGGCGGAGGGCGAAGATCCCAGGATGAGGACTTCCGTCTTGTCCGAGTTCAGTTTCAGGCGGCTGTCCTTCATCCACTCGGCGACGTCTTTCATCCATTCGTGTAGGCAGGTTCTGGCGGTGTCGGGGTCTCTGGTGAGGGAGAGGATCAGCTGGGTGTCGTCAGCGTAAGAGATGATGTTGAGGTTGTGCTGGCGTACGATGGCTGCGAGAGGTTTCATGTAGATGTTGAAGAGGGTGGGGCTAAGTGAAGATCCTTGCGGGACGCCGCAGATGACTTCGGTGGCCTCGGAGCGAAACGGGGGGAGGCGGACTCTTTGTGTTCTTCCAGCGAGGAACGAGATGATCCACTCCAGTGCCTTCTCTTGGATACCGATGTTGCTGAGGCGCTGGACTAGGGTGCGGTGGCAGACCGTGTCGAACACAGCGGAGAGGTCCAGGAGGATGAGGGCCACTGTTTCCCCCTTGTCGAGCAGGGTCCGGATGTCATCGGTGGCTGCGATGAGGGCGGTCTCGGTGCTGTGGTTGGCTCTGAAGCCGGACTGCGAGGGGTCAAGGGATCCGTTCGTCTCGAGGAAGGCGGTCAGCTGTCTGTTGACGATCTTCTCGATGACTTTAGCAGGAAAAGGGAGGAGCGAGATGGGGCGGAAGTTTTTGAGATCGGTGGGGTCCGCTGTAGGTTTCTTCAGGAGGGCGCTGATCTCGGCGTGCTTCCAGCTCTCCGGGAAGGTGGCGGTGTTGAAGGAGGCGTTGATGATGTTCCAGAGTTGGGGTGCGATGGTGGAGTCGGCCTTGTTGAAGACGTGGTGTGGGCAGGGGTCTGTCGGTGATCCGGAGTGGATGGTGTTCATCGTGCGGGCTGTGTCTTCGGTGGTCACCGTGGTCCAGGTGCGAAGGGTGGCGGTGGGGGGAGTTGGTTCGACGGTTGGGTGCGTGGGTGGGGCACCGAAGCTGTTGTGGATGTCGGCGATCTTGCGGTGGAAGAACGAGGCGAGGGAGTCGCAGAGGTCTTGTGACGGAGTGATGTTGTTGGTGCCGGTGCTGGGGTTGGAGAACTCCTTGACGATAGTGAAGAGCTCTTTGCTGTCGTGGGCGTTGTTGTCCAGTCGTTCCTTCAGGGATTTCTTCTTGGTGGTGCGGATGAGCTGGTGGTGCTTGCGGGTAGCGTGTTTGAGGGCGGTCATGTTGTCGGTGGTCCGGTCGAGGAGCCAGGCTTTCTCGAGGGTGCGGCAGGTCTTCTTGGAGTCCTTGAGGTCGTCGGTGAACCAGGATGCCTTCTTGCTTCTGGGTCTGCTGGGAGGGTTCTTTAGTGGCGCGAGGTCGTCGGCGCAGGCGGTCAGCCACTGTGTGAAGTTGCGGGCTGCTTCGTTGGGGTCCGTTGTGTTGGCCGGTGGGCTCTGGCTGAGGGAGGTGGTGAGCTGGTCTGCGGTGATCTTGCTCCAATTCCTGTGAGGTACCTGTTGCGGGTGGTGGTGGGTCGTGGATCTTTTGAAGCTGTAGTGGACGCAGCTGTGGTCGATCCAGTGGAGTCCGGTGGCGTGGCTGAAGGTGATGTACTTGCTGGAAGAGAAGACGGGATCAAGCGTGTGGCCGGCGTAGTGGGTGGGGGTGTTGACCAGTTGCTTGAGTCCGAGGTTGGCGAGGTTGCGTGGTCCCGGGGGTCTGTAGACGAGGGTGCCTCTGAGGGTCGTCTTAGGGTCGGTGTGAATCTGGAAGTGGAGATGTTCGGCTGCGGCGAAGGAGTCGTTGGCGTCGGTCCTGATGCAGATGGTGTTCCTGTGGACGATGGCGATGCCACCTCCGGTCTGGTTGATGCGGTCCCTCCTGATGATCTTGTACCCGTCCGGGATGGCAATGTCGGGTGCAGAGGAGGCGTTCATCCAGGTTTCCGTGAGGAAGGCGACGTCCGGTGATGTAGTGTCGAGGAGGTTCCAGAGTTCCACGGCGTGTCTGTGGACGGAGCGGGTGTTGATCAGGATGCACTTGAGGTGGTTGCTGCTGGTGTTTGTCTTGGCGGGTGCGGGGCAGGTTCGGAGGCAGGTGAACTTGCAGGTGCAGCAGGTGAAGGGTCCGTGGGTGCGTCTCGGGGTGGCTCGGCAGCAGGCGTGGGTCCAGCCGGCATTGAGTGCGTTGAGAGTGGCGGCGTCGTAGGTCAGTCGGGTCGTCTTGCCTCGGCGGGGAGGGCCAGGGGTCCTGGCGGTGGGCGCGGGCCAGGCACGGACGGGCGCAGACGGGCTTACCTTTGGCGCACCTTCGGCGCTCAATTGGCGCTCCCGCTGCGCGCGTCCGCTGCGCGGTCACTTTGGGGGCGTCATAAGTAAGGAGCCGGGAGGGAGGAGCAGCTGGGTGGCGGGAGCGGGGCGGCGAATGGAATCACAGGGGGGCGAGGCCGCAGGGAGGCAGCGGCCGCAAATTCCAAGAAGCAGCGGGCAGCGGGAAATTCCCAGGAGCAGCGGGAAATTCCCAGGAGCAGCGGGCAGCGAACGAAGGAATCTGCAGGCAGGAGGCGGCAAGGCAGGCAGGAGCGGCAGCAGTGAGTGGGGCGACCAAGCCCTGTGGAGGGCATAATGAATTAATACTGTATTTATAGAGCACAACTTTCGCTTCCTAAGGAGCATCTTGGTGCTGGGCAGGTAAGGACAGAATTCGAGACACCGGGGGATTGAAAGATGCTTCACATTATCGGATGGGTGACTGGCACAGTGATTCAGGGGATAAAAAGATCTAGGTTTGAGAAGTTTCTTAAATAGGGGTTCAGAGTCAATGAATCTTATCTGTTTAGGGTGTTGACTCCAAGCCTCTGTTCCCAAAACTTGCAGGGATTTGCGGCCCTTGGGCTTACAACTAAAGTTAGAAGGTTTGAGAAGTTTCACTGATGAGGATCTCAGGGTGCCGGAAGGGGTATAAGGAGTGAATCCGGAAGCTAGGTATTTGCAACCTATTACTCTGTATGCTCTGAAATTGAGCAAGAGGATTTTGAATAGGACTCTCTTATTTATGGAGAGCCAATGCAGTGGTCCAAGGGCAGCTGAGGCGGACAAGCGATGTGGCAGTTTCAGTACCAGGTTAGAGGCGGCATGTTGTACCACCTGCAGTTTTTTAATGAATGAATGAAATTGTACTTGTATAGCGCATGGCTACCCTGAGGCCTCCCCGCACTATTGACAGAAAAGGCAAAAGAGCCGTGACGTTAAGGCGATGTCTTGAAGAGGTGTATTTTAAGAGTTTCTGGAAGGCCAACAGGTTTTTTTCGTTCCGTAAAGTGTGGGGGGAGAGTGTTCCAGAGTTTTGAAGCATTAAACGAAAAGGAGCGTCCACCCCATCTAGATCTTTGTATTTTATTTGGAGTGGCCAAAAATGAAGAGCTCGAGCGAAGGGTTCTGGGAGGGAGATAGGGAGTGACAAGGGAGTGGGTGATAGATGGGCCAGCCTTCCAAATGGCTCTGTGAGCCGGGCACATGGCTTTAAACTGTATCCAGGCCGAAATTGGGAGCCAGTGAAGGCTCCTCAGTGCTGGTTTTGCAGATTGCCCCTGGGGAATCTGGAGAAGTAGACGAGCTGCACAGTTCTGAATCAATTGCAATTTGTGGAAGGTAAATTCGGGACCTCCCAGATATGGGGCATTCCCATATCAAGTCGAGAGAGTATGAGGGCCTGTTCCATAATCCTTCTTGCCTGGAAGGGAAGGAGGGGGATCATTTTCTGCAGCATTCTCATCAGGCCGTAACAAGTGACTGAGAGCTTGGTGGCCTGGTGGTTAAAATTAAAGGAGCTGTCAAGCCACATGCCAAGGCTCTTGATCTGTTCCTTTGGAGGTGGAGCAGGGCCAAGACATACCAGCCACAGGAGAGCGGGAATGGAAGAAGGAGGGTTGCCCAGGAACATAATCTCAGTTTTGTCCCCATTGAGCTTGAGGCAGGAGAGTTCCATCCATTCGGCCACCGCCTCTAGGCAAGAACCTAGGGTGCTAGACCACCCCTCTGAGTGATTTAATGCTACTGCGAGCTGAGTGTCGTCTGCATAGGTAATGATCTCAACGCCGAATGGATGGACAATCTCCACCAGTGGACTCAGGTAGCTACTAAATAGTGTACGGCTCAGGGCGGAGCCCTTGGGAACCCCACAGCTAACAGGCAAACGGGAGGACACTGCATCTCCTTCAAAAACTCGTAAGAAGTGATTATGAGTAAGGACTGGAACCAGGTTATTGGCCGTGCCTGTCACTCCCATACTTTTGAGTCAATGAGACAAGATGTTATGGGTAACAGTGTCAAACGCGGCACTGAGGTCCAAGAGGATGATTGCCACTGTACCTCCCTGGTCCAGTAAACCTCCTTTCCTACTGCTAGTAGGGCCGTTTCTGTCCCAAGCTGAGGACGAAAGCCTCTTTGAGAATCATGTAGCAAGTTGTTGTAGTCCAGATAGTTGACAAGTGCGGTATTAATGTGTTTTTCAATCAGCTTATTCAGCCAAGGGAGAAGGGAAATTGGGCGATAATTGGCCAGATTGGATTGGTCCAGATTAGGTTTCTTCAGGAGGGCCCTGACCATCGCACATTTCCATGCCGTGGGTACCATACCGGAGGTGATGGAAGAGTTCAAAATATCAAGAATAGCCGGGCAAATGGAATTTGAAGAATCTGTTTAGTTGTGCCGGCTTATAAACTGTTGCAGGAGTCCAGTCTGTATGTAAATAATGCAACGGCTACTGTCTATCTTGCAGCAAGAGGGAGGTAGTCGAAAAAATGTTTAGGTGATTTTATCAATTTGAAACACGTTCCTGCTACTGCAAGAGCTTGTGACTAAAAGGATGGAGCAGCGACCCCTGAGATAAGGTTTTTTACTACATTGACTGAGTTTGTTGGGGGTTGTCCAGATTCTGGCCACCATGTTATCAGATCAAAAGAATTAGTCTCACCTAGGAGCATGATCTCGGTTTTGTCTGTGTTGTACATGAGGTGGTTGGACTGCATCCATCCATCGGATTACCTCAGTTAAACAATGGTTGACGTTCAACTCTGAGCCCATGGATGCTTTGTCCAGTTCCAAGATAAGCTGTGTGTCATCTACGTATGGTGTTGTTTTGATGCCAAAAGAAGAGATCAGCTTAATGAGGGGACCATATATATGTTGAACATTGCAGGGCTAAGAGATGAGCCCGTGGTACCCCTGAGATAATGTTTTTTTCAGGTGATAGAAAAGTTCCTGGTACCACCGTTTGCCTGCGGTCTGACAGAAAGGATTTTAATCAGACTGCGGCGAGGTGAGTCATGCCACAGTTTTTGATGCGCTGTAAAAAGTTATCATGTGAGATGGTGTTGAGTGCGGCTGATAGGTCTAATAAAATCAGTACTGCCTTCTTACCTGCATCTAATGTTAATTTGAGAGTGTTGCCACTTCCAGTAGGACTGACTCTTTAGAATGCATGGAGCGGAAACCTGACTGTCTGGGCTGGAGAATGTTGGTTTCTTCTAAGAATGTCATCAGGTCAATCAGGTCTTTATAAATACAATCCACAAGAAGCAATGATTGTCGAGGTTCCTCCTAGGGAACCATTGTTACTTTATAACAATATCTTCTTCTAGAAACGTAGAGACGATTTGTAGCATAAAAACAGCCAATCCGTGTTCCTGGGAATGGGAAGGCAGTGCTCCACCACCCTCTGACCCCTCCAATGACAGGCCTATCCACTCAGTGCCCTCACCTCATTTGCAATGGTGTCTCCTGGCAACTCTGCAGGGACCGTGGCCCCTCGCGAGAGAGCACGTCCTCTGACCTCTGAAGAGGGGCTTATTAGAGTGTAGGTCTGATCTCTGTGCTTTGTATAATTTGAGAGGGCTGACCTGTGGAAGAGGTGCTGGTATTACTGGCATGTCATCTTTCAACTCGGTGGGAAGGCAGATGGCACCACTGGCATGCCCTCTCTCCACTCTGTGAGAGGGGAGCTGGCACCACTGGCATGCCCTCTCTCCACTCCATGCGAGAGGCACTGGCAAAAAATGGCATGCCCTCTCTCCACTCCATGCAAGAGGAGCTGGCACCACTGGCATGCCCTCTCTCCACTCCATGCTGGAGGAACTGGCACCACTGGCATGCCCCCTCTCCACTCCATGCGAGGGGAGCTGGCACCTCTGGCATGCCCTCTCTCCACTCTGTGAGAGGGGAGCTGGCACTGCTGGCATGGCCTCTCTCCACTCTGTGAGAGGGGAGCTGGCACTGCTGGCATGGCCTCTCTCCACTCTGTGAGAGGGGAGCTAGCACCGCTGGCATGCCTTCTCTCCAGTCTGAAAGAGGGGAGCTGGCACCACGGGCATGCCCTCTCTCCACTCCGTGAGAGGGGAGCTAGCACCAATTGCATGTCCTCTCTTCACTCTGTGTTATGTGAGCTGGCACCACTGGCATGCCTTCTCTCCACTCTGTGAGAGAGGAGCTGGCACCACTGGCATGCCCTCTCTCCACTCTGTGAGAGAGGAGCTGGCACCACTGGCATGCCCTCTCTTCACTCTGTGTTATGTGAGCTGGTATCACTGGCATGCCCTCTCTCCAGTCTGTGAGAGGGGAGCTGGCACCACTGGCATGCCCTCTCTCCACTCCGTGAGAGGGTAGCTGGCACCAATTGCATGTCCTCTCTTCACTCTGTGTTATGTGAGCTGGCATCACTGCCATGCCCTCTCTCCACTCTGTGAGAGGAAAGCTGGCAATGCTGGCATGCCCTCTCTCCACTCTGTGAGAGGGGAGCTGGCACCACTGGCATGCCCTCTCTCCACTCTCTGAGAGGGGACCTGGCACCACTGGTATGCCCTCTCTCCACTCTGTGAGAGGGGAGCTGGCACCACTGGCATGGTCAATCTCCACTCTGTGTTATGTGAGCTGGCACCACTGGCATGCCTTTTCTCCAATCTGTGTTATGTGAGCTGGCACCACTGGCATGGCCTCTCTCCACTCTGAGAGCAGGAGCTGGTATTACTAGCATGCCCTCTCTTCACTGCAGGGTCCTGCCTGCACTTCCTGCCTGTCCTCGTTTTCCAAAAGTCATGTATGCTTTTTAATCCCTATAAAGGGCACAGTTGAAAACATCTATAGAACAATGCACTTTCGATTGAGGTGAATACCATTGTGGTAAAACAATCAAGCAAGTAAAATGTCAAGTGACACTTCAAATGCTGCTAAAAAAAAACATTAAGCAGCAGAACTTTGGATATTTTCATAAATGTACTACATGGCACAGTACTTCATCTCTGTGAGCTGATATACATTACCTGGGTTGTATTTACAAATGATTTTCTTAATAATGATCCCTTTACCTATGTCAGTTTTAGTTTAAGAAGTGGGAGGTGGTGGGGTGAGGGGGAGAGATTGGGTAGGGTGATTCTTTTCTGAGCCACCCTCCGCTGGCAGAAGTGCAGTGTCACTTTCTTCTCCTCTAGAAACTATGCAAGCTGTCACTTATGTTTGATTAATGTGTCTTTAAATCTAAATGCTACCAGTGCTTTCACCCTTCAGCCCTTCAGCTTTCTAGAGGGTGATTTGCATTGCCTTCTGACAACAGTGAGTAATAGAGCAGAGCTGGTATTATAATTAATGGGCTGGGTTATCAGGTTAAACAGTTATTTAAGAAGCATTTGAGCTTGAATCAGAGTCGAATTAGATGAATATTAGCAGCATCTTAGTTCAGAAGGAATTTTTAGTCAACCATGTTAAGAACTTAAAGGTGGAAGATCTGGTACACAATACAATTGACCACACTTTTATTTACATTCTGTTTATACCACTTTAGCCCTCATTAGGAGTGTCTGGTGTAATGCTGAGGGGGCCGGTAAAAGGAGTTACTGGTCCTATCAGTATAATGCATGTTATTCCCCAAAAACTTGCCATCCATGTTATTCCACCCTCTCAGAATTACCAGGACTCTCATTAACGGTAATTCCAGGTAGGGGTGGGCAGAATTTGCGTAGTCGCGCTACGCAAAGCTCTGCAAAACGGTAAAAAATCTCAGTGAGCACGCAGAGTTCCGCGAACACGGAATTGCTTGTTCTGCCCATTCGCAATGCGCTTTTCCTGTTTGCTAACACTGTTTGCGTGCTCTGGGGAAAATATCTCGCGAACACGCCTTTTGAAAGCGCGAACAAGCAATAAATTCCGCAAAGGCGCGGATTGCGGAATTTTTGGCAATTCCTTGTTCTCCCCGGAAAGTGAAATTACCCAAATTCAGTGAGCGGAACGGAATTTACCACCCAGGCCTCATTCCAGGGCATGAAAACAGCAGATTATATTTCCAGTCACTCCTAAAGTAGTCTCATGGGAAGTTAAGACCTCTATGCCCCAAATAGAAGCAGGCTTGGATAGCAAAGCAAGCGGACCGTAAGATCCTGCGGGGTTACAGAGAAGTAGTGGACTCAGTGGAGGGTGGCCAGAATAGGGCAGGTGGATGTCATTTTGGGTAGTCAGGGGTCTCACCTGTGACCTCTGGCTTGCTCCCTGCTGCTCCGGACACTTCCTCTGCGACCCCTGCCCTCAGAGGGGGCAGCCGTCCACATTCGACATACCTGTTCCATCTGCTCTTGTCTCCCAACAGCCTGTGTACAAGAAAGACTTCAGTTTATTGGGGAGAACGAAAATTAGCACTTAATTTAACAAAACCTCTGTGACAATGTGAAATCACAGTGGCAAGACCTTACTTCTAAACACTCCCTATTGTGGAGACCCTGTGGAGTGCACTGCAGCGTGTATTGCTTTGAAGCGCTTTAGGGGTTTTGTAAATGCCAACAGGTGAGGAGTGGCTTCTTCAAACGTATGTCTTTAAGGCTTGATGTGCGATTAGGTACCATGCGTACCAGTCTCAAGGCGCTACCTCTGAGGAGCCGGCACCCACACTCAGGGCGGACTGCCCGTAGCGGGCACCGGGCGTTTCCCCGGTAGGTCACCACGGTAGTGGCTGGTTTTGGGCCCCTGGGGAGCAGTTTTTGTTACTAGGGGCTGACAATATCGCCACCTGTAACAAAATAGGCCGAAACCAGTCTTAACAAACAGCTCGGCCACACTCCCTCCTCCCCCTCAGGTGGTCTGGACGAGCAGTTTGCCAGGGCCGTTTTCAGTTCCCAGTCCGGCCCTGTACAGTGATGACGGGATGTAGAAACTGATCACAGAGAGCGTGATGGACACAGTTTGCCAGTGACTTTTTCGCCGTGAGTGCTGGCTGTTTGCGGCTGCAGAGTAAATATTGGGGGCACATGCATCATTGGAAATTGCCTTCACAAAGGGGCAGATTCACAGAATCTGCAATTTTTGCATTTGGGATGCATCATCCCAAATGCAAAAATCGCTATTTAAGTACTCGCTAAATTTACGATTACTTAAATTGCGATTGCATATAAGTAATCGCAAATTGCGATTCCCTAAATGCAAGGTGAAAAAAATGAACAAAAGTGCATTTTTCAAAGTTCTATGTTGTCACACCTACATGCCCTTGGGGCATGTGTGTGTACAACATGTTTTTTAATTGCACTTCCAGGGGTGCATCAGGGTGTCCTTTTGGCACCCTTGCACCCTTGAAATTGCATGCGCAATTCACGAGTACCTATTTGGTACTCGCAAATTGCGATTTCCGAAAAATTGCAATTTAGGAACCGCAATTCCTAACTTTAATGCATGTGACCCATTGTCTTTTGCGTCCCTAGGTGTGGATTTCACTTTGATGTCATTGGCATCGAGGGAGCACCCTGTGGAGGTGCTGCGCTCCCAGAGACTTGTTACAGGAATGTGCCACAGACACCTCTTGTTGTGCCCGTGGTGATTGACATCTTGTGCCTCTGGACGAAGTGTAGCGCCGCGGCTAGGGTGACTGTGTCCGGAATCTGGGGACCACGGTTCGATCCCCGGCACCTGCGGCAGGTTAGCCCAGCACCATGTGACCCTGGGCAATAGATTGCTTAATCTTCCCAACGGCTCCCAGCGCCTAGAGATCCTTACGGGTGATTGTGCGCTTTTTAAATGGGGATTATTATTATTATCTGTGTGAGTGGGAGAGCTGGATACCTTTTAATCCGGTCTTTTTCATTAACCCCTTCATGCTCTAATGTGGAATAATCATTTCTATTGCATTTGTTAGCATCATTAACACATTCATTCATTCAATACCCTTTCATTATCTTTCATCAATCTTTTCTTAGCTCATAATATTGCATTAGGAATGAATTTGTTTCGGTGATCAGGCCCCCTCATAATGACAATATGAAGGTAAGGTTCTTGAGCAAGAGTTTCTTCGCCTTATTATTTTTGGAAGAAATACTACAGTAGTAGTAAGAGTTCAAAGCACGAATGCATATTTATTTGTAATGTTTATTCTACTTGCATTCTTGCCTGAGGCTATTTGAGAGAATGTGTGACAAACAATGCATTTTAAAGCATGCCAAGTCAAAACTGCATAGGAGTTTAAGACAACATTACAGGGGGAAAAAGTGAAGCAAGGCTGGTGTAAGCCCAAGAGTTTGGAAGGAAAAAACCCTCCCCACCAATCACCATCAGGAGAAGGCAGCAATAATTGTGGGGCAAAAGATCCCTCCACCTCGAGTCCAGTGCCAATGCACTTGTTGCAGTAATGGCAGCACAGGGTGACAGACACCAATTCACATGATCCACTCGAAGAAATTTCAAAGAGGTGAAGCGACGCAGCCAAGCAGCTATCGTCATGATGGTGAGGCTAAACTACTTCTCTGGGCTGATGCAACGCGTGATGGACAATGTATCAGCCCAATGCCTGAAAGGGGCTGACCCAGGCAGTCCAATGGTTGAAGAGGCTTCAGCTAAAGCCCACTGTCTATCTACTGAACACACCAGGTTGACTTCACCAAATCTAAAATATAACAAACTTCAAATAACTTTACAATGTTATGTTATGTTATGTTAGGCAATTTGTAGAGCCCATGGCTGTCCCAGTAAAGGGACGTCCCAGCGCTAAGGTACAGAGGGAGGGTGCATACTAGCCTTCTGCTACTGGAACAGCCAGGTCTTTACTGCCCTTCTAAAGGCCAGATGATTGGGGATGTTTCTGATGGAAAGTGGTAGCGAGTTCCAGAGAGCTGGTGCACAGACCTTAAATGAATGACCCCCGGTTCTCGCCCTGTAGAAACGCGGCACCTGCAGCAGGTGGTGGCCCGCAGAACGCAGAGCACGGGTGGGAGTGTATGGCAGACATAGACTACTGGCCGACGTTGGCTAGTGTTTTGTGCATGACTCAGAGGCCTTTGTACCGGAGTCTCTGCTCAATAGGCAACCAGTGGAGACGGCGCAACGCACTAGAGGCAGAACAGTGCTTCGGTATAGCGAGTAAAGTGCGGGCTGCCCCATTCATGGTGCCCTGGACCCTATTGATCACAAATTTGTTAGCGCTAAGCAAAAGACTATTAAACTAGTCCAACTATAATCTGGCGAGGTTGACGGTCGAACAAGCCCAAATTAGGTTTAAGACCAAGCAGGATGGTGAAAAAACGTTCCTGCCACAGTTTTGGCATGTTCCTCAAAAGATAGAGCACTGTCCATGCTGATGCCAAGGTTCTTTACAGTGTTTTCTTGGCACAGGAGGGGGACCCAACTCCAGAGGCCGCCACCTGTTTACCGTTTTGGCCGCGTTGAGCTGGAGACAATTTGCCTCCATAAAGCTTCACAAGGTCCATGAGCCTCATGTTTTTATTTTATTTTTAAATTAAAGTAGTAATATTGTGCATTTTCTGTGGCAGTTGGGCACATTGTTTTGTATTTTCATAGCCCTGTAAAAATGCTCATTGTTGTCATCCAACTTACTGGTAACTATTTTATTTATCATTGTTAAATACTTCATTGGAATTGAAATATCAAACCATAAAAGTCAACTAAAATTAAAAAAAAGCACACAATATACATACAAAGCATTGTAGAACACTGCATCCTCAACCGTTGTTCCTAGATTTTGTTAACCTGACAGTGTAATGTAAGAAACAGACAACAGACGCACAAACCAGAAGATCACTAAGTAACTCTAAAAACAGCAATGCAATCCAGGCCTGAGTAAAACGTCTTCCAACTAAAAGTGGTCTTAGGAAAAAGAGTCTCAGATGCTTATAAATTGGCCAAACTACAATAAAGTGCATAGTGCCTTGTTTAGATAAAGGGCCTGATTCACAGAGCTAACTTAAGACAAAATCCTAAACTTACTACTTTTGGTATTCACAGACGTTAGGATTTTGTCTTAAGTTTGCCTTAAGACAAACTTAAGATAGACTTAAGACAGACTTAAAACAAACTTAAGACAGACTTAAGTTAGGATTTTGTCTTAAATCTGTCTTAAGTCTAACCCTGGGCACAGTGCTTCGCTCTCTCTACGGAGTGTGCGTAGTGTGTAGTGTTGCCTACTTCGCGATTCGCATAGTAGGCGTAGTAGGCAGCACTACGCACACCCCGTGGATGGAGCGAAGTTGGCCGCCACCCGCCTTCCTCCCGCTCTCTTCTACATGCCTAATTTAATGTTAAATAGAGTAATAGTAAATTAAAAAGGACTTATCTGATATGCGGCGTCCCGGTGCTCCCTCTTCTGCTGTCGCGCCGACTTCTTCTAGTCAAATGCGCATGCGCGGGCGCCTGCACATTTCTCGGTTTTGTTCAAGAGCTCTCAGTTCAGCATCCTTCAACAATGTTATCGGATATCCTCTTTTCTCATACTTTTCTTTAAATTCAGTAATGTATTCAATGCTTTTTTCTTTACTTGACACAATGCGCCTTAATCTTAAGAATTGAGAATATGGTAGATTGTTGAGAAGACTTTGAGGGTGAAAACTCTGAAAATGCAATAAACTGTTTTTATCTGTAGTTTTTTTATATAAAGTTGTGATCAGATGTTGTTCATGAACTACAACCCAAACATCCAAAAAAGCTATCTTTTCAGTGCTTAATGCATGTGTGACTTGAATCCTGGGATTTCTTGAATTCAAAATTGCTATGTTCTCCAATAGTTCAATTTCTGTGCCTGACCAGATTAAAAAGACGTCGTTGATATATCTACAATAGAATGTCAAGTCTTTCATCCAGCTACTGTCCTTGAAAATGTACTCATCCTCATATTTCGCCATGTAGGTGTTAGCATACGCCGGTGCCCTGGCAAAGCCCATGGATGGTTTCATTCAGTTGTATATAGAATGTATTTGCCCATTTAAAATAACTATGATGCAAACAGAAATGAGTGAGTTCAAGTAAAAAAACCGAGTCTAGCTCCAATTCAGGGTGTTGTAACAACATCCATGCTAATGCCTCCAGTGAGTGTGCTATTGAAGTGTAGAGCGATGCTACATCTATACTGCAAAGAATATATTTAATGCCCGGCATTAATTTAATTTTTTCAAGTTTGAGAATGAAATCCGCGGCGTCTTGGATATAGCTGTGCCATTGTTGGATGATCGGTTGCAAAAAATCATCAATGATTTTCCCGGCTGGTTCAAACAGTGAGCCACATCCCGACACGATAGTTCGGAATGGTGGATTCTTTAGGGATTTATGTACCTTAGGCAACATGTACAAAATTGGTCTTCTTGGGTATTCAGTCATCAAAAATTTGGACATATTATCTGATATCAGTCCCATATCAAGACCTTTATCAATCAAAAGTTGAAGTGTTTTCAAAATCACATCCAGAAAGGCTATCTTTTCAGTACTTAATGCATGTGTGACTTGAATCTTGTGTAGTGTGTTTTATCTAGGTACCTGAATCAATATCCTATTCTTTGCCCTTGTCCGGTTATAAATCAATAAAATCCCTGCAACGGCATAGAAACCCTTTTCATAATTCAGTCATAGCGCATGCTGTCACATTAAGCAAGCCTATTCCTCCAGCCCCCAAGAAAGCACACCGAGTTCTTAAACAAATCCAAGCCTCCAGCAACCTGGGAAATCCCCGCTGCTTTGTTTTGATTTCGTCCGAAGAACTCCTGTAAAGCACTGTAAGAACGACCAATTCTTAGTGACATCTTTATTGACGTCTTATGTCCAGCCTTATGTCAAACCCGGCACCTTTCAGGTATAAATATACCAACGTTGCCTTAAGCAAACACACGGTGGTAATCCTAGAGCAGTGCAGCTATCTACTTCCGTAGAGCCCAGCTGATGCGAGAGCCCACGGACGATGCCCCTCCCTTTTGACGCGCTGAGAAAGACGCTGTCTTTTCTCTTGCCAAGAAATCCAGCCTCCGGCGTTTCCAGCCTACCTTTGCGGGTGACTGGGATACCGAGTCCTGAGAGAGAGATACCAGCCCTCCTGCCTTCTAATACCCAGGTACTGAACTGACTAAACCCTTACAGAGAATTCTTGAGTCAGATTCTTGGCAAAACAAACTTAACTTAAACTGCTACTTACTTACTCCTTTCCACGTATTAGGCTTAGGTCAGGTACACCGGGGTAGGCGTAGTTAGAAGCACCAGTTGAGTACGATTAGTCAATGTATATATGTATGTATCTATTTTATCCATTTTAAAGTATCATATGGCTAAGAAACCATATCAATGCTTTTACAGTATTATTTTATAATCCTGCTTTTACTGTATGTACTTTACTTAACTATAAGTATTGCAATTGTAGCAATTCATTTCTCTCGTATGAGGAAAGAGACTGCTCAATAAATAACACCTTTTATTGAAAACGCCCGTCTCTCTTTTTTTCTGCAATCTGGTGAAACTAAGTACGCACCTTTGACTGAGTGAAATAGCTGTCTTTTGTTTTCACACAACTCTAGAGATATACTCTTATTCAGGGAGAGCAAAGTTGTCATGTTTTATGGTTGTCAGAAACTAAATCCCTTCTTGTCTATCCAGGGAGGTTAAGCTCCTCCTCGCTTATTCGAGAAAGTTTCTAGTGAACTCTGAGCTAGCTGGCAAAAAACTTAAGTCTAATATAGTCAGTAGAGACCTAGTTAACCTTAGTCCTACGTCTAAACTACTGAAGATATTATTCCAATGCGCAGAGCCTATTGGGACTATAGGAACTACACTACATGGCGCCCAACGTTTGGTAAGGCGATAAATCTAACGCAAGACGTTAGAGTAACTCAGTCGTGCTTTTTCACACAGACCCTTTCGCCCGTAAATACTCCAAAGACATCTGGAGTGGGTCAAAGGTTAAAATCCGCCGGAACTTAGTAGGAAGAGATTTCTATGTATAGTTTCTGGTTTATTCAACGTTGAAGGATACAGTGTTCCAAAATATTGTGCACTTAATCTTTGTTTCCTTGAAAACTTAATCTGCAACAAAAAACCTTCCTGTCAGTAAAATGTCAGACAATGAAGGAGATAGGGAGACAGCTAGAATAGCAGCTCAACTCCAAGCGGAAGACACAAGTCTCCTACAGCAAGACCCGGATGCAATACTCATCCCGGTCAGCATAAGAAAAACTATAACTCTTAAACTAATAGAAAATGGACTAACATCGAGAGGTGGTACAGTCATATTTGTTATTGAGGCACATGAATATCGGCAGACAGAGGTATTCTATATATGGATAAACTTTCTAGCAGCAAACGCTGTCACACATGAATTCCACTATTACAAAGTAGAGGAACCACCGGATATCTACACTCCTTTCGAGGAGGTGGAAATCACATTAAAATACCAAGAGCACCTGCTCTGGTTTAAAGGCGCCCTAAAACATAATAATCACATCACCAGGCTCGGTCCACTAGGTAGACCAGGAGCAACATGGCCGGTTCTAGCCAGCTACACACCACATCCCGACATTGAAAAAATGTCAATACCAGAACTTTTGGTACAGTTAAAACAACTGATTAAAATACATAGACAATTAGTCCAATATGTAATGCGGACTTCAACCAGCTATTAACATTCCACAGCTGACCCCTCATCAGGGAAACACAAACAAAATTATACTACAGAACATACAGTCATGTCTGGGTAAAGTACCCGCAAAACGGGAACAAATTCCATTCTGGTTAGCACAAAAAATCACTCAAATAGAGGCAGTATTTCCGGATACTACCCCTACTGAGAAACACAGAATTCTGACTATCTGTCTTCCGAAGGGGATCGCACCGCATGTGGAGGACTGTGACACTTGGGGCACAGTCTTTGCTTCCATTTATACAAAAACACATGGTGTTCCGTCCATGGCGGTAATACCCGATGTGCTAAGACAGATTCAAAATGAATACGGTCCAGAACCTGCTTTAACTCTGGGTATGAAATTACTGAAAGACTCCAAGCAGGTCTCAGCTTTATTATTATCTAATATAAAAGGAGAAGCAGCATCTGTGGCGATCCGCCAGAAATTGAAAGAAACAGATATAGCAGAACAGCCATTTGAACTTGCCAGAATCATAGAAAAATCCTATGAAGAGCTAGGAAGAGATAGTTTGGGTGGGAAACCAGTAAAACCCCAACTAACTGAAAATCCTGAAAAGATATTTATTAAAAATAATCTGAACACTTCAAAAAAGAGCTGGGATGGAAATAAACAATCGACTCCCAATGAAAAAAGATTCCAGTCCAGAGGAAGGTCTCCTCGGCGGAGAGAAAGATCTCCGGACCAAGGACACAAGTCTCCCCAGATGGAGCCCTCTGAGAAAAGATACAACCTTAGAAATAGGGATAATCTGAAAAAACCTGATAGATATCAAGATATTGATACACGTCCCTCTCGATCTTTTCAGACTTCCTCGCAGAAATCGGAAAGAAGTGGACGGTCAGAACACAGGGAAGAGCACGTCAAGTCCAAAGACAAGGAACCTGCTCACCAAAGTAAAAAACTACAATTTCCAAAAAAGAAGGTAGCCAGCATTAAAATAATCAAACATGCCGAGGATCCTGAGGACACAGCTGAAAAACGGAGAGTGGGCTCAGACAATGCTAGACAGCGCAGCAGAAGTGAGCATAGCTCGCAAGATCCTGATGAATCATCTGGAGACAGTGGACACGAATGAATACATTCAGGTGGAAACTGCAGACACCAGAGTTAGCGAACCTCATAAAATATACGAAATAACATTACGTATAGAGGGAGATAAGACTAGGAAAATAAGGGGTCTATTTTGGGATAACCTCTCCAAAGGCTATGACATCCTTTTAGCTGAAAAAGACTGGCCACCGGAGTTTGTCAGGAAGTGCCCTCATGGCGAAGAAATGATTATGCCTGCCTTCTCAAATCACATTCCAATACATAAAAAATATACACTTGCAAGAAAGTGGGCAGTAGCCCAAGCTCCTGCATTATATAAAAACCATGTTGGATGGGATGAGGACTCTCCTCCTCACGAAATCTAGTTAAAAAATCAACCAACTGCACAAAGGCAGTACCCAATTAAGCAAGAAGCTAAAAAACAGGTCAGGGAGATCTTAGATCAACTTGAATACCAAGGGGTGATTGAAACATGCACCTCACAAATGAATAACCCTTTGTTTCCTGTCTCCAAGCCAGATGATTCATATTGTCTAGTTTTGGACTACAGACACCTTAACTCATGTTGCAAAACCTTTGCAGTACAAAACTCACATAGTGCAGCACTAATGAATAACATCGTGGGCAAAAAATACAAAACAACATTAGACATTTCTAATGGATTCTTTTGTCAAAATATAGCACCTGAAAGCAGGTATTTGACCGCTTTCTCAATAATGGGCTCGCAGAAAAAAATTCTGTCGACTACCCCAGGGGTTCAAGAACAGCCCAGGATTATTCTCAGCAAGAGTAACAGAGTTACTACAAATGTATGATGATGAGGCATTATCTTATGTCGATGACATCTATCTAACAGATGATGACTTGGATTGAAAAGAGTGAACACCATAATACTTGGGTTCGCAGCAGAGGGTTACAAATTCAACTTTAAAAAGTCACGAATTGCCCATCTAACTGTCCTGTTTTTAGGATATGAATTATCAAGTGAAGGCAAAAGCCTGGCAGACAATTTCTTAGAGAAAGGTGCTGTAATCCAAGCACCAAGAACGCTGAAAAACTTACAATCAATTCTAGGTTTCCTGAATTTCGGAAGAACTTACATTCTAAATTATGCAGAGAGGGTTAAACCTCTCTATGAATTAATAAAACCAGATTTTAAAACAATCAATTGGACTCAAAAACACACAGAAATTTTGAGATCATTGCAAACAGACATGTTAGCTAAAACAAAATTGCAAACACGCGATAACACTCGCAACCTTGTAATCCGAGTCATCCCAGGAAGATGCGGATTCACATACCTGACCTCTAATGAGGGAGAAACGGTACCAATAGCATACAAATCACATTTGTACACAGAAGCTGAAAAAACATTCAGTATTAAGGAAAACATTGTACATGCGGTTCAAACAGCTGTAGCAAAAGAAAGAGACCAAGCCGAAGGCAGACGGATTACTGTTAGAACAGCAGAATCAGCCTTTGAGGCATTAACAAGCCCATGTAATTTACCTACTGTGGCATTAAATCCAAAATGGATACAATGGGAAAATTCTCTTGCTACAGAAAAAGTGAAATACTATTTTGACCCGGAAATGAAAAAATAAAAAAATCTTGAATATGAAAGAGAATATCCTCTGCCAATCGACATTCGGGCCATACAACAGTACGCATGTGTAGTATATACAGACAGACAAGCACAACCTTCGGTTTGGGGAAAACATGCCTATAACACCACATGCGAGATTGTTAAATACGTGTGGCGCGGAGGTAAATTGAGACCTCTGGTAACAAAATCACACTCTGTAGAAAATAATTCAGATAAACAAACTGAAATAATAGCGTTAAAAATGGCGCTAGATAATGCCGATCGCGAATTACCCAACACTAATAGTGTGCGATTCGTATTACTGCATCAAATCATACAATAACGACTTGCAGAAATGGGTTGAAAACAGTTACAAAGATGACACAGGTGCCACAATAAAGCAAAAATCGCTTTGGGAACAAGTAGTTCTCTTACAGAAAGAACTACAAAAGACTCACGTGATACATTCACTGAGTCATGAACGTGATGGCGTTCACGTTCCAGGGAATTCATTGGCTGAGACAGCCACAGCGGAAGCAACTAAGCCGGCTTCCGTAGCTACAAAAAAGCATTCAGGAAAATACGTAGACGGGGAAACGATGCTGGCGGTAAAAACGTCATCAAAAGGCGACTGTGCAGCGCTACCCGTCAACTATCCACTCAATTATACATATGTAATCGATGCAAACCCGTTCCTTTTGCTCAAATCCCTGGAGTGGGGGATAGAGTGATTCCAAACACGAACTGGAGAAACTTATTAGTGGCAGACGCACATATGGGTGATGGTCTAAGACACCTTAAGATTAAGGAATCTCTGAAAGAATTACAATCAATATACTGGTGGCCGGGAATGAGCCTGCAAAACTACAAATTTGCATTTTACTGTAAAAACTGCAACAGAGACCGCAGTGGCGAAATGCCCGGAGTACTACCAATGCCCTTCTTTTAGAGATCACAAAAATACCAATACAGAATACCGAGAAAAAATGCGTTCCATTAATATTATTATTTAAGACTAGTTTCACTTAAAATGTAGACCCCAGCTCTCGGCTGACGTCTGAACTGTTATAAAAAGATTTGCGAGTCTATAGCGGCATAGACGCAATTGGCATGCTACATTCTGGACAGGGTCCTGCTTTTTAGCTCTCGAGCTTATGAGGAGGACATGACCAGCATGGGCATTGCATTGCGGGAATCTTATCACTTCCTTCCTGAGGGAAATGGGATGGTGGAAAGAAAAAACTGAGACATAAAGCAATCTATAACGGCTAAGGTATTAGGTTCGGGGGCTGGGTGGGTCAAACATTTAATAAGTGTCCAACGTAGTCTTAATAATCTGCCAATAAATTCTCTAAAAGGATTCAGTCCGTACGAACTATTGTTCGGGACTAGAATGCATATCCAGGACCTCAATAGTCAAACTTTAGTGGTAGAAAGAAAATGCTTTGATATCAAAGATCGTTTGGCTATTTTACAGGACTTAAATGAAACAAGAAAAGACCTGAGCAACATAAAGTTGAAACAACAGCC
This sequence comes from Lissotriton helveticus, assembly GCF_964261635.1. Taxonomy (NCBI): domain Eukaryota; kingdom Metazoa; phylum Chordata; class Amphibia; order Caudata; family Salamandridae; genus Lissotriton; species Lissotriton helveticus. The sequence goes on along the minus strand of NC_136072.1, from coordinate 1,176,592,836 downwards.
AACAGCCACTGAAGAGAAACCACCTGTCCCAGCAAGGTCTGTCTGGATTCCAAAGATTGGGGATCTGGTCAGAGAGAAAATCGCGGTGAAGAAGGAATTTGGGCCTTCTTACAGAAAAGCAGTACCTGTCTTAGCTGTCAACGGAACTAGATCAGTTGTACTACCGCCCCTTGCTGGTAAAAAGGAGAACCGAGTTGTATCCATCGGCCTGGTTAAACCACAATCATGTGGCCAATAATAAGTAGTAGGCCAAGTGGACTCCCAAGAAGTAGCAGAACACCAAAGTTTGCTACAAATCAAGAGGTTCAAACTAAGAGACTAATCACATTTGATAAACCTACAGTGAATCAACAAGGACTATGCAATAAAGCCATGGAACTTATGCCTCTTGAAACCCAAATTGTAACAATTCGTCAAGAAACACCTGTCTACAACGATGTAGCCACAGACTGTGCTAATAAAACAAAGAAAAATCCAGAAGCAATTCCAATAATTGACAGAACTGCGTCAGGCTACTTCATCAACTTCGAGGATCGGAGCGAACATGAGGAACAGCCAACAAAAACAAAAACTCTTAAAGACAAAACTAAAGAACTCTTTCATCAACTAAATGAAACGTATCTGATTTCTCCATGGATTGAATTTTGGGTGGTGCTAGGTGTACTTTTCCTCCTGCTTTGGCTCATCATGGTGTTATGCTTGGGACACTTCATTGAGGGAAAATATGTTACAATGGACACAGCAAGCCAGAACATCAACCTGGTCCTAAAGCCACACAAGTCTTCACACATCGAGAAAAGAGAACTTTCTTCAGTAAACTTCACAGCCAATCCATTACCTGGTGGGGTAGCATGGGACAGAACAGAGTACGATATATATGGCCCGGTCAAGCTCTTGAAGTATCCTCATCAATTTAAGGTTTCATTAAGTGACTTTGTAAAACCGAGTACATTCTCTGATGATTGGGACTTTGAAAGTATTAATGATATGATGTCAGACTTTGTTATGTCAGCAAAATTTACAGAACATGATTATTTACAGGGTTCATCAAATTATGATCAGATGTACTGCTACAACCACTATGGTAACCATTATTTGCATAAATCTGCTCAACCTAGAAATGTTTTAAATTATAATCAATGGGAACATTGTGCAACTCCACCAAAAGGTAATTCAAAAACATTCTATGAGAAATTCCCATACTTCTCAGGGTTTAACACAAGTGAAGCAAAAACATTTTATTTCAAATTGTTAAATAAGACAGGAATGAAAACCATGCTAACAAATACAAAATTAATCTATTCAGAATCATTTTATGAAAAAATGAATATATTTGGTTTTGATTTTTTGAAAAATAACATTGAAACGAAAACAATCTGGGGTACTAAAGACTGGCAAGTCCAAGGTATTGAATCATTATTCAGAGCCTGCATGATCCCAGAACAAATTATATTTTTGAATGACACAATTCAACAAACAACCTGTCTTGGCCTAGCCAAAATTAAAGACTTAAACAAACCGTCTATTCCAAAGCCATCACCTGATAGTAATAGCACTACAGATGTTGAGATAGACGTATCCCATATTTTTAACCAAAACAGAACACATCCTGATTGGAAGAAATGGTTGATCTGGCCCACAGACACAAATAACTGTCAAGATAGATTCCTGAACAAAATACAGGGGTTCAAATTGACCAGGCCAGACCCTAGATACTCCCAGCGACAACATCCAGGGATTGTAACAACATACAGTGTAGGAGAACTCTGCCTTGAATGGCTACATACATCCTCACCGGCAGAAATTAAGCAACACTTAACTTTACTTAAAGAAGGTGCTGACTTGCGTGATTTCATTATGGGACCACGCAAACAACGTCAAAAACGTTTCATAGCGGCCTCTGTATATGCAGCTTATAACGAAGTTTGGAAAGAAACTCAAATTAAAACAGCAGAGAAAATACGGGAAATTGACCGTATTATTTTGGAAAAATCACTTTCTGTTGTGGACAATGGGTTAATGACTCTGTCTTCCAGAATATATTCACTGGACAGGATTGTATCATCTGCAATCGATATAATAGAGCAGGACATGCTAATGTTACAACATGGTCAGTCCCAATTGCGTTCTATTGTACAGCTTGGCTGGACGTTACAAAATCTGCGTTCAGGATACGTGTCTTGGCGTTTAATCAACACAACGTCACTGTTCTCTATCTTTAACCTTACTGATATACAAATCAGCTTGGCACAAAAGGGAGCAGAATATACAATTCTGAGCATTGAAAAACTTGAGAGATTACCATTGACAATGTCAGAACGACCTGTCATTGAATGGATAATAAACGGGATAATAACTATTCCGATAACAACTTTCCAATTTCGATACTGCCAACAGTACATACAGGCAGGCCAGTATGAAAGGTTGGGTAAAGGATACATTAAGTCATCATGGAAATTACCTTACACACACACATGTTATAGTGAAAAAGGACATAATGTATTTCTTAGTGGTGATAATTGTGAAAAATCACTAAGTGGTATACTTCTGTGTCAGGGTATAAATCTTCATGGGGCCTGTGAGGGGACTTCAAATAACCTTTCATGTCACCAGCTTGGCACACCTGCAACTCGAATAGAGCCATTCTTTAGACGGCTTTCAAACGGGAGCTACATTCTAATAGTGGACCACAGATGTTGTGTTCCGGTGCCAGGAAAAGCTTATCTCGTAAGCGTAACGTCCAGGGTCACTTGCTGTGAGCAAGTATTGTATCCCAACGACACTCCAGACAGGGAGGGAAAAATTTGGCCCAGTTTGAAAATCTCTTCTATTCGAATTGATACTTTAGGCAGAATGAAGTCTGTTCTTCTACAGACGACAGTGCACGTGACGTCATCAAAAGAAACGTATGATCTCCAAGTTGCAAGGACAACGGCAGAGATACATAACCTTTTATCAACAAATTTCCCCCTACACTTCGCAGAAATGCTAAATGAAATCTTAAACATTTCTGATACGAATGGTATCGCGAGTGTATTTAAGACAATTTTTTCGGGACTGTTGACACCTTTCAAAGCAGTCCTGGGCATCTTTCCTAATTTTGTCCACTCACTCTTTGGCGGCCTTCCACTCCTGTTGGGACTCGTAGCAGGCATTTTATTTTTGATACTGCTGCTTCGTTATGGCAAGCCACGTCACAGACAAAACTCCAGCAACAATGGAAGAAACGATCCTAGCTATACGCTATCGGGACCGTATAACTAAAGTCCTTGGATTAGCCCGGCTAAGAGATCTGAATATGACCTGGTTTCTATCATTCAGACCCATCTGGCAGAACTGTATCTTACCTGTGTTAAGATGTATGCTGTGCGGAGAAGAATGCGTGTTAGACGTCTGTCTTACACTACAATCAGAAGTACCATTGGATACAGATACTTTGCTAAGTCCAGTAAAGGCTCATGCATCGTGTAGTCCCCAGCGGTTACCCATCCTGATGACAGCATTCGTTGAGACTTCACCACTGCGATTAAAGGGTAGTGAAGTGCAAGATGAGAGCAGCATCAACCAGGTACGACCTTCTGTGAGCACTGCTGATCCTGTCATCGATGATAGCAATCATTCTCACGACTGCACAGTTGCGGCATTTTCCAACTTGGTCGAACTTTCACCTGAAGCGGTAAACTGCTTTTTTAAAAATCTGTCTGAAATGATGTTCTCCCCCGAACAGAAAGAATAAACTTTTAAGCAAACGAGCACTCAGCGTTCCCAGAACTCTGAATTTGGCCTTCAGCTTTGAAAAACAAAAGCTTCTGAAGATATTTGGAACTGTTTTTACTTCTTCCCCTGAAAAACGAAATTATTTTTTTTTCCCGATTCCAAAATATTTACTTTTTTTTGGCACTCATCCTCTGCTTAAAGTAGAACTATTCTTAGAGAACATAGCTTCTATTTTTAGGAACTCTGGAGACAATATATTACCTCAGCCTCTAGCATATTTACAAATAACTGTATTTATATGTGATGGAATGGTCTTGCACTTTCTTTTCTGTATTAAGAGCCATTTCATGTGTAATTTTCGCAAATCATTCATGCTGATATATATGTGCATCCTTTTTAATGAATGATTACACTGCTTGAAAGCATACAGTACCTATACTAATTTTTCGTTTATTTCGCATATACCATTTCAGATGCAAAATAATGTATTTTGGGGTGGATCGGTATACACATGCACCGTTAGATATGTTTACTATTGCTTAGTTTAGTATTTATGGACATGAATTCGTGGAGTGGGTGTAGTGTGTTTTATCTAGGTACCTGAATCAATATCCTATTCTTTGCCCTTGTCCGGTTATAAATCAATAATATCCCTGCAACGGCATAGAAACCCTTTTCATAATTCAGTCATAGCGCATGCTGTCACATTAAGCAAGCCTATTCCTCCAGCCCCCTAGAAAGCACACTGAGTTCTTAAACAAATCCAAGCCTCCAGCAACCTGGGAAATCCCCGCTGCTTTGTTTTGATTTTGTCCGAAGAACTCCTGTAAAGCACTGTAAGAACGACCAGTTCTTAGTGACATCTTTATTGACGCCTTATGTCCAGCCTTACGTCAAACCAGGCACCTTTCAGGTATAAATATACCAACGTTGCCTTAAGCAAACACACGGTGGTAATCCTGGAGCAGTGCAGCTATCTACTTCCGAAGAGCCCAGCTGATGTGAGAGCCCACGGACGCTGCCCCTCCCTTTTGACGCGCTGAGAAAGACGCTGTCTTTTCTCTTGCCGAGAAATCCAGCCTCCGGCGTTTCCAGCCTACCTTTGCGGGTGACTGGGATACCGAGTCCAGAGAGAGAGATACCAGCCCTCCTGCCTTCTAATACCCAGGTACTGAACTGACTAAACCCTTACAGAGAATTCTTGAGTCAGATTCTTGGCAAAACAAACTTAAACTGCTACTTACTTATTGCTTTCCACGTATTAGGCTTAGGTCAGGTACACCGGGGTAGGCGTAGTTAGAAGCACCAGTTGAGTACGATTAGTCAATGTATATATGTATGTATCTATTTTATCCATTTTAAAGTATCATATGGCTAAGAAACCATATCAATGCTTTTACAGTATTATTTCATAATCCTGCTTTTACTGTATGCACTTTACTTAACTATAAGTATTGCAATTGTAGCAATTCATTTCTCTTGTATGAGGAAAGAGGCTGCTCAATAAATAGCACCTTTTATTGAAAACGCCCGTCTCTCTTTTTCTCTGCAATCTGGTGAAACTAAGTACGCACCTTTGACGGAGTGAAATAGCTTTCTTTTGTTTTCACACGACTCTAGAGATATACTCCTATTCAGGGAGAGCAAAGTTGTCATGTTTTATGGTTGTCAGAAGCTAAATCCCTTCTTGTCTATCCAGGGAGGTTAAACTCCTCCTCGCTTATTTGAGAAAGTTTCTAGTGAACTCTGAGCTAGCTGGCAAAAATATAGTCAGTAGAGACCTAGTTAACCTCAGTCCTACGTCTAAACTACTGAAGATATTATTCCAATGCGCAGAGCCTATTGGGATTATAGGAACTACACTACACCTGGGATTTCTTGAATTCAAAATTGCTATGTTCTCCAATAGTTCAATTTCTGTGCCTGACCAGATTAAAAAGATGTCGTTGATATATCTACAATAGAATGTCAAGTCTTTCATCCAGCTACTGTCCTTGAAAATGTACTCATCCTCATATTTCGCCATGTAGGTGTTAGCATACACCGGTGCCCTGGCAAAGCCCATGGATTTTCCATTCAGGCTAATATAGAATTTATTTGCCCATTTAAAATAACTATGATGCAAACAGAAATGAGTGAGTTCAAGTAAAAAAAACTAGTCTAGCTCCAATTCAGGGTGTTGTAACAACATCCATTCTAATGCCTCCAGTGAGTGTGCTATTGAAGTGTATAGCGATGCTACATCTATACTGCAAAGAATATATTTAATACCCGGCATTAATTTAATTTTTTCAAGTTTGAGAATGAAATCCGCGGTGTCTTGGATATAGCTGTGCCATTGTTGGATGATCGGTTCCAAAAAATGATCAATGATTTTCCCGGCTGGTTCAAACAGTGAACCACATCCCGAAACGATAGTTCGGAATGGTGGATTCTTTAGGGATTTATGTACCTTAGGCAACATGTACAAAATTGGTCTTCTTGGGTGTTTAGTCATCAAAAATGTGGACATATTATCTGATGTCAGTCCTATATCAAGAGCTTTATCAATCAAAAGTTGAAGTGTTTTCAAAATCTCTGTGGTGGGATCTTGCTCTAATGGCAAATACGTATTTGTGTCGTTCACATGCTCATGAACCTTGAGATCATAGAATTCGGTGTCCATTAATACAAAGCACCGCCCTTGTCAGCTTCTTGAAAAGTCAAATCAGATTTCTTGCCTAGTTCAATCAAAATACTTTTTTCAGCTCTACTGAGATTATTTGATTTCTTCTGATCCCTTTTGTAGTTGAGTTTCTTGAGATCCTTTTTAACTAAAGCTTCAAACAAATCTAGTATTTTGTGAGAAGTAGGAGCCTCAAAAGTACTTTTTGGTCTGAATATGTCAATTTTAGTTTTTGTAGATTCATCTTGTGGAATAATAGTTTCAAAGAAATTTCGTAATCTTAAATTCCTCATGAATTTATAAAATGAAATGTCATTTTCAAAATCAGAACCAATGTAAGTTGGAACAAAAGAAATCCCTTTATTTAAAATCATTTCCTCATTAGGTGTTAAATTATATCTTGAAATATTGATAACGAGGGTTTCCCCTGGCTCCGCAAGCTTTTTTTGCTTTTCTCTTTTTCCTTTTCTTTTTCCTCTCCTTGTTTTTTTTGGGTTGTTGGATCAGGGGGATGGTCTGACTCCGTGGCCTGTAACAAAAAAGACACCTGTTGGCCCGAGGTGCCTGCTTTCTCCACCACTTTATCAGCGCCTTGTGTTTGTGGAATTCTAATTGGAGCTCTTGATGCATCAATATCTTTATCTATGGCTAGACTTTCTTGCGAAGATGTTGTAGGGCGCCTAGTAAATCGTCTTTGGGCATATACCTCTGCCCAGGTATATGCCTTGTTTAATTTATAGTCAATAGTGTCTCATTTGAATTTCCTCAACTTGGTCTTTTGCAACTCTTTCCCATAGTCTTCTAGTTTTAAATGTAATTCTTCCAAAAATTTACTCCAGTCTTCTGGCATTCTCTCAGATAAATGTTGACGAATGCTTGTGATTTCCAGATTTAATTCTTCAATTGTTTTGGCTAATTCCTCTATGATCAGAAGGATCAAATCCAGAGAACATTTATTTAGAATTTGAAACCTCTTCTCCATAAATTGTGGGTTGTGCTGTAGTCGATAAAGCATGGGTTTGATAGATAATCTTAGGCACCGAGGGATCCTTTTGACCTTATGATATTGTATAAGCGTTGATGCATTTAGTCACTGATTTATTTCTCTTTTTGCTGTGAATTCTAGTTGTTTAAGCTGATGGCTAATGGATCCGCTGTGTGTTTGTAAATTGCTCACTTCGTTTATGAGACTGTAAACTACTGCTGCTTGTTCTGTAGTGTAAGCTTTTTTTTTTTTTCTAGTGTTACCCCTGACGAAGGGACTACATCTATGTCCCGAAATGCATTGGGCCATCGCCATCCGTCTTTGAAAGAATTCTTTGTTTATTTCTAATGTCATGTATTACTGAAATTACTTGGAGTGAATTTTTATGATTGTTTTGAATCACATTAATTTGAAAATTGTATTGCTTATATAAGGTCAGAATAAATCGCACGAAAAAAGTGCCAGAAACATGATTTCAATTGGTTAAAGATTATTTACTTTTTGTAGGTAGTGCGCATCTAAGTCTAGCATGCAACTTTAGCTTGCCAGCCTCTTACATTTGTTTCATATTGGAGTGCGTAGGTACGCTCCTTTAGGTGCTGCACACAGATCATAATATATTGGGCATAAATCGTTAATATCAATCAATTAGGTGTGCTTGGATCACCCTCACACTGTCTAGCAAAAACATGCCTCCTTTCCCTAATCAATGGTGATCAGGTAACATTTTTTACATGGAAGTAGGACATTTTGTCCGCCTTTCACTACGGGTTAGAGACAAATATGACTGAACGTACCTACCCCACCCTTATCATATTCATATGCTAGGAACTGCTCTCATTTTTAACTTTTATATTTTCAGTTTTCAGTTTCCGGGACTTTTATATGTGTTTTATGTATCTTATCATAGGGATGCATCCTATGTAGTATCTTTCTTTTTTTTATAAATCATTTTATTAAACAGAAAAAAATGACATTTCTGAATACAAAAGGAGGAACAATACAGCAATTTTTCATAGACATCATTCTGTTGATGAACCACAGCGATATGACAGGAAAAGTGGGGGATCAAGGCATTACAGGTCTCTTCGGGGGTATGGACAGTAGGTGGGATACAAATATTTCCTACGTATACATTCCATTTGTCCCAAATTGCGGACCACTTTGTGGGACACCCCAGTGCAACAAACACTGTCTTTTCCCTAAGCATGCACCAATCCATGTCTGCCTTCCAGGTAGTCAATGGAAGCAACACTCCAGAGCCCCACTGCCGGGCGATGTTTCTCTTAGTCACCATCAGGCCCAATGTGACCCAAATTTTCCCTTTGCTGTTTAAATCAGTAGGTTCCTAGACATTCAGCAGACATCGCTTTGCTTCAGCTGTGAGTCTCACTTCGAGCACTTCATTTATACACTCATGTTTCCCCTTCCAGTAAGTCTGAATAGCTGCACAGTCCCATATTTTGTGCATGAATGTACCTTCCTGCCCACATTGCGTCCTGCACAATCCGTCAGATACTCTCCCCATGCTAAGGAACCTGCAGCCTGATTCATCAAGCCGAATTGCGCTCGCAAAATTCGGTAATTGCTAATTCGCTAAATTGCGAGGAATTACATTTAATGAATCTCTATTTGAGATTCCTTAAATGCAATTCATCAACCATTTTTAAATTGCGAAAATGCAATTTTGGGCCGCTATTTACCGAGAGGTCAGACCTCTCGGTAAATAGCAAAAACTTAGAAAAATGCTTTTAAAAGCATTTTTCTAAGTTGCATGTTGCACACACACATGTCCTTTGGACATGTGTGTGCGCAACACCTGTTTCAATTTGCATTTAATGGGTGCTACAAGGTGTCCTTTGGACACCCCTGGCACCCTTTAAATCGCTATCTTATTTGCGATTAGCTAATTGCTACTCGCAAATAAGGAATACTCCCCATTCATTCCTATGGGCCTTTTGGCCCATAGGAATGAATGGAGAGTTTTTCCTTATTTGCGATTAGCAATTTGCTACTCGCAAATAAGGAATGTGTAGGAATCGCTATTTATTTAGCAATTCCTACATGAATACCGTTTTGCGAGTCCTTAATAGCGATTCGCTATGAATCGCTATTAGGGGCTCACAAAACGGCCCGTTGATGAATAAGGCTGCTGGACCCCTGACACATAGACCCTATATAAAATCTTCAACTGAACCAGGCGGAGTCTGGAGGAAATCACGACTTCTCTCTGGGATGCTACTGCCTCCTGCCACTCTTCGTCGTCAAGTTCTAATCCATCTCTCTCCCACTGCCCCCTGGTCAAAACAAGAGGATTGGAAGTGTTGTTTATTAGTTTCCTTTATGTGAGGGAGATCTCTTTTGTGGGCATGTAGCCTTCCAGCAACCTGTCATCCAGCGGCGAGGACTCTGGGGGAGATTCCCCCAGGGCAAATTCGGTATGAGTGCATTTTGCACTTGTAAATACTGGAAATATTCAGTATCAACTAATTCGTATTCTTTTTTCAGGGCGGCAAATGACACCATCTCCCCCATCTGCCATAGATCTCCTATCTTTGAGATCCCGATCAGATCCCATTTGTCAAACCCTTTCGATGCCCGCAGAGTTCCCAACTGTTCAGTGTGCCACAAAGGAGTGGCCAGCGTGAGCTTCTGGTCCCACTCCAGACTTTGTTCTCTGCCTTCCAGGCTTGTACTGAGTGTCTGGTTGTCACAGTGAGTGCAAACTTTTCAGTTTTGGAGTAGATGATAGAGTAATATATTTGTAGTTTATGTTTTCACAAGTTTGCCACACTGAAAAATGTGTGTTCGTTTCTGTGACATGATTGAATGTTTTTCTAAATAATGTGCCGAACGTTTGAAACTAATGTGAAATAAATCACCTGTACTTGGAATCGTATGTCTAGGAATGAATGGGAAGCAATTCCTTATTTGCAGGTTAATGATTGTTTAGCAACCTATCTGGCCATTTGCTTGTTAATGATACCAGTGTATAGGCTAGCATAGGAAGCTTTGATGTGAGCAGCTAGACCTGGCTGTGTCCGCTCACCCAGACCAGCATGCACATCAGCCTAAGAGGCTCTCCAAAATTACCACATAGGGAGCATGGAGTTCTGCAACACATAAAGGCAGCACACAAGAGAAATATATTCCTTGCCAGTGATATTCAAGCCACCGTAGACTGAAGAAACATTCTCCAAAAGTACACAGGGCGTTCCAGCACACTATACACTGGTTTACAATGGTGGTAACTGGAAGAGGGCTCTTCTGGTGGGCTCACATCAGGATTATACACTGTCGGAAGGATTCATGATGGGCCATACCACTTCTCGAGAAGGCCCCTGTGTTATCTGTAAAGGGGGAGTGGCTTGGCACAAGGTGGCGCCCACGGCACTAAAAAGAGCCCCGTCTGCACTAGACATTCATTTATGGTCTGTTGGGCTATTTAGGAGCAGGACAAAGAATATGGCACTAGTCATATGGAGGGTAGGAAGATATCTTACGGTGAGCATTCTTTTAACTGAATACGAGGTTTGTCTCCTTTGAAAAGGCTCAGGAAACCTTTGGGACGGGCACTGGGCAGTTCCTTCAGTATGCAAGATTAGTCCACATCTCCAGAGAACCGAAAGTAAATGATACATCAATAAATGAGGGAGGAGGGGTACAGATTGGTTGGTAAGGAGCCTCCTTTAAGACACCTTTTGCAATAAATACCAAGGGGCAGATTTACAAGCCCGTTGCGCCTCTTTTACGCTGCTGTTGCGTCACTTTTGTGACCCAGCGGCAGCGCAAAAGATGCGCCATGGTGCGGGGTATTTACAACGTGACGCATCCGGGAGATGCGTCACGTTGTAAAGCCCTGTGCCAGAAGGAGGTGTTCCTGCTCAGGGGAAGGGGGGGCGCTTTCCGGCGCAGGAACGCCTCCTAAAAGTGACTAAGTGAAATCTACAAGATTTCACTTAGTCACTTTTAAGGCCATGCTGCGCCAAAACCCTGCGCCTGCTTAAAGCAGGCGCAAGGATTGATTTTAAGGATAGGGCACCCCCGACGCAGCTCCAGCAATGCGCTGCCTTTACTGCACATATGCGTGACGCATTTGTGCAGTTTTTGCCCCATTGTGCGCCGCATTGTAAATGCGGTGCATCCATGGTGGCGGAGCCGCGGCGCACAATAACTGGTGCATCCCTGCTGATATGCAGGAATGCACCAATTATTGTACATCTGCCCCCTAGTAATTCCTATTTGCATCAGGGGCTTCATTGTGTGAGTGTGGATGTGTGCAGCAAGGGGGCAGCACTTGTATTCAGTTCAAGAATAGCATTGGCCAAGCCAGAGTTCAGGGTCTGGTGGACAGAGGGACCAAACATAACCTTAGGGATGGGGGACCGTATGTGGGTACTCACAGGTTGAATGCAGCAGGATGTACCCCCATACGTACGCGACAATGTTAATGTGGGTCTGTCTTGTTTGATAAGACTTACTGGGGTAGAGTGGGTCTGCTCCAGTTCTGGAGCTAAAGAACGCTTCGTCAACAGTTGTGTTAGTTTAGTAGCTTAGAATCATACTTTTCTTGTGTTCTTATGTTCTTGTGTTGGTGTGCAGTGGTAAGTGCAGGTCCAGAGGTGTTGAGTTGGGAGCATTTGTGATTCCATTAGTGTGTTTCAAATTGTGTGCTTTGTGGGTGACTGCTCAGTACTGTTTCAGAAGCCATCTTTATGCCAGTTTGTCTGCCACCTCTTAGGAGGTGTGACATTTATTTTGCTTGAGAGAGAAGTGATGTATTTTGCTGGTTGTACTTTAAACAAATGGCTTGCTGTTTTTGTCTTGAGAGGATGATGGGAGACATTGGTGTTAATTTGTTAATGGCCTTGCTTATCCATGTGTGAAGGGCGTTGAGAATAAGTCAGGGGCTCGGTGCTCTGAGGCAAACTGTGCTGCTGGCTTGAGGAGGGATGAAGTTTGCTGTGGCCATATTTTATCATATAAACAATCCAGGAAGGGGACTGATGTGGTGTTTTTGATAAAGGTGTACTCCTAGTAGTGAAAAAGGAATGAAGGGCGTGATTCACAGAACTAACTTTAGATAAAATCCTAAACATACTATAATTTTAGTAGTCACAGAAGGCACTTACTCATTTCGGTATTCACAGAAGTTAGAAGTCCTAACTTTAGGACTCCTAGATGCATTCTGTGAATATCGAAAGTCTTAAAGTTAGGATTTTTCTCAGTTTAGGAGTCCTAAAGTCCTAACTTTACTACTCCTAAACTGAGAAAAATGTTAACTTTAAGACTTTCGGTACTCACGGAAAGCATTTAGGAATCCTAAAGTTAGGAGTCCTAACTTTACTACTCCTAAACTGAGAAAAATCTTAACTTTAAGACTTTCGGTAATCACAGAAGGCCTTTAGGAGTCCTAAAGTTAGGAGTCCTAACTTTACTACTCCTAAACTAATAAAAAACGTTAATTTTAAGACTTTCGGTAATCACAGAAGGCATTTAGGAGTTCTAAAGTTAAGACTCCTAACTTCTGTGAATACCGAAATGAGTAAGTGCCTTCTGTGAATACCAAAATGGTAGTACGTTTAGGATTTTGTCTCAAGTTAGTTCTGTGAATCGGGCCCGAAGATTCCATGCTAAAGGTGTGGGTTTGGGTATCGAGATGTGATCATCTCTAAAGAAAGTCTAAGGTTTGGGTGTCTAAGAAGGGGAAGTCCAACGTAGTTCCAGGAGGGCTGGCCCTAAGCCTCATTTTAATCAGAAGACCTGAAGTGTGGTACAGGGCCAGAGTTGGGGTTTCACGGGGAGGGTGATTTGTCGCAAATGTGATGTGGTACCCTGCCCATCTAACTTTCAGTCAGTCCATTTACTGATGGACGGACCTTAGGTATTCCGTAACCAGAGCTCCGTTGGCTCCAGTGACTAAATATTTACTTTAGCTACCCAATGGAGTAGTGTCTATCACGGAGAGAACATTACATGTCCTGCCCTATTTAGGGTGGATGCTGTAATGTCTTTTTTAGCCTGTTCATTGCAGCCAGGAAAACATGATGGTGAGGGATAGTGAGAAAAAGAGTAATGACTGTCACATCCTCTCCAAGGGTGTAGTAGCCATTCATGTTTTTTGATTTTTCATATAAAAACCCTAACGCTGGTAGTTCTGAAAAAAACAAGAAAATTATAAAACTTTGGTGGATTGCTATGAAAATTGACAGCGTCTACCCACCAAACTTGTAGAGCTTCGAAAGGAACCGCAGTGATAGTGATTTCTTTCAATGTACAGAGATGACTGCTGAACCGTGCTCATCACTACATCTGGCAGAGGAAGTACCATTGGTGAAGGTAATGTCGTCCAGCATCACAAGGGACGCTACTCCTTCCATCTCTAAACCAAAAGCCGGTCAACAGGTTTCTCACATTCTTTTTTCATATCTATTTATAATTCATGGGATTATGCAATCCCTGTATAAACGCTTGCTTCTAATTTCATGTGATGCATCTAAACGCTGATTATAAAGAAAATACATCAGAACTCAGATGTATTCATTTATCATAGAAACCTTTGAATCTTTCTGCAGGTTCTACACATTCTGAGCTACTGCAAATTTCTTTTTTTTAACTAACTTATATTGAACTGTTTCTAATATTTTTTGCAACAAATGTCTAACAGATTTTTGATGTGTTTAATTTTGCATTAGAGGTTTTATTTTTAATCTTCATGTTTGAAACTATGCTCACTCTTTCATATGAAAGACCTACTACCAAAGTTTGAGTGGTTTGTTGGAAAGATAATGTTGTAACTATGTATTATATGGGATAAAGTATTCACACTGTTCATGATCAGTCTATTGAAAGTCAACTCGAGGTCCATACCCTCATAAAGGCATTCACCCTTCGGCCTCGTTCCTCTCTATGGTTACAGTACTCCTTGGTGTCCCGCAATATCCTTATAATTTATGGAAAGGGGGTAAACCATCCCTTATATTATGTTATGTGGACATTCTGAAAACTAAGGGGCATATCATTTATCAACAAGGGGGCGTTAAAAAGTTATCGCCGCTTTTGCGGCCGTTTTCAGCCCGAAAAGTGGTGATAATTCTAACGCCCTATTAGCAAGGACATGCTAACGCGTGAATCCATGCTTCTTTGCCCTTTCCCTCAACCCCCAGCTTTGCATCTCTAATGAGATGCAAAGTGGGCGTTCCTCCCCAGGATATGCTGCTTTGCGTGAGGCTTGATAATAGGAGAAATGTCGCTGAGTGACATTTCTCCTATTATCAACCCTCACGCAAAGCAGCATAGCGACAAGAAAAGTAGAGATAACCTCTGTTATCGCTACTTTCCTTACGCCTGCTTTGAAACTGACTTAGCCATGATATCCTATGGAAGGTGGATATCATGGCTAAGGGCCCCATTCACAGAACTAAAATCCTAAACTTACTACTTTTGGTATTCACAGAAGTTAGGATTTTGTCTTAAGTTTGTCTTAAGACAAACATAAGACAGACTTAAGTTAGGATTTTGTCTTAAGTCTGTCTTAAGTTTGTCTTAAGTCAAACTTAAGACAAAATCCTAACTTCTGTGAATACGAAAAGTAGTAGGTTTAGGATTTTGTCTTAAGTTAGTTCTGTGAATCGGCCCCTAAGTATTTGAGGCCCTATCATCAAGCTATCGCCAAATGTTGTGTGATTATCGCTGGATTTCCGGCGATAATCACACAGTTAGGTAGCTTGCACTCTGAATTTTACCGCTGTGGAGATAAGCGTTGCTGATAGCACGCTATCTCCGTGATAAAATTCAGAGTTTGGTGGTGATAATTATCCTAGCACTAAGTGCGCTTAGCGATAATTATCGTCCCCTCTTGTTGATATTCCCCTAAGTCCACCTGGACCTGTGTTGGACACCTCTGTTGGAAGGGCTGACTGGTCTGGGATGGACCTGTGAATCATTGAGGTTTCAGTGACTGCTTATAGGTCAACTTCATTTGAGATGATGTAAGTAAAGGTTGAAGTCGCACAGTGTTGTAAGTTGGATGTTATTGTAGGGTTTGCCCAGAATGCCTTCAGGAAGGCGTCTGCAAAGTTGTGTTTGAGCCCTGGAGTCTGTAAAGAAGCAGGAATGGTCAGAAGTGGCAGAGGAAGAAAGTGCAGTAAAGTTTCACAGTCTGAGGCTGTTTGATTGTGGATTCAAGTTGAATGTCAGTGCCCTAGGATCATTAATCAGTGGTCATTGTTCACTCATTCAAAGGCACTTGGTAGTCAGCGTCACTAGTCCCTCTTCCTGCCCCATCTCTGGCTCACCTTCTGCTCACAGACCCTCGCAGACACTGAAGTGTTCCTTGTTTGATGCTCATGGATAGGCCTGCTGCCTGCTGCCTTTGACTGTTTTTCAATTCTTTGTTTCTGACTATCATTTGATCCTACTGTCCCTGGTAGCACGTCATAAAGGCAGTTATGAGTACTTAAAGTCATACTTCAGGAGTAGTCAGTGCTTAGTTTGTAAACGAATAAGTGCCGGTGCTCAAGGTTTTGGTTGTACATCAGCGAACCAAATACCAAGGCTGCAGGGTCTTGATTCCACTTCATGCCTCTTGAATCCATCACCAAACGCACCTGCACTTTGATCTCACTTTTCCACGTTCTTACCTTCTCCCATTGCCAGGTTTTTCCATCTTTCTCTTCCTCTTCCTTTCACCCAGGTGTATTTTTCTCTCTCTTGCTCTGAATGAAAATCTGTTTAGGAAAAATAAGGACCAATCCCAAACATAAGTTCTGGTGGGCCCCGCCTGCAACCATTGTCTCAAACTAAGCATTGGGAGACCTACTTTATGAACCAAATACCTGTTAGCAAAGAGGCAAAGAGGGCAGATTCCTTTCTATGTGTACTAATTGTGTAAGGATAATCCCTAAAGATTCCCATTTTTGTATTTTAGATCTTTCAAGGCCAATTCAGAAAGGCATTTAAGAGTATGTGAAGAGGTACTGCTTTCTGTAGTCTGTGAATTGGCAACCTAAGTTTTGGTGTAAAAATAAAACATTTTGTGAAATATAAAGGGGTCTCAAGAGGTGGAAACTTTGAAAATAGTTGGATCATGGCAACTTTTCATTTGGAGTGTTATGGTGTCCCAGCAATAGGAGTTCTCCACCCTGTGCCACAGAGAGCTTCCTTTCCTAAAGATGGCTTCTTGTACGTGATCTGCAGGAGCTGTGGCCTTGTCTATGCCCTGCCTGTGCGCTCGTATTCGCTCAACACCTCAGTACCACTGCGTTGTCGGACAACGTTTGCGAGTTAGGAACACCTTAACATATTTGTGGAGTGTCCAAATACAAGACACACTGACCTTGCCTCATCTTTTCCTTTCTCTTCCTGGTCCCTGTAGTAGATGATTGTGAGATTGTTCTTACACTCATTTCCACCCTCTTACCTACTGCTGCTCCACCACTCACCTTCATGCTTTCACTCCCTTATCCCTGGCTCAACAGGTGTCCCTTAAATGCTGCTGTGGAGGGGTCTAGGGATAATGGAAAGCAGTGGAAGGAGCTATGTTGTGGTGAGGTGCACAGTAGACAGGTGTAGCAACAGCTCAGTGACATTCAAATGGAGGGTGAAGTAGAGTAATTGTACAATAAAGGGTGGAGCGTGGGAGTGGAGCAGGTGTGGAGGGGAGGCTTGCAGAGGTTGGACCAGGAAAGTCAATGTGACGAGTTGAACTTTTATTGCAGAAAAAGTGTGAATAGTTCATCAGATCCTAGCTTAAATTTTACTGACACTAGTGCAGGTATTGATGTTATAACAGTGAACTAGAAATTGAACTGTTAAACCTGGAAACATCTGAAAGACTGAAAAACCTGCTGATGGGCCTAAAAAGCAAAAGAGAGAAAATCACATTAAAAGGAAAGCCAGAAGAAGTGGGAATGAAATATAGCAAAAAGAGAAAACAAACTAAGTAAAATTGAGCAGTGGTATAGGTACATCTGACAAGAAAGCATCTTTGAAAGGCTACATTAATCTTAACTACTGAAGAGTTTTAGATAAGTAGTCATGGTTGGGAAGGGGGCACTTGAGTCTGATATGGGGAATCAGAGAAGATGTTGTCACAACTGAAGACGTCAGTAGGGTTGTTAAGCGATTCCTCAACCCTAATGCTGATAGCTTTGTATGTTTATCTGACAATAGAGGCACAAGATCTCATGTCGTCTGAGTAGGAAGGACTCAATGGTTGAAACTTTTTATTCAAAAGTAGCAATGGGGACCCTATATCTAATGTAAATTGCATTTTCTGAGATCTTAGAAACCTTGGGCCATATTAGCAACAAACTGCAATAAATATCGCAGAGTGCTTAGTGTGACATTTTTTATCGCCAGCTATCGCTGGAATATATCGCCACACTAACGCTTTATTCGGAACAATTAGAGCTATGTCGATATATATTCCAGTGATAGCAGGAGGGAAGGGCCAACATCGCGACAAAACCAGCGATGTTGCATGTATGCTTATACGACCCTGTGGTCGTATCAGCATAATCCACCCCCCATGTTAGGTATTGCTTAGTCATGAAAATATCAGGTGTTAAAAACCGGCGATGACCCCGGTTAGCGCGGCTTTTCATGTCGCTGACTGGGGCGAGATCCTCCTTGCTAATAGGTGATAGGCCTGTTAGCGGCTGTTTACCAGGTCTGTTGGTCGGGAACGCCTACTTTGCATTAGCGATGAATATCGCTGACATCCAAAGCGACACCCAAACTGGCCGCTATTGCCAGAAAGCTGTCGCTAACGCCTGTTAGCGACAGCTTGCTGATAGGGCGATAAAGTGGTGATAAGGCCCTTGGTAATATGCCCCCTTTATCGCTACTGCCAAGGAGCAAACAATCTATACTGCACCATGACCTAATATAACAAGCATTGGCAATGCAATAGGTCTCGCATTTGCAAGAGTTTGACCTATTGGCATTGTAAATGACAATGTCTTTTATTGAGTTGTTTTGAAAACGGCAAGCAGTGCCTAAACACGCACATTGTACTTATAGTCCTTGATTATGAGACATGTTGAATGAGCCTGTTATCCTCCTCAGGTCAATACAATAAGTACTGTTGGGTAGTATTAAATATGTTTTACTTAGGGCGTTATGACTACAGATGAATATAAGTTTTATAAATACAAATTATATAAAGACTGCTGCTAAATTTGCAAATGTAATTTGCTGCTTAAATTGGCAGTATTGTTGGATTGTGTAATGGTAATATTTGCTCCTTACTGTGGGGGTAGGTGTACGAAATGGGGGCATGCTGCATTGAAGGTGTTGCAGCATGGGAACAGGTGTATTTTGTTTGCTGATCTGGACAAAGGGCCAAGGCTAGGCAGACACCGGTAATAAGCCATGTAATAAATATAAGTAAATAAAGAAGCATGCGGAAATTCAAAACAAAGATATGCAGAAAGCCTGATGTGCTCTTTTTAAAATCTAAGCATAATTGTAGGGGCCTTTGTTTGACCTTGTGGTTACAGGTTCAAATCCTGGCGTGTTGACTGAGCCTTTTATCCTTGTGAGGTCGATAAAATAATTATGATCGGTTAATATTAAATATGTTTTACTTATGCCCATGGGTAAATGTAAGCTTTATAAATACAGATTATATAGAGAGAGCTGCCAAGATTTGGACGGTAATTGGTATGTTTAATTTGGTGATATGTATAGAACAATAAATAGTGTTGCATAATAAATGGAAAATGCACAAACAAGGCCAATTAAACGAATCCATACATAAAGCCCGGTATTTTTTTTTTTTTAAAAACATGAACAGAAATGCTATTGAGTTGAAATATAAATCGTGGTGTATATTTTTAAAATATCCATATAAATGTGACCGTGGTCACATAGTAAATCTGATTAAAAAACTTCAAAAAAATGCTACCTTGACAAGATATACATATATATATATATTCACTGAAAAAAACATAGGTTTCACACCAGTTATAGTTAGGAATTAGCATTTAAAAAACCTATGAAATTCACTGAAAAAAACATAGGTTTCACACCAGTTATAGTTAGGAATTAGCATTTAAAAAACCTATTAAATTCACTGAAAAAACTATAGGTTTCACACCAGTTATAGTCAGCTGGAAATTTTACTCGCATAAAACCATTGAAATTCCCACGTTATAGTTAGTTGGACTCACTATAACTTGCGCGTGCAATGCACTGCTGATGACGTCACATATTACATCACTCATGACATGGTCAGTGACATCACTCATGACACACAATGATCAGGCATATGCAACGCAGGCATCCAAATAACGATGCAAGGGCAGAGCTCAGGGAACTGGCCAGAAACCCTGTCCAATCTTCTGCCAGCACCTCCCAAACTAATGTTCCCACCCCATCGGGACCGGAAGTTAGGGAGATATGCTCCACCATACAAACAAAATTTTCCAATTTTAAAATGGTTTGTATTTTTTGTGGACAAACAATATGCTATGGTGAGCAAAGCATCACACTTATTAACCGTGCTTGGGATAACCACAAGTGCCCAAGAAAACATTAATTTTTTCCGCCTTTTTTTTGCTCCTGTCGAGCCCTTTAGAATTCCCTGTTTTTTGTTTCTCCCCTTAAAAAAATAAAAAAAATATATAAAACTGTTCAGAAAAGTAAAAAAAAGTAAAAAATGTTCAAAAAAACAATAAAAAAAATATAAAACAACAAAAAGAATAAAAAAACAGTTCTTTTTAGAACTACCTTTAATTTATAAAAATAAATCTATAAATCTATATTTTAAAAGAATCTCTGTCAATTTTTTTTCTTTGGGTACGCTCCCAGGTACGCTCCCCGGTGCGCTCCTATGGAAAACGTATATATATATATCTATTACCTACTGGCGGTCGCCAGTAGGTAGTTATAGTTAGGATCGTTTTCCATAGGAAATCCGCAACATTCTATTGGGAATAACTTTGGCGCCGAATGAGGGATCTACCTGTAATTTCCCTTCCCTTTGCCTCGCTGCGCTCCGCTCATTCCCTGAAAGTTTCGGGGGGATCCGTCAAGCCAGGGCCGAGATAAAAGGGGGGTCCCAAAACGTGTTTTCCCCATGTTAATTTTTATAGGGCGGTTGGACTCACTTTTAGCCCGAACGGCTGAATGGATTTCCACCAAACTTGGCAAAATTGTAGGGACTGGTACCCCGATGTGCCTTTGCTATGTCTCAAGATATATGCTCCAGTGGTTTTTACGAAAATTAACTTTGAAAAAATATATATTGGGCTACATTGGGCTACATATATGTTAGAGACCAAATGTAGCCCAATGTAGCCCAAAGATGGCCACCAGAGACAAAAAAAACAAATGTAGCCCAAATATCAGCCAGATGTAGCCTAACTATAGCCCAATGACAGAATGTCCCAGAGTGTTCTAAAGAACAACTAGAGCGCTAACAGTCTTACTTATGACAAAAGTATGGCACACCTGAAGTCATCTTGATTGGAATAAAGTGTTAACACTTAAAACATTTAATTTGAAAAGGAACAAAATGAGGGGGTTCATTTTGCCATAGAAATTATGATTAGTGCTGAAGAAAGAAAAATTAGGGCACGTTTTGAGTGACTTCTCAAATCCTGTTATATGTCATAAAAAAAATTCTGGGAGGAGGAGCTACGCTAGCAACCAAGATGGCCGCGTAAGCTCCCGGCTCCGCTGACCTCCGCTAGCAGCTCGAATATCCTGCCTTCAATCCTGACTTTACACCTGATTCCCCTGTTTATGAAGTTCTACTGCTTCTAACGGTGCAATCCCGAGTTTTCTAGCTCATCGGTTGACGAAGATACGCCGTGTCTCCATTCTCGGCCTGACATCGTAGGGAAGCCGGGACCTCGATTTCTAACCTATCCGGTCTGGAAGTGATCAACAACGACCATGAGACCTGGACTGAGCCCGGTCTCCCGAAGTGTGCCGTGAATTGCTGCTTTTTGGTGACGGTCCTGTGATTGATCTACACCGGGGACACACCAGCGTGTTCCACCAGATGCCGTGGTGGGGATCTGGTGCCCGAAGACCTTGCTGACCACCCGGGGTCGACGGGACGGGGCCCTCGCTGACGGCAAAGGTGTGTTCTGCTATAAGAGGAGCGCCCACTGTTTGACATCTGATTTGCGTGGCCTGTTACCCCGGAGTAGCCAGCCTCCGGGGTAACTGCCGCCTACTGAGAGGGGACGGAGCGGATGGAAGGCACGCCATCGCTGTGGGCCATCATGGCCGCCATTGAGGCGCTCCATTCGCATACTGGCGCTGTGTTCCGGACACTGATCGTGAAAGTGGATGGTATCCTGGAACCGGAGGATGATTCTTTGCTGAGCTCTCCTCTGGCTGTTGTACCAGCGATGCACCGAACGTCTGGACTCGAGGTCCCTGTGCCGATACCGGATTTCCTGAGCCCTGGCGGTCCCGAATCGATGACTCTCAAGCCTGTGCTTAATGCCAGCGTCTCCTGTTCGACTCTGTTTCCTTATGCTACATCTATGAACGGTCTCCAGTGTGGTAACAAGTTCTTCAGTGACTTTTTGGAAAACGTGCTGTTCCTGGAAGCATTTCGTTGTTTTATTCGTGAACATTTATCCTGCATGCGACTCTACTGCACTGTCGAGAACTTTCATGGACGCTTTGCCCTTTTTATCAAGATGGCGGCTCGAGAGACGGAGACTCTTAAGGAAGATCGTACTGGCCAGGGCTGACCTTTACTGCTTCGATCCGATATTATAGTTTTCAGTAATGCCGGGGTTGTGCCTATAGTGTAACGGGAATTGGGTGGCTATTGACTCTACACCCCCGAATGGTTTGTATATTTTGCTGAATGTTGGCTTTATTGCGTCTGGGGGTGGTCGCTGTTGGCGGGGGGCACGGGAGACCGAGAGTGTGTTTGGTTTTCTCCTCCTCCACTTTTTCTCTCTTTCCCTTCTTTTAGGGTAGCTCTTGGGCGACAGGCACGCTGCTAGTGGGGTTAGGCCGTAGCCATTGCAGGGGTGCAGGGTGGGGGGTTAGGGGAGGGTTTTTTTATTTTTCCTTTGTTTTGTTCTATGGCCCCTTTTGTCTTTCCTTTTCCCTTTACGAGAAGTGGGCTGTTTATTCTTCATGGATCCTTTTTTGCTCGGGTGTCTATACTGGCTTTAATTATCCTGTATCATTGCGGATGGGGGAGGATGTGGCGGGGTTGTTTTCGATCATATGATAGACTGTTTATTCTGCCTAACTGTTGTGTGTAGTCGCGATTTACCGTGGGTTTCTTATGATGATTTGTGTATGTATAATTCCCCGCCTGTCCCTTTCCCGCATTGAATTGTTTGACACCTGATATTTGTAATGCCTACTCTTGTCTTACTGTTAAAATAAAAGTATATATATATAAAAAAAAATTATGATGTCTCCCAAGATGGCCACCAGAGACAAAAGAGCCCAAATGTAGCCCAAATATCAGCCAGATGTAGCCCAACTATAGCCCAATGACAGAATGTCCCAGAGTGTTCTAAAGAACAACTAGAACGCTTATAATCTTACTTATGACAAAAGTATGGCACACCTGAAGTCATCTTGATTGGAATAAAGCGGTAACACTTAATACATTTAATTTGAAAAGGAACAAAATGAGGGGTTTCATTTTGCCATAGAAATTTTATATATATATATATATATATATATATATATTCACTGAAAAAACCATACGTTTCACACCAGTTATAGTTAGCTGGAAATTCTACTCGCATAAAACCATTGAAATTCCCACGTTATAGTTAGTTGGACTCACTATAACTTGCACGTCTGCAATGCACTGCTGATGACGTCACATATTACATCACTCATGCATATATTTAAATATTTAAACATTACTCGCTAATATATGTATTCACTAAGTGTGGGCTTTGTGTCCCTCGTACTCCTTTCCTGCATGGAAAGAGAAAGGGGGATATGCCGGGTTGCCAGGGACGCGGTGGGACCATCATCGGAGCCCAGGGAAACGGTACTGAGCCACCGCCCGAAAGAGGTAGGGGAGGGGTCTGTTCCACACTAAGATACACTTAATAAGCCAGTTAACCAATCAATTTTTTTTTTAAAAAACACTGTCATGAGTGATGTAATATGTGACGTCATCAGCAGTGCATTGCAGACGTGCAAGTTATAGTGAGTCCAACTAACTATAACGTGGGAATATATATATATATATATATATATATATATATATATATATATATATATATATATATATATATATATATATATATATATATATATATATTTCTTTTCTTTTTTTTTGGTACAAAGGACGCCGCACACAGCAACTTCAGTTCACAGATTTATTGAGCAAGGCCGTCAGGCTGAAACGCGTTGGTGTTAGACTGGGCCCTGGGCCCTGAAATAAATCTGTGAACTGAAAGTTGCTGTGTGCGGCGTCCTTTGTACCAAAAATTGGTTTTGGCCATTGGTCTGGCCCAACGCCGGTACCCGCTGGAGAGTGATCCTGTTACAAGACCACATTGCACCAAAAAAAAAAATATATATATATATATTACCTACTGGTGGTTGCCAGTAGGTAGTTATGGTTAGGACCTAGTTTCCATAGGAAATCTGCAACATTCTATTGGGAATAACTTGATTGATGGAATTGGCTAAATTTCTCCAAGAAAATGGCCAGCTCCGCTCTGCTCTTTCCCTGAAAGTTTGGGGGAGATTCGTCAAGCGGGGGCCGAGATAAAAGGGGGTCCAAAAACGTGTTTTCCCCATGTTAATTTCCATAGGGCGGTTGGACTCACTTTTAGCCCGAACGGCTGAATGGATTCCCACGAAACTTGGCAAAATTGTAGGGACTGGTAGCCCGATGTGCCTTTGCTATGTCTCAAGATATGTGCTCCAGAGGATTTTGAGTAATTTAGGTTCAAAAAAATATATATATCTATAAGCACGCCCCGGTACGCGCACCGGGGCGCGTACCAGCGTGCTACGCGAGTACGCGCGCGGAAAGCTGATTGGCTCTCGGGTGTCTGTCAACATTCCAAACTGTCCGGAGCGGCGCCATCTTGTGTCTCTGTAGGATCGAGACACAAGAGGTGGCAAAAACAAAGGGGGAAATGACCAAAAGGGAGCAGGGTAGACCCCCCCTGAGGTTTGATGTGGGGGCCATAAAAGGGCTTCGCGGGGCAAAAAAAATATATATATTTTTTTCGATTTTTCGCGGGGGGATAGCCCGGTATGCGCACCGGGGACCATACCGGGGAGCGTACCATGGGGAAAAAAGAATGACAGATTTTTTTTTAAATGTAGCCTTTTTTTATAAATTGGAGGTAGTTCTAAAAAGAACTGTTTTTTTTCTTCTTTTTGTTGTTTTATATTTTTTTAAATGTTTTTTTGAACATTTTGTACTTTTTTTGGCTTTTATGAACTATTTTATATTTTTTTGGTTATTTTTATGGGGAGTAATAAAAAACAGGGAATTGTAAACGGCTCAACTGGAGCAAAGAAAAATAAGGAAAAAATATTTTTTTTATGGGGCAATTGTGGTTGTCACCAGCACGGTTGATGAGCTTTATGCTCTGCTCACCATAGGTGATGGTCTTACCACAAAAAAATACAAGTGATCTTGAATTCACCAAACTGTGGTTGTATGTTTGGGACCATCTCCCTTGTCTCTGGTCCCGATGGAGTGGGTTGCTTTCTTTTGGAGGTGCTGGGTGAAGATTGGGGAGGGTTACTGGCCAGTTCTCTCACCTCTGCCGCAGCATAGTTGTTGGGATGCTTGCGCTGCATGTGCCGAATCATGGTGTTATTTCCAAATGAATATTTCTTATTAGGGTTCCCCCTTGAAAGTTCAGAGCCACAGATTTGGCAAGTCACCTTTGACGCATTCACTTTCTTCTTGCCCTCTGGAATGGAAAAAAACTCCCATACAATGTGCTGCTTTGGCCTATATGGGGTATTGTCTTCTGGCAGGAATGTCCTACTCCCCTCCTCCTCCTCCTCCTCCTCCTCCTCCTCTTCTTCTTCTTGACCACCAATGTGATGTTGTGGTGGTCCTCTTGGTGGTGGTGGTGGTGGTGCAGATGCTCCAGCTGCTGCTGCTACTGTAGCCATTTTAAAGTACAAAATATTAGTCACAGATCTCCAAACAGGTCTTCCTCAGTCAAAGGACAAAGTCTGAGTAAGGAAAAAAGGTGGAGGCTTTCATCATTTGGAAAAAAAAAATGTCCTGGACCAATGAAAAGTGGTATTTTCAGGTCACATGACCCGGGCTTTCATCATTTGGAAACCAAAACTGTTCTGCACCAATAAAAAGTGTTATTTTCAGGTCACATGACCCGACGCGCTTACGCTACGCGCCCCCAGGGCGCGTCGCGTAAGCGCGTCGGATGTTTACGTTGCGCAATCGTATGCGCTCGAGTGCTTCCGGGTGCGCTTACGCCGTGCGTATCATGCGGACGTGGCTACGCGATACGTCACAATGATGTTTGGGCATGCCCCGGGGCGCGTCCCGGGGCGCTTACGTAGCGCGTTCGTATGCGTGTGGGTGCTTCCGGGTGCGCTTACGCCGTACGTATCACGCGGACGCAGCTACGCGATACGTCACAAGGATGTTTTTGTTCGCGGCAATAGCGGTAACGGGACGCTCCCCGGTACACACCCCGGGGCATGCCGCAAAATTGCGCTGACCGGGGCGCTCCCCGGTAAGCGCCCTGGGAGCGCTCCACGGCAAAAAAAATGTTTTTAAAAAATGTAATAAAAAAATAGTAATATATAAATATACAATATAGGATTCATTTTAAAACATATTACATTTCATAGGTTTGAGGCCCTATATATAGTTAGGAATTAGCATTTACAAAACCTTTGTAATTCACTGAAAAAACCATAGGTTTCACACCAGTTATAGTTAGGAATTAGCATTTAAAGAACCTATGAAATTCAGAGAAAAAACCATAGGTTTCACAAAAGTTATAGTTAGGAATAAGCATTTAAAAAACCTATTAAATTCACTGAAAAAACTATAGGTTTCACACCAGTTATAGTCAGCTGGAAATGTTACTCGCATAAAACCATTGAAATTCCCACGTTATAGTTAGTTGGACTCATTATAACTTGCGCGTGCAATGCACTGCTGATGATGTCACATATTACATCACTCATGACATGGTCAGTGACATCACTCATGACATCACTGATGACACCATCCTTGTGACAGAGTGACAGACCTCCTTTCACTGAAATGTAACCCTTGAAACACATATTCAAAAATAAAAACTAACATTTTCAAAAAAATGGAGATAGCCATACCAGTTACAACAACCAATTCAATTATTTCACCATCTATATACTCATGCACTCATTCACTAACAGTTCTATATAGTCACTCATACATATACTCACTCTTCATATGAAGTGATACACCTATACATCCTCTTACACACCGACATCCATCCTAAAGATACTCTCACACATACTCACACATGCAAATAAAGTATTGAACATCCATTTATTTGCATATACAGCTATACACACACTACCACTTTACTTCTAAGGAAACTTACACATGCTTACTCTCTTAAACAATCACGTATAGAAGCACATACTAATTTAAACAGGAACTCTTACAATTCCTCACTCTCACATATACTCACTTATATATATCAATCTTCACATATACTAGATTAAAACATATGTAGTTACTGATAAACACACTAGTGAGACAGTCATTCATTCACTCACTAACACACACATATACACAATCATCCACCCATACAGTCCTGCACATATGCTGTCTTCAAAACACATACAAACAGAGAGTCAGTCATTCATGCATCTATGTGCTAAGTAATACCCCCACCAAACCATACAAACACTCATACTGATACTAAGAAAAACATCTAATAACCCATATACATACACATGTAGCAACTCACCAACCCATGCAGGCCATTATACACAAAGTGAAACACTAATACATATATTTGAATATTTAAACATTACTCTCTAATATATGTATTCACTAAGATACACTTAATAAACCAGTTAACCAATCAATTTTTTTTTTTAAAAACATCCATGTAAACACTTATTTAAACATTTATTCTTCCATCAACTTTTACATATACATATATAACATATATTTATTTTTTAAAAAGACACACATTCACTGGATGGTGTCATCAGTGATGTCATGAGTGATGTCACTGACCATGTCATGAGTGATGTAATATGTGACGTCATCAGCAGTGCATTGCACGCCCAAGTTATAGTGAGTCCAACTAACTATAACGTGGGAATATCAATGGTTTTATGCGAGTAAAATTTCCAGCTGACTATAACTGGTGTGAAACCTATAGTTTTTTCAGTGAATATATATGTTATTTTAGCACCACCAGCCATTGAAGAAGGGAAATGGATTTCCCGAAACGCGTTTGGCTCTAGATGAATTCGAGTGCATTTGAACTCTCAGCTGCCTGCTTGCATGAATGCTGTTAATAAAGAGGGATTCAATCATCTGCCGGCTGGTTTCCTTCCATTGGGGCAACTTTCGTGTGTATAATGTTTAGCGGCTTTGCCAGGCCGCGGAAGGAAGCTCACCGCCTGAACAGCGGGCCCGTGTTGGTGTCATTCGAGCATCAGCAAGAACGGGAGGCAGTAATCCAGCAACATTTAAAAAAGCGGAGCAGGTGATGTTGAATGGACATTGCATGAACCCACGAGGGGAACACTTGCTTATTGACTGTAACAGTGACAGACTTGCTTCCGTTTGAAACGGCACTACAAGGACCAGAGTGCATAGTTGCCACGCCCACTGGGGCAGGACCTTGGAACTATATATTGTGATGCAAGCCGTCATGTTATTTTAGCACCACCAGCCATTGAAGAAGGGAAATGGATTTCCCGAAACGCGTTTGGCTCTAGATGAATTCGAGTGCATTTGAACTCTCAGCTGCCTGCTTGCATGAATGCTGTTAATAAAGAGGGATTCAATCATCTGCCGGCTGGTTTCCTTCCATTGGGGCAACTTTCGTGTGTATAATGTTTAGCGGCTTTGCCAGGCCGCGGAAGGAAGCTCACCGCCTGAACAGCGGGCCCGTGTTGGTGTCATTCGAGCATCAGCAAGAACGGGAGGCAGTAATCCAGCAACATTTAAAAAAGCGGAGCAGGTGATGTTGAATGGACATTGCATGAACCCACGAGGGGAACACTTGCTTATTGACTGTAACAGTGACAGACTTGCTTCCGTTTGAAACGGCACTACAAGGACCAGAGTGCATAGTTGCCACGCCCACTGGGGCAGGACCTTGGAACTATATATTGTGATGCAAGCCGTCATGTTATTTTAGCACCACCAGCCATTGAAGAAGGGAAATGGATTTCCCGAAACGCGTTTGGCTCTAGATGAATTCGAGTGCATTTGAACTCTCAGCTGCCTGCTTGCATGAATGCTGTTAATAAAGAGGGATTCAATCATCTGCCGGCTGGTTTCCTTCCATTGGGGCAACTTTCGTGTGTATAATGTTTAGCGGCTTTGCCAGGCCGCGGAAGGAAGCTCACCGCCTGAACAGCGGGCCCGTGTTGGTGTCATTCGAGCATCAGCAAGAACGGGAGGCAGTAATCCAGCAACATTTAAAAAAGCGGAGCAGGTGATGTTGAATGGACATTGCATGAACCCACGAGGGGAACACTTGCTTATTGACTGTAACAGTGACAGACTTGCTTCCGTTTGAAACGGCACTACAAGGACCAGAGTGCATAGTTGCCACGCCCACTGGGGCAGGACCTTGGAACTATATATTGTGATGCAAGCCGTCATGTTATTTTAGCACCACCAGCCATTGAAGAAGGGAAATGGATTTCCCGAAACGCGTTTGGCTCTAGATGAATTCGAGTGCATTTGAACTCTCAGCTGCCTGCTTGCATGAATGCTGTTAATAAAGAGGGATTCAATCATCTGCCGGCTGGTTTCCTTCCATTGGGGCAACTTTCGTGTGTATAATGTTTAGCGGCTTTGCCAGGCCGCGGAAGGAAGCTCACCGCCTGAACAGCGGGCCCGTGTTGGTGTCATTCGAGCATCAGCAAGAACGGGAGGCAGTAATCCAGCAACATTTAAAAAAGCGGAGCAGGTGATGTTGAATGGACATTGCATGAACCCACGAGGGGAACACTTGCTTATTGACTGTAACAGGGACAGACTTGCTTCCGTTTGAAACGGCACTACAAGGACCAGAGTGCATAGTTGCCACGCCCACTGGGGCAGGACCTTGGAACTATATATTGTGATGCAAGCCGTCATGTTATTTTAGCACCACCAGCCATTGAAGAAGGGAAATGGATTTCCCGAAACGCGTTTGGCTCTAGATGAATTCGAGTGCATTTGAACTCTCAGCTGCCTGCTTGCATGAATGCTGTTAATAAAGAGGGATTCAATCATCTGCCGGCTGGTTTCCTTCCATTGGGGCAACTTTCGTGTGTATAATGTTTAGCGGCTTTGCCAGGCCGCGGAAGGAAGCTCACCGCCTGAACAGCGGGCCCGTGTTGGTGTCATTCGAGCATCAGCAAGAACGGGAGGCAGTAATCCAGCAACATTTAAAAAAGCGGAGCAGGTGATGTTGAATGGACATTGCATGAACCCACGAGGGGAACACTTGCTTATTGACTGTAACAGTGACAGACTTGCTTCCGTTTGAAACGGCACTACAAGGACCAGAGTGCATAGTTGCCACGCCCACTGGGGCAGGACCTTGGAACTATATATTGTGATGCAAGCCGTCATGTTATTTTAGCACCACCAGCCATTGAAGAAGGGAAATGGATTTCCCGAAACGCGTTTGGCTCTAGATGAATTCGAGTGCATTTGAACTCTCAGCTGCCTGCTTGCATGAATGCTGTTAATAAAGAGGGATTCAATCATCTGCCGGCTGGTTTCCTTCCATTGGGGCAACTTTCGTGTGTATAATATATATATATATATATATATATATATCAAACTGTATTTGTTATAAAAGTTCACCAAAAATAGAAACGAGGGAGCATGGAAAAACGCTAAATCTCCCCAACTGTTGTCAGTTCAACACAGTAAGTTTATAGTTAACAAAAAAAGTGAAAACATTTGCTTCAGGTTGTAAACAGCACAATTTTGTGAGCTAACACCTGAAGGGCACATTTAGGGCCAGATGTAGGTAATTCATATTTACCGACACTTAAATACCGAATTTTACCGATTTGGTATTTAAGAGTCGGTAAATATGAAGGGGGGAGATGTAGGTATTACAGATTCTGTAAATACCGAATCGTTAAGATTCAGTATTTACCGATTCTGTAATTACAGAATCGTTATTTCCCATTGATTCCTAAGGGCTTTGAAGCCCATAGGAATCAATGGGAAATACCGATTCTGTAATTACAGAATCGGTAAATATCGATTTTAGCAAGGATGCAGGGGGTGTCACTTTGACACCCTCTAGCACCCCAAAGACAGGCATGTGAGCCATGTGGCACACAGACATGCCCTAAGGGCATGTCTGTCTGTCACATGGCTAGGTGTGCATGCACACATGTGCATACACACCTGGATTCGGTATTTTACCACACAATTGGATTGGGTGGTAAAATACCGAATCTGTAAGGCCTGTGGCACTCTCAGGAGTGCCACCTACATTTGGATATACCGAATCAGTAAAAATACCGATTCGGTATTTTACAGAATCGGTAAACTTACCGAATCAGTACATTTACCGATTCTGTAAAATATATGCCCCTACATCTGAAAACCCAAATACCGGTCGGTAACGGCCGAATTCGGCCGTTACCGACCGGTATTTTGGCTCCTACATCTGGCCCTAAGCTCCTTGGCAGATTTTCAACCATTTACACCTTTTGTTTAAACCTGTCACCAAGGTGGAGTCAGCCATAGGCCAAAATAGAACAATACTTTGGTTTCTGCTTCGATGAATTAAGTAAGACATCACCATAGCAATAAAGATATATGTCGCGTTTTCAACCTGCAGATGTGTAGGGGCAGATCTACAAGAAAGTGCTGCATCGTGGCACTGCAAGCCCTTGGGCCGAGCCTTGCTGTGGCACTTCCAGAGCACATGAATGCGTTATATCTACAATGATATGTCGCATTCCTGCTGGCGTAGAAACAGCTACCATGCACCGGTGCAGGCATCCTTGCACCATGGTGCCAGGACGCCTGCGCCATGGGGAGATTGCTTTTGTGAAGGAAGGAGCCCCTTCCTGCACAAAAGCAATCACTGCAGGAAATTTCCTATTTCAATGTGTGCTGTAGAATGCAGCACACGTTGAAAGAGGAAAAAACGAGGAGAAATGAAAACATTTCTCCTCATTTCGCTTGTCTACGCCACCCCTATGGTGGCGCAGCAAACTGACTCATTTCGAGGTTTACGATTTCTCGTAAATCTGGAAATGCATCAGTGGACATGGGTGTTGCATCGGAACACCCACAGCAACACCCATGTCCCGCCCCTAACACGCAAAGTGTTGCGTGAACAGGGGCGATGTCACACAGGGTGACTTTACCTGTGCTTGTAGACATCCTTTAGCAGGCGGCGCCACCGGTGCGTCACTCAATGTGATGCACCGGGGGCGCATGGGGCTTGTAAATCAACCCCTCAGTGTTTATGCAGGAAGACAAAATGTATTATTGTACATTACAGGTTGTTAACGTGCCATAGAAAGAGAGATTAAGCGATTTGCCTAGAATTAATGGATGTTCAGCTATCGCTGAGACTTAAAGGTGATTACCACACTCTAGTCCGACTCGCTAATATTAAATATTAAAAATTATTCTAGGAGTGCATCGGGTTTTTTTTGCTTAATTAACTTAGTTGTTATTTGGAGTGTATCAGTACAATAAGCTTAAATTAGCTTTATGTTGGTGGTTTAAAAAAAAAACATAAGCACAATTGCGGGCGTCCGTGATAACTTAAACACAGTGTATTATAGAATCCCAGTCCGGCTTCCGCAGCAACCACAGCACCGAGACCGCCCTCATCGCCGCCACCGACGACATCAGGATCCTTATGGACAAAGGAGAAACAACCGCCTTAATCCTTCTGGACCTATCAGCAGCCTTCGACACGGTCTGCCACCATACCCTAACAGCACGACTCCATGACGCCGGAGTCCAAGAGAAGGCCCTGGCCTGGACCACGTCCTTCCCCTCCGCCAGAACCCAGAGCATCCGCCTCCCAACCTTCCGCTCCAAGACCACCGAGATCATCTGCGGCGTTCCACAGGGATCATCCCTCAGCCCGATGCTGTTCAATATCTACATGGCACCACTCGCCCACGTCGCACGACAACATAACCTCAACATCATCTCCTTCGCCGACGACACCCAGCTGATCATATCCCTCACCGAAGAACCCCACACTGCCAAAGCCAACCTCCACAGAGGAATGAAGGCCGTCGCCGACTGGATGAAGGACAGCAGACTGAAGCTAAACTCAGACAAGATGGAGGTCCTCATCCTCGGCCCCACCCCCTCATCCTGGGACGACTCCTGGTGGCCAACAGCACTAGGAACGGCCCCAGAACCAACCAACCACGCACGCAACCTGGGGGTCATCCTCGACTCCACCCTCTCCATGACCAAGCAGGTCAACGCCATCTCGGCTTCCTGCTTCAACACCCTCCGAATGCTCTGCAGGATTTTCAAATGAATCCCCTCCGACACAAGGAAAACCGTCACCCAGGCCCTGGGCATCAGCAGACTGGACTACGGGAACGCCCTCTATGCAGGAACAACAACCAAGCTCCTGAGACGGCTGCAACGCATCCAGAACGCCTCAGCATGACTGATCCTCGATGTTCCCTGATGAAGCCACATCACACCCCACCTGAGAGGCCTGCATTGGCTCATCGTCAACAACAGGATCACCTTCAAACTCCTCATCCACGCACACAAAGCCCTACACAACGCCGGACCATCATACCTCAACAACCGTCTCAGCTTCCACACACCCACCCGCAGCCTCCGCTCTGCATCCTTGCCCTCGCCACTGTTCCACGCGTCCGGAAAACCTCTGCCGGGGGCAGGTCCTTCTCCTACCTCGCCGCAAAGACCTGGAACACTCCCCTTACGAACCTACGTCAGACCCAGGACCTGCTGGCCTTCAGAAGACTTCTCAAGACCTGGCTTTTCGATCAGTAGCTACCCTCCCCCCCCAGCGCAGTGAGACCCTCACAGGTATGTAGCACGCTTTACAAATGTTAATGATTGATTGATTGATTGATTGGGGGTGAACAACGTTTGTCAACAAGTGTTAAACTTACCCTTCAGCTTTGTATAAAAGATTATTAAATAGGCAACTGTATCAGCACAGAAAGTCCATATATTCTTTGTAAAACATTAGGAGAAGGTACAGCCTGGTGAGATATGGAGCTCGATGTATTCTTTATGGTCATAGGTTCAAATCCCAGAGTGTTGTCTGAACCTTTTATCCTTGTGAGGTTGATTAAATAAGTACTGTTAGGTAATATTAAATATCCCCAATGCAGTGGCAGGCTGGACACATGTTCAGAAACACTTGTGAGTCTGCAAGAGCAGGCAGGCCATGCATGTAGAAAACACCATCAGTACGCATGCTCACACCTGCCCACAATACCGAGATGTTCATATGTTTGGATCACCATCGATGCCACTGCTCACATCAGCCTGCAAATGGCAGGGTGGACATGCACCTAGGGCCATCAGGGCAGGTCGGCGACATAATCCTGGACACCATTGGTGCAAATGCCCCCCCGGCTGCAATGGGAAGCGGGACACTGGTTCTTCAACATCACATGTGCCAGTGGCACACCGGTCCACAAGTGCAGGCTGGGTACCGGGTAACCACCACCCTCGGTGCTAGTGCGCACATACACCGGTCTGCATGACCAGACCATACCGGACCTGTGTTCAGGAAGGGTGGAAAAGCACCCCTTTCCTAAAGTGTGTAAGAAAGGCGCATGCACTTTCATGCTGCCTTGACAGTGGGAAAGTGCTTCAGGCCATATGACCATAATAAGTGCATCAGTCACACCCTGAAGGTGTCCCCAGTGGGGAGAGCTGACCCCTCCTAGGTAGAGAAAACGCACATGGGGGTCCCTCCCTACCCGGGCAGTGCACATGCAGATGTACCTAACTGGCCCCTCACCTACCCTGTGTGGTGGCAGGGAACGGCCCGCTCAGGGTTGGCCATGGAGTGAACCCGGCCAACCTGAGCATGAGGCGTTCTTGATAGGCTCTACTGGGGGGTGGCACACTCACCGCTGCATCCCGCCCTTTAGCCATGTCAGCCCGCCCTGGTTATGTGTTGGACCCTTCCACCGAGCATCTTCAGGTACGACACCTAAACCAATCAAGTAAGCACCCTGTACTGGCATGGGTAGGAAGGGTGCTGGCACTTTCCCACTCAGCACAGCAGGAAAGTGACCAAGTCCTAAGGTCGAGAAAAGAGAGTGGGCTAAAACCAGGAGGACAAAAAGCTAAATTTATCGGAGAAATCTCCCTAAGAAGGGCCATGTCCAACAGATATCAATGATAATAAGTGAACAGAGATCTAATCAGAAGAGATGAACCTACTCGTGAAAAGATGCCATCACCACATCCAGATTCCAGAGTAGTCGACCAAATTCCACGCTCATTGATGAAGACTGTAGTGGAAGTCGACCTTAAGAGTTTGAGTGCCATGAAGGATGGGAATCCTGGAGTAGATATACAGACTGGACTTAAATGAAACAACAATGTTTTAAAGGAGAAATATATCTTCCAGGATTTATGTAAACAATTGTCTTTGGCTCGCCACCCATCAAGGCTTTTATGCAGCAGACGCATCATTAAATCACACCACAGTGTTCAAATTGTTGCAATGATTCAAAACTAGATGGGATTTCAAGCAGAGGCATTAATGCTAGCAGATTTGTGTTTGGTGTCATCACTGTTGAATGCACACCGAATACAAGCTCTGGAAAGGAGGGCTGAGGACGCCGAGAACCGCAGCAGGCGCAACAACGTGCGCCTGGTGGGCCTTCCGGAGAAAAAGGAGGGCCCTGACATGGTGGAATACTTGACCAACTGGCTGAGAACTGTGGTGGCACCGGAGGGTCTCTCACCCTTCTTCACACTGGAGCGGGCGCACCGGGTGCCAGCCAGACCCCCTAAACCGGGCCTGCCGCCCCGCCCTGTATTCATCAAACTCCTCCACTATAAAGATAGGGACTGGCTGCTACAGCGGGCCAGGGAAGCGGGCCCCTTTCCGGTGGATAATAGCAAGGTCACGCTATTTCCGGACTACACGTTCGAGACCCAGAGGTTACGAGCCTCCTTTCTATCCATCAAAAAGGAACTTCGAACTGAGGGCATACGCTACTCACTCCTCTTCCCAGCCAGACTCAGAGTAGTGGTGGATGAGAAATCGATGTTCTTCCCTACAGCAGCGGAGGCGTGGGCCTGGTGGGACTCCTACAAGGCAGGCATGGACGGGGCTCGAGCCAGGGCGGAAGTGGAGCAACACCAACAGCGTACGGTGAGAAAATCAAAGAGGCTCCGAGGGCGCAGGCATAGGTCCAGGAAACCAACGGAGTCCCAGACGGAGGACGAAAGGCGAGCAGCGCTACAAGCAGTGATGGACTTATCGGGTGCGGCGCTGGCCCAGTCGGGGCGGGCCTCGGGCTCGGAGGACCAAGGGACGGGCTCGGAGACAGACCTATCGGAACTTGGCAGCGCGAAAGGCCCAGTGATCACACCGCAGACGTCGGGGGAAATAATCGAGGGCTGAGTGTCGGTGGGCTAAGGGACTCCTACTGAACGGCGGTGGCTGGGGTTTGCCACTACAGACACCTGAGCAGGCTGCAGTAAGACTGAGGGGCATTTGTGTCTGCAACATTGTTTGCACATATCAATTTCAGGGGTGCCACAGGGTGTCCTTTTGGCATCCTTGCACCCTTGAAATTGCATGCGCAATTTGTGAGTACCTATTGGGTACTCGCACATTGCGCATGCAATTTCTCATTCATTGTCCATAGGAATGAATAGGAAGCCATTCCTTAATTGCGACTCACAATTTGCGGGTCGCAATTAAGGAATTTGTAGGAAACACAATTTTTTTAGCGATTCCTACTTGCATAGGCTTTTGCTATTCCTTATTAGCTATTCCTTATTTTTCGCTATTAAGGAATCGCAAATGGCATTTTTGATGCATGGGCCAGTTTGTCTATGAAGAAAGGAACCATGTAAATGGAATTTGTGAATGCCGGTGTTTATGTGCATTGGCATTTTAGAAACAGATATATTGGCTGCTCTCCCCCTGAATATCGAATCAACCACATTGATGGGTCAGAATGTTGAGAATAAATTATTGACAGGTAAGCAAGTCTAAATTTGATGTACCTCACTCCAGGTGTATGAACTTATTTGGAATATATATCTTCAAGCTACATAGATATGGAGCTAGATTTTTTTTGTTGAAACTTTTTATTGTACAAGTGCTCAACAGTTTCACATTGGAAATGATCAACAGGAAGTACAAAAAATTTACCAGATACATTGGTTGTGGGTGAGCAGAAGATATCTCCTCCCCGGTACCTTATCTTTTAACATTGTTAATAAATCTCACAATGGTTTCACAATTAAACTCCCACAGTCCCTCTCAAATGTATATTCAGAAGCCCCTATATGTCACCCGCTAGATCAAAACCTTTGCCGGTTTCCGTGGGCATCCCCGGCTCTAACAAACCACCTTTTCAGCTGCACAACACCAGCCGGGATCAGTTTTTCAATCTACCACCCTAGGAGGACAACCCGCACCCCAGGCCCTGGCAGTATTTTATTTTGCTACGATGGCTGCCACCATCAGCCATATTATGTGGTACTTCAACCATATCTCTTTCCCGTCACACATTGTATAAGCCAGCTTGCCTCATTGGAATAGCCAGGCTTGTTACACCAGTTATGACCTGTATTATATCCCACCAGTACTGTTGGATTTTGGTACAGGTCCATATAATATGAACGGAAGAGCCAACTTTCTGACCGCCCTGGTGCATTGGTTTGAGTTTCAGCGTCCCAGCCGATGCATGAGTACTCTAGGGGAGGTGGCTCTGTGAAGGACGTAAAGCTGTATAAGATGAAAACGCGCCCGGATAGCTACTTCTCTGGGACTCTGAATCGCCTCCACCCAATCGTCATCTTCCAACATTCCCACGTCGGCTTACCATGCCTCCTGCAAGGCCCCTCATGGGTCCGGTGTGTACATCATTTTCCCATCAGCTAAGGAGGTGGCTTTATCTGTCATTGGGTCTAGTAAGAGCTGATTCTCTAAAGGTGTGTGTTCTGGCAGTTGTCCCTCCTCAAGGATGTTACTTCACAGTGCATGTCCAACTGCAGATAGCGGTACTTTTCAGACTCAGTTATCTTGTATACTGCCTTCAGGCAACCTAAAGAAATCATTGCTTGACCACTCCAGACATCCCCAAGGTGGTCTATACCCAGGAGCCCCCATTTATTGAATCCACGCACATTCCAACCATCCTTTAACAGGTCGCTTTCCCACAGTGGGGTCCTCTCCATTCGTTTTTCTTCTCATCCTAGAAATGTAGTGGCCTCTCACCACACACAGACTACTGCTTGTGTATGCAATGGCAATTGCAGTTCCTCCTTTTTACGGTAAAGCACCGCTGGGTGTCCTCGGTGTCCCATCAAGAGGTGCTCCACTCTGCAGACAGGTTCATCCCAATCTGCGAATACCCAATTATTAATTGTAATCAGCTGGGCAGCTCAGCAGTATTTCCTAATGTTGGGAATCACCAGACCTCCTTCGAATACTCCTCACTGAAGATTATATAGTGCTATCCTGGAACTGGCTCCATCCCATAGGAGTTTTCACAATTCACTGTCCACTTTGTGAAAGAAATCAAGTGGTATTTTGTGGTGGTGGGGGGGTTCTACAGAATGTACAGCATGCGTGGCAGGGCCATCATTTTGAATAAGACGTCCCTACCCTTCCAGGACAAAGAACTTTCTCGAGTGTGTTACATCCATTCGTAGCTTTTCTAACTGGGGGGGTGAGTAAGCATGGGCGTAAAATCCGTTCCGCTCGCGGAATTTGCGGATTTCCGGTAAATTCGCAATCCGCGAACTTTAGCGAATTTGCCGAAAATCCGTCAATTCGCACGCGGATGATTTTTTTGCTTGGTGATCCAATACTGCGGCGCGCGGCGTGGCGCACGGCGTTCACTTTCCGTCATTCAGCGTTTGCCGAGTTGTTTTTCTCGATATTTTGCGAGTGCTGTGCCATTTTGGATCTTGTTGCGAGATCCCGCGGGAGTTGGCGCCCGCGAATATGTAATCGCGGCTTGCCACCTTACCTTGCACAGCACGCATCGCGAGAGTTCGCAATTGCGAACACGTAGGTGCGGCGGCCAGGAACAATCTCGCACTCGCGAAATAGCGATTTTGCAATTCTGCACAAGAAATCCACCAGCAAACAGCATAAACCTTCAGAAAATGATGATTTTTATCAGAATCACTCCTCAGGTTGACATTTGCATGCACTTTTTTTTGCAAGGAGTCCATTTTTTTGGGGGGGGGAGGAAGGAAGTGCCCCACAGTCTCCAACTTCCTGTTCCTTTCCAGCAGGCTCCTCCCAGTGCTTTGTCCATCTCCTGGTCACTTTCATTTGGATCTGGAGCTGGAAGGATTACTTTTTGTGGGTGCTGCTGGATATTTGGATTTGAGGCCTTTTTGACTTTTTGCAGCAAAAACGATTTTTGCAAAACTGAAAGCAATCAGCAGGTGCAAAAGTTCAAACTTAACATTAGTAACCATTCACTCTAGTACTTCCTGAGGGGCCCCTCCAGAGTTCAGTTGCCTATTTGCAACTATTCTATGACCCTGCTATGACCCAAACAGCAGGCTCATAGAATAGCTACAAGTAGAACATAAAGGTCATGTGAAAAAAAATTGCACTGCAACAGAAAGCAAATTACAGATAAGGAAGGAAGCAGGTGCCAGCCAGACTGGAAGTTTCAAAATTACTGACACATTAATCAACCCCAAATTAATTCATGGCAGTTGAAGAAGGGCAGGTGTGCTTGCTTTCACTGCAACAGAAAGCAAATTACAGATAAGGAAGG
This sequence comes from Lissotriton helveticus, assembly GCF_964261635.1. Classification (NCBI taxonomy): domain Eukaryota; kingdom Metazoa; phylum Chordata; class Amphibia; order Caudata; family Salamandridae; genus Lissotriton; species Lissotriton helveticus. The sequence continues at coordinate 1,176,553,330 of NC_136072.1, read as the reverse complement.
AAGCAGGTGCCAGCCAGACTGGAAGTTTCAAAATCACTGACACATTAATCAACCCCAAATTAATTCATGGCAGTTGAAGCAGGGCAGGTGTCCTTGCTTTTTTTCACCCCCATAATCTACAGTGATAAACAAACCTAATGGGTGGCAGTAAGGATGTACCAGAGGGTGGCATGGGTGTACCAGAGGGTGGCAGTGGTGAAACAGAGGGTGCTGTGAACCTGTGATGATAAACCAGACGTAGAAACAACATAGTCGCGGCCGTTGCGAGCCGACAAGTAAGTTCGCAATTGCGAACTGGTCCACAAATCCTCGCGAACACAAAAAACACAAAAATCCGCAAATCCGCGAGAGTTCGCGGATTTTGCGGATTGCGAATCCGTAAATACGCAAATTCACGTACGCGAGATCCGCTAGATCCGCCCATGCTTAGGGGTGAGTTAACGTCCAGGAACTCATTGCCTTTGTGGAGTTAGAAATAGTAAATCTATACTTCCCTATATGGACTCACCGTTCAATATTTAGTTCCTCAATAGTCTGTCCTCGATATTTGTATGCCACAATATTGTTGGTGTCGATATTCAGGGTTGTATGACGTTTCTACGCATGCTTTTACCACGCATGCCTTTACAACACAGGTATTACAACGCAAGTCGTTACAACGACTTGCGTTGGGGGCGCTGGATAGTGGAATAGTTGAATTTTCTATTCCAACTCCAGTCCCTGTGGATAGTAGGGAAGGTGTTGGATAGAAAATTAAACTATTCCCTATCCAACAGCGCCCTCCAGCGAAAGTCATTGTAACAACTTTCGTTGTAATTCCTGCGTTGTAATGGTAGTGCCTGGTAAAAGTTTTGTTGTAAACGATGTTCCCCGATATTCAGTAGTACAATCATACTGGCTTTGTCAGTGCTTGTTACAACTGGGTTAAAATTGAGTCTCTATTAAGTAAGTGCCTTATTTTCAGAGTGATCAAGTTGGGGCAGGAACTTACACCCCTCTTTCACCTTTGAGGGAGGAAGTGCAGCACCTTCACATTAAAAAGGCGGGGCTACATTTGATTGCCAAGAAACACCTGTACAGTTAGAGTTACTGACTTTTTCAAACTCAAAAATATATTTCAATAAATCTTCATTGGAGTCCAGTTTGTCAGTGTTTGCAGTATTTGTATGGGAATGTACATTTAAATAGCCTATGTTGCTGCCATGACTGTCAAAATGGTCTAATTTATTAAACTCACGCCCCCTGCAGCTCAGCAAAACGACTGCATAATTCATTTTTCTTGCTAAAATTTTTACCATTAGTCTCTTTCAAGTTGAACTTGAAAGGTAATTGAGAGTTTGTAGAATTGAATGAGTCATTGCCACCAGCAAGCTCACAAGATACAGCAGATAAATGGAGCAGAGAAGAATGATTTTCTTTCTGGTTTATTATAACTCTCCCACAGCTTAAGAGAGGAAAATTTTAATAGACCCTGCAGGGGGGAATTAACCACATTGATTCCAATGTTGATGGATAGATATAAATTAGGTCACATACATAATGCATTGGGCCAGATAATATATGTTGTGATTCGGCACTATCGCGTATGTAAACTCAAGTCGATTGCTCAGAGTAATAAATGGACTCTCCTTATTCAATGCCACAACAATGGGAGTCTGTTGCTTTTTATTCACAGTTAAATTTTCTTAGACAATTTCGTAAGCAAAGGTATTTTATTAAGAGGCTTAACAGGCTTTATTTTTGCCGCAGGCTTTTAAACACTGAAATAATCTGAAAAAAGACAAACTTGTAGGAAACTGCCACTATATGTACTACACCAACATGATGTATGTTGTCTATAGGGTTCAGCATAAAATAATTTTCAGTAATACGTTGCTGAATATAGAACAATTTGAAAATGAAATAGAACGTGCACTTTGTTTGATTTACAGGGGATGCAGCAGGTTGCAACACTTAGCAAATACAGTACATTGGAATGAATAGGTTTTTTCAGTAAATTACAGGTAAGTTACTTTTTATGGTACTTTTCTAATTCAGCACAGGGACTTTTCTAATTCAGCACAGGGACATTTCCTGTAAACAGGTAAGTAATTATGTTTTGGTTATTCGCATGATGTTTAAAGAATATCTTTAGAGTTCAAAACTCCACATTTAGTCGTTTTTTGGAGAAACAAAACACAGCATTGAAATTAATAGGCTTTTTCAGTAAATTATAGGTAAGTTACTTTGTACGTTACTTTTCTTACTCAGTGCTGAATACCTGGATTCAGCACTGGGACATTTCCTGTAAACAGGTAAGCAAATACATTTTGCTTATTTGTGCGATTTTTAAAGAATATTTTTAGATTTCAAAACTCCACAATAAGAAGCTTTTTGGAAGAAAATTGTAAATGTTATCCTATGGAGGAAAAACAGGTTATCGGTTCACAGGTAAGTAATCGGCTGTGGGAGTTAAGGTTCTGGGGTTAGACTCGGGGGTCCCCCAGGGTCAGTGATGCACTGTTGTTGCACCCTCAGTGGCACTAGGGAGGCTGGGTACAGAGTTTTGAGGCCCAATGTCATCCAATGAGGGATATGGGGTCTCCGGTTGGTGGCTGCTGGCAATCAGGCCACTGGGTTGGTGGAGAAAAGCTCCTAGGGTTAAGGTCAGGGCAAATGGGGAAACAAAGTAGCACAAAAGTTGCACCCTCAGCAGCACAGAGGCGGCCGGGTGCAGAGCGCTGTTTGGACGTCAGGCACCCTGTTTTTTTCTATCGAGAAACTCTGGTTTGCAAAAGCACTGCAGGTAGGGAGACTAAGGACTTCTGGGTGCGACCACAACTTGGAGAGGTAAGTTGGGAAGTTAAGGGTTGGTCAGGCACCGTCGGTTTGGGCACACAAGGCCGAGGGGCGTCGGGTGTAGCGGTGCCTTTTGGGGTCGGATTAGCTTACCAGCTCCTGGTCACTGTTACGGGGGTCTTCTGGATTTAGTCTGCAGGCGTCGGCTGGAGGCTTGAGGCAGGTCAGGGGTCACCGGATCTCGGGTAAAGATCGCCGGGTGGCCTCTTCATGGTGTTTTTCCACTCGAGCTCGGGACGGGTTCGGCGGGTGCTGAGTGGGCTGGATTCGGGGTCTCTGGCTGCTGCCAGAGGTTGCAGTTGAACAAATCCAGTGTTCACGGGAGAAGCAGTCTTTGGAAGTGAAGGCAGGCAGTTCCTCCGGTTTTTGAGGTTGCTGGCTGCAGGACACACCGGGATTTTGCAGGAGCAGGTTCGAGGGGAGACAAGCCGGTAGGGCTGGGGACAAGTCAGTGGGCGTCTTCCTCCTGTTAGCTTGCTGCATGGCATTTCGGACCTTCTTCTTCTTCTCTTCTTGTTGTTAGACTTGATCTTAGGAAGCAAAGTTCAGGGTGCCCCATAAATACTAGATTTAGGGGTGTTACAGGTAGGTAACGGCAGGGAAAAATGGGTCCCTTCCCTGGGGTGGGTACACCCCCTATCGTGCCACCCACCCGTGGGAGGGGGGCAGGATCCTGTCCCTGGTTGTTTGGGTCCCCTCCATTCTCAAGATGATGGGGACTCAGAGTTGTGCTTCACCTCATTTCCCCAACCTGAGGGGTGGAGTTGGCAGAGGTGGGCACACCTCTTTCCCTCACTTGTTTTCCCGCCGGCTCTCCTGCCAAAAGTGGGGGGTTGAACCAGTGGGGACCAGTTGCTGAAAGCAGCAAATGGTCTGAAGAGGCTCACAAAGGCAGCATGCCTTTAAAGCTTCCCCTTCATGAACCCTGCCCATCCTGGGGGAGGAGGCTTGGCACCTCGCCCCAGGATGTGCCCTGCTTCAGGCCCCCAAGAGCAGCAGGCTCTCGACCACGGGGTCCAGAAACATGTCTGATGGTGGCAGCTGAAAGCAGCCACTCAGCCTGGACACTAGTGGTGGGTTTGTTTTCAGGGGGAATCTCTGAGATGCCTTCTGTGTGCATTTTTCATTAAATCCCACACTGGCATCAGTGTGGGTTTAATGTGCTGAGAAGTTGGATACCAAACTTCTCAGTTTTCAGTGCAGCCATTATAGTACTGTGGAGTTCGTAATGACCAGCTCCCGGCACCATATACAAACGTAATGGCAGCAATGCACTAACAATGCCTAAGAATGGTCTTAGACACTGAAGGGTTATAGGGCTCATGCACCTGTACCCTCACCATTGGCATAGGGTACCCAGCTAGAGGGGTGACTGATCTATGCCAGGGCAATGGGTTGTAGGCATGACACACAGAGATGTGTGCCTGGTTGACTCTTCACTTTGTTCTGCACCAAAACACGCAGCCTGCAAAGGCAGTGTGTGTGTGTGTAAAGGTACAAGGCCTTGCGATTATCCACAGAGAATATTTTGCTTGCAGATCTGGTAATGCTAACATTGAAGATTGTGAAAGCTGCCACGTTGCTCTTCAAATATCCCCTGCATACTCCCTCTCGGGGCTGCTGATTTATCGCCCGCCGGGTACTCCTGGGAAATTTATAAGTGCTCTTATCGACAATGTTTCTCAGACAGCAACCTCTTCTCCCAATTTTCTTATCGTGGGTGACCTCAATCTACACCTTTCAGACCCTAAAGATCTAACTGCGTCTGAACTTCTTCTTGACCTTATGTCTTTTGACATTTGGTTAGTCAACACAGGTCCCTCACACAATAAGGGGCATCTCTTGGACCCGGTCTTGACCAACATCACGGACATTACCACTTGCTCCCCCGTTCCCCTGCCTTGGACAGACCACTTTTTAATACCCATTTCTTGGCACCTCCACATTCTTCCGATTCAACAGACCAAAACCAGAGTCACCGACCGGCGCTGGCACAAACTCGTGCCAGACGAATGGAGCACTATTCTTAGGACAGCTCCTCCCTCCCCAATCTCAGACCCAGCCAACGCTGATAAACAGTTCAACTCCTAGCTTACCTCATCAATGGATAAACTTCTCCCCAAAACTACCATCCTTAGGCGAATCAAAAGAGTGAGCCCTGCCCCTTGGTACACTCCGGAGCTTAATCTTTTACGGAAAGAGTGTAAAAGAACGGAGCGCTCCTGGAGAAAGGAGAAATCGACAGATAGGAAGGATGCCTACCGTACCTCCTTAAAAAATTACAAGCTCGCTCTTCGTAATACTAAAAGTATATTCTATCAGGAAAGGATAGAAAACTCTTCTTGCTCCAGCAAGGAAACTTTTCTCATTTTAAAAGAACTACTTAAAGCCCCTGACCCTGGACCAAAGATTCCGCCAGACCCCAAAGCAGATGAAGAAAAATGTCTTAAGTTGGCCAAATTCTTCGAGGAGAAGGTTCAGAAAATCCTTGCCTCCATTCCACCCATTAATCCTAGCGTAGAAGATGGTACTAATACGAATCTTACCTCTACCCGTTTAACTTCTTTGGGACCAGTAACAGCCGAAGAGGTCGCAACCACGCTAGACACCATTAAAAGCGGATCCCCCAGGGACCCTGTTCCGCTTCGTATACTTAAGAAAGTTGCCACTACCATCGTTCCCCCACTCACCCATCTTATAAATGCCTCTTTACTACAGGGAAACGTTCCCTCCAGTTGGAAGGCGGCCGTCGTCAAGGCGCTACTAAAAAAACCCTCTCTGGACCCCTCGGATCTGGCCAACTACAGGCCAATCTCTCTCCTTCCCGGAACCAGTAAAATCGCTGAAAAGCTAGTGAATAAAAAACTCTTGCAGTATCTGGAAACTAACAATCTGCTCAGATACTCGCAGACTGGATTCCGTCCAGGGCAGGGCACTGACATCGCCCTTCTCGCAGCGGTGGAGGAGGCCAGAGCACTTTTGGATGCAGGAGGATCAGTGGCAGTGATCCTCCTGGACCTTAGTGCGGCCTTCGACACTGTTAACCACCAGGTCTTAATCCAACGACTTAAGAACATCGGTGTGGAGGACACCGCGCTGACCTGGTTCACCTCCTTCCTTGGCGAGCGCTCTTTTCAGGTCTGGGAGAATGACACCTGTTCCCCCAAATTCCCCCTCCAATGCGGCGTGCCCCAGGGCTCATCCCTAAGCCCGACAATATTTAATGTCTACATGTCCCCATTGGAGGAGGTTGTCAACCCGTTTGGAGTGAATATCATCAGCTATGCTGATGACACGCAATTAGTGGTGTCTTTATCCCACCCGAACCAAAAACCATCTGATCTATACAACTGTCTGACAGAAATACAAGGATGGATGAATTGCTCTTCTTTGAAACTTAATGGCTCAAAGGCAGATATTCTCCTCCTTGGTCAGAAGGGGCTTTCCCTCTCTCAGAATATCTGGCCCCCTTGCTTGGGTGATCCCCCGCTCCTAGGTCTGAGATCAAGAGCCTAGGAATCTGGCTTGAGAAAGATCTGTCCTTCAGGTCGCAAGCCAAGAAAATCGAGTATTTGTTTTCGGCTCCTCAAATCGATCAGGAAGATTCTGCCCTTACTCCCTCCGGCCCCAAGATCCCTCCGTTCTGATCAGGAACACCTTATCATCATCCCCAGAGTTAAGAAGGTGCGCACGGGTGGACGGCGCTTTTCTGTTAATACTGCCCGGCTTTGGAACTCCCTCCCCCGTGACCTTAGGACGGAACCAGACTATCTTCGATTCAGGAAGCGGCTGAAAACGCACCTTTTCCCCTGATCTGTTCTCCCCCTCTGCCCTGGTTGACCCTCTGCTGTTTGGATCGTAGCGCTGGGATACTTACGGGTGACTACGCGCTTTATAAAATGTATTAATAATAATAATAATAATAATAATAAGTGCTTCAGCCCATAGAGGTCTTCCCTGATCACAGTGCCCTGGGTACTTATGGTACCATTTACTAGGGGCTGACCTGTGGCCAGAGATGCCAATTTGGTTCATTTTGGGGAAAAAACACAGGCCCTGGGAACCTGATTGGCAAGGATCCAGGGCACACCAAGAAAAAGTGCATCAGTAGTCTGGCAAAAAGTGGGGGGGTTACTGCAACAGAAAACCACTTTCCTACAAAACTCACTTAGTTGCACATTTGAATAGAAACAAATATTAACAAACAAAATTAGGGACCAGCGCCTTGAGCCCCTAACAGATGATTAGCCATGCTCTATATGATTGATTGACTTATCAACACTTCGTACTGGTGCAAACTCACCGAAGCTGATGCAAAGTATTGATTTATAATTTACTTTCCAGTGCAAAACTTGCTTTTAGCTGAAAAGTTGACTCCAGTTACGCAAAGTAGCACTAAGCTTTACATTACTTTGTGTCGAGAGGGCACCACATGGGTGACAAACGGCCATTCCCAGGTTACTAACCATGTATTTTCATACAAAGCTGAATCTACAAACAGTTGTAGAAAATACAAATGCTTAAAGCATGCACAAAGTTGGCAAAAAGATTTTCCCCTCCAAACCTTTCCAATTTTGCAAATGTGCTACACTGTACAGCACACATACAAAGTTGGGTAAGCTTTAAAGTCTGTCTTAGCATAATATTTTGCAAAAGTGCAAAGGTGTGTGCACAGTGTAAGACAGCTTGATTGTGCACCAGGGAGAAGAGCCATACATTTGTAGAAATGCGTCCGTGATGTTCTCTCCCTTTCATGTAGGGAACGCACATCCCTTTTGGTCGTTGTGCTGCTTTGCATGAAATAGCCCCATAATTTACAACAGATGAAGTGGGGGTTTGGTGCATCCACTAACGTCCTTCCTGGTAAGCAGGATGCAGCCCATTGGTACCCATGTTGTGGTAGAGGTGAGCGTGCCCACTTAGTAAGTCAATGAGATGAGAAGAGAGTATAATCCCTGTGTTGGCGATCAACCAAGAAGATAGATGCCTAACATATAAACTCTGAAACTAGCCAGGAAAGGTGTTGAAATGTCAATCAAGGACATAAACGATTGGTATTGATAAATTCAAAAACCTACCACTGTTTAATGTATCATATAGTACAGAAGAGAAGTCATTGAACTTTCTCTTTTTTAAACCAAAATCCAAGCTTCTAGTGGTCTCTGCTGATTGGTCAGCCTTAATAGGCATAGCCAGGCTGCTTTGATTAGGTGATAAGTGGCCTGGCTGAAGCAGAGGTCATCTGATGGAGTGAGCTCTGAAGCTGAGGAGGATAGGTCATAAAGAGGGGGCTGGATGAATCAAACTGAGCCCTAAGAGAGAGCAGATCAGTAAGGAATGCCAAGCGTACCTACCCCAAATGCTGTCTCCCCAGCCAGATAATATGCTTAGGACAGGAATTTGCTGAGGTCAAGGGGGAGAGCTAATGGAAATGAGCCACACTGTTGGTTTGTTTATCCAGATCTTACTCCTCTGGATAGAAATCATCCACATTGGTTTTTGGAAGTGCAGTGCTTTTTGGAACAAGAAGATGCTACACTTTGGAGGAAGTTGTCATGCCTTTGCGTGGCACCCAGCATCTCATTGAACAGAGATGCCCCCCCTGCTGATCATCCCAGACCTCTGAATAAGTATGTGAGAGCTGCATAGTCTCTCAGATCTGCTGCATGAAACTACAAGATGAAGGACCGGCCTGATGGAATATGGATCTGCACAAATGGCCTGCACGCTGAATGACTGCAACTGCTGCACAATTTGGTAATACTGCCCTGGGGACTGTGACTTGCTTCAAGAGGGATTAATGAGTATACTCCTTGCAAGACACAGGTTAACAGAGGCCACCTGAATCATCTCCACCAACAGTCTCTATCCTGCAGTGTTTCTAGTGGACTTTTAAGGATTTGGCAAGGTGCATTCTGGGGACTGTAGTCTAGACATCCCAGAGACCAGCTAGGAGATTCCAGGCATTTGGATTGGTTATTTTGATACTTTGAACCTACAAGGAGACCTTCAGGAAACACCACCTGAGGTTTGGAGAACTTTTATGAAAAGCTCCATGAGGTGACAGACCTGACGGCGATAGTCAAGCAGACTACCTTCAACCGCGCTTAGATTTCAGGTTTGATAAAGCAAACAGATCTTGGAGGTATGATGATATGGTGCACAAGGAAGGTGCCCCAAAATAGGGCCCATGGGGTGCAAAAAGGGCCATTTTATTTTTCTAAGCAATTGGGGGTTAAATCCCAAAGCCTTTTAATTGAAAGGGTAAAAGCATGCATATGCGGCCAGGGTGGTCGTGAGCACTCCTAGGCAGTATTTGATGCATACCTAGCTCAATGCATAGTTTGATTTCTGGAGAGAGATGGAATATCTCTGTCATCTGTAGGGTAAGTGTCTGAGCATCAAGGTTGTGAGCAGGAGGCCAATATCAACTGTTTTGGTATTACGAATGTCCTTGGAAGAAAAGAAAACAATGTAAGTCTCTGAAAATGTTTCTGAAAAATGGCATAAAAGTAAAAAGTAAACAGAATGATAATAAGGTTCCACCTGAGGTATAAATCAAATAATAAACTCTTCCTTGTCACCCGGCAAAGATCCCGCAGAATGGAAGCTAGCAGCAGTCAAGCCACTGCAAAAGTAGCAGCTCCCAACTGAATGAAATGTGCTTCATCCCAATCAATCCGTTTTCAGATCCCAAGATTCAACCAAATCAGCCCTACTGTATACTGCTGAAGTTCTTAGCACAGCCCTTGATCAAGGAAAAAATGCAGTTCTGGTTCTATTAGACCTGTCGGCTGCGTTCAACACGGTCTCACATGTCATCCTCTTAGACGTCTGAAATCTTACGGTATCTCCCACACCGGCTGGCCTGACTAAAGAATTTCTTGCAGAACCGCAGACAAGTTATAACGCTTAGTCAATACAAATCTAAAGAAAAAACACTACTCTCCAGTGTTCCTCAGGGTTCCAGTCTCAGCCCGATGCTTTTTAATGCCTACATTAAGCCTAATCAGCTTGAGATGGTCCTTCAACATAGAGACCATCTCATATGCGTATGATACACAGTTAATTCTTGTCCCGGACAAAAACACCACTGAGGCGGAAGAAAACCTCCACCTATGTTTGACTGCCACTTTTCACTGGATGAAAACCAACCATTTAAAGTGCAAACCGGAAAAAACAGAAGTACTACCAACAGGGCAAGTGAATACTTTTTCCTGAACACCTGGTGGCCAGCTGATACCAACCCCCGCCTAACATAGTGAAAGTGGTCAGAAACCAAGGAATTAAATTTGATACCGCACTCTCTTTTAAACAGCAATCACAGGCAGTCGCTGGAACCAGCTTCCATATCACAATATAACTTAAGAAATTCTTTGATCTGCTCCCATTAGCAGCTAGACAGACTGTTGCAGTGGCCCTAATCATGTCTAGACTGGACTACTGTAACAGCCTCTATGCAAGCACCAACAGGTCAGTACTACATAAGCTCCAGATGGTTTAACACGCTGCAGCACGTCTGGTTCTGAAATGGCAAAGTAGGTCCTCTGTATCGGCGGCCTTAGAAAAACTCCACTGGCTGCCAATCTACAAAAGAGTCTTGTTAAGATCCTGATATTTACTTTCAGGATAGTCCATTTCTCAGGTCCACACTACCTTGGAACTCGATTCACGCGCTACACCCCCTCCCGGAGTCTGAGATCGTCCAACGCAAACTTGTTGAAAATACCAGCATATATAGATATGCCTCAAAGGGAGGAAAATCCCTCGCAGTGATAGGCTCTAAGGCATGTAACAAACTTCTGAACCAACTTTGCCAGTTTCAGTCCGAGACACACTTTAGGAAAGCCTTGAAGACCTGGATCTTCTCTGCCCCCGATGCCCCATGTAGAACTCTCATCTAACAGTTATTATCTCTCATCTATCACCTTACCCATGACACCGGCTAACCAGTATTGTTATATCTCCAGGATCCGCTTAGCGCCATGATGCTCTTTGGAGTGACAGTCGCGCTCTATCAGTGTACTTTTACATTACATTACATTTGAGAAAACTACAGCCATTCCTTGAAACTGTGGACCTAAAAACCGGCAGGCGTTAGTTATCTCCAGAATTGAATACGGCTGCTCTACCCTATCTGGCCTACCAAAGACATCCACGGCCCCTCTAAAAGCTTGCCTCAACGCAGCAGCCAGACTCTTAACTGGCTCAAAACATTTGACCAAATTTCACCACATTTGAAGGCCTTGAACTGGCTTCCTCTTGAAGCCAGAATCCAGCTCAAGCTGGCCTGTATCACACACAAAGCCTTATACACGAACTTCCCGGCATATATCTCGCCCAGAAAATCGTGGTATCTGGGTGATTCAGAAACTCCCGGTCTGCCAGAGAGCGTGTGCTCCAGCCACCCCGCTTCCGCAAGGAAAAAACATATAACTGAGCGTTCTCGAGGCTGCACCAATAATCTGGAACTCACTACCGTCCTCCATCTGAAGAATATGTTGTAATCATCTTGTATGACTAATGCTTTGTATGGAGTGTGGAGCACTGTGCCTAGTGCGTTCCACATTCCAGGACTGGTTGCTGGTTCTTTACTTGGGCAGTTGAAGACCGGCTGACCAGGGGAGAGCCATGATTATTTCACCCAGGATCTTTTATCTTTATTAAAGTATACTCTTTCTAAAACAACCCGCTTCCTGCATATTGAATTAACCTTTACAACATTGGCGACGATTTGAGCCGGTATTCCTGAGGTGAAAGTGGCGGAATTCATGTGTGAAAACTACTGAGAGAAGAAAAGAGGGGAAACATCCTTTACAACGCAACTTTTACCACGCAGTGCTTTTACATCGCAACTTTTACAACGCAAACCATTACAACGCATTGCGCTGGGGGGCGCTCTTGGATAGGGAATAGATTTAATTTACTATCCAACACCTTTCCTACTATCCACGGGGACTGGAGTTGGAATAGTAAATTAAACTCTTCACTATCCAGCACCCCAAAGCGCTAAGCGTTGTAATGACATGCGTTGTAAAAACTGCGTTGTAAAGGCATGCGTGGTAAAAGCATGCATTGTAATGTCATACATCCAGAAAAGAGTACCTTATTCACGAGTCTGTCCAAGAAGCCGAAACCAGAATATTCAACTGTCATAGGCTTTCCGTGAGTGAAAATTTTCGAGCTGTTTTTTTTTGTTTTTTCCTTCATTTGGAGATGCCGGAGTGAAGGAGCCGTTGGGTGAATGACGTATGCCGTGAACGCGAGCATGATCATGAGCGTTTAGCATGTCATAAATTATACGTGCTTAATCGCTTCAAGAAAACTTCACGCATAGTACGCTTGGCACGTCAACCCAACAATCCCTAATTCCTATCAACAACACGTAAAAACGACGTTGTAAGCCATTTTGTATGTCCGAAGTACAAGTCTTCGTGAAATATTCCGGTGAGCTTCATTTTTCGACAGTTTCCTCGAGCATTTTAGATTAATAAAGGTACCCGGATTTCTACTCTCTCGTTCTATTTCTGCGTTAGTACACACGCACACAATATTAGTGACTGTGTTTTTTTTTTTAAAGTACTTTTATCTCAAGCAACACTATTGAGACAATAGTTATACAACTTCTAACTGACCTATTACTGTATAGTCTATTCTGTCTGTCTGTCATCCGGTTTAAATAGCAAGATGGACAGTCAAAATTCGATAATTACACCCCCCATCTTTTTGGCATCACCAGGTCCTCTTTCAGTTGAATGGGAAGACTGGATACCAATGTTTGAGAACTATATAGAAGCCATGGATGGTTCCAAATTCAGTGCTATAAGAAAAAAAGCTTTATTATTAAATAATTTAGGGAAAGAAGGTCAACACATTTTTAAGTATTTGCCTATAGCTACTTTACCTGATGGAAAGGCTGTTGAAGATGTGTATTTAGAGGCTAAAAAGAGACTGGAAATCCGATTTGCTAAGGAGATAAACATTGTCATGAACCGTTATCAGTTCTATACACATAGACAAGAAGCAAATCAGTCCATTGATGATTTTGTCTCAAAGTTGCGGGAATTATCTCTAAAATGCAAATTTGGATGCATGACGGATGAGTTAGCGCGGGACCAACTGATAGTCCAATGCAATTGCAAAAAAACTCAAGAAATACTCTGAGCGGCTAAGAATCCGTCGCTAGAAGATGCAATAGACATAGCTAAAGTACTTGAACAATCACAACACTGCATGCGAGAGTTGAGTAAGAAACAAGAGGGTTTCGTTGAGAATGTGTCAACAGTCTCTAGTGAAGACTCTGATGTAGCAGTCATAAATAAGGCAGGGAAATGTACTCAAAGAGGCAGACAACAATTTAGATTGTGCTATAGATGTGGGAGCTTTTCTCATAATGCGGATTTCCAGAAATGTCCTGCAATTGATAAAAATTGTTTGAAGTGTGGACGGAAAGGCCATTTCTCTAACATGTGTAGGAAATCATTCAAACAAAGAGTAGCCGTAATTGTTGATAATACTGTTAATACTGTTTCCATGTCGCAAAATGCATGTTCACCTTGTACTTCTAATGACATTCTTTTACAGGCTGACAGAATTTTGACTGTTGATGACCCTGATGACCTCATAGGTAGAAAACGTAGACCTAAGGCTGAGTTCAAAATGAATGGGGAGCTTGTGCATTTGATGGTTGACTGTGGGTCTATGTACACTATTATTCGGAAGGATAACTATGGTAAAAAATTCCGCTTCTTCCTAAAGATATCAATCCTGGAGGGTACCAGGAAGAAACAATAAATCTTATAGGATATATGAACTCATCTATTGAGTTTAGTGGAAGATCTATTGAAGGAAAAGTTTACATTGCCGCAGATGGTCCGCCTATACTAGGATGGATGCATCATTTTGATCTTTCTATAATCATTGATCCTAGGGCACCTACCCAAGTATTAGTGGTTGACAATCTCTCACTGGAAAAGATTTCAGATGAAGCTAAAGATGTCTTTAGGGATGAGGTAGGGTGTTTCAAAGGGTATGTACATAAAATTATCTTGAAATCAAATGCTGTTCCCATCCAGCACAAAGTACGAAGAACACCTTTATTAGCTAGAGAAGCTGTCAATGAGATGTTACATGAAATGCTAGTTTCTGGCGTACTTGAACCGGTCGGGAGCTCAATGTGGGTTTCTCTGGTAGTTATTACTGAGTAATCTGATGGCAAGTTTAGGTTCTGCATCGACCTCAGTTCCCTAAATCAAAATGTTATAGTAGATACCTTTCCACTACCAAACATTAATGAACTGATTTTGGCTCTGAGTGGTGGCAAATTCTTTTCCAAATTGGACTTAAAAAATGCGTATCACCAAATCAAGCTACATGATGATTCCAAACGACTCACAGCATTTATCACGACAGATGGCATTTATCAGTTTACAAGGATGCCATTTGGATTATGTACTGCGGCAAGCATATTCCAAAGAATGATGAATGTTCTTTTTAAGGATGTCAAGAATATTATTTATTTTCAAGATGATATTCTAATCTTTGGTGATACTGTTGACCAACATAATCATATACTTCGTGAAGCCCTGTTTAAAATTAGAGAGTCAGGATTGACACTTAGACGGGACAAATGCATATTTTTAGTAGATAAAGTAGATTATTTGGGCTATGAAATTTCAAACTGTGGTGTAAAACACAAACAGAATCTTCTAGATGCTATTCGCCTTGCTCCTATTCCTTCTGACAAGGACAAATTGAGATCCTTTTTAGGATTAATAGAGTACTATTCCAAGTTTGTTCAAGATTTTTCCACTAAAACTGCTGAATTGAGAGTTCTTTTAAAAAAAGGTGCTAGTTTCCTGTGGTCCACTCCACAACAAATGTGTTTCGACAATATAAAGAAGGATATTTGCAATGCAGGCATTCTTACTCCATTTGACAATAAACACCAAACAGTACTTACGGTAGATGCTAGTGCAACAGGACTTGGAGCTGTCTTAGCTCAATTACACAATGGTCAAGAAAAGACTTTGGCGTTTGCATCTAGAACATTGACCACCTCTGAGAAAAATTATTCTGTTATAGAGAGGGAAACTCTAGCTGCTGCATGGGCCTGTGAATATTTTAGGACTTACTTGTGGAGATCCAAATTCACACTTAAATCAGACCATAGACCTCTTATCAAAGTATTATTACCTGGCGGAACTTCAAAGTGTTCAGCAAGATTAGCTAGGTTAGCTTCTCGACTTCAGGAAATTTGCTATAATGTAGTTTATATACAGGGTTGGAAAAATATACAAGCGGATTGCTTGTCTAGGCTATCTCTTGATTGGGAAATGGTTGATAAAAAAGCTGTTCTCAAAAAACAAAATGAAGGTGCAGTGGCTTGTGTTCAAGATGTTTTAAATGTGTATGACTCTCAAGCTATAACTAAAACCGAATGGATTGATGCAATGTCTAAAGACAATTCTATGTTAGAACTCAAAACGTTAATTCAATTAGGCTGTAAAAGAGAGAGTACTGTTTCCATTACGACCAGACCTTATGTCAAAATCTTAGATGAGTTGTCTGTATATGGAGATGTAGTGATAATGAGAGGTGATTTGTTTATACCTCCTGTTGTGTTAAGAAATAATCTGATCAAGTTGGCTCACGAAGGACACTTAGACCAAACTGAAATTAAGCAAAGACTCCGAGCAAATTGGTGGTGGCCAGGCATGGATGCCGATGTTGAATCTTGGGTCACAACATGTGAAGTTTGTAAAGAGAGTGACAAACGGTTAACAGTTGGAATTCAAGCCTCTTCAGGTCACATTGAGGATCCGGGCCGACCTTGGCACACTATCTGTCTAGACTTTATTGGACCCATGAATGGTCTTAAAGAAAGCTTACGTTTTGGTCTGGTGCTTGTTGACATTCACACGAAGTGGCTAATAGTTACATTTATTAAGAATATCACCACCTCAACCACCATTGATACTTTAAAAGACATTTGTGTGGTGGAAGGTGTGCCTTCAGTGTTACTAACGGATAATGGCACTCAGCTAACGTCTGATGAAATGAAGACATTTTTGTCTTCTTTTGGTATAAAACACATTTGTACGTCACTATATAATCCTCAAGGAAATGGCGTAGTTGAGAGAGCGAATCGCCTAGTCAAAGGTACTATCCAAATGGCAATTACGAGTAAAAAAGATGTTAGTGCAATGGTGTCAGAAATCCTCTGGGCATATCGGTCAAGTGTTCATAGTGTTACTAACAAAACACCATTTGAAAGGATGCGGGGAAGACTTCCTAGTACAAAACATATTCCCACCTGGATTAAGGACATTATATCAGAAAATCAGATATCTTCCAATCCATCTTTTACTCGTCAATCTCCTGAGAGCAACAAGAAGAAATTGGAGAGAAGAATATGTTCTGGTGACTGGGTTAAAATACGTACTGGAAGGCCAGGTTTACGTTTCTCAAAATTATTGGCTCCCTATAGGGTTAAAATGGCTTTACCATATTGTGTGGTGTTAGACAACGGTGACAAATGGAATTACAGACGTGTAGCTTTGTATAAAAAAATAATACAAATGTTCATGTCAAATCTAAGTCTTATGATGTTCCTTCCAACAACATATTTTTGTCTATACCTGACAATGATCTTATCCATAATTCTCAAGCTATCAATATTTCTCAAAGGGTTGTGCAAGGATGAGGTGATGCTCCTGCTTCTCCTGCTTCTCCTGTTAAACGTCTGCCAACAAGAGTGGTAAGAGATGTTGCTCCTTCTTCATCTGTTATTTGCCAACCAACAAGGGAGGTAAGACATTATAGAGGACGTCATCCTCCAGGTTATTTGAAAGATTACATTTGTACCTAAGTATGTTTTAAGGTTAAGCATATGTAACCTCTATTATTGCTATTTCTTTTCCTCCTTTAGCATTATTCATTCTTCTTGTATTTTCTTACTACTTTCTTATATTTTGTTCTTTAAGTCTTTACATTGTTATATGAGAAGAGGATATGTTGTAATCATCTTGTATGACTAATGCTTTGTGTGGAGTGTGCCTTGTGCGTTCCACATTCCAGGACTGGTTGCTGGTTCTTTACTTGGGCAGTTGAAGACCGGCTGACCAGGGGAGAGCCACGATTATTTCACCCAGGATCTTTTATCTTTATTAAAGTATACTTATTCTACAACAACCCACTTCCTGCATATTGAATTAACCTTTACAACAGAATACCTCTCTGTCAATCTTCCAAAAGGAAGCTAAAACCTTCCTAATGAGCAAATGTCTCCAATAACTCTCCTTTGTCGCGCATAGCCTTTTGTCATGACTTTTGTTTCTATGCATAATTTCCTGTACTGTTTGGTCCTTTACGTGAACTAATTTCTCACTTCTTCAAATGTTCTGTTGGTTCTCTCTGCTTTTTGCTAGCATATCTCCCCTCTTATACAATTGCTGTATTTATCGCTGATATGTCACTCTGCTGATGGTACTGTATTGATTATTGTATATAACTCTGGCTTTTGTCCTAATGTAGTCAATTCCCTAATCCCCATCCTTGTGTTTTGCCTGTGCCTAACCTGTACATAACATGTTATCCCTGTAAAGCGCTCTGATACCTTAACGGGTCACGTTTGTGCTCTATAAAACCTCAAATAAAAGAAATAAAAATAAAATACGTCTGTGTAAAAATATGGCAGATGGCAGCCTAAGGTTCACAGACAGCATGTGGGTCTTTGTATCGAAAGGCGTTTGACTTCAATGTGAACAGGCACCATTTTAAGAAGTCCTGAAAACAATAAAGTGTGAATGCCGCATCAGGGAAGAGTAATGTACTGCAGCCATATTGTACTGGTGGCACAAAATAATCAATTTAAAGGTGAGGAGAAAGGACTTCAGCTGATTTGTTTTCAACGTTTCTTTTATTCTGGTAAAGGAATGAAAATAGAGTGGCTTGGGCAGCATCTACCTGGTCTTAGCTCTTGATCTCGGTAGAACACTTGTGTAAACCCGCACTCATGAACAGCATTTCACCTCACTGAACAGAAATGGCTGCAAAACTGCTGAATGCAAACAGTGATTTTCAATACTAGTTTCAGCCTGCATTCCTCATGTTTTCACAGGTTCCTAACACAGTGATCCACATATGTCTTCTGGGGTTAAACTGTTCTTTCTACTTCTTGAGATGTGGGACCATATGTATCAAGCCTTTTGCGAATCGCAAAGGCAGAAATTCGCAGAATTTCGGACTTTGCAAATCGCAAACGGCCTTTTTGCATGTTTTGGGATGTATGAAACATTCCCAAAATAAGGTATGACAAAGATTGGCGATTCCTTATTTTGCCATAGCATTGATAGGAATCGCAATTTTGCGATTCCTTAAATACTATGTATGTAGCATTTTTGGGTTGCGAATATTGGTTAAGAATTCGCAAATTACCACCAACTTGTAGTTGATGGTAACTTGCAAATTCTTCAAAAAATGCACAATTTGGCATTTTTGAATGTGGCATGTGATGCACATACATGCCCATAGGGCATGTATGTGCGCCATATGCACACACACATGTACATTTCAGGGGTGCAGCAGGGTGTCTTTGAGACACCCCTGCACCCTTGAAATAATTCTCAAATTGCGATTAGCAAATTGCGAATTGGCAGTTTGAGAATTATTTCGCAATCATTCCTATGGGCCTCCTGGACCATAGGAATGCATTGGAAATTATTCCTTAATTGCGAATTTGCAAAATGCGAATTCGCAAATAAGGAAGATTAAGGATTCGCTAAAAAATAGCGAATTTCAGCATACATACCATTTTGCAATTCCTAAATAGCGATTCCTTATAAATCGCTATTTAGGAATCTCAAAAGGGTTTGTTGATACATATGGCCCTTAGTACTTAAAGAGTGCAGTAATGTGCAGTGGACAATTAAGGTGAAAAGTGATTTTTCAGTCCACTCTCTAAAGGTGGTTCTCACCTGTTCAGTAGGCCTAGCTGCAGCCTACTTCTCGGATTTATGAAGGGTTTTTCCATGTGGGTTGAACTCCATTTTCATTTTCAGGCTATAGGAAAAGAAAGTGAAGATAGCTCCAGGTGTGAAATGTTGGTTCTGTCTCACACCCAGCACCAACTTCAGCTGACTTCACCCCCACTTTAATGTTATGCTGGTTTGCCCATTTGAGTTACTGGCTCTCAGACAGATGTGTTAAGAACAACTGCTCACTTACTTCACTTTGAGGTTTGTTTTTGGTTTCCAAATAACTCCTGTCATCACGCAGACCACAAGATTTTATACATTTAGGGCCAGATTCATAAAGGCAAACTTTACGATTTTTTGCAATTCAGAAAGGATTTTTACGAGTAGTATCTTTACGACTGCGTAGTCTCCACACTCATGGTAGAGATTCGGCACGGAAAAAAATAGGCAGCCGTAAAGATCCTACTCGTGAAATTGCTTTGTGAAAAGCAAAACATCCTAAAATTACACAAAAGTTTTATATTACCTTTGTGAATCATGCCCTCAAACTTCTTCACAGTTTAAAACCTTCATACATTTAACAAATCATAACATGCTATAGCTACATCCTTACTTAATCTCTTTTCAAAGAAATAAATCTCTCTTAGCCTACCCTGTTATACCTATGTACATAGTACCAGTACTACACTATCAAAAGAAACACTTATTACATGTTTTCTACCACGTTAGGAAAGCCCAATATAACACCATATTCAGTATCACCATATAGTGCACTTCATCACCTTTCATGATTGGTTGTACTCGGAAAACAGTTCAGGAAGCTGTGCAACAGTGTCGCTCTGCTGTGTTTTCTTGTTTTTGACATATTTCCATTCACTTTGGCCTTTTGTTTGCTCATTCCAATAACTTCATGTAGTTTTACAGCTTTAATATAGCCTTATAGCCCGCCGTAGAGGGCTATACCAGCTATTAAAGGCCCTCTCCATCGTTAAAGGCCACGAGCCGAAGGCGAGGGCCTTTAAAAAGGGAGAGGGACATTAATAGCGGTATAGTGTCAAGCTATCCACGTCGTCCCTTACCTTGCCTTGATAGAAGCCTTCTTGGATGACGCAGATGATTTCGCAGAGACGCAAGGGACCAACTTCCCAAACCACTAACTAAAACTTACTGGTTTAAAAGTACAGCAAGGATTTAACTAGAAATTAGGGAGGAAGGCCGGTACTGGACGTTGAAGTGTTGAGTTTTGGGTCTTGCTGTCGACCTGCGAAGCAACAAGCACAAAAGACTTCACTATTCCGATCTACAGGATTTCTCCTAAGTATTCTGAGACTCTTTAACTAATCTAAACTAGGAACTAAAACATAGGCTGGAAGTTCGGACTTTTCCCCTACCTGCGATCAGTAAGACGTTAGCCTTCGTCCAGTATTTCTTTCTTGGTAGTGGTGATGAAGTCGTCAGACGTTCTCTAGGATGAGTGGTCAGCTTTCAGGCGGTCAGCTTGAATGATTAAGTCATACTAAAGTTAAAAATAAAAGGTTGGATTACTTTACATCCTTTTTAAGTCTTTTCGCAAACCTTCCTATCTATTCTACCACTTACTTGCTTTTTACTTCTTGTTTCTTTGACTTGGGTTCTTGTATTTTCCTCTAAGTTTCAAGAAAGAAAAGCATAGACAAAATGGCACACACAATCCTAATTCTTTCTTCAATCACCTTACATTAGGTACAGAACTAAATTCGCAATCTAAAAAACATTGCACAAAATATTTTACATTGAAATCCAGTAAACAAATATTCTTCCCACTATTCAGAGATAGTAAATCAGAAATGTCCAAAGTTTCTTCCTTGCATCTTCTTCTGCAAGTTTTAAAGTTTCCAAAAATTGTTGTTGACCTTTCTTGCGAAGGGCGCCTTAAATAAAAATGAAAGTACTTAGCTTTCTTGTACTTTGTCTTTCAGGGTCCTCAGTTCGGTTGACAGGAAGAAGCGCTGTGAATAGGAGCGTCCAGCCGATATAGAAAGCCTTCAGGTAAGTTCCATCTCCAGACGCGACCTTCCCCGGAAGAAATCAGAAGGCAAAGCGCCTTCTAGAAGGCTGGGTGCGGTTTAAATACCTGGCCGCACCCAGCCCCTCCCGGTTACGCACAAGAATGTGCGCGAAGACGGAATCTTCAGACCCCTCTCTGACGCGCACCAAAAAGGAGCGTGTGAGGGATGCGGGGAGAGAACAGTCAAACCTTCCCAGAGCGAAGGCTCAGATCTCGATAGTACTAAGTCCAGAGTCTTGAAATAAACATGATTAGACTGCAAGAAAACATGATTAGACCACAATAAACAGTGCAAGGCACAACAGATATAATACAGTAAGTCATGAGGCACGAAATGTCCGGTTTTACACACATCAAAACACACTGATTTTGAAGCGTGCGGGGCGCACGGGACAGGGGCGGGTTTCAATCTGGGGGAAAGGTGCATGTCTTTAAGGGGCATGTGTATTTACAAGAAGAGGGACACGGAATCATGACATATAGCCCATCTACGAAGGGCTATAAGGCTATTAGAACATTCTGTCACTAGAGGACAGAATGTTCTAACAAAAAAAACAACGCCTTTTGGGAGCGTGAGGGGATTGGAATCCCCTCAGGTTCCCTGAAGCCTTTGTTGACAGCCAGAGCTGTGAACAAAGAAACTTGGAATGTTGGAGCTCCAGGCTTATACCAGCCATTATAAGCCCGGAGCACTCCATTGTTTTCAATGAAGCTCCCAACATTCCAATGTTCTAATTATCAATATATAGTTAATGATTCTTTGTATTCTAATTCTACTTCAATAGAAAAGCTAGCACTTATTAGTTCTGCTGTTCCCAACGAGCGGGGTTGGCTGTCGGGCCCAGTCTCTGCCAGTCCCAGGGTCCATCCCAGACTCAGCTGGCTAGCACCCACTGTACACACCAACCAACACTCCAAGGCAGTCACCCCTTCCCCCTTGGGCTGTGCACAGCAGGGGGTTGGCCAAAGGACCTGGCCTGTGGTCAGGCCCTGCCCCCCACCAGTAGCGGTGGGTGGTGGGAGTAGCTGCCGGGCGGTGACGTGGGGAGTGGGTGGGGCAGGGTGGTGGGTAGTAATCTTTGGATAATGGAAGATTTCAGGTAAGTAAACATATAAATAAATAAAACTAATTTTGTTGCGTGCACTGCCACAATGATACTGCATAGCTGTGTAAGGTTCCTCGGTGTCAAATGTCATGAGTGATGTCATCGTTGATGTAATTTTACATGTCATAAGGGATGTAACATGTGTATCTTTATGCATGATGGGGAAGCAAGTGATGGGTAGTTCACCAAATTGTAACTGGTGCACTTTTGTTTTTTTATCGTTATTCCATAACTCATGCCAACGTCAAACTGTAACCTTATTTTAGCGTTGTTTTTTCAGTTAATTTCTAGTTTTTTGGGTTCAACACAAGTTATTCTTAGCCTCTAATGAAACTATAAAGGCACTTTAACCTTTTTATGTTTGTCTATCAAAGTGTGATTATTTTAAAATGAGGGAGCTGTTAAGATGGAAATAAACAGATGTGGAAGCAGAATGCTGTACTTATGCAGATGTTTCTCTCTTTACCTACTTTTAGGCGCTTTAAATGTACTGTGGTTTTCAATTCAATGACTTTTCTGTTTCAGAACTGGATTTCCCTGACATCATTTCAGAACTCCCTATGTCCTCAACTGAGAGTTCTCAGAGTGTCAGTTGACGTCACTTGGTGGATGAGGTTTCAATCCACCACTTATCATACCCCCCTCTTGCCTCAGGAGTCTCTTCTCCCAAGGAGATTCCTGTGTTTCACACTGGAGACGAGCTCATTGACTTTGTGGGGGAACCCTAGCAAGACAAACTGAGGGAAAAAGTGATGCACTACATTATGGAAATTTTTCTCTGAATCAATTATCTTTTGGAGAAAATCGGTTTCTGGGTTCAAGTCTGTTACAGAGGTTATCAAACTCAGGCAAATATTTATACCGATCTGAGTGCCCCAAGTGGAACGCAATGCCCCAAGTGGAACGCAACGCTCCAGGGGAACTCAACACCACAGTGGAACGCAACACCCCGAGGGAACACAATGCCACAGTGGAACATAACGCCCCAGGGGAACTTAATGCCCCAGTGGAACGCAACGCCCCTGGGGAACTCAATGCCACAGTGGAACACAACGCCCCAGGGGAACTCAATGTCCCAGTGGAACACAACGCCCCCAGGGAACTCAAAGCCACGGTGGAAGGCAATGTCCCAAGGGAACTCAACACCACAATGGAACGCAACGCCCCAGGGGACCTCAACACCACAGTGGAACGCAACATCCCAGAGGAATTCAGCACCACAGTGGAACGCAACGCCCCAGGGGAACTCATTGCCACAGTAGAACGCAACGCTCCAGGGGAACTCAACACCACACTGGAATGCAATGCCCCGGGGGACCTCAACGCCAAAGTGGAAGGCAGCGTCCCAAGGGAACTGAACGCTACAGTGGAATGCAATGCCCCTTGGGAACTCAACGCCACAGTGGAACGCAACGCCCCAGGGAAACAAACGCCACAATGGAAAGCAACGTCACAAGGGAACTCAATGCCACAGTGGAACACAACGCCCCAGGGGAACTCAATGCCCCAGTGGAGCACAACTCCCCCGGGGAACTCAAAGCCACAGTGGAAGGCAATGTCCCAAGGGAACTCAACACCACAGTGGAACGCAACATCCCAGAGGAATTCAACACCATAGTGGAACGCAACGCCCCAGGGAACTCAACGCCACAGTGGAATGCAGTGCCACAGGGGAACTCAACGCCACAGTGGAATGCAACGCCCCTGGGGAATTCAATGCCACAGTGGAACACAACGCCCCAGGGGAACTCAATGCCACAATGGAAAGCAACGTTCCAAGGGAACTCAATGCCACAGTGGAACACAGCACTCCAAGGGAACTCAATGTCCCAGTGGAACACAACGCCCCCGGGGAACTCAAAGCCACAGTGGAAGGCAACGTCCCAGAGGAATTCAACACCACAGTGGAACGCAACGCCCCAGAGGAACTCAACGCCACAGTGGAAGGCAGTGTCCCAAGGGAACTGAACGCTACAGTGGAATGCAAAGCCCCAGGGGAAGTCAACGCCACAGTGGAACGCAACGCCCCAGGGGAATTCAATGCCACAGTGGAACACAACGCCCCAGGGGAACTCAATGCCACAATGGAAAGCAACGTTCCAAGGGAACTCAATGCCACAGTGGAACACAGCACTCCAAGGGAACTCAATGTCCCAGTGGAACACAACGCCCCCGGGGAACTCAAAGCCACAGTGGAAGGCAACGTCCCAGAGGAATTCAACACCACAGTGGAACGCAACGCCACAGGGGAACTCAACGCCACAGTGGAATGCAACGCCCCAGGTGAACTCAAACCCACAGTGGAAGGCAACGTCCCAAGGGAACTCAACACCACAGTGGACTGCAATGCCCCAGGGGAACTCAATGCCACAGTGGAACACAACACCCCAGTGGAACTCAACGCCACAGTGGAACACAACACCCCAGTGCAACTCAATGCCACAGTGGAACACAACACCCCAGGGGAACTCAACGCCACAGTGGAACACAACACCCCAGGGGAACTCAACGCCAACGTGGAACTCAACGCCCCATGGGAACTCAACGCCACAGTGCAACTCAATGTACCAGTGGAAGTCAATGCCACAGTGGAAGGCAACGTCACAAGGGAACTCCATGCCACAGTGGAACGCAGCGCCCCAGGGGAACTCAACGCCACAGTGGAATGCAACATGTGTGTTTAGGTTGGTTGAGGTGCCTGTCAAGTGTTCCACATCAGAACAGCCAGCAGGGAAATGCAATTAGTGCGTTCCAAGCGCATGTATCGCCGTCGACATAATCCAAGTCAATCTTACCCACAGTGAAATGCATTGTGTGCTTTCTAAGCTAGTTTTAGGTTAACATGAATATCATGT
Source organism: Lissotriton helveticus (assembly GCF_964261635.1). NCBI lineage: Eukaryota > Metazoa > Chordata > Amphibia > Caudata > Salamandridae > Lissotriton > Lissotriton helveticus. Next base: position 1,176,528,507 of record NC_136072.1, on the reverse strand, counting down.
AGCGTACATCTTGACAGCATTGTAACGTGATGTGTTTGCCTGTCTCAGCAGTTCAGACATGTCTAGTTGGACGATAAATTCAAACTATGACCATATTCATGACCTGTGTGGTGCAGGGCAGCGCAGCAAGACACCTTGATGTAGTGCCTTGCCTCACAAGGAAGGGGCAGGACTGCTCGGTGTTTATTCAATATGGCGCATTCCTGTCCTTTTCCTTGTACTTGGCGCCATTTTGGCAGCCTAGCACCAGCGCAGGCACACTTACACCATCGTGTAAGGCTGTGAGTATTAATAGGAGGGATTATTTTTGTGCAGGAAGGTGCCCCTTCTTGCATTAAAAAAATCATAGGAAGCACATTCCTGCTGGATGCAGCACACACAGAAAGAGGAAAAACAAGGAGAAATGAAGATATTTCTCCTTGTTACATCTCACCGGGGGAGATGTATCTTTTTGGCACATTCCCAGGATTACAACGTTTTTTAAATCACGGAATGCATCAAAATACCGTGGGACTTGCGTGGGAACACCCATGCAACACCCATGGATGACCGACCCAGGGCAGAGTAACGCAACACAGCGATTTGCGTTGTGCGGCGTTACTCCATATTTTTAAAGGCACGCAAAGTGGCTTCAGAAATATGACTCACAGTTTGCATCGCTCTTGTACTGCGCTTCTTCGTTCACGAGTGACACAAACCGGGTCTTAAATATGGCCCTATGTGCCACTCTCACTAACCTGTTGCATGACAGTGAGCCCCTCTCACAGTTTAAGCAAACTTATAGTATTATTTGACTGTCTCATCAGGGCATCACATATGTCTGTGAGTCAGGGCAGACCCAGACACAGTGAAGCTACCAATTTAAATTTAAACTAGTAAATCGTGGCACCTAAGAACTGCTATTTATTTGCTTCCTGCTTTCGCCCAACAGCAGCTAGACCCCGCACTTCCTTAACCACATGGTTACGGTATATGCATGGTTAACGCATGTGTGGTAGTGCTTGCATTGTTGGAACACACGTGGCTCTGTCCGCAATGTTGCGACTGTTTCTTGCTATTTACTACAGAGATGTCTTATTTGATGCCTAACTTTTGATGCATCATTTTTATTCATGCTATCATCTTTACTATGCTCTATTATATATAAAAAATAAAAAACAAACATTGTTGCCCTGCCATTTCTTGGGAAGGAAGGGGCATATTATCGAATAGGGCGTTAGAAATTCTCGCCCTTTTAGCGGCAGAAAACTGCTGCTAAAGCGGCGATAATGGGCTTGATGATATGGCCTTGTGAATTCCAATAGAAAACCCATGTTCTGGTGTGAACATGGGCTTCTATTGGAATTCTCCAGGGCACATTATCTAGCCCATTATCACCGTTTTAGCTGCAGTTTTCTGCTGCTAAAACTGCGATACTTTTAACGCCCTGCTTGATAATATGCCGGAAGTTCTTTTAAAAAGTTACACTGTTAAATTATTCCTCGGTAGAGCATCGAACAGTTGCATTGTTTCATGCTGAAGATCAGTCGGTACTGGACAATCGTCCAGAATTAAGCCAAGTAGATGGCAATGGGTTGAATGAAATTTAGATTTCCTTAAACGCGTGATTTAGACTATTTACCAAGACTAAATACAATTTTGGAAAAGTACTATTTGGACAAAAAAACCTAAGTAAATGATGAATCAATGGGGGAATACATAACAGATTTGAGAAAATTATCAGCAACTTGTATATTTTTAGCATCCCAAGACGAATAGGAGACAATTATATATCGCACTGCAAGTCACACAAGAATAGGGAAGAGTTGTGGCTCAAAGATGATCCATTTCTTGATGATGCTATTTAACAGAAAAATGAGGTGAACACATGCTAAGCTGTGTAAAAGAGGTAATCACAAAAAAAAGATACATTGAGTGAAAAAAATGTGAGATGTGAATATTGTAAAGACAAAATTCAACATATACATACTCTTGCACTGTGATGCATCATTTAAGAGTGACACAAACTAGGCGGCCGATTACGATGGCGGACGGACCTGAGTCCGTCCGCCACCATAGAGTAGGAGGGACCGTCCGCAGGAGCTGCGGCGGTCCCTCCGTGCAGATTAGGATGTGACCGTCAGGGTGGCGGTCACAACCTCAATCTTTAACATTGCGGCAGGTGCAGCTTCAAGCTGCACCCGCCGCAATGTTAAAAATGCATGCACGGCATTTGAGTGCACAAAGCAGCAGGCACCGCGCGGTGCCTGCCGCTTTGTCCACGCAAATGCAGGGCGGGACCATAGGTACCCCCCATGTGCACCCCCCACCCCCCTTTCACCGAAGTGAAGCTCCGTATGCTTTTCCACGGCGGAAAAGCCGCCATGAAAAAGCATACTTTGTACTCCATCCTAATACGGATGGCGGTGTCTGATAGACACCGGCAGCCATGTTAATGCTTTTCCGCCGCGGTCGAAGGCGACCGCGGCGGAAAAGCGGAGGACAGATTGTAAGACCCACCAGCCATCCTAATTTGGCGGTGGCTCTTTCAAGCCTCTGCGGCGGATTTCCCGCATCCTCCGGGCCAGCGGTGGCTTCCGCCGGCCCGGTGGATGCGGGAAATCCGCCATCGTAATAGGCCCCCTGGTCTTAAATGTGGCCCTATGTGCCACTCTCACTAACTTGTTGCATGGCAGTGAGCTCCTCTCACCGTTTAAGCAAACTTATAGTATTCTTTGACTGTCTCATCGGGCATCACATATGTCCATGATTAAGGGCAGACCCAGGCACAATGAAGCTACCAATTTAAATGTAAACTAGTAAATGGTAGCACCTAAGATCTGCAATTCATTTGCTTCCTGCGTTCGCCCAACAGCAGCTTGACCATGCACTGCCTTAACTACGTGGTTAAGGTATATGCACGGTTAAGGCACGCGTGGTAGTGCTTGTATTGTTGGAAAACACGTGGCTCTGTCCGCAGTGTTCCGACTGTTTCTTGCTATTTACTACAGAGATGTCTTATTTGATGCCTAACTTTTGATGCCTCATTTTTATCTATGCTATCATCTTTACTATGCTCTATTATATTTAAAAAATAAAAAACAAACATTGCAGCCCTGCCATTTCTTGGGAAGGAGGTTCTTTTAAAAAGTTACACTCTCAAATTGTTCCTCGGTAGAGCACCAAACAGTTGAGAAAATGCATTCTGTGGTTCACTTTTTTAAGTTTAAATAAATAAAAATGGTATCAATATGCAAATAGTTACTCCTCACAGTTTTTTCTTTCACACACTGATGAACCAAACCTCACTATAACAAATGGAGGAAGGTATTACTGAACTACGCAGGAGTATGAGTATGTGGCACCAATGTATGTGCAGCGAGTAAACCAGCACCACAGTTCCATTGTTTCATGCTGAAGGTCAGTCGGTACTAGACAATCTTCCAGAATTAAGCCACGTAGATGGCAATGGGTTGAATACAATTTAGATTTCCTTAAACGCGTGATTTACACTATTTACTAAAACTAAATACAATTTTGGAAAGGTACTATTTGCACAAAAAACATGAATAAGCGATGAATCCATGGGGGAATACTTAACAGATTTGAAAAAGTTACCAGCAACTTGTCCATTTTAAGCATCCCAAGAAGAATAAGAGACCAAATTCCAAGATGATCCACTTCTTGATGATGCTATTCAACAGCAAAAAGAGGTGAACACATGCTAAGCTCTGTAAAAGAGTTAAGCACAAAAAAAAAGTGAAAAAATGTGAGATGTGGATATAGTAAAGACAACATTCAAAATATGGATATATTGGTTAATAATTAATAATCTGAGAGTTCTCAGAGTGTCAGTTGACGTCACTTGGTGGATGAGGTTTCAATCCACCACTTATCGTACCCCCTCTCGCCTCAGGAGTCTCTTCTCCCAAGGAGATTCCTGTGTTTCACACTGGAGACGAGCTCATTGACTTTGTGGGGGAACCCCAACAAGACAAATTGAGGGAAAAAGTGATGCACTACATTATGGAACATTTTCTCTCAATCAATTATCTTTTGGAGAAAATCGGTTTCTGACTGGCTTCAAGTCTGATACAGAGATGGTCCTTTAAAGTTTTTTAAAAATGATCAAACTCAGGCTAATATTTATACCGATCTGAGTGCCCCAGTGGTACGCAACGCCCCAAGTAGAACGCAATGCCCCAAGTGGAACGCAACGCTCCAGGGGAACTCAACGCCACAGTGGAACGCAACACCCCGGGGGAACTCAATACCCCAGTGGAACACAACGCCCCAGGGGATTTCAATGTCCCAGTGGAACACAACGCCCCAAGGGAACTCAAAGCCACAGTGGAAGGCAATGTCCCAAGGGAACTTAACACCACAGTGGAACGCAACGCCCTAGGGGACCTCAACACCACAGTGGAGCGCAACATCCCAGAGGAATTCAGCACCACAGTGGAACGTAACGCCCCAGGGGAACTCACTGCCACAGTAAAACGCAACGCCCCAGGGGAACTCAACACCACAGTGGAATGCAACGCCCCGGGGGACCTCAACACCACAGTGGAAGGCAGCGTCCCAAGGGAACAGAACGCTACAGTGGAATGCAATGCCCTTTGGGAACTCAACGCCACAGTGGAACTCCACGCCCCAGGGAACTCAACGCCACAATGGAAAGCAACGTCCCAAGGGAACTCAACGCCACAGTGGAACACAAATCCCCAGGGGAACTCAATGCCCCAGTGGAGCACAACGCCCCCGGGGAACTCAAAGCCACAGTGGAAGGCAACGTCCCAAGGGAACTCAACACCACAGTGGAATGCAACATCCTAGAGGAATTCAACACCACAGTGGAAGGCAACGTCCCAGAGGAATTCAACACCACAGTAGAATGCAATGCCCCAGGGGAAGTCAACGCCACAGTGGAACGCAGCACCCTAGGGGAACTCAACACCACAGTGGAAGGCAACGTCCCGAAGGAACTCAACGCCACAGTGGAACGCAACGCCCCAGGGCAACTCAATGCCATGGTGGAACGCAACGCCCCTGGGGAACTCAACACCACAGTGGAAGGCAGCGTCCCAAGGGAACTCAACGCCACAGTGGAATGCAACGCCACGGGGGAACTCAACGCCATAGTGGAATGCAATGACCCAGGGGAACTCAAAGCCACAGTGGATGGCAACGTCCCAAGGGAACTCAACACCACAGTGGACTGCAATGCCCCAGGGGAACTCAATGCCACAGTGGAACACAGCACCCCAGTGGAACTCAACGCCACAGTGGAACACAACACCCAGGGGAAGTCAACGCCACAGTGGAACACAACACCCCAGGGGAACTCAACGCCAACGTGGAACGCAACGCCCCAGGGGAACTCAACGCCACAGTGGAACTCAACGCACCAGTGGAAGTCAATGCCACAGTGGAAGGCAACGTCACAAGGGAACTCCACGCCACAGTGGAACGCAACACCCCAGGGGAACTCAATGCCACAGTGGAATGCAACATGTGTGTTTAGGTTGGTTGAGGGGCCTGTGAAGTGTTTTCCCCATCAGAACAGCCAGCAGGGAAATGTAATTAGTGCGTTCCAAGCACATGTATCGCCGTCGTCATAATCCAAGTCAATCTTACCCACAGTCAAATGCATTGTGTGCTTTCTAAGCCAGTTTTATGTTAACATGAATATCATGTAGCATACATCGTGACAGCATTGTAACATGATGTGTTCGCCTGTCTCAGCAGTTCAGACGTGTCTAGTTGACGCAGACAAGTAAATGGACAAAAAATTCAAACTATGACCATATTCATGACCTGTGTGGTGCAGGGCAGCGCAGCAAGACACCTTGATGTAGTGCCTTGCCTCACAAGGAAGGGGCAGGACTGCTCGGTGTTTATTCAATATGGCTCATTCCTGTCCTTTTCCTTGTACTTGGCGCCATTTTGGCAGCCTAACACCAACGCGTAAGGCTGCGAGTATTAGTAGGAAGGATTATTTTTGTGCAGGAAGGTGCACCTTCTGCAATTAAAAAAATCCTAGGAAGCACATTCCTGCTGGATGCAGAACACAGAGAAAGAGGAAAAACAAGGAGAAATGAAGATATTTCTCCTTGTTACATCTCACCAGGGGAGATGTATCTTTTGTCACATTCCCAGGTTTACAACGTGTTGTAAATCACGGTATGCATCAAAATACCGTGGGAGTTGCGTGGGAACACCCATGCAACACCCATGGATGACTTGCCCAGGGCAGATAACGCAACACAGCGATTTGCGTTGTGCGGCGTTACTCCATATTTTTAAATGCACGCAAAGTAGCTTCAGAAATATGACTTACAGTTTGCATCGCTCTTGTACTGCGCTTCTTCGTTCACGAGTGACACAAACCGGGTCTTAAATATGGCCCTATGTGCCACTCTCACTAACTTGTTGAATGACAGTGAGCCCCTCTCACAGTTTAAGCAAACTTATAGTATTCTTTGACTGTCTCATCAGGGCATCACATATGTCTGTGAGTAAGGGCAGACCCAGACACAGCAAAGCTACCAATTTAAATTTAAACTAGTAAATCGTGGCACCTAAGAACTGCTATTTATTTGCTTACTGCTTCCGCCCAACAGCAGCTAGACACCGCACTGCCTCAACCACCTGGTTAAGGTATATGCACGGTTAACGCATGCATGGTAGTGCTTGCATTGTTGGAACACACGTGGCTCTGTCTGCAATGTTCCGACTGTTTCTTGCTATTTACTACAGAGATGTCTTATTTGATGCCTAACTTTTGATGCCTCATTTTTATCTATGCTATCATCTTTACTATCCTCTTTTATATTTAAAAAATAAAAAACAAACATTGCAGCCCTGCCATTTCTTGGGAAGGAAGTTCTTTTAAAAAGTTACACTGTCAAATTGTTCCTCGGTAGAGCACCAAACAGTTGAGAAAATGCATTCTGTGGTTCACTTTTTAAGTTTAAATAAATAAAATGGGTATCAATATGCAAATAGTTACTCCTCACAGTTTTTTCTTTCACACACTGATGAACCAAACCTCACTATAACAAATGGAGGAAGGTATTACTGAACTACGCAGGAGTATGAGTATGTGGCACCAATTCATGTGCAGCGAGTAAACCAGCACCACATTGCATTGTTTCATGTTGAAGGTCAGGTGGTCCTAGACAATCTTCCAGAATTAAGCCAAGTAGATGGCAATGGGTTGAATAAAATTCAGATTTCTTTAAACACGTGATTTACACTATTTACTAAAACTAAATACAATTTTGGAAAGGTACTATTTGCACAAAAAACATGAACAAGCGATGAATCCATGGGGAATACATAACAGATTTAAAAAAGTTACCAGCAACTTGTCCATTTTAAGCATCCCAAGAAGAATAAGAGACCAATTTATTTCACACTACAAGTCAGACAAGAATAGGTAAGAGCTGTGGCTCAAAGATGATCCACTTCTTGATGATGCTATTCAACAGCAAAAAGGGGTGAACCTAAGCTAAACTCTGTAAAAGAGTTAAGCACTAAAAAAAAAGTGAAAAAAATGTGAGAAGTGGATATAGTACAGACAAAATTCAACATATTGATACATTGGTTATTAATATAGTTTTTTATTTTTTTAATGTGTTTTAGTTTAATTTATTGGGTGTACTATTATTTATATGTTACTTTTTTAAATAGAGCTTGTAATTTTAATTGATTTTGACATTTTTTTTTAAATATATTTTATTGATAACACAAGCAATAAAGAATTACACAAATAAGTCAGTTAATCCATTATAACCATAGCAAAAACGTAAGATTCAAAAAGTACAGAGAACATTTGAGAGAAAAAAAAAAAGGGACAAAAGCAAAGGGCAAGTCACAAGACAAATAACAAACACATCAGGTCTGACCTGCAAAAAGAATTCCCCAGATTTTATCTATTTTCTTAAGTGAGCGATACCCTCTTCTTTTAGCTAAAGCAAATTCCATATCGTATATTTCGTTCACCAGAAACCACCATTCGGTTACATGAGGTGGTTTATCTGATATCCATGCCCTTGCAATGATCAGTCTAGCGCATGATAACAAAATAAAAAGCAAATCTTTAAATGGAGCAGTGGTTGGTTGTAAACCTAGAAGTATCATCTCAGCTGATAATGGGGAGCAGATCAGTTGTTTCTGCTTCAGAATATTTTCTAGGTTTTCCCAGAATGTGCGCAGAATTGGGCATGAGACGATCATATGCTCCAGGTCGACAGCCAATAGGTTACATTTCGGGCATTGTGTGCGGTCGCTAGGAGCATTATTACTGGTCCACTTAGAAATTTGTGGCAGAGTATAGTATAGCTGGCACACAGTCTTGTAGGCTTGGAGTTTTAAACTAGATGAGTGGACAAGGTTGTCAATGTTGTTTAAAAAAGAAGAGATGTTGTTTGCTGATATACCCATCCCCAGTTTAGAAGCCCATTTTTGTGCCAGCTTAGGGCAATCATCTGTTTTAAATTGGCTGAAGCATTTATAGCCTAGACTAATTATAGATTTGTTCCCCCCCCCATAGATACATACCCAAATGTCTGAGTCTAAAATATCTTTAAGCTTCATTTTACCAACCAAAAAATCACGTATCTGTATATATTTAAATTGCATATTTTTGGGTAGTTTATAAAGTAATCTAAGTGTTTCAAACTCTAAAAAGCCAGTTGAACCATATAAGTCACCCAACTTAGCTATGCCTAGATTAGCCCCTATTTTACCAACCGAATCGCTAAAAATGCCCGGTAAACCCGGATTATTCCAAAGTGTTAGGTGAGGATGGAAAAATGAAGTCTTGTCAATAGCCATTATTATATTCCATATTCAAACCGCATCTTTAGCGGTCTTAAACCTGACTCTCTTATAGTAATTCTGGTCATTAGCTCTTGCAAGGAATTGTATGGAGTTGAATCCCAGCAAAAATTGGTGAAAGTAATACCGGTTACTAGAATTGAAGAGGCTGCGGATTCGACCCAGAAAAGAAGCGTAGAAATAATTTCTAAAGTCTGGGAAGTTGAGGCCTCCTTTAATAAATGATAACTTCAAAGAAGAGAGTGTCCTACGATTTTTTTTATAAGCACATACGAAGCTTCCAAGAATACCATCTAATTTTCAAAAAAATGAATTATTGACAAACAAAGGGATAGACCTAAACAAGTACAAAAATTGGGGTAGAATATTCATTTTAATAAGATTTATCCGTCCAAACAAATTTAGGGGGATCTTATGCCTTTTTTTAAGGAGCACTGCAGTATCTCTTAGTAAAGTATCATAATTAAGTGTCTTGATGTCCCTAGTATTAGATGTAATTTTAATGCCTAAATAAGTAGCAGTGTGACAAATACCCATGACTGGAACTCTTGGTTTATAGTTTACGATAATTTGCGTTTTACTCAGGTTTAATTTATATCCGGAAACAACACCAAAATCATCTGCTTCTTTAATAATTCCAGGCATAGCTTCTGTCACATCAGTTGTATATATTGCCAAGTCGTCAGCATACGCTGTAATTTTAAGTGAATTAATACCGTGAACAAATGGTTTAATACGTTCTTGGGACTGTATCGCATTAATGAATGGCTCCATAGATAGAGCAAATAAAAGTGGTGAGAGGGGGCACCCTTGACGAGTGCCTCTTTGAATTGGAAAATTAGGGGATAGCAAATTAGCATATCCTATTTTTGCATTAGGGTAGTCATAAAGTGCCTGTATTCTTGTTAGAAACTGAGTCTTGAAACCAATTTCTTTAAGAGTTGCCCATAGATAATCCCACCCAACTCGGTCAAATGCTTTTTCTGCATCAAGTAATACCATACCGAGTGGGGAGGGATTAGTAGCTGCAACATCAAACGCTGTGATATCCATGTTAACATGTGCAGTTGTGTCTCTGCCTGTCACGAAACCATGTTGATGTTGACTGACTAGCTTAGGCATGAGAGGAGCTAGTCTCATGGCTAATAATTTAGCGTATGCTTTAGCATCAATATTAATCAAAGAGACGGGCCTATAGGATCCACATTCTGCCGGTGTTTTGTTCTTTTAAAAGAAAAAACAGGATCTCTGCGGTTTTCCAGGAATTAGGGGCCGTACCAGCTTCACCTAGCTGATTAATAACGGAGCATAGCAAAGGTAATAGTTCATCGCTGCAAATTTTGTCAATTTCAATAGGAAGCGTGTCCTCTCCAGCTGCTTTCCCCAAAGGAAGAGAAGAGATAGCAAGTTTTAATTCCGCAAAAGTACATTTTTTTCCAGTTCTTCCATCTCTTCTGATTCCCTTTCTAGTGCCCAGTTCTTTCTAATATATCTCTGCACGGTGTCTATCGTAGGAGAATGTTCCGGAGTATAGAGTTTGCTATAGTACGTAACAAATTGTTGTAAAATTTGTTCTGGCTGAGTGTAATTAACTTCATCAGCCCCTTTTATATTTTTAATTAGGGAGCTAGCTCTATCCTCCGCAATTTTATAGGCAAGAATCTTGCCGATTCTGTCCCCACTCTCATATTGTGATAATTTATATTTCTGGAGCTTGGAACTAATTCTTTCTCTTAAAATTTTTTTAGGCTTGGATCGTAACGTAATTAATTTAAGTTCTAGTTGATTTTTATTTGGTGTGGAAGATACCCCCATATCCTCTTGTCTAATAATTTCTGCCAGATGTTTTTCCAATGACCGAATATTTGATGTTATTTCCTGGATCTCATTTTTAGTATTCTGCCTAATTATAAACTGATGGGTGAACCCTCTAATATTCGCTTTACAGGCATCCCATACATAAATGAGTTGAGCGGAGTTTATATTAAACTCCAGAAAATCTTTAATGTTCTTTTTCAACTGAGTAATAAATACTGAATCTGACAGCAAGTATCTGGGAAATGAAAATTGCCTAACTTCTTGTTTTTTGGAAGTAATATTAAACTGTAAAAGAATGGGGTTGTGGTCAGAGGTTACTCTGGGGCAGATCACCATTTTACAATCTTCAAGTATGTTATCAGAGGCCCAACCCATGTTAATGCGCGAGCACATTTTAAGTGGTGCTGAGTAATATGTATATCCTGCCAACATAGGATGAGGATTCCTCCATATATCCTTTAAATTATGTATACAAGAAAGCTCTAAAATAGCAGCTCTAGTCTTACGCATACGTTGAGATGGGGTACGCTTTGTAGTGTCCTTTGCGTAATAAATGACGCAATTGAAATCGCCCATTAATATTGGCTCCCCCTCCCAGTCTAATAGTTCTATGTTGAGTCGGTCAAAAACCGCTGCGTCGTCATTATTTGACCCATACAACGCACATAAAACATATTTACAGTTTGGTAAATTAAGTTGTGAAATTGCCCACCGGCCAGCTTTATCGGAGGCTGCTCTAAGAATTTCTACCTTAAATACTCTTTTCTTCGGTATGGCCACTCCCCGTATTGAACCGTCTAAAGTTGTGCATGTGACTAGCTCATACTCCCCTTGTTTCATCAATTTTCTATCCTGAAAGCGAATATGGGTTTCATTTAGGAGTGCGAAATGAGGATTATACATTTTAAGTTCTTCAAAAACCAGTTGCCTTTTGCTTTTATTATTAAGACCTGAAACATTCCAGGCTAAACAGTTAATTTGATACATATCTTACTTCAAATATGTTCTGATTTCCCAACCTAATCTGAAAAAAAGTGTTTCTGCTCACTCTGTACCTTAAATCTTCTATGCTTGTGTCATCTATTTTCACCATTAGCCCCCCCACCCTCCATCCCTCTTCCCCTGCCCCTACCGTCCAACCCTTGGAACCCCCCCCCCCGAGAAGTACCTACCAGGAAGCCTCCTTCTATCAACTGCTGCCGCTGACAGGGCTGCCATCCAGAAAGGTCTCCTCAATAACCCCCCTCCCTCCGTATTGAACTCATACAAAAACTAAATATCAGAAGGTGCCTTAATGGCCTAAAGATAAGCAAAGAAGCTTAGCATTAAACATTTAGGTGTTTGAATCAATCTTTGAAAGAATCTGCTCAGCCTCTTTAGCGTCATTAAAGAAGTAAGTGTGCCCAGATTTCACAACTTTGAGGCGAGCAGGATCTTGAAGATAAACCAGTGCCCCCCGAGATTTAAAAGGGTCGATCAATTTGCACAGTTCCCATCGTCTGTCCATAGTGACCTTGCTAAGATCAGATCTCACAAAGAAAGTTACGTTATCCAGTGTCACAGGTGTATTTGGTCTGGCTTTAATTGAAACCGCTTGTCTTGGTAAGACGTTGCCAAAATAAATCAAGATGGGGCGCGGGTATTTACTCTCCTTGTTTCTAGAAAATATTTCTAGTCTATGTACACGCTGGAGTTGGGAATCCCAATCCCAGTCGGACAGGTCGGGAAATGCCCTTTGAAACAATGTAACCATGTAAGACCTGGCATCGGAGCCCTCCGATCCTTCGGGTATTCCAACAAGTCTCAGATTCTGCCCCCTTTGCCTATTCTCTAAATCCTCTACTTTATTCTGTAAAGCCACTATATCTTTATTATGTTGGTCGGTTGAGGTCATTGTAGTAGTTAAAGATTCCTCCACCTCAACCACCCTTTGCTGTAATTCTTCGATCTCTTTTGTAACTCCATTCAGTTTGCTGGTAACTTCTTGTAAGCAATTCTGCATTTTACTGTTATCTTCCCTTAATTGAAGAAACTGTAGCTGAGCCTCTTGCCGATGTTCCATTAGTGTCTTAAGAATTAAATCCAAAGAAGATACTGCTGAGGGAGCCGTAGAAAAGCAAAGAGATATAGCAGTTAAAGCTTCTTCTCTAAAGATGGTTGGAGATAGGGGTTTATCTGTCTGACACAGTGTGATATGACCCCATAGGCGGTGTACTACCGGGAAGAGCTCCCGTTGAAGAAACCACCAAGGGATCTGATGATACAGTGTTACTAGGGGAAGTAATTTGAGAGTTCTTCGAGCTGTCTCTCTCTGTAGGTCTAGCTCCAGATAGCCGCAGAGCCATGCTCCTGACACTCCCTTTGGCTTGCATCTACTTACGCAAGGGGCTCTGGTCTTTGATCGCCTTCCCTCGAGTTGTAGAGGTCAGTGCAGCAGATACAGTTGAAAAGTTCATATTCCTCCCTTTCTTGACTTTACTCTTTGCCTTCCCCTTTCCTTTTTTAATGCCCGAGGATTTGCAACCACCTAATAGTGTAGAATTGCGCTCTGTGTCTTCTTCATCTATATCCCCTCCTTCCCCTCCTTCCACCAGTTCCTTGTACTCATCACTGGAATTTTCTTCTTGTGTTTCTTCGCGTATTTCGGTATTGCCGGTGTCGGCTCCTCCTACCGCTGTGGTTATAGAATCCGTTACTTTGTAAGATTGTGTTGGTAAGGCTTGTGAAGTGGATGAGGTGACCGCAGTAGCGGCAATAGCTCCCACTAAAGCAATATTGTTGGGCTTCGGTTACATAAGTTATCTCCAAGTCGAGATCCTCAACATGCATCATATCCTCATTAACATCGCTCGTAATTGCCACATTCTTGTCATTCTTATCTTGTTTCTGTATTGAATTCTGTGTGTTACAGATCCCCGCCAAAGCCTCTCTGCTAACTGCGGTGATCTCCACTGTCTCATTAGTATCAGCCTCAGCCTCAGCCCCTGCATCATTGTTTCTACCCCCTTGGTTAGTCACGGTATTAGCAACTTTGTTGTCCTGCATATCTTTGTCCTTATCCTTATTTTTACATTTTGCCGGGGTATTTTTATCTTTTGGGGCCACAAACACAGGGAGGCGGATAACTTGTAGCTTACCGCCTTGCAAGTCAGTGTTGCCGGGTCTCTCAGCTCTTTCGGGAGAACTCATCGCCGGTCATTTTTACTGCTCCTGGGATCATCGGTTTTGCCGGCACCACAGCCCCCTCTTCTGCTTTTTCTTCCAGGGGAGTGCCTCTCACCGCTCTGTTTGTCCACGGTGCGTTTTTAGGTGCCATCAGTTCACTATTGTTCCGCCTCCTTCAGTTTCGCGCCACAGCGGATCTCACAGCGGCTATCGCAGTCACCGGCAGCACCAAACCGCCACCACCGGCACCACCAGGCCCGGCCAATCAAACTCGGACTGTATGAGCGTCCGCGAAGTCTCGCAGCCTTCAGGAGTTGAAGCCGACAAAACCGATTCTGTGTCAGTTTGTTAATCTGTAAGTCTGTGCTGTGACTCGCCACATTATTCTGCAGCCTGCACCTTCCTTATCCTTCTCAGCAAAATCTTTGAAATTTTAGTCAGCGAGTATCGCCAGTATCTTAGAGTTCAGGGAGTCATTGTCAGAGCGTCCTCACTGCGGTGCTTTCAATCCGCCATCTTGCTTCCCCAATCAATTATGATTTTGACATTTTTATTTAATTTGAAATAGTAATTTATAGTTTCCTAGTGGGTTGTTGAATTTCTAGTGGGATAGGGTAGGAAGTAATCAGGTAATACTTAATTATGAATCTTTTAATATATTTGAATTAATTACATAATTGATATTTATTCTGTAAATTATGTAATAGTGAATTATTTTTGTTACATACTATTTGTGGGCTGCAGGGTTTATAGAGGTATACGGTGGTAAGTTAATAATTAGCAATTCATTTATAATTAATTAATTGTTTAATTGATTTTTAAATATGTCATTTAAGGAATAGTTCTTTATTTTACTCACATTTCAGTTGAAGACTGCTAGGTGTATAGGGATCCAGGGTGAGAAGTTAATTAAGTAAGAATTAATGACCACTATGTTATGTGTATTGTGAATTATTTATTTAATTGATTTTTAATTATGTCAAATATGGAATATTGATTTATTTTACTTATGTTTTAGTTATAGGATGCTAGGTTTATAGGGGTCTAAGGGCAGAGGTTAATTAAGTGATAATTAATTAACAATGAACAGATGAACTGTAGGAAAGGTTGGTTTGAATTTTCGGTGAAGGATGCTTAGAGATTAGATGAAATTAACAAAATAGCCTAGAAGAAGAAGCATTACGATTGCACTGGGGGTACCTAGTCGGCACAGCTTCAGTCTGGTGATCTTTGAGCACCAATAGGCTCTTTTTAAGGGTCCAGATGCACTGAACCAAGAGAGGTGGTGAAGTTATTTAACCACGCTGGAAAACCAATGGGTATAGAATTTGGAATCTGAGTAGAGCGGATGTTTTCGAAACATAACATGAAAAGAGTTTGGGGGATATTCACAAGAACTTATCTCTGATTCATCTCCACCTTAACGCATCAAAATTGGAGATAGATTTAACACGCCATTCACAAGCTGATGCAAACTTCAGGCATCACCAGTATTCCTGAGATAACTACCCCGAAATGTATCTCCACGGTAGACACCAGCAACTAAGCCTAATGAGAAGCAGAGTAGGTGCTCCCGTGCAAAAACACGCAAAAAAAAATCCACATCACAACGAACTGCCAGATCCGCGATACGAGTCAAAAACACGCGGTAAGCTGTGGTAGCAGCAGGTATTTAACACCTGCCTCCTGCAGGTGTAAAGCTGGACGACTATCTGCAGTAGACAACGGAGCCCCGCACACAGCTACACCCGAAGAACAAACAACGCCATGGAGCTACTCATCATGCAGCTCAGAGCCCAAACAGGGCCACAACACCCATCGCCACCACCACCAGGGCCGCCACCACCCCCAGCACCGCCACCAACCCCAGGACCCGGACACGTTGGAGGTGACCTACAGTTGGTGGTGGTGTTCTGGCTCATCTGTGGCGATAACTGGGTTTTCCTGTCAACTGTACCCTGTCTTCCTCTTCCTCTTCTCATTGGCCTTCCACGGGCCCAGTATTCCTGGGTGTTCCTCCGTGGGGATTGTGGGGTTCTTGGTGTCCTCTGCAGTCGGTCAGGGTGCATTTGTGGTACTCCGCAGTTGATGTTGTTTTTAGTGGCATTTTCCGTATGCTGTTCTTGTGCTTTTTCCAGCATTACGCGTGGGTATTGCTGGTCTCTCGCTGGTTGTCACTGTTTTCTTATCGCGTTTGAGCACATAGCATCTTTTTACGCGTTGGGGTTTGTGTTTTTATCTCTGTTACGGTGGTTGTATCGCGGACATTGGATGCGTTTTCAGCAGACTATCGCATAGTACCGCCATGTTGTAAATTCCATGTTGACACAGGGTTATTTTCCCGCGATGGGCTGCGATGTGTAAAGTTGTGTTAGCATTTTATGGTGATGTTTAGCACACATTCTTGTGAATATACCCCTAAGTGAGTAGAGGACACATCACAGGACGAAAGTCTCAAACGAAAATTGGGTTGACAGAATAATTCCAACTTTGATGATGTGGATGGAAACGATGTTGTGAACAGCACATGTCTGAAAAAGGAGCCTTCCTATCTGTTTGATTATAGATTTAGGATTCTGTATTATTACTGTACTATTTTATCCTGCCTTTATTTGCTTACACAGTTTTATTCTCAAAATTGTTCTTGCTGCACTGCATATAATTCTGTCTGTATTATTTGGTTTTTATAGATTGTCTATGATATTTACTTTGCATATTCCCATATTTGTAATAGGGAAGATGTCAAGTGTTCTATTCCATAACTTCTCTGTTTCAGAACTTGAAATCTGTGACCTGAAAAAGTATTTAATTTAATATAATATATTTCGATTAATGAAAGTTTTAATTCAAAATGTATTTAGTAGTCTGTAGCATTTATTATTAACATGTTCTACATTTAAAATATATAGAGAGAAGTAATTTACATTAATATTTATTGTACAAATATTTTTAATATTTATTTAAAACAAAAATACATTTTTAATTTTCTCCATACTTTACCATAGGGAGACTCTGTAGTCTGGGTGGAGATCTCTGCATGGTAATATATATGGAAAAATAGACGCTGAAAAAAAAGTTAAATATTACTGTGGGGCAGTGCTCACAAAAATGCTGAATGTGTGTCAAGTTGTAGCCATGGGGCGATGCAATGCATCTTTTCATCCTACATCTTTGCAATAATTTCTCAGACTCCAATGTGTATGTCTGTAATACGTGGAAGCATTCTGTTTGTACTTTTCAATCCAACGGAATATAAAATACATGCAATCACATCAGGTAAATTCCTGAGCCTCAAGATAACACTGCACCTGCAGATAATTAAAAAAGCACCAGTGCTGGGGATTCTTATGCTTTGAGCACAAAGTGGTAAATGTGCTTTTACAAAAAAAAACTTTCATTTGGGATTGGGCAACAAGTGGTGATAATTAGAGCAAGTATTAACATTAAGAATAGCAAATCACAAACATTTATTTTCAAAATGTTTGAACTTGAGGAGTAGTAATTATGTATTGTTAAATAGTTAAAATAATTGCTATATAAACAAGCATTAATAAGATTAGCAATTGATAAATTATGACAATGACTTCATTAAAACATTAAGGAAAGAACACTGTTATAATCTTTCGAGTATGCGTTGTAAATGTAGTTTCTGAAAATGTGATGTAATGGCATGCAATGTAAAAGAATGCGTTGTAATCGATGTTGCGATGTAAAAAGTGTGTTGTAAAGGCATGCATTGTAACTGAATGCATTGTAACATCATACATTCAATAGCACCCATTTTGGCTCAAAATAATTTACTGTTCTTCAATGTACTTGTGCGAAGGAGATTTGTCCATATTTTTGTCTGATAGGATGTTTTAGCAAGCCAAATGGCCTTTCTACAAGCTTGCCTCATTAATGCCAGCTTCATTCTTGTGCCTTGATTGATCAGAGGATCTGAATGCAGAAGTCTTTGCATCTCCCTGATTAAGTGCCTATTTTTCAAAAGTAGTGATAAAGTAAACCAGGCTGTCTCCATCCGAGTTTTGTTATTCTTGGGATAGATGTCGTTCAAAGGTGGAAATGAGAGCAGTAACCAGGGACTCCCGGGCTCGCACTGGCATTGTATGATCTGTGGAGCTTGTTTTTTCTGTTGTCAAGTGGGCGCTTACAAAGTCCATGATCACCTCTTCTGCAGGCCCTGACCATATGAGGCATGTTAAGTTAAAGGCCCCGGGAGATGTTAGCAGATCACTTGCATGAGGGGCCCTTGGTGGGCAAGGCAGGAGCTCCACATGCTGGGGGAAGTGATCGCTCCCCACCTTATGAGTAATGCCATATTGATCATTGGAAACAACTTAACATCTGCTAATGGATTGCATTTGTTTTGTGTGACAGCCTGGTAAAGGCTGCTGGTTTGTCCTGGGGAAAGCAGCATTTTACTGAGTAAATACCGATGCTTTCTAGGGCCCCAATCAGTGCTTACTTTGTGCGGGTGCTTTCAGGTGCTCAGCACCGGCACTTAATTGCTTATGACTGTCTGCCACATGGTAGTGGTGTCTGCCAATTTAGGTACAACTTCTGTTTATTATTTAAATTTCAATTTCCAATTAGTAGTATTTGCCTCCAAAGCCCTTCTTATAGCTTTGGGGGCCTGTAATAGTATGAATTGTCACTATTAAGAGTGTGATGATTAGTAGTGTGTTGGTGCGTTCATTGGCAGTGCTGCCAGGGGCAACGGATGGTGCAAGCTCTAGTGTCCTCCTGTCGAGGGCCACAGCACTAAGTTTTTTACAAATTAAGCACTGGCCCCAATGCACAATTTTCTATGCTGGTTGCTTCTGGTATAATTTGATCTTTCTACTGGCAATGTTTGGTGTGGATGTGTTTGAGGTGATGAAGATCTGCTTTGCATAAGATGCATATTAAAGTCCTCTGACAGTTCTTATCTTTTTATCTACAATTGTGATGTTTTGAATAACTTTACAGAAAACTAACCTTTAACCCTGACAGTACCAGGCGTGTTTGCGGATAGGTTTGATAGAGCAAGATTTCGCATATTACGTGACTTGCTTGAGTCATGAACCTCGAATTATGTATAACTCTGTAATCCAATTGTATGTTATGTTATGTTATGTTATGTTATGTTATGTTAAACTAATTTATTAGGCGCACAAATGCTCCAGCGAAGGAGCGTCCTGGCGCCCGCCAGGTAGCAACACAACACAACGAGGCAAGGAAGAAAGAACATGGGGGCTAAGGAAACAAAAAAGTTTTTATAGCTCGCCGGAAAGAGAGCAAATCCCCTTTATTTTGGATGTACGTGTATAGTAGTGACGCTTGCCTATGTGTTTTACTAATAGAAATAACCCTTGTACTTAAAATGGCCGTCGCTTGGGAATTTTCTACTGCGCATGCGTTAGTCACACTCACGTGACGTGACGTAGTTGCAGTTCTGGTGGGAAAATGTACGCATGCGTAATAAGCCTCAAGATGGCTGCTTGTGTATTAAACGTGGTGAAGCTTGCGCAGATGCTCTCGTGTTATTGTCTGTTGTACTAATTCGTAATAGCATAGTATATTTTTATAGTAAGAAGTATAAGGTAACTACTCATGGTAAATTGTGAAATCATTTATTTCTATGTTTTAATTTGTTCTCGCTTACTTTTCATGTACCGCGATAATTGGGGGGTCTGAATGAGACGAGAACCATCTTGAAGGTCCCTTCTGCGCATGACCCAGCAAGATGGATTTGAATGTACTGAAATTGTTACAATGATATTTTCCTATTGTATTCTGTCATATCTACCGTGAGAAACCCCAAATCTGCTAGGCGGTACCTTAAGATGCAAAACTGAGCTTGTAGAAGTTTGTTCTGATTGGTGTGTTAACCTATCCTACGTGGGGACCAATCGAAATTGGGAATTCTGACACTTTGCAACATTTGCCCACTTCCCGAAAACAGTATATCTAGCCTAGGTTCAGCTAGAGAAATTGTCCGACTTGTCCGAATAGCTGACCTGTCACTGACCCATCGCACTCAATAGGTGATTGATACAGAGGTGCTGCGGAGCACTCTGTCCGAATTTGACCATAGACTATAAGGTTTTACTAAACCTTAAGTGCTGGCGAAGCACTTTGCTGGGGAGTTCGCTAACCCAATCGGGGTTCTGACTGCTAGCTGCAAAGAGGGTGGAGCGCAGGCGTTGCTTCCGAACTGCGGATGCTGGTCGTGCCTTGGTGGTCCTGTCCTGATCCTAATCTGGTTTTCCTGTCCTGTCCTGGGGTGTCCATTCTGCACCTGCTGTCCCATTGATGACTGTCCTTCCTTGGGGTATTTCCTGTCCTTGACTGATCCGTGGCCAGGGTTGGTTTTCACACCATTCTAGGTAATTATATAGTGCTGAAATTCTATTCTGCACCTTCTATTTTTCTGTCTTTGCTTCAATAAAGACATACCTTTGCATTCGTAAATTTTCCATGCTTTCCGCAATCTTCTAAATGAAAAGTCCATGCATTTATTTCTATAGCATGTTCCTATGTTCCCTACCTTTTAGAAGCACATTCTCTCTATACTGTTTATGAATTTTCGATGTGGTTTATAATTTCTCTCTTATAAACGGATTAAAGCTATGTTGTTAGAGTTATAGCGTGTTCTACTTTTCACCCTTCCTATAGATATATAGGATCCCACATTTTTCACTCATATTCATGAAATACGTCCCAATAGTGTAATTCTAGTACGTGCATAAGCTTGCCCATTTATAGTTGTCCGTTCTCAAGCTACATCTCTGAATTTGCTTAGTGTATTCCCTGGTCTCATCTCATTGTTAGAATTCATAAATGGTTGCTTTGATTTATTTCCTATATGGTTATGTGCTTTTCGTTATCTTGATTATTGATTGCCTTTTGACTGTAAACCTAATGCTTTCCGAAACTGAATCTTAGATAAACCTTTA
Source organism: Lissotriton helveticus (assembly GCF_964261635.1). NCBI lineage: Eukaryota > Metazoa > Chordata > Amphibia > Caudata > Salamandridae > Lissotriton > Lissotriton helveticus. The sequence continues at coordinate 1,176,507,760 of NC_136072.1, read as the reverse complement.
AACTTCTCAGTTGTCTGTGATCATTTAATACAGAAGTATATAAAAGTCCGTATTGTATTTTGCCTGCCTTTTCTTTCACAGCTAGCTCCCTGATCCATTGTGGTCATAGGTACACGTAACGGTGGATTGGTAAGTCGGGTACAACAAAATTGCATAGGAAGGAACCCAGGGTTACTGGTAGTAGAGAGTGAAAGGTCACCCGATTAATGTATATGGGTTTAATTGGAAAGACGTATATGGGCCTAGTACGTGTTTGGTGAAATTCTTGGTCGGGTGACCCGCGATCTCTATCAGTAATTTTCTGGTAGCAGAGGTGATGGTTAGGGACTAGTTAAAGTTAGGTAGGACTAGTTAAGCTAGATAAGTTGGATGCTGCTAAGAAATGTTTTAGTGCTGCTATAGGGGCAAAACAATTTTGTGTGAACTGATCACTCACGGGAAATGTTTTGTTTTGAAAAATTATGAAATGTTTTAAATTGTTTTTCTTATTATTGTACTGATATATGTATTAACCCACTCGTTAAGTAACGTGTTATATGTTTGTTGGGAATCCCCGGGGAATTGAATAGCGAGTGGTGAAGAGAATCCACTCGCTTTGAGGTCACTGGCTCCAGGAAAGTTGGTGCAGGTTAGGCAGAACTGGAAGCACTAACTAGGGTTTTTTCTGAATGTATGTTACAATAAATGATAGCTACGAGATCACTGGAAAAACTTCTATTGTGATATAACCTGGTACGGGTCACAACGGAAGGAGTGGCAGGTTCGTCAGGGCTTGAGTGATAGCAAAAGGGTTCGCTGGTGAAACTTTGGGCTTAGAATATATCCCGAAAAGAAGTGGATGAGTCAAAGGAGTAACAAGTTCTCTAATGCTTGAGTGAAGGGTAGGCAGAAGAGATCTATCCGTAGTGTGTGAAAAGTAGACAGAAGGAGTTTACTTGCAGTGAAACAAATCTTTACTGTCTAGACACTTGAGTACAGTGGCGAATGTGTATTCGTTGTTAAATAACCAAGCACAAGCACTTTAGAGAGAAATTAAGTTTCCGTTACCTTGTGAAGGAGGGAGTCAGTCGCGAAACTGCTCTGACGTCACTCCGTGCCGCGCTGGGATTGGTAGACACAGCGGATGTGTAGCGGAGCTGAAATTGTAAAGGAGGGGTGAGTGCCGAAGCGTGAGAACTTGTATCGCAAAAAAAAAAAGGCCGCGCACCCATTGGTTGAGATTATTTGAATTCGTGCATTTCATTGGTCGCACGAAAATAAAAGACGCATTGGGATTGGAAGTGAGTTTGTAAACAGAGTCACTCGTAGAAATCGTATGTGGCATACGTACAGACCACATACTAGACCTGATCCACGACATGTAGGGTTTGAGAACGATCAGTGGAAAGGACATAACACCAGCATTATGTACGGAAATAAGAGAAAATTGTCACTTGTAAACAAAGTAAAGAATTATTTCAAAAAAGACAAACCGATTAGAACCAGAGAAGGTGCTGTCATTCCGCCACCAAATACTCCCGCATCTTTCATGATGTTTGATAAAGGGTACCACTCGTGTGTATGGTTGGAAAATTGGGCGGAATACACTAAAGATGACGGAGTTTTGGCTTTTCCGTTGGAGGGTACATTTAATGGCAGGATTCTATTTAATTTAAGAACCCGAATGAATGATTTACATCCCAGACCTAGATTAACGCAGTATGAAGCACTAGAGGAATGGGAAATCGAGGCTTTTGAAAGGGATAAGCCCTGAATGGATAAAGGGTTAACAAAATTTTATCCGAAATTGAAGCAGGAGACCCGAGACAAAAAGATGAAACAGTGGAGACAAAATATGATTGTAGAAGGACTGTTTCCAATGATGCCAATGGGTGGTCCTCCTCGGGGGGAAAAGAAAACAGAAAAATGCAAACACTGGGTGCCCATTGGAGAGTCGGATGATGAGTTGTTAGATGACATGTTTATGAGAAGTCCGCCTCCTTATAATGAAGGACACCGACCTTCTAGTGAAGGGGATAATTCTCGAAAACCTCCGCCCCAGGATGAGGCCAGATCTGCAAGTGTAGGAGGGGGTTGTCACATACCTCCCTATACCGAACGTTTAGGACCCATAGATGCGAGAGATATATATCCAAGAATACCCGCTAGTGGAGAGGCGAGATACTCGTGGGAAAGAGATTTTTGCCCTAGACCTCTCTACGAAAGTGAGGCAAGACCATCAAGCTCAGGAATGCCATTCTTAAAACTCCGTATGAGGAAGAACCAAGATCCCTAGGCACAGGAAGTTTGTTCCCAAAACCTAATTATGGTGAAGGACCAAGTGAGACACATCCCACTGCCCCGATTTATGCTCCAACTTTAACCCCGCAGGTATTACACGAGAAATCCTTAGACAGGTTATTGGAAGAAAAAGAGCGAGTGGCCCTAGCAAAGCAGAGAGCTGAAATAATTCACAAAATCTCCCAGTTAAATACAAGCCCTGAAGCATTGACAATCCCGGTAACTATTGGACCAGTGGTTCCGTTGTATGGGGACCGGCAAGGGAGTCCAAAAACTCCAGTTTTTATCCCAGTTATGGCACAACCGAGATCAGAACCCTTAATCGTAGATGACCAGACAAGTTAGTGCGAATCCGAAGTCTCGCTACTGGATCTACCTAATAGGGACACAGGGAAAAGGATGCAGAAAAGACATAATCCTTTCAACACGAGGGAGATTCAAATGGAATCAACTTCGGGTACTAAAAGTGTCACGTTAGTGACTCCTGAAGAAATTGAAGGATGGAGTCGAGAATTAGAGAAACAAGTACCTCAGTCGAAACCTTTAGATCTATACAAACTGAGAGTAGAAATAGAAGAACTGATGGCAGGAAATGTAGGATTAGATCGATTAAATACCTACTCTGAGAAAGAGGCTGTTATTCATCTGTAAGAATCTTACCCGAAATACCAGAGTACTCCATGAAAAACTAACTGACACTGCAGCTAGTATGGGAATAGATATCTCTAAATCAAAACCTTTGCAGAAACCGTACAGAGCAGATTTCTCAGACAAAGATTTGGAAAGCCTGAATGTGTCAGGGAAAAAGGCACAGGTCAAAGAATTATTGAGTGTGTTGCAAAAATGGGGAAATGTAGAAAAATGGAAAGCCAGATGGGCCAAAAAGAAAGATGAGGCTAGATCCAAACAGGCGACTCCCGAATTCGTTCTAAAAGAAGCTGATAAGCCAGAAGAGTTATACCCTATGCGTGAAGTGCCAGGTGGAAAATACGTGCACGTTCCGTGGTCCAGACAGGATATTGTGTCCTTTATCAATGACTTTCCAAAATTGCGAGAAAAACCTGTGGACTGGTACAGGCAGGTGGAAAGGTTTGTAAAGGTACAGAAATATCTATGGAAGGACCTGGATGGGTTCTTCGATATAGTGGCTCCTGTAGATTTATGGACCAAGGGTAAGATTGCCATAGCTTGGCCTAGTGAGGAATACCCGAGGGACCCTAACACAGGAGCACCCTCTAATGAAGTAATGAAGAAATATGATCAGATAATTCAACACCTGAAGCAAAAGGTGCCTGCGAAGGAAACTGATTGGACAAAGATAGATAGAACCACGCAGGAAAGGGATGAGACTGTACACTCCTTTTATGAAAGACTATTACAGGTGTTCAAAACATACAGCGGTATAGATAACATCGAGATGAAGGACATGACCCACTTCATTTACAGGTTTGTAAATGGTTTAAGACCCGAAATTTGCCAGTGGATCAAAGACAATAAAATCTGTTGGCAGTCTAAGAAAATAGATGAAGTCTTGCGATATACGCAAAGTATTCCGAGAGACGAGATGGCAGACAAGCAAAAGGCCTTGAAGGAGAAGGTGATGTGGGCACGAGTAAAGTTTGCCGAACAGCAGGAAAAGCAATTGAGTAAAATGAATAAGAATACCCAAAATCAAGGATCTGGGGGTGGAGGGAAGCCCAAAGTAAAAATGAGCAGAGAAGAAGCTAAAAAGAAATTTCCCTGTCACCAGTGCGGAGAAATTGGGCACTGGAGAGACGAGTGTCCATATTTACAGCATGATAATACCCAAACCCCTGATTTAATTCCACAGACGCAGAATGAAAAACCAAGAAAGACCCTGCAACAGGTAAAAGCAAGTCAATTGCCCTGAGCGCCAAAAACAAATTATAAGGGAAAATCACCGCAGGGTGACGACATAGAGATCTGGGGAGGCAATGAAAATAGAAATGCAGCAACTTCGCAGTTTTTGTTGAATGATACCTTTCTCTGTGACGACCAGTACTGACGGGGCCTGAGAGGGGAGAACGAGGAGTGTGTACTTGGCGCCTCCTTGCCGGTAGACCAGTCAGGGCCATACATTGAAGGAAAGGTTGATGGAAATGATGTCACCTTCCTATTGGACACTGGTGCTACCCGTTCCACTGTAAGAACAGCGGACCTTCCAAACCTACCCCTCTCGGGAGAAGCAATCCAAGTAGTGGGCGTATCTAATCAATTGATTAGTACCCCAGTTACTGAGCCCATGGAGATCACAATAGGGAACTTCAAAGAAATGCATAGATTTGTAGTGTGTGATACCAGTCCAGTAAACTTACTGGGACGTGATTTGTTGTGCAAAATGAACTGTACTATCTTTTGCATACCAAAAGGCGTCGAAATTCTAACCCCAGATGAGGATGGCATATATAAATTAATGTTAATCAGACCTGACTCAGAAATTAAACGAATGACTATACAAGACTTACCCGAAGAACTCCAAAAGACAGTGAAACCAGAAGTATGGGACTTTACTGGAAAGGATGTAGGATTAATGGCCAATGTAGACCCAATACAAATAGCCATGAAAGAAAATGCAGTTTACCCCAATACCAAGCCATATAAAATGAGTGCTGAAGTGAGAGCAGGAGTTGCCATTGAAATACAAAAATTGCTAGAAGCAAACATCATACAAGAAGTGTTGAGTAGTCCGTGTAACTCACCCATAATTGGAATCAAGAAACCTAGTGGCAAATACAGAGTAGTGCAGGACCTGAGAAAGGTAAACAAAATTGTAGTTCCTTGCTGTCCTATTGTCCCGAACCCAGCAGTGATCCTGTATCAGATTCCCTGGGATGCTGAGTGGTTATCTGTGATAGACCTATGTCATGCAGTCTTTTCGATCCCCTTGCATCCAGACAGCAAATTTATTTTCTCATTTGCTTTCGACAATCACGTGTATGTTGGAATCGTGTCCCCCAGGGGTACACAGAAAGCCCCTCTATCTTTAATCAGATCCTGAAAAAGTGCCTGGAATCTTTAATATTACCTGGAAAGTCTGTTTTGGTGCAATATATCGACGACCTCTTGGTGGCGTCCAAAAGTCATAGAGATTGTGTGATTGACACCATTGCTTTACTGAATCACCTAGGTGAAAAGGGACATAAAGTTGCCCCTGAAAAATTACAGTTCTGTTCAAAGTCAGTGAAATATCTGGGGCACCAGATCGTAAAAGGCATCAGAAAAGTCACCTCAGAGAGAGTCAGAATAATTCAAAAGATGCAGTTACCCCGTACTCAGAAAGAAGTCCGAATGTTCCTTGGAGTGGTAGGTTATTCCAGGCAATGGATTGTGGGATTTGCAGTCCTGGCAAAGCCTTTGATAAATATGACAAAGAAAGGAGCAAAGGACCCAGTGGAATGGGATGATGAAAGTTTAACAGCATTCACTAAATTATAAGCATGGGCGTAAAATCCGCTCCGATCGCGGATTTTTCGGATTTTCGGCAAATTCGCAATCCGCGAACTCTCGCGAATTTATCGAAAATCCGTGAATCCGCTCGCGGCGGATTTTTTGCTTGGTTGCGGCGCGCGGCGTGGTGCACGGCGTTCACTTTCCGTCATTTAGCGTTTGCCGAGTTGTTTTTCTTTGCGAGTGCCGCGCCATTTTGGATCTTGCTGCGTGATCCCGCGGGAGTTTGGCGCCCGCGAATACGTAATCGCGGCTTGCCACCTTGCACAGCACACCTCGCGAGAGTTCGCAATTGCGAACACGTAGTTGCGGCGGAAAGGAACAATCTCGCACTCGCGAAATAGAGCTTTTGCAATTCTGCACAAGAAAATCACCAGCAAACAGGATAAACCTTCAGAAAATTATGATTTTTATCAGAATCACTCCTCAGGTTGACATTTGCATGGCCTTTTTTTTTGCAAGGAGTCCATTTTGGGGGGGGGGGGGGAAGGAAGTGCCCCACAGTCTCCAACTTCCTGTTCCTGTCCAGCAGGCTCCTCCCAGTGCTTTGTCCATCTCCTGGTCACTTTCATTTGGATCTGGAGCTGGAAGGATTACTTTTTGTGGGTGCTGCTGGATATTTGGATTTGAGGCCTTTTTGACTGTCTTTGGATCACTTTTGGATTAGAAATCAACTTTCACAAGTAAGTTTGTTTGGGGCATTACAGTTGCTGCAAGTAAAATTTTGGAACTTTTTCAGAACATTAAATAAATTATATTGTGGGTAGCCACAGTATCCAGTAGGACCAGGGTTGGTTAGGGGTGCATGATACAACTGTTTTGTTGAATTTAAACACCATTGAGGCCATGGATGGGCTGGGATTGTGCTGATTTTTGTCCTTTTTTTGGGCCTGCTGGTGTGGCCCTTTGCCCAGGGGTGGTGAGTGTTGCATGGGCCTAGTCTTTCTGTGCGGTGTCTTCTTGAATTTAAACATAATTGAGGCCATGGATGGGCTGGGATTGTGCTTATTTTATTGTTTTTTGTCGTTTTTGGGGGGCTGCTGGTGTGGCCTTTTGCCCAGGGGTGGTGGTGCATGGACTGAGTGTGCCTGTGGTGTGGTCTCACTCTCTTTAATGTAAACATCATGGATGGCATTGGATTGTGGTGATTTCTGGCTGTTTTTCTGTTTTTTGGGGGTGTACTGTTGATGTGGACTGGCCATGTGGGTGGTGGTGGTGGCTATCTTGAGTGCTGGCTGGTACAGGCAACATGTGCTTGGGGTGTAAGGGGCCATTTTGAGGAGAGGCAGTGTCTGAGGCCTGCACTTATTTTGACTACTTTTCATCCATTATGCCCAGGGGTAGTGAGTGTTGCATGGGCCTAGTGTTTCTGAGGGGTGTCTTCTTGAATTTAAACACCATTGAGGCCATGGATGGGCTGGGATTGTGCTGATTTTATTGTTTTTTGTCGTTTTTTTGGGCCTGCTGGTGGGGCCCTTTGCCCAGGGGTGGTGAGTGTTGCATGGGCCTAGTCTTTCTGTGGGGTGTCTTCTTGAATTTAAACATAATTGAGGCCATGGATGGGCTGGGATTGTGCTTATTTTATTGTTTTTTGTCGTTTTTGGGGGGCTGCTGGTGTGGCCTTTTGCCCAGGGGTGGTGGTGCATGGACTGAGTGTGCCTGTGGTGTGGTCTCACTCTCTTTAATGTAAACATCATGGATGGCATTGGATTGTGGTGATTTCTGGCTGTTTTTCTGTTTTTTGGGGGTGTACTGTTGATGTGGACTGGCCATGTGGGTGGTGGTGGTGGCTATCTTGAGTGCTGGCTGGTACAGGCAACATGTGCTTGGGGTGTAAGGGGCCATTTTGAGGAGAGGCAGTGTCTGAGGCCTGCACTTATTTTGCCTACTTTTCATCCATTATGCCCAGGGGTATTGAGTGTTGCATGGGCCTAGTGTTTCTGAGGGGTGTCTTCTTGAATTTAAACACCATTGAGGCCATGGATGGGCTGGGATTGTGCTGATTTTATTGTTTTTTGTCGTTTTTTTGGGCCTGCTGGTGGGGCCCTTTGCCCAGGGGTGGTGAGTGTTGCATGGGCCTAGTCTTTCTGTGGGGTGTCTTCTTGAATTTAAACATAATTGAGGCCATGGATGGGCTGGGATTGTGCTTATTTTATTGTTTTTTGTCGTTTTTGGGGGGCTGCTGGTGTGGCCTTTTGCCCAGGGGTGGTGGTGCATGGACTGAGTGTGCCTGTGGTGTGGTCTCACTCTCTTTAATGTAAACATCATGGATGGCATTGGATTGTGGTGATTTCTGGCTGTTTTTCTGTTTTTTGGGGGTGTACTGTTGATGTGGACTGGCCATGTGGGTGGTGGTGGTGGCCATCTTGAGTGCTGGCTGGTACAGGCAACATGTGCTTGGGATGTAAGGGGCCATTTTGAGGAGAGGCAGTGTCTGAGGCCTGCACTTATTTTGCCTACTTTTCATCCATTATGCCCAGGGGTAGTGAGTGTTGCATGGGCCTAGTGTTTCTGAGGGGTGTCTTCTTGAATTTAAACACCATTGAGGCCATGGATGGGCTGGGATTGTGCTGATTTTATTGTTTTTTGTCGTTTTTTTGGGCCTGCTGGTGGGGCCCTTTGCCCAGGGGTGGTGAGTGTTGCATGGGCCTAGTCTTTCTGTGGGGTGTCTTCTTGAATTTAAACATAATTGAGGCCATGGATGGGCTGGGATTGTGCTTATTTTATTGTTTTTTGTCGTTTTTGGGGGGCTGCTGGTGTGGCCTTTTGCCCAGGGGTGGTGGTGCATGGACTGAGTGTGCCTGTGGTGTGGTCTCACTCTCTTTAATGTAAACATCATGGATGGCATTGGATTGTGGTGATTTCTGGCTGTTTTTCTGTTTTTTGGGGGTGTACTGTTGATGTGGACTGGCCATGTGGGTGGTGGTGGTGGCTATCTTGAGTGCTGGCTGGTACAGGCAACATGTGCTTGGGGTGTAAGGGGCCATTTTGAGGAGAGGCAGTGTCTGAGGCCTACACTTATTTTGCCTACTTTTCATCCATTATGCCCATGGATAGTGAGTGTTGCATGGGCCTAGTGTTTCTGAGGGGTGTCTTCTTGAATTTAAACACCATTGAGGCCGTGGATGGGCTGGGATTGTGCTGATTTTATTGTTTTTTGTCGTTTTTTTGGGCCTGCTGGTGGGGCCCTTTGCCCAGGGGTGGTGAGTGTTGCATGGGCCTAGTCTTTCTGTGGGGTGTCTTCTTGAATTTAAACATAATTGAGGCCATGGATGGGCTGGGATTGTGCTTATTTTATTGTTTTTTGTCGTTTTTTGGGGGCTGCTGGTGTGGCCTTTTGCCCAGGGGTGGTGGTGCATGGACTGAGTGTGCCTGTGGTGTGGTCTCACTCTCTTTAATGTAAACATCATGGATGGCATTGGATTGTGGTGATTTCTGGCTGTTTTTCTGTTTTTTGGGGGTGTACTGTTGATGTGGACTGGCAATGTGGGTGGTGGTGGTGGCCATCTTGAGTGCTGGCTGGTACAGGCAACATGTGCTTGGGGTGTAAGGGGCCATTTTGAGGAGAGGCAGTGTCTGAGGCCTGCACTTATTTTGCCTACTTTTCATCCATTATGCCCAGGGGTAGTGAGTGTTGCATGGGCCTAGTGTTTCTGAGGGGTGTCTTCTTGAATTTAAACACCATTGAGGCCATGGATGGGCTGGGATTGTGCTGATTTTATTGTTTTTTGTCGTTTTTTTGGGCCTGCTGGTGGGGCCCTTTGCCCAGGGGTGGTGAGTGTTGCATGGGCCTAGTCTTTCTGTGGGGTGTCTTCAATGTAAACATCATGGATGGCATGGGATTGTGCTCATTTTTCTGTGTTTTGTCGATTTTTTGGGGTGTTTAACTGAACTGATGTTCCTCTGTCTTCCATTGCTTTTAGGTGCACAAGAAGACTCAAGAGAACCACCAGTGCCAGGAAGAAGTCCTGCAGCGGTGTGTGTGTGCAGCATAACGTCAGGCGACGTCACGTCTGGACACAGAACCCTCTGCAACTCGTGCAACTGCTGCCTGCTGACCTGCTCTGAAGAAGATGGCCCCAAAAAAAGTAACCCGTAGCTCCTCTAGCAAGAAAGGTGCCAGTAAGGAGCAGAAGAAGCAAGTTACCAAGGACACTGGTGTGCCGCCCGCCCCTTTTTTTGGGAGTAAAAAAAAAAGTATGCCTGCAGCAGCAGCGGGATCTGCTGGGGACCAAGCTGGCAGCAGCACCCCCGCTCCATTGGGCTCAGTGCCACCACCATCACCATGCCAACTTAAGTCCAAGCCCTTGAGTGCTGCAGAGGCAGCCAGTATAGTTCTTCGATCACCATCGACCAGTGATGTTGGCTCATCGCAAGAAAGCAGCAGCAATGTCCCTCAATCAACACAGGTTGTTGTAGCTCATCTGACGAGTGTTGAACAACCACAGCCGCAACAACAATCACATGTGCAAGTGCAAGCCCAAGTACATGTGGAAGGAGAGGCAGCGCAAGGAGATGTGCAAGCAGAGGTGCATGGAGGGTCACAAGTGCCCACAATAGTTGTTCCTCCCGAAGTAGGGGCACATCAGGAAATCGACAATCAAGGCGAGCTATCATTTGAGGAAGCCACTCCTCCTGATGATCCTTCATTGTCTTCCACACCCCTAGCAAGGAAGAGATCAAGGGTGGTGTCTACATCTTCTTCAAGCACACCTCCTTCTGATGATACGGATCAAACTTGGGAACCAGCACCACAGCCGTCTGAGAGAGAGGCACACCATGATCCGACAAAGGTAGTTAAGGGTAGAAGGAAGCTCGTCCAAAGTCTCAGAGTTATGGAGTGTGATGAGGCTCAACAAGAAGTGGCGGATACTGCTGCTGATGAAGACTCTGCCAACGACGACCCAGTCATCATAAAGGTCACTGCAGCCCCAGCGGGCATGCAGCAAACAGACATTTTGACCCTAGCCCGAAGAGCTGCTGAGCGTGATGATGATGATGATGTTGTCGATGAGGAGGCAGTGGAAACACCACAATCATTGGAGTTAAGTAGTACACCAACTCGTCCCGCTTCCATATTTCTTTCTGGCAAGAAGAGACCTCCGTCAACCTCGACCTTAATTAGTGGCGGTGAAAGTGCAAAACGTACAAAAGTTGGGCAATCCAGATCCTCCACTTCATCTGGCATTAGCTTCATGACCACCACCACCAGTATCGCCGCCTCCTCCAGGTCCCACAGACACTTCAAGTCCCCAGTTTGGGACTTCTTTACTGTTTGTCAAAAAAATCCAAAGTTTGCCATTTGTACCCTTTGTAAGGATGCAGTTAGTCGTGGTAAGCCAGGTACCAACTATGGTACCGGAGGCCAGAGAGGTCATCTTAGGAGACAGCACACTGTCAAATGGTTTGCGCACCTAGATGCGATCAAGAAAGGCCGAATTCAAGGAAACGTTGATGTTTCATCTGATGATGACGAGGAGGAACAAGACGTGTCAAACACTTCCCTTACACCCAGTACCCCTGTCAGCAGCACACCCAATGTGAGGCACACTAAGAGTGTTGGAGCGAGTGAGACACCAACGCACAAAAGTTCACCAGCGAGCAAAATTGGGTCAACGAAGTCATTATCAGCCCGTAAATGCTTGGTCCAGGGCAACATTAGAACAATGCTTACTTCAGACGTGCCATATGAACGCAACCACCCACTGACGCGTCTGTATAACACTAAGCTGGCTAAAATGCTAGCTGTGGACCTTCTCCCTTTTTCTTTTGTAGAAGCGGTAGGTTTTCTAGAATTAGTGGCAACGCTCTGCCCTAAATGGAAGGTTCCTAGCCGGTTCTATTTTGCCAGAGTTGCGGTTCCAGCACTACATGAAGATGTGCTGGAGGCGATTGGGGCAGCTTTGCAGAAGAGTGCTGTTCACACAATACATCTGACAACAGACATGTGGACCAGTGGCGCAGGCGCTGATTACATGTGCATCACTGCACACTGGGTCTCTTTTTCAGGTGTTAAAGCAAAGCTAAACGCAGGTGTTGACCCGGACTAAGTTTTCAAAGCTTCTCGGGAACATGCAACACTAGCCATGTTTGGCTTGGAGAAAAGTCACACAGCAGAAAACCTTTTGGAAGAGTTTGACAAAACGGTCTTGAAAATGCTATCCCCCCAAAAACGCAAGATTGGTTATGTTTCCATGGATAATGGCGCCAATGTAGTTAAGGCCATGTGGAAGGGTGACTATTTTAGAGTGCCGTGTTTGGCGCACTGTATCAACCTGGTAGTTCAAAAATTCTTGAGTGATAAACACAGTCCAGCGTTCGAGGTAATGGCCACCTGCCGCAAAATGTGCAACCATTTCAGCCATTCTTTTAAGGCCCGGAAGCATCTGAGGAGACTGCTACTTGAACGTCAAATGCCAGTGAAAGCACTCATCCAGGAGGTGGCAACACGTTGGAACTCAACCTTCTACATGCTTGAGCGTCTGTATGAGCAGTATACGGTACTCGATCACTATTTCTTCACAGAGGGTACATCTCAGAAGGAGGACATGCGGTTGGGTGCGGCGCAATGGGACATAGTTAAAAGCCTGACAGACATGCTTCGTCCTTTTGAGTTCTTCACGCGTGCAGTCAGCCAGGAGGACTGTAATTTGGGAAAAGCTATCCCATTGTTGTGCATGCTGGAGCACCAACTGATGGCGGTGTCTTCTGAGTTTGAAAAAGATGAAAAAAAAAAGACCATTTTATTTTGTCTGAGAAATTATTAGAGCGCCTACGTGGTGATGAACGTCTTCAAAAAATCAAGTCAGAACAGCATTACATTTGTGCTACTATTCTGGATCCACGCTACAAAAAGGCGCTGGCAGGCGAAGCATTCTTTCCTTTTGCTGATGCAGATGTTCAAAAGTACAAACATTGGTTAGCCTTGTCAGCCAAGAGGTTTGAAAAAGAACGGCAGGTTATTGAAGGAGAAGACAGTACATCAGCATCAGCATCAGCAGGCCATCCCCAGTCACAAGAATCCACTTCTGCACCTGTGGCTGGGGCACAAGTGACCTCTCAGCCGTTAAAGGCAACTGGATCATCTGCACCACACACAACAGTAACAGTGGCTGTTGTAGAGGATTGGCTAAGTTTGCTTGGGTATGGTTCTCGAAAAAATGTCAAAGGCACAGCAAAAAGTAAGCAAAGTGGAGGAACCGTTGATGACCTTGAGTCGATGGTGCAGGACTATATGAATGACTCAACAGAGGTCTTTCTTAATGATGAGCCATTGCAGTATTGGCATGGCAAAAAACAATTGTGGCCACAGCTCTCCAACCTGGCTATAAACTATTTGTCTTGCCCACTCGCAAGTGTGTCTTCTGAACGTGTTTTCAGTGCTGCTGGTGGCATTGTAACTCCCAAACGGAGCCGCCTCTCGCCCAAAAATGTGGAGCGGCTGACAATGATCAAGATGAATCAGCACCTCATACCACCAGATTACAAAGTACGAGAAAGCACGCCGCATGAAGACGAGGAGGACGGCAACGTAGATGAGGGGATTTGTTCTCTGTTCGGTGGCACTGACCTCATCCTGCCTGAATTCGCAGAGTATGATGACGAAATCTTCTTCTTATTCCCTGACACCGAGCCCTGAAAATGAGACAATGAATCAAGAACTTTCTTTTTCATCCTTATTCACTTTTATTCCTGTTTGTCTCTCTTTCTTTGGTTTGCACAGTTAATTTAATTCAAACTTTAATCACCTAATCCCAAAAACAAGACCATCAGCAGAACTGTCTTCACTTGTTTGCTTATTGATTTGAAGGTGCCGCAGTCTACATTCCTCAGGTTCACAAGTTCTGAAGAACATGCTCCTCTATCCTCCTCCTCCAGACTGCGATTTCCCTCAAAGCAGAGTGCTGGATTACGCCCAATGAAGAAAGACTCAGCACTTGTGGGGGTGTAGTACTTCTTTGCGGGTGAGTTGACGGATTTGGGCCCATTGCTGTGAAGCTCTAATAATGGACAAAAGTGTATTGGACCAAATATGAGGTGGAAATTTCTTGCCGTTTTTGCTGACTTGCTTGCCTTTCAGGTGCTCTTTGGTGGGGTTCCGGGTGTTTGTGGGTGATTTTTGGTGTCTGGGAGCACTGCTGCGACAGTCTAATCTTGATTGCATTTGCTTTTCAGGAAATCCGTGGTGGAAAACAGGAGTTATGATGATTGATGATGATGACCTAGCTGCACAGCGGCGCGTTTGGACCGAAGGCCGAGAGATATTGTAAGTATGAGATTTAGCTTTTTCGCTGTTTGGGGGTGTTGTCGGGTGGTTTTTTCCGGGTGGGTTGGCGGGTCTTGCCTGGGGCATTCCTGGGAAGGTCTAATACCGGATAGAAGTGTTTTGGACAAAATCCTTAAGGAACAGCCTTTTTTTTGCTATTTCTTCTGTCATCTTGCTCAATGTAGCGTTTTGGGGGGCTTCCTGCTGTTCGTGGGTGGGTTGCGGCCGGGGTCTCTGTCGAAGCACTGCTGCGACAATCTAATCTTGATTGCATTTGCTTTTCAGGAAATCCGTGGTGGAAAACAGGAGTTATGATGATTGATGATGATGACCTAGCTGCACAGCGGCGCGTTTGGACCGAAGGCCGAGAGATATTGTAAGTATGAGATTTCGCTTTTTCGCTGTTTGGGGGTGTTGTCGGGTGGTTGTTTCCGGGTGGGTTGGCGGGTCTTGCCTGGGGCATTCCTGGGAAGGTCTAATACCGGATAGAAGTGTTTTGGACAAAATCCTTAAGGAACAGCCTTTTTTTTGCTATTTCTTCTGTCATCTTGCTCAATGTAGCGTTTTGGGGGGCTTCCTGCTGTTCGTGGGTGGGTTGCGGCCGGGGTCTCTGTCGAAGCACTGCTGCGACAATCTAATCTTGATTGCATTTGCTTTTCAGGAAATCCGTGGTGGAAAACAGGAGTTATGATGATTGATGATGATGACCTAGCTGCACAGCGGCGCGTTTGGACCGAAGGCCGAGAGATATTGTAAGTATGAGATTTAGCTTTTTCGCTGTTTGGGGGTGTTGTCGGGTGGTTTTTTCCGGGTGGGTTGGCGGGTCTTGCCTGGGGCATTCCTGGGAAGGTCTAATACCGGATAGAAGTGTTTTGGACAAAATCCATAAGGAAACACCAGTTTTGGCACTTTTTGTAAGTCAGGGTTCGTTAGGGTTAGCCCTAGCAGCAGGATTGCATGTGTTTCGGGGGGTTCTATTGCAACACAGTTCTGGTGTTGTAGAGCACTGTTGGAGCGATGCTGGCTATGGATACTTTTGCTTGCTTGCAAGTGGTTTGAATACAATCCACGGTCTGTATTTGGGCCTACTGTTACTTTCAAAGTACGTTTTGTAACCATTTTTCTGCTAGGCAGCGTTTTTGGAGATCTGATTGGGGTTCTTCTACATTTTTGCGACTGGCTTTAGTAAGGGTCTTGGTGGGAGCATTGCTGGGAAGGTCAAATTTTGTTCTAAAACACAGTTTACAGTACACCTACCTTGAGGGGAAAGATCCGCTATAATATTTTGGCCATACTTATTTATCCTTAAAAAGGTGACTCAGACAGAGCACGCAATTTCAAAAATATTGTACTGTCTATTAGGGAAATCAAAGTGTCACTTTTTGAACCACACAGCGTACATACCTTTTATTTATTTATCAGTGGTATTGTAATAGCACTTCCTGTTTTCCGTTCAATAATTACAGGCCGGGTTTCAGTCAACATCCGCCAGGCAGGCAGTGGACAGGGTGTCTTCTGTCAGTGGTCACCAACATTGATGGACGAAGCGTCAGCTGGAATGGAGGAGTGCCGCCAATAAGAGGAATTGTTTGCTGCATGCAACTTACTTACCAAATTCAACAGGACAACTCCAACAACATACGCAATACAGATACAGTATCCATTGTTTTATTCTATGAGTGTGACTGCATGTGCTTAGCTTTAGTTTGTAACCAAAGATTGTCTTTATCTTCAATTATTGTTTGTCCATGCTCTGCTTTTTTTTCTTTTCTCAACAAAACCTACCCAAAAAGAAACCCCCATTCCCATCCATTTTACAAACCCTAACCCTCTTCCCCCGGGCTGTGTTGTTTTGCTTGATGTCTGACTAAAATGACATCAATAATTCCACACACTTGCTGGGGAGGATAAGGTCATAGCAACAGGCTGGTGAAGGAATACGAGGATATCTTCTAGACTTACTCAGCTTCAGTACTATATCTTCTAGTAGTAGTAGCCAATGTCAAATAAATTCAACACAAGTACTAGTTATACTTGCAAGCAAATACTTTACCATTTGTTAGGCTACATTATGGCACTGTTCTAGTGTACTGTCACCTGCTATATTCTCGATCGTACCGTAACCGTTGTAATGCTACAGTAAGGACAAACAAGGTTTCGTTTTCTTTTTTTCCATAGGCATGCAACTGCCACTGTGTCACACCACTAGTACCACCGCAATGAGGAAATGTCACCCGCCCAGGATTGACAACGTTAATCCCCATTTCACGTGGAGCCAGCCCTGGGCCTAGCCCTAATTTTTAACACTAATTACAGGTAAGATAAGCATTTGGTGGGAGGTAGTATAATGGAGTATTATTTCGGAGTAGACAAGAGATTGACGGTTGTACTACTAAAGTCCTACGACTGTTCAGGAAAACAAAGTTACTGTTACATCCCCGTCCCCCACCCACCAGACTGAAAAGCAGTAAAAAACAGGTATGGTCAGATAAAGTTTAAAAATGTATATTTATGTAGCCCTAACAAAATAATCTCCCTCAAGACCCACCCTAACCCCAACGATTGTCTTTGAAACGTCCCAAAACGATCCCAACTCCCAAATCCCACCCCCCAAAAGTCTATAAAAAAAGGGCAAGGGACACTCCACTACTGGAGGGTGCTGGTGCTGGTGCATTTTGCGGCATGGGCATCATACTCCTTGCGGAGGGTGGCAAGCTCGGAGCGGAGGCCCTTCACCAAGTTCTTATACTTCTGGACCTCCTGCTCCAGGTTGGACATTCGGACTCGTAGGCGGTGTTGGCGTTTCTTGCAGCTCCTGTGGGGGGCAGCTGGTTTTTCTGTTGCTTGGCGGTGGCGGTTGGCTTTGTTAGCCCGGCTCGGTCCCGCTGGAGCACTGCGCATGCTGGCGTCCCGTGGGGTCACGGAGGAGGATGCAGCGGTCCCAGCCGAGGATGTTGTTGTTGCACCGCTCGACTGCGTGTCCTCCTCCTCCTCCAGGGCCACCAGCCGCCGATATTCGGCGACAGTGGCCTCCAGCCTCCGTTGCCGGGCCATTCTAGCCTGCTCCCTCCGTGTTGTTGATTTGGAAGGAGCAACTATATGAAGAAAGAAAGACATACAGCCTGATTCATGAAGCGAAATTGCGCCCGCAATGGCTGCGAAAATGCAATTGCGGGTGCAAAACACGGAATCGGCATTCAAGTACAAAATAGCGAATTCGCAAACACAGAATAGCGATTTAAATAGCGAGTACGCTATAATAGTCGCAGACTCCGGGTAGTCGAGCATTAGCGATACGGAAATAGCGACCAACCACGGAATCTGCGAAATGAATAGCGAAACGCAATATTGTCTCAATCGGCATTCATGAAAAAAATACAATAGCGAAAAAGCGCAAATTCGCACGTTTGCGCAGCGCAATTTAAGGACAACTCAAAGCAGGTGGTAACCATAAAAGCCATGATTAAGTAAAATTTGAAAAACTGTTGGCCAATCACCAACAGGTCCAGGCCTGACCAATCACACATAAGGACATTCAGCAGCAGCATTAGGCGTTCCACAATGCCAGGGATGTACATGGTGGTGAGGCGGCGAAGGCTACAGCGAGCAGCACGGAGGAGACGCATGAGGCAGGAAAGGATTTACCGGCAGCGGGTCACCTTGCTGGGCCAAACCAGAGAACAGATTTATGCTAAATACAGGCTGAATGGGGAAATGATCACCTGGCTGATACAAGAACTCGACCCCATCATGCAGCACCCAACAAGGCGAAACAATTCTGTGCCCACACATGTGCAGGTATTGTGCAGCCTGCACCTCCTGGCCTCCGGCAGTTTCCAGGGCATAGTAGCCGCTGCTGGGGGGATATCCCAGCCCACCATGTCACGCTGCCTCCACACTTTTGTTGACGCCATGCTCAGCCAGCTCCACCGCCACATCACATTTCCCACGAGCCAACAGGAATTGGACCTGACAAAATACAATTTTACAATGTCGCCCATTTTCCCCATGTCCTCGGCTGCATAGACTGTACCCACGTTGCCATCTGCCCACCAGCTGCCACGGAGTATATGTACCGCAACAGGAAGTCCTACCACTCCCTCAACATACAGATGGTCTGCAATGCCAAGACCATCATCACTGACATTGTGGCCCAGTACCCAGGGAGTACCCATGACTCCTTTATCTTCAGGCACAGCGGACTCCACACACGACTGCTCGGTGGAGAGTTTGGGGAAGGACACCTACTTGGTAAGTACACTTTGTCGACAATGTCACATTGCTATGAAGTAACTACGCTGCACAGGCAATCAACATCTGCTCCTCTCATTCAGGTGACAGTGGCTACGCCCTACGGGAATACCTCCTGACCCCTTACCTCAACCCTGCCACACCTCAGCAACGGCGCTACAATGTTGCGCACATCCGGACAAGGAACTGTATAGAAAGGACATTTGGCCTGCTCAAGAGCAGGTTCCGTATTCTGCACAAGACAGGTGGGGCGATGTATTACAGTCCTGCAGCGTGCTGCCGCATTGTGGCTGTCTGTGCAATGCTTCATAACATTGCAACCAAGCGCCGGATACCTGTTGACATCTCAGGCAGTGAATCTGAGGGGGACGACCGACCACCAGCACATGCGCACCATGCACGCGGGGAGAACCCAGCTGAAGGCCACAGACGTCGCAACCACATCACAGCGAACAATTTCTAGCCCACCCTCTTCCCCCACCCCACATATCACAATTGCATGCAAAATGTAATGATTACACAAGGCTAATGTGTGCAGCAAAATAAATGTATTTGTTTCATTCACAAGAAAAAGGTTATGGTTTCAACTATTTACAAATTACAGTATTCCTGCATACTGTAGTGTGAAGGTTCTTGGCAGGCTTAGCGTCAGCCTGTGCCAGTGTCCCTCAGACAGTGTCAAAGGCGCCTCCGGCGCGTAATGCCCAGGCGCCTGTGAGGCTCATCCTCATCCTGGGCACCTGTACCAGGCGTTGCCCTGGTGCTGCGCCTAGGTGGCGGGACCTGCGTGGCAGATTGGCTGCTCACGCTGGAGGCACCCTCACTGGCATCGTCTCCCCCTACAGTGGCCGGTAGCACAGGTGTGTGAAGTGCCGTCACGGCGGTGGTTAGGTGCTCCAGGACCCTGGTTATGTCCTCGCAGCACTGGACCAGTTGGTGCTTCTGGGTGAGAGAGCGCCGCGACAACTGGGTGGTGGCATTTGCTGCCACATAATTTGACCTACTATAGGACGACAGCCGGCTCATTAGCTGGTGGTGGCGCCTGCTTGCTACACTGCGGTGCTTGATGAGCGCAGCAGTGTTCTCCTCCATGGCTGCAGTCATGCGGCCCATGGCCGCCGTCATGCGGTCCATCCTGTCTCCAACTCCCGCCACATTGCGGCCAATTTTGTGCAGCTGGAGCTGGATGGCTCCTTGCTGCTGCGACTGGCGCTGGTGGATTCTGAGCATGCGCCGCTCGACGCTCATACAGGCATGGAGATGCCCATTGCCCCTCCTGCTGATCGGCCGCTGTGTTGCCGCTGTCGCAGGCCCAGATCTCGTTGCACGAGCTGCAGGTGGTGTCGCAGCAGGTGTTGCTGGTGCGGCAGGAACTGGAGGCACATTGGTGGGGTGCCTGGCTCTGGCTGCCGGTGGGCCGGCAGATGCAGGAGCAGGTACGGTGGGGGGCCTGGCCTTGGCAGCCGGTGGGCCGGCAGATGCAGGAGCAGGTACGGTGGGGGGCCTGGCCTTGGCAGCCGGTGGGCCGGCAGATGCAGGAGCAGGTACGGTGGGGGGCCTGGCCTTGGCAGCCGGTGGGCCGGCAGATGCAGGAGCAGGTACGGTGGGGGGCCTGGCTGCTGGTGTTGGTGCAGCGGCAGGGGCTGGTGCCTGGGTTTCGGGTTGTGAATCCTCCTCCTGGGCCTCCTCATCAATCTGCAGCCTCTCGCTGTCACTGCTATCTGCGCCACCTGTGAGGGTAAGTGGATACTCATTAGTTGCATGTGACTGTCAGACGTGCAGATGTTACATGCATGCTGGGTGACATTCCCTGGATGGCTGTGGATTTGCGTACTTTGGAACCTTTCTGGCTGCATTGTGGTACTACTACATTGTGGACATACTACATCTCCCACAATGCTTCAGGGCATTTCCTGATGCACAACATAGGCATGACTAAGGGCCAATGTGTGAGCCTATTTGGTCAGGGACGGTCATAGGGGACAGGGTCGCAGTCGCATGCCACTTACCTTGGGTGTCTTGGGTGGGGCGGGAGGAGTCCAGAGGGGTCACGCCAACGCACGCCTCCCTCTCCAAGGTGTTCTCAACCTGGTCCTCCAGGGGTGTGTTGGGTGGGACTGTCGGTCCGCCACCTCCAGTGCCCGATGCCTCTCCAAGGCGCTCCGCCACCCTCTCCTTGGCACGACCTCGGAGGTCGTACCAGCGCTTCTTTAGCTCCTCCAATGACCTATCGGCCACACCCACCGAGTTCACGCTGGCAGCTATACCCAGTCAGATCCTCCGCTTGTCTTGCTCTGGGACCTTTCTGGAGTTGGCCCCAAAGAGCCGGTCATGGTTGGCCACCACCCCTTCAATGAGGTTCTCGAGCTCCTGCTCTGAGAACTTGAGCTTTCGCTTTCGTCCTGCGCTGTTGCTGGGGCCAGGGACAGCTTCCTCAGACATGGCAGTGGATATGTCGCAATTTCAGTCGGTAGACAAGTCGCTATCACTGTTTTAGCGTCTGCTTCCGACTTGCTCCCTCGGAGGTTTGCCTCGCTGTGGTGTTTGGGGGTGGGAACTGCCTGCTTCCTGGTTGTGATGTCATCACTGTGCTCGGAAAGCGACTTCCCGTTTTCCCGATCGCGCGAGAATGCGAGTCGCTATCCCGATCGCACGGGATTGCGAGTCGCTATCCCGATCGCACGGGATTGCCAGTCGCTATCCCGACGCAGGTAGCCGGGAATAGCGATTTTTCTGCGAATTTTGTTGGTCGCTAACGGATTTAGCGCCCGCGTGCGAGTCGCTATTTATTCCCCGAAAAGTACATGAATGCCGTTTTGCGTTTCCTCAATAGCGAGTCGCTATTACTCGCTATTAGGGACACGCAAAACGGCCCGTACATGAATCAGGCTGATAGTCTGTAACCAATGCTCCTTAGCATTAATAACACAAAGTGATTGAGCCGAAGGTTGGGTCACAGTACAAGTAGCAAATTGAAAGCACAGTACATAACTATTGAGGACAGTATCTATGTAACCTCCCACTTCTGCATCCTTGCTCTAACATTAGTGGTAGTTTAATGAACAAATTCTACGACCACTATGGACTTCCATTACAGTCGACTATGACAGTACACCAGTCTTCTTCTTCTTCTTCTCTCTTGTTTAGGAAAATTGGTACGTTATCTTATGCAAGCCGGCAGAATGACATGGACAGCACAGTGAACTTGCACCCGAGAAAAAAAGTTGCACACCATGATGAGTGAGACAGACTTGCATTACTGTACCGGTCCAGTACATGCAGGTGGTGAAGCTATTACTTTTCTATTACGGGTGGCACTGAGAATACTCTGTTACAAGGGCTACTGCTTAATTAATTTACCTTTCACCCTACAGTGCAAATGAGTACTAGAAAAGGAAAATGAAGAAGCTAACTAATTTGATTATCTATCACTTCACATGGGACGTATTTGATGACATATGGGATGACTTTAGGTGCTTTGCTTAATATTGAGTGAACAGTGATACACCCCCACATGAATGACGTACTACAAGCAAACTAAAGTTATTAAGAGAGGTACGGAGTGTCCACCGTAATAACCAGATATATGCTGTGATTGCAGACGCAATACAAAGTACTGCTACTATTCATGGTAGTATTGGACACATTTACAATTCCTTTTCCTTTCCTTCCCTGCACTGGAACGGACGTGCGGGTGCGGTGGTACATGCTCTTCAAGGTAACACTTAGTTCATCTGGCGACCATCTACTCTCTCTAGATACACTTGTGCTATCTAAGAGTCAGAGAATACCATGCTCCAGGCATCCATTCAGGCAAAGTATACGCACACATACAGTTTCTGTTTCACCCACCCAGGCTGCTGTCCTTCCACCCATCCTTGCTTCATCATTGACCCAGCCATGCACCATACCATATTCTTTCCTTCCAAGCCACCTCGGGGGCCAAGCAAACACATATCGTTCTTCTTTGCCAGCCATCATACAATTTCGTGTCCCACTTACTTACACCCTTCTTTCGCTTTTCGTTCATCCCATCCATCACGTTCGTCTAAGAACTTATTGGGATTCTTCTCACCAAAAACTTCACAGCTAAGTCGAAGTAAATTTCGAGGAGGCTACTACCTGGTTGATTTGTAATACACCCGTGCAGAAAGCACACTATGCAGTCTTCAATCTCAATAAGTAAGGAATATATAGCTTACCTGTTTCCGCCACCACCGTTTGAACCCCCACAGGACCGTCCGCCGGCTCTTGCACCGCCTCCTCCCCAGAGTCCTCCGAGTCCTCGCCCAACACAGCCACCTCTGCGCTGGCCCCGTCACCAGATGTTACACCTACAAAGTACATTTAAGAATGTTAGAATACACCACTCACTACTATATAATATTTGGTCTAGGAGAAATGTTAAAAAAACTGAATACAATGTAATAATTTGTGACTGTCTACTCCAAAGTAAAAATTTCCCTTTTTCCAGGGAAGGCTGTTGTCTTGCTGCACTTTTATGCACAACTGATGAATGCTTGCTTTTTATTTTTAACACGCACCACTTTTTCTCCTAACAGACAGAAGCTTGACTCCTAAGAACACGACCAGGATCAAGTTCAAACCAGGTGAGAGCTCGGCTCGACCACAAGAAATGTGTCCAATTAATCGTCAGCACTAACCACTTTTCCGTTTTCAGTTAAATAGTTTTATGACAAAGTAGATTTTAATAAATGTGTTTACTTTTAATAAAGCTTTTAAACTTAAATAGACTCTGTGGTTTTTGGTCCTCCAGACTAGAGTGGATGAGCTAAAGGTTTTGGAATTTTTGCAAGCATGAGTGCCTCTGACACTTCTTGACTGTGCTGTGACTCCGTACTCTCTTGTCCTGCGTACGATAATCTAGAGATCATTGGGGATCAATAATCGGTGACTTCGGGAGCTGAATGACTCTGCCACACTATCTAGTCAGTAAGGAGACAGTGCATAGAGCTATTGCTGAATAGAATGGGAGTCCAATGGAATTGCCAAATGTCCAATCTTAGTTAGCTACACAGACAGACTAATAAGAATAATCTAGTAATACCACAGGGAGTCATATTAGAGCCAGGATAAGAATTTATATCCAGTCTACAAGAAGATCAAAGACGATTTAGAAAAAATCGAATGAGGAACGCTAGGAAAAAATAGGTACTCTTTATTACAATTAAAACTTACTGGGGCCAGCAAAGGAGCCCTCGCCTGCCCGATCCTGGCCTGCATCCTGAGCACCCTCCTCCTCCTGTGTCCTCTTGCCCTTGGGGGGGAGCTGATGTACAACATGAAAGAAAGAAAGACCAGAAAACATGGATGAGATTTGTCAACCAAATCAACCATTTCAAAAGAACAATAACAACATTTTTTGGAGAAATAGCAAATAGATAGACAACTATTCCATGGGATCTATCTCATGTGGTATACTACGTTATTCGTATTGCCTGATTTGCGGAACGTTGACTTAGAAAGTTCCTATGTAACTCAATAAACAGACTACTAAAGAGGTTTGCCTAGGCCTGGCACTGCAGGCAGCAGTCCGCAGCACGCGAAGTGACAGACAAAGTCCATCCTGCTTGCAGATCAGTGAATACTCAAACTATCAATCCACCCACCACCACCACTATTTCTTCTTATAGCCATGTGTCTAAAGGAAGGAGTGGACTTCAGTCTGTTGGGGCTGATTTAGAAGTCCCTTGCGGCTCATTTTCCTCCATTGTTGCGTGACTTTTGTGACGCTGCGGCAGAACAAAAGACTCGCCATGGTGTTGGTGCGGCGTATATATTAAAAAAAAAGAAATTATGGGCGATGCATCACGTTGTAAAGCCCTGCGCCATCAGGGGGCGTTCCGGCGCAAGGGAGGGCGTACCTGCGCAGGGACGAATCCTAAAAGTGGCTGAGGGAAATCTACAAGATGTCAATCAGTCACTTTTAAGACAATGATGCATGAGTCAAACCCTGCGAGCTTGAAGCCGACGTACGGCTTGATGCAGCATTGGGGAGATAGGGTACCCCAGAGCATTGCTGGAGCTGCGCCATCGTTGGCACGCAACTCCAGCAATGCGCCGCCTTTACGGCACAGATGCGTAAGGCTTCTGTGACGTTTTGGGCCAATGGGTGGTGGTGGTGGCATGGCACACAATTACTGCCGCATCCCTGCTACTTTGCAGGGATGCGCCGTTAATTGAAAATATGACCCTTAGTGTCTAGCATTACGCAGTTCTTATCTTTACACTACACTCATACATAATTTCTCAGGCCAATGAAATGAACACAATGTACAAAACAAATAAGCATAGTAGCAAGCAAGGCTACTGAGAAGGAGAGCAGTGCACCTGAAATGCATAGAAGATTTTGAAATATAATTTACCTACAAGGCAGCATTATTGCTCTTGGTAAAGAACAAAGATTTGCAAATAACAGAGCCGGATAAAACAGAGTAGTGATGAATAGCTACTACTACTCACCAAGCCCGGGGACCTCTACGCCGAGCGCGTCCAGCAAGTCCCGTTCCCGGTCCATGACATCGGTCCAGCGGTGGGTGGCCTGGTTATATGTGCGCCGGACCCCAGAGAGCTTATACATGGCCCGGCACACCTTCTCCCACCGCTTCCGGCGCTCCCGGATGCCATAGCCAGTCGCGATCTTGCCGCCTCCCAGGATCGTCTTGGGGAGGCGGCGCTGGACGTGGAAGATGAGTGCCGCCACTTCCTCCGCGCTGAAGATCTCCCGCGGCACCACTTGCTCCCCCCTCAAACGCCCGCACGGGAGCCGGGCACGGGGTGCGGGACCCTTCCCCTTCTCAGGGTGCTTCCCGGCTCCCTTTACCATGGTCTGGGCAGAAATAAACTTAAATGATAAAGAAGAAATAGAATAGTGAAGAAGAAAAGAAAAGAGTTTAAAAAAGTAGTTTAAAAGTAACTAAAAGTAGCAGAAAACACAAAAATATACAGCTAGAAAAATAGAGGGATAGATAATAAGTAAAATAGATTAAATAAACTTCAAACAAGCAAAGGATGGCAGAGATTCAGAGAGGATACAGAAAGCATGCCCAGAACCATAGCAATGAATGAGAAACAAGATGGCCGCGCCCGTTCACAACCGCGTGGGTAAGTTCGCGCGAGATTTTCCTCGCGAGCATGGGCGAAATTGTACTAGCGAGCAGCACAGTTTGCGAGATTACACATAGCGGCCGGAAACGGAATTACGTCACGCAAACAAGATGGCCGCGCCCGCGTACGACCGCTAGGGTAACTTGGCAAACGTATAGCTACAAGCGCCTCGCGAACACGCGCAAAAGCCCGCGAACATACACGTCGCAAAAAAAAAAGTGTATTCGCAAGCATTCGCGGCTCCCGAAATCGATCTCGCACGGATTCGCGCCCCAAAAAACGCGCGAAATTGCAGAAAAAACGGTTTTTGCTAAACTGAAAGCAATGAGCAGGTGCAAAAGTTCAAACTTAACATTTGTAACATTCACTGTAGTGCTTCCTGAGGGGCCCCTCCAGAGTTTGCAACTATTCTATGACCCTGCTATGACCCAAACAGCAGGCTCATAGAATAGCTACAAGTAGACCATAAAGGTCCTGTGAAAAAAAAATTCACTGCAACAGAAAGCAAATTACAGATAAGGAAGGAAGCAGGTGCCAGCCAGACTGGAACTTTCTAAATAACTGACACATTAATCAACCCCCAATTAATTCATGGCAGTTGAAGTAGGGGAGGTGTGCTTGCTTTTTTCACCCCCCATAAACTACAGTGATAAACAAACCTAATGGGTGGCAGTGAGGATGTACCAGAGGGTGGCATGGGTGTCCCAGAGGGTGGCAGTGGTGAAGCAGAGGGTGCTGTGAACCTGTGATGATAAACCAGACGTAGAAACAACATAGTCGCGGCCGTTGCGTGCCGAAAAGTAAGTTCGCAATTGCGAAATTGTCCCAAAATCGTCGCGAACGCGCGCCAACACAAAAAACGGGAAAATCCGCAAATCCGCTAGAGTGCGCGTATCTTCGCGGATTGCGAATCCGTAAATCCGCAATTTCGCGTACGCGAGATCCGCTAGATCCGCCCATTCTTACTAAATTACGAGATTGTCTGTGTACAGCCCCTGCTTTAGGGATGCCTGACTATTCTAAGGAGTTTGCCCTGTTCTGCGACACACGAGATAATTGTGCACTGTCAGTCTTAACCCAGGAGCATGGGTTGACTAGACGCCCGGTGGCATATTTTTCTGCCACTTTGGATCCAGTGGCTGCTGGATTACCTGGATGTCTGAAAGCAGTAGCTGCAACTTGCACAAGTTTAGAGCAGAGTGAATCCATTGTAATGGGACATCCTGTAACTGTGTATGTTCCTCATGCAGTTGTGATTTTGTTGACCCGAACTAAGACTCAGTATCTCACCCCTAGTCTGCTGACTAAATATGAGAGGATTCTCATGGGTGCTGCAAATGTAGTCATTACTCGGTGTAATATCCTGAACCCAGCCACCCTACTCCCTGATTCAATGGTCGTAGAAGCCGAGGGAGAGAATGAGCATGACTGCATTGACCTGACAGAATTCAGTACTAAACCCCGCCAAGACATTAAAGAAATGCCTTTGCCTGTTAATGATGAGGAGCTGTTTGTGGATGGCTCATGTATGAGACACAAACTAGTAGGCCTAAGTGCTGCTTACGCTGTAGTCACTTTAGACAGCATTAAAGAAGCATCCTGTTTATATGGAGTGAAGTCTGCACAAGTAGCCAAATTGATTGCATTGGTAAGAGCCTGCAAAATTGGGAAAAACAAAAGAATAACAGTATATACTGACAGTCAGTACTGTTATGGGGTTGTGCATGACTTTGGCCAATTGTGGCTACAAAGAGAGTTTCTGACTTCTTCGGGTACTCCCATTCGAAATGGAAGGGTGGTACAAGATTTACTGGAGGCAATCTAATTACCAAAAGAATTGGCAGTGGTCAAATGTGCTGCTCATAAAAAGGGCCTTGACCATGTATCTTTGGGAAATAATTTTGCTGATGAAGTGGCCAAACATTGTGCCAAAAATCGCATGTCTGTAAATGTTAAACTGGGGGGACCTGGAAACAGCTGCCAACTTATGGTGTTTGAAGAGGTGCCTACCTGGGAAGAGGTGAGAGATTGGCAGCATGCTGTGCCTTCGAAAGAGAAGGAAAAATGGAGGAAACTTGGTTGTCGACCGAGAAGTGAGGGTGGTGTCATTGTGGGCCCAAATGGTATGCCTGTGTTGCCTAGACATCTGCTTGCTTCCATGGCCAGACTGATACATGGAGATTCACACACTGGTAGGGACACCATGGTTCTGGTTTTCCAACAAACATGGTACAATCCGAAGTTCAGGAAGGTAGCAGAATCACTCTGCCAAAGGTGCTTGACATGTCAGAAGTTCAACGCTGGCAAAAGAACAGTAGTTGAACTGGGGAAAATTGGAAAATCAGGGGGTCCCTTTGTGAGA
Source organism: Lissotriton helveticus (assembly GCF_964261635.1). Taxonomy (NCBI): domain Eukaryota; kingdom Metazoa; phylum Chordata; class Amphibia; order Caudata; family Salamandridae; genus Lissotriton; species Lissotriton helveticus. Next base: position 1,176,480,005 of record NC_136072.1, on the reverse strand, counting down.
ATACAGATTGACTTCATCACCATGCCTCGTTGTGAGGGAAAGAGATATGTCCTTGTCATTGTCTGCCTATTTTCAAAATGGGTGGAAGCCTACCCTACCAAACAGAGTGACGCCATACCCGTAGCCAAGTTGTTACTACGAGAATTGATACCTAGGTTCGGGGTTCCAGTCACTATTGAATCAGATAGAGGAAAACATTTTCAGAATGAAGTAATTGATCAGCTCTGTAAAGCATTCCAGATCACCCAAAAGCTGCACTGTGCATATCGTCCAGAGGCTTCTGGAGTAGTAGAGCAAATAAATGCCACTATAAAATCAAGATTAGCAAAGATGTGTAATTCTACAGGCATGAACTGGATAAATGCTTTACCTCTTGTTCTGATGGGACTCAGAAGTATTCCAGACCGAAAAACAGGCCTGAGCCCTCATGAAATCCTGATGGGAAGAGTGATGAGACAAGCATGGGTACCAGGATACAAACTGTTAAACATTTCTGATGATTTGGTACTTGAGTACTGCAAGCAACTAGGTGACCAAGTGTGTTCTATCTCTCGCCAGATTGGGGAAGACGCCGTCGCCAATCCAACAACTCCAGTCCACAAATTGGTTCCTGGCGACTGGGTTAGAATCAAGAAACATACTCGCTCGAGTTGCCTTGCACCCAGGTGGGGAGAAAAACGGCAAATAATACTGGTGACCACGACAGCGGTGAAGTGTGCAGGCGTTCCCAAGTGGATCCATGCCAGCCATACACAGAAGGTGATTCCAGACGAGAAAAAGGCGCTGAAGGTTGTCCAGCTGAGGGGTCTGCAGACGTGGGTCCTGGAGTAGCTGATGATGAACAACCGAGCACCAGCCAAGATGATTGGATACCAATAATCGACCTGACCGAAGACCCAATCAGAACAAGAGAGCGAACCTACGAAGATAGAGAGTGGAATAGAGAGGAAGAGATAGGCACAGGCGAAGAGCCTCAGATTATTGAGATTCACGTCAAATCTGAGGAAGAAGAGGAAGGTCAGACAGGGACAGAACAAGTGATCGACACACCTCCACTAACTCCTGAAATTGAAAGGGGTCAGACTAGAACTAGTGAAAGGGTTCGAGCAGAAGAAAATCAAGAGATCGAAGTGCTTGAACAGGATCAGATAGACTTAGAAAAACGTGTTCAGGACACAGAAACAGAGACACTCGAAAGCCAAGATCAAAATTCACCTGAACAAGGCCAGCTTAGTAACCAGGCAGAAGAAATAGATACAAGACCTGGGACTAGTCAGACAGGAAGGGAAGAGACAGAAGCAGAAGTGCCACAAACAAACGAAAATAAAAGAGCATTAGAAGAAAGCCAAATCACAGTGCCAGCTAAAAGACTCAAGAAAAAGAAGCATATTGAGCCAAGATACATTAAAAGAGAAGTGTGGCTCAGTGGTTAGAGGCGGCAGACCCGGAAGCTGAGATCGACCGTGGACCAGGGTTCGATTCCCCGCCTCGGCGGGTCTCGGGCTCAAAAATTCCACAGACTCGACAATTCTCGCTCCGGTGCCTACTCGAATCACGGGGTCACACTCTGCAACTCTGGGCAATAGCTTGCTTAATCTCCACTACGGCCCCTCGCGGCGGGATGCCTGGCTTTCACCTTGTGGACACCCTGCCGGGGTTTCTCACAGGGGAATACCAGGACGGGTTCCCTAAGCAAGCGCCAGGATGCCCTTTGGGTGACAGGTTTGTGCTATATAAGTACACCTACATTTACATTTACATTTACTGAGACTGAGAATAAAAACAGTAGAAGAAAAACTTGCAGAAAGAAGGAAAAGTCCACGAATTGCAGAACCAGCTGGAGAAAGCTCCAAGAGAAGGAGTGACCGAATAAAAAGACTGAATGAAAAATAGCAAGATCCTGAATGGACATACTTAGTTTTGGAAGAATTTGAGGATCTTGATATTTCTGACGAAAGTGACGAAGAACAGATTGCTGATCTGTCTGCCGAAGAAGACGAACTCACTTGAAGTTGCCCAGTGTAAGCTACTTGTGTAAAGTTACAAAGAGGGGTTGAAAACTTCTTCTGAGGAAATGTCTGATTCAAGAGTGAATGGAAGGCCTAGACGCAGTTATTGCAAAACATGCTGCAAAGTATGTATATGTAGTATAGCTATAGTGTTAATAGTTTGGATAGGACTAACAGTTTTCATTCCGTATATGATAAGCAAAAATACTGATATTATTCCTACACAGACTGTAACTACTGATACTGAAGAACAGACAACACGAGGTGTAGAAAGACGTGAAAAAGCACTCAGACAAACAAAACGAGACTTAGAAGCATCAGATGAGGAAGGACTACATTACCACGTAGTTAAGAACCAGACCCATTTAAATGTTTTCGCAAACCTGTTAGTGCCTTATGTAGAGACTATGGAAATAGAAGACTGCTATGTCTGCATGAAGCTACCTACTTCTGTAGCTGAAGGCGTGACTTACCATCACCTGCCCCTGACTTATGGAATTTCCTGTAGTATTTTAGCAAGCTTATTTTACAAAAGAGGACCGTTACAGTACTACTACTCTAACTCAGACGTGATATTTTCTGAACTTCCTATACGTGGAAATTTGAATCCTGTACATACCAAAAGTGATGTTACACGTTATATGGGAGAATATTTTCTGACTATAGGTACCATAGATTTAAATGAAGCACACAGAGATACCTTGACCTGTTCATTGCACGAGCAAGAAAAAATATTTTTAAACATGGCAGAGAAAAGAAGGGAGAGTTTCCAAAGAAAGGCAAATGATAAAAGACAGAAAACTCCTAAATGGGCTGAAAACATGGAGATCACCTCAAATGGTGGGGATGGTCCTGCTTTGTTGCTGGATTTCGAAAGAAAAGGGAAACTCTGTCTTCACCGCGAGAAGACTAGTTGTTATAATAACATTTTCATTGGTTCCAGTCAATGTGAACACAATTACAAGGTAATTGGAGGTTGGGGTTTCAAAAATGGGTCAGAACCTGTGTTTCCCGGAATTTATTATATATGTGGAAACAAGGCTTATTTCAAATTGCCGGATCACTGGTATGGAAGCTGCTACTTTGGCATTGTTTTCCCGAAAATATACCATGTGAATAAAATTGCTGGAAGCGATGAAAACACTAATGGCTTAGTGCATAGTAAAAGAGAAAGCGTAGGTGATATAATGGGTAGTATTTTTAGTGCACTGATACCTGGAGTGGGAGTGTTTCTGAACACACACAGAATTTGCAAATTATCCACAATAGTGGATGTGTTGTCTACTGACACAGCTCATGGATTCCTGCTGGTCAATACCGAAATGGTTGCGATCAGATCAATGGTTTTGCAGAACAGACTTGCGCTTGACACCTTATTAGCAAAAGAGGGCGGAGTCTGCCGGATGCTGAAGGCGCAACATTGTTGCACTTACATACCGGATAAAAGTGTACAGATAAAAAGATATGTGAAAAACATTACTAATTTGGAAAAAGAACTCAAACCACTAGAGGTTGACAGTGCCTGGAAGAGACTTGTCGATGGTCTCTCCAACGTAGGTCATTGGTTTGCTAATTTAGGTAAAAGTTTATTGTTTAAGGTACTGATGCCAATTGGAGTGATAGGTTTCATCATTTTCCTCATATTTGTCTGCTGCAAATGTCGCAGACACACAAAGAAATTCACTGTGAATCGAAGAGGTGTGAAACGGAGTGTGGATGAGCTTGAATTGGAAGAAATGAATAATCAAATTTACAAAAAGGTGAAAAATTCTCACCCTAACAAAGATGTGAAAGAGAAATTGAATCGTTTGTTGGAAGAGATTGAAATGCATAAGGTTTGAGAGAAGTTGGCATCTGGTTCCATATATTTGTGATGATAGTAAATATCATCAAAGAGGGGATTGATAGAGCAAGATTTCGCATATTACGCGACTTGCTTGAGTCATGAACCTTGAATTACGTATAACTCTGTAATCCAATTGTATGTCTTACTAATTTCCTTTATTTTGGATGTACGTGTATAGTAGTGATGCTTGCCTATGTGTTTTACTAATAGAAATAACCCTTGTACTTAAAATGGCCGTCGCTTGGGAATTTTCTACTGCGCATGCGTTAGTCACACTCACGTGACGTGACGTAGTTGCAGTTCTGGTGGGAAAATGTACGCATGCGTAATAAGCCTCAAGATGGCTGCTTGTGTATTAAACGTGGTGAAGCTTGCGCAGATGCTCTCGTGTTATTGTCTGTTGTACTAATTCGTAATAGCATAGTATATTTTTATAGCAAGAAGTATAAGGTAACTACTCATGGTAAATTGTGAAATCATTAATTTCTATGTTTTAATTTGTTCTCGCTTACTTTTCATGTACCGCGATAATTGGGGGGTCTGAATGAGACGTGAACCATCTTGAAGGTCCCTTCTGCGCATGTCGCGCAGCCTGGGAGAAGGTAGCCTTGAGCAGTGGAACCCAGCCAGCTGGCAGCCACAGTCAAGATGCTCCTGTGAAAGCAACCTCTGACCCAGCAAGATGGATTTGAATGTACTGAAATTGTTACAATGATATTTTCCTATTGTATTCTGTCATATCTACCGTGAGAAACCCCAAATCTGCTAGGCGGTACCTTAAGATGCAAAACCGAGCTTGTAGAAGTTTGTTCTGATTGGTGTGTTAACCTATCCTACGTGGGGACCAATCGAATTTGGGAATTCTGACACTTTGCAACATTTGGGGGGTGGTACACTGCCCGAAAACAGTATATCTAGCCTGGGTTCAGCTAGAGAAATTGTCCGACTTGTCCGAATAGCTGACCAGTCACTGACCCATCGCACTCAATAGGTGATTGATACAGAGGTGCTGCGGAGCACTCTGTCCGAATTTGACCATAGACTATAAGGTTTTACTAAACCTTAAGTGCTGGCGGAGCACTTTGCTGGGGAGTTCGCTAACCCAATCGGGGTTCTGACTGATAGCCTTAGAGAGGGTGGAGCGCAGGCGTTGCTTCCGAACTGCGGATGCTGGTCGTGCCTTGGTGGTCCTGTCCTGATCCTAATCTGGTTTTCCTGGGGTGTCCATTCTGCACCTGCTGTCCCATTGATGACTGTCCTTCCTTGGGGTATTTCCTGTCCTTGACTGATCCGTGGCCAGGGTTGGTTTTCACACCATTCTAGGTAATTATATAGTGCTGAAATTCTATTCTGCACCTTCTATATTTCTGTCTTTGCTTCAATAAAGACATACCTTTGCATTCATAAATTTTCCATGCTTTCCACAATCTTCTAAATGAAAAGTCCATGCATTTATTTCTATAGCATGTTCCTATGTTCCCTACTTTCTAGAAGCACATTCTCTCTATACTGTTTATGAATTTTCGATGTGGTTTATAATTTCTCTCTTATAAACGGATTAAAGCTATGTTGTTAGAGTTATAGCGTGTTCTACTTTTCACCCTTCCTATAGATATATAGGATCCCAAAATTTTCACTCATATTCATGAAGTACGTCCCAATAGTGTAATTCTAGTACGTGCATAAGCTTGCCCATTTATAGTTGTCCGTTCCCAAGCTACATCTCTGAATTTGCTTAGTGTATTCCCTGTTCTCATCTCATTGTTAGAATTCATAAATGGTTGCTTTGATTTATTTCCTATATGGTTATGTGCTTTTCGTTATCTTGATTATTGATTGCCTTTTGACTGTAAACCTAATGTTTTCCGAAACTGAATCTTAGATAAACCTTTAAACTTCTCAGCTGTCTGTGATCATTTAATACAGAAGTATATAAAAGTTGGTATTGTATTTTGCCTGCCTTTTCTTTCACAGCTAGCTCCCTGATCCATTGTGGTCATAGGTACCCGTAACAGTGGATTGGTAAGTCGGGTACAACAAAATTGCATAGGAAGGAACCCAGGGTTACTGGTAGTAGAGAGTGAAAGGTCACCCGATTAATGTATATGGGTTTAATTGGAAAGAAGTATATGGGCCTAGTACGTGTTTGGTGAAATTATTGGTCGGGTGACCCGCGATCTCTATCAGGTTGATTGAAGCGATTTAAGTAGAGCGATCAAGCTCTTTATTTTCCCAGAATTTGGTTTTGTGGCTTAGGTGAATATATAAATTGCAGACTAAGAGGTTAAAATCATGGGGCGTGGCCGAGCAGTCCAAGATGACAGATCGCTTCTTCTAAAACTCCGACTGCCGGCCCGCATCAACAGCAGCCCATGTAACCCCCTCACCTTCCACAAATGCAATGGGGGCAGAAATCGGGACCGGAACACACCAGGGCTGTCCCGATATGCCCAGAATCCCGAGACGTGGTCCCTGAGGTGTCTGTAGTCCTCCATTTGTACTCCCCGTGTGTGTCCCGACAAAATGGTGGCCGCTGGGTAGAGTGTCAGCGCCTGAGAGCAACCGGATCCCGGTGGCCCACGACCAGAGCACTTCAGCGGTGAGCCTGCGGGCTCCAGGGTGGGGCAGTGGCATCCTCGCGCCGGCGATCTGGCGCTGGTCAACACTAAAGAGCCGGTAGAGGAGGGGCCTGCGATGCTCGCACAGGCTGTGCCAGCGGTGGGGAGCCCACCCCTGCCGGGTCATAACACCACCGCTGCGGCCCTGTACATTGGAGGAGGCGTCGTGCAGAGGCGCGTCAGGCAACTGCATAGCGAGGAAAGCCTGTTGTGCCAGTGAGGTGAGAGCGACCACCCCCCTCCTGGAGTTACCCCAGTGGTGTCTGGGGCGAACCCCCTCCAGCAGGGCCCCCCAACCAGGGCTTGTGTCTCCCGTGCTGTACTCCCTGCGGAGAGGAAGCCGCGCCCTTCAAGGGTGCTGCAAAGAAGCTGCGCAGATGGGAGGCCCCGCCGCACTCACCCTAGAACACCCTGCAGGGTACTATACTGCCCCGGCGGCTAGGGGCGCAGAGAAGGCCTAGCGAGGTTGGAGGAAGAGACGGGAGTGGCCCATTTCCGCTGAGCCTCTGATCCTGTCACAGCAATGCACCGATTCCTCACCAGAGAGTGGTAAGGGCCCAGCTTGTCACCCCAGCGTGTGTGCGACGCACGGACATGGATGTGTGTCTTCCCCCCATTCTCGCCTGCTGGCAGCCCAAAGAACGCGAGTGAGCAGAGAAGGACGTGCCGACGGTGGACAGACATCCAAGAGCTGTGGTAACCCCGACGACCCCGGCATAGAAGATCAGGAGACCGACACGCCGACCTCCCCCACGGTGGGACGACGAGGCCAGGACGGACCAGTGGGGCCATAAGAGAGGGCGGGTTCTCATTGGTGGCGCCGCGACGGGTGACTCACCGGGAATGTTCGCCCCTGGGCAGCGGGGTCGCGGCTGAGGTGTCACCGTTTTGCTGTGCTTCTGGACCCCCTTCCCAAGAACAACAGCTACCGGTACGTGGAGAAGTAGCGCCCTGGTTCGTCAGAACTGCATAGAGCACGTGGGACGGACGCGATTGCTTGGTGGGTAGCCACGAACGCTCATCCCTGCCCGCCAGCCATTGGTCACGAGGACTCGTATAGGGTATCCAGAACTCCCCATAATGGGCCGTCAACAGGTGGTGGTGACCACCCATGCGGCAGACCAACAGAAGATGACGCCTTGAATGCCGGCCCCGTCTAAACCGCGGGACGAGCATGCCCATGAAGACTCCACATCCAGGAAATTAGACCAAGTCCTCGCGGCTATAGAACATTCCAGAGTGGCGATGGAAAACAAATTTGACACTCTAGCTACAGATGTCAATCTTCCCCGAGATGACCACAGGAAGCTGACGGACAAAGTCACCCAGGGCGAAAAGATGGTGGAGGCACTGGAGCCGCATGTACAGCAACACCACCACGACATTGCAGACCTACAATCCCGAATCATAAGACGGACGATTTGGAGGGACGCTCCCGGAGGAGCAACATCCGAATCATGAATTTGCCAGAGGGGGTGGAGGGGCCTGACCCAATCCAATACAGCACGAACTGGATCGCGACCTTTACACCTGCCAAAGACTTGACTCCCTATTTTTCCATAGAACGAGTGCACCGGGTACCAGCGCGCAAGCCCAAGCCGGGCCTGCCCTCACGACCGTTCCTGCTGAAACTCCTACACTTTCAAAACAGGGATGCTATTCTCCGGGCGGCTAGGACAGACGGGCGACTGCAGGTGGAGGATAAGCAAGTTATGCTCTTCCCCGACTATTCCCGAGCCGTACAGCAACAGAGGGCCACCTTCCAGGCGATAAAGCGCACACTTCACCAAAAGAACATCCAGTACGCCCTCCTGTTCCCGGCCAAACTCAAGATCATCCACGATGGCACTACGCATTTCTTTACAAACCCGAATGAGGTGGTTGCTTGGATGGAGCAACACATCTCTCGCCGCCCGACCATGACGAACATACAAGGCATTCAACCTAGGCGGCAGTCGCGGAGACAGGGCCGCAGAGTCACCCTGACGCAACTCAGTGTCCGATACAACCAGACGGGGACTGGTTCCCCAGACCTTACACAAATCATAGCGGAGCGCAGTTAGGTGATTCAGGCAGTGTCCGCTCTCGGCCCCGTGGGGGTAGGGTCTGTACAGTTCCGAGGATGAGATCAGTGATGCACTGGCCTCCCGTGAAGGTTCCATATCGCCTCCTGATAGTGACTCCCCAGACTGCAGACCTGCTAATGTAACAGTGGCGTGAAAGCTAGAACCACACTGAAACTACGACATGCCTCTCAATGGACTGCCATGTTTACCTACTGCCGCTGTGTCGGCCGTCTACGGGTATGAGTTAACTATTGGGACTCCACGCGAACATGATGCTACACAACAACACCCCAAATCTGTACCAAAGAGCCGAAATACCAGAGGGAACACTTACGAAGTTAATCTGACGTGATAGCGGAGCCAGCAGCAATAAGGAAGATATCCGGCCACCACCACGCAACAACGAACTAAAGGACTCACATGACGAACAGTTTGGACGTATTGCCCCGTGCAATAGGTCCCCCTAGTTGGGGATGTTCCCCAGAGTTATGGTTTATACCCCTTTACATTTTTACATTCCTGGGCACCTTGGGGCGGACGGGAGGAGGAAGGCATGATCACTGCACATGTCCCTGGATCAGTGGGGAGGAGGAGGGCCAGAAGGAGGGACAGGTTGGGAGGACATGGTCATTCCACAGGAACCACGGACTAATCAGGTGAAGCATGGTACCTACACTGCTGAATACGGACCTAGAATTTATGACTCTGAATGTCAGGGGTATGCACACAGCCACTAAAATGTACTCTATATATGCCTACATCAAAAGACAACAGGCACAGGTCCCCCTCCTACAGGAGACACACCTGACGGAACAAGAGGTAGGCCGCCTTCATAGAAAATGGCGGGGCATAGTGCGCGCCACAAAATATTCCACCTTCGCCAGGGGCGCAATAATATGGATTAGACCTGGCGTGCCATTCAAAGAACAGATCCGATTGATAGACAAGGACGGGAGATATGCAATCATCATCGGCCTCCTAGAAGGCCAACCGATACTTTTGGGCTGTGTGTACGCTCATAATACAGAGCAAGACCAATACTGGGACAAGCTAACCACAGTGCTAGCCAGTCACACAGCAATACCCTGGCTCCTAGGTGGGGACTACAACTGTACATTAGATCTACACTTAGATAGGTCGCACCCTCCCCCACCGCATTCCCCCGCACACAAACAAACAGAACATTTCCGCAATTGGGTAGAGCATTGGGCACTGGCGGATGCCTGGAGAGTGCAGAACCCGGCTGCCAGATCACTCCATTCCTCACGACCTACAGGTGAGACTTGACAGGTTCCTGTGTTCAGCAGATGTTCTGCCCAAAATACAACACGCTGACTATCTGGGGCGTATAGTGTCAGATCATGACGCACACACCGTGACTCTTCGTTGGAGGCCACCCCACCCCCCGGTCCCCAAATGGAGACTCCCCCAGGAATGCCTTACTGACCAGGCCTTTTGCCAAACACACGGGGAATTCATCCGGGAACACTTTCTACACAATGCATGCTCCGCCTCATCCAGAGCAACAGAGTGGGACGCATACAAGGTTAGCGCCCGTGGACACTGTATTCAACAGGTAGTAGGGGTGCGGAGAACACTGGAGAAGGCACTATATAAGACAGAGACCGTGCTGGCCCATCCGTTCTGGAATTTACGGGACGGAGAACCACCCACACACCCGGTACTCCACACAATACTCCGTATGGGAGCAGGCAGACACCTAGTCACCTGGCACTACAAAGCCATCAGAGAACTGACTAATGTCTACCTGGACAACCTAAGGCAATCCTGGGAAGATGATGTCGGCAGGGTATTCCATGACACGGAGTGGACGCTCGCCCTGGAATATACAAAGAAAGTGTCCAGGAATGCGCGGTTCAAAAACATACAGTTTAACATACTCGATCGGGCCTACCTCACACCGGACAAACTGCACCAGTACTATCCGGACACACAATTTAGCTGCCCCCGATGTCACACGATGGAGGCAAACTTCAGGCATATGTTTTGGGACTGCCCATCCCTGCAACCACATTGGGCAAAGATACACCAAACACTCCTCAAACTGGTTAACCTGCCACACATTGATACATGGGAGCCTTGGGAACCTACAAAAGGAAAAAATCCGACAAATTGCAATGGTGATTTGCATCCCTCGCCTTAATTCTAGCAAAAGGAGCTATAGCTATGCACTGGAGAGCCCCCTTGGGCCCCCCTGAAGCAGCTTGGGTAGGGGCGGTAGGCAAGTGGGGAGCGGCAGAAGAGGATATTCTACGGGAGGAAGAAGTGAAGGGTACACGCAAACATCCCATCTCCATAGAATGGGCACAGCTGCTCATACAATTTAAACGAGAGACAACAATAGATGATACACCAAGGCCATCCCGCCTCAGTCCCGCGGTTCCTCACAACACCCCAATCCACCTAGTCAGATGCTAGGAGACTGAGATCCCTGACAGACTTAACGTGCCATGTCGAACGCCTGCCCTTCCTGGGGAAATTGCCCGCCACCCCCGACAGAATGCTCCCTCTCTCCCTGTGGTCCTTGTGCTCTCCGCCCTCTGGACCAATGGCCTGTACACCCTCCGCCCACCACGTCCACATGCCCTCGCCGGCCCTCTGTGCTCTCCCCCTTCTAAGAGCCTAGGAAAAAGTTTTCCCCACAGTTACAAGTTCAGTTTCAGTCGGCAGTTTGGGTACCAACATACACATTGAATGCTAGCAACTGCCTGTCTGGTAAAGGATCACATAGGCACATACGGGGATGACATTCACACCTGCCTCCGCCAGTACGTAGGCCAAGGGACAAGACACAATGAGACATACTATTGTACAATCAGTTTACACACCTGCAAGTACACAAGCGAGTACGTACAATCCCACCGGGCGGAGTGGAATCCACATGTTGAAGTTGAGTTATGTTTGGGGATTTTATGTAACCCTTCCATGTGTGAAACAACTGATATATGATTGGTGTAATACCCCCACCTGGGGCTTTGAAATGCAAAACCCTAATAAAAAAGATTTAAACAAAAAATAAGAGGTTAAAATCATTTGGTGCTGAGGGGAGAGCGGATAGTTTGACGCATTGGGCCCCAGTTAGTCCCAAGTCAATGGGTTCTTGGTTGCACAGTAGGTTGAAATGTATATGGAGAGTCCACCTATTGCTCTTCCTGCCTGGTTTGGTTGCTTCGATATGGAATTCTTTAAAGCATGTTACTGGTGTTGTTTATGACCAGGTGTCAAACCAGGCTACGTCGTCCCTCACTTTGTCCTGTCACAGTTGCCTTTTGGATGACGTAGAAGATTTTGCAGAGACACAAGGGACCAACTTCCCAAATGACTAACTATAGACTTGCTGATTTAAACTGACAGCAAATATAAAATTAATAATAGGGGAGGAGGGCCGGTACTGGACGTCGGTTGATAAGATGGATCTTGCTGTCGACCTGCGAAACAACAAGCATCAAAGGTTTACTAATAAACCTAGCGAGTAGGTCAGAATTTCTACAGAGGATAAAACCTCCTAACCTATCCTCTAAGTTAGTGTGTACAGTGATTTTCGTAAATAGCCTACCTGCGAGCAGAGATATCTAGGTAAACGTCAAGTATGTCTTTGTCTTGTTCTGTTGCTCAAGTCGTCAGGTAGAGTCTTCTGGCAGTTGTTCTAAGTATGTCTTTAAGTGATAGCGCTAAGAAGATAAAGAGATAAAATTACAATCTATTCTTAATTGCATTGCACTTGTCTCTAAGCTATGACCATCTGGACCTCTACTTACTTGTGACTGCTTCTGTAAAACGCCTAAAAAAGGGATTTCTTAGGAGTTCTGATAAAAGCCCCTTTAAACAAACAGTGAATAGAACATCCTATTCAAGAACAAATACCTATCCCAAAGGCCTTTCTTGTACAACATTTAGACTTTTACAAAACTAAACCTTTAGTACTTTTTAGTAAATTACATGTGAACCTTAAACATCACAATACGTTCTTGTAATGCTTTCTCTTAAATTACAGAATCTTTAGTCTTGTAAATGTCTTGCTTCTTCCTTTCGAAGAAGAAACAAAGGGGCATATTACCAAGCAATAGCGATAATTATCGCTATTGCTTGGTTAGAGACAAAATTTTACCGCTGAGCTGCGGCAATTTTTACCGCAGATAAACCTTGGTATTACCAAGGTTTATCGCAAATGCGATAAAAAACGGCCGCAATGCCTGAATATCGCTGAAAATTCTGCGATATTCATGCATTACCGAGCTAATGCTCTTAGCCATGTTATCCACCTCCCATTGGATAACTGCTCAGGGCAGGTGTTAGCTTTTGGAGATATTCGCGCTTAGTGCGAATATCTCCAAAAGTTGGTAATAGGAGATAGCGATGTTAGCGACTGTTTCCAGTCGCTAACATCTTGGCACGCCCACTTTGCATATCATTAGTGATAAATATCACTGACATGCAAAGTGGGGCCCAAGATGGTCGCTATCTCCTACTAGCTGTCGCTAACTGGTGTTAGCGACAGCTAGGTAATAGGGAGATAATTTTATCTCCGCTTTCTTGGCTTTTAAAGCCAAAAAAGCGGAGATAAACCCCCTTGATAATATGCCCCAAAGTTCCCAAAAATTGTTGTGACCTTTCTTGCGAAGGGCACCTGATTTATAGTCTAAAATTGTACTCATCTCTTTCCTTCTTTGAATCTGCAGGAATCGGAATCATGGAGAAGCCTTAGAGACGAAATCTGACCGCTGGATTCTTCAATCTGGTGAGTTCTCGAAGAGAACCTCCAGACGCGATCCTTCTTGCACCAAAGCGGAAGGCAAAGCGTATTCTGGAAGACTGGGTGCGGTTTAAATAGGCGACCGCACCCAGAATAAACGTGTGACCGCACCCAGGAGAAACGTGCACATGTTCGCGCTAAGCCGAAGCAATCAGTTCGGCTCAGCGCGGCTTGGCAAAAACATTGTTTGCACTTGTCTTAGCGTCCTACTATTGGAAAGGGAGTTAAAATATGTTGTGTGCATACTGTAGCCTAACAAAAAAGCGTTAAGAAGCACAGCGTACAGGGAGACGCGCGAGCGCGTTTACCAAGATGGCCGCCGCCACCGGAGCTCCGTGATTCCCGGAGCTTTTAGCCCTAATTAACGACGATTTACCGTCCAGAACCCAGCGAAAATACCGGCGCTTGCCTCCTGAAGCCTCCACCTACCTGTGAGTTCGTTTCTGAGCTGTTTAAACGACGGATGTATTTTTCCTCTCCTCACAGACTTCTGCTTCATGCTTCTCATCGAGGTAATGCCGAGAATGTGAGCCTGGGGGCGGAGAGGCATTTAAGAAAGAGGCTGGCTTGGGCCTAGCTCCGCCTACAGTTCTGTTTAGCTGCTGCACCTGGGTTTTTTCAGTGTTATTTGACGCAATTGTCCATATTTACAATACTTTTCCTCATATTTTGAGGTTATTTGTTTCAATCTATTTTTCTTCATATTCAGACATATTTTTTCACCTCAAAATGGATTCAAAAAATCCTTCAGCTAATAAAAGGAAGCAGCAGGTTTCTCCTCCGCCCACAAAATCTAAAGTGGTGGAATCCCCAGAACCTTCTTTGTCTTTGATTTTGGAGGAAATTAAAGCCTTGCGTTTGAATACTGACTCCATTGCTTCAGAGGTTAAAAATGTTCGTAAAGATATGGCTTCTATGTCCATGAAGGTGTCAGACAATACCATTAAAATCCAAGATAATAAGAATAAATTGGATGCTTTTACATCTTTAATGACTAGAATTATGCCAATGCATACTCAGCTGTTGGACTTAGAAAATCGCAATAGGCAATACAATTTGTGCATCTTTAATTTGCCTGAAGAAATTGAAGGGACCAATTGTCGCCTTTATCTTGAATCTCTTCTGCCTGGTCTCCTGAATATCAAGTTTGCAGAAAAATTTGAAATTGATAAATCTCATAGAGTTCCGTCACATCGTAATCCTCGTCATTCAAAGCCACGGCAGATGATATTTAAGGTCCTGCGCCATCATCACCTGGTCCTTATTCGGAAAGCTGTTCGTGAAATACCATCTTTGGTGGTGAATGGAACCAAAATCTTCATCCATCAGGATTTTGCTAAAGAAACTGTGGCTATTCGTAAAGAATTTTCATCTCTTCGTCCGCAACTGAGGAGCCTTGGTTTCAAATATGGACTATTTGATCCTTCTATAATGCGAGTCTGGAAAGACAATGTCTCTAAATCTTTTCAACGTCCTGAAGATCTTCGTCTTTTCCTTGAACAGCAGGCTCCTCCATCAATGGATACACAAGACCCTAATTCTTGACTTCATCTCGCTGGCTTCTTGTGATAGGTCTATTACTAAATTTCTTCATGGGCTCCAACGGTAACTGGCCATGCTTGAGGAACGGGTGTGCGTTTCCTTGTCTTTATTTATGTGGCATGTTTGTACCTTACTCTCTCTTTTTTGTTTCTCCCTTTCCTATCTTTCGATCAGAGTTACTCTATTAACCTGTCTTATCCTACCTTCTTCTTGTTTCTATTCCTGTCTTTTTCTTCTCTTTTATCCTAATGGCTAACATTCATAATATAAAAATTGTTTCTCTTAATGTGAAAGGTTTACGACATCCAGTGAAACGTTTAAAAATTTTAGATTATTTAGGTAATTCTAAGGCTGACATCTGTTTTGTCCAAGAGACTCATGTTGATGATAAAGTTTTAAGTTATATGAACAAAAAGTGGGTGGACTCTATTGTTTCTTCACCTGCTGCAGGTAAAAAGAATGGGGTCGCTATTTTCTTTGCCAAAAGGTTGCATTGTCAGGTCTTGCATAAAATCTCAGACTCTGATGGAAGATATATTATAGCTAAAGTTAAAATTCATGATTCTATTTTCTTTTTGATGAATGTTTATGGTCCTACGTCAGAGGATCCTGTTTTTTGGACAACTGTTACGTCAGAAGTTTTAAAGTTGGGAAATGCTCCATTGATTTTTGGTGGTGATTTAAATATTTTTGTAGACCCCTTGTTGGATAGATTATCTACGTCTCGATTTCGACCGTCCAAGACTTTTCATGCCTTTAAGACTTTTCTTCAAACTACTAAATTAGCTGACATTTGGCGATTACACTATCCAACTGGTAAAGAGTTCTCTTTTTTCTCCAACCCACACAACTCCCATTCCAGAATAGATTATTTTTTCCTTTCCCCTTCCCTTATTCAATTTGCAAATGATCCTATCATTGGTACCATCGACATTTCAGATCATGCTATGATTTCTTTTGTATTAAATGTATCATCTTCGTTTTCTAAGCAGTCAAGATGGCGTATGAATTCTGACATTGTCCTTAACGATACTCATAAGCCTAAGTTACTCCAGGCTATTCAGGAATATTTTACTTTTAATTCAGAAGGGTCTACCTCCATTACCACTCGATGGGATGCATTTAAAGCTTATATTAGGGGTACCACTATCTCTATTATGGCTCATGAAAATAAGAAGTTTAATTCACATATTAAATCTCTAGAAAAACAAATAGCTCATTTTGAGCGTTTATTTATTTCGTCTAGTGATCCCCAATATAAAGTAAAATTACAAAAACTGCGGTATGAATTCAATGCTATTCTCAGTACTAGAGCTGGGATACAACTCTCTAAATCCAATGCCAAATTTCGTTTTAATACCAACAGGTCTGGTAGACTTCTGGCTAATTATCTACGTATTAAACGAGATAAAACTCAGATTACCTCCATCAAATGTCCTCAAGGTAAAATTGCTTTTTCTCATAATGAGATTGCTAATGAGTTTTTGAATTTTTATTCTACTTTATATAATAAGCCTGATTATTGTGATGTTTCTTTAATTGATTCCTTTTTACAACATTCTGATTTACCTCACATTTCTGCCTCTGATAAAATTAAATTAGATTTACCCATTACTAATGAGGAAATTCTCTCAGCCATTAAATTGCTTCCAAAGAAAAAATCCCCTGGTCCTGATGGTATCCCTGCAGAATTTTATAAAGAGTTCCAACATCATCTTTTACCTTTTTTGAACCAGATTTTTTCTCATTTTTCCTCATCAGGTACTATTTCAGGTTCTTTTTCTGAAGCCTTAATTGTTGTACTTCCCAAACCTGATAAAGACCCTACCCTTGTTGCTAATTACCGTCCCATCTCCTTAATCAATCAAGATTGTAAACTATATGCTAGAATTATCGCTTCCAGGTTAGCCCCTATCCTTCATTCAATTATTCACCCTGATCAATCTGGTTTTATGAAAAATCGATATTCTGCTAATAATACGAGAACGTTATTACATGTTATTGAGCAAAGTTCCTCTATCCTTAACCCTGCTGGCGTTATGGCATTAGATGCTGAAAAAGCTTTTGATAAAATCCATTGGCAATTTTTATTTAAAACTTTGTTATCCTTTAATTTTGGGCCTTCCTTTATTCGTATGATTTCTGCTTTATACTATGCTCCCACAGCTCGACTATTTATTAATGGCCAGATTTCTAACCAATTTTCTCTTTTCAGAGGAACTCGACAGGGTTGTCCCCTCTCCCCTCTTTTGTTTTTACTTGGTATAGAGCCATTTCTTAATTACATTCGAAAATGCGAAAACATTCAAGGGATTACTGTTTGTGATATTACTGTAAAAACTCTAGCGTATGCTGATGATGTGTTATTATTTATTAGTAATCCTGTTTCCTCTGTTCCTTTTCTGCTTGATATTATTTCTAAATACTCTATTGTGTCAGGTTATAAATTAAATGTTACTAAAACGGAATTTTTTCCACTCAATATGTTGTGTACTCCTGATATGCTACCCTCACCAGACATAGTTTGGCAAAAGAGCAAACTGAAATACCTTGGTATATTATTTTCATCATCCCTTCATGCTACCCTAAAATTAAATTCTGATTTCATTCTCGAACATATTAAACAAAAAACTTCCAAATGGTCCTCCCTTCATCTTTCCTGGTGGGGGAGAATGGAATCTATTAAAATGACTATTGCACCTAAAATATTTTATTCTCTTGCAATGATCCCAACTCAATTCCCACTCAAATTTTATAAAGATGTTGACAAACTTTTATCAAAATTTTTATGGAATAATAAGCCTCCCCGTATTGCTTATAAAAAATAAAAAATTCCCAAATGTAATATTGGTTTTGCCCTACCTGATTTTCTTCTATATCATAAGGCATTTATCCTTAAACAGAGTTCGTTATGGTTTAATATATCTCCTAAGATTAATCCCCCTATTTGGTATCATATTGAGACTTCCCTTGTTAAACCTTTTCCTTTATTATCCCTATTAACCATGTCTCCCGTATCTAAAATTGTACACTCTTCTTCCATAATTAAGTCATCAAGATTAATTTTTAACGATTTGGACTCCAATTTTGAATCCCCTTTACTTTCAACGGTACATTTGTCCTTATGGCATAGTGCCTTGTTAAAATTAAATAGGAATATTTCCTTTTGGTCTTCATGGAAATGGCCTGTCTGACGAGTACAGATGGAAGTCTAGACGTTGAATATACAGACCTAATCCAGAACTTGATTAAAGCCATTGACCAGATAGCACCGGAAAAAACTCAGTTAACCAAGGGACCTGGTAAAGAGGCCCCATGGTTTACTCCGCGGCTAAGGGAACAAAAAAGGAAACTCCGAGCTCGGGAGAGAATCTGGAGGAAAACTAAGCAGGATACAGCAAAGAACCAATACAAAGACTCACTCCACCTGTATAAAAAACTTATTTCTCAAGTTAAGGCGGAGTATTATGAGTCTCGTCTACAGAAGGCTAGGAACACCCAGAGGGAGACCTTTCAAATCCTATCGGAGTTGAGCAAAAAACAGGAGAATTCGGAGTCTCCCATAAACTGTGACACCTTTCAGGGGTATTTCCTAGATAAAGTAAAGACCATTATCCTGGAAATAAAGAATAGTATGGTGAATAGTGATACCATACACTCCAAGGATCATAATCCTGCTCACTGTTCTATGTTACAGTTCCCTGAGCTGGATGAGCTGAGCTTAGAGCAGCTAATGGGTAAAACCAAATCTGGCTCCCCAGCGGATCCATGTCCCCCTAGTGTCTTCCGTGTGGCACGGCCGCTATTGGAAGCTCGGATTATTTCTCTCCTTAATAGGTCCCTAGAGACAGGATACCTACCAAGTGATCTTAAGGAGGCGCGTGTCAGACCTCTGCTGAAGAAACCAGGCGCAGACCCGTCTGCCCTGAAGAACTACAGGCCGATCTCCCAGCTGCCCTTCCTTGCAAAGGTCCTAGAGCAACATGTGCTGAAGTCCCTGTCCCTGTATCTCGAATCCCATTGCTTACTGCATGAACGACAGGCGTGGTTTCGAGCACACCATAGCACCGAGTTAGTGATGCTCTCGGTGCTAGATGAACTGAGAGGCATGGCTGACGGCAAAAAACCGAGCGCCCTGATATTATTAGATCTGTCAGCGGCGTTCGATACCGTCAGCCATGACCTGCTCCTGGGAAGACTGGAGGCCTTTGGGATCAAAGGCTTGGCCTTTAAGTGGTTGCAATCTTTCCTTTTGGGAAGGACACAGAGGATACAACTGGGGGAGTCGATATCGGAGGTGGGGTTCTTAGAGTGCGGGGTACCGCAGGGTTCCGCACTGTCCCCACTTCTGTTCAACCTTTATCTGCAGCCCCTGATTGCGTCCTTGGCTGAGATGGGTTGTAGAGTCTTCAACTATGCTGACGACACTCAACTTGTGCTGAGCATTGATAACACAGGGACAGCACAAATCCAAGCTCAAAACATCTTAAGGTTTACCGTGGGGTGGATGACGGAAAACCTAACAAAGATCAACCCGGATAAAACCGAGGTATTGGTAATTCCATCTACCACCTCACCGTGGAGTGATCTGTATTGGCCTGCAGAGCTTGGATCAGCCCCAAAACCTAGTGCTAACGTGAAGAGTTTGGGGATTAAACTAGATTGTGATCTGTCAATGTGCAGCCAAATTTCCACCGTCGTTGGAACCTGCACGAACATCATCAGACAATTGAGAAAGTTAGCCCCCCTTCTTTCTCATTCTATGATGCGCTCAATTGTAGTAGCAACCGTCATTTCACGGATTGACTATGGGAACGCCCTGTATCTTGGCCTCCCAAAAACATTGACAAACAGACTTCAGGTCGTAATGAATGACGCCGCACGACTGATCTTCGGAGTACCCAGACGAACAAAGGCCTCCCCTCTACTCCAAAATCTTCATTGGCTCCCTGTTAAAGAGAGGGCTGAGTTTAAGAGCCTCTGTATAGCGCATAAGGCGATTTATGGCCATGCGCCGGCATATATTAAAGCCCGTCTGGAAGTATACAGTCCGAAGAGAACACTCAGATCATCGGTTTCTCAGCAACTGGTTTGCCCCCGCTATAAATTAGTGACCAAGGGAGGGAGAGCCTTCTCTGTCTTGGCCCCTCAGTTATGGAACAAGCTGCCTGAGGGGCTACGCAGGGAGGTGAATCTCCTACGGTTCAGGAAATCCCTGAAAACGCTGTTGTTCAGAAGAGTCCTGACCGCAATGTAGGCTTGGGGTGGTGTCTCTCGGAGGAGGGAAGCTAAGTTATTGTAACAACATCTATTTCCAATGCGCTTAGAGGCCTGTAGGTGATTGAGCGCGTTATAAATCTAAATTAACAATAACAATGGATTGCAAAAGGTATTTTTTATCTTGGAGATGTTTTCATGGATGATGCGTTTATTCCATTTATTCAACTCCAATCAAAATTTAATCTGCCTTTAACTGATTTGTCTAAATATCAATTTCTTTGTAACTCTATTTTAGATTCTTTCCCAAATGGCATTCCTTCTAAATCGACAGCTGATTTTATGCTATATGTTAACACTGTGTCTTTATCCCCTAAAGCGGTGTCTGTATTTTATAAGAAACTCACTGTATCCTTAGGTTCCAATATTGATACAATTTCCACCTTTTGGAACAATGAGTTATCTTTATCTCTGCCAAATGATTCCTGGTTGTTTACCAGTGTCAATTTATCAAACTAATGCTTATATTTTATTTAATTCCTTATGGACACCTCTGCGTTTATTTAAAGCTCATTTATTACCATCTAATGTATGTTGGCATTGCAATTTGCATCCTGGTTCCTTACGTCATATGTTATTTGACTGTCCGCTTATTTTGAAATTTTGGTCTGAAGTATGGACTGTTATACAGAAAATTCTACCTATTTCTGATTTACCCTCTTATACTTTACTCATATGCAAATCTGTTGTGTTGAGTGTACCCCTTGATGATAATGAAGCTAAATTATTTAATTTTTTGGTATCGGCTGCATTAAAATCCATCACTTTTTGTTGGAAGGATGTTACTTCCCTTTCAGTCCATGCTTGGTGGTCTTGGATTATCTTTACAAGAAGAGGTGCTCAATTGTCACTACAAGGTGTTCATCATAATTCTTCTACTTTTCAATCTTTCTGGTCTCCTATAGACTCATATGTACAGTTATAACTATTGTTGTTCTTTCCTTAATACTGTATCGTATTGGTAACTCTACTTGTGTAAGTATTTATACTACGAAATGTATATTCCCCTTTCCCTGCTCCCTTCCCCTCCTTATTTTCTCCTTAGAATGTCAAATTTGTTCTTGCGATGTAATTTATTAATGACTGTATTTTTTATGATTAGTCTTTTTCGCTTCTTTGTACTTTAATGAATTCCTTCTTCACTTTTTTGTATGTACTTATGTGCTTCATCATTCTTAAAATTTCAATAAAGTCTTACTGAACAAAAAAAAAAAAGAAGCACAGCGTACAGAACCATGATATCTACTGTTTAAATTACGATAAGTCTTGGCAAAATCAAGTGACAGAAAGACCAATCACATTATACATTAGTACATAAACTGAAAACATACAAATACAAAGGACGTGCGGGTGCACGGGAAAGTGGTGGGGTTTTTATCCTAGCAAATCGCCATTTAAAGCATTTGGCGAATAGGGTTGTTATTTCAGGTCATGACCAAAAGCCTAGAGGGAGAATCATGACACCAGGTTTCCAGCAGTAGCCGGAAATCAAAGTGTTGAAGACAGGCAGTGAAGGCATTCTCTCCCACCTTGCTTCAGAGACCATTCACATTCCAGGATCACAGCTTTAGCAGGAGATTTTCATGGCTGAAACCCTCTTGTCTTTGAGATCATACCTCCCGCATAGCCATTGAGGGGAGACCCTGCTGTCACTGAAGGAGGACATGCCTTGTATGAATTAACACTGCTGGTGTGTCAAATTGCTGGGTCCTTGATATCTGCAGATAGGCTCTGCAAGCTTGTGGGTCTGTTGGACCTATTGCTCACATTAATACTCTCTTGCTGGTGTCCGCCTCTTGGGTGGAAGTCCATGGAAGAAAAGTAGGGTGCTGGGGTAAAACTATGGCTCAAGCCTTCTTATTTTGATGTCCCATTTCTAGAGGTTTTCCCTGTTCTGCCATACCTGGGTTGTTGTTCTTGTTGGATTGACCCATGTGACTGCCATTATTTCATTGCCTGGAACAGATGGGTTGGGCTTGAATTCAACACCTTCTGTATGGTTTGATTGTAAATGTTTGAGGTTATGCAGAGAGCTATTCGGTTTTAGAATAGCACTTCTGTTCAAACCATCGTGTGGTCCTCGGGTCTTTGTTTGTGGGATCAGTTAAAGCCTTACGAGACCACATGGGTGATGTCTTCCTTTGGTTGTAGCGATGCCCTTCGTACATGGTGATGGAGTCGCCAAGAGGAAGGCTCACATCGCAGTGGGGGCGGGAGGCTGGTTTGGTCCGACTGGAACTGTTGTATTATCCCCTAGATTACTATTATTATTTTGACCAAAAGGCAACCTAATATAGAAAAATATATAATAATTTACTTTGCTTGTGTAGTTGACCTTAAAATAAAATCCTGTGTGAAATAAAAAGTCACATCATATCTGTTGTTTGTGAATAAATAATTGAGGATTTATCTAAGAACAGAAAGGAATAGCAGGCGAAAGGTAAGAGGAGCTGGATACAGAGTGGGTAAGATTAAGAAGGGTTAATCCTATATCCAAACCAAATATTACATCATACGATGGAGTTCAAGTCAAGCACACTGAGGTTAGCATCATTAAACATTCTATCGCTGTTTCTCATTCTGTGTGACACACTTTCCAAAGCAGACGATAACACATGATCTTGAACACAAAGGGACACACTTCTCTACCTGATTGGAATGTAGCAGGACAGCCATCTTGCTGAATTTCTTATGAAGGTGTCCTTTTTTTCCAAAAACCCAGCTACCTCCCCAATCATGCGCAGACTGTATCTTTGCTTTTTACCCCCATATTGTGTTCTGCTGCCTTTTGATGTGCTTTTCACTGTACACATGCCATCTACATAAGTACACTCATATACAAACAAGCATTTGCACTGCAATAGGTCTCGCATTTACGCGAGTTTAAGCTATTGGCATTGTAAATGAGAATGCCTATTATTTTTGTTTTTTAAAACATTAATAAAAAAGGTATAGTCATTTACAATGCCAATAGCTTAAGCTTGCGTAAATGCGAGACCTATTGCTTTGAAAATGCTTGTTTTGGTAGGCACTGGGAGATGAAGTGATTTCACCTGAATCACAGGATGTGGAACACAGAGTCTCGAACCTTGGTTTTCTAGCACCAAAGTCAGCAGCTCTAGCCGCAGGGACATGCAATCGGTGTGACTGCACCGGGCTTTGACTTGGGGTGGGAGCGTCATTTTCTGAATATGTGTATCATCAAATTAAATGCACCTGCTGCCTCGTCCCTGTCCTCCAGCAACTTTCAGACATCAATTAGAATGTCAAGAGGAGTCCTTTGATTAATTGTCTTCCTGGAAAGAGACTGGAGGTTTGTCTAGTGGAAATTTTAACTCATCCTAAGGTAGTGCGGAGGGTTTAAATGCCTGCTGTAAGTAAGTGTTCCATGCAGATAACGAAAGTGGGCTACTGCTTCTGTAACAGAGCTCCCTTTGTAACTTGTCCTTTATAAGTCAAAATCCTAATATAGAACATTGAGCTATTAACTGTCACCCTAGACCTGCTGCAAGCTGCAAGGTATATGTTAGAGCTATATTTTTTTTGCCCAGTCTTTCATTATCCTAATCTTGTGAAAAGGTTTCATTTGGGTAGAAAACAATTCTTAATATGAAAGAGAACCAATCAATAGTGTCAAGGAACAACGCGGGAAAGACTACTGACCAAATGCTTTCTATTCTGGAAAATTCCCCTTCTTTTGTGTTACTGCAAGAAACATGGTCCTTGACTACTTTCTCTCAAAAAGAATACTTTGTGTTTGATAAAGCAGCAGAGGCCTCTAGAAGAGGCCATGCAAAAGGAGGCCTAGCAATCCTACCGAGAGAGGAGACAGACTGGGACCCGGAAGAAATAAAGCTTCCACTTCAAAATGTCCAATGCATTAGCATCAAGTGCCGGAAAGAAAGAATGGAGCCTTCATCAAATCCCGTGCTTTTTAATATTTATTTGCTGCCAGGAATCTCAAAAGATCATATCTAGACCAAAGCATTCCAGAAAATTGAATTTATTTTAGAAATAAGGGTATATCCAATGATGATAATGGCTGGGGACTTCAATGGAAATATTTCAAATACACTACTAAATAATAGGGGGAAATCTCCACAAGAAGTAGCCTGTTCAATTCCAACTCCCGTCTTCCACGATAAGATAAAAGCAGATAAAAGGGGGAAAATGCTCTTGGCATCTATTGAAGCAATTAACCGCATTATTATAAACGGGAGAGTTGATGGTGATATTCCGGCGGCATACACCAGACTGGGTACAGCTAAATCCTCAATTATAGATTATTTTATCTGTAGTCTAGACCTGTTTTCGGCGGTCCCATCATTACCTACCCAATATACCCACGGAAGTGATTACGCCTTACTTTCTGTAGAAATTGACGTCTTCACACAGCATACTTCTTCGGGTCTATTTGGAATGACGAGCAGTCATAAATCACAAAACTGGAAGGATCCACTAGAATTCCATAACAATCAGTAAAATAAATCATACAATCTCCCAAGTTCTGCTAACATCTGCGAGTTGGTAATCCCATAAACAGATTTGCAGCTATTATTCAGTCGGTAGTTGCCTCTCTCCAAGGAATCACAATGAGGCGTGAAAACGTTAAAATACGTCAAAAAGCAGAACAAGCCGATAATAATTCTCAACAACTAACTAAATTGACAAGAATACAATTTCGTTCTTTCTATGTGATAAGACAAGGAAATAAGGAAACTGAAAAAACTCAACCAATGGAAAAAGGTGAGAGAAAGACAAGCTCTAAGAGCTTGTGTCTGGGTCGAAATTCAATTAGCAGTAATACATAAAAATAATAACACATCTTAGAACATAGGGGTCTCTTATCACGTCAGGTGGATCGCCACCGCCCGTATGGCGGTGGCGATCCGCCCGCCAATATTCCCCACCTGCCACCCATTTCCCCCTGCCATATTAGGATGGCGGGGTGACCCCGGCTGACGTAAAGACCGTCTGCCGGTTTTCGGCCGGTCACACAGGTGACCGGGCGCAAAAGTGTCCTGATATGATGGCGGTGTCTGCTAGACACCGCCATCCATATTATGGTGAATGAGGGAAGCAGCCTTTTCCGTGTTGGTGTTGCCACCACGGAAAGGCATGCGGTTTTCTCAGTTGGGGGTCTGTTGTGGGCCCCCAGGATGTTTGGGGACACATCGGGGGTACCTATGGTACCCCCCTGCGTTTGCATGCAGGACTGGCAGGCACCCCAGGGTGCCTGCCACAGTGTGCATGCAAATGCACTAGGTGCATTTCCAGCATTGTGGCGGGCTGTGCTGTGAGCACCGCCCGCTACAATGCTGGGAATGGGTGATGCCACCGCCGTAGTGGCATCCTAATTGCAGGTGCAGAACCGCCGCACCCTTTGGCGGCCGGTCCCAGCACTGCCCGCCCGCCATCCTAATAGGCCCCATAATCTCTGCACAAATGGGGATACAAAAATCTGCTCAAGCTACACCAGTATCATCTTCTGATTGGGAAAAGTATATTCTAAGGCTTTATAAACCTAATCATCAGCAACGGATCTTCCCCAGACAATATCAGGCAAAAGCGAACAGCAACCGATGAAAATCTCAGCCACACAAATTTCTTTTCTTATATCCTCTGCCAGGTCATCTGTAGCGATGGGTCTATACAAGATCCCAATTAGAGAAAAACGTAGAGGACTGGGGTAAATTCTTAGCCCCACTTTTGCAACATTGTCCGAAACGTGGGGAAATACCAGAATCTTGGCTGGGGAGTGTGGTGGTTCCTTTCCTAAAAAAAGGCGCAAGAGCAAATCCTGCAAACTACAGACAAATAGCTCTTCTCGACGCCACCAGTAAGATCTTTGCAGCTTGCATTTTGGAACACTTAAAAGACTGGGCTTTTTCGAGAACAGTGATCCCTATGTCTAAGGCTGGATTTTTTCCAAAGCATTCAACATTGGATAATATTGCTGTGTTCCAAACAGTGCTCGACAAGTATGTTATGTTAAATGCTCAAATCTTATATTGGGTTTTTATTGACTTTTCAACTGCTTTCAATTGTGTAGATAGATTGACCCCATGACATATTTACCAAGATATGGCACTGATCAGCTCTCTTCGAACCCTGGTGCACTTCTGGCTGTCTAGTACCTTGCATCTAGTACCTTGCAGGCACCCTTGTGCCATGCTGCAAGGGTGCCTGAGATGTGGGAAGGATATTGTTTGTGCAGGAAGAGATGGCTTTCTGCAAATAAATCTAACCATAGAGGCATATTCCTTGTGCTGCATAGTGAAACACATATGCAACAAGAAAGTAACAAGGAGGAATATATATATATATATATATATATATATATATATGTCCAAACTATCTCCCCATGCGAAGAGACATTGAGTCGCACACGGAACTTCGTTTTCAATTTTAAGCCGTTTATTTTATTTGGACAGCAGGATTAGGACTTTTTCGACGCGTTTCGTTTCTTCCTGGAAACTTTTTCAAGATGTGTCCTGCACCTAAAAAAACATGCCGTACGTTCCCCAGTCCGATGTTTTAGCATTGTTTCACTTCCTACGCTGGTATCTTTTTTAACCATTTCCTTTTTGCGCTGCATTATGGGACTTCTTTTTGCGCTGCATTGTGGGACACGAGGTTCAGACGGTTGTTGCTTGTTTGTGACCCTCCGGTGGGCGGTGATTAAAATCCTGTTGAGCATTGTCCATGCAATTCAGTGTTTTCGGCAAAAGGTTCCCCCATGTCAGCTTACTTTTGAAACTGACTCGGGCCAATACCGAGGTCCAGTCCTTGGCGGCACCTTACTCCCCATCTGTCTTATCAACTCCAACACTGTGGTTCTGGTTTGGAGAGCATGGGCGCTCTTCTGGTGGTGCGTTAACTCTTCGGCAGAACCAAGCCGATGTACATGTCCAGACTATCTCCCCATGCGAAGAGACATTGAGTCGCACACGGAACTTCGTTTTCAATTTTAAACCGTTTATTTTATTTGGACAGCAGGATTAGGACTTTTTCGACGCGTTTCGTTTCTTCCTGGAAACTTTTTCAAGATGTGTCCTGCACCTAAAAAAACATGCCGTACGTTCCCCAGTCCGATGTTTTAGCATTGTTTCACTTCCTCCGCTGGTATCTTTTTTAACCATTTCCTTTTTGCGCTGCATTATGGGACTTCTTTTTGCGCTGCATTGTGGGACATATGCATATATGTATATATATATATATATATATATATATATAAATCAACAATGGAAGAGTCCACAAGTTGTTCCATAATTATGATTTTATTCAAGAAGACAGCTACAACAAGCGAAAACAGACACGCTGCATCTTGGTTTCCATGCCAGACGCGTTTCGGGTAAGTTCTCCCTTCCTCAATGGCAAAAATGTAGTATACATCGTGGCGGTTTGTGCACTGCATTTAAAGTTCCTCTGACCAGCCCATGTGGGCGGGGCTCATTGCACAGCCTCATGGTCCTCGTAGTGCAACATATATATATATATATATATATATATATATATTCACTGAAAAAACCATAGGTTATAGACCATATATAGTTAGGAATTAGCATTTACAAAACCTTGAAAATTCACTGAAAAAACCATAGGTTATAGACCATATATAGTTAGGAATTAGCATTTAAAAAACCTTATTTTACTCACACAAAACCATTGAAATTCCATATATAGTTAGTTGCACTAACTATATATCGCGCACCCGCAATCCACTGCTGATGATGTCACATATTACATCATTCATGACATGGTCAGTGACATCACTGATGACATCACTGATGACATCTCAAATGACATCACTGATGACATCACTGATGACATCATCCAGTGACTGTGTGTTTCTGTAAAGTTTAAATATGTTTTACATATTGAAGAATGAGTAGATGTATAAGTGTCTGGACGAAGGATTTAGTAGGTGCGTGACTGAATGTATGAGTGAGTGATTAAATGTGTCTCACTGAGTGCATGGGTTAGTGACTAAACTGTCTTAATTTGTGCATCATTATGTCTGTTGTTCTGTAAACTGCTGCATGTGTTGATCAATAGCTATATGATTAACTATATGGGTTATTGATTGATTGTCCAAGTATTTGTATGGGAGACTGAGTGTGTGTGTGGCTGGCTGGGAGGTGTGTGACTCTGTGCAGATCAATGTGTACTTGTATCAATGATTGTATAAGAAAGTAAGTATGTGTTAGTATATGTTTGAAAATGTAAGGTGCTCTATGTTTAACTGTATAGACAAGAAAATGGAAGTGTGATTGATTCTTTACAGGACTGACTAGGTGTGTGAGTAACTCCATGAATGAGTGGCAGAGTGTGAGTGTCTGTATAGGTGTATGAGTGCATATGATAGTGTTGTAAAGATGAGTGATTGTATGTATGAATGATTGTATGGGTGAATGAGTGAATGTGTGTGTAGACGTAGGAATCAGTGAGTGCGTATGTAGTAACTAGTATTGGTGTGTCAATGGTTTCAAAAATTATACTCTGTATTTAACACTGGGTGAAACAGAGGTTATATTAAAGTGTGAGGAGATGCATTGTATTGTCACATGAATGATATCATCAGTGATGTGGTCATTGATGTCAAATGAGATGTCATCAGTGATGTCATCAGTGATGTCATTTGAGATGTTATCAGTGATGTCATCAGTGATGTCACTGACCATGTCATGAATGATGTAATATGTGACATCATCAGCAGTGGATTGCGGGTGCGCGATATATAGTTAGTGCAACTAACTATATATGGAATTTCAATGGTTTTGTGTGAGTAAAATAAGGTTTTTTAAATGCTAATTCCTAACTATATATGGTCTATAACCTATGGTTTTTTCAGTGAATTTTCAAGGTTTTGTAAATGCTAATTCCTAACTATATATGGTCTATAACCTATGGTTTTTTCAGTGAATTTCAATGGTTTTTTAATAGCAAATATCATAAGCTGTCGAATGTCAAGTACGTGGTAAGTGAAAACATTTTCGTGTTTATGCACACTGATCTGCTTTGAATGGTGCCCCCCCCCTCATTTCTATTAGGAGTACTCTCTCTTTGCAGATAGTGAAAGGTAGTTAACGCAGGCCTTTGCCCCCGTTGTAATACGTCGTGCCTGCTTCTCTCTCCATTTGATTGATTGTTATCCAAGCATTTACTGTTTTAGAATTGGTTCTCTTTGGTTCATTCTCTATTTACAAACAGACACAGAGTCGCAATACTCTGTTTAGTCTTTGCAGATAACGAAAAATCGTGTAAAAAAAAAGAAAAGGAATGGAGCAAAATCAGTAGGCCACTAATGGGATCTCTTTTTGACCTCGCTAAAATAGAAACATTAGGAACAACCCCTCATGACAAATACAAAACTAGTGAGATGAACTGAACTCCACACAATGATGGCTGCAAAACAGCTCGGCTCCGCCACCCACCCCGCCCAAAATAACGATAAAGAGCGGCTGCCATGATTGGTTGCGGAATGGCCACGACGGAGCTACGAAATGGTGGTGCTCTCATGCTAACCCCAGCTTCTGTCTGAAACATCCAGAAACACTGTAGACTACCAATTCGATCAGTTCCGGTAGCGCCCCAATGTAACCCGGTAGAGAAGAACTAGCCCTCCCCTCTTTGACTGATGGTTCTTGTTGCCTGTCCCTTCTGTTGTCATTTAACAGAACTATTTAGCCTGCTGAAAGGGGTTGTGTTCCGACCGCTGGTTGGTGGAGACATTTTGACTATATTCTGGACCTGCGTTGTCGCGTAATGCGTCATATGACGCGCGCGTTAGCGCATCCGGAAGTCATCCGGGGCGCGACGCGCAGCGCGTAACTTAAGCATAACAAGTCATGTGACTTGTTAATAAAACTTTTCATTGGTTCATTTTACTTTTCTTATTCTAATGATGAAAGGCTTGGTCATATGACCTAAAAATTACGCTTTTTATTACTTCCGAACATTATTTTTTCTTAAATATATGTTATAATGTTCCAGGCTAATGTACTTTCCCGGAAAATGTACAACTGTCCTGCAAGTAAAATATATTCTTTTTTCGAGAAAAAGAGCGTTTCTTCGTCCCATGACGGAGCCGTTGAGCAAAAGAGGGTCGACCTGCTGTCTTAGTCGCCGATACGCCTGAATATGAGATTCTTATCGATCACTTTATGTTGCAGGAGTAGAAAACACAACAGCCCTTGACCATTTATCTTTACTGCGTTCCTGCGTATTATACCTTTTACCCTTCATGTAATTGGTCTGCTTTATTTCACTTGCCTTTTAATGATTCTAAAACAGTGACTATTATTAAAAACTTTACCAATGTATATACTACTACCATGTTTTCTTTTAAAAACCTTTATTGTGAAAATTTCATTATACAAATACGAGCCTATAACCACGTGGGCCGGCCACGGAGCAAACTGTAATCGTATATGATGAGTAGACATTTACACTGTAGAGGAACGTAACGGGCGGGCCATTAGGTTGCAAGAACTAAGGTGTCTAACAGTTGCGGAATCGGTGGACGTACATTTTATAATTAAAATACGACAGGGCCAGTTACAATAAAATTATCTAGATATACATTTGCGGGCAAGTACCATGGGTGACGTTAATTCGAACTTTCAATAGTACAGTAATCAATAACACATCAGAACTTAATATCAATAGGGATGTCGAAATATTCAATCAATTCTCGTCCCCGCCCGCCATATGCTTCAAAACTGCATACGTATCTCGTGATTTCAAGGTTCTGCAACCAGTACACAACAAGGAGTTATGAGTCCCATTTATTCCGGCGCCATTTTGGGCGAGGATGGGCAGGTCCAGGATATAGTCAAAATGTCTCTACCAACCATCGACTATGATGATGTTCATATGCTGTATTTTTTAGAGTAACACTCATCTGTCCACATGAAATTAATTTGCCACAATCTAAACATGTCATTTTAATCTTTCCAAAGTTCTAAATATTTGGGACCATTTCCCTTGCCTCTGATGCTGTCAGTGCCACTTCTTTGATGGATGTACTGGCAGGTCGGGGGTTCTCCTCCAAATCTCTCTTTTATGCAGCACTATAATTAATTGGTGCCACCTCTCCATATGACGATGCATGGTATAGTTACCATAACTATATTTTTTTTCGGTTCCTCTGGAGAGTACATCGTGGCAGATGAAGCGTGTAACGTACCGGGCATTTACCTTTTTTTGCATGTACAGGAAAGGAAAAAAAAAAAATCGAGCGTCCGAGTTCTAAAGTGTCCCAGGGCCATTTTAGTAGACCAGGCCCAAATCCAAAGAACAAGCCGCCATTTTGAGAGTCCTGTTGCAGCCGCCTGTCGCTGTAGCATCAAGAGCAGCCGAAACTCAGCTGAATGGCAACTGAAACGGTAAAGGGGCGCCCCACTACAGCAGACGAGCCTCCACCTAGGAAGGCCCGTTCACGCCGCCTCCCCCCCCCCTTCGGGCACCCCACGCCGTTATTCGGAGCAGTATTGTAGGATGGCCACACCAGTGCGGCAACTTGCTAGACATCACCTCGGTGGTAACCGAATCTCAGCGCCTTGTGGTGTCTTCTATTCAGAAAACATTGTTGTGCTGCCTTCGACCTATTCGCCGCAAGTGCGCACGCAACTCAGCTGCATAGCTTGCTAGACACCACCTCGGTGCCATCCGGATCTTGGAATCTCAGCGCCTTTTGGTGTCTTCTCTTCAGAAAATATTGTTGCGCTGCCTTTGGCCCCATTCGCACATCGGTCCGCTACTGACGCCATCTCACAGGCTAATGGGGCGCCCCACGCCGAGTTTCAGCATTGTAGGATGACCACACCAGTACAGCAACTTGCTAGACATCACCTCGGTGCCATCCGGATCTTCGCATCTCAACGCCTAGTGGTATCTTCCATACAGAAAATATTGTTGCGCTGCCTTTGGCCCCATTCGCACATCGGTCCGCTACTGACACCATCTCACAGGCCAACAGGGCGCCCCACGCCGACTTTCAGCATTGTAGGATAGCCACACCAGTGCACCTTACTAGACACCACCTCGGTGCCATCCGGATCTTGGCATCTCAGCGCCTTGTGGTGTCTTCTATTCAGAAAATATTGTTGCGCTGCCTTTGGCCCCATTCGCACATCGGTCCGCTACTGACGCCATCTCACAGGCCAACGGGGCGCCCCACGCCGACTTTCAACATTGTAGGATGGCCACACCAGTGCGGCAACTTGCTAGACACCACCTCGGTGCCATCCGGATCTTGGCATCTCAGCGCCTTGTGGTGTCTTCTATTCAGAAAATATTGTTGCGCTGCCTTTGGCCCCATTCGCACATCGGTCCGCTACTGACGCCATCTCACAGGCCAACGGGGCGCCCCACGCCGACTTTCAACATTGTAGGATGGCCACACCAGTGCGACAACTTGCTAGACACCACCTCGGTGCCATCCGGATCTTGGCGCGTTGTGCTGCCTTCGGCCTATTCGCACATCGGTCCGCTACTGACGCGAACTCACAGGCCAACAGGGCGCCCCACGCCGACTTTCAGCATTGTAGGATGGCCACACCAGTGCTGCAACTTGCTGGACACCACCTCGGTGCCATCCGGATCTTGGCGCGTTGTGTTGCCTTCGGCCTATTCGCACATCGGTCCGCTACTGACGCCGCCTCACGTGCCAACGTATTTTCTCCGCATTTTATACCCTATGCCGCATAACAGGTCATGTGACTTGTTTATAAAACTTTTCATTGGTTCATTTTACTTTTGGTTTCCTAATGATGGAAGGCTTGATCATATGACCTAAAAACAACACTTTTCATTGGATGAAAACTTTTTTTTTCCCCAAACGATGAAAGCCCCACCTTGTTTCTGGATGTTTCAGACTGAAGCTGGCGTCACCATGAAAGCACCACCATCTCGTGGCTCCGTCGTAGTCATTCCGCGAGCAATCATGGCAGCCGCTCCCCACCAGAAGCCTGCAGGAGTCGGGGGCCCCCAAAACTTTTGATGAATCCTCAAGGCGGAGGGGACGCTTTCGAGAATGGGGTCCAAGACCTAGCAGACAAGCGTCCGATTTCCAAGGTGTCCCAGGGCCATTTCAGTGGACCAGGCCCAAAAAGGAAACAGCCTGCCGCCATTTTGAGAGTCCTGTGACAGCCGCCTATCGCTGCACCGCAAGAGTGGGCGCAACTCAGCTGAATTGCGGCTTTTGACACAGTGGACCAAAAGCGGACGGAATGGCAACTGAAACGGTAAAGGGGCGCCCCACTACAACAGACGAGACTCCACCTGGAGTGGCCCGTTCACGCCGCCTCCCCCGGGGCGCCCCACGCCGTTATTCGGAGCAGCATTGTAGGATACCAAAACCAGTGCGGCAACTTACTGGACATCACCTTGGTGCCATCGTTCTGCTGCCTTGGAACTATTCGCACAACAGTTTGCTACTGATGACCCACCCCCCGCGACGCCCCACGCCGGATGCCGAAATCAGTGAAATCTGGACGTTGTGCTGCATTGGGACTATTCGCACAGCCGACCGCTACTTCGTTGTTTTTCCCTAAAAATGTTTATATGTTATTACTGTTTTTGTTTTCTTGTATATATTTATAAGTTATTAAAGTTTTATAATCTTACTACTTTGTTGGAGTGCTATATATTTTTAATGTGACACATAATTGTAAAAACTTTGATGTACAAAGAGTCATCCCTGGAATCTTCCGCTTCAGGCTCGGTCCCCTCCCCAATCACAATACAGGATGGTTTTCAGATAATAGGAACGCGTCTGCTGTGACGGATCTCATCGAGTGTGGGCCTTGATCTACTATAACTCCTTTGAAGAGGGGTGATTCTTTACAGCTGGGGCCATAAACTACATCTGCAGGGCTAGCTGATACCCTAGGACCGGCCTGGACAATCGGACACAGAGGAAAAGGAGTGTCAGAGGGTGCGGTAGTGAATAGGGCGAAAGGGAGGTGTCGGGCGGGCACAGGGTGTGATTCTCAGTGAAGAGCAGCGCAGATGGGGGGTGGTTTATTACCCATGCATAAGACAGAGAGCGGGGGTGACCACTGCCTGGAGGAGATGCTTGCGAGGGTGGGGAGCCATGCTAAGGATCGACAGCGTGCAGAGAGTGGGTCTGGTCAAGGCATCTAAAATGACTGCCGTGCACGACAAAAGTGTGGCATTTGAAAAAAGGCAAGATGGCGCAGACAATGTTATTCAACACTTCCTGATTTCCTTCGAATCGAACGTTAACAGACGTTGGGGCATATTATCAAAGTTAAGCGATATTTATCCCTAACGATGCTTAGCAACGAATTTTTTACCGCTAAGCATCTTCAGAAATTATCGCAGATAAACCTTGCTATTATCAAGGTTTATCGCAAATACGATAAAAAACGACCGCAATGCATTAATATCGCTGAAAACTCAGCGATATTCATGCATTACCGAGCTAATGCTCTTAGCCATGTTATCCACCTCCCATTGGATAACATGGCTAAGAACTGCTCAGGGCAGGTGGTAGCTTTTGGAGATATTCGCGCTTATCGCGAATATTTCCAAAAGTTGGTAATAGGAGATAGCGATGTTAGCGACTGTTTCCAGTCGCTAACATCTTGGCATGCCCACTTTGCATGTCATTAGTGATAAATATCACTCACATGCAAAGTGGGGCCCAAGATGGTCGCTATCTCCTACTAGCCGTCGCTAACTGGTGTTAGCAACAGCTAGGTAATACAGAGATAATTTTATCTCCGCGAAGCGGAGCGCTGTTACAGATATATATCTTGTTTTTGAACGTTAATTTCTCAAAATCCACTGAAGCACATATATTGAGACCTAGCAAAGGCACATCGAGCTACCAGTCCCTACAATTTTGCCAAGTTTCGTGCAAATCCATTTAGCCGTTCGATTATTATTATTATTTTTTTTTTTGCCCCGCGGGGCCCTTTTAAAACCTCCACATCAAACCTAAGAGGTCAAGGAGGATCTACTCAATCAATCAATCAATCAATGACACTTATAGAGCGCGCTACATACCCGTAGGGTCTCAAGGCGCTCTGGATCCGCTGGAGTCTCTTCTGGAGCTTGGCGGTGGTACCGGCGTAGAGGGCGTTGCCGTAGTCCAGTCAGCTAGTGACGAGGGCCTGGGTGACGGTCTTCCTGGTCTCGGTGGGGATCCACCAGAAGATCTTCCGTAGCATGCGTAGGATGTTGAAGCACGCCGAGGAGACGTTGTTGACTTGCCTGGTCATGGAGAGGGAGGAGTCCAGGATGAAGCCCAGGTTGCGTGCATGGTCTGTCGGTTTGGGTGCGGTGCCCAGGGCGGGAGGCCACCAGGAGTCGTCCCAGGCGGAGGGTGAAGAGCCCAGGATGAGGACCTCCGTCTTGTCCGAGTTCAGTTTCAGGCGGCTGGTCGTCATCCACTCGGCTACCTCTTTCATCCCTTCGTGTAGGTTGGCTCTGGCGGTGGCGGGGTCGTTGGTCAGGGAGAGGATCAGCTGGGTGTCGTCGGCGTAGGAGATTATGCTGAGGTTGTGTTGGCGTGCGATGGCCGCGAGGGGGCTCATGTAGACGTTGAAGAGGGTGGGGCTCAGAGAGGATCCTTGAGGGACGCCGCTGATGACTTCGGAGGCCTCTGACTTGTACGGTGGTAGGCGGACTCTATGTGTTCTTCCGTCGAGGAAGGAGGTGATCCATTCCAGCGCCTTGTCCTGGATTCCGACGTTGCTGAGGCGCTGTACTAGGGTGCGGTGGCAGACAGTGTCGAATGCCGCGGAGAGGTCTAGGAGGATGAGGGCCGCTGTTTCTCCGTTGTCCATCAGGGCTCGGATGTCATCGGTGGCGGCGATGAGGGCGGTCTCGGTGCTGTGATTGGCTCGGAAGCCGGACTGTGAGGGGTCGAGGGATCCATTCGTCTCGAGGAAGGCGGCCATCTGCTTGTTGACGGTCTTCTCGATGACTTTGGCTGGAAACGGGAGGAGCGAGATGGGGCGGTAGTTCTTGAGTTCGGTGGGGTCCGCTGTTGGTTTCTTGAGTAGAGCGCTGAGTTCGGCGTGCTTCCAGCTCTCAGGGACGGTGGCGGTGTCGAAGGATGTGTTGATGATGTCTCGCAGGTGGGGTGCGATGACAGCGTCGGCCTTGTTGAAGACGTGGTGAGGGCAGGGGTCGGTCGGTGATCCGGAGTGGATGGAGTTCATCGTGCGGATGGTGTCTTCGGTGCTGATCGGGGTCCAGGCGTGGAGGGTGGTGGTGGAGGGTGGTTGTTCGGTCATGGTGAGCGTTGGTTGTTTGTTGAAGCTGTTGTGTATGTCCGCGATCTTGTTGTGGAAGTAAGAAGCGAGGGAGTCGCAGAGGTCTTGCGATGGGGTGATGTCGTTGTTTCCTGCGCTGGGGTTGGATAGCTCTTTCACGATGTTGAAGAGTTCCTTGCTGTTGTGTGCGTTGTTGTCCAGCCGGTCCTTGAATGCAGTTTTCTTGGCGGCGCGGATCAGCTGGTGGTGCTTCCAAGTGGCCAGTTTGAGGGTGGTCCTGTTGTCCGGTGTAGGTTCCCTTCTCCAGACTTTCTCGAGGGCTCGGCAGTTCTTCTTGGAGCTCTTGAGTTCATCGGAGAACCACGGGGCTTTCTTGCTGCCGGGTCTGCTGGGCGGGGTCCTCAGCGGGGCGAGCTCGTCCGCGCAGATGCTGATCCACTTCGTGAGGTTGTCGGCGGCCTGGCTGGGGTTCGCTGAGCTGGCAGGAGGGTGCTGGCTCAGGGAGGTGGCGAGCTGGTCTGCTGTGATCTTGTTCCAGCTTCTGCGGGCGGCCTGTTGCTGGTGGTGGTGGGTCGTCGTTCTCTTGAAGGTGAAGTGGACGCAGCTATGCCCCCTTATGGTCATTTGCCCCTTCGTTTGGCCTCCTCTTGTCTCTCGATCCTACCGAGAGACAAGATGGCGGCCGCTACGGACTGTTTGCAATGTTTACAGACGCAGGAGAACCAATCAGCTTCGCAAACCTCCGTTACGCGAAGCGGAGCGCTGTTACAGATATATATCTTTTTTTGAACGTTAATTTCTCAAAATCCACTGGAGCACATATATTGAGACCTAGCAAAGGCACATCGGGCTACCAGTCCCTAATATTTTACCATTCAGCCGTTCGATTATTATTATTATTATTTTTTTTTTGCCCCGCGGGGCCCTTTTAAAACCTCCACATCAAACCTAGGGGGTCAGCGAGGATCTACTATGCCCCCTTATGGTCATTTGCCCCTTCGCTTTGGCCTCCTCTTGTCTCTCGATCCTACCGAGAGACAAGATGGCGGCCGCTACGGACTGTTTGGAATGTTCACAGACGCCGGAGAACCAATCAGCTTCGCTTCACAAAGCTCCGTACCGCGTAAAGTCCGCGAACCGGAGCGCTGCCCGGTCCGCTGTTACAGATATATATCTTTTTTTGAACGTTAATTTCTCAAAATCCACTGAAGCACATATATTGAGACCTAGAAAAGGCACATCGGGCTACCAGTCCCTACAATTTTGCCAAGTTTCGTGCAAATCCATTCAGCCGTTCGGGCTAAAAGTGAGGCCAACCGCCCTATGGAAAACTCAATGTTAAAAACACTTTTTTCTCGGCCCCCCCTTGACGAACCCCCCCCAAATTTTCAAGGGCTGCTCAGAAACAAAATGTGCCATTTTCCTGAACATTTCAGCCAATTCCGTCCACAAACGCCAAAGTTATTAGACATAGAATTTTAAAAAATCCCATAGAGAAAAAATCCTAACTATATATACGCCAGTAGGTAATATATATATATATATATATATATATATATATATATATATATATATATGAAAACCAAACGCCCACTCTAATGGAATGAGCACGACATGTGCTGACTTCCCAACAGGATTTATTTGTGCAAAAGATAAGTAAAGCAGAGTTCAGGAAACACCAGGCAGACGCGTTTCTAGCGAGTGTGTAAGCTTTCATCAGTGCCGGTTGCCGTTTCCTTTCAGAGCTATTTACTCGTGATGCCAGCATCGGGTAGGCACACCATTAATGCACAATCCCAGTCATATAGGCTTTAGTAAATCTTTGTTTCCTTCCAAATACACAGGTAGCTGCTCAGGAATTCCCGTGATCCACCCCTGTTACACCTCCCTGATGCAAAATAACGCAAATCAGGCTTTGCATGGCTTTCTAAATCGCAAATTACATTTTGCATTGTGGATGCTTAAAAAAGCGAACGTACGAGGCAAAATATTACTAAATCTATTCTAAATGCCTTATCTGTTTCAATCTCTACATAGTTGTATGCTTAATCTCTTTTTTCCCCAGCATTTTATACCTTTTTGCATTTTCTAAGTCTCCCGTTCATTTATTTTTCACCCTCTCGCTATTAACTTTGAAAAAAAGGTCAATGGCCACAATGGAAAAAAAATAAATGTGATATCTGATGTTCATAGAAAAGATCATTAAAGATTAATATGTGCATTAAAATACAATCGAGTCTATAAATAATCTATAAGATATAAATGAAGGCAATATGTAATATTCAGTGTTTCAGTAGTGTGCTGTTAGCCTACAGACGGTTTGCTTAACCTGCAGGGTTATTATCTGGCTTACCATCAAGGAAACTCTGCTTAAAATTGTTGTGAAAAATAACATTGACTGTTTTTCAAGCTAGTGTTATTAGCACATATTGACCTAAAGTTCTTTTTTAATGAGCCCATGTTTGTGCTCAGTTAGTCTGTTGCAGGAATTCTGCTCAGAAACAGAGCTATGCCTGGGACCACAGAACATCAGTATGTAGGGACTGAGTCACCAGACCACCTCAGTACCTATGGGCTCAAATCCGACTAACTAATAGTGCCACCTTGCCTTTCTAACCTTTACATAGAGACAAGTGAATTGGCTCCCCAGAGCACAACACTCTGGACCCTCTCAGGGATAGCGGTAGCAGGTCAACACCTTTCGTTCTCTCACTCATACATGTCCACAATAAAAGGAAAGAGATATGTATTAAACATACAATATTTTTTTTAATTTACATGCTCAATTATGCAAAACCTGTGCTGTAATTAGGAGACATATGTAAGTCAATAATGTGTTTAGCACAATTAATAAACTATACACAATGAAAAGCCCTGTCATAGTGAATGACTAAACAGCCTAATCCTACCCTTACTGTGCAAGTACAATATTATTATTCTAAAGCTCTCAGAGATGAGTGCCGGACCCCATACCCGAGAGTGCCAGTCAGTGGGTGCACAACTCCGGCTCATAGCTCATTACTCTCAGGACCTTTTCCCTGCAAGCCTGTTTTTAGAACTGCAAGTCTTAGCTTATGTCATAAGACTTGTTCTGTTGGAAAACAGCAGCATGATTTCTCTATTATATCCAGGTGTTAGTGTCTGATCACTGAGAAATCTGGGTATACCCCGCCAAATTAGGGCAAACAAAGCAAACACAAGGAGATGATGGACGGAGCTCTGAAACTTTTCAAACACTCACCCCCAGTCACAGATCTGGGTTGAATCCATCATGGTTCATTTGCTCACTTCGCCACCCCAGGTCAGACCCAGCTATATGCAAATCAGTCTTGACCCTGCCCCTTATGGGAACACTCCAGCCCGAACTGCCCTGCCAAGTCTTCCTTGGACTGGAAATAAGCATCCTGGGACAGTTTTCCAGAAAACACTCCTCATCAGCCAGGCTAGCTTGAATCCAGTAGCAAAGTGAGCAAGGATATGTCTGGGTATACCCAGCCAACTTAGGGCAAACAAAACAAACACAAGGATCTGAAAAAGATAACACAAAGCATAAGATCAGGCTCCCCTATCGATCCAGCTACTCCCAGGTTGATTAGTACAGGACTAGGTGTGATACTCCCATATACTGCTGGACCCCTCCTTTCAGGAAGGCCAGCTACCTGACAGGTGGAAGCGAGCAATGGTTTGTCCAATCAAGAAAAAACTCACAGCGGGCGGGAATCTACGACCAGTCTCACTGTTCCCATATTTCTCCAAAATTGCGGAAAAAGTGGTTTATATACAGCTTGAGGGACACGTAGAGGAAAACAATTTACTACATCCCACACAATCTGGTGTTAGGCCAACCTGTTCAACAGAGACAACTTAGCTTTTTGCTACTGAGAAGATACGGAAGAGAGTAGATGACGGGCTGACAACTGCGCTGGTCTTAGACCTGAGCGCAGCGTTTGATATGGTGACACACAAGCTGCTCATACACCACCTAAGAAGAGGGGGTGTGGTTGGGGCTGCGATGGACTGGATGGTATCTTACCTGCAGGACCGCAGCTTTCAGGTGATACAATCTGCGTACCAACCCAAACCCATTACTCTGGCACAGGGGATGCCGCAGGTCTCAATACTGAGCCCAACTCTTTTCAATCTATACCCAGCACCCTTGGCCGACATTGTAGAAAAACATGGAGTTTCAATCGTGTCGTAGGCAGATGACACTCAGTTAGCGGTCACTCTGGCGCCTAATTCACCCCAAGCAGCTAATAGCTTTACAGCCTTCCGGAAAGATCTGGCAGGATGGATGTCGGACAACTGCCTGAGTATAAATGGCAGTAAGACAGAGGTGCTAATAGTAGGGAAGTCTCCATCTATATGGTCACCGGTTTGTTGGCCAACTATGCTAGGACCAATTTCCTCCCGGAAGACTGAGGTGAAGAATCTGGGAGTATGGATAAAGTCCTGAGGATTAAAAGATGGCACATGGGTGCACGCTCATTCAGATATTTTGCAGCAAAGAGCTGGAATGGGCTTCCCATGTCCCTTCGAGAGGAACAATAACATATACTTTTCCGCAACAAATTACAAACATGGCTTTTTACACAGTAATCTGAGGCTAACACAAACTGCAAACTAATGATTTTTGAAATTGTCAGTTGGAATTGAAATAGCGCGGGGACACACCAGCTGGTGTAACCAGGTGCTTCATAAACCCAAACTAAACTAAACTACATACGTAGTGCTGAAAGTTTTCAAACACTCACCCCCAGTCACAGATCAGGGTTGAATCCATCATCGTTCTTTAGCTCACTTCACCACCCCAGTTCAGACCAGCTATATGCAAATAAGTCTTGACTCTGCCCCTTATGGGAACAGTCCTGCCTGAACTGCCAAGCCAGGTCTTCCCTGAACTGGAAAGAAGCATCCTGGGACCGATTTTGAGATAACACCCCTGATCAGCCAGGCTAGTTTGAACCCAGTGTCAAAGTCAACAAGGGTCCCACATCTGGGTATACCCAGCCAACTTAGGGCAAACCAAGCAAACACAAAGAGATGATGGACAGAGCGATGAAACCTTTCAAACACTCATCCTCAGTCACAGATCTGGGTTGAATCCATCATCGTTCTTTAGGTCACTCC
The DNA here is from genome assembly GCF_964261635.1 of Lissotriton helveticus. Taxonomy (NCBI): domain Eukaryota; kingdom Metazoa; phylum Chordata; class Amphibia; order Caudata; family Salamandridae; genus Lissotriton; species Lissotriton helveticus. The sequence goes on along the minus strand of NC_136072.1, from coordinate 1,176,438,490 downwards.
GCCACATCCGTTCAGACCCATCTATATGCAAATCAGTCTTGACCCTGTGCCTCATGGGAACAGTTCAGGCCAACCTGCCATGCCAGGTATACCCTGAACTGGAAACAAGCATCCTGGTGCCAGTTTGGGGACACACCTCTCATCAGCCAGGCTAGCTTGACTCGAGGGATAAAGTGAGAAAGGGACCCATGTCTGGGCATACCCTGCCAACTTAGGGCAAACAAAGCAAACACAAATAGATGATGGACAGAGAGCTGAGTCTTTTCAGACACTCACCCCAGTCACAGATCTGGGTCGAATCCTTCATCGTTCTTTAGCTCACTTTGTCATCTCAGTTCAGACCCAGCTATTTGCAAATCAGTCTTGACCCTGCCCTTTATGGTACCAATACAGCCAGAACTTCCAAGCCAGGACTTCCCTGGACCAGAAACAAGTATCCTGGGACTGGTGGTTTCAGGATAGCGCCTGTCATCAGCCAGTGAGCAAAGGGAAATGCTTCGGAATCCTGAATATTCTCAGGAAAACCCTGGACATTCTTCCTATAGCTGCTAGAAAAACCCTGATCCATGCACTTGTTACGTCAAAAATGGACTACTGGAATGTGCTGTACCTGGGCGCATCAAAAAAGGGTAATCAGAAGTTGCAATCTATCCAGAATGCAGCTGCCTGCCTGGCTCTGAACCTACCGAGAAAGGCCCCTTCTAAGAATGCACTGGAAACACTGCATGGGTTGCCTGTTCAGAAACGGATCATATTCAAGGCTCTGTGTTTTGACCATCGTATTTAGCAGGGAAAAGGCCTGGCTTACCTGCACAACCTACTCCTACCGTATAAAACGGAATGCCAATTAAGATCTACGTTGACACACAAGGATAAAGTCCTGAGGATAAAAAGAGCGCGCATGGGTGCACGCTCTTTCAGATATTTGGCAGCAAAGAGCTGGAATGGACGTCCCATGTCCCTTCGAGAGGAACAATCACATATACTTTTCCGCAAGAAATTAAAAACATGGCTTTTTACACAGTAAACTGAGGCTAACACGAACTGCAAACAAATGATTTTTGAAATTGTCAGTTGGAATTGAAATAGTGCAGGGGGACACCAGCTGGTTTAACCAGGCGCTTCATAAACCCAAACTAAACTAAACTAAACTAAACTAAACTAAACTATGGACGTAGCGCTGAAACTTTTCAAACACTCACCCCCAGTCACAGATCAGGGTTGAATCCATCATCGTTCTTTAGCTCACTTCACCACCCCAGTGCAGACCCAGATATATGCAAATAAGTCTTGACTCTGCCCCTTATGGGAACAGTCCAGCCTGAACTGCCAAACCAGGTCTTCCCTGGACCGGAACGAAGCATCCTGGGACCGATTTTGGGATAACACTCCTGATCAGTCAGGCTAGTTTGAACCCAGTGTCAAAGTGAGCAAGGGTCCCACATCTGGGTATACCCTGCCAACTTAGGGCAAACCAAGCAAACATAAGGAGATGATAGACAGAGCGATGAAACCTTTCAAACACTCATCCCCAGTCACAGATCTAGGTTGAATCCATCATCGTTCTTTATGTCATTCCACCACATCCGTTCAGACCCATCTATATGCAAATCAGTCTTGACCCTGTGCCTCATGGGAACAGTTCAGGCCGACCTGCCATGCCAGGTCTACCCTGAACCGGAAACAAGGATCCTGGAGCCAGTTTGGGGACACACCTCTCATCAGCCAGGCTAGCTTGACTCGAGGGATAAAGTGAGAAAGGGACCCATGTCTGGGCATACCCTGCCAACTTAGGGCGAACAAAGCAAACACAAGTAGATGATGGACGGAGAGCTGAGTCTTTTCAGACACTCACCCCCAGTCACAGATCTGAGTCGAATCCATCATCGTTCTTTAGCTCACTTTGTCATCTCAGTTCAGACGCAGCTATTTGCAAATCAGTCTTGACCCTGCCCTTTATGGTACCCATCCAGCCAGAACTGCCAAGCCAGGACTTCCCTGGACCAGAAACAAGTATCCTGGGACTGGTTTCGGGATAACGCCTCTCATCAGCCAGGTTGGCTTGAATCCAGTGGCAAAGTGAGCAAGGGAACCACGTCTGGGTATACCCTGCCAATTTAGGACAAACAAAGCAAACACAAGGAGATGATGGACGGAACACTGAAACTTTTCAAACACTCACCTCCAGTCACAGATCTGGAATGTATCCATCATTGTTCGTTAGCTCACTTTGCCACCCCAGTTCAGACCCAGCTAGATGCAAATTAGTCTTGACCCTGCCCCTTATGGGAACAGTCCAGGCCGAACTGCCAAGCCAGGCTTTTCCTGGACCGGAAACAAGCATCCTGGGACCGGTTTCGGGATAACACCCCTCATCAGAGAGGACCTGGTCTGGCAGTTCGGGCTGGATCGTTCCCCTTGGGCGCAGAGTCAAGACTGATTGGCATATGGCTTGGTTCAAACTGGAATGGCATGGAGAGCAAAAAAACGATAGATGTAGGCCGAGATCTCTGTACTGGGAGAATGTATGACATTATTCTGCATTCGGCCCATCAATTGTTCTTTTTGCATTTGTCACCCTGAGGGCGACAGGTATGCTCAGACGTGGGTCTCATGCTCTCCATGCCACTGTAGTCAAGCTATCCTGGCTGATGAGGGGTGAAACCCCAAAACCGGTCCTAGGATGCTTTTTTCCAGTCCAGGGAGGACCTGACTTGCCAGTTTGGGCTGGACTTTTCCCATTGGGTGCAGGGTCAATACTGAATACTGATTTGCATATGGCTGTGTTTAAACTGGAATGGCATGGGGAGCAAAAAAAGATGGATTCTAGCCCCTATCTCTGTACTGGAGTGAGTGTATGGCATTGTTTTGCATGCTGTCTATCAATTGTTCTTTTTGCATTTGTCACCCCAAGTGAGACGGGTATGCCCAGATGTGGGTCCCATGCTCTCCATACCACTTGAGTCAAGCTATCCTGGCTGATGAGGGGTAAAAACCCCAAACCAGTCCTAGGATACTTTTTTCAGTCCAGTTTTGGCTGGACTTTTTCCATTGGGCACAGGGTCAAGACTGATTCGCATATGGCTGGGTTCAAACTGGAATGGCATGGGGAGAAAAACAACGACCACGCACTCTAATGACCCAAATTTGACCATGGAACACCTCAACTCCCAGATCTGGACCAAGGCTATACTATGCTGTACCCTCATCTGCAGGCCATGGACCCTCATTCCCCAATACCATTGTAGACCTCACTGCACCCCAGGCTCTCCCATCCACCAACAACAACCTACTGGGTGAACTTTAGTTCCACCTGGACAACTCCAGTGACCAGAACACCACCCCTTCCTGGGGAAGCTCACAAACAGCAGACTCAAGCAGCTAGTCACCGCACCAAGCCACATAGCAGGACACACAGTCAACCACGTCTCCTCTGCCAGCAGGAGCTTCAACTACAGCCACACCACAAGACACTACTGGACCGACCATCATTGTATACATCACGTCTTCACCATGCCCTCCGTACACCACTGCCATCATCGCCCCCCTCGGAGCTTGGTCAAGGCCACCAAGGAACTTCTCGTTGTCAACTCCCTCAGCACCACCACTCCGCCAATGCTTGCCGACGCCAATGATAACACCGCAGTGCGCAAATGCCACCGATGAATCTCCAACTGTGCCGATACCCTGGCACCCCTCAAGAAAAGACCAGGCAAAATCTAGCACCACGTTGTGCAGTATTTGCAAAGTGACGCATGGAGACATATGCATGACTTTGTGAAGCCCTGTACCACATCATACCTGTATCAGGTATAATGTATGTAGGTTGAGTGTTTCTACGCAACAAGGTCTAATAGGAGTGGCACAGTGAAATACATCAGATTTCACTGCAACGACTGTAGGACGGGACTGCGTTAGTACCTTATGCCTGCCTGATAGCAGGGGTAAGGGTGATGCAGTGCCACAGGGATAGGCTGACCCCATGCATTGCCGGAATTGTGTCATGCTTGTGACACAACTGGAGCAATGAGTGACTTTAGCGCTGACAGATACTTCAGAACTCCAGACATATGTCATTATTTGCAACATAGAGCATTGTCCAGCAAATACAGTGCATCCATGGTGTCGCAAGAAGGGCGTAGTAAAAAGTGTTGCAAAGCTGTCTTGTCACAGCGCTGCAATAATTTTCATGACTGAGGCCCAGGAATGCACACTATCTTATTTGATGGTGCGCATTCCTGCCCTGTAGTTTTGTCGCAGGGCAGCACAGCAACATTGTTTGCAGGGATGTCCAGCACCAAAACCTGCTGAAATGAGGCCGCAAGTGCTATCTCCATTTTAAAGACCAGCTATTTTCTGGTCTAAAAAAAGTGCCTCTAACTGCAATTAGAGGCAGTTTTTTTGGTCTTCCAAACATCAAGGATTCCCTTGTAAATATTGCAAAGTGGGGTTAGCGGCTGTTTTTGCACAGGAGCGCCTCCCTTGCATGTCATTATCGGTAACAGAGGAGGCGATCTTTTCCATGGACGTTTTCACTGAAAAACTACCACTAACTGAGGTTAGGGACAGCTTGGACATATGGCAATAAAAAATCACCGCAATAACGCCAAAAAAGTGCCGTAAGGCGGAGTTAAATCCTTGTACATATGTCTCCATATTTTCATCCAGAGAGACAGAGGCCTACATTCACAGCCAGTTTTTGAGGAGACACCAGTGGAGACATTTTACAAAAAAACTCCACAGAAGAGGAATGATTAGCTTAAAAAAAAAAAAACTTTGCATTCTGATAAAAGTAGCAGACAAAACAGGCAATACGGTGGTCATGGGGAAACAGGATTTCATGGGAGAAATAGAGAAACAGTTGGTTGATAACTCTTCCTACGAGCCAGTCCATGAACGTCCTATGCCCAGAATATTAAACAAATCAAATATTACTTAACAAATGGCATGACCTGTTGGAATTTCGATTTTTATTCATACTTAGCTCAGTATCATATACATCTACATGCCTCATAAAATCCATAAAGAAGGGGTATTTTCCCCAAGATAGACCCGTGGTTTCTGGGTTTTGCTCTCCAAATTAGAATTTGTTGATTTATTCTTACAGCGCTTATTACATAAATTTCTACCTTTGATCCAACATACCAAAGACATTGGTGTCATGATGGGGGAAACTTGAGAGACTATATCTAGGAGTAAATCAATCAATCAATCAATCAATCAGTGTGTTTATGTAGAGTGCAGCTTGTCACTTCGGGTGGTTTCCAGGCGCTGGGTTTCTGTGAGACTCGGTCGAAGTGCCATATTTTGAACTTTTTCCTTAAGTCTTCAAGAGGTGGGGAGGGGAGTAGGTGGAGTCAGAAGTCATTCCAGGATATGGCGGTGTGCTAGGAGAATTAACGTCCTCTGCAGTGGCTCCGACAGATGCAGGGAATGTGAGCCAGGGCAAGGGAGGAGGAGCGGAGCTCTCTCATTTGTTGATGGAACATCATGCAGTGGTTGATGTAGGCGGGTCTGCAATTGTGGAGGGCCATGTAGATGTGTATGAGGAATTTGAAGAGGTATCTTTCTCGGATGGGGAACCAGTGGAGAGCTTTGAGGTGAAGGGTGATGCTGGTTCTTCTGGGAAGGATGAGGATGAGATGGGCTGCTAAGTTCTGAATGGTCTGGAGGTGGTTTAGGAGATGTTTGGTGGCTCTGGTGTAGAGTGCGATTCCGTGGTCAAGGCAGCAGCATACAAATGTTTGGGAGGCCATCTTCTTAGTGGGGATGGGCGTCCATTGGAAGATCTTGTGGAGCATGCAGTGGGTATGAGAGCAGGTAAAGGAGGCGGCATTGATCTGTTGCTTTATGGTCAGTTGGCAGTCCAGGATGATTCAGAGGTTGCATGCGTGGTCAGTGGGGGTCGGTGCGGGCCAAGTGTAGAAGGCCACCATGTGTCTTTCCAGGGGGGAGGCTTGTTTTAGAAGATGAGTACCTCTGTTTTGTTTGAGTTTAGCTTTTGGCTGTTGATTCAGTGGCGGTACGGTACTTGAGGGGCTCCTCTGCAAAGTACATGCAAGCGGCCTCTGATGCTCCAGATCAAGTTCAGAGCACTCAGGCCAGGGACTGCCAGTGCTGGAGGGGACCCCTTGGAGCTTGGGAGCAGAGGGGCCTTTTTTTACACCGCTGGTAGGGCTTCATCCAGGTGGTGATGTCGGACATGGTTTTTAGAAAGTTTGCTCTGGTGGAGTGGGTCTCTTCTGAGAGGGATAGGATGAGCTGTATATCATACTAATGAAAATGATGAAGTCCTTCCATGGGGACATTAACACCCAGTTGTAGATGTAGACCTATGTGTGAGCAGATTTATGCATACAAACGTACCTTTGTGAATTCGGCATTTGGATTTTAGAGACACTTGCTAAATGTGTGAAGTAGACTCATGACCCCTGACTATCATTATGTACATAAACATAAACCAGAAGGACGGTCACCCAGGCCCTCATCACCAGCAGGCTAGACTACGGCAACACCCTCTATGCGGGAATCACAGCCAAACTCCAGAAAAGACTTCAATGCATACAGAACGCCTCCGCACAACTCATCCTCGACATCCCCCACCACAACCACATCACTGCCCACCTGGGAAACCTGCACTAGCTCCCTGTCAACAAGAGGATCACCTTCAAACTCCTCACCCAAGCTCACAAAGCACCCCACAACCCCGGACCAACACACCACAACAATCGACTCACCTTCTACACTCCCAACCACCAGCTGCACTCCGCTGACCTCTCCCTCCCCAATGTCCCACGCATCCACTGAATGACCACCGGTGGCAGATCTTTCTCCGACCTTGCCACCAAGAGATGGAACACCCTCCCCATTCACCTGCGAGAGACCCAGAACCTGCTGACCTTCAGGAGAGTTCTCAAGACCTGGCTGTTTGAGCAGTAGAAGTTCCCCACCCCCTCAGTGCCTTGAGACCCTTACAGGTGAGTAGTGCGCTCTACAAATGCTTGATTGATTGATTGATTGATTACCCCTCTTAGGGTTAGTAAGCGCTATAGACATATTGCAATAAGATACCATACCACTAAAATTCCCATTATGCACAAGGCCACTATTTTGAAATGTCACTGCATCTCAAAGCGCGTGATTGTGGAAAAAGATTTCATCTTGAACAATTCTCCACCTAATGTAATATATGGGTAGCTGAAACCTTGTTTGTTGCATCTGTGATTTAGTCGCGTAGGCGCAGATGTTGGCAGTGCCCAGGAGACACTGCTATGTAATCAAACCTGAAAGAACACATCATCAAGGAGCCCTCCCATCCTTTGCTCTGTTTGCAGTGTTTCATACACTGACAATGATGATAATAATTGTACAAATAATAACAGTAATTAGGCCAAATAGAGCACCTCCCCTCCAATTTGAACTCAAAAGCTCGCCGGCGCTCTGAAAGCGTCTTCCACTCGGGGAGCTTTCAATGCTGAGTTAAGGAAATGGGCGGGGGGGAGGCAGCAGTTCTTCTTCCGCCCTCACCAGCTCTTCCTTTGATGTTTTTGAAGTGAAAGACAACTGTCACCCAGCATCAGATGATATCCTTCTGTTACCACAGAATACATTTTAAAGTCTGATGCTTAATTTGAGCCAGGGTTGACGGTGGGCACCACAGAACTTAATTTTGATAACTGCCACTTATTTCCCTTGATCAGACATTTACCTAGAGCAAGAGAGGGAAATATCTCATAGGGGAGAAAATAAGGAACCTTTCAGAGAGACGTAAAGGAGCAGGGAGAGTCTGGTAGTGGATTAAAGAGGCATGAGATGGATTCGAGACTACACAGCCTTAATATTTGGCGCGCCGACATTTAATAGTACAGTCACGGGCACCAATTCTTTTACAAATTAGGCAATGAGAAAGTCCAATGATTTTATGTGTTCTTAATAATGCTGGTCAGATTGTTTGTCAATACTTTTGTTGTAGGGACATAATGAAACAGAGGCAGGTTCTCCTGTCCTGCTTACCCGCAGTCGGCTACCATAAGCTGCCTGTATACATTCTGCACTCTGTTTGTGCCTCCTCTGCAAGTTCTTGATCTGTTTTGAATTTTCTGCTTGTCTTTTTTTGCTTGTTTCTTTCCTCGTCTGCCATTTCCCTCTTCCCACCATTTCCCTCCTCTTGCCACCTTGCGCTTTGCCCTCACCCCAGGGCCTCCTTAATGGAGGATGCCGGGCGACCCCATTGAGCATGCCCTCATGCCAGCTCCCTCTGCGTCAGTTCTCCTGTCCAGCTTGCCCGCAGCCCGCTAGCATCTGCTGCCCTCTGCTTGTGCCTACTCTGCTCATTTCTTGCCCTGTTTTGCCTTTTCTGCTCGTGTTTCGGCCCTCTGTTTTGCTGTTTTTGCTTGTTTTTCAGCCCTCTGCTTTGCCTTTTACTGCTCGTTCCTTTCCTCTTCCCGCCTTTTCTTCAAGACCTGGCTTTTCGACAGAGACCTCACACCCCAGCACCCAGATACCTCCATGGGTGACAGTATCGCACTGTACAAATACTGATCGATTGATTGAGACGCATGGAGACAGAGCATCTTTCTGAGGTCAAACAGCTAGTCATTACCTGAAGCCAAATTTAGAACACTGGCATCCAGGATGTGAAGGAAATCTCAGCTTTTCGATCTCATGGACTCTTGACTACCTGAAAACTCTCTGACAATGAAGTCTATTCATCTTCTTTTGACAGGTTGGGGATGGGCTGAGCTCCTGATAGACCAAGGGGTGGGGTCAGCATGAAGTTCTGTTTCAGGAGGTCTTCCAAGAAGGGGTTCTGGAACAACTTTTAGAGTGAGGGTGCTGTCATCAATGTTACATCACTAAAGTCAATCTGTGAAAAATCCAAGTATCACTCCAAGAAAAAGTGTAGCAAACGAGCCACGTCCATTCAGCAGGAGAGTGGTAGTTATGCAGTATGTACTTGGTAGTGCATTTTGGAGCACACTGTTGCAAATATATTACTAAAACGTGGTGTTGCAGCAGACTTTCATTTACAGACTGATGTACACAAAACAGTGATGGGTGGAATGCTTGAATGAACCTGAGCCCCTGATAATTACTCAGAGCTGCATTCAAGTCCATTGGCTTTTTGCACACCGTGCCACCTCAGTTTATACCTAGCCATGTGCACCCCAGGCTTGACTCTGCTCAATTAGGAAGTCCATCCAGAATTTCCAGCTCCTCCCTGTTCCAGTACACAAGCACCCCAAGGCTGGTTTTGTCCTGATTGAGGATCTTCAGTCAGGTGCAGCTTGGTTCAGGTGCAGCTTGGTTCACGTGCCACAGTGAGCACGAGACCCAAGCTTGGACACACCTCTGGCCACTCAGCATTACAACAAAAAACCAAAAGGTGATAGTAGGAATGCTTGCAATAGGTCTAACCACTGGCAATCGCTTACTTCTAGCATCCCAAACCATTGTTCTTTTGCCACTGTGCCACCTCACTTTGGACCAAGCCATATGCAAATCAATCTTGATCCTGAAACCGGTCTGTGGTTGCTTGTGTTCCAGTGTAGAGAGAACATGTTTCGGCAGCCCATGCTTGACTGTTCCTATTCAAGCTGATTCAAGGCTGATTTGTATATGGCTGTGTCTAATCTGAGGTGGCATTGTGGGCAAAGAAAAGATGGACTGGAATGCGGCCCAAATAATTACCAGTGGCTGAGATTAATTTATACATGCCACCCAACACTTTTTTGTCCACTTCAGTGTCATTTACACACAGCACATTTTCCATTGAAATGTTCACTGAATTTGCAACAACATACAGTTTTACTGGCAAAACTATATAGCACATAAACGGCAGTGTGCGGAAGATGGCTTTCATCAAGCATTTATAATTGTTGCATCACCCAGTGTCTTGATTTGTTTTGATTCTACTAAAATATTTGGTTCCCTCATGCTTCATCATTGTAAATCTAATTAATGTGTTCTTTCCTAACTGCCAATATATTTTTAAATCTGTGAACAGCTCATTTACTTTTTTATTTATTTCTTTTCATTGATGACAGCTTTCACACTTTACAAACACATTACAGATATGAGCTTCATGGAGTACATCTATATTGGAACACGCAGTAATAAACCAAATCTTATGCAGTTTTTCTATTAATGTCATGTCTGACCGATATCACTCAAGGTGTGGCATGTTTTGACGCTGTTCCACACGTGGAGGCTCGCAAATATCTCCCTATAGTCATTCCATTTTCTCCATATCTGGGACCACTTTCTAGGACACCCCTTGATTCATTTATTGTCTTTTTTGTTAACATGCACCAGTCCATGTCCCAATTCCATGCAGGTGTTTCCTGAGATCCCCACAATCTGGCAATGTTCCGCTTGTCAACTATTGTTCCCAGCGTCACCCATGTTTTTTCTTTACTATTTAGGTCAGTAGACCCCCAGATACCCACATACGGCAGACCCAAGACCTACTCGCCTTCAGAAGACTCCTCTTGACCTGGCTCTTCGAGCAGTAGCAGCACCCCCCCCCCCTCCCCGTAGCGCCTTGAGACCCTCACGGGTAAGTAGCGCACTTTGCAAGTACTCTGATTGATTGATTCATTGATTGATAGGCATAACCCCATATTGAGTTCCTCTGTTAACTCCCATCCCTTCCCCATACACTGTATCAGCGCAGACCAATATTTTGTAATGTATGAACACTCCCAGTCAACATGGGCGAAAGTACCCTCTGGACCACACACTCTCCTGCACTCAGAGTCATTCCTGTAGCCCATTTTCAAGAGCACTGGTCCAGTTAGATAAGTTCTGTGCAGTATTTCTAATTGTACTAACCCCAATCTGGAGGAGATAGCAATCTCCCTGGGTGAGGCCAAGGCCTCCAGCCATCCTCGTCCTCCATATAAGCAACATCTTGTTCCCAGCGGGCGTGGGACTGGAGGAGGTGGTCAGGCATGTTATTGATTAGCTTCCTGTATGTCATAGAAATGTAGAAATTGACCTATTCGGCATATACTCATACAGGTTCTGTCTTCATTTCTCAGAGATGTTCTGAATTTCCAAACCAGCCCTGACAGCTCTCTAAAATAACAAGGAGCAATGTTGAATTTCAATTGCTACAACCAGTCCCCCTTCTTTCTTGGGTAACTGAAATTCTTGAAATGTGACCCGTGGAATGTGAACAGTGGCATATCCTTTGAGGGTTTAGTTTACATTGTTTGGTTCCATCCATTTTAAATCCCTTTAAAATGCAACAATTCTTCACCTAGAAGTGTCACAATCATTGCTTCTTCAAGTCACAGTGCTGGACCTGTTGTGTATGGATCATGGGTTTGAGAGTACAAAGTGCCTGGACATGCCGACTCGAAGTGCCAGCACAAAACTTTACACTCTATTCCGAACAGCTATAAGAACATGGAGGCGAAAGTCACAATGCAGGACTTCCCATAATTCATTTGAAGAAAGTAAGCCTAGGCAACCACCACCACACCAGGTGGTACCAAACTTCAAGACTACAAGAACAGGTTAGGCGACACCAAACTACAAGAAAAGGGTGGAAATATTGCATATAGATATAGTGTTAAGTTATGGTAATTGATCTTTTTATGTTTTGTTTTAATTCATCATTGTGTATTTCACTCATTTAGGCCTCAAGAATGTTGCTCTTCTAACCAGAACTGGCAGTCCGTTGTTTGATATCTGTGGACATGAATCCAGCAGGAAGCTCCATGAGTAAAAAAACCTTAGCGTGTCAAAGATTTCTACATATGCTGTTCACCTATGCTGTCCCTGCCATTATTTCATTACACGCTGTCCACTAGGCTTCTTTGCTGTACATCAACTATTTGTGAAGTTCAGTACCAAGTAGAACACAAAAAGATAAAATACATAAATTATAAAACACATAAACAATGCCACAATGTACATGCATGTGGCGTACTTTTCTACTGAAACTCCAAACAAAAAGAGAGTCTCCCTTGACTGCCAAAAGCGACAAGGTGGTTTACAACAAAGACACAAACAAAAGCTCCCTTTTGTGCACTCTCAATCAATGGAACCCAAGACTTGCTTATCAAGACAAAATAATGGAAATGCACTAATTGGTGATTTATACAATATAAAAGCCATTCCAACATATGTGTATAATTAATCTCTGTCACATTTTATGTCCGTTACATTTATTTTCATTATAAACATTCATATGTATTATCCATATATATAATCACATCAGTAATTTAAAAAAGGACTTGTCATGGTCCATCATTAACTAATACATCAATGATTTCTAAAAATCATAACCACACAATTACAAATGAGTTAAAAATGAAACAAATATAAAATGCAAATGATAATAATCTGTCGACGCAGCACTTGGGTGGAAATCGAAATAGTTAACACCAACTTCTTCAGGACAAAAATTCTCCTTCTTCATCTTGTAATATCTCTCTAATTATTGTATAATAAGAGAGTGAATTGATATTACATAGAATAATTGTCATGAATTTGGAGTAGTTTGGGAAGACCCGAATTGAAGACTTTAAGAAGTATGGCAATAGACTCTTTTTATTCAAGATAATGCTTGACAGTGACACCATGATGATGCCGTGAACGACGTAAGGCTAGATATAACATACAGGAACATGCCGCCCAAAAATTTATTTTCGGGAATAAATACATATGAAGGGCGGAAAGTGTTAAAAATACAGAGCTGAAGACTCAATATTGAATTTGAAATTGCGCAATCACAAACCTGGAGTTATTCAGTTATTAGCTTAAAACAACTACTTATCATTTATTAGTTTCAAAACTTTAAAGGATGCTATATGTATAAAAGGCAATGTTACTAGAGTTGGAATAAAAAAAACTAGTCAGCATGGAGGAGAACATAAAAAAAGTATTTCCTAAAAAGTGTTCCCTTATTCTGTAGACTGCATCTGGATTATGGTCAGACCAGACACAATAACAGCAAGCATCTTCCTACCTAAATATGTAAGTTTGAGTAATGGTAATTGTTCAGGAAAATGACAGAAATAAAAGTGAAGATAGATTTACAATACAGTGATTTTTACTTCATAATATAGAATATCTATGAACGAAAGTTCTTCCTGAGAGAGTATCCAGGAAGCCTACAAGCCCCTATTTTATGGAGAACTAATGGGTGGTTCTGAATATCCAAAAAAGTAGTTTTACCCAGATAGGAGGCTGTATTTATTGAAACAGGCCCAACCCATAACACATATATGAATAGGCGGGGAGGGTGGCAGGATTGTAATATAGAAACACCATGAGGTATTTGATTAATTAGGTGACATGTATAAATGTGACGTTTTAAATTTTAAAAAAAAGTGGGTCGCTGCTTTCATGAAGATGGATTGCACTAAGGTGTAGACTAGACTGATGTTTACATATACTAAATTGTTCTAAAAAAAAGATGTATAGACATATGGATTTCACTGGCTATGAGAAGATGTATATTAATTTGTATTTCTCCAACTTCCAGAATATTTGTGAGATTTATACATTTTGCCCTGAAAAATGTGCTGTTAACTATGTCGATTTCGACCGAAACGCCACATCGACAGATTATTAGGATTTGTATTTTATCTTTGTTTAATTTTTAATTCATTTTTATTGTGTGGTTATCAATTTCTGGAATCGTTGATTTATTTGTGAATGATGGACCATGAAAAGTCCTTTTTTAACTTACGGATGTCATTATCTATACTGATAAATACATATGAATGTTTATTATGAAAATAAATGAAAAGGACTTAAAGTGTGACAGAGATTAATTATACACGTAATTTGTAAAGGCTTTTATATTATAGCAATTATAGGTTAGTGCATTTCCATTTTGTCTTGATAAACAAGCTATGGGTCCCATTGATTAAGGGTGCACAAAGTGGAGCTTTTGTTTGTGTCTTAGTCGTTCTTCTCTACAGCCCATTTGCCATTAGTGTTTCTTGTGCATAGCTGCTGTATTGAAAAATGGTCCACTTGAAATCCATTTGCTTCTGATGCTTTTGGTACAGCAATGTTGAGTACATACTGCTAAGGGGACATCTGATAGTAAAGCATTCTGCTTGGCAGAGGAGCCAAGGGGTAAGGTTTCCTGTTTAGTGGTTGTTTATATTTTTCACTCTTTCAGACCTTGCTGCCCACCAGTTCTCTCTCTGTGCCAGTTCAAATGTGCACCCTGTGGTCACATACAGCTTCCTGCTTGCTGTCCTTAGAGGTCATTGTCTGGCGTGTGAAGGAGAGAGAAGAAGTCAAGGGAACTCTTGGGTAAAGTTAGTGGAAAATGTAACTTCATCATAAAATTGTAGAGGTCTCCTGTATAATCAGTCATTCAAAAAAACTAAAAAAATATTTGGCCCATTAAACTATTGCAAAACATGATAAAAAATGAAAGGGTTACTAATAAAAGTTTGAAATTTGTTAAATCATCACCTTGTACATAAAGTAGTTCATTTATCAGACCAATTTCATGTAAAATACTACTCATCTGTATCTATGAAATTCTACATGGCAATCAATATTCTATGTTGAAATTCTTATAAACTATAACTAAAAAGAATCTCATTAATATATGTGAAAATTCCCCAACAGCACGTATTTCATAAACGTAAAGCTCTCTTGTTTGAACTTACATCATACTCAGTTTAAATCAGTTTTAAAATGATCTGACTTTCTACTTTGTAAAATTGTTTGTCCACTAAAATATGTGCATATGAACATTTCATATTCAAGCCACATTTACAATATCTCCCAGTTTTCTGCATTGTGTTGAATAACATTGTCCAGGAGAATATTGGGCTAATCACTAATCCTAAGTTTTGATGTTCTATATCTCATATCTTGATCTGTTAACATTGAATTATAGGTGCATGTGGTGTCATTCCTCCAGGAGTCTCTCAGATGGGAAACTGAGATGTTTGTAGATATTTCAAATGATAATCTTGAGGCATCATTCCTGTCTTCATGTCTAAGTCTGATCAGGAGATTTTGAGACCTCTATCTAATGTGGGAAAGTCTAAAGGAAGCAGATCAAATACTGTGTTTCATCTTCAGTCAGGTGCAGCTTGGTTCATGTGGCACAGTGAGCACGAGACCCATGCCTGGGCACACCTCTGGCCACTCAGAGCATTACAACAAAGAACCAAAAGGTGATAGTAGGGATGTTTGCACTAGGTCTTACCACTGGCAATCGCTTACTTCAAGCATTACAAACCATTGTTCTTTTGTCACTGTGCCACCTCAATTTGGACCAAGTCATAGCTGGAAGAAGGCGATGGTTAAGGCTCTCCCTAAAAAGCCAGGACTTGACCCTGACGATCTGGCGAACTTCCGCCCTATTTCTTTGCTGCCGGGCCTGGGCAAAATTGCAGAAAAGGCTGTCAACCGCCAGTTGTCCACACTCCTAGAAGGCCGCAACCTGCTCAAGCATTCGCAAACAGGCTTTCGCCCTGGCCAGGGGACTGACTCTGCCCTGATTGCAGTAGTGGAGGAAGCCCGACGCATTCTTGATGCAGGAGGATCCGCAGCTGTGGTCCTCTTAGACCTCAGCGCGGCTTTTGATACCGTTAATCACGGTATCCTTATTCAGCGCCTTACTAGGATGGGAATATCGGGCCAGGCTTTAAGCTGGATTACTTCCTTTCTGACTGGTCGGTCCTACCAGGTCTGTGATGGCACCAACGTGTCTGAGTCGATCCCCCTCCAGTGTGGAGTCCCGCAGGGCTCCTCGTTGAGCCCAACGCTTTTTAATATCTATATGGCCCCGCTGGAGGATGTGGTTTCACCTTTCGGGGTGAAAATAGTGACCTACGCGGATGACACCCAGCTTGTCGTCTCGCTATCTCACCATGAAAATGCGGCAGAAAGATTTGGGTGCTGTCTTACAGCTATCATGGCCTGGATGACAGAATCTCGGCTGAAACTTAATGGTTCCAAAACGGAACTTATGATGGTGGGCAACCTCTCCACCTCCCTCCCCAAAACCATGTGGCCCCCCGGCCTGGGTGAAGCGCCCCAACCCAAGAATGAGATTAAAAGCTTGGGAGTGTGGTTAGAGCCAGACCTGACGCTCAGAGTACAAACGAAGAAAGTGGCAGGGATCTGCTATGGTTTGTTACGCTCAGTCCAAAAGGTGTTGCCTCTTCTCCCCTTTAGTTCAAGGAAACTTCTGATTCAGGGGCTAATACTGTCAAGGCTGGACTACAGCAATGCCTTGCTGCTTGGTGCCCCTGAATCAGCCCTCAACACCCTTCAGCGAGTACAAAATGCGGCGGCCAGGGTTTTGACAGGCACGGCAAAAAGAACTTCGGCTAAGCCTGCTCTTAGAGCTCTCCATTGGCTCCCCATCCGGGAGAGAGTTAAATTTAAGGCCCTTTCCATCGCCTTTAAATCTCTCCAGGGAATCGGCCCCCCTATCCTCAGGGACTTGATATGCCCCTACAAGTCCTCGCGTTCCCTCCGCTCTGACGGGAGCAATTTACTGACCATCCCCAGAGTAAAGAGAACTCGCTCAGGAGGCAGGAGGTTCTCTGTGAACGTAGCCAAGATCTGGAATGATCTTCCTGCTGCTCTCCGTCTGGAACCCTGTCTCCAGAAGTTTCGGAAAGCTTTAAAGACCTTCCTTTTCCCACGAGAAATATGAGATCTGTTTCCGAGGACCTTGGAAGCTAGCTGTGTGTGTTAGCGCTGGGACGCTCTTGGGCAGCCATGCGCTTAAGAAATCTAATTTCATTTCATTTCATTTCATTCAAATCAATCTTGATCCTGAAACCGGTCTGAGGTTGCTTGTGTTCCAGGATAGAGAGAACGTGGTTTGGTAGTCCATGCTGGAGTGTTTATATTCAAGCTTAATCAAGGTTGATTTGTATATGGCTGTGTCTAATCTGAGATGGCATTGTGGGCAAAGAAAAGATGGACTGGGATGCAGCCCAAATATTTACCAGTGGCTGAGATTAATTTATACATGCCACCCGTCACTTTTTTGTTTACTTCAGTGTCATTTACACACAGCACATTTTCCATTGAAATGTTCACTGAATTTGCAACAACATACAGTTTTTCAGGCAAAACTATATAGCACATAAACGGCAGTGTGCGGAAAATGTCTTTCATCAAGCATTTATCATTTTTGCATCACCCAGTGTCTTGATTTGTTTTGATTTTATTAAAATATTTGGTTCCCTCATGCTTCATCATTGTAAATCTAATTAATGTGTTCTTTCCTAACTGGTGATATATTTTTAAATGTGTGAACAGCTCATTTACTTTTTTATTTATTTCTTTTCATTGATGACAGCTTTCACACTTTACAAACACATTACAGATATGAGCTTCATGGAGTACATCTATATTGGAACACGCAGTAATAAACCAAATCTTATGCAGTTTTTCTATTAATGTCATGTCTGACCAATATCACTCACAGTGTGGCATGTTTTGACGCTGTTCCACACGTGGAGGCTCGCAAATATCTCCCTATAGTCATTCCATTTTCTCCATATCTGGGACCACTTTCTAGGACACCCCTTGATTCATTTATTGTCTTTTTTGTTAACATGCACCAGTCCATGTCCCAATTCCATGCAGGTGTTTCCTGAGATCCCCACAATCTGGCAATGTTCCGCTTGTCAACTATTGTTCCCAGCGTCACCCATGATTTTTCTTTACTATTTAGGTCAGTAGACCCCCAGATACCCACATACGGCAGACCCAAGACCTACTCGCCTTCAGAAGACTCCTCAAGACCAGGCTCTTCGAGCAGTAGCAGCACCCCCAACCCTCCCCGTAGCACCTTGAGACCCTCACGGGTAAGTAGCGCACTTTACAAGTACTCTGATTGATTGATTCATTGATTGATAGGCATAACCCCATATTGAGTTCCTCTGTTAACTTCCATCCCTTCCCCCATACACTGTATCAGCGCAGACCAATATTTTGTAATGTATGAACACTCCCAGTCAACATGGGCGAAAGTACCCTCTGGACCACACCGTCTCCTGCACTCAGAGTCATTCCTGTAGCCCATTTTCACGGGCACTGGTCCAGTGAGATAAGTTCTGTGCAGTATTTCCAATTGTACTAACCCCAATCTGGAGGAGATAGCAATCTCCCTGGGTGAGGCCAAGGCCTCCAGCCACTCCTCGTCCTCCATATAAGCAACATCTTGTTCCCAGCGGTCGTGGGACTGGAGGAGGTGGTCAGGCATGTTATTGATTAGCTTCCTGTATGTCATAGAAATTGACTTATTCGGCATATACTCATCCAGGTTCTTTCTTCATTTCTCAGAGATGTTCTGAATTCCAAAACCAGCCCTGACGCCTCTCTAAAATAACAAGGAACAATGTTGAATTTCAATTGCTACAACCAGTCCCCCTTCTTTCTTGGGTAACTGGAATTCTTGAAATGTGACCCGTGGAATGTGAACAGTGGCATATCCTTCCAGGGTTTAGTGCACCTTGTTTGGTTCCATCCATTTTAAATCCCTTTAAAATGCAACAATTCTTCACCTAGAAGTGTCACAATCATTGCTTCTTCAAGTCACAGTGCTGGACCTGTTGTGTATGGATCATGGCTTTGAGAGTACAAAGTGCCTGGACATGCCGACTCGAAGTGCCAGCACAAAACTTTACTCTCTATTCCGAACAGCTATAAGAACATGGAGACGAAAGTCACAATGAAGGACTTCCCATAATTCATTTTTTGGAAGTGAGCCTAGGAAACCACCACCACCAGGTGGTACCAAACTTCAAGACTACAAGAACGGGTAAGGCGACACCAAACTACAAGAAAAGGGTAGAAATATTGCATATAGATCTAGTGTTAAGTTATGGTAGTTGATCTTTTTATGTTTTGTTTTACTTCATCATTGTGTATTTCACTCATTTAGGCCTCAAGAATTTTGCTCTTCTAACCAGAACTGGGAGTCCTTTGTTGATATCTGTGGACATAAGTCCAGCAGGAAGCCTCATGAGCGAAAAAACTTAAGCGTGTTATAGATTTCTACAAATGCTGTTCACCTATGCTGTCCCTGCCATTATTTCATTACACGCTGTCCATAAGGCTTCTTTGCTGTACATGAACTATTTATACAGTTCAGTACCAAGTAGAATAGATTTATGCTTTATAAAAAAAGATTAAATACATTAATTATTAAACACATAAACAATGCCACTATGTAGATGCATGTGGGGTTGTACTTTTCTACAGAAACTCCAAACAAAAAGAGAGTCTCCCTTGAATGCCAAAAGGGACAGGGTATTGTATAACAAAGGCACAAACAAAAGCTCCCTTTTGTGCACTCTCAATCAATGGAACCCAAGACTTGCTTATCAAGAAAAAATTCGAAATGCACTAACTGGTGAGTTATATAATATAAAAGTCTTTCCCACATATGTGTATAAGTAATCTCTGTCACACTTTCTGTCCTATTTTCATTTTCATTATAAACATTCATATGTATTATCCATATAGATTTTTTTTTTAAACATATTTTATTGAGTTTTTTCGATCATGTCCTGCATCAGCATGATATATATAATCCTTATATATTTTTGTTTTGCAATCATTGGCATATGACATTAGCTGTATACATCTAGTGCAGTATTGTTATTTCTAACATTTGACAGCATTTGTATCATTGTGTGTCATCATATATCTTGCATGTATTTGGTCCATGTATATAACAGTAATACTTATTTAATCTTAACCATCTCCCAACTTCCCCCCACCCACTAACTCCCGGCCTCAGTTTGCCTGCGTAAGTTTTCATGAACCACTTTTGTTACAACATTGTCTTGTGTGATGCATGCTGTCTATGCAGCTTCTTCTTTATTCACCTATGTTCGCGCATGGGCGTCCCATATTACATCTTTACATAGAACATCAATCTTGCTCATATATGTCAGTTAATCTCAACTCTTCCACCATAACCTCCCACTCCAGCGCTATTGGTGTTTTTCGTAGTCCTCCTATTTCCTCCATACGCAACGCTGCACCCTCCGTAAAATTCCATTGTATCATATCCGTATGCCAGCTCAATACAGCTGGGGGTTTACGTAACTTCCATCGCATAGTAAGGGTTCTGATAGCCAGTATTAAAGCAAGGTCTATGAATCGGTATTGTACCTTGTGTTTGGACACATGTTTGTGCAAGCCCAAAATACATTCTTCTACGGTATTAAGAATTACATGATGCGCAACTGCTCCAGTTATTCGTCAAATCGCATCCCAGTATCCCCTTACCATCGGACACTCCGACAGCATGTGTAGCATGTCTGCCCCTTCCGTCATACATCTCGGACATAAGTGTTGTGTTTGAAGAAACATCCTATCCAACCTACGCAGGGTAAAATAAGCGCAGTGTAATACCATAGTCTGGATAAATGTACATTTTGCATTTCTCAATGTTTTCCAGGGATGTTCAATTACTTTCATCCATTCCTTGTCTGTCAGGTCTCTACCTATGTCCTCCGCCCACACGGTCTTCAGTGTATCCAAGGAGAACCGTGTATGGGCACTAATACCGGTGTAAAGCCATCTGATTAAGTGTCTACCTCTTCCCATATAATGCACCATCTTGACCAGCTAGTTACTGGGAGGTTCCCTCCTCTGTGGTGCCCAATGCGTTTTTATGTATTGGAGCAGTGCAGCATGTGTTAAATACAGGTGCGCTGGGGCTCCCGTTTCATTAAGAAAGGTGTCATGGTCAAGCAGTGTCTCGCGTCCAAATAGGTCTATGGACCCAATTTGCGGTTAATGAGTCTACCGCCCGTCAATGGGATACCTAAGGGCGGGATGTTGCCCGCGTATGCGGGAGGTGCATTTGTATACAGTATTTCTGCTTTACAGCACTTGAGTGCAGTGTCTAACAAAGGAGGTGGGTCTCTCGGGGGTCTACTGCCAGGCAACAGAAAGGTGTGTAATGCTCCATTACCAATGTCCGTGTCTGTGTATTCTATTTCCAGCAGATTACGACCCGCCGTCCAGTATGACAACCATTGTAATTGACAGGCGTAGTAATAGGCGCGGAAGTCCGGCACTCCCAGGCCCCCCATAAGTGTGCCCACTTGCAATTTCCTCAGGCTACGTCTTCCACCCTTTCCCCATATACGATCTATTAACAAAGTATTCCGTGTTTTAAAAGTGGCCTGTGGTACTATCAACGGCAAATTTGTAAATAATATAATAATCGTGGCAGAACAACCATTTTAGCTATTGCTGCTCTTCCCATAACGGACAGAGGTAGCGCTGTGCAAAAGGTAACACTGGATTGTAAGGCTCTGATTGCTCTGTTGAGGTTTCCATCTAACATATCCGCATGCGTTCTGTATATCTGAATGCCCAAATACTTAAACGTAGTTTGTGCTGCCTGAGGCTTGTTATTCCCAAATTCTGTGTCTGTTTCATCTGCATGTTCCGTGAAGAAGAATGCATGTGACTATTGCCTAAGTTTGATTGCTAAGGGGTCCAGCGCCAGAATAAAGATGAGAGGCGACAAAGCACATCCCTGTCTGGTCCCCTTATGTATCGTGTATTCTTCCGATATATGTCCTCCCGTCCTGGCATGTGCTTTGTATAGTAGGTGCAGCCAAGTTATGTAACCCTCCGGTATCCCAAATCTCATTAATGCCTGAAACATATATTCCCAATTGATGGAGTCAAACGCCTGTTTGAGATCTAACTAGATACAGCCCATATGGGGGTATTGTTTCGGTGCTTCCGTCATCAAATAATGCAGTTTCCTAATATTTAGTGATGTGCTCCGCGCTGGCAAAAACCCAGTTTGGTCTATGTGGACCAGTTTTGGTAGGTATGGCAGTAATCTATTGGCCAGCACTTTGCTTAATATTTTATATTGGGTGATAATAACGATAGTGGGCGACAATTGGCCATGTCTGTGTGGTCTCTCCCTGGCTTTGGCAGTGATATTACCAGCTCTTGTGCTGTGGTGAGAGGTAGTGAGCTAAATAACGGTGATGGATCAAGCCCTGATCTTTGGACTGGGTAAGAGTGGTCTGCTTAATTCAGACACTCTGTTCATCACCACCCCCTTTTCTGAATCATTTTGTCCACCATAAGCGTGGATAGGGTATACTCAGACATGAGTCCCTTGCTCACTGCTCCATCAGGATTCAAGCAAGCCGGGCCGACGACGCCTGAAATGGCAGAAACCGGTCCCCGGAAGCTTGTCTCCTTTCTGGTGAAGAATTGGCTTGGTAGTTTGGTCTGCCCTGTTCCCATGATGCACTGGGCCAGGGACAGACTAATTTGCATATAGCCAGGTTCTGAGCTGGGATGGGGCAGTGAGCTAAATAACGGTGATGGATCAAGCCCTGATCTTTGGACTGGGTAAGAGTGGTCTGCTTAATTCAGACACTCTGTTCATCACCACCCCCTTTTCTGAATCATTTTGTCCACCATAAGCGTGGATAGGGTATACTCAGACATGAGTCCCTTGCTCACTGCTCCATCAGGATTCAAGCAAGCCGGGCCGACGACGCCTGAAATGGCAGAAACCGGTCCCCGGAAGCTTGTCTCCTTTCTGGTGAAGAATTGGCTTGGTAGTTTGGTCTGCCCTGTTCCCATGATGCACTGGGCCAGGGACAGACTAATTTGCATATAGCCAGGTTCTGAGCTGGGATGGGGCAGTGAGCTAAATAACGGTGATGGATCAAGCCCTGATCTTTGGACTGGGTAAGAGTGGTCTGCTTAATTCAGACACTCTGTTCATCACCACCCCCTTTTCTGAATCATTTTGTCCACCATAAGCGTGGATAGGGTATACTCAGACATGAGTCCCTTGCTCACTGCTCCATCAGGATTCAAGCAAGCCGGGCCGACGATGCCTGAAATGGCAGAAACCGGTCCCCGGAAGCTTGTCTCCTTTCTGGTGAAGAATTGGCTTGGTAGTTTGGTCTGCCCTGTTCCCATGATGCACTGGGCCAGGGGCAGACTAATTTGCATATAGCCAGGTTCTGAGCTGGGATGGGGCAGTGAGCTAAATAACGGTGATGGATCAAGCCCTGATCTTTGGACTGGGTAAGAGTGGTCTGCTTAATTCAGACACTCTGTTCATCACCACCCCCTTTTCTGAATCGTGGTGAGAGGTAGTGCACCCTTGTCCCATATTGTTTTTAACAATTCCATCAGTTGTGGTACTAGGGCCTTCACATATGTGGCATAGAATTCAATGGGTAGTCCATCCATACCAGGGGTTTTATTTCCTGGAAGACCTTTAATAGCGACTTTGATCTCATGTTGTGTAATGGGCCCTGTGAGTTTTTTTTGTTCTGATGTCTGGAGTGTTGGAAATGTTAAAGAGGATAGGAAAGCCTCTGCTTGTTCCCTTGTAGTGTAACCTGTCGCACTGTACAGTGCTGCCTAATAGTACCGCAAGGCAGCATTGATATTTCTCTGACTAGTTACTGTTGTTCCATTCCCTGTGCTAATTTCGCGTATCACCACTGTTGGAGAAGTATCCCAGATCCCTCGAGCCAACAAAGCCCCTGACTTATCTTCTTCGGCGTGAGCACGTCGGGTATATGCTTGATAATCTATTACTCTTAGTGATTCCAAGAGTTCCGCGTGTTTAATTCGCACCTCTTGCTATGGGCCCTTTTGCTCTGCATTCGTCACTGCCTCTTGCTCTAATCTTCCCATTCTCTCCTCTATCTCCAATAGAGATCTATGGAGCTCCTGTCTCGCGCCCACCGTTGCACTGATCGCTTTCCCCCGTATGACTGTCTTAAAGACATCCCACTCCACCAGTCTGCTCATTGCTTAATTATTGTTGTCTGCAAAGTAGTAATCTATAGTGTTTGAGAAATCACTGCGTAACACTGGGTCTTCCAACAACTGTGGCCACAACCACCATGTAGGGACCGGTGTGGGTATTCTGCCCCATGTAACAACTATCTCCAGTGGGTTATGATCCGAAAAAGTCTTGGGTAGGTATGTGGAGTGAAGCACTTGCATGGCTATTCAATCAGAGCAAAATATCCTGTCTATCCTAGTGTGGAGATTGTGTACTGTGGAATAGAAGGAGTACTCTCTTTGTGTAGGATGTCGCATCCTCCACACGTCGCATAGCCCCCACCCTTCTGTCCACCTAACCAATGCCTCTGTCTATTTAAATACTCCAGCTCCACATAGTGGTGGTTGTGATCTATCCAATGACATATCCATTATTGTATTGCAGTCTTCTCCCACTATCCACGGACATGTGTCCCATCCCGCCAGCGCCCCACTTACTATATCCTAATATTTATCTTGTTCAAAGTTTGGAGCGTATATTGTACCCAGCACCACCCGTTGTCCGTCCAGTGTTCCCTTTACAAAGACATATCTGCCCAATTTGTCTGTCCTCTGTTCCTTCATTGTGAATGACACTCCATGCCATATCCAAATTGTGGCCCCCCTTGCATAGTTAGAATAAGAGGTTGAGAAAATCTGACCCCGCCATTTCGCCTTCAACCATATGAGACTCCTGCAGATAAACTATCTTTGCCTTACGGCGTTGTAGGTGTGCGTGGATCCTGTGACGCTTTTGTATCGTGTCCATACCTCGTACGTTCAATGTTATAAAGGTGTATTTGCCCAGCTTATACATCGTACCTTACACTGTATCAAAATGCGTGACCATATGGTTCCCCAGTATGTCCGCTCATCTCCCATTATATGCATGCTGTCACTGTCCCTCCCCCCAACATTCCCAATACTCGGTCTGGTCTCCGAACTATACCAGACCATAACACAGAACTGAACCAATAAAAACATAAAGTTCAAGTAAAGGGCCTTCGCCATTTGGGGGGGCAGCTCCTGCGTTTCGCATGGGGATTAAACTTCTGCAAAGCACTGCTCTTGAGCTTCTACGGTACCCTGGGCCCTAATAATGTCATGCCATCTGTAATAAAATAATGGACGTGGAGAGAGCCTTCGCCCTGCGGGGGACAACGCCTGCGCTCTGCTTGGGGTTCAATCATTTTTACAATAGAACTCTTAAGTGTCTACGTTACCCTTGGGCCTTAATACTAGTATGCCGCCTATTACAAATTTGTTAGCAGCACAAATGAGTCAATCAAGAGCACATTATACTGTTACCAAGGGAAATGATACTTGTACGAGTCCAGTCAGCCAAACAGGTCGTTAATCAATTGCAGGGTGGCTGAAGGGAACAGGGCCTCACTGCACTCGGAGTCCGATTCGTGTGTCAGTTCTTCTTCTGTGAAGGATTTAGTGTCCTGCCGCGGAGGGTTCGTTAAGGTGGCCGCAGCAATTATCTCTGGTGATTTGTTCCTTTGTATCTGCTGTGAAGTAACATATTTACGTGTAGGGGTTTGGCGCGGCCGTCCTCCTCCACGACCCGCAGCGACGCCAACAGCCGGCCGGCCGGTCTTGGTCTGTGAGCTGAGTGGAGGTCCCCGCAGCGTTGGACAGTTCCATCACTTCCAGCCAGTCCTCCACATCTCCGGGGCTTTCAAAAAAGTAAGGTTTCTGCTCGTGCATTATCTTTAACCGTGCTGGGA
Organism: Lissotriton helveticus; assembly: GCF_964261635.1. Lineage (NCBI taxonomy): Eukaryota > Metazoa > Chordata > Amphibia > Caudata > Salamandridae > Lissotriton > Lissotriton helveticus. Next base: position 1,176,412,952 of record NC_136072.1, on the reverse strand, counting down.
ACAGTAGTGCATATCTTAGATTCATTTCCTTGAGCCTCTGTTTTACCGCCATAAAGGAGGATCGCTGTGGCTGCACCAGCTTCATGTAATCAGGATATACCGAGGTTCTTGCATTCTCAAAGTTTATCGGAGCTGATTCCCTCGCTTTCTGCAGGAGAGTGTCTCTATCACTGAAGTTCAGCAGCTTGATTATGAGCGGCCGCGGCGGAGCACCCGGTTTCGGTCGTCCTGTATGTATTCTGTATGTATTCTGTGTGCATGCTCAATACAGTATTGCGTCGTGAATTGTTCCCTAAACCACAGTTCCATATAAAGCGGTGCGTCATTTCCTTTGCTTTTCTCTGGCATTCCAATCACTCGGATGTTGTTACTTAGTTCCCTGCCTTCTGCATCCTCCACGCAATCAAGTAAGGTGGCTACTTACCACCTCCGCTAGCGTCGCCGCATTTTCTTTTACTTTGTCCGATGTCTTTGCGTGGTCAGCCTGGAGAAAATTGAGTCCAGTGGTCAAGGTCCCAACCTGGAGCTCTACTGCTTTCCTGGAGTCACGTACTTCTTGCAGAATAAGATCCAATTTATACGCCGGTACAGTGACCGCAGTGGGTAGGATACAACCAGAAACAAGCGTTTTGTCCACACAGTCCATTACGTCTTGTACAGAGTCTGTGCAGCTTTGGTATTTCACCCTGTTACGCCCCATTGTTCTCGATTATTGGGGTGGTCGATGGAGAAACTAGGCTCCTCCAAAATATTTGTCTGCTACCTCGCCCAGTTGTAACGCATCAGATACGCCTGTCCTGTCCTCAGTTGTGCCAGTGCATTGCCTGCGCTGTCTGCAGTATGTTATTTCTGGCTGGATGGCCTCCAACGGGTCGCAGGAGCACCTCTACCACCGTGCCCCCACTCACTGGTCTTATAATAAACCTCGGTAGGAGCCAACTTCTCCGTGCCAAGGCCGAGTTCAGTACAGGTTCACCTCGCTTCAGCAGTCAGGGGTCTCGGGCACGGCGAGGTATCTGGTCCCGTCTTCACTTTTTATGCTGCACAAGTGTTCTTGCCCCAGCAATTTCAGTATCAGCAAAATGCGCCACTATTCCGGCCTCGGCTCTGCCCATATGTTCCTCGCATCACTCAGTGGATCCCGGGTGTGTCCTTATTACTGTTATCATATCCAGCGAGCCCTAAATAGGCATCAGAGCTGCCCCCATTCAGCACACTGCAGGGGTTGTTAGGGCCCAACTGTGACACTGGGGCTCGCAGCTGCCTCAGTTGTCACTGACCTGGTCCAGGGAGCAGCCTTAGGTATTCACCTGGGGGGCCCTCGTCCCGCCGCCTCAGTCGGGGACTCACCCCTGGTGGCAGAGTTCTAATGTGCCATTGCCGAAGGCCCCAGGAGCGGGAAGAACATCAGCGCTGGTATCGTCTGTGCGGTCGGGGCCCGGCGCGACCCCAGGGGACAGAGTCACGCTGCGGCTGCCACCCCACAAGGGTCGGAACACAGGGGCAGAGAGCAGTCCGTTTGTGTGCTCGCGGGCCTGTTCCCGGGCCTGTCATCTCAACGTAGAAGAGAGAGGGGGGCGAAGAAGGGAGACCTCACCGCAGCCCTGGCCTCACCTTCGTACAATGCCCACTTCACGGTCCTGCCCCTCTCTCCTCTGGTCAACCGCCGGCTGTCGTCCGCCCCCTCTCCTCTCTCCGGTGCCCGCAGCAGTCCCGCACTCACGCCGCAGCCGCATCCAGTCCCCATGGATCTCCGGCGATTAGTAGTGATCCCTCAGGCTTTGTGTCGCAGGGCTAAGATGGCGCCCCTCGACATCCGTGCTGGCAGGTACGCACACACCAAGGTCCCGGATCTCATCAAAGCACCGCTCTGCCCGTAGCGCATCCGGGTTCCACTATGACACCGGTGCCTGTAACTCTTATTTCTTTCCTTGGATTCTGGACTTGGCGGATCAATGGCAGGATACTGATTGCCCAGGTCCGGAGCTCGTCTCTCAGACGACCACCAGGTTCTGCGCTTAGCCACGCCCCACCTTATCCATTTAGTTAATCACATCCATAATTTAGAAAAGGAGTTGTCATGGTCCATCATTGAGTAATACATCAATGATTTCTAAAAATCATAACCACACAATTACAAGTGAATTAAAAACAAAACAAATATAAAATGCAAATGATAATAATCTGTCGATGCAGTGCTTGGGTGGAAATCGTAATGGTTAATGCCACCTTCTTCAGGACAAAAGTTCTCCTTCTTCATCTTGTAATATCTCTCTAATCATTTGTATAATATCATTTTGCGGAATTTACAAGAATTCTATGTCTAATGAAGCCAACCATTATTCATTGGTATCAAACTCAATGCCCTCAATGACGAGAGAGTGAATTGATATTACATAGAATAATTTTCATGAATTTGGAGCAGTTTGGGAAGCCCCAAGTTGAAGCCTTTAAGTAGTATGGCAAGAGACTCTTGGTATTCAAGATAATGCTTGACACCATTATGATGCCGTGAAAGACGTAAGGCCAGATGTAACATACAGGAACATGCCCGCCAAAAATGTATTTTCGGGAATAAATACATACGAAGGGCGAAAAGTGTTAAAAATACAGAGCTGAAGACTAAATAGTGAATTTGAAATTGCACAATCACAAACCTGAAGTTATTCAGTTATTAGCTTGAAACAATTACTTATCATTTATTAGTTTTAAAACGTTAAAGGATGCTATATATATAAAAGGCAATGTTACTAGAGTTGGATACAAAAAAACTAGTGGTGAACATGGAGGAGAACATAGAAAAGTATTTCCTAAAAAGTTTTTCCTTGTTCTGTAGACTGCATCTAGATTATGCTTGGACCAGACACAATAACAGCAAGCATCTTCTCACCGAAATATGTAACTTTGAGTAATGGTGATTGGTCAGGAAAATGACAGGAGTAAAAGTGAAGATAGATTTACAATACAGTAATTTTTTCTTCATAATATAAAATACCTATGAATGAAAGATCTTCCTGAGAGAGTATCCAGGGAGCCTACAAGCCCCTCTTATATGTAGAACTAATGGGTGGTGCTGAATATCCAAAAAGTAGATATACCCAGACAGGAGACTATATTCATTGAAACAAGCCCAACCCATAAAACATATATGAATAGGTGGAGAGGGTGGCCTGATAGTAATATAGAAACCCCATGCAATATTTAATTAATTAGGTGACATGTATGAGTGTGGGGTTTTCCATAAAAAAAAGTGGGTCTCTGCTTTAATGACAGATGGATTGCACTAAGGTCTAGACTAGACTGATGTTTACATATACTAAATTGTTCTATACAAAGATGTAAAGAAATTTGGATTTCAATGTCTCTGACAAGATGTATATTGATGTGTATTTCTCTGACTTCCAGAATATTTGTGAGATATATACATTTTGGGCCAGATGTAGGTAATCTCAATTTACCGATTCTTAAATACCGAATTTTACCGATTCGGTATTTAGGAATCGGTAAATATGATGTCGGTAAAAAATCGGTAAAATTTACAGATTCTGTAATATTCCTCATTACTGAATCGGTAATACCGATTCGGTGATAAGGAATACCTTCTCATTAATTCCTATGGGCCTGGAGGCCCATAGGAATGAATGGGAAGCCATTCACTATTACCGATTTGGTAATAGCAGGAGCATATTCAAGGGTGGCAGGGTGTCACATTGACACCCTGTTGCACCCTTGAATCGTGCATGTGTGCCACATGGCACTTTAAAAAAAGCAAATAATTGCTTTTTTAAAGGTATTCGGTATTTACCACCAACTTGTACTTGGTGGTAAATAACGAATCCTCGAAGCAAAAATGCACTCACTTAAGTGCTACTTTCATAGGTTTTAATGATTCTGTATTTTACCGATTCCTTAAAATAAGGAATCGGTATTTTACTGATTCCTTAAAAAAAGGAATCGGTAAATTCCTGAATCCTTATTTACAGCCTCCTACATTAGGACGGGCTAAATACTGGTCGGTAACGGGAAATTCACTGATTTTCGGCATTTACCGACCGGTATTTCTCTACCTACATCTGGCCCTTTGTCCTGAAGAAGGTGCTGTTAACTATGTTGATTTCGACCGAAACACCACATCGACAGATTATTAGGATTTGTATTTTATATTTGTTTAATTTTTAATTCGTTTTTATTGTGCGGTTATCAGTTTCAGGAATCATTGATGTATTTGTGAATGATGGACCTTGAAAAGTCCTTTTTTAACTCACGGATGTCATTATCTATACGGATAAATACATATGAATGTTTATTATGAAAATAAATGAAAAGGACATAAAGTGTGACAGAGATTAATTATATACGTATGTGGGAAAGGCTTTTATAATATATCAATTACAGGTTAATGAATTTCCATTTTGTCTTGATAAACAAGCTTTGGGTCCCATTGATTGAGGGTGCACAAAAGAGCTTTTGTTTGTGTCTTAGTCATTCTTCTCTACACCCCATTTGCCATTAGTGTTTCTTTTTCATAGCTGCTGTATTGAAAAATGGTCCACTTGAAATCCATTTGCTTCCTGGTGCTTTTGGTACAGCATTGTTGAGTATATACCGCTAACGAGACATCAGATAGAAAAGCATTCTGCTTGGCAGAGGAGCCAAGGGGTAAGGTTTCCTGTTTAGTGAATGTTTATATTTTCCACTCTTTCAGACCTTGCTGCCCACCAGTTCTGTCTCTGTGCCAGTTCAAATGTGCACCCTGTGGTCACATACTGCTTCCTGCTTGCTGTCCTTAAAGGTCATTGTCTGGCGTGTGAAGGAGAGAGAGGAAGCCAAGGGAACTCTTGGGTAAAGTTAGCGGAAAATGTAACTTCATCATAAAATTGTAGAGGTCTCCTGTATAATCAGTCATTCAAAAAGATTTTTTATTTGGACCATTAACCTATTGCGAAACATGATAAAAAATGGAAAGGTTACTATTATAAGTTTGAAATTTGTTAAATCATCACCTTGTACATAAAGTAGTTCAATTATCAGACCAATTTCATGTAAAATACTACACATCCGTATCTATAAAATTCTACATGGCAATCAATATTCTATGTTGAAATTCTTATAAATTGTAACTAAAAAGAATCTCATTAATATATGTGAAAATTCCCCAACAGCACTTATTTCATAAACGTAAAGCTCTCTTGTTTGAACTTACATCATACTCAGTCAAAATTGGTTCTAAAATGATCTGACTTTCTACTTTGTAAAATTGTCAGTCCACTAAAATATGTGTATTTGAACATTTCATATTCAAGCCACATTTACAATATCCCCCAGTTTTCTATATTGTGTTGAATAATAACATTGTCCAGGAGAATATTGGGCTAACCACTAATCCTAAATTTTTATGTTCTATATCTCATATCTTGATCTGTTAACAATGAAATATAGGTAAATGTGGTGTTATTCCTCCAGGAGTCTCTCAGATTGGAAACTGAGATTTTTGTAGGTATTTCAAATGGTAATCTTAAGGGAATCATTCCAGTCTTCTCCATGTCTAAGTCTGATCAGGAGATTTTCAGCCCTCTATCTAAAGTGGGGGAGTCTAAAGGAAGCAGATTAGATACTGTTTTTCATCTGGCCTCTTAGACTCGTACACCACCTCAAATCACCACACATATGTTCTTTTTTTTACAGTAGAAGATTATCTTAACCTTTCCTGATAGTTTTAATATATTCCAAAATAAAACAATTGGAAACCCTCTAATTGAAACATAGACCTTCTCAGTGTAAACAGATAACCTCTGAATAAAACTGCTTTCCTGCATACTCTCCCCCATGAAATAAACTTGCATCCAAAGACATTGCAAAGAGGAAGAAGGGGTTATTTTTAGTTCTTACTAAAGAGGTCAACACAGTCTGACTGTTTGTCCACTGGCTCCTTTAAGGACTATTACTAATAAAGTTTCTTTCTCCTTTGGATAATCGTATTCTTTATTTCTTGATGCAATGATACAGGGGCGACAACTGCGATTTCACATTTGAGCTTTTCTTATATTGAAGTTAATTCAGGAGAAAGAACATGAGTGGATGAACTGTACTTGTATAGCACAAGCAGTGATGTCATTGAGGTACCTCAGCACTAGCCCAGTGTAGCAAGCAACTGCCCAGTCGGATTCAAATGATTAATTAAAATACAGGTCACAAGGGCTTGTTTGCCACTTTTGCCCAATCCCGAATGACAGATGATTCTATACATTTGCCGCTAGAAAAGGGGAATGACTTTCCTCCAAGTCTAGGTTGCGTAATACGGAGAACTTGCAATATATAGACAGAGGCTTGGGGCAGGGCCTGGACGGGAATGTACCTGGTAAAATGATATTTGAGAAAGACAGTGCCTAGATTAAACAGGCTTTTTGACTAATATACAGAACATTAAGGATAATACATTGATGAATGAAGAATCAGGAAAGCTAGTCAGAGAGACAGAATTCTTGGCACCAAGACGCAAGCCCAGAACTAAGCCACTTGCCATGTTCTGGAGCAACTGTAGATGTGGCAGAGTGTAGTTGGAAGGACTAAATTACACAGCACTGCCATTGACTAGATTCAAATAACTCAATTTTTTATGACACAAATCAGGCGGAAGTGTCAGAATTTGCTAAATTCTCTTAAGGTCTAGAAAGAGGAAGTCTAGAGTTTCATAACTTAAAATGAAATTTGTTTGGCCAAAATGATCCTCAGTTTCTGGCCTATCTGTACTTGATTCCAATGACTCTGGTCACCATTAACCCGATGGAAGACAAATGAGTGCCCTGGAAGATAAGAATCTTGGCCTTGTCGGAGTTCAGTTTTAGATGGTTGGAATTCTTCTGGTTGATCACATTCTGTAAACAACCTGTAAAAAGTATCTTGCACAGACATTATGTACAAAGTTGAATGAATGCAGGGTGGTACTGAGACCAAACAATAGGTCCAGGCACCAAAATGAAAGTGACATATTAGCGAATGAGATAGCTAAACATGTGTGCACATTGCAAGTCAGAACAGTTTTAAACTTGTAAAGACACTCTGTATGAGTATTTTGCAAGGTGTGGGAGACTGCATGCATTTGTGTTTGCTGCAGGAAATTTTTTGTGGTAATTTCATGGCAATCATCAGAAAAACCCAGCCCACCTGACCATTAACCAGGCCCAAAACCTGCTAAAAACCAACCCACACACTAATCTTTCAGACTAGAACATCGGGAAATGCCTGATTGCCTTATATGCCAGTCCGACCCTGAATGAACGTTCATCTCCAGTTCGTTAGCATCGGCATAGGTAAATAAGGCCCATTCATGCTTCCTGATCAGTCAAGCAGGAGTGTTTTGTATAAATGTAATACTATATTTGATATATATTAGATCCTGGTAATGATTGGCAAATCAATTGATTCACTAAAGTCCTTGCCCAAAAGCAGGATTTCATAAAAGGCAACATCAACTATTGCATGCTCTAATCATTCAATATCTGTTGAAGTTCCAGGTACCTGTGGAATCTTTGTTGGCACCATGAGTGTTGGAGGATTGTGAAAGCATGACATTACCTTTGCACACATAAAAGCAATGTATGTACATTTTCCATAGCTGCCGGACAACCCTATGCCAGATGTGACACCTTCATCCTCTCCTGCTAAATGAGAAACTAAAGATTGCCTCATGCAACATGATATTGGTTTAAAAGCCAGACCAGATGCAGTTGCCAGACTTGGCATGCTGGCGCCCTGCAGCTATGAATATCCATATAACATTAGCAACTGTGAAGAAAAGGGCCTGAAAAGCAAAGGGTCTTCTCTCGTGGAAGTCACAATATTCAAGACACCCAACACCAGCGACCATTCCTTCTGAGGACCCCCTGTATCAGATGGAGCACCTTGGCAGCATCATTGAGAACGTTAATTTCTCTCCTGCTTTTCAGGAAACAAAGGAAGTCTTGCCTGGTCAATCAATTTCTGAAACTCTTCTCTTTGCTGACTATCTCCTCCATGACAACCCAACTTTGTATGATATTTTCTTTATCCTGCTTTGGAGATTAGTCTGTTCCATTAACATGTTTCTTAACTCACTTCCCAACCATCATGATGAAACCCTAAGTTTCTTGCATCAGTGTAAAGTGCTTTATACCTGATGATCTTGGAGGCACCCTTTAGGCTCTTAAATAAATAAATAAATCCTTCCATTGAGGAAAGCATGGAGTACAGAGGATCAAAGGGGAGCATGTTGAAATAACCAGGATTCAGGTGTTTGAGTGCAGGGACAAGTTAAAGGTTCCTCACGGTTCTTTCTTGTGGGGACAGGTCCACATTTTACAATATTTAAGAGGTATTAATGTTATGATATTCAGCTGTCCACCGGTCCTCAGGCAGATGTTTCTCAAAAAATATTTACTAATAGCAAAGGCTTGAACCATTAACCCTCTTGTAAATTGGACAGAGTTCTGATTGTGTGTGAGTGTGAAAGGCACTAAGCACATCAGAGTATGTCTGAGACAGAGAGAGACAGTGAGCTTAAGTCCGTGTGCACGAATGGATCAATTTTGAAGAGTTTGTGTCTCCGTTTCCAAACTGACATTATACAAATGATCATTGGGCTGGTTGCCACTAATGGCCTGGTGTGTGGCCTAAAACTAGAAATATCTGCTCTGAGGAGGTTTTTCTCTAATCTGACTCATATAGGTTGATGGGAGGCTTTGGGTAAAAAACAAGTCGCTTGTGAAAGATGTACTATTTATTTATTTATTTATTTAAAGGTTTTCTAGAGCGCGTAGTAACCCTAGAGCATCCCAGCGCTAAACCTGAATCTCCGAGGGGTATCAGCAATGGAGGGAGTTTATGGGTGAGGAAAAAGGAGGGTCTTCAGTGATTTCCTAAACTGAAGGAGATTGGGTTCTAATCTCAGTCGTCTTGGGAGGTTGTTCCAGTGTTTGGCCGTGTGGACCGAGAAGCGGCGGCCACCGGCTCTGGCTTTTTTGACTCTGGGGACTGTGATGAGATTTTCTCCGCTGGACCGGAGGGCCCTTTCCGCTTTGTAAGGGATAATGAATTCCTTAAGGAGGGGAGGGCCGTTGTTGTTAAGGGTTTTGTGGGCCAGACAGAGAGCCTTGAAGGCCACTCTTTCTCTGACTGGGAGCCAGTGGAGAGACTTGAGGGCTGGTTTAGCAGATGATCTTGCTGGTGTACCGGTCAGAAGGCGCGCGGCGGCATTTTGGACTTTCTGCAAGGTGTTGAGCGTGGCTTCGGGAGCTCCTAAGTATATTGCGTTGCAGTAGTCCAGTCTCGCCAGAATGAGGCCCTGAATGAGAAGTTTCTTGGCGTTCGCTGGGAGCAAAGGGAAGATCTTTCTACAGGCTCTGAGGAGTCCGAAGCATGTTCCTGCAGTTTTTTTTGCCTGAGTTCTAAAGCTTAGGTCGTTATCGATCCAAACGCCCAGGCTTTTGACCTCTTCCTTAGGGGTGGGGGGGTCACCCAGGCAGTCGGGCCAAAGGTGAGGCGGCAAGGAGAGTCCTTTGTGGCCGAGCATTAGTATCTCGGTCTTAGAGCCGTTTAATTTTAGTGAGGAGAGGTTCATCCAGCGGTGGTACTACATAATAGTAAAGTCTCATATGGAAAGCCGCTGTCCCCCAGAGGTAGTATCCCTAGATTTAAGAGAGGACATGCCCCTCTTCCTATGAATCTTTCGATGTGTGAGGCAATTCTTATCAAGAGGTCTATTTTAAGCATGAGAGGAAGTATGCCAATAACGTAGTTATAGCACAGCGACATTCCTTTTGACCAATAGTGCCTTACACCACAGTGATAAAGTCTGTTAGGTCTACCGGACAAAGAGCCATATGTATCAACAACCTGATTTGCGATTTTCAAATAGCGATTTTTTAGAAATCGCTATTCGAGAATCACAAATAGGGATGTATGTACAAAATCGCAATTTTGTATCGATTTCTTAGTATTTCTTAGGGCATGTATGTGCTTCACATTGCACTTTGAAAAATGCAAAAAAGTGCATTTTTCAAGGAATTCCCAAATTAAGACCCAACTCGAAGTTGGTGGTAATTTGCGATTCCTTAAGGCCAATTTGCATTTTTTTAATGCTTCTTACATTGCATTTAAGGAATCGCAAAATTTGCGTTTGCTTATTTTGCACGCAGATTTCTTTCATACATACCATTTAGCACTAATGCGTTCGTAAACGCCGAAATTCTGCGAATTTCACACTTCTCCCAGTTGACCTTATGTTCAGAAACCTTGGGGAAAAGATTGCATCAGAGACATTACCACATGATAGAGCTTGTCCCTTTTGTGGGTATCAACAATATATCATCAGCATAAAGAAAATGATTCAAGTAGACCTTAAGTTGACCAGTTGGCGTCTGAATGCCCACTCAGTTGCTTGTAGCACAAATCACCCTTGTCGCAGTCTTAACTCTTGACGGGGGGGTCTCTCCTCGGACTCAGGCAATGTACTTCCCCACAATCCTAAATATACATTATTTTTTAAACCATGCCCCTCTTCCTAGGTAGAAACTCCTGCTGACCCATTTCTTCATATTAATTCATGTGGGCACCAAGAAAAGAGACAACGGAAAGGTTTGAGGACAGTGACGAGGATGATTTCCGGTAAGCAGTCAGACCATTTTTCCATATGTTCATCACCTGCCGCATGTGGCCTTCCTTCTCAGCTCAGTTCTACAAGTGAACAAGACTGATTATGTAAGATTATAAGGGCATAACGTTTGCCAAAAAAAGGCAGCTCACCTTGGGACATCTGGTCAATGTGTCCTCACCTGAGTGGGTCCCACTGGGCTGTTGCTACCCTGGTCTCCTCCTCCACCTCATGTTAGGAAGTATACTCAACAGCTACAAAGGCGGTAGACACATATCACATTTGTATGCATGTGGTATTTGTATAGCAAAAACCTAGCCATAAAGCAGCGGAGAGCTGTACTGGTTCAACAGCAAAGACACAGGCAACAAGTGATGGAGGGGTAACTGAGATCTGAGAGTGTAGGTGGACTGTTACTTCATTGAGAAGCAGTGGTCTTTCAAGAAGAATGTCTTCAGATGTTTCCACTATTAAAGCAGCGGTGGGGTGGTCCTAATAGCTATGAGGTTGATTTTTCTGATTCTAGGTGCTTAAATGGAGAAAGCTTGCACTCCTGATTTATGTTTCTGTACTTGTTCTCACGTATGATGGTGTCTTGGCTCTAGTAGTGCAACAGGTCATCAAAGACCGTGTGTTTGCCAGCCTGATAGGGAGTGGCACCAGTTGTGATGGCTCTGTAGATAATGTAGCAGGTTTTGAAGATGGTGTCTGCCAGAAAAGTGAGCCAGTGGAGTTCCATATGTGGGGGATGATGTATTCAGGTTCTTGATGAAGAGTGCTGCAATATGTAGGATCCCCTTAAGAGGCATCAGTGTGTAAACTGAAAGGCCACAGAATATGATGCTGCCTCCATCCAGAGGCTGGAGTATAAAGGGCTTAAAAAGACAATTGTCAATTAATCAATCCGTATTTGTAGAGCAAGCTAATCACCCCAAGGGGTATCCAGGCACTGAGTAGATAGGGCTATTTGCACAATTAGGTATTGAGCTGGCTCCTGAATTTGGTGAGGTAGGTGGAGGGTCGGAGGTGGATGGGGAGGTCGCTCCAGGCTTTGGCAGTGAGGTGGGAGAAGGAACCTCCCCTGGCATGAGTATGCTGGTTACTGGAAATGGAGGCACGGGCCAGGGAGGTGGACTGCAGGTGTCTGGTGGTCTGGTGGAAGGTCAGGCGGTTGTTCAGGTATTCTAGTCCCGTGTTGGGGAGGGCTTTGTAGGCGTGCATGAGTAGCTTGAAGTAGCATCTCTTCTTGACAGAGGGCCAGTGCAGGCTATGGGGGTGGGGGTGATATTGGAATGTCTGGGTAGGTCCAGGATGATTCTTGCTTCTGTGTTTTGGATTGTTTGGAGTTGCTTGAGGAGGAGGGTGGTGGTTCCAGCATAGAGGGTGCTCCCGTAGTCAAGTCTACTGGTGATGAGTGCTTGTGTGATGGTTCTGGTCTCAGTTGGTTTCGAACTGAAGAATTTGCAGAGCTTCTGATGGTGTTTAAGCAGGTGGAGGTGACCGCTTTGACCTGTTGTCTCATTGTGAGTTTGCTGTCAAGGATGATACTGATGTTGCAGGCATGGGTGGTGGCCCAAGGGAGGAGGGCCACCAGGAGGGGGGGTCTTCTGAAGAGGAGAACTTTAGTTTTGTCTGTATTGAGTTTGAGGAAGTTTTCTCTCATTCAGTCGGCAGCGTCGGTCATGGCGGTCCAGAAGTTCACTCTGGTGGAGATCTGTGCCTTCGGTGAGGGAGAGGATCAGTTGTTAGTCACTGGCATAGGAGATGATGTTGAACCCGTGGCTGTGTACAATGGGTGTCAGCGGAGTCATGCAGATGTTGAACAGTGTGGGACTAAGTGAGGAGCCCTGGGGTACACCACAGATGATGCTCTTGGGGTCAGAGATGTACGGCAGGATGCAGATTCTTTGCATGCATCTAGTGAAAAAAGAGGATAGTAGCTCTACTATTTACTTTTCCAACTCCAGTCTGTGCAACAGTAGGAAAGGTGTTTGATTTTAAATCCAACACCTTCTGCCTCCCACAGCAAGTCGTTGTAACAACTTGCGTTGTAATGGTTAGCGATGTAACAACGCGGTCGTTGTAACAACTGGGTTGTAATGGCATGCGATTTACCACATTTGATGTAAAGGATGTTTCCCCTTTAAAATATCATGCACCCTTGGTCCCTCTGTATCCTCGGGTTTCCCCTTGTTTTTGTGTAAAACCTTTACGTGTGAGGGCATCACTGTCCCGTTCCAGACTAGCCAACGCGCAATCACTGTTAGCTAAAGGAATATTACTGTAGAAACCGATAATGGCCAGCCTTGAATCATCCCTGAATTCAAAGCCATGTAGCTGATGAAAAGATGTGTCAGATTTATATAAAAAGGTTCTTGCGTGGACCATTACTGAAAAGGAAATTACCAGGCCCCCATTGGTCGGTTTGAAGGAGGTGGAGTTACAGCAAGATGCAAGGTCTTTAAAACGTTTAAGTGCACAGGCCTAATTGCTCAGGTTTCTTGCATGCCGGCTATGGGAAATCTGTCCATAAAGCAAACCCATTAATCGCTTCTACTTTTAGGCACAAGACCTGCCACATTCCAGAAAAAGATAGTCAACTTGTGCACTTCAAGACTAGTTAAGGTAGCAGACACTGAGACAGAAAGTTCTGCAACAGGAGTGTTAACAGGTTGATCCGGGACAATCCCCTCTTTCCAGTTAGATGGCTCACCAGTCAGTTCCAGAATGCTCCTGCTGTTGGCAGTGGGGGGAACATATTGTTTAAAAAATGTCAGCGACAGAGGGAGCAGTATGACCATTGGTTGTCTAAAAACAACAGGTGAACCAAGCACATAGGTTGAACATATGTCATTTCCCCCAACATGAGACCAGGGGCATCACATTATTATCCAGGAGCAAGAGGAGATAAAACTTGTATGCATATGAAGCCCCATGGGAGCCTAGGCCCTAAATCACCAACATGAGGGACATTAATGTGAGGGAGAGACGGATTTGAGACAGCGCTGGTAACTTGTAGGCGTTCATAATTGCTCCTGTGCCATTTGGGCCAACAGCGGTACAAAAGGGGGTGGTGATGGACGGAGCATCTGAAAAAATCAAACACTCAGTCAAAAGATCTGGGTTTAGTCCATCACCCCCTTTTGTTTCGCTTCATTGTTTCGGGCCAACAGCACCTCTATGAGTGCCTGTTCGAGGTGGAACAAGGTTCAAGGGACTTAGGACAAAGGGGTGGGATAACAGGGCCTGAATTAAATGAACCTACTGCCTTCATTGTTTTTATATTGTACACATTGTTGTAATTCTTTTGTCCTAATAAACTTTTTCTGAACTTAAAATAAAAAGAAATAAGGTATCATCCTTTTTTCACCACACAGCAATAAAGTACGTAGAACAAATGAAACATGCAATACATTCCTGATCTGGGACATAAGGGGTTTCTGAATATATTGTAGATAGGCACCCTTGTTCTAGCTTCAAGAACCTATGGCTTTCATGCTTTTCAGGTTTATTGAGAAACACTGTGGGCCTGTGTAAGAAACAGGTTATTGGTTGAATGGAGATGACTACTATTCAAGCAACAGCCACAATCCCTGTCAGGGTGACCCACAAAAATCATGAATATAGCCACTGCTTGACCCTCTGGTAGCTTGGCACAAAATGGTCAGGTCAAAGCGCCAACCACGGACACTTGTGGCCGTTATAGATGCAGCGTTGGTCGGTTACAAAATGTGGATTGGTCCCGGTCAGCGCTTACTTTTTGACTTGGAAGAAATTTGAGGAAACATTTTCTTAGAAGGTAAAATTCAGTGTGGCAAGTCTGCAGGCGGTGTCTGAGAAGGGAGCATTGTCATGCTGCACCTGGAAGAAGTCGCATTGAAGATTTCTTCATTTTGACTTAGTCCTGTTTTGTGAGTCAAAAATCTTGAGTGAGACGAGTTAACAAACATTAATCTATGCAGTAGCCCTCTAATCCTTGAAAAGTCTAACTTTCATCATTCAGAGAAATATCTGGCCAGAGGCCTACCGTGTCCTTGTTTACAATGGACTGGAAGGGGAATGTCATTCTCAGTCTTTGTGTAGATATTAGGACACTATTGGCAAAGTAGGTTTGCATGTATGGCTCTACTCACATATACATTTAGACCTTCACCTACTTATAAATATCTCCATGGATGGAACTGACCATTTCTGTGTAGATTTACAATCGGACCTAGGAAAATGACTCGTTACAACACAAGTCAATACATCGCATGGCATTACAACGAGGTCGTTACAACAACCGTGTTGTTACTATGCAATGCCATTACTACTCAAGTCATTACATCGACTTGCAGTAGATGTCGAGCTGACATTAGAAATGTATCATTTACTATTCCAACTCCAGCCTACGTAACAGTAGGGAAGGTGTTGAAATAGTAAACTATACTATTCCTAATGTTAGCGCGCCATCTACTGCAAGTCGATGTATTGGCTTGCGTAGTAATGGCGTTGCGTGGTAACAACGCAGTCGTTGTAACAACCGTGTTATCATGGCATCGTGGTGTGATGACCACGATGTAAAGGTTGTCTCCCAGACTTGGTTTATGGGTCTCTACTCCCTCAAATTAGAGGGGAGTCACTTCTAAAACTGAATTTATGACTTAAAGGTTACTATTAGTAACTTTTCATCTATCTCTGCTACTGGGGCAGAGATCTACCTATAGAAATACATAGAAACTTTAAAAAAAGGAATATTAATTTCTATGAAAATCACAATACTTATTTTAATTACAAACTATTAAGACATTTCTCTAACTCCAATTAATCCAGGGTAACCACAACAACAAGGAGACATCACATTTTACTAAACTCAACAGATTATTACTTTTCACATGAATTATTATTTTTAATTGTTTTTTTCAATTAATTGTTAGACCCAATGCAGGCGAATAGCAGGGTACAAACAAACACGCTTGCATGATACTTCCCGGAAGTTTATGTATAAACAATACAGCAAAGAGCATGCTAATTTATGAACATATGCAGGGTATTCTGCCTACAAGAACCACTACTACCTATAGGTTCATATAGGGTACATATGAGGGGTGTAGTGTAATAATTCTGCCCACTACACCTGTAAGCCCTATATGGAATCAAGTCAAGTCAAACAAGCTTTATTCGACGATTGTCATAAAAGCAACATACAATAAATATAAAACATATAACTGGGTTAAAATTTCTAAATACTTTACATTTAAAATACATATCCATTTCATCATTGTACATTGGTTTAAAATTTGAATTTGGCACCATGGGTACATGTTAGTCATTTGACAATCTATTTCTAATGGTCCAGGCCCAGCCTAGGAATTTTGCCACAGCTATGTAAACTGGCATGTCAGTGAAGGAACGGATAATTCTAATTGCCACCGACCCTCTATCGGTGCCCAGCAACCTGCACATTGGGCGAAGCCATGTTCTCCGGGGAACTGCATACACTGGGCATTCAAATAGCAGATGGCCTATAGTTTCTATGGGCACTGAACAAGACGGACATGCTGCCTTGGCTGTCTTAGGACAACTGCTAGTAAATGCCCCAACCGGTAGGCTCCCAATTCTTAGTTGAAAATACAATTTTCTATCCAGGGGTTTTAGGATCACATCCCAAAAGGCTTCCAATTTGGGTACGTTTTTGATATCCATAAACAAGCCAATCAAAGACCCTTGATCGATAGACCTAAAAGACCTGGAAGCCACATACTGCCAGTACAAGTTCTTAAGTGCCTTTTTGGGAGGAAACCTACTACTTGTAGGATCGTCCCACAAAACCCGTAAACCCAGATCAAACAATAGGCTCCTAATGTGTCTTAGCCACTTAATTTTGTGATATTATTATTATTATTATTATTATTATTATTATTAAGGGGGATTTATTAAGCGCACTGTCACCATGAGTTTCCTGGCGCTGATAGGACACTGGGCCATGATAGGTGTCACTATTGATTATATCAAGTAAACCCATAGAGTAGGTTTCGAGTTGGAATCAATAAAGTGGTACCACTCCTTTCTATTGTTTTGAAGTACTGAGAAAAGACTATATTTTCATCCAGAGTGACACATTCACACCCAGTTTTTGAAGATACACCAGTGGAGACATTTTTACAATCTGGTATCCTGACAGCTACATGATTTAGAAAACTTCAACCGACTGTGTCAGACAAACAAGGAATGATTAGCTTTAAAAAAAGAACACAGCATTGTGGTAAAATTAGCAGACAAAATGGGCAATATCGTGGTCATGGGGAAACAGGATTTCGTGAGAGAAATAGAAAAACAGTTGGTGGACAACTCTTTGTGGTGTGGGGACAAAATATTGTGTCAAAAATATCGAGAACAAGAATATTGTCAAGGTCATTTCTTATAGGTAAGTAAAGTTTTACTACATATAACTCCACATATATGTACTTTGACAATATATATATATCTTCAAGGTATGTAGATCTGGAGTTAAGAATAGTACATTTATACCTATCTATTTGCACTTACCTACTCGATATTCTTGTCCTCGATATTTTTGACACGATATTCTGTCCACACGATATTTGTGTGTTCGATATTCTATCAGTGAACCATCACCGTATGAGCCAGCCTATGAACGTCCTATGCCCGCAATGTTAAACAAAATCAAAATATCCCTTACCAAATGGCATTTCGATTTTTATTCATATTCATACTCAGCTCAGTATCACATACATTTCCATGCCTCATAAATTCCATAACAAAGGGGTATTTTCCCCAAGGTAGACCCGTGGTTTCTGGGTTTTGCTCTCCAAATGAGAATTTGATGATTTATTCTTACAGCCCTTATTACATAAATTTCTACCTTTGATCCATCATACCAAAGACATTGGTCACATGATGGGGTAAACTCATGAGATTATATCCAGGAGTAAATCAATCAATCAATCAATCAGTGTGTTTATGTAGAGTGCGGCTTGTCACCTTGGGTGGTTTCCAGGCGCTGGGTTTTTGTGAGACTCGGTTCAAGAGCCAAATCTTGAACTTTTCCCTGAAGTCTACAAGAGATGGGGAGGAGAATAGGTGGAGTGGGAGGTCATTCCAGGATATGGAGGTGAGGTAGGAGAATTAACGTCCTCTGCAGTGGCTCCGACAGATGTGGGAAACGTGAGCCAGGGCGAGGGAAGAGGTGGTTTGTCGGTGGATCATCATGCAGTGGTTGATGTAGGCATGTCCGCAATTGAGGAGGGACTTGTAGGTGTGTATGAGGTGTTTGAAGAGATATCTTTCTGGGATGGGGAACCAGTGGAGAGCTTTGAGGTGAGGGGTGATGCTGGTTTTTCTGGGAAGGTTGAGGATGAGACTTGCTGCTGAGTTCTGAATGGTCTAGAGGTGGTATAGGAGATGTTTGGTGGTTCCTGCATAGAGTGCGTTTCTGTGGTCAAGGCAGCTGTAGACGAAGGTTTGGGAGACCATCTTCTTGGTGGGGATGGGGATCCATCAGAAGATCTTGTGGAGCATGCAGAGGGTATGCGAGCAGATAAAGGAGATGGCATTGATCTGTTTCTTAATGGTAAGTTGGCTGTCCGGGACGATTCAGAGGTTGCGTTCGTGGTCAGTGGGGGTTGGTGCGGGCCAAGTGTAGAAGGCCACCATGTGTCTTTCCAGGGGGGAGGCTTGTTTTAGAAGATGAGTACCTCTGTTCTGTTTGAGTTTAGCTTTTGGCAGTTGATTCAGTGGTGGTACGGTACTAGAGGGGCTCCCCTGCAAAGTACATGCAAGGGGCCTCCGATGCGCCAGATCCAGTTCAGAGCACTCAGGCCAGGGACTGCCAGTGCTGGAGGGGACCGCTTGGAGCTTGGGAGCAGAGGAGCCTTTTGTTACGCCACTGGTAGTGCTTCATCCAGGTGGTGATGTTGGACATGGTGTTTAGAAAGTTTGCTTTGGTGCCAGTGTCTTCTGTGAGGGATAGGATGAGCTGTAGATCACACTATTGAAATGATGAAATCCTTCCATGGGGACATTAACACCCAGTTGTAGATGTAGACCTAAGTGTGAGCAGATTTATGCATACAAAAAGTACCTTTGTGAATTCGGCATTTGGATTTTAGAGACACTTGCTAAATGTGTGAAGTAGACTCATGACCCCTGACCATCATTATGTACATACACATAAACCAGAAGGACGGGCACCCAGGCCCTCATCACCAGTAGGCTAGACTACGGCAACACCCTCTATGCGGGAATCACGGCTAAACTCCAGAAAATACTTCAATGCATACAGAACGCCTCCGCACACCTCATCCTTGACATCCCCCACCACAGCCACATCACTGTCTACCTGGTAAACCTGCACTGGCTCCCTGTCAACAAGAGGATCCCCTTCAAACTCCTCACCCAAGCTCACAAAGCACTCCACAACGCCGGACCAACACACCACAACAATCGACTCACCTTCTACACTCCCAATCACCAGCTGCGCTCCGCTGACCTCTCCCTCCCCAATATCCCACGCATCCACTGAATGACCACCAGTGGCAGATCTTTCTCCGACCTTGCCACCAAGAGATGGAACACCCTCCCCATCCACCTGCGAGAGACCCAGGACCTGCTGACCTTCAGGAGAGTTCTCAAGACTTGGCTTTTCGAGCAGTAGAAGTTCCCCACCCCCTTAGCGCCTTGAGACCCTTACGGGTGAGTAGTGCGCTCTACAAATGCTTGATTGATTGATTGATTACCCCTCTTAGGGTTAGTAAGTGCTATAGACATATTGCAATGAGATACCATACCACTAAAATTCCCATTATGCACAAGGCCACCATTTTGAAATGTCACTGCATCTCAAAGCGCGTGATTGCGGAAAAAGATTTCATCTTGAACAATTCTCCACCTAATTCAATGTATGGGTAACTGAAACCTTGTTTGTTGCATCTGGGATTCAGTCGCGTAGGCGCAGATGTTGGCAGTGCCCAGGAGACACTGCTATGTAATCAAACCTGAAAGAACATATCATCAAGGAGCCCTCCCATCCTTTGCTCTGTTTGCAGTGTTTCATACACTGACAATGATGATAATAATTGTACAAATAATAACAGTAATTAGGCCAAATAGAGCGCCTCCCCTCCAATTTCAACTCAAAAGCTCGCAGGCGCTCTGAAAGCGTCTCCCGCTCGGGGAGCTTTCAATGCTGAGTTAAGGAAATGGGGGGGGGAGCAGCAGCTCTTCTTCCACCCTCACCAGCTCTTCCTTTGATGTCTTTGAAGTGAAAGACACCTGTCCCCCAGCATCAGATGATATCCTTCTGTTACCACAGAATACATTTTAAAGTCTGATGCTTATTTGAGCCAGGGTTGCCGGTGGGCACCACAGAACTTAATTTTGATAACTGCCATTTATTTTCCTTGATCAGACATTTACCTAGAGCAAGAGAGGAAAGCATCTCACAGGGGAGAAAAGAAGGAACAAGTCAGAGAGATGAAAATGAGCAGGGAGAGTGTGGAAGTGGTTTAAAGAGGCATGAGATGGATTCGAGACTACACAGCCTTAATATTTGGCGCGCCGACATTTAATAGTACAGTCACGGGCACCAATTCTTTTACAAATTAGGCAATGAGAAAGTCCAATGATTTTATGTGTTCTTAATAATGCTGGTCAGATTGTTTGTCAATACTTTTGTTGTAGGGAGATAATGAAACAGAGGCAGGTTCTCCTGTCCAGCTTACCCGCAGTCGGCTACCATAAGCTGCCTGTATACATTCTGCACTCTGTTTGTGCCTCCTCTGCAAGTTCTTGATCTGTTTTGAATTTTCTGCTTGTCTTTTTTTGCTTGTTTCTTTCCTCGTCTGCCATTTCCCTCTTCCCACCGTTTCCCTCCTCTTGCCACCTTGCGCTTTGCCCTCACCCCAGGGCCTCCTTAATGGAGGATGCCGGGCGACCCCATTGAGCATGCCCTCATGCCAGCTCCCTCTGCGTCAGTTCTCCTGTCCAGCTTGCCCGCAGCCCGCTAGCATCTGCTGCCCTCTGCTTGTGCCTACTCTGCTCATTTCTTGCCCTGTTTTGCCTTTTCTGCTCGTGTTTCGGCCCTCTGTTTTGCTGGTTTTGCTTGTTTTTCAGCCCTCTGCTTTGCCTTTTACTGCTCGTTCCTTTCCTCTTCCCGCCTTTTCTTCAAGACCTGGCTTTTCGACAGAGACCTCACACCCCAGCACCCAGATACCTCCATGGGTGACAGTATCGCACTGTACAAATACTGATCGATTGATTGAGACGCATGGAGACAGAGCATCTTTCTGAGGTCAAACAGCTAGTCATTACCTGAAGCCAAATTTAGAACACTGGCATCCAGGATGTGAAGGAAATCTCAGCTTTTCGATCTCATGGACTCTTGACTACCTGAAAACTCTCTGACAATGAAGTCTATTCATCTTCTTTTGACAGGTTGGGGATGGGCTGAGCTCCTGATAGACCAAGGGGTGGGGTCAGCATGAAGTTCTGTTTCAGGAGGTCTTCCAAGAAGGGGTTCTGGAACAACTTTTAGAGTGAGGGTGCTGTCATCAATGTTACATCACTAAAGTCAATCTGTGAAAAATCCAAGTATCACTCCAAGAAAAAGTGTAGCAAACGAGCCACGTCCATTCAGCAGGAGAGTGGTAGTTATGCAGTATGTACTTGGTAGTGCATTTTGGAGCACACTGTTGCAAATATATTACTAAAACGTGGTGTTGCAGCAGACTTTCATTTACAGACTGATGTACAAAAAACAGTGATGGGTGGAATGCTTGAATGAACCTGAGCCCCTGATAATTACTCAGAGCTGCATTCAAGTCCATTGGCTTTTTGCACACCGTGCCACCTCAGTTTATACCTAGCCATGTGCACCCCAGGCTTGACTCTGCTCAATTAGGAAGTCCATCCAGAATTTCCAGCTCCTCCCTGTTCCAGTACACAAGCACCCCAAGGCTGGTTTTGTCCTGATTGAGGATCTTCAGTCAGGTGCAGCTTGGTTCAGGTGCAGCTTGGTTCACGTGCCACAGTGAGCACGAGACCCAAGCTTGGACACACCTCTGGCCACTCAGCATTACAACAAAAAACCAAAAGGTGATAGTAGGAATGCTTGCAATAGGTCTAACCACTGGCAATCGCTTACTTCTAGCATCCCAAACCATTGTTCTTTTGCCACTGTGCCACCTCACTTTGGACCAAGCCATATGCAAATCAATCTTGATCCTGAAACCGGTCTGTGGTTGCTTGTGTTCCAGTGTAGAGAGAACATGTTTCGGCAGCCCATGCTTGACTGTTCCTATTCAAGCTGATTCAAGGCTGATTTGTATATGGCTGTGTCTAATCTGAGGTGGCATTGTGGGCAAAGAAAAGATGGACTGGAATGCGGCCCAAATAATTACCAGGGGCTGAGATTAATTTATACATGCCACCCAACACTTTTTTGTCCACTTCAGTGTCATTTACACACAGCACATTTTCCATTGAAATGTTCACTGAATTTGCAACAACATACAGTTTTACTGGCAAAACTATATAGCACATAAACGGCAGTGTGTGGAAGATGGCTTTCATCAAGCATTTATAATTGTTGCATCACCCAGTGTCTTGATTTGTTTTGATTCTACTAAAATATTTGGTTCCCTCATGCTTCAACATTATAAATCTAATTAATGTGTTCTTTCCTAACTGCCAATATATTTTTAAATCTGTGAACAGCTCATTTACTTTTTTATTTATTTCTTTTCATTGATGACAGCTTTCACACTTTACAAACACATTACAGATATGAGCTTCATGGAGTACATCTATATTGGAACACGCAGTAATAAACCAAATCTTATGCAGTTTTTCTATTAACGTCATGTCTGACCAATATCACTCACAGTGTGGCATGTTTTGACGCTGTTCCACACGTGGAGGCTCGCAAATATCTCCCTATAGTCATTCCATTTTCTCCATATCTGGGACCACTTTCTAGGACACCCCTTGATTCATTTATTGTCTTTTTTGTTAACATGCACCAGTCCATGTCCCAATTCCATGCAGGTGTTTCCTGAGATCCCCACAATCTGGCAATGTTCCGCTTGTCAACTATTGTTCCCAGCGTCACCCATGTTTTTTCTTTACTATTTAGGTCAGTAGACCCCCAGATACCCACATACGGCAGACCCAAGACCTACTCGCCTTCAGAAGACTCCTCTTGACCTGGCTCTTCGAGCAGTAGCAGCACCCCCCCCTCCCCGTAGCGCCTTGAGACCCTCACGGGTAAGTAGCGCACTTTGCAAGTACTCTGATTGATTGATTCATTGATTGATAGGCATAACCCCATATTGAGTTCCTCTGTTAACTCCCATCCCTTCCCCCATACACTGTATCAGCGCAGACCAATATTTTGTAATGTATGAACACTCCCAGTCAACATGGGCGAAAGTACCCTCTGGACCACACACTCTCCTGCACTCAGAGTCATTCCTGTAGCCCATTTTCAAGAGCACTGGTCCAGTGAGATAAGTTCTGTGCAGTATTTCTAATTGTACTAACCCCAATCTGGAGGAGATAGCAATCTCCCTGGGTGAGGCCAAGGCCTCCAGCCATCCTCGTCCTCCATATAAGCAACATCTTGTTCCAGCGGGCGTGGGACTGGAGGAGGTGGTCAGGCATGTTATTGATTAGCTTCCTGTATGTCATAGAAATGTAGAAATTGACCTATTTGCATATACTCATACAGGTTCTGTCTTCATTTCTCAGAGATGTTCTGAATTTCCAAACCAGCCCTGACGGCTCTCTAAAATAACAAGGAGCAATGTTGAATTTCAATTGCTACAACCAGTCCCCCTTCTTTCTTGGGTAACTGAAATTCTTGAAATGTGACCCGTGGAATGTGAACAGTGGCATATCCTTTGAGGGTTTAGTTTACATTGTTTGGTTCCATCCATTTTAAATCCCTTTAAAATGCAACAATTCTTCACCTAGAAGTGTCACAATCATTGCTTCTTCAAGTCACAGTGCTGGACCTGTTGTGTATGGATCATGGGTTTGAGAGTACAAAGTGCCTGGACATGCCGACTCGAAGTGCCAGCACAAAACTTTACACTCTATTCCGAACAGCTATAAGAACATGGAGACGAAAGTCACAATGCAGGACTTCCCATAATTCATTTGAAGAAAGTAAGCCTAGGCAACCACCACCACACCAGGTGGTACCAAACTTCAAGACTACAAGAACAGGTTAGGCGACACCAAACTACAAGAAAAGGGTGGAAATATTGCATATAGATATAGTGTTAAGTTATGGTAATTGATCTTTTTATGTTTTGTTTTAATTCATCATTGTGTATTTCACTCATTTAGGCCTCAAGAATGTTGATCTTCTAACCAGAACTGGCAGTCCGTTGTTTGATATCTGTGGACATGAATCCAGCAGGAAGCTCCATGAGTAAAAAAACCTTAGCGTGTCATAGATTTCTACATATGCTGTTCACCTATGCTGTCCCTGCCATTATTTCATTACACGCTGTCCACTAGGCTTCTTTGCTGTACATCAACTATTTGTGAAGTTCAGTACCAAGTAGAACACAAAAAGATAAAATACATAAATTATAAAACACATAAACAATGCCACAATGTACATGCATGTGGCGTACTTTTCTACTGAAACTCCAAACAAAAAGAGAGTCTCCCTTGACTGCCAAAAGCGACAAGGTGGTTTACAACAAAGACACAAACAAAAGCTCCCTTTTGTGCACTCTCAATCAATGGAACCCAAGACTTGCTTATCAAGACAAAATAATGGAAATGCACTAACTGGTGATTTATACAATATAAAAGCCATTCCAACATATGTGTATAATTAATCTCTGTCACATTTTATGTCCGTTACATTTATTTTCATTATAAACATTCATATGTATTATCCATATATATAATCACATCAGTAATTTAAAAAAGGACTTGTCATGGTCCATCATTAACTAATACATCAATGATTTCTAAAAATCATAACCACACAATTACAAATGAGTTAAAAATGAAACAAATATAAAATGCAAATGATAATAATCTGTCGACGCAGCACTTGGGTGGAAATCGAAATAGTTAACACCAACTTCTTCAGGACAAAAATTCTCCTTCTTCATCTTGTAATATCTCTCTAATTATTGTATAATAAGAGAGTGAATTGATATTACATAGAATAATTGTCATGAATTTGGAGTAGTTTGGGAAGACCCGAATTGAAGACTTTAAAAAGTATGGCAATAGACTCTTTTTATTCAAGATAATGCTTGACAGTGACACCATGATGATGCCGTGAACGACGTAAGGCTAGATATAACATACAGGAACATGCCGCACAAAAATTTATTTTCGGGAATAAATACATATGAAGGGCGGAAAGTGTTAAAAATACAGAGCTGAAGACTCAATAGTGAATTTGAAATTGCGCAATCACAAACCTGGAGTTATTCAGTTATTAGCTTAAAACAACTACTTATCATTTATTAGTTTCAAAACTTTAAAGGATGCTATATGTATAAAAGGCAATGTTACTAGAGTTGGAATAAAAAAAAAATAGTCAGCATGGAGGAGAACATAAAAAAGTATTTCCTAAAAAGTGTTCCCTTATTCTGTAGACTGCATCTGGATTATGGTCAGACCAGACACAATAACAGCAAGCATCTTCCTACCTAAATATGTAAGTTTGAGTAATGGTAATTGTTCAGGAAAATGACAGAAATAAAAGTGAAGATAGATTTACAATACAGTGATTTTTATTTCATAATATAGAATATCTATGAACGAAAGTTCTTCCTGAGAGAGTATCCAGGGAGCCTACAAGCCCCTATTTTATGGAGAACTAATGGGTGGTTCTGAATATCCAAAAAAGTAGTTATACCCAGATAGGAGGCTGTATTTATTGAAACAGGCCCAACCCATAAAACATATATGAATAGGCGGGGAGGGTGGCCGGATTGTAATATAGAAACACCATGAGGTATTTGATTAATTAGGTGACATGTATAAATGTGACGTTTTAAACTTTAAAAAAAAGTGGGTCGCTGCTTTCATGAAGATGGATTGCACTAAGGTGTAGACTAGACTGATGTTTACATATACTAAATTGTTCTAAAAAAAAGATGTATAGACATATGGATTTCACTGGCTATGAGAAGATGTATATTAATTTGTATTTCTCCAACTTCCAGAATATTTGTGAGATTTATACATTTTGCCCTGAAAAATGTGCTGTTAACTATGTCGATTTCGACCGAAACGCCACATCGACAGATTATTAGGATTTGTATTTTATCTTTGTTTAATTTTTAATTCATTTTTATTGTGTGGTTATCAATTTCTGGAATCGTTGATGTATTTGTGAATGATGGACCATGAAAAGTCCTTTTTTAACTTACGGATGTCATTATCTATACTGATAAATACATATGAATGTTTATTATGAAAATAAATGAAAAGGACTTAAAGTGTGACAGAGATTAATTATACACGTAATTTGTAAAGACTTTTATATTATAGCAATTATAGGTTAGTGCATTTCCATTTTGTCTTGATAAACAAGCTATGGGTCCCATTGATTAAGGGTGCACAAAATGGAGCTTTTGTTTGTGTCTTAGTCGTTCTTCTCTACAGCCCATTTGCCATTAGTGTTTCTTGTGCATAGCTGCTGTATTGAAAAATGGTCCACTTGAAATCCATTTGCTTCTGATGCTTTTGGTACAGCAATGTTGAGTACATACTGCTAAGGGGACATCTGATAGTAAAGCATTCTGCTTGGCAGAGGAGCCAAGGGGTAAGGTTTCCTGTTTAGTGGTTGTTTATATTTTTCACTCTTTCAGACCTTGCTGCCCACCAGTTCTCTCTCTGTGCCAGTTCAAATGTGCACCCTGTGGTCACATACAGCTTCCTGCTTGCTGTCCTTAGAGGTCATTGTCTGGCGTGTGAAGGAGAGAGAAGAATTCAAGGGAACTCTTGGGTAAAGTTAGTGGAAAATGTAACTTCATCATAAAATTGTAGAGGTCTCCTGTATAATCAGTCATTCAAAAAAACTAAAAAAATATTTGGCCCATTAAACTATTGCAAAACATGATAAAAAATGAAAGGGTTACTAATAAAAGTTTGAAATTTGTTAAATCATCACCTTGTACATAAAGTAGTTCATTTATCAGACCAATTTCATGTAAAATACTACTCATCTGTATCTATGAAATTCTACATGGCAATCAATATTCTATGTTGAAATTCTTATAAACTATAACTAAAAAGAATCTCATTAATATATGTGAAAATTCCCCAACACCACTTATTTCATAAACGTAAAGCTCTCTTGTTTGAACTTACATCATACTCAGTTTAAATCAGTTTTAAAATGATCCGACTTTCTACTTTGTAAAATTGTCTGTCCACTAAAATATGTGCATATGAACATTTCATATTCAAGCCACATTTACAATATCCCCCAGTTTTCTGCATTGTGTTGAATAACATTGTCCAGGAGAATATTGGGCTAACCACTAATCCTAAGTTTTGATGTTCTATATCTCATATCTTGATCTGTTAACATTGAATTATAGGTGCATGTGGTGTCATTCCTCCAGGAGTCTCTCAGATGGGAAACTGAGATGTTTGTAGATATTTCAAATGATAATCTTGAGGCATCATTCCTGTCTTCATGTCTAAGTCTGATCAGGAGATTTTGAGACCTCTATCTAATGTGGGAAAGTCTAAAGGAAGCAGATCAAATACTGTGTTTCATCTTCAGTCAGGTGCAGCTTGGTTCATGTGGCACAGTGAGCACGAGACCCATGCCTGGGCACACCTCTGGCCACTCAGAGCATTACAACAAAGAACCAAAAGGTGATAGTAGGGATGTTTGCACTAGGTCTTACCACTGGCAATCGCTTACTTCAAGCATTACAAACCATTGTTCTTTTGTCACTGTGCCACCTCAATTTGGACCAAGTCATATGCAAATCAATCTTGATCCTGAAACCGGTCTGAGGTTGCTTGTGTTCCAGGATAGAGAGAACGTGGTTTGGTAGTCCATGCTGGAGTGTTTATATTCAAGCTTAATCAAGGTTGATTTGTATATGGCTGTGTCTAATCTGAGATGGCATTGTGGGCAAAGAAAAGATGGACTGGGATGCAGCCCAAATATTTACCAGTGGCTGAGATTAATTTATACATGCCACCCGTCACTTTTTTGTTTACTTCAGTGTCATTTACACACAGCACATTTTCCATTGAAATGTTCACTGAATTTGCAACAACATACAGTTTTTCAGGCAAAACTATATAGCACATAAACGGCAGTGTGCGGAAAATGTCTTTCATCAAGCATTTATCATTTTTGCATCACCCAGTGTCTTGATTTGTTTTGATTTTATTAAAATATTTGGTTCCCTCATGCTTCATCATTGTAAATCTAATTAATGTGTTCTTTCCTAACTGGTGATATATTTTTAAATGTGTGAACAGCTCATTTACTTTTTTATTTATTTCTTTTCATTGATGACAGCTTTCACACTTTACAAACACATTACAGATATGAGCTTCATGGAGTACATCTATATTGGAACACGCAGTAATAAACCAAATCTTATGCAGTTTTTCTATTAATGTCATGTCTGACCAATATCACTCACAGTGTGGCATGTTTTGACGCTGTTCCACACGTGGAGGCTCGCAAATATCTCCCTATAGTCATTCCATTTTCTCCATATCTGGGACCACTTTCTAGGACACCCCTTGATTCATTTATTGTCTTTTTTGTTAACATGCACCAGTCCATGTCCCAATTCCATGCAGGTGTTTCCTGAGATCCCCACAATCTGGCAATGTTCCGCTTGTCAACTATTGTTCCCAGCGTCACCCATGATTTTTCTTTACTATTTAGGTCAGTAGACCCCCAGATACCCACATACGGCAGACCCAAGACCTACTCGCCTTCAGAAGACTCCTCAAGACCAGGCTCTTCGAGCAGTAGCAGCACCCCCCCCTCCCAGTAGCACCTTGAGACCCTCACGGGTAAGTAGCACACTTTACAAGTACTCTGATTGATTGATTCATTGATTGATAGGCATAACCCCATATTGAGTTCCTCTGTTAACTTCCATCCCTTCCCCCATACACTGTATCAGCGCAGACCAATATTTTGTAATGTATGAACACTTCCAGTCAACATGGGCGAAAGTACCCTCTGGACCACACCGTCTCCTGCACTCAGAGTCATTCCTGTAGCCCATTTTCACGGGCACTGGTCCAGTGAGATAAGTTCTGTGCAGTATTTCCAATTGTACTAACCCCAATCTGGAGGAGATAGCAATCTCCCTGGGTGAGGCCAAGGCCTCCAGCCACTCCTCGTCCTCCATATAAGCAACATCTTGTTCCCAGCGGGCGTGGGACTGGAGGAGGTGGTCAGGCATGTTATTGATTAGCTTCCTGTATGTCATAGAAATTGACTTATTCGGCATATACTCATACAGGTTCTGTCTTCATTACTCAGAGATGTTCTGAATTCCCAAACCAGCCCTGACAGCTCTCTAAAATACCAAGGAGCAATGTTGAATTTCAATTGCTACAACCAGTCCCCCTTCTTTCTTGGGTAACTGAAATTCTTGACATGTGACCCGTGGAATGTGAACAGTGGCATATCCTTTGAGGGTTTAGTGTACATGGTTTGGTTCGATCCATTTTAAATCCCTTTAAAATGCAACAATTCTTCACCTTGAAGTGTCACAATTATTGCTTCTTCAAGTCACAGTGCTGGACCTGTTGTGTATGGATCATGGCTTTGAGAATACAAAGTGCCTGGACATGCCGACTCGAAGTGCCAGCACAAAACTTTACTCTCTATTCCGAACAGCTATAAGAACATGGAGACGAAAGTCACAATGCAGGACTTCCCATAATTCGTTTTAGGGAAGTGGGCCTAGGAAACCACCACCACACCAGGTGGTAACAAACATCAAGACTACAAGAACAGGTTAGGCGACACCAAACTACAAGAAAAGGGTGGAAATATTACATATAGATATAGTGTTAAGTTATGGTAATTGATCTTTTTATGTTTTGTTTTAATTCATCATTGTGTATTTCACTCATTTAGGCCTCAAGAATGTTGCTCTTCTAACCAGAACTGGGAGTCCTTTGTTTCATATCTGTGGACATGAATCCAGCAGGAAGCTCCATGAATGAAAAAACTTTAGCATGTGATAGATTTCTACATATGCTGCTCACCTCTGCTGTCCCTGCCATTATTTCATTACACGCTGTCCACTAGGCTTCTTTGCTGTACATCAACTATTTGTGAAGTTCAGTACCAAGTAGAATACATTTATGCTTTATTAAAAAAGATAAAATACATAAATTATAAAACACATAAACAATGGCACAATGTACATGCATGTGGCGTACATTTCTGCTGCAACTCCAAACAAAAAGAGAGTCTCCCTTGACTGCCAAAAGCGACAAGGTGGTTTACAACAAAGGCACAAACAAAAGCTCCCTTTTGTGCACTCTCAATCAATGGAACCCAAGACTTGCTTATCAAGACAAAATGATGGAAACGCACTAACTGGTGATTTATACAATATAAAAGCCTTTCCAACATATGTGTATAAGTAATCTCTGTCACATTTTATGTCTGTTACATTTATTTTCATTATAAACATTCATATGTATTATCCATATAGATAATCACATCAGTAATTTAAAAAAGGACTTGTCATGGTCCATCATTAACTAATACATCAATGATTTCTAAAAATCATAACCACACAATTACAAATGAGTTAAAAATGAAACAAATATAAAATGCAAATGATAATAATCTGTCGACGCAGCACTTGGGTTGAAATCGAAATAGTTAACACCAACTTCTTCAGGACAAAAGTTCTCCTTCTTCATCTTGTAATATCTCTCTAATTATTGTATAATAAGAGAGTGAATTGATATTACATAGAATAATTGTCATGAATTTGTAGTAGTTTGGGAAGACCCAAATTGAAGACTTTAAGTAGTATGGCAATAGACTCTTTTTATACAAGATAATGCTTGATAGTGACACCATGATGATGCCGTGAACGACGTAAGGCTAGATATCACATACAGGAACATGCCGCCCAAAAATGTATTTTCGGGAATAAATACATATGAAGGACAGAAAGTGTTAAAAATACAGAGCTGAAGACTCAATAGTGAATTTGAAATTGCGCAATCACAAACCTGGAGTTATTCAGTTATTAGCTTAAAACAACTACTTATCATTTATTAGTTTCAAAACTTTAAAGGATGCTATATGTATAAAAGGCAATGTTACTAGAGTTGGAAAAAAAAAACTAGTCAGCATGGAGGAGAACATAAAAAAGTATTTCCTAAAAAGTGTTCCCTTATTCTGTAGACTGCATCTGGATTATGCTCAGACCAGACACAATAACAGCAAGCATCCTCCTACCTAAATATGTAAGTTTGAGTAATGGTGATTGTTCAGGAAAATGACAGAAATAAAAGTGAAGATAGATTTACAATACAGTGATTTTTATTTCATAATATAGAATATCTATGAACAAATGTTCTTCCTGAGAGAGTATCCAGGGAGCCTACAAGCCCCTATTTTATGGACAACTAATGGGTGGTTCTGAATATCCAAAAAAGTAGTTATACCCAGATAGGAGGCTGTATTTATTGAAACAGGCCCAACCCATAAAACATATATGAATAGGTGGGCAGGGTGGCCTGATTGTAATATAGAAACACCATGCAGTATTTGATTAATTAGGTGACATGTATAAGTGTGGCGTTTTAAATTTTTAAAAAAAGTGGGTCGCTGCTTTCATGACAGATGGATTGCACTAAGGTGTAGACTAGACTGATGTTTACATATACTAAATTGGTCTAAAAAAAGATGTATAGACATTTGGATTTCACTGGCTATGAGAAGATGTATATTAATTTGTATTTCTCCAACTTCCAGAATATTTGTGAGATTTATACATTTTGCCCTGAAAAATGTGCTAACTAGGTCGATTTCGACCGAAACGCCACATCGACAGATTATTAGGATTTGTATTTTATCTTTGTTTAATTTTTAATTCATTTTTATTGTGTGGTTATCAATTTCTGGAATCGTTGATGTATTTGTAAATGATGGACCATGAAAAGTCCTTTTTTAACTTACGGATGTCATTATCTATACGGATAAATACATATGAATGTTTATTATGAAAATAAATGAAAAGGACATAAAGTTTGACAGAGATTAATTATACACGTAATTTGTAAAGACTTTTATATTATAGCAATTACAGGTTAGTGCATTTCCATTTTGTCTTGATAAACAAGCTATGGGTCCCATTGATTAAGGGTGCACAAAGTGGAGCTTTTGTTTGTGCCTTAGTTGTTCTTCTCTACAGCCCATTTGCCATTAGTGTTTCTTGTGCATAGCTGCTGTATTGAAAAATGGTCCACTTGAATTCCATTTGCTTCTGATGCTTTTGGTACAGCAATGTTGAGTACATACTGCTAAGGGGACATCTGAGAGTAAAGCAGTCTGCTTGGCAGAGGAGCCAAGGGGTAAGGTTTCCTGTTTAGTGGATGTTTATATTTTCCACTCTTTCAGACCTTGCTGCCCACCAGTTCTCTCTCTGTGCCAGTTCAAATGTGCACCCTGTGGTCACATACAGCTTCCTGCTTGTTGTCCTTAGAGGTCATTGTATGGCGTGTGAAGGAGAGAGAAGAAGTCAAGGGAACTCTTGGGTAAAGTTAGTGGAAAATGTAACTTCATCATAAAATTGTAGAGGTCTCCTGTATAATCAGTCATTAAAAAAAACAAAAAAAATATTTGGACCATTAAACTATTGCAAAACATGATAAAAAATGAAAGGGTTACTAATAAAAGTTTGAAATTTGTTAAATCATCACCTTGTACATAAAGTAGTTCATTTATCAGACCAATTTCATGTAAAATACTACACATCTGTATCTATGAAATTCTACATGGCAATCAATATTCTATGTTGAAATTCTTATAAACTGTAACTAAAAAGAATCTCATTAATATATGTGAAAATTCCCCAACAGCACTTATTTCATAAACGTAAAGCTCTCTTGTTTGAACTTACATCATACTCAGTTTAAATCGGTTTTAAAATGATGCGACTTTCTACTTTATAAAATTGTCAGTCCAGTAAAATATGTGTATTTGAACATTTCATATTCAAGCCACATTTACAATATCCCCCAGTTTTCTGCAGTGTGTTGAATAACATTGTCCAGGAGAATATTGGGCTAACCACCAATCCTAAGTTTTTGTGTTCTATATCTCATATCTTGATCTGTTAGCATTGAAATATAGGTAAATGTGGTGTCATTCCTCCAGGAGTCTCTCAGATGGGAAACTGAGATGTTTGTAGATATTTCAAATGATAATCTTGAGGCATCATTCCTGTCTTCATGTCGAATTCTGATCAGGAGATTTTCAGACCTCTATCTAATGTGGGAAAGTCTAAAGGAAGCAGATCAAATACTGTGTTTCATCTTCAGTCAGGTGCAGCTTGGTTTATGTGGCACAGTGAGCACGAGACCCATGCCTGGGCACACCTCTGGCCACTCAGAGCATTACAACAAAGAACCAAAAGGTGATAGTAGGGATGCTTGCAGTAGACCCCCAGATACCCACATACGGCAGACCCAAGACCTACTCGCCTTCAGAAGACTCCTCAAGACCTGGCTCTTCGAGCAGTAGCAGCACCCCCCTCCCCGTAGCGCCTTGAGACCCTCACGGGTAAGTAGCGCGCTTTACAAGTACTCTGATTGATTGATTCATTGATTGATTGGCATAACCCCATATTGAGTTCCTCTGTTAACTCCCATCCTTTCCCCCATACACTGTATCAGCGCAGACCAATATTTTGTAATGTATGAACACTCCCAGTCAACATGGGCGAAAGTACCCTCTTGACCACACCGTCTCCTACACTCAGAGTCATCCCTGTAGCCCATTTTCACGAGCACTGGTCCAGTGAGATAAGTTCTGTGCAGTATTTTTAATTGTACTAACGCCAATCTGGAGGAGATAGCAATCTCCCTGGGTGAGGCCAAGGCCTCCAGCCACTCCTCGTCCTCCATATAAGCAACATCTTGTTCCCAGCGGGCGTGGGACTGGAGGAGGTGGTCAGGCATGTTATTGATTAGCTTCCTGTATGTCATAGAAATTGACTTATTCGGCATATACTCATCCAGGTTCTGTGTTCATTTCTCAGAGATGTTCTGAATTCCCAAACCAGCCCTGACAGCTCTCTAAAATAACAAAGAACAATGTTGAATTTCAATTGCTACAACCAGTCCCCCTTCTTTCTTGGGTAACTGAAATTCTTGAAATGTGACCCGTGGAATGTGAACAGTGGCATATCCTTTCAGGGTTTAGTGTACATTGTTTGGTTCCATCCATTTTAAATCCCTTTAAAATGCAACAATTCTTCACTTAGAAGTGTCACAATCATGGCTTCTTCAAGTAACAGTGCTGGACCTGTTGTGTATGGATCATGGCTTTGAGAGTACAAAGTGCCTGGACATGCCGACTCGAAGTGCCAGCACAAAACTTTACTCTCTATTTCGAACAGCTATAAGAACATGGAGACGAAAGTCACAATGCAGGACTTCCCATAATTCATTTGAAGAAAGTGAGCCTAGGCAACCACCACCACACTAGGTGGTACCAAACTTCAAGACTACAAGAACAGGTGAGACGACACCAAACTACAAGAAAAGGGCAGAAATATTGCTTATAGATATAGTGTTAAGTTATGGTAGTTGATCTTTTTATGTTTTGTTTTACTTCATCATTGTGTATTTCACTCATTTAGGCCTCAAGAATGTTGCTCTTCTAACCAGAACTGGCAGGCCTTTGTTTGATATCTGTGGACATGAATCCAGCAGGAAGCTCTATGAGCGAAAAAACGTTAGCATGTGATTGATTTCCACATATGCTGCTCACCTATGCTGTCCCTGCCATTATTTCATTACACACTGTCCATTAGGCTTCTTTGCTGTACATCAACTATTTGTGCAGTTCAGTACCAAGTAGAATACATTTATGCTTTATAAAAAAAGATTAAATACAGAAATTATTAAACACGTAAACAATGCCACAATAGAGATGCATGTGGGGTTGTACTTTTCCACAGAAACTCCAAACACAAAGAGAGTCACCCTTGAATGTCAAAAGGGACAGGGTAGCCTTTCCCACATATGTGTATAAGTAATCTCTGTCACACTTTATGTCCTTTACATTTATTTTCATTATAATCATTCATATGTATTATCCATATAGATAATCACATCCGTAATTTAAAAAAGGACTTGTCATGGTCCATTCATTAACTAATACATCAATGATATCTAAAAATCTTAACCACACAATTACAAATGAGTTAAAAATTAAACAAATTTAAATGTAAATGATAATACTATGTCGACACAGCGCTTGGGTGGAAATCGAAATGGTTAACACCACCTTCTTCAGGACAAAAGTTCTTCTTCATCTTGTAATATCTCTCTGATTATTGTATAATATGAGAGTGAATTGATATTGTGATATTGGGAGAGGCAAGATGGCACCCGCGACTGTGGACGTGTAAGACAGCGTTCCTTGCTGCTCCCATTAGCGACTCTCGTGGATACAACGTTGCAGCTCTACTGTGGCACTTCACTGTGAAACAGTTGCCGATTAAGCTTACCGTAACCTGAAGTTTGCAGTTGTTGCTCAGGACCTGAGACGGAGAGCTGTGGCGTCTGGCGGCGTCCGGCTCCCGGCGGTGTGCTCCTTTCCTCTTTTTTCACCTTTGCTGCTGTCGAATCCTGGTAAAAATCTCTGTTCTGAGACGGCGAACCGGGGGCGAGATTCTCGGCGGTTTGCTGGGACCTGGTAGCGACGGTGGAGAGACGCTGGGAGAAAGTTCACTACTAGAGGCGGCTGCTAAGAGCCCCAGGTGGACGCGGTTACAAGAACGATTAGGTTCGAAAGTGAGCGTGGTCCTAACTGCAGAGCGGAGCATTGACTGGCGGATTGTGAGTAGCGAGCAATATGCCGCCAAAGGGCAGACAAGGGAGAGCCCGAGCCCCGGAGAATTCGGCTCCTCCTCAGGCCCCGGGAGCTACAGGTGGTGCAACAGCCATTGAGGAGAACAGGGGAGCTGGAGCAGGCAGGGGGACTGGCAGATCAGAGGTGAGCAAGGAGGACTTTTTGAAAAAATCTTCTGTAAATGTTGAGCAGGGGAAAGCTACTGAAAGAATTGAAGAAGGGAAGATTGTGCAAGAAGTAAAGAATATTCCAGCTATTCCTGCTATCTTTTCAATCAGCAAAGAGAGACGACGGGGCAAACAGCAACAGCAACAACCCCCCCAGTCCTTACCTCCGCTATCCCTAGATGAGGGCATTGATACACAAACACAGGGAACCATGCCTCCGGCAATTATAACTACAATTGCAACCTTAAATACACAGGGAGCGGCTCAAAACTCAAACCAATTGATAAACGAGTTAGATACTCCTTTGGAGGAGATATTAGCTACTGCATCTTTGGGGGCAAGAGACTGGCAAAGAAGACAATATGGTGCCTTCTTCGCTTAATATGGAGGCAGTAGGAGGTATGGGAGTAAATGGGATTGGGCCGCAAATATATGATGCAGACTCCGGGGACTACTATTCTTTATCTGAGCAATCAATGTCCTCATGCGAAGACTTAGCATACCAGTATGTGGCTCAAATGAGTATGAACGAAGGAAGTGATCACAGTAGTCTGTTACTGGAGGAATTAGTTGACCAAAACGATCAAGTTGACACCGTACGTAGGAAGTTGGATTTGACGCTGAGGGAGGGCGGATCAAATATAGAAGGTGCGGGTCGAAAAGTAATATCTACAGTCCCTGAAGAAGATATTTCTTTCTCCCTAATTTATCAGTCAATCCTATCCTTTCGCACAAAAACAAGGGAGGAGAATCAAAAAACACAGAATACATGTAGGAAACTTCAGAATACTGTACGTGGAATGTTAAAATCTCAAGCGGACTTCGTAGCCCGGGTCAACGAGGTTGAGACGAGGATCTCTACATTAGAGGTTGACCTCCTTTACCAAAAAGCAGCGACTGCCTCGCTTCAGGCAGTAAGGGATGATTCAGCTTGGCAGTTGGCTGATATAGAAAATAGGGCAAGACGGAACAATTTGAGCATCCTGAAGTTTCCGGAAGGAAAAGAAGGTCAAGATTCCCATCGCTTCGTTGTTGAACTATTTAAAAAGGCTTTCCCGGAACTTTCAAAATGGGATTGGGAACGTGAAGTCGAAAGGGCATATCGGACGTACCCTTCCTAATACAGATTCTTCGAAAGAAAAACCCAGGGCTTTCCCAATTTCACTTAATAGATTTTTGGCAAGGGACGAGGTTTTTCAGTTGGCCCGACCCTATAAGAAAAGGTCCGGGGGGGATTTTGAATTTTTTGTTCAACCTGATTTTTGTAGATATACTGTAGGATTAAGATGACAGCTACGTGAATTAATTCCTCAATTCCAAAACAAAGGTGCACAGTCTTTTTTGCTGAACCCGGCAAAACTGAAAGTAGTCCATGAAGAACGTACACATTTTTTTCTACTGAGGGCTCAGCTAAAAAATTTCTACAATCCATTTATTAAGGGCTAACTGGTGTATTGTGTTGCTGCAACAGAGTATCGTTTATGATTACACAGGTATAGGAGTGCACTGGTATATTGTGTTTTTTTTTTTAGCTATATCTTATATTACTGTGTCGGATTATTATGCCATTGCACTCCGGTTTATAGTTAGAGCTGTGGGATTTAGCAAGGGGGCATACGCTAGTCTCCATCTACAGGACTATTAGTCCTAAAGCCTTGTTTGAGGGGGGAGGGCAGGGTTTGCTTAGCTGGGGGGGGTATGGGTCACTAGGGTGGGGGAAAAAGGGGGAAAATCCACAGCTAATCAAAAAATGCGAAAAGTGAATAAAATGGAAAATTAGCAAATGCAAATATATTATTTAGGTCTTTGGTGCTATCATTATTATGAGATGGTTGTTATATTTAGATTGTCCATCCACTTAACATGGCAGTAACTGGGGTTAAAATTTGTACTAGGAATGTTTCTTGTCTAAACAGCTGGAGTAAAAGGAACCGTGTGACAGCTGAGCTTCGTAATATCCAGCCCAATGTGATTTGTCTCCAGGAGACACATGTACCCTGGACACGAAGGACGTTGTTAGAAAATCTGGGCTATACATTAATAGTTACTTCTCACCAATCATCTATGATTAGAGGAGTAGCAATTTTAGTTAAAGAGAATATGGTCACAACGACACGATGCCTAGCCGACAAATGTGGAAGGTGGGCTATCTCGCAATGTCTTTTGGGGCATGTCAGGTTCACAATTTGTGCAGTATATGGGTCCAATCTGGATGAATCTTCTATTTTGGAGGAGTTGAATCTGGAATTAGCGTCATGGGATGTACCACTTATACTTTGTGGCGATATGAATATTAACTTAACAAATTCAGAATTGCAAGAAGGTCCACGTAGGTATAAAGGGCGGAACCCTTGTGTCTTTAAAGCTCTGTATAATTTCATTAACGATCATGCGTTAATTGATCTGTGGAGTCATCTGAATCCAGCAGTTCCTGGGTTCACCTATTATTCATATCCCCACAAGAAATTTGCGCTTCTAGATTATTTATTTTTGTCTTTTTCTTTGAAAGACGAGGCTTCAATTCAAGTTTTACCGAGGATCACTTCTGACCATTCACCGATTTTAATGACATTAAAAGTTAAAAGTCAAAGACCACCTATAAGGTCGTTCTCATTCGATTTTTTTAAGTTAACCAAAGGGACTCTGAAATATCTAGATCCTATTGATATATTAGCACTCGAAGAACCAATTTCCATGGACGAGTTGGAGACAGCAGTCAAGGGCTTAGCCTTAGGAAAAGCTGCTGGGCCAGATTGATTACCTAGGGAGATCTATAAGCTTTTTTTGGTTTAATTAAGTTTGATATGCTGCATACTTTTATGGCCGCACAAACACGACAGGCACCGAAGTCATGGGCCGAAGCTACTATAGTAGTATTCATTAAAAAAGGCAAAGATCCAGAATTAGTAGGCTCATATAGGCCAATATCATTATTGAATTGTGACAGCAAGATCTATTAAAAAATATTGGCCACTCGTCTCTCCAGAGTTATTGCTTTACTCGTATCACAAATGCAACATGGTTTTATATTGGGTCGTAGTACCACTTCGCATATTAACAAGGTAGTGACATTATTTGATATTGCACAAGTGGAGAAACGTGATCTGGGTTTGATTTTTTGGGACGCGGAGAAAGCGTTTGACCGTGTGGAATGGATATACTTATGGGAATTAATGCGACTTTCAGGCTTCGGTCAACGCTTTCTTACGGCCATTCAGGTGTTATATACTTTACCAGTAGCTAAAATCTCTCTGATGGGTCTAATGTCTGAAACAGTTAACATCACCAGGGGCACCAGACAAGGGTGCCCCTGTTCACCATTATTATTTGCACTTTATTAATCCATTTATTGAGTTATTAGCCAATAATGTACGGATCACACCATTTGTAGTGCAGAATATTCCATACACCGTATTAGCTTATGCGGATGATGTTGCGATAGCTTCTTCAGATCCTGCGCTAGCATTACAAGAGATAGAACGACTGGCGATCATTTTTGGCCAAGCTTCTGGGTACAAATTGAACGCAATAAAAACACAAATATTAACTTTGGATTCTATTATAATGAACGATCCACGAGTGGAAAAGGAAGTGATATACTTGGGTATAAAAATTCGATCATCTATGTAGGAGATATTGGATGTTAATTGGGGGACACTGGTGGGCAATATTAGGAATTCATTAGACAAATGGTCACAACTACACCTTACACTTATTGGCAGGGTGAATGTCGTTAAGATGAATGTGCTAGCAAAGGTGTTGTATTTATTCAGAGCAGTTCCTTTAGAATATACTGTTCCCCAAATCCAGCAATTACAAGCTATTTGTTCAAAATTCATTTGGGCCACGGAGAAGCCAAGAAGGGCATGCGGTTCCTTACTTTACGGGTTGAGCGGGGGGGGACTAGCTATGCCTGATATTGTGTTATATTTTTATACATATTTTCTGTTAAGGATGCGGATAATGTTGACCGGAGAAGATATACTTAATGAGGCAGAAGCTCCCTTAATTTATAAAATGCTGCTAGGATCAGAAGTCAGACATTCTTTATTTAAAGAAGTAGATGGGAGCTACTCCAAACGCACCAGGTTTAAGGTTCTATCATCAGCTTTTAATGTGGAAAAAGGTTGGAAAATTATGCCAAGTGGGGAAAGTATCTTGGTATACCCCAACTAATGCTACTAAATTATTACCTTCTATCTTTTGGGACACTTTGGCGACAAGATGGCATGCACAAGGGATTGTTCAATTGGGGGATTTTATAGGAGCAGATGGGGTAGTAATGTCTTATACTGAGTTATACCGTTTGTTTAATTTACTGAAAAAACAATTCTTTAAATATTTGCAAATGCATGACTTTATGATCCGGCAAAGGATTGTATGTATTCTCAATTTAGTTATAAACGCTATACAACGCCAGGTAAAAATCGGGAAGGTATACCAGTTTCTATTGGCATATAGAAAAGATGATTTACAGAAAAAAGCTAATAAATGGTCTGAAACTTTAGGGATTGTGGCCCCATCATTAGATTATGTTATTACATTATCAAAAGAATCTTTATTATCTGCCAATCTGCGTGTGCAATGTTATAAAACTATTTTTAATTTATATTACACCCCGGCATATATGGCTAAGTGGAAAACCGGACACGATGGGAAATGCTTCCGATGTAGTGTTGATGATGCGGATATGTTACATATTTTTTTTAGCTGTGGGAAGTTGAGAATCTTCATTGTTAATCTTGAACAAATTTTAAGTGTTTTGATTGGCAAACCTATTTGTTATAACTTCCTCAACTATGCTGTTGGGGTCAGATGTGCAATTTAGTAGGGGTGGGCATTCCTTCAAACATCGTCATCTAATATTTATTGCCATGACAGTAGCAAGATTATGTATTGCCGCTGCTTGGCTACAAGTGGATCCTCCATCTTTTTTTCAATGGAGGAGTAGAATGTTTAGTTTATTTAACCTTGAATTCAGCCTTTATACTGTTAAATGGGCGAACAAACGCAAAATTGGTAGGGATATATGGGGCCTTTTGCGAATTATATGAATGTATATGCATGAAGTAAGAACTTAATTGACTTTTGTATCGTATTTTTTAATTGTGCTGTGGAATAAAAAAATTTTTAAAAAGAGAGTGAATTGATATTACATAGAATATTTGTCATGAATTTGGAGCAGTTTGGGAAGCACTAAATTGAAGACTTTAAGTAGTATGGCAAGAGACTCTTCGTATTCAAGATAATGCTTGACACCATGAGGATGTCATGAAAGACATAAGGCTACATGTAACATACAGGAACATGCCGCCAAAAATGTACTTTCTGGAATAAATACATACGAAAGCGGAAAGTGTTAAAATACAGAGCTGAAAACTCAATAGTGAATTTGAAATTGCGCCATCACAAACCTGGAGTTATTCTGTTATTAGCTTGAAACAATTACTTATCATTTATTAGTTTCAAAACTTTAAAGGATGCTATATGTATAAAAGGCAATGTTACTAGAGTTGGAATAAAAAAAACTAGGCAGCATGGAGGAGAACATAAAAAAGTATTTCCTAAAAAGTGTTTCCTTATTCTGTAGACTGCATCTGGATCATGCTCAGACCAGACACAATAACAGCAAGCATCTTCCTACCGAAATATGTAAATTTGAGTAATGGTGGTTGTTCAGGAAAATGACAGAAATAAAAGTGAAGATAGATTTACAATACAGTGATTTTTATTTCATAATATAGAATATCTATGAACGAAAGTTCTTCCTGAGAGAGTATCCAGGGAGCCTACAAGCCCCTGTTTTATGGAGAACTAATGGGTGGTTCTGAATATCCCAAAAAGTAGATATACCCAGATAGGCGGCTGTATTTATTGAAACAGGCCCAACCCATAAAACATATATGAATAGGTGGGGAGGGTGGCCTGATTGTAATATAGAAACACCATGCAATATTTGATTAATTAGGTGACATGTTTAAGTGTGGAGTTTTACATTAAAAAAAAGTGGGTCCCTGCTTTAATGACAGATGGATTGCACTAGACTGATGTTTACATACAGTAAATTGTTCTTTAAAAAGATGTATAGAAATTTGGATCTTTCTGACTTCCAGAATATTTGTGAAATGTATACATTTTGTCCTGAAGAAGGTGCTGTTAACTATGTCGATTTTGACCAAAACGCCACATTGACAGATTATTAGGATTTGTATTTTATATTTGTTTAATTTTTGATTCATTTTTATTGTGTGGTTATCAATTTCAGGAATCATTGATGTATTTGTGAATGATGGACCATGAAAAGTCCTTTTTTAACTTACGGATGTCATTATCTATACGGATAAATACATATGAATGTTTATTATGAAAATAAATAAAAAGGACATAAAGTGTGACAGAGATTAATTATATACGTATGTTGTAAAGGCTTTTATATTATAGCAATTACAGGTTAGTGCATTTCCATTTTGTCTTGATAAACAAGCTTTGGGTCCCATTGATTGAGGGTGCACAAAAGGGAGCTTTTGTTTGTGTCTTAGTCATTCTTCCCTACAGCACATTTGCCATTAGTGTTTCTTGTGCATAGCTGCTGTATTGAAAAATGGTCTACTTGAAGTCCATTTGCTTCCTGGTGCTTTTGGTACAGCATTGTTGAGTACATACCGCTATCTGATAGAAAAGCATTCTGCTTGGCAGAGGAGCCAAGGGGTAAGGTTTCCTGTTTAGTGGATGTTTATATTTTCCACTCTTTCAGACCTTGCTGCCCACCAGTTCTGTCTCTGTCCCAGTTCAAATGAGCACCCTCTGGTCACATACTGCTTCCTGCTTGCTGTCCTTACAGGTCATTGTCTGGCTCTTCCAGCGTGTGATGGAGAGAGAGGAAGCCAAGGGAACTCTTGGGTAAAGTTAGTGGAAAATGTAACTTCATCATAAAATTGTAGAGGTCTCCTGTATAATCAGTCATTCAAAACACTTGTTTTCTTTGTACCATTAAACTATTGCAAAACATGATAAAAATAGAAAGGGTTACTATTAAAAGTTTGACATTTTTTAAAATCATCACCTTGTACATAAAGTAGTTCATTTATCAGACCAATTTCATGTGAAATACTACACATCTGTATCTATGAAATTCTACACGGCAATCAATATTCTATGTTGAAATTCTTATAAACTGTAACTAAAAAGAATCTCATTAATATATGTGAAAATTCACCAACAGCAC
The DNA here is from genome assembly GCF_964261635.1 of Lissotriton helveticus. Taxonomy (NCBI): domain Eukaryota; kingdom Metazoa; phylum Chordata; class Amphibia; order Caudata; family Salamandridae; genus Lissotriton; species Lissotriton helveticus. The sequence goes on along the minus strand of NC_136072.1, from coordinate 1,176,369,840 downwards.
TTATTTCATAAATGAAATGCTCTCTGCTTTGAATTTACATCATACTAAGTTAAATTGGTTTAAAAATTATGCGACTTTCTACTTTATAAAATTGTCAGTCCAGTAAAATATGTGTATTTGAACATTTCATATTCAAGCCACATTTACAATATCCCTCAGTTTTCTATATTGTGTTGAATAATAACATTGTCCAGGAGAATATTGGGCTAACCACTAATCCTAAATTTTGATGTTCTATGTCTCATATCTTGATCTGTTAACTTTGAAATATAGGTAAATGTGGTGTCATTTCTCCATGAGTCTCTCAGATGGGAAACTGAGATTTTTGTAGATATTTCAAATGGTAATCTTAAGGGAATCATTCCAGTCTTCTCCATGTCTAAGTCTGATCAGGAGATTTTCAGCCCTCTATCTAAAGTGGGGGAGTCTAAAGGAAGCAGATTAGATATTGTTTTTCATTTGGCATCTTAGACTCGTACATCACCTCAAATCACCAAACATATGTTCTTTTTTTACAGTAGAAGATTATCTTAACTTTTCCTGATAGTTTTAATGTATTCCAAAATAAAACAATTGGAAACCCTTAATTGCAACATAGACCTTCTCAGTTTAAACAGATAACCTCTGATTAAAACAATTTTCCTGCATACTCTCCCCCATGAAATAAACTTGCATCCAAAGACAATGCATAGAGGAAGAAGGGGTTATTTTTAGTTCTTACTGAAGAGGTCAACACAATCTGACTTTGCTTGTTCACTGGCTCCTTTAAAGACTATTACTAATAAAGTTTCTTTCTTCTTTAGATACACTTATTCTTTATTTATTAGTGCAGTGATAAAGGGGCGACAACTGCGATTTCACATTTGAGCTTTTCTTATATTGAAGTTAATTCGGGAGAAAGAACATGAGTGGATAAACTGTACTTGTATAGCACAGGCAGTGACGTCATTGAGGTACCCCAGCACTAGCCCAGTGTAGCAAGCAACTGCCCAGTCGGACTTAGGGAATTAATTAAAATACAGGTCACAAGGGCTTGTTTGCCACTTTTTCCCAATCCCGAATTACAGATGATTCTATACATTTTCCCGCTAGAAAAGGGGAATGACTTTCCTCCAAGTCTAGGTTGCGTAATACGGAGAACTTGCAATACATTGACAGAGGCTTGGGGCAGGACCAGGACGGGAACGTGCCTGGTAAAAAGAGATTTGAGAAAGACAGTGCCTAGATTAGACAGGCTTTGTGACTAATATACAGAACATTAAGGATAATACATTGATGAATGAAGGATCAGGGAAGCTAGTCAGAGAGCCAGAAATCTGGGCAAGAGGATGCAAGCCCAGAACTAAGCGACTTGCCATGTTCTGGAGCAACGGTAGGTGTCGCAGAGTATAGTTGGAGGAACCAAATTACTCAGAACTGCCATTGACTGGATTCAAAGAACTCAATGCTAGAACTGCATTTTGTCTTTTAGGACACAAACCAGACGGAAGTGTCAGAATTTACAAAATACTCTTAAGGTCTAGAAAGAGAAAGTCTAGAGTTCCATAACTTGGGATAAAAATGAAAATGTATTTGCCAAAGTGATCCCCAGTTTCTGGCCTAGCTCTACTTGACTTCATCAGAGGTGGGACTGTCTCCAGTCCCCGGAAAAGCACAGCAAAACGCCACTTTGGGCTGTACCTATTTACGAACATTTTTAACTTATTCCACATTTATCCCTAGTAATCCAAAACAATTGTCATCAGTATTCCGAATTTTCCACTGACGAGAAAACGCACTTCGTGTACACGTTAATTTCCAAGTTTCTACTATTCTCATGGTGTCACTCCGACTTTGACCAAGAATATGACGAAAAACGTGAATTCATTTCAGGCAATATTTATTGTCACATAACCCAATACATTTCGGGCATCCAGCCCTTCTTCGGGCGTCACTGTAAGTTATAAGAAAGCAACAAGATTACCATACTGTTAGTCCCTGCGGATACATTTTACATTGTCTAAACATGTCCGACCTTAATTTATCTTTAACTTCTCCTAAGAAAGACATTACAATTTTTTCTAAATAAATAAACACATGTTAACCCAAAAAAAGTACAGCCTCAGACTCGAACCCCTACTATTTGCACATTGTTATATGCTGCAGTAGCGCGCTAAGCCACCCCTTGCCCTAAAGACATCCGCCCTTCTTTTCAAACTTAGTTTCAACTTTTTGCAATACTCTGACAAAGTACGTGAAATCATGTTTTATGAACAGTATGAACTCTGTGTTATATACCATGAACATATAGCCAATAATCTAACAGAAAACAAACAGTAAATCTTATCTTTATCACATTTAAAACTAACGGTATTTAACCTAGGTGACATTTTCTAAGAATCATTAAAACAGTCCCATGTCCATTGCATTCATAAATAAACTGTTCTCCTAGTTTACACGTACCTGGTGTTCCAACATTAACAGCTACATTACCTCACTGCTGAAAAAAAGGAGGTCTTTAGGGCAAGGGGTGGCTTAGCGCGCTACTGCAGCATATAACAATGTGCAAATAGTAGGGGTTCGAGTCTGAGGCTGTACTTTTTTTGGGTTAACATGTGTTTATTTATTTAGAAAAAATTGTAATGTCTTTCTTAGGAGAAGTTAAAGATAAATTAAGGTCGGACATGTTTAGACAATGTAAAATGTATCCGCAGGGACTAACAGTATGGTAATCTTGTTGCTTTCTTATAACTTACAGTGACCCCCGAAGAAGGGCTGGATGCCCGAAATGCATTGGGTTATGTGACAATAAATATTGCCTGAAATGAATTCACGTTTTTCGTCATATTCTTGGTCAAAGTCGGAGTGACACCATGAGAATAGTAGAAACTTGGAAATTAACGTGTACACGAAGTGCGTTTTCTCGTCAGTGGAAAATTCGGAATACTGATGACAATTATTTTGGATTACTAGGGATAAATGTGGAATAAGTAAAAAATGTTCGTAAATAGGTACAGCCCAAAGTGGCGTTTTGCTGTGCTTTTCCGGGGACTGGAGACAGTCCCACCTCTGATGAAGTTAGTACCTTTGTGCTTAGGGCAAAGCACTATGGAAAATTGCACGCACCTAAGGATTAAAATGGTTTAAAAAGTACAACTTAAAAACTTTGCAAGAAGAGGTGTGCGTCCTACCTTCATAAACTAGCTCTACTTGAGACAGAGGAGAATCCAATGAGTCTGGTCACCATTGACCGGATGGAAGACAAATTTGTGCCCTCGAAGATAAGAATCTCTGCCTTGTCGGAGTTCAGTTTTAGATGGTTGGAATTCTTCTGGTAGATCATATTCTGTAAACAACGTGTAAAAAGTATCTTGCATAGACATTATGTCTGAAGTTGAATGAATGCAGGGTGGTACTGAGACCAAAAAATAGGTCCAGGCACCAAAGTGAAATTGACATATTAGCAAACGAGATAGCTAAAAACATGGGTACATTGCAAGTCAGTCCAGATTTACAGTTGTAAAGACACTGTATGAGTATTTTGCAAGGTATGGGAGACTGCATGCATTTGTGTTTGCTGCAGGCAATGTTTTGTGGTAAGATCATAGAAATCAACAGAAAAACCCAACCCTGATCATTAACCAGGCCCAAAACCTGCTAAAAAATGGCCCACACACTGATCTGTCAGACTAGCTCATCGGTCACAGCCTGATTGCCTTATATGCCAGTGTGACCCTGAATGAACGTTTATCTCCAGTTCGGTAGCATCGGCACAGGTAAATAAGGCCCATTCATGCTTCCTGATCAGTCAAGCAAGTGGGTTGTGTATACATTTTATAGTATATTTAATACATATTAGATTCTGGCGGCAATGATTGGCAAATCAATTGATTAACTAAAGTCCCTGCCCAAAAGCAGGAATTCATAGAAGGCAACATTAACTAATGCACACTTTAATCATTCAATATCTGATGAAGTTTCAGGTACCTGTGGAAACTTTGCCAGCACCATGTGTGTGGGAGGATTGTGACAGCATTCTGGAAAAACAATCTGCTAATATATTCTTAAATGCCTTCACATATTCAACGTCAAAGCTATATTCAAGCAGCGATAAAATCCACCTTGAATTTCTTGGAGTTACACTCCCTTCCAGTCCTTTGCCTCCTTGAAATAAGTGGACAAGCGGTTTATGATCAGTTCGAAGCTTAAATGGCAAACCCCAAACAAAGTATTTAAAATGTTTAATCCCCCAGTAGCATGCCAGTGACTTCTTCTCTGTTACAGAATATGATGTTTCTGCACCTTGCAATCTCCTGGACGCAAATCCTATAATCCTTTCTTCATCACTGATCACTTGCGTCAACTCAGCCCCAATTCCAATTGCACAGGCATCTCTCGTGATGAAAGTCTTAGCTTTGACATCAAAATGTCCAAGACTAGGTGTACAAAAAATGCCATCTTTGACTTCCTTGTATGCTTTATCACACACATCACACCACACAAAACTCATATCAGTTTTTATTAATATACGTAATGGTTCTACAATCTCAGTAAACCTTCTTACAAATTTCGAGCAATACTCCGCCAACCCCCAAACACCTTTAAGCTGTTCCTTATTTGTGGGAGTGGGAGCATTCTTGATTGCATCCAAAATGCTTTTCTGTGGTCTGATTCCCTCTCTAGATATCTCCTGCCTTAGATCATTTACACTATCTTTCCTTAATTGGCATTGGTTAGAAACCGTGAGCCACCTAGCCACCAAGGCATGGAACAATTTGCCCAAACACCTTAGGCAAATAACACAAGAAAAACCTTTTAGAAAGGCTCTGAAGACCTGGATCTTCAGCCTTCCCGACGACCTCACTAAAGCAGCCATCTAATCCCGCTCTGTCACCTACCGGCCATCAAGAACACTTAGCGCCAAGATGCTCCCTCCGGAGCGAATGCCGCGCTTTACAAATAACCCCACAAATACAAATACAAATACAAATCTGGGGGTCTCTAGTTGGCAGAGGTAGGTACCACTGTCCAAATAGGGACCCTTGCTTCTAGTCAGGGTAAGGAGGATATACTCTTTAGATAACTCCTGCTCACACCCTTGGTAGCTTGGCACGAGCAGTCAGGCTTATCAAAGACAATGTGTAAAATATTTGTACCAATACTCACAGTAACACAGTGAAAACACAACAAACTGACTCCACAACAGTTTAGAAAAATAAAGGTATTTAATCTAAACTAAACAAGACATAAACTACAAAAATACAACATACACAGTTCAAGAATATGGTTTCAAAATTGTTCTTAAGGTCGCGCTAAAATAATCCACAGTTGCGTCACGTTTTTGCCAACCGTACATTTAGATGCGACAAAAGTTCCAAGTAAAAGCTGCAGCATTGGAAAATGAGCGATGCGTTACTCCTGAGACCCCGGGGAGGCGATGCGACAATCCCGCTGGCCGCAGTGGGCGTATTGCTGTGACTCCGGTCTGTATGGGGAGGGATGTGATACCTTGTATGGATTCCAGGGCGCAGGTTCCGTAGGAAGCATCTCGCAAAAGTACGATGCGACGATCTCCGGGGCGGAGACGATCTCCCGTGCGGCGACGCATCGATCTTCTCCTCTCACTGCCTCTTGATGCGATGGCTCTGCTACGACTATCGCCACGACGTGATGCGGTCTGCAAGCAAGCAGTGCAACGATATCACCCAGTGATGACAGGCTCTGCGACGATACTCGCAGTGATGGTAATCTTCCCGCACCGGACTGGTGTGTTCCGCAAGCAAAGGAAGCGACCACTCTGGCAGCGGCAACAGGCGCTGCAACGATCTCGGCCTTCACAGCGGCGGGAATTTCCTCGCAATGACGGGGATGCGCTCCGCAAGCGAGTGATGCGTGAAAACTTGCAGAAAGTCTTTCGAATCTTGGTTTCCAGCCTCCCAACACAGGTACAACTTCCAGAGGCACCACAACTGGCCCAAGCACTCTAGAAGGACAGAACTCTCTCAGTAGAGTTCAGGGAAGCTGGGGTGAAGGCCTTTTGTTCCTGGGACTTCTTAACAGGGAGCCAGCTCTTCTCAGGCCCTTCGGAGAGTCTTTCAAGCAAGGGGACACAGCACAAAGCAAAGTCCTTCCCCTCTCCTTGGCAGCAAAGCAACTGCAGGTCAGTCTACAAGCTCACAGCAGGACAGTCTTCCTTCTTCAGTCTTCTAGCTTTCTCCTTGGCAGAGGTTCCTTCTTGATTCCAGGATGATGTAATTTTATGTAGTCTTGGGTCCTGTACTTATACCCCTAAAAGTCTTTGTTCCCTTTGTGCAGGAGGGCTCTGAGTCCGGTCTGAATCAGTTCTGGGTGTTCCTTGAGCCCTTTGCTTTCCTGGCTTCTCCTTTCCTTTCAGAGAGAGGGGCAGGGTCGTCAGTCGCTGAGCAGGAGGTGGAGCCAGCATTGTGGAAGGCAGGCACAGCCCTGTTCAGGCTATCCCCTCCCACCACTCTAGAAGCAGATGGAGCTATTCAGCCCAGGGATGGCCCACTCAGCCTCTGGGAGCCACCCAGCCCCTGCCACTCACAAACCAGAAAGTCAATTCACAAACAGGCCAAGGCACTCAGAAATGTCAGACAAGAGAACAGCAACTTTCTAAAAGTGCTTATTTCAAACACAGGATTTAAAAACCACCTTTTCTAAAAGATGTGTTATTAAATTCTGAGTTCAGGGATACCAGACTTTTATGTCCTATCTTGCTCCTATGGGAAGATATGCAGGTAACTATTGAGGCCAGCATTCCCCATGATAGCCTATGGGCAAGATAGCCTTACAATAGTGAAAAACTAAAAGGGCTGTAATTCACTACCAGAGCATGTCACCTGCACTAGTACATGCTCTACCTTTCACATACACTGCATCCTGCCCAATGGGGTACCTTGGGCCTTTCATAGGGGTGTCCAATGGCTACAGAAAGGGAAGGGTTAGGCCTGGTTAGTGGGGACACTGGTCAGGTTGAAATGTCAGTTCACAGACAGCATACAGTCACTGCGGGGGCCGGCCTGAGACACCATTTTAGGGCTACTCATGTGGGTGGCACAATCAGTGCTGCAGGCCCACTAGTAGCATTTGAATCACCAGCCCTGGCACACTCTGTGCACTTTACTAGGGACGTCTTGGCGATACAAATATGCCAATCATAGATAACCAATTACAATAACAACTTACACAGAGAACATATGCACTTTAGCACTGATCAGCAGTGGTAAAGTGCCTGGAGTCCTATTGCCAACAACCACGGATGAGGAAAAATAAAGTAGGAAGAAGCAAAAACGTTTGGGGATAACCCAGCAAAAAGGGCCATTTCCAACAGCATTTCTCTCTCTTTATGGTCAATCCATGTTCACGCATGTGATTCAAAACTTCATTCATCACCTTGTCATGATGGTCATGGTCTCTTCCAACAATCAGCACATCATCTTGAAAACAAAGAGAACCTTTTGCATCACTCTTTGAAACACCGCTGAGCAAACGCTAGAGGAAATGGCATTCTACGGTAGCGAAATGCCCCCAGCGGTGTTACAAATGATGTGAGATGCCTAGACTATTCACTGAGATCAATTTAGTGGTAGGCTGCAGACATATCAATTACGCTGAATATACTACCACCACCCATGGCAGTCAAAATTTCTGAAATGTTAGGTAGGGGTTGTCGGTCAACCCATATGTTTCTATTTAAGTCGCACAAGTCGATACACAAACACATTTTCTTCCCACCATCTTTTGGTGCGACAACAATGGGCGCCAACCATTATGAAGCTTCTATTGGTTCAATTATATTAAATTTCAACAACTTATTAAGTTCCTCTTGCAGGGGACCTCTCATAAGATGTGGTACAGACCTCACCTTATATAACAGGTGATGCATTCTTTTTAAGTATGATTTTGTGAGAGTTTTTTTAGCTTTTCCAATTCGTCAGAAAAAAGATCCGAATATTTCTCCATTATTAGCTAATCATAATTTTCAACATTGTGCACAACTATAGATTTTACAGGTTCAGTAGCATTAGGTTTCAACATGATACCTAGGACTTTTTGGTGACGCCATCCTAACAGGTTTGATCCTTGTTTGGTTAAATACACACGACCATACACTTTTTTACCTCAAACTCAATCACCATCCATTTAAGACCTAAGATGTCAATTGTCTTTCCCCCATAACCTACCGCCTTAATATCAGGAGCATCCCAATCTTACTCATTGCTCAATGCACCCCATGTCTTGGAATACATTTCCTTGGACAACAATGTATAGAGGCTACCAGAATCAAGTAACATTCTTACTCCTTTTGAGTTTAAATTGATGACACAATGCATTTATTCTAACCTATCCGTGCTTTCATCAATAACATCACTATTACCAACTTTGTCGCAATCCTACCCGCACATTTGGTGCTGGAATCTATGTGACCCGGTGCACTGCACCGCTAGCACCTGATAGGTCGTGCTCCAAAATTTGGAAGAGGCTTACTGGCTTGAAAAGACTCACTCCCTTTATCAGAATTCTTGCTTATAGGTTTAGATTGAGATTTGGCAATTGGTTTGATTACTTTGGTGTCCTCAACACACGCATATATGTCCGAACCCTTAGACAATACAGCTTTAGATTGGGAATCCTTAGCTGCAATTGAATCAGTGCATTTATCCATCTCTTTGATCCACATGTCAGTGTGTTCTAATCCTTTATTTATTTGTATGGCTTCCTCTAGAGTAGAATCTTTTACAAGTAATTTTTCTCGCACTCTCTTATTGTTCGTACACCTTACTATCTTGTCTCGTATGAGTGAAATTGCCAATTTTTCAAATGGACAAGTTAAAGACAAACCTCTTAACCGCATGCGTGCGGGCGGAATTCCGCTCGTACGCTGACTTTTTTAAAAGCGCACTTTACGTGACGAGCTGGGCTCGTCATGAGCGTGCGAGGAGGCTACCTCATGACGAGCCCAGCTCGTCATCAGCGTCGAAGGGGTTAAAGCAGCAACATAAGTTGCAATATCTTCATCCACCTTTTAGTCTAACATCTGCATGCTCATGTCATACACACTGCTAGGCTGACCATCACCAACCCCAAGTGAAACTTCAGGAAGGTTTTCGTATAAACGACCTCCCTCTACTCCTAAATGATGTAATGATATGGCTTGTTTTCATACAGGGCCATATTTGTCTGCACCTGTAGCTAATATATATGTTAAAAACAATTCTTCCACTCCTTCCACAGAACAACTGGCTCCTCAGGGTTTGGAAGGAAACCCTTGATCAGCCATTAGGACAACTAAATTATGATCACTAAAATGTTTTCTGAAAATCCAATACCATACAAATATGTAACACTTTGTCTGACACTTTTATGCAAGTCCCCCTATAAATAAAATAATGTTAGTTAGACAAAAAAATGAACTAACACAATAAATTAAAATAAAAACCTTGTCAAGTTGTTCTTTTCTTCAAATACAATAAAGCTAGCTTCTTTCTTCAACAGTCCTCCAACGTCGATAACTTCAAAGGAATACTTCATAAGATTGAGCTTAGTCTCTTTAAGTTTGTCGTATTTCCAATGTTGCTGTATCAAAATCCTCCCAAAGTTTTAAAATGGCCGCCACGCTGCATTCTTTTCACCCGTTTTGTAAAGGAAATTGGATCTGATGCGACGTGAAATGAACGTAGCTCTGATGGTACACTGGAAGAACGTCGAGACCTCGGGCTCAACTACGGTATGCTGGAAGAATGTCAGGACCCCAGGCTCGAATCCAACTAGCAGTGCGCCTTTCAAATCTGCGGTAGGATTCTAAGCTTACTTTTGATTTGTACAGTTCAACGATGGAAAAGTTAACAATAACGATGTTTACGCACAAAAGTCTTTGTTTGTACAACTTCTTGGCCACTGCACATTTAGCAAATCTAAAACGGATATCGCTGGGATTTCGAAATATTTACTTGATGTACGAAATCTCAGAAATTATCAGGCCACTAAATCTTTAGCTTACACATGCAAATCCCGGTGGACCACTTGAATTAAAACAGACATCGCTGGGCTTTTGAAATATTTAGTTCCATGACAAAATCGTTAACAATCATTTGTCCCAAAGCGTACTGACACTTCTAAAATTCATGCAGCAGTCGGAATGTTGAATTCGTACGAGGCGTTCACGCATGCAGCTAAAATATTCAGTTTTTAGAAGTTAACAGTCATGCCATAGATGATGTTGTTGACATCAAACAGTTATGCCATAGACAACGTTGTTGACATCACACAGTCATGCACAGACGATATTGTTGGCATCAAAATGTTAACGTAATAATTGTATCCTTGTGGATTAACAGCTCTCAGTTTCACAACATGCAGCTTAACAGCTCCCAGAATACTCTTCAGTCAATACCAAACAAATCCAATCAATTTACTCACGTTGTGGAGGATGATTTTCTCCAATAAATATAAATAATCCAAGGGTGGAGGTGCAACGGTAGTCTGCCCCTTGCGCAGATATATCTTCTGGTTTCCCTCGTCACCAATGTAAAGATGCTGTCGACACACTTGTAGAACAATCTTCTTTATTGAAAGTTAACAGCAGGCACCTCCAGCTTCATCCTCCATCAGCTTCACAGCTCTAACTATCCTGCTTTCAATCATAACATTCTCAGTGGGCAGGCGGTGGCAGGAGTTGGGGTACCAGACACTGCTCATCATGACCTGACCCAACATCAACAGGGTTAGTAACGGCCATGGTCTGGGAGGACGGGGGAGATGGGCACAATGGCACACATGCACAATTAAGCATAGCACAGTGCACACCCACAACGACTATGGATCATGTCCCTGATCTCCTTGGCATACAGCAGCACACATAGAAACAGCAAGTAGGCCCCCATCGACAATGTGCCTAAAGGGGGCCCTCCCCACACATATCTAATCTCACAACAAACCCATATACATGTGCTGAACCCAGCAAAGCTGCAGGTTCATGAGCCGCACTCACAATGCAAGTGACACTGCATGACGATTAGCATGGCTGCAGTCCAATCATCATGACATGGTGCACGCCACAACACTGATGTGGCTGACTGTGGACCACATTCGTAAAGGAGCAGGTCACACTCTCACACATCCACATTCACAAACAACCCTCGACGTCAACAAGACATCTGCGGACAAACCATGCCCAAGAGTCCCAACTCCCATTAAGAGCCCAATTTACCCAGGTCTGCAACATCTCAGCACTGTATGAGCACAGAAGTGAAAGGCACACCACCTGAAAGGGATTAGGGCCAGCAAAATCAGGGCTGCAGGGGCGACTTTCCCACAATGCAGCACACACGCATAAGAATCAGAGCACATCAACATTGACAACAATGTGGTACAAACCGCAACACTTTCACAACAAAACAGAGGACACAACTGCTGCTGCTTGTGTGTAGAAACTGGTCAATCACATTTGGCATAGCAGGAAATTGTGAGATGATAATGTACACGTACAACCTCACATCCCTGTCGGTGTATCAAAAAGGCATCTCCTCTCAAACAGTCAAAATGTACATTGGCATGCAGTCTGACTGTAAACGTGTCCAATGCAGGGACATATATGGAACACATTGTTAAACTGCATCTCCCCTTTACATTGCAGAGGGGGAATCAACACCTCCTGCAGAGCAGACTGTACATCTCTTCACTGATGATGAAGAGGGCTTCCACACCATCGACACCTATGCCCTCCAACAGCTCATGGACACCCTCAGCACCCCAACCCCAAGGAGAGGGGCAGCCCAGCTGCATCTAGGAGACCCCATGCCCTACACAGACTACACAGCAGAAAGCACCCACCACCACAGCTGTCTCCCAGGACCCCCACCACCAACACATGGCATTCCACCGCCATATGTTAGACGGCCAGAAGGAGATGCTGATCAGGTGCGGATGGGGTTCAACCTCATGGCAGCCAAACTAGATGCCATACGTGGGTATCTAAGTCTCATCAGGGACCACTTACAGTCCATAATGGACACCCACAGTCCACTCCATGCTCTCCAACAAGCCATGGCTGACATCGCTTGAGTCATGACTTTGAGACAAGAACAACTGTCTAGTCAGAGTGACTCGAGCGATGTCACCCACAAGTTGGGACACATTTGGAGGATCATGGAGAACATGGAGCAGATGCAGGTGGAAAGAATGGCTACACACCAGCGAGATGTAGCTGGGATCTTCCATGCCCTGCAGATCCTCATCATGGTATTACAACCACAAGGCCTGGCGCAGATGAATGCTGCTGCTACTACTCCATCCACATCTCTGACCCTAATGTGTCAGTGCCTCAGAGTGCGGCAGACAATCCACCTCCAGCCCATCATGTGGCACTGCCACACAGCACGGCAGGCAAAATACCACCACCCACATGTGAGGCAAATCACACATCAGAGGATGATGATGTGGATGATTCTGTCTTTGTGGTAAGAAGGAAGCGGTAGCATTCATGTCCGCCATATGGCCTGTTTCACCTTGTTTCTGCCCTCTGCATCATGCCCTGGAATAACACCTTCCACTGTCCCCCGATGCACTCTGCAACACTCACCTTGGGGGGCCCTTGACACGGACTGCCATATTTGGTTTGGTTACCAATGACACAGCAATCAGACTGCGGACTGAACTCTTCCTCTTCTGATGAACTTGTCAATCCCTAAAGGACTCTTTCTACCATCCACAGGGCAACAATGTAAAGTGAGGTTTGCATTGCCATGTACTGGTCCAGCTTCAACACTCCACTGAATGTGTTTAAAACATTCTGATTGACACACATGTGTCATATCTATGATCAAGCAAGTATGCGATTGAGGCTAGGCTTTTGGCTTATGCTGCGGCAACGAAGAAACACACACAACAGTTTGCATGTATGAGCCAGGACCCTGAGCGGTTCTGCACTCCTTTATTTATCCATTCGGGCGAGCCCGCCCTCCGGGTGCATGATACATTGCAACATTGACGATTAAGGTCCGGGTGGCACTGACTCTACAACAGAGACACACGCCATAGTTACTTTTGTGGCCAGCCCAGAACTGAACCACGCCCAGAGCCCAGAACTAAACTACGCACAGAGCCCTGGGCCATTTCTTCACTCCTCACACACCTGCGCGTGGGCCACCACCGTGGCTCTGGGATGTCGTGCACCTCGGAGTATGTCTCCAGACTTTCCACCCAGGCTTTCCAGTGGCCTGCCTAGGATGGGAGTGGCCCGTGACTGTGAAGGACTCCAGTGTCATTACCGAGGACATGCTGGTGGCTGCTGGAGGCGGACTTGTGGTTTAGCCCCATGGGACAATGACTTGCAGTGCACTGAGATAGACCCGCCTGAATAGTTGAGCGGGTGTGCAGCCTGTGATGATGCAGTAGGCCTGGAGGGCCAGACTGGAATGGATTTGTCTGAGACCTGCTGGACCACAGTGAAGGCTGAAGGGAGCAGTCAGCACACACAGAACTTTGCCGTGCAGTGCCGCAGGGTGTGCTGGGGGCCTGTTGCGCGGAAGCCAGCGATTAGCTGAGGAGGCTGCCAAGCTCACGGGCCTCGGGCTTGAAGATTGCACCGGCACATGGTGGGCCATCTCGGAGACACGCCGGTGGCGGCAGGTGAGCAGTGAGGCCTGAGTGCGCAGGGGAGGGCTATCAACGCTGGGCATCGGACAGGTCTGAGACCAGAGGGGCTGGGAAGTAGCAGGCCCACAGGATCGCGCAGGAAACACCGGTGATGACCAGGGCCTCATGGAAGGGGCGCTGCCCTGGCGGGTAAATTTGGCAGTTGAAGGTGGTCGGCCACTTGTGTGTAGCCCTCTGGTCAGGATATGGCAGACACAGAGACACACGCAGTTGTTACTTTGGTGACCATCCCAGAAGTGAACCATGCCCAGAGCCCCTAGCTATTTATTCACACTCCTACACTGGACTGGCGTACGCCAGCCCAGCCCAACACTCTTACGCTTACGGGGGGGACATAGCTACATTTCCAAGGTCTTCCCCACTGCCTGAGGTAACATGGTTGCATCCACTGTCCACAACACTACAAACACTAGCAGTATATGTCCACATGGACATGTCTGTACGCTGCATACTCAAGACTGTCCAGCACATAACCGCCACACTTGGCATTGTGTACATTCTTATTCATGGGTCACTTGCCTCTTTCGCACATTCTTGGTTCCCACCTCTCCCCACATTTTGCAGTTGTATGGCAGAGGGGCTATGCCTTTGTGGGTTGTTTGTCTACATGTATTACCCCTGTTACCAGAGTTACTTTTGTTGTCATGTCTGATAGGTGGGCATGTTGTTTGGCATGATGTATGTGATTTTGTTACGGGTGTATTCCCACAGTTGTGAGTGATATGATTGTGGAGTTGAGGTGTGTGGTGTGTTCCGTTGGGACTTACCAACGAGCCGTCCATTTCCATCGGTGCCATCCTGAAAGCGCTGGTTGATGATGAACTGTCGGAAGATGTAGGAATCATGCACACTGCCTGGGAAGTTGGCAACGACATTGGTGAACAGCCCCTGGGGGTCCACTATTGCCAGAACAATAAACAAGAGATGAGAGGTCAGAGAAGATGTGTGCTGTTCTGAAACTAAGAACTAAAAAGGATCATGAAACACCAAGAAATTACATGAGGCTGAAAACTCCCATCAGACCACCATTGTGGCGGAATATTATCACGTGGGATACGGATGGAAGATCCAAATCTCGCCCATCCCATCAAGTGATGGTGCAGAGATGGATTTCCGTGCTAGACCTCTAGCCACAGTGTATTTCAAGTAGGTACTGATGGTGTGCAATGCTGTGTGAAAGGTGAGTGATAAGGCTAAAAATAACTACTAGAACAGAAAATGTGTTTAATAGGCTCTGTTCTGGTGTCAAGATTAAAATAACGCCAAATAGTTTGAAAATATGACTATATAAAGGCGCAGTGCAGAGTGGTCGACATGTTTCAGCTAAATGGATTAATTTTATCCTGCTTTCTTCAGGACCGTGGTCTAATAGCAACTGCAGAGTAAGTGATAATGTGAAAGTGAAGCAAGGCAATATCAAATCAAAATATTCCTACCAGGAAATTGGGTCCCCAATGTAGACTGGTGGAAAACTGAGTAAATTGTCCTTTCCCAGCATTATGTGGGAAGTCACCTCACCTCACCCGGCACCCTCTCGGGAAATATGAGGCCCGCTCTGTCCGTCGGTACCTCTCGCCGGCTTCCGAGCCGTCCATTTCCATAGGTGCCATCCTGAAAGCGCTGGTTGATGATGGACTGTCGGAAGATGTAGGAATCATGCACACTGCCTGGGAAGTTGGCAACGACATTGGTGAACAGCCCCTGGTGGTCCACTATTGCCTGCATATTGATGGAATGTACGTGCTTTCTGTTGCGGTAATTGTGTGCAGTTTTGGCAGGGGGCACAAGTGGTACATGTGTGCAGTCAATTGCCCCCAACATGTGTGGGAAGCCAGCTATGGCGTAGAAGCCTTGATTGGTCTCCTGCTGCTGCTGCACAGTGTGGGGGAAGTGAAGGTGCTGGGTATCAAGCTGATGATGGCATCCAAAACAGGTGTGAGGAACTTGGATAGGGCTGGCAGTGACACTCCTCCGACTTTGTTGGTGGAAAGGTATCAGAGGCCAACAAGTGCAGCACAGTCAGCAGCTTTGTCTGCGGAGGGATGTTGGTTTGGTTGTCCACTGTGTTGGTACCATCAGCCTGTGGGCAATGTGGGTCAGGATGCGGAGGATGGTTGTCCTTTGGGGCCTGTAGTGGGCAATGACATCCTCTGGCGTTAAGTCTCTGAGGCTGGTGCGTTTACGGAAGGCACGCTGTCTTGTTCTGCACTGCCTCAGTGGTAGTCATGGGGGGGATCCAGGGGGTAGGGGCTGTCCTGGTGGTGGTGGGTGTTTTGGCCATCTTGGGTCTCCAAGCTGCATGATTAGTAGCTCCATGGCAACTGTTGGTCTTCAGATGTGGCTCTGGGCTGGGGACCCTTTCTACTGCAGGTTTTTGTCCTACTTAAGACCAGAAAAAAGCAGGTCTTGAGACCCTCCTGCTAACATGCCTTATTGCCTGCTTTTGGACTGCATCGACGTTCTGGCTGGTTGTTGAGAATATCAAGAAGCGGTGTTATCGTGAGTTTTTGGACGGGAACACCTACTGTACATATGATTAGGCTTAGTTGTCACTGTCAGCCTTGGCGATGTTTTTAGCGGCATATCGCAGGTAAACTGACTATGTCAGCTGTTAGCACAGGCTTGTGAATAGGGCGATAAATCTGTTGCCACTTTTGTGGTGGAAAAGTGCAGCTAAATCGGCGATGAGTCCTTGAGAATATGGCCCACTGTGTCTTCCAATCAGTGATCAGTTTGAGCCGGTGGCTGCAGGTGGGGCTCACTGGTACACATTTGAG
The DNA here is from genome assembly GCF_964261635.1 of Lissotriton helveticus. Taxonomy (NCBI): domain Eukaryota; kingdom Metazoa; phylum Chordata; class Amphibia; order Caudata; family Salamandridae; genus Lissotriton; species Lissotriton helveticus. The sequence continues at coordinate 1,176,353,407 of NC_136072.1, read as the reverse complement.
GGATTGGCACTTACTTTTCCTCGTATGACTTTCACCCAGAGCAAGAGAGTCAAAAAAACAAAGGGACGAGGAACCGAAAGATGGGAAAACAGTGGCAAAGGGAGAATGAAGGTAGGAAAAACAATCTGCAACAGTGAAAAAAAGAAGGGTGAGTGTAGGGTGGTAGAAGTACAAGGCATGAGGTAGAATCAACACCACACAATCTTGGTATTGGGCAATTCTGGCATTCATCAGCACTGGATTCTGAAAAACACCTTTGTCACCGATGCTTATTGTTGTACAAGGAAAGCAGTGCGCTCAATGCACCTTAAATCAATTGGAAATATCAACACATGCTTTTCATTGAGGAATACATTTCCAACAGGGCATAGTGCACTAACAACGCACACTCATAACTCGGCTAGGAGCGTTAAAGAACAACCAGCCAGTGTTTGGCCCAAGGTCCTGCCTATGATGAGCTGCGGTTGATTAAACAAAGGCCTTTTAATAACAATGATTGTGCTCAAGGCTCTTTGTGGTGCACACGGATTGACTTTAGATACATACACTCCAGTGTTTCCTACTTGTGCAATTGTGATTGGATCTATTTATAACAATTTATGCATTTGAAATCTATTTACTTCTTCACAGATAAGGTGTGAGAAAAAGTTCACCAATGAGAATGGAGCTTGTCTGATATAAGAGCCAGAATAAATTCCCTCTCCCTAGTCTAACTCATGTATATATTTTGTCTTTTGGAGCCTGGAATATATTTCATATGGGTCCAATTCAAACATTTACAACTGTGCATTGTTACTGTCATGGGTGAGTTGCACCAGAATCATAACCAGAATCCTCTTTATGTGGCTGTGAGCAGCCATAGAAGTGTTCAGAACCTGCACAAATTGCAATAGAACACATACATCATCAGAAGGAATCAAATACACACAAATAAAATTCTTAAACTCATCATGTTAGAATACTATGAGATAAAAAGCATTCTGGATGAGACAGTGGCCTAATGCAAATTAATAATCTGCTGGGTAAACAAATAAATTAATCTAAAAGCATCAACCTCCTGGAGCGAACAGCAGCTTGAAGAAATAAGGTCACATATCCACACATTGCATCATCTGGCAGTGCTAATAAAAAATTATAAGCTTTTACTGGATAAGTGTGGCTCAATGGTTAGAGCGGCAGACCCTGATACAGAGGTCTGTCCCGGGACCAGGGTTCAATTCCCGCCTCGGCGGCTCTTGGACTCAATCTCCCCGGACCTGATAATTCTCGCCTCGGTGCCTAGTCTAATCATGGGTCCCACTCTGTGACTCTGGGCAATAGCTTGCTTAATCTCCACAACGGCCCCAGCAGCGCTTGGATTCCTGTCTTCACCTTAGGGGTGCCCAGGAGTGGAAATTTCACATGGAAAAGCCAGGAAGGGTTCCACAGCGGTATGAGTGCAGCGCTGGGATGCCCCGTCGCATGGGCAGCTGTGCGCTTTACAAATACAACACATTTACATTTACATTTTAAGTAGAGTTACAAAATAATGAGGTTAACCCAGCAGGTCACTGGGACCTGGGTGAATTGCGGTACGATAAATAAAGGCCCAGAAACACTGGAATGTTGGAGCTCTAGGCTTATATAAGCCATTATAAGTTCGGAGCACTCTATTGTTTTCAATGGAGCTACCAACATTCCAAGTTCTAATTAATCATATTGACCACATAGTACATCAAGTTCAAAGCGCAGAACATTGGTCAAAACAATTTATGCATAGGTGCCCCAAAGGAACAGAATTACCCCACACTTCCCCTGGGTTGAAACGTCGACAGCCCTATGTCTTTCGTACTGAAAATGGACAACAGTGATTAATTCACCTTGTCCACCTTTGTCTTTGCAAATCATTTAGCCTTGAATAAGGCTGGACAGGCCTTTATTAAACATTTGGACATACACATTGTCCACCGCCCTCCACCCCTCACTTTTGCACCTATGCACTAAATTGTTTTGACCAATGTACATCGCTTTGGACATGATGTACTATATGTTCAATATGATTAAATATTGTGAATGTGCATAAATAGTATCTGCAATTAATTTGTCAGGTGATGTTTGATAAACTTGTAAGCAGAGCATCAAATTCCTAAGCCTCAAATAAGGTGCAAGAAATTCTGTGGTGTGGCTTTTATAATATTCGCAAAAAAGAGAAAATATATCATGGCTTGTTTTGGTGTGTTGCACATATATGACAAATAAGCACTTAATGGTGGTACGCAGCTATCAACTTAAACTTATGCACAATGTACACATTATATAAGATGAGCATAGGAATATATGGGAGTCCTCCAATCGCACATTTTCACTAATTGTTTATACATCTGCACACCATACAAAAAGAAGACCTGGAAAGGATTTGATTCCTGTAACTAGGCAGAGCCTTATATGGATGTTAGAGCGTGAGAAGGTGCACACTATCCCTGCCAGTAACTCTCATAAAGAGGAAGATTCTGTGAGGAAGTAAGAAGGATCACAAGACCATGCCCCCCTGCCCACTCATCCAACCTTAGATCTAACCTCATTTGTTTTATCTCCTTGAGTGAGTGAAGGTGAACAGCAAGAACCTAACCATGGGCAATAAACTCCTCTCCTCTAGCAGAGGTTGCGGAGATATGGTAACTACGCATTTCATTAAAAACACGGAATTTAAGCAATAATTCTGACTCTGCTACGTAGTGGAGTTAGCTACTGCACCCGCAACCCATTGATAAAACAAATTTACATTTACATGCTAAAAAGCATATAACCAATTGACAAAAGTGAACTTTGAAAAATTCCTAGCAATGAGAGAGGTGATGATTTTGGGGTCACCCCTAACCTATGGGGAGGGCAAGCAGATGCCTTGAACACAAAGAGCATATCATGCTGACCGAGTTGGTGGTGGTGGTGGTGGTCACATCCTCCTAGGACCACCCCAAGCAAAGTTATGGGCAAAATTACAATACCAACCAAAGGCCCAGCAAAGCATTATGGGGTGAGAGGTATTTAAGCTTGAATTCTTTCTTTGGACCTACAAGTCGGTCAATGAAGTACAACCCTATGTTATGTTTTCTCACCTCATCCTCCCCTGGCTCTGCTGCATAAATGGCCCCAAAAAGGAGACCCACTCCTGCCCTGGTATAGCAATTGTGATAAAGGGCTCATTAGCTGCCTTTCAAAAGGGCCTGTTCAAAACACCCACGATCTCTCTTAAAACTAGCTTCCTATATTTGGTGCGGGGGAAATTGAATAATCTTTATATACATTCCCTGTAAAAGTCTGGGTATACTAGTATTGTTTTTAGGTCGGGCATTCACGACCTCTTGTATATACTTAAGTATATACTTATATATGTATTGTCTTTGTGGGCTCTGGAGATCATCCTAGGACTTATTGGCTTCCACTTCGGGACTTTTTTTTGTGGTCAACTTCCTCTCTTTAACTTTCTTGATAGAAAACGACCAGTAGAGGTCAGTAAAATACCATAATTGCTTTCTGCTTGTCCAACTGCCTCTATTGAACTGTCTTGATAGAAAACGACGAGTAGAGGTCAGTAAATACCAGAATTGCTTTCTGCTTAGGGACTTTCTTTTGTACATTTTTCTGGCAACTGCCTGTATTTAACTTTCTTGATAGAAAACGACCAGTAGAGGTCAGTAAAATACCATAATTGCTTTCTGCTTGTCCAACTGCCTCTATTGAACTCTCTTGATAGAAAACGACGAGTAGAGGTCAGTAAATACCAGAATTGCTTTCTGCTTAGGGACTTTCTTTTGTACATTTTTCTGGCAACTGCCTGTATTTAACTTTCTTGATAGAAAACGACCAGCAGAGGTCAGTAAAATACCATAATCACTTTAGCATTCTCTAGATTCCAGTCCATAGAAATTGTCTTCCACAAGCACCCGTAGACAATAATATTTTTTTCAGATCTTGTATTTTCAGTGATATGACCACCGAAGGCCCTGCTTTTATTTTAAAAACAGAGCTTTGGAATATATCCTTTCCCTCTGAAAGGCAATATTTCTCTCCATGTGTTCCCATACCTGGCGTGTCACGTGATTTGGTGCTTACTTTCCCTCCATGTTAAATAACAGTAGATGTTTCAGCACCCAGGCTAACGTGCTGCATTGCTAAATACATATAAGGTCCCAAAGGCGAGACCGATTGCATTGCAAATGCTTGTTAAAAGTGGCCTTCGGGGTACAGGTGACAGGGAGTTCAATGGCCCCTTACCAATGAATGTTAATTGTCTGCCCAATGCCGGATGATGATTCGTTGAGTGAGGCGTCTGTGTTGGTCTCACTGTCCTTTTGTTATTTTATGCATGGCCATGGCTGGTGGCGCAGGAGGTTTAATCCTGCGCCGTCTCATCCATGGTATTGGACTTTAAAGGGGGAATATCAGACTGATATCTGGGACCTTTGACTACCTCCAAAATAGCAGCTCAAATAGATGGGATGGAAGTGAGCAGGTCTAGGGTGGAAGAGAACAAGCAGGGATGGTAACTAGTGGAAGGGTCTCTTTGGACTCACTGAACTGTTTAGTTTAGCGCCTTTAGTATAGTATCAATTGTAACAGCATGAACTGCTAACGTATTGAGCAAATCCAACTGAAGCTCTAATTTGTCAGAGTGGAATTTAAGGCCAGTGGACATCACTTCCATATTACATAAAAGAGAGGCCCAAAGTGGTGACATCGCCCAATCAGGATTGCTGGTATTGATAGGTGACCTGTCCCTTTCACTTTCTGCCACTGCTTTAAGAAATTCCTCCCTAATGGGTGGGGACAGAGGAGGAATGGGGATATAATCCAGATATTATCATGAAGCTGGTCGTTGTAAAATAGATTTAAGAAAACATGGGTCGGTAGCTCGGTGAGAAAAGGTGGTTTCACAATCAATCAATCTCGGTATTGTAAATGTGCTACTCACCTCAGGGGGTCTCAAGGTACTGATGGGGGGGGGGGGTCAGCAGATCTGTTTAGCCAATGAGCCAGGTCTTGAGAGTCTTCCTGAAGGTGTTCAGGAAGGGGGCGCGTCTGATGTCTGCCAGGACCTCGTTCCAGGTCTTGGCCGCAATGTGGGAGAAGTATCTTCCACCTGCTCTGGCTCTGAGGATGCGCGGGGTTTCAGCCAGTTCGAGGTTTCTTTTAGGTATGCCGAAGTTGATTCTGTTGTTGAGGTATTCGGGTCCGGTATTGTGCAGGTGTTTGTAGGCAAGGGTGAGGATTTTGAAGGGGATTCTTTTCTCCACGGGGAGCCAGGGGAGTCGTTGTAAGTGTTGGCTGGTGTGTTCATGCAGGGGGATGCCAAGGACAAGTCCGGCGGCGGTGTTCTGTGTCATCTGGAGTTTGCAGAGTAGGGACTTGTTTGTGTCGGCATAGAGCGCATTTCCATAGTCAAGTCTGCTGCTGATTAGTCTGTTGGGGACTGTCTTCCTTGACTCAGGGGGGATCCACTTGAAAGTCTTGCGGAGGGTGCAGAGGGTCTTGAAGCAGCTGGAGATGAAAGTGTTGACCTGTCAGTTCATAGTGAGGGATGAGTCCAGTACGAATTTATCCCATGGCAGAATGCTCTAACATGAGGAATTAAATTGAGATCGTTTGAACACTATGTCTGTTACCAACAGTATCCTGCTCTGTCCCGTTTTGGGTGCAGTAGTCAATAATTGCCTTATTTCCTTGGTAATGTTTTGTCCTATACCTCCTTATTAGAGGATATCTTTTCTTCGGTCTCGACCTTGAATTTTGCTTTTCAGTGCTGGGGCCTCGTTTATGTAATTTTATTGTGAGTCTCGGAGTTAGTGTAGTGAAGTATTTCATCTATCTCTATTACGGCACCGTCTAGCGCTGCCTTGCCTACCCCTCTAACACAGTCCTCTGTCTAGCATCATGATTGCGCAGACGCATTATCGGCCCCCAGGTGTTCGCTATCTAATTTGAGCGGGGTTACGGCATATTTAAATCTCTCCTTCCGTCTGACATCTCGCATGATCTGGCCCGTGAGTTGGATACTGAGGTCTAGACGTACGAGGGACGCGCTAATTTTAGCTGGTAAGGATCTATAATCTGGACTCCGTCTATAGGAATTGTGCTGCTGAGTCTCCGCTTTGCTCTATCCCTGATTTTGTCTTGTTTTTTTTGTAATCCTTTAGCCCATCGATTGGATGTACCCACGCTTATTAATCCCGACCTTCTCATCAAAATACCTGTACTACGGTGCTAAGAAGCCCGCCCCGGGCTCGTACCCGGCTCGGTAGGTAGTGATCCCTGTGCCCTGATTATTCTCTGTGTGATCGAGTTTAATTGTAACAATGATGGCCTTCCTACACAGTTATTGATATATAATTTTTTTCGCTCTGCCCCCTCTAGACCGGGAGGTGTATCTATTCGTGATTGCCTGGAAGAGCCTATTTGTGGACACAAATTTCTGTTAGGTGATATTTTTATTCCTGACTTACATCTCGTCCAAATTCACCTTCGCGTTTATTTTGGTGAGTGCAACGTCGGTCTAGTGTGTAGTTACTCTAACGTGAATGGCCCTCCTTGGAGGTAACAGATAGAATTTTATACTTCAATACACCTAGATAGGAGCCAGACTTTCGATATAGGCTAGGCCAACTATTTGGAATAGGACACTTTGGCTCAGGCTTATCACCCCTTTATTGATATCTCTCGTGACTTTGGAAGTACATAGGAGCATCTGTGTCTTCAATTCCGGTATAGGACATCTGCTCTATTAACTAATTCTTTTGTTTTTTAGAGTGTCTTCAAGTCGTAGGGGCTACTCCCTGCCCCTGAACCTTTCCATCCACGCTCTACCGTGTCTGTAGATAGGGGTATGTTACAGTACTCTTCTTTTTGAGTTTTCTCCTTGGAATTGGGACTTATCAGCTTACTGAATTTCTATCATGTCTCTGATTGCATGGTGTCTATTATGTCTCTGATTGCATGGTGTCAGCCAGTTGCATCTTTTTCTTTAAAGTATTGTTTCCTTTATAAAGGGTTTGAAGGTCTTTTCCTTTTGCTCGGGATCATATCTGGACATTTTATGGTTTACCCTCTCTCTTTGTCTTTCACTTTGCACATGATTTCCTGTACCTTAGGAAACCACTACCTGCGCATGGTCCTAATATGGTGTTTCTCATACATTCTATTCTCTTAAACCTTTGCTATAATCTCTCATTTTTCCTATTTTGGTTCCTCCTATTCCAGCAATTTTTATCATAATAAATGGCCATATTTATGGTGTGTCTTACTGTCCCCGCAGATATTGTCTTCAGACTGAACATTACGATTTGAAGCGGCAGCCCTGAATCTAACTGTCTACATTCATTGTATTGATTATTTTGTTCTGATTAGTTACAGAAGAGATTATTTAAAATTAATTGCGCCCTGACGAAGGATTGGCAAATATCGGTCCTGTTCCGAAACGCGCGTCGGCGCTCTGTTCTGTTTTGTTTCCTGCTTAATTTGTGCTAATTGTTTTCCATGGTGTATATATATATATTTTATTAACTGTCTGTATATATTGTGAATTGGTATGACTGATGATGGTTTGGATGGGTGTGATTGGTGGTTGCTATGAGGGTATGAGAGGGTTGTGTCGCATACAACTTGATATGTAAATAGATTTTGTACATACATTTATGTCATTATGATTGTTGAATCTATGAATGAAAATGTCAAAAAATAATAATAAATAGATATGTTTTCCAAATAATTTCTCTCTGTGTGGGATTGTGACACTCTTTATAGATTAGAGCTTATGCCTCCAATATATATCTATATTTAGGGGGGGTTTTCCTGTGTTTATGATTACTGTTTTTTTTCCCTGCCTCCTCCCCTAATATCTGAATCCAGGGACCCTTGTGTGTTTTTGATTGAGTCCAGTACAATGCCAATGTTTTTGCTGTGGTCCGTGGGGTCGGTGGGCTTCTGAGGGTGGTCATCCACCAGGTGTTGTCGCATGCTGAGGGGGTGTTTCCAAGGACAAGGACTTCTTTTTTATCAGCGTTGAGTTTTAAGCAGCTGTTGGTCATCCAGAGTGTGACATCCTGCATCCCTTTCTGGAAGTTTAGTTTGGCAGTGGTGGGGTCTTTGGTGAGGGAGAGGATGAGTTGGGTGTCATCAGCATCTGATACGATGTTGAGGCCATGTTGTCGGCGAGGGGGGCCATGTAGACGTTGAAGAGGGTCGGGCTCAGTGATGACCCCTGTGGGGCTCTGTAGGTGATATTGGTGGGATTGGAGAGGAAGGGTGACAGTCTGATTCTTTGGCTTCTTCCGGTGAGGAATGATCAGATCCAGTCTAGGACTGTTCCTCGTAAGCCGTTGTCGTGTAGTCTGGCGATGAGTGTGCGGTGGCAGACGGTGTTGAAGGCTGCTGATAGGTTGAGTAGGATGAGAGCTGAGGAGTGGCCTTGGTCCACGAGGGTGCGGATGTGGTCAGTGGCGAGAAATAGGGTGGTCTCTGTGCTGTCGTTGCTTCGAAATTCGGATTGGGACAGGTTGAGGACAGCGTTGTGTTAGTTGAATTGTGTCAGTTCCCTATTGACTATTTTCTCTGCGACTTTAGCCGCGAAGGGGAGGAGCGAGATGGGCGGGTAGTACTTGAGGTCAGTGGTCTCGGCTATGGGCTTCTTGAGCAGGGGCCAGACTTCTGCACGTTTCCAGTTATCTGGTAAGGCGCCTGTTTCGAAGGTGGTGTTGATGGTGCGTTGTAGTTCGGGTGCGATGGTGGTGGTGTTTCTCCAGTTTTTCGCCAGGCATCTCAAGGTGCGTCTGGCTTCTTGGAGATCGGTGGTGAACTAGGTTGCTTCCTAGCACGCTATTTGTTGGTGTTGTGTAGCGAGGCAAACTTGTCTGCGCAGTTGGAGATCCAAGTGTGGAATTCTCTGGCTGCGACATTGGCCTTTGATGCCGAGGTGTGGTTGTCTCAGGTGAGGGTGAAGTTGAGTTGCTCGTCGGTTCCTTCTTGCTCCAGTTCCTTCGTGGTGGGCGTGGGGCTGGTTTGGGTGCCCTGGATATGTCGACGGTGAAGTGTGCGCAGTGGTGGTCGGTCCATGGGGGTTTCGTTGTGTGGTTGAAGTGGATGCTGTTTCCTGTTGCGAAGATGGGGTTGAGGGTGAGACCTGCCCTGTGGGTCGGAGTGGTGATGAGTTGTTTGAGTCCGATGTTGGAGAGGTTGTCACGAAGGGCGGTGGAGTTGGGGTCACTGGGGTTGTCGAGGTGGAAGTTCAGGTCTCCGAGGAGTATGTAGTTCATTGAGGTTATGGTGAGGGGTGCGATGAGGTCAGTGATGGTGGCGGCGAAGGGGGCCCGGGACCGGGCAGTCTATAGATGAGAGTTCCGCGGAGCGTGGAGTTGGGGCTGGTCTTGATCTGGAAGTGCAGGTGTTCGGCGGAGGGGGGAGTTTCGCTGGAGGTGGTGAGGTGGAGGGTGCTCTTGTAGGTGATGTCGAGGCCCCCTCCAGGGTGGTTGGGCAGTCTTTCTTCTGGATCTTGTATCCTTCTGGGATGGCGGTGTTGATGTCTGGGCCGGAGGAGGCATTGGTCCAGGTCTCTGTGAAGAAGGCAATGTCTGGCGAGAGAGCCTCAAGTAGGTTCCAGTTCTCCATGGCGTGTTTGTTCACGGTGTGCACAAGAGACAGCTTTATAGGGCTGAGCATGTTTGTAGTCCGCTATGATCCCCTCTTATTAATCCATCTCAGCTCAGGCAGCCCAAAAAGACTAAGGAGGATTGATTCCATCTCCTGTAAGATTAGAGAATCTGCTGGCTCATTCACATCTACTTCCACCATCTTTAGATGCCGTCCTAGTAGCGACATTGTTAGCACTGTTGGCAGTATTGGTGCTATACTGAGCTAGGAGCTTACTCAAACAAGTTTGCATAGCAAAAAGTGGGCCTCATTTTCATAGAATCTGCTTCGACCCCCCCACAAGGTTCATTTCTTGCACTTGATTTAGGGAATTTGCCAACGTGTGGACCTGATGAACCTCATAAATATACAACAGCTTGTGCTGTGACAACTATCCTATTTTCTAGACTGACCCTGTCCATCAAGAGCTCATTGAATTTCCTGGATCACTTATTTGCTTCAAGTAGCAGGCCTTAAGGTTGGTATAAGGGGGTCTCCCCAATGTTAATAACAGGGTTCATAAAGTCCATGATTTTTACTTTCTTTGCAACATTCGAAACATCACTCGATATTTCTTATAGCGGTGCGCCACTTAGGGCCCCAACTCCCTCGGCTCCACTTTGACATTAACTTTATTATTGCCTTTATTTTTTATTAGATTTTTGCGGCTCTAATTTTGTCTGCTCTCTGGATTGACAGCCCCTGGAATCTTGACCAATTTCATGGTTCTCTTTGTCTCTGACGCTTGTTGTTTTTCCAATAGAACTCCAGCCACCCCTGTTAGTATGACCTGGTGAGACCTCAGGAGTACCTCCACCAGGCCACGTGCAGGTGAGAATGGCTGCTCCTGTCCCCTGTCAGTCCACTTTTCCACCTGAATTAAATGATGGACAGCGCGAGACTAAAAGCTGCTTAGTACTTAATGGACCAAACTTTCTTAAAATTAAAAGCTAAGCAGCCTCCCAGGAAGTCACACCTCCACAGTCCTACGAACGAGTAACAATGGGCCACAGATCTGTGAGACGATTAGTCAATGGGTCTGTAAATAGGGGGATCGGCGGCTGGAGGCGGCTGAAGGAGGCTAAGGGTTTCTCAGGGCCTCTGGGAACTGATTGTCAATTTCTAGGGGCTGTAGCCGGTCCGTATTGGACTACATCGGTCAATATCGATCTATACCAGTCTGAGTCAGTTGTACAACTGGCAAGGTCCAAAGAATCGTGGCAGGCACGGGAAGCACAAGTGGCATAGGAGGCGATTGGGCAACCAGGCAGCTTTCAGAAGATTCGACTGTGAGAAGGCCACAGGGGCGCCAACAGTGCTACAGTACAAGTGTGTCCAGACAACATGCATGCCTCACCTCCTTCCGCAGGATCCTAATATCCCATTGTCCAGCTAGATTCCTCTTCTCGGCAGGGGCGTAACAAACGCCCCTGCTGCCCCCATTAAGTAAATGAAGGGGGCCCGGCCCCCTCAGCTCTTCGGTGAGAGCTGTGAGAGAGGCTTGTGCCGAAGCAAGCCTCTCTCCCTCTAAAGCAGGTGCTGCAGCCTGCTCTGAGCCCCTTGCCCCCCCTGACTGAAGAGAAGCAATGTTTCAACTGACATTGTATCTCTTCAGTGAGAGCCAGGAGCCAGGCCCGGAACAAGGGTGGGGGTAGGGGCCCTAAAGACAGCCTTCCCCACAGGGCTCTGCTCCTCCGAGACGTATCAGCTACTCCCACTTCCCACCAGTGCCAGTCTCACAATGTCACCAGTGCCAGCTCCTCCCACTTCCCACATGTGCCAGCCACTCACTCTGCCACCAGTGCCAGCCTCTCACACTGCCACCAGTGACTGCCGCTCACTCTGCCACCAGTGCCAGCCTCTCACTCTGCCACCAGTGCCAGCCTCTCAAACTGCCACCAGTGCCAGCTTCAGCCACTGCCCACCAGTGCCAGCTTCAGCCACTGCCCACCCATGTCAGCTTCTCACACTGCCACCAGTGCCAGCCCCTCCCACGTCCCACCAGTGCCAGCCACTCACTCTGCATCAGTGCCAGCCTCTCACACTCCCACCAGTGCCAGCCTCTCACTCTGCCACCAGTGCCAGCCTCTCACACTGCCACCAGTGCCTGCACCTCAGTATGCCACCAGTGCCAGCCTCTCAATCGGCCACCAGTGCCAGCCCCTCACACTGCCACCAGTGCCAGCTTCTCACTCTGCACCAGTGCCAGCCTCTCACTCTCCACCAGTGCCTGCCTCTCACACTCCCACAAGTGCCAGCTGCTCACTCTGCACCAGTGCCAGCCTCTCACATTCCCACCATTGGCAGTCTCCTACTTTACCACCAGTGCCAACCTCTCACTCTGCCACCAGTGCCAGCCTCTTACTCTGCCACCAGTGCCAGCCTCTCACACTGCCACCAGTGCCAGCCTCTCACACTGCCACCAGTGCCTGCCACTCACACTGCCACCAGTGCCTGCCGCTCACTCTGCCACCAGTGCCAGCCTCTCACTCTACCACCAGTGCCACCCTCTCACACTGCCACCAGTGCCAGCCTCTCACTCTGCCACCAGTGCCAGCCTCTCACTCTGCCACCAGTGCCAGCCTCTCACTCTACCACCATTGCGGGCACTCACTCTGCCACCAGTGCCAGCCTCTCACTCTGCCACCAGTGCCAGCTTCAGCCACTAACTACCAGTGCCATGTTCTCACACTGCCACCTGTGGCAGCTGAGCTCCTCCGACTACCCACCAGTGCCAGCTTCGGTCACTTCCCACTTGTGCCAGCCTCACACTCTCCCACCAGTGACAGCCTCTTACACCACCAGTGCCAGCTGCTCACACTGCCCATGTTTGCTACACTCCTGCCCAGTGCCAGTTCCTATACAGTGAGGCCACCTATACCACACTGTGCACCAATGCCCAGCAGTGCCAGCTCCGTGCACTGCCCTCGTGTGTACGTCAGTCCCCCTCAGGTAGTTGATGGAAAGGTTTAGACTCCTTGGCCAGCACTAATATTTGTTCACTGTCTCGCAGCTTATCTTTTTTAGCCTTCGTTTTCACATGAAATCCCCTTAACTCCGTGCCCAGAATTCATTTGAAAAGGTACAGTCAAAGCGCTATAACTTAAGATGCCTACTTCATTCCATAAACTTCTCACTACACAAAAGCCAAAGCAATTATCTCCATTAAGTAGGCACAATTAGGCACACGGCTGTGAAATTCATTGGGGCCTCTTCGCAAAGGTAAGTTTACACATGTACATTTACTCAGGGCACAAGTCCTAAAAAAAGAAGTGGGGGGGTGCTGTCGTCACGACAGGAAGTGACGTCACGAAAGGTGGCTTGCACCATCAGACTTATTGCCTCCCCTTGCTCACCCCTTAGATGCGATTGCATCAGAGAAGCCAGCGTGAGAGCAGCGTTCTGAATGAGCTCCGATCTCGCACCAGAGAGGCCAAAAAGTGAATGTGTGGCTCCATTTGCTCCAGTTATCGAGATCTCCGTAAAATAATAGGGTGGACGCCGTCCACCCGCGTGGTACACCGACTCGAGCCCTGCATTTACTCCTGTAAACCCCTGCACCTTGGTGTAAATCTAAACCTTTTTGCCATCCAACATTTCCTACTGTAGATTTACACCTAAGTGTAAACTTTCATGTTTCCACCCACTAGTGGACTTTCCTTCTATAGGATTTATGAGTCTAAAATAACTACTAGTAACTTTTCACTCTTAGGTAGTGATTTCCACCACTGTAGTGGAGATCTCCCTATGAGGAAGTATAGGGAAATTATTAAAGCTTATTTTTTAATAAAAAAAATGAAAATAGTGAAATATAAAATATAAATGTAAATTCATTTAGGATATTTATAATAAATCTAGACGTAATAAAATAAAATGTTGCAGCTGGAGAGACAGTGGAGAGAGAGTGGAGAGAGACAATGGAGAGAGAGTGGAGAGAGTGGAGAGAGAGAGTGGAGAGAGAGAGAGTGGAGAGAGAGACTGGAGAGGGAGTAGAGAGAGTGGAGGGAGACAGTGGAGAGAGAGAGAGTGGAGAGAGTAGAGAGAGAGAGAGACAGTGGAGGGAGAGTAGAGAGAGAGTGGAGAGAGAGTGGAGAGAGAGAGTGGAGAGAGAGAATGGAGAGAGAGAGTGGAGAGAGAGAGTGGAGAGAGAGTGGAGAGAGAGAGAGTGGAGAGAAAGAGTGGAGAGAGAGTGGAGAGAGAGTGGAGGGAGACAGTGGAGAGAGAGACAGTGGAGAGAGAGAAAGTGGTGAGAGAGTAGAGAGAGAGTGGAGATAGACTGTGGAGAGAAAGAGAGTGGAGAGAGCGTGGAGAGACAGTGGAGAGAGTGAGCAAGAGAGAGTGGAGAGAGAGAAAGAGTAGAGAGAGAGAGTGGAGAGAGAGAGTGGAGAGAGAGTGGATAGAGAGAGTGGAGAGAGACAGTAGAGAGAGAGAGTGGAGAGAGAGAGTGGAGAGAGAGTGGAGAGAGAGAGAGTGGAGAGAGAGAGAGTGGAGAGAGTGGAGAGAGTGGAGAGAGATTGGAGAGAGTGGAGAGAGATTGGAGAGAGAGAGGAGAGAGAGAGAGTGGAGAGAGAGAGAGTGGAGAGAGAATAGATAGAGAGTGGAGAGAGAGTGGAGGGACAGTGGAGAGACAGTGGAGAGAGGCAGTGGAGAGAGAGAGAAAGTGGAGAGAGAGTAGAGAGAGAGAGAAGGCAGAGAGGGTAGAGAGAGAGCGTGGAGAGAGAGTGGAGAGAATGGATGGGGACAGTGGAGGGAGACAGTGGGGAGAGAGTGGAGAGTGTGAGAGAGAGTGAGAGAGTGGAGAGAGAGTAGAGAGAGAGAAAGTGGAGAGAGAGACAGTGGAGAGAGAGTGGAGAGAGAGACAGTGGAGATAGAGTGGACAGAGTTGAGAGAGAGAATGGAGAGAGAGAGAGAGAGTGGAGAGAGAGTAGAGACTGACTGACTGACTCAGATACTGAATACTGACTGACCGAGAGACTGACTGGCTGAGAAACTGACTGAGAGAGAGAGAGAGAGAGAGACTGGCTGACTGAGAGAGTGACTTACTGACTGACAGAGAGAGAGAGAGAGACTGATTGAGAGCGAGATTGACTGACAGAGAGAGAGACTGACTGACTGACAGAGACTGACTAACTGAGGTAGAGAGATACTGACTGACAGAGAGAGAGACTGACTGACAGAGAGAGACTGAGAGAGAGAGGCAGAGACTGACTGACTGAGAGAGATAGACTGATTGACTGCGAGAGAGACTGACTGACTGAGAGAGACTGACTGAGAGAGAGACTGACAGAGAGAGAGGGAGAGAGAGTGACAGAGAGAGACTGACAGAGAGAGAGAGACTGATTGATGTAGAGAGAGTATGACTGACTGAGAGAGACTGACTGACTGGGAGAGAGAGAGACTGACTGGGAGATAGAGAGACTGACTGACAGAGAGAGAGACTAAGAGAGAGAGAGAGAGACTGAGAGACTGACTAGCTGGGAGAGAGACTGACAGAGAGAGAGACTGACAGAGAGTGAGAGACTGACTGAGAGAGACTGACTGACAGAGACTGACAGAGAGAGAGAGAGAGAGAGAGAGAGAGAGACTGACCGGCATAGAGAGAGAGAGACTGAGTGACAGAGAGAGACTGACTGAGAGAGAGAGACTCACAGAGAGAGACTGACTGACAGAGAGAGAGACTGACTGACAGAGAGCGAGACTGACACAGAGAGTCACTGACTGAGGTAGAGAGATACTGACTGAGAGAGACTGGCTGACTGAGAGAGAGAGAGAATGACTTAGAGAGATTGACAGAGGGAGAGAGAGACTGTCTGGAAGACTGGCTGACTGAGAGAGAGAGACTAAGAGAGAGAGAGACTGACAGAGAGACTGAGAGAGAGACTGACAGAGAGAGGGACCGACAGAGAGCAAGACTGACTAAGAGAGAGACTAAGAGAGAGAGACTAACTGACTGAGAGTGACTGACTGAGAGAGAGACTGACTGAGAGAGAGACTGACCGAGAGAGAGAGAGAGACTGGTACTCTGACAGAGAGAGAGACTGCTTGACAGAGAGAGAGACTGACTGACAGAGAGAGAGAGAGAGAGAGAGACTGGCTGACTGAGAGAGAGAGAGAGAGACTGGCTGACTGAGAGAGAGAGACTGGCTGACTAAGAGAGAGAGACTGACTTACTGAGAGAAACTGACAGAGAGAGACTGTGAGAGACTGACTGACAGAAAGGGAGATACTGACTGACAGAAAGAGAGAGACTGGCTGAGAGAGACTGACTGACTGAGAGAGACTGACAGAAAGAGAAAGATAGAGAGACTGACAGAGAGAGGAGACTGAGAGAGAGACTGATAGACAGAGGGACTGACAGGGAGAGAGACTGACAGAGAGAGGGACTGACTGAGCGAGACTGACAGAGAGAGAGAGAGAGACCGACTGACTGACAGACTGGCAGAGAGAGAGAGAGACTGACTGACTGACTGACTGACTGACTGAGAGAGACAGAATGACAGAGAGAGACTGAATGACAGAGAGAGACTGACTGAATAAGAGAGAGAGACTGACTGACTGACAGACTGACAGAAAGAGAGAGATAGACAGACTGACAGAGAGAGAGAGAGACCGACTGACTGAGAGAGACTGACTGACTGAGAGAGACTGAATAACAGAGAGAGATAGACCGACTGACTGAGAGAGAGAGACTGCCTGACTGAAAGAGAGAGACTGACTGACTGAGAGAGAGAGAGAGAGAGAGAGAGAGAGAGAGAGAGAGACTGTGATGGAATTGGGGTCAAAGTGTGTATGAAGCTATGCAATGCCTCTTAAGATTGCTATTGTATACTAATAAAAATGTATTATCAAAATGTGCTCTTTGTAGTTACTTCTGCTTTTGAAATACTGCATTGTTGCATTGTCTAATGTATTAAAATGGAAAGGAGAATGAGCAGTGGATGCACTTTTGTCAAAACTGAACGATGAGTGAGCCCGATGTTGTATATCATGACAGGAGTCTGCATCAGGAAACCCACCTAGAATTGGGCATACTTCCCTGGCGTACCGATGGCAGGGACCCTGTAATGAACGTACCACCACCTATGATAGCCTGCTGGCAGACTAAGCCCAACCTTTGACTCCACCATCCAGTGTTACTTATAACGGCTGTATTGGTGACAGTGGCGTAACAATAGCCCTGCAGTATGGCGAGTCGCTGGCCTGAGAGTTCTAGACTGCCACGGAGAATGGGGGGGGGAAGGCCCTCCATGTAGTTTGCAGGGGGGCCCCCTCAAGTTTCAATACGCTACTGCTTCTCGGGTGCGATACTCCTGTGTCTGTATCCGAATATAGGTGGCTGGGGGATGATCGGTGGCAGTGTGGCGGGCTAGTGTAGCAGAAGCTCCAGAGATTCTGAGGCTACCACGAGTCAACACGAGGACTTGTTGGGATGCATTTCGGTCATAAGCCACACAGACCACTGCCTTCTCCATGGCACTGGAGTCAACCTATCCTGGCTGATGAGGGCTGAAAGCCCGAAACGGATCCTAGGATGCTTGTTTCCGGTCCAGGGAGGACATGGCCTGGCAGTTTGGGCTGGACTATTCCCATTGGGCGCAGGGTCAAGACAGATTTGCAAATGGCTGGGTCTAAACTGGAATGGCATAGGGAGCAACAAAACTATGGATTTAGTCCCAGATCTCTATGCTGGGGTGAATGCATGACATTGTTCTGCATTCTGTTCATCAATTGTTCTTTTTGCATTTGTCACCGCGACACCTGTGCCCACACACTGTGGACACAGTGTGCCCACCTACTACCCATTAAGGATGCAATCTGGTTCTGGGTGGGCACGAGCGCGGCACGCTGCATGTGTGGCTTTCCACTCACTGCAGCCTGCAAGGGACCATGACAGTACATAATTTGTGAAAAAAAAAAGAAAAAGTATGTTACAGGGCTTTTCTCATAAGACTACTGCTGCTTGCATGACACAGTGCCCCTGCCAGCACTGCCAATGACAGCTACTAACCATCACACTCATGCAAGTGTGACAATTTAATTGGGGCTATTTCAGGCACCCAATGGTATAAGAATAGCTTGGGCTGCATGTAATACTTCCTATTGGTGTATATTGAACTAATAATTAACTGTTGTGCTCATCTCTACATTAGTCGGACAGCGCCACCTTGTGGCTTACTGTCACAAGCACCACTGTTGACAATTAAGTGCTGGTGCGAAGAGCACTGGCTCAAATTAATCACTATACACAGTGATAAACCACTCTCCAGCCTTGCCTCTGCCTCACCTCAATCATTACCCTTCACTGTGGCTCCTGCAGTTCCCTTCTATGGGCCATGACGCACCGTGTGGGACTGCTTCCCTACAGCGCATCACATCCATCTGGGCCTCCTTCACAGCCGCAACCACAATCACAATCCGGTGCCGTGTTCTGTGTTTTCGGCATAGAAGGCGCCAAATCTCCTTCATCATCTTCATAGATCCGGTGCAAAGTGCCCATGTTTTCAGTGTTACATGAGCAGCGGACACTGTGCACCTTCACCTCCTGTTTACTGACATCAATGCTACTCATTTAACACGTTTTTCAACGGTAAAAGGCGGAGCAATCCTCTCTGAATTCATATCTGTGGCCAGGAGAATCCACCAGTCATGAGTGCTTTGAAGACATATTGATAGATGAATTTGAGGGGCTTATTTACAAATCCCTTGTGCCATGTGGTGTCACTTTTTACGATGCACCGCTGGTGCAACCTCCTGACCCATATTTACAAGTACAGGTAAAGCCACCCTGCGAGGATTTTCCTGTCCTTGTAAATATGTCTCCTTCTCATGCAACACTTTGAGTGAAAGGGGTGTGACATGTGTGTTACTGTGGGTGTTCCCACACAGCACCCATGTATTCTGCAGCATTTCCAGATTTACGAGAATTTGTAAACCCGGAAATGCGTCAGAATGCTACGCCATCCGAGTGGTGGCGTAGCGAGGCAGAACAAGGAGAAATGTTTACATTTCTTCTCGCTTTTTCCTCTTTGTAGGGCTATTGCATTCTACAGCGCACATAGGAAGAGGAAATCACCTCTTTTTATTGTTTGTGTTATTGTTTTTTGTGCAGGAAGCTACTACTTCATGCACAGAAACAATCTCCATACAACGCAGGCACCCTCGCACCATGCCGCAAGGGTGCCTGCGTGATGCTTGTCAGCCGATTGAGCACCTGCGCATGGGAACGCACAAGGATGCATCATAATGTTGTTAATATGACACATCCTTGTGCTTTGAAAGTGCCACAGTGTGGTGCAGCCAAAGGGCTTGCGGTGCAGCGCTGCAGTACTTTCTTGTAAATGAGGCCCATAATGCGTACGTTCAGATCTGCCATCCTTTGAGCACGTGGTGGGAATCAATAGTTTAACTGAAAAACACGAAGCACAGCAGGGACATTAGGGCAGGAACCCACCGCACACACTCTTGTTTTAATTGTGTAAAGGAACTGAGTGTGTTTTCATCTAATGGAAGAGAGCTGTCCAGCTGTGGGGAAGTTCTTGCAGAACTTTGAAATAAGTTGAAGTTTGCCCTTGTAATTGGTGCACATATTTCCAGCTCGTCCTGTCTTCTTCAAACCCTGGGAACTGAGGCCAGACACCAGACATGTCTGCAGGATGCTTTGGACCCATCAGGGCTGCCCTGGCACCACCTGATTGCAGCAGCTTTCACTAATGAGCGCATAAGAGATGCTGCAGTGGTCTCATTACTGGAGTCTGCCGCTCATGAGGTGATGTTTGTGTTCAGATCCAAGTAATGAGGGAAAGGTTTCTTCAGTGTTTAATCTCTTGTCTCTTTCTCTAAATTCTACATACTCAACCCTCCTTCTTTATCTACGTCTCTCCCAACTATCTATGTTTCCACCGCCTACCAGAGGAAGTCTCTACTGCCTCTAGCTCTGTCACTTCCATCTACTACTCTGTTAGAAAGTCATCCTTTTGCCGTGTTCACCCCTATTTTTGCTGACTGGTACAGGTGGTAACTGACTTTGACTGTGCCCCGGGCTCTGCTAACCCATCCCAGGGACAGTGCTCTGAATAAAAAGGTACATGTAATTGGGTACACTTACAATTGGCCATTGCAGAACGTATAAGTCCCTAATAGATAATGGGGCCAGGGGAGTGAATCTTCCAATAAAGCACTAGTATACAGTAGGGCATGGAGGTTTAGAGGCACAACAGATTTCAGGTACTTACATTTGAGAGCATCTGTGTGCCTGCTGTCCTTTTATAGGCAGTTCTGTCCTGCAGACTGTCTTTAAAAGTAAATTCTCACAATTGGTATTTACAGAACCTATAAGTCTCTAGTATATAATAGGGCTAGGGTCTTTAAACTACCTATACGTCCCTAGTTAATAATGGGGCATGGAAATTTAGAGGCCCAGCAGATTCCCTGCACTTGCATGTGTGCACTGCTGAGTGCCTGTTGTCATTCTAAAGGCAGCCTGGTTTGGTGGCATACTTTCTTTAAAAGTAAAATGTATGTAAATTCGACTTTGGTGGTATACACACTTTAAAAGTGATAATCGACTCTATTTGTACATATCAGGCACCCCGAGGTCTACCCTGGTTTTCCCAGAAGTGGGGGGTGCATGTAACTATAAGCAGGGACCTTATCAAGATGTTTTATATGCCCTGCTGAGGGTATTGTAGATAAATAGCTCCATAGGATAACATTGTAATATTTTATTTAGATAAAAGTATTGCTAGGAAAGGAGGAACAAACATAATTTAAAGACAAAGATTAGTATTGATATATTGAACAACTTTCCACTCTTGAATGTATTATAACTAGCACAGAAGAGAAGTTATAGAACTTTCTCTTTTGTGAGGCAAAATCTAGCCTTCTAGTAGTCTCTGCTGATTGGACAGCCTTAACAGGCTTAGCCAGGCTGCTTTGATTAGGTAATTAGTGGATTGGCCGGAGCAGAGGTTACCTGATGATGTGACTACTGCTGCTGCAAAGACCAGGCCATGCAGGGGGAGGAGTAAATCAAACTGAGCTAAAAGAGAGAGCATATAAATAAGGAATGACAGGTCCACCTACCCCTACTTCCCACACCCCCAGCCAGATGGCAGGCTTAGGACAGGAATTGCAGAGGTCAAGGGGAGGAGAGCTAATGTAAATGAGCCACACTGTGTGTTGGTTTAGATACCTCTTACTCCTCTGGAGAGAATGCATCCATGTTGGATTTTGAAAGTGCAGTGCTTTGTGGGACAAGAAGATGCCACACTTTGCAGGACGTTGTCATGCTTTTGAGTGGCAGCCTGCATTGGACAGGGGTGCAACCCTGCTTGTTGTCCCGGACCTCTGAATAAGTATGTGAGAGGTGCATAGCCTCTCAGATCTGCTGCCTGAAACGACAAGGCGAAAAAGGACTTCCCTGATGGAACGCGTCTCCGAACCCAAGGACCTGCATTCTGAATGACGGCACGTGCTGTACAATCTGACACTGCAGCCCTGTAGAATATGCCTTGCTTCAAGGTAGGATTAAGGAGTGGACTCCCTGCAAGCTACAACGTAACAGAACCATCTGTCTCACCTCCACCAAGATTCCCCATCCTACAGTGCTTTCTGTGGACTTTAAGGATTTGGCAAGGTGCTGTTTGGGAATTGCAGTCCAGATATCCCAGAGACCCTCTAGGGGATTTCAGACCTTTGGATTGGTGTTTAGAACATTTGAACCTCTAAGGAGACCTTTAAGAAGCTCCTCCTGAAGTTTGGAGTACTTTGGAGAACATTTGCGAACAAGCTCCATGAGGTGATCGGCCCGATGTCGAGAGTCAAGCAGACTACCTTCAACCGCGACCCAGACAGAATTTTAGGTTCGTCCCACTGAAAGATCCAAAGACTTGTACGATTTTACCAGGGCTTCGCAAAGAGTCCGGCTGTGGATAGCTGATCGACGTCAAAAGAAAATCCTCCAGAAAAGTTTCTAAGTGTGAAGGTAAAATTTTGACCGAGGCCTCCTGCTTAGAGTATCAAACCACGCCTCCATTGTGGTCAGCCTCAAACATTCACTTTGATCCGGTCAAGTGCGACCAGATGCCCCGAAGGTGGAGCTATAGGTTTTTAAGCAATATAAAGTGGTTAATCTTTAAAATTCATATCTCCAGTTCCCTATATTTGATTTTTGTTGTTTCGGTGTCTATTTGTTCATACAAATATATTCTATTTTTATGAATTGGTGTTGGATTTTTAGTGTGTTTTGTGTCTTACTTGTTTAATGCATTGGTGTTTTTAAAAGCGTTACATTCCTGTCTTCTAAGTTAGGCCTTAGGCCTGACTGTTCATTGCCAGCTACCATGGGTTGAGCAAGGGACAAATTTACTGAGACCTTTACTGGACTCTATATTGTGTTGATGGCCTTTATACTAGTGGTAGATGCATACTTACTCCTATCAATAATTTACTTTTCAACATTTGGTGTTCAGCGGTGTGGATAAGGACTTGTGTTTGAAGAACACCATACAGTAATTAAGTTAAGATCTTTGAAAAACGTCTAAATTGTCTTAGAACAAAACTTTTGATTGTTGAGTTTTTAAAATGTGGACTAAACTGATTTTAATCCATTGTTTTGATTTTTCTAAATTTGTTCTAAGTCTGATTGCTAGATGTTGGGACCCAAAACTAGTGATACTATGGATCTGGATCTAGTTAAACTGACTAGACTCAAAGTGGCTGAGCTTGGGGTTCAGTGTTAGGGTAGGGGATACCTGCTAATTAGAAGATTAGGTAGGAAGAGTGGGTTAGGTCCCTGAAGGCCTGGGCCAGGCCAGTACCAGAGAATGAAGAGGCGTAGCGCAGACCCCTCCACACGTCACAGAGAAGGAGTATGATGATGACATCTCATCTACTGCTTCCAATACTGGGTAAATAATTTAAGATGCTGGGATGAGGGCCTGGTCCCCCACACAGGAACCACAACTGTCCCTTGCAGAGAGGCAGCTTGAAGTCCAACTATCTTTAATTGCTCTGGTGCTGTAGAAACTGGAATTAGCTAGGCAGCAGTGGTAGAAGAAGAAATCAAGAAGAAATGGTAGTAGCAACATTAAAGAGATGGCTGCGATGTCCAGGGGTGTGAACACACACTCCCCAAGAGAATGATGCCCAAGTACACAGAGGGGGGTGATGTTGACAAATAGTTGACTGTATATTGAATGGACCCTTGAGGTGACGGATGTCCTTCCCAAGCATTGGGGTTCACTGTTGCGGCAACAGATCCCAGTAGCTGAGAGCGATAGGTTCCTCAATCTGTAGAGGTATGAGGCAAAATCCAACTCCCACATGAGGCAATACTTAGTCAAGAAGTTTTGTCTGACCCCAGAACAGGGTAAGGTTCAAGAATACCCAGAAGGTAAGAACACAGTCATGGTTAGACTTTAAGGACATCTCAGTGAATGCACTATAAGGGTGGATTGGTGGTAAACAATTTAAAACATATAAGGGAAGGTATAATTTGTTTTTGAAAGAGCACATTTTGACTCATTGTGTACAAGAGAAGTAGTGCACATACTTGAGTGCAACAGCATTTCTGTGTTCTTGTAGAAATTAACTAGTATAAAGAATTTTCAATCCAGTTTTCAAATATAGTATACATGTATGCTAAATCTACCTTGATTTTGGGAACTGAACTGAATAAAATTGATTCACATTTGTCCACATCTAGTTTCACCCAGATTCGCATAACTTAGACTGCTGGGTTTGTACAAATTAGTTTCCTACTTTTTTAAGATGTAAAAGTATCAAGTGGTGGTCAGACCAGCACACGCGAAGGAAAGGATCTGGTCTAAGTTCATGTATATTTGAAAAAAATATGGCCTAGTCGGTGGCCTTTTTTAAGAGTGTGCATCAATACTGATTGAGCTGGATGGCCTTGATAATCTGGGTAAGATTATTAGCAACAGTACATTTTTAGAGTATAAATGTATATCTCCCAGTGCTAAAAGATGTGCCTTTTGCATACTAAGGGCCAAATGTACAACGTCTTTTACGACTCACAATTTGTGAGGCTCTATTTTGAATATACAACAGTGTATTTGACACTGTTTGTGATTCCCAATGGGGTCGCAAATTGTGAGGCTCATGAATATTAATGAGCCTCTCGTAATTTGCTATCCCATTGAGAATATCAGACCCTCCCAGGGATGGTGGCCTGCTGGGCTCAGGAGACCAACATGTCTGGGGTTGCTTTTAAATAAAGCAGCTTTTTCTTGAAAATTCAGCCCATTTTACTTAAAGGGAAACATGATGCATTTGAAAACAAAAACAAATTAACTTTTTTGTTCATTTTTAAAGGGCAGGCAGTGGTCCCTTGGAGCAAGTCACAAAAGGGAAGGGGTGTCTTGGGGACCCCTTCCCATTTGCATCTTCATTACCACCCGTGGGCGGTAATTTGCGAGTATTTTGCAACAGCAATTGCGGTCGCAAAACATTCAAACATGGCTCTGCGGTCTCTATTAGGAAGGGAATGCCCTTTCCTAAAAGCGAGTCGGAATACACTATTTTTGAGAGTCGCAAATTATTTGTGACTCACAAAATAGTGTAAGTACATGGCCCAGACTAAAATTGCATGCGCAAACAAGATTCATATGCAATTTTACGTTGTAAATCTGGCCCTATGTTCTGCCATTATAAAATTATTTATCCCGGATATAGTGAATGCATGGGAGAGACCAATGGTAAATGCAAGACTTTCACATCTCAAAATTGGGATAAAGGAGAATTTATCGCTCAAGTCTTTTTAAAAATGATGCAACCCTGTCCCCTACATTGGCCGGTTAGAATGAAATAGTGTATAATTCTGTGGAAGGGTGATTGTAATATCAGGTGGGGAATCTTCTTTCAACCACATTTCTGTTAAAAATAGAAGATCTGGCTCAGATTCCTCGAGGAGAGTGAACAGTTCCATTTAGTGTTTGGGTAGAGACCTACAATTGATTAAGTAAAAGCTTTACTTGGGGTTAGTTTCTCCTTCTATTGTTATTTCATTTTTTTGGGATGCTTTTGTGATCCTTCTGTATGCTGCCATAGTGTTTGTTACAAATTTTATACGTATGAATACCAATAGAAGCAATCTTGCTGGGGGTCATACTATTATGTGTGCAGCTCTTGCATAGTGACTGTCGTAAATGATGCAGGTCCTCTGCAGGCGTGCAATGCCCATTGGGCTCAATGGGCTTCAGCCCCCCCCCCGTCGTGTGTGTCAGACAGTTTTTGAGTGGCCAGCTGCACGTGAGTACTTCCCAGGTCTTTAAAAGACCATTCACCTTTTAATGAGGCTTTGTTATATTTTCCACCTCTTCTTAGAGCCCCTGCATCTCCACTCTGCCTATGGCTGGAAGAATTAGCCACCTCCACATTTTTTCAGCCGCCCATGAGCATTCCCATACATCCACCCATGTATTTTGATGCAAACCCAGAGTTCCTAAAGGCAGTAATCTGGGGTTTGTGCCAAAATGGTGCACCTACCTAAGAGAGGCGTAACTAGGAGAAACATCAAGGAATGTGACTCTGAAGTTTGGTTTTGCGAAGAAATCTGTCGCAGTGCAAACACAATCTGGCCCATAATGCATGAGAGCAGGCATTTCTGCTCTGTCCCTGTAATGCACTGCAGCGTAGCAAGTTGCTGCAAGCTGCTTGCTGCATAGTGTAGGGGGCACTAGAAGTTCACACAATGCAATGCAGCAAGGGAAGTTGCTGCACTGGGTTGCATGAAAAGGAGAGATCTGAAGAGCTCCATATCTTAGTAGATAACCTGTGCTGGCACATAATGCAAGAACTCTCATACCATGGTGGAAGTGTGCCTGTATTATAAGCAGAATTGGGACCACTGCAGAATCCTCTAATGTAGCTGCAGTTCCACAACTCATTACTAGAGGTCCCTCTCGAGTCAGATGCAACTGCTTCAAATAACCTTCACTAGGCTGAGGGGGTGTAGTTTTAATATATACATTTTGCATTCATACATTTACAATTTTAATGAGCTTCGCCTGTTTTCCTTAGGTAAATTAATTTGCTAAAGGTGGTTTGTAATAAGGAGTCGATATTGCAGATTTCAATACATTTCCTGCTGACACCCTACCATGTCTTCAAACTAGCATTCACTGGTAAGTTCAAGTAATTTTGAGTGTATATAGTGATGGCATTTTCTGGTCATGACTTTGGCTGCTCTTCTCTGTTGTGTCAACGCACAATCGCTTCTGTGAAAAGTTAGCAGCACAAGTTGATAGGAGGTCAGCAGAGCTGAATCTGCTCATGGGAATATGTAAATGAGGTGAGGAAACAGGATGCCAGCCCCACTGTGCTTCATGGCACAAGGGACAATAAAAGGAGGAGGAGACAGGAGACAAGCCCCACTGTGCATCATGGCACAAGGGCCAATAAAAGGAGGAGGAGACAGGAGATAAGCCCCACTGTGCACCATGGAACAAGGGCATATGAAAGGAGGAGGAGACAGGAGACATGTCCCACTATGCATCATAGCACGAGGGCCAATGAAAGGAGGAGGCGACAGGAGACATGCCCCACTGTGCATCATAGCACAAGGGCCAATGAAAGGAGGAGGAGACTGGAGACAAGTCCCACTGTGCATCATGGAACAAGGGCCAATAAAAGGAGGAGGAGACTGGAGATAAGCCCCACTGTACATCGTGGCACAAGGGCCAATGAAAGGAGCAGGAGAGAGGAGACAAGTCCCACTGTGCGTCGTGGCACAAGGGCAAATGAAAGGAGGAGGAGACAGGAGGCAAGCCCCCCTGTGCATCATGGCACAAGGGCCAATAAAAGGAGGAGGAGACAGGAGACATGCCCCACTGTGCATCATGGCACAAGGGCCAATAAAAGGAGGAGGAGACACGAGACAAGGCCCACTGTGCATCCTGGCTCAAGGGCCAATAAAAGGAGGAGGAGACTGGAGATAAGCCCCACTGTGCATCATGGAACAAGGGCCAATGAAAGGAGGAGGAGACAGGAGGCATGCCCCACTGTGCATCATGGAACAAGGGCAAATGAAAGGAGGAGGAGACAGGAGACAAGCCCCACTGTGCATCATGGCACGAGGGCCAATGAAAGGAGGAGGAGACAGGAGGCATGCCCCACTGTGCATCATGGAACAAGGGCAAATGAAAGGAGGAGGAGACAGGAGACAAGCCCCACTGTGCATCATAGCACAAGGGCCAATAAAATGAGGAGGAGACAGGAGACTTGCCCCACTGTGCATCATGGCACGAGGGCAAATAAAAGGAGGAGGAGACAGGAGACAAGCCCCGGTGTGCATCAAGGTAAGAGGACCCTGATGTGATACATCCGCTTGAATGGGAGGAGGAGGATATCAGCGGTGAGCTAGGTAAAGGGAGCAGGAGGCAACAAGCCTCAATGCAGATGACCAATACTAAGCAGAAAACATCTTTAGCTGCAGGTGCTTACAATGTTGTTGATAAACCTCAGGGGTTGGGGCATCATTCTAGAAATGTTCATATATACTCTAGATACACTAATGACCTGTGTTCATTTTCTGTAGGATAAATAAATATACCAAAGAAGATTTATAGTGAGGAATCAATATTGAAAATTACAATAAATGTTTGAGAGTTTTGGAAACAGCTCATGAAACCCTCCCATACATTGAGACTAGCAATCACTGGGAAGCAATAATTTCAATACATTCTATACTTGGATCAATGATTCTTGTAAATGTAGGATGCATGTGTAAGGGTAAAATGCATTCCCTCAAATAAGGAAAGCATCCATGGCTGGGGAGAGCTGGTCCATTAATCTATATAGTTTGTGCTGTGGTGGGAGGGAGCATATTTTGAGTTGCATACCATCAAAATAATGGCAGGAGTGTTAATTTGGAGCCCCTATATATGTATGTATTTTTGTATGGTATTTGGATGGTATTAATTTGACCACATGAGGCTGGGAGGACAACTAAATCTGTCTTTAAGGCAGATATAGAAACAATATTTGAAACCCCAACCCCTAGCAGTAATACAAAGTGTTTACTACAGCATGTATTTGCAGTGTGGTAGTCTCTAAGACCATGTGTTTGTGCTAGATTGGTATAAGTCATTTACAAATACATATACTTCAGATGACTTATCATTTTGGTAGTCTATGAAATGTAAACAAATAGTCCCAGAGACAATTTGATGGAAGAATTTACACAGTAATATTTTCAGTAAGTAAATATTCTGTCCATATGTGGATTCAAAGGCGACATGTGTTTCGCCAATCTCCAGTTTACAGAGACAAAGTCCTATTGTTGCTGTATTTCATATGTAGATCCTCAGTCTGCACATGTGACACATGGTTTAACCTCATCCATGCTCATGACGAGCTCAGCTCGTCATGAGCCACGGTGGCCGTGTGCTCATGACGAGCTGAGCTCGTCATAACGGCCGCAACGCTCGCACGCGGGGCTAATTCCCCCGCTGTGCTGAGCATTCTGAGGAAATGGGTGTGGCCGTGACAAGCTCAGCTCGTCATGAGCACAGCACCACCGTGCTGCATGACGAGCTGAGCTTGTCACGAGCACCGGGGCGCTGTGCGCGCCCTCGCCTCCCACCAGCACAGGGGGGGAATTAGCCCCGCAGGGAAGGGGTTAAAGATTCTATAATAGTGTAATAAAGTACACAGATAGACTTGAGGAAAGAGTATGAAAGAGAGAGTGTGACCTATTCACAAACTGCATTTGGTAGTACATTTAGTAGTCCAACAATAGTATTACTAAAGTAAAATGCTATTAACAAATGTATGAGTGTAAATCTCCACCACCACCTCAACTGTCTTTTCTATGGGGAGATCCTCAGTTATGTAAGTTTAGTACTTACTAGTAAATGTGGAAGGCACCAGTGCAGTGGCTGGGAAAGAGACCATACTTATTACTGAAGGGGTTTAGAAAGGGACATGTACCCATCCACAAAAGAGTAAATCCATTGATGTTCACAAATTGCACTTCTAAAGTTACTCAAGCAAAAACTGGACCTAAAACAGTAGTAAATTACTCAAGCACAGAGCTGGAGCACGCCCAACATGGCCAACAACTGGTACTGTAACACCCTCCTGTAAACAACAATGGAGGTAGGGGCCAAAATGGAATCCTATGAGATATAATGATTCCATCAATTAAATTACGTAAAATAATTCAAAATATAAATAAATATAATTTAATATTAAACATATATAAAATAAAAAACAATGTTTTTCATTTAAATTAATGTAACATTACATTTTAATATCATAATGACATTAGTTGTGATTCATTTTATACATCAACTTTATTAAATATTAATGCATATAAACAATTGATTTATTTCTACTTAGGTGGGAATCTATTTTGTAATTTAAACTTCAGAAGATAATTTTACTTTATTTCAAAATTAATAATTTATTGAAAATGAAGTTATTAGTGTAGGAGCATTCATATTCTCAATTTAAAACAATATATACTTACTTTACATTAATATTTGATAGTTAATATAAAAAAATACACATGTTTTGCTGTTAAATAACCTTTCCTACTTTTCCCTATACTTTAACATTGGGAGACCATTCAGTCGTCATTGTGTGGGCGGGCACTCCGCACTAGTGATTGGTCTCATTATATACGTATGGGAGTGGTGTACATTGTGACTTCCCCTTCAAAATGTAGTACATAATAAAAGAGAGAGAGGCTGAGCCAGGCCATGCATTGATCAACCATTGTTTGAAGCAAGAAAGCAGCTGCAGACTACAATCATATTTTAGGTAGGTTCTATGGAATACCATGGTGAGGGGGTACATGAGTCTCTCCCCACTATGAGAGCGGCCGATGATATTCTGCTTCCCAGGCAGGCTGTCTGTGCAAATTAAAAAAGCAAAATTGCTGTTAGACTATTGCTGGTCTCTGTACAAAACCTCCTTATATCTGCTGCTATTTTTGCAGACCAGAGCAACAATAGCTGTAATAGCCAACTCTAATGCCTCAAGAAGGCTGTATTTACAGGATACTGCAAATTATAGAGCAGTGAAGCACCATCTCGCTGAGTTAAAGCAGCGCCATGCTTGATCCTCGATAAGAAGCACAACAACAATAATAAATAAAATCTTTTCATGACTCCTCAAAGCAGGAGCAGTTCTCAGAGGGGTAAGAAGCAGTTCCTACCAGAGTGATGTTAAAATTCTCTTGTATGTTTCGTTCTCTCGGTTCCTCAAGTGAAGAATTGAGGAGTCCGATGAAGAAAATTGTTTGCGTTTGAGTGCTGTGTGAACTAGAGGCTCATACAGTCTCAAGAGCCATGTGTACATTTGGACTGTACCATGTCTACTGGTTGTACACACTCTTCTGCTGAACCAGGGTTAGTGAGGTCGTTTAGAATGAGAGATGTGTTACTGTGCACAGTTATCATATTGGTCAGTTGAGAGAGACAGTCTGAGTGGGGTTGATGCTTGGCCTGGTGGTGTATTGTCTCTTGAACTTTCACATGTAACTTAACAAGCAAAGTGAACCAAATTGATCTCTGGAAAAAAATATTTGCACAAAAACGCTTGCCCATATTCCTAGGGCCCGGTTCACAGAACTAACTTAAAACAATATCCTAAACTTACTACTTTTGGTATTCACAGAAGGCATTTAGTAGTAGTAAAGTTAGGATTTTGTCTTAAGTTTGACTTAAGACAAACTTAAGACAGACTTAAGACAGACTTAAGTTAGGATCCCAAAGGGCGGGCGATTCTGCCCTTGGGATTACGATCCACATTTTCAGTCATGGTTTCAGTGCCAGCCTGTCCGACATGGAAACCATGTCTAAAAGCATGTTTGGGGGCCCCCAGGAGGGCCCCTTGAGTGTGAGGCCTCCAGTTGGGGTCCGAGGTGATCCTTTCACCCCGTAACAGGCACCATGTGGTGTCTGCCACAGGTGCACGGATGAACCCCCACCTCCCGCCTCCCTCTGGGAACATGCATTATGGGTCGTTTACGGCCATAATGCATGCTCGCATACAGTAATGTTGGAATGCAACTGAACAGTGTTCGGTTGCATCTTAATGAAGCCGGCAAGACCGCCAACTGGGTGTCAGTCAGTCCCACGTACGAGACGGTGTTGGCCCCTGAGTGTTGAGAGAATATTTGAACTGTATGTGACTCTATTATGTTAACTCTCTCTGGATGAACAAATTAATTCTCTTCTTTTTCTAAATGTATGATATATGTAAATGTGACAAGTTGGTATTCGATTTATGGATTTGTGTTGTGTGGATTGAAAAGATAAGATTAGTCCAAAATTATAAAACTAACTATGTAAAAAGTGTATGAAATAACATGTCAAGGATTATTTCTCGTCCACACTGGATTAATTTGTATGTCGTGTTTATTTAAATCCTTATACATTAATGACCACATGGGGCTTCATACAGGTGTGTCATTGAAAATAACAGCACAACTACTAACCATCACACACCTACAAGTGTGACAATTCAAGCTATTTCAGGCCTCCAAAGCTTTATGAATGGCTTGGGTGGCATATAATAGTCATTTTTAGTGAATATTGAATGAATAAATAACTGCTATACTGGTCGTCTCTAAATTAGCCAGACAGCGCCACCTTGTAGCAGATTGTCATAATTGCCAGTGTTGAAAATGAAATGCTGTTGCTGAGCACCAGAAACACCTGGCTCAAATTAAGCGCTGCCCTGCATCAATATGTAATGCAAGAACCCCGCCATCCTTAGAATGTACCAATCTGAATCCAGCTTCAGAGAACTCCTGAAGACATCTTTTCTAAATCACTGGTTACTATTTTTAAGTACGTCTAGCAAGCGGGCAGGTGTGTTGTCGTCAGCACTGGGAGGCCCGGTTGGGTAGCTATGTGCCATGCAAAAGAATAGAATAGAGTAGAATGGAATACAATAGAATAGAGCAGAATAAAATAGAATAGAACATGTTTCAACAAAAGCACTATGAACAACAGCCCCATGTGTCCTGCTTTGCATTCACTGTAACTTTTTTACCACACATTGCGCATTTGCATTAAAGTATTACCATGAATGGTGTGTAATTAGGTAAAGATGTGTAATTTAGGGAATTTTGTGAAACTCGGTATTCCAAAAATGATGCAAAGTACACCAGCATATCTTAAATTTCACCAAGGCCTAATATAGAATGCTAGGTACATTTTTACGACTTCTCTCTGAGACCTGCGTGGAGAAGATAGTTGTCACTTCTCTGCTGTTTGATCCTGTAAGATTTTAGTAAATTGAGTGGCAGCAGTGCTGTGTGAGAATGTACGACTTGTTGAGTTCTACTGTCTATAACCTGTGATTACCAGATGTGATTATGTGTTTTCTATTTTACCTCTACCTTGAAGGGTCAGGAAGAAACAATTAATAATAGCATTTTAAAGAAGTAAAGAAATATGCTATATACATTCGGAAGAATAACAAGTCATGTGGAATTGCAAACCCATTTACTTTTTAAATGGAACACGAAAGCTCTAAAATCACCCTATAGGGAATTTTACTAAAAAATGCATTTTATTGCAACCCTGTGAAATGAGGTTTCATGATGACGTTGACCCTCCACCCCCGTTGGGAAGGATAAGTCTAGCCTGCCACGTGCCTCTTTTATGTTGATGGCCCCACCCCCTTACAAAGTCCTTTTGTTCTTTCCCTTTTGATAGATGTACAGTAAAAAAAAAGTTGGGCATGCAAGAGGAGGAGAGTTTGGGATGCCACCCTGAAAACAGCAAACAATCAGGGAATTACCATGCAAAAGGAATGTGGAAAGAGTAGGTGGCAAAAACTAAATGAATGACAACGAAATGAATAACAACAAAACTTGACATGGGAAAAGGATGCAGAGTCAAGACAAAGTGATAGATGCAAAACAATCTTTTTAAATGTTAGGAAAATACATTTATTTTGTCCTCATCTAAAGGGGAAAATTCAAATGTATTCTTACTTTCTCTTGTTTTACTAAGTTTTGATTTGGAATGGGTCGCCTGTGTATTGTTGACATACATCAATGGATAGATGTTCAATGGTTGTTGCAATGACTGGTATAGGATGTGCTGAGATGCTTGTGTGGGGGCCATGTTTTCATGAAACATCTGGTATTTATTTGGTGCTTGCATTTTGCATTATGTTAACCCCTGATGTCCTACTCTGTTGCAGCCCCGGGGTACTCACTGGATCTTTAAAGAATGGTTCAAGGGAGGGCATCTTCTTCATTTGAAAAAAGACTTGTCTTGGGAAGCGTCTCAAATAATTGAACCCAGCATTCCCCTGCGCTTCCTGTATCGATTTGCTTTCTACATGTATTTGATGCATGTACCATCATATAACAGCTGCCCTCCATTGACCTCCAGGTGTTATTTAAGTGCTTTATAAATCAATGGCAAAAGTAAACAAACTGAAGTAAGAGATGTCTTCCGGGTCAGAAGGTCAGAAGCAAAGTCTATTTCTGTCACAGCTGATTGAAGCAGGTATTTTGAGACCACACCCTGATTCCAGAGGGCGGCCAGTGGCTGAGCCATCCTATGGTGCATCACAGAGATACATCAATGCAGTCAGACCCCATAAGAGAAGAAATAACCTCTGAGTAGCTTCCCTTCACCAATATGTAGTGCTAGTCGAACGTTCTAGGGTCAGGGTGACCAGATTTTTTTAAAAAAACCTGGGACATTCCTCAAACACAGTAGAACTACAATTTGAAATCAACTGAATGACACAGAACTTACCAACATAAATATCCAAGAAAAAGAGGAAATAAGGGAAATCGAATTCAACTTTTGCACATTGGATCAACTGTGTAAACTAACTCGCTCTCCCCTAGGGGCTGCTAGGAAATTCTGCCCTGGAATAGATACATACTTACATGCTCTGTGTCAGTTAGCTCTTTATAGCTACATGTGCTAAATTCACTGATAATTGCTCTGGCAGATGGTGAAACACCAGGCAGGATTGGGAAACCAGGGATGTCTGGGCACTCCATGCTGGCAGAACAGGTCAACACGGTATAGAGTAGCTTCCCAAATTTTTTAGAACCACAACCCACTTTTTAATACAACAAACTTTCAGGACTAACTTAGCATGAATGGAGATGAGGCGGGTGATTTTTTAATGTAATTAAAGCATTGTGTGACAACGCACTGTCATTCACAGACAGCACATGTTTCATTGCAATGGTCACTAAATTTGCACAGTCAAAGTTTTACTCATAACATATTACACACAAATGATAATGTGTGGAAATAGGATTTTAGTAAATATTTAATAATTGTGCATCACCCAAAAAAGTGTCTTGATTTGTTCTGATCCTATTAGAATCTACGTTTCCATCACACTTCAGAACACAAAAAAAGCTTCCTTTTTAGCTTCCTAACTTCTGTTTGTGTACAGTTCATTTACAGATATTTATGAAAAAGAGACATCCAACTGCCTTTCTTTTGACACTACATGTACCACAACAAGATTTACTTTTGTTTCTCTGCCTGTAAAATGAGAGGAGTTTGTAAACACCAATTCCTGTGTGTAAAAATAAGCAACAGAAGATTTAGGCTGATATTTGACATGATAAATACAGATTTAAAGGCAACTTTATTTTTTGTCTCGACTTCTAGGACCCACCAAAAATCGCCTTGTGACTCACCTTTGAGTTGAGAACCATAATTAGGGAAGCACTGGTACAGATATTAAAAACAAGTTCAAGCCGAACTTCATTAAAGTATGTAAACAACTTCTTTATCTCATAAGGTCCAGGGCACATACATGGGTCAGATATAAAGGGATTCTTTTAATGAATGTACATTGAGGTGCTTATTACGATGCCGGTTGGAGTTCCCTCCGACTGACGTCGTCGCGAATGCGGAACTGATAGATCTCTGGTCAGCAGTCCCGAAACAGCAATTAGGATACGATCGCACATGGTGCGGTCGCAAACATCCATTTTACAATGGGAGCTTCTGCAGTGGTCCGAAACCATTGTGAAATGGAAGTTTTTGAACATCCCTGCAGCATACATGGTGCAGGGATGTGAAGGGTGTCACCATAAGTGCCCCCCAAGGCCTCAACCGCAGGGCCAGGGGGGAAGCGTACCCTGCTGGAGTCCGCCGAAGTTGGTCTCCTACAGCCTTTGCATGTCAGTAAGGCCAACATGGGAAGGCTGTCGGAAACTAACATCATAATACCGATGGCAGAAATGTGGTCCGTTACAGATTATGTGCAGCTTCCTACTGGCCGACAGGCTCAAGGAGCCTGTTGGAATCCAGTTGGTTTGACGGGCCGGTTTACATTCCACCCGCAGACATTATAATTTGACTGTCGGAATGTAAACCTAGTATGTCGGTCAGTAAGCCTCCGAAGAGCGGTCGAAGTCTTACCAACCAACATCGTAATAGGGCCCTTAATGTTTTAGAGAGGTGTGGGCAGAATTTTTCATTCTACCTACAGAATCTGCAACATTTGGAAACTTTGCATTACTCTGCTAATGCTGAGTTCCATCCAAATTCAGCCAATCACCATGTGGTGGAATTGTTTTCCTGCAAGACTCTAAAAATGTGAAAATCAACTTGAATAGCTGTGCACGCTTGTGCACTGCATGGTGCAGTTCAGTCACACTTTTTTGTGCTGCTCCTGCTACTGGCCCTAAATTGCAGCGCAACATGCATATTTGCTGCCTGGTTTTATGTTTGTATGTAACTCTGTGGAATTCCGATGAGTGAGTTCTGCCTACCCCTGGCTTTCAGTGTCTGAGGATTAAGATTCTCTCTGCTGCACACAGACGGATGCAGTATGTTGTGTCTCAGGCTGCTGCTGTTGCAGAAACACTTGTCTGTGCTTTTGGACAGTTTGGGAGAACTGCATGACTCCATATTGGTAACTGGTTTACATGCACTAATGCGTAATGCACATTTGCGGAGTTGCATATTTCTGATGCACGAGTACTTCATTTGGTGATGGTAATGAAGCTATCACATTCACAAGCCTTTCACAATAGGGACCCCAACATTTGTATTTGTACTTTGAGTTTGTAAGCTTTGTCTAGAGTGCTACTGTTCCCCAAAAGGCATCTTGGTGCTAACATTAAGTTCTTTTCCTGATTGGATGGCAGGTGAATAATTCCCTCTGTCATGAAGGCTGACAATCTGTATTTCACCTGTACTTGAGAGGGCAGGGAAGGCAAGGATAAAGCCCCCTCTCTAGAAGCATCTGCTCCAAACTTACCATTTCACATTTATTGAAAATGACCCTTTTTGCAAGATCACCTCCAAACCTTTTGCCTTTCTCCTTTATTTTTTCTGACCCAGCTGCAGCTCGTGCAGGTAAGAGGGTGGGGCCGGGTGGGGGGATTTCGACAGACGCCAGCGAGGGAAAAATAATTATTTATTTGATTTTCCATCATTGTCGTCTGTCGAAGTCACCCCTCGCCCTGCCCTACCACCCCACCGCTCTCCTCTTCATGGGCTGTTGTTGTTCTGACCTTGTTTTTGTTGGCATTAGCCTTAGGGCTTCAGCATTGATTATCTGTGGTAAAAATGTTCAAAGTGCAGGTGCTCTCTCCCTAAATCATGCTTTCATTGGCTTATGCCCAATTGTCATATTTAATTAACTTATAACAAGTCCTTAGTAAAGCGGTACTCCCTGTATCAAACTGTCATAGTAAAATGGTTACAGCAGATGATGCTCAGGACAGCAGAACTGATACAACATCTTTAAAGTGATAAGAACACCAGTGCGCATAGTGTGCAAATCAATGTCCTTGCCAGCAAGAAGGACGCATCGCCACAGAAAACTGAAGCCCAATGCTCACAAGGCGTAGAGCCAACTCGATCACATGCAAAAACCTGCATTGTCTAGACATGTTTGTCAATACAGACTGAAATCCCATGAGAGCAGAGCGCTCGCGATACTCAGCAGCCATCTTGGGTGAGTCTGGGTGTGGCCACCTATTTAAGCCCCTCCCAGCCAGCGATCAGCACTTGTGATTCCTTTCAGCAGCTGGTGAGGAGCTCCCAGTGCTTTCTTGCTTCCCTTTTTTTTTATTTTTTATTAATAGCCGCTACCCTCCTCCCCCCCAAGCTTGAGTATATACATAAGCAAAACAACAATAAAAACACGGTACATGAAACCTGACTGTTTTTGTGTCCAAATTATAGTAAACATAATATGCATTTTCTTGATATATGATTGAAAACTAACTAAATTATATGATTATCCACCCGGATTCTGCATCCAACATGTCAGTGGGTCCAAAATGTTCGACCCCGTCTTTTGTTTCTTTCAACCTTTCTTTCGGTATATAGCCTTTTCTAAATTATATGTGGCCAAGAGTCTGGCCCGCCATTGTTCAAAAGCTGGAGGGTTATCGTCTAGCCATGCCGAAGCCAAGCATAATCTGAATACAGCAGCGGAAATAAAAATAAGCCCTTGAGTTTCCTTCGGCCGGGTAGCTCCATCTACACCAAGTATTAATTCTGCCGTCGTTATTTCAATTTGTAAGTTATAGATTTTGGATAGAAAGGTAGAGATTTCCCAACGTATTGTACCCAATGCGACACATGTTGTGAATATGTGTACAATATCTGCCTCGTGCTGCTTACAAGAGGTCTTCTGATTGTCGTGTTTCGACCGCTATGACATCAGACAAGGTTTCTGTTCCTCGTACACTTGGATACCGCTTCTTACAACAAGTGACAGCAAACTGCAAAGAAAAGGAAGAAAATGATGAGTGGTACACAAAGGCGGTGACCCACGCGCATTCAATGCACTTATCTTAATGGCGAGAGCACTGAAAGAAAGAAAGCACATTAGAGCATTAAGGCTCCCTTTTGGTCAAAGATTAATACTCAATGCAGAA
This sequence comes from Lissotriton helveticus, assembly GCF_964261635.1. Lineage (NCBI taxonomy): Eukaryota > Metazoa > Chordata > Amphibia > Caudata > Salamandridae > Lissotriton > Lissotriton helveticus. Next base: position 1,176,315,879 of record NC_136072.1, on the reverse strand, counting down.
TCACAGCTAATAACAGACTCACTTGGCTGTTAAGCATGGACTAATGTTTATTAATTACTTGTTGTATGAGGCACAGAGAAAAACATGACATTTTGATTATAATCATGGACTAATGTTTAACAATTATTTTTTGAGTGAAGCATAGCTGACATGTTATGATACCTTGATTACACTGCATGTATACAATTGCTGCAAGACAGCTCAGATGCTAAACTGCATGGGGATTATATTAATATGCGTTGTAGCTCATGCAGAGTTAATTCCTGGATAATTTGATGTTATGTTACTCTATTTGCAAATTTACTCATGGTACAAGTACACAGCAATAATCAGTGTAATTGTGGTATGTACATAGTCTCTTGTTATTTATACATAGATGATATAAAGCATCTCTTCCTGTATCAAAAATACCTTTTGATAATAAGTCCTATGTATATGTTTCCAAAGGTATTGCTGATTCCAGTGATTACTATTTCCATTTCCCAACAACTTACTTGTCATGCAACAGGTTGTGCAGACGGGAACGACGGAATGATCAGGTACTGTCATTCTCTAAAGGTTAGAGTTTGGTAGGAAAATTGGCGTACACTCACAAACTTAGTACAGCTTTGAAACCAGTGTGTATCCCTAGTAGAGGATCAGGAATCAGGGTTAAAATAGACAGATGGACTACTAGAAGAAGCTTTCCCCTACTGGGTTAGAGTTGGCTAGGCATGAACATTGTCAGATGACTTGGACCTAGTGGTGGATTTGGGTCTCAGCATCGCACACTACAGACCACTCCTGCGGGACCACCAGGTGAGTGCTTGACACCCTGTACCTAGGGCCTGTGAATGAAATGCTACCAGTGGGTCTGCAGCACTGATATTGCCAAAAACTTCAGTAGCTCCTTAACCATGTCACAGGCCTGCCATTGCAGAATCTGATTGTGCAGTTTACATTGCTATGTTAATATGGCAAAATGACCTTTTGTTAGGACAAAACCTTCCCTTTTTTACACACATGTCACCCTTAAGATAGGCCCTGGACAACCCAAAAGACAGGGCGCACTTTATTTAAAAGGCAGGACATATACTTTTCAGTTTTATGTGTACTGATAGTGAACAACTCTCAAAGTCGTTTTTCATTACAGCAAGACCTATCTGTCCCATAGGATACATTTTAGATTACCTTATTACATTTTCTAGGCGTAATTTTCAAATGGGAAGATTTAACTTATTTAAGTTTTGTTTCTCTGGAATCCTAATTTAATATCATAACTTATGGTGAAGTTGGATTTTAAATGACAGTTCTGAAAATGTTTTTTTTTTAAAGTTGAATAAACATGATGGGGGTTGGGCCACTTTATTGTCAGCAAGGCTCAGCCACTCTGTACTACAGAACAGGAAAATGCCAGTTCTGACAGAACTTAATGTGACCTTTTTAAATAACTGATCACAACTCAAATCTCATTTCTTTTATTCCTCACCGGTATGAATTTGGAACACTTTATGAAATCATGGTCCAAGTGCCTGTCAAACACAATAAAACACAAAAAACATGACATTTATCTTGAAACAGATTTTAGAGCAATTTTACAGAAAGATGCTACACATAATTAACACAAATTCCAATACAAAACACCATAATTCACATCAGGAACAAACAACAGAACGAATCCCAGTACTTAAATTTATTTCACCAAAGGTGCCCCTACACTTTGCTGAATTGGCCATCACCAAGACAAAGCAAGGGACAAGACAGGCATTAGTGAAATTATTTTTGAGTATGAAAAAACCGGTCCATCAAAAAATTCATAAGGCATCATTGTGTGTCTATAGTGAAACCCAAAATATCTATTGATTGACCCAGAGAATAGTCTGACTTTTTGAAATTTAATAAAAATCATAGATAGTAGAGAAGATTAATAGAGACAAAGTTTAATTGGGCAATGGACCGTCAGAAGAATGTCATGTAATTTAATCATTTAATTAACTCTCCTGTTTCCAAAGCCCTAACTTACCGGCGCTTGTCTTGCGCCACCTCTCCAAGCTGCTGCTCCGTCCTTGATAGCGCGGGGACACACCGGCAGGTGTAACCAGGCGCTTTAAATACTCAAAATTATTATTATTATTATTATTAGATGGCAACTGTCTGAAGAAATGTGGTGAAACACTGTTGGAATGAAAATGTTTTTGTTATTTTGTGTGCGTATTATTATATGTAAGTTAGCATTTGCGGCACTATTTTATGTCCGACCACCATTTTGGACCGTGATCTAAACTAATCCTTATTTTTTTCCAGAGAAACAACCTGTGGTAATTTTCTGTTTTCCAAGGTTGGGCATTCCTTTGCTAATGAATACACTGTACTTATTAGTGCGTACCTTTCCCAATAGATAGAGGCCTTCTCCTACTAGTCTAGTGGAGGGCACAGACAGAGTGACCTTGGCTAGGAGATAGTGTGTGCCTGGCCTCAGAATCGAAACCTATCCTTTGATACTTCCTTTTTCCATGCTGTAGAGAATAACATTGACACCTTGCATTATATACCTTGGATGCAGAATGATTTCAGCAGGATAGAAAAAATTATTTTTTATGAATATCTGTTCAGTAATTTTTATCCACTGAACCTGTCTTCATCCTTTCGGTGCTCTTGATGGAATGCGTTGCTGTTCAATGCAGAATCAGCTAAAAACAAATATAATTTTTAAAATGTGGTGCTTAGAATTCACGTTGCTCTACCCTTAATCCATTTTTTTTGGCCCAACCACACAAGTGAGGTAACATTTTACTCAAGAGAACAAGGGGAACACTAGGTGGTAGGACATTTGTGCCGGCACGGTGATCCCACACAAAATAGTGGTGAAAAAGTGATTTTTTTCCCAGCGAAATTTGAGATTTGCAAGGGATTCTGGGGAGGAATATTTTGGGGGCTCCACACAAGTCACACCTCCCTGGACTCCCCCAGGTGTCTAGTTGCCAGAAATGTGTGGGTTGGTACGTTTCCCTAGTTGGCTGATGAACCCTGGACCAAAAACGCATTTTCACAGTAAAAATGTGTTGTGTCCACGTTGTGTTATGGGCCATTTCCTGTCACGGGCACAAGTGAGGTGATACTTTTGTTGTAAGACTTTGGGAAATGCAGGGTGGGTGGAATTTTATGGATCCACGGAGATTCCGGAACTTTCCATCACAGAAATGTGCAGAAAATGTCATTTTGTTTTAATAAAGTTTGAGGATTGAAAGGGATTCTGGGTAACAGAACCTGGTGAGAGCCAGACAAGTCACCCCATCCTGGACCCCCCTGGGTTTCTAGTTTTTAAAACTGTATAAGTTTTCTAGGTTTCCCGAGGTGCCGGTAGAGCTAGGGTTCAAAATCAACAGCTAGGCACTTTGCACAAAAAAGGGTCATTTTTCACTGTAAAAATGTGGTGTATCCACGTTGCGTATTAGGCCGGTTCCTGACGCAGGCACTATGCCTACCCACACAAATGAAGTACCATTTTTAACAGAAAACTTTGGGGAATGCAGGGTGGATAGAATATTGTGGATCCATGCATATTCCAGAACTTTCCATCACAGAAATATGAGGAAAATTAGATTTTTTCAACAAACTTTGAGGTTTGCAAGGGATTCTCAGTAACAGAACCTGGTGAGAGCCATACAAGTCACCCAGTCCTGAATTTTCCAGGGTGTCTAGTTTAAAAAAAAGTATCGGTTTGCTAGGTTTCCCTAGGTGCCCGCAGAGCTAGGGTTCAAATTCTACAGCTAGGCACTTTGCAAAAAAAGGATCAGTTTTCACTGTAAAAATGGGGTGTGTCCACGTTGTGTTGTGGGCCATTACCTGTTACAAGCACTGGGCCTACCCACAAAAGTGAGGTACCATTTTATCGGGGGACTTAGTGGAACATAGAATTTTAGAGCAACTGTTATTGCCTATTGACTGCCTTGCAAATGTAAGACAATGTCACTTTGAAAAATGTTCTCTAATTCCAAATTAGTATGGGTACCCACAATTTAGGAGATGTGCAAATAGCTACTGTTTCCAAAATCTATATTTTATTCCCATTTCAAAAATTCATAAGAGCTTTTCGTACCGATGTTTCACTGTTTACATTTTCCCAAATAAATTGCTATGTGCCCGGTACACAAAAAACCACATTGCAAGATGCTGCTCAGTTAATGGCTCTGGGTTCGTCGGTTCATGGTAAACCTACAATTCCTATATATCCCTACAACCCGAAGCGTCCAGCAGTTGTAACGGCATATTGCTTTAGAAAAGTTGTCATACTTAAGTTACAGGTGAAAATGTTGCCGCAAATGGCTGTTTTTGTCAACTTATTATAATTTTTCCTATGTTCAAATGTTAGTTTCTATTAAAAAAAACAACCTTGAAGGATCTACACAAATGACCCCTTGCTGAATTCATAATTTTTACTACTTTTCTGAAATGTATAGCTTTCCAGGATCCAATATTGCTTACATACCAATGTCTACCATTAACTGGAAGGAGGTTGAACGCACAAAAAATATCAAGGATAGGCTATGTCCCAGTAAAATGCCAAAACTGTGTAAAAATTGTTTGGTGTTCTGACAAACGTCTGTCAGTCCCTGAAAGCTGGGAAGATGGTGAATTCAGCACCACAAACTCTTTGTTGATACCATTTGGAGTGGAAAAAAGACACTTTCATCTGCAGCACTTTTTCCCCCATTTTTTCCCAAAAAAACAAATGTATCTGTATTTTGGCTAATTTCTGGAAACCCTCTAGGGGAATCAACAAACGCTGGGAACCTTTAACATCCCATGAGGTTGGAAGAAAAGGATGCAAATTTGGCATGGATACCTTATGTGTTCAAAAGGTCACAGGAGCCTAAGCGCAAACTACGCCAAATAGCCAAAAAAGGCTTAGCACAGGGGGCAAAAAAGGCCTAGCAGCGAAGGGGTTAAAGGTTCAGTGGCACAAGGTGAATCACTGTTATTAGGCAAACCGTTGCATTCCGCTCTCCAGAGCAAATGAACTATTCCTCATTCATCCCTCACGATTCGCTGATGCGACAAACTTTCGAATGGTGAACATATGTTACTAGAGCCAGTACTCATTAAAGATCTGCCATTCTGCCCACAGTGACATCAAAAAGGAACTGAACCGCTCCACACTGCTACCAACCTGCCCAATTTGTCTCCTGCCAAATTCGCTTTGCAAACAAGCCTCGATCTCTCACGAGAATTAATATGGCGGCCGCCCCGGCTGATCCCTTTTAATGCACCGAGCAGGAGATGTATCACAGAGAACGATGGCTGATCAATACTGTTAGTACAGGCACTGCACCTTCCTCCAGGAACATTAAAGACATTAGTAATGCGAGTCCCGCGCCAAGATGGCATTGGCCTATTACTATAGGACTGGCCTCATTTCTCATGCTGTGGGGACCCATACAACCTAAAGGTTATTCCTGTGTTTAGAGAGACACTGACAGATTACATGACCATCAAGCAGGTGTTTTGTATTCATTATTTTCATATCATAAAACACATTGACAATGCATCTCTCTTTGTATATTCGTGATTGAGTAATCCCTAACAATAGTTACAATAATATTGCAAATCATGGAGGAGTTCTGTGACCATACAGAGGATCAAGGTCAAAGGCTGAGTTCCTTTAAAAGTTCATTGCATATTACTCAAGTGGTACAAAAGTAATAAGCAAAGAAAAAAATGGCATTTCAACTGACAGAATATACAAACATGTTTCCCCTTGAAGCCGACAAAGCTTGCTTTCTGCGGAAAATTCTACTTTAATTTTAGCCTTTAGTGTAAACCTGTTAAGTGGGTTTGCAGCACAATTTCCCATGGGAGGTAATATGCATAAACATTTTTTTTTCAATCAATCAATTAATCATATCAATTGTAAAGCGCACTACTCACCCGTGAGGGTCTCCAGGCGCTGGGGTGGGGAATGCTGCTACTGCTCGAAAAGCCAGGTCTCGAGGAGTTTTCTGAAGGTCAGCAGGTCTTGGGTCTGTAATAGGTGGATGGGGAGGGTGTTCCAGGTCTTGGCGGCGAGGTGGGAGAACGATCTGCCACCAGAGGTCGCTCTTTGGAAGCGGGGTACTGTGGCTAGGACGAGGTCGGTGGAACGGAGCTTGCAGGTCGGGGTGTAGAAGCTGAGTCGTCTGTTGAGGTACGTTGGTCCGGTGTTGTGGAGTGCCTTGTGAGGAGTGAGGAGCTTGAAGGCTATCCTCTTGTTGACTGGGAGCCAGTGCAGGTCTCTCAGGTGGGGTGTAATGTGGCTGCGGTGAGGGATGTCGAGGATCAGGCATGCAGAGGCGTTCTGGATGCGTTGGTGGCGTCTTTTGACACCCCAATACATTTTGTGACCCTCCATGTAAATGCATAAGCTTTGGATGGCTGGGCCATAGCTGACTACACTAAGCCAGTGCCAAATTTGGTGCAGAACCGCGTATGGCGGATAAACTTCTAGGCAGTTAATAAAAAATACTCAGTCAATGGAAAGGCTGAACCATAGGTACCTAGTAGTGAGTGTCACTGTGTAACATATCTAGTATATATACAGATGTGCAGAGTCTAGTATGCTATTTATTACCATAGAAACATGCTTCCCCTTTAATGGGCCATGACTCCTCCCCTCCCTCAACAATGACCATAAACAGAATAGTATACTCCCTGCTGCTTCATATATGGTTTATGCCATAGTATTTTTCAGGTGTACTTGTTTTAACAAAAGGTAGTTAACTGAAACCAGGGTGCAATGGTTTAAACGTGTGTAGTAAGTTAAAATCACATTAAAGACACATCACTATTAGGAGAGTTGTCTCTCTTTGTAAAGTAATTGCCACATACAATCTGTAAGGCAGTAAAAGGGGTTAATGTGTGTTTATTAAAATAATCACTCCAAGTGACATTATTGGGCCCCCTTTACTTCCACTGCCATGGCATGCATGTATTTATATAGACAATAAATATGCAGTTCTTATAATCTCATTAAAAAAAAAGGAGGTAACCCTATTATAGAAACAGGTTAGAGGGATTTGATCAATTAGAAGCAAGGGTCCTCACACACCCAATTGGGTGTCCCGCCTCATCATCGGGCAGCTCCTCGTTGGGCTGGGGCTGCAAGGACCAAAATCCCCTTTGCTGGAGATCTCTTAAAGATGTTATTAGCCGTGATGAATCATGTGTGAGAGTGCTAGGTGTGTAGACTGGTGATAAAGTCAGATTAAAAATGACAAAGAGTAACCTAGTAAATATGTATTGAGTTGGTATCTCTTGTCATGAATAAAAACAATATGCGGCGGTGAAGAGATAATGGTGCTTCACAGCTCAAATAAATTGAATAATAACAAAGGGTCAATATGTTTCTTGCCGTAAATATATCTATATTTTGATATAGAACAGCCTGAGCTACCGTGGTGTCCAGAGGGAGGAATTCAAGAGAGACAGGTCAGGCCGGGCAAGGAGATAAAGGAGATCAGTTATCCACAATGTCTTTAACACATTCTAGGTTAAACCATATCTTGCAGCTAGAGATACATGAGCATATTAACCGACAGGGATAGCCTGTGCCTCCTGGACACTATGGGGCAGATTTACTACTTCTGGCGCATCTCTGCTAATCAGCAGGGATGCGCCAGAAGAGTTGCGATGCATCTGCCCACCCATGCGCCACCACTGATGCGCCGCATTGTAAATGCGGCGCACCGTGGTGCACAGATGGGCAGATGCGTGTCGCATCCCCCGTCGGCAAGGCGCCGCATTGCTGGAGTTGCGTCGCAAGCGCAACGCAGCTCCAGCAAAGCTCAGGGGTGTCCTATCCCTAGCATGCTGCGTCAATCCTTACGCCTGCTTCAAGCAGCCGCAGGGTTTTGACGCAGCATGGCCTTAAAAGTGACTGAGGGAAATCTTGTAGATTTCACTCAGCCACTTTTAGGAGGCGTTCCTGCACCGGAATGCCCACCCACTGCATCAGAACGCCTACATGTGGTGCAGGGATTTACAACGTGATGCATCTCCCAGATGTAAATATCCTGCAGCATGGTGCTGGCTTTGTGCTGCCACTGCGTCACAAATGTGACGCAACGGCGGCGTAAAAGAGGCACAAGGGGCTTGTAATTCTGCCCCTATGTGGTTACTGCATTCTTCTCACAATCAGGGCTAAGTGAAGAGTCCAAATCATGACACATTGTGCAGTTTTATCAGAGAGGGTCTTTATGCAGGCTACCCGCCAGGGTACAGGAAAAGGTTTGTTCCAGTCTTTAACCAGCCCGTTATAACCTGCTCATAGTTGTGGTGGTCACTCATGTTGAAAGGATGGGCACCTTCTCCTTAAATTTTACTGCAGTGCTCATCCCCAACTGACCAACCGTGAATGACTAGCAATGTCATCCCAGTTGCCCTGAATCGGGGTACACAGTGTGAATTATTTGGGAGATATTGTGTGCAAAAGTACTGTAAGGAAAGGATTATTTGTGATTTTATTTTAAGGGAAAGAGGCACAATGCCTACATTTCTCAAGGCTGCTGTCATCTCAAGCCCAATCGTGATCAGTGATCAGTCAAACATTTTTTTGTTCATTTTACAACTTTATTTAGCATTTTCATAGAAGAGAACAAGACACACTTCATCAAGGAAATCATAGGAGACAAGAGGATAAGAATAAGTCATCCGTTTTGCCCTGTTTACCCCCATTTTTGTGACTGATACTCATGGAAACAGACTCGGACTGTGCCCTGGGCTCTGCTAACCAGGCCCAAGACCAGTGCTCTGACGAAAAGGGTATATGGTAATTAGGTGTAGTTAAAACTGGAAATGACTGACACCTGCAAGTCCCTAGTATATAATAAGGCACAGGGGATTCAAACTACCTTTTAGCAGACTGTCTTTAAAAGTAAAATATATGCAAAATCCACTTTGGACTTAAAGTTGCTTACAGAGCAGTAATCTACCTTATGTTTACGTATAATTAACCCCCATGGTCTAGTCTAGGTGCCCCAGAGATGGAGTGCCATGTAGCTATAAACAGGGACATTGTTAAATATATTTTTTGATATGCCCTGTTGGGAGAAAAACTGTTAATTTCATTTTCCCTAGTGTAGATGCTTAGCTCCACAGCCTAAAATTGAAATAGGTTATTTAAGTATAAATATTTCTAGGAAGGGGCTGAAAATGCCATTCAATGTCTTAAAAGTTTAGCAATGATAAATCCAATAACTTGTCACTGTTATATTTATCATAACTAGTATAGAAAATAAGTTATAAGACTTTCCTTTCTGTGACCCAAATTCTAACCTTCTTCCTGATTGGTCAGCCTTAACGGACTTAGGCAAGCTGCTTCGATGAGGTGATAAGTGGCCTGCATAGAGCAGAGGTTTTCTGATGTGGGCAGCTCTGCAGCTGCAGAGAACAGGCCAGGTCTGGGTAAGAATAAGAATAAGTCTTCCTTTTTGTCCCGTTCACCCCCATTTTTTTTTTTTGTTACTCGTAGTAACTGACTCTGACTGTCCCTTGGGCACTGCTAACTAGGTCCAAGGCCAGTGCTCTGATTAAAAGGGTACACGGTAATTAGATATAATTAAAACTGGAAATGACAGACCGATGTAAGTCCCCAGTATTTAATAAGGCAAGAGGGATTCAAACTACCTTTTAGCAGACTGTCTTTTAAAATAAAATATATGCAAATTTGACTATGGAATTAAAGGTGCTTACAGAGTGGTAATCTACCTTCTGTTTTCGTATAAGTCACCCCCATGGTCCACCCTAGGTGCCCCATTGGAGGGGTGCCATGCAACTATAAACAGGGACATTATAAAATATGTTTTATATGGCCTGATGAGGGAAAACTGCAAATTTCAGTTTCCCTATTGTAGATACTTACAGGCACATGCATCAAGTTAAAAAGTGCTCGCAAAAATAGCGATTAGCTATTTGCAAACGCTTTTTAGCATTTTCCAATGCATCAACTAAAAATACCCAAGTTGCAAAATACTGAGTCGCTAAAATAGGGAAACAAGATATTGCGATTCCTTAATAGGGCGAAACCAAAAATGCGATAGCAAATAAGGAATCGCTAAAATAAATCGCAATACTATGCATGAAAAATCACAAATAGCGATTTCCTTGAAAATCGCTATTTAGCAAGTGTAGATTAAGGGGAATCCCAATCAGGTGGTTAAAAAAAAATAAAGAAAATTTACTCAGCTGCAAATCATCAGAAGGCTATTTAAACTGACCCATGAGGCCATAAAGGCCTTTCACAATGGCAGCACCCTACGTGTTTGCGAGGAGGCTGAGGATCCATGCAGCAGGCCAGGCCAGAAGGAGAATACAATGAGAAGATCTTCCGACTGCCCATCACTTTGTTGGGACAAACAGCAGAGCAAATATATGATAAGTACAGGCTGAATACTGCAATGATTCATTACTTAATAGCTGAATTGGAACCACTAATGCAGCGCCAGTCACTTAGGACCCATACCATCCCAACTCATGTCCAGGTGCTATGTTGCCTGCACCTCCTTGCGTCAGGCAGTTTCCAGGGGGTAGTGACAGAAGCTGAAGGGTTATCACAAAGTTCCCTTTCACAGTTCTTCAAATCCTTCCTAGCCGCCATGATGGCTATGATCCACAACCACATCACCTTCCCCACAACCCAACAGGAATTGACCCAAACTAAACTCGACTTCTACCGAGTTGCACAGTTTCCACACATGATCGGACGCATAGATTGCACCCACGTAGCCTTATGTCCCCCAGCAGACAATGAGTATATCTTCCGGAACCGGAAATCGTATCACTCCATCAATGTTCTAGCAGTGTGCAATGTGAAAAACATCATAACAGACACTGTAGCACAATACCCTGGGAGCACCCATGATTCATACATCTTTCGGCATAGTGGCATTCCCAGATGTCTGTTCAGGGCAGAATTTGGCGAAAAACACCTGATAGGTAAAATGAAATACATATACTCATTACTGAAGTATGAAATGGCAATGCATACCTGACACTAACACTTTGCTTAATACCCTGTAGGTGACAGCAAATACGCCGTGAGGAACTATATCATGACTCCATACTTGAACTCAGCCACCCCACAAGAACAGAGGTACAACGCAGCCCACATCAGGGCACGTAATGGGTCAAACGGACATTTGGATTGCTCAAAAGTCGCTTCCGCATCCTGCATAAAACTGGAGGAGCAATGCTCTGCCAGCCGGAAACATGCTGTAGGATAGTGGCTGCATGTGCAATGTTGCACAATATAGCAACAAGGAGAGGTATCCCCATAGAGGTGTCCGACACTGAGGACAACCAGCCCCCGTCACACCCATGACGGGCGCATTTGGCAAGTTCAGCGGAAGGGCAAAGGAAACGTACAGACGTCACCCAGCATTATTTCTGAGGTAGGTAATGATGAGACACAACACTTAATTTTACGAAAGCAAAACTATTTACTAGCACGTGAAGTGGTAGTGGTGTTTAGATAAACATAGCTGGTGGCTATTAACACAAGAACTGCATGCACTAAAGGAAAAATGAGACACATAATGGACTTGATACTCAGTCACATTGAATGTCTTGGACATGGTTACGTCACCATGGAAAAATCCAGGTCTAATTCTGTTTAGCGTTTCCTCCCTCGCACACCCAAACGTCTCTCGCCTGCATCTGCATCATCACTCCTGGATTCAGCGTTAGGTGTTGATCTACGGGTACTGCACCTCCTGCCAGTGCTGACATGCTGCTAAGGCTGGATCCTCACTACCCTCTTCTCCTCCGTGTAACATTGCTGTGCTCACCAGTACCAGCCTGCATCAGTTCTACGGCAGTGGTTATTTGACCAAGTGCTTTGGCCACATCCCCACAACAATGGCCCATATCTATTTGCATTGTCACCGACCGACGTGACAGCAGTGCAATGCTGTTGCATATCTTGTTGTTATACCTGGTATAGCCAGCCAAGCAAATCATGAACTGGCGATGCCTCCTCCTCTGGGTGTTGTGTCCCTCCTGCATCGCACGACCCAGCTCCTGCAGTGTGTTGTTTGTCTGTCTGTTTCCTTCCACAACTGCTGATTGACTTCCTGGTTGTGAGGTCATCAGCCTGCTCCCAATGCGCCTGAGTAGTTTTGCGATCTCCCAATTAACGATCTCGTAATTTGCGATCTCACAATTAGTGATCTCGGAATTTGCGAGCTCGCTAATTGCGATAATATTGGTTTTCTACATTTGCGATTCTTTATTTTGAAATCGCTAATGTTTTTTTCAATTTATACAGATTCTTTATTTTTTCGCATTCTGTATCATGCATAGGTAATAGCGAGTCCTTATTTGCGATTCCTTAAAAATCGCAAAAAAGGATTCTCTATTTCTTTGCTTGATGCATATGCCTGTATGCTCCATAGCCTAAAATTAGAATATGATATTTAAGTATAAATATTGGTAAGAAGGGGCTGAAAATGTAATTCAGGGACTTAACAGATTGGCAATAATAAATGGAATAACATGCCGCTGTTAAATTTATCCTAACTAGTACAGAAAATAAGTTATAGGACTTTCTTTTCTGTGAGCCAAAATCCACCCTTCTAGCAAACCCAGAAATGGATTTTGCAGGGGGGTATTAATGGAAATTAGCCATACCCGTATATTGGTTTAGCCAGCACTCAAAAGTGTTAAAGCTATACAAAATAAATCACATCTCTGGTTCCCTATAATGGAGTTTTGTCATTTTAGTGTCATTTTAAAGATATAAATGTTTTCTATTTTTATACATTTGTGTTGGACTTTTATTGTGTGTTGTGTCCTACTTATTTAATGTATTGGTGTTCTTAAATGCTTTACATGCCTGTCTCCTAAGTTGAGCCTACCTGCTCATTTCCCGCTACCAAGGGTTGAGCCAGGGGCATATGTAATGAGACCTTGAACGTGCGTTGGTGGCCTTATTTCTAGTAGTGGGTGCAGAATTACCCAACCAATAATCCACCTTCCAAAAATATTTCTTTTGTTGGGTGAGGTTAAGTATGTATCAGTATAGGCATGAGATACCTTTTTGTCAGACATTAGAGAGATATAGTGATTCTATGGGCGTTTCCTTCTTCTCCATGGCAAAGCAAGCCAACTGGTGCCCAACCCAATGTAAGGCATGTCCTACTCAACATGTGGCCTTCGGGGCAGGGTAAGTTTTCCCTCAAAGACTCATTAGAGTGCAATTTGTCCTCATTCTAGAAGTCCTGCAATTTAGGGGTGGAATCGTGATCCCAGATGAAAAAGTTTCAGCTGAGCACTCCCAGCGGGAAATCAAAATTGGGTGCTGAAGGAGTAAGAGATATGAGGTAAATAATCATCTGCCATGAACCTAACGCCAATAAGCTAGAGTGTAAAACATAGTAGTGAGGGACCCTGGGTGCTCCTTGATAGATGAAGCCACACAAGGCTATCCAATGGGGCCGCAGAGAAAGGCTGTTCCACCTGTACCCATGATTTGTTGTCAGGGTCATAATTCGAATCTAGGGAAGGTCGAATCTGTGCCACCGGGATGTAGGTGGACACATCAGGAAACCCCAGGTCCCCCTCAGCAATGGTACAGTATAATGTCACCGTAGCCACCCATGCAGACTTACCCCACACGTAAAGCAAGCATGGCATAAAGTTCATCTTAAGACAATTGAGGCAGCCGAGCCAGGAGATTTCTAGCTAGCCCCATCGGTAGAGGTCCTTGAACAAGACAGTGAGCAATGGGGGAATATTGCTTTGGTCCTTGTCCTTATTGTGTGACGGAAGGTGGATAACAAGAAAAGTAATCATTGAGTTGGTCTATTGGAATCCAGCCCTCCAAATCGGATCTGCCAGCTCGATACCCCAGAATTTAGTGAAGTTTACTTCAAAGCTGAATGATCTTGAAATCAAATCTAGGAGCATATGTACACGCTCCTTTCGCCACCACAACATCACTTTCATCGACGTTGTGGTGGTGATAGGGGCTGAGCCTTATTTACACTGCGCATTAAGCCACTTAATGTGGCTCAACTCTGCCTAGTAAATAAGGCCCCCATTCACGAAAAGACCTTGAAAGCAACGAATGGGTTGTAGCCTTTGCGTCTCATTCACTAACCCCAGCTGAAGAAAAATATTCAATGATCGAACGCGAAATGCCTGCTAGCTCATGGGCACTCAATTACTTCAGAGTGTATATCTGGGGTTACAATGTAATCTTACACACAGATCACAAACCTCTCATCAAAATTCTTTCAGCTGCTGGATTACAAAATGCCTCTCCCAGACTAAGCAAAATGTCCATTAAATTGCTTGATTATTATTACACTGTTAAATACTGTTCGGGTGTCAAAAACAAAGTAGAAGACTTTTTAAGTAGGCTGACCTTGCCTGATGAGGGCATGGAAAATGAACAAGATGACATTGGGAAAGTAGCCTTGCTATTCGATGTTGATTTTATTTGCATTACGAAAACTGAATGGAAAGGTCACTTGTTGAAAGATGCCACTCTACAAAAAGTATGCAATTACATCAACACTTAATGGCCAGACAAAAAACTTCTCTCTCAAGGATGAAATAAGACATTTCTGGGAACTTAGAAATTAATGGAGTTATGAAAACAACATCCTATTCAGAATGAGGAAAGCTATTGCCCAACGTCTGGTGTACTCCTCTCAGGCCCTTCGTGCCCTATCCCATCATGTCCTCCTTGCGCCCCATGCTCTAGTTACCATTCGAGGAAATAACATTCTATCCTCTCCCCCGCTTATAATTCCTTCTTCACCTTCCCTTCCCACTTCCTCACCTCCCTCTGTTCCCCCATTGGCTGACTCAGCCCAGTCCTTGTGGTAGTGACCCTCTCACATTACTTTATCTCAATACTCGTTCGCTCCCTAAACATCAGCTAGACATATTCCAACTTCTTGACGGAGGTCTTATCGACATCTTACTCCTCACGGAAACTTGGTTAAACGCTGACTCTAACCCTGACATCTTGGCCGCCATCCCTGCGGGTTACTATATTCTTCATTCTGACAGAA
Source organism: Lissotriton helveticus (assembly GCF_964261635.1). Lineage (NCBI taxonomy): Eukaryota > Metazoa > Chordata > Amphibia > Caudata > Salamandridae > Lissotriton > Lissotriton helveticus. The sequence goes on along the minus strand of NC_136072.1, from coordinate 1,176,300,847 downwards.
ACCCGGGCAGACCTGGCGGCGGAGTCGCCGCTATCATTCGCTCCCACTTACAGTTCACTACCCTCGCCACTCCACCCATAGCTAACACGGACAGTCTTACACTGAAATTTACCTCTCCCAATTCCTCATTTATCTGTATATTAGTTTACCGTCCCCCTGGCAACTCGCCTCTCTTCCCATCCTTATTTAGTAGTATGATCTCGCAGATAGCCATCAATTCCGCTAGGGTTTTGGTTGCGGGCGACTTCAACTACTGGCCCTCAGACCCCCAGGAATCCTCTCTCTCCCGTGAGTTCACTGACTCACTGCTTGGCCTAAATTTTTCTAAACACATTTCTGCGGCCACACACAACAAAGGCCACACACTAGATCAGATCTGGTCCACCAACCTCGACATCCCCTCTCCCTTGGTCTATCCTTGCTCCTGGTCTGATCACTTTTTTATTTCTTTCTCCTTGCACTTACTCTTGTCTACCCGCCCTCCGATCCCCCATAACCTTCAGATTCGAAATTGGAAACAGGCTGATATTCCCCATTTCCATTCTATTCTTGCCTCATCATTTCTCCCTGACTATTCTGATTTGGACTCCCAAGCCACCTCTCTCGATCAATGGCTGTCCTCTGCCTGTGACGTCGTTGCCCCCATCAAAACTGTTAAGTCCAAACGCCCCCATGACGCTCAGCGCTGGTTTACCTCCACTCTTAAGGCGGACAAACTTCGCCTTAGACAGGCTGAGCGCCATTGGCGGCGGAACTATGACCCGTTACTCCAAGTCACGTACACTGATTTATTAAAGGCTTACAAAAGATCGATCATTTCGGCCAAATTATCTTATTTTTCTCAGAAGGTCTTGTCCTCGGCATCCAAGACCAAAGAAATTTTTCTATTGTAGCTGAGCTCTCCCTTCCTGATCGGGTCACCCCTCAGCCTCTACCCTCACAAGCCCTGTGCAACTCTCTCAACTCTTTTTTTTCTGACAAAATCTCTGCGATTAAAAATAACATTCCCCTCACTACTCTGTCTCATGATTCTGTTCTCCCCCCCCCGAATCCCCATTCGTTTTCTAAATTTCCCCCCATCTCCCTCGATGTTTTTCTCTCATTGCTTCAGACTGTGAGCTCTGGCTCGCCTAATGATTGCTGCCCTACGTCCATCTTAAGAGCTGCCTTCGTGGCCTGCCCCGGCCCCCCTCTTGATCTTTTAAACCAATCTCTTTTGTCAGGCTCTGTCCCTAATGCTTTCAAAAGCGCTGTGGTGGTTCCCATTTTAATAAAACCGGGCCTCGACCCCTCCACGCTGGCCAACTACCGCCCCATCTCCCTCCTCCCTTATTTAGGAAAGGTCTTAGAGACCTATGTCACCCGCTGCCTCAGTGCCTTTATCGAGGAAACTCGTTTCCTCGATGATCGACAGGCTGGGTTCAGACCTGCTCATTTCACTGAGGCAGTTGTGGTGGCAGTCATGGACACGCTGAAACAGGGAGCTGACAGGAATCTGTCCCAGGCCCTTGTACTTTTAGACCTCTCAGCCGCTTTCGACACGGTCTACCATGGTATCTTGGTCGACCGTGTCAGAAATGCTGGCATTTCTGGCTTGGCCCTGTCATGGGTGGTATCTTTTCTTCATTCCCGCTTTCAATCTGTTCGGCTTTCTTCCTTTTCTGCCCCTCTATCCTCTCTTTCCTGTGGTGTTCCCCAGGGTTCTGCTCTGTCCCCGCTTCTGTTCAATCTTTATATGCAGCCCCTTCTTGTCTCTCTTCGTCAGTTTTCACTTACCGCTTTTAACTATGCAGATGATCTGCAGCTTATTTTTCCTCTCAATTCTTCTCCCTCTTCCTGTTCTAATTTTCAAAATGCCATGCTCTTCATCTATGAGTGGATGAACCTTAGTCAACTTAAGCTCAACCCCAGTAAAACGGAGCTGGTGGTGACCGGTGGTTCTCTTTCTCCCTGGTCTCCCAACTTCTGGCCTGCAGCTTTGGGTTCCCCTCCTTGTCCAGTGAATACAGTGAAGAGCTTGGGGGTCACTATCTCTAGTGACCTCTCAATGCGGCCTCACATCAACACCGTCACCTCGGCCTGTTTCTTCCACCTCCGCCGAATCGGGAAGATTCGCAGTTTCTATCTCAAGAGGCCCTCATTCTTGTTATCCTTGCCCTCATCACCTCACGTCTAGATTATGCCAACTGTCTATACGTGGGGGTCCCTGCCTGCCATCTTTCCCGACTCCAACTGGTCCAGAACCAGGCAGCCAGACTAATTTTTCGGCAGCCTAAACATCAGCATGTCACCCCTTTGCTGAAAACTTTACACTGGCTCCCAGTTGCACAGCGGTGTGTTTTTAAAATGGCCTGCACTATTTTCAAGTCCTTGTTTTCATGCGCTCCTGCCTTTATCTCTTCCTGCTTACACGCCTATGTCCCTTCCCGTCACCTCAGATCTTCGGCTCATAACCTTTTGATTACCCCTAGGTTCAACCGCAAGAAACATGGAGGAGCCTGCTTCTCCTTTCTTGCTCCTGTTACCTGGAACTCCCTCCCTCTTGCCATTCGTCTGTCTACCGATTATCGTTGCTTTCGCAATTCTCTGAAAACCTACCTGTTCCGTCTGGCGCATGGTTAGTGGCCCTGCCCCCATATGTTCTCCTCCCACCCGGTCTCGAGCGCCAAGAAACCAATTGGTGTATGTGCGCGGTACCAAATCCTTTTTAATAATAATAATAATAATAATAACAATTGCCCCTAACTCACTAAGGAAAAGAATCCTCATACTCTGCCACATTGGTCATCTTGGCATCTCAAAAACTAAACTCAGAATCAAAAACAGCTATTGGTGGCCAGGGGTAGATAAGCAGAGACTGCAAAGGTTGCATTGACTCCGACAAAAGTGTATCAAGATAACCAAAGTTCTCCAACATCCCTTAGCATCCTCCAGTATGCCTTGGGCAAGATTAGGGTTAGATATTGCGGATCAATTGAAGGGCATGATGGTGAACTAAGGTACATTCTTGTGGTCCTGGATCATTTTTCAAAATGGCCGGAGATCAAAATTGTTCCCTGTGCTGACAGTTCCTGTGTCATGGACAAACTGTTCATGTGCGAAGGCTTACTCAAAAGCATTCTTACAGACAACGGACCTCAGTTCTCATCTGAAGCATTCCTCTCTTTCCTCAAAAGAAATTGCATAACTCCCAACACTACTTTATTATATCATCCAGAAGGAAATGGCCTTGTGGAACGCTTCAACAGAGTTTTAAAAGGGAACATACAACTTTCCAGGAAAAGTAATCTCAACTGGGAAGAAGAGATCTTTAAGCTCATTCGGGCTTACAGAATTACACCCAATATCAGTACTAAGGAATCCCCTTTTGTTCTCATGAGGAGAAGGAAACCCATCAGCAGGGACTTAGGTTGGATGGAATCGTCAAAACGAATTGAATGGTCACCTAAAACCGTTAGAAACAACATTGAAAAGGAACAACAATGCTACAAAGAATGGTATGACAATAGACATGGTGTCAAGAATCACTCATGCAATGTGGGTGATCTTGTTAAAGTTCGCTTTGAAAGAAAAGTGAAGAAGGGGGAAAGTAAATACTCGTCATCACCCCTTCGGATAAGTAAAGTATATAAATGCTCTGTCAAACTCAGTGATAGCAAAGTGTGGCACATGAACAGACTAGCCAAACCTAGCGATGATGGCAAACAGCTGATTCAGCCTTGTAAAAGAAATGCTAATAATGACTTAAGGGTTGATTATGAACAGGCCATCTAATATGCATGATGAATTGCTTGTAAGAAACAGTGGTTCTGATGAAGATATAGTCCCCACTTCCTTTTCACCGACAGATCACCACCCATCTGTTCGGAGTGATGAAACAGATCCACACTCAGACCCAGATGTAGTGATTGACAGGCCATCTAATACGCATGACAAATTGCTAGCAAGAAACAGTAGTACTGATGATGGTGCAGTCCCCACTTCCTCGGCATCTACTGATCACCACCCACCTGATCAGAGTGATGAAACAAATTCACACTCAGACTAGGATGTAGTGGCTGACAGTCATGGTGTCTCAGGAAGATTAGGTAGATCCATTAGCAAACCAAAAAAATACGACAACTTTATTTGTGACTAGCTTTTCCTCTCTGCAATGTTCAAAGAGGGGAAGATGTGTTGTAACAGTATCACTGCCGCATACCATGGCACGCAACAGTGAATTACGTTAGCTCACCTGCACACGATGGCATGCGCTGCCAATTTAGCCCTTACCATTGGTTCCTCAACGTTCCACTTACAGTTTTTACCGTTATTCTTACTGTTAACCATTGCATGATACCGGCACTTGCAGTTGCTTGAGAGCTGCGGAGCCGTTCACTTGTGTAGGTGCTGTATTATTAAGGATTCTTCTACAAACCACAACGAATCAAAAACTTCATTACAACAGTAACTTATCCACCAATCATTAATTATTTCCTTACAAGTATTTGTTGTTTGATGGCGAGTGATGTAACAAAAGTACATATTGTGTGAAAGAATAATCAGAGAACCATCTCCTTATGGTGTGTGTACAAACAATAGTTCAGACTGATGCTACAATACAGGAGTAGAGAACACCTGACACCTAAATCCCATTGGTCCTTTGACCCTCCCGAGCCCATTTCCCCCACTGTGAATTAATGCACTCTGGAATTGCCCCGGAGATTTGGTGAGTTAGTGAGACAACATTTAGGGTGTGTGACAGATTACAGACTTTGACCCTTTCTCTTAGCAGTGAAATATAGATCTTTTCTTACAGCCCAACAACAAGCCAACTCAGATTTCAAATGATGAGGTTTTCAGATGTTAGATTTGTCAACATGTGCCACCACAGCTTGGTCACAGATGGAAGTATAATGCAATTCTACTTGGCTCTGCTTTTGTATAGACCAATGTCTCCAGGAAATGCGTGGAACCTATCTGATAGAAGGTCACTGATTTCCGCAATCTTTGCTCCACACGTAGTTCCTCAGAAGTTCACAACCCTCATCCCTGCTACTGAACAGGTTGAGGCAGATGCACTAGTTGCAGCTGTACCCCAGACACACTATGGGATATTTCGGGAGTCCTGAAATAGTAAATATTTTATAGCTCATGGCCAGCTCCACTTTTTGAGATGAACAGCAAGATTCTCGATGAGCTGCTCAAAGTTGTATGCATACTTTCCTTTCTGACAGAGAATGACACAGCATGGTTGTTCCTCCTTCTCCCCAGTGCCAGTGAGATCCAAACATAGAAGTCTAATTGCTGAACTATTGTACAGTTCATTGGATCTAAACCTATACCTTCTATACCCTTTATATAGAGGAACATTGTTTACATGATCAGTTAATTACGATGCAAGATGATGTCAACTGTGTGCAGCCCACAGGTGCAATCTTGAACTGTTGCTAATCTTGCAACTGAAGATTTCCCCGATGGTCATACTTCTGTCTAATTTTTATTTAACGTTACTGATGTTTCCTAAAAATCTAATATCTACATATAGTTACAACTATACACTCACATAGGCAAACTAGGAGCACTTTTAAGAGTATTTTGAACACAATTTGATTAAATAATTTATAAAGCACACCAAGTCTATCTCCACTCTACTGTTCTTCATGCCCAAAAAGAGTGGTTAGTGTAGAATGTGCATAGGTTACTGCACAACAAATCAGGTTACAGTTAGACACTCAAATCCCCTTTATCCTCACTTCAGTTTCACATAATCAAGTGAAGAGAACTATTATTTGGTTCAAACTGGATCTGACTCTAACCTATCATCTGGCTAGCCAGAGCTGAGTTGCAGAGAAGCTTTAGGACCATAATTGGGTTCTTGGAGCAGCAGATAATGCCTTTTTGGTTATGCAATGCCCCGGCAAAATTACAAATATTATACATTTTTCATCAAACATCTTAGATTAAATGTTCCTAATTCAAACATAGAGCCTGTTAGCATGTTCAAGTTATTCTGAATCAATTGTGCCACAATTAGCTATTTGCCAAGTGGTGTGAAGGTTCATGATACAGCGTTTGAGTTTGGTGCTGTATCCTTAGGGAAGCAACATAAATGAATTTAAATTGGTGGTTTCTTTCTTCTGTGAACAGTCTGGGGATTTGTGGCTTCATTGACGTCTACTGATGCTTCCTCCGAAACATTGCTGCACTTCATAAAACCAATCACAGCTCTGTTTAAGAAAGATAAGTCTTTCTCAAACAGTCTGAAGAGATGAGGAGAGCTTTTTTACCTTAAAACGGGCATTCTCTAGAACTGCTATTCTTTCTAACCATATACATGACTGCCCATTTTATGTAGAAGCAGCTTTGTCAAACTTTCTCTAGGAAATGTAAATTGTGTAAGTGGAAGACAGGCCAGTTATATCTTACTAGCAGCCCGTCCCGACGTTGTCCGGGTATGAATTGCTGCAGGCCAGTAGTATATTGTTTTGTAGGATTTCGTTTTGATAGCATTTCTTATCTGTGACAGGCCTGTGAAACGCTCCGATTCACAGTGTACTGCTTTATTTTTCCTTGCAATATTATATAGCGCGAACTCGACAACATGGCATGAGCACAATTTACATTACAGAAGAACACATTCATTTGTGGTAGGCACGGGGAGACAAAGCGATTTGCTTGGAATCACAGGATGTTGAGCTGTTGCCGAGATTTAAACGTAGCTCCCCAGCTCTAAAGTTCGCAATTCTAGAACTTGTGGCGGGTGGTGTGTCTAAAAGTGTATGTTGGTGCTGGCCATCAATGAGAGAGACCTGTGCATTTTTCAAATGGATGGTGAAAAAATATGAGTATGTTGCTGGAGATGTGGGCCGCCGTGACACCAATGTACTTACCGGGGGAGGGTAAACACCCATTATTCCGCAACTTTCTTTCCGCATACCATCACTCCGCATACTTTCATTACAAAAGTACCATGACTCCGCAATGCCATTATTAAGCATGGGCGGATCTAGCGGATCTCGCGTACGCGAATTTGCGAATTTACGGATTGGCAATCCGCAAAAATACGCGAACTCTCGCGGATGTGCGGATTTTTACGTTTTTTGTGTTGGCGAGCGTTTGCGAGGATTTGTGGACCATTTCGCAATTGCGAACTTACTTTTCGGCTCGCAACGGCCGCGACTATGTTGTTTCTACGTCTGGTTTATCATCACAGGTTCACAGCACCCTCTGTTTCACCACTGCCACCCTCTGGTACACCCATGCCACCCTCTGGTACATCCTCACTGCCACCCATTAGGTTTGTTTATCACTGTAGATTATGGGGGTGAAAAAAAGCAAGCACACCTGCCCTGCTTCAACTGCCATGAATTAATTTGGGGTTGATTAATGTGTCACTTATTTTTAAACTTCCAGTCTGGCTGGCACCTGCTCCCTTCCTTATCTGTAATTTGCTTTCTGTTGCAGTGAAAGCAAGCACACCTGCCCTTCTTCAACTGCCATGAATTAATTAGGGGTGATTAATGTGTCAGTAATTTTGAAACTTCCAGTCTGGCTGGCACCTGCTTCCTTCCTTATCTGTAATTTGCTTTCTGTTGCAGTGCAATTTTTTTTCACAGGACCTTTATGGTCTACTTGTAGCTATTCTATGACCCTGCTGTTTGGGTCATAGCAGGGTCATGGAATAGTTGCAAATAGGCAACTGAACTCTGGAGGGGCCCCTCAGGAAGCACTAGAGTGAATGGTTACTAATGTTAAGTTTGAACTTTTGCACCTGTTGATTGCTTTCAGTTTAGCAAAAATCGTTTTTCTGCAATTTCGCGCGATTTGCGGGGCGCGAATCCGTGCGAGATCGATTTTGGAAGCCGCGAATGCGTGCGAATACACTATATTTTTTTTTGCGGCGTGTATGTTCGCGTGATTTTTTGCGTGTTCGCAAGGCGCTTGTAGCTATACGTTTGCGAAGTTACCCTAGCGGTCAAACACGGGCGCGGCCATCTTGTTTGCGTGGCGTAATTCCGTTTCCGGCCGCTATGTGTAATCTCGCAAAGTGTGCTGCTCGCTAGTACAATTTCGCGCGTGATCGCGAGGAAAATCTCGCGCGAACTTACCCACGCGGTCGTGAATGGGCGCGGCCATCTTGTTTCTCATTCATTGCTATGGTTCTGGGCATGCTTTCTGTATCCTCTCTGAATCTCTGCCATCCTTTGCTTGCTTGAAGTTTATTTGATCTATTTTACTTATTATCTATCCCTCTATTTTTCTAGCTCTATATTTTTGTGTTTTCTGCTACTTTTTGTTAATTTTAAACTACTTTTTTAAACTCTTTTCTTTTCTTCTTCCCTATTCTATTTCTTCTTTATTATTTAACTCATTTCTGCCCAGACCATGGTAAAGGGAGCCGGGAAGCACCCTGAGAAGGGGAAGGGTCCCGCACCCCGTGCCCGGCTCCCGTGCGGGCGTTTGAGGAGGGAGCTAGTGATGCCACGGGAGATCTTTAGAGCGGAGGAGGTGGCCGCACTCATCTTCCACGTCCAGCGCCGCCTCCCCAAGACCATCCTGGGAGGCGGCAAGATCGCAACCGGCTATGGCATCCGGGAGCGCCGGAAGCGGTGGGAAAAAGTGTGCCAGGCCATGTTTAAGCTCTCTGGGGTCCGGCGCACCTATAACCAGGCCACCCACCGCTGGGCGGATGTCATGGACCGGGAACGGGACTTGCTGGACGCGCTCGGCGTAGAGGTCCCCGGGCTTGGTGAGTAGTAGTAGCTATTTCTAGCTATTTCATCACTAATCTGTTTTATCCGGCTCTGTTATTTGCAAATCTTTGTTCTTTACCAAGAGCAATAATGCTGCCGATTACATTGTAGGTAAATTATATTTCAAAATCTTCTATGCATTTCAGGTGCACTGCTCTCCTTCTCAGTAGCCTTGCTTGCTACTATGCTTATTTGTTTTGTATTTTGTGTTCATTTCATTGGCCTGAGAAATTATGTATGAGTGTAGTGTAAAGAACTGCGTAATGCTAGACACTAAGGGTCATATTTTCAATTACCGGCGCATCCCTGCAAAGTAGCAGGGATGCGGCAGTAATTGTGCGCCATGCCACCACCACCCATTGGCCCAAAACGTCACAGAAGCCTTACGCATCTGTGCCGTAAAGGCGGCGCATTGCTGGAGTTGCGTGCCAACGATGGCGCAGCTTCAGCAATGCTCTGGGGTGCCCTATCTCCCCAATGCTGCATCAAGCCGTACGTCGGCTTCAAGCAGGCGCAGGGTTTGAGTCACGCATCATTGTCCTAAAAGTGACTGATTGACATCTTGTAGATTTCCCTCAGCCACTTTTAGGATTCGTTCCTGCGCAGGAACGCCCTCCCTTGCGTCGGAACGCCCCCTGATGGTGCAGGGCTTTACAACGTGATGCATCTCCCATATGCGTTTTTTTTTTATATATACGCCGCACCATGGCGACTCTTTTGTTCTGCCGCTGCGTCACAAAAGCCACGCAACAATGGAGGAAAATGAGCCGCAAGGGACTTCTAAATCAGCCCCAACAGACTGAAGTCCAGTCCTTCCTTTAGACACATAGCTATAAGAAGAAATAGTGGTGGTGGTTGGTGGATTGATAGTTTGAGTATTCACTGATCTGCAAGCAGGATGGACTTTGTCTGTCACTTCGCGTGCTGCGGACTGCTGCCTGCAAGGCCTAGGCAAACCTTTTTAGTAGTCTGTTTAGTGAGTTACATAGGAACTTTCAAAGTCAATGGTCCGCAAATCAGGCAATACGAATAACGTAGTATACCACATGAGATAGGTCAATATATCCCGTGGAATAGTTGTCTATCTATTTGCTATTTCTCCAAAATATTTTGTTATTGTTCTTTTGAAATGTTTGATTTGGTTGACAAATCTCATCCATGTTTTCTGGTCTTTCTTTCTTTCATGTTGTACATCAGCTCCCCCCAAGGGCAAGAGGACACAGGAGGAGGAGGGTGCTGTTCAGGAGGATGCAGTCCTGGATCGGGCAGGCGAGGGCTCCTTTGCTGGCCCCAGTAAGTTTTAATTTTAATATAGAGTACCTATTTTTTCCTAGCGTTCCTCATTCGATTTTTTCTAAATCGTCTTTGATCTTCTTGTAGACTGGATCTAAATTCTTATCCTGCCTCGACTATGACTCCCTGTGGTATTACTAGATTATTCTTATTAGTCTGTCTGTGTAGCTAACTAATATTGCACATTTGGCAATTCCATTGGACTCCCATTCTAGTCAGCAATAGCTCTATGCACTGAGTGCAGTCCTCTGGGATTGTCCATAATGTCTTTTCAAGTCTTCTATATGTTTATGCTTTGACAATTGCCAACAATAAAAGGGTGAATGACCACCAAGAAAGAATAAGATACTACTTTACTTTTGGTTTGGATAGGAGGACAATCCATTCTACTACTGTTGCAGGGACAAATCTGCACAAACCGAACTATGAACACTAAATAGTGCATTGTTTATCAATTATAATAGGCGCAGGTAGACTTTCTTTCCACATACCTCAGTGATATCAGACTTTGAAGAACCCCCAATCTCCTTAATGACTAGATAGTGTGGCAGAGTCATTTAGCCCCCAAAGTCACCGATGATTGATCCCCAATGATCATTAGATTATCCAACGCAGGACAAGAGTACGGAGTCAGAGTCAAGAAGTGCCAGAGGCACTCATGCTTGCAAAAATTCCAAAACATTTAGCTCATCCACTCTAGTCTGGAGGACCAAAAACCACAGAGTCTATTTAAGTTTAAAAGCTTTATTAAAAGTAAACACATTTATTAAAATCAAATTTGTCATAAAAGTAAACGTTTAACTGAAAATGGAAAAGTGCTTAGTGCTAACGATTAATTGGACACATTTCTTGTGGAAAAAGGGACATTTTTACTTTAGAGTAGACAGTTACAAATTATTACATTGTATTTCGTTTTTTTAACATTTGTTTATTCCTCCTAGACCAAATATTATATAGTAGTGAGTGGTGTATTCTAACATTCTTAAATGTACTTTGTAGGTGGAACATCTGGTGGCGGGGCCAGCGCGGAGGTGGTGGTGTTGGGCGAGGACTCTGGGGAGGAGGCGGTGCAAGTGCCGCACGTTCCTGTGAGGGTTCGCACGGTGGTGGCGGGAAGAGGTAAGCTATATATTCCTTACTTATTGAGATTGAAGACTGCATAGTGTGCTTTCTGCACGGGTGTATTATAAATCAACCAGGTAGTAGCCTCCTCTAAATGTACTTCGACTTAGCTGTGAAGTTTTTGGTGAGAAGAATCCCAATAAGATCTTAGATGAACTTGATGGATGGGATGAACGAAAAGCGAAAGAAGGGTGTAAGTAAGATGTGGAAGGACGAGAAATTTTATGATGGCTGGCAAAGAAGAATGATATGTGTTTGCTTGGCCCCCGAGGTGGCTGGGAAGGAAAGAATATGGTATGGTGCATGGCTGGGTCAATAATGAAGCAAGGATGGGTGGAAGGACAACAGCCTGGGTGGGTGAAACAGAAACTGTATGTGTGCATATACTTTGAATGGATGGATGCCTGGAGCATGGTATTATCTGACTCTTAGATAGCACATGTGTATCTAGAGAGAGTAGATGGTCACTGGATGAACTAAGTGTTACCTTGAAGAGCATGTAACACCGCACCCGCACGTCCGTTCCAGTGTAGGGAAGGCAAGGAAAATAAATTGTTAATTTGTCCAATACTACCATGAATAGTAGCAGTAGTTTGTATTACAACTGCAAGCACAGCATATATCCGGTTATTACGGTGGACACTCCGTACCTCTCTTAATAACTTAAGTTTAGTAGTAGTACGTCATTCATGTGTGGGTGTATCACTGTTCACTCAATAATAAGCAAAGCACCTAAAGTCATCCCATATGTCATCAAATACATCCCTTGTGAAGTGATAGATAATCAAATTATTTAGCTTCTTCATTTTCCTTTTCTAGTACTCATTTGCACTGTAGGGTGAAAGGTAAATTAATTAAGCAGTAGCCCTTGTAACAGAGTATTCTCAGTGCCACCCGTAATAGAAAAGTAATAGCTTCACCACCTGCATGTACTGGACCGGTACAGTAACGCAAGTCTGTCTCACTCATCATGGTGTGCGTCTGTTTTTCTCGGGTGCAAGTTCACTGCGCTGGCATTCTGCCGGCTTGCATAAGATAACGTACCAATTTTCCTAAACAAGAGAGAAGAAGAAGAATAAGACTGGTGTACTGTCATAGTCGACTGTAATGGAAGTCCATAGTGGTCGTAGAATTTGTTCATTAAACTCCCACTAATGTTAGAGCAAGGATGCAGAAGTGGGAGGTTAGATAGATACTGTCCTCAATAGTTATGTACTGTGCTTTCAATTTGCTACTTGTACTGTGACACAACTTTCGGCTCAATCACTTTGTGTTATTAATGTTAAGGAGCATTGGTTACAGACTATGTCTTTCTTTCTTCATATAGTTGCTCCTTCCAAATCGACATCACGGAGGGAGCAGGCTCGAATGGCCCGGCAACGGAGGCTGGATGCCACTGTCGCCGAATATCGGCGGCTGGTGGCCCTGGAGGAGGAGTACATGCAGTCAACCGGTGGAACCACAACATCCTCCACTGGGACAGTTGCATCCTCCTCCGTGCCCCCACGGGCTGCCAGCCAGCGCAGTGCTCCAGAGGTACGGAGCCGGGCTAACAAAGCCAACCGCCACCGCCAAGCAGCAAAAAGACCAGCTGCCCCCCACAGGAGTTGCAAGGCACGCCAGCGCCGCCTAGGAGTCAGAATGTCCTACCTGGAGCAGGAGGTCCTTAGGTACAAGAACTTGGTGGAGGGCCTCCGCTTCGACCATGCCACCCTCCGCAAGGAGTATGATGCCCTGGCCGCAAGATTCACCAGCACCCTCCAGTAGTGGAGTGTCCCTTGCCCTTTTTTAGAGACTTTTGGGGGGTGGGATTTGGGAGTTGGGTTCTTTTTGGGACTTTTCAAAGACAATCGTTGGGGTTAGGGAGGGTCTTGAGGGAGATTATTTTGTTAGGGCTACATAAATATACTTTTTTAAACTTTATCTGACCATACCTGTTTTTTTACTGCTTTTCAGTCTGGTGGGTGGGGGTTTAACAGTAAGTTTGTTTTCCTGAAGAGTCCTAGGACATTAGTAGTACTACCGTCAATCTCTCGTCTAGTCCTAATACTCCATTATACTACCTCCCACCAAATGCTTATCCTACCTGTAATTTGTGTTAGAAATTAGGGCTAGGCCCAGGGCTGGCTCCACGGGAAATGGGGATTAAGGTTGGCAATCCTGGGCGGATGAAATTTCCTCGTTGCGGTGGTACTAGTGGTGTGACACAGTGGCAGTTGCATGCCTATGGAAAAAAAGAAAACGAAACCTGGTTTGTCCTTACTGTAGCATTACAACGGTTACGGTACGATAGAGAATATAGCAGGTGACAGTACACTAGAACAGTGCCACAATGTAGCCGAACAAATGGTAAAGTATTGCAAGTATAACTAGTACTTGCGTTAAATTTATTTGACATTGGCTCCTACTACTACAAGAAATAGTACTGAAGCTGAGTAAGTCTAGAATATATCCTCGTATTCCTTCACCAGCCTGTTGCTATGACCTTATCCTCCCCAGCAAGTGTGTGGAATTATTGATGTCATTTAGTCAGACATCAAGCAAAACCACACAGCCCGGGGGAAGAGGGTTAGGGTTTGGAAAATGGATGGGAATGGGGGTTTCTTTTTGGGTAGGTTTTGTTGAGAGAAGAAAAAAAAGCACAGCATGGACAAACAATAATTGAAGATAAAGAAATCTTTGGGTACAAACTAAAGCTAACCACATGCAGTCACACTCATAGAAGAAAACAATGGATACTGTATCTGTATTCTGTATGTTGTTGGAGTTGTCCTGTTGAATTTGGTAAGTAAGTTGCATGCAGCAAACAATTCCTCTTATTAGCGGCACTCCTCCATTCCAGCTGACGCTTCGTCCATCAATGTTGGTGACCAGTGACCACTGACAGAAGACACCCTGTCCACTGCCTGCCTGGCGGATGTTGACTGAAACCCGGCCTGTAATTATTGAACGGAAAACAGGAAGTGCTATTACAATACCACTGATAAATAAATATAAGGTATGTACGCTGTGTGGTGCAAAAAGTCACACTTTGATTTTCCTAATAGACAGTACAATATTTTTGAAATTGCGTAATCTGTCTGAGTCACCTTTTTAAGGATAAATAAGTATGGCCAAATTAATTTAGCGGATCTTTCCCCTCAAGCTAGGTGTACTGTAAACTGTGTTTTAGAACAAAATTAGACTTTCCCAGCAATGCTCCCACCAAGACCCTTACTAAAGCCAGTCGCAAAAATGTAGAAGACCCCCAATCAGATCTCAAAAAACGAGGCCTAGCAGAAAAATAGTGACAAAACGTACTTTGAAAGTAAAAGTAGGCCCAAATACACCCTTACCCACCGTGGATTGTATTCAAACCACTTGCAAGCAAGCAAAAGTATCCATAGCCAGCATCGCTCCAAGAGTGCTCTAAGACCCCAGAACTCAGTTGCAAAAATCTAGACACCCCGAAACACATGCAATCCTGCTGCTAGGGCTAACCCTAACGAACCCTAAGTTACAAAAAGTGCCAAAAGGCTTTTCCTTATGGATTTTGTCCAAACTACTTCTATCCGGTATTAGACCTTCCCAGGAATGCCCCAAGAGACCCGCCAACCCACCCGCAAAAAAGCACACGACAACACCCCCAAACAGCCAAAAAGCAAAATCTCATACTTACAATATCTCTCGGCCTTCGGTCCAAACGCGCTGTGCAGCTAGGTCATCATCATAACTCCTGTTTTCCACCACGGATTTCCTGAAAAGCAAATGCAATCAAGATTAGACTGTCGCAGCAGTGCTTCTACAGAGACCCCGCAACCTACCCACAAACACCAGGAAGCCCCCCAAACAGGCCCCCGAAAACGCTACATTGAGCAAGATGTCAGAAGAAATAGCAAAAAAAAGGCTTTTCCTTATGGATTTTGTCCAAACCACTTCTATCCGGTATTAGACCTTCCCAGGAATGCCCCAAGAGACCCGCCAACCCACCCGCAAAAAAGCACGCGACAACACCCCCAAACAGCCAAAAAGCAAAATCTCATACTTACAATATCTCTCGGCCTTCGGTCCAAACGCGCTGTGCAGCTAGGTCATCATCATAACTCCTGTTTCCACCACGGATTTCCTGAAAAGCAAATGCAATCAAGATTAGACTGTCGCAGCAGTGCTTCGACAGAGACCCCGCAACCCACCCACAAACACCAGGAACCCCGCCAAAGAGCACCTCAAAGGCAAGCAAGTCAGCAAAAACGGCAAGAAATTTCCGCCTCATATTTGGTCCAAAACACTTTTATCCGTTATTAGAGCTTCACAGCAATGGGCCCAGAGCCGTCAACTCACCCGCAAAGAAGTAGAACACCCCCACAAGTGCTGAGTCTTTCTTCATTGGGTGTAATCCAGCCCTCTGCTTTGAGGGAAATAGGAGGAGGAGGATAGAGGAGCATGTTCTTCTGAACTTGTGAACCTGAGGAATGTAGACTGCGGCACCTTCAAATCAATAAGCAAACAAGTGAAGGCAGTTCTGCTGATGGGCTCGTTTTGGGGATTAGGTGATTAAAGATTGAATTAAATTAACTGTGCAAAACAAAGAAAGACAGACACACAGGAATAAAAGTGAATAAGGACGAAAAAGAAAGTTATTGATTCATTGTCTCATTTTCAGGGCTCGGTGTCAGGGAATAAGAAGAAGATTTCGTCATCATACTCTGCGAATTCAGGCAGGATGAGGTCAGCGTCACCGAACAGAGAACAAATCCCCTCATCTACGTTGCCGTCCTCCTCGTCTTCATGCGGCGTGCTTTCTCGTACTTTGTAATCTGGTGGTATGAGGTGGTGATTCATCTTGATCATTGTTAGCCTCTCCACATTTTTGGGCGAGAGGCGGCTCCGTTTGGGAGTTTCAATGCCACCAGCAGCACTGAAAACACATTCAGAAGACACACTTGCGAGTGGGCAAGACAAATAGTTTATAGCCAGGTTGGAGAGCTGTGGCCACAATTGTTTTTTCCCATGCCAATACTGCAATGGCTCATCATTAAGAAAGACCTCTGTTGAGTCATTCAGATAGTCCTGCACCATCGACTCAAGGTCCTCAACGGTTCCTCCACTTTGCTTACTTTTTGCTGTGCCTGTGACCTTTTTTCGAAAACCATACCCAAGCAAAGTTAGCCAATCCTCTTCAGCAGCCACTGTTACTCTTGTGTGTGCTGCAGATGATCCGGTTGCCGGTGTCTTTAACGGCTGAGAGGTCACTTGTGCCACAGCCACAGGTGCAGAAGTGGATTCTTTTGACTGGGGAATGCCTGCTGATGCTGATGCTGATGTACTGCCTTCTCCTTCAATATCCTGCCGTTCTTTTTCAAACCTCTTGCTGACCAGGCTAGCCAACGTTTGTACTTTTTAACATCTTCATCAGCAAAAGGAAAGAATGCTTGGCCTGCCAGCGCCTTTTTGTAGCGTGGATCCAGAATAGTAGCACAAATGTAATGCTGTTCTGAGTTGATCTTTTTAAGACGTTCATCACCACGTAGGCGCTCTAATAATTTCTCCGACAAAAGAAAAGGGTCTTTGTTTTTTTCACCTTTTTCTAACTCAGAAGACACCGCCTTCAGTTGGTGCTCCAGCATGCACAACAATGGGATAGCTTTTCCCAAATTACAGTCCTCCTGGCTGACTACAAGCGTGAAGAACTCAAAAGGACGAAGCATGTCTGTCAGGCTTTTAACTATGTCCCATTGCGCCGCACCCATCCGCAGGTCCTTCTGAGCTGTACCCTCTTTTAAGAAATAGTGATCGAGTACCGTATACTGCTCATACAGACGCTCAAGCATGTAGAAGGTTGAGTTCCAACGTGTTGCCACCTCCTGGATGAGTGCTTTCACTGGCATTCGACGTTCAAGTAGCAGGCTCCTCAGATGCTTCCGGGCCTTAAAAGAATGGCTGAAATGGTTGCACATTTTGCGGCAGGTGGCCATTACCTCGCACGCTGGACTGTCTTTATCACTCAAGAATTTTTGAACTACCAGGTTGATACAGTGCGCCAAACACGGCACTCTGAAATAGTCACCCAGCGCCATGGCCTTAACTACATTGGTGCCATTATCCGTGGAAACATAACCAATCTGGCGTTTTTTTGGGGACAGCCAGTGAAAGACCTTTTTGTTAAACTCGTCCAAAATGTTTTGTGATGTGTGACTTTTCTCCAAGCCAAACATGGCTAGTGTTGCATGTTTCCGAGCAGCTTTAAAAACTTGGTCCGGGTCAACACCTGCGTTTAGCTTTGCTTTAACACCTGAAAAAGAGACCCAGTGTGCAGTGATGCACATGTAATCAGCGCCTGCGCCACTGGCCCACATGTCTGTTGTCAGATGTATTGTGTGAACAGCACTCTTCTGCAAAGCTGCCCCAATCGCCTCCAGCACATCTTCATGTAGTGCTGGAACCACAACTCTGGCAAAATAGAACCGGCTAGGAACCTTCCATTTAGGGCAGAGCATTGCCACTAATTCTAGAAAACCTACCGCTTCTACAAAAGAAAAAGGGAGAAGGTCCACAGCTAGCATTTTAGCCAGCTTAGTGTTATACAGACGCGTCAGTGGGTGGTTGCGTTCATATGGCGCGTCTGAAGAAAACATGGTTCTAATGTTGCCCTGGACCAAGCATTTACGGGATGATAATGACTTCGTTGACCCAATTATGCTCGCTGGTGAACTTTTGCGCGTTGGTGTCTCACTCGCTCCAACACTCTTAGTGTGCCTCACATGGGGTGTGCCGCTGACAGGGGTACTGGGTGTAAGTGAAGTGTTTGACACGTCTTCTTCCTCCTCGTCATCATCAGATGCAACATCAACGTTTTCTTGACTTCCAATTCGGGCTTCCTTGATCGCCTTTAGGTGCGCAAACCATTGGACAGTGTGCTGTCTCTCAAGATGACCTCTCTGGCCTCCGGTACCATAGTTGGTACCAGACTTACCACGACTAACTGCAAGCTTACAAAGGGTACAAATGGCGAACTTTTCCCTTTTTGGGCAAACAGTAAAGAAGTCCCAAACTGGGGACTTGAACTGTCTGTGGGGCCTGGAGGAGGCGGCGATACTGGTGCTGGTGGTCATGCTGCTA
Organism: Lissotriton helveticus; assembly: GCF_964261635.1. Lineage (NCBI taxonomy): Eukaryota > Metazoa > Chordata > Amphibia > Caudata > Salamandridae > Lissotriton > Lissotriton helveticus. The sequence continues at coordinate 1,176,282,599 of NC_136072.1, read as the reverse complement.
ATGCCAGATGAAGTGGAGGATCTGGATTGCCCAACTTTTGTACGTTGTGCACTTTCACCGCCACTAATTAAGGTCGAGGTGGATGGAGGTCCCTTCTTGTGAGAAAGAAATATGGAAACGGTACGAGTTGGTGTACTTAACTCCAATGATTGTGGTGTTTCCACTGCCTCCTCGTCGACAACATCATCATCATCACGCTCAGCAGCTTTTCGGGCTAGGGTCAAAATGTCTGTTTGCTGCATGCCCGCTGGGGCTGCAGTGACCTTTATGATGACTGGGTCGTCGTTGTCAGAATCTTCATCAGCAGCAGTATCCGCCACTTCTTGTTGAGCCTCATCATCACACTCCATAACTCTGAGACTTTGGACGAGCTTCCTTTTACGCTTAACTACCTTTGTCAGATCATGTGCCTCACTCTCAGACGGCAGTGGTGCTGGTTCCCAATTTTGATCCGTATCATCAGAAGGAGGTGTGCTTGAAGAAGATGTAGACACCACCCTTGATCTCTTCCTTGCAAGGGGTGTGGAAGACAATGAATGATCATCAGGAGGAGTGTCTTCCTCAAATGATACCTCGCCTTGATTGTCGATTTCCTGATGTGCCCCTACTTCGGGAGGAACAACTATTATGGGCACTTGTGACCCTCCATGCACCTCTGCTTGCGCATCTCCTTGCGCTGCCTCTCCTTCCACATGTACTTGGGCTTGTACTTGCACATGTGGTTTTTGTTGCGGCTGTGGTTGTTCAACACTAGTCAGATGAGTTACAACAACCTGTGTTGATTGAGGGACATTGCTGCTACTTTCTTGCGATGGGCAAAAGGCCACACCAGCAGCCCCAAAAAACCGACAAAAAACACAAAAAACAGCACAATCCCAGCCCATCCATGGCCTCAATGGTGTTTAAATTCAAGAGGACACCCCACAGAAAGACTGGGCCCATGCAACACTCACCACCCCTGGGCAAAGGGCCCCACCAGCAGCCCCAAAAAACGACAAAAACCACAAAACTCAGCACAATCCTAGCCCATACATGCCCTCAATGGTGTTTAAATTCAAGAAGACACCCCACAGAAAGACTAGGCCCATGCAACACTCACTACCCCTGGGGATACTGGATGAAAAGTAGGCAAAATAAGTGCAGGCCTCAGACACTGCCTCTCTTGAAAATGGCCCCTTGCACCCCAAGCACATGTTGCCTGTACCAGCCAGCACTCAAGATGGCCACCACCACCACCCACATGGCCAGTCCACATCAACAGTACACCCCAAAAAAACAGAAAAACACCCAAAAATCACCACAATCCAATGCCATCCAGGATGTTTACATTAAAGAGAGTGAGACCCCACAGGCACACTCAGTCCATGCACCACTACCCCTGGGCAAAAGGCCACACCAGCAGCCCCAAACAAACGACAAAAAACACAAAAAACAGCACAATCCCAGCCCATCCATGGCCTCAATGGTGTTTAAATTCAAGAGGACACCCCACAGAAAGAATGGGCCCATGCAACACTCACCACCCCTGGGCAAAGGGCCCCACCAGCAGCCCCAAAAAACGACAAAAACCACAAAATTCAGCACAATCCTAGCCCATCCATGCCCTCAATGGTGTTTAAATTCAAGAAGACACCCCACAGAAAGACTAGGCCCATGCAACACTCACTACCCCTGGGGATAATGGATGAAAAGTAGGCAAAATAAGTGCAGGCCTCAGACACTGCCTCTCTTCAAAATGGCCCCTTGCACCCCAAGCACATGTTGCCTGTACCAGCCAGCACTCAAGATGGCCACCACCACCACCCACATGGCCAGTCCACATCAACAGTACACCCCAAAAAAACAGAAAAACACCCAAAAATCACCACAATTCAATGCCATCCAGGATGTTTACATTAAAGAGAGTGAGACCCCACAGGAACACTCAGTCCATGGCATTAAATTTTATATGCTTTTACCATGCATACATTTACAACAAAATTCGTTGTAAATGCATGAATGGTAAAAGCATGTTTTTTTTAATGTTTGGATAAGGTAAGTATGGGTATAGGGGTATATGTTTTGGGGTACTGAGGTATATGTTTTGGGCTGTTTGGGTATTTTAAGGGTTCAGATATAGTTTTGGGTTATGGGGTACAGGGGTAGTTTTAGGGTTTAGGGATAGGTATGGGTTTTGGGTACAGGGGTATTTTTAGGGTTCAGGGCTAGGTTTGGGTTTTGGGGTATAGGGGTATTTTTAGGGTTCAGGGGTAGGTTTGGGTTTTGGGGTACAGGGTTATTTTTAGGGTTCAGGGCTAGGTTTGGGTTTTGGGGTACAGGGGTATTTTTAGGGTTCAGGGGTAGGTTTGGGTTTTGGGGTACAGGGGTATTGGGGTATTTTAGGGTTCAGGGGTAGGTTTGGGTTTTGGGGTATAGTGGTATTTTTAGGGTTGAGGGCTAGGTTTGGGATTTGGGGTACAGGGGTATTTTTAGGGTTCAGGGGTAGGTTTGGGTTTTGAGGTACAGGGGTATTTATAGGGTTCAGGGCTAGGTTTGGGGTTTGGGGTACAGGGGTATTTTTAGGGTTTAGGGATAGGTTTGGGTTTTGGGGTAAAGCGTATATTTATAGGGTTAAGATGGGTTAGTGTTTAAGGGTGTTGGGGTATTTTAAGGAGTAAGGGTGGGTTATGATTATGGGGTGCAGGGGTATTCTAAGGGAGCAGGGTGGACACCCGGAGCTGGAATGTACATAACCTGGGAAGAAAAAACAATGAAATATTGGGCACAACGCTCGCTTTTTTTTCCGCAATCCCGCGCCCCGCACACGCCCACACCCCCAGCACACACCCACAGGACACGATATGAGACATGGCATGAAGGGCGGAATATACCACACGCCCCCAGCGTTTGTCACGCCTCCAGCACATCCCCACAGCACAACGCAGACATGCCCACATGGGACTACTTTTCTGGCACGGTTCTTTTACCTTTTAAATGTCTATGGTGGGCGTCCGCATAGCCTAAGTCCTTCTGCTGCAACTGCCCTTTCCAACGCTGTATTGGGTGTTGTGATTGGTGCTGTGGTTCCTGAGATTACCCGCCTCAAAGGTTTGGGCTCTCTCTTTATTATATTAGTATGGATAAATACAATTGATTTCACAAGCACAGCGCAAGCGTTATGCAGGAATAAACTAAAAAGTGCAGACAATCAGGTGCGGCTGGTGACATTTTAAAGTGGTGCGGCGTAAACTAATTTGCATATTGCACCGCAGCGAGCGAGCGCAGCGAGCGAGCCCGAACCACCTTGCATCCATCCATACATCATTCATGCATCCACCCATCCATCCACCCACCCACCCATCCTGCATCCATACATCATTCATTTATGCATCCACCCATCCATCCATCATGCATCAACCCATCATGCATGCATCCATCCATACATCATTCATGCATCCACCCATCCATCCACCCACCCATCCTGCATCCATACATCATTCATTCATGCATCCACCCATCCATCCACCCACCCACCCATCCTGCATCCATACATCATTCATTCATGCATCCACGCATCCATCCATCATGCATCCACCCATCATGCATGCATCCATGCATCCATCTATACATCATTCATGCATCCACCCATCCATCCACCCACCCATCCTGCATCCATACATCATTCATTCATGCATCCACCCATCCATCATGCATCCACCCATCATGCATGCATCCATACATCCATCCATACATCATTCATGCATCCACCCATCAATCCTGCATCCATACATCATTCATTCATGCATCCACTCATCCATCCATCCACCCACCCACCTATCCTGCATCCATACATCATTCATTCATGCATCCACCCATCCATCATGCATCCACCCATCATGCATGCATCAATCCATACATCATTCATGCATCTACCCATCCATCCATCCTGCATCCATACATCATTCATTCATGCATCCACCCATCCACCCACCCATCCTGCATCCATACATCATTCATTCATGCATCCACCCATCCATCATGCATCCACCCATCATGCATGCATCCATCCATACATCATTCATGCATTCACCCATCCATCCACACACCCATCCTGCATCCATACATCATTCATTCATGCATCCACCCATCCATCCATCCACCCACCCATCCTGCATCCATCATTCATCCATCCATCCACCCATCATGCATGCATCCATCCATGCACCCATCCACCCAACATCATTAATGCACCCACCCTGCATCCATCATTCATGTATTTTTATGACCATATAACTTACACACAGCTTAGCGCCACAGTCTCATAAACTTGGGCTTCTGGTCGCAGTGGTGTCTGCAACCCTCGCCAGGGTGTGTGTAAAAACGCCTGTTGCAATCTCACCGCAATGCTGACAACCCTTAAAATGTGCAGACAATTTATAGCGCCACAGTCTCATAAACTTGGGCTTCTGGTCGCAGTGGTGTCTGCAACCCTCGCCAGGGGGTGTGTAAAAACACCTGTTGCAATCTCACTGTAATGCTGACAAACCTTAACATGTGCAGACAATTTATAGTGCCACATTTCACGTAAACTGGGGCCTCTGGTCGCAGTGATGCCGGTGTCTTCACGCACTGATTAAACGCCTCATTGATCACTGTAAAGCAGCGCTTTGGCAGAGACCTGACAAAACCTCAGCACCCAAATTGTTTGCGATGTAGAATTCCATTTTTTATAAATGGAGAGACATTTACTGTGCGTGGTGTTAAAGTGGAAACAGCAACAAATATGAAATGACGTCACCCGATGAATATCACAAACCACTGATTCTCTCTCTCCCTAAAACCCTCCCTCCCCGGCCTGCCGCGTCCATGTTCCATTATCAGGTGTTTTTATCAACTATCTTTGCCTCTTGTGAGTCTCCGTAGCTCTGGGGGGAGGAGGGTTAATCCCGGCCTCTGCCCCTGTATTCCTGCACACTTTTACCGATTCCGAGTAACCACAGGCCTGTTTTATTTATTTTTCTGAGTTGTCGAGGGGCCTTCTTTTTCCCTGTTTATTCATTTATTTGTTGCCCGTCCCGACGTTGTCCGGGAGCAAAAGGCTGCTTCTGGGCCCCCGGCCGCCCCGACGTTAAGGCTGCTTCAGGGCCCCCTGCAATACTGACACCCGTCACAAATTGTCTGCTCCTTTCCGTGCTGCAGGAAGTCCCTTACCTCTCTTCCGTGCTCCCCCCGCCGAACGCTGCATTAGTTTTCCTCCCCACAGTTGTACTCCTTGCGCTGCTGATGATGTCAGCACGTTCGTGCACACGGCCGGCGCTACTTCCAAGGGACTATTTTTTTAGTAAGGTATATTTTTTAAAGAACGTATATTTTTGGGGGTTATATAGCCTATGTCACTCTGCAGACCCTGCCAATTCCAATGATGTATTGGGTGTTTGGATTGGCACTGTGGTTCCCGAGTTTACCCGCCTCAAAGGTTCCCAGTTCTTACTTTATAATAGTAGTATAGATTTGCTAATTACTTACAAAGTCACTTTAGCATACATCAATTATTCAATACCTAAAAAGACTTTCTTGTCATTAAAGCAGCAATCTTTGAATGTCAACATCATTCCTTATATGGCAAAATCATTGTTACTCTTCATCGATAACAGATATGTTATGTCTTGGGTTCAAAATATTTTATTAAGATCTCAACAAAATATGAGAAGTCAATACAAAAAAGAGCACCAAATAAGGTACGTATAAAAGAAATTGGGAACAGTATATGAACTGGATAGAAGAAATACTTATAGTACAAACTAATATTGATTAATATTTTAAAGCACCTGTATTACATATATTGAGAAAAACAAATTTAAAAAAGGAAAGGAGAAAAAGAAAAATAATAAACATTTATATAATGAGTCTTAACAGAGCTACCAATCTAACCAAAATATCTATACATATAACATTAATACATAGCAATAAAAGAATTTAAAGATATCAAGCATTATAATTATCAATTGGTTTCCAAAATAAAAGATAATATGAGTCACACCAGATAGCATCAGAATAGGTCTTCTTCTGGTAAAAGTCATCCAAGACCACAATGCATGAATAGATATAAATGCGGCATTCTTCCAATTGGTGGTAATCAATTTTAAAGATACAGAATTTAAAAAGCTAAAAGTTTGCAATGAAGAACAGACAACTTGGTGGAAAATAAAACAGACTTACAATGTATTACAGCATATGAACAATCATCAGTAATATTCAATATGTTAGTCACTATTGACCAAACCTCATTCCAAAACTTACCAACAATATGGCATTCATTAAGCATGTGCTTCGACAAAACTGTAGTCAAAGAACAATGCCTGCAAGAGGATTAATTTAAAAGGATTACCTTATAACATCTTAAAAGAGTCCACAAATATTTAAAACTTATAAAGGAATTAGTTTGATATAATAAAAGGGGCAACCATCCAGAGATACTATTCAACCATATTTTCTTCCACATAATATGTGATAACAATACATCTAATTCCTTGTTTCAAAAAGAAGAGAGAAGGTTGATTTTATCTCCAGCAAGATTATTCAGTTTTGTTTATCACATTGACATAGCGTGAGATGACAAAGCAATAGACTGGATATACAATTCTAAATCAGATGTAGCATTTACAGGAAATATTTGGGAATGAGTCAATGATTGAATCACGTAAAAGCTCATATTTCTAACTTTCTGATGGCAATAACTTAAATCTTTGCTTTAATTCATCAAAGGTTAAAAAATGTGCTTTTATTATAAAAAGCTTCCCAAAAAAAATCCCAGCTTTAACAAAGGAGTACTAATATTTACAATTGTCTGATAATTTTAGCAGAGGATTATACCATAACAAGGAATACAAAGTATGTGACATCTGCAAATGGAAGTTCGAGTCCAAATTTCATAATATTAACTTTGTAGACTTGAAAAATAACAGATCTGTTGAGCAAAGGAGTGTAGTTATACATAGTGAGCAATACAGATAAAGAATGAGGTGATATCAAATTTTATTCAACACAAAGCTATAAAGGAGACTTAGTAAACTCTGTAATATGAAACCCTAAGGACCTTTGTTTTAAAGTATAGGCTTTATGAGAATTAAGAACATTTGGTAAACCAATACCTCCATTTTAAATTTTTATAGGCTAAACAAGGCTGTTCATTACTACAAATACATTTTGAAAAACCTACTTCGACACTTTTATTAAACTTAAGAAGAAATTAATTAGGAATCATTGAGAGAAGATAAAAGATTTTCAGAGCAATAACCATTTTGATAGTATCAACTTTGCCCCACCAGGATAAATGTAATGAAGGCTATTTTTTTAATTTATCCTTGATATGATCAAGAATAGCATCACAATTTAAGGAAATTAATTGTTATTATGGAATGAGAAAATATTATACCAAGGTATTTACATTTGTCATACCACCAAATAATTTCTTTGTTTGGGATCATACCAGGTGTAAAATAAACATTTAAAGGGAAAAAAAAATGTTTTATTTGTGTTTAGTTTAAATCTTGAAATATGAGATTAAGTATCAATTAAATGTAATATTGGAGAAAATGAACGATTCTGGATTGCCAAGATATAATAGCACAGCATCACCATAAGCAGGTGTTTTAATATGATTTTATTTTTGTAATGAGACCTTCAATATCTGTGTAATTTCTTATGGCAATTAACAAAGGTTCAAAAGCAAGGAGAAAAACAAATAAGGGGTATCCTTGCCTAGTACCCCGTAAAAGGCAAATCTTATTAGAAATGTGGTCATTAATAGAAAGATTAGATGACAGACCAGATTAAAGAGCCAAAATCATACATATAAATATTGTACTGAAATTAAATGCATACAAGGTACAGAAAATATGATGCCAATGGACTTTATCAACAGCTTTTTCCAGTTCTAATTCCAATTCTCCAGCTGGGTGAGGCAATGATGATCCTTCTTCAATGGCATAAAATGATAATCTTACATGATTAACTTAATGTTTATTCTTCATAATCCAGATTGGTCAATATTTACAATGCTGGAAAGCACTGAAGCCATGTGAGGTGCATGAATCTTAGCATAAAGTTACAATCTGGGTAAATTAAAGATTTAAAACGATAGAGGGATCTTTATTAGGTTTCGGGAGGACAATGATCAACGCTTCTGTGAAGGATCCTGAAGGTGAACCCGTATTACTAAAATGAGTAAATAGGGGATGTAAATGAGATAACATGTGAGTGGAAAACTCTTTACAACATTCAGCAGGTAAACCATCCAGACCTGCAGATTTGAGTAATTGAAGAGATTTAATAGCTAATTGTACTTCTACTAAAGTGATTGGCAAATCTAATTTACTTTTAACTGTTGACAATATTTTAGGCATATCACACCTATGTAAAAAATTATCGATATCGACTGTATAATAAGGACTAGGTTTATTGTACAAAGAGGATTAATAATTCTTAAATTCGCTAACTATTTCTTTATGAGACAGAGCAAGTTGACCACTAGAATTGTGGATACCATTGATTTGATTCTTAATTTTCTAAATATTGAGATAATTGGCCAACAATCTTCCAGATCAATTAGCATTAAAACAAAATTTAGATTTACTATTAGATATTTGTATACCTGCTATACTGCTTAATATGGAATTTAATTTATAATGAAGTTGTTGTAGTTGTACCTTATATTTAATGTGTTTAGAAGTAGTAAAAAGTTGTTCATGTTTAGCTTTTTGTTTATCCAATTCTTTAATTCTAGAGTTGACAGATTTTTTTTATTATGAGCATTAATAGATATTCCTCTGATCCAAGCCTTAAATGTGTCCCATCGATTAACTATCAAAGTAGAACCTTCAGGATTGAATTAAAAATAATCCTGTATCACATTTTCGGTTTTTTTTCTCATTAAGGACCGCATTTGGATTCATGCACCATCGCCTTTGAGATTGTTGAGGTGAATTATGACAGAAAAAGCATGAAACAAGTGCATGATCAGAAATATCAATATTCTGCATAGTAGGATTATTAACAGAATGTATTAATTGACACGATTAATTCAAAAATAATTTGTGAATAAGAATTATAAGGATCAGAGAAAAAACTAAATTGCTTGTCAGTAGGACGAGGTAAACACCAAATAGCAAACATTTTTGTAACTTTAAAAAAAAGATTTGAGTGTAAAATAAGCCTTTCCGGGACAATATGAGCTTTGAGAAATTCTATCTAATAAGGCGTCACATATGAGGTTAATCCACCCCAATAATATGTGGAACATTACCCAATTTTAAGACTAAAGAGAGAAAAAAAACAGCAAGATTAAGAAAAAGAAAAGTAGCTCTTGAATTGCGAAAGCGAAGAAAAAGAAGAGATGAATAAAAACACAAAAAGAGACAACATATAAACATTAATAGCATTTTTGAATCACACACATGCCTAACAAGTATGGCTGAACCTTAACTGCCCTATAGAAAAATTGGTTAAATATGCTAGCAAGGAAGAACATTGAGGATAACGTACAAGTACCAGTCTCATGCGTATCCATGGAGAGCTGCGAATGTTGATCTAAGAATAGACAAAGGTCTTCAGGATGCTGAAAGAACTACGAGAAACCATCTTTCCAAATCCGCAAAGTCGAGTGATCAAACAAGCCATATTTGAAACCACAATTTCTCAATCTTGGCCCATCGTAAGTGAACTCTGTGGATTTTAACAGATTCTTTTTTTTGCAAAGTCTTGGTGAATGAACATTTTATTTCCATTAACCATTAATGATGGGATTTCTCATGACACCTTCCATATCAACAATAGGTGATAATGAGGTAGAACTTTAAAGATCATTTGGCCCACTTTATTCTGGTGTGGATTTTTTATGGGATAGAATTCTATATGCCTTATCAATCTCAAATTTCATTGCATTATCAGTGACTTTCATTGAAAGACTAGCCATGTCTTTTCGTATATTTTTGATCTCTAATGCAATAGAATCGGTTTTAGAACAAATAGCTTGAATCTCATCAAGCAATATAGCTTAAGAAGGTTCAATACATTCCACCATTTGAGACTTAACTGGAGGAAGAGTATTTTGTTTCCATTTAAAATGCATCATATGTGTATTTTTCACTTTCATATTAATAAATATGGTATTTTAAAATTAGATGGTATAATATTCACAGAATAAAGCAATTTGAGTGAAGACTTTTCAGTATAAGGCGGTGCAGCAGCTAAAACTAGCTCTGGGAGTGTCAGCCTTGCTTTTTCCACAATGCTGCTCTGCCCCCTGACAGCAAAACTCTACAGTACCTGACTGGAAACACTGAGGAAGGACAGGAATGAAAAAGTCTGGGAAACTGCATCCACGAGTCCCAAAAACACCTCACAGGAAAGCGCAGTCTCCAAGGATCTCCCGCAGTGACAAGAACCAAGCTAAAGGTAGCCTAAAATCCCACAAAATCGACAATGAAGGGCAGACGCCAATGAAAATCACTGGGGCGGCCATCTTAGTTCACACACTCACTTGCTTCAACCCCAAGGAAGGAGAGGAAGGGAAAAGTCTCTCTACAAATGTTGTTTCTAAGGCCAACAAATGCTCTAACTGCCTTCCTATTATGGTGTACTAGCTAACTTCACCTCTCTTGACAACCAGGTACAAAAAACACGAAGGCAGATCGTGTACTACAAATGTCATGTGTGCCCTTCCAGAGCAACAGTTTGCATGATCTGACCCCAGTTTTATTTGCATATGAACCTGCCAGTACTTTGTGGATCAATTAATATTTTGTTTCACTGAATGAAAAGGGAAAGGAATGCAGGCAAGACACTTTGGGTGGCACTGGGTTCAGGGAAACAAGGCGCACTTGCCCACCGCTGTAGGAAATGGCATGGTCCTGAAGAGAGCGACAACTGCTTGACCTTTAATAACTACTACATTTAATAACACTGCACACTGTGGGTTACTGTTTATTCCTGTAGTGAGTCATTTTTAAAAGCAGGTGACAATTTGTTTTTCACCTTGCTTCAACCTGTTGCACTTCTTTGGGATTTGATGCCCACTTCTCCTCCAGATTCTTTTTTTATCTATTTTTTGGCATTCCAAAAAGATTTACAGCTAATCATGCAGTTACTCAACAAGGAAAAGAGCACTGGTTCAGAACAGTATATGGTTAATTCAACAAAGTATACAGCCAGCTATGCATTAAGTGAAGGACATTTACTTCTCCTCCAGTTAACAGCCTCAGAGAGACAGGCTGATGGGAAGGCAGAATCATTATGTGCAGCAAAACCTTTGTTCCTTTTCTCTTGATAACAAGAAACTGGAGTGACCTGTGCAGTTCTCAGCTTTATTGTCTGTACGTTAGAATATTAAAAAAAACAATTAAACCTACTGTGCCAGTCAAAAATGGCATTCCTCAACTAAAACAAATTAGGACAACATACCAAGCTTTACTATTAAAATGTACAACATCCGTTAAAAATATGCTGATGTCAAAAGACAAAAAAGTCCTGAAAACTAAGAAGAGTAAAAAGTATGGTTACTTATGCTTTAGATAAAACTTAAAGGACACTACTGTCAATGTTCTACTTTTGTTTCCATTTCTTGAGGCAACCAGGGACCATCACAAGTCAGGAGAAGAGGGAAGAGTGTGATCACAAAGAAGATATATTGCAGAAAGTGTCAACAACAAGTAATCCATAAATAGGCCCAACACCAGAGATACTTTAGTGATGCCAGCCCTGAAAACTATGCAGCGAACATTGAGCATAGAGCAATGGCCATGTCTCGACAAACAGGGTGTGAAAAGCACATACCAGAGCATAGGCAATATCCTGGAGCACAGAAGACATCTCTAAATATTGGGCATGTTTTACAGATTAGGGCATACCTTGGAGAAAAATACATGTCCTCAAGTATGGTATAATTTGGAGCATAGAACATACCCTGGTTTAAGGTTCATATCTTGTAGCATTGATATCTTGTAGCAAAGGTTATATCATGGAGAATTCGACATGTTCTAAATGATAGAGTCTGTCCGGTAAGCTAGAACACATCCTTGAGCATACATTGTGTCCTAAAGCATATGGCATGGCTGGCAGCTTAACACATGACCAGGAGCAAAGTTTAGAGAATAAGAAATGTCCTGGAGGAGGGAGCACGTCTGCTGAGGTGTGGAGAAGAGTAGTTTGCTTTTATAAATGCTCAGGAGCTCATTTATGAAAACTTTTGCATCACTGCTTGAAAACAGCGATGCAACAGTTTTCACTGCGCCCTCCTTGCGACACGAACAATGCGCTGTATTTACGGTGCTCCATGTTGCAAGAAACGACAGATGCGTTAGCAATCCTGACGGATCTGTTGGCAGAAGTCACGCATTGCTGGAGATGTGTCGCAAGCATGACAAAACTCCAGCAATGCACGAGGCAGGCCTATACACATTGCACTGCATCACCCGTATGCCTGCTATGAGGCGGGTGTAAGGTTTTGACGCAGTGGCATCCTAGAAATGACAAAGGAAAATCTGATAGATTTCACTGTGCCACTCATGTGAGGCTTTGTTGCATGGGAACACCTACCCTGCATACATTATACCTGACACAGGTATAATATGGCGCTGGGCTTTGCAAGGTGACGCATCCGCCTGGAGGTGTCACCTTGTAAATATGGTGCAATGTGGCACATTGTTTACGCCAACAGTGCGGCATAAAAAGTGACACAATGGTGGCACAAAAGTGTCACAAGGGGCACATAAATAAGCCCTTCAGTGTTATGGAATCAGATGGAAAACCTGGCGTCAGTTATAAAGAGGTGGTAAGAGCATGGAGGACTTAAAACAGAGAGGTATAGTTTGCATAAAATAGAATACCTCATTATTACCGAAGCTTTAGAGAAGATCCATCCATATTACTTTTTGCGGAAGGACAGTGGTAGGCAGCCTTTTAGCTGCTTGCTCTTTCATCTAAAGCGCAATCCCTTGAGGTTTAGGACGAGGAGCCTATTCACACTTGGCTTTTCAAAATGGCAGCCAGCCAATGGTCTCCAGATCCTTGGAGACACAGAGGTAACAAGTACCTTCTAATACCTCTGAGACACAGAGCATTAGTACTAATGGGCAGTTTGTTGCACTCCGAAGAACTGAAGTCACAGGTTATTCTGGGATGGAAGAGCAGCTTTAGATGATCAGATGCAGTAAGCACATAAATGGGATTAATTTTCAAGCATGCAATTGCCAATAATTGCAGAGACCTGAACTATTGAAAACACCTCAGTCCTCTTTTCATCTAGCCTGCAGAAAGGAGGAATACCACAGTACCTGACCTTTCGAGTGGCTCCACTTTGTGTGGAGGTTCAATGACTGAGCAGGATCATGAGGGAAGTGGTGCAGGCATGGAAGTTCTGCTTGGAGGTGCTGCTGCTTGAACCAGGTGGGAATACTGTGACCAGCTGCATGAGTGTCAATCTTGGTAGGTGTGCCAGCAGGCAGGATCTGTTCTGGTGCATGAGTGTTGGTTAACGAATACAAAGGTGGATCCCTGAGAGCTAATCATAGGCAGGAGAAGCAGGGGAAATAAGTAGAACCAATACACAGAAATCACCTGCCTATATACGATAATTTCACGAAGACCCTCGAGAAAGGGTCCCAAAATGATACACCAAGCACCAGTGCTGACAATTGCATATATTCAATATTTCAACAACCAAGTTATTTTAGAAAAATATCTTTCATTTTTATTTTCATAATATCAAACATGATTGTCAAACTTATACAAGATAGATCTATGAATAATTTAACACTCAACAATAAAGATACATGTACACATTGTCCCACACATCACATTCAAAACTGTCAATCATACTGACCTGCATACAACTTAACATAAACATTCAGCCTGTAAAACAAGCTATTCCATGACATCACAAGTCAATCAAGTATATCGTCCCAGTGGTAAAAGATAACAAAATTCATGGACACAAGATGAATTAAACGCAAACGCGTGTTTCGGTGTAGGGCCCACGCCGGGGCAATACCTTCATCAGGGCGAGGATGCAATAGTGGTGTGGGACAAACAAACACACCTGGGGGATAATGCTACTATATTATTCTTTTAACACGACCAAAGAAACAGCCAAAAGGATCCAATCAAATTGCATCAGAGATCCACCAGGTAGCCGAATATCATAGGGATGGGGAAACCAATAGAGACTCCCGAAGGGACCAGCAAAATCACTACCGGAGTTGTTCAAAGGAAGTATCAGAGGATTTAGATCAGCGGTTATTTCAAGGAGGAATATGGCGTTTCGGGTGGATATAATGCCTTCTTCCTGGATCAAAGTTTCTCCGGTATACGGCGAGGCGGGAAACCCTGGAGTAGTGGTGAGTGTTGGTTCTCATCCAATGTCAATGGGCAGGTTCTGTGGCATGTGTGTCAGTGCTCTGTATGCATGCCAGCAGGCAGGTTCTCTTCTGGTGCTTGAGTTTCAGTTCTTGGTATGAATGCCAGCAAGCAGGTTCTGTTCTGGTGCATGAGTTTAAGTACTCGGTACGAGTGCCACCAGGTATGTTCTGTACTGGTACTTGAGTGTCAATTCTCAATAGGAGTGCCAGAAAGCGGATTATTTTCTTGTGCATGAGTGTCAGTTCCTGGTACAAGTGCCAGCAAACAGGCTGTGCTCTGATGCATGAGTGTTAGTTCTTGGTAAGAGTGCCAGCAGTGAGGTTGTGTTCTGGTGCATGAGTGTAAATTCTTGGTATGAGTGCCAGTAAGCTGGTTCTGTTCTACTTAATGAGTGTCAGTTCTTTGTATGAGTCCCAATGGGCAGGTTCTGTTGTATAAGTGTCAGATCTCAGAACGCGTGCCAGCAGGCAAGTTCTGATCTGGTGCATGGGTGACAGTTCGTGGTATGAGTGCCAACAGGCATGCTTTATTCTGGTGTACGAGTGTCGGCTCTCGGTACAATGGCCAGCAGAGATGTCCTGTTCTGGTCCATGAGTGCCCATCCTGAGCATGAATGCCAGCAGGGTGTTTCTGTTCTGGTGCAAGTGCCAGCAAGGAGGTTCTGTTCTGGTGCATCAGTGTCCATTCTAAGTACAGGTGACAGCAACAAGGTTCTGTTCCAAGGGAACATCCAGAGGTACATAATGCTTGAGAACCTCAGGAAACTCATTATCAAAATAACAGCAAAAATATCCCACAAATGGACCTCAGTATTGTTACTCAGAGGGCATGCATTTTCACCGGCAGGGATAATGGGGATTCAGAGGCAGGGAATGGATGCATGTGCTCTTATCTTCAGGTTCAGGAATGCACAGGAAACCTTGAAGTGACACGCATACACACAAAGTCTCAGGACCAGACCACTTGCTGCAAAGAAGGCAGAGCATCCTGGCCAATACACAAAACTAGTGGTTCACCCCTTTGCACTTCTTGAGCTCTTTCCTTGGTGAGCACCGCCTCAGAGCGGATCCAGAGGGGACACTCGCCAATGGATACAAAGAGATGGGAAGAGAAGCAATCCCATAACATCAGGGATTGTCTTGTTTGGTCTTTAAGAGATGAGGCCGAGTAAGAGGACTTCATTTTTCATCACCCATCAGCACAGAGAGTGACATCACTGCATCCCCCATCATCCACCTACACAGAAATTGATATCACTATGTTTCCCATCATTCATCTGGACAGGAAGTGATATTACTTGCTATTCCGGCAGAAACGTCTTTAAAAGAAGAAGCCAAGCAAGAGGATTTCAATTCCCATCATTTATCAGCACAGGAAATGACTTCATGGCACCCTGCTCTCCTCCCCTCCCAGGACCTACTTAATGGCAGCTGTAACATGCAGCAGACGCACGCAGTGTGTGTGTGTCGCTGGCATGCCAAAGGCAAGCCTGTCTGCTCCACTCCATACCTGGACCATGCTCAGCGCCAGGAACCCATGTCCAATCACCACCCAGCAATATGCCACAGAAGCCTTAGGTCTCCAGACCCTAGACGCTGATCCCACAACTGCTGCCACACGGCATCTTATACCACAGTAGGAGCATTCACCCTTACCCACTGCCGGTTCTACAGCAGCCACCGATCTACACCTCCTGCGCAAATACTAACAATGCCCTCAACTTACCCCCCCAGCAAACATGCCACACAAGCATCAAAAATGCCTACACTCCAACCCTATATCACACTAAACAGCAAACCTTCACAATAACACCTACTTGCATCCATGCTTCTCAACACATAATCAGTAAGCAAGCATACAAGCAAAATATGGGACCTGCTGAGCAGCATTGCACCTGACATCCTCTTTATCACAGAGACTTGGGTCACAGCCTTCACAAACAAAGAGGAGGACTCGCTATCATCTACAAGGAATCCATGAAATGCACAACATCCACAGAGAATGCCACCCCATTCATGGAACACCTGCACTTCAAGCTGCAAATCCCTGAAGCCTGAACCCTGAACGGAACCTTCGCATACCAACTACTTGTTCTACGAGCCACCTTTACCAACCTCATCACTGACTTCTTCGCTCTGCTCACCATCAACTTCATAGCCTACGTTCTACTCAGTGACCTCAACTTTCACCTGGAAGACCTAAATGACCCAGCACTCCAGCACCCCTCGAAAGCTTGAGCCACATCGGGCTCACCGAGCTTGTCTCAGAACCAACAAAGTCCAGGACACACACTGGACCCCATCTTCACCACACATGACAGCATCAAATACAACTCCACCACGCCTCTCACATGGACTGACCACTCCATCATCCACTTCCAAATCAAGTCAACATGCCTACCAGGTTCAGCATTTCAAGCCGCAGCTGGGACAAAATTCTAAGAGCAGACTGAATCAGCACCCTCAGCATGGTTCAACCTTGTCCCACAGACAACCTCGACAAGGACATCAACAACTTCAACAACTGGATCAAGGAATGTGTGACTTCCTTGCACCCATCAAACCCACCAAACAAAGTAGCTCAAACAAGCAGGTCACCTGGAACATGCAAAAGACCTCATAGACATGTAACAACACAGTAAACAGCTTTAAAGGAAATAGAGAGCCAGCCACAATACCACAGACAGAACTACCTTTAACCCCTTAATTGCTGCCGTCGGCCAACGGTCGTCACGGCCACTACCTCCCCAGTGCTGCGCACGACCGTTGGACGTCCATTCAGCACTAGTTCCAATGGACAGCGCAGCACTGGGGAGGTTTATTTACAAGCTCTAAAGGGGTTAAGGCTGCACTCAGACTCTATTTCCATCAAATAAGAGACAGGAAGAAGAAAGAACTAGTGGACCACATTAAAGGAATCTCTTATAGTTGTCAAGTATTTCACCTCCCCCTCAGCCACTGACAACAACATCACTCACTGTCTCCCAACAGCTCTGCGACAACCTAGACACCTTATTCCACAGCAAAATCGTAACCATCTATAGCAACTTCTCACACCAACCCAACCTCAAAGAACTCATCACTAACCTACCCACCACCAACCAAGACAGCCACCTGACCGAATTGGCAACCCTCACCAGAAACAACACAACAGCAATCATGCGGACCATCCAGTCAGGGGCCCTAAAGGACCCATGCCCCCACCACATCTACAACCCGGGAACATCACCAATCAGCACTACCCTGACCCACATCATCAACACTTACATCACATCTGCCACGTTCCTGGATGTATGGAAACATATAGAAATCAATGCCCTCCTCAGGAACCCCACAGCCAACGCAAATAAAAATGAGCAACTTCCGACCGGTCTCTCTGCTCCTCTATGGACGCAAAGTGATTGAGTAAAAAAGCAACTCAAATCCCGCCTGTAACTTCACCATCTTATAGACTACACTCAACCAGGATTCGGAAAGAACCACAGCACCAAAACAGCACTCATCATGGTCACCCAGGACATTCAAATGATCCTGGACTGAGTATAAACAACGGCCCTCATCCTGCTTGACCTGTCTGTGGCCTACGACATTGCCTCCAACAATATCCTAATCAGGAGACTTCACGGTACATATCTGGATCCGCTCTCAAATGGATCTGTTGCTTCCTCATGGGAAGAGCCCAAATGGTCAAGCTGCACCCTTTCACCTCAGAGACCAAGAAACTGATATGCTGAGTCCCATAGGGACCGCCCCTTTGCCCACCCCTTTTCAACATGTATATGACACCACTCCCAACATCATGCAATCACAAGACATCGTCTTCATCTCCTATGCCGATGACACCCATCATCCTCTCCCTGATGAAAAAGACAAACTCCACCAGAACCAACTTCACTGACTGCATGACCATGGTAACAGACTGGATTCAAACCAACTACCTGAGGCTGAACTACGACACAATGGAAGTACTGGTCTCCAGCAAAAAGACCTCCAGATGGGACTCCGAATGGTTGCTGTCAGAGCTAGGAGCTAGACCCACAGACCACACAAGACATTTAATATAACATAGAACATACATAACATAACTGGGCATCGGCAGCAGCACTGAGACTTTGGCCTCAGTCCAATTCATGGAGGTCAGCTGGTTTAGCGCCGAGACACCCACGGGTATTTGAGCACTTTACAAATCTCATAAATAAATAAATAAATAAACACCAGCCTTCACAGTAAGCCTGAAGCAGCTTGGCTCCCTAGTTTTGAGGTTCATGTTGTGTTGCTTCTCTGCCATTGCAGCTGTTTCCTCCATCTCCCCCTCTCCAGCTAACTGATTACAAATATTAGTTCGGAAGAATTCATTCACTCATGGACCAGCTGCGCTACACTCAGATGCCTGAAGATAACCAACCAAATGCAAACACACTTCTCTCTCTGCGTTGCAAAGTTTCATTATCACCAACAATCATAGAACCCTTGAGGTGCTTGAGGTACTCTTAGGCATCCCATAATACTCAGTGTGATAGTATGTTATTCCAGGATGATCCTCAGCCAATCCTAGTGGTCTGCTGGGACTTGTCTAACTGAAATAGAGCCCGGATGCGTGGGACGGGCACCAAACTTGTCTTTTGCTCCTTGTGTCATCAGTGTACACGCACTGGGAAATCCTTTCCAAGATGTCATCTTTCACATCAATTCTCGCGTGAATACTATTAACTCAATGGACAGTTTGTGACATGTCTCAAACAGTCCCTTTGCGCTGCAAGGGATTCAAACATTCTTTACAGGGAGGAGGTGGTGTTTGGTCACAGCCAAATGCCAAATGCTGTGCTGGGAACAGATTTTTGTGCAAATGCAAGCTGCTCAGGGTTTCCTCTTATAGTTTGCAGTTTCAGCCTAGGTTGGCCTGGTGCAAAGTTTACTAGGGTCGATTTACAAGTCCCTTGTGCCACTTTTGCGTCATTTTTAACATGGGAAAAGTGACGTAACTTTGCTCTTTTAATTTTTTTCAGTGATGGTTTGCAAAAAGGTTTTACGGTCACTTTTGTCGCAGTGCAAACATTTTCTAAATATGCACTCCTTGGTACAATGTGAAGTCGGGCTTTGTGAATGAGGTGCCAGATTTACAAGTCTCTTGCGCCACTTTTGCGTCATTTTTCCCATGTTAAAAATGACGCAAAAGTGGTGCAAGGGGCTTGTAAATTTGCCCCGAGAAGTCTCTGTATGCCAGGAGGCCAGCGCCTGGAAACCCTCAAGCGTGTATAGCCGCCCAATACAAATCCCTGTTGATTGATTGGTTGATCAGGCAGGCTCCTAATTTGATTGTGCTGCTCCCAGTCCCCCCACCCCGGTCTTCCGGGCGTGCTGAACCCCCAGAAATGGGGCAGTCCTTCACAGGCTCCATCTGTTGCGTCCGACTCTCACCTCCAGCAGAGTCTGTGCTGTGACTCCGCTCCTGTTTGGCATCTCTGCTAATTCTCCCCATGCGTCAGAGAACAGGAGTCACGCTGCAAATTGTACAATTAATTCTGAATTCATCAGCAGCTTATCAGATGATTAAAGCCCCGCAGTTCAGGTCTGGGTAATGAGCAGAGCAATATTCATGAAGTTTTTTTTTTTTGTTTTGTATGTTTTTTTACCAAAATAATTTTTTTCCCTAGACCACAATGTTTCCTATGAGGATGTTGCGCGCTCCCAGCACGTGCTGTGCAGAGGAGCCGGGATAAACACCGCATATTAAAAACGCAATAAGTACTTTAATAAAACCAAGACGTATGCTCTTCCGCAAATCGAACAAGAAAAAGATCGAAGGGAGCAAAGCCGTGGCATGCCGTGCAGCGACTTGTGCACGGGCACGCGCATCTATGTCGGCATAGAGGCACCTGGTGCACCCGTGTCATAGCTCAGACACCACGTGCACATGGACTTTGAGCCATCGTGAGCCCCGGTAAAATGAAAATCAATATATGAGGTCCCCATCTCTCCCTGGGTAAGCAAAGCGGAAGCAAGATACCGTAAAGAGGTCACAAGACCCATCACACACGTGACATCGTTTACAAATGAATGACAATGGGGCATCCCTTTAGGCTGCCAACCTCTGCCTTCCACACCCTATTAGATCAAATGCGGGTTAAAATGAGATAATTTCTCTCTTGCACCACCATGGAACCCAAGGGTGTTCCAGAAGCAGGGCTTTAAGTGGGGGGGGTCTGTTGTGGTCAGAGCCCCCCCCCACCCCACTTTTGTTTGGGGGGGCCTAGAAAGGGGGATCTAGGTGGCTCTATTTTCGGGCCTAAAAGGTCAAAGGTCAGACGTCCCGGTTTTTGTTTGGTGTTACTAGCGTGGGTGACATGTCTTGATAGTGAAATACTGCCAATTTTGTTTTTCACTATTGAAAGGCTATATTGCTCATAGGATAACATGGGGAATGCTGTGTTACATGTTTACCTGCACATCTTCCCATAAGGGCAAGATGCACATATGGAATCTGGTATCCCTGAACTCAGAATTTAATAACACATCCTTTAGTGAAGATGGTTTTTAAATTCTAAGTTTGGAAATAGCACTTTTAGAAAGTGTCTATTTTCCTGTTCAACCTTTCTGTGTGCTTCTGCCTGGTTGTGTATTAACTGTCTGGTTTGTGAGTGACAGGGGCTTATACTTAATAAATATCCTTTTTAGCCTATTTTAATATCCTTTGCTGGATGCAACTTCATGATTTTCTTAAGCAAACAATGCTAATTATCTGAGTTTTAGACCACGCCCCTACTTGGATAGGCCACACCCCTTTAACTTGTTTGTCACGCCCCTTTAGAGCACCACTAGTTTTTTCCCCCCACTTAATGCCCTGCCCAGAAGAGAATATCTTCAGCTGCCCTCTGCAGTTCTGGTCAGAATATCGCTACAATATATCATTTAGCATAAATATAGTGGCCTAAACAATTGCTTCATCGGGTGTAGATTTATTTAACTGCAATGGGATGATATTTTTGTAAATGACATTGAAGTTGAAGTTAAAACATTTATAAAGCGCTCGTATACCGAACGGTTTCTTGGCGCTGAGGACGGACATACCGGAAAAGGCAGAAAGGGAGGCCACCTATTGTGAGAAAGCGCGTGAAAAAAGCTGGGTTTTGAGAACCCTGCGAAAGATCGAGTAGGAAGCAGCTGTCCTAATACTGAAGGGAAGGGCCACGGTGGAGAACGTCATGCCGCCATGTTTTTTGCTCCTAAACCGGGGGACGCACAAGAGAAGCTTGGAGGAGGACCGCAGATCCCTGTTAGGAACATAAGCTGTGATTTTTGAAGCTAGAAATGCTGGCCCAGGCCAGCTAAGGCCTGAAAGATCAAGCATCCCATTTTGAACAAAGAGCGTTCAGAAAGAGGGAGCCAATGTAAGGATTTTAGCAATGGAGTGACGTGATGATGCTTGGGCAGTTTAAAGATTAGACGAGCAGCTTGATTCTGGATCAGTTGGAGACGGCGCACCTCGTATGCGGGAGGCCCAGCAAATAGCGCATTGCCGTAGTCCAGGCGCGATACAATCATAGCTAATAGGATGATTTTTAGAGCTGCAGTGGAGAAGAAGCGAGAGATCTTGCGTATGACATGGAGCTTGAGTTAAACAAGATGATATCACAGCGCTAATTTGAGAATGCATAGAGAGATCAGAGCTGACTCTTATCCCAAGAGTTTTAATGGAGGTAGAAGGAGGGGGAGAGGGGCCCAAGGAGGGGGGCCAGAATGCAGAGAACCTGGGGCTGGAGATGCCACCCGTGAGTACTAGCTCGGTCTTATCGGGGTTCAGTTTAAGATGATTAAAATTCATCCAGTCCCTGATATAGAGCATTGTGGATTGAACGTTAAGAGCAGAAGCAGAGGAGGAGGAGAGATTAAAGATGAGTTGGAGGTCATCGGCATAATTGAACACCGTGATGTCCAGTGTCTGAAGAGCAGAGATGAGAGGAAGGATGTAGAGATTAAAGAGTAAAGGAGAAAGAGATGATCCCTGGGGAACATCACAGGGGACCGGACGAGGAGGGGCAGAGAGACCAGCCAACTGGACCGCCTGGTGGCGGTTTTCTAGGAATGAGGTGACCCATGCTAAGACAGTTCCCCGAATGCCCGCGCCCCTGACACGATCGAGCAAGATGGTATGGTCGACCGTGTCAAAGGCAGCAGACAAATCCAGGAGAACCAGGGCCAGAGGGGAATTGGTGTCGGCACCACCTCTAAGCTCATACAGTACAGAGAGAACAACAGACTCTGTAGAATGAGCTGGACGAAAGCCCGCCTGGTGAGGATCTATGAAATGGGTTTCCTCAATGAAGGAACTAAGACAGGTGGTGACGTGGCTGTCCAAGATCTTTCCCAAAAAAGGGAGCAGAGAGATGGGGCGGAAGTTAGAAAGGGCAGAGGAGTCTGCTCCAACCTTCTCCAGGATGGGAATAGTTTTTGCCGACTTGAAGAAGTTAGGGACCGATCCCTGTGTGAGAGAGTCGTTGAGAAGGGTTAACGGGGTTCAGGGCTAGCTCAGATGATCTCTCTGAGTATGTGAGCAGGGCAACTGTCAGAAGGAGAGCCAATTTTGACCTTGGTAAGTAGGGAGGAGAAAGTTTCAGAAGCAATCAGGGGGAGTTGCTCCAAAGAATGAGGGTTCGACGGGGGCTCTGGGTGTGAGAAGCTGGGAGGGGAGGGAGAAATATTAGATTTAATTGCCACAATTTTATCAATAAAGTAATCATTTAGGGAGTCGCAGAGGAATTGCGAGGGGGCCGGTTTGAGGGTGACTCTGTCAGAGGTAGACAGGTCGTGGACAATAGAAAAGATGTCCTTAGGTTTGTTGGTGGCGAGGAGGACCTTGGTGGTAAAATAGTCCAATTGAGGACATGACATTTTTGTAATCGATATGTAGACCACGATATACGGACACCATACCCCAAAAAACTCACCAGCGCGTGGGGAGCATTCGCTTTGTTGTTGCTGAATAGGGACCATTTTGGGGATTTCTGATCAGCTCCCCTCTCGTTGCAGGCACCGGGGGCGGCCCTGACTGCTGCCCTCTGCTGGTAACATTGCTCCGATCCCGTGGTGTGTTGTTTTATTAGTCCTTCTCTGGTATTGTTGATCGTCCTTCTCTGTTAATTGTTCTACTGCGATGTGGTAAAGCGTGTCAGCCACTTATCTCATGATTGCTTACTTTACTCCTGTCACTGTTACCAGTCTTATTTGCCTACTGTTTAAACCTATATTAGTCTTATTGTAATATGTTATCTCACTATTGCTGCACCATGCCGTTTCTTTTTTCTGTTTTTGAACCGGCTCGCTTCACCTCTTGCTCCTTTTTCCTGCAGTTCTATTCTTCCATCTCTCCCACCATGTGAGAAGTGTGGCTCACTGGTTAGAGGAGGCAGACCTTGAAGCAGAGGTCAGCCCGGGACCAGGGTTCAATTCCTGGCTCGGCGGCGTCTTGAGTCCTAAAATGTCCATGGACTCGACAATTCTCGCTCCGGTGCCTACTCGATTCACGGGTTCACACTCTGCGACTCTGGGCAATAGCTTGCTTAATCTCCACAATGGCCCCTCGCGGCGGGATGCCTGGCTTTCACCTTGCGGATACCCTGCCGGGGTTATCTCACAGGGGAATACCAGGACGGGTTCCCTAAGCAAGCGCTTAGAAACCGCTCGGTGATTTGCGCTATATAAATTCCTGTACATTTACATTTACATTTACCATCCAAAGCTCATGGTGGCAAACCGCTTGCGTAGCAAAAGCAAGCCTATCTGCTCCCATCCGTACCTGGACCACACCCTGCGCCAGGAACCCTAGCCATCCCGCCTCTCACAGATACTTCACTTCCGAGCTCTTAGCCCTAAACCCCAGACGCCGCAACAACAAATACTACCTCACATCTCCTCAATCAACAGTAGGACTGGTCACCTGTCGCCACTTTGGACCAACAGCCAACATGGAAACTCCTGCCACACCCAACTCACTGACCACAACCACTCCGGATATACTCCACTGTTTCCTGCTCCAAGCTCGATCACTCAGTAAGCACGCTAACAACATAAGGGATACCATCGCCACCCTCAGTCCAACGTCATCACAAAAACATAACTCAACCCCACAATTCCTGACGATTCACAGATGATACACCACAACTTCACCAACAAACAGGGAGGTGGCATTGCCATCATCCACGAAGAAATCATCCGCTGCACCACCACAGAAGACAACACCAATCATGGAACATCT
Organism: Lissotriton helveticus; assembly: GCF_964261635.1. Taxonomy (NCBI): domain Eukaryota; kingdom Metazoa; phylum Chordata; class Amphibia; order Caudata; family Salamandridae; genus Lissotriton; species Lissotriton helveticus. The sequence goes on along the minus strand of NC_136072.1, from coordinate 1,176,257,954 downwards.
TAACTTCCAACACCCACACGGACAACAGAACTACAGTCAGTCAGTGGTATCCTCACCTACAGACCCAAAGGACCATGCTCCGGTTTCTGAAACGCCATCCCAGACTTCATCGGCCCCCTTGCCATTGACTCCAAGCACTATATCTTCCTCGGGGACCTCAACTTCCACCTCAGTGACCCGAAAGACAGAAACACTGTCAACCTCCTTCGAAGCAAGAGCAACATTGTCCTCACCCAACTGGTTCCCAACTCCACACACAATGCAGTGCACATGCTCAACTAAATCTTCATGGCCAGTGACAGAGTCAAGTACAGTCATGCCACTGAACACTATAAATAACAAAAGAGGGAGTGGAGAGGTGGTGTCCCACACGAACACCGGGGGTGGTTTCGACCTCCCCTTGTAATTATTCATAAACAATGGGATCCACCCTTGAAGGATTATGGTAGAGGATTACTTAAATCCAGGGTCATGTGCATTGCCTACATTGGTTGGAAGCACATAGTGTTTCATAAATACCCCTCACACACCAAAAAGGCCCTTGGTCTCATGCTTCATGATAGGGGTCTTCGTGCCCCTCTACAGAACGTGGCATGCTATTACCTGCGAATATGAAGGAGCACTGATGTTATTCGTTATATGTGGTGTGAAAATGAGTGAGAGGAAGGTTCAGGAGTGAGTGAAAAGTGAATATTTAAAAAATACCTACCTCCTGTGGAGTAGAAAACTTTAATATTCCATAGTGCCAGTATTGTTAAAAAGGTGTGAGGCGGAGGTATGTTGTGTCAATGTACAAGACTTCCTGTGTGTGTCGACATGTTTCGAAGCATGCTGCTTCTTCTTCAGGACAGGTTAACAGAACCCTACCCTACCAACATAGCATGTATGACAATGGGTATGTAACCTTTACCACGCATTTTTTACAACGCAATACCATTACCACGCATTTTTTACAACGCAAAAACTTTTACAACGCATACTTTTACAATGGATACTATTACAACGCAAGTACTTTTACAACGCATGTACTTTACAACGCATTTTTTGGGTACAGGGGTATTTTAAGGGTTAAGGGCTAGGTTTGGGTTTTTGGGTAAAGGGGTATTTTTAAGGTTCAGGGCTAGGTTTGGGTTTTTGGGTAAAGGGGTATTTTTAGGGTTCAGGGCTAGGTTTGGGTTTTTGGGTAAAGGGGTATTTTTAGGGTTCAGGGTTAGGTTTGGGTTTTTGAGTAAAGGGGTATTTTTAGGGTTCAGGGCTAGGTCTGGGTTTTTTGGTAAAGGAGTATTTTTAGGGTTCAGGGCTAGGTTTGGGTTTTTGGGTAAAGGGGTATTTTTAGGGTTCAGGGCTAGGTTTGGGTTTTTGAGTAAAGGGGTATTTTTAGGGTTCAGGGCTAGGTTTGGGTTTTTGGGTAAAGGGGTATTTTTAGGGTTCAGGGCTAGGTTTGGGTTTTTGGGTAAAGGGGTATTTTTAGGGTTCAGGGCTAGGTTTGGGTTTTTGGGTAAAGGGGTATTTTTAGGGTTCAGGGCTAGGTTTGGGTTTGTGGGTAAAGGGGTATTTTTAGAGTTCAGGGCTAGGTTTGGGTTTTTGGGTAAAGGGGTATTTTTAGGGTTCAGGGCTAGGTTTGGGTTTTTGGGTAAAGGGGTATTTTTAGCGTTCAGGGCTAGGTTTGGGTTTTTGGGTAAAGGGGTATTTTTAGGGTTCAGGGCTAGGTTTGGGTTTTTGGGTAAAGGGGTATTTTTAGGGTTCAGGGCTAGGTTTGGGTTTTTGGGTAAAGGGGTATTTTTAGGGTTCAGGACTAGGTTTGGGTTTGTGGGTAAAGGGGCATTTTTAGAGTTCAGGGCTAGGTTTGGGTTTTTGGGTAAAGGGGTATTTTTAGGGTTCAGGGCTAGGTTTGGGTTTTTGGGTAAAGGGGTATTTTTAGGGTTCAGGGCTAGGTTTGGGTTTTTGGGTAAAGGGGTATTTTTAGGGTTCAGGGCTAGGTTTGGGTTTTTGGGTAAAGGGGTATTTTTAGGGTTCAGGGCTAGGTTTGGGTATTTTGGTAAAGGGGTATTTTTAGCGTTCAGGGCTAGGTTTGGGTTTTTGGGTAAAGGGGTATTTTTAGCGTTCAGGGCTAGGTTTGGGTTTTTGGGTAAAGGGGTATTTTTAGGGTTCAGGGCTAGGTTTGGGTTTTTGGGTAAAAGGGTATTTTTAAGGTTTCAGGGCTAGGTTTGGGTTTTGGGGTACAGGGGTACAGGGTAAAAATAAATTACAATTAAAATTAAATTAAAATAATTTTTATTAATTTTAATTAAGAGGTACAGGGTAAAAATAAATTAAAATTAAAATTAAAATAAAATAAATTATATTAATTTTAATTAATTACATGTTTACAAATATATTATATACTTACCAATACTTACGTTGTAATGGGATGCGTTGTAAAGGTATATGTGATGAAAAAAATGCTTTGTAATAGTACTTTGTTGTAATGGATCCTGCATTGTAAAAATTGCGTGGTAAAGGTAGGCGTTGTAAAAGGATGCGTGGTAACGTCATACATCCATGACAATGTCATCAATGGTGAAGTACTGCATAAACAGGTATTGAATGCTACATGTAAGAGAACAATTGGCTCAATCTAAAATACAATACCATAAGGAATTTCCTTAAGTGTAATTTGTTATAGGGAAGGCGGGTGCCTCATGAGCCTTACAAACTGAGCCATGAGGAGGAGACGTCTGTACAAGGTAGTACCCTTGTACATAGTGCAATTAGCCCCTTGTCCCTCTCGTTTGAAAGGCTTGTGCACTGCCTCTTCCTTCTGTTCTTTGCTTTTATCCCAGTTCCCCGAGGCCCCCTTGAGGATGCTTTGTCCCCATGGCCCACCCCATTACAATCACAGTTTTCCCACTACCCAGCTGACCAGCCCTTCTGCCTCCCCACCACTACTTAATGGCGGCTGCTGTAAGGCTACGCCAGCGGTATGCCATGGGCAATCCAAATGCAAGGACCGCGTCAACCGACCGGGAAGAGGTATCGGCATTGTACATAAAAATACCCTCTGCCTCACAACCAGCTCTGACAACCACTCACCCATCATGGAACATCTCCACTCCAGGATCCAGACCAACCCAAACACCACCCGCTGCGGCACCCTCATCTAAAGGCCTCCTAGATCCACCCCCTTCAGCAATGCCTTTACCAACTTTATCGCTCATCAAGTTATCGCATCAATGGACTACATCCTCCTCTGCTACCTTAATTTCCACCTCGACAATCTCGATGACCACAACACCTCATCCCTACTGGAGAATCCTGCCATCATCAGACTCGAACAACTGTTTCCATCCCCAACCCACTCAGTAGGACACACGCTCGACCTCATCTTCTCAGCTAGAAACAACATTATCGTCAGCCACACCTGCGACCACCACTGCACCCACTTCTCCTTTACCAAACCCACTGTATGCCACCATGGCCAGTGTTATCCACACAGAGGTGGAAACAAGGTCACCAAAGGCAGGTTCAAATCCTCCCTCAGCAAAACCCCACCACCGAAATCCATGAATGCCAACACCTCAGCGCGCATCCTCCACCACTGGATCTCCAACTGCACTAACACACTGGCTCCCCTAAGACAACCCCTCAGGCAAGCAGCTCACCAAGAAAGTCGGATGGTTCTCCCCACCCTCCGAGAGCCCAGGAGCATTAGCAGACAACTCGAGAAAAAAAGGAGGACCAGCAAGATTGTGGCAGACCACGCAGCCTTCGAAAACGCCGTCACCGCACACCACCAACTCATCAGCATAGCAAAGAAAGCTGTTGTACATTAAGGCATCAACACCAACGCACACAACAGCAAATAACCTTTTGTCATGATAAAAGGATCCACCAAAACCAGCAAAGAGGCAGCCGACATTTCCCCCTCTCAAGATCTCTGCGACAAACTCGCCACCTTCTTCCACCTCAAGATCAAAGAGATCTATGAAAGCTTTGCAACCCAAGACCCATTAACTCCACCCTCAACCACTGCACCCAATGTTTCCAGACCACAGCGGACCTTATCCAACTGAACCACTCTCACCGCTGATGACACCCTCAGGATCATGAAGAACATCCACTCCGGAGCCCCTTCCGATCCCTGCCCACTCCACTCCTTCAACAGAACCCGCACTGCCATCACACTAGAATCCGGCAGCACCATCAACTGGTCCATCGAGCGAACCACCCTCGCTGAAGCCTGGAAGCATGCAGAGATCAACACCCTGCTGTATATTTCCTCTGACTACCCTACAGACCTCTAGAACTACAGACTCATCTCTCTGCTCCCATTCCCATCCAAATTCATGAAAAAAACCATCAACGCCGAACTCTCCGAGTTCATTGAAACAAACCACATCTTGGATCTCTCCCAATCGGGCTTTAGAAGCAACCCCAACACAGAAACCGCTCTTCTCGCTGCTACTGATGACATCCTCACCCTCATTGACCTAAGCAAGACTGTCGCCCTCATCCTCCTGGACCTCTCACCTGCCTTCGACACCGTCTCCCAAGGAACCCCCTGAGCAAGACTCCACAACGGCAGCATCTGTGACAAAGTACCAGAATGCATCCACTCCTTCCTCACCGGCCGAACTTAGAGAGTCAGACTTCCACCGTTCAACTCAGAACAACACAGAGATCAGCTGTGGAGTGCCTCTGGGATCCTCTGAGCCCCACCCTCTTCATCCTCTACATGGCCTCGCTTGCAGCCATCATCAACATTGTCTCCTATGCCGATGACACCCAACTGATTTTCTCCCTCACAGACAAACCCAACACCAAAAGGAGCTTCCACAATAGGATGAAGGCAGTCGCCACCTGGATGAAGGACAGCTTTCTCAAGCTCAAATTAGACAAGTCTGTCCTCATCTTGGGCTCCACCCCTCTGCCTCGGATGACTCCTTGTGGCCTGCAGTGCTCGGCCCCCCCCACACCCACGGTCCATGCATAAGACCTCGGCATCATCCTGGACTCCTCGCTTTCGATTAACCACAAAATCAACGCTGTCTCATCCTCCTGCTTCCACACGCTCTGAGTGCTTCATAAGAAGTGGGTCACCACTGAGTTCAGGAAAATTGTCACCCAAGCACTCGTCAACAGCAGACTCACCTATGGCAACGCATTCTATGCTGGCACCACCCAGACACTCCTAAGGAAACTGCATAACATCCAAAATGCCTCTGCTAGACTAATACTGAACATCCCACGCCTCAGCCAAATCACCGGCCACCTGGCAGACCTTCATTGGCTGCCTATCAACAAAAGAATTACCTTCAAGCTCCTCATGCATGCCTAAAAAGCCTTCCACAATGCCAGACCTGCATACCTCAACCACTGCCTCTCCTTCTACACTCCTTTCTGACAGCTTCACTCCTCCTGACTGGCCTTGGCCACTGTCCAACAGATCCACAAGACCACAGCTGGAGGAAAATCCTTTTCCTACCTCACTGTGAAGACCTGGAACTCCTTGCCTCTGCACCTCAGGCAATCACCATCGCTGCGGCAATTCAGGGAGGACCTCAAGACCTGGCTCTTCGACTGAACCGCAGAGAGCCTAACGGGTGAGTAGTCGTGCTATACAAGAAACTTGATTGATGGATTAGCAGTAGCTTCTGGAAGTCTGCAGGAAGTACATATTGCCTGACTTCAAAATGGTGGCAATCCTTCTAGACAAAAGAATTTTGCCCTGAGTGTGGAGTGGTGGTCACCGTATCAACCAGATGGATGCTACAGCAGCTAGTGGGGCAGAAGGTAAACACTTTTACACTGATGCAGCCATCTCTCACTAAAGCAAACCCAAACTTGCTGGATCATAGAGGCAGACAGTTAGAAACAAAGCTAGCGAGTTTTCTGCATGTATTTGTGGAATTTCTCCGCTTGTAATGATCCTACAACTGAGTTCCGCATGTCCCATGTGTAAGCCTTATTTTATTGCATACAGATGAATAAGAAAAGATGCACAGTTCGATTTTTTCTATTCTTTTTAGTGTTGGCAGTTCTGCATCTCGAATGAATAACAAACCTACTGCTACTATAATACAGCGAGAAAAGCACGGGGTGCAGCCACTCACACCAGACATACTACGAGTCCAGAGCTCTGAAGCTGCCTATATAATTATTTTTCTTTATAACTATGAATCCTGTTGTAAGCTCAAGGAAGTCTGTACAACATCTGCAACATGGAGGTTTCAACCTCCAGTGTAGGCATCAGTTACTCACCTCGCTCTAGTTGTCTCTTCATTCTTATTGTGAACTTCTAACCTACCAAGACCACGATACGAAATAAAATACGACCTTGGATCTTCCGCTTGCATCATGGGATATAATTAGGTTCTCTGTTTATGTATGAACTGGTTTCTGTCCACGTGTGTGCGTGCACGCGCGCGTGTTTGTATGTGTGTGCTAGGGTGATCAACTGGCAAGGGTGCAAATTCAGGACAGTGAGTGTAAAAATTCAGGATAGGAGGTCAAAATTCAGGGCAAAAATTCAGGATAGGAGGTCAAAATTCAGGACAAAAGGTAAGTTTTACAGAAACATCAGAGGAGGTTGTGCAATAGTATATAAGTAAGTAAAGAGACAACCACTTAAATACAAGTGAAAATAAGTTTATATGAGGTTGAGACAATTGTGCACTCATAGTTTTTCAGTATGCGCACAGCTTTAAGCAAATGTGCAGGTCATCTGTGGTAACAAAACCGCCCCCACCTTTCCAGCTCCCAGAGAAACCGCCGAGGCCCGGTCCGGCCAGTCTGACCTTGCTACCACCCTCCAATGGCACCCCTCATCTTCACATAGACCCTCTCTCATGTGTATTTAATTTCTTCTATAGTGCTACTCATCCCAAGTATGTGGGGCAGAGTGTTGGAGTGTGATACAACACACACATATTATATAGAGACAATCACTCATATAAATGAGGAAGTCAATGTATAGGAAATGTTGCTCAAGATAATGGGGCTTACAATGTGTAATCATACTTTCATCCATCATTCAGTCTTTCACCATTCATTCTGTCCTTCCATCAGTGTGAGAATTTGGAAATAGAACCTGTTTCGCACTCAAAGTTCTTGATTAAGGTTCAGCGATGTAAAACGAGTGGTTAGGTGCTACCTGAGTACCTCCTTCTGAGTCTTGGAGGATGAGTAAATACTTATGATAGCGCCATTCCAGTCGGGAATGGCGACCCAGAAGCACACTGTGTCAAAAAATTTCCTTCAATTCTTGCTGCTTTGAAATAAAGTTTTATTGAAATATTCAATTTCTTTTGTAATCCTTAATTGTTCACATAATTCATAATATTTGGCCCAATGCATTTCGGGCAATGCTGCCCTTCATCAGGGGCATTGATTATCTGGTGAAAAAAAATGAAACACAACTGTCATACATTCGCTGTTCAAGGGCGTGCAACTTCTTGTCAGAGCTATACATGAATATATGCAAACAACTTCCATACACAAGTATTTATCGTCATCGGAATTTGTCAATATACGAAAATAATCTTGAGTTCATACTTAAAAGGTTGAAATGGTGGTTCCTCAAAAGCATATCCAAAAATAAATAAGCAAAAAGTAAAACATGAACATGAGGTCAAACGAACACTTGGCAATCACGTACCTTCCAAATTGACGTTTTTAAATAAAGTGTTAAATGGGTTGATTCAATACACGTTAACCCAAGGCCATTCGCCTGCAGCGACTGAAAAAATTGATGAATCATGTACTTAGTCTTATGCGTATTGGTGACTGTGGTTAACAAACAAGAGTCAAAAAGGTGTGCGATGCGAGCGTACCTTCCAAAATGTAGAAAGCCACCATCGGGCTAGAAACGTGAACGCTGTCAATCGGGTTAACCAACCGTGTTCTGTAAAAAAGAACCCAAGCGGTTCAGTGTTTAGTGACAATAGACTACGAGGTGAACTAACTGGAAGGGTAGGGCGAAAGCGTCCTAATACTTAAAACACTCACCTAATGTCTGATATTTGGTTCGGCGGTTACATGATCCTGCCGAGTGTTCGAAACGGTGTTTCGCTGGTGTCGGAAGTGTGATCACCCCCACCCAGAAGTGTTATACACAAAAGATAATGAAATGAACAACGGACAATATGTAGTTTCTAAACTCCAAATTGGGTCTGTGTATACGTATTGAAAAAAATATGGAAATGCGCTGTGAAAATACGCTGTAAAAAATGTGTAAAGCAAAAAGATGGTAAAATAGATGCAATGTACGCGATGTGTAGGTACCGAGTGCGTGATTTATGACAAATTATTACATGTCACGTACTCATAATCAATCAAAACATGATTCAATTAGTTCAGAGATGATGACAAAAGTTCAGTCTGGATCAAAAAATGTTACCAAATCTTAGTTCATATTTTTAAAGAAAATTTCAAAGAAACTTCATGCAAATAATTGCGATGTGCGAATAAAAAGATCTTATGATAGTTCCATGCTCACATGTTGTTCGTTAAAGATCATGTGATGTGTGGTTTACAAGAAACAGTGTAGATCCACACGTTCGTTAAGACCTTTAGGTTGTACCGTATTTAGATGAAAAATCCAAAAAGTTTCTCTTCTTAGAAGATGTTGGGTATTGTCTCTGCCTGGTAGCACCGGTACTGATTCCAAAACTAAAAAACGAACTTGACTTGGAGAATGGTTGTAGTTGTTAAAGTGTGAAGCCAACGGGGATTTTGCGTTCTTAGTTCGAATGTTGCTTTTGTGTTCGATCAAGCGTGTCTTTATTTTGCGTTCTGTTTTCCCAACGTAAGCCAGGCCACACGGGCATTTGCTCAAATAAATTAAGTTTCGGCTGTCACACGTTGCAGTTACTCTAAGCTTGATAGAAAATCCTTGACTGGGATGTTTAATTTCAGTGCCCTTTATAATTGCATTACAATTGCCACAGTTGTAACGGGGTAATGTTCCCTTGTATTTGTTGGTGTGACTCTGTGGTTTTTTGTTTAGTATCTCTTTGATGTTTGAAGATCTTTGAAATGCAAATCGAGGATTTTGTTGAAAAATGTTTTTGAAATCTTCCTCCAATGTTAATAGAGACCAATTTTTTAATATGATTCTCTTAATTTTTGTGCTTTCAGTTGAGTATTTTGAAACAAATACCATTCTCTCCTCTCCTTTTGGCTTTGATGGAGATTGCAGAAGTGTTTTTCTGTCCAATTTACATACTTTAGTTTTAGCTTCCTCCAGAATCTCCATTGGATAACCTCGCTCATGAATTTTTCAACACAAGTTTGTATACTCTGGTTCAATGATTCAGTTGTCGATGAGATCCTTTTTATTCGCAACAGTTGCGAATATGGTAAATGTCTTTTTAGAGAATGCTGGTGAAAACTTGTAAAATGTAATAAGTAGTTTCTGTCAGTGGCTTTGGTAAAAACACTGGTTTCAAGTGTGTTTTCAGTCTTCTGGATGATCACGTCCAGAAACGGTAAACTGGTTTTTTGAATATTGTGGGTGAATTTGATCCGGTCATTTACTTCATTCAAATCTTCAATGGCTCGTTCTAACTCCATTTGTGTTCCCTTCCATAAGACGAATATGTCGTCAATATATCTCTTGTATGTGATAAGATTCTTTGACCACTGTTCTTTGCTCAAAATATTGTCCAATTCAAACCTGTACATAAAAAGATTCTCGTAGGCAGGTGCGGCACAATTGCCCATGGAGGTACCAGAGCTTTGTATGTAAAATGACCCTTTCCACTCAAAGTAGCTGTGATATAATGTGAAATTTAAGAGTTCCATGATAAATACCTTTAGCCCTTCTTCCTTTTCTGATGACATGAGAAATGACGCAGTTGCATCTAAACCAAGGTTATGAGGAATTGAGGTGTATAGGGACTGAACGTCAATGGTACACAATATCATGTTGTTAGTAAATGATGCTTTTTGATCCTCAAGTATGTTAAGAAAATGGGTTGTGTCCTTGATATAAGTAGACATTGATTGTACCAAAGGTTGTAAATGTTGGTCAGTGTACTTTCCGATTGGCTCATGGATGGAGTTAACAGTGGACACAATGGGTCTGCAGGGAGGGTGAGTAGGATGTTTGTGTACTTCGTTTCAAAATGCTTTATTCGGTTTGTACCAGTACAACCATGTAGCAGCACATAAATACAGTTTCAAATTCATATTTATGTGAATTAGATAATGAAACAGTTAAAAAGTAACAACAATATCCATACCAGTCTTGTTTTGGTTCAATTATAGAACAGGGATATCACGTTTGGGAGCAAAATTAAATTTGGTCACTCTATATATTCTAGCAGCAGTTATTATACAAAAGGTAAGTGCAAGAGATGCAGATGTGAAAAAAATTCAGAGAGCCTGTTATATACATAAAGTGCTGTTAACATATCAAATAAATATAAAGTGCAAAAGACCATTTTGTCCCTATAAACGTTGTAGCAGCATTTTGTATACACTAAAGGTCTGTGCAAAAGCGCTAGTGCAAAAACGCCAGTGCAAAAGGCAGGTACCACTTAAGATGTAACAGTTAATTGGAGTCACTCTGTATATTCTAGCAGCAATTATTATACGAAAGGTAAGTGCAAAAGAATGCAGATGTAAAGTGCAAAAGTTCAGAGAACCTGTTATATACGTAAAGTGCTATTAACAAGCCATGCCAAATAAATATAAAGTGCAAAAGGCTATTTTTTCACTATAAACGTTATAGCAGCAGTTTGTTTACAATAAAGATTTGTGCAAAAAACGCTAGTGCAAAAAGCAAGTACTATTTAAAATGTAACAGTCTGGAGGATATTCGGGGGGGAAAGGTCATATTATTATAGATTCTCTTTGCCGCATACATTTTAGAATATAAGTGGCCACACGATAACACACATCCGGGGAGGCCAAGTAAAACATCAGTTGCATTGCGGCTCTTGAATTGCACATGTTATAATCTAAAAATAATTGCTTCAGATAAAACTTTCTAAAACCAGTATAAAAATTACAAAAAAGTAAAAAGTGGCAGGTGCTCTGTTTGGATTTCCCATCGCATGGGCACAGACATGTTCCAGGCTTTTTTGCTGTGGGGAAAGCCACAAGGTGGTGAACTATTCCCAGCCTCAAACGGGCTAGAACAAAACGATGGGAATTGATACTGACAAATGTGAGATAAAAGGAAAGACCTGTACTAAGATTGTATTCCATGTAAAATTTGAACGTACTTTGTGTTGCATACTCCTTCATTCTGATCCCTTTTACGTGGTCCAGGTAAATGGATTTGAGGTCACGCTTTGTTAAAACTGATTCTGTTAATAAATCTTTAAAAATGTCCTGGCCAAAAAGGGTCTTATACCAAGATTGAATGTGTTTTAGCCAGGGGATTTTTGAGTGACGATCAAGTTTGATACAGTCAATGATTACTTCCTGGGTAAACTTGGTTTCTTCTTTGGCCCATATGGACCGCCATAGGGACAGGGGGCGCAATGCAATTAAATCTGTAACGTGATTTATGCCTAACTCTCTGTGGGTAATCTCATTTGAGGCCGAGGCAGGGAGGCATAGTAGTCGCTTTAGGTACTTATTTTCCTCCTGCTGGATGGACAGGCCAATCTGGGGATTATATCCCCATATCCCTGCTCCATACAAAGCGGAGGACATACACCTTGAATTATAAATAGAGATCATCTCTCGGATTCTACGACCCCCTAGTTTTGAGGCAAATCTGAAAATACAGTTTACATTTCTAGTCATTTTCAGGTCAACACTTGATTGTTCGTTTACCCATCTCCCATCGCCTGAGAAAGTGATACCTAGGTAACAGAAGTTTTGAACAGCCTCGAGTTTATCCCCATCTAAAAAGAATGTTTTGTTTTTCTTCGTTTTCTTTCCACAGGTCATAGTCATTGTTTTGCCCTTGTTGATTTTAAGCTTTCTGCCAAGAATAAAATTATGAAATTTCTCAATTAACTTTTGCAGCCCATTAGCGGTCCTAGAAATCAGGACCGCGTCGTCCGCGTATAACAGGACGGGTATTTGCTTTCCATTAATAATGGGTGCATCAGCGTAAGATTCTTGTAAAAATTGGTCAACCTGATTAATAAAAAGGGAAAATAAAAGAGGGGCTAGCACGCATCCTTGTCGGATCCCTCTGCCAATTTTAAAAAAGGGGGTACATTCACCATCAGTTCCAAATCTAACCTTACTTGAGAGGCTACTGTACATTCTGGCCAAAAGGTGAATGATTTCGGGCGGGGCGCCCATGGCAAGTAGTGTGGGCCAGAGCAGTGCGTGTTCCACCAAGTCAAATGCGGAACTTAGATCGGCAAAGCACATAAACAAATTCCCTTCCTTGGCCTTCGTGTACTTGCCGATGATAAGTTCCAGGTTCACGCACTGCTCCATAGTCCCTAGACCCCTACGGAACCCGTATTGAATAGGTGAGAGAATGTTATTGTCATTGTGTACTTTTGGTATCATATATATATATATGGTACTGAAAGATTAGATTTGATCAAGTATTGTTGTTCCTAGGATCCAATTACACCTAGGTCCATTGTGTGGTTTATGAGTGTAGAAAGTGTCTCAATGAATTCTTTCGTGGGGTCTTTGTCTATTTTGTAATAGATATTTGAATCATTGACATGTTCGTTGACTTGATTCTCATAGTAGTCTGTGTCTAGAATAACAAGGGCGCTCCCCCTTGTCTGCTTGACGAATGGTAATCTCAGCATTTTCTGCCAATTTTTTCAAAATGTTCCGTTCTTTGTTTGAAAGATTGGTCACTCTGGCTGTTTGTAAAGTTTCTCTACTTCCTTGTTTATAACCTTTTCGAATGCATCCAGAACTTTATGGCTGACTGGAGGGGTGAATTTGCTTTTGTTTCTGAGACCCATTAGGGTATCTTTGGGAGGTTCATCTGTGGTTTGGATGACATTACTGAAAAAGTGTCTGAGACGTAATTTTCTCATGAACTTGTAAATACATACTTGTGTGTCCAGAAGTTTAGAGTGAAACGTTGATACAAACGTGGTACCTTTTTGTAGAACTTTGATTTCAGCGTTTGATATGTGTTGTTTAGAAAGGTTTATAACTAGGGTTTTTGACTCCATCAGTGTGCCCATCCATGTCTATATTCAACCATTTACAAACCTATCCATTACGTATCCTTCCTTCCAACATTTCACTCATCCATCCCTCCATCCACCGTTTTACTCATCCATCCATTATCCATCCATTCACCCTTTCACCCTATCCATCCGTCCACTCATCCATCCACTATTCCACCCATCCATCGATTCACTCATCCATCCAGCCATTTACCTATCCAGCCATCCTTTCACTTACTCATTCATCCACCCAGTCACTCATGCTTCCACCCAGTCATCCATTCACTCATCCATTTACCCATCCTCCCTTTCTCTCTCAATTCCCCTTTCACTTAGCCATCCATCCTTCCATCCACCCACCCATCCATCTACTCATCCACTCATGAATCCATCCTTTGAACCTATCACTCATCCATCCACCCTTTCTCTCATCCATCCACCCTTTCAATCCTTCACTCATCTATCCATGCTTTGTTCATCTACCTGCCCTTTCACTCACTCATCCAGCCTTACACCCACCCTTCCACTCATCCATCCATCCATTCACCCTGTCACTTATCAATTCATCAATCCACTCTTTCACTTATAAATTCATCAATCATCCATCATTTGACTCATTCATCCACCCATTCACTCGCCCAAACCGCTGACGAGGTCGAGATAGCTATTTTGGAAACCTCGAAAAACAAAGCCCCAGGCCTTGATGGGGTCCCCGCAGACTTTTACCGGCACTCCCCGAAGCTATGGGCAGGAGTGTTATCTAAAGTTTTTACAGCTGCTAATGGTAATGTTACCCCCATTTCCTGGGCCACCTCAGTTATAGTACCCATCTTTAAAAAAGGACAGAGGGAGGACCCAGGGTGTTACAGATCCATATCCCTCTTAGATTCTGCCATTAAAATTCTGGGCAGAGTCCTTTTGACGAAATTAAGGGATAGTGTGGAAAGTAGCGGGGGCATAGCCAATGCCCAATATGGGTTCAGGGAGAAGAGAGGTACGGTCGAGCAGTGTTCAAATCTTCATCTTTTGCTTGCCAAATACATTGTAGCCAAGGAGGGGTCTTTATTTTTGGCCTTTATGGACCTCTCCTCGGCCTTCGAGTTGGTAAATAGAACTAAATTATGGGACATCCTCTTGAAGACGGGTATAGACGGGACCCTGGTAAACTTTATGGCATCATTACACCAGGATTTGTTTGCTAAGATCAGAGTCACCAAGGAGGGTAGATGCAGGACCTCATTTAGGTCCATGCGGGGGGTGCATCAGGGTTGCATCCTGGCCCCCCTCCTCTTTACACTGTACATTAACGGCCTAAGTAGCTATCTGGAGGTGGTACAGGGCGATTTCCCGCGTATAGGAGAGGCTAAAATACCTGCCCACCTATACGCGGATGACGCAGTACTTATAGCTCGTACTGGTGTCGGTCTGCAGCGGCTGCTGGATGCTTTCGGGGTCTTCATGGACCAACTTGATTTAAAAGTTAATGCCAACAAATCCCATACTATGGTAGTAGGCCTCCACTGCAGAAAGGGAAAAAGGATGATTTTTAAATGCAAGGAGGAGGTGGTTTCAAGGGTGGCTGTTTTTCCCTACTTAGGAGTACTATTCGATGAGAGAAGTACATGGAGAGCACAGTCAGAGAGAGAGTTCTTGCCGTGGCAAGATCAACTGCCTCACTTATGGGGTTTCCAAAAAGGCTGGGGGCCAGGCCGATGCAGGCAATGCTAAAAATCCATAACTCCAAATGTGTAGCAATTGCAACATATGGTTCTCCTTTGTGGGGTTATATAAAAGACAACACCATCCAGAAGGTGGAAAATAGGTTTTTACGCTCGTTGCTGTCGGTCCCTCAGTCTACCCCAACCTTCTCGACACATGTGGAGCTGGGGTTGGATTTTGTTTCCGACAGGTTAAGGCTAGTCCCAATAATTTTCTTGCTAAGGACCTGGTTAAACAGCGAATTATCCCTGAACCACTCTATTATGGCTGACGTCATGTCCTTAGATCGTTCTAATAGGGTGCCCTGGCTGGAGTACATAAAAAGATCTTTAGTTGAGATGGACCGCCTGGAACTCGTCTATTCACCCTCTTACATTAGGAGGGAGGACATTGGCATGATCAAAAAACATTTCATGGAGGGGGCCAGATTGGCACGGGAGGAAAGGGAATTGATGAAGCCAACTGTTAGATCTCATTACTTGCTTCTACATTCCCCCTCTATGGAACCATATCTTGCCATCGTCACCAAACCATTTCATAGGTTCCTGTTGACTAAGTTCCGTTTTAACTTAATTCACTTCCAGTTGGGTAGCTACCCTAAATGGGCGAAACCGGAGGCAGCCCCACTTTGTAAATGCGATAACAGATCTGTACAGAACACAATGCACTTTATTATGTTCTGCAGGTTTTTCACTGTGGAAAGGGCTAAATTTTTGCTACCCATTTTAAGAAAGGAAGGTTTTACCCAAGTAAGGCCTGCTGTAATGTACCTTCAGCTCTTAGGTAGCACTTATGTCATATTCAGTGTTGCTAATTTTTTGGTAGCCGCTACAAGAACAAAATCACGTTTAACAAGAATATGAATTTATTAACATTTGATCTGTTTACATTCCTTGAAAAAAAAATTATAATCAATTGTACATTTTTAAAATCCTTGCTGCTAACTTTTTTGTACTATGTCTTATCCTACATTTGGAATGTATGTACATTGAATTTTTTTACCTTTTATGATTTTAACAATCGAATAAAGTGTACTTGACTGACTGACACTCACTCATCCAGCCTTACATCCACCCTTGCACTCATCCATCCATTCACCATTTCACTTATCAATTCATCAATCCACTCTTTCACTTATCAATTCATCAATCATCCATCATTTGACTCATCCATCCACCCATTACCTTGCCCATCATCCACCCTTTCACTTGTCCATATATCCATCATTTCACTCATCCTTCCAGCCATCCATCCACCCATACTTCACTTACTTACTCACTCAACTTTTCACATTAATTGTGAGCTGCGCATTTGTCTGCAGAGTTGCAGACAGAAGAGGCCCATCAAGAACTCCACCCTCGCTGAAGTTCCAAAAGCAAGGGGTGGGGTGGGGGAGGGCTCACTATGCCCCTGCACATAGGCAATCTGAAAAAGTGGAAGGCATGAGTCATGCATGATGCACAGTGCCTGGACGTGAGGCGACTGTGACATGGTGTTGTTTTCAGGGCTTTAAGTGGGACGAAAAAACTAGGGGGGTCTCTCCAAAAAGGTGCTCGATGTAAACTAAGGGCTTGGCTTAAAACATATAAACTAAAAATCTGTGCTTAGTATAATTTGACACCCAACTGGTATTTTTGTCGCTTCTGTCATTGCATCTAGATATATTTATATATATATATATTTTTTAAATATATTTTTATTTTATAACACAAGAGTAAAAATACACATATCGGGTGGCATTAGACGAAACACAGTACAGCTGTGGACGGGCAAATGAAGTGAAGAAATACTGTACAGTCACAAGCATCAACAAATCAATACCAGCTGGGAGCTGAAGCAAAACGGTAGGATATCAATGACCGTAAGCCCCCTCAACAGAACCCGCCCACCAGGAATACAGGATATACGAATCAGACATGCCACACCCAGATACGACGAGCAAAAAAGAACAGGAGAATATGCCACATCTCTTGTGAAGAAGGGAAAAGGGAAATAGAAAGGTCATAGAAAACAACAAAGAAAAAATTAAAAACCCCACCACAACCCCCCACCCTGCACCCCTGCAGATGGCTACGACCTAACCCCACTAGCAGCGTGCCTGTCGCCCACTAAACTACACCCCAAGGGAGGGAAAAGTTGGAGGAGGAGATATGGTACAAAACTATACGAGCTCCCGGACTCCCATCCCCCCGCCAAAGGCAGACAAGAAACAATTAGTAGGGGAGCCACGAACAGAGAAAGGGCCATCCCACCCGTCTCCCGGCACCACAGAGGCAGCGAATCCCGTTTCAAGCAAATCAGACTGCATCTAGATATATAATACAACAAGTAACGTTACAGCTAGAACAAATAATACACACCTACAACAAGCCAGAACTATTGACTTTGTCAATGGTTGTTAGTTGCATAAAAGAAAAAGGCAGCAACCCTGGCATCCTTGAATATCATATTGAGAAAATAAAGTTCTAAACCGATGAGACTGAGAGAATTATAATCCTTTCCTTTGGACTTCTTTCACCGCCTTCCTTTGCTTAACTGGATTCTCACCTAGCAGCAGCATGGGCGTTTTGCACTTCCATGTGACAGAATGCCCTGCCCTGGACCGAGGCTGGAGGAGGCCAGCACATTATATGCCCGCCCAAACGGCCCCATTGTCATTGTGTCTGTGGCAATCACCCGCAGACAGAATGACAAGTGGGGGGTAGGCGGGGGGGGTTCAGGCTGCTCTTGTGCTCAGAGGAGAGTTAGGTGGCCCCATCAGGAAGCTGAGGCCTTTCGCAGGGGAACAGCTCCGTTCCCTGAAAGGCCCAAAATTACAGACAAAAGGCATCCGTAAAAGGGATCCTCACAGACAACGGACGTGAGGTCCAATTTACGGACGGTCCGTGAAATTTATGGATGGTTGGTCACCCTAGTGAGTGCGTGTCTGTGTACGTGTGTATGCATGCGTGCGCACGCCTTGTATTTCTGGAAACTTACAAAACAGAGCAATCTTGTCACTTTGTTGCACTATATGTCTAATTTAGAAGACCACCCTTAAAGAGGCATGTTTTCCGACGATCCATTAATACTTTAATTATATCATTTAAAATGTAAGATTTTATTCCACATAGTACCAAACTTGCACACAACAGAAACAAAAGACGCTTCGGTTCAGACAATGTGGCGCGATTGGATTACTAAGACCCAGATGTAACAACAAAAGGCGAGGGGTGGGAACCAGGGCTTTCAGTGGGATGAAAAAACGGGGGGTGGGGGTCCCTCAAAGGGGCGTGGCCAATGTAATTAAGGGCATGGCTTAAAAACAAGTAAGCTAAAAATCTGTGCTTAGCATAGTGTGCCGCCAGACTTGTATTTTGCTGTTTCTGTCATTGCATCCAGATATGTGATACAAAATGTAACATCATACCTACAACAAGCCAGGACTATTGGTTTTGTCAATGGTTGTTAGTTGCATAAGATGAATAAGCAGCGACTATGGCTTGTGTATAATATTGAAAAAGCTTCCACTTAAACCCCTGATGACACCGCGACAATGTTGCTGCTCCTGAGTTTCAAAAAGAGAAGGGAAATCTAGAGAGAAAATTACTCACTTTAAAGGATTTCCCTTCCCCTACAAAGCTCACCTGGCATGACGTCATGCCGTAACTTCTCCACTAGTGAGAAGTGAGCAGTGTGAGCAGCGCACATCGATGTGCCTGGCGTCACTGTAGTCTGGAAAAAAACGGACCGAATGTGCCAGGGCACATAACAGAGCCCGATAGGAACTCATTTCGAGCCCCATTTCAAAAACTGCCGGTGTTAACCATTAAACCGCGGCGGAAATTCCGCCGAGGTGCGGGTGATTTATGGCGTGGGCGTGGTTCGGACGGCCACCGGCCGTCCTCCGCACACGCCCACCGTGACGTCGGCCGCAAGGGGTTAAGCCGCGGTGAGACCCGGCCCACTTAAAACTCTGGTGGGGACCCATTGGGTCCTCCCAGGGCTAGCCTTAGCGTTGGTGGCACCCGGTGTGGCAATCCTTTTTGGTGCCCCCCGTATGACCTCCTTCTCGGATTCTCTCACTACCACCCGGGAAAAGTGCCCCCATCTCTCCATAGCCCCTCTCTCGTATACATTTCATTTGTTTTAAAGAGCTGTTAAAGGCAGGCTTTACTAGTCTGGGCAACTGTCCACATAAAATACAGATCTCTTGTTTGCAGCAGGAACATTAACCCTCTGTGATACTTTATGGGCATTCAAAACTGCCACTAGACAAAACTCTGATCTCTTCTCTCTCTCTATCAGGAGCATTAATCACAAGAGTTATCTGGACATTTATAATGCTGCCTGAAAGCTGGATGCACAAGGAACTCTGCAGCAGGTGCTTTAAATCGTACACTATTGCTAAATAAAGCCTCCCGCCCCCCAGGACAGTGCCCCTGCTCCAAGCATGTGCCCGGTGCAGCCGCACCGGTCGCACCGCCCCAAAGCCGACAGTGGGACCCCTTCATCCACCGTCCATTTATTTAACCCCTTCGCTGCGGTGGCTATTCCGCCACAGCGCTAATGGGGGGGGTGGGGCCGCGCGGCAGTCCTGTGCTCGTGATGGAACCGCTCCGTCACGGCCCGTGGGTGAGCTGTGCTTGTGACGGAACGGTTCCGTCACGGCCCCGCCCACTCGATGGAACGCCCAGTGCAGGCGCGGAATTCATAGCGCGCAGGCGTTCCGTCACCAGCACAGCCCACCCGAGGCTCGTGACGGAACGGTTCCGTCACGAGCATGGGAGGGGTTAAACTAAGCTTTGTTGATTTCTTATCAAGTGTTGCTTTTCAAGCTCTCCCTAACCTAGTAACGGGGCACCCACACTTTAAACAACATGACCTCTGTCAAAAAGAGCAGGGTGCAGAAAGAAAATCACTGCTGCAGAAAGATGGGGTTGAGTGGCAGATACTGCCTGTCACACAGCTCAAAGCTGGCAAAAGCAGGACATATCTGGCATTCCCTGCATGAAAAGTGTCCCCAGCCCATCCACAGAGGCCAGGCTTTTCCAGTCTCTGGCTGTGAGCACCAGAACGCAAACACATTCAGACCCTGTGGACAGAAAAGAGTTTTGTTTTTTAAAGAAGTTATTCCCATACAAATGTAAAATTGCAAACATAAAGTACATGCAAAAAAGATCACACATTGCAATTGTATTTACACAGCACTTACTACCCCTGACGAGGCATTGAAGTGCTTTACGGGAAGCAGCAAGCTACTCCCGACCCGAGGTTAGAGTAAATCAGTAGCACATCAGCAGTATGTACTTCCTTTCCCTTGTAGGATTAGCTGTGTTAGGTTTGTTAAGTGTGTGCTCCTGGGAACGCATGCTTTGACTAATGATGAATGAACTGAGGCGGGTTAGTAAAGGGAAGATGAGAGGTGTCACTGGCAGGGGTGGACATGTGCCTGCCAGTGGGATGCATTGGAGAGGAGGGAAAGGCAGAGGCACTAACAACATTATAACCTCCAGAAGTGTTTACACAAATACTTACCCCTAGATTGTTTAAACTGTGATGCAAGAGAATTCGACATATCTTGGAGGCTGTTGCAGCATTTAACAAGGCACATTTCATTTGAGCTTTTTTATTTAGAGACGTTACTACCCATTCACAGGGAAGTAGCATTCTAGAAGATCAGTGCGCCCTCTTTCCACCCATAGGTAAAGAGGTTCGATGCACTCTTTGAAGAGAGCTGGTGTTGTGTATGTATTCATGCACGCGTTCATGCACGCGTATATGCTCGCGCATTCACGCCTTGTGACTCGCGCTTACATTTCCTTTCAAGTATACATTCACTGTGCACGACTTGCGCTTATGTTTCCTTTTGAATATATCTCGTGATGTATTATTGCTTGAATGTGCATACCTCGCTATCTTATACAGTTGTTCATGTTGTATTGCTGGCCTTAACTGTTACTGTAAGACAGTTACCGCTGACTACTTGGAGCCTTCAGTTGTATGCAGGGAGTGCTTCTTATTATACCAATAAACTTACCTTTTTCATCAAGATTTCTGTGGATATTTACTCTACAATTTGGCGACGAGGGACGGAGCATTTTGGACCTATTTAAGAAGCATTTCCTGGTTGATTCTACATTTTTTTTTAAAAAAAAAATTCTTCCTGAAAACATCGCAACATATCATCAAACATTTCCTTTAGATGTCTAATACTCGCAACGGAAACGAAGACTAAGGATCCAAGGTTTGAGATCTATTTACCTTTCCTTTCGAGTGTCGGAGTGCGTCTCTACAACAGTTCTCCTCCGCGCCAGTGATTAACCTCATCTGTACTATGCTTGGATGATTTTGGGCGGAAACGATTGTTGCACTTCCTTTGAGACGCTACTCTCCGTTAGCTGATACATAAAAATAAAAGAGGTGACTTCATCTCCTTTTCGTCTGTATCCATATACAGTAAAATAAACGGTGATATTTGGCTTGTTAACAACGGAGTGGATATTGAAAAACAGAAAAGCGACTGTGATTAATACAGAGAAACGTTCATTTTCCTCTGGAATCGTTTGACGGCTTCTGCAACAACCAAGTACTTTACTTTTAGAATTAAAATTAATTTTAAAAACTAGTTATTATTTCCTTATTTACAAGAGAGACAAGTTGTTGATACCTAGTATAATTTAATTTTCTATTTACACCATTATGTGTGCTCAAGGTTACACTCTTTCTCCACCACAAAGTTATTGGTCAGCTGGTAGCTCTCCTTGTATGCCCTGGATTGAATGGAAGGCTTATTTTTTAAATTATATTGAAACATTGGATGCCAATGGAAAAATGAAAGCTCCTGAAAAGAAAGGTATTTTCTTACACTGCTTGGGACCAGAGGGATTAAAGGCCTTCAATCAACTACCTACATCACAAGCAAGTGGTGACATGAATGTCTTTGATAAGGCTGTATATGATTTTGATAAATATTGCTCTCCTAAAGTGTGCATAGGAATTTTTAGATATAAATTTTTTCAGAGAAGCAGTTAAGTGAAGAATCTGTTGATAATTTTGTTTCTTCTCTAAAAACCCTGGCATTAGATTGTAAATTTGGTAATTTACAAGAAGATCTCATCAGAGATCAGGTTGTTATGCACTCCAGTAATGACACTATACAAGAAAGACTGTGGATAAACGGTGATGAAAACTTAGATTTTATAGTATCCATTGTTAGGAAGGCGGAGCTTTCCTGTAGGAGTGCACAACAAGTTAAAAGCAAAGGTACTTCAGTTAGTAAAGAAGTGGTTTCAAAAATCAATCACAAGTATGATAATAAAAATAGGGATTTTTCAAAAAAGAAACAAATATTTTCCTCCAAAGGAAATTCTGAGGACCTCAAAGGTAACTTAAAGTGTTTTAGATGCAATAGCAAATCACATTTAGCCAATAACAAAATTTGTCCAGGGTTAAAACAGAAATGTACAAATTGTGGTTTAATGGGGCACTTTACTTCTGCTTGCAGAAGGGGTAAAGTTAACCAAAAAGTGAAATGCATTGAATTAAGTGACAACAGTGATGATGACGATTTTACAAATGACTCTAACAATTGTTCTTTTGTTCTGAACATAAAAGATTCCGCAGTTCTGAATGTAAGTGACACTACTATAAAAAAACAAACCATTATGTGATATGGTTATTGGGGGTGTAAAAATCAACATGTATGCTGATTCTGGATCACCTTATTCTATTGTGTGTGAATCTGTTTGGAATAAACTGTTTGTGCCGAGACTAAATAGTCAATTAGAGAAAAGTGACATCAACCCTGAAGGGTATTCTGGTGGAAGAATAGATATTCTAGGGTTCAGAACCTTAGTATTCAGATTTAAGAACAGAAAGTGTATCACAAAATTATATGTCTCAAAAAAGGGTCCTTCAGTGCTTAGCTGGTTTGACTGTGGTAAACTTGACATCGTGCTAGACCCTAATAGTCCCAATCCTGTGATGTTAATTGATGAACAAAATGGAATATCTTCTCGGATGTTAAATAGATTTCCAAATGTTTTTTCAAAAGGCATTGGGAGGTTAACCAACTTTAAACATGAAATTCGATTGAAAGAAAATGCTTGTCCTAAAATACACAAAGCTAGAAATATTCCCTTTGCCGTTAGAGATGAAGTAAAAAAAGAATTAGACGCTTTGGTAGAAGAGGGCATAATAGACAAAGTTGAATCATCTGAATGGGTTTCGCCCATAGTGGTTGCTAGACGGGCCAATGGCAAAGTGAGACTATGCATTGACCTTCGCCATCTCAACAATAATATTGTTGTAGATCAGTTTCCTCTTCCCCGTATCTCTGAGATGTTATCTGTTGTTGGGGGTTCAAAGTTTTTTTCTACCATCGATCTATCTGCAGCGTACCATCAGATAGAGTTGAATGACAAAAGTAAAGACCTGACTGCATTTATTACACCTTTTGGGTGCTTCAGATTCAACAGGATGCCATTCGGTTTAGCATCAGCGGCAGCAATTTTTCAGAGAGTTATGCAGGACATTTTAAAAGATTGTAAAAATGTCATCTGTTTTCAAGATGATATTTTAGTATTCAATGACGACAAAGACAAACACATTGCTGCTCTTGAAGAAGTTTTAAATGCACTCAATATACATGGCCTTACCATTAAGCATGAGAAATGTAAATTTGGTGTCCATTCTGTGAATTACTTAGGCAATGAGCTCTGTGAAGATGGAATCAAACCAAAACCTTCGCTTTTAGAAGCCATTGAGTCTGCTCCTCATCCTCAGTCTAAAGATGATGTGAGATCCTTTTTAGGTCTGGTCGAGTTTTACGCCAGGTATGTGCCTGATTTTTCACATAGAACGTATAATATCAGACAGTTAATTAAGAATAGAGTTGTTTTTGAGTGGACGGATGAATGTGAGAAGGAGTTTTGTGATGTGAAGAGTGCTATTTGCTCTGCAAGTGCGCTTTCTTGTTTTGATCCTTCTTTGCAAAACATCATCACTACTGATGCTAGCTCAAAGGGTTTGGGTGCCGTGTTTACTCAAAAAACTAATGAAGGAAAAGAAGTCATTATTGCACATGCTTCCAGGGCACTTACACCTGCTGAAGAAAAGTATTCCACAATAGAAAGAGAAACTTTAGCATGCGTCTGGGCTTTAGAACATTTCAGGGTGTTTGTCTGGGGTAAGGAATGTATTCTGAGAAGCAATCACAAACCTTTAGTACGGCTTCTTACTACAGAAGGCATGCTAAGAGCCTCAGCTCGTATTGCGCGCATGTCCATGCGCTTACAAGACTTTATTTATAATATACAATATGTACCTGGTAAGGAAAATGTTTCTGCTGATTTCTTATCTAGGATGCCTTTACCCATTCAAGAAGATTTACACAATGAATGGGATGATTTCCAGATTGCTATGATTCATGATGAGGGTCCCATTTCTATTGACCAGACTCTGTGGAAAGAGAAATTTGAAGATGATGAAATTTTAAAGAGTGTTGCCAATTACATCACTAGTACTTGCCCTGAAAAAAAGTGTTTAGATTCAGAGTTGAAAAGCTTCTGGGAAGTGAGATCAGAGCTTTCATGTTGTGAGAGCATCATTAAAAGAGGAGAACGTATTATCCCACCAGTGGGTGTGAGGAAAATTATAGTTTTACAAAGTCATGAAGGTCATAGTGGCATGGTTAGGACCAAACAACAAGTTAAACATTTATTTTGGTGGCCAGGGATGGATATGTTTATTGAACGATTAGTTAGGAATTGTGTTGTATGTGCAAATTCTGATAAATCTATGGTTACTCTTAAACCGAATATGGGTGCGCATACTATTCCTAACAATCCATGGGAAACCATTGCTATTGACATTATGGGTCCCATTGGTTGTGAATCTAAGTATGTCATTGCAGCTATTGACATTTTCTCCAAATGGCCTATTATCAAAATTGTTCAGAAAATAGATACTGATTCAGTACTATGTTTTTTAGATAAAGTTTTTATTGAAGAGGGACTACCAGTAAGAATTATCTCTGACAATGGTGTACAATTCAATTCCAAGAAAGCCAATAATTATTTTTCAAGACTTGGCATTACTCATTCCACTACTTCTTTATATAATCCTGGTGGAAATGGAGTAACAGAGAGATTCAATAGGGTGCTTAAGAGTGCTATACAGTTTACTGGTAATGATAACAAGAAATGGGAAGTTGAAATATTTCAGAAAGTTTGGATGTACAGAACAAACATGAATCCCATGACTGGGTATTCTCCTTTTGAGATCATGAGGGGAAGAGTTCCCAGAACTAAGGTGAATCCGTCATGGTTGGTCAATTCTACTTCTTCAAATGTGGATTTGAGTAAAGTTAAAGAAAATCTTATTCGCACTCATTGCAATAATAAAAAGTACTTTGATGAGAAATTTGGTTCAAAAAAGGATCCGACAGTAGAAGTCGGTATGATGGTAAAGGTAAAAAAACCATGGAAGGTCAAGAAAGGTGAAAGTGCATTTATGGGCCCTTATGAAGTTCTAGAGGTATTAAAAAATTCTGTGAGACTATCAAACAACAAAGTTTGGAATCTCAGTAGGATTGCTGTTCTCAAGGCTGATAAGGATGTTTATTGTAAAGAACCTATTTTTGAACATTCTGATTTGTCATATTTGGATGAGGATTTAGGTGAAGGTGAAACTTGTGATGACACAGCTGCTATACCCTGTTGTTCGAGTAGTTGTTACACCAATCAAAATACAGATACAATACCCTGTTTGTCAAACAATGACATTACCAATCAAAACGTTGGTGTCCAACAAGATGTTTCTTTACCCAAGAGAACTACTAGAAAACCCAAATGGTTGTCAGATTTTGTTGCTTACATAACGAGCAAAGTTGAAATTTTCAAAAAATTTTTTTTGTTTGTTTTGGTTTTTTTTGTTTCATTTTATAAGGAGGGAAGGTGTGTTGTGTATGTATTCATGCACGCGTTCATGCACGCGTATATGCTCGCGCATTCACGCCTTGTGACTCGCGCTTACATTTCCTTTCAAGTATACATTCACTGTGCGCGACTCGCGCTTATGTTTCCTTTTGAATATATCTCGTGATGTATTATTGCTTGAATGTGCATGCCTCGCTATCTTATACAGTTGTTCATGTTGTATTGCTGGCCTTAACTGTTACTGTAAGACAGTTACCGCTGACTACTTGGAGCCTTCAGTTGTATGCAGGGAGTGCTTCTTATTATACCAATAAACTTACCTTTTTCATCAAGATTTCTGTGGATATTTACTCTACAGCTGCCTGGCTGTGAGGCTGTCCTTAGTGACCCAGCCGTCCTTTGTGTCAGGCTGCCTTCTTCAAGGCAGGATCTGTTTCGAATTCGATGCTATTTCAAGTCAGTAATAAACCTTTCAGAAAGGGACAGTGCTTAATTTGCGCCGGTGGTTGCAGGTGTGGCCCACTAGCATTTTTGAAGACAGGTATTATTTTTTTTCCGAACAGATTTCGAATCAGAGCACCAGAAAGACAAATACAAAAGAGGGAATGAAGGTGGAAGAGAAATAATGAAAAACAGTGACAAAGGGAGAAAGCATGAGTGAAAAAGAACCCGCAAGAGTGAGATAAACGAATACGGAGTGTCTGATGGTAGAAGAAGGAGGCATGAGGTGGAATAAACTGTGCAGCCTTTGTATCCGGCACCACAGACTTTGATAGCGACGGCCATGGGCATGAGTGCAAAACTCTGGGCCCGACCTTAATCTTTTACAAATTAAGCTAGGGATAGGGGCTACTTTTACACTAGATCACTGACCTTTTTTTAGGTTGTCGCTTTATTTGTATATAAATTGGTTCCTTTATTTACTTTTTTTATTTGCTTTGATGTCCTGCTGTTACCTCTATATGATTGTACTGCTGTTTTATTTTTGGGGTGATAAGCTGTTTGATGATAAGAGAGATGCAGGCTTGTGGAAGTGTGGGATTCCCTTTGGGCACTCATCAATGTGGGACTTATCAGTCTGCCTGCATCAGTGGGGAGCCCCTGATGCTTTGCCTCCCCCTGTGCCTGCCTCCCTCCTGAAAGTGGGGGGACCTCTCAGTCTGCCTGCATCAGTGGGGACCCCCTGATGCTTTGCCTCCCCCTGTGCCCGCCTCCGTCCTGAAAGTGGGGGGACCTCTCAGTCTGCCTGCATCAGTGGGGACCCCCTGATGCTTTGCCTCCCCCTGTGCCCGCCTCCGTCCTGAAAGTGGGGGGACCTCTCAGGCTGCCTGTATCAGTGGGGACCCTCCTGACGCTTTGCCTCCTCCTGTGCCCGCCTGCGTCCTGAAAGTGGGGGGACCTCTCAGTCTGCCTGCATCAGTGGGGAGCCCCTGATGCTTTGCCTCCCCCTGTGCCCGCCTCCCTCCTGAAAGTGGGGGGACCTCTCAGTCTGCCTGCATCAGTGGGGACCCCCTGATGCTTTGCCTCCCCTGTGCCCGCCTCCATCCTGAAAGTGGGGGGACCTCTCAGTCTGCCTGCATCAGTGGGGACCCCCTGATGCTTTGCCTCCCCCTGTGCCCGCCTCCGTCCTGAAAGTGGGGGGACCTCTCAGTCTGCCTGCATCAGAGGGGACCCCCTGATGCTTTGCCTCCCCCTGTGCCCGCCCTCCCTCCTGAAAGTGGGGGGACCTCTCAGTCTGCCTGCATCAGTGGGGAGCCCCTGATGCTTTGCCTCCCCCTGTGCCCGCCTCCGTCCTGAAAGTGGGGGGACCTCTCAGTCTGCCTGCATCAGTGGGGACCACCTGATGCTTTGCCTCTCCCTGTGCCCGCCTCCGTCCTGAAAGTGGGGGAACCTCTCTGTCTGCCTGCATCAGTGGGGACCCCCTGATGCTCTGCCCCCCCTGTGCCCGCCTCCCTCCTGAAAGTGGGGGGACCTCTCAGTCTGCCTGCATCAGTGGGGACCCCCCTCAAGCTTTGCCTCCCCTGTGCCCGCCTCCGTCCTGAAAGTGGGGGGACCTCTCAGTCTGCCTGCATCAGTGGAGACCCCCTGATGCTTTGCCTCCCCCTGTGCCCGCCTCCGTCCTGAAAGTAGGGGGACCTCGCAGTCTGCCTGCATCAGTGGGGACCCCCTGATGCTTTGCCTCCCCCTGTGCCCGCCTGCCTCCTGAAAGTGGGGGGACCTCTCAGTCTGCCTGCATCAGTGGGGACCCCCTGATGCTTTGCCTCCCCCTGTGCCCTCCCTCCTGAAAGTTGGGGGACCTCTCAGTCTGCCTGCATCAGTGGGGACCCCCTGATGCTTTGCCTCCCCCTGTGCCCGCCTGCCTCCTGAAAGTGGGGGGACCTCTCAGGCTGCCTGCATCAGTGGGGACCCTCCTGACGCTTTGCCTCCCCCTGTGCCCGCCTGCGTCCTGAAAGTGGGGGGACCTCTCAGTCTGCCTGCATCAGTGGGGAGCCCCTAAAGCTTTGCCTCCCCCTGTGCCCGCCTCCCTCCTGAAAGTGGGGGGACCTCTCAGTCTGCCTGCATCAGTGGGGACCCCCTGATGCTTTGCCTCCCCCTGTGCCCGCCTCTGTCCTGAAAGTGGGGGGACCTCTCAGTCTGCCTGCATCAGCGGGGACCCCCTGATGCTTTGCCTCCCCCTGTGCCTGCCTCCGTCCTGAAAGTGGGGGGACCTCTCAGTCTGCCTGCATCAGAGGGGACCCCCTGATGCTTTGCCTCCCCCTGTGCCCGCCCTCCCTCCTGAAAGTGGGGGGACCTCTCAGTCTGCCTGCATCAGTGGGGAGCCCTTGATGCTTTGCCTCCCCCTGTGCCCGCCTCCGTCCTGAAAGTGGGGGGACCTCTCAGTCTGCCTGCATCAGTGGGGACCCCCTGATGCTTTGCCTCCCACTGTGCCCGCCTCCGTCCTGAAAGTGGGGGAACCTCTCAGTCTGCCTGCATCAGTGGGGACCCCCTGGTGCTCTGCCCCCCCCTGTGCCCGCCTCCCTCCTGAAAGTGGGGGGACCTCTCAGTCTGCCTGCATCAGTGGGGACCCCCCTCAAGCTTTGCCTCCCCCTGTGCCCGCCTCCGTCCTGAAAGTGGGGGGACCTCTCAGTCTGCCTGCATCAGTGGGGACCCCCTGATGCTTTGCCTCCCCCTGTGCCCGCCTCCGTCCTGAAAGTGGGGGGACCTCTCAGTCTGCCTGCATCAGTGGGGACCCCTTGATGCTTTGCCTCCCCCTGTGCCCTCCCTCCTGAAAGTGGGGGGACCTCTCAGTCTGCCTGCATCAGTGGGGACCCCCTGATGCTTTGCCTCCCCCTGTGCCCGCCTGCCTCCTGAAAGTGGGGGGACCTCTCAGTCTGCCTGCATCAGTGGGGACCCCCTGATGCTTTGCCTCCCCCTGTGCCCTCCCTCCTGAAAGTTGGCGGACCTCTCAGTCTGCCTGCATCAGTGGGGACCCCCTGATGCTTTGCCTCCCCCTGTGCCCGCCTGCCTCCTGAAAGTGGGGGGACCTCTCTGGCTGCCTGCATCAGAGGGGACCCTCCTGACGCTTTGCCTCCCCCTGTGCACGCCTCTGTCCTGAAAGTGGGGGGACCTCTCAGTCTGCCTGCATCAGTGGGGAGCCCCTGATGCTTTGCCTCCCCCTGTGCCCGCCTCCGTCCTGAAAGTGGTGGGACCTCTCAGTCTGCCTGCATCAGTGGGGAGCCCCTGATG
The DNA here is from genome assembly GCF_964261635.1 of Lissotriton helveticus. Classification (NCBI taxonomy): domain Eukaryota; kingdom Metazoa; phylum Chordata; class Amphibia; order Caudata; family Salamandridae; genus Lissotriton; species Lissotriton helveticus. Next base: position 1,176,228,496 of record NC_136072.1, on the reverse strand, counting down.
CTTTGCCTCCCCCTGTGCCCGCCTCCGTCCTGAAAGTGGGGGGACCTCTCAGGCTGCCTGTTTCAGTGGGGACCCCCTGATGCTTTGCCTCCCCCTGTGCCCGCCTCCGTCCTGAAAGTGGGGGGACCTCTCAGTCTGCCTGCATCAGTGGGGACCCCCTGATGCTTTGCCTCCCCCTGTGCCCGCCTCTGTCCTGAAAGTGGGGGGACCTCTCAGTCTGCCTGCATCAGTGGGGACCCTCCTGATGCTTTGCCTCCCCCTGTGCCCGCCTCCCTCCTGAAAGTGGGGGGACCTCTCAGTCTGCCTGCATCAGTGGGGACCCCCCTGATGCTTTGCCTCCCCCTGTGCCCGCCTCCCTCCTGAAAGTGGGGGGACCTCTCAGTCTGCCTGCATCAGTGGGGACCCCCTGATGGTTTGCCTCCCCCTGTGCCCGCCTCCCTCCTGAAAGTGGGGGGACCTCTCAGTCTGCCTGCATCAGTGGGAACCCCCTGATGCTTTGCCTCCCCCTGTGCCCGCCTCCGTCCTGAAAGTGGGGGGACCTCTCAGTCTGCCTGCATCAGTGGGGACCCTCCTAACGCTTTGCCTCCCCCTGTGCCCGCCTCCGTCCTGAAAGTGGGGGGACCTCTCAGTCTGCCTGCATCAGTGAGACCCCCTGATGCATTGCCTCCCCCTGTGCCCGCCTCCGTCCTGAAAGTGGGGGGACCTCTTAGTCTGCCTGCATCAGTGGGGTCCCCCTGATGCTTTGCCTCCCCCTGTGCCCGCCTCCCTCCTGAAAGTGGGGGGACCTCTCAGGCTGCCTGCATCAGTGGGGACCCCCCTGATGGTTTGCCTCCCCCTGTGCCCTCCTCCGTCCTGAAAGTGGGGGGACCTCTCAGTCTGCCTGCATCAGTGGGGACCCCCTGATGCTTTGCCTCCCCCTGTGCCCGCCTCCGTCCTGAAAGTGGGGGGACCTCTCAGTCTGCCTGCATCAGTGGGGACCCCCTGATGCTTTGCCTCCCCCTGTGCCCGCCTCCGTCCTGAAAGTGGGGGGACCTCTCAGTCTGCCTGCATCAGTGGGGACCCCCTGATGCTTTGCCTCCCCCTGTGCCCGCCTCCGTCCTGAAAGTGGGGGGACCTCTCAGTCTGCCTGCATCAGTGGGGACCCCCTGATGCTTTGTCTCCCCCTGTGCCCGCCTCCGCCCTGAAAGTGGGAGGACCTCTCAGTCTGCCTGCATCAGTGGGGACCCCCTGATGCTTTGCCTCCCCCTGTGAAAGCCCTCCCTCCTGAAAGTGGGGGGACCTCTCAGTCTGCCTGCATAAGTGGGGACCCCCTGATGCTTTGCCTCCCCCTGTGCCCGCCTCTGTCCTGAAAGTGGGGGGACCTCTCAGTCTGCCTGCATCAGTGGGGACCCTCCTGATGCTTTGCCTCCCCCTGTGCCCGCCTCCCTCCTGAAAGTGGGGGGACCTCTCAGTCTGCCTGCATCAGTGGGGACCCTCCTGACGCTTTGCCTCCCCCTGTGCCCGCCTCCGTCCTGAAAGTGGGGGGACCTCTCAGTCTGCCTGCATCAGTCGGGAGCCCCTGATGCTTTGCCTCCCCCTGTGCCCGCCTCCGTCCTGAAAGTGGGGGGACATCTCAGTCTGCCTGCATCAGTGGGGACCCCCTGATGCTTTGCCTCCCCGTGTGCCCGCCTCCGTCCTGAAAGTGGGGGGACTTCTCAGTCTGCCTGCATCAGTGGGGACCCGCTGATGCTTTGCCTCCCCCTGTGCCCGCCTCCCTCCTGAAAGTGGGGGGACCTCTCAGGCTGCCTGCATCAGTGGGGACCCTCCTGATGCTTTGCCTCCCCCTGTGCCCGCCCTCCGTCCTGAAAGTGGGGGGACCTCTCAGGCTGCCTGTATCAGTGGGGGCCCCCCTGATGCTTTGCCTCCCCCTGTGCCCGCCTCCCTCCTGAAAGTGGGGGGATCTCTCAGGCTGCCTGCATCAGTGGGGACCCCCCTGATGCTTTGCCTCCCCCTGTGCCCGCCTCCCTCCTGAAAGTGGGGGGACCTCTCAGTCTGCCTGTATCAGTGGGGACCCTCCTGATGCTTTGTCTCCCCCTGTGCCCGCCTCCCTCCTGAAAGTGGGGGGATCTCTCAGGCTGCCTGCATCAGTGGGGACCCCCCTGATGCTTTGCCTCCCCCTGTGCCCGCCTCCCTCCTGAAAGTGGGGGGACCTCTCAGTCTGCGCATCAGTGGGGATCCCCCTGATGCTTTGCCTCCCCCTGTGCCCGCCTCCCTCCTGAAAGTGGGGGGACCTCTCAGTCTGCGCATCAGTGGGGACCCCCCTGATGCTTTGCCTCCCCCTGTGCCCGCCTCCCTCCTGAAAGTGGGGGGACCTCTCAGTCTGCCTGTATCAGTGGGGACCCTCCTGATGCTTTGCCTCCCCCTGTGCCCGCCTCCCTCCTGAAAGTGGGGGGACCTCTCAGGCTGCCTGTATCAGTGGGGACCCTCCTGATGCTTTGCCTCCCCCTGTGCCCGCCCTCCCTCCTGAAAGTGGGGGGACCTCTCAGTCTGCCTGTATCAGTGGGGACCCTCCTGATGCTTTGCCTCCCCCTGTGCCCGCCTCCGTCCTGAAAGTGGGGGGACCTCTCAGTCTGCCTGTATCAGTGGGGACCCTCCTGATGCTTTGCCTCCCCCTGTGCCCGCCTCCCTCCTAAAAGTGGGGGGATCTCTCAGGCTGCCTGCATCAGTGGGGACCCCCCTTATGCTTTGCCTCCCCCTGTGCCCGCCCCCCTCCTGAAAGTGGGGGGACCTCTCAGGCTGCCTGTATCAGTGGGGACCCTCCTGATGTTTTGCCTCCCCCTGTGCCCGTCCTCCCTCCTGAAAGTGCTTTCCACTGCCTGCAAGAAAGCTGTTTTCAAAGCAAAGAACATTTCCTTTCATATAAAATGTTCTGCAATGAATAAAGCATGTGAATTTTTCAAGCCGTCCAAAACTTTGTTTCCCCTTTAGCATTTCCCGCGGCTCCAGAGGCCTCCGAGGAACACGCGGGCGGATATTCAATGTTTCATTAATATGAATCTAACATTGACCAACATGCAAGGGTCTCAACAGGAAGTTCCAGTCAGAACTGGTAACAAGGTCATCATCGACCTTTTACTTCGGGAAATTTCTGCTTTAGATTGGTTGGATTTCTCTGAAGCCCTCAAGGCGCCTCGAAGCAGGAATCTCTTGCTGCTCTTACCCTAACACACACGCACTTCCACCCGCCTGACTGATCTCTCGAAAGCTCCCTTCCAGAGAGAGTTTGTTTATTCCCTGACTTGTCTCTTTTACCACTTCCTGGAAGTTTTCAGGGCCTCATTTATGAAAAGTGACGCATCACTGCATGAAAACAGCGCTCCGTCACTTTTCATTGCACCCTCCTTGAGACACCAATCATGCGTCATATTTACTGTATAACGCATCATGTTGCAAGGAGTTACAGATACGTCAGTATTTCTGACGTATCTGCAGCCGCAAAAATGACGCGTTGCTGGAGTGAGTCACAAAAGTGACGCAACTCCAGCAGTAGGTCATTACACATGGGAAAATCCCATTTTAAATGATCCTACATCAGTATTATGCCTGCCATGAGGCAGGCGTAAGATATTGACGCATTTGCATCCTAGAAGTGACGCAGTGAAATTTCATAGATTTCACTGCGTCACTTCTACGAGGCCTTCTTGCGTCATAACGCCCCCCTGCATACATTATACCTGGTGCAGGTATAATGTGGCACAGGGGTTTACAAAGTGACTCATCTACCTAGATGCGTCACTTTGTAAATATGACGTTACATGGCGCATTTTTTACGCCACTGGTGTGTCACAAGAAGTGACGCACCGGCGGCGTAAAAGTGATGCAAGGGGCTCATAAATAAACCCCTCTGTTCTTTTCTAAGGAAGGACTGAAAAAAAGCTGCTTACTTTGAACAAACGTAATGGTGTGGTGCGGGCACACGAGGCTCCAGAATTATTACCTTAATGCATTTCCCTTACGTCACTTATTGAGTGCCCCTGCATTGCTTGATAAATTTGGAGTAACACAAGGCAGCACAACTCCTTGCCTTTCATTGCTCTGCATGGTGGGGGTGTTACATAGGTGGAGTGTGGGGTTCCCACACATACACCAATGGATTGTGATGCACTCCCAGGTTTACCAAAACTCCTCAACCTGGGATTGGGTCAAAATGCTACGCCTTCCCAGGAGAGGTGCAACAAGGAGAAATAACTGTTTCTCCTCATTGTTTCCTCATTCTGCTGCAAACTTAGAAAGAAGGAATTACCATAGAGGATTGTATTTGGGCCAAAAGATGTCCCTTCCTGCACAAAAACGACCCCGCCTGCAATGCCGGCACCCTCACACCATGGCACAAGGGCTCCTGCATTGGTGCGAGGCAGCAGATTGTGCCCCAGCTCAGACAGAGTGATACATTTCCATATGTTAGTAAATATGGTGCATTCCTGCCCTCTCCCTTTCATGCTGCGTATGGCAGCAAGGTGTCTTGCTGTGTGTTGTTTTGCGTGAAAGATTGATAAATCTGTCCCTCACTGTTTGCCCTTGCCTCGTTGTCACCATCCTGCACACATTTAAAGCCATGTCTCAGTTTAGTTGCACACTCGGTCTTCTCTGCTCACCTGCACAATTTAAACTTCAAACCATATCACAAACTTACTACAAGGACCATCTTTCTATCCGTGAGTCTTGGTTAGACACATTTTTACATTTAATTCCATGTCTAGTCTGAGAAGATCTCACCATCAAGAGATTGAGTAAGAGCATAATACTAGGTGAAGCTCTGGTAGTAATTCATAGGTCGTTTCCAAAGGTTTCCACGGGATCTGCCTCTCTGAGTTCACTTGTCCCAGAATTGGTTGAATGTTGTTCCTTGTTGTAATGATGAAGTAGACATTGCGACTGGTGTGCTATAGACCCTCGGATCAGGAGCTTCCTTCCAGGATCAGATCTCAGAGTCAGTGTCATGGTGACAATTCAGCATCTCCTATATTCTTGTGGGTGGAGATTCTGATGTAGCATGGAACTTCCTTTCTCACCACTACATTAACATTTGGAAGGTCTTTCTACTCAACTCATCCACATCCAGGGCCACTGTTGAGTCTGGTTATCTTCAAGAATATTCACGCGAGATGTATCATCATCATTTTGAAATCAGGGATGTGCAATGTGCACACAGATTGCGTTGTGAATGGGAATGCAATCTGCGCTGCAACCTATGTCCAAATAACTCTCATCGCTAATTATTCATTTACACCCGGATGCGAAATGACCTACTTAATGAGTCTTAATTAGACAATTTCAAACGTCTCTGTGATTGGTTGGCTGCTAATGCAGAGATGGAGACCTGCAAGATACAGCAAACTCCAACCCTGTCATATTTCTAAAAAAAGTTAATAAAAAGCAGCCTGTGTTCATTAAAAGCACTGGTGCTGCTTTAAAATTCTTATTTAAGATTTGCAAATATCAGTGTTAGATCTGGGGGTCTCTAGTTGGCAGAGGTAGGTACCTATGTCCAAATAGGGACCCTTGCTACTAGTCAGGGTAAGGGGGATACACTCTTTAGATAACCCCTGCTATCCCACTTGGTAGCTTGGCACGAGCAGATAGGCTTACCAAAGGCAATCTGTAAAGTATTTGTACCCACACTCATAGTAACACAGTTAAAACACCAGAAATGGACTCCACAGCAGTTTATAAAAATAAGGTTTTTTAATCTAAGCTGCACAAGACCAAAACGACAAAAATCCAACATACACAGTTCAAGAATATGATTTTCAAAGAGTTCTAGGGTTTGCGCCAACATAATCCACAGTTGCGTCACGTTTAGCCTAAAGTACCTGTAGATGCGACAAAAGTTCCAAATGGAAGCTGCAGCGTTGAAAAACAAGCAATCCCTCACTCCTGACACCCTCGGGAGGTGATGCGACAGCCCTGCTGGACGCAGCGGGCGTGTTGCGATGAATCCGGTCTGTATAGGGAGGTATGCGATACCTTGTATGGTTTTCGGTGCGCAGGTTTGGTAGGAAGCGTCTCACACATGCACGATGCGACGATCTTCCCAGCGATTTTCGCAGCGACGTGATGCGGTCCGCAAGCAAGCTGTGTGACGATCTCACCCAGTGATGACAGGTTCTGCGACGATACTCGCAGCGACAGTAATCTTCCCACACCGGGGTGATGCTTTCCGCAAACGAAGGAAGCGTCGGTTCTTGCAGCGGCAACAGGCGCTGCGGCGATCTCGAGCTTCGCGGCAGCAGGAATTTCCTTGCACTGTAGGGGATGCGCTCCGCAAGCAAGTGATGCGTGAAAATTGCAGATTATCTTTTTTTCTCCTTGTCCAGCTCCCCAAAGAGCAGGCACAACTTCAAGAGCCCCCACAGTTGGATCAAACACACTGGGAACGGGCAGAACTCTCTCAGCAGAGTTGAGGGGGAAGCTGGGGGTGAAGTCCTTTTGTTCCTGGGACTTCTTAACAGGAGGCCAGCTCCCTCATGCCCTTGGAGATCTTTTCAAGCAAGAGGACACAGCACCCAGCAAAGTCCTTCCCCTCTCCTTGGCAGCAAAGCAACTACTTGTCAGTCCACAAGCACACGGCAGGACAATCCTTCTTCTTCAGTCTTCCGGCTTTCTCCTTGGCAGAGGTTCCTTCTTAATTCCAGGATGGTCTGGGTAGCCCTTTTTTTACCAGTCTTTACTTAGTTCTCTAGAGGCAGAGAGGCCTTGGCTTGGTCAGAACCAGTTCGGGTCAGTTTCTGAGCACTTTGGTTTTCTGTCTTATCCTTTCCTTTCAGAGAGAGGGGCAGGGTCGTCAGCCGCCCAGCAGGAGGTGGAGCCAGCATTGTGGAAGGGAGGCACAGCCCTATTCAGGCCTAGGTGCTATCCCCTCCCACCACTCAAGATGCAGATGCAGTAATTTAGCCTAATGCTGATTCATCCAGCCTCCTGGAGGCTCCCCAGCCCCTGTCACTCACAAACCAGACAGTCAATTCACAAATAGGCCAAGCCACACAGAAAGGTCAGACAAGAGAACAGCCACTTTCTAAAAGTGCTGTTCTCAAACACAGGATTTAAAAAACATCTTTCCTATAGTATGTGTTATTACATTCTGAGTTCAGGGATACCAGACTTTAATTTTCTACCTTGTTCCTATGGGAAGATATGCAGGTAAACATTATACACAGTATTCCCCATTATAGCCTATGGGCAAGATAGCCCTATCAATAGTGAAAAACGAAAATGGCTGTAATTCACTACCAGAGCATGTTATACACACTAGTACATGCTCTCCCTTTCATATACACTCCACCCTGCCCAGGGGGTACCTAGGGCTTTCTATAGGGTGTCCAATGTGTACAGAAAGGGAAGGGTTGGGCCTTGCCAGTGTGAACACTGGTCAGGGCAGCATGGCAGTTAGCAACTGCACGCAGGCACCACGGTGGCAGGCCTGAGACACCATTTTAGGCCTACTCATGTGGGTGGTGATGGAGCGAGATAGAAAACAAAATTTTGTTTAAACTCGTGAAGTCACATTTCCATTACATGAATAATAATATTAATGATTTGTGATATGTCGTGCTAATACAACTTAGATTAAACTTTACACATGGGGGGACTAACATGTGTGCTCATAAACGTGCATCATTGTTGCATCTTTTTGTTCGTGCAAAATAATAAAATAATTTGTTGTTTTCGTTTTTGTCATTACTAACTGCTGCAAACTTAAAAGAAGCATGTGCTTGTTTTGCTTTTCCTTGTCTGTGTGATGTCATTTCCACTATTCTAGGTGCATATAAGTCTCATGGATTATTGAAGACTGGTAGATATAAACGCTGCTTTATTTGTTTGCATTGGCTAGGTAACATTTGATTAATCGGGTGGGTTAATTAATTAGTAAATCTTGGGGTGGATACAGAATCTACATTATTTCTTACATTAATACTTTTCTTGTGTTTGTTTTATACTAGAAAGCATAAGTTGCCTGCTTTTGGGCCTAGTGTGCTCGAGCTACAAAATGCTGAATTTTACTTCTGCAAAAGTCATGAGACGCCCATTCTGAAATAAAATGTTCGTCAAAAGCTGCGTTCACAAAGCAAAAACTGACGTGCTATCATCATTCTGTCGGACATGGCCAAGGTCGAAAAAGAACATTTTGTCAGCCCTTAACTTGGCATCCGCGGAAGTCAATTGGAAGCAATGAGACATTTGTAGCAAACCTAGGAAGCTCCTGGTTACATACAGAAAAGACAATGGTCCTTAAGAAAAGTGACCTAATGGAATTTTTGAAATGTGGGTGACATGTCACTTGTCACTCTCAGCCAATGGGACGTCGAAGATTTCTGAAAACTTTCCTTTGCGTAGTTTAGTTAGCGTAGAAAGGTATAAAAAGTCATGCCCCTAGGGATGGGCTGGCTGCTGCTTTCTGACTTTCCGATGAGGGTGAAGTGCTGTCGGACATTGCGTGGAGCACGTAAGAATCCTCAAAGAACTTTACTTTAATTTCTATCTATTTTGCTTAGTTAGGGACTTAGGTTTTAGAAATGCTAAACTTTAAATATTCACTTTAATTTTGATTCACTTGCTTAAATTGTATTTTTCTCACGTTTCTTTACAATCATGCTTGCTTCAATGCTAATAAAATTCATTTATAAAACTATCAACTTATATACCATAATTTAGTAAATAAAATCTTACTTTTGACAAACAAGCTGGTCTTGATTATTCAGAAGTGTAGGTTACTATTAGCTAGATCACGTCGCCAATGGTGGTCGTTTAAATGGTTAGGTTTTATTCTAATGACAATATTCTTTCCGCAGATGTATAAAATTGTATATAGTTTGTAGATAATGTGTATATAGATTTAATCTGACCACCTGATTCAGTAGGCCCAAAATATGTCAGGTTTATAAATGGGTCCATATTTAGTATAGAATTTTGTTTATAGGTTATGAAGTTGGGTAGCGTTGTTTATGATATATTTTCTATAGGCCGCTGGATCAATTCTCTGGTAGCAGAAATTGATGGTTGCTAAGGGTAACCAAGGTAATATGTTGGTTGCTAAGGGTTACTAAAGCGTTATGGTATGGAAATAGGATCGATGTTTTAACACATGTTGAGTTCGTTTTTCGTGCTATCTGTAAGCTATACCGGTATAGATTGTGTGGCGAGAAATTAGTCACGCAAGCCATCTGTTCTGTTTGTAGTGATATCGCCGAGTATCACAAGAGGTATCGCCGTGTACCATAGTGTTGTCGCCGAGCAGCACAGTTTTAGGGCTAGGTGTGAATCTTGTATAGTGAGGGTTTTCTAAGAAATTAAAGCAGCATGAGAATAGGGACAAAGCGCCTTCCATAAAACTCACTGTGATAAGAGTATTAGTTATATCCGAGCTTGAGTGAAGGGTAAATTAGCGTCGGTGCATGATTATCTATAAACAGGTTAGAGTCCTGTATGGGTACATGTTTCATATCTATAAACAGGTGAGAGCCCTGTACGGATAACGTCGTTATTTTGCTAACGGTGCATGATCTCTATAAACAGGTGAGAGTCCTGTACGGATTTCATGTGTGTTTGAAATTAGGGAATTTTCAGTGCGAAAGTGCGAGTTTGATTTGTATTTTATGTTCAAGTGGAACTCTTAGAACTGTCACTTCGCGGTGCGTTCAGAGCAAAGCGAGTTCATAATTATACGTGTTAGAAGGGTGGGGTAAGGGTTACTCTACTGACAATTGGATATTATCCTTAGTGTGAATAGCGCCGTCTATTCCGAAGTGTGGATACTTGAATGTATGTAAACTATCCTAAATAGTGAAACGAACAGATGTTGTCCTTATAGTCATTGTTAAGAATTAATTTACACTGAAAAGTGTTCTTAAAATGGCGCTGTGAAAAGATTTTGTGAAGGAGGGGTAAGCGCCAGGAGTGAGAAACGAGAAACCGCAGCTGCTGTGTACGTCACAGAGCCGCGCTGGGATTGGGTGACCTACGTCACAAGCTATATTCTGATTGGCTCTTGAGTCTCTGACGACCTGTGAGCTGATTGGTCCTTCAGAAAAACTCCAATTTTATTGGTTGAGCAGAAAAGTGACGTAGCTCAACTGTCATTGGCTTGTTAGTGTGTTTCGCGCACGGATTGGTTGTTTTACGGAACATCCCAGAAATATTTTACGAACGATTTTGTGAATTAGATTTAACTTTTAAAAATGAGTTATCATTTTAAACATGTTGAGAAAAAGCCAACATTATTTCAGAAGTTTAAGAATTTATTTTCACCTGATAAGAAAATCGAAACGCGAGGTGGTAAACTACTTCATAAGTATAAAACACCTGCAGCGTATATGGAAGGTGAATATGGATATCATACTGTCTTATGGTTTGATAGTTGGAAACGCTATACTAAGAACGACGGTGTTTTAACTTGGCCTGATGATGGTTCATTTAATGTAAAAGTCTTGAGAAATTTACGAGAGAAAATGAACGCTCTTGTTCCGAAACCGAGACCAACTCAATTTGAAGCTTTAGTTGAGTGGGAAGACGAGATGTATCAATTACAAAGAGAAGCTAGTGGAATTAAAAGACCTTCTAAAAATCCTCCTTGGAGAAGAGAAACTCATGAAGATAGATTGCGAATGTGGAGACAGGGAAACATGAGTGAAGGATTGTATTTAATTCAGGAAATGGTAATGGGTACTCCTACAGGGAAATCTATGGAAAGTGAATCTGAGGATGCAGTTATGGAAGAAATATATACAACTGCTAGAAAGAATCAGCCTTTGAGACCTCCTAGATCATGGTCTACTCCGGTGGTTTCTACTGAAACTACACCGAGTGCACCTCCAATTAATGAAGCTCCTAAACTTTATCCAAATAATTGTGAAATTATTGAAACTCCTAGAAGACCAGAATTCGAGAATGCTCGAAATGAAGGTAGACATTTTACAATGGCTCCAAGGGCAAGAGAAGCTCCAAAAGATTATACAAGAGAGGCAAGAAATGTTGAAGATGTCGATTATAATGAATATTTAAGATCTAAAGAAGAATTAATAAAAAGAATGACAAAAGGCATGGAAGCTGTGACAGTTCCAGTAACGATTGGTCCTGTTCAGCCTGTATTTGACCAAAAGGAAACAAACAAGACAGGATTAACTATTCCTTTAAATGCAGAAATTCAAAAGGCTGCTGAAAAATTTTATTCAGATTTATCTGAAATAAACTCTTCTAAATCGAGAATGCCTGATTTAACCTTTAATGAAGATTTATCTCCAAAAACACCAATGGGTGCTATATCAGATATAGGGAGTCCTGAAGTCAGGGTAACCACACCAAAACTTGATGTGGCCAAATTAAAAGCAAATATCGAAGAATTAATAATCGGAACAATTGGTCCAGATAGTTTAAATTACTATCGAGATGATGAACTACTGTTCATTTGCAAAAGCATACAATGGAAAACAAAAAATAAATATGATCAACTAGAGGATCTAGCAGCAGAACTTGAAATTGATGTGAGCAAACAAAAGAATTTTGCGAAACATTACAGATTAGACTTTTCAGAAAGTGACATTGAGAGTTTGAACTCAATGGGAAGAATAGTGCATATAAAAGATTTGATTGTCTATATCAAAAAGCTAGGAGAACTGAATAAATGGAGAGTAAAATGGACGAAAAAGAAGGAAGATGAAAGATTGGAAAAATTGTCAAAACAATTTCCAATGAGAGAAATTGCAGGTGGAGGATATGTTCATGTCCCTTGGTCGAGACAGGACATTCTGTTATTTACAAATGACTTTCCGAAATTGAGGGAAAAACCAGTTGAGTGGTACAGGCAAGTCGATAGATTTATCAAAGTGTCAAAGGTTCTGTGGATTGATTTGGATGGATTTTTTTATATTGTCGTTCCATCTGATCTTTGGACAGAATGTAAAATATCGATTAGTTGGCCAAAAACAGAACCTGAGCGAATTAAAGAAACAGGTGCTCCAAATCCACTTGTAATGGATTTTTATGAAAAAGTGATTGTTTGGATGAAAAACAAAATTCCACCCAAAGAAGTAGATTGGGTTAAAATAGAAAGGACAGAACAGGAAACAAAATAATCAGTTCATTCTTTTTATGAAAGACTACTGTTAATCTTTAAACAATACAGTGGTTATGAAAAACTAGACGAAAAAGACATGAGCCATTTTGTCTATAGATTTGTTTATGGACTAAAACCTGAAATCGGAGAAATGATCAGAAATAGCATTGTCGGATGGCAATCACTATCTGTAGATGATATTCTAAGAAAAGCTAAGTATTGCAGTGATGAAATAGAAGTAAAACAGAAGAAGCTCAAGGAGAAAGCCATGTGGGCACAGGTAAAAGTGGCTGAGCAACAGATTGCCAGCATGGGTAATAAGAACACTAATTTTGTTCAAACTGGAAATACAAACCAGATACAAGGAAAGTTTAAAAATAATAATTTCCCAAAGAAATTTAGCCCAAAGATTGAGGAGTTGAAACAAAGATTACCTTGTTTTAATTGTGGCGAAATTGGACATTGGAGAGACGAGTGTCCTCATCCTCCTAAAAACTTAAAGAATCCCTTATTGAATCCACAGATGCAGAATGGTGTTGACCTGCAGCGACAGCTACAGATGCAACAGGGGTTAAACGAATTAAATATTCAGCGACAGTTGCAGCAACAGCAACAGCAACAGGTGAATAATCGTCAAGACCAATTGCCACAACCACCTTTTCCGAATTGTGGGGGAGTTCAAAAATATAATCCAAACGTGGGATTTCAGGGAAGTGAACAGGTAATAAAACCACAAAAACAGCAAAAGCAACAAAGAGTTCAAATGCAAAATGCTTCACAACAGTTTTTATTAACAGAAAGTCAAGACAGCGATTCTGATGATTATTGCTGACGGTGCCCGAGAGAGGAGGAAGAGTGTGTTGTTGGAGCCACTCTTGAGGTTGACCAGTCTGGTCCTTTTGTAAACGGGAAAGTTAATGATGTAGACATCACTTTTCTAGTGGACACTGGTGCTACCCGTTCTACTGTTAGATCAGTGGAAATTGAAAACCTACCTCTCTCTGGGGATACCATCCAAGTTGTCGGAGTAAGTAATCAGCAAATTAAAACTGACTTAACTGATCCAGTACCAGTTGAAATTGGAAATTACAGAGACAAACACAGATTTGTGGTTTGTAATAGTAGTCCAGTGAATCTATTGGGCAGAGACATCCTATGTAAAATGAATTGTAGAATATATTGTTCTCCTGATGGAGTTGAGTTACAAACAATGGAGGAAGATGGTTTATACAGAATGACAATGATGATGATGGAAGCAGAAGAAACAAAATTGTTTCCTGCATTTGAAGAAAAGGATTTACCTGAAGAACTCAAGGAAACAGTGAAATCTGAAATATGGGATTTTACTGGAAATGAGATGGGTCTGATGAAAAACGTAGATCCAGTAAAAATTACATTGAAACAGGGAATAGAATTTCCAAACATTCCACAATATAAAATGAAAACAGAAACAATTGAAGGTATTACACCTATAATTGAAAAATTAATCAAGCAAGGTGTATTAAAAGAAATGGAGAGTAGTCCTTGTAATTCACCAATTATGGGAGTTAAAAAGTCTAACGGAACATTTAGAATCGTACAAGATTTGAGAAAGGTTAATCAAATTGTCGTTCCATGTTGTCCTGTGGTTCCAAATCCAGCAGTAATTCTATTCCAGATTCCACATGATGCTGAATGGTATACAGTCATAGATCTTTGCAATGCATTCTTTACTGTTCCCTTACATCCAGACAGTTATGAAATCTTTGCTTTCAGATTCCAAGGTAAGACCCTCGGATGGTCAAGAATCCCTCAGGGCTATACAGAAAGTCCTTCAATCTTTAATGAACTGTTAAAAAGATCATTAGAAGACCTAGACTTACCTGGTAGGTCTACGCTAGTGCAGTATATTGATGATTTGTTAATAGCTGCAAAGACAAGAGAAAATTGTGTGACAGACACAATAATTCTATTAAATCGCCTTGCAGAAGAAGGACATAAAGTGTCCCCAGCAAAACTACAGTTTTGCAAACAAGAAGTAAAATATCTTGGTCACAGAATTGCAAAGGGAAAAAGACAAGTAACAATAGAGAGAATAAAAATGATTCAAGCAATGTTACCACCAAGAACACAAAGACAGGTCAGAATGTTCTTGGGAATGGTTGGTTACTGTCGACAATGGATAAGTGGATTTTCAGTAATTGCAAAACCACTACAAAGACTGACAAAGTCAGATGTAAAAGATCCAATTATTCCCAATGATGCTGAGATGGATTCTTTTGAGAACCTGAAAAAGAGCTTATGCCAAGCTCCTGCTTTAGGTATGCCAAATTATGAGAAAGATTTCGAACTGTATTGTAGTGAGAGAGAAGGATGTGCATTATCCGTGTTAATTCAGAGACACGGAAATTTAAAGAAACCTATTGCATATTTCTCTGCAGTTCTTGATCCAATTGCAAAAGCATTACCAGGTTGCTTGAAAGCAGTTGCAGCTACAAGTATCAGCCTTGAACAAAGTGAGGGGATCATAATGGGATTTCCTGTGAAAGTTTTTGTGCCTCATTCAGTAGAAATATTACTGACAAGAGGTAAGACTCAACATTTAACAAGTAGCAGATTGACAAAGTATGAGAAAATCATACTAGGAGCAGATAATGTTTCGATTTCAAGATGTTTAAATCTGAATCCTTCTACATTACTGCCTGATTCTGAAATTGTTGATGACATTGAAACAGAACATGAATGTTTAGATGTCATGGAATTCTGCACTAAACCAAGAAAAGACATCAAAGACAGACCTTTATCTGAATCGGATTTTGTCTACTTTGTAGATGGCTCATGCTTAAGATCCGAAGGAGGTGTCTTAAAAGCTTCATATTCAGTTTGTACGGTCGCAGATGTCGAAGAAGCATCATGTCTTGAAGGAGTTCGTTCAGCACAAGTGGCTGAATTAATTGCTTTAATTCGTGCATGTGAAATATCAAAGGATATAAGAGTTACCATCATTACTGATAGTCAGTATGGGTACGGAGTTGTGCATGATTATGGACAACTCTGGTCACAGAGAGGATACATGACATCAGCAGGATCACCAATTAAAAATGCAGTTTTCATTAGGAGATTAATTGAAGCAATACAATTGCCAAAAGAAATCGCCATTGTTAAGTGTGCAGCACACACTAGAGGAATTGATTATATTTCTAAGGGAAATGCCTTCGCAGATGAAACAGCTAAATACTGCGCAAGAAAAAATTATTCTTACAATCGGGAGAGGAGTAAAGAAACTGATTCAAATTCATTAATGCTAACAACAGTTGTAGAAACATGGCATGAGATTAGAGATTTACAAAATGAAGCAGAAGATGAAGAAAAAGACTTATGGTTAAGATCAGATTGTAGACCACGTGAAGAAGATGGAGTGTGGGTTTACAAAGATGGCAGAGTAGTCTTACCAAATTGCTTGATTGCTGACATGGCCAGATTATATCATGGTCCAGCACATCTGGGAAGAGATTCTATGGTTAGACTTTTCAGAGAAACATGGTTCAATACCAAGTTTAGAACTATTGCAGAATCTTTTTGTCAAAGGTGTTTGTCATGCCAACAAATGAATCCAAACAGAAAATCAGTGGTGGGGACAGGAATAATTGGTCGAGAGGGTGGTCCCTTTACCAGGTTACAAATGGATTTCATTGAAATGCCCTTACACAATTGTTTGAAATATGTGCTTGTAATTGTTTGCTTATTTTCAAGATGGGTAGAGGCTTTCCCTACACGACATTGTGATTCAATTACAGTAGCAAAACTAATGCTCAGAGAAATCATCCCAAGGTATGGTTTTCCAGTCACTATTGAGAGTGATGGAGGAAGCCATTTTGATAACAAACTGAAGTTAATTTGCGAAGCTTTAAGCATTGAGCAGAAAATACACTGTGCATACAGACCAGAGGCATCAGGAGTGGTAGAACAAATTAATGGAACAATTAAAAACAGAATTGGAAAAATGTGTCTTGAAACAGGTGTAAAGTGGACTGATGCTCTTCCACTTGTTTTAATGTCATTAAGAAGTACACCAGATAAAAAGACAGGTTTGAGTCCTCATGAAATTTTAATGGGAAGAGTTATGAGGCAAGCTTTTGTACCTGTAGGTAAACTGTTGAGTATAAATGACAGTGCTATTTTGGATTACTGTAAAAGGTTATCTGATATGGTAACTTCTGTGTCTAATCAGGTGGGAACTGAAGCACAATCAGATGAAAAGGTTTTGACACATGATCTGAGACCTGGCGATTGGGTCAGAACGAAAGTACATCGGAGAAGGAATTGTCTAGCTCCTAGATGGCAGAAACCTAGGCAGATAATTTTGATCACTACTAATGCTGTAAAGTGCAAAGGATTGAAACGCTGGATTCATCCTAGTCATACTATTCCAGTACCAACTCCTGAGAGTTCTGATGTTGAAAGTGATACCACAGATGATTCTGATTCTGAAGCAGAAGGCGAAACAGAAGGTGAAATAAATCCAGATTCTGAAGATCGACAAGAAAGTCGACATCTGGAAACTGTGCCAGTGAATGGAAATTTAACAAGAAAAGACTTAGAAATCATTGAAATAGATTCTGAAGGTGAAGAGAATCTGTTAAAAGGAAAGATAACTGAGGATTCGGTTGTCTCTATTGAAGACAAAGAAGCAGAACAAAAAGAAGTTTCAGACCAGGAGAGTATCGAAAGGCAGAGAACAAACTCTGAAGTAAGGAACAGAAATCCGAAATCTGGGAAGTTGGGGGTAATTGAGGAAGAGGAGGAAGACGAATTACCGAGTACCAGTGATGGAAGACAAAGTGAAGTTCCTGAAGGAGTGAAATTGCCGAATAGAGAAGTTCCTGAGTCAATTGAAATTTCAGACGACGAAACTGAAGAAAGTGAAGTGGATGGTGAAAGTGAAAACAGAAAGAAAAGGACTTGGAAGTCAGAATCAAATAATTCTGAACCAAAGAAGAAGTACGTGAGAAAAGCAGACTACTGGCCTGGTGGAAGATTGAGAGTCAGATTGATCAAGAAACCAAAAGAACAAGTTGAAGAAATCAGTAGTCAAAAGAGTCCTGGAAAAGAAGTTGGAGTTGGAAGAAAAATTGAAGTGATATCGAGAAAAGGGAAGAGAATAGTAAGACCAAACCAAAAATACAAGTCTCCTGAGTGGACTTACTTAGTAATTCCACCTGTTATTGACATATATGATAGTAGTGAAGAAGAAAACGAAATCCAAGAAATTAGTGACAATGATTGAAGTACAGATATATTAAATTGGCAAAAGGCTGAAGAAAATTTGTTAGTTGACATAAGGTCGAAGAAAAACTGTTTAGTTGAAGAAAACTTATGTATGACATAAGGTCGAAGAAATCTTGTTTAGGGTTTTAAAAAAAAAAAAAAAAAAAAAAAAATATATATATATATATATATATATTTTAAAAGGGGGGTGTAAATATATTTAGAATTTTTGAAATTTATTTTTATTTTTTGAGGCTAAAATTATTTTAGAGGCTAAAATTAACCAAAAATGCTTATGTTAAGGAGAGCACTTCAAAGTATTCTGTTTTTAAAAGATGCTGTAAGATGACTCTGGTGTGTCTGCTCATTTTAATTCTGCTCTGGTTGGTTTTAGCTGTGATTATCCCTTTGGAGATGAATAGAGAATTACACAAAGTTAACATAACAAGCAAAGCTCTGGTTAGCCAAACTAAACATAGTGCGTCTGCAAAAGTTATTGATCATCAGCCTAACATTCATCAAGATAAATCAATTAGTGATTTTTCAAGTAATACATTCACAAAGCTATTGAGTGAATATGTTAAGGTAATGGATGCAAAAGACTGCTACGTCTGCGTTAAGTTACCTGCTTCTGTTTCTGAGGGAGTAACATATAATATGCTTCCTCTCACTTATGCTGTAACATGTAGTGTGTTAACCAGTTTATTTTATCAAACTGGACGTTTAGAATATTACTATTCAAATTATGATGAAATTTTTGCAAATATTAAGATTGATAATGCTTTAAATAAGCATAAGAAAGCAAAGCAAATGAGAGAATTTTTCCTTGTTACTAACGAACTTACTTATGAGTATGCTTATAAAAATAATCTAACTTGCAAATTAAGTGCTGAAGGAAAGAAATTTTTGAATATGGTTGAGGAGAGAAGAGCAATTTATAAGAGGAATGAATTAGTCAAGCAGACTAAGTCAAGTTTCTGGCAGAAAGAGGATGAAAAGTTAAATGGCAAAATGCTTGAAAATATTGCAATTCACATAGACAAACCAGTTAGTGGAAAGCTTTGCATTAGAAGAGATAATACACTTTTTGATAATTATTTTGTAGGTGCAAGTAACTGTGAAGATACTTATCAGATTTTGGGAGGTTGGGGATTCAAAGGTGGAAAAGATCCAATCTTTCCTGGGATTTATTTTGTTTGTGGTGACAAAGCCTACTACAACCTTCCAGACCACTGGTATGGAACTTGTTATGTGGGAATTGTTTTTCCTAAAGTGTTTCATGTTGACAGAGATTCAGAAGGATTGTTTAAAATTCATAATTATGTAAATAGAGTTAAAAGAGAAACTTTTACTGAAGTTCTGGGAGATATTTTTCAAGCAGTAATACCTTTTGTTGGTATAACCTTAAATGCAGGGAGAATTAGAAAATTATCCACTATAGTTGATAGATTATCAACTGACACAGCTGATGGGTTTCAATTAGTAAATGTTGAAGTTATTGCAATTAGATCCATGGTAATTCAAGATCGCCTTGCTTTAGACATACTCCTAGCAAAAGAGGGAGGAGTCTGTGGCATTTTACATGTACAACATTGTTGTACATATATACCTGATGAAAGTAAGAATATTGAAATGTATATTAAGAATATTACACAAATGCATTCAGAGATAATTCCTTTAGAAGAAGAAGATTTTACAGGGAAACTTTCAAAAAGGTTCCAAGCAATTAAAAACTGGTTTCACGATATCGGAAGTTCAATTCTTGGCAAGATTCTGGCACCTTTGATTATAATAGTATTCATTTTTATTTTGACCAAAATAGGTTGTTTGTTACATAAAAGAAAGAAACAGTTGAAAGAAAAGAAAATAATCTATAAACTTAGAAAAGAAGAAGAAAGGGAGATCGAATTACAGGAGTTACATAGAGAGCGTTATGCTAATTCCAAAGATTATGCAGAAACAGACTTTTAGGTTTACTGATACAAATGAATTTGAATCGATTTCTTAGAAATTTAAATTAACAAAATTTTGAGTGCTGGTGTGGTGATTTGTTAATCACCAGATGAGGGAGTTGATGGAGCGAGATAGAAAACAAAATTTTGTTTAAACTCGTGAAGTCACATTTCCATAACATGAATAATAATATTAATGATTTGTGATATGTCGTGCTAATACAACTTAGATTAAACTTTACACATGGGGGGACTAACATGTGTGCTCATAAACGTGCATAATTGTTGCATCTTTTTGTTTGTGCAAAATAATAAAATAATTTGTTGTTTTCGTTTTTGTCATTACTAACTGCTGCAAACTTAAAAGAAGCATGTGCTTGTTTTGCTTTTCCTTGTCTGTGTGATGTCATTTCCACTATTCTAGGTGCATATAAGTCTCATGGATTATTGAAGACTGGTAGATATAAACGCTGCTTTATTTGTTTGCATTGGCTAGGTAACATTTGATTAATCGGGTGGGTTAATTAATTAGTAAATCTTGGGGTGGATACAGAATCTACATTATTTCTTACATTAATACTTTTCTTGTGTTTGTTTTATACTAGAAAGCATAAGTTGCCTGCTTTTGGGCCTAGTCTGCTCGAGCTACAAAATGCTGAATTTTACTTCTGCAAAAGTCATGAGACGCCCATTCTGAAATAAAATGTTCGTCAAAAGCTGCGTTCACAAAGCAAAAACTGACGTGCTATCATCATTCTGTCGGACATGGCCAAGGTCGAAAAAGAACATTTTGTCAGCCCTTAACTTGGCATCCGCGGAAGTCAATTGGAAGCAATGAGACATTTGTAGCAAACCTAGGAAGCTCCTGGTTGCATACAGAAAAGACAATGGTCCTTAAGAAAAGTGACCTAATGGAATTTTTGAAATGTGGGTGACATGTCACTTGTCACTCTCAGCCAATGGGACGTCGAAGATTTCTGAAAACTTTCCTTTGCGTAGTTTAGTTAGCGTAGAAAGGTATAAAAAGTCATGCCCCTAGGGATGGGCTGGCTGCTGCTTTCTGACTTTCCGATGAGGGTGAAGTGCTGTCGGACATTGCGTGGAGCACGTAAGAATCCTCAAAGAACTTTACTTTAATTTCTATCTATTTTGCTTAGTTAGGGACTTAGGTTTTAGAAATGCTAAACTTTAAATATTCACTTTAATTTTGATTCACTTGCTTAAATTGTATTTTTCTCACGTTTCTTTACAATCATGCTTGCTTCAATGCTAATAAAATTCATTTATAAAACTATCAACTTATATACCATAATTTAGTAAATAAAATCTTACTTTTGACAAACAAGCTGGTCTTGATTATTCAGAAGTGTAGGTTACTATTAGCTAGATCACGTCGCCAATGGTGGTCGTTTAAATGGTTAGGTTTTATTCTAATGACAATATTCTTTCCGCAGATGTATAAAATTGTATATAGTTTGTAGATAATGTGTATATAGATTTAATCTGACCACCTGATTCAGTAGGCCCAAAATATGTCAGGTTTATAAATGGGTCCATATTTAGTATAGAATTTTGTTTATAGGTTATGAAGTTGGGTAGCGTTGTTTATGATATATTTTCTATAGGCCGCTGGATCAGTGGCACAATCAGTGCTGCAGACCCACTAGTAGCATTTGAATCACCTACTCTGGTACACTCAGTGTACTTTACTAGGGACTTTCTGGTAACACAAATATGCCAATCATGGATAACCAATCACAATTACAATTTACTCAGGGAGCACTTTCACTTTGACACTGATCAGCACTGGTAAAGTGCTCAAAGCATCTACACCAGCAAAAACGAAATCCAGCATAGTGTCAAAAATACAGGAGGTAGAGGCAAAAAGTCATGGGGAACCACGCCGAAGATGCCAGGTCTAACAATCAGCAAAATGCCTTTTGCATGTAGGAATGAATCTTCCAATTTGTAAAATCCTATTGTACTTTAGGAAATACTCTTTAGTGGGTGAAAATCCTGTAAATTTACAAATTGCAGTTTGTTTCCACAAAAGGGGTTTGAGCGTCTGGCCCCTCATTTCCTGCGTATTCATTCCTTTCCAGTTCCTAAGGCTCACCACATATCATTGCATTTCTTTGTAAGCCTGGACAATTGGACCTTACCTAGGGCCAGGAAACTGCAATGTTTAGGTCTCTGCTAGACAGCGCTTCGCGCTGTCTCATAGAGGCGTATTGTGTTCTATCTGTGGGTTTACAGCCCGCCCATCTCCTACCATTGGTCAACTTCAGCATCGCTCTCATTTTCTTTGATGATGCCATTTGACATGGCATACAGGCATCTTGCCTTGCTCTTGTGTTTGGCCCTCCCATAGCACTTTCACCAAATACATGTCTCCTTACACTGCTTCCAGTTTGCGGAGCTATTGTTTTCTTTGTCTTCAAGCACTCCATTAGAGTACTTGTGTTTTCAGGATGTCTCCCTTATACACACACACACATATCACTAAAATGCACGCACGTGTACATAGATGAAAGCATTTCTTAAAAAGTTGTTAAAACACAAACAACACTTTTTTTGCACGATCCAATGTTATCAGAGCGCTCGCTCCATGCTGCGTCTTGCCATAGTGCAAACATGAGCCGATGGAATTGGAGCTCTTTAACCCCTTCGACGCTCATGACGAGCTCAGCTCGTCATGGAGTTTCCATTGATTTCAATGGAAACTACATGGACCTCCTAGCACACCCCTTAGCATCCAAGTGGTTAAATTATCACCAGTTACCTTTCACAGTGACACATTCATTTTGTCGCTGATCCTGCTTCAATCTTGGTATTTTTTCCCCCTCATTTTGGCTTCCGTTTTCCTCTCTCGTCGCTGCTTGCCAATCTCTCCATCCCATTCTGCTTCCCTGTTTGACCTGTCCTCCAACTACCTCCCTCGTAGCTAATGCTTTTATTTTTTTTGCATGATACTATGGTATCCGTCCTCCATCCTTATATAGTCTCCTTGTACACATACCATTGAAATGCATGCACATGTATTAAAGAATGAATTTCTTAATAGTTTTTAAAACATGAACAGCACTTATTAATTCATTTTTTTGCATTATTCGATGGTATTGGATCGCTTGTTCCATCCTCCATCTTGCCATAGTGCTAATGCAAGCCGATGGTACTGGAGCACTTTCAGTCCTCTCCAGTTACATTACACAATGTCTCATTCATTATCGTAGGCGGGGGGAAGCGTAAGTGATTTCCCATAAATTACAAATTGTTTAGCCGATTTAAACCTGATTCCCCAGTTCCCATGTCAGCAGCTGAGTTTGTTACACCACATCTTCTCTCTTCAATTAAAAGCTCCTCAACTGTTTCTCACTATCACTTCCACATTTGTTCAGCAAGACCCCGTCAAGACAGACGAAGAATTGGCAAAGCCAATAGATCCTGGCAATGCCTGAGTTATTGGCCTTGTTAATGTGAATGTCTTTTAGCCATGTTGTCTAGCAGCTCATCTGTTGTTCACTGTAGCTGTAAGTCACTGAAAAATGTGCTATAGTGTGGCCAGAGTAGGCCACTTATTGTGCATTTTTGTGTTAGGAGGGGCAGGACAATAAAAATAACATGGTAGCGAAGAGACTCAAAGAGACTCAACATTGGCCCAACATCCAGTGATTCTGGGATTACAGTAACTTTCAGCCATGCTGAGCAGCAGATGTGCTACTAGACAGCATGGATAAAAGACATTCAGATTGACAAGGCCAATAGCTTGGGAATTGCGAAGACCTATAGCCTTTGCCGATGCTTGTTAACCACTTGTTGTCTAAAGAAACTAGTCACCAATACTTTCAAGGCTGTCTTTAGTGTACTCTTATACTGTATTTACTTTGCTAGTGAGCGTACACATGTTGTAATTGGATTAAAATGAAATTGGCAACCATATGGACCCTATCCTCCGCTCTCATATTGCTGCAAAAACACAGCTTGGTTCACTCAGGCACTTACCGACCTTCCTAAGATAAAGAGGCCACTTGCTGGAAACTGTCTGGCAGGCATCACAGGAAGCAGGTACTTTAGCTTCTTGGAGAGTGCCTTCCCCTGCCTACAAGGAATCTGTTTTGAAAGCAAAGACAATTTCATTGAAAATTCTGGCTGCAATGAATAAAGCATGTGAATTTTTCAGGCTGTCCAAAACTTTGTTTCCCCTCCAGCATTTCATGCGGCTCTAGAGCCATCCCAGGAACTTGCTGGGTCATATATTCAATGTTTCATTAATATGAATCTAGACATTGACAAATATTTAAGGGTCTCCACAATAAGTTTCTGGCAGAACTGGTAAGGCTATTTTCAACCTTTTACTTTTGGGACATTTCTGCTGCAGATTGTTTTGATTTATTGGAAGCCCTGAGCTGACCTGCAAGCAGGAGACATTCTTCCAGCTCTTCCCGCCAACGCGCATAAAGCTGCTGCCACTAATCGCGGCAGCTCTTCTGCTAAGGCGGAGGGGCATCGTCCCACTGCTTTTCAGCAGTGCAAAAAAGGAAAACTAAAATGATAACAATGCAATGCTATTATCGTTTAATTTTTCCGTAGTGCTTGAGTTCTAGGATTGGGGTGGGGCTAGGCAGTTCAGGGCAGGGAGAGCCGGCATGTGTGCATGGCGGTTTTGTTGACTCACTTAGCATGATCTCCACCCTGCTAAATTTCACAGCCTGGGAACAGAACATGTACCGGCATTTATAGAGCGCACAGCTACTTCCCCGAGGTAGTGTCCCGGGGCTGTATGTATACCGCTTAGGAACCCTTCCTGGTTTTCCCGGTGAGTGTCCACTCCTGGGCACCCCCAGGGTGAAACCAGGCATCCTAGCGCTTTTGGGGCCGTTGTGGAGATTAAGCAAGCTATTGCCCAGAGTCGCAGAATGGGACCCATGATTACAATAGGCACCGAGATGAGAATTATCAGGTCCGAGGAAATTGAGCCCAAGACCTGCTGAGGCGGGTATTGAACCCTGGTCCCGGGCCAGACCTCTGCATCAGGGCCTGCCGCTCTAACCATTTGAGCCACACTTCTCCACACATGCACAGGGTCCCACTCCCTGTCTGAGTGCCAAACCCTGGGGCTCAGACCAATCACAACGCTGCTGTCATTCTGGTGAGTTATAGTTAGTTGAGCTAACTATAACTTGCGCCCCCGCAATGCACTGCTGATGATGTCACATATTACATCATTGATGACATGGTCAGTTTCATCACTGATGACATCACTGATGGCATCTCGAATGACACCACTGATGACATCACTGATGACATCATCCAGTGAATGTGTGTTTCTGTAAAGTTTAAATATGTTTTTATATATATGCCAAGGTCTACTGAAGAATGACTGGATGTATAAGTGTCTGATTTAGTAGGTGCGTGACTGACTGTATAAGTGAGTGATTAAATGTGTCTTACTGAATGCATTGGTTACTGACTAAACTGTCTGAATGTCTGTATCAGTATGTCTGTTTTTGTGTAAGCTGCTGCATGTGTTGGTCAGAAGCTACATGAGTCTCTATAAAGGTTATTGATTGGTTGCCTGAGTATTTGTATGGATGACTGAGTGTGTGTGTGGGTGGGTAGGAGGTGTGTGACTCTGTGCCTAGATATGTGAGTGGTTGATTCCCTGGCTGTATGAGGTTAAGAGTGCATGTGGAAACAGTTGTATGGGCGGGTGAGTGTGTGTATGGATGTGTTGGGGAAAGGTTGGATGTCTCAGAGGTACATGTCCAAGTGACTACATATGTAAAAGGCAGTGTATATGAAGAGTTGTAGTATATAAATGACTATTTGTGAGAGTCAGTGATTGTGAGAGTGGCTGTATGGATCAGTGTATACCTGTATTAGTGATTATATAAGATAGAAAGTATGTGTTAGTATCTGTATGAATAAATGAGGTGGTGTGTGTATAACTGTGTAGGTGAGTAAACGGAACTATGGCTCATTCTTTCCATGACCGACTACGATGAGTGCATGAGTGAGTAAGATGAATGATGGTGTGTCAGTGTCTGTATAGCTGTATGAGTGCATATGCTAGTGTTGTATTGATCAGTGACTACATGTAAGAATGGTTGTATGGGTGAAAGAGTGCATGTGTCTGTAGACCTAGGAATTAGTTTGTAGTAACTGGTTTTGGTGTCTCAATGGTTTTGAAAATGGAACTCTGTATTTTACAGGGGGTGTATCAAAGGTTATATTAGGGTGTGAGGAGGTGCATCAGATTGGCACATGGATGATGTCATAAGTGATGTCATCCATGATGTTATTTAAGATGTCATCAGTGATGTCATCAGTGATGTCACTGACCAAGTCATGAATTATGTAATATATGACGTCATCAGCAGTGCATTTGGCGGGGGCACGAGGTATAGTTAGCTCAATCAATTATAACGATGGAATTTCTATGGTTTTGTATGAGTGAAATGTTCAGCTAACTATAACGTCCCTGAAACCTATGTTTTTTCCAGTGAATTTCAAAGGTTTATTAAATGCTAATTTGTAACTATAACTTCTGTAAAACCTATCTTTTTTTCAGTGAATTTCTAAGGTTTTTTAAATGCTAATTTCTCACTATAACATGCCTGAAACCTATGGATTTTTCAGTGAATTTGTAAGGTTGTTTAAATGCAAATTTCTAACTATAACTACTGTAAAACCTATGTTGTTTTCAGTGAATTTCAAAGGTTTTTTAAATGCTAATTTCTAACTACAATGTCCCTATAACCTATAATGTTTTTTAAGTAAATTTTAAAAAGACATGTATACTTTTTATAGTCAAAACGAACTTAACAGTAGTCTTTTATAACTTATAATTATGGCTTCCGGTTTTATGGTATTTATTTTTTGGGCAATTCCGTCTGTATTTATTTTTTAATAATTGTATCTATATTTACTCATATATATTTTGGGTTTCGTGAAAAAATGAATCTAAAATTAGTATAATTACATATTGATTAGTCTGATAATTATGTACTCATGCCTGAAGGACTGACCATTTTCAGTCATATAAACACTCTCAGTTGATAAAATATGCACAACCTAGATATTAAAATGTGCATATTTTCTTATACGAGCATATATATTGCTGTTTAAGGCTCTTTATTAAAATTATTTTATTGTTTTAACTGTTTTACTTTTAGAACTACAGACCTATTGGCCTGGTAGTCATGATTTACAGCATTTAGAATTGCTCAAATAATATTCCAATTTCAGCTTTTATCCACATTTTAAAATAAATAAAGAGAGGAAAATAAAGAGTATTTTGTCTGTATTTATCTGTAAAAATCAGCAAAAATGGAAAACAGGGAGCCCTACTTATAATTTAACAATGTTCACAACTTAATTAGCTGTAATTAACATATAAGTGTAGTAAAAGTGTGAAGCAGCACCTATAATTACTGACTTCGAACAACATCGTTCACAGTTCAATTCCCGGCTCCGGAGACACGTTAGCCCACCACTATCTTACTGTGGGCAACACCTTGCTTAATCTTTCCAACCCCCGAGCGCCGGCACACCCTTCCGGGGGTAGCTGTAAGCCTTACAAATGCTGGCATTTTTTTAATTTAACAGCATACTGATGACAAATATTAGCACATATTTTCTTTTCTTCTATTGTGAATAATATTTTTTTTATGTCTTCTATTTAGATGTTTTTAACCATGACAATGCAAATGACACAGTTTGCCGGGTAACAGTTTTAAAACTGTCTAACGTATGTACATATTAAGGACTTTATACGTATTACGATGTAAATCAAAACCTTTACAGCTTCACATTTTGTAACTTTACCCCACACTTGCATAAGTTAAATAGTTAAAACGTGAGCACGTGTAAACTATAAAATGTGACATCTAAATGGGCAGAGCTGCATCTTCCTTCCATAGTCTACTCAATAACCAAAAAGTATATAAACCAAACCTGTTGTTCGATTAGTTACGTTTTCAGGAGTTATTTATCCGTTTCCATTCTATGATGCAGGTTCCCTTTTCAAGCGTCAGATTCTTGTTTTGCGGCAACAAAACATATTCTGGAGTTGTACGTTTTTTGATTATGGCATAGTAGATATTTATAATATGTAGCTGTCCATATTTAAAAATGTATATCTAGAAAAAAGAGTTATTGCAAGTTTTTGCCTTTTTTTCTGTAACGTCAGCAGCTTGTTTCCAAACACAGATAGATTACAACAAACATTGCTCCATTTCTGGCTCCTTTGAGCTTATATATTGTGACTGGCTATATTATATTATTGACACTGTACTTCAGTTCAGAGGTGTTGGTGACCCGTTGGCGCAAACCCTAAAGACTTATAATTATCATCAACAGCTTCCAGTTGTTAGTTTGTTTTCCCCTGGGGATCATATCCTGTCAATATGTATATTATAATATGAACAGTCATGGCAATCTCAGCGGAGT
The DNA here is from genome assembly GCF_964261635.1 of Lissotriton helveticus. NCBI lineage: Eukaryota > Metazoa > Chordata > Amphibia > Caudata > Salamandridae > Lissotriton > Lissotriton helveticus. The sequence goes on along the minus strand of NC_136072.1, from coordinate 1,176,200,758 downwards.
TCATGGCCCGTCAGCGCAAAGAGTAAAGATATATAAGCAATGTCACCAGCTTCTGGTTTTTAGTCTGTTCCCCCCTTTTGATCACATACTGTGAATATATATATTATAATTTTCACAGTCACAATGTTCTCAGAGGATTTTATGACCCGTCGCCACGAAGATCAAACATTTCGAAGTCCTGAAGAAAAGAAGCTCTGAAAATATTCACAGCTCGAAAGTATTTTGTTATTGATCTTCTGTTGTTTTCATAACTTTATTTTCCTTTTCTTTTTACTGTAACAATGGTGTCACTTGTTATATTGTAATAGACTGTACTATTGTTACAGAAGAGGAATTGGAGATTTGTCTGCGCCATCTGAAATACAGCTTACTTTTTTCCGTGAGCATATTTTACGAAATTGCAGTCTAAAAAAATATAGCTTTCAATCGTACTTTCTTACTTTAAACATTTGATAAACCCTACATTTCTGAATGTTATTTTCTAAATTCTATTTTTCACAGTTGCGGTTCTTATTCACCTTCTCCCTGTAGAATACATAGGACCAGTACTTTATATTATAATAGTACTACCCTATATATTCTTAAATGAGTACGTGATTTGTTAGCAAAACAGTGTGCGAAGCACTACGACAGAACGTTCCAGAATTCTGCAGAATACAAATTTGAAAATTGCACATTAAGTAAACATTATTCCGCATTATATTGAAGGAAGTCCGCAATACGGCGCATTGTTGTTTTCCTGATATAATTTACACAGCCTACTACACCCCAACTAAAGCCCTGGGGCTGCAGGGGACCCAGCGAGCCCCCACTATTATTTTTTTAAGAAATACCTCTGGGACGTAGCCCACTCCGGGGTCTCATTAAATTAAAACGCAGGAACCCACGACAACAGGGCAAATTGCGCCGATTTATTTATTTGTTTTTGGGGGGGGGTCCTTCAGGTACCGCCTGACCAGGCCTAGGGGGTCAGGTGTTTCTACTCTGCCCATTCTCTTCTTTTCCAACTTTGTTTCTCTGTTTTCTAGCGACTCACTTCTACCGAGCCACAAGATGGCTGTCAACACTTCCTGGTTTAGAGTGTTGGCAGCCAATCACAATGAAGCTTGTGCACGGGACTTAGGCCAGATATCATACATTTAATTTTTCTAATTTCTCAGCAACTACTGTACGGATTTACACAATTTAAAAAAAGGTCGCTTTCTGACCCACGCACCACCTTTGTGCCAAATCTGGAGTAATTTCGTTCAGTAGTTTCAGCTGTTGCCTTGCACAAAGTTTCCTATGGGAAATTGATTTTTGGACTCTTATTTTTAGAATTTCCCAAAAACTACTGAATGGATTTGCACTAATTAAAAAAGGTTGCTTTCTGAACCAAGCTCGACCTTTCTGCCAAATTTGGGGTAATTCCGTTCAGCAGTTCGCGCTGTAGCTTGTCGCAAAATTTCCTACGGAAATGAACATGGGGAAAATGCATTTTGGGAACCCCCTTTATTCTCCGCACCCGCTTGACGAATCACTCTCAAACTTTCAAGATAGGAGCTGACCTAAACAGTGCAACTTTTTGGGAAATTTCATAAAGATTCGTTAAACGACACCAAAGTTATAAGCAAATCAAAAAATGCTTTTCCTATGGAAACTAGGTTGTAACTATAACTACCTACTGGCGACCGCCAGTAGGTAATATATATATATATATATTGGCCTAGCAGAGCCCATGTGCTTCCTGCTTCCGAGGCTTTTCAGGAAGAGAGGATTAGACACACAGGAGGAGAGATGGCGGCTGTGAAGAGGTAAGTTGTTGTATCCGGGTTTTAATGTGTTAATGCTCAGCCAGTGAATTCCTCCTAGAATTATGTAATATGGAATGCTGGGGGTCAGAGACTACAGTTGGAGAAAGGCTGAGGAGCATGCTGGCTGATCCTGATGGGGCTGAACCACCGGAATTGTAACTCCTACAATAAATACTCTTGAAACTCTACAAACTCTCTGGAGTCAGTTACCACATAAGTGTACTTTTTTCTTTCACCCCGCCACCACCGATCTGTGCCAGCAGCCACTGGGCACCAGATGTGACAAAGGCACTGGTTAATTCCATATACACTTGAGTGATTCCAAACCCTTTCAAAATGGCATCACTGAACTTCTGTAGTAGAAGAAATCCCACAACCACCCCTCTTTCTGCAACATCTTTACTGTGGGATCCAGTGCTGGGATGGGAAATGGATTTAGTGCTTGAGAGTCATTTGCTTACCTTCTTGAAATACTGTCATTCCCGAGGCTGACTCAGCTAAGCATTTGCAGCCATGTTTCCACCTCTGTTGTGTCATCCTCTGGTGTGCTTTTCAACAGATGTGGTCTATTTACAGCCATGTTTCCACCTCTGTTATTTCATCCTCTGGTGCACTTCTCACCGGATGTGGCCCATTTGTAGCCTTGTCTCCACCTCTGTTGTGTCATCGGCTCGTGCACTTCTTAACAGATGTGATCCATTTCTAGCCACATTTCCACCTCATTTGTGCAATTGGCTTGTGCGATTATCACCTGATCTGCCCATTTGTAGCCACGCCTACACCTTTGTTGTGTCATCGGTGTGTGCGCTTTTCACAGGATGTGGTCAATTCGCAGCTGTTTCCACCTCTATAGTGTGATCGGCTTGTGCTCTTCTCACCGGGTGCGCCCCCTGCTGTCTGCTCTACATTTATTTCCAGCTAAGGATATTTTCTCCAGTGAGGAGCACTGTACATCAAAGTTGACTTATTGTTTAGACATTGAAGGGTGAATATTATTTTGAGGACAGCAGCTGCCTTCAGACTCTTCTGGTTCGTTGATGATTGTGAAATCCTTTCTCATTAGACAAACCCCTTCCTCATCAGCAGTTGTGACATATACTTCAATATTTTTTATGTGGCAGCAGTGGAAAACTTTCCTTATGATTTCGGTGCATCTTTTAGGGCACTGCTAAAACTTCATATGGCATAGTACTGTCGGAGGTTATTCCCTTCGTGGCACATTCTCTCTGCCCCACTAGATGAAAGTGCATCTCCTTCCCCCAGTTCATCCTCTAACTCCCTCTCCCCAGGTTTCTCATACTCGGAGCCTTTTGGGGAGCACCACAGACCTGCATCAGTGGCATTTATTCTAGGACAAGACATACAGATGTTGAATGTAGGGGTATTTATCTTTGCATGACCAGGGGAAAGTAGGTACCCCTCAACACCCTAAACCCTGGAAAAATACAAGTCTTTAAAAGTAGCCCACTGTATCTGAACACTTTTAGCAGCACATTCAATTGAAATGTTATAATTCTCGGACTATTTTTTATTTTACCTGAAAGCCATGTCTGCTATCTGAGAATTAATTTAACACATGTGCCTTGAGGTCTTGCTTGCACTTGTGCAATAGGCTCCTACATGATTCTGTGTAGAGAGATTTTGTACATGAAAGTTTGCACTTGTTAGACCAGTCAGCCTTAGAGTGGTCGTCTCCCCAAACATTTTGCCTTCCTCCCCTTATTTTGGCTGATCCAATTTTTGGTGGCATGAGTACTCTTTGCACTTTACCACTGCAAACCAGTGCTAATGTGCATACGCTCACTCCATAAAGACATGGTAACTGTGGCATATCCCCAACTGGCATATTTAATTTACTTGTAAGAGCCTAGTACAGTGGTACGCCATATATACCCAGGGCCTGTAAATGAAATGCTACTTGCGTGCTAGCAGCACTAATTGTGCCATCCACTCAAGTAGCCCGTCAAACATTCATTAAGCCTGCCATTTCAGCATGTGTATGCAGTTTTAAACTGCCAATTCAGTCTAGCAAAATAAACCTATTCCCAGGCTCAAACCTTCTGTTTAATACATATAAGACCCCCCTAAGGTGGGCCCTGGACAGCCTAGAGGGCAGGGTGCAGTGCATTTAAAAAGTAGTACGTTTTGGAGTGAAGAACCTTTAATTTCATTTCTCACTACTCCAAGGCTTACCTCTCCCTTAGGTTAACAATGGAGTTACCGTATTAAATTTAATAAGCTGTAATTCCCAAATGGGAGCAGTTAACCAGTTCATGTTTGGTGTCTTTGGAACGGTAATGAAACATCCTAAGGGTGAAGTCAGATTATAAATTACGATTGGGAAAATTCCACTTTTATAAAGCTAAAAAACAACAAGGTAATGGATGGAATGATTGAATTTATCTCAGCCACTGTAAATCGCTCGGGTCACATACCATTCCATTATTATTCGCCCACCATGCCACCATGTATTTAATGCTGTGAGTGCGCCGGGTATGCCCAGACGTGAGGTCCCACTCCCCACAGCCAATGATGGTGTCTTAATAGTAGCATGCCAAGGACTGACGTTTGCCATAGGTAGCACCCCCTATCCATTTGCTATGAGTGTGCTTGTCCATAAGGCAAGAATAACATCCAGGATGCCAGGCCAGCAGCACACATAAAATACATACAATGACACACACATATTCTCTCACATACTCATTTTCACTGTATCTCTTACATTCTTTCGTACATTTGTATTCTGTCACAGTCTCACACAGACACACTGCCACTCACACTTCAATTAGTCAATCTTCTTTTATTGTGTTAGAAGAGCTTGCCCTGCTGCTTCTGCTATACCTGTCTTTCCTTTTAGTGAAGCTTAATAAAACATATTCTCTATAAACTATTCATAAATTATAAAATATTGTCTAGTCAAAGTTTTTTACAAGTATGATGTGAATGAGAATTACAGGTCCTTAAAATAGCTGTCCAGTACTTATATTTGGTTTATCATGTGGCTCAAACAGTTACAGTATTGCAAGTAATATTGCAGCATCCAACCGATCTTATGAAATGCTTGACCTCTTCGGCAGCCATGGATTTTTCCCAGTAACACTTTGCATTTTGGGGTTTTTGAGACCCAATTTACAACTTAAAAAAATACTACAAGTATTGGAAGGAAGCATTGTTGTATATGGAAAGCCAGGAATGGCTGCAGGTGTCACATGATCCTCAATCCATCACCATATCCCAAAGCCTCAGTCCTAGTCTCCCTCCTCACCCCAACTCACATTCTCAGTCCACTCTACCCTTTTGCACCACCTCTATTGTTGAAGAAGGAATCAAGTAGTCATCTAGTACTATGGAATGAGCAGGTATTCTGTGGATGCCTTTGTGGAAATATGTGCATATTCATGTGACTTGTGTTATTTTTATATGTGCAAAGTAAGAGGTGTGCTGATGTAAGTGCTGGGTGATGGTGAATAGTTTGAGCGAGTGTAGCGCGAGTGGTGCAAGCGCAGGGAGAAAAATGTGCTGATGTGAGTTTCAGGTGAGCTGCATGAATGCAATGTGAGAGAAGAGCCCATGTGAGTGCTGGGTCAGATGAGTGCATGCAGCATGGAAGGAGTGAGTGCAGGGTGGTGTGAGCAGTGTAAATGCATGGTGAGTGGTTTGCCTGTTTGTAGTGCTGGGTGAGAGTGAGGGATGATCAGTGTGAGTGACTGGTGAGTGCATGTGTGAGGAGTTTGTGTAGAGTGAGTGGTGTGTTCCAATGTGTTCCGGCAGAGTATTGTCCCTGTGTGCAGATAGGGTGAACAGAGTGCCTGTATGAATGCAGGCTGAGAGGTTTGTCCATCTAAGTGCAAGGTGAGAGGATGAAGTGCAGGGTGAGTGGTGTGCCTCCAAGGTGAGTACTGTGCTTGTTTGCATGTGGTGAGTGCAGGGTAAGTGCTGTGCCCATGTGTGTGAATGATGAGCTGTGAGAGTGACAGGAGTTCCTATGTGAGTGCATAGTGAGCGATGTGACCGTGTGAGAGTAGGGCGAGAGGAGTGGCTGCAAGGTACGTAAAGTGACATATGAGTTTGCACACTGGTAAAAGAGCAGAGTGGGAGGAGTAAATGCATGGTGAGTGATGTGCTAGTTTGAGTGAGATTGCAGAGAGAGCAATGAGAATGACAGGTGAGTGAAGTGTCACATGAGTGCAGAGTGAGTAGTGTGCTTGTGTACGTGCAGGGTGAAAAGCATGAGTGCATGATGAGTGGTGTGGGTGTAGTGTGATCACTGAGTGCAGGGTGACCGGTGTGCTCATGTGACCACAGGGCAGGTGGAGGGAGAACAACATGAGTTCATGGCAAGGGGCATAAGTCTAGTGTGATCGCTGAGAGTGCAGGGTGAGTGGTGTGAGCACAATGTAAGAGGAGGATGAATGTGTGAATGCAGGTTAACAGCCTGAGTGCCGTGTGAATACTGTGAGTGTAGGGTGAGCTGTGAAAGTGACAAGTGAGTGGAGTATGATATACGTGCAGGGTGAGCGACGTGCTTATGTGAGTGCAGGGTAGGAAGATGTTGTTTTTCTGTAGAAAAGGTGGTATCCCTATTCGTGAGATGACTTTTCATTAAATTCATTCTCCCACTGTGGCAGTCAAATTAAAATATTAATGTAAGGAGTAGGCAGAGTGCAGGCCCAAGGGGAACTGGAACCAGTTAACAAACACAAATCCTTGTTAACCATTTCACATAGGCATGCAAATGGTCTTTTAGAGACATGTGAAAAACTTGAGTGTGGCAGAGATAACGCTACAGACACTGCCTTGCTGAGCCCACAGAAACTCAAGCTGCAGCAGCCCAACTGAGACACACGACTGAGGGGGAGGGGTAAATTACTTTTATCCCTATGGGCGTTTCCTGGTCAGAATTTTTTTTGTGCAGCAAAGGATACCTTTGGTCATAAAAACTGTTATTAGTTGCATATTCCTCTTTGTATTCATGCTGAAAAATGTAGAACATATGCAAAGAGGAAGTAACTGGGAGAAATAAGGATATTTCTTTTCATTACGCCAGCCTCTGGTAGGTGCACCATTCTGGCGCAAACCCATGGCTACTGACTTTTAATAAATATGAGTTTGCGTCAGAATACAAAGTAATGCAATGAAGCACTGTGCAATGAACAAATTGGGCTTTACGTGAGTTGGTAAATACCAAAATATTTGTTACGTTGCAGCTGTGTCAAAGAAATCAATTCTTAGTGAATGTTGGGCCTTCATATCTACCAGTGCTGAGGGAAACATTTTTTAAACAAATCCCAAAGTCTCACAAAATTGACTGGTAATGAAACAGGCTGTTCTATGCTTGTGTCAAGCACTCTGAAGATGAATTCCCTTGGATGGAGATGTTCTAGTTCCCTCTTCTTTGGGATCACCTTCCTTTTGCTGAATCATTGACTACTAATATCCTCTGGTTGACCTCCTGGGTCGCCATGCATATATTACCATCCAATATATTCTGCCCACGATGGAAAAGGGTCTTTAGAAATCCACTTCTGTCGCATCGCGCGCCCCCGGGATCACTCCGCTGAAGTTGACTTCAGTATGAGGTCCCATTGGATGCTGGAGGTCAATGCAAACGCAACTCCATGAACTCAATGCTGCACCATTTCTGCATCCGAATTAGCCTCCTGACTTGTGGAATAAATTGTGAATGCTTGTTAATTATTTAGTTGTCATGAGTGTGACAAGGTGACACAGAGGAGTATGGTGTCTTTATTATTCAAGCAGACCTGGGTTGGCAGCGTTGTCCCTGGTTTGGTTTCATCTCATGTTTCCTTTATTCTCAGCTCTTTTTGCCTCTCTTTACATGAACCTAGTTGTCTCAATGTGGATTCAGAGTTCCGCATTTTTACAAACTGCCCATGTTCTTTGCGATGCACCGGGTGACTCTGTGGCCCATTGAGTACCCTAAAAGTTGTTGTTTAGCTTGAAAATTGGACTAGAATTTATTATTGTATTTTGCATCTGCAAAGCCTGCAATTCTCAACGCCATAGAGTTTGCGGCTGGAAAATGCACAAGATGCCTTCCGCGACTCATTCTGATTCACAATTACGAGGAGGCACTAAAGGACCACCTCTAACAATTACGATTCATAATTAAATGCTTTATAGGTTTGTCCTGAAAATATGTTGCAGACCAGTGAAATGGCACTGATTCCAGAACTTGGGGAGGGGACTGATTTGCAAAGTGGGACAAAGACTTCCTTTCTGAGTTGCAGAAGTAGCAGGCGGTGGTCCGGTGGACCTCTGACGACTTTGATTAATCACATATTTTGAATCCGTTTATGCAGCTAAATCTGTGCATTATGCGGTTGATCTTGTTTCAATGTACAATTAAACTTGCACATGGCACTTTAATGGACTTGATTGTCTAAATAAAGTATTTCTTCTTCTTCTTGTGGTTAATGGACATTGGCTTCTTTAAAAAATATTTCCTACTTGGGAATGCAAATGCAGGGATGGAAGTTTGCTGTTGGTTTCAGGCCACCACTCTTATGTTAAGTAGGAGGCCACAAAGAGTGACATGAATAACACATGCTCAGTAGACAGGTGGTTTTGCAATGCCATGTAATCCAACCTCTTTGTACATAGGTGGCACAGCAAATTGCAAACGTTTATGCAAATGAGTTGCCGCATAATTTATGCATACTGGTTTTTGAACAGATATTAGTACATCAGGCTCTATACTTTATAATCACCACTGCCCGTGAATCTGACCTTATTAACATTTTCTATGTGTGTGTTCACCATCATCAAAGCCTGATATCGATGAGAACTAATATAGCCTTATAGCCCGCCGTAGCGGGCTATACAGGCTATTAAAGGCCTGCTACGAAGGGCTATAAGGCTATTAGAACATTCTGCCACTAGAGGGCAGAATGTTCTAACAAATTAAACAAAGGGTTCTCGAAGCTCGAGGGGATATAAATCCCCTCGAACTTCGAGAAGCCTTTGTAGAACATTGGAATGTTGCTCTGCGGGCCTTAACCGGCCCGTAGAAGCAGGGAGCACTCCATTGTCTACAATGGAGCTCCCAACATTCCAATGTTCTAATAGTGGGTGTGGACCATCTTAGCAAACACTTATCCTGAAAGTTGACAGTGCTTGAAAGTTAGCAGGTCAGAAACTGAGGTTCACAACCTCATTCCAATAGATGTGTTTCAACTATTCCCTGTGTTCTTCATCTCCTCAGTTACCTTCACCAGGTTAGTCAAATGTCTTGCGGTCTCCCTAGATGGAAATCTGAGCCTGGCCTCTAAAGTGAGTGCTTCTACCCATAACACTTCGACTTCTTCAGGTCTCTCTGAAATGCCCTCCTTTAAATACCCGGTCTCTCATGGACTAATGCTTTGCCCTAGTGTTGTTGAGTACTTAGCTAAAGACCGAAATGTAGCATCTTTGATTGATATCCTCATGTACAGATAAATGGACTTTGTGACAATGTGTTCAATATTGAACTAACTAAGCACCAAGTAATCTTACTACCGAGATGATGAGGGACTGCCCCAAACCCCCCGCTTGGCCAACCTCCACCAGACCAAGAATAGAGTATAAGAACAACTGACAAATGTTGAGGGAGCTCAGAGGCACCATCAGTACATACGCACAGGTGCATCACATATCAATATCAGGGAAGAACAATTATAAAGTCTATTTCCAACACAAATGTTCTTCCAACAATTCCTGTTATTCCAACATCAATAACTTTTTAAAACAAGGTCATGAGCATCACTGTTCGCAACGGCATAGCCGACGCGTTTCGTCCTTGAAGAGGACTTCTTCAGGGCGCTCAATAGTTGGGGCAAGTCAATCTCAATAAGAAAGGAGCCAGTAGATAACTAGGTCCGTAGTCTATAAGTCGTTTCCCATCTACAGTGGGGTTATTCCATCAAAAGTACACACCAACTTCCTCTACGTAGTTGGGAAGCATGAAGATATGGATTTGTAAAATATCGAATAAGTCCAAAAAGAATATTAGTTGACTGCGAAGATGTATACAGAGACTCTCGTCAAGAACGGTCCATATTATAATTAGATATTGTCCGAAGTCTACATGTTCCTTATCATGAAGGGAACGTGCCAAAGACTATACAATAGATTCCAACGGCTTGAGTAGGTCACAACATATGGCATTTGTAAGTCAGATTATTGTCCCCGTATAGAATAACATAAAGGGTAATATCATGGGTCACTGCAGTTTAAGTAGTCGACCCAATCCTTATCCCTTCACATTTTTCTTTAAGTTATGTGCCAAGTTCAATATCTACAGCCGATATTATACTGTCCCAATATCCTCAAAGTACCAAACGTGCTAAATGTGCTCTTGGGTTAGGATTTTCCCTCAATGTACTCCCAGTATTTTTTCACTATTTTCTTGGAGCAAAATGGACCCCTCACATCCAAATGAGCACAAGAATACATTTTATGTTAAGAAATAATGCTAAATGTACTTGGGGTAGGATTTGTCCCACAATTTAGTCCAGGCATTCAGCCCTATAGTTCTTAGTGCAAGATGCATCTTAACTTCCAAAATAGACGCAAGGATGCATTTTGAGCTAATAAATAGGGCTAATTGCAGCAGAGCATGCAGCCATTAGCACAGCTCGAGTTTGCTAAATGTGCTCTCGACGTATGGTTGTCCCCCCCCCCCAATTACTCATATTTGCAGGAGTTATCACATTATTATCGGGAACTTCAGATCAAAGAGTAATGCTCCTTTACTTCTCCATCCTCTCCTTCAAGAACTAGGGATGGTTGTAACTCATTTAATTAACTTCACATTACCCTTGTAACATGGGGCCCAATTCACAGAACTAACTTAAGACAAAATCCTAAACTTACTACTTTTGGTATTCACAGAAGTTAGGATTTTGTCTTAAGTTTGTCTTAAGGCAAACTTAATACAGACTTAAGACAGACTTAAGTTAGGATTTTGTCTTAAGTCTGTCTTAAGTCTGGGGGCGTGGCCAACAGCATGGCCCGATAAAAAGTGACTCTCCAGAGCTCCCGGCGAGCTGCACCTGAATCCGACTTTCAAAATACTCCAGACCCACCAAAATTGCGTGAGGGTCATCTTGAAGCGCCCAGACCCCCTACGGACCCCCTTCATGACTCTTGCAGGGCTGTACACCGGCTGATTACTGGATTGACCGCGCTGACTCGGGAGGTCCGACGGTGGTAAGATGGCGGCCGTCTAACACGAACCCCGAGGAAGGCGCAGACTCCGGGTCCCCGGGCCCAGAAACAGATCACAGTGCGAAGCGCCCCGGCGGTGGTGCCCCTGGGCGGTGTGGCACGGTCTCCAGACGCTCCGGTGGGACATCGGCGGGCTCCGGTGGGGCCGGTGTACTGAACTAACATGGCGCCCGCAGCTGTGGAGAGGCGGTAGGACTGAATCGGAGGCTTTCCAGCGCACGACTGCCGGACCGGGAGGTGAGAGGGCGAGGCACAACGGCCGAGGGCAGCGGGCTGAGGGGAGGTCGGAGTCAGAGCCCTGGGGGGCCGTCTGCACTGCCCCGGAGAGACGGCACCTTTACCAAGATGGCGGCCACCACTGCAAAATAAAGCCTAAGGGTGCTTCTGCAGGTGCGCTGGTCCCCATTGCTGTGTGTCGACCTCGCAGCACCGGGACCCCCTCGGATCCTGAACTGAGGTGGAGGCTGTGCCCACTGACCCGGCACTCCGCATACACATAAGGGGCTTGCCCCGGTGGGACCCCCACACCACCTCTCTCAATAGGGTGCCCTTCCCCCCCCTAGGGAGGGTCCTCAAGCATTGTCGGGGACTGGGGTGAGGCGAGGGAGCACCCCAGACACCAACGGAGGGGCGGTCACAGGCATTGAGAGATACGAATACCACGACCAGCAACCCTGTGTAGTGGTGGATACAGAGGCGTGACCTGGGCCCTGCATTCGGCTGGCCATTCGACCCGGGGCCCCCGTGGAACAGGACAAAGACGACAGGCTTCACGACGCCTTCCCCATAAGGAGGTGGAACCACCATACGTAGCACCGGACTCAGGAAGACACCGGAAGACACCGGCATCTACCTCCGGCCCGATAGTGAGAGACTGAGGAGAATGCGGGTGGCCCACGGGCTTAAAGTCGAGACACTGTAAACCATGGGGTAGAAAGACACGCTCCCCAAGCCCGCTAAGCAAGGGCCAATGGACAACTTTGCCGCCCCTAAACACTCAGCGGATACCCTCCACGCCCCCACTGGAGCACGGTCGGACACTGAGCTCCTGATGGAAGCCATCCAGGCGTCACGAGCCGACATCCAGGAATCCCAAGCGGCCCTAGAAGTTAAGATCGGCGAGGTGGGCTCCGAAGTAACACTGCTGAGGCAAGACTTCCGGAACTTATCGGACAGGGTGACCACAGCGGAGACACGTCTGGGGGAGGCCGAAGATTCGATCACGACCCTGAGGAAGGACATGGCAGAACTCAAAGCATCCCAGCGCCAAGTGATGTGGAAGGTGGATGATGCCGAAAATAGGGCGAGACGCAATAACCTGCGCTTCGTGGGTTTTAGAGAAGGAATTGAAGGAACGGATATGGCAGCATTCCTCCACACCTGGCTAACCAAAACCTTCCCGACGGTGAGGTTCTCATCCTGCTTCATCATCGAAAGGGCGCACAGGGCCCTTCTGGTGAGACCGCCGGAGGGTGCGAGACCAAGACCGGTAATCGCAAGGTTCCTTAACTTTGCAGATCGGGACCTGATCCTACGAGAAGCAAGAAAAATGGGAGAGCTCCGTCTGGAAAACGCGACCATCATGATTTTTCCAGACTATAGCCAAGAGGTACAGAAGCAGCGCCGCTCCTTTGACGCAGTAAAGGCGAAATTGCGGGAACTTCATATTCTTACATGCTCCTCTTCCCAGCAAAGTTGAAGGTCATCTACAAAGAGAAGTCGCTTTTCTTCAATCACCCGGAGGATGCCTGGCAGTGGCTGGAGGAATGCCATATACTCCACCAAAGAGAACCTACTGGCCGCGAAAGGATGTATTGTGTTCTTATCTAGGAACCTAATTCAATATTTCTATTTTATGCCCTTGTATTGTTATAATAAATAATATCCCTATAAAGGCATAAGAATCATATCCATATTTAGTCGTAGCCCACGCAGTCACATTAAGCAAGGCTACTTCCCCGGACCCCTAGAAAGCACAATGAGTTCTCTAAACAAACCAAACCTCCAGCAACCTGGGAAATCCCTATTGCTTTTGTTTTGATTTCGTCCTAGAACTCCTGTGAAGCACTGTAAGAACGGCCAGTTCTTAGTGATATCTTTATTGACGTCTTATGTCCAACCTCACGTCAAACCCGGCACCTTTCAGGTATAAATATACCAGCGTTGCCTTAAGCAAACACACGGTGGTGGTTTTGGAGAAGAGCGGCTAACTACTTGCCCGAGAGCCCAGTTGATGCGAAAGCCCACGGACGCCACCCCTCCCCTTTGACGCACTGAGAGAGACGCTGTCTTTTCTCCTGCCGAGAAATCCAGCTCTGGTGTTTCCAGATACCTTCGCGGGTTACTGGGATATCGAGTCCTGAGAGAGAGATACCTGACCTCCTGCTTTCTAATACCCAGGTACGGAGCTGACTAAACCCTTAAAGAGAATTCTTGAGTCAGATTCTTGGCAAAACCAACTTAACTTAAACTGCTACTTACTTACTCCTTCCCACGTGTTAGGCTTAGGTCAGGTACACCGGGGTAGGAGTATTTAGAAGCACCAGTTCAGTACGTTAGTCAATGTATATATGTATGTATATATTTTATCTATTTTAAAGTATCATATGGCTAAGAAACCATATCAATGCTTTTACAGTATTATTTTATAATCCTCCTTTTACTGTACGCACTTTACTTTACTATGAGTATTGCAATTGTGGCAATTCATTTCTCTTGCATGAGAAAGAAGACTGCTCAATAAATAACACCTTTTATTGAAAACGCCCGTCTCTCTATTCTCTGCAATCTGGTGAAACTAAGTATGCACACTTGACTGAGTGAAATAGCTGTCTATTGTTTTCACACGACTCTAGAGATACACTCTTATTCTGAGGGAGCAAAGTTGTCATGTTTTATGGTTGTCAGAAGCTAATCCCTTCTTGTCTATCCAGGGAGGTTAAACTCCTCCTCGTTTATTCGAGAAAGTTTCTAGTGACCTCTGAGCTAGCTGGCAAACCTTAAGTCTAATATAGTCAGTAGAGACCTAGATGACCTCAGTCCTACGTCTACACTGCTGAATATATTATTCCAATGCACAGAGCCTATTGGGAATATAGGAACTACACTACAGATGGACAAGTCACCACCACACGGACCCCAATGGGAGGTACCTAAAGCACAGAGATTGAAGTCCCGGCGGGCAAGGAGACAGACCCCGGCCACACCCTACCAAGGATACGGTTCAGGAGGTGCACAACATGGGCGATGGGCGTCGCCGAGAGGAAGCACCCAGGTGGGATCCAGATACGACTGTTTGCGGAGTAAAGCTCGGTCAGAGGGAGATGATGGAGACGAGACCGGGAATCGGACTTCTGGTGGGGAAGAAGAAGAAGGGGGGTCGCGCTCAATTCACCCGTTGGTAGAGGCGATCCGAGACATGGAACAAGATGATTCAGGGCGAAGCAGTGTCCCTGAACCTGACACTCAAGACTCTCGCTCATAGACAATGGTGGAACTGGTTCAGTTATATGCAGCTCCCCGCCGGGGAACACGCAAGTTGACACACCCCCCTTTGTATTTTCACTTTTGTCTGCCCTGGTTCTGTCCTTAGCCACTCCACAAGACTTTACAGGTTGTAGATAACTGTGTTTGCCCTGGGAAAGCAGTCCTGCAACTTTAAGGGAGAATTGGTTACAACAGAATATAGGGGGGGACATCAGGAGGGTGACAGGCCTTCTCCTCTTACCGGTTCTTCCCTGTTAGGAGATGGGACTGGAAGGGGTGGGAGGTAGGGTGGGGGAGGGGTTCAACAGAAGTTGGGGATTGGTGTCCGGTTGGGGGTTGGACAGGGGTGAGGGTGGGGGGAAGTTCAGTTTGTACGAGAGAAACAATCATGGGACCAGCAGTACACACTATGAGACTCCACAGGCTGCCTCCTACCTGGTGACTGCCTACTTGACTACACAAGGCCCACACTATGTTAGGTGACCACGAGACACATGGGGAAGGCAGAGGAGGGCTCAGCATCCTGTCCTGGAATGTCAATGGCCTGGGTAGCAGGATCAAGAGAGGGCTGGTCAACTCCTACCTTAAACGCTTACGCCCGGACATCACATTGTTACAGGAAACTCCTCTCAAAGGTACCAATTGCGCCTTCCTAGCCAGAGGTCGCTTTAAGCTCCTAGCACATGCGGGCTACACGACAGACTCTAGAGGGGTGGCCATCATTCTAAAAAAGACCACTCCATTGACTATAACCCAGATGTGGACGGACCCCCAGGGAACATACGTGGCTATCAAGGGGACGTGGAACAGGCACGCCTACACCATAATCTCGGTCTGTGCTCCCCCGAAACTCCAAGCACCCACATTGAAAAAGGTAGCGGATATACTACTAGAAATGGCTGACACTATACAGATTGTCGGGGGAGACTTCAATGACGTTCTGAATGTCACGCAAGACAGAACAGGTACGCCACATAGAGGAGGGACCCAGACTCCCTTGTCCCAATGGTTGGTCAACCTGGGTCTTACTGACGTCTGGAGGTGGCTACATCCTGAAAAGGCGGTTTTTTCGTACTTCTCGGGCGCCCATAAGGTCTTCTCAAGACTGGATTATAACGGAATTACACAAGCTAACGGGATACCAATGGTGGGAGGACATAGGAATTTCTACCCTAGGAGATATTATTGCCAAGGGACAGCTGAAATCGTTTGCGGCACTGACCTCAGAATTCGGACTACACCCCACACAGCGTTACAAGTACACCAGATTTAAACATGCCTGGGGGAGCCAAAATATCAGGACTGCAGAACTGGTGGACTTTGCCCCACTCGAAGGCAGGCTCCTACAGGAGCACATTCAGCAAAAGGCGGTCTCCCTAACGTATAAAACCCTCACGAATAACATGTTAGGTGATTTGGCCAAGCTTAGACAGCAGTGGGAGACGGACGTGGGTGGCATGGAGGACATTGACTGGGAATTAGTGTTAACACATCCTAGAGAGGTGGCCGTTAAATCCCGACTCCGCCTCATCCAATTTAATGTTTTGCATAGAACTTATTTTGACAGGGTGCGGCTCCAGAAGATGGGGAGGGTAGATGATGCAAGGTGTTTAAGATGTCAGGGCCCCAGGGGTGTCTTCATCCATGTTCTGTGGTCATGCACTAAAATACAGGGATACTGGTCAGGCATTTTTATGGAACTAACTGCAGTCTTGGAGAGCCAAATTCAAATTGACCCTAAGCTGGCCCTATTGGGCATGACGAATGATGTTGATTTGACACGTCCTTTATTGACCTTTCTGGTGCTGGCCTTGGTGGTGGCCAAAAGGGACATAGCGAAACACTGGGGTGCACCGAAGATACCATCGCTAGAAGAGTGGAGAAGAGGACTAGACTTATATATGGCGGCTGAGAGAGTCACATATAAAGCACGGGGATGCCCTAGGAAGTTTTGCAAAGTATGGGGGAATTGGTGACAATACCACGCCCTGGATGTGGGGGTGTAATGGGGCAAAGGCGGGAGACCTGCACACAGTGGGCTACAGAGGGATGGTAGGACAATTAGAATGTTGATGACACGGGGGAGCGATAATCTTGCGGTCCTTTTCATTTGGAACCTATCTGCATCAAATTGGGCAGTGATATGGGGGAGGTGGGAGCGGGGGGTAAAAATGTGTGCTCTGCTACTGACATGATTGTAATGTTCGGTTATAACAAAATTCAAATAAAAATGGTTATAAAAAAAAAAAAAGTCTGTCTAAGTCTGTCTTAAGTCTGCCTTAAGTTTGTCTTAAGACAAACTTAAGACAAAATCCTAACTTCTGTGAATACCAAAAGTAGTACGTTTAGGATTTTGTCTTAAGTTAGTTCTGTGAATTGGGCCCATGGAGTTCCAGCCATATTCCGCCAACCACCACGAGGTGAAAATGTTTCACACACGGCTTCAGAAATGTGAGAACAAGTGATTTTTGACCTCTGTGGTGCCATTTCCTAACATGGGCAGTCAGAGGGCTGATTCTCAGGTAGAATTTCTACACAAGCAGCAGCAAAATCAACTCTAATGCGTGTGCTCTCTTCCAACGGGCAGAAAATAGGCACATTGAGTGGCTTAAGCAGCACTTTAGCGCCAGTAGAGAGAGAGGAGCGCTGAAAAATTAACATGAAGGTCATCCGTGCCCGTGGTGGCCTTCATGCTAAATTTTCAGCGATCCACGATGGATCATATTTTCTGCCCGTTGACAGAATCTGAGTTGTTATGTAACTCTGCAGGATTCCACAGAGGGAAACTCCACAAGTTCCACCCACCCCTAAGGGTAACCCAGTATTTAGCACTATTTTATTAGTGCAGAAATCATCCTCGCATCCAAAATGAACCAGAACACGGGCAGCAGCCACCAGTTAAGCTGTTGTTTCTGTGCTGCTGCAGTAGGATTTTTGTGCTCAATTACTCATTATTATGCAAACTGGGGTAATTGCATTCGTTTCACCGATTTTGCATCAAGGAGAGTAACAGGAAAGTACTGAAATTACTCAGATTATGCCAGTGTCATTTAAATTTGATCCCAGCCTATAAACCTATACACCCACACCCTGCATTTCCTTTTCCTCTGGTTCTGCCCATATTTCAACAGCTGTGGACCTCCTTCATTCACCATAATTAGAAGACATATGGCGCTGAGCGTCCTGCAGAGAGGCCAAGGATTGGATGAACATGTAGTCAGAATGCATTTATGGCTCTCATTGTCACTGTCAGAAACCGTCACCCTGAATGTCACCAAGACTCGTATAGATGACTTGGGTTGCATATGAGCTATACAGCACTCATATGTCAAATAAAAAACAAGCTACAGAAACACATTGGTGAAAAGGAACATCCCTGGGATGAATGCACCATGCCACATAAAGTCAAATGAGTGAAATACAATAGGGACTGCATCACTAACTCGGAATATTTTAAGGGTTCTGGTGCATCTTGTCTGGAAAGAGAGTCATGTATTTGCCTGCAAAGTTAAGGGCAGATAGAAACCCTCTAAAACATTTGCAATCTAATTCCTGCCTGGTCTGAGCTCCGATAGGACCTGCCCCACCTAAACCTTAATATAGCAAGCAGTTGACATCTGATTACAAAGCTGCTCTCCCTTACCACTGGGCGGTGGCCTGAACATACTGCAGTGTTGGTCTGGTAACACTAAAGGACAGTATCAATCTATGGTCCTTTGGAAAATCTCTACAAACATGGCTCTTTAACACCTAGTACCTGCATCTTTTAGCATCCTGCATTATCCTTATATTAGAAACGGGAAACAACCTTTACAACACAGTAATTACATCGCACTACAATTACAACGCAGCCATTACATTACAACATCCATTACAACGCATGTCACTACAACGCAGGCATTACAATGCATACCATTACAACGCATACCATTACAACGCATAGTACCAGTACACTATCCAACACTTACCCTACTGCTGCACCCCCAGAGTTAGAATAGTAATTATTACCCCTACACTATTCAACACTTACCCTATTGTTGCACCCCCTTGAGTTAGAATAGTAATTTGTACCCCTATACTATCCAATACTTACCCTAAATGCAATGTAATGGTATGCGTTGTAATAGTATATGCGTTGTAAAGGTAGTATGCGATGTAATGGAATGCGTTGTAAAGGTCGTTTTTTAAAATGCGATGTAGTGTCATGCGATGTAATGGAATGCGTTGTAGAGGATGTTGCGATGTAAAAACTGCGTTGTAAGTACATGCGTTGTAAATGTATGCATTGTAATGTCATACATTCATTGGAAACATTGCCAAGACGCCCCATGGAAATTAAGCGCTATACAAAATCAAATCAAATCAATCTTTCTAAAATCATGAAGCACACATTGTGTTGAGGCCCAGTGGTCCCCACATATCAACTGCTGACAGTGCCTCTTAATATACTGAAAACATATTACAATAGGCAGCATGGAATTGATAATAGAAGGTTGAAGACTTCACCCAGTCCTTGAAGGCAGAGGGGGTTATGAAGTGAACAGTCAGCAAAATATGTAATGGAAATGTGTACTTTCAGGATCAGTTTATCCTAAATCCCTGATAATCTCCAATTTTCTCCATCAAATTGCCTTTGCTCAAGATGTCTTTGAAAAGACTGATGCTAACCCACTTGGTGTCCCCAGTCATTACAATGAAGGATTAGCTCCCCTTCTCTCTGGTGCCTGCAAATGAGAAGTAAGTGGGAGGGCGTGCAAGAACAGAGTGCGTGGGACATCCATCAACCGACACCAGAGGCCCATATTTCTACATTCATTAGGACAAGTGCTGGGCACATGGTTAGTAGCAGCAGAATAACATGTGCATTTTGCAACACCGTTGATAAAATGCTGAGCATAGCGGTTGCGCAATGGAAGTTAATGGAAAATGTAAAACGTCTTTACTAACACTTCATCGCTCCTACTGACATTTTGTAGCTTGGTTAACAAGCGGATGAAATAGGGATTGCGTTGGGCGCAGCGTGTATATGTGTTTGTGTCTCAGCAAACACAGTGTGTTCCATTGCTGTGACAGTAGGCCTACCCTATGATGGGATGGGGCGGTCATGAATATGGGTTCTAATAGTTATTAGAACATTGGAATGTTGAGAGCTCCATCGAAGACAATGGCTTAGCTCCGGGCTTATAATGGCAGATATAAACCTGGAGCACCAACATTCCAATGCTTGTCTTCATTTTTCTACCTTTTTAATTTGGAACATTCCACCCTTAGTGTGTGCAATGTTCTAATAGTCTTATAGCGCTTCTGCCTCGGACTATACTGGTTGTTAAAGGCCCTGTCCCTGTTATAGACGCTCATCTGCGGCTTGGGGCCATAACTCAGGTTCAGGGCCTTTAGCAACCAATATAGCCCTCGGTAGTGGACTACAAGGCTTTAATGCATGTCAGGTGGCTGGTCGTTGAATAAGATGAGCCAATCCAGAAATGTTAGACTTGGGCCTTAGGGCAGGTTCACCCCTAATCTTTTTGCCTTTATTTGTGACCCTGTGTAGTGATTTTTGGGTCTTGGCGCACTTTTTCCCTGTGTCCCAGAGTGAAAGTGCGTGCGTGTAGTATGGCTGGCCTGCCCTCCCATAGGAATGCATGGGGAATGCGTGTGCCCTGGTAGTTCCTGATGTGTGGGGAGTGCAGGCTCGAGTTTAGTATGTATGAACTCGTGAGAATGAATGCTGCGCAATGGTATGTGCGGCTTGTATGTGTCTAGAAGGGAAGTGCTACTTCTGGACATTGATGTATGTGTGCAGTGAGGATAGTGGAGCGTGATTGGCTGGAGCTGGCTGGCATGCCAGGCTCCAGGAAGTCTGGATGGGTCTGCCCGGTGGTGAGTGTGAGATCAGCATGAGTGATGTGTGGGAGGAGTAGATCTGTGTCCTGGATGGGCTGGGTTTTCCCCACACAATGCTGGCTCCGCCCCCCTGTGGTTTGTCTAATGACCCTAGCCTCCCCAGTGAATGAAAGGGGTGGTTGGGCCATCAAGGGTACTCCCAAGCCAGCTGCAACTGGTTTCCCCCCACCCTGCACCTCCTAACAAAGGAATTCCCTGTATAAATATGGGGCTGTGTCCCCACAGAAGTTGTTCTTGGTTCTGCCTAGGATCTTGCCAGAGGGGGCTGTTGCTGCTGCAGGGGCCAAGAGGACCGCCACTTGGCTTGTCTCCCTGCCTGGAGACCCAGTGTGCTGGCTCTGGCCCTGCCTTGCCCCTCTGCCTGCTTCCAGACCCTGCTGGAGCTTTCCTGTGCCTGGAGGCACCCTGATTTTGATTTGTAGCGCTAGGAGCGCTTTCCTTATGCCCCAGCGCTCAATAGCGCTTTGCTTGTCTTCCTAAGCGCTGAGCGCGCCTCTCCTGTGCCCCTGAGCGCTTGGGAGCGCTTTATTGACCTTGCCGGTGCCCACCCGGCATTGCAGCTGAATTGCCGATTTCGCCGATTTATTGGCGTAGCGAGTGCCACCTCGCTTTATCTTATTAATTGAAGGCCGGTGCCACCCGGCATTGCCCCGTGGTATTTATTTGTTTACGAGCCGGTGCCCACCCGGCATTGTCCCGTGTTCACCGCCGCAGCCCGGGAGCCCTGAAAGCTGTTGCCGGGCCGCTGCCTAGAGCGACCCGGAAGTCCCGCCTCCTGACCCCCAGGGCCGCGCTGCCATTGGCGGCCCCGGCGGAAGTCAGGCGGAGGGAAAGGAGACGAGGCCAGGCGGGAGACCGAGGACGTCTGCTCCCGTGTCTGCGAGGCTCCCGAGTGAGGTGAGGAGCCCCGCGCTGCTCCAGCAGCGAGACACCCGGTGAGTGCCTGAAAGGAGGGAGAGGGGCCGCGGGACACATTGCCGGTGTCCGCCCCTCCCCCATAGCGCGACCTAGCGCTTGTAACTGTTTGGAGCCCCGAGGCTCCTGGGGGCATTACTGATTCCTGAGTCCCCCGTGAGGGACTCCAACTAGAGGGGCCATCCTTTGTTCCTTGAGCCCTGAGAGGCTCTCGTACCCTATTTGTTTATGAGCCCCAGAAAGGCTCTTCATTGCCCACATCGTTTAGAGCCCTGAGAGAGGCTCTGGGGGCATATTCATTATTTAGAGCGCTGAGCTCTATTGGCACATTTTGCTTGGTGAGCCCCTGAGAGGCTCCTTGCCCATTTGGTCCTTGAGCCCTCCTGGCTCCAACGTTTGCCCAGTGCATATTTACAACTGTCCAGCACTTAGTGGACAGTTGCTACGTTTAGGCTTTGTGTTCTGTGCTGCCTGCGCAGACCCCTGACTTTGAGACTCAGGGCATTCAGCCCCTTGCGAGGCCAGTTGGCCTGAGGGACAGTTCTAGTGTTGTGCCATGTGCACCCTGCGCAATTTATGAGTTACTTGCTTATTTGATTTGTGCGCAAATGTTCTACCTGCACCTCTGAATGTGTTTTAATGTTTCATGTGCAATTCTTGTTTGTTATTACCTTTGCTGAAAGTGACCTGCTTAGGTGATTCTTTGTTCTTTTATTCCCCTTTGCTAAAAGTGACCTGCTTAGAGGAATGTTTGTTTTTACCTTTGCTAAAAGTGACCTGCTTAGGTAATTCTTTATGTGTTTATCCCCTTTGCTAAAAGTGACCTGCTTAGAGGATTGGTTGTGTCATTACCTTTGCTAAAAGTGACCTGCTTAGGTAATGCCTTGTTCTTTTATTTCCCTTTGCTAAAAGTGACCTGCTTAGAGGAATGTTGATGTTTAATTGCCTTTGCTAAATGTTACTTGCCTAGGGGATTATTTTAGGTTTCCTTCCCTTTGCTAAATGTGACTTGCTTAGGTGATAGGTTTTCCTTCCATAGGTCCTAGCTCCCTGCGTGATTTCCCTACAGAGACTAGGGTGGCGTAGGAGGTGATAGGTTTTCCTTCCATAGGTCCTAGCTCCCTGCGTGATTTCCCTACAGAGACTAGGGTGGCGTAGGAGGTATTTTTCCTTTACCAGTTGTTACTGGTTGTATGCTACATTTTCTATTTCTGTGTTACAGTCATTGTATGTTTATGTGCTAAAGTGTTATACCTACAAGTATTATTTCTAACAAGTGCATACCCCTGACAGTGGTCCAGGTGGCCCTGTCCTGTACATAATCCCTTGTAAATCTTGCCCGTGCCTGTTGGCACATTGTAAAGTGTGTGTGTTATCTAATGTGTTTTTATTATTATAATACAAAGGCTATTTTTGATATAACCTTGTGTGGAGTTTCCTTTGTGGTGGGCCTTTGGTTGTTGTCGCTGGGGTGCGCGCGCAAACGCTTTACACATCGCCTCTGAGATTAGCCTTGCTGCTCGCGCCACGTTACCCAGAGGGTGAGCGGGGGTTATCTTGGTGTGTGACTCCCTAGCCCTGACCTTAGAAATGGTGATCCCTGACTGACCTCGACGCGAGTCTTGGCCGGCCAGGGTCCCGTTTCTAACAAGAAACATTTAGATCAGATGTATGCGTCACTTCTAGGTGACACCAGTGTCAATTTTTCTGATTGATCTCTTTTGTCTATAGTCCATTTTCAGCCAATCAGAGTATTTGATGGGTGGGACTTTCAGGCGTTTCCTGAATATTTTACATTGTATTGTATTGTATGGGATTTATAAAGCGCTGGAATCTCCCCCAAAGGGGTATTTCCACGCTGCAAGGAAGACAGGATACAGGTCAGGCACAAATCAGTCCTGGAACAATTCAATCTTCAGGAGTTTCCTGAATCGAAAAAGACTGGGGCATATGCGCAGGTCCTTGAGCAGAGTATACCATTATTTTGGGGCAAGGTATGCAAAAATCCTGCCTTCTGTTTGTAATTTCCTATTGCGGGGACAACAAGCAGCCTTTTACCTTCGGATCTAAGAAGCCTGCTCAGACGGTAGAATTTAAATTTGTCCGCCAAGTAGCCAGGACTCATACCATAAAGTGATTTATGGGCGAGTCAGCAGAGTTTAAATTTAATTCTCTGGGGGATAGAAAGCCAGTGAAGCTGTCTCAGCAAAGGCCTTGAGGAGGTACGAGGAGGCATTTTGAGAGCCAAACATGGGGCAACATTCTGGACTATCTGTAGTATACTGAAAATAGACTAATTTGCTGATGCCAAAAGAGCATTGCAGTAATCAAGTCGGCCAATGACCAGACTTGAATCAGAGTTCTTCAAACAGATAGGGGCAGCCACTAAAACACTCTGCGGAAAAGACGCAGAGTGTGGTAGCAGGTCCCTGAGGTGGCCATGACTTGATCTCTCCTAGATAAAGAATTATCCAAATGGACCCCTAAATATTTTGCCATAAGTGAGAGGGTAGGAGCAGAGTCTAAATCAGGAGGCCACCAGTTTGCGGACCAAGTTGTTTGAGAAGAGCCGAACAACAGGATCTCTGACTTAGCCGCATTTAGCTGGAGAAGTTTTCTGTCATCCAGCCAGATATGGCTAGCATGCCATCAGCGAAGCAATGTTCAACTAGCTCTGTGTCCTTGTCAAAGGAAAAGAGCAGTTGCGTGTCATCGGCATACGAATAGGGAGTAAATCTGTATTCCCTAATAATCTTGGCGAGGGGGGCCACATAAACAATAAACAAGGTAGGACTCAAACAAGAGCCCTGAGGCACCCCTTTAGTGAACTTCAAGGTATGGGAGTGAAAGGGACCTAGATTAATCGTCTGGGTGAGCTGGTCCAAAAAGCTAGCAAGCCACTTAAGCTTAAGTGCCTGTCCCTGTAGACCAGACTCTCTCAATCGATAAATCAGTTTCTGATGAGAGACAACATCAAAGGTTGCTGTCAGAACCAATAAAACCAGCAGCACTGCCTTATTGTTATCCAAAGCCATGAGGGTGGCTTCCGAAGAGTGATTGGGTCTAAGCCCTGACTGGGAGGGGTCAAGGGTACCTTGCAATACAAGATAAACCATCAGCTGAGTGTTGACATATACTTCCACCATTTTGATCCAAAGCGGCAGGAGCAAAATAGGGTGATAGTTGGCAATCACCTCAGCAGGTATCTGAGATGTTTTCTTAATTGGTAATACTTGGGCAGCCTTCCATTCAAGTGGAAGTAGCCATTCACCCAAAGAAGTGTTCAGGATGTTACAGATAGAGGGGACCAGGAGAGGGGCAAGTAAGGCAAATACATACGCTGGCATAACATGTAAAGGAGACCAGACTTTGCTGTTCTAAGCATGGCTTCAGCCTGGGCTGTCTGTATCGCATTGAAATGCTGAAGGCCGTCATCAGACCTTCTTAAGATTGAGGGCTGCAAATTCAAAAGATCCAGAAAATTGAATTGCATCAAAAATGTAAATGTCTATCAGAAATATGGGATGGTTGGTCATAAATTTTGGACAACAAAAGGTTCCCCAACATTATAAAACAGAAGACACTGGTCCTCAGTCATGAGCTACCTGACCGCGGGTAAGTGCAAGACCACTGTTGCAGTAAACACAAGGTGGGTTACCCTCATAGAATGATTTTCTCATGCTCTGGATGTTGTGTGAGAAGTCATATTCCCAGGTACTTAGAGTGGGCAGGAAGTGAACTTTCTTGGGTGGGAATATCCTGAAAATTCACACACACAAATAAACGTATGTTTGTGTGTATCCAGAAGCTTCAGTCCCACCCATTCCCACCTCGGAAAAGGAAGCACAACCCCAAAATTGGTGGGGAATTTACAGAAGGGTTTCTCAAGTGGGAAAATATGTTCACTGTTGAGGAGGAAAAGTGAAAATACACATTTACACACATGGGGTGATATACCCCCATGCACAAATGTGCACCATGAACCATTCCATTGCACAGGCAGAAATGCATCCGTGCATGAGTAAATGGCCATTTGCAGACAACCAGGCATATGCTTGAAAATATCTGTGAATTCAACATAATCGGAAATGTGCACCCAGCCCGGGCCAGACCTGCGAGTGCAGGATTCCAGCTCTTCTGTAAACTGAGACCACTTTGTGGAAGTAAACTGTAACCTGGTCCATGCACCAACGTTGAAAGAAGTGATAGAGGGAAGAACAGACCTTTCAAAGAAAAAGAATAAGAATGGAAAGAAATAACAGTCTAAAGAGCAGGCAAAAAATAAATGCATGTAGTGCCCTTTGACCAACGTCTAAGAGTATGTCTGAATTATGATTAGGACTGGGCGAAGAATTCCGCTCAGCTGGCAGAGTCCGCAGAGTTATGCCCACTTCGCGCTCCGTGCGGAGTTCTGCAAAACTCCGTGAAGTGATGCACAGTTTTGTCTCTCATGCGGCTCACCAAGTGTAGGTTGGCGAGCACTTGCGAGAAAAAATCGTGCTGGACCTCCTCTCGGCAAGATATCTCAATGCGGGCAGTGACGGCAGGTAGCGAACACTCGCATTGAGAAATCTGCCGCTTGCATTGACGAAGCTCCTACTCGAGCAGCAGAAAGCACCAGCTCCCTCCTATGTGACGCGGAGAGCCATTGGTATAGATTTTACAGCGCTGGACAAACTCCTGGGGATAGATTTACAAGTCCCCCGCGCCACCAATATGTCACTTTTTGTGACGTACTGGTGGCGTATTTCTCTGCCCCATATTTACAACGACAGGAAAAGCCCCCCTGCTTGGCTTTTCCTGTCTTTGTAAATATGGCCTCTTAACATGCAGCACTTTCCGTGAAAGGGGCGTTCCAAGGGTGTTGCTCTGGATGTTCCCAAGCAACACCCTTGGGACAAGACACATTTCCAGATTTACGAGGAATTCTAAATCTGGAAGTGCTTGTGAATGCTACGCCTCCCCAGGGGAGGCGCAGGAGGCACATTGGGGAGAAATGTTTTCATTTCTCCTTGTTTTTTCCTCTTTTAATGCGTGCTTCATTCTACAGCACATATTGAAAGAGGGAAATTCCTGTAGTGATCGTTTTTGTACAGGAAGGTGCCCCTTCCTACACAAAAACAATCTCTCCATGACGCAGGCATCCTTGCACCATGGTGCAAGGGTGGCGGCGCAAGGCAGCTGTTTGTGCTCCCGTGCAGGGGAAAGCACGGGAATGCAACATATTATTGTAAATATGTTGCATTCCTGTGCTTTGGAAGTGCCGCAGTGTGGCGCAGCCGAAGGGCTTGCCGTTCCACGCTACGACACTTCCTCGTAAATCTGACCCCTGGTTCTCAAAATCAATGCGAGCAGGGTGACCTAACATACTCTGCCTCTGCTGGAACTCCGCCGAATGGAGCGGAGTTTTTCTGTCACTTTGTGGAGTTCTCTGGAATAAAACTCTGTAAACTCTGCCCAGGCCTACTTATGACACTTAGGGCCTGATTCACAAAGGTAAACTTACACTTTTGTGTAAATTTACGATTTTGTGTTATTCACAAAAGGATTTATGAGTAGTAACTTTACGAGTGCAGCATCTCAGCATATAAAAATGTAGGACATTCCTATGTTTTAATGTGTGGAGATTCCGCACTTGTAAAGATACTACTCGTAAAATCCTTTGTAAATAGCAAACAATGGTAAACGTACACAAGTATAACTTTGAGAATGAGGCACAAATACATTTATTAATATAATTCAATTGAAAAAATCCATGTAAGTTGGGTGAAAGCGTAGTCTGCGTATTGTCACAAAATATGTGAACAGACTAGACATTGCGACAGTGATGCCTGAGGCTATATGGCTCAGGTGTGTTTTAAAATGATCTACTTTTCAGAAGTGCCTGCCTGAAGTTTGAGATCCGCTGAGACTGAAATCAGATTAATTTATAACATTGACATGATTACACTGTATCTGCTTATAGGGTCAATATTTATTTCAAGAGTTAGAACCAGAATTCGGATTTATGTGGTGGCATTCTGAGAAAGTGCCTATGAGGACAATAGCTGCAGTGCTTGTGTTGCAGTAACTGTTTACAGCAGGAGTAATACTGGTACACTATTTGGTATTTCAGTGTATCCTCTCAACCTTTATCCCAGCATTGCTTTGCTTGCTATTCCAGAGTCGCATCTTCTAAAGGTCACTTCCTGCTTGTTAGTTTGTTGTGTGACTGATTCTCTAAAGGAATGTTGCAGGTCACCCCGAGATGAAGCACCTCTTACATCATCAGGAGACAGTCGATGCTGCGAGAAGGGGAAACAGCCTTTACAACGCAACCATTACAACGCAGGCATTTACCCGCATGCCGTTGTAGTGAAAAAGGTGTGTAGGAGTGTGTAGAAGGTGTTGCATTGAACTCCAACACCTTCCCTACTGTTGCACACAGTAGACTTGGAATAGAAAATTAATTTATTCCAACTTCCAGCTCTCCCCCGACGGCAGGTCAGGGTAAAGTTTGGTGTTGCAGCAGCATGCGGGGTAATGGCATGCGTTGTAACGTCACATAACCGTGAGAAGAGAATGTGAGGCCGTTGGATGAAGGAGGCTTGAGAGACAGGACTCAACAGCGAAAACACAAGTGTTGGAGGTGAGTAGACACAGTTTAATGAGGTAACCCTGAAAGAATCCCTTATACAGCCTGGAGTAACCTATGAATTAGGAGTGACCTGCCGGCTGTCTAAGAAGTCTCCTCAAAGATTCATTTTTTTAGTTCTACATTTAAAATAAATATATACATTTAATTTACATTAATATTTAACTGAAAAATATGTTTACAGACTTTTTCTCCAAGTTAAACAAACTTGTTTTATATAGTCCTTAATATTTACCATATGAAGATCTCTGCCCCAACTGTGGAGGCTATGGAAAAATATATCAACTATATTGTATGTTAAATATAAACATAAATTAATTTTACAAATTTATTTTAAATGAAGAACAAAGAAGAACATGCCTCAGCTATCTTAACTTAATTTTGAACTAAAAATTAGATTAATTTAAATATATCAACAGAACTATAAAACAAATAATGAAGATTTCATTAAGTATAAATTCCCTCCTAAAATAAAAAATAAAAATTGATTATGCATTAAAAATAGTGTATATAATTAATTATTAGTCATTTTACTATTTTATTAAAATGTTATCATAAATTATTTTTAACTCATTAAAGTTTATTAAACTATGTCATGATTAAATAATGCATTTTTACTATTTTTGCAATATCGTTATAATAATTTATATCGATTTTAACTATTTTAAATTATTTTAATATTCTTTCCTCTGTGATTATATTTTACGTCCATGCCTCTATTGATTTCTATGCGAGTGTATTGCAGTACCAGTGGTTGGCTATTTATGGTGGTGGACTTGTTTCAGCTCTGAGCTGGAGTAAATTACTGTTATTTTGGGTCCCTTTTTGACTTTAAGATCTTTAGAGGGGCAGTTTGTGATCACCAATGGGCTTACTCGTTTGTGGGTGTGTATACCTTCCCCAAAATATCTCACTAGCCCTCGCTTTACCACTCCCTACTGCTCCCAAAGCCCCTCCCCCTTAGTAATAATATTCACAAATTTCCAGCCACTCTCCCAGTTCCTTTCACATTTACTACTAAAACGTATACTTAGGTGTGCAGGGACTCTACAGTTGGAGCAGAGATCTCCACACAGAAAAAGTTACAGCAATCGAATGTATAGCCTCCGCACGTATGTTAAGAAGAGGTGGAACCTCCATGCGTATGTTTCTTTAATAGTACTCTGCAGTGCTATTGTAGAACTACTAAATGAAGCACAAAGTGCAGTTTGTGAACAGGCCCCATTGGGTATGTAAAAAAAGCAGTATGTGGAATTTCAAATTTTAATGTGTGTGGATAGCAGTGGCTAAGGATGTTGTGGTGTCGGATTCCATGAAGAGACTGTCATGATGATGGCAAATTCAGCCTTTATTCTATACACTTCATCCAACAGTAGTAAGAGTCAAACTTCGGTTCCCACTTCAACGTTCTCCCTCAGTGTTTTGACATGCCATTCCTTATTATATTGGTGTTGATAGATCTATATTCTAGATGGGTCGAAGTATTGTGTGTGCATGAGATATCTTCCTTAGAAGTGATTAGATTTTCAGAGAACATTTTTGAACGTGAAAGCTTTCCACAATGCTTACTTACAGACAATAGAGTACAGTTTTGTTCTCAAGAGACTGAATCGTTTCTGAAGGAATGTGGAATTGTGCACAAGAAATCAGCCTTGTATCACCCTGAACCAAATGGTGCTATAAAGGGAGTTGTCAAAACATTAAAGGAAGGAATACAGTTGGCAAGAGTAAATGATGTTGATTGGAAACAAGAGTTGTCTAACAGGTTATCTGGTTATTGTTTGTCCCTGCACGCCTCCACTGGCAAATCCCCATTCAAATTATTTAAAGGAAGATCTACTTCAACTAAAATGTGTCCTGGTTGGATGTACTGAAACAATTGCTGTGCGGATAATGCACAAGGAGAATACAGGGAGAGGGAGAATATTGCTCACAAGAAGACAAAGGAAATGTTTGACATGAATAAGGAAGTGAAGAATGTGGAGGTAAGGTGGCTGATTTTTTAAAAGTAGGAGCACCTAATGGTTGCACTGATTGGTCCAAATTTACTAGGAGACTGGAAGTGATGAAAAGTTTCAGGAGTGCTGTCAAGACACATGATGGTCGCATGTGGAACAAGAGCAAGGTGATTGCTCTTAACAAATGCTAAATTGTTCTCCTTCTAGTAAGCCAGTGTCTGAAGAAGTAGAGAGAAACACCCAAAATATCCATGGCTACTTCTTCCAATGGATATTTTGGTAATGTTCTGTAAACCATGGCCATTTGATTTGTTTTTAAAGATGTATTACAGGCTACACAACCAATGAGGTCTCTGATCGTGCACTCCACATCATGATCAAGCGCAGCCACCAAAAACCTCTTCGGAGCCTCCCTTTGGTTTTGACAATACCTATGTGACTTTCATTAGCTAGCTGTAATACCTTCCATCTCAGATTCTTAGGTGGTATTAACCTTGTCCCTCTCAACAAGAACCCTCTGTTGACTGCAAATTCATTGTATTCTCCTAATCCAGCAGTGTTTGGTTAACTTGAGTTTACTACTTGTATCACCTGCTTCATTTCTTCATCGGAATGAAGTTCCATCGACCATTCAACTTCACTTATTGTGCCGTCAGTGGCCTCACACACACTCACTACTTCTTCTTCATCTATGTATTCTTTTCCCTTCAAGTCCATATCCATTTTATTCATAATCTGGACAAGCAATCTGCAGAAATGTTGCTTGCACCATGAACATATTGTACATCAAAACAAAACACTTGTAAATTCACAATCCATCTCCTGATACGTGAAGAGATTGAATCATGCCTCTTCCTGGTAAATACTTCTACTAGTGGCTTATGATCCATTGGAACAGTGAATTTGATTCCCCAGAAAAACTGTTTGAATCTATTGATGGCCCAATGTACTGTAAGTGATTTTCTCTCCATGACAGAATAATTACATTGTGCATCCCTCAAGGTCCATGAGACACAGGCAATCACATTTTCCTTACCATCTTTGGTTTGAATGAGACAAGCCCCAAACCCTTGGCACTGGTATCACACCCCTCCTTGGTGTCGCTCTCAGGATCATAAACCTGAAGAGAAGGTGCATTATTCAATTCTTGTTTAACTTTCGCAAACTCCTCTTTGCACAAAGTATCCCACACAAACTCTGTCCTTTTTTTGTAATTTTCTCATGTTGAATGTTTTGCTGGCAAAGTCTTAGATGAATCTATTATAATATTCCACCATACCAAGAAATGATGACAATTCCTCTTTCAAGGGATTTAATTGTCTCTACTAATTCCTCAAGTGGTTCGATTCCCATTCCTGCACCCTTACATCCCAGATAACTGAATTCAGCAACACCAAACTTGCACTTTTTAGCCTTGAGTGTAAGTCCTGCATCTTGCAATTTGCTAAGGACTCTCCTCACCCGATGATCATGTTCAGAATTAGTGGTTCCATAGATAAGAATGTTGTCCTCATAACACTTTACTCCAGGTAAGCATTTCAAGATTCCGACCATGATCATTTGGAAAACTGCAGCTGCTGAGATTAAACCAAACGGCATTCTCTTAAAGAGATATACCCCAAATGATGTTATAAATGCTGTGAGATCTTGAGAGTTGATGAGTTGGCAACGGAGGATGACTCACCTTCGTGTTGTTGTTGTGGATGACTTGGTAGCTGAGATTGACTCATCAGTATTCAGCCCCCTATCTCATGTTGCTGTGACTAGCTGGTTAACTGATTATGAGGCACCAATATTCAGTCCCACTTCCAAGGCATGAGGCAAAATCTGAGACTGCATAAACCACCATGCATGTAGGTAGAGAGATCCACTAAAGTTCTATTAAAAAAGAAGACCTAAGTTGTCAAGCTCATATATCCTACATCCCAAGACCATGATGAACGGAAAGTGTACGCAGAAAACCACGTGGGTGCAAGCTCTTAAGGTTTGGATGAGAGCATGTAAGGCAAAAGAAGAAAACCTCAGGTTTGTAGGCAAAAGACACCAACATGATTCCCTGGCAGCAAATATGGTGGCTAGCCATGAATTCCTGACACTAAAAGCTTTTGCATTAATGAGCAAAATGATGGAGTATTGATCCAGAGAGAGAGGTTACTCTCCCAAGGTTTTCCAACATCCTTGTACCAAGCCTTTGGACACAAAAGAGAGAAAAGTCAAATTCATCACAATGTCAGGAAAATTCTTTACAAACACTGGCATGTATTGAAAACAGAAGACATACTGAACAGGTATGGGGGCTCTCCCCCAAAGGTCACATTTTGGGGCAGCCACTCATTGAGAGACAATTTAAGCTAGAATTCCAGCACAAGTACACTACCCAGAAGCTCAATGGCGAGTTTCAGTTTTTGCAAAAATTGTAACAGCCACAGTGCTTTTAGCATAAATATTCCCAACGCAACTAGGGAATTAGAGATTAGGAAATTCTTAGCTTGTAGCACAGAATTTTGTCCCTGCAGTATGATGTAGATAGGGAGCATAATACACAAAGCCGAGAAATCTGTGCTTGAACATATTAGGGTCATATTAGCAGCAATATCCTGTGGCCAGGCATTTCGCTGAAACACATTTCAGCAATGAGAATCTACTTTGTTTTGTGGTTGTAGACAATATCATGTCCAGTATCAGGTGAGATAATAGAGAAAAGGCAGTACCAAAATTGGAATCGAGATATATTTTGATACCTGGACAACTTTTGGTTTAAATTCCGATGAGGAAATGGCAGTACATTTGAACTGATTGACTGTTAAGAAATCTATATGTCTCCTTTGTTCTGACTCAATGAGTGTTGTGTTTTCAACCCAGTTTTAATCACAGTAATTTGTGTTTGTTTCACCTAGGTCTCTGAACATTGCCTCTGATGAGCATAGTCAGAACTTTATGAAGAGCACTTGCATTAAAGAGCACCCACTTGGGCGAGATTTCAAGCAGATGCATACTTTGCTTTTCTGCTCTGGGGGTACTTTGTATGTTTAGTCGGATACATCCCATGCGTCACATGCTAGGTCCTTTATCTGATCTGACTTTTGTGATATCACGCCCGTATGCCATGCAACTTTCTCAGATTTTTGGTGTCTCTTGCAGTTATGCCCACTTGGCCTTTTTTGAACAGTTCCTAGCTAGGAACCTGTGCAGCATAACCCAGAGGATTATGCAACCTTTCTAGTTTATGCTACTTTGTGTTGACCATACGCACTCTGTAGGCCACCTTGTTGTTTTGACTTAGGCTGTTGCAATCTGAGTGGCCTTTGCTCAGCTGGGTTGTTATGAGATTTTATTCACTTTTACTAAACTGTGGTATTTTTTAGTATTTTGTCTCTTTCATCACACACCTGAACTATCCAACATGGCGTCCATCTCGCGCCACAATACAAAGCCAATTTAAGCTGGTAGCAGACACTCCTGCCAGCATGTTAGTTATCATTATTTTTAGACAAGCAAAGATTGGCACATCTAGTCAGTTGTTTCAGGTGTTTCAGTATGCACAGTATCCCTCCATCAGAATACTATGATGCAGCCATACAGGCCAGCACTTGCACTGCTCTGACAGATGGAAAGGGTGCAGTGGGGCTGGTGTAAGGCAGGGTTAGGATGCCGTTGTTGGCGACGGTGGAGCAGGGAAGGGGTGAACGTTAGCATCCCTCCCTTGTGCCTTGTATGCTGTTCGGGTGGGAGCCAGCGAACTGCAATGCAGCATTTCCCTAACGCAATTTTACCAGCCGGATTTCCGGACCCTTACCTCAAATTGTGCTAAAAAGAAATGCATATGAGGATGCAGTTCCACACAGCTCCTATTCAGGACCTCAGAGTCCTATTTACAAATTGTCTTTTTCTTAAAAATTGTATAAAGTTCTCAGAGGAGAAGCAGCCCTTTTACTCCTGGCAGAGTATTTATTGTGACTACAGTGGCACCTCTCGGAGTCTAAATCCTTGAGATCGTCCAAGCTACTACCAGGAAGAGCTAAGGTAGAAGAACACCTCATGTGAGTCACCTCTATTCAGGAAAGGTTGTTTTGGGGACTGGGAGGCTCTATTATTCTGCATTAAAACCCTTATCCTGTGTTTGGGTCCAACTACGGACTTCCTTAAAATGTTCATTCAAAATATGTATTCATAAGTCTGGCATGTCACCTTTCAGCCTTTTCACAGGGCTTTGAGACTCAGTGTATATGTGTGCAGAATGTTCACCAACATAGTCAACTAGAATTAACATATCCCAAGAGGAGGAGATTATGACGTTTCATGTCGTTTCATTCCTAAGTGACCTATTGTGTGGTTTTGCCTTGCCTGATACTTCTTTGCTCGTGAGTCAGTAAGCGCCAGGATGCCTGCAAGGTGACAGTGCGCTCTATAAATAAATAAAAAAAAAATAATAATAAATAACAAGGTCTAGACATGTTATATTATGAACAACCTTCTTCTCTATGTAAATGTTTACTTCACCTGTGGTACTTCATACAGGGATTAGCACCTCACAGGTTTGTGAGCTGGGGGGACAGAGAGAGACATAACCAGTCAGCTGTATGGCTTCCCTGGTCCTGTAGGTGACATCCTATGTACCCGGACACGTGCTTATTACTTCCGAATATCTCAAGTTTCATAGGCTATTAGGATTTGTGTGTCTACATGTACTTAACTCTTGTCTCAATATGACACAACTTGAACAAAGAGTAATCAACATGAAGGATGTGCTGCGTATTAAATGGCCCAAACATCAGGGACTTGTTAAGCTAATTAAAAACCTGTTCATTGACCTTAAGGTTGATCTAGTGCTGCTCTCCAACAACCTTTCATCTTCATCTCACTTAACTCAGGTATAAATATTTCTTACTCATCGGGGGGCCCATAACACCGCTAGTCACACACACATACCTTTACACCCGAATTAGTGACAATAAGGCGAGCTGCTGGTTTGCAGGTTACCTAGAATTTATACTTTATACATTTATATACATTATTTATAGTGCTCAACTTATGCTAAATATTTACCAGGGAAACTTAACATCAAGGTACTCCACCCTTTGGTCAATAGATCATCTAGTAGCAGTTAATTGACAGAGATTAAGACCAGCTTAATCATAGTAATCCTGCAACCTTAGCAATTTATACTGTCATGACATTTATTTGAAATAAAATAAACAGACTCGAGTTTAAATTTTATATTAATTTTATCTACTTCATTTATGAAAACGAAACTTTAGTTTATTTAGACAAGCAAGAATTAAGCATTTTATTTAGTACATGTTAAAAGAAAATGAAATTAAGGAATCATATTATCAAGTTCTGTTATAAGGAAATCTGCCTCTCTATTCTCTTCAACGCCTCTTTTCAAAAACAAAATCTCTGCATTCGATCATCTTCATTGCTCCAAAAATTAAAGTCCAAAAATATTTCAAAGTCTCTAGCACCACAAAATCAGTTCAGACCGACAGCGTGTCATGGTGCTAAAATAAATACAAAGAACAAGCTTTTTTTACCCTTTCAATAAAGCTCTTTTATACCCTTTTTCACTAACTATCTAGCTTAAATTTGAAACTTCTAGGGCCCACAGTTCATTCTGATTGGTCCATTGGAGGGGTGGCTATGATCACCTCATCTCATCCTTGCCCAAACCAGTTTTCCAAAATGCGTTGTCATCCTTAACATGTTCTCATGGCAGTCATCTCCGTTTATGCTTGTCATTTACTTTTCAATACATATTTTGTGATTCTCTTCCATTCAGTTCCCACAGTCTTAGATGCAAACATCCTTTGGCACACTTCCGCGCCTTAGGCCAAGCTGACCTTGACATCACTTCACTCTGTGTACCAGTCATTCTGCTCACTCGGCTTTTCATTTATGCGCATGCGTAGAGGCTCTTTCTCTCAAGCCGATGTCAACGCCGCAGTCAGCAGCCATTTTCAACAACCAGACTGCATAGGCCTCAATGAGAACTACTGCGAAAACAAACACAATAGAGGTTAGATTTAGAATTTTAGCCCTTCTGTTTACCTCCCATCATTCTAATATTCCCAATTAGTGATTACCTAGCAAAAGCGTGACATATAGCTTTATTTTACTTACCAAATGCATTTCTTTTTCTCTTGCCACCTTGTGTACATACACTCTATTGAAGCATACACATACATGCTTAATTTGTATTAAAGCTCTATATTAATATGACTCGTTCACAATTGTTAGGATATTCATTTTTCAAATGGCAATTAGTTTCCCACGTGTAATTTAAAATGTCTAAGTGCATTTTGTTGATTAATTTTCATGCATCACACCATTAATTCAGTTATTGTTATATTAAATTAATTTCACACGGGTTACACAAAAATGTTTGTCTCTCCCCTGCTCCATCATGGTCAAGACCCTTCAGTGCAGTGCCTGAAGCCTCTTGTGGGGGAACCTGTCACCTTTATCAAAGTGTTGAGGATACTTGCAGCCCATGAATTAATTGATAAAAGTAAAGTTCTAGAGGGGCTAGTGAAACCTCACTTATTAAGGAACATGTACCACAGTTGTGTAAGAAATATGTCTGCAGATGACTTGCGCGCGGAACACGGGTAGTCATGGGCTTTCTATCTCAATCCAGCACTCACCTGATAAATGCTTGTCCCCCATTACAGCTGAAAATGGATTTTTATTTCACATTTATTGCCGCTATCCGCAAGCATTATACCGCTCCGGATGAAATAAAGGACTGTTTTATCACACTCTGGCCGAAGGACTTTTTTTCATTATCTGCAAATTGTCAGGAAATCCGAGCTTTATGGTCCCTCGCGGTGCCTGGAGGGGGTGTTTCTTTTACATCAGGCCAGGTACAGATTCAAAGGCAATAATATTTACTTTTCCTATCCTAAGATCTCCCCTTGGACAAGTTATAAGCCTGGAGATACTTCTAAAGTGATATTCTATCAACGCATGCATCTTTCTGATGTGAGATCTTTCTGATGTGAGATCTTTCTGATGTGAGGTTTACCTTTTTCTGCTTCGAAACATTATAGGAAATATTAATTCAGAAAGAATTCACACCAAGTATGTCTGGTCTCTCACGAAAATGTGAGGGAAAGAAGAAACGTGTCTGTTGAAGCCCTCTCTCTGCCAGGGGTGACATGTTTCACAATAGTGCCCCCCCCCCCCCAACACCAGGGCAGCAAAGTACTGGTGTGGGTACAACTCTCCAATGGATAGACCCAGTGGTGTTTGGGATTAGAGAAGCTATACATTCAGAGGCACTCATTTATGAAAAGTGACGCATCGCTGCGTGAAAACAGCAATGCGTCAATTTTCATTGCGCCCTCCTTGCGACAGGCTCATTGCTTCATATTTACAGTATGACGCATCATGTTGCAAGGAGTTACAGATACTCAGTATTTCTGACGTATCTGTAGGTGCAAAAATGACGCATTGCTGGAGTGTGTCACAAAAGTGACGCAACTCCAGCAATGAGTCATTGCAAATGGGCAAGTCCCAAGTTAGCGTAAGATACTGACACATTTGCATCCTAAAAGTGGTGCAGTGAAATCTCATAGATTTCAATGCGTCACTTCTAGGACCCTCTCTTACGTCACAACGTCCACCCTGCATACATTATACCTGGCACTGGGGTTTACAAAGTGACACATCTTCCTAGATGCGTCACTTTGTAAATATGACGCAATATGACGCATTTTTTACACCGCTGGTGCATCACAAGAAGTGACGCACCGGCGGCGCAAAAGTGACGCAAGTGCCCGTAAATAAGCACCAGAGTGAGGGGCGGAGTGCAAGCAGAAGGAAAAAGTGGTATGGTTAAAAGTATCTGCTGGTGTGCTGTGTATCAGTTTTTATTCCGGTGCCCCAAGTGGAAAGGAATAAAAAAGCAGAGGCGGGCAAGGGGTTTAGAAAAAATGCCCTTTTTATAAGGTCAACATGTTTCTGCCTAAATAAGACCCCATCTAGGCTTCAGAGACATCCGTCAAGGCCAATAGTATAGTAACTCTGCACATATAATAAAATAAGATAACGGCCTCAGATGGGTAAGCCAGGAGGTACAGAGATGGCCCACAGTATAAAGTAAACAGTGTCTCAGCCTTTTAGGCTTGAGAGTGAGGTGAGCAATGCAGTTACAGGTAAGATTGCCCTTCAATCCTCCTCCAGCAGGAGTATCTCAACATTTGACACAAGCATACATATTTCACCTTAGTGGTAGACATTGTATATTTTTTGGCATGTTGTCCTAATCCTTAAAAATACTTCTTTTTTTATCCTTTAGATTGATGGTGGACCCCGTGAACTTTATACTGTGGGGCATCTCTTGTACCTCCTGGCTTACCTGTGTGAGGCCGGAATCTGATTTCATTATATGTGCAAAGTGAGAATACCATTTTGGTCCTGATGAATGTCTATGAATCCTAGACAGGGTCTATAGGCAGAAACATGTTGACCTTTTAAAAGGGGCATTTTTTCCAAACCCCTTGTAATCCCCTGCTTTTTAATCCTATCCAATGGGGGCACCAGAATAAAACTGATGCATAGTGCAACAAGAGATAGTTTTAACCATACCACTTCTGCATCTGCTTGCACTCTGCCCCTCACTCTGAATTTATAGCTCATCTTATTTAAAACACCTCTGCTCCTATCCATTGGAGAATTGTAGCCCACATCAGTACGTTGCAGCCCTGGTGTTAGGAGGGAACCCATTGATGAAGGATGTCACCCCTGGGTGAGTGAGGGTTCTTGTCCTAAGAAAAGCATCTTCCAACAGACAACCTTCTTCTTTTACCTTTCTTTTTGTGAGGGGCCAGACATACTTGTTGGGAATTCTGTATGGCTGAGCAGCAGTGCGCTTCTAGGTGGTTTTCGCTCACCCATTAGACACCCTGTGTGCATTGAGTCACTATTATGGCATGCCACACAGGGTGAGTCAATAGCCTGAACAACACCCCCTTCTAAAACGAATGTATATTGAAAAAACAACAGAATGTGACCACGAGCCTTCTAGAAGTGTTCTGCACACCTATATGTCCCAAACTTTGTTTCCCCAAATCAAGGCACTATATAATTCATGCCCTTAAGTGGAAATCAAAGGAGCATTAATAATTGTTTTCATTTGTCTTTGCTTGTTAATATGAAAAGGAGGAAACATCCTTTACCCCGCAGTCAGAACAACAACCTGCCTTTACGAAGCTGTCCCTACCCCGGCTGCGACCTTACCACCCATTCCTTCACCTTTGCCCTGCAAGTAGTTGCAAAAACTTAATTTAAGGGGCACGTTGTTGGACTGGTGTTGGATTTTAGGTCCAACACCTTCCCTAGGGGCTAGATGTAGGTAAATGGCATTTACCGATTCGTAAATACCGAATTTTACCGATTCGGTATTTACAAATCGGTAAATACTATGTAGGTAAATATTCTTTAAAATTTACCGAATCGTTTGGAATCAGTAATTACCGAATCGGTAATTGCCATTGATTCCTATGGGCCTTGATGTAGGTGGCCCTTAAATTAGTGTACACCTGTGCCAGAATCAGGGGTGCAACAGGGTGTCAAAGTGACACCCTGTCCCCCTTGACAATTCGGTATAATTTCCGAATCGGTATTTACCGATTCGGTAATTGCCATTTACCTACATCCAGCCCCTTGAGGCCTATAGGACTCAATAGAGCATTATTTCAAAAACAATGACATATAGACCACAATCGGACGATATGTACACTTTTCTTATACCCAGCCGGGCAAAGAATTTATTAGAGAATATATGACAAGTAATCAATTATAGGTTACAATGTAACAACAAACATTTAGCGTTTGAAGTAAGGCACAAGCCTGTGCCGTACTAAGGGATAGAAAAAAAGTTGTGAGAAAGGGTGCAGAGGAGAGAACAGTTTACGTCAGGCAACAAGAAAGTTTGAGCAGAGCCCGGTACTGCTTTAAGATTTAAATAGGCAGTATTCCCTAGAGTAGAACATACATATATAAATATTCATAAAACAGCTGTATGTCTACAAAACAAAGTCGACGGCGTTTCGATCCCGCGCTCAAAATAATGGGATCATCATCAGGACTTAATAGATGCCTGGAGTAACATGAACAATATGCCTGTAAGGAAAAACAGGGGAAACAGAGAGGCAAAAATATTTTTAGATCGCTACTCTGTGGCAAGGAGTAAGAAGTCAACTTAGTCACACTCTAACCGTCATACAATTCGGAATCGCAGTGCATTGAATAGTGTTGATTGGTGTTGGTTGACGCATACAGAATGGTCATAGTGAAATTGAGTGACTGTCCTACTGTGAATAAAGAAATCGTCGCTTGGCTGTGCATATTTTGTGAGAGGCTGCCATTTCTGTGATTGTGATGAAGTGGCACCGTGTGCATATATCCGCTATCTTGGATTTGAGTTTGGTGAAAATTTGTGTTTCAATTGTGGTTATAATGGCCAAGTGCAGAACTAATCGGAATTACAAGTGGACGTGACCCATCTGGTGTTTAAGGTATAACGTGCTCGCGTACCCCAAGGGCTGGACGAATTCGAATGGAGT
Source organism: Lissotriton helveticus (assembly GCF_964261635.1). Lineage (NCBI taxonomy): Eukaryota > Metazoa > Chordata > Amphibia > Caudata > Salamandridae > Lissotriton > Lissotriton helveticus. The sequence continues at coordinate 1,176,160,272 of NC_136072.1, read as the reverse complement.
GGCTACAAGCACTCGGACCGTTGGGTGGATGCCTTCAGGTAACTATAAGGGAAATGGCAGTAGTTAAATCAGGTAGAACGGGTGGACTCTGGGGGGCAAGCCGCCTCTGTGGTCGACACTTACCAATTCACAAGACAAATAATTGCGGAATGATTTAGTCGAGGCAACCCCGTGTGGGAGCCTCGTCCAGTTGTTTCAGACCTGTGTTAAATTACGATCCGCTGAAAGGGAATAGTAATGGAAATTAGCATCAAAAGGAGGTGCGTGGACTCGGCGAGGATCGTGGGTGGACGCGTTCTCACCGTTTGAAATTGGGAGCGGTCAGAATATTACGTGATCCGCTGTGCAGGGTCTCGGTGAGGGCTGTAAATGGAGGCGTTCTCACCGTATTTTGAGGAAGCTTGTCCGTGGCAACGGTCGAAATAATACACGATCCGCTGTTGGGAGAATTAGGGTTTAAGATGTGGCTGAAATCACAGAGTGGCCAGGGTAGGTTTGTGGGCTAAGATGGGGTTCTTACCTAAAAAATGGACAGAGTGCCAATACACCGGTTCCTCGTGGGTGATGCTGCTTCCTAATGGGATAGTGCGCAGCCGAGGGTAAAGGCAGTGCGGTCAGGTGACAATGGTCACGTGATCGCGACTTAACTACGGCGGCCATCTTGGAGTGGGTCGGTTTGGGTGGATGCGAAGTGATAGTGCAGGCACCGGCGCAGTGAATTAGTTCTTCCCATTCACCTAATGTGTCGGAATGGTGCTAAGAATAAGTGACATATGCAATTCAATAACTTAAACAAAGGTCAATTTCAAAACACATTATACTTCGCAAACACCTAAGTTTCAAAGGTTCCCAGTGCCAGTATTTAGACCTTCTGGGTACATTATCAGAACATACCGTAGCTGGTTTCTCAAAACACACTCGGGTAAGAGTTCAAATTAGCCAGTATTCATATTGGGCAATTTAGCAAAAAGAAAAAGAAAAAATGTTCTGGTTAAATTCAGAGCAGATTTGTCCAGTCCTCGCTTCTGTTCAAACCAGTCCTGATAGTATTAAACTGGATGATGGACTTGAGTTCTTCTCTGTTCAGCAATTGAGAGAGATTCCCACCTCTTTGTGGGAGTTTGATGGCTTTGAGAATTGTCCATTGGATGTCATCAGCTGTGTGATTCATCTCTGTGAAGTGTTCCACCATCGGAGCATTGGGCGTACTGCATCTGATTCTGCTCCGGTGCTGGCTGATACGGGTCTTAGCCTTTTGGCTGGTCTGACCTATATACATTTTCTGGCATGGGCAAAATATCGCATAAATGACATTACAGGTATTACAGTTTGTAAATGAGTTCATCTCGAAATTTATGCCATTATGACTGATATTCCTTGTTTCAATTGTGAATTCACAAACAATACAGTGCCCACATTTCACATGACCATATAGTGGTGGTAACCCCCAGTTGGAATCAAGAGTAGTCCGGGGGATGGGGGTCGGTAAAGCTGCCCTGACCAGGTGATCTTTCAAATTTTTATTTTTCCGAAATGCGAAAAGGGGTTTCTCTAGATTGAGGGTTCCAGCATTTATGGTAGACCAGTGTTTGAGGATTGATTTTCGGATTTTGTTAGATACTGGGCAAAATGTAGCCACACAAGCTATTCTGTCTTTATTTTCCTTTGGCTTGGGTGTGAGTAGGACATCACGGGGACAATACCAAGCCCTTTTTGAAGCTGCCTTGACTATTCTTTTTGGATAGCCACGCATTTTAAGTTTGTTTGACAAAATATTGGCTTCCTTGAAATAGTCCGTTTTATTCGAGCAATTACGCCTTATTCTTAGAAACTGGGAATAGGGTAAAGAATCTTTCAATGCTCTGGGGTGACAGCTATCGTAACTAAGCAGAGTATTTCGCTCCGTTGGTTTTCTGTATAGCCGTGTTAGTAATTCGCCTTCATGGCTGTAAATTGTCAGGTCGAGGAAAGCAATTTGAGTTTTATTGTGGGTCAAGGTGAAGGTTAGATCCGCACAATTATTGTTCAGCCAATGAAGAAACAGGTTCAATGTGTCAGTGTCATGGTTCCAAACTAGGAAAATGTCGTCTATGTAACGACGCCACAGGGAAATCCCTGCAAAAAATGGGTTGCTATCATTTAGGATAACTCCAGTTTCCAGTGCATCCATGAATAAAATAGCTAGGTTGGGGGCAAAAATAGCCCCCATGGAGGTCCCCTTGATTTGTTGGTAATATGTGCCTTCAAAAGAGAAGAAATTCTTTGAAAGACATAGTTCAAGTAATTGGAGAATGAAAATACTTGGGACCCTGTGTGGACGGGGCCGTGTGTCTAGGATTCTTTGGATCACCAGTAGGGCAGCTGTTTGCGGGATATTCGTGTAGAGTGACTCTACATCCAAAGTGCATAGTGTATTGATGGCGGGATCAAAGGGGTAGTGTTCTATCAAATTTATCATCGCCATGCTGTCCCTAACATAGCAATCAGTGGTGGGAACGAATTCTTTAATAAAGAAGTCCACGTATGACCCCAAGGGTTCCAAAATAGAGCCACAGGCTGATACAATCGGTCTGCCTGGCGGTTGGTTGATATTCTTGTGGACTTTGGGTAGGGTATAAATCACGGGTATACGAGGGCTCTTTACATTAAGAAAGCAATGTTCCTTTTTGCTTTGGAAACCTTCGGTCCTAGCATTAGTGGTAAGTTCCATTATGGTGGATTGAATCTCTTTGGTGGGATTCCCTGGGAGACGCTGATAATGATCAGTGTTCCCAAGTTGTCTAAGGACTTCTGTTCTGTAGGAGTCAATATCCTGGAGGACAATTCCACCGCCCTTATCTGCACTTTTGATTATGAGCGAAGAATTTGCTTTCAATGTGGTGATAGCATCTTTCTCCAGTTTTGAGATATTGTATGGTATATAGAGTTTTCTCTTCTCTAATTCAGCCAGGTCTTTTATGACTAGTTTCTCAAAAGTCACAATTTCAGAAGGAATCATGCTGGCAGTGGGTAAAAAGGTGGAGGGAGGGTGGAATGGAGTGTATGAGCTGCTCGAGGGGGAAGGGTGCAGCTGAAAAAAGGCTTTAAGGCGAATTAATCTGAAAAATTTCAGTAGTTCAGCCTGTAGGTCCATAAAGTTTGGACGGACAGTAGGTACAAAGGAGAGGCCTTTCTTAAGGAGCTCGAGTTCAGGACCTCGTAAATTATGTTGGGATAAATTGAAAATAGGAATTATCTCAACGGGTGGTTCAATGTTGTTCACGTGTTCTACCATTGGTAGAAATTGTTGCGGGTCTTGCGCTCACCAGGAGCGTTGAACCAACGCTGTGATTTCTTCACCCTCCCTCGTTGAGGGGTGTTCGGTTGGCCCCTGGATAAAAAATTGGGCTGGGCCCCGCCTCCTCGTCTGGAGTTACTACCACCCTCCCCAGGATCTGAGCTATCGGAAGAATCTCCTGATGTCTCAGAAAAACCTACCAGGTTTTGTCGTTTATTGTATCTTCCCCAGGGTCTGGTGTTGGGGTTAAAGTGAGGTTTGTTTGTATAAAAATCTTTCTGTAGATAAGGATAGGTGTTTTCAATATTATAAGATTTTATATCTTTCTTGACTTTGTTAGATTTCTTATTCTGTTCGATTCTATGAAAATCGGCTACAGTTTTTTCTACTTGCTCCAGTAGTTTTTTGCACTCTTCAGTGGGGTCAGAATCATTTATTTGTTTAAGGACCTCTGCAATTTCTTTTTCTAGAGATTCAAGTGTCTCTGAAGCTATATCTATTCCTAATGCGAGCCAGTGCCTTGAGCACGTGGTTCCTATGTAGCTAAAATTTGTTGTGTACTTTGGATTGTCCGTAAAGATGCCTGGAATATTACGGACCTGAAGACCTAGGGGTATGACCTCTGCTTTTAGATAATCTGTCAGCATGAGCACCATTAATTGTAGGCGAACCTGTTTCTTCTTGAGCTTTTCAAGTTGGTCAGGTAAGGAACTGTTAGTCGAGGTCGGGACATCAGGGGTCTCAGATAGTAGAGACGGTTTGGAGCATAAGTGTTTTATGTAATCCGCAGTGTAGAGTGGGACATGGGTTGACATTACTTAAGAGAAGAGGAATAGAGGATTAGGTCCTCCCGTTCTACCTGATTTAACTACTGCCATTTCCCTTATAGTTACCTGAAGGCATCCACCCAACGGTCCGAGTGCTTGTAGCCACTCCATTCGAATTCGTCCAGCCCTTGGGGTACGCGAGCACGTTATACCTTAAACACCAGATGGGTCACGTCCACTTGTAATTCCGATTAGTTCTGCACTTGGCCATTATAACCACAATTGAAACACAATTTTTCACCAAACCCAAATCCAAGATAGCGGATATATGCACACGGTGCCACTTCATCACAATCACAGAAATGGCAGCCTCTCACAAAATATGCACAGCCAAGCGACGATTTCTTTATTCACAGTAGGACAGTCACTCAATTTCACTATGACCATTCTGTATGCATCAACCAACACCAATCAACACTATTCAATGCACTGCGATTCCGAATTGTATGACGGTTAGAGTGTGACTAAGTTGACTTCTTACTCCTTGCCACAGAGTAGCGATCTAAAAATATTTTTGCCTCTCTGTTTCCCCTGTTTTTCCTTACAGGCATATTGTTCATGTTACTCCAGGCATCTATTAAGTCCTGATGATGATCCCATTATTTTGAGCGCGGGATCGAAACGCCGTCGACTTTGTTTTGTAGACATACAGCTGTTTTATGAATATTTATATATGTATGTTCTACTCTAGGGAATACTGCCTATTTAAATCTTAAAGCAGTACCGGGCTCTGCTCAAACTTTCTTGTTGCCTGACGTAAACTGTTCTCTCCTCTGCACCCTTTCTCACAACTTTTTTTCTATCCCTTAGTACGGCACAGGCTTGTGCCTTACTTCAAACGCTAAATGTTTGTTGTTACATTGTAACCTATAATTGATTACTTGTCATATATTCTCTAATAAATTCTTTGCCCGGCTGGGTATAAGAAAAGTGTACATATCGTCCGATTGTGGTCTATATGTCATTGTTTTTGAAATAATGCTCTAGGCTTAGGACCTTTGTTTTTTGAAAATACTTGATACCCATGGTCCCAAGCCATTTAGTGGGTCCCCCTTGTTTGTTTATAAAAAATATAGGAATCAATGGCAATTACCGAATCGGTAAATACCGATTCGGAAATTATACCGAATTGTCAAGGGGGACAGGGTGTCACTTTGACACCCTGTTGCACCCCTGATTCTGGCACAGGTGTACACTAATTTAAGGGCCACCTACATCTAGATTTACCGATTCGGTAAATTTACCGATTCGGTAAATTTACAGAATCATTAAAATTTGGCCCCCCTACATCTCAGGAACCAAATACCGGTCGGTAACGACCAAAATCGTCCGTTACCCACTGGTATTTACCTTCCTACATCTGGCCCCTAATGTTTTGGAGACTGGAGTTGGAATAGCAATTTATACTACTTCAAAGTCCAGCGCCACCTAAAGCAAGACGTTGAAATGACTGGTGTGATAAAATAACACGTGGTAACATCGCAATTTTGGTAGTGACTGCATTGTAAAAGCATGGGGTAAATGCATGCGGGGTTCTGTCATTCAACTATGAAAATGAAATATTGGTATATACCACGTATACACACTGCAAACCCTAAGGTTTGGTAGTAAAAAAACATTTGAAGAGCTATGTCAGAAAAATAAATAATAAAACACCAATTTACTATCACTTGATTGGAAACTTGAATAAGCCAATTCGTTTCAGCCAATTTTAGCTCAGATTTGTAAGGGCAGAACACACACACTGCAAGACTTAATCTCAGTGTCAACAAGCACAAAGTCAGGAACTGGTGCTTTATCAGTCGCTGGCAGGATTCTAGAAGGATGGATTTTTTACAGCATGGCAGATATATATTTAAAGGGCGAAGCAGTGTAAGTTTGTATGCTTCATAATCTTTATTAATCATATGTGAATCCATGTGTTAATGTGTGGCGACGTGTCTATAAAGAAGTCACACTTTGTATAATCATTAGCTTATAGTGTATTCAAGTTAATCAAATGTGCATTCTAATATTGGATTACTGCAAGGAGGCTTTTATGCTCAGAAGCTTTTAACTGCTCAGCATAATGTTGATTTCAGAATGTGCTTTAACGTGTTTCTTCTCGTTGCAGGAACAAGATGACCTTTACCAGCTGGAAGAGTAGTTCTTTGTTTGCTTTTAGAAATGTTAAAGTAGATCATTTTAATTAAAATTCTATTGTGATTGATTTCATGTGTGGGGATCAGACAGAGCCTCATGTACCATTCAATCAGGACTGCTGATACTGTCAAGGTCATTCAGCTCAGTGTTTCTTTGTTTCCTGATGAGAACTAGAAGAGTCTACCTGTTCCAGGATACAGTACAACTTGATTGATGCAAATTTAGAGGAGTGGGTGAGAAGAGATGTTGAAGAGAATGCAATGTATTTTATATTTGTGTCTTCAGGAAAAGCCCGTGCAGGTGAGTGACGTGGGGGGAAATTCAACAGACGACGACAAGGGAAAATGTATTATTTATTTAATTCCCCTCGTTATCGTCTATAGAATCCACCCCCTGCCCTGCCCCTCCACTCTTACCTGCATGGGCCAATCCTGTGTGTCCTAGCATAGTTGTTAGGGGATCCTGTCCTGACTTCAAACAGGGTAGACCTTTTCTTAATACTGCTGATCCCTGACATTCTTAGTTCTTGAATTAGACTGTTGAACACTTTTCGCCTATCTTTGCCATGAACTGTAATTGGATTTACTAAAAACTGACATCTTCTGCTTAGCATCTCCCATTACTAAATATAGGTGCTTAATATAGTTTAAGGAAGTTCCTTAATGGAATTGATACCTACTCTGTTCTGCAACGTGTACCCTCTAATGATTTGCCTTGTCATCTATATTTTGGTACAATATTGAATTTTATGTTTACCTGATAAATGGATTTACTAAATAAATAAAGCCTATAACTTTGTCTAATTTGCTAACAAACCTTCATTTTTGGAAACATTCCTCTTTGTCATTCTTGTGGAGCCAAATTATTTTCTCTGTAAATTGAATCTGATGTACTGATGCTAGATTCCAGAATACACATTCCTCAAATAACCAATCACGTCTGTTTGATGACTAGCCTGAAGGTACTGATTTTCTTGAGTCAAGGCAATACTACTTTCCTGTTATGTAGTTTATAAGCCAGGATATAACTTTAAAGCAATATTTTGTCTGCACATGGGCTTTACTGATCAGCGAGTTTTCCATCTTTTAAAGTTGATTTATCATAGACAGCATAATTCTATTCTTCAAAGGACTTTGAGTGTGGTGACATGTAGCTCCATCAAAGTTGATACACTCTATTACATGTAGGTGATCTGTCTGGCCAGGTCTCCTGTCACCTGCCTGAAAGCACAGTCAGCACATTGAGTACAGAAGTCGCCTCACTAGTACCAGTCTTGTGGTCCACTCATGTCAGAGCAGGTAGCCCCTGACTGGCTGATACCCCTGCTTTGAATGGGACCTGCCTTCAACCCTTTAAAATTCCTCTTGGGTCTCTGAACTCTAATATCAGTGTGAATACCCTCAGACACTCCTTTCCCTGCCAGTCTGTCCTTTCAGGGACTTTGCTGGGGAGACCAACTGTTCCATCACTAGGGTCTGTTTGGCATAGGCAGAACAATCACAAGACAGTGAGCTTAAAAGGAAGTCCTGGGGGTGTCTCAGATTTTGCATAACAGCAGGTTTTTCTACATGGCAGTTCATGTTCTCTGACCTGTTCGGCAGGGTTTTGAGCCAGCTAGTCCAGAATGGTGTGTGGAGTCATAATGCCACCAAAACTAGTCTATAAAAAGGGGGATAAAACTAGAGGGACCACAAAGAAAAAGTAACATTACTAAGGCGCTGTCTAAGTGGCTGTCAATTTGGATTCTTGTAATTCTTTTTCAGAACTATATGGGGGTTTCTTAGTTGTCCTGGATCAAGAGTTTCCTGGTGTAAGAAAGTGCAAACAAAATTGAACAAGAAAATTGTACCAAAGTGAACCCCATCACATGGCTGTAGTTGTGAATCACCTGTGACTTGTGAACCCAGACCAGTTTTACCAGTTTCATAAAATGTTGAAAGTTGCTTGTTATTTTTTTTATAGCTTTAGAAGGTTACAGTGGATGTGAGTACATTTTAAATTGTAGACAAACGGACATAATGCTCTTTTGTGAGATATCTAAGACCTGTCATTGCAACAGTAATGAGGAACCTTCCATCATAGATTGTACCTTACAGTCTATCCTAGGATTCAGATTTAATAGGATTACATAATTCAAGAATGAATGGAAATAGAATGCAAAACTCCATTAAAGGCTATAAACTTGCTATGATTTCATTTCACCTCTCTGTGATCACTAAATTAGCAATGCAATTGTGTCACTGAAAAGACCTTTAAAATTCCCATCACTCAACTGTGGCTAAAATGGGAATAGGTGATTTAAAGAACCTGCTCAGTCCAGGCAAAAATTGACACAGGACCAATTGGGGACTGGTGGATCACAAAGCCCAGGCGACGAGAAACAGAGTGGAATTGCCTTCTTTGCTGAAAGTTTGCAGGGTCTTCTAAACCACCACACACCTATTTGGGTCTGAGGGAGGCATGCCTTTGTCTCTCACTGAAAGTGCACGTGGTAAGACCAGCAAAAGATGGAGCTCATTTTAGACAGTTCGAGACCAGCTCCTATCCCTGTACTCTAATGACCTCAACGAACAGAGACAAAGGGCTGACCTCACCTGAATGAGAAAATCCTCTATGAAAAATAAGTCCCTAGGTGGGACAGGGAAACCTCAGAAGTGTACACAATGCTCATTCTCTTTGCAATCCTTCTGTAGATTCTCAAATTTGGCATTTCTGATCATTAAAATGTTTTTTTGTATGTACTAATTCCATTTGAGAAGTCGGAAAGTTGTTTCTGAAACATAAAATGGGATTCCGAATGCACAGGGATTCTGTATCTGGAGGTGGCATGTTGTATTCATAAGTTCCAAATACTGAATAGGTATCTTATATATCAATGTTTTTTAAATGAAATCCAGATGCAAAACTTTGCTTTTGACAGACACTTCAAAGGTGGTGTTAATGCAATGGCAAAAAAGAGACCTTTCTTTTTGCATTGTAAAAGAAAGTCTGCAGAAGAATGTGCAGAGGTACAGGTGACCACTCTAATAAAAATAGTAAGCTTTTCTTTATAAATGCAGTCCAGTTTCCTTCCAAAGTTTGCTTTCCTAAAAGAGCAATCGCAGACATTAAGGTCTCCTGACTCCAGCACGCCACAATACCTGTGATGATCTCTAATTGTTGTGAGTTGTAATTTGAAACCTTCCTCATTACAATTCAACAAATTGGTTGGATTTAGCATTAGTTAATTGGTTAGTTCATTGGTCAGTTCCTAAAATTCTATACTGTTCACAAAAATTCTGGTCACAAATTGGCTGTCTGTGGTATCTCTGGGAAGTCTCTCTCTCTCTCCGACTTGCTTCCTCATCTATCCTGGTGCAGTGGCATCTGGGACCTCGTCTTTGTATCCTGTTCTGTAGGGGGTTCTTCACAGCAACTTCTGCAACCAAAACCAGTAAGCCTAAGCTTTGGTTGTATTACTGCAATATTGACCAATCCGTACCACTTACTCCAATGTGTTTACCCACTCGTTTGTAGTTGGTGCAATGAACTTGGATACTCCGATAAGTGAGGCCTTGCCTAAAGCTCCTAGCATACATATATATAGATATATATAGATCTATAGATATATAGATATATAGATATAGATGTATATTCACTGCAAATACCAAATGTTACAGGGTGTTATATTTAAGCTCATATTTCACTCGCATAAACAGTTTTTAAGATCCCTGAATACATCAGTCGTGCCAATATAAGATTAGAATTTGGGTTGGATAACCATTTACTGGCGCGTCAATCTTCATTTCTAAAGTCTTTATTATCTTTAGTCCGATCAGAGGAAGGATCTTTAGCAAAGCTGTGTTGGCTTGAAATTTCAGAAGGTGAATACTCGAAGAATTGGCAGCTGTATGTAAATGAATGTCTATGTAACTTTGAATGTTCAAAATTAGAAGATGAAATGAGGAGTAAAATTGTTTTTAAGAAAGAAATTAATCAAACGGCTGCATTACTAACGACTATAGCGGATAAGGAGGACTTAAGAAAAAAAAATCATTTTTGGTCAATAGCTAATTCTTTTGGTAGGTTGTCGCCCCAACCCTATCTGTCATATCATCTAAGACCCTTGATTAAGAATAAATGTATGCACTTAAGTTTGGGAAGATATCCGACAAAAGATGGAACTCAAAAATGGGAGAATAAATGGTCTTCAAGTATCTGCAGGCTTTGTGGGCTGAGTGAGGAAACCCTAATGCATATCGTAACTCTATGCTCAGCCTTGGCAGATGCTCGGAAGTTTATCCTTAAACCGATTTTTAATGAACTGGGAGTTAGAACATGTAGGAATGCAATTATTACCTGTTTGAGTGGGGTTGATATTAAACGTATTCATCTTTTTGTTAAGTTCATCATTGTTGCGGAAAACGAATTCAAAAAAGTAGATGGTCTAAGTAAATGAATTCCGTGGTAAAATATTTTAGATAAATAACTGGTTTGGTAATAAGGCTCTTAAAATAGTTAAATCTATTCTAAAAGGGAGATTGCTTTTGATATTGCATAATACAGTATTGAATATTGCCCCATAACAGTGGATGCTATTTTTTAACATTGCCTGTGTCATTTCAATTTTCTTGTTTGAGTTTTAAGTAATGTTTATGGTACTCAAATTCTATTGTAAGGATGTTATTTTAGACTGCAGAATGCAATTTGCTCTCGATTCAATGATTAAGAGCTGTTCGAAGAACAATGTTATATGAGCTCAGGGTATGAGTAGCACAATTTAATTTAAGGAGTTTGTTGATAAGTGTTGAAGAAATTGCATTTTGTCCTTTTGGGGAGAATAGTTAAATGGCCAACTACTGAAATTATGGAAGGTGTTGCTATATGCACATTGCACTTTATTACTGCTTGTGAATGGATAATAGCTAAGCATTTGTAATCATAATATTTGCTGCTAACACATGTAATTTTAGTTAGATGCTGCTAAAATAGTATTTGCTGCTAGCATAAGGCACCTTTGTAAGTATAATGCATTTTAATTATTTTCATGTAATGCTTTTAATATTTTGTCAAAAAGTCATTTATCAAATCATATTTGGTGGATCATTCCAAGGATGATAATAGCTTTGTGTATACTCATTTGTTATTCTCGTTTGTAATGATTTTAATTAATCAACAAATAAATTCTTCTACCTACCTACCACTCACACAAAACCGTAGAAATGCAGCTGTTATACTTACCTGAGCTAAGAATACCTTACACCACCGAAATGCACTGCTTATGACCTCACATATTACATCACTCATGACAGGTCAGTGATATTACTAATGGCAGCACTGATGACATCTCAAATATATATCTCTCTTCTCCACCCACACCCAGATCACTACTGACAGCAAGCAGTCTTGATTAGGCCTGGGAGACATTTATATTATGAGGGCTAATCTCAAATAATTGTGATCATTTTTTATTACCCTTATGCTGCATAAAAGCACACCATTGGCAGCAATGCACACAGAAACAAAGAGAATGACAAGCTGTTTGTGGCACCCCTGGTTTTTGAAAATGTATGTATTTCACACTAAGAGATATTGCTAAATGGCAGTTTTACAATGCACAGATTACATGACATTTCATAGAATTTTAAGAAAAAGTGTGCATCATTATGAAAAAGAACTTTACGTGAATTTCCCACACAGCTATGCACCATTGCTCATTTCCACAATAGTTGAAGGATGGGGAGGGCCTTTTAAAGGTGTATGCACAGTTTGTCAGGCTGATGAACCAGTCTAAAAGCCCATTCCAAGCAATGGGTCAGTCAATTGCCAAAATACATGAAGATTTAGAAGCAGCTATAAGAGCATGGTATTTTTGTTTAATTGCATTGACCAGACTTATCCTGTAAATACCACCCCACCCTCCTGAGTGTAGCCTTTTCAAGCAGAAAACCCCTGCATCCCAAGAATAGATCTAAGCAGACTGCTTACTCTCAACAAAGCTCTTTACTTCAGACACTGGAGAAATCTGGAGAAAATCTGCTCCATTTCCTGTCAATTGCACTTTTTTTGCCAGCTGACAGCAACTTTTTTAGCAATTCTACCAAGGTTTGATTTCTACTTTCATGATTAACAAAGAACACCCACACCTTTACTCTTAAGTGAATCCTCGACTTTTGAATTGCAACCAGTTTCTTGCTCAATCAAGAGCAATTTTTGGAAAAGGGTTTTCAAAGTTGTGTGGTACAATGAGGTTGCCCAGCCACATTTAACCATACTTTAAAAGATGTACTGGCCTTGGTGGTGAGTTGACCTAGTACTTTCCAACCTTTTATAAACTTTAGTCTACAGAGAGGAGCACAGAAAAGCAGGGATACAAAGTTGTCCTTGTCATATTAGGGTCCCTGGTGTGTCTGCAGCCAGACTCACCTAGAAGAGCGGATACAGAGTATACTCTTTGTTTCTGCTGCATAATCTGTAGATATTAACCAAAAAAGAATTAAGAATTTTGTTTATTGCTCACATGGTTCAAAAATTACTAAAAACCGTGCAACACATGTTGCCACGCAATGGAAGGCAATCTGCAAACTTTGACTAGTCACCTATCTGTAGCTTATTGCTTTATTTGGGTGTTAAACTGGTACTAAAGAGGTGCAACTAATGCAGAGACAGTCTTAACAAGTTTTTAAAAAAAACAAATAATGAAGAATTACGATCACAAAATGTGGCACATAATGCCACAGAATTTGCCTTTTCTTTCTTTACTGAACTCTGACACGATTTGGCCCTCTCCTGCTGCATAATTCCAGTGGCCCTGGCTTTAATGGTCCTAACAGATGATGAGACCTTACTGTATCTCAACCCCATCAAGTGTGACAATGGCAGACATGCTTGATGGACTCTCTTTTTCTTCTGATTTCACTTCTCCATCACCAACAATCCAGGAAAAAAGGGACAGGAAACCAGATACTCTGTCACATCTGACAGAAGTGGTTTTGACATGTAGCAACCATCCAGTATTCTGGCAGCTGTACCCAATAGATCAGAGGCACTCTGAAATGTTTCAGATACAGTGAAGAGAAAACAGGTTAATGGTGCCCATCTGTATACACATAATCAACTACAGAAAACATCTTGTAAGGGATATTTGTTGAATTAAAGAGAAGCATTATATCTACAAGGGAAGACGAGCAAGCAATGGTAATGAAGTAATGTCACAATCCCCCTGTACCAGGGTATGCAGGACACAGGAAGATGCTTGGACTAGAGCTTGATACTTGTTGTCACTTCTTCCTGAAACAATCATCAAAAGGTGCACGATACCTAACACTTGTTTGTTACAACCTCTACCCACTATAGTGATTCTTGAAATATCTCCTCAATGGACTTCATTGTAGACTTGTTCAAGTGATTTTGTGACATTACTGGTGGATTACTTTAATAAGGTGGAGAATTTCACTCAACATAAAATATTGCCTACGGCCGTAGTCCATTCCTTTTCATTTACATGGTGTACCAAAGTTCTTAGTCACAGTGAGAACGTGCCTCTTTTTACATAGATACCCCCCATTATTGTTGACGGATGCTGTTGGGGTTTTGACTCTGGGAACTAGGACAGTTCCTAGTATATGTGATCTAACCCCTATAACATGCTAGAAGTGGCTAATTTTTATTTGGCATATTTAACTTTCATTTAAGGCCATAGCGTATGGTGTCTAAAATGCACCCTTGGCATGGAATGGTGCAATATCTCCTAGGGAATAGAGAACTATGAGGTAACCTGTATTATATTTATCTTGTTACTTATCTTCCTAGCTGCTCAGGCAGTGTGAATGTGATGCATGGAGTCTTGGTGTGATTGTCTTGAGTGGAATCTTTGGGTGCCTGGATGCTTGATTGTGACAGTTGGAGTATGGGCTAAGCAGCAGGCAGACTGCTCCTGGTGGGGCTGCATCACATGATCTCAAAAACTTGTAACTTAACCTAATGAATCTACTTGAAGTACATCATGGCTACTTTGACTTAATTACTACAGATTTTTGGCGACAAGGATGGGATACTGAAGAAGGTTGTGTTGCATTCAGTGGCCACAGCTTTGTCAAGCAGCGTCTTGCTGTTACTTGGTGGTCCATATAGCAGCAGTCCTTTCCAAAGGGGAGGATTCCTGTAAACAGCTGACAATACGTGATAGGATAAACAACAGCTTTCTCAACTAGTTGTTTGGCTTCACCAAGGCCGATAATATCATCCCACCTGACGTTGGGAATCTGGAGTTAAATGTCCCTACTTATAACCGTTGCAAGTTGCAAGTTCTCGCATCTCACTGCTCATTCCAATGAAAGCCGTCAGTGGTTTGGTCAACCGTTCAGATGGATTTGGATTACTGTTGAGGCTGTTTATGGCGGTCAAATTTGAGACTCCTTGAATGCATCTTAAATTAGCCCTCGGAAATCAATCACTTGACCCCTTCGAGGATGAGTATTGCCGTCTCCTCCACCACTTTGTCATTTTCCTGTTTTGTGTGGAGGTAAATAACGTAAACAGAGCAATGGGAAACATTGGACTTGTACCCATTTCTATAGCTTGTGTTGTCCTAGTGCTTAAGTAACCTTGTGCTGCACGTTGTTTATGTGCTGGTTAAGAACTAAGATGGGAAGGGCTTTCAGTCACATTAACACAGTTTTTACAGTCAATGGGTATGAGTTCCATTCAACCCAGTTTTAACAGTTTAGGGGTTTTAGTCCTATTTAACACAGTTTACACAGTGAATGGGTTTTAGTCCCATTCAACACATACAATCATCTCCCTTACAGGAGGGTAGTTTTGTGGGGTCCATCCCTTTACACTGTTTTACCTCTTCATAGGGGTGTCCGATGGGTACAAGTCCCATGTTTTCCATGTGCATTGTTTGCTCATGCTACTAACCTCTACATAGGGGTTCTAATGGATACCAGTCCCATGTTTTCCATTGCTCTGTTTACGTTACTAACCTCCACATAGGGGTTCTACTGGGTGCTAGTCTCATGTATGATATTGTTCTGTGCTCGCTTCTAACCTCCACAAAGGGGCTTCTAATGGGTATAGTCCCATGTGTACCACTATTTTGTTCACTACTAAACTTTAATTATGGTTTCAAGTTTATGGTGAACTCTCCTTGTGGTACGTGTATATATATATATATTTTATTTTTTGTATGTTTTTATCTTTGTGCCACACTCGTGGCTGTCTGCCCCCAGGTCATGTTGGCTGTATGGGCAGCAGTCAACCTTCTTTTCTTTTTCTCCTAACTTAAATATGTGACTTAAAAAAAATGTGACACTCAGATGTCTGGCCTGGATTAGAGTTTGTCAGAGAGATTACACAGTTGCAAAGGTAAGACTCATTTAGAGTTGGCAAGAAGTGAAGTATGCCAGCAATGGAGACTACTCTGTCTCTGCCTCGGACATACATCTCCATTTTCACAAAGGGCGAGGGACAATCAGATGATTGGCCATTTGGCTGCCCAACCGATTTAGGGTGGGAGGTTAAATGGCCAGTTTTTGCTGTCCACAATCAGCAGGTAAAACCTGGCAGTAAGGGGCAATGAAAATGGTTTATGAACACCGCGCCACTGGAGAAATCTCCCATTGTGAGGGAGCCATTGGTTTTTTTTGTTACAAAAATAAAATCTAGCTTTGGGATTTTGCTTTTGAATATAAAAAAAATATTGAATGTTTGCTAAATGGCTAGGACATGTTGACACAGCTGTCCATCCAAGTTTTAGTGCATTGACCTGCACCTCGGAGACGGTTCATGCTGGCAATGGAAGAGTTGAGGTTCCGTGACAATTGTAAGTGATGTTTTCGACTCGCACGAATATGGTCGAGTCTGGTATCTAAGAACCGCAAATGACGAGTTTAGTAAGTATGCGCAGTTTCGCTGTGCTAACTTAAACCGTTCGTTTGATATGTGGGTTTTTCATCTGTACCCACGGGTTCCATCTTAGATACGGCATCCATTTTGTCTCTTGCCCTCAAGTAGCCAGCGAACGGACACTGTCCGCTTCGTTACCCTGGGACTTTCAAGATATTTGTGGAAGACACATGTTCTTTGTAAATATCTTTTACGATGAGGGGGATGATACTGTAAGGCAGATGGCCCCGCTTGAGGCGCTTCTGCCGTGCCGGTTTATTGTCTCAGCCGTGCATCTCATTAGGCACGTCCCTTTGATGCCTGTATCTCGTGTTTCCCGATACCTCCCCTTTTACACCCTTTTCGATCTCCCACTGTCTCCATCTTCCTCTGCACCTGTCTTTGTCCCTATTTCGATCTGTTTTACTGCCGATTGGAATTCACTAATGTTGGGAAGATGGGTTTTTACAGTTGGGAACCGCCAAATGTTTCCGCACTTATGTTCCGGACCTTATGTGTACCAAAGTGACCAAAGCGACCCCTCTGGGGGATAATTATGGGAACCAGGTTGTAAACTTTTGTGTACCATGTTGTCCTATGAGTAAATTCTGTATAAAAGGAGCGCTCCACAGAACCAATTTGAAGCAGTCTCCCCAAGTTGCACGTGTTGTACTTGTTGTGACTTCTGTGTTCCCTGCAGTAAATAAACCTTGAATCTTTGACGCCGAAGGAAGTGTCCCGTGTCTCTGTAGTTTGTGCGCCGAAACAGGTATCCCATGAAGGTTATAGGTGTTGTTCCCTGGCACCGCTGGTACTGTTAAAAAGTCCAGTCCTTCAGTTGGCGCCCAACGTGGGGCGACTTCAGCGGTACCGGTCCAAAGCCTGATGATCGTGAGGAACTTCGTGTGAAATCTCCGAGGGAAGGTGCACCCCGCTTCATCGATCCTGTTGTCGAAATAAGTGGCCCGAAGTTTTTCCCTGCGAAGATTCCCGCCTCCTGACGGCTGCGACGGACCGATGCCCTGACTGTCGACCTGTCTTCGACGCCCGGCGTAGACCTTATGTATAAGCGAGACGATAGACGGGCCTTCCTGGTGACGCCATTGAAGTTCTGAGTTAAGTATTTGTGGGTCGCTCCCAGTCCTTAGTGGTTGTTCTAGCTTTTGAAAGCTTTGTTGTTAGCCTTTAAGGCTTTGTGGTAATAGCTCACTGAGCTTTGTAATAGCCTCCTCAGGCTTTGTGGTTATCTCTCCGAGCTTTGTGATAGCCTTAAGGCTTTGTTGTATTGCATGGTTCCATTGCATTTGTGGTTCTTAGTATTGGTCCTTAGTATTATTTGACAGTTGCAATTGCCAAAAACCGAGGGTTTTGACTTACACGAGGTTTTATTGCTTCGGTAATCCTTGAAGTTTGATACTAGGTTAGTGTGCACGATGCCTAGCCATAGTGATTTGTTTCGTATTTTCAAATGTTGCGCAATGGATTCCCGGTTGGAGGACTCGTGTCCGATACCTCCAGTTGGAACTCCGATACATGATCTTTATAGTCGACATGGGGTGGGACCTATAATATATAATGATTACTGGGTCCGCTATACAAAGAAAGACGGTGATCTTAGATGGCCACAACATGGAACTTTTGAACTTTCGATTTTAGATAATCTTGAGGCTAAATTATTTTTAAAGAAAGCTAGGCCAGCTATGTTTGATTCCTTTCGGATATGGCGTAAAGAGGCCAAGCAGAAAGAAATCAAACAACTTAAAAAGGATCAAAAACAAGAGTTCGTTCCTGTAATGCAAGCTATAAAAGAATGTAGACAAGACAAAGAAGAAAAAGACATGGAAATCGCTACTAGATTGCATCACATGAAAATAGATAAATGTTACCCAGTTTTACCGAATAATCTAGAAAAGAAAAAAGAAGATTTGAAGGAGGATTCCTTGCTGTCATACTTGATGAAATCACCACCTCCTTATGTACAGGGTGCTACTGCTCCTGTAGTTGCTCCTGTAGTACCTCCTGTTGTACCTCTTGTTGCTCCAGCGGCTGCGAGCCAGCCCGCTGTTAACCCTACGTTTGTTTCACCACCTGTTCTAGTTCCTACTGCTCCTGTACCTGTACCTTCGCAGACTGTTGTTTCTGCTACTCCAACTATCTTGTCCGTTCCTACTATGCCTTCTTTCACCTCCAGTGTTGTTGCCCCTGTTTTTCTTTCTCCTTCTGTTCGTAAGCGTGTTCCTAACTCTGTTGCTACTCTTTATTCACCTCTTTCTGGTCCGTTATTTTCGTCTGATTCATCTGAAACTCCTCAGAGACGGAGTCAGATCCCTAGTGGTAGGGAGAAAGAGACGTTAGTAACAATGGCACATAGGTGGATAAAACATCCTGCTAACTACACTCCACGTGTAGTCTTTGATACGTTTTCCCAGTTTAATGAGCCTACGCAGAGATTCGTATTTGAGGAGATGTGTAACTTTTTGAGAGAAGAATGGTATAATGATGATGTAGATAATGTACCGTCCGACATAATTGAACTTCAGAGTCACTTTTCGAACGGTATGATTATAGGAGACGATGTACGACGTGCCGTGGAACGCTTATTAGCATTCAGATCCACAGCACATTCTCGGATATCATTAGATGATACCACTGAGAACTGGAAAGCGGTTCCTGGTCAGTATCCTATGAGAGAGGTTCCGCCACTGTGGGTGCCTGGTGATCCTAATGCAAACCCTGTGGTGCTACCGCATTTTCGAAGGGTGTGGATACATCTTCCATGGAAACGATCAGAAGTTTTGCAAGTGAAGCAATCCTTACCTGATCCGCGTAAAAATCCGGCTGGTTATTATAAGGAGTTATCACAACTGGTGGAAGCTACTATTATGAATATTGCCGACATCGACATGTTGTTTGGCAATGTGGTACCGCAACCAGTTTGGGCTAAAATTCGTCAAGCCAATCATGCCGTTGAATTAGGGGGTGATTGGGCTGCACTGCTAGCAGCTGATGCATTACAAGTTGGTGGGGCCAAGCCTGAACAGCTGATTTTGGACTTGCCTCAGAAAATCATTACGCTCATGAAAACTCTCATGCCAGCGATGAAGGTGAATTGGGATAAGTTATCAGCTTGTAAGCAAAAGAAAGACGAGAGTGTCTCAGATTTCTTTACAAGGTTTGAGGAAGCGTTTGTCGACCACAGCGGCCAGGACATGGGCGCTGAGGGAGGCCAGCGGTTATTCGTTGACAAATTCGTGTCGAATTTGTTGCCTGAACTAAGCAACAAATTAAAGAATTCAGAAAGTGCGTGGGCAGTTTCAACCCCTGCGCAAATACTAGCAACGGCTCAGTATTATGAGAATAGGGAAAAGGAAGAAAGTGATCGTGTAGAAAAGAAAACTAAGGAGCTCAAAACGAAGGTTTTGTTGCAGCAAGCATACCCTCCACGATCAAACCAAAATGATTCGCAACAGCAGTATCGACCACGAGCACAGCCCGATAGGACACAGCCGCGCTCTGACAACTTTGATTATAGATCTTCACTTGGGTATAATCAGTGCGCATATTGTAGGAAAGAGGGACACCTAAAATATGATTGTCTTGCCTTACGGGACCGTCTGAATGGTGTGTCAACACGTGGAAACCGTGGTGGTGGTGCTCAACAGGCACCTCGTGGTAGAGGTCGTGGTTCATTCCACAATCAGAGTGATCGTTATCAAAATCAATCAGACGCAAATAATTGTTTTGACCAGCGAAATGCGGGGTCAGTTCGATCTGCACAGTATAATGTTGATGATTATTATGCAGACCATGAGACTGTTGTAAATGACCATTACTAGGACAGCCAATGACAAAGAGAGGGAGTAGTGTCAGTTCCGGTCGATCAGAGTGGGCCTTACGTTGCAGTGGCTACATCAGGTGTAGTTGAGCCTTTTCTGTTAGACACTGGTGCGACGAAAAGTTCCATCATGCATTCAAAACTCCCTGGCGCACCTTTGTCTGGCTTAACAAATGTTTCCGTCGGATTCTCTGGCGCCCCTGTTAGTAACCCAGTCTCTAACCCTTTGCCTCTTATGATTGGACCTCGTGAGCTAACCGCTCCACTGATTCTCTCTACAGGTTGTGGTGAAAATCTTTTGGGCCTGGATTTGTTGAAACGATTATATGCAACATTGTATTGTTCCCCCGAAGGAGTGGAACTTACATTGGGACGGAGAGTGATCTCTCCCATGTATTTATCGGTTGATAAATTCCCACCGGAATTGAGTTCCCTCCCTGCGTCTTTATGGGCCACAGGTCCCAATGACGTGGGCCTGTTAGACATTCCACCCTATGTGATTCAATTGAAACCAAATGCGCGATTACCGCGTTTACCTCAATATCGTATTTCTCTTGAGGGCGAACGAGCGCTGTTAGCAATTGTTTATGATCTCATTGGAAAGGGTGTTGTTGAAGAAACTCGTGGAAATGTATGTAATAGCCCTGTATTGCCAATTCTGAAACGAACTGACCCAACTAAACCTCCTGTGTACCGTTTCGTTATAGATTTGAGAGAGGTAAATAAAATAGTGGTTCCACAATTTCCCGTGGTCCCTGACATTACGGCTTTATTAACAATGATTCCGGCATCTGCCTCCTGGTTCACAGTGATCGATCTAAAGAATGCTTTCTTTAGCATCCCAATTGCAGAGGAAAGCAGAGATCTATTCGGATTTTCATTAGGAGGTCGCAGTTTTAGGCTAAAACGCGCTCCACAGGGCTACTGTGAGAGTCCGTCAATCTATAGCCAAGCACTTAAAGGACAGCTTGATGCCTTTGTATTACCTAAAGGTGCAGCTTTGATTCAATACGTAGACGATCTTTTAGTGGCAGCTGATACAGAAGCTATTTGCAAAACGGCTACAGTATCATTATTGCACTATCTACATGACTTACACCACAAGGTATCGCCTTCAAAGCTACAGTATTGTTGTCAAGAAGTTACCTATCTAGGTCACTTATTGTCAAAAGAAGGGAGAAGGTTGACCCCAGAGAGAATTGCAGCGATTTCCCGAATGACTGTGCCAAAAACCCAAAGAGATGTTCGCGCCTTTTTAGGTATTACGTCCTACTGCAGACAATGGATTCCAAATTTGTCATTGTTGGCGAAACCATTGATAGCCCTTACATGCAAAGATGTTTCATCCCCAGTACCTTGGTCTGAAGAATGTCAGAAAAGTTTTTCTGAATTGCGTAATGCGTTGTGTTCGGCTCCTGTGTTGGGCACCCCTGACTACAGTAAGCCGTTTACACTATACGTTCACGAGAGGGATGGTTGCGCGTTGAGTGTTTTGACACAACCTTTTGGTGGTAAGCAACGCCCATGTGCCTATTTTTCTTCGACTTTAGACCCAGTAGCAAGAGCCTTGCCAAGTTGCTTAAGGGCAACAGCGGCAGCTGCGGCGTCCATTCGACAGTCCGCAGGTCTAGTCATGGATAATATGCTCACGGTAATGGTTCCGCATGCAGTCGACACTCTATTGAACCGAACGAAAACTCAACATCTGACAAGTGCAAGATTGTCTGGTTATGAGTTGACGTTGCTGGCCAGTCATATACGGATAAGACGATGTAATGTGTTGAATCCAGCAACATTGCTGCCGATCGACACAGAATCAAGTGATGAAGCAGTACATGACTGCTATCTCAGAACTGAAGAGGAAACCAAGGGTCGTATTGACCTAAGAGATACTCCATTGACAGATCCCGATGGTACTTTATATGTGGATGGTTCTTGTTTCAAGTTGCCGAACGGTGATGTGACAACTGCGTATGCTGTAGTTACATTGAGAACGATTGTGGAAAACGCAAGGTTAAGTCAGAATTCGGCTCAGGCTGCTGAGTTAATTGCTTTGACGAGAGCGTGTGTGTTGTCTAAAGATAAACGGGTGAATGTGTTTACAGATAGCCAGTATGCGTTTGGTGTGGCACATAGTTTTGGACGACTGTGGAGAGAGAGAGGATTCCTTACGTCACATGGTACGAAGATTCAACATGGCCAGCTTGTAAATGATCTTTTGGATGCACTTACGTTGCCTAAGCAAGTGGCGATTGTTAAATGTAGTGCGCATCGTAAGGTGACGGATGATGTTGGTCGTGGTAATGCGTTTGCAGATGAGACTGCTAAGGAGACTGCCCGGAACCTTAGCACTCGAATGTATGTGACGAGTTCGGTAAGGTGGCCTGCAGAATCAAGTATGTGTGAAAACACTATCGAGAGTGTGAAAGCAATTCAGAATAAGGCCACCAAGACTGAAAAGGCGAAGTGGAAAGAAAGTACGGGAAAGTTGGATGCGAATGGTTGTTGGATTGACTTATCGGAACAGAAAAGATGGATGTTGCCTGATGCGTATGTGCTGGCTGTTGTGACTATGGCACATGGGTTAGCACATATTAGCGCGAAAGGTATCTGTAAATTGCTGTTTCCTGTGTGGAAGAATGATGGTATTACGAAATGTGCTGAACGCTTGGTTAAGAATTGTATGGTATGTATGTTGTACAATCCTGGTAAGGGAACCCCAACTCCTCCTGGTAGTTTTGCTCCCCCTTCATGTCCCTTTGAGGTGATCCAATTGGACTTCATCCATATGGAGCGATGCAATAACTTGAAATACGTTTTAGTTGTTGTTTGCGCATTCTCCCGATGGATTGAGGCCTATCCTCTCAAAGACAATACTGCTTTATCCACTGCGAAAATCCTACTGAAGGAATACTTTCCTCGGTATGGAATGCCTAGAATTGTGTGGTCAGACAACGGAAGTGAGTTTGTGGGGAGTGTGATGAAGAGTGTGTGCAAGGGCCTTGGAATTAATCAGAAATTCCATAGTGCCAATCATCCTCAGTCAGCTGGTTTGGTTGAAGGGTACAATGGCACCCTTAAACTAAAACTAGCAAAGATTCAGGCTACGACAGGTCTTTCATGGCCTGACGCTTTACCCTTAGCATTGCTGTCAACAAGGGCAACTGTACACTCCCGAGTAGGGCTCAGTCCCTATGAAATAGTGTTCGGTCGCCCTGCCAATGTTTGGGGGGTCCCTAGACCGGGTGCCTTTTGTGATCTTGAGTATCCAATGTTGATCGATTATCTTTATGACTTGACTGCTAAACTGAGGTTAATTCACCAACAGGTTCACGAAGCATTGCCGACGCAGACGGAGGGTCCAGGCCACCCGCTCCAGCCCGGAGATTGGGTGGTAACACGAAACTTTTCGCGCAAGAACAATTTGGATCCCAGGTTCACTGGACCCTATCAGGTCCTCCTTGCCACGAGAACTGCAGTTCGTCTCGAGGGGCGGAAGAATTGGGTGCATGCCACCCATACCAAGAAAGTCCCCATCCCGTTGCCAGCAGACTCGTGGGTGAGGAAAGGCAGTGCATCAACTGAAACCGAAGGATTGCCGGCGTTTGTACCTTTCAGCGACGCACAACCTGTCGGAGAATCCTCAGTGCAGCAAAAAGGCATTGTTGAACACTTGTCATCAGAAGACTCAAAACCAGAACATTCAGCTGATCAACAGGGCGTTGTCCCTTCGACAGATCTTTTGTTTAACGAACAGACACGTCCTGGGAAAACCCGATACTTTTTGCGATCCAGCACTAAAGACTAATAAAAAACCGTTCTGTCCCTTGACAAGTGCATTATCCCGTTTTCCATGATCAGTTTGAACATTCATACTATTGTAATTATTTTGTACATATTCATTGAGCTTCGTTCCTTACACTTTTTGTTTCCACAGCTGAGAGACATTGTTTTCATATATATACATATATATGTGAAATGAAGGCCGTAGGGCCGCGCGTGTACTTCCTCCTGGTTAGTAGGTCTTGACGCTAGGTTAAAGACCGTCGGTTCCTGGGAACTCCTAGGAATTGACTATTGCTACACAGAACGAAGTGCGTCAAGAAACGTTGCGGACGGTCATAGGGAATGGCATTTTCAAAGCTGATGGACTTGGAAAGAGCTCAAGCACAAAGATTCAAGCTGCAGCAACTCAGTCGTACCAAATGTTTTGTGTTCCAAATATTTGTACTGTTTGTGACTGTTTCTGCGTTATTGGCGGGTGGAGTATATTACACGATGTCTTACTTCTTGCCTTCTACCATACCTACTCCTACCCCTGACCTTAAACTCACCTCCACTGTTTCTCCTCATTCTTTTCACATTTTACCTGAACACGAGCAGGCTAGACGTGCAGAATTCCGCAACAATTCCTTTATTCAGCTCCTTCATCAGCATCAGTTAGTGGTTAACACTACTAATTGTTGGGTGTGTGGGTTGATGCCGCATACTACGGATAAGGGAATTCCATATCTGGTGTTACCGTATAGCTCCCAAGGGTCTGCTCGAGCATTTCAAACAATGTTTCAAAGCGCACTGGGTTTCCACCCCATTCGAGAACCACGTTCCCCCTACTCTGGTCCTACCTCGTACCAAAAATCTTTGTCTATAGCAATAGAGGATTTAGATAGCGATATCTATGATCCCTCGCTTATCCCTGAAGAAGAGGTACAAGCCTATAGGGTCCTAAGTAGAGGCGAATATAGTGTGTTCACTGGTGAAAAACAGCTTAAAAGCTCGCCTCCGATATGGGTCGTACCCCACATTGGTAATTTTTGTTTAATAGGTCACGGCCGTAGATCGAAAGCCCGACTTGGAGAGAGTGCTTGCACTGAAAATTATATTTTGCCAATGGTCTCGTCCCCTGTGTTTTTGGCTGCCAAGGGTACATACTTTATTTGTCATGATCGTGCGTATGCATGGTTGCCCTCTGACTTCATGGGCTCATGTTTTATCGCAAACTTGTTGCCTCCGACGTTTACTGTAGATGCAGATTATCACAAAACTAGAGTTGTGAGAGGCGTAATTAGCGAAGAGGATACTGCCGGTCAAGAGGCAGGAGACTTTTTCAAGGGTTTCCTCCCATTTTGGGGACCTATGGTTAATAGTAGGAACCTGAGACAGTTGACTCGAGTGGTAGAATCGACAGCTAATATTACTGCCAGTGCCCTTGGTAATATCACCACAGAACTTCAGGCGGATAGACTTATGACGTTACAAAACCGTATGGTTTTAGACGTGATCTTAGCAGATCCAGGTGGGGTATGTAAGGTGATCCATTCGAGCTGCTGTATTTTCATTCCTGATAACGCTCCGACTATCTATCAAGCCATCTCGAAGTTGCATAAGATCTCCGAATCCATACACGTGGATGTAGGGGATTGGACGCTACTTGGATGGTTTTGGGGCCTGATGTCGACTTGGGGTTGGAAGATTCTGATGATCATTGGAGTCGTTGTAGCGTTCCTGTTCACGTGTTGCCTTTGCGTGCAGTGCGGTCCTGCCTTATGTGGCCTTTGTGCTACAACGTGTATGAGACAGCCACCTGTTACCAAAGGGTCTCGGTTGGACAGAGCTATGCTACAGCAACATCTCGAGGGTCTGATGAATATCGAATATGATTCCGACTAGTGCTTGCCTACATGAGGGCAAAAGGAGCGTCTGAGGTTCCGTGACAATTGTAAGTGATGTTTTCGACTCGCACGAATATGGTCGAGTCTGGTATCTAAGAACCGCAAATGACGAGTTTAGTAAGTATGCGCAGTTTCGCTGTGCTAACTTAAACCGTTCGTTTGATATGTGGGTTTTTCATCTGTACCCACGGGTTCCATCTTAGATACGGCATCCATTTTGTCTCTTGCCCTCAAGTAGCCAGCGAACGGACACTGTCCGCTTCGTTACCCTGGGACTTTCAAGATATTTGTGGAAGACACATGTTCTTTGTAAATATCTTTTACGATGAGGGGGATGATACTGTAAGGCAGATGGCCCCGCTTGAGGCGCTTCTGCCGTGCCGGTTTATTGTCTCAGCCGTGCATCTCATTAGGCACGTCCCTTTGATGCCTGTATCTCGTGTTTCCCGATACCTCCCCTTTTACACCCTTTTCGATCTCCCACTGTCTCCATCTTCCTCTGCACCTGTCTTTGTCCCTATTTCGATCTGTTTTACTGCCGATTGGAATTCACTAATGTTGGGAAGATGGGTTTTTACAGTTGGGAACCGCCAAATGTTTCCGCACTTATGTTCCGGACCTTATGTGTACCAAAGTGACCAAAGCGACCCCTCTGGGGGATAATTATGGGAACCAGGTTGTAAACTTTTGTGTACCATGTTGTCCTATGAGTAAATTCTGTATAAAAGGAGCGCTCCACAGAACCAATTTGAAGCAGTCTCCCCAAGTTGCACGTGTTGTACTTGTTGTGACTTCTGTGTTCCCTGCAGTAAATAAACCTTGAATCTTTGACGCCGAAGGAAGTGTCCCGTGTCTCTGTAGTTTGTGCGCCGAAACAGGTATCCCATGAA
The DNA here is from genome assembly GCF_964261635.1 of Lissotriton helveticus. NCBI lineage: Eukaryota > Metazoa > Chordata > Amphibia > Caudata > Salamandridae > Lissotriton > Lissotriton helveticus. Next base: position 1,176,133,762 of record NC_136072.1, on the reverse strand, counting down.
GGTTATAGGTGTTGTTCCCTGGCACCGCTGGTACTGTTAAAAAGTCCAGTCCTTCAGAGTTGTCCACTCGGCTAGTGGACATCTCAAAAGTTTGTGGACAGGTAGTTCCTCAGAGTAACAGAGTCATTTACCCCATCACCCGGACAGAGTAAATCCAATCTTCAAAGCTCTAAATCAGGAACATAGTACTAGGTTAAATCCTGAGACCAGATAAACCTGGTTAGTCTAGCAGGCCCGCACTCCATCATAATCAACCTAAGTCATGCTTACATCCTGGTCTACCATGACCATTGACTATCATTGTGCTTTGCTCCCCGACTATGGAGCCTGTCTGTAGAACATATTAGGAAAAAGGTAATTAAGTTAAAAACCATTATCAAAATAATTTTCAGATGAAATATTAGTGTAACTTAATTGTATTTATTAGCATTATTAACTTAGGGCCTCATGTATGGCATTTTGGCATATGGCAGCGCTGCAAGGCACCTCCCATTCCCTGGGATGAACGTACAGCAAGCAGCGCTGATCTTCTCGCAGAACCCTCCCTCAATTTGAAGTCATTAAGTCCAGCACATACTGATGCTGCATTACCATGAGGTGGATGGCTCTCATTTCTTCCTTGATCTAATTGCGGCCAAGCTCAGTGCTGTTCATATTTGTGAGCATTTCCCACCTGGTTGTCTGGAACCAGAGGGCATTAGCTTTTTTTCTCTGGGGTGTTGAAGGGTATCAACCTCCATGTCCCCAGCTGTGCCTTTGTGAAGTCTAAACTCTTCTGGTACAAGTCTGTTAGCTCCTCTCCAGGAGTTACCATGGTCTAAGTGTGCAGCATCACCAGTGAGCCAAACCTTTCCATCCTGGAACCAACTGAGTATAGGCATGCATTTCACACTGCCAATGAAAATTCATGGGCATGGAGGTGCCCCATTGCATATCTGGAATGTGCAAGATCACGCAGCAGTTAGCCTTTAGTCCATCAGTAGCATTCCCTCTCCTCTGAAACATAAGGAATACAGGGTAAGTTGCCATACAATCAGGAGTTGACCTTTTCTATCTAACCATATGTATTCACCCACCTCAGTGTCTCAGATTTCCTGACATAGGTGAGCTATGTTTTCATTGAACCCTCCCCCATATGATCATTCCCCTATCTAGCCCTTAGCCAGACGGCCCTACACAGGAATTCCATATCAAGAGACCACTTGTTGTTAAAAATGACCACCCCAGACACACTAAGAGCTACCTTTGGTCCACATGTTAATACTGGAGCGGACGTATTTGTGCACTGGTTTGGGGATTTAGCTTCCTCCAAAAATCTCTTCTCTGGGATGTCTCAGGGCCAGACAGTATCCTCCCCTGTGGTACCTTTTCTATGCATCCTGTCCGGCTCAGCTTGGATATCATTGGGTTCAGTGACTATGTATAACGTTGTTGGATTGATGTCGTATTGGGTCAGGTTTACACCTACCCTGCAAGGTTATAACATGTTGGGCTGGATCTTGGCCCTTATCATGCAGAAGTAAAGGTGAAGCCCTTGGCTTTTTCGGGGGCAACCTCTTGGGACAGGTAAAGCCTATCTGCACCTACCATATGCAGGATCAGTGAACAGACATAACATGACCTGGCTAGTGTTTAGAAGCTGACTGAGGTCATATTTTGTTACCAGGTATTATGTAAAAGGGTGCTGTGTAATGCGTGAGGGATGCTAGTGTTTGGTTTAGTGCAATTGTAAGTGATATACGAGAGGTCTCTACGCAGGTGCTTTATTTCCCCATTAGCGACTCTCATTTGACTCAGCAGTTCCTCAATGATAAGTATGTGTGGGGTTACCCTTGGTAGACGGAGGGTACATATGCACAGAAATATACAATACTTTTGTCATGATATTGCAGTTTGAGGTGTGATTTCCTTTGGAGCCACCTATGTTCTTCTGGTGGCTGTGTTTCTTCTGACCAATTGGAAAATGCTTGTAGTATTTAGTTCAGGAGGGTCATCACCATGAAAGGGCTCAATTACACAAAGGAACAGTGCACTCACTTGGGTGTTAAGCAGGCTCTGTATTTTTCCTCCTTCCATTGGTGCAAGTTTGAAAAATGTTCTTTTTCTCTTAAGTTGATGACATGTCGCATTAGTGTGCATTTGTTGTCTTCTCTGTTAGATGGTTTTGAAAGAGCTTTGTTGGTTTCTAACTCAGATGGCATCACACATGCTCCATAATGAACGGTTTTTAGACTCCCTGTATATTTACTCTGGTGTTGTGAACTCTATACTCCACTAGTAGTGACTTAGTGAGGCACCGGAAGGTGACCCCTGTGGGGTGTGTTTTAGTAAGTTTGGGGGCACCGGTGATTATTAGTTAACTGGACGGATTACAACTTTTTATAACGCGTTGAGACTCCTTCCAATCCTAATTGAATGCCTAAATTGGTGCTAAATATGTTTCAGGGGTGGTCTCATGAGCATAAAGAAGGATGGAATTATGGCTTAGTCGGAATGCTATGGCTTTGCTATTATTTTTTTCCAAGGAACTTTGCTTGGTGGCTTAGAGTCTGGCTGCTGTGCTGCCCCTTCCAGTAGTTATTTTCTCGTATGGAGGCTACATCTTTTGAAACTACCATCTGTTGTATTTGTTATGCCCTGCTTGGCTTAGTAACACTATTGGTGAAAGTAATATGTGGGCACGTGGTGTGTAATGTGGCGTGGCCCTCCCTCATGGCCTTCAGGTGCCTGACTTCGGCTGATCAACTCTGCCTTCTGATCTAGAATCTTCTAGTTTTGGACACTTTCTCTTCAATTTGGTGTTTCCCTGAGTCTTACGTAAACTATTGTTTCACTTGTCATGCGGGAAAGATGGTTGGGAGCTGCTCCTTGGCCACCTTTTCTCCCATTTATGCCTCGTGGTTACGAGGTTGGGGCTAATTGCTTTCCCTGAATGGTGGATGCATGGATGGAACACCATTAGTCACCATGTTTGGTATGCATGTAACCGCACCCGATGCTCTACGTCCGTCTGGAGCCGGAGTCGAGGTTTGGGATCCTCCCCTCCCAGGCACCCCATCTCCCTCGGACCACACACCCCTTCGTCTTAGCATGCTAGTGGGCTAGCTGTCCCTAGCTTTTGCCTAGGGTCTCTATGGTCGTGCATTGTCTAATGACCTGGTGCAGGTTTTGTCGCTTTTTATCAGAAAGGTGTGGCCTGGTGACCAGACCTTGAAAACAAACAAAAGGCAGTTAACAAAGCAAAAGAAGGATAGCAACGCTAGTATTTGCCTTGTAACATCAAAAAGCATACTGAAAACCCAGAACTTTTGACCAAAAAATTGCAAAAGTCTGTTCGGGATTTAAAAACTGGGACTGCCTCAGCAAATCTGAGATGACTAGTGACCCTGGTCAACCCCCCAACTGCAGCCCTGGACATCATGCTGATGCCTTGCAGCTTATTGACTCTTTGTGTGTGCGCTGTGGAACTTTAAGGTTTTACAATACCAGGCCCAAGGGAATCCTGATTCCTGTCATTGAGGATAGCTTCATTTTAGAACTGAAAATGGGCCTCCATCATTTATGTAGAGGCTTTTTTGTTTTTTTTTGGAGGCACTGTCGATACTATGCACCATACAGGGAAAATTGGCCCTGGACATGGTGCCAGAGAATGGGGACTTTTAACTTGGTAATCGGAACGCATCCAGTTTGACTTTGGACACAGGACCTTGGTGGCACCTTTTAAACTGTTCTTGGTCACGCCCCTTGTCAGACTGCCCTGCCAATTGGGTGTGGCCAGCCAACCCCACCCTGGGGGATCAGCAGCACAGTGGAGTCCCTTGACATCACCCCTTGACGATGACCTTGATGCTGGCCCCTGATCGACACAGCTCTCAGAGGCTCTGAATTTTTGGACTCAAGTAACGAAAATGTAACTCCCACTGCTGTATTTTAGTCTTTTTCTTGATCTGGTAGTAGTTTGGGGGAAGAGGGTAGGTATGTGATGGATATTAACCACTGGGTTTCTAGGTTGTTGTTATAATTCCTACCTGTGCTGAGGGTTTATTTTCACTTCCCAGTTTGGCTTTGTGTTTGTTTGAAGGTGCTACATACGCCACACTGTCACTCCTCACTGCAGATACAATGGCCCGGTCTCTGTTGCATTGGTTCGTCATCTGTGGCTGCTACTGCAACTCACTCACCCAATTGCTGTGGCTGTTGTGTGGCAACTGGCTGACCTCTCTGTGACTAGTTGTGTGGCACATTCTCATTCCCCTTTGCTTGGTGCTGGGAAGGGATATTCATAGTGTTTTGTGGTGGCTCATTGATATGCCTTTAACTGGCATATCTCTACCTGGTGACCCGGTAGCACTCCCTTGGGTCTTATTGCTGACAACCTCCCTGGCCTCTACTGCCTTAGCCTCTTTGGAACCCTCCTTAGTTTTGCGGTGGAGCCCCTATTGAGACGCGTGCCATCAGTATGGTTGTATCTATCTTGGCATCCTTGAAGGCATTCTTTTTGAGATTGTATTGAATCATTTTCATGGTGTCTCTTTTGGCTCGCTACCGCTTTTCTTTGTACTTTATCTTGCTTTTGTTTTGTGAGAGTGGAGTGTGTGAGCCATTATCTCCCACCAGGGTTTGGTATCTAACCCAACTATGCTGTCCAACCCCCTCTGTATCTCGGTAGATAAACCCTTTTTAAGAATGTTGTAGAAAAATGTGGCCTGTATTATTCTAGGTCTGTCTTGTCTCTTGTCCCCATCATTCCCTCATTTTGTTCAGGAACTCATTTATTCTTTCCTCTAGCTTCCTCCTTATTCTTTCCTCTGCCATTTGCCCCCCACATCTGGGCAGTCAGTGAATACTTGCATCAGGGTGATCCATAGCCTGTGCTGATACAAGTTAAATGTGGCCAGTCATGCTGGGTCTCGGTTACCTTATTGCTGGAGTGCGGGCTTGGACAAACACTGTGTTCGTCTGTTCCCCAATTAGGCTGCTTAACTGACTCATAATATTGCCTAATGCTAGACTGATAGACTTGTACTATTCTTCATGAAGCATGTAATCCAGTTCCATGCCCCATCCAGCAATGACAGTAACTTTTTTCTTGGTCCCACTTTGTCCATCTGGGCCATGGCATGTATATAACCCCCACCGCACCCTTCTGCAGTAGTGGGCACATTCTCAACCCAGATAGCCCTGCAGGTTTGTCTTCAAGATAGCGCTCCCATCGTGTGAGACATTTATGCATGTAGGGGTAGTTCCAGTTGGGATTTCCTCCTTTGTGTCTGATGCAGTCTTTCGCTACTGTCATGTCCTCAGTAGGCCTCAGCGTAGTTCGCAGAGTTTTGCTACTGGGAACTCCGTGAAGTTACACAAAACTCTGCGAAGTTCCGCGTGTGGCAGAGTGCAGCTTGTGCTGGTATTCCTGCCGCTTGGGTTGAAACTCTACCCGAGCGGCAGCTCACGCGATCGCAAACTTACCATTCGGGAGCAGGGATTTACTGCACTCCGGAAGCTCCGTGGAGTGCGGAGTGCAGGAAACTCCGCAAAGTCCACAAACGAAGCAAAGTTCACCGCCTATGAGTAGTCCTCAGGCTCATACGATCCCTCCGTAGGCCAAGACTGATCATATCGGTCCCTCTCTTTCATTCAATATGGTATAAGATCATACAATGGGTCTTTTGATATGTTCTCCCTAAGGGTAGGTCTGTCTTTGGCGTTTCCCCATGTGGAGCAGCACATGTCCTTGTCACTGCTCTCCTTGTGTGCCCATAATGGTGCTGTCTTGTTTTTACTGCGTCATGAGTGTGTGAGCACCAGACTACCTGGATCCCTAATTTTGTGGTCAGCACTTCTCGTGTGATGAGTAGTTGGGGTGACTCTAAGCTTTGCTAGTAGCCTTTTGTCTACATGTATTTCATTCTGATGCTGTTCTCTGTACCTATCTCTGTTACTCGCACGTGGGAAGTGCAATGTCCTGTGCACTTGGTCTAATTACTGGTTGTGTGCCCTTTTTCTCCAGAGCAGGAGCTCGCACCTCCCTTCCTCATGTTGACCGTCCTGTCTCTTTTGTTCTGAATTATGTGCTGCTTTGTTGACCTGTCTTCACTTTCGAGTTCACACTCTGTGTCCTCCTCACCTACCTGGGCAACTCCTGTCACCTCATCCTTGCCAAGGGTTTCCAGGGAATTAGAGCTCCCTTCTCCTCCCGAGCTTGCTACATCACTGCCTAGAAGTGCCACAAACTTCCCTGACACTTAGTTACGCTTGGCTGACCCAATGGGAATGCGTATCCTACCCGCTCTTGAGGTGTCACGCAACATGTGTGGTGGTGGGGCGTTGAGCTCCTGGGGACCTTTCCTAGGAACCTGGGCTGTGCTGGACTCATCTGGGCTCATTTATTTTTCTCCTCTCTGGCTTAGATGCGACTGGCCTTTTTTTGATGAGGGGCTTGTCAGCTTCTGCCACTGTTGGGTTTGAGTAACCTAATGAAGGGGGAGTGGGTGTGAGCATGTCAATCCCTGCATACGATGGGAGAGGTGCAGATGGTTTATTTGCTAACAGCATTGTAGGGCTATCAATCTTGACCTCTTCAAAGATGGCACATCGTTCTATTAATGCCTCTCTCTTGTCTCTCTTTTGAGTTGAGTATTTGGATTTCAAATGTATTTTAGTGAAATGTTCCCCTTTTAGTCCAGGGAAAGGTGTCTGCCGTCATGTGTAAATGCCACTCATGGCAAAACGAATTAAGTCTTTTAATCTGTTTGAGAAACCTAGGGCATAATTTATGAGGCAGTGCGTCACTTTTAAGCTGCCGGTGCATCACTTTTTGTGACTCACCGGCAGCATAAAAAATGTGCATTGTTGCACTATATTTACAAAGTGACGCATCTAGGTAGATACGTCACTTTGTAAACCCCTGCGCTACATTATACCTGCGCCAGGTATAATGTATGCAGGGGGCGTTCTGGGGCAAGAAAGGGTCATGGAAGTGACTCAGTGAAATCTATGAGATTTCATTGCGCCACTTCTAGGACTCAAATGCGTCAATTTATGACACCTGCCTCACAGCAGGCGTAAGACTGACGCAGGCCCTTTCACTTGGGGCTTGCCCATGTGCAATGACCCATTGCTGGAGTTGCGTCACGCTTCTGCCACAACTCCAGCAATGCGTAATTTTTGCGCCTACAGATAAGTCCGAAATACTGACGTATCTGTAACTCCTTGCGCAATGATGCGTCATTCTGTAAATATGATGCATCATTGGTGTCGCAAGGAGGGCGCAATGAAAAGTGACGCATCGCTGTTTTCAAGCAGTGATGCGTCACTTTTCATAAATGAGGCCCCTAGTCTCCATGTTTTTCAGCTGAGAATCTCTAGCAATTTCTAGTAATTGGGCTAATACAATTCCAAATGGTTGAGAGTTTTGCTCATTCTAAACATGGAGGCAAATGTATATGGTCAACTCTTAAAGAATGACTTTATGGAGTTTCAGCGCTATTCATAAATACATAAGACAGTTTAACTCGCGAATCTCAACAAAAAAGTACAAGATAACAATGCATGGAAAATACTGCAACATAGAGCCAAAATGCAATATTGGAACTGTATCTGCACAATATTAACTTTGGCACATAATGAAGTTTGCAATTAACAACAGCACCACAACATCACATACACACTACACCAAATACACCAACTACACCAAGAGTAAACAGAGAAAAAATAATTACTTTGTCGGAAAAGTTTTTTAGCCCTCTCCTAGTGCATCCTATCCAGTAATTTGAGAAGGTCTCTGTGATGCACATACTAAGTGAGCCAGGTAGTCTGCCAATATCTGTTCCCAGAGAAAGTTGGTAGTCATAGACACCGAAAAAAAATAACTCAGGAATTGCAGGCCTCTTTTGGCCACACACAAATTACACCCAGTTTTCTAGGTCGAATATTCACTAAAGTCCGAATCACACCCTGTGTCCTACCCAGATTTCAGGTGTACACTCTGTGTCAGACCCAGTGGTCCAAGCAACCAACACTTCTCACTCCTTTTAGATGCTAATGGTGTTAAGAAACCGGTTTAGTGCTGAGAACTCCTTTGAGTTAAACATCTATGAGACTGAGGTGCCAACTCCACCCATACAGGATAGCTGTATCACAAAAATAGCACCCTGGGAGCCAGAAAGGGATTTACAAAAGCTATTCACCTTTTCTAACAGGCTAACTATAAAAAAAAGGTGACTTCCGTGGATTCACCACCAAGGACACATTACAATTGAAGCAGTTGCAAAAGATAAAATAGGTAATTGCCAGACCCTGTCAGTGGCAGGGAGCTCAGGTTATCTTTTTACACTCCTCCCTAGTTTGCCATACACCAAATTATTTAGAAGACAATGTTTCAGGTTTGGATGTGGTCTCATACCCTCTGTGATGACTGCTTCAGGTTGGACATTGGATTTAGCAGAACTTCCAATCAATTGTGGTGTCTGCCTACCTCTGTCATTGCACAGGGTCACCTTCCTTCAGCTGCAGTCTGGTTCCTTGGTCCCAATCCTCTTGGCTGACTCACCTAAATGTTGCTCGGGTTTGAAATCCTTAGAAAAAACTGAAGAATGAGGTTTTTGGCAAAACAGGAAGAGCTTGTGCATTTAACCAGTGCAGCCGGGAGAACAGTTACGGGCACGAGGTCTGAGGACTTTCTTCACTTTACATGGGGTTCATGTTCATTTTATAGACAACTTACAACAAGCCATAAATGTTTCTGGCATACCATATGTGGTGAGGAACATTGGTTCCTGTCTTAGAGGCGTAATGTAAGGGTCAAATAGTTACTCCAGGTATCTCGACCTTGCGCGAACACTGTGTGGCTAGTGGTGGGTGCATCCAGATGTTCTGCATGGGGAGCGTGTGGTCACTATTTGCAAGGTCCTTGCTGGCTATGTGTTCCTAACTTAATGTGTCATCTTACTGCATGGTGTTTTCAAATCGCATGTACCCGCACGGGCCATGTGTGCTTTATTGGGGGCAATCTCCCTTGAACATTGTAATGTTGCTGTGCCTATTTGTGGGATCGAACAAGAGTTTTCTGCAAGTGTGTTTGCCTGCCAGCTATGCACCCTTCCACATGTGACCCATCAATCCATAACCCCGGGCCTATGTTGCAGGTCCTTTTTTACAACATACTTGAGTATGTAGGTAGATGTGGAATTCGGAATGGGTGATTCTATTAATAGGGATGATAGTTCATTTTTATCGATGAACATTAACAAAAATGAATGCTGCTTTAAACAAACATATTTTATTTTTATATTTTTACATGAAATTATATTTATAATTATAACTATCTTAAATAATTTAATTCAACAATATTTCCTAAGGGGTTTTATTTTAAGCCCTTACCTTCATTAGTTTGTATATGCGATGAGTGATTTGCAGTACCAGCGGTTGGCACTGTGTTGTGCTGAACTCAATACAGTTTCTTTTAAACAGTAGCAACTTACACTGGTACATCGGCTTTCACCCCTGTTTTGAGGGGGTGGATCTCTGCATGTTTACACTCTGGGGTACTTTTACATTCAAATTTGTGAATAGCCCAAAGTAGTAAATGTACATAAGCATGAGTGAATTTACACATGCAAATTACTCACTAGTGTTTGCTACTTTTGTGAGTAGACGCGCCAGTTTCTTAACATTAAACAAAGAATAATATTAGACAGCGGTTCCATGAGGTGAAGCCATATCTGCATTCAATGGCTCTTTTCAGGAGCCCCTTACATACAAGGGATGACCATCCGGGCTTCACACTTCACTTAAATATCACACAGTAGTGTCACTATTTTATATTACTTAAGATATAATTCTTATTAATAACATATCAGCCTCATTATTAATTTTATCTAAAGACAAATTCAATAAACACGCATTTAACTTTCTTATTAATAACCAGTTTTTGCTTTGTAAAAGTTATTCAGTTTCATTCTGTTCATTTTCAATATCTTTTCTCGTTTTTCTTATTTCGTTATAATGCAAATCCAGTCTCATTATTAGTTTTGAGTACATATAATTAAAGTTCAATTCGTATTCAGCAATATTTCTTAATAACAGCACATCAGTCTAGTAATTACTTTTCAATAATGAAAATAAATCAAAACACCGAAGTTCAATTGCCCTTTTAAGCAGTAAAGCCTTTTGTCCAGAGTTCTAAGGATACTTTAAAATGAGTCATTTTTATCTCATTACTTTTAATTAAATCCGATAATATATCTTTCAAATTCTTATTTCGACGGTGGGCAAACAGAGGTTTTGCCATCTTCTTTTGGTTGTGATCTACATTTAGGAGGTGCCAGTTAGAGTTAATGACTTGTCTAATAGTGGAGTCCAGCGTCGAATGTTTAGTTATACATGCAAGCTTGGGTTCCTGTATCGCTTTTGGTGTAATGAATAAGGAATCTCGGTCGTAAAAGCGTGCCCTGTTGTAGGACTCCCTGACTAGTCGATGGGGGTAGCCCGATCAAGAAACTTTTTCTTCATAGAGATCGCTTGGGTGTCATAGTCTTTAAGATTTGTACAATTACGTCTGACTCTGAGGAACTGTGAAAAGGGAATGCTGTTCTTTTGACTTCTAGGGTGATAGCTTTGGAAATGGAGAAGGGTGTTTCTTGCCGTCGGTTTGATATATAAATCGACTTCCAGTTTTCCAAAGCTATGTCTGATGAAAATATCTAGGAATTCCACTTGAAGAGAATCTGTATGAGCAGTAAAGCGAAGGTTGATGTTAGTTAAGTTGAGCCAAGTTAGGAATTCCTTTAGAGTCTGTTCCCCATCGGTCCATATAAAAAAGATGTCATCAATATAACGGTACCAATGGGAGACATACTCATAAAAGGGGGCAATTTCATTATAGATGAACTTGGACTCAAACAGCGACATATATATGTTCGCTATCGAGGGAGCCACTGAGGCCCCCATGCTGACGCCTTTCGTCTGGAGGTACATTTGCTCTTCAAATTCAAAAACATTTTCTTTTAAAACTAGGAGAAGACATTCAAGAATAAAGGGTTTGGAGCAAGGTATATGATACTGATCTATAAACCACATAGCAGCATCTACCGCCTCTAGTTGCGGGATGTTGCTATATAGCGATTCGATATCTAGGGTTACTAGAATATCTGTGTGTGGATTAAAGGGGAGATGTTCTACTTTAAATATTATATCTCCTGTGTCCGTGATGTAAGAAGGAGTGAGAGGGATGTAAGGTCTAAAGACGTTATAAATATATTTAGAAATATCCTCTGTGGGCGTACCTATTGTCGAAACAATTGGACGATAGGGGGGGTCCAGTTGGTTTTTGTGTATTTTAGGTACCCCGTAGATACAGGAGATTTTCCTATCTGATTTATTTAAGAAGATGTTCTTTACTAGTTATTATACCTGCGTCAAGAGCTTTAGTGGTGATACTTTGAATGGTTTTAATAATTCTCTCTATGGTATTAGCTTTAATTGTTTTGTAGAAGATCGGATCATTTAGCATTTTTAGCATATTGGTTTCATAGTCTTTAGAATCTATGAGGACAATGCCTCAGCTTTTTATTGTAAGCGTTTTGTTGTTCTTAAATGCGTTAGGAGAGGCAAATTCCTCTCTTGTGATGTTATATCGAGGTTTAGGAACAAACTGAAGGGCTTGCTCTAATCTATTTAGGACAACTTTTTCCAAAACGGTGACTTCTGGGACAATTTGTTCCAGGGAGGGGGTGAAACTTGAAGGCAACGCCACTATGTTTTCAACTGTATTGTCCGAGTCCATGATATCTCTATTGACAAAAAATGTATTTAGTCTTATCTTTTTAAAGAAAGAATGGATGTCTTGGTACAATTCGAATAAAGTAGTATAAGAGTGAGGAACAAATTAGAGTCCTTTTGATAGTAAAGACATACTGGCAATATCAAGGTTTTGGGATGATAAATTAAATATAGGTGTTAAATCCCTTGTTTCCAGTATTGTTTGTTGCGAGTCTCCAAGTAATGGTGGGGTTCGGGGGGATATTGGTGGCTCTGATAATTGCCTCTGGATTGGTTCTGGAATCCTACTATTTGGCGACCCCGTCTCGCACTGCGCTGGCCTAAAAAAGGTTGACGGATGTTTCTACGTCCATTTTGGGGATTATAAGGTCCTTCATCATGATAATTGGAGCTACCTTCTACCTCAGAGTCAGATGTATCTGAGAAAGTATTAATTTTTTGGAAATTGGAGTTAGATTCTCCTTGATAATGATCTAATTTGTAGAAGTTTTCGCCAAGATAGGGATATGTGCGTTCAAGAGTGTGAAATCGTTTGTCCTTTGTGAATTTATCATTCTTTCTTTTTGATAGATATTCTACAAAGGACAAAATATCTATCTTGGCGTCTTCAAGTTGTTTGGTGGCTTCCTTCAATGTAGTAGATTTCTTTATTTTCTCCCCTAATTCTTCTATTTCTTTTTTTTATAGATAATGCTAGTTTTTTTGAGGTTTCAATGATGAGGATCATGTGATCCCGAGAGCATCTGCTGGCTATCATGCTTCACTTGAGTAAAAATGCTTTGATATCTCGAACTCGAACCTGAGCCTCATCTTTGCCCAGGTACTACCATCTTTTGCATTCTGAGTCTGCAATGACCTTTGATTGCCACATGCAGGTATTGATACTCAATTTTGTATCACTGCAGGTCACGATAGCGCCTTTACATCAAGAGCCTTTAACCGTCATTTACAAAGCTTAATGAATGCACCGATGATCACGGATTGCACAGCTTTACGTATTGGAGTCTGAGCTTTACCACAGCCCAGGCATTACCACGAATTCCTTTAAAGGTCCACGATTATTTTTTCCTGTCAACAATAGGCTCTCATTTCTCATGTTATTATTGCAGATTTCGGCTGCGCTTTTCCGCCAAGAGCGGCCATTCCCTTTTTAAATCATCTAAGATTTTTCCACTAAATTGGAGTCATCACCTAGAGGTCCGCTCTGCAGGTATCTTTACTTTCATTTTATACTTATTTTATTTCAATGCCACACATGCACTACCCATCATGCGGCTCTATTTGAATATAGTTTCTTTTTTCCGTTGCAGCTTCCGATATTTTTTTTAACCAAAACACATCGTCTTCTCTAACAAGTAACTCACAGGTAAATCAATGCCTTGTATGTTTCATCACCAGGCCTTCTAATTAGGACTATAGCCTTGCTTAAGTCTGGCTTCTCGTTTCATCTAATTATTAAACTATCCTCACTGGGAGTTAATTCCATGCATTCTCAATTTTTTTGGGTTCTTCTTCTAGTGTCGTTTTTAGCCCGAGGGGTCTCCTATTTGAACTGCTCAAGGAAGAATCGATACCTCTATCATAAAATTCCAATTGTTTTAGAGGTAAGCAGCTTTAACATAGGTGTACATGAACCTTTAGACTAGTCAGCTATAGCCATCAAATGTCTAACAAGGCAATGGTCACATAGGGCGTTATCCTCACACTTCAGCCTGTTGCGAGAGTCTGTCATTACCCTGAATAAACAGCAATTCACCAATCCCTCAGACAATCCCCTCCCATTCTCCCCCCCACACCCAACCGCACCAAAAATAGCCATCTAATATGTAGTAGCATTTTTAGTATATCATACAGGAGTACCACCATTATCTGTTTGTCAAGTTATCTCTTCTTTTTGTTCTCTTCTTATTCTTTTTTCAATGTTAAATTGAATTATTGTCTGGCCACTTATGTATATACCATTATACTGTATGCATGTTATATCTACAATTCCTTCAAAGTAGATATTTCCTATGAAAGTAACCACAATAGCGGTATATCATGTTGTGTTATTTAATTCTCTGCAATGTATTACATAATGAGCTGTACAAATCATTCTGCACTGTATATTGTATTCTATGTGTTTTTTTAAATATTGCTTGCTTATTTTTAGATACATTATCTGAGATGGTATTTTCCTGATGAAGACACCATTGTGTCGAAACGCGTTGAAGAAAACCGTCCTTTCTCTATATCAATTTGGATATTATGAACATTATCGATCAATTTGTTTTGAATAGATGTACAAAGAATTTTTAATCTTTTTTTAAAAAGAAAATATATCAGTGATCATTTTATTATACTTTTATCAAATTTATTAAATTGAATATTCTTGTTACTTCTGTGTATATTCGCTCTTTCCTTTTTTGTTTACATTGCTTGATACTATATTTTGCCTGGGTATGTTACCTGTCATAAAAAGGAGACTGTGGACAACACCCGAGCTTCACAACTACAGGCAGGAACTCCAGGAAATCCTAAGCCTACAAAATCTAGGGAGAATCCCCTGGATTATGTACATTAAGAAAGAATGTTGGAGGCTGGGAATACCACTACTTTGGTCTGATCCTGAAACTGCCTGCAATGTCATCTCACGCAAGCATTTGGCCACATTATTTTACAATAGCAAAATATCTGCTGCTTTGCATAACTCACAGATCGGCACCCTAACAGAATCCTTTTTAAAAGCTAAAGATTTTTATCACTTTGAGCATGTTTTTGATGATATCTTCCCAATTTTAACAAGAAAATTATACTTGCAATGGAGATATGGCACCTTACCAATTAGAGCTCTCACTAGCAAATGGGCTAAATCCACACCAAAAAACAGCCCTGGCTGTAATTATGAGTCTGAACACGATTTGCACTTGCTGTTTTTCTGCCCAGCTTATCAAAAGCCTAGAAAGTACTGGATCATACCTGTATGCAAAAACCTGGGATTTTCTAATTGCATGCAGGCCTATAGAATAATCAAAACAGATTTTTTCGGTTTTATTGTATTTGCTGTAGCAAAATTCTTGACAGCCATGTGGCACAAACGTAGGTTCCTAACAACTACTGCCTAACAAACATCCATATGTCCAAATGGCTAACTAATCTCTACAGATGATTAGATCTACAAATTGAATTTTCTGGGCCTTCGTGCAAAATCATGTATGGTGCAGCTATGCCATTTATTTGCTCCTGCATTGTAGTCATTGCTTCTTTTAACCTAATATCATGTTCTTTTAAAACTAATGTATTTTATCTGTATTATGTGAATATCTTTTATGGCTATAAAATTGCCGAAATAAAGATTTATGAAATGAAATGAATAGGGCAAATAGGAACTGATGTAAAAGTAGGTAAGGTTATCCCTGGGAACATTCACCCCATTGGTTAGGGAGGAGCCAGGAGTCATTCCACTCAATAGCTAATGCCAGGCATAGTTTGACACTCCAAGGCACCTTGGACCTGATGTTTGTGGCCTTATAGGAGCCCTGAAGGACTGGTCCTACTACCCCTTGAATTTAGGAAAATGGGGTTGACTTCAAGGTTCAGGTGGCTGGCTCCTTGTGTAGCTATAGGACCAGAACAAGCTTCTAGAGGCCTTATTTTCAGACGTTCCCAGCTACCAGTCCCAAATGGACCTGACTTATACCATGCCAGTGGCCTTGCTGGAGTGAGTCTTGATCCCTAAGTGTTGTTACTGAGGTTCTGGGACCCTTGGCTGTGTCTAAGTGGACTTCTCCTATCACCTCTGGAAACATGTGACTTTAAAAGAATGTGACCCCCAGATTTCCGGCCTGGTTTAGGGTTTGTCAGAGAGGTTACACAGTTGTAAAGGTATGCCTCATAAGAAGTGAAGTTTGTCAGCAATGGAGACTACTCTGCCTGAGCCTCTGGCATACATCTCCAATTTCATAAAGGACTCAGGACAATCAGATGTTTGGCCATTTGATAGCCCAACCGATTTAAGGTGGGAGGTTAATTTCCAATTTTTACTGTCCATCATCTGCAGGTAAAACTTGGCAGTAAGGGTCAGTGAGAATGTTTTATGACCACCATGCCACTGGAGAAAACTCCCATTGTGAGAGAGTCATTGTTTTTTTGTTTACAAAAATAAAACCGAGCATTGGGAACTTGTTTTTGAATGTAAAAAAAAATATTAAATGTTTGCCAAATGGCTAGGACATGTTTTGCCACAGCTGTCCGTCAAACATTTAGTGCATTGACAGGCACCTCTGTGACGGCGGCTGCTTGCAATGGAAGAGTTGTCCGCTCGGTTAGTGGACATCTCAAAATTTTGCGACGGGTAGTTCCTCAGAGTAACAAAGAATTTATTCCATCACCCAGAAAGAGTAAATCCTATCTGCCAAGCTCTAAACCAGGAACTTACTAGCAAGTTAAAACTTGTGACCACATAAACCTGGTTAGTCTAGAAGGCCTGCACTCCATCATAGTCGACCCTAAGGCATGCCTAGGTCCTGGTTTACCATGATACAAAACACAAAAAGAGCAGAACAAGTCTGAAAAAGAGTGTGTGCCTACAACAGTAGCCGTGTGGTACTGGTGATGCATGCGTGAGACAAGGGTTGCCAGAACCATCGTTTGGAAGTTGAGGGAGGCTGACACGATTCCCATCAGACCACCCATGCGGTGGAGTTTGCGTCATGTGGGAAAGGTTTTGTCATGCCGTCCCACAACCGACCATATAGTGCCGGTGCAGGGATGGATGTAAAAGATATCATCACAGGCATGCATCCTAAAGTGATGGAAGAATGAGAAGAGTGCAGTGCTCAAATAATAGTGAAGATAAAATTAAAAATTCAACAGTCCGGACTCCTGGAGACATTGCGACAGAAGTGCGGGTGTCAAAGATTAAAAGACACGCTGGGTAATGTGGCTACCCTCTAGCGTAGTGTGATGTGGTCGACATGTTTCTGCTTAAGGGCATCTCGCCCAGCTTTCTTCAGGACCGATAACAAGAAATCAGCTACTGCAACTACATACATAGTGTATACATGATGAATAATAAACCTGTACTGACAAAGTTACTTTTATATCAAGGGTAAGAATACTTAAGTGTCCACTGTAGGGAGAGAAATGAATCTTCTTCCTGTTAACAGACAAAAGACACTGTATCAGACAATACCAAGTTAGACACACACAACACGGGGCGTACACATAGAAACCGTGCAGGCACACATACATGAAAAATATATGATTTTTACATGGAACTAAAGCAAAAATGCTTGATCACACCAAGGCATTTCCTCAGCGTGATACTCACCCAGCTTTGTGTGGGTGACGACCTCACCTCACCCGGCAACCGCTCGGGAGGAAGAGGCCCCGCTCTGTAGTGCAAAAATAACAGACTCAGTAAGCACTAAACTTTACCGTGTCTTAGCCAAATGACTTTACACTGAAACCCAACAAACGTGTGATAGCGACCCTCCTGCCACAAACCACCACTGACAAAACCCAGGGCGCGTAAATCTCGCATATTTAATGACACTCAAAGAGTAATAATAATATAACAACTGTTATTGAGGAGTTGAACCTGTTAATGACCGTGGCCTATTAGAAAACAACACAAAACGCTAAGGTGCTAGTAAAATATCTCAACCTATATCCATAGCTGGCTGCTTGGAAAGAGTTCCCATGTATGCAGTATTAAATTATAAGGGAAACAATAAAATAGCCTCCCTATCCCAGCGCAGAGACTGTAACACGTGTAAGACTCTCTCTGAGCCCACAAATCACAATACACCTAACAGAAGACTAAATCCTAGTTAGGTAAAGAAGTAAGGTTCAGGACAGCCGGGCGTCTCACCTTTCCGTCGGTACCTCGGTACTGTCAGCGAGCGGAAGTGGAGGTGAGTTAAAGACAGCGCCCTCCCTCCTAAAATAGCCTCGTTGTGTAGCGCGCCAGCCCTCCGTTGTCCAATGGCCACGCAGGGTAGCGCGTTGATACCGAAAAGTTCCTCTCAAAGGGAGCGCATGCGCAGAGAGATGCCACGCATTGCTCTCTCGCGCATGCGCATTCGTCCGCATTCTCGCGCATGCGCATTAGTCCGCCCACGTCGGATCTCCTTGTTGAACCAGGAACTTACTAGCAAGTTAAAACTTGTGACCACATAAACCTGGTTAGTCTAGAAGGCCTGCACTCCATCATAGTCGACCCTAAGGCATGCCTAGGTCCTGGTTTACCATGACCATTTACTATCATTGTGTTTTGCTCCCTGACTATGTAACCTCTCTGAGGAACATTTTAGGAAAAGGGAAAATGATATTCAAGTTAAAAACCAATATCAAAATAATTTTTAGATGAAATATTAGTATGACTTAATTGTATATATTAGCACTATTAACTTAGGGCCTCATTTATGTCATTTTGGCATATGACAGCGCTGCAAGGCACCTTGTAGTGCTGACATTTGCCAAAGTGAAAGGTCAGGAATGCACAGTATTTAAGCAATATGGTTCATTCCTGTTCTATCTGCATGCGCTGGTGCCATTTTTGCAGCCTAGCGCCAACGTAGGTGTATGGTGCAACAGTGCCACCGTGGCAGGCAGGATTGTTTTTGTGCAGGAAGGGGCATCTTCCTACACAAAAAGGCATTTTCCTCTTTCCTTTGCAGAATGCAGGACAAATGGAAAGAGGAAAAAACAAAGAAAAATGAACATATTTCTTCTCTTTATGCCTCACCTCTTGAGGTGCATGGATCTGACGCTTCCCCAGGTTTAGAACACTTTGTAAATCTGGGGCAGCGTCAACTTCCATAGGTGTTGCGTGGGAAAACCTACCTCAACACCATTGCACATATCCCAGGCTCAGATATACGCTGCGTCGCCTTACTCATGATTTATGAGGCCACTCAAAGCCACTCAGGTTGGCTTTGTGTGGCTTCTAAATCTTCATGAGAGTGCTGCATCATGCATGCACCACTTTATGTGGTGTACAAGTGGCACAGGTCTTTCATAAATAGGCACCTCTGTTTTGAATTACATCTTTAAATTTAAATATATTGAATGAAATAAAAATTATTTTTCTGTAGTTTGAATAACAAAATGTGTTACTTAAATAAAAAACAATCTTTATTATACAATAACCATATTAAAAGTGATATATAGAATTAATTAAAATGTTGCTCAAGTTCCAATTCCTTAGAATAAACAGAAGACAAGAGGCATTTGTCAAAACAGGACCAGTTTGTTTAATTAAACAGTGTGACCAGGAGGAAAGTTAAAGGCATGAGGTCTGAGGACTGTCTCCATTCTACATCGGGTTCATGTTCATTTTATACACTTACAAGCCCTAAAATTTTCTGGCATACCATACAACGTGAGGAATGTTGGTTGCTGCCTTAGAGTCATAAATTAATGGTCAAATAGTTATTCAGGTGGGTCTCAACCTCTTCTGGACACTGTGTAACCAGTGATGGATGTGTCCATATGTCCGGCCTTTGAGAGCGAGTGATTACTAAGTGTGCTAGGCCCTGATTGGCTGTGTCTTCCTAACTCAATGTGGCATCTGCTAGCTATGAACCCTCCCAACTGTGGCACGTTATTGAGTAATCAAGGGGCTAGGTTGCACAGCATTGCCTGACCACATACTTGCGTGCTGAGGTACATGTGAAGTTTGGGATAGGTGATTGGATTAATAAGGATTTTTTTTTATTTCTATTAATGTACGCATTGACATCCATTTTCACATTCCTCCCTTTAGTTGATTCTTCAACTAAACTATCTAACTCATGCATTTATATCATTACTTTGTTAGACCCCTGCTGTTCCCTTTGTTTGTTTTTGACTGCAAAAGCTTGCCTGGGTACTTTCATTCTACCCAAAGTGAGGACTGCGGGGCATATTATCAAGGGCCTTATCACCGCTGTAGCAAGACTTTTTCCTGCTTAACCGGCGATAATTTCCTCGCCCTATTAGCAAGCTGTCGCTAACAGCAGCTTTGAGGCGATAGCGAGCGGTTTGGTGCCCGCTTTGCATGTCAGCGATATTTATCGCTAATGACATGCAAAGTGGGCGTACCCAACCAGTTAGCGACTGAAAGCAGTCGCTAACATCGCTATCGCCTATTATCAACGCAGGCACAGCAATTAAAAAAAATTGAGCTAAGCGCGAATATCGCCAAAAACTAACGCCTGCTCAGACCACTTCTTAACCTGTACATCCAATGGGAGTTGGATATTCAGGTTAAGACCCTATTGGCGTTAATGCCTGAATATCGCATTGAGCCGCTATCGTTGGATATTTTATCGCATTTGAGATAAATGTTGCTAATAGCACGTTATCTCTGCGATAAAATCCGGCAATGCGTGGCGATAAAAAAAATATCGCTTAGCTCATTTAGCAATAATATCATTAGTTGTTGATAATATGCCCCTGCATTTTTCCAGCAGGTGATCCCCGATTGTACAAACCTGCAAACCAACAGAAACACAATAACAACTGACGACAGTGATTTACACTCCAAAACCTCTCCTGCACAAGGGCACCTCCTTCTTCCTGCATGCTTCTCTATAGATTATACAGTGCTTGGATGGCAAGTGTTAATATTCCATTGTCCATGTCAGTCCCGGGGATGAAAGTAAAGCAAGCTGCGCTGATCTTGTCGCAGACCCCTCCCTCGATTTGAAGTCATTAAGTCCAGCACATATCGATGCTGCATTACCGTGAGGTGGATGGCTTGCATTTCTTCCTTGATCTAATTTAGGCCAAGCTCAGTGCTGTTCATCATTATGAGCATTTCCCACCTGGTTCTGCAACCAGAGGGCATTAGCTTTTTTCTTTAGGGTGTTGAAGGGTATCTACTCCCTGTCCACAACTGTGCCTCTGTGAACATTTTGAATTCTTCTGGTACAAGTCTGTTAGCTCCTCTCCATGAACTACCTTGGTCTGAGTGTGCAGCATCACCAGTGAGCCAAACCTCTCCATACTGTAACCAACTGAGTATACGCATGCGTTTCAGACACTGCCACTAAAAATTCATTAGTGTGGAGGTGCTCCATTGCATATCTGGAATGTGCAAGATCACGCAGCAGTAAGCCTTTGGCCCATCAGTAGCATTCCCTCTCCTCATAAGGCATACAGTATAAGTTGCCATACAATCAGGGGTTCACCTTTCCTATCTAACCATGTGTATTCACCCACCTCAGTGTCCCAGATTTCCAGACATAGGTGAGCTATACTTTCATTCAACCCTCCCCCGTATGACCCATTCCCCTTTCCATCCCCTAGCTGGACGGCCCTATACAGGTATTCCATATCAGGAGACCACTTGTTGTTAAAAATGACCACCCCGGACACATTACGAGCTACCCTTGGTCCAAATGTTAATACTGGAGTGGATGTATTTGTGCACTGGGTTGGGGATTTAGCTTCCTCCAAAAATCTCTTCTGTGGTAAGTCTCAGGGCCAGACAGTATCCTCCCCTGTGGTACCTTTTCTATGCAGTTTCCTCAAGTTCACTCACCAAATGTCAAATAGGTCTATGGTTTTTCTGGACCTCAATATCTATCATGAAGATGGTTTTCTCAAGACAGAAACCCATTTCAAACCGACGGCCAGGAACTGTCTCCTCAGGTTCGACAGTTTCCATCCGCGTCACCTGAGGGAGAACCTACCTTATGGGCAGTTCCTCCGCCTGCGTCGGAATTGTAGCGACCTGGCGAAATATAAATGTCAAGCAAAAGACCTCTGCACCAAGCTTAAAGAAAGGAAGTACCCAACCCCTGTTATTCAGAAGGCTATGAAAAGAGCCAGAAATAACAATCGTGAGTCCCTTCTTGAAGACAAACCTACATCCGACAACCAGATGAATAGAACGGTCTGTGTAACCACCTACAGCCCGGTCACCAACCAAGTGACGAAACTGGTGAATAGACATTGGCGCACCCTCACATGTGGCACATTATCCCTAGAAAAACCGATGTTCGCCCACAGACGAGGCAGGAACCTGAAGGACATCTTAGTCCACACAAGGCCAAAATCACCAAAGGCAGAGCAGACCAGATTAAAAGGGGTACATGGCCACCATCAATGTGGCAACTGCAACTGCTGTCACCTGACTAAGAAGAGCCAGACCCTCTCCTTCGCCAATGGGACAAGCTGGGAGCAACGAATGTTCACGAATTGCAATAGTAGAAACGTGGTCTACCTGATCACCTGTCCCTGCGGCAAGGAATATGTGGGCATGACCACCAGACAAGTTAAAGTCAGGATAAATGAGCATAAGAGCAACATTAGATGCAAGAAGGTAACCACAAAAATGTCAGCACATTTCCTGGAGCATCAGCACTGTGTCAACGATGTACATTGGACAGTGATTGAACAACTTCCCTCAGACGTTGGTCTGTTGGAAAAGGAGCAACGTTGGGTGTTCCGGCTGGGCACCGATGTCACAGGGCTTAATGACTCCATTCCATGGAGCCAATTACGTTAGCTTCATAACACTGCATGAATGATATGATAAGTGACATAGGACTGCAACCCTTTTCTGTAAAACCAGCATCCTCGGGGTTATTATGTCACAGGGAGTGCCCGTGCGATTATGTTTACATTTCTGACCCTTATAGTACTCTTTCAACCCCAAGGGTACACACAAACCCCCCCCCCCTACCAAGGAGGGAGGTGTTTAGGGCCATTTTGACAATCTCCATTGTATGTATTTAAAAACACCCTACTACATTGTATATCTGGCCATTTGATCTGCCTCTCTCCCCCCATTAATGAATGATTGAGGGAACCAGTGATTTTGTACTTTTTGAGATAATTGCCATTACTTGGTATGCTCTATCTCCGCTTTTTATCCATTCGCGCATGCGCGACGCGTCACAGACCGCCAGCCCCCATAACAGGGTCTGCGCATGCGCTGCAAGCACGCCACTACCGCTATACCGGCCCTGCCCTGCGCATGCGCGCTGGGCTTCTGTTCACCTTTGAGCCAGCGCGTCCAAGCTCTGCGCAGCTCCGGGACTCCTCTAAACAGAGACCTTGCATTTACCCGTATATGGGCCTCTTCCGCTTACAATTATCCAATTTTCCCTAACCAATTAACCGCACCTGAGGGTATAAAATGCGAATCTCCGCCTTCACAGCTCACTTACAGCGGAGCAGCGTTGAGGGGAAGGCAGGCATCCAGTCCTTGCAGTCATCGTGAGTAGGAGCCGGTTGAAACTGAGGGTGTATTTTCACTCACTAGTAACCTGGCTGTTAATCTCTATTTTTCACCTCCCTGAATACCGCTATTTACTATCTTATAGGTTGCTGACTGGGCAATGAGGAGTGATACCCCCAATACCACGCTAAGGCTCATGGGGCCATCCGCACTTTGAACTTAAGTAAGCCTGTACCACTACAAAATACCATCTTTTACATTCCCATGTATACCAGGGAGATTGCGTGTATGTACGTATGATTGTGTCTTGAATTGTATGTCCCCCTTAAATGTCTTTCTCTCGCAAGGTACCAGATCCACAGTGGAGTTCTGCATACTTACCATTGTTATAAAAAGGAATACTCCCCTTTTTTCCTTTTTCTTGTTTCCTGGACATCCGACTAGCAAGTCTACTATGTTCCTGGACATCCGACTAGTTTATTTACTTTGTCTTTCCTTTTCAGATATTTCAAACGCCAATTGGGCGCAACGAGCAAACCATCACTTAAAACATTGATAGGTACATTACACATTGTTTTTATAATACATTTTTTTGAGCACTTTCACATTCCATGTGAGTAAGGTGGGGATCATAGTGCATATCCTCGTCCTGAAGAAGGAGTCTTGTACTCCGAAACATGTTGACACTGTTGTTGGTTGATATACCCTAGCACGTATTTTTTCAACCAGTCTTTGCACATTTTACTAATACCAGCCAGGGACTGAATAAAATTTTCTCTTTTCCTTAGTGCCAGGTATTTTTTAATCACTTTTTCACCTCACCTCACTCACATCACGTTAACACACTCCCTCACATAGTTCACTACCAAGTGCTCCTGCGTAGTCGTTCTGTCGTAGCACGCCGCATCCCGTAGAGGGGTGCGAAGGCCCCGATGATGAAGCATGACACCAAGGGGCCTGTTGGTGTGTGAGGGGCATTTAAAAAACACGGTGTGCTCCCCATCCTTGAGGGACCACTGAACAACCACTATGTGGATTCTACTTTGTTTATTCATGACACCTTTTCTATGCATCCTGTCCAGCTCAGCTTGGATATCATTGGGTTCAGTGACTATGTATAACGTTGTTGGATTGATGTCGTATTGTGTCAGGTTTACAAATACCCTGCAAGGTTCTATCTTGTTGGGCTGGATCCTGGCCCTTATCATGCAGAAGTAAAGGTGAATAAAGCCCTTGGCTTTTTCGGGGGCTACCTCTTGGGACAGATAAAGCCTATCTGTGCCTACCGTCTGTGGGATCAGTGAACAGACATAGAATGACCTGGCTAGTGCTTAGAAGCCGACTGAGGTCATGTGTTGTTACCAAATATTACGTAAAAGGGTGCTGTGTAATGCGTGATGGATGCTAGTGTTTGGTTCAGTGCAATCGAAAGTGATATACAAGAGGTCCCTACCCAGTCGCTTTATTTCCCCATTAGTGACTCTCTTTTGACTCAGCAGTTCCTAAATGGTAAGTAAGTGTGGGATTACCCATGGTAGACACAGGGTACATATGCACAGAAATATAGAATAGTTTTTCATGATATTGTAGTGTAGTTTGAGGTGTGATTCCCTTCGGAGCCACCTATGCTCTTCTGGTGGCTGTGTTTCTTCTGACCAATAGGAAAAAGCTTGTAGTATTTAGTTCAGGAGGGTCATCACCATGAAAGGGCTCGATTACACAAAGGAACAGTGCACTCACGTGGTTGTTCAGCAGGCTCTGTATTTTTCCTCCTTCCATTGGTGTTAGTTTGAAAAATGTTCTTTTTCTCTTAGTTGCTTAGTGGGAGTTGATGACATGTCGCATTAGTGTGCATTTGTTGTCTTCTCTGGTAGCTGGTTTTTAAAGAGCTTTGTTGGTTACTAACTCAGATACATTACACATGCTCCATAATTAATGGTTTTTAGACTCCCTGTATATTTACTCTGGAGTTGTGAACTCCATACTCCACTAGTCGTGACTTAGTGATGCACTGGAAGGTGACCCCTGTGGGGTGTGTTTTAGTAATTTTGGGGGCACTGGTGATTATTAGTTCTCTGGATGGATTACAACTTTTTATAACCCGTTGAGACTCCCTTCCAATCCTAAATGAATGATTAAATTAGTGGTAAATATGTTTCAGGGGTGGTCTCATGAGCATAAAGCGGGGTGGAATTGTGGCTTTTAGTCGAATCCTATTGCTTTGCTAGTTGTTTTTTTTCAAAGGAACTTTGTTTGGCTGCTGTGCTGCCCCTTCCAGTAGTTATTTTCTTGTATGGAGGCTACATCTTTTGATACTACCATCTGTTGTATTTGTTATGCCCTGCTTGGCTTAGTAACACTATCAGAGAATGTAATATGTGGGCACATGGTGTGTAACATGGCCTGACCCTCCCTCATGGCCTTAATGTACCTGACTTTGGCTAATTGACTCTGCCTTCTGGTCTAGAATCTTCTAGCTTTGGGCATTTTCTCTTCAATGTTGGTGTTTCCCTGAGTCTTGCGTAACCTATTGTTTCACTTGTCATGCCGGAAAGAGGGTTGGGAGTTCCTCAGTGGCTGCCTTTTCCCCCATTCATGCCTTGTGGTGTCTGAGGTTGGGGATAATTGCTTTCCCTGAATGGTGGATACAAGGATGGAACACCATTAGTCACCATGCTTGGTATGGTGCTTGGTATGGTGTTGGTATTCCACGGCTGTCTTGTCTCTTGTCCCCATCATTTCCTCAGTTTGTTCAGGAACTCACTTATTCTTTCCTCTGGCTTAATGGTGTCTGCCATTCGCGCCCCAACATCTGGCGGTCAGGAAATATTTCCCTCAGGGTGATCCATCGCCTGTGCTGATACTAGTTAAATGTAGCCCGTCATGCTAGTTCTCGGTTAACCTTATTGCTGGAATGCGGGCTTGGACAAACACTGTGTTTGTCTGTTCTCCAATTAGGCTGCTTAACAGACTCATATTATTGCCTATTGCTAGACTGATACCTGTAGTATTCTTCATGAAGCATGTAATCCAGTTCCATGCCCCATCTAGCAATGATGGTAACTTTGTTCTGAGTCCCTCTTTGTCCATTTGGGGCCATAGGACGTATATAATCCCCACTGCACCCTTATCCAGTAGCGGGTACATTCCCAACCCAGATAGCCCTACAAGTTTTTCCTCAACATAGCGCTCCCATTGGGTGAGACATTGATGCATGTAGGGGTAGTTCCAGTTGGGATTTCCTCCTTCATGTCTGATGCAGTCCTTCGGTACTGTCATGTCCTCAGGCTCATAGGATCCCTCCATAGGCCAATACTGATCATATCGGTCCCTCTCTTTCATTCGATCTGCTATCAGATCATAAAATGGGTCTTTTCTTACTATTTCCCTAAGGGTAGGTCTGTCTTTGCCTTTCCCCCATGTGGAGCAGCGCATGTCCTTGTCCCTTCTCTCATTGTGTGCTCATAAAGGTGCCGTCATATTTTTACTGCGTCGTGAGTGGATGAGCACCAGACTACCTTGAGCCTTAATTTTGTAGTCAGCACTTCTTGTTTGATGAGCAGTTGGGGTGACTCTGAGCTTTTCTAGTAGCCTTTTGGCTACCTTCATTTTATCCCGGTGCTGTTCTCTGTGCCTATCTCTGTTCCCCGCATGTGGGGAGTGCAATGTCATGTGCTCTTGGTCTAATTACCGGTTGTGTGCCCTTTCTCTCCAGAGTAAGAGCTCACACCTCTCTTTCTCAGGCTGTCTGTCTTGTCTCTTTTGTTCTGAATTAAGCACTGCTTTGTTGACCTGGCTTCGCTTTCTAGTTCACCCTCCATTTCCTCCTCACCTACCTGGGCAAATCCTGCCACCGCACCTTTTCCATCGGTGCCAAGGGAAGTACAACTCCCTTCCCCACCGAGCTTGCTAAATCACTTCCTAGAAGTGCCACAAACGTCCCTGACACTTGGTTACGCTTGCTTGACCCAGTGGGAATGCGTATCCTACCTGCTCTTGAGGTGTCACGCAACATGTGTGGTGGGTGGGGCGTTGAGCTTCTGGGGACCTTCCCTAGGAACTTGGGCGGTGCTGGAGGCATCTGGGCTCACTTGATTTTTCTCCTCTCAGGGTTAGATCTGACTGACCTTTTTTGGTGAGCGGCTTGTCAGCTTCTATCACTGTTGGGTTTGAGTAACCTAATGCAGGGAGAGCGGGTGTGAGCCTGCCAATCTCTGCATATGATGGGGGAGGTGCTGATGTTTTTTTTTGGTAATGTCATTGTAGGGCTTTCACTATTGACATCTTCAAAGATGGCACATCGTTCTATTAATGTCTCTCACTTGTCTCTCTCTTGAGCTGCGTATTTAAATTGTATATGTATTTTAATGTGCTCAATTATGTTTGCGTTAAATGTTCTCCTTTTAGTCCAGGGAAATGAGTCTGCCTTCATGTGTAAATGCCACTCTTGGCAAAACGAATTAAGTCTTTTAATCTGTTTGAGGAACCTAGTCCATGTTTTTCAGCTGGGAATCCCTGGCAATTTTTAGTAATTGGGCTAATACAATTCCAAATTGTTTAGAGTTTTGCTCATTCTAATCATGGGGGCAAATGTACAAGGTACACTCTTAAAGAATGACGTTCTGGGATCAGACACTCTGTTCATCACCACCCCCTTTTTTGAATCATTTTGTCCACCATAAGCGTGGAAGGGTATACTCAGACATGAGTCCCTTGCTCACTGCTCCATCAGGATTCAAGCAAGCCGGGCCGACGAGGCTGAAATGCCAGAAACCGGTCCCCGGTAGCTTGTCTCCTTTCTGGTGAAGAATTGGCTTGGTAGTTTGGTCTGCCCTGTTCCCATGATGCACTGGGCCAGGGACAGACTAATTTGCATATAGCCAGGTTCTGAGCTGGGATGGGGCAGTGAGCTAAATAACGGTGATGGATCAAGCCCTGATCTTTGGACTGGGTAAGAGTGGTCTGCTTAATTCAGACACTCTGTTCATCACCACCCCCTTTTTTGAATCATTTTGTCCACCATAAGCGTGGAAGGGTATACTCAGACATGAGTCCCTTGCTCACTGCTCCATCAGGATTCAAGCAAGCCGGGCCGACGAGGCTGAAATGCCAGAAACCGGTCCCCGGTAGCTTGTCTCCTTTCTGGTGAAGAATTGGCTTGGTAGTTTGGTCTGCCCTGTTCCCATGATGCACTGGGCCAGGGACAGACTAATTTGCATATAGCCAGGTTCTGAGCTGGGATGGGGCAGTGAGCTAAATAACGGTGATGGATCAAGCCCTGATCTTTGGACTGGGTAAGAGTGGTCTGCTTAATTCAGACACTCTGTTCATCACCACCCCCTTTTTTGAATCATTTTGTCCACCATAAGCGTGGAAGGGTATACTCAGACATGAGTCCCTTGCTCACTGCTCCATCAGGATTCAAGCAAGCCGGGCCGACGAGGCTGAAATGCCAGAAACCGGTCCCCGGTAGCTTGTCTCCTTTCTGGTGAAGAATTGGCTTGGTAGTTTGGTCTGCCCTGTTCCCATGATGCACTGGGCCAGGGACAGACTAATTTGCATATAGCCAGGTTCTGAGCTGGGATGGGGCAGTGAGCTAAATAACGGTGATGGATCAAGCCCTGATCTTTGGACTGGGTAAGAGTGGTCTGCTTAATTCAGACACTCTGTTCATCACCACCCCCTTTTTTGAATCATTTTGTCCACCATAAGCGTGGAAGGGTATACTCAGACATGAGTCCCTTGCTCACTGCTCCATCAGGATTCAAGCAAGCCGGGCCGACGAGGCTGAAATGCCAGAAACCGGTCCCCGGTAGCTTGTCTCCTTTCTGGTGAAGAATTGGCTTGGTAGTTTGGTCTGCCCTGTTCCCATGATGCACTGGGCCAGGGACAGACTAATTTGCATATAGCCAGGTTCTGAGCTGGGATGGGGCAGTGAGCTAAATAACGGTGATGGATCAAGCCCTGATCTTTGGACTGGGTAAGAGTGGTCTGCTTAATTCAGACACTCTGTTCATCACCACCCCCTTTTTTGAATCATTTTGTCCACCATAAGCGTGGAAGGGTATACTCAGACATGAGTCCCTTGCTCACTGCTCCATCAGGATTCAAGCAAGCCGGGCCGACGAGGCTGAAATGCCAGAAACCGGTCCCCGGTAGCTTGTCTCCTTTCTGGTGAAGAATTGGCTTGGTAGTTTGGTCTGCCCTGTTCCCATGATGCACTGGGCCAGGGACAGACTAATTTGCATATAGCCAGGTTCTGAGCTGGGATGGGGCAGTGAGCTAAATAACGGTGATGGATCAAGCCCTGATCTTTGGACTGGGTAAGAGTGGTCTGCTTAATTCAGACACTCTGTTCATCACCACCCCCTTTTTTGAATCATTTTGTCCACCATAAGCGTGGAAGGGTATACTCAGACATGAGTCCCTTGCTCACTGCTCCATCAGGATTCAAGCAAGCCGGGCCGACGAGGCTGAAATGCCAGAAACCGGTCCCCGGTAGCTTGTCTCCTTTCTGGTGAAGAATTGGCTTGGTAGTTTGGTCTGCCCTGTTCCCATGATGCACTGGGCCAGGGACAGACTAATTTGCATATAGCCAGGTTCTGAGCTGGGATGGGGCAGTGAGCTAAATAACGGTGATGGATCAAGCCCTGATCTTTGGACTGGGTAAGAGTGGTCTGCTTAATTCAGACACTCTGTTCATCACCACCCCCTTTTTTGAATCATTTTGTCCACCATAAGCGTGGAAGGGTATACTCAGACATGAGTCCCTTGCTCACTGCTCCATCAGGATTCAAGCAAGCCGGGCCGACGAGGCTGAAATGCCAGAAACCGGTCCCCGGTAGCTTGTCTCCTTTCTGGTGAAGAATTGGCTTGGTAGTTTGGTCTGCCCTGTTCCCATGATGCACTGGGCCAGGGACAGACTAATTTGCATATAGCCAGGTTCTGAGCTGGGATGGGGCAGTGAGCTAAATAACGGTGATGGATCAAGCCCTGATCTTTGGACTGGGTAAGAGTGGTCTGCTTAATTCAGACACTCTGTTCATCACCACCCCCTTTTTTGAATCGTTCTGGGATCTCAGCGCTATTCATAAATGCATAAGACAGTTTAACTCGCGAATCTCAACAAAAAAGTACAAGATAACAATGCATGTAAAATACTGCAACATAGAGCCAAAATGCAATATTGGAACTGTATCTGCACAATATCAACTTTGGCACATAATGAAGTTTGCAATTAACAACAGCACCACAACATCACATACACACTACACCAAATACACCAACTACACCAAGAGTAAACAGAGAAAAAATAATTACTTTGTCGAAAAAGTTTTTTAGCCCTCTCTTAGTGCATCCTATCCGGTAAATTGAGAATGTCTGTGTGATGCACATACTAAGTGAGCCAGATAGTCTGCCAATATCTGTTCCCAGAGAAAGTTGGTAGTCATAGACACCGAAAAAAAATAACTCAGGAATTGCAGGCCTCTGTTGGCCACACACAAATTACACCCAGTTTTCTAGGTCGAATATTCTCTAAAGTCCGAATCACAACCTGTGTCCTACCCAGATGTCAGGTGAACACTCTGTGTCAGAACCAGTGGTCCAAGCAACCAACACCTCTCACTCCTTTTAGATGCTAATGGTGTTAAGAAGCCGGTTTAGTGCTGAGAACTCCTTTAAGTTAAACATCTATGAGACTGAGATGCCAACTCCGCCCATACAGGACAGCTGCATCACAAAAATAGCACCCTGGGAGCCAGAAAGGGATTTACAAAAACTATTCACCTTTTCTAACAGGCTAACTATGAAAAAAGGTGACTTCCGTGGATTCACCTCCGAGGACACATTACAATTGAAGCAGTTGGAAAAGATAAAATAGGTAATTGCCAGACCCTGTCAGTGGCAGGGAGCTCAGGTTATCTTTTTACCCTTCTCCCTAGTTTGCCATACACCAAATTATTTAGAAGACAATGTTTCAGGTTTGGATGTGGTCTCATACCCTCTGTAACGCCTGCTTCAGGATGGACATTGGATTTAGCAGAACTTCCAATCAACTGTGGTGTCTGCCTACCTCTGTCATTGCACAGGGTCACCTTCCTTCAGCTGCAGTCTGGTTCCTTGGTCCCAATCCTCTTGGCTGACTCACCTAAATGTTGCTCGGGTTTGAAATCCTTAGAACAAACTGAAGACAAGAGGTGTGTGGCAAAACAGGAAGAGCTTGTGCATTTAAACAGTGCAGCCGGGAGAACAGTTACAGGTACGAGGTCTGATGACTTTCTTCATTTTACATGGGGTTCATGTTCATTTTATAGACAACTTACAACAAGCCATAAATGTTTCTGGCATACCATATGTGGTGAGGAACATTGGTTCCTGCCTTAGAGGCCAAATGTAATGGTCAAATAGTTACTCCAGGTATCTCGACCTTGAGCAAACACTGTGTGGCTAGTGGTGGGTGCATCCAGATGTTCTGCATGGGGAGTGTGTGGTCACTATTTGCAAGGTCCTTGTTGGCTATGTGTTCCTAACTTAGGGGCCTATTACGATTGCGGTTTTTTCACATCCTCCGGGCCGGCGGAAGCCACCGCCGGCCCGGAGGATGCGGAAAAACCGCAGCGGACCCACCAAAGACCCACCGCCACATTAGGATGGCTGGTGGGTCCTGGTTTCCGTCCACAGCTTTTCCGCCGTGGTTGGCTTACAACCACGGCGGAAAAGCTCTAATATGGTGGCGGTGTCTCTCAGACACCGCCAGCCATATTAGGATGGGCTTTAAAAAATGCTTTTCCGAAGCAAATTTTCCGCCGTGGAAAAGCATGTGGAACTTCACTGTGGGGGCCCGTTGCGGGCCCCCTGGGTGAAGGGGGTGTGGGGGGGTGCACATGGGGGGTACCTATGGTACCCCCCTGCATTTGTATGCAGAAATCGGCAGGCACCGCACGGTGCCTGCCGCTTTCTGCATACAAATTCAATGTATGCATTTTTACCATTGCGGCGGGTGCAGCTTGAAGCCGCACCCGCCGCAATTGTAAAAATAGAGGATGTGACCGCCAGGGTGGCGGTCACATCCTAATTGGACAGGAAGGAAATCCGCAGGCGATGCGGAGGTTACCTCCTCCTCTATAGTGGCGGACGGACTCAAGTCAGTCCGCGATCATAATGGGCCCCTTAATGTGACATCTTACTATATGGTGTTTTCAAAGCGCATGTACCCGCACGGGCCATGTGTGCTTTATTGGGGGAAATCTCCCTTTAACATTGTAATGTTGCTGTGCCTATTTGTGGGATCGAACAAGAGTTTTCTACCAGTGTGTTTGCCTGCCAGCTATGCACCCTTCCACCTGTGACCCATCAATCCATAACCCCGGGCCTATGTTGCATGTCCTTTTTTACAACATACTTGAGTATGTAGGTAGATGTTGAATTCGGATTGGGTAATCCTATTAATAGGGATGATAGTTCATTTTTATCGATGAACATATCGTTATCCTTATTAACAAAAATGAATGCTGCTTTAACCAAACATATTTTATTTTTATATTTTTACATGAAATTATATTTATAATTATAACTATTTTAAATAATTTAATTCAACAATATTTCCTAAGGTTTTTTTTTAAGTCCTTACCTTGATTAGTTTGTATATGGGAGTGATTTGCAGTACCAGCGGTTGGCACTGTGTTGTGCTGAACTCATTACAGTTTCTTTCAAACAGTAGCAACTTACACTGGTACATCTGCTTCCACCCCCGTTTTGAGGGAGTGGATGTATGCATGTTTACACTCTGGGGTACTTTTACATTCAAATTTTGTGAATAGCCCAAAGTAGTAAATGTACTTAAGTATGAGTGAATTTACACTTGCAAATTACTCACTAGTGTTTGTTACTTTTGTGATTAGACCCGCCAGTTTCTTAACATTAAATAAAGAATAATATTATACAGAGGTTCCTTGAGGTGAAGTCATATCTGCATTCAATGGCTCTTTTCTGGAGCCCCTTACATACAAGGGATGACCATCCGGGCTTCACACTTCACTTAAATATCACACAGTAGTTTCCCGATTTTATATTACTTAAAATATATTTCTTATTATTAACATATCAGCCTCATTATTAATTTTATCTAAAGACAAATTCGATAAACACACATTTAACTTTCCTATTAACTAGGAGCCCGTCCAGACCTTGTCCGGGAGCAATCAGGCTTCAGGTCCCCCGCCCGCCCCTTGAGCGCACCCGCGGCTGCTTCACCTACCTCTGCCGCCGCTCCTCCCCGCCTGTCCGCCGCTCCTCACCGCCTGTCCGCTGCTTCTCACCGCTCCTCCTCGCCTGTCCGCCGGTCCTCACCGCCTGTCCGCTGCTCCTCACCGCCTGTCCTCCGCTCCTCACCGCCTGTCCTCCGCTGCTCCTCACCGCTCCTGTCCGCTGCTCCTCACCGCTCATGTCCGCCGCTCCTCACCGCCTGTCCGCTGCTCCTCACCGCCTGTCCGCTGCTCCTCACCACCTGTCTGCTGCTCCTCACCGCCTGTCCTCCGCTGCTCCTCACCGCTCCTCCATGCCTGTCCGCCGCTCCTCCCCGCGCTGATGTCCGCCGCTCCTCCTCGCGCTCGTGTACGCCGCTCCTCCCCGCGCTCCTGATGTCAGCACGCAGGTCGCGGCCGGCGCTACTTCCAAGGGACTACTTTTTTTTATCTTAAATGTTTTAATTAACGTCTTTTTAGTTTTTATTTTATATAGCCTATGTCCATCTGCAGACCCTGAGAATTACAATGATGAATCGGGTGTTTGCATTGGTGCTGTGGTTCCCGAGTTTACCCGCCTCTAGGTTCCCAGTTCTTACTTTATAATAGTAGTATAGATAACCAGTTTTTGCTTTGTAAAAGTTATTCAGTTTCATTCAGTTCCTTTTCATTATTTTTTCTCGTTTTTTAGGTTTCGCACTGCGAAACTCTATTGTGATCGTTTCTGCTTTCAAGGAGTCAAGGGAGACAGGAGACAAGTGATGTGCACGAGCTCGTAAACGGATCAGGTCACGCGCGCTTCCTGTCTCCCATGGCTCCTTGGAAGCAGACTCACACACATACATTCAGACCCCCTCGCTCACCCCGCCCCCCGCCGCTGCGCATACACACATGCACACACACACATAGAGAACTCCCCCCCCCCCCGCCGGGCGCACATACACACAGAACCCCCCCCCCCCTCACACACACACACACACATCCCCTACCTCGTCTCGGCGTGTCTTCTTAGCACAGCGCAGGGACAGCCAACGTGCACGTGCACGGCGACGGCGTCTCCTGTGCTACAACCGTGGTTTCGGTTTCGCGCCTAACCTACT
The DNA here is from genome assembly GCF_964261635.1 of Lissotriton helveticus. Taxonomy (NCBI): domain Eukaryota; kingdom Metazoa; phylum Chordata; class Amphibia; order Caudata; family Salamandridae; genus Lissotriton; species Lissotriton helveticus. The sequence continues at coordinate 1,176,099,485 of NC_136072.1, read as the reverse complement.
TTTATGCCCTGTGGCCATCGTTGGCAGGTAACCCCTGGCACTGCACAACCACCATGGACCCTCGGCCTGCGTCATGCGCCCCTCCTGCTGAGTGAGGTAAACTCATCTAGCAAGCTCTGTGTTGTTTCCGATGGTCTGTTCACTACTCCACCCTATCCTGTTGGTTTCGTTTCTCTTGCTGCGGACTGTGAGGAGAGACTGCACCTCTTGAAGCCTGAGAGGAAACCGCTTAAAAGCGCCTGACCGTGAACGGAGACTATACCATTAAGGTAAGGGCCCTTGCACCAGTCGCCCTGGAGTATCTTGTAGCTGGGGAGCTGGGGACACAAGCAAGGAGGGCAGTGCCAGACCGGTTCTGGGGTGGGTAACTGGCACAGTGGTCTCCAGGACAGACTGCAGGCGCCTTCTCTTTACTGAGCGCGGAGTCTAACAACAACTGTGATTACGTCTATCTAAGAGCTGCTTCCTTCACTGGAGGATGAGCAGTTTCACTTGTGTTTCAGAAAGGGGCGCCTACGCTTTTAAAATCGATCCATTTGTAAACTTCATTAAGATTTTAATTTTCACAAGATTCCCACGAACTTCTTTTAAGAGTGCTAATTGTGAGTTTCCAGGAAAGGCGGGGCGCATGAGCTCAGTATTTTAATATCTCTCCTCGAAGGTCCGATGGCTGAACTTAGAGATGTCGAAAGGTGCTGTGGAAATGCTGAGTGTGCATATCCGGGCGCATGGATGTGGCATGTTGACTCAGCCCTTCATTCTCCCGAGGTGCATAAAATCGGCGCCATCGTACGTTGCTCACCGTAGTTTTGTAACACCTCTCAAAGTGTGCGCCTTTGCTCTGGTAATCGGATTTTGTGCTAAGCAAAGCAATCACAAGTATAATTTATATTTGTATTTTCTCGTGAGTAAACGTGACAGAAATTAGTTAATTAATGGGTAAACTATTTCTCGTGTGGTATAATCTAGTCAGACTGGCAGAATATTAGTTTGCCCTTCTCTCTGGACAGCCTGGGGCTATTCTTTTGGAAGATGATGATCACGCAAAAGGAATTTGAAAAGTTTACCGTTATGTTTACAGTTACTTTTACATCAACACTAATTATCGCCGGTATCATGTTTCCTGAGTATCAACAGTCGTTTTTCATTATCCAAGTGCCATTCTTTTCATAACCATTGAGCAGTGAATAGAGGAGAGTGCCTCTTGGAGATCCATTGCTGTCTGCAGCAGGCAGTCCACCCGCTGAGCTATTTTACAAAAACCAAAGATAATCATATCTGATATTCAGTATAAGAATAAGGTGATCGCCACTGTTTGTGTGACCCGTTTGTTCGATGGGGCTCCGGTTTCTAATCGAGAAATCCCACTCCTTAAAAGTAAGGACTAGTGGTGCGTGACAGTAAGTGCAACTAACTGAGAATGTGCGAGTGAGTCAGTGGGAATAAACAAGACTGAGGAACAATGAGAGTGAATGAGTAAAAGGGAAAGTCTGCGAATGAATGAGAGAGTGAGAGTGAGAAAGTGAGTGAGAATTTGTATGAATGTGAATAAGTGTTGGGGCATTGAGTGGGGAGGGGAGTGTAATTGAGTGGTAAATGGAGAAGTGGGAGTCTGAGTGAGCATGAGTCCGCATGAGTGTGTGGCCCTAGCATACAAGGGGTTACACTTGGTATTTGTGCTACCATGGCACAATGCTGGCACTAGCGTATACATGGAATTCTTGGATTAAGGGGCCCTTCTCAATTTACTGACACACTAGAGGTAATTTTTAGCATAAGTGACACCCATAGCAAACAGCTGGTTTTGGCATATTTTCAGTAAATCTTTGTATTAGGGTACCTGTGATAAAATGTTGCCTCTGGCATACTGTAGGTAGGGGGGAGGGGCAGGCACCAGTGACAAAATGCTGACCCTCACATCCTAGAGAAAAAATTACTTTTAGGTCACCCATGGTAGATGGAAAGTATCACGGGTCTAAGGTGCAAAGCTAATGCTGGCACCGGCCTAATGGAGATAGTTATTGACTTTTTTAAATTTTATATTGGAGCACCTATTGCTCATTTTTGCAATAAAAACGGGGGTCAACTCCTGGAGAGTGCCAGGCATCATTGCCAGACTGTGAAACCGAGAGCAACCAACAAACCTGCTGCAGCCAGCCCCGCTTTTTGCCTCCATCCATCATACTCTGTCTCCTTCGCACCTCTCTCCTCCCTTCCTGTTCTCGAACTCTCTCGGTTTCTTGAAGCTCCCTTGAAGCTCCGCGTGCCTGCTGCTACTCATTTCAGTGAGCTGCGGAACGAGCTGCTAGGGGCACCAGCAGCAGCCCCGGGCTTTCAAACCTGGCCTGAGGCCTCAGAGCTCCCATCCACCTCACAGGATAAACGGCCAGGCCGGGTGCGGGACGCATTTACAAATGGGACCGACGGAGCACGTAGGCTTTCCGACAGGGCAGAGGGACTGTGAGAGCGTTAGCCTTATATGTCAGGGTAATATATCCCGATACGTCGGTGCCTCAGAATCCTGGTGTGAATGGGTGAGCGCCATGTCCGGCTCAGGAAAGATCTTTACTAGCCCCTGAAGAATCTAAGGCTCTTGAGACATGGCCACTTTTTTGACAGTACACAGGTCAGTGCTTTTTAAATGCCAGTGGGCTGGATCTGTGTCAGACGCACATCAGAACGAAGACCTATGCGAATAGACTGCTACCTTTGAAAGACCAGTAGGCCTGCCACTGTGTCGCCTGCCCGCTTTCTTCAAAGACCTCTGCCGAGGGTGGGCACATACAGGGTTCACACACCACAGCTCATATGAAATTGTGCACAGATGCAATGAAGGAGCTACTCTATTTCCAATATTTTTTATGCTTGTGTAAGACGAAGAAGAAGGAAAACGATCTTTGCACCATGGCGAAACACAGAACAATAACTTTTTCACTATTTTTGTTAGCATATGTACAAAAACAGCTAGGGAAAATAAACGTGATTCATTTTCAGCATGGACATGATTAGGCTCGAAAAAAACGATGTATCTGCCACCTGGTGGGACCTTTAGTAGTATAACATGTGACCTTATTCAATTTGTGAGTCAGTGAGGTGTTTTAGTAGGGGGTAAAAGAGTTATTTGGTTAATCTGAAAGGGCCATGGACTGCACAGGGGGGCCTCCACCCTTAAGTCAGTTTATGTACATACCATGTGTGTGAAGTGCTTCTCCTAACACGAGACACACAATTCGGGCCTCCTCCCATTGTGCTTTAATTAAGCCGCCTATATTTTGTTGTTGCATACATCAAGGCAGCATCCGTTTACATCTTAAAATAAGAACAAAGGAAGCCCGGCTGCAAAGAAATAGGCGACAAGTCTGGTAACATCTCAAATACACTGCCCTTTAAAAACCAGAGCATTCTGCAAGAGCTCCTCCTTTAGCAGCGTTTTATGTTCACCTACTGACATTATAAATAACAAACCTTATATTTATTTGTTGGTTTTAAAAACAAATACATAAAAGACATTGCCATTTACAATACCAATAACTTTAAACTTTGGAAATGCGAAACCTATTGCATTGCAAATGCTTGTCTTATTTTGTTATAATGCAAATCCAGCCTCATTATTAGTTTTGAATACATATAATTAAAGTTCAATTCGTATTCAGCAATATTTCTTAATAATAACACATCAGTCTCATAATTACTTTTCAATAATGAAAATAAATCAAAACACCGGAGGTCAATTGCCCTTTTAAGCAGTAAAGCCTTTTGTCCAGAGTTCTCAGGATACTTTTCAATGAGTCATTTTTATCTCATTACTTTTAATTAAATCCGAAGAAACATAAATACCATTTATACTGCTGCTCATCTTTGGAACACAATTACAGGTTCATTATTTCATGCACCAATGATCCTTTATTCTTTTTTTGTACTTTTCTTTGCAATGTTCTATTTTGCCTATTCATATCCATTATACCTAAATACACTGGGACTCATTTATGATTCCTTGCAACACTTTCGCACCGCCGGTGCGTCACTTTTTGTGACGCACCTGCTGCATACAAAATGCGTCATGTTGCACCCTATTTACAAGGGACGCCTTTAGGCAGATGCATCACTTTGTAAACCCCTGCGCTACATTTGACCTGGGTCAGGTATAATGTCTGAAGGGTGGGCGTTTCCACGCATCCGAGCCTCATAGAAGTGGTGCATTGAAATCTATAAAATTTCAGTGGACCACTTCTAGGACGCCACTGCATCAAATCCTTACGCCTGCTTCATAGCAGGCATAAGGGTGACGCAGTGCTATACTCATAGCCCTCCAACCTGCATTGCTCGAGTTGCGTCATGCTTCTGACACAATTCCAACAATGCATAATTTTTGCTTCCACAGATACATCTGTAATGATGATTCCTTGCGACATGATGAGTCATACAATAAATATGACGCATCCATCGCGTCACAAGCAGGGCGCACTGGGCTGTTTTCACATAGCGATGCGTCACTTCTCATAAATAAGGCCCATTTTGTTTAATAAAATAAATGTTTGTTTAAAAAGAGCAATATGCGTTAAGCATAACTTAAAAAAATATATATAGCATCTTTGCATCATTACTTATTCATCTCACCCTTATACGAAACCCACAATGCATAACACCACACAAGACTACACTATGGAAAAATATTTATTATTTTATTTAAATTGATATCTTCCATATATTGTTTTCATTTATTATTAAGTAGTTTTGTGATGCAATGCATGTCTCTTTTTGGTGAGTTTAGAGCGCTTGACAGTGGAGAGAGTTACAAAAAATGTGTCATAAGTTTTTCAATCGTAGCCACTGTCCTGTTTTGAACTCAGTTAAATTCAGTTCAGTTTTCAGAAGTTTCCCAAACTACATGCAGGGCCTAATTTACAAAGATGTCAGGGAACACAGCGCATCACCCAATGTTGCTGCGAAGTGCTGTGTGACAGGAAGAGAGGAGGAAATCATCATATATAAAGAGATATGTGACTCCCCTCCCCTCTCCACAGCGCCAGCACACAATTCACGCTATTTACAATTTAAGCAATTTATCAACACGATCGTGTCTCGAAACGGGGTGGTGTCCTAGAGATATTTTATTGTGAACACCTGCCGATCACGTGTGAGCCATTAACTGAATTGAATTGCAAAGCACTAATTTTTAAATGTAGACTCACCAACAACTAAGGGGCATATTTACAAGGAACTTGCACCACCACTATGTCATTTATTTTCACACAGCACAGAGCTTTCTTTGCCCCATGACACGGTGACACATCTAGGCAGATGCATCACTTTTCTTCAGCTTGCGTCGGTTTTTCTCTTTTTTGAAATTGGCTGAGTTGCGTTAGTTTTAATGTATGCAAGGTAGGCGTTCTCACTTAAAATCCTTTGTAAAACGGACGCAGTGGATTTATGACATTTTGCCAAAGCAACACATCTTCGGGAAGAGGGCCTCTGTGCTCGAGATGCGTTAAAATTGCTACGTCTCTAAAACCAAGGCACAGGAATGACACATTGCCTCTGGCATAGATATCTGACCAGTCACTTGAAACAGTGTCATCTGCAATCAAGTATCATCCCCACAACAGGTAAGTGCACACATTAGGTAGGTAACATGAAAAATATCACATCACACACCATTGCAGACTTGCATGCACTCGCATTGTATTGTCACATAATTTGTCATACATAAGTAGACATAGTGGTACACAACAGTACACTATGCCCAGTTGTATTTGTGACATTCAGGACCAATGTTATAGAATGCAAAGTAAGTTTTTCACCTTTTCACACTCTATTACATAGGTCCCCACAAATGAGGAACTTGCGTCAGTCAAAACTGATGCTGGGCATCTGATTTCTCTCACATTGCTGAAGTTGTGGCAGACCAACTACAGTAATGCATCACTTTTGGTCAGGATACCTTGCGGCATACTACCCACAGATAAGTCAGAATTTCTGATGCACCCTTGGGACCTTGCTCCATGGAGCCCTGTATTGATAAATATGGGGGCATATTATCAAGAACGGAGATAAAATGATCGCCGCTTTAGCGACAGGAAACTGCTGCTAAAGCGGCGATAATGGACTTGATATTGTGCCCTTGTGAATTCCCATAGAAGGCCAGGTTCTGGTGTTAACCTGGGCTTCTATGGGAATTCACAAGGGCATAATATCAAACCCATTATCGCCGCGTTAGCAGTAGTTTCCTGCCGCTAAAGCGGAGATAATTTTATCGCCGTTCTTGATAATATGCCCCATGGTTTGATAGGGTTTTGCCTCAAAAGGCATGGGTGGCTATATGGGAATGCCCATGTACCACCCATGTAATGCCCCTTGACACTAAGTAAAGCAAACAAAAAAAGAGCAAAACCAAAGGGGATGATGGACGGAGTGTTGAACATTGCAAGCACTCACACCCAGTCAACTGATCTGGGTTTAACCCATCATCATTCTTTAGCTCACTCCAGCACCCCAGTTCAGACATGGCCATATCCAAATCAGTCTGACCCTGTGCCTCATTGAAACAGTCCAGCCCAAACTGCCATGGTATGTCTTCCCTGGACCGGAAAAATGCATCCTGGGACCGGTTTCTGGCTAATCAGCAGTCATCAGCCAGGTGGGGTGAGTCCAGTGTCAAAGTGAACAAGGGACCCACGTCTGGGCATACCCTGCCAACTTAGGGCGAACAAAGCTAAGTCTGACCCTGTGCCTCATTGGTAGGGTATGCCCAGACGTAGGTCCCTTGCTCACTTTGCCACTGGACTCAAGCTAGCCTGGCTGTTGACGGCTGATTAGCCAGACATCAGTCCTAGGATGCTTGTTTCCGGTCCAGGTAAGACATGGCTTGGCAGTTCTGGCTGGACTGTTCCCATGAGGCACAGGGTCAGACTGATTTGCATATGGCCATGTCTGAATTGGGGTGGCGGAGTGAGCTAAGGAATGATGATGGATTAAACCCAGATCAGTTGACTGGGGGTTTGTGCTTGCAATGTTCAACACTCTGTCCATCATCCCCTTTGGTTTTTCTTTACTAAGTAAAGCAAAGCAATGCTTTGCGCTGTTTTGTCTTACATGTGGGGTACTTTCCATTGCAAAACAAGTTTTATGCTGGAACGTAAATTGATAAAAACATTTTGTGCTGGTTAGCATCATTTTTGTGATGCTAACCCCCCGAGCAAAATGTTTGAAAATCTACCCTCAAGGCTTACAGCTGGATACAATACTCCCACTCACCTGGTCAGATCATTACGCTTTCAGGTTCACTTTAAAACTCCCTTTTTCTAGCAATATAACAGATACAACTACAAAGGCCATTAAATATCATGTTTGGAACAAAATCAACAAACATTATTTACCTCCTTTTAGATGCTTCACAGCCCTCCTTGTAAGTGATCCTGATCTCAACCAAGCAGCTATGAAGCAAACCTCACTAAAAGTTTAAACAAATCATAGAATCCAACCGCCCGCCCCAAGGCCCTCCTTAAAACAGTAATGCCACAGGCAGGAAAAGAAACGAACGAAAATGTATAATCCTGATGAAAGAGACAAATAAAAAAAAAATTATTCTGGTTTATAGAAATCTTTTTTTTTAAAAAACATTTTTAAACCTTTATTTGGAGACAAGCAGGGTCAAGGGAAGTGCATACACAATACATACAGTCACATATGGCCATTACAATGGTACGTCAGAACCAAAAAATGAGATACAAGCAAGTACAGGGCAGCAGACCAGTCAATGCAAGGAGCAACATCGAAATGTACAGTGCAAATTAAGGAGCAATGATCCAGCACGGGCAGTCAAGCCAATAAGACAATACAGTATGGACACATTCTGTTAGCGTATTGCAAATAAAACAAAATAGACTCAGATAAAAAGGAACACATATAATGAAGGTACCGAGCAGGGAGATGACCTCAATTCCTAGCCACACACTCGTCGTAAGGGGAGCTACAGCCCCCAATAGCTCGCATGTACAGAAGACAGCTCAGCCTCGCCCCTGACACTGGAAGATCAACAGGTGGAACGTAAAATCCCAGCCCACCATGTCGCCATCAACCAATCCCTTCACGGTCCCCAAGTTCAGAATCAGAGTCCTGCACAGCCCTGGTTAGGAGGTACACCTGGAGCGGGCTCCAAAAGTCCTTCGGTCTGCATCTGACAGGCATCAAGTCAGAATAGATATTGTGTTGATCCTGACAGTGTGTGAGGTCAGTCACCCAATCCTGAAAGCGCGGCACTCTGCCACGACCCCAGCAACAAGCAACCCTACGCTTAGCCAGCAACAGGGCCACGTCAACAAATCTACGATAAGAGGCAGGCACGTCCTTAGAGTAGCCCAACAACATCACTAAAGGGTCAAATGCCACCCCATCCCCCGCCATAATCTGCAGGGCTTCATGAACCTGAGTCCAATATTCCAACACCCCCGCACAACCCCAAGCCAAGTGCAGGAAGTCAGCGCCTTCCGCACGACACCTAGCACACCTGTCATCCTCCGCTAAATGAAACCGTAGCTTCCTCGCCGGGGTATAATAGTACCTCTGAACAAACTTGTAGTGAATAATTTTAAGGCGACAACTAGAGGAAACATTGGCCGTGAGCCCACAGCAGTACTTCCATTGCTCGTCGGTAATAGGAGCACCCAACTCGGCAACCCACTGGTCACGCACCCGAGTGGCCGAAACCGAACGCTGTCTGCGAATAGCCCCGTATAATTTCGACACCAGGTGTCTCCCATCTGAAACCAACAGCACATGGAGGGGGAGGGTGACCCCAGGCTCCGAAGGGAAATCTGGTAGCAGAGCACGCATGCCCTGTCGCAAGCGGATAAAGTAGAACAGCTCCAGAGGGGAGCAAGCAGCCGCTCCAAAGAAATGTGCCTGCGTGCGGAAGGCACCTTCATGAAACAAGTCGCCCCACGTGAGGACGCCTAGCCGCCTACACATTCGTTGAAACCCCGTTTCCAGCAACAGCGACAGATCGGGATGATAAGACAGAGGCAAGGCCGGCGAGTAAAGAAAGGAAACGCCCAGGAACCGAGCCACCCGTTTCCAAGCATCCACCGTGCACGTCACCGTCGTGCGAGGCGTCTCCACATCTGACACCTTGCCCAAAACCATCCCCTCCAGTGGGAGCGGGTGGGCAACCCAATGCTCAGCGGCAATTTGGGGCATAAACGGCGTGGGGCGCATCCAGTGATAAGCGTAAAGCGCCTGAGCGCTGAGATAATAAATCTCAAAGTCAGGGACGTCGAAACCGCCATCAGCATAGGGCAACGTAAGGGTAGCCCAAGCCACCCGTGGCTGCTTGCCCCCCCAAAACAACCGCATGAGCTCGGAACGAAGCCTGCGAAAGAAATAAGCACCAGGATGATAAGGAAGGTTTTGAAAGAGGTAAAGAAAGCGGGGCAAAACTACCATCTTGATAAGGGACGCCCTACCGGCCATGGAGAGAGGCAAGGACATCCACCTGGTGACATCATCTGCAAGTTTAGTAATAGCCACACCATAATTAAGCCGAATCGATTCCTCTCTGTCCAAGGACACGACAATGCCGAGATAACGCAACTCCGCATCACACCATTCCAGAGGGTAGTCAAGGGGAAACCTAGCTACAGCAGCAGTGAGGGGGAAAAACTGAGACTTCCGCCAGTTGATATGGACACCGGAGACACCCCCAAAAGCGACCAGCTCTCGCAAGAGCAAATTAAGGTTGTTCTCAGGGTCCTTGACATAGAGTGTAACATCATCGGCGTATAAAGAAATACCGACCTGCCGCTGAAGACAATTAAAGGCGCTCTGCTGGTGAAACTGACGAATCCTACAGGCCAGCGGCTCAATGGCAATAGCAAACAAGAGGGGCGAGGAGGGGGCATCCCTGCCGGGTCCCTCTCGTAAGAGGAAACGAAGGGGATAGCACCCCATTCACCACTACCCTTGCCATCGGATCAGTATATAAGAGCTGAACCCATGAGATGAAGATCCTGGGGAAGCCCATCCGACAAAGGACATCAATAAGATAGCCCCACTCAACAGAGTCAAACGCCTTGGTGGCATCGAGAAAGATAGCGGCAACCGGGACAGTGGGATCAATGGTTGACACAAGCGAAAACAAGGTGCGAAGATTGTGGGAGGTAGCCCGGCCGGGCACAAATCCCGACTGGTCAGGCAACACAATAACGGGCATGAGCTCGGCTAGTCTTACTGCCAAGACCTTCGCGAGAATTTTGACATCGCAGTTGAGCAGTGATAGGGGCCTATAGGAACCTACATCCAACGGATCCTTACCTGGCTTAAGCAGTGACGTAATGGCGACCTCCCGCATGGAGCCCGGCAGACGCCCCTCCTCCAGGGACTCCTCAAAAACCTCACGGAGAACAGGGGCCATGGTGTCCACATAACACTTATAAAATTCAGCAGGAAGGCCATCCAGACCGGCGGCCTTCCCATTAGGCAGAGACATGATGGCACTCCGGACCTCCTCAACCTCTAGGGGCCTGCCTAAGAACTCCCGATGACCATCCGATAACCAACAAAGTGCCAGCTCGTCAAGAAATCCGCCGTACCGAGTCTCACCCGTCTGCTGTGTCGTGTAGAGGTGTGCATAATGGTCAATAAAAGTACGCTGAATCTCCGAAGTGTCCCGACATCGAGTGCCATCCGGTGACACCAATTCCAACACGTCCGACCCATGCCTCGGATGTCTAGTAAGGGCAGCGAGGACCTTACCGGGCCGCTCCCCTTCACAGTATCGCCTCGCCGTCCAATATTTCCCTCTATGCTTAGCCTCTCTAGCAGCCTCCTCCTCGTACTCGGAGAGTTTAGTACGGAACTGCGACAGGAGATCGGGATCAGGGTCAACCTGCATCCTGCGTTCTAAGTCTCGCAAATCAGCTTCCAAGCTCTCGAGGGTCCGAACAATCAGTCGAAGTACTCCACAACTTTTAGAAATAGTGACACCCCGGATCGTAACCTTGAACGCCTCCCATATGACCTCGACGCTGTCCACAGAGCCCTTGTTTCTAGGGAAGAACGCCTCTACCTCCACACCAAGCTCCTCCTTGAACACCGGGTCAAGCAAAGCAGTCGGGAATAAACGCCAAGGTGGGCGCGGCCTATGCAGCCCAGGGACGGATAGGACAACCTTCACCGGACAGTGATCAGAATACGTCCGAGCCAGATGTGTAGCCTCCCGCAGGCCAGCCACCAACCCTCTAGAGAGAAACACATAATCTAATCTCGCCCATGAACGAGCATGCATGGTGTAATGAGTGCCCTCCTTGGTGGCAGGGTGGGCGTACCTCCAACCGTCGACCAACCCAGCCTCCTCCACAATCCCATGCAACACCTCTCTAGCCTGTACATTATACTGAGGACTCCCCTCCGATCTGTCCGATTGGGCATGAAATGCAAAATTGAAATCACCCCCCCACACAATGTAAGTGGCATCCACAGCAAGAACATGACCCCACAAGGTGACAAAAAAGATTGGCGTATCGACATTAGGAGCATAGCAATTAACAAACAGTACAGTGTTCTGCCCAAGCCGCCCCCACAGTAGCACATAGCGCCCCTCAGGGTCCCCCACAAATCCCAGTTCCTGAAATGCGAGCGATCTTTTAACAAGGATGACAACCCCACGAGCATAAGAAGAATAGGAAGCAAACCTCCTGGCCGCAGCCCACCTCCCGCCAAAGTTGGGGGAAGGAGCGGGACGCAGATGCGTCTCCTGGAGGAGAGCAACATGAATAGCATGCCTGTCCAGGTACTGGAGCACATTACGACATTTCCTGGCATCATTAAGTCCCCGTACATTCCATGACAGAATCGATATCTGATCTATAACAGCAGTCGACATTACCCAGTTTCAGGGCCCCACGGGACCCAATAAGCAAATACAGGGCATCCAACTACCAGCAATAGCCAGCGACAGGTCCACACCACAGGGCGCAGACGACCCCCCACATACACGCCACACATTCCCCAGCCATCTCCGAACCAGTCAAACAAAACCGCAATAACCCCCCCCAGCCATACCATCCATGCAACAAGCACTCAGAACATACTACACGCCGCACTTCGTCAATCCAACTTACGTGACCCACAACTCGCACACGCGTTGCTCTTGCATAGCACTCTCCGTCACGTGGCAGCCTAAGATGGCGGCCGGTGCACTCGGGCCCAAAACGGGCGGGAGCACGGACCACAGGATCAACTCCGCCATATAGAGAAGTGGACCAGCCGAGATAGCGGGCTCGACACCATACCTGTGCACATAGACGACAGCAGCACCTCTCATATCTACCCAGGGGTCCTGGGCAAACAAGCATGGACAGCTCCATTCCCACCCCATCCACCCACCTGATACCACCCCAACTATCAGGCCATACGCATCCCCACCCCCCCCCCCCGTTCCCCAACACACATCCAGTCAAACAACAAAGGACTAGAAACCAAACCAAAGGTACACATGGGGCACACCCTCCGGGGAACCTTCCAGAGGTGCACGGCACCACGCCAGTGTCCGCGCCAACTAGAGTCAGACGGCCCCAGACGCAGCACGGGGGGGTGGGTGCCCAGAGCGCGACATCAGATAGCACCATCCTGCGGTGCCACATCGACCCCAAGTATCAAAACGCACTCACTCATCTCAAAAAAGACATGACCCCCGCACAAACAACAGTAAAAGCGGGCAATAGTTAGGCCGCAAATGCGGAGAAGGAAGGCAGCAGAACTCAATATGAAAAGAAACACGTCCAGAATACTCCAATAACAGTGAAAAGAGAGACAATGTCCCAAGTCACCATAAGCAGACGACCTACTCCTCAGCCGCCGAATGTTCATCCTCAGGATCTCGATCGCCTCCCCGATCTGCAGCCGCTCGCTCGCGCTGGAGGCGCTTCGCAAAGTCCTCAGCATGCTGTGGGTTGGTGAAAAAATGTTGTTTAGCCTGGTGCGTAACTCTAAGTTTAGCAGGGTACAACAAGGCGTAGTCCACCTGTAGATCCCGAAGCTTCTTTTTCACCCCCAGGAACTTACGACGCTGGTCCTGCACCATCGGCGTGAAGTCGGGGTACATGGTGAAAGACACCCCTTCGAAGGAAAGGGCCCTATTAGTGCGGGCAGCCTGGAGGGCGGCGTCGCGATCACGATAGTTCAAAAGGCGCGCAATGATGGGGCGCGGTGCAGCCCCAGAGGCCGGTCGAGGTCCCAGTGTCCGATGCGCTCTCTCAACGATGAACTGGGATGAGAACACTTCCGCACCAATGGCGCCCACCAGTAGCCTCTCCACATAAGTCTCCATTTTGCCCACATTCGTGGACTCCGGCACACCTACAATGCGCACGTTGTTGCGCCTGCTCCTCGCCTCCAACTCCTCATTCTTAGCGGCAATGACACGCAGGATATTATCCATTCTCGCCAGGTGGGTGGTGTGGGTGGCCGCCGTGTCATCATGGTCCGAAATGCGCTGTTCCGCCGTCGTCAACCGCTCTTCATGTACGTCCAACTTCTGGACGACCGCATCCATGCGCGACGATATCTTGTCCACTTTGTCCACTATCGTGGCAAACCCCTGCCTCATCTCCTGCATCATTTGGGTAAAGTCCGGTGGTGGTGGTTGCGGACCACCATCAGCGACATTCGGGGGGGGGGACCGCGATGTCCCGGCTTCCTGGAGCAAACGCGTCCCCCGCTTAGCCCCTCCAGAGTCAAAGGACAATTTGGATTGTTTAGTGTCCGGCTTCCCCATACCGGTGCGCTAGCGATGCAATGAGGGACCAAGGCAAATAGGAGTCAGGATAGATGTCGGACAGAGGGTACGGCCAAGAAAGCCCGAGTCGTGGGGGCACGAGCAGGCCAGCGCGCCCCGCCACTCCCAACGATGAGAAGAATGGCCGTCTCCGCACCCAGTTCAAAAGGGCGAGCCCCCAGACAGCAAGAAGAAGATCCGTTGCGCCTCCGTGAGCAATGGTATCGGGGCAGGCAGATGTAGGAGCCAAGAGATAAATCCGACAGCAAGGAAGAGTCAAACGGCCTGCCCGGCCAGCGAACGGGCCCGGTGAAGAGGGGCGGAGCAAGGCCTACACCCCACGTGCAGAGCCTCGAACTGGCGTGAACGATGACGCCGGGCAAGGGGGCATCAGACCTCCAGAGCGCAAGTCGGGGAAACTTGGGATCCTCGTAACTTCGGCCAGCAACCTCCAAATGGCCCAGGAGTTGGACCGGGGGTAGTCAGTCAATATCCCAGCAGATCCGTGGGGTCAGATCAGGGCGCAGCGATGGTAATCAGGATCCCTAGGCGGATAATAGCTCCGGGCAGCGGGAGCCTCACGACAGTGCGGCCATTCCGCAGTGCGCCCTCTAGCGCCCCCCTGGTTTATAGAAATCTGACTATTTTAGAGAAAACACACTACTGCACTGAAAAAATTACCTCAGCAAAAGATTCAGTCAAGGAGCTCTTTAACACACTTCAAACCCTTCCCAAACTTACTATCACCAAATTCGCATCTCCTAGTCAATCCTTATGTGACAAACTGGCACTCTTTTCTCAAACTAAGGTAGCGGCTGTTTATTAGAAATTCTATGCTAGCCACAACACTATCCTTGTTGAGTTGGAAACGAAACTCCCAGGATCCAATAAAAGTCAGCCCAATGAGTTATTTCTATTGACAGAACAAAGTGATCAAACTAATAGAACTCACTATGGGCCCCATTTACAAGTTTTGGACTCAGGGCAGTGCAGTAAGTCACTGTCCTGTGCTGCCCTGCGTCAAAAGGAAAGGGCAGGAATGTGTAGTATTTAGAGTATATGATGCATTCCTGTCCTTTCCCGCTTCCTTGCGTCAAGGCAGAAACCCTTGCATTGTGGTGTCTGCAAGGGTGTCTGTTTTTTAGGAATGATTGTTTTTGTGCAGGGACATCTACTTTAACCCCATGGCTGCTCAGCATATTCCCCTGCTGTGCTGGAAAATCGAAAATGCCACTCCTCATGACGAGCTGGGCTCGTCATGAGCGTGCGAGGAGGCTACTTCATGACGAGCCCAGCTCGTCATGAGCGTGGAAGGGGTTAACAACAACAATTAATGGAGGCAATTTCCTCCTTACAAAGAAAGAGAAACAATGAGGGAGACACGGTTATTTCTCTTCGTTACACCTTCCCTAGGGAGGCTTTTGATGCATTTCCAGGTTTACAAGTCCTTGCAAATCTGGGAAGGTGTCACAATCCATGGGTGTTGTGTGGGAACACTCACACAATGCCCAAGGAATGCCTCTTTGATGCAAAGTAAGGCAAAGCAGAGATTTGCACTGCTTTGTCTTACTCCATACCTACAAGGCAATGAAAAGCCATGCAAAGTGGCTTCGTGTGGCCTCCTAGATAAGGGTCTGCTCTCTGCACCATCGGTGCATCAAAAAAGGTGACATGCCAGTGGCACAATGGGCTTGTAAATAAGCTCCTAAGTCGTGAGCTCCCTCCAATCCCTGGTCCCTCCAAAACTCTCCATGAAAAAGCAGATTCTGTAGTAGGTCCTCTTAACAACCATTTGAACAGTCTGCTTCTTAAGGGTCAATTTCCCACGGTCTGGAAACAGATATCCATCCTTCCACTGATAAAGAAACATTCCCTTGACATCCATGCGATTTAATGTTACTCCTTATCTCCTGCCTACTAAAATACTTGATAGACACCTTCATTCTAAGCTTTCCAGCTTCCTAGAGGACAATAAACTTTTAGATGTGGCACAATATGAGTTCAGAAGAAATCACAGCATGAAGTCTGCTCCATAGCCGCTATAATAATAATATTATATATATATATTAGCTATATATAGCTATAATAGTCGCCACTGAAGCAATCAGATCAATAGTCAGTGTTAACTCTCACCTGTTTTTCCGCAGGAGTGATATGCAACTTCAGAAGAAAACGTCCCAACTTCCTTTACCCACCAAGCATGTCCAAGAGTGTCAAAGCAAAACTGGTGTAATGGGGGAAGATGGGAAACAAAGGAAGAGAAATGAAGAAATGTCACCAGGACATACCCAGTGAAGAAGGTATGGTTCCATGCAGTCATCTGTATGTAAAGAGCAGAGAAGGATGATAAGTGCATGTACTCATTTTATATAGTGCTTTACAATTTTATTCAAGTGTATATGTTTTGTAAAGGCCTTCGCTACCTGCTTTACCTCCCCTTTTACACTATGAATCAATCACAGTACATACAGGAACATTGGTGCTATCTAGAAGCAAGAGAATAGAGACATGTTTCGTAATCCTAGTTCGGTAGAGCAACTATGAGAATATACATACATGTGACAATGAAACAATCACCTGCTGTAGGATGTAGCAGTTAACCCCAAAATGTCATGTATTCATAAGAGAACAGAAAAGGAAGTATTTACCAGCATGAACTGTTCCGTTTAAAATATAATAAAAAGAAAAATATGTAAAAATATGCAGGCTATATGATACATCTACCTAACTTCAGTAAACGCTAAAGAACTGTTTCTATTTTACAGCTTTACTCAGCCTCTATAGACAATACAAAATATCTAAGACAACAATTGCATATGTAAATTGTATATCTTTTTATCTTGCCAGAGCAGAGTCCTTTTACCACATTTCAGATCCTGGTTGGTACATTAGAAGTTTTCTCCTTCTTTCTTTGCAGGGGTTTCCAAATGATGGGTACAGAAGAACAGACGAGGAGGACAAAAGCAGGAGTTGGAGACAGCAGCCTCACAGTCCGACAAAAGTACGCGACCACAGCATGAACCTGACAACTCGGAAGCAACAAGGAAGAACAGAATGCGATAACTCGAATGCGAAGCGCTCTTCTGCGGTGACAGGGCCACCTTATGCCCCCACTGCCCCCCCATCCCGGTGCAGCCTGCAACGGAGGAGGAGTATTCCTGAAAGTAAACAACGTTGAAATGGCTGCAGTTATCCTGTTGGATTTATCTGCAGTCTTTGACACCATTAGTCCTACAGTGCTAATCAACCACCTAGCCTCTATAGGCATGGGTGGACCAGCACTTGAATTGCTGTGTTCCTTTCTTCTTGACAGACAACAGTCTGTATCCTCAGGAGAGTATACATCGCAAACCTTCTCTCTATGCTGCGGCATCCCACAGGGACCGTCTTTGAGCCCTACCCTTTTTAATGTCTATATTGTCCCCCTGGCTGGACTGTTCCATTCTTTTGGATTCTTTGAAATTGCCTATGTAATGCAAATTGTGGTGTCAATTTCTGCAGACATTGTTGACACCGCTAAATATTTCAACAAATATATGATTGAGGTTGTTAGTTGGATGAGACAAAATTGTGGAAAAAAAGGAGGTCCTTTTGTTCGGAAGAGAGACCGCCTTTTGGAAATTCATCCTGGTGGTCCCATTGTTTGGGTCTCCTCCCTGTACCGGCGCAGAAAGGCAGGAATCTAGGAGTCACTTTTGATGTCATAATGACCTTCTCTGGCCAGATTGGCAAGCTTACCTCTTCCTTCTTTCTTCTACTAAAATCACTGAGAAACTTGATATTGATTTAGAGGTACAGAAGTTGGTTATCATTGCTCTGCTGTTGTCCAGACTTGTATATTGCACCACACTTTGCATGGGTGCCAAACAACGGATTTTGAATGAATTACACATTATCCAAAATGTAACTGTCCACCTCTTAATAAGAATCCAAAAGTTTAAATCTGCCTCAAATGCCCTGTTCACAGCTACATGGGCTTCCCATTAGGAATCAAATTGCCTTCAAGGCAATATGCACTGCCCACAAAGCAGTAGATAATACCGGCCTGAGTAACTCAAAACTAAATTCAAATGGTACACCGAGTCGGGATCCTCATTCTGCAACATCAAGAACAGTTGTTACCACTCACATCAATAGAGCTTCTTGGGGTAGTAGTAGTTTCACATTCACTATCTGTAACCTCTAGGACAAAATGCCCAGGCATCTCAGAGATCAAAACACCCACCACCATTTTAGAAAACAACTCAAAACCTGGCTTTTTACATCTCTGCCACTCAATTAGCTGAACTTTTTTACTGCAGACAAGAGCACCACAACTCCTTTGGGCAATCGTGTGCTTTATTAAAACTATCAAAATCAATATCAAGCTGCAGAGTGACACACGCATGTTTGCACCATAGTGCAAAGGTATCTGTGTGAGTACAGCATAAGTGTGAAAAACGAAGGGTACCGTTCCAGTCCAAAATACTATGCATAGCCAAAGTATGGAACCTTTCCTATTGTGTATGTTTTCTGTACAGTGCAGCACACATGCAAAATTGGAATAGAAAGGAGAAGTAAAAGTATTTCTCCTTTAAATGCATGCACCAAAGTGGTGTTATTTTGTGGCAGAAATACCTGTCCACTAATGTTAATTGATAAGGATTTGAGTCATAAAGCATCGATGGCAGCATGGGAATGTCCCTGTACCAACCATGTGACTGCTCTCTGATGAAAAGTACTTCAAAGCAGTACTCTGCATTACTGTTAGGAAACTATCCAGGGCGAAAAAAAGTTTTGCACTGGAAAGTTAATCCAACCATTGAGCAATTCCAGCTTCTCAACCTATTTCAATCGGGCTTCCGCACGGGCCGCAGTACAGAAACGGCAATCACTCACATTGTGGATGACGCCCTCAATTTACTCGACCAAAATGAAGCCTGCCTCTTAATCCTGTTCAATCTCTCATCGGCTTTTGACACTGTCAAACATGACAATCTACTCTCCCTCCTTGAACGAAGGATGAAGCTCTCAGGAACAGTCCTTAAATGGTTCTCCTCTTTCCTCAACAGCAGAACACACAGATTCAAATCCAACCAGTCTCTCTCCTGCCTGAGCCCATGCACACTGGGTGTTCCCCAAGGATCCTCACTCTCTCCCACTCTTCCTTGAACCACTGACTTTAATTCTTTAAGCCTCCAACAACCAATATCACATGTACGCAGATGACACCCAACTCTACGTGAAAATCTCCTCCCCTGAAAACATCAACTCCCTCAATGGAACCCTTCTTAAAACCCTAAACTGGCTCACCTCCAACCATCTCAAATTAAATGCCCTCAAGAGGTAATTCCTCCTCATTGCACCCCCTGGTGAAAACCCCACTGTGGTGAAATTCCTCTGTAACCTCACAGCCCTCAACTGCACATCTCACATTGTGGACTCCACTAAATCACTGGGAGTCATGCTTGACAAAAACCTAAACATGCAAGACCACTTCGGATCATCGACCAAAGGAGCGAACTTCCAACTCTGCATCCTAGGAAAACTCAAACCCTTCTTCCCCATGACGACTTTAAATTGGCAGTGCAAGCACTTGTCATCTCCAGACTAGAATACGGCAGTGCGGCTCTTTGTGGTCTGTCGAAACTCGGTTTAGCACCTATCAGAGCTTCTCTAAATGCTGTTACCAGATTCATCACAGGTTCTAAGAAGAACAACCACATTACTCCAGACCTGAAATCGCTCAATTGGCCCCCTTTTGAAGCAAGGATACAACTAAAGATCGCTTGTATGACCCATAGGCACTACACATCAACACCGCACTCTACCTGACAAACAAGCAGGAACTCTCTGGTGGCGCCCAATCCACAAGGAGCACCGGAACACTGCTGCTCAAGCCCAAGAAATTGAATAAGCTTAAAACATACAATGGTACATTCTCTGGCATCGCCCTGAGAATCTGTAACCCCCTCCCAGTGGAAACTAGACTGATTCCCTATACACTTGCCTTCAAAAGGGGAGTCAAAAATCTACTAATGAACAATGCGCTGAACTAGATTCTGTGCTCCTCTTGCTGCAAAGTTACTGTATACTGTCTTGTTTGTTCCTGTTGGTTTTTTCTTGCCCTACGTGTGCTCCTCTTGACGCTAAGTTACTGTATAATGTCTGGCTTGTTTCGGCTGTTGTTTGCCCTATGTGTCGGTCTCCCCCAACCTACCTCCTTTGCCCTCCTCAATTTCATCTTGCCCCTGCTGTATTTTGTCCCACTATCTCCCTGATTTGTCTCCCTTAGCTTTTTCCTTTGTCTACTTAAATCATATGTAAAGCGCTCTGATACCCTTCTGGGTCATGTATGCGCTATACAAAACTTTAAATAAAAACAAAATAAAATAAAATAAATCAAAAACTCTGCACCATTCTACGGAGGTCCACCAACCCCTAAATAAGCCAAACATTCAAAGTAATGCTATTGCGATCAAAGCGGAAATGATTGAAAATGAGTTAGCATGTGAAGTGCAAAATGCCCGAGTGTTGTACATCTATGAAATGATATGATATGATAAAAAGTATTTATACAGCGCACGTACACCAACGGATTCTTGGCGCTTCAAGGACGAGCTGGAGACATGCAGCAAAGTGTGAGACAATCAACTGTAGGCTTGGGAAAAGCGAAGGGTCTTCAGAGCCCTCCTGTAATGAGGATAGGAGGATATTGAGCGAAGAGTTGGGGGAAGTGAGTTCCAGAAGAGTGGGGCCTGGGAAGAAAATCGCAGGCCACCGTGTTTCCTGTGTCTGGAGGTGCATGTAGACAATAGGTTAGAGCCCAAGGATCGAAGGACACGGGAGGGAACATAGCGGTGGATCCGAGAGGCAATGAAGGCAGGACCTTGCAGGGATAGGGCCTTGTGGATCAGGCAACCTAGTTTGAAAAAGCTGCGCTCGGCCACCGGGAGCCAGTGGAGGCTCCTGAGAAGGGGTGTGGTGTGACTAGACCTGGGCTGGCCAAAATCAGGTCTAGCAGCTTGATTCTGGAAAAGTTGGAGTTGGTGCATTTGGTACCTAGGTATTCCGACCTATAACAATAGTGTTGCCTTGTTAACAGGTTGATAGTAACATTTACAAAAGGAGCCAACAGCTTGAAGTTGACACCATCCACATGCCTCTGAGCTCAAGAGTGTCTCCTACACCACCCATAAACTGCAAGGCACATAATTATAGTTTTGTTAACCTGTCTCCCAGCCTCCCCCCCCCCGGTCTGTGCATGATCAATGAAGGCATCCCTTCCAAAAGTCAGTGCCTGTCCTACAACTGCAACCTGTCCATAGTGCATATTTCCACTTTCCTTTGTGTACACTGTCAATATAAATTACAGATAATGAAATAGCATTATATTCATATTTGCAGTACAATCATCTGTTGAGCAGCCCTCCATGATTAAAATGCTGGAATATTTGATTACATTTTGTTGTCTGACTAAACAGGGCACTTCAGTGAGAGGAAAGTAAACCCATCCATCAATGCACAGTGACAACCAACCACCCCTTTCAGTCAATAGCTGCTAGTGTAGGGATCCTGCCAAAAACGTTTAACAAACAGAAAGGGGGCATAATGAAAAAGCTAAAAGACAGAGAAGAGAGAGGAGGGACTAACAGGCACAGAGCAGCAGGGAGTGCACCATGCAGCCCTGACTTGAGGACAAAGGGTGTCCAAACTAACAGCAAAAGGAGAAAGTTAGGAAAGGCAAGAAAAATGACTGAGGCATGACAGGTTTTCTTTCCTCAGTGCATGTCCGGGGGTAAACAGGGCTGATAACAATGCACGTGCCAAAGGCGGCTTTAGGCATGTGCAAGCTGTGCACCTGCACAGGTCCACCAAACCCCAGGGGCCGCCACGCCAATATATATCCTTAATAAAATAATCCACTGAGGATGGATACATATTTGCGTGGCGGCCCCTGGCAGGGATCTGGCAGCCTCCGGCTCTGTTCCACTTCCAAGCACCCTAACCCCCCCTCTTCACTGGCCTCCTCGCTCCGCCCCACCCGGACCCCCTCTTCCGGGGCCCCCTACCTATGCTCCCTGCCCAGGGCCGCCATGAGCCTAGCGCCGCACCTGCACGTGCTCCCTGCCAAATCCAAATCAACCGTGGTGTTAGCCTTAGACACTCAGCCTGCCTTGATGCCTGGGTTACTCCAGGAACCAGTGCTGCAGCAGGAGGGCAGCCCGAGTGGAGAGCCGGGGGCAGAACAAGGAGGCGGCACAAAAGAGCAGCATGCTCTTCTGCTCAAGAAACCTGTTGGAGCTGGAAATGTTCATGTGGGAGACTGGAGAAGGCTTCTGCTAATCCATTCACATATAGGTCGAATTAGGGACGGCATCAGGTCAGAGAGCAGGCAAGAACGAAAGGGAAAGGCTATGTTGTGTCAATACAGAGCCACATTGGGGATACAGAACTGGCCAGTGACATTATCTGGAAAAACGTTGAAATCATCAATAGACGGGTGGGCGGTAAACTCTGCTACGTGGCAGAGTTTTTGCCAAACTCCACTCGCCAAGCGGAGCATGGATTTGCAAAACCTACAAAATGTCTGCAGGTGAAGCGGAGTTTAGCGCTCGCGCCTAGTATCCACCATGTTTGTGATGGAGGAACCCATCAGCTAAACTCCAAATCTGGTCCGTAGTCCTTGTATGAAAATAATCTCCCTCCACGTTTTGTTCTCCTGAATAATGTTGGCTGATCTCATGGGCAGACATTAGGCAAAGAGATATAGTTGGTGCTGTATTGAGCCTTGCCCACAGTAAGCTGTACAGAGAGGTCATGGAACCTTGAAAGTGATCTTTGCACCAAAGTGTAGACTGTGGGGTGCTTGAAGGGCAGGTCTGGCCTGGTCTCACTTGTGAAGGCAAAGTCCAGCTAGCTCTTTATGATGTTTTTGAAGTCCAGGAATGAGTTAATGTGGATGGTCAGAGTAGACTATGAGACGCATTTAGAGAATGGTGGATGGGATACTCTATCACAAACGTGACAGATATCCTGTATGCTGTATTACGAATGCACTATAATCTATGACACATAATATAACGGACAGGATATGAGTCATGTTTGTGATGGAGCAACGTCCACCAAACTCAAGATCAGGCCCAATTTTACTTACATGTTAAAAAACATGTTACAAAGATTGTATACTCACCACCTATATTCTCAAATAGAGAAATGTTCTCTCGAGCAAGAAGTTTAGGTGTCCCTCTTACCTGACAAGGAGCTGCCATTGATAAATATAAAAGAACTTCAAAGATTTCTTAGTTTAGTGAAGTTTTATAGGAAGTGTACTGAGATGTTTTCTCAGTTGATACTGCCTTTGGCCAAACTAATATAAAAAAACACCATGTAAATGTACTGAAAACAGATAAAATGCTTTTGAAATACTTGAATTCATGTTCACTAAAGCACGTATGTTAGTATATCTCTAAGGAAAAAGAACACTTCTGTTTTGAGACAGATCTTTCTCACTTAGGGCCTGATTTATATGTTGGTGGATAGGGCTCTCTGTTGCAATAGCAATAGGGTAATCTACCTGCCAATCTGAAGGTCTGCAGCCTCATTTAGGGTAGGACAATCCTTCAATGTGCAGACAATGAAGACTACTTTGTCACCTCCACCTACACACACCTCCGACTGCTCGATGGAGTAAGGGTCGACAGAGGTTTTGGCCATGTGTCCACTCACTTTATTTAGAGTGGGTGGACACATAGCCAGGTTTCACTACCTGTCACCACGATGATAAATGTGGCAGTAAGGGGAAGTGAAAATGTTTAAATGACCCCCACACCATCAGGGAGCCATTGGTATATTTTTCTTCAAAAAGCTCAGAATTAATTTCCAGGAACAGCAGTTTCTGCAAATGCAAGAGATGTCCTCATCTGTAAATATAGCAAACAGAGTACTCTCACTATGGTGGGAGAAAAGTAAGCATGAGCGGATTTTGCGTATTGGCAATCCGCGTATTTGCGTATTTGCGTATTTGCGTATTTCGAAAATACGCAAAATCCGCGGATCCTAGCGTATCTTTTTTTTTTTTTGTGTTCGCACGGGTTTCTGCAAGTTCGCGAGGGTTTTATTGTACAAAACGCTCGCGAACGTGCAGAAACCCGTGCGAACACAATGTGCCTGGGTATTGCGCTCGTGAAAGTCAAGGATGCAAAGTCTATCCAGCATCACAGCTGATTTTTGACAGTAGATTTGGGAAGAAGGCACATCTGCCCAGCCTTGACAACGCTTACGATTGTTTTTGGGCTGATGAATGAGTCACTGAATTTAAGCTTCAACTAGGGCACATGCTTTATTGATATCTGTAAGTGCTTCCTGTTGAGGTTTAATTTTTGTGCCAGGACCATCGTGCCAGAATGAACCCTGCCCTTCATATTTATTCAAGAAGACGCCACCATTTTGTGCCATACCTCTACTCAACTGGAGTACTTTCTACTGGATAATCAGTAAGTGCTACCACGTTGGGTAAATGTATAGTGCTTTTACTATACTACAGCGTCCTAAAGTGCCAGAGAGTTGTCTACAGCGACCATGTGTGTGTTACTATGCAATCGCCCCGAAGGGCGCAGGGGTCCCTTGAGTGAGCTGCTGTTGTTTTACAATGGCACCAGCAAGCTGCCAGCGCCGTTGTAAAATAGTTACAAAGTTAGCTTGCACAGGAAGCACTTAGATAAAATAAAGCAGCACCTGCTTCGTTTTATCTAGTGGTTCCTGTGCAAGCTAACTTTGTAACTATTTTACAACGGCGCTGGCAGCTTGCTGGCGCCATTGTAAATTGTGGGGGTTCAACTTTTGAACCCGTTACGTCCGCGCTGATTTTTTTTTCGGATTTTGTGGGAAATCCGTAAAATACGCGGATTGCGGATTTCCCAAAAATCCGAAAAATCCGTGGGCGTAACGGATTTACCGCTCACACTTAGAGAAAAGTATTCCACCATCGCAACCAGTTATGACTCCATCTCCCAAGAATGAAATCAACCCCTTAGTTTATTGTGCTATTCTGTTAGAGAGAGAAGAATTAGTTAGGAAATCTCACCTTTGTCCTCTATTTCTGGCATCTCCCCTCTGTGGTAATAAGTTAAATAATCTCATAAAAGAAATTATTGACTCTTCAAACATCATTCAAAGAGTGGAGAAACTTTTTGAACAGATCAAAAAAATTAGCAACATCTTTGAATGTTAAAAAGAGTGCATTAATGAGTAAGTACAATAGCTACGTTTCCAGTGGTGATCTTGAGATTATCTGTATTCCCGGTGAGACTAATCAATGTGGAAACACTCTCTCACATTGTGGAGAAGACTGAGATACCAAATACTCCTACTCTGTTTCACCTCAAATGATTATAGTCACACTTTTGATACTCATTTCCAAACTTTAAAATAACTGACATTTAAACATGAGCATGTGCAAACATGAAGAATTTTATATCCTCATCAATTATGATTGCAAGAAGGTAAGTTCATGATTGGAAAACCTATGATGAGTTTAGAAAAGTAGCTCTACAACTGTGTCATGGCTCACCTAGTATATGTCATTCTGGACTACAGAAAACTTTATAACTTACTAGCTTACCTGTCGCTGCGATCTCCGAAGAAAGGACATTTAAGGAAACTCGTTATGATAACATTCAATTTACATTGTGTCATTTTTATTGAAGCGTATTCATTTTAATATGGAAAACATTTCAAAGTGTTGTTTTAATTCTATTTATTTATTCTAGTGCTTGTGGATCCACGATTTTCTTTTTTTGGTCTGGTGCGTACATCACTATTCTAAAGATTATGAGGGCCCTGGGGGGCCGAGATTTAAAAAACAAATTATGCCAGAAAGCTTTGCGGGAGTGTACTCAACAACTTCCCAAAGTTTCCTGGCGATCAGATGAATGCTGTTTTAATTCTATTTATTTATTCAAGTGCTTGTGGATACACGATTTTTTGTTTTTCCGTCTTGTGCATACATCAGTATTTGAAAGATTATGAGGGCCCTGTGGGGCCGATATTTAAAAAAAGTCTATGCCAGAAACCTTCGCGGGAGTGGTGTACTCAACAACTTCCCAAAGTTTCATGGCGATCGGATGAATGGTGTTTTAATTCTATTTATTTATTCGAGTGCTTGTGGATACACGATTTGTTGTTTTTCCGTCTGGTGCGTACATCAGTATTGAAAAGATTATGAGGGCCCTGGGGGGCCGATATTTAAAACAAATTTATGCCAGAAAACCTTTGTGGGAGTGTACTCAACAACTTCCCAAAGTTTCATGGCGATCGGTTGAATGGTGTAGTAATGCATAAAGGACAAGCAGACAGACAGACAGACATACTTTCATTTTTATATATGTAGATAGATATGCCAATATTTTGGGGACTTAACATGATGATTGATGTCCATGATTATGAAAACAAGCCTGCATTTTGCGAACTATCTCTGAATGCAATCAGAGGAATGATAGATTGTTACAAATTATTCCATTTTCTGAACAACTTAGGTCCCAGGTATCTGTACATTTAGTAACAGATTTATAACCCTTTGCAGAGATCACATCCATTAGTGTGATAGCAAATTACTTCTAAGATGGCTCATTTTTTTAACTCGCAAACACGACAAGATGATGGATGGAGTGCTGAAACTTTTCAACCACTCACACCGGGTCAAGTGATCTTGGTTGTATCCATTGTTCTTTTGCTAACTATGCTATTCCAGTTTGAGCCCAGCCATATGCAAATCAGTCTTGAGCCCTAACTGCAAGGCCAGGTCCTTGTTGGACCAGAAACAAGCATCCTGGGACCGGTTTCGGGGTGTCACCCCTCATCAGCCAGGCTAGCTTGAGTGCAATGACACAGCGAGCAGTGGCAAGATTTAACAGAACTACTATGGATCATGCCTTCCAATGTGTCATCATTCCATCCAAAAATGGACTGTCAAACTGACCTCAGCTCTGAGCGCAGATGTTTTCCACATGATCAGGCAAATAAATGGTGTGTTTTACCTTTAGCAAAATTTGCATAACATTTAATGTCTTTTTGGGAACCTATATATGTCATTGTACTTATCCTCCTAATTTTTTACCAGAAAAGCCTAGTTCAGCCTAACAGATTCAGAGTATACTCTTTCAATTCATGAGAATTATCAAAAACTATTCAAACATTTGCAACAAGAAGAAAGAGCATATATGCATAAAGAGAATAAATGTAGAATGAAAAAACCTACATAGCTAGGCAATGCCCATGTACTGATTTAACCTGAAAAATGTGATTATTGATGAAACATAGTAAACTTAAACCCACATATTGTACAATAATGGTTATTATTTCCTACCTATGGCCATTAAATTTAGAGTTATTGCAAACTTGGACCAGTTTTTAATGTTTTTTCAACTACCTGCTTCTATAGGCAATGAACTAGAGGAGTGAGTGTGTTTCACACTCGCTGGAAAAGAGATTGGTACAGACGACACTGAAATCAAGTAATCATATAATGTTGGTGTGAATGTACTTACCACTGCTTTGTTGAATAGAGATTTGATTTCACAAAATGTCCTTGCTCAGCCGGATGCTTGCAGAAGAGTAGATTCCTTCATATTCCCTTTTACATTCATTGTAAGAATGGGGCCAGTTGAATGTTTGGATGCTTTCTTTATTGTTTTTGGGCATGTGTGTAAAGATTAGTACTCCTCCCCGATCTTCCGCACATGCAAAGCATCCTTTCACGTTTATGCAGGCTCTTTGTTCTGGGTCTCTTTAAAAAGAGATCCCCTCTCTACCAATCACTGCAAGTAAATGTTGCTTCTACAGTGCCGGAAGTTCCACCTGTAAACCAAAGATCCAGTCTTGTAGAGTATGATTACAACATACTCAACAAGACATGATTGTTCCACATTACTTCATACATTACAAGGCACAAATGTTCCACATTACATCATATTCTACAAGAGATACATGCTCAATATTACATCATACACTACAAGGCATAAATGTTCTAAAGTACATCAAACACAGCAAGGCATGAATGTTTTAAATTATACATCATACACTACAAGGCATGAATGTTCTACAGTACATCATACACTACAATGCATGAATGCTCCACATTACAATATACATTACGAGGCGTGAATGTTTCACATTACATCATATTGTACAAGGCATGAATGTTCTATATTACATCACACACTACAAGGCATGAAAGTTCTACATTATGTGTCATACACTGCAAGGTATGAATATTCTACATAATACACCATACACTACAAGGCATGAATGTTCTACATTACATCATACACTATAAGGTATGAATGTTCTACATTTCATCATACACTGCAAGGCATGCATGTTCTACATTGCATCATACACTGCAAGGCATGAATGTTCTATATTACATCATACACTACAAGGCATGAATGTTCTACATCACATCATACACTGCAAGGTATTAATGTTCTACATTACATCCTACACTGCAAGGGATGAATGTTCTACATTACAGCATACTCTACAAGGCATAAATGTTTTAAAGTACATTATACACTACAAGGCATAGATGCTCCACTTTACAACATACATTACAAGGCATGAATGTTCCACATTACATCATATTCTACAAGGCATGCATGTTCTATATTACATCATACGCTACAACAGCATGAAAGTTCTACATTATGCATCATACACAGCAAGGTATGAATGTCATACAGTACATCACACACTAAAAGGCATGAATGGTCCCTATTACATTACACTACAAGGCATGAATGTTCTACGTTACATCAAATACTGCATGGCATGAATGCTCTACATTAAATCATACATTAAAAGGCATGACAGTTCTATATTACAACATACTCTACAAGACATTCATGTTCCACATTACATCAGACATTACAAGGCATGAATTTTCCACAACATCATATTCTACAAGGGATGAATGCTCTATAATACATCATACACTACAAGGCATGAATGTTCTACAGTACATCATACACAGCAAGCCTTGAATGTTCTATTTAATACATCGTACATTACAAAGCATGAATGTTCTATGTTACATCAAAGACTATGCGGCATGAATGTTCACAGACACTGCCTTTGTCCCTCCCATATGAGCCCCCTATGGATTTGACCTATAGGGGAAACCAATAAATTATATACTAATGTTTGTACATGTATAACGGATGCATATTGGCTAAGGCTACATTATAGTCAAATACTTCTGTCTCCGGGTAATGGTGATATATTCATCCAGGTGACCAACATCAAGTGGTTTGTTACTGTCTCAAGAAAACTGAGGCTTCTTTAATTAGGCTATCCATTATTCATTTTCTGTTAGTTCCCTTTATGCATATATTTATTTACTTAGCATTTTGTTTTATACAACTGTTCTACCCATGATGGGTGTTACCAAGCTTGACTTAATAGCAACCATAGAGGAGGTATTTCCCTTTACTTATAAGCTGTGTGTTAGAAATGTAATTCCTAGTTGGATGAGTTATGCATCCAAACCAGTCACAAATCACCACTCTAGTCAGCATAAGCTACATTCACACAAATAAATAACTTTTGCTCAGCCTCTGGTAGATTGGCACCACAGAGCAGTCAGGCTTATCTAAAGAAGCAATATGTAAAGTATTTGTGCAAAACACACACACAAACACTAACACTAGAAACCCCCACAAAAATGTTTCACATAGGTTATTATATTCTGAGCAAAAGTAGATATAAAAAAAATGTGTAGATATTGATATATTGAATTTTAAAAGAATGAGGGGAAAATAGCACTTAGAAGCAAATTGAGCTGGACCGGAGCAAAGTCAAAGTTTGAGCCAACTGCGATGGAGTGTCATTCAGCTACAGAACCCATGCAGGCCCTGGTAAACAAAGTACCTTTACTGGCCGCAAACAGTGAGATGCTTCATGAAATGCATCAATACTGGTCCTGCAAGTCAAGGAGGCGCTAATCTTTTTTATGTGCTGATGGCTATGCGTGGGTTCCGTAGATGGGTTCTTGAGTTGAGAGGCATCAAACAATGCACCGGGTTTCTCTATTCAGTTGAGGGGATATATTGATCACTCTAAGCTGGAGCTGTGGAGACACGCTGTCCTATGTGTCACTCTCGGGAAGCAAATTGCTGGTTCAGATGCTATATGCCGATATTACTTCCGCAACCGGGTTGATGAGGCAGTTCTGCTACACGCAGACAGGAAATGAATTGAAATTGATATTACAAGTATCAGGGCCCCTTCCAGTGAGCCAGGCACAGGAGCACGGGTAGAGACTGTGATATCACTGAGCCATAAGCAACAGGGGGCAAGCCAACAAGCCCTTGGAACACACTTAGAGTGAAGGCAGAGTCAAGCTCTTCTTCAGCAATGTCAGAGAGGAGAAGGCAGAAGAGCAACACACAGAATAGCAGTCCTTCCAGATTAGCAGTCCAGTTAAGTTATTTAAGCAGAACAGCAGTTCTTCTGGTAGAGCTCCAGTTCCAAGTCAAGTACTGTCTGTTTTTGGGGGTCAGTGACCTAGTACTAATACCCAAAAGTGTCTTTGATGTGGAGGCGACTTCAATGCGGCTCCTTGGAGTGGACGGGTCCTCCTTTTAATCCAGCGATGTCTGCCAGGCTACCTACAGAGGGTATATCAGTCCAGGGACATGACACTACCTTTCAGTAAAGTGTTAGCCCCTCCCTTCCATCCTGCCCAGCCAGGGCCATCAGAATGCAGATGTTTGTAAATGGCTACTCAGACACACCTATCTTCCTGTGTTTGTTGCTGTGTAGAGGGAATGCATAACATGTCGCTGCCACTCACCCCAGACTTGTATTGGAGACAGGCTGCAATGCACAGTAAGCAGTAAGTGCACAGAAAGATCCACTTTCTAAAAATGGCATTTCTAACAAAGTTATATTAAATTCAACTTCACCAGTAAAGAGGATTTATCATTATCATTCCAAAGATATAAAAGATGAAGTAGCTACTCCTTTCTCATCAGGAATTACAGATTAAAATTGTATAAGGGTATTACCAATGCTAACCAGTGAGAGGAAAAGTCCTCACAGTATTGAACGTCAAATGTGGGTGTTTTTCACTAGCAGGACATGCAAAACATAAAAGTAAGTACCTTTTTCTCACATAGCACCCTGCCCTTAGGGCTACCTAGAGACTATCTTAGGGGTGACTTATATGTAGCAAATGAGGAGAGCTAAATAGTTTTAAATGCCATGGGGCATGGCATGGCAGCGGAAGATTGCGGACGCGTAAGCTGAGAGCTCTTCTCCGGCCAGCCAAATTATCGTGTTTTATCGGGGACGGCAGGGGCCTGGGGAGGCCTCGGTGGGGGCCTGACCCGTCCGGACAGAGCCGGTGACTGGATTGATTGGCCTGGAGCCTGGGAGGAGCCCGGGAGCAGCCGGAGGAGCAGAAGCAAGGCGGCGAGCGTGCGGCTGGAGCACACGCAAAATGGCGGCCTAGGTCTAGGAGGTGAGCACTGAAGGGAGAAGAGCCGGGCTTGAAGAGCGCTTGCAGATGCCCTGCTGACGAAGGACCAGAGACCCCGACTGGGGTAAGCAGAGGCGGAGGCCAAGAACAGGTGGGAATTGATCAGCTAACCCCGTATGGGTGTGAATATGGGAACCGAGAGGCAGAGAAGCTGGCAGTGACCAGGGTAGTGAGGTGGGAACCCTGCACAAGAGCACAAGTTTGAACATTTGTGGTTGGCAGAGATGCCCAGTGGAGGAGCACCCTCAAGACCAGCAGCAGGCCTAGGTGAGGGGGGTGACCGGGGGCAAGTCAGAGGCCCGAGGTATATACAGAAAGAGAGCCGAGACTCAAAAAGAACGCGAGGGAAGCCCCAAGAAGAGGCTCAGGGTGGGGCCAGGAGAAACTTTGTCGATGGGAACAATATGTAAAGAGGACAGTGGACACAACCCAATGGGCAAAAGTGTAAAAAGGGTCTCGCTGAGGCCCAAACCTGAACACCCAGAACGGCACAGAGCAGGGGGCCTATATGATTGGAGGAGAGTGATGTGCCAGGGAATTTTTGCAAAGAAGAGGACTTGGTTTCTCTGAGGGAGTGGCCAGGGAGAGAAAGACGCATGCTGGGACCACTGAAAGTGAGACCACAAGGGATACCGTGGTATCAGTAATTTGAAGGGGCCCAGAGTCAGACTCTGAAATCCCAAGGGGGATATGGGCCAGACTTTTGGGCAGACAACCCCCCTTCATAAGATGGGAAAGCCTAGGGGGAAACAAACAGGGCCCACCCTGGAGGATGAGGACACCGTGCCAGAGCAAGTACAGAAGGAGCCAGGAAGCAACTCCTCTGCCAACGGGGTTCAGCAGCAATGGTCCAAAATATTGGAGGCTATAGCTGACACTAAGGCAACACTCCACCAGGGCAGTGGGCCTGGGCCTGCTGAGACCGGAGCATGCCAATCTGGTGGACAGAGTGAAGCTGACCAAAACCTCCCTGGTAGATATGGCACTGGCACAACAGGCACTGACATTCCAAATGGGGATCTAAATAGCAGAGTCTGCATGTTGGTGTGGAGAGCAGAAGATACAGAAAGGCGGAATAGAAGGAACAATGTGAGGGTCCTGGGATTGCCTAAGGTAATGGAAGGAGACTACATGAATAAGTACTTGGAGGGCTGGCTCCGTGAAGTGGTGGCTCCAGAGGGTTTGTCGCTGTTCTACACATTAGAAAGGGCACACCGAGTACCGGCTAGGCCCTGTGCCCTGTGGTGGCCAGACTCCTCCACTTCAAAGATAA
Organism: Lissotriton helveticus; assembly: GCF_964261635.1. Classification (NCBI taxonomy): domain Eukaryota; kingdom Metazoa; phylum Chordata; class Amphibia; order Caudata; family Salamandridae; genus Lissotriton; species Lissotriton helveticus. The sequence continues at coordinate 1,176,066,923 of NC_136072.1, read as the reverse complement.
GGATAATCTGCTATAAAAGGCATGTGTTCAGGGGCTGTATAAGGTCAGAAACAGTAAAGTTTCTCTCTTCCCGGACTATACCCTGGAGGCCCAGAGGTGGCATACATCCTTCCTGGAAGTTAGGAGAGTGTTAAGGTAGGAGGGAATTCAGTACTCATTGATGTTTCCGGCCCGGTTGCGAGTTATGTTGGATAGGCAGACGCCTTTCTGTGAAGATCCAAAAGCACCATGGAACTGGATTGAGGCCTACAGAACGGAAAGCTTACCTGCTATGCAGAAGACAGGAGCACTGACTAGGGAACAAGAACGTTGGAAAAGGGTCAGGCGGTGACAGGGGAAACCAAGCCTCTTGCAGACAGAGAGGGAAAGAACTGAGGCGTTGAAGGCTGTGACAGACACGATGCAGAGCAGGAGATCATCATCAGAGGAGGGTTCCGGTTCCAGGAAGGGATCTGATAGGTCAGACTCGGACTCGTCCCATAGCAGTAGTGTTAAATTGCCGGTAGTGGCCCTGAATACAGCAGATGAGATTATTTAATATGCTGTCTGGTGCCTTTCCTTTCCTCTTTTTGTTTATCTTGTTGCCCCTCTTGGGCTCGGGGCTATGGGAGAGGAGGAGGAGGCTAGCCGGGTAGGCCCCTGCGCTCAGGCTAGTTCAGCCTCTCAAGGCTGATGCGCCACATTCAAATCTTATTGTTTTGCTTTGGTTACCTGTGGTGACTGCTGCTCTCTCTTTAGGTCCTTACATTTATGGTTAGGGACTTTTACTTGCTGATGCAGTCCTATCTGCAGTTTGAGTGGATGGCCGTTGCCAGACTGTTCTGGGATTGGGGAATTGTCCTATGAGGATTTTTTTTGTTATCATTTTGTGTTCTAAGTGCGGAGGGGGGTGGGTAGGTATGACAGGGAGAACTAATGGCTGGAAGCGCAGCAGGGAATGACTTGGTGGGATAACCATTCACAATGCCATCCACACATAATGCATTAAAGTTCATAACGTGGTACATCAGAGGGATGAGATATATGGGTAAAAGACACAAGATGGTGGCATACTTAAAGAGGAGGGATGTTGATATAGCCCTACAGCAAGAGACCCACCTGATTAGTAGTGAAGTTGAAAAACTGCGCAGGAGATGGAGGGGTCGGATATACACTACTATCTTCTCAGCGTATGCCAGAGGGGTGTTGATATGGGTGAGACTGGGTGCAGATGTGGCCGCGACCCTTCGACCACATCCGTACCAAGATCGACAGTTAGGGCAGGAATGTCCTGGTAACTGGGAGACTGGCAGGGAGGGATGTGATGCTGGGCAGTGTGTATTCACCTAACACAGAGCAGGTGATGTTCCTTAATGCCCTTTCAACTCAGATGGCTGGCTACACAGGGAGGTATTTTGTGATCGGGGTGACTTTAAGTTCATTGCTGACATCACAGCGGACCATTCAAACCCACCTCTCCCAAGGCCCACCACGTAGAAGCAGGGTTCAAGGGTTAGATAGAGCACTGGGGTCTTGATGATATCTAACAAGCGACTGGCAGAGAATACTCATCCTTCTCCCCAATGTACCAGGTGCACACTAAACTAGACACATTTATGAGCACACCAGACTTTAGTGCCCCCGTTACACACACAGAATACCTGGGAAGGTTGAACCCTTTGATGTTGGAGGATGCGCCCTTCTGAGAGTCCTTTGGGCCCTTATTGACACGGTTTCCCGATAAATACCAACTCAGCGTCCTCGGTGTTGGTGGAGTGGGAGGCATTTAAGGTAGTGGTGAGGTGGCACTGCCTGGGCCAGTCGATCAGCCCACAGTGGGAAATTAGGCAGGGACTCTTAGATCTGACAACTAGACAACATCCAGGTGCGGGATGATGCCTCAGCGGCGCAACTGTGGGAGGCTCATGCAAGCTATAGTTAAACATTGGAAAGGCTGAGATGCCACAGCTGTAGGGAGCACCTAGACAAGGTGCAGAGGGAGGAAGGGAAGGCTGGCCGCCTGTTGGCATGGTTGATCAGACCTGAGCGTAGAGGGTCACCTCTCACGCAAACACAGACGGACACCGGTGAGCGGGTAGATGACCCTGATGCCATCAATGATCTGTTTCGTAGGTATTTCGAAAATATTGCCGCTCAGACTGCTTCCACACATGCACTCTATTATACACGCAGACTAAAATGGTTTAATTCCCTCCGCATTACACATTATCATTTACATATGCTGTTCTCTGTTCTTCTTCATGATTAGAGGAAATCTATGCCCTCAACAGCTGTACTTTTGGTCGACTTGAGAAAGCCTTCGATACGGTCGACTGGGACTACCTTTTTGAGGTAATGATACGGCTGGGCCTAGGAGAAGGTTGGGTAAAATGGATACAACTTCTTTATTCATCCCCTGCGCCGAGGGTTCTGACGGGGAAGACTGTGTCCTCCCAATACTCTATATTTCGGGAACCCGGTTAGGATGCCCCCTCTCGCCTTTATTGTTTGCCCTAGTAATTGGACCCCTGGTGGAACTGTTTCGGGAGGGCCGGGAGGGAATAGGACTTAGGCTGGATGGACGGCTACACACTGTCTCCCTATATGCTGACCACCTGCTGGATTATTTGAGGTCAGAATGAAGGGCACTGCAGCTGCACATACTCTCTTGGAGCGTTTTGAAACCCTATCGGGCTTTCGGGTCAATAAGAAGAAAACGTACCTCTTCCCACTAGCAGGACTGACTCCTAGGCCGGAGGAGCTCCCAGCAGACAATAGCTAGGCCCCACATTCATTTAAATACCTAGGTATACAAGTCTTTCACATCATGGAAGATCTGAAAGAAGGGAATTTGGGAAAGGTGCTGCGGTCCGTCTGATCCTGTGTGTCTTTCTGGTGCACTTCGCAGTTGCCCATTCTCGCACGGGTTTCCTTGACTAAGATGGTAATGCTGCCTCGGTTACTATAGTTCTTTGTGAATTGACGGACCCTGATGCCACGTGCATGGTTTAGACCATTGAACTCCTTAGTGCGAGATTTGATATAGGGAGATGGGAGATGAAGAGTATCTTTGAAGACGCTATAGCGGCCCATGACAGAAGGCGGCTTAGGAGTACCAGACTTCGAGCTGTCCATTCTAGTAGCCCAGCTGCAATGGCTAGCGCATTGGGTGGAGGGGGTGAATGTGGAGGGAACTTGGCTGATGGACCCAAACGATAGCCCTGAAGTACTGTTAGCCAAATTACTGAGACTGACGACTTTCACTCCCTATCGGTTGGCGCTACAAATTACAGTCCAACAGACGTGGAATCTATGCGTGCGCAGACTGGGGATTTCCAATGGTACACCACTTTACTGCCACTAGTTTGGCTCCATCATGGGGATCCTGTGACGACGTTCAGAACTGAACATATTATACCATGGACGGAGGTGGGCCTGTATTCGGTGGGAGACAGCTACCAAGATGGCTCTCTAGTCCCGTTCGCTGACTTGATGTACAGCAATGGTCTTTCCCCAGGACAGCTTCTACAATATGAGGCTTTTGTCTGTATTTCGATCAATTGTTGGGCAAGGGAAGGGAGGAGCCGGCGACTCACCCGGTGCGACATGTACTCCTCGCACTGGGCACAGTGAGGCACCAAGAGGATTTAGTCTCCGTGTCCACTACCCCATCGGGGGAGCTTCATAGGAGATGAGAGAGGGCGGTAGACAGAGCGCTTACAAATGGAGTAAGGTCCTCTGATCCCCAAGAAGATATCACAGATCACCAGACTCAAATATACACAGTTTAATTACATACACATGGTCAATATGACGCCTCATCGACTCAATGTAATGTATGGTAGAGAATTGAGGAATTGGCCGAGATGTGAGCATGTGGACGCTGACTTTATGCACATGAATTGGAGCTGCAGTACCATATGCACATATTGGGAGGAGATTTTAGCCAAGATCAAAGATGCACTGGGGAGAGAGCCAACCCCCTTGATAGAGACTTGCTTGCTAGGGCTTTTGCTAAGACCAATTAAGCAAAAGGTGGGGAATAGATTGAATGAAGTCCTCATTTTGCCGAGCGGTAGCCAGCTGGAACAGGGACATTATTAGTTGGCCGGGGCAGAGCCCTGAGCTAGGAAGAATTGTAGGGCTTAAGGAGACGGCCCATAACAGACCTTTGGAAGGAGGCCTTGCTGGCCTGAGAGAATCCAGAACCGAAGCAGGAAACTGGAGGAGAGACGGAGAGAGATAGTGGGTAGCCCATATGTTGCTACAATAGATGGACACTCTTTGGCCGGGACTGGTGTGCGCAGGTAGACAGCAGTAAAAGGGAAATAGACACCCTTAAGCTGAGACAAGTCCATAGGTTACGATAGGATCAGAATTAGAATGACAAGGGAAACCCCCCTGGGAAGTTATGCAACAATTGGCGTTTAAAGCTTGGTAGCTAAGACTAATGACGCATTCCTTTAGTCCGGCACTCTGCAACCCCACTCCCTCTGCACAAAGTTGGGTTAATTGTTTAAATTTAAAATATTGAGTTAGACCTGATGAGGACATTACCAAGCCCAGGTCTGTGGCTGGAGTCCTTTCACTGTGATGGGACAGGGAAGTAGCGATAGGCATTGTCCAGGGAAAAGATGGTTACAGTGAATCCTTGACTGGTAGACAAGATTTAGGAAGGGTAAGATAAACCCAGGGAAATGAGAAGTGGTTTTAAGATGGGATATCATATTAAAATATGTATGGAAATGCCTAAATAATAATGAATAAGCATTGTAAAGTGAATAATTGAGACGTGTGTATATAAATGTCTCAAATTACAAATGTCAATAAACATATATTTTAAAAAAAAAGTAGTTTTAAATGCCATGTTGAACTGGCAGCAAACTGCACACACAGACACTTCAAAAGCAGGCCTGAGGCAGGTTTAAAAGGCTATTTCTGGGGGTTACACAATCAGTGGTGCAAGCCCACTAACAATATTTAACTTACAGGCCATGGGTATATGGTATACCACTTAACAAGGGACTAATATGCAAATTAACTATACCAATCAGGTAAACCAATTATACCATGATTAGAGAAGGGAGCGCAGGCACTTAAGCACAGTTTAGCAGTGGTAAGGTGTGCAGAGTCCTAGTGCCAATTGAATAATTCAGCAAAAAGAGGGGGAGGAAGGCACAATGTTTCAGGTGACTCTTCGGGGAGGGCCATTTACCAACACAACCCCCTCCAGCCTAAACCTCATGTAGTCTAATCAATACTTGTTTGGACTTCCCTGCTTGGGGTGATAGAACATGGACAATGGCCCGCTACTACATGTATACTTGCCAGTTATACGACTGTCTGAGCCCAGTTCGATCCTTCTGTCTGTGCTCTCTGGGTACACTGAGCTAACCCATGGGGACTCCTTCTCCTTACCGATGGAAACTATCTGTACAGCACCTAAGCTCAATTTGCTCACAGATGCATCCCAGTAGGTAGACAGTACCACCATGACCAACAAAGTCATAATGCACATTCCACCCTTTGGTCTGACTTATGTTCCCACCCACAAGGACAGCAACCAACCGAGACCACTGACAGCTGTTGGGGTTGGGAGTCAGGCAACAGGACATTCAGGGCTCTCAGTCCTCTTTGGTGTCTGTTCTCTGCGGTTTCTCAGAGTTAGGGGCAGTAATCACAGGTGCCTTGCACCCTTTCAACACTCTCCCTCCCACCAGTTCAGGGGTGATATCTTGAAACGGGTTCTTCAACCCAGGATCTGTACCCTTAGGCTGAACAGGTGCCTGGCAAGCCAGGTGAGTACAACTACCCCCCACCCCCACCCAAGGGAAACACATTTTGCATGTGTTGGGGAAAGGTCTCCCTGGCACAGGTATCTTGCCCTCTCTCCCAGTGACAGGGCATGACGCCACTCCCCGGCCAGAAGTGGCCTCACTAGGGTCAATATGGGGTGCTCTGATCTCAGAGCTGGCAGTTCCTGGCCCCCTGCTATTAAGTATTAATTCCAGTATCTTTGGATTGGGACTGGCTAGAAATATGATGAAACAGCACTTTTAAAGATTTTTTAAAATCTCAACTCAATGGTTAAATTTGATGTTTACAAAGTATTAAGGAATATTAACTTTTAGAAAGTTACCTTTTCCTTGCCTTGAGCTCTTAGAGGCTCATTTGCATAAGCTTTCCAGTAGCAGCTCAGTGAGAGCTTAGCCTTGACTGTAGTGACTTTTTTTCTTTTCCCCTTGCAGAAATGCCAGCTGGGGTGTACCCAGGTAGTACATTTTCTTCAAGGGGTCTTCACCTGTCAAACACAAATGTAAATTGACACCTGGAAAGGCCCTAGCTGTTGTCCTCCCAGCCAGAGGGGCACCGAACACTGTGATAAAAAGCTGCTTTCAGAATTTGGTTTTAAATTACCACAGAGGAGGGACTGTTCATTACCTGGCCCCAAACCCCTAGGTGGCCACACAGTCTTTTCATAATTGGAAAAGGGTTTCACCATGTTGGATTTAGGAGTGAGAGGCACTGCGGATTTCTTTGCAATAGGGCAAACAGGAACCGCTGCAAAAGTGGGTAAGGTCATCCCTGGAAGCTTTTACCCCACTGGTTAGGAAGGAGCCAGGAGTCACCCCCACTCACTAAATGGTTCCAGGCATAAATGTGGCATCCAGAGGCAGCATGGACATGCTGTTTGTGACCTGCCAGGAGTCCTAAAGGACTGAGCATACTACCCCTCAAACTCAGGACCAAGAAGTGGACTCCAAGACTCTGGTGGCTGACTTCCAGTGTAGCTAAAGGGCCACAACAAGCATCAAGAAGTGCTGATCTGATCAATTCCAAATGGACCTGACCTGGACCTTGCTAGTGGCCTCTGCTGGAGTGAGTCCTGACCATCAAGTGTTGTTTCTGAGGTCCTAAAGTTCCTGGTTGCATCTAACTTGACTTCTCTTTGACTACGAGTATTTTTTGACTCCCAGACCTCAGCCTGATTTTGAGTTTGGCGTAAAGGTTACTCAGTCGCAAAGGCAAGCCTCATATAGAGTCAGGCGAAACTTAAGTATGCCAGCAACTGAGACTACTTTGTCTCCACTCCAGACATACAACTCTAATGGCACGACGGAATAAGGCCAAAGTATATTTGGCCATTTGACCTCCTGCCCGATTTAGAGTGGGTGGACAAATGGGCAGTTGTCACTGTCCATCACCGGCAAGAAAACCTGTCAGTAAGGGTCAGTGAAAACCTTTTAATTATCACCACACCACCGGAGAAATCTCCCATGATGAGGCAGGCAATGCTTTTTTATTTTCAAAAATAAAATCTTGCTTTGGGATTTTGTTTTTGAAAATAAAAAAATATTGAATGTTCGCCATATCACTCAATTAAGTTGATGGTTGCCAAACTTTCAATGTATTGACAGGAACCGTGGTGTTGGTGGTTCCTGCCAATGCAAGAGATGTCCGCTATGCCGGTGGACATCTCAAAATTTAGCTGGTGGGTACACTCTCGGAGTGATGGAGTCCTTTAATCCATCGCCCTGACAGAGTAAATCTGCTGAACTCTAAAGCAGCAACTCAGCCTCAAGATAACACCTGCGACCACATGAACCTGGTTGGTCAATCTGACCGACACTCCATTACAGTCGGCCTTAGATCGTGTCTAGGTCCCCGTCTAGCATTAACATTAACTATCATTGCATTTTACTCCCTGACTGCTGAGTCTCCCTGTGGTAAATTTTAGGGAAAAATTAAAATGTTATTTAGCTCAAAAACATTATTACAAATATTTTTTATTAAATAGTAATGACATTCTTTTTATATATTAGCATAGCTATCATAATTTTGAATTACATCTTTATATTTAAATATATTTAATTAAATAAAAATTGTTTTCCTGAAGTTTAAATGGAAATAAAACTGCACCTTAATTAAACTTTGTAAATTATTTATTATGGGTTAACAATTTTTAGAAGTGATGTATAGAATTTATTAAAATGAATGCTACTTTAACTTAAAAAGTTTTAAAATGTTGAGAATTTCTATGTAAAAAAGTGTTTAATTTTATGTAAAAACAATATATTTTAGATTTTTTTACATTAAATTATATTTATATTTTAAATATTTTACATCAACATTATTTTGTAATAGGTTTTTTTAGAAGTCCCTACCTTCCTTATTTTCTATGGGGAAGGAGAAGTATGCAGTACCAGTGGTTTGCCATGTGTTGTGTCTGACTAATTAGTTTGTTTTTGCATTAGCAACTTACACTTGTACATTTAGTTCCCCCTCCTTTTTCAGTGGGTGAAGGTGTGTGCGTTTCCTCTCTTGGGTGACTTTACGCTCAGATTTTGGGAATAGCCCGAAGTAGTAAAGTTGCTCAAAAGTGTAAGAGTAAACCTACACATGTAAATTACTCACAATTCTAAGTTGCCTTTGTGAGTAGTCCCACCAATTTTAAAGTACTGAACAACGAATTACGGGGTATATTAGCAAGGGCAATATTGCCCCTTTAGCTGGACTTTTTCCCGCTAAAGCGGCGATATTTTTATCGCCCTATCAGCAAGCTGTCGCTAACAGCAGTTAGTGACAGCTTTTGGGCGATAGTGACCGGTTTTGGGTCCGCTTTGCATGTCAGCGATATTTATCGCTAATGAAATGCAAAGTGGGCGTACCCAAACTGTTAGCGACTGAAAGCAGTCGCTAACACAGCTATCCCCTATTAGCAACTCAGGCTTAGCGATAAAAAAAGTTGCGCTGAGCGCGATTATCGCTAGAATCTAACACCTACTAATAGGATGACTTACCTGTGTATTCAATGGGAGGTGGATTGTCAGGTTAAGCCCCCATTGGCGTTAATGCGTTAATATCGCTGGATTTCCAGCGATATTCACACATTTCACCGCTATCACTGGATATTTTAGCACAATGGAGAAAAACGTTGCTAATAGCATGTTTTCTCTGCTAACATATCCAGCGATAGGCAGCGATAGAAAAAAACGCGCTAAGCGCGTTTTGCGATGAATATCACAATTCTTTGCTTAAATGCCCCCACATTACATAGAGGTTCAGTCAGGTGTAGTACCCATAGAATATGGATCACCTTATGGACTTCTCTTTTCACTTAAATATCACACAGTAGATGTCCTGCTATTTTATATTACTGTGTATGTTTTTCTTTTTAAGACCATGTCAAGCTCATTAGTAAGTTTATTTAAAGGCAAATACGATAAGTGGGTATTTAACTTTTTATTAATAATAACTCCGTTTTTGCTTTGCAAACGTTATTCAGTTTCATTGTTTTCATTTTTATTATCTTTTCTCGCTTTTCATATTTCTTTATGACGCAAATTTAGCTTCATTACTAGTTTTGAATAAATATAATTAAAGTTAAATTAGCATTCAGCAACCTTTCTTAATAATTGCACCTCAACCTCGTAATTCCTTTTAAATAATGAAAATAAATCAAAACAACTAAGTTCAATTGCCCATTTAAGCAGTAAAGCCTCATTGTCCAGAGTTCTGAGGATGCTTTAGAATGAGCCATTTTGTCTTATTACTGTTAATTAAATTAGAAAAAACATAAATAACCATTCATCCTGCTGTTTGCCTTCGGAACACAATTACAGGTTCATTAGTCCACGCACTGATTATATTTTATTCTTTTTCTTTTTTTTTTTTTTTTTTTTTTTTTTGGTAATCCTCATATATTTTATTCTTTTTCGTTCTTTTCTTCGAAATGCTCGAATGGCATATTCATATCCATCATACCTGAATACACTTCGACCAATAATACGCATGTCTGCCAAAAATAGAAAAATGGCATACTTGCATCATCAGTGCGTCATCGCTTATTTATCTAACCATTTTATGAAGCCAAAAATATATATTAATACACAAAACTATACTATGAAGAAAATATTTATTATTGACCTCAATTTAGTATTTTCCATTTATTTTATTCATTTGTTATTAAGAAATTTTGTAACGTAATGCATGTCTCTTTTTGGTGCGTTCAGAGCACTTAACAGGAGAGAGTTAAATAAAAATGTCTTAAGGTAACTCAGTTAAATTCAGTTCAGTTTTCTAAAGCTTCACAAATTACACGCAGGGCCAGATGTACAGAAATGTCACAGAATGCAGTGCAGCACCCAAAGGAGGAAAGAGTGGGATATGACACTCTCGCTCCCTCTCCATCGCGCCACGGACAGACATTTGCACCTTTGAGCAAAGGTGTCTGCGTGAGTCCAGCATAGGTTTGGTACAGGAAGGGTACCCCCCCAGTACACAATACTATGCCGAGACAAACTTAGGGGCATATCAGCAAGCGGCAGCGATAATTATCGCTGGCAGCGTTTAGCGTACAAAATCCTAACGCCGTCTATCGCCGGATTCTATCGCCCGGTCAGTGCAATATTTACAACGTGCATCGCCGAGGCGTTAGAAATCCCAGCAATAGCGGCGATAAGCAGGAAATATGGCAGGATTACCAGCGATATAACAAAGAGTCAGAGAAAACGTAAATAGGGAGGAGTGGATTTAGCATTATGATCCACCTCCCATGCAACATATAGCTAAGTCGGCAAAATAGCAGGCGTAAGGAACCGGTGATATACCCGGTTAGCGCTACTTTTAATGTCGCTAGACGTGTTAGCAATTTCCTAGTTAATGGGGAGAAGCCGTGATAGCGATTATTCCCGCTGAATTTCAGTCGGGAACGCCTACCCCGCATCTCATTAGCGATGCGAGGCGCAAAGAAAATGGGCACAAAGGCAAAGATTCACGAGTTAGCGTGTCCATGCTGATAGGGCGATAATTCGTCCAAAAATGGATGCTAAAGCGGCGATAATTCTACCGCCGTGCCTTGCTGATATGCCCCTAAATAACTTTTCCTACTTTGTCTGTTTGCTGTACAGTTGAGCACACATCCAAAGTCGCAAAAGAAAGGAGAAAGCTGCTATAAAACGCCTGCTTCAAAGTGACATTACTTTTGGGCAAAAAACCCTGTCTACTATTGTTAGTAGATAGGGTTTTGCATGCAAAAGCATGGATGGTTGCATGGGAATGCTCAAGTACCACCCATGTAAAGTCACGTCCCTCTGACACCGAGTAATGCAAAGCAATAGTTTGTGCGGCTTTGCATTACTCTTAAGTAACTTTCCAGCACAAAACAAGTTTTGCGCTGCAAAGTATATTTAACAAAACATGATCTGTGCAGGTCTGCATCACTTTTGTGATACAAACCTAGTGCAAAATGTTTGTAAATCTGGCCTGCATTTAATTTCTGTTGTAAATAGGTTAAGTAGGCAGCAGGACACGTCTTCAGGTTATTAAGATATATTTATTAAGTTAGATGGCAGAGCAGTAAACCTCACAGCAGACCAGACCATCAACTGCCAAGGCTGGATTCCTCACATACCAGATAGAACACCCTTAGGCACTATGGTAGATTGGGAAGATAGAAACACTAAGAAAGGACTACTGACACCAAGTAGCCATATTGAATGAAGTACAAATATAAAACAATTTCTAAGTGCGGTAGGATAGAATACACTTTTATTACGGTGGACTGGATAGCCTCTATGTTTGTAATGGAGGAAACCACCATTTAAACTCCAAATAGGGCCCTACGTCCTTGTATATGAATGACCTCCCCCATGTTTCATTCTCCTGAATAATCCTTGGTTGATCTACCGGGCATAAATAAAGAAAAGAGCTGTAGTTGGTGCTATATTGAGTCTTGGCCACAGTAAACTTCATGGGCAAGTCATGTTACCTTAAAAGTTTTCTTTGGACCAGAAGGGAGCCTGTGGGGTGTTTTAAATGGCTGGTCTGGTCTGATCTCACTTGTGATGGCAATGTCTAGCTGCATATTTTTGCTGCTTTTGAAGTCTGGCAATAGAGTAAAGAATTGCCCTTATTTAGAGACAGGAAGACAAGATACTCCATCACAACCGTGATGGATATTCCGTCCGCCATATTAAAAGTGCAATATAATCGATGACACTTATGATATGGTTGATGGAATATCCGTCATGTTTGTGACAAAGGATCCAATCGGCCAAACTCGAAATCAGGCCCAATGTTACTTAAATGTTAAAAAAGTGTCAGACAGTATGTATACTAACCACCTATATTTGTAAAAAGAAAAATGTTCTTTCAAACAAGAAGTTGGGTAGTTGGGTTTCCATCTTACCCGACAATGAATAATCCATGGTTGAAAATATTAAAGAACTTTAAAGATTTCTTGGTTTAGTGAACTTTTACAGGAAGCTGATACTGCCTATTGCTAAACTATTTTTTTTTTAAACGCACCTTATAAATGGACTGAAAACAGATAAAATGCTTTTGAAATATTTGAATACACTTATACTAAGGCACCTATGTCAGTACATCTCTAATTAAAACTAACACTTCGGGGTTGAGACAGATACTTCTGACTTATGGCCTGAAGGTCTGCTTGCCTCACTTAGACTTGGGCAGACCTTTAGTGAGTAGACAGCGGAGAGTACTCGGTCTCTTCCAACGACATACCCCTCTGACTGCACGACAGAATAAGGGCCTCAGATGTTTGGCCGTGTGCCCACTCACTCCATATACAGTGGATGGAGAAGCGGACAGTTTTGAGTGTCCGTCACAACAAAGGAAAACGTGGCGGTAAGGGGAAGTAAAACCTTTTAAATGACCACCATCACATGGGCGAATGCTCCAATGGTGAGGGGGTCATTGCTATTTTGATCTTCAAAAAGCAAACCCCGCTTCAGGTTTTACTTTTTGAAAATAAAAATAAATGTAGTTTTGACGGATGACTCAGTCATGTTGACTGAGCAGTCCATCAAACTTAGACTGCATTTCCAGGAACCACCATGACAGTGGCTCCTGGAAATGTAAGAGATGACCACAGGGGCACTGGAAGTCTCTTCATAGAGCAGACAGAGTCGTGTTGTTATTGTGGAATTAAAGTACTCCACCATTGCAAACAGTAATTACTCTTCCGCCAAGAATGAAATCAACCCCTGACCTTACTGTCCTATTCTGTTAGAGAGAGAAGAATGTGTTGGGAAATTTCACCATCTCCTACTATTTGCTGCATCTCCCTTCAGTGATAATAAACTAGGCAATCTCAGAAAATAAATTGTCATCTATTCAAACAGCATGTATACACTGCATTTATACACTGCAGAAACCAAAAGCAGTTTTGACAAGAACCCTCAACAGATATGAACACCCTTCTCAACATCTACACCACTTTGAAGAATAATGTAGAACAATGTACTCCTCTTAAACCCCACACTTCCAAGGCTAAACCTGTCAGTTCCCTGGTACACCCAAGAAGTTACAGAAAACAAGCACATCATATAAGGACAGAAGATGAATATGCAAGAAGACTTTATCCTTCTAAAAGCACTCTGCTATAACTGTGGATTCAGCATCAAGACAGCTAAAAACAAGATCACAATCAACTTGGCAATCAACAGAAGCAAATCCGTCTCTAAGACTATTAAACAGTAAGACAATACCATCCCAGATTAACTGGTCATCCTTCAACACTACCTACATCACAGACTCCCAACATTCTGAACTGATTTGTGACAACTTCCTATGAAGATGACATGCTTCCCTCCTCCTTTTTCAAGTCTCTGCAAGAATAAGCTCTCTCTACCTTTCTCCATATTGTCAACACCTTCCTAATGTACGGCGAATCACGGTGAAATGTGCGCTATATAAGAACGTTTGACATTTGACATTTGACATTTGACAGCCTCAAGACTGGACTGATTATCTCCCTGCTGTAAAAACCTACCCTCTATCCAGCCAACTTCCATTCTATAACTAACTTTCAATTTATTTGGAACATCATTGAGAAGGCAGTCTCCACTCAGCTACAGAAACCATCAACAAGAGCAAACTAGTCCCTAATTACAAAAATTACCATTGCCACCTGGTCCTGATCAACTTCTCAGCAGCCCAATACTGTCAATTATCCAGCATTAATCCACACCATGAAAAATCACATAGGCTGCTCTGTCACAGTCCTCCAATGGTTCACATCCTATCTCACCAAACAAAAACCATTCATTCAGATAGGAACTATAAGATCCCAGACCCTTCTCATAACCTGCAGCACCAACCGAGTCTCTCTTCTGTGCCCATCGTTTTCAATCTTTATAGCGAACCTTTGAGAGCCACACTCGCAGACAGCAACATTAAGATCTACCAGTGTCCTGATAACACAACTCTTTCTCGAAATCTCCCCAAACAGCAAAATACAGAGACTTACAGCCACATGCATCAAGCTAAAAACCGGTCGCAAAACCGGTCGCAAACGGGCAGATTCTCAGAATCTGCCCCTTTGCGACCGCTATTTTTGCATTTGGGGTGCATCATTCCAAATGCAAAAATCGCAATTTAAGGAATCTCTAAATTGAGAGTTTTTAATTGTGATTGCATTTCAAGAATCCCAAATTGAGATTCCTTAAATGCAATGCATCAAAGTAAAAAAAATTAGCGATTTCGCTAATAGGAGTAGCAAATTACCATGAAGTTGAACTTCATGGTAATTTGCAAAAACTTTGAAAAATGCACTTTTGTGCATTTTTCAAAGTGTCATGTTGCGCACACACATGCCCTTAGGGCATGTGTGTGTGCAACATATGTGCACAGATCAATTTAAGGGGTGCAACAGGGTGTCATTTTGACACCCTTGTACCCTTGAAATTGCATGTGCAATTTGCGAGTACCTATTCGTACTCGCAAATTGCTCATGCAATCTACAATTCATTCCTATGAGCCTGGAGGCCCATAGGAATGAATGAGACAGCATTCCTTAATTGCGACTCGCAATTTGCAAGTAGCAATTAAGGAATGTGTAGGAATCACTATTTTTATAGCGATTCCTACATGCATAGGCTTTTGCGATTCCTAAATAGCGATTCCTTAAAAATCGCTATTTAGGAATCGCAATTCCTTCTGTTGATGCATGTGGCTGTTAGAACCTGGATTAAAATGATCCAAACCTGGATGTCAACAAACTACCTAATGCTTAACCCCATAAATACCAAATTCCTCTGTTTGTCAAAAACAACAAACATTTTCTGATTCATTCCTGGCTTACTAACGTAAACATAATGGGCGTCACACCCCCACCTGAGACAGCATGCAGAATCCTTCAGATTCACCCTTTAGTCAAACCATTCATTCAAAGAACACATTGCAAAGAAAAATAAAATAGGCGGGTTCCAACTCTCTCTCCTGACAAAAAGTGAAACATTTTCTCCAATGAGAAGACTTCAGAACAACAGTTCAAGGACTAATCATCTTTTATCAAGGGGCTGAAGAATTCCAAACCTATCTCCCTCACAATAAAGTAATTACACTAACTCCCCTTATATGTCTGGATATCAGAAAGGCTTACTTCTCATCCCTGGCATTAGCTATACCTTCTCTCTCTGCCCTTCCCCCAATGTATGCATACTGAGGTCATCTGCCTGTACAGTGATTTATCGATAGCCGGCTAGGTTCACATTTTGGAAATAGCAAAACATATATACATACATACATGCGTACATACATACTTATAGTAGATATTTCTGCTATCTTTCAGGAAGGGCAGAAATGACATTCCTGCACACAGTCTTGTGCTGTAAGACAACTAACATGTGCCAGTTTGAATGCAGCTGGATGCTACCAACACCAGGGATTCTAATCCTTTAGTGAAGACCTAAACATACAATGTGTCCGCCTATAAATGTGTCCTTCCATCCCTCTGTACAGTACAGATAACAGAACTCACCATTGCTCTCACACCCTGTGTGCTCCCTCCTTGCATATTTCTCACCGTAGTCTGCCTTACTCTCTTCCTTCCCTTCCTTCTTCACTCCTGCCTCTCCCAGGCAGCAGCTAGAAAGACCATCAGCGCACAGTCATGCATGTTCTATTTACATCATACACTGCAAGGCATGAATGTTCTACATTACATCATACACTACAAGGCATGAATGCTGCACATTACATCATACACAGCAAGGCACAAATGTTCTATTTACATCATACAGTACATGGCATGAATGTTCTACATTACGCATCATTCACTGAAAGGCATGTATTTTCTGTATTACATCATACACTACAAGGCGTGAATGTTCTGCATCACTTCATACGCTACAGGGCATGAATGTTCTACATTAAATCATATACTGCAAGGCTTGAATGTTCTACTTTACATTATAAACTACAAGACATGAATGTTCTACTTTACATCACACACTACAAGGCATGAATCTTCCGCATCACTTCATACACTACAAGGCATGTATGTTCTACATTTAATCATGTACTACAACGCATAAATGTTCTACGTTACATCATACACTACAAGACATGAATGATCTACATTATGTCATACACAACAAGGCATCAATATTCTATATAACATTATATATTGCAAGGCATGAATGTTCTACATTATATCATACACTGAAAGGTATGCATGTTCTATATTACATCATACTATACAAGGCATGAATGCTCCTTATTACATCATACACTACAAGGCATGAATGTTCTACGTTTCACCATATACTACAAGGCATGAATATTCTACGTTTCATCATACAGTACAAGGCATGAATATTCTACATAACATCATACACTGCAAGGCACGAATGTTGTATATTATATCATGCAATGCAAGGCATGAATGTTCAATGTTACATCATACACTACAAGGCATGAATGTTCCAAGTTACATCATGCACTGCAAGGCATGAATGTTCTACATTACAGTATACACTACATGGCATGAATGTTCCACATAACATCATGCCCTACAAGGCAGGAATGTTCTATGCTACGTCATACACTACAAGGCATGAATGTTCCACATTACTTCATGCACTGCAAGGCACGAATATTCTATATTATATCATGCACTGCAAGGCATGAATGTTCTACTTTACAGTACACACTACATGGCATGAATGTTCTACGTTACATCATGTACTGCAAGGCATGAATGTTCTCTGTTACATCATACACTACAAGGTATGAATGTTCTACTTTACATCAAACACTACAAGGCATAAATGTTCTATGTTACATTATATACTGCAAGGCATGAACTTTCCATGTTACATTTTACACTACAAGGTATAAATGTTCCACATTACATCATACACTACAAGGCATGAATGTTCCACAACACATTGTACACTAAAATGCATGAAACTCCTTTGTTACATCATACACTACAAGGCATGAATGTTCTATGTTACAATATACAATACATGGCATGAATGTTCCACGTTACATCATGCACTACAAGGTATACATGTACCACATTACATCATATACTACAAGGCAATAATTCTGTCTCAAAGTACTGGAAATATATTTAACTAGTTGACCAAAGGTCAAGTGGTTTTTCACTGTCACAAGAAAACCAAGTTTCACAACAGGAGCTACTCATTATTTTTCTCTAGTTCGGTTCATGTATATGTTCATTTTTCTTTTTATAAAGCTGCTCTATCCATGATGGGTGTTAGTAAGCTTCACTTAATAACAAGCAGGGAGGATAAATATCCCTTTAAAGACATACTGTAAAACAACATTTGGATTGAAGAGAAGCAAAAGATAAGAAGGGATTCATTTTAAAGAGAACAACAAGATTAGGGTGGTAGGTCTGTTTATATAACAAAGGTACTAAACAAGATAGTTTTCTGTTTTTCATCAACTAAAAATGTCTTTTAAACCCCCCGCCCTAGTTTTCAGTCCCAGGAACCATTCCCAATAAATTAAATGGCAGCCGTAACTTTCTGTTCCCGTTGTGTCCAGCCAAATGTTTGAAGTCCTGTGAGGTGGGGTTCTCCAGGGCCTGGGGTTGCGCACTGTAAGGTATGCATGTTCCGCAACAGACCCCCGCTATTGAATATTTAGCGCCCCGGGGAGGTAGTGGTCCCTGGGGCAGTGTGAGGGGGGCAGGAGCCCCCACACTTCTTTATTTTAATTTAAGTCCCGGGGAGGTAGAGGAGGGGATGGCTTCGGGGAGCCCGCGAGGCCCCCGACCCTTAATAATAAATGCCCTGGGGAGGTGGCGGTCCCCGGGGCAGCATGGGGTGAGGCGGGAGCCCCCATGCATTTTTTTAGAAGCCCTGGGCAGGTGGCGGTCCCCGGGGCTGCGGGGAGGGGCTGCGTGCCCCCGCACATAATGAATAAAGGCCTGTGGAAGTGGTGGTCCCCGGGATATGGGCCCCCGCTAATTAAGTACACATTGCCCCCGGGACCTGCCGCCCAGGGGGCTTACAGATAACAAAGCGCGGGAGCCTGCACTTTGTTTTTTAAATTCTTTCGGATGGAGTCACACGGGCAGCAAATAAAGCCTGATATTTTTTTCAATGCTTTCTTTGGCCCTGGGGGTCCTTGTGGGACCTCCTGAGCAAGCCTAGGGGTTCAGGGTGTTTCTGCCCTGCCCCCTTTTCTTGTTTTCCTCTTTTTTCCACCCGCAACCGAGTCACACAATGGCTGCCTACACATCCTGGTTTGGAGTGTTGACAGCCAACCGGAGTGAAGCTCGTGCCCGGGAGGGTTCGCGAATCTGCCTCAGTGCTCATATATATATATTTTTATTTTTTTATTCCTCAGGAACTACTGAACAGATTTACACCATTTAAAAGAAGCACTCTTTCTGGACCAAGACTTACCTTTTTGCCAAATTTGTTGTAATTCCGTTCAGCAGTTCGAGCTGTAGCCTGTTTCAAAAACCCCATGGAAATTAACATGGGGAAAATGCGTTTTGGTCTCGCATTTTTACAGCTATTGGTGCTGTAATGGAAATAGTTTTTTTTTACTTAAGAGAGAGTGTGTGAGTGCAAAAGTGATAGAAAGCGAAAGATGGCATCTAGAGAAGCAGTTATTTTCGTACATAAGTGAAAGGTAGAGTGAAGAAAGAAAGAATGAGTGAGAGAAAGTGAAAGTCAAAACAAAGCCCAGCAGGCAATAACATAGGCAAGAAACAGCCACACACACTGACTTGTCAGACCAGACAGTCAGTCTCTGCCTGGTCGACCCTGGAAATGACTGTAGCTTTTTTTCCAATCATTTGGGAAAGTACTGGATTCCAGAGAAGCATTTCCGATGTTAGTTAGTACTTACAGATCATGTCTAGTACTTTGTGGAACATTTGTGAGGACAAGTGTCTGAAAGGCATAGCCAGGCCTAAACGAGGGGTGGTGACAGGCAGGTGCCCTATATATTGTTACTAACTTAGTGGTACTCATTTGATGAACCTCGGAAGGATGACAGACTGAGTAAACTTGCCACAATATGAACCTATAATCATGAGATCAAGCACAGATAGAGGGGATTCATTAGACGGTGAGCAGACAAAATATTGATTTTTAAATATCGCCCTCACTAATATCGAGTTTTTAATATCGTGGGGACTGAATATGGATCTCAAGAATATCGTTGACCAGAATATCGACCTTAATGTAAGTAATATTGTTTTTTTATATCGATGTAAGTAATATCGAAGTGAGTAATATCGTTAGTAAAAATATCGTTGTCAATAATATTGATATTTATATTAGTGTTATGTATTTTAGTATGCATTTTATAAGTATGTTTAACTTTTTTTGTAATGTATTTTTATTATTTTTAAATACATGTATTAGATGTTTAGAAATTAGTAATTTTTTCAAGTAAATTTATATAGTATCTGAGCGGGTTGTGGGTTTATAGGGGAATAGGGGTGGGATGTCATTTAATTATAATTAATTAATTAATGTTTTCTTTATTTTTTGCTATTGACAATTAATGTATTGTTAATTAATTATTAATTGGTAATTAATTTGTATTAATTGATGAATTTAGAACTGTTAATTAACTTAATGTTTATTTATTATTAATTGGTAATAAATTTGTATTAATTGATTAATTGACAATTATATTATTTGTGTTTTTTATGTGTAGTGGGTTGTGTGTTTATGGGGGAATAGGGTGGGAAGTAATGTTATTTAAGTAAATATGAATTTAATGTTATTGGTATTTTTATTAATTGTTCAGCTAATCTATTTTTAATATGTTATTTATTTTACAAAAGATATTTAATTAATAAGTAAGTTAATTTAACCCCTATGCTATCCTACATTTTCCACACTGTTACATTCACTGGAGATGGAATATTATTTTTATCCCTAAGCTATCCAACACTTTGCCTACTGTTGCACTCACTGAGGTGGGAATTGTAGTTTTTACCCCTACGCTATCCATTATTTTCCCTATTGTTGCACTGTTCGTGATTGGAGTAGTAATTTTATTGCCTCTGCTATCTAATACTTTTTGTATTATTTTAGTTAATGTAGAATAAAGGTAATATTTAAAAGATCAACAATATTTTTAATTATTTTAATTTTTTATATATTTATTTAATTGTTATTTTTATTAATGTTTTATGTGTATAGATGTATGTACAATTTATATGATATTTAAAAAATATATATACGTTGTTTAAATAATTATTTACATTTATTAGTAAGTATATATATATTATATATTAAATGTATATGTTTTATTTATTTATTTCTACTTTATATATATTAATTATATTTTGTAAATATTTTTTTTTAATTAACTGTTTATTTTAAATATTTGGATTATTTACTTTATTTTACATTATTTTTTAAGTTAAAATAAAAAACGATATTTTTAACAACAATATTTTTGACATCAATATATTTTTCCGATATTTTTGTACTTACCATAATGTAGAAAGTATATCGATATTCTTGACTTCGATATTCTTGCTGTGATATTTTTGTAGGTCAATATTATGAACTTCGATATTTTGCCAGTGATTCTCTTTAGACCACTGAGCCATTTTTTGCTCAATGGAATAATAAATGAACAGGAAATGGAGTGGAGAAAAGAATATATTTTGCTGCAGGATTAGTAGTGCATGTTAGCAGTGCAGGGACTCTTCCTGTAATCTCCAAGTATGGGCAGGGCCGTACTAATGAGGTGGACCCTGTGCCCACTTAGTGTTCACGTGCCTTAAAATTACAAAAGGATGAAGTAATAAAATGCATCTCGCTGCATTATGCGCCTTTTCTTGGTTTAGTAAACAATGCCATCGAGTTTGGTCCTCTCTTTCTTTATAATTGCAGTGACCCTGGATATAGGCAAACATTCCTAAGAGTGCGCTCGTGTTCAGAGAGTGACATGTCATGAGCATGTAATTGAAAATTACAATTAACGCCCCTAGTTCTATAGTAATGGAGGCAATGCTCGACCTAAAAAATTCATTTTCAATGGAAAATGTGTCTGATCTACATGCTGGATGGAGTAATGTGTGCTGTACATTATGGGCCTCATTTATGAAAAGTGACGCATCGCTGCGAGAAAACAGCAGTGCGTCACTTTTTATTGCGCCCTCCTTGCGACACCAATGATGCGTCATATTTACAGTATGATGCATCATGTCACATGTATGCGTCATGACGTATCTGTAGGCGCTAAAATGACGCATTGCTGGAGTGTGTTACAAAAGTGACACAACTCTAGCAATGGGTCATTACACATGGGCAAGTCCCATGTGAAATGTGCCTGCGTCAGTCTTACGCCTGCCATGAGCTAGGCGAAAGATATTGACGCATTGCGTCCTAAAAGTGGCGCAGTGAAATCTCATAGATTTCACTGCGTCACTTCCACGACCCTTTCTTGCATCGGAACGTCCCCCTACATATATTATACCTGGCGCAGGTATAATGTGGCGCAGGGGTTTACAAAGTGGCGCATCTACCCAGATGCGTCACTTTGTAAATATGATGCAACATGGCGCATTTTTTATACTGCTAGTGCGTCACAAAATGTGATACACCGGCGGCATAAAACTGACGCCGGTGCGTAAATAAGCCCCAAAATTTCTAGTCGCGGTGGAGTCCCTTCACCATATAGAGGAACAAGACCTACGGCCATGTTCCTTCATAAGGTCATGGAACTCCGAGATACTTGCAATACTCTTTTAATGTACAGCAGAAAGATGTTGTTCTTTATAATACCCCTTCACCCTTCCAACAATTCAATTAAATATTTGGCGTCTGCATCTTTCATGCTCATTGAAGAAAAAAAGAATAAAAACAGAATCTGCACTGAGAAATTTAACACATCAAAAAGGAGTTAGCTGTTTTTGAAAATAGAAATTACAATCAAATTAATATGTCACATTAAAATATGCTGTGGCTCAAATTGCATACAAAAATGCAGATTCTGTCTTTCTTCTAATAACCTCTAGCATGGAAAAATAAATATGTTTTGTCTAAGGGTCTCCTTCCTGCTAGTCACTTTTACGATCTATAAAAACAGAGGTAAGGAAGGAAAAGTCAGTGAGTGTGTGTATTCAGGTTCTTTGTGCTGTTTGAGCCAGAGAAATTAACCATAACACCTCAATTAGGACAATGAAGTAATTTATTTTATCTGCAGTCTTTCGTGGAAAGTGTATTATTCCTCAGGAAGTTTTCAAATGAGTGTTTTAAAGACACTTGCATACTTTTTGTTGGACAAGTCCAATGTATTTTATCCCACCACCTATAAACTACATTTATGCCAATCGCGTGAAAAGAAATGTGCCATAATAACAGGTTGTTTTGAACAAGTGTACTAACGTCATCTTTGCCTCGTTCTCACTGCAGTTCAAAGTTCAAAATGTATGCTCTTAATCCTTTATGGCTTAATTGACTTAATTGGCTGAGAAGAGATAGTTTAGAGTCTCACTTAATCTATTCTAGGATTAGCCAAAGGAAGAAACCCACAGGGGTCATACTCACAAAATATAGCTATAGTGATGCAATCTGAGCATAAGAATATATCCTCCTGTATTTGAAATATGGCTATATATCTCTTATTAATTATTGTACATAAAAATAGCATTGCATGCGTCACACCTGAAGTCCTCTTGAGAGTAATACTGCATTGTTGAGCGAGGAAAGGGCTTGATCTTAGGTGGGATATGTTTGTTATTTGATAAAATAAATCTTGGGAGGTCATAAGCAGAAACCTGCTGCCTGTCCCACTTCCCTAAATCCCGGATCTTAGGTGTCATTTCCGCATTCAGAGGAAGTCATCACCAGAGTGTCATATATCCTTGACCAGGGAAACTCATGACACCATAGGATGCTTACAGAGAAGAATCCTGTTCCATCCTCAACAGTTTCTGCATGTTGGAGGCAGAGCCACAAATCAGTCACGTGGTTCAATGAGGCGGTACTTTGGTCTTACATTTCTGGGCTTGCTCCAAAAACACATTTTAAGGGGAAGATTTTCAAGCCCCTTGCGCCACTTTTGCGTCATTTTTAACATGGGAAAAGTGACGCATAAGTGGCGCTAGAAGCTTGTAAATCTGCCCCTTATTTTTAACATGGGAAAAGTGACGCAAAAGTGGCGCAAGGAGCTTGTAAATCTCCCCCTTATTTTTAACATGGGAAAAGTGACGCATAAGTGGCGCAAGGAGCTTGTAAATCTGCCCCTTATTTTTAACATGGGAAAAGTGACGCATAAGTGGCGCAAGGAGCTTGTAAATCTGCCCCTTATTTTTAACATGGGAAAAGTGACGCAAAAGTGGCGCAAGGAGCTTGTAAATCTCCCCCTTATTTTTAACATGGGAAAAGTGACGCATAAGTGGCGCAAGGAGCTTGTAAATCTGCCCATTATTTTTAACATGGGAAAAGTGACGCATAAGTGGCGCAAGGAGCTTGTAAATCTGCCCCTTATTTTTAACATGGGAAAAGTGACGCAAAAGTGGCGCAAGGAGCTTGTAAATCTGCCCCTTATTTTTAACATCGGAAAAGTGACGCAAAAGTGGCACAAGGAGCATGTAAATCTGCCCCTTATTTTTAACATGTTAAAAATGACGCAAAAGTGATGCAAGGGGCTTGTAAATCTTCCCCTAAGTGTGCACGAATGTCAGCAGCCATTCGAGAAGCTTCTTTAGAGCCACAGGTAGACAGATCTCCAGGCCTATCGCTGCTGTGTGTACTTGTCCCCAGTTAATACTTTGCATCACAGTACACTTTCCCAAAGCTGCCCTCCAAGGGAGGTCGCACACAGCAGTCTAATTTGTTAAAAGAAGTACATTTGTCATCGCGAAGGTTCCACCATCGACGAGGTATCGATCGCAGCAGCACTGTGTTTAATGACGCAACTTTGAAGCGAATTAGACAAAGGCACCGAGTTCCCATCAGCCTAATTTAACTCTGAGAAACGAGCTTCTTTTCTAAAATGGAGCCAGTTACAGGAAGATAGATTGTTCAGTGACTTGGTGCCAAGTGCACTCTACTGCTCGGTGGTGGGGGGCCACTCGGTGTGACTAACGACTTGGCATCAGAGCACAGACGTCTGCAGGCTCTGAGCGGTGCTTGGGGCGGGGCTTATTAATGGACTAGACCTAAGTGCTTTGACCTGTGGTTTCTGGGGCGGGGCTTATTAATGGACTAGACCTAAGTGCAGTGACCTGTGGAGTGTTGGGGGCGGGGCTTATTAATGACTATATCTAAGTGCAGTGCCCTGGGGGCTGCTGGGGGCAGGGCTTATCAATGGACTAGACCTAAGTGCAGTGACCTGGGGGTGCTGAGGGCGGGGATTAATAATGGACAAGACCTAAGTGCAGTGGCCTAGGGTGCTGGGGGCGGGGCTTATTAATGGACTAGACCTAAATGCCGTGCCCTGGGGGCTTGCTAGGGGCGGAGCCTATTAATGGACTAGACCTAAGTGCAGTGCCCTGGAGGCTGCTAGGGGCGGGGCTTATTAATTGACTAGACCTAAGTGTAGTGACCTGTAGGGTCCTGGGGGCAGGGCCTATTAATGGACTAGAGAGCTAAGTGCAGTGACCTGTGGGGTGCTCGGGGTGGGGTTTATTAATGGACTAGACCTAAGTGCAGTGACCTGGGGGTGCTGAGGGCGGGAATTAATAATGGACAAGACCTAAGTGCAGTGGCCTACGGGTGCTGGGGGCAGGGCTTATTAATGGACAAGACCTAAGTGCAGTGCCCTGTAGGGTGCTGGGTGTGCAGCTTATCAATGGACTAGACCTATGTGCAGTGACCTGGGGTGCTGGGGGCGGGGCTTAATAATGGACAAGACCTAAGTGCAGAGGCCTGAGGGTGCTGGGGGCAGGGTTTATTAATGGACTAGGCCTAAGTGCAGTGACGTGGGTTTGCTGGGGGCGGGGCTTAATAATGGAGTAGACCTAAGTGCAGTGACATGGAGGGTGTTGAGGCTGGGCTGTTAATGGACTAGATCTGAGTGCAGTGGAGAACCTCCCCACTTGCTGCTGACACTGACTTATGAATGTTAAAAGGATTTAGGACATGACTACTAACAGATATTTATTCCATGCATAAGAAAAGTAGGTCGACGCACCCCAGATATTCTCCATTTGTATCTGTTAGGAATGGGGGTCTCTAGTTGGCAATGGTTTACACCTTTGTCCAAATAGGGACTCTTCTTCCCAGTCAGGGTAAGGGTATACACATCTAAAATATCCCCTACTCACCCCCTTGGTAGCTTGGCACAAGTAGACAGGCTTATCTCAGAGGGAGTGTGTAAAGCATTTTTTAACACATACAATAATACAGTGAAAACACTACGAACTGACACCACACCAGTTTAGAAAAATAAGTAATCTTTATCTAAACCGAAACAAGACACAAATTACAAAAATCCACAATACAGTAATACAAATGTGACTTTCAAAAAAGGTAGAAACCGTTCTTTTCAAAGCAAATTGCAGATGCAACACTTTCAACACAAAGTACCTTGGATGCATAGAAATCAAAAGCAAGATCAGCCGCAGGGAAGTTGGTGCGTCGGTTCTTTACGCACCAGGAAGGTGTTGCGTCGGTTCCTTACTGCGACGCAGGGGAGGTGTTGCGTCGGTTCCTTACTTAACCCCTTCCATGTGGGGCTGTTTTTCCTGCTGTGCTGGGGAGCGGGGGAGCGCGTACGGCGTTCCAGTGCTCATGACGACGTCAGCTCGTCATGAGCTACGGCGCTCCGGTGCTCATGACGAGCTGATCTCGTCATGGCCACACCCATTCCAATGGAACGCTCAGCACAGCAGGGGGATCAGCCCAGCATGAGAGCGTTCCACAGAACGGGCGCGGTAATGACGAGCTCAGCTCGTCATGAGCGCCGGAGCGCCATAGCTCATGACAAGCTGACCTTGTCATGAGCACTCAAGGGGTTAAGGGGAGGTAATACGTTGGTTTATTACTGCTGCCCCAGTGCCCTTGTAGACTTGGCACCCCAGTGCAATGTGCGAGGAATGGGGATGGGCTGGTTCTCGGTTCAGCAAGGGCACTTACGTTGGTTTCTTCAGCCACAATCCCACAATGCATTGGTTCTTGCAGCCGCACAGCAGGGCCTGCGTCGAAATCAGTGTGATGATTTCGGCCTTCATAGATTGGGGCACTTGATATGGTGTGCGGTGATTTCTCAAGCCGTGAACTGGCGTTGCTTCGGTTCTTTCGCCGATGCGTCGGAAACAGGTATGGATCTGTTGCGCTTCTCCTGGTTACTTTTCCAGCTACCAACAGCCAGAACAACTACAGGCAGCCCTTGGCAAGTCAGAACTCTCAGCAAGGGAGTTCAGGGTAGCTGGGGGTGAAATCTTTGTATCCCTGCAACTTCAAAACAGGAGGCACGCTCTACTTCAAGCCCTTGCAGATCTTTATCAAGCAGGTGACACAGCAGACAGCAAAGTCCTTGGCAGAAACAGCCACTGCAGGCCAACCTCAGACAGCACACAGTAAAAGGGCAATATTTCTCCTCAGTTTCTCCCGCCCTTCTCCTTGGCAAAGGTTCCTCTTGACTCCCTGATCTAAAAGTCTGGGGTCTGGCCCCCCTTTTTATAATACACCTTTCCTGTGCTCCGACTGACTGCCTGCAGCTGCCACCACCCAGACAGGGATCTGACCTTCTGCCAGTCAGTGTGAACACTCTTGGGAATTAGAAACAAAGAGTTGGCCAGGAAGAAGCTAATACCTCTCACCATGATAGGATGACTAATCAAGTGGCACATCAATGCGGTTAATTTTGAAGCATTCACTGTTTCTGATATGCACACAGGATGACTCCCAAGGGAGGAAACCACCCTCCATCTGCCTCCAGTCACATTTGCACCCGGTTAGGCAGGAAAATTAAATAATGAGAGGATGTACACCCCCCAGAAGGCTAACCACCCTTCTAGGGTAGGCTACCTGGTCTGTACAGTCAAGGAGGGTTTCTGTAATTTGTAGAAGTGGCAGAATAAAGAATTCTTGATAGTAAAGGTGACACACACCCCCAGATGTGGTCACCTCAGGGGAGGATTAGCCACTGGGGCAAGTAGCCCAGTGGCCACTTGCACCCATACCCCTAATGCCCCTAAATCTAGGATTAGGAGACACCTGTAACACCAGAACCTCAGATATGTGACTACAGCAATAAAGGACAAAGAAGAAACTCTAGTCTGTGACAACAGGAGCTGCACAAACCACCAGTGACAATACACCAGGAACTGCATGAGACTAATCTTAGACCAAAGTCTGGCTGTCCCAGACAGAGGAACCCCTTTGTGAGCCGAAGGCAACACCATACTCCCCTGGATTAGTGGCACTAGCCCCCTGCACACCCCAGGTAAAAAACCAAATCCGAGAGCCAAAGATTCACTGGCCATTAGGCCCTTCAAGGGATTGCCCAAAAGACGTTGGTCCAGTGCATTCTGGGAAATGCAGTCCTCACATTCAGCAAGTTTCAGGTGGCTACCATTTCTCCCGGACTTCCAGATTTCGAAGTACCAATTCGCTGGCCCTGCCGCTACCAAGGCTTGTTGGTGACCAGTCCGATTACTTCTCCCTTTACCCTATGCTGCATTATGAGGAAACCACACACCATATTCAACCCACCATGGCAGTGGACCCGTTGTCAACTTATTTCATCCGTTTTCTACCCAGCACGTCTAAGCGGTAAATCCAGCACCCCTGTGGCTTCCGCTTCAGCTCCAAAGACAGCCAGGGCAACTCTTTACCTGGTCCTTTCAGGCCAGATAAAATCAAACAGACTGTTGTGACTTGGTCCTGGGACCCGCAGCACCTTACTCATCCTTAGGTTCAATGTAACTTGACCTGCAAATGACGGATTGTCACTAGCACCCTTTTTCCTATTGACCACATTGGTAAAGTTTCCGTACTGAATTGCATTGTTTTATGGCTTGTTCGAAAATCCATAACTCCGGTTATATGTACCCAATCTTGTTCATTTTCATCGCTAATTTTTTATAAAAATCTGCTTTATTTTTTAAAAATCGGTGTTGGATTTCTACTGAGTCATGTTAATTACTTATCGTTCATTTTGGTACTCTGAAGTGCATAATACATGTTCCTCTAGTAAAGCCCGACTGCTCTTTGCCACACTACCAGGACTGAGCTAAAGATGTAATATTATGAATCCAAGGAGGACCATCTTTGGAGTATCATGTTAGTATTACATGGTGAGGCCTAACCAGCATCATCACATAATAATCCACTTTCCTACAGGGGCACCATATTATAGGTTAACATGGCATGGAATAAAACACCTTGTTATATAATATGACATACATTATAAAATATCAAGTAGCCCCGCATGTATAGCTCAATACCAAATCATGTAACCTTACAACTAATATATATTTAAAAAAACACACATATCTCCATACAGAATACTCATAACTCTACCCTATAACACAATACCATTAGACACTACAGTTTATCAACAGAGTCCTAACGCTGGTTTTTCTGCACTGATATTTAAGGGAGAGTGTGGGGTGTGTAACACGTTATGTAGTGTCTTTTTGTAACTGTATCAGTGGATGTGTATCAGATTAATGGCCTTCAATCTTTCTTAAGTCCAAGGTTGTTATTCTGAATTATTGGGCTTGACAGATTAATGTGATGCGCTAAGGTAGCGCTTTAGACCTTCATCCAGCATCGCTGCTCTCAGGACACTCTCACATCTGATTGGCTGAGATTGATTGATTCTGGGACTGAAAGACCGCGACATGCACATATATTTTTATTGCCTGTCATTATTTTCCTGTTCGTATGGATTTTATGAGTGTTATGAACTGCTCTTGGGTCTCTGTCAGAGAAAAGTGCTCCTAAATCAGACAGTAGTACATACTATAAAATCTTTTCAGTCCTCTCTTATGATCAGCTCTGCTGGCAGGAGGTGAGAGACTTCTCATTTCAATTTTCTTGTAAAATTACCATCATCAGAAACAAACTCTGGGGTCGATTAGGATCGCGGACGGAAAGGTGTACCGTCCGCCACGGAAGGTGGCAAGATACTCCGGACCTGTCCGCGGAAAATCCGCAACAGCAATTAGGATAAAATATGCTAAAAATGCCGATCGCGGCGTACGGAGCACACCAATCCCCGTCCGCGGCGGTCGGAGTACACCTTAGTCCGCGGCAGGCGGACGGAACAGAAAGAACACCGACCGCCGTGTTCGCACATGACCGCGAATACATCCACTTCCCCCGCGATACCTGCGCAGTGTCCGTGTCCGCAATTAGGATAACTCCGCAAGTATCCCGGTAGTCACCGCCATCCACGTCCGCAGCGGTACCAATGCACCGAGAATCCGTGCTCCACAGCGGAACGCCAACACAAACAACATCCCTACTGTCAAACCAATGCCATACATTGCGACGGAAGTTATCACCAAACACACGAAAATGAACGACCACCCACCGAAAACATCCAAACCAATCACAACACACAATGATCCACCGCCAAGCACCACACAATGCACACCTGGCAACACACCCACCTAGCACCTGACTGCCAATAACCATTCAGACACGGCCAAGACACACACCATAAAATAACTCCCACCCACTCCACTAATCCTCTGCATCACTGCATAGCTGCTAGCAGGATACACGACTCAACTGACAGCAAAGACATATATCATTCACATAACCCACACCCAAACACACCCACCACACAAAGACCCACCACACCATTCCTACACACCACACACCTGCACCTCCCCATTCACGCAAACCCACACCCCGAGCACCACACACCATGGCACCAAACAAAAAACCAAAATTCACTGACACCGAGTTAAAGGTTATGGTAGATGAGATAATCCGTGTCGAACCCCACTTATTCGGGGCCCTAGTGCAGCAGACCAGCATAGCCAGGAAAAACAGCATGTGGGACCGGATAGTCACCAGGGTGAATGCCTCCGGGAGCGTCCCGAGGACGAAGCAGGATATACAGAGGCGGTGGCATGATCTCAAGACCCGAGTGAAATCCATTCGAGCCAAGAACTATCTCCGGGCAAATCACACAGGCGGTGGAACCCCCCCGGAGCCCTTACCCTACACCGAGTGGGAGGACAAGGTGATGACCATCATCCACCCTGAGACCCTTGATGGACTTGCTGAGGGAGAAGAGGCTGGTAAGTACAAACCAAGCACCACGAGCACAACTACATGGTGTGCCTCACACAACTGTGAAGACACATCTCCCAGACCCCAACCCATGCATGCAGTCCACATACTCACCAATGTCGAAATCACTCCAACAGGCCCCCATGTCCATAGGGATGGCGGTGGTGGTGGTGGGTGGTGGGTGTGAGGGGACGGAACTACAACTCCCAACAGGCCCCCATGTCCATAGGGATGGCGGTGGTGGTGGTGGGTGGTGGGTGTGAGGGGACGGAACTACAACTCTCAACAGGCCCCCATGTCCATAGGGATGGCGGTGGTGGTGGTGGGTGGTGGGTGTGAGGGGACGGAACTACAACTCCCAACAGGCCCCCATGTCCATAGGGATGGCGGTGGTGGTGGTGGGTGGTGGGTGTGAGGGGACGGAACTACAACTCCCAACAGGCCCCCATGTCCATAGGGATGGGGGTGGTGGTGGTGGGTGTGAGGGGACGGAACTACAACTCCCAACAGGCCCCCATGTCCATAGGGATGGCGGTGGTGGTGGTGGGTGGTGGGTGTGAGGGGACGGAACTACAACTCCCAACAGGCCCCCATGTCCATAGGGATGGCGGTGGTGGTGGTGGGTGGGGTGAGTACCAGTGCAGACAGAATCGGCAACTAAATGAAAACAACCTGTCAAGTCCACATTACTCATCCTCACATTATCGTTTTGCAGGTCATCCTAATCTGACAGCTGGAACCAACACCCGCCCTCCAGACTCGCCACACACAGAAGTCTCAGGGGACGATTGGGCAGCCACCTCCGGGGCAGAGGATGATCCCGGCACAAGCAGGCAGCCAGGGCCATCTGGCTCCCAGGTCACACCTGCACCAACGACTACGGCCTCTGCCATTGTCACAACACCGGCCACTGTGACCTGCACAGCCACCACCAGCACCACCTCCACCACCACCACCACTACTAGCACCACTTCTGCCCCTGCCACCCTGCCCAACCCACCGGCCAACGCCGTGCCAGCGCCATCCCAGCCACGCAGGGAGAGTGTGAGGCAAGGCAGAGATGCAAGGCCAGATCCGGCAGGCAGGAGCATAGGCCAAAGACGACATGAGGATACCAACACACACAATGCTGTGCAACAGTCATTGGAAGCACTGGCCAAGGTGGAGGTAAGCTATCAACGTGGTCAGGCACAGGCAGACCGGGCCCACCAGGACTTTGTTGACAACACTGCTATGTTGGGGGCCATTGAGAGGCGGCTTGGCCAACTAGTGGACATTTTTACCATGACAACCAACATGCGGATGCCATGTACATCCGCCAACACCACCCTCCCCACAACCCCACAAACAACGCCACCGCCACCGCCACCTGCGGCGGATGTGGTACCTGATGCGCCAGCGCACCCAGCTGACTCCGTACCGTCACAAAGACGGAGGGGCCGTCCGAGGCTGGAAGCGGGCGAGAGCAGTGTGGAAGCAGGTGGCACACGCTCCAAGAGGAACCGAAAATGACTATAACAGTACCTGAGCATGCCATTCACCCTGCCAACTATCCGGTCCCACCTGCCACAGGCCTGCTGCACTAGGCAGACACCACCCTATGTGGTGTCAGCACGGACATTTCATCTGCCATAACCTTCTACTCTCACTCCCCCACCCCTTCACTCATTTGTAAATATGCACCTACACCCATGCACAATTTGTAAATAAATGCCACTTACTCACTCAATCATGTGTTGCCTCCATGTTTATTCACATGAATGCATCAGAAACAGATGTTACTAGGTACAGGTATCCAACTGGTACAGAATCATGGCGCTGCAGGAGTGACCTAGGGAAAATAGAAACCGCAAAGACACGTCAGGAAACATGATCACACTCATCAGAACACACTGCAGTGCAACATTGAACAACCCACACGCATCACAACAGTAATGGATGAGACGACACACATCATGGAGACGTGCATTGACCAAAAATTAACACACACACACATGCATGCATCACATTGCAGAACACAGAGATGAAGCACACCACAATGCCACAACACCAGCACACATTCACAGGGCATACCCAAGCAGCACAAGAGGAGCACACTCACAATCAAGGGAAGTAGCGATCAATGATCTGGCGCCTCTGGTCCACACCTTCCTCCTCACCACTATCCTCATCAGTTGACATGGGTGGGTCGGGAGGGCGAGGAACTTGCAGTTCATCAGGGTCCAAGAGCAGTTCAATGTTATTGCGCACAGCCAGGTTGTGGAGCATGCAGCACGCTATCACGATCTTGCATACTTTGCCTGGTGAGTAAGGCAGGGCCCCTCCAGTCTTATCCAGGCACCGAAACCTAGACTTGAGCAGGCCAAATGTTCGTTCTACCACTCGACGTGTCCTACCATGGGCATCATTGTATCTCATTTCTCCAGCTGTAGTGGGATTGCGTATGGGACTGAGCAGCCAAGGCCTGTTTGGGTAAGCCGAGTCGCCTGTGTTGGTGGAAGAGAGAGAGAGAGAAACATCACAACCTGCATTGTGGGGCACACCATGCCACACAGATATCACTCCTGTCACCACAGCATACTCACCAACAAGCCACGCTTGTGCCGGATGCAGATTAGCCATCAGTTGGGGGACAATGCTGCTCCGCATGATGTGGGCGTCATGTGCAGACCCAGGGAAACTTGCACACACATGTGAGATGATGTTGTCGGCCTGGCACACCACCTGCACGTTGAGGGAATGGAAGTGTTTCCGATTCCTATACACCTGCTCACGTGCCCGTGGTGCAATGATAGCGATATGTGTGCCATCAATGGAACCCACAACGTGTGGTATACGACCCAGGGCATAGAAGTCAGCTTTGACCGCTGCCAACTCCGCCGCCTGAGGGAAATGTATATAGTCATGCTTGTACAGCATCATGGCTGTCAGTACATCCCGGAGTACCGTGCTGAACATGGCCTGTGACATTCCCCCGGCATGTCCAACTGTGTACTGGACTGTGCCTGTTGCAAAGAAATGGAGTGCCGACATCACCTTTTGCGTGGGTGTCATGGAACCTGGATAGGTTCTTCGCGGCAGCAGGTGAGGAGACAATAGGGTCACAAGGTCCAACAATCGACGGCGATCCAGCCTGAATTTCCGGATCACCTCCTCGTCCACCATATCCTCCAGCACAGTGTATGGGCGATGGACATTTGGAGCCCTCCTGTGTGGGAGTAGATGGAATGGAAGTCAATTCACATACAACGCATGTGTGTGCAACTCACTCACATGTCAACGCCCTCTACCAACATGTAGTATCCAGTGTATGATTGTCATATGTGTGACTTCTCTGATTGTCAGGACAACATGGATTGACGTAGCAACAATGTGCATCCACTAGCAACATGATGTTTAGCAACATGTGCAATGCACAGTGTCTCACCTCAACATTACTGCCAACCAGACATGTGATATGACCCACATGTGTAGGCCCAACATCACATGCACACATGCAAGTACATGCACACATACTAAAATAAACACCCCCCCCCCCCATTTCATGATGCACCAATGGCAACACCAATAATGGTGGCCATACGGACATCACATGCATGGGGACACAATAGGCAACACACATGTACAGTACACAACAGAACCCCCACCATAGTCATCATCTGACACATACCACTCACTGACAACTGATTCACAGGTGCCCATACATACGGGATCTACTGTGTAGATGTGAGGTACGACAAACTTGTGTAGGGTACTACCCGATGTGGACATGCAGACGTGATGGACACTTGTGGCTTACCGATGGCCATGGTATGGACACACATGGGATAGAGCATGACATGTGTAGCCACGCAATCACGCACACAACCGTCAGCAGGCAGCTGCAGACAATGGTACAAGGTGCATCATCAGCGAAGATTCAAACATTGACCCCGCCATGGCGGTGCACTGCTTCCGCTGTTTACGTCTGGGCATACGCGGCCCGCCTTCGACATTCACATTGTCTGCACGTGCACAGACCGTCACGCTCACACACCGGCAAGTGCATGTGCAAGGTTCCGGGACGGATGGTCGATTTGCAACAATGTTGTATCACTGGCGCCAACATGGCGGGGCACGTGTTTGGCGGGGGACGTGCAGGCCAACACATCCATTAGCTGATGTCAATGCACATGGCAGGTCATGCCCCCCCTTACAGTGACATTGCATCATCCAGCCTTCACCGGCCGGCCGGCCCTGCCCTGCCCAGGACCGCCGTGCCGGCCATGCCAACCACCGCCGTTGCACGGCCCTTCCACTACCGCCGTTCCCTGGCGGTGCCCAGGACCGCCGTGCCGGCCATGCCAACCACCGCCGTTGCACGGCCCGCCAGGGAACGGCGGTAGTGGAAGGGCCGTGCAACGGCGGTGGTTGGCATGGCCGGCACGGCTGTCCTGGGCACCGCCAGGGAACGGCGGTAGTGGAAGGGCCGTGCAACGGCGGTGGTTGGCATGGCCGGCACGGCGGTCCTGGGCACCGCCAGGGAACGGCGGTAGTGGAAGGGCCGTGCAACGGCGGTGGTTGGCATGGCCGGCACGGCGGTCCTGGGCACCGCCAGGGAACGGCGGTAGTGGAAGGGCCGTGCAACGGCAGTGGTTGGCATGGCCGGCATGGCGGTCCTGGGCACCGCCAGGGAACGGCGGTAGTGGAAGGGCCGTGCAACGGCGGTGGTTGGCATGGCCGGCACGGCGGTCCTGGGCAGGGCAGGGCCGGCCGGCCGGCCGGTGAAGGCTGGATGATGCAATGTCACTGTAAGGGGGGGCATGACCTGCCATGTGCATTGACATCAGCTAATGGATGTGTTGGCCTGCACGTCCCCCGCCGAACACGTGCCCCGCCATGTTGGCGCCAGTGATACAACATTGTTGCAAATCGACCATCCGTCCCGGAACCTTGCACATGCACTTGCCGGTGTGTGAGCGTGACGGTCTGTGCACGTGCAGAAATGGGAGGTGCGAACAAGGGCGGCGTGTGCCCAATAGAATGTACCGTATGCTGTGCAGCGCAACACCAGGGCCAGTCATTGGCCCATTTCCAAACACGCTTCTAGGGCTGACCAATGGCTGTCGCCGAATGCCACTGACATGGCCACAGGGCCCTATAAATGTGTCATGTTCAATACCACACATTCCACGATGACCACCGACTGCTGCCTGTGACCATCACCTCCAACTGCTGCTGCGGAGCTGACCACCGACTGCTGCCTGTGACCATCACCTCCAACTGCTGCTGCGGAGCTGACCACCGACTGCTGCCTGTGACCATCACCTCCAGCTGCTGCTGCGGAGCTGACCACCGACTGCTGCCTGTGACCATCACCTCCAGCTGCTGCTGCGGAGCTGACCACCGACTGCCGCTCTAGTGCCCTACTCCGTGACCTTGCCATGTCGAGAGTAAAAGAGATCCGGTCTCGTCCCTTCACCGCCGCGGAGCTGGATGTCCTCGTGGACGGTGTGCTCCGCAACTACGGACACCTGTACGGCGCACCCGGACAGGTGGTAAGTGCAGTGGGGGACAAGTTGGTGTGCATGAGGTGTACCATGACACCTGGGCTCTGGGATCTTGGCGGTGTGATGTGGGACCAACACATGATTCGCAATGTGCATGGCTGCTGAGAGTAACGTGTTGCCCCAATCTGTGTGACTGGCCAACTGTCCACTAACTTGCACCCTTTTGTCTCCCATCATGGTAGGTCAAGCTGCACCTTCGCAAGGACGTGTGGAGGAGCATTGCACGTGATGTACGAGCAGTGGGGGTGTCCAATAGACGACATACACACTGCCACAAACGCTGGGACGACATTTCCAGGCTGAGCAGGAAGGTAGCGGAAGTGACACTAGGGATGATTCCAAGAACGGCACGACTGGCCCGACGCTCAATGACCCCTCTCATGCACCGTATCATAGCTGTGATGCATCCTGCCCTGTCCGAGCGGTTGCGTGTGGATGACCAGCAACGTGGCGGTAAGCATACTGTCAGTGAATGTTGCTTGTGAGTGCAATGCATGTTATGTTGGCCAGACACATTAGTGACTTCCGTGAATCATGCGTCTCGTTGCAATGCCATGTTGGTGACATTGGCGCAGTTAAAAGTCACTTTCCGGTGCGGCATGTTGAGACGGCACTCGCTAAGCAGTTGAGTGTTGATGCACATGCTGTAGTGCTCCGTCACCCCATGGCAAGACTGGTGTGCAGATGTAGTTGCTCATGCCCTGTCCGCATGCTGTACATGTCGCACGGACAACGCCACTTATTTCGTGTGAGGATGACTGGTAGGGGTGGCCCGTGTGCAGGTTGGGGGATCGAAGTACATCGTCAGCAATGGCAATAGGGATTCCGTACCAGTACTGTACGTGAGTGTGGCCGTGACTTACACCTCTTTTCTGTGAATTTCAGCTTTGGCAGAGGACACTCAGCCACAGACCGAGGAGATGTTTGAAGCCAATGCATCCGGATCAGACGTCAGGCACACGCAGACTGACACAGAAGGGGGAAGCGCCGGAGAGGGGGACAGGACCGTCCCGGAGGACTCGCATGTGGAGACAACATCGTCAACATCTTCCGACAGTGTTGGTGAGTCAGCACTGTTGTCACAGACTGGGAGTGGGCAATCAACACCTTTGGTCGGGACACAGCACACAGGGCCCACCCTGCCGCCAACTGCACCATGTACTGTTCGTGCACGCAGGAGTAGGGGGAGCAGAGTAGCGTTCGGTGCCGGAACCGCTGCCCCGGCCTCCGTGAGCCAAAATGCTCTTTGTGCTGAGGCTGTTGATCTGCTGCGACAGCTGTGTGTGGGGCAGACCAATATGATTAATGCTTTCCAAGACCACGATAGGAAGTTGGGGCAGGTGGTAGCTTTCATGGAAGGTATGCATGGCGATCTGGCTGCTCTACACAGGACAGTGCAGTCATTGGGGAACAGTGTGTCGTCTGCCATTGTACAGTCGCAGGGACTGGGTGCAACTTCTGTTCCACCATCTACAACACTGGATGTCTCAGGGGGGAGTCAATTGTCTGACCAGGACTCGAACACAGGTCATTGCACTAGAAGCAGCGTCAGCCAGCACGTCAAGTCTCGGAGGGCTCAGACACCATCCCCTAGGTCAGCTAAATCTGTTCACAGAGACACCGTCAGAGACAGTGAAGTACAGACACGTGATCCAATAGAGGGTTTGGGTTCAATGGCTACACATGCTGCACAGGCATCCCACACACACGGTACTCCCAAGGCAAACCTTACTCCCAGTTCCATTGACACTACCTTGGACATGGACAGTGAGAAGAGGAAGGCACCTCATGAGAGCAGGGACACTCCCAGGGGCAGGGAGACTGGGAAGGAAGGAGCCACTCCCAAGGGCAGGGAGACTAGGAAGGAAGGAGCCACTCCCAAGGGCAGGGAGACTAGGAAGGAAGGAGCCACTCCCAAGGGCAGGGAGACTGGGAAGGAAGGAGCCACTCCCAAGGGCAGGGAGACTGGGAAGGAAGGAGCCACTCCCAAGGGCAGGGAGACTAGGAAGGAAGGAGCCACTCCCAAGGGCAGGGAGACTAGGAAGGAAGGACCCACTCCCAAGGGCAGGGGGACTAGGAAGGAAGGAGACACTCCCAAGGGCAGGGAGACTAGGAAGGAAGGAGCCACTCCCAAGGGCAGGGAGACTAGGAAGGAAGGAGCCACTCCCAAGGGCAGGGAGACTAGGAAGGAAGGAGACACTCCCAAGGGCAGAGACAAGGACAGTCACAAGACATACGCACCTAAGAAGAGCACGGACACTCCCAGGGGCAGGGACACACACAGGGAGAAGGTGTGTCCTGTGGATGTGTACACCAAAGACAAGTCTGCTGCCTGGGACGGGGCACCATCCAGGGAACAGGGAAGATCCACAGACATCATTCCTCCTACGGAAATAGGACATCCAAGGGCAAAGGCATCTCCCATGGACAGTGGTGCTGTCAAGGACAGGCATACATCACCCCTTGATGCACTGCGGTTGCTGTTTTCTGGGAAACGGAATACAGATGTCTCTGCAGTGGAGTCACCCCTTACCTCCACTCCCATCAGGGCCCGTCAGGAGCGGATGGAGGTTGACCCTGTAGTAGCATCCCCCATGCCACATGTTGCAGAGGCCAGTAGGCAGCCACACAGCAAACGACAAGCTGGCTCAAGCACGTCCCCGGAGTGCATTCCCCCGCCAGCAGATGCACCTCCCATGGTGGGTGATATTTCTACCCAGTCAGGCCCACTTGCCAGTCCTGTCCTGTCCAGGGTGCAGTCACATGTCACCAAGAAACGGAAACACACACCATTGACACATGCCCAACCCGATGTCGGCCAATTGCAACTATCCCCCGCTCCCAGAGCCACCCTGCCTCCTGGCCCATACAGCCCTGTGGCTCATCATTTCAGTGGTCCCAGTGGCGCCGCTGCAGTTGACTCGCATGTGTCAGGTAGTGGCACTGTGTCTGTTGTTTGCTGTCATGCATCATGTAGTGGCACTGTATCAGTTGTGCCTCATCCTGTATCAGGTGCTGGCAGTGTGTCTGGGTGTGTGGCGCATGTGTCGGTCACTCAGGCTGTGGCTGTGTCTCACACTCCTGTTTCAGGTGCTGGCAGTCTGTCTGGGTCTGTGGCGCATGTGTCGGTCACTCGGGCTGTGGCTGTGTCTCACACTCCTGTTTCAGGTGCTGGCAGTGTGTCTGGGTCTGTGGCGCATGTTTCGGTCACTCGGGCTGTGGCTGTGTCTCACACTCCTGTTTCAGGTGCTGGCAGTCTGTCTGGGTCTGTGGCCCATGTGTCGGTCACTCGGGCTGTGGCTGTGTCTCACACTCCTGTTTCAGGTGCTGGCAGTCTGTCTGGGTCTGTGGCCCATGTGTCGGTCACTCGGGCTGTGGCTGTGTCTCACACTCCTGTTTCAGGTGCTGGCAGTCTGTCTGGGTCTGTGGCTCACGTGTCAGTCACTACATCTGTGGCTGTGTGTCACACTACGGTTTCTGGTGCTGCCAGTCTGTCGGATGCGGGAACTTCACGCAATCCACCTGATAGTGTGATGTAAGGTGCTGTTGTCTTCACTCACATGTAATTGGACATGGTGTGTGAATTGTCCATTGTACACAGTCTTCCACTGCTGTGGACCTTGTTACGGGTTGTTGGTGATTCGTACTTGTGGTGCCTCAGATACTGCTGTATGCCCTGTGATGTACTGCCTCTGATGTACCTGCTCTGGTGTCCACACTGCCCTGTTGCTGTTCTCATACTGCTCTATGCCCTGTGATGTACTGCCTCTGATGTACCTGCTCTGGTGTCCACACTGCCCTGTTGGTGTTCTCATGCTGCTCTATGCCCTGTGATGTACTGCCTCTGATGTACCTGCTCTGGTGTCCACACTGCCCTGTTGCTGTTCTCATACTGCTCTATGCCCTGTGATGTACTGCCTCTGATGTACCTGCTCTGGTGTCCACACTGCCCTGTTGGTGTTCTCATGCTGCTCTATGCCCTGTGATGTACTGCCTCTGATGTACCTGCTCTGGTGTCCACACTGCCCTGTTGCTGTTCTCATACTGCTCTATGCCCTGTGATGTACTGCCTCTGATGTACCTGCTCTGGTGTCCACACTGCCCTGTTGGTGTTCTCATGCTGCTCTATGCCCTGTGATGTACTGCCTCTGATGTACCTGCTCTGGTGTCCACACTGCCCTGTTGCTGTTCTCATACTGCTCTATGCCCTGTGATGTACTGCCTCTGATGTACCTGCTCTGGTGTCCACACTGCTCTGTTGCTGTTCTCATACTGCTGTATGCCCTGTGATGTACTGCCTGGATCACTGAAATATTATCGACGGTCACATTATCGACTAGCAGTAATATCGTTGAATAATTATCGACTACAAAAATATCGACTTTGTATACTTATTACACAAAATACAAAAATATCGACTAAAAAATATCGAGTATTTAGAATATCGAGTACATAAATATCGTCTTATTAAATATCGACTACTAATATATCGTTGTTCATGAAATTACACCTAACACTACAAAAATATCGACTACTAAAATATAGAGTACAAAAATATAGTTTCTAAACAAATATCGAGTTATTTTTTGTACCCTTTCAGGTCTAAAAAACCATAATAATCGTCTATAAAAGTCATTGCTCTATACAAAAAACATTTTACATATAATACCTGTTACTTTTATACCATTACTATTTATCATCATTTGCTATACATTATATTAAATTCGTTCTATCATTTCAAAAAGAATCTTTACATGTAACAAAAATTTTCATAATATTTTTACACTTACACATCTATTTTATTTAACAACTAACCTGCTTTAATGCGGAAAGCACCACATACCACCATTCTCACATCAACAAACACACCAATTAACATAAAAAATTCAAACTAGCCTATACAATCCTTCCTTTCATCCTACAACCAATCAAATCCAAGCACACAAAATACACATACTATAAAAGGGATAAATGCATTCTACCATTTGCTGCTGCTAACTCTATAGAAAGAAGATGCCAACACTCTGAAGATTTTGTTCCTGAACAAACATCTTTAAAGATCCAGCTCACTAGCTAATTATTCAAGTAAGTTACATTGCATTATTTAAAAATTCAAAATTAGTAGTCTACTCTTTTACTTATATCTCCTAACTCTTCCACTTATTTAATTTTTATCTCCTCCTACTTTTCTGATAGAAACTACTACAAAAAAATCCTAATACATGCTCCTATTTCTTCCCCTGCAAAATAAGATAGTAAGTATATATTAATGCTCTGTTATACAACAACAGCTGTTTTTAAACACTATTTCACAAGATTCATACTTTATTTAAAACATTTTATTCACAGATATTCAGCGATTTTCCGATTTCTACACTACAAATGTATAGAACTACACTAATTAAACATGTAAGTATATATGTTTTTGTTAGTAAACAACCAATATTTAAAATGCTATTTTCTAAACAACATATCTTGCATTTTACATCTTCCCTACAGATCAAATAAAAACATCCAACATCAACTATACCAAAAGACAAGACTACCCTTGTAAAAAATGTAAGTATACTTCAATTAGTCTAAAACTTCCAACAAAAACAAGAACTATGTTCTTAACACCATGTTATGTATTTTATATTTCCTCTACAGATATTGTGAATACATCATACATCTATTCTACCTACAGCAAAGAAAAGTACATATTTAGAAGTTAGTATACTTTTACATATTTGCAATTTCCCAACGGTTCAAAATAATTTTTATAATATGTGACATGTATTTATTCTATCTTCTCTACAGATCTAAACTTTACTACCTTGATGTACTCTACCAAATACTACAACTCAACTATTTAAACAAGTAAGTATATGTAATGTTCACATCAAATGTACTACTAAGCAAATTAATAAACTGCTTTTTCCTAGGAAAAACGTTTGTTATGTATAAACATTAACTTAGCATTTCTATATTTTCATACCAACAGTAAATAAAGAAATACATACAAGAAAGTCCCTCAAAATACAGTTCTGCATTTGTGATTACAACTTTTAGTAAACATAAGTATAAATACAACATTAATTATGTTAGCACCACTAAGTGAAATATATGTTATTTGATTTTGTTTCTTTCTACTCTTTCCTAGAACAAGTAAAACAAAATGACAGAAGGTGCAGAATTTGTTATGTCACAGAAAAATAAATTACTGTTATGTTATATGGGTTATGTTTATAGTCAGGAAAGACAAAGTGGTAGAAAAGTTTTCTGGAAATGTACAAAATATTACTCAAACAAATGTTATGGAAGGGCTACTACAGAGGAAACTAATGTGCTATTTACCAGGGAACACAATCATCCCCCCAATGTCACAGAAATTGAAATTAGAGATGCTTTAGAAAGTATAAAGACTGCTAGCACACAAAGTGATAGACCAACAACACAAATCCTTAAAGAGGAACTGTTAAAAGTCCCAGCCCATGCTTCAGGTCAACTACCCTCTATTGACTCCCTAAAACGCACAATTGCATACACTAAAAGACGCACTTCCACAACCCCACCCAACCCTACTACTTTTGAGGAAATTATTATTTCACCAGAAATGTCCATCACACACAATAAAGACAAATGTATCCTTTTTGACAATGAAAGCAGTACAAACAGAATCATAATGTTTGCAACTGCAAGTAATGTAAGAAAAATCCAACAGTGTCCCCAATGGATGATGGATGGAACATTTAAACCATGCCCAAAACCTTTTTATCAACTATATTCCATCCACGGGTTATACCATAACTATAACATCCCTTTCATTTACTGTTTGCTACCAAACAAACAGCAAAACACTTACACAGAAATATTAAATGTTCTCAAAAATGAAATCAATAATTATTTTCCAGAAAAAATAATTATTGATTTCGAATTAGCTATGATTAATAGCATTTTGAAAATATTTCCCCACACAGCAATCCAGGGTTGCTACTATCATTTCAATCAGAGCATATGGAGACATCTCCAAAAATCAACTTTAAGTATTTTGTACTCAACAGATAGCACCTTTGCCTATCAAATTAAAAAATTGATAGCACTGGCCTAAGTTCCTGTTACCGATGTAGCGGAACACTATAATTTATTAATTGACAGCACATATTACAAGAGGAATGAAGAAAAACTAACCCCATTACTGGATTATTTCGAAGATACTTGGGTGGGAAGGTTGCACAGATCTGGACATCGACGCCAACCCAAATTCCAAATCCCTTGGTGGAATGTCTATCTTAGTACTTTAAACCAAGAGGCTAAAACCAACAACAGTGTAGAAGGGTGGCATAATGCTTTCCAAGCTACCACAAGCAGAACCAGACCCACATTCCATAACCTACTAGAAGCTTTGATAAAAGAACAAAGCTATCAAGAACTAAGAATGGAACAATCTCTGACCCAAATTGGTCCAAAACTAAGTAAACAAACTAAACAAATGTTCCGACTACTGCAAAGTCAAGTCACACTATACCCTACAACTAGAGGATTAGAATATCTGTCAATAATAGCTAAAACCCTACTATAAAAATGTAGACAAAATATACTAAAATCTTCTCACAATAATGGTACATATAACAATCATAAACATTTCTAAACAATTATAAATAAGACATATTTGTTTTACAAACTTATCAAAATTTTGGACATTATTTCTGAACAAATATGCAATATTTATAATTACATCACACATACACATTACATAAAGATCGACATTTCCCACCCAATAAATAGAAATATAAAAAAACTTACAATTTTTGTAGATGAAAGAGACGTAATGAAGCAAAATAAAATCCATACAATCCATTAGAAAGTAAGAGAAATCCAATATGGGAAACCATCAAAAACCCGAAAATGATGTAAAAATAAAATAAACGCTCCAGGAAATCCCGAAAACAGTAGTGTGGACACTTTAGTATTTAAAGTGATATACACACAACTTTAAAAAAAACGGTGACGCATACCAATGTATCAATCCAATACGAAACCCTCCAAAAACCCGAA
Organism: Lissotriton helveticus; assembly: GCF_964261635.1. NCBI lineage: Eukaryota > Metazoa > Chordata > Amphibia > Caudata > Salamandridae > Lissotriton > Lissotriton helveticus. The sequence goes on along the minus strand of NC_136072.1, from coordinate 1,176,022,891 downwards.
AAAAGGTTAAAATCAATAAAATCCGCTCCTGGCAAACACGAAAAATAGGAGATACACGTAAAAATATAACTATAATAAGTCATACATTAGTATATCCGAAAAAAAACACGCTTCCTTCCATGTAGTTTTCATGCGAGGAACCGGAACCTGTAAAAAAATATACATAACGAAACCCACCCACAAATAGCCCATAAAATTTGTAAATACACTCACAATTAACATTAACCATGTAAGAAGACATTTCCTAACAATTCAAATAACACTAGAACTAAAACATACACGACGCATCTATAACGACGACATTACACCTAAACGCTACATAAACAATTCATACATACACACAAAAACACTACACAGTTCGAATATACCCTCAAACATTACCACTCAGTCATAAATGGTATATAAAATGTACCTTACCTCTCTCCACACGAAGCAACTCCCAACCGCGAGCTTCTCCAGTCCTGAATGAAGCGCAATAACCTTACGCGGTAAAAAAGTAGTCCCCTTAAACCAATTTAGAGAAGGTATCATAGAAAATACAATGTTATAGTATAAAAATATAATACATACACATTGTTATTGTAACAAATGAATACAGTAGACTCATTATAATTTAAACTGTGTAAAAAATGTAAATGTATTTAATATTAAATAATATATAGTAATTAATATATATTAATAATAATAAATAAGTATGTAACACTTCAAATAATATATGTTAAAAATTTATTTTTGTGTACATTAATAGGAATAAGTTAGTGTTTGTTTATAACTAAACATTATTAATTGTTTTGTAAAAAATTAATAATAATAAATAATATAACTTATTTATTATTATTAATATAAAAATTATAACCATTTACTATATAAATAATGCCCTTAAATAATGTATTTTTATTTCTCTGAATGTATGTATTTCTGAAAAGAAAAGAAAAATGTTTAAGTTTATTAATTAATAATAATAATAATAAATATATTTGTTATTATATTTATTAAATAATGAAAAAAAATTATAATAATGTCTAAGTATTATAAAAGTATATAATTTCATAAATAATCTTTTACCAATACCAGATATTATTATTAAACATATTATTCCCCTTTACAGTTATAAAGTTAACAACATAATATATTTATATGTATAATTTAAAAACAACATTGTCAGAAATATGTGAATTTTTTTTTATCAATTAGTATTTCCATATCTTGAGCAAATATAATAATTGTCATGTTACTTTATAAAAATTTAAATATTAAAATTAAATATTTAATAATATTAATATATAATATTAACATTATTAAATATAAATGGAAGAAACAGAAAAATAACTGGTATTTTATTTATGTCAATATAAATACTTGTTACAGAAAGTGATTGATAATAATATTTGTTTTTGACATAAGAAATGTAGTGGAAAAATTTTGTGTGACAAATTAAAACATGTACATAAAAGATAATGTGTTATTCTGCAAATACAACATTTCCAAAAATGTTTATGTTATATTTGATAGTGATTGTATTGTATTACACATGAAACATTTTGAAAATTGTAATAAAGTTTTGTGAAAACATCCATTTTGCATTGTCTTGTAATATAATAACACACTAATGTAAAATTATATGCAAATGTGCTGGACACTGACCAATTAATAATTGCTATTCCTACTCCACTCAAAGTATTATCAGAGAAGTTGCTGGACACTGACCAATTATTATTTACTATTCCTACTCAAGTGAAAGTAATATCTGGAAAGGTGCTGAAGACTGACCATGTATAAATTAGAATAGCTACTTTAGTATAATGTTATTGTGTAAAGTTTGTCAAATATTTATATATTTAATAAATATTATTAACATAAATTTTAAGTTAAATTTTTGCTGAGTAGTTAAAAAAATTATTATTAGCATAAAAAATAGCAAATTTGTTGCACAAAATTTTTTCAATTATTTGTAATATTTATAAAAAAAATTCTCATACTTTATATACACAAAACAGACCCTGAACCCTAAAAATACCCCTTTACCCTAAAACTGAAAAGTGTCCATGAACTCAAAAATATACTCCTTTACCCAAGAACTGGAAACTGACCCTGAACCCTAAAAATACCCCTTTACCCAAAAACAGAAAACTGACCCTGAACCCAAAAAATTCTCCTTTACCCAAAAACTGAAAACTGACCCAGAACCCTAAAAAATACCCCTTTACCCAAAAACAGAAAACTGACCCTGAACCCAAAAAATTATCCTTTACCCAAAAACTGAAAACTGACCCTGAAGCCTAAAAAATACCCCTTTATCCAAAAACCCAAAACTGACCCTGAACCCTAAAAATTCCCCTTTATCCAAAAACTAAAAACTGACCCTGAACCCAAAAAATACCCCTTTATCCAAAAACTGAAAACTGACCCTGAATCCAAAAATAAACCCCTTTACCCAAAAACTGAAAACTGACCCTGAACCCAAAAATATGCCCCTTTACCCAAAAACTGAAAACTGACCCTGACCCATTAAATATACCCCTTTACCCAAAAACTGAAAACTGACCCTGAACCAAAAAATATACCCCTTTACCCACAAACTTAAAACTAACCCTGAAGCTTAAATAAACTCCTTTACCCAAAAACTAAAAACTGACCCTGAACATTAAATATACCCCTTTACCCACAAACTAAAAACTGACCCTGAACCCTAAAAATACCCCTTTACCCAAAAACTGAAAACTGACCCAGAAGCTTAAATATACCCCTTCACCCACAAACTGAAAACTGACCCTGAAACCTAAAAATAGCCCTTTACCCAAAAACTGAAAACTGACCCTGAACATTAATTATACCCCTTTCCCCAAAAACTGAAAACTGACCCTGAACCTTAAATATACCCCTTTACCCACAAACTGAAAACTGACCCTGAAGCCTAAAAATACCCCTTTACCCAAAAACTGAAAACTGACCCTGATCCTTAAATATACCCCTTTACCCACAAACTGAAAACTGACCCTGAAACATAAAAATACCCCTTTACCTAAAGAGAGAAAACTGACCCTGCACACAAAAATTCCTCCTGTACCCAAATTTAATTATTATTATTTAATTAACTATTAATGATTAATTAACTTTAATTAATAAGTTAATATATTAGCAAAATAGCTGTAATTAATTGAATGTAATTAATTATAATATTTATCCCCAAACAAATATTTAATAATAACAAATTATTAAAAAACAAAAACATTATTAATAATTAAATTAACTAATTAAAATTAATTAATTACTAATTATTTACTAATGATAAATATGTACCAAATTATATGAATTAATTACCAAATTAATATTTATTCTTTACCAATTAATTGATAATTTACATTTATAAGAAACATATCATAAATAATTATTTATTTTTAATTACTCCCCACCCTTATCCCCTATTAACCCAACATCCCGCTCCTAAACATTAACTTCAATTTATACCAATAACAAATATGACAATATTTTAGCACATTAACTGTATTTATTTTCATTGAATTATTAAAAAATATTTCCCCAATTATTTAATGAACTATAACAAAAAACTATATATATAACAATTACTCTAAATAATGTAATTAACTAATTAATATAAATTATTTACCAATTAATTACTAATACAAAATTTATACAAAATTATATTAATTAATTAACTAATTAATATTTATTTTCCAATTAACTAATTAATAATAATGAATTACCAATTAATTACTACATAAACATTTAGTACCAATTATATTAATTAATTAACTAAATAATATTATTCAATTTCCAATTAACTAATTAATAATAATTAATTACCTATTAATTACTACATAAAAATGTATTACCTATTATATTAATTAATTAACTAATTAATATGATTTATTTTCCTATTAACTAATTAATATTATTTAATTACCAATTAATTACTAATTAAAATTTTATAGACATTTATATAATGTAATTAAATAATTATTATTAATTATCTCCCAATTAATTAAAATATAAAAATATTTACAAACATATATTAATTAATTATTTATTTTAAATTACTCCCCACCCTTATCCCCTATTAACCCAACATCCCGCTCCTAAACATTAACTACAATTTATATTACTATAAAAATGTTATTATATTTTTTACCTTTTTTCAACATAATATCGATATTTTTTACTTTGACTATTAATCGATATTTTGTCATGTCGATATTTTTGAGTCGATATTTTTGGACTCGATATTTTATTATCATTATTATAATCGATATTTTTAACAACGATATTTTTTTTATCGATTTTTTATTATATTCGATATTTTTAACTCGATATTTTGTCCATTCGATATTGTGGAGTCGATATTATGTCTGTGCACCGTACTGCCTCTGATGTACCTGCTCTGGTGTCTACACTGCCCTGTTGGTGTTCTCATGCTGCTCTATGCCCTGTGATGTACTGCCTCTGATGTACCTGCTCTGGTGTCCACACTGCCCTGTTGCTGTTCTCATACTGCTCTATGCCCTGTGATGTACTGCCTCTGATGTACCTGCTCTGGTGTCCACACTGCCCTGTTGCTGTTCTCATACTGCTCTATGCCCTGTGATGTACCTCCTCTGGTGTCCACACTGCCCTGTTGCTGTTCTCATACTGCTGTATGCCCTGTGATGTGCTGCCTCTGATGGACCTGTGCCTTGCCAAGGACTGTTGGTGCACTTAGCCCCTCTCATGTGCTGCCTCTGATGGACCTGTGCCTTGCCAAGGACTGTTGGTGCACTTAGCCCCTCTCATGTGCTGCCTCTGATGGACCTGTGCCTTGCCAAGGACTGTTGGTGCACTTAGCCCCTCTCATGTGCTGCCTCTGATGGACCTGTGCCTTGCCAAGGACTGTTGGTGCACTTAGCCCCTCTCATGTGCTGCCTCTGATGGACCTGCTCTGGTGTCCACACTGCCCTGTTGCTTTTCTCATGCTGCTGTATGCCCTGTGATGTACTGCCTCTGATGTACCTGCTCTGGTGTCCACATTGCCCATGCTCGAGCCTACACTGTGATGTTACCCCGATTATGTGTAAATAAAGTTGTCATTCATGTGTCGTGGGTCGTCGGAGTCATTCTTGCGTGTGTGATGCTGGTGTGTATTTGTTTTTCCTTCAAGGCAGTGTGTTCGGATAAATGTCTCTCCCCCCTACCTAGGTCACGACTCTTGCAGGTGCTGCCGTCCACACGACTCAGTGGTTTCCAGTACATGTGACTCCCCCCTACCTGGGTGACGACCCTTGCAGGTGGTGCCCTCCACAAGAATCAGTCGTTTCCGCTACATGCCACTCCCCCCTACCTGGGTGACGACCCTTGCAGGTGGTGCCCTCCACACGTATCAGTCGTTTCCGCTACATGTCACTCCTCCCTCTCTACGTCACGTCCCTTGCAGGTACTCCTCACCAGGCAGCGAAATGTTTGTAGCCTACCTGCGTCGTCCTCGATGGTGGGCCAAGACTAGGACGTGGTGGATGGCGTAGAGTATCGGGTATGCGTGTAGTGCAGGGTCCATGTCGGCGAGCGGCTCGTGGTGGGTATGGTCGCTGTGGTGAATCCGCTGTGTTCAGGCAGGTTGTTATTCCACGGCGCTTTTATGTGTATTTTCCGCTATCTTGATTTGGTGGACGGGCGTAGACGTCAGTCCGTACGGCGGCGTATCTGGATTGGTTACGTCCGCTGCGTGGTTGGGTGAGGTTGTGCGGCGGACCGTCATCTACCGCAGCGGACGGATTTTGACCTCTATTTGCTATCCTGATCTGGCGGACGGAGTGTCCGTGACGGGCGGACGGAGAATAGGCATGTTCCGCATACTCCGGTGCTGCGGAGGCACTTCCGTCCGCCATCCTAATGACCCCCTCTGTCTCCTCCTTAATCTGCCCTCTCACCCTTTGTAGGAAATCCACCATTTCTGCATGCTCACCCCTGATTGTTTGACTTGATGGTGCGTATATTTTTGCTGGCTTTAGAACTCTGTGGAGTTTATCCTGGTACAGTGCCTGTGCTCCCCCTTTTAATATGGTTTAATTGACATACTCCCAATTGGTATAATTAATTTTCCTATACATCCCTATAGACTGTCCAATGGCTATCGACCAACTTCCTCAAGCTAAACTCTAAAAAACAGAGTTTCTTTTAATCTCCCCCCCTAATAACGCCACTGAGACAAAAGAGTGGATCAAAATGATCACTGCTCTGAACTGCACGCCGATTGGGGTGGACTCTTCCATATCACTTGGAATCACTCCGGATAAGAACCTTAACATGCAAAATCACATCAACATGTTCGCTAAAAATGCCCGCTTCCACCTGAGCTATCTCAGAAAAATGAAACCATTCCTCAAGAACTCGGACCTCAAAACTGAAGTTCAGACCTTAGCTATCTCGATGCTGGAATACGGATGTACCACCCTCTCAGGGCATCCCAAAATATCAACCGCCCCTCTAAAAGCCTGTCTCAGTGCCGCAGCAAGACTCTTAACAGGAACTAGGAAATATGACCACGTATCGCCACACCTGAAAGCACTCAACTGGCTACCCTACGAAGCTTGAATCCACCTAGAAATGGCCTGCATCACTCACGAGGTGCTACACCACAAGCCCCCCCAGTACCTAGCCCAAAAACTTACCTTATTGGGAGGAAACTGACATTCAAGGAGCGCAGACAATCTACTTCTGAAACCCTCACGCTTCAAGAAGACTAAAGCTTCCAACAGAGCATTCTCCGGAGCAGCACCAAGAATATGGAACTCGCTTTCACCACACATCAGAAAAATCTCCTCTACTCCTCTCTTCAAAAAGAAAGCAAAATGATTCTTGATGAGCGAATTCCTTCCTTAAATCCGCACAATCACGACATCAGCACTAAAACCTCCTAACTACCTCTACTCGTGGGTCACTGAGACCGGGAAGTTAAGACCCGCACAAACTTAAACTTACTTTCTTGTTCAGAACAATTCTCAATGCTGCTATTCTCTGTTAGTGTTATATTATTTTTTTTGTATGCAATGTTCTCCATTAAATGTGTACACCCTGCTCTTTATGTAAAGCGCTCTGATACCTTATCCTGGGTCTGGTTGGTGCTACAGAGAACTAAACAAATAAAATAAAATCCCTAGTTAGCGACCACCCCAAACCAAAAAAAAATACTTTATTGCCATACCAATTAGGTACGGGGGCTCTGAGTCAAGTCTGTTATTTGTGTATATTTTTCTGGTTGTGGGTAGGGGTGGGCGGGAAACTCCACTATGCTGGCAGAGTTTGCAGGGTAAACAGCCTTTACAACACAACTTTTACCACGCAGTGCCTTTACGACGCAACTATTACAATGCATGTCATTACAACGCATTGCGCTGGGGGCGCTCTAGGATAGGGAATAGATTTAATTTACTATCCAACACCTTCCCTACTATCCACGGGGACTGGAGTTGGAATAGTAAATTAAACTATTCACTATCCAGCACCCCTAAGCGCTATGCGTTGTAACAGCATGCGTTGTAAAAACTGCGTTGTAACAGCATGCGTGGTAAAAGCATGCGTTGTAATGTCATACATTCAGTTTGCAGAGCTTTTCCACTCCACGCTCCGCTATGAGCACGGATTTTGGCAAAAACTCCACCACCTGCCGGCAGACCGATGTGATCTCCAAGCAAATGAACTAATGGTAATAGCATGTGGCTATCCAATCAAAAGACTGCCTCTCGCGGCATCCCATGCTTTAGCTCGTAGTCGCAAAGATGCTCAATCTAGACCTCATTGTGGCAGGATGTGGCGAGCCTGCGCAGAGCCCTTTTCTACACTAGCTGTTTATGAAAGGTTTGTGTTGGCAGTACTGTATTGTGCATAGGCTTGACAGTACTTCTGGGATGAGGTACAGCACCGAATATACCGAAGAATCATCATGTACTTTTCCTTGTGCGTCTTTAGACGACTTAGCAGGGTGAGTCTGCAAAGCGCATGCAATGACATTAAGTTAGGCACGTGCAGTTGGGGCTGTGGAGAGCCCTAGGCAGTGACAAAGGAATTAGAGGTAGGGAGACTTGAGCCTAACCAGAGCTCCACGGACTTGGGGGCATATTTACAAGGGCTTTATCTCCATTTTTGTGGCTTAAAAAGCAAAAAATTCAGAGCTAAAACTATCACCCTATTTACAAGAGGGTGCTAACATGCATAATCGCATGTTAACACCCTTTTTCCCGATGCCTCCCTTTGCATCTCTAATGAGAAGCAAAGTGGGCGTCACTGGGCTTAGCCCGGATGGACAACCTTGCAAATATCGCTGATGTTCACATTGCGACATTTACAAGGCTGCCCCATCATTTGAGCACACGTTAGTTTTTGGAGAAAACAACTGTTTTCTCCAAAAACTAACGTCTGCTAAAATGCAGAGTTACCTATCCCCAACAATGTGGTGGATTATGCTCATACGACACTGTTGGGTCGTATCAGCAAGGTTATCATGGTTTTGCAGGGAACATCGCAGGAAAACCAGCAAAGTTTCCTGCACAAGTGCGATAACCTCACTATCTCTGGAATTTTTATCGCCCTGGAGTAACGCGTTGTTAATAACGCGCTACCAGGACAATAAATTCCAGAGATAGCCGGCGATAATATAGTTATCGCCAAGCACAGCCAGCGATAAATATCGCTGGCCGTTGTTAATATGCCCCTTGGTTCGCAGCTCTTGCCTGGGCTAATTGAAAGGGTGAGGGGAGTGAGCCTTTTTCTCCAGCTGGCAATTGTCTGTCATGAGGAAATTTGGGATGTATGTGATAAATAAGCATGTTTGGCAGTTGTTGAAAGCAGGTTATGAAGCTCGTGGGTAATTAATACTGCATAGGGTGGGGACACGCTCAAGGCTGTTGTGGAAGAGGAAAGAGATAGTATGACTCTGTTATCATCAAAATAGACTACTGTTTGTATTTGATCAGATAACAGATGAAAATCAGAGCTTCTTTAATTATTTAACATGAGTAGAGCAACAGTTTCTCCATTGAGGACCTGGCATGAGCTACAGGCAGGATTAGGGGTGGCCGACTCTGCCAGCTTGCAGAACTCTGCGGAATTAGTGACGTTTTTCGGTAACTCCACCAAATTCTGTGGTGTGAAACTCCACAAGCTCTGCCTAGGCCTAGCTGTGAGACACAAGTGAAAGACAAAACAATGACCTTTGTGAAAGACAAAACAGTGACCTTTGATGTAAATGAGAGTGTGTGCGTGTGTGAGAGAAAGAGATAGAGATACCCGTCTGGTGGGTGAATTCCAATATGTTTAGCTAGATAACCAAGAAAAAACACTTCCCTGGTGGTCAAAATTGTGGGAGCTTAGGCACATATTTTATTTCCAGAAGTGTCCATTTTCTTTATTATCAAATATGAGCACATTTTAACCCCTTGGGCGCGGCCGCAATTCTGCGCCTGTGCGGCACTTTTAATGAGTGGGCAGGTTCATGACGGCCCCCAGCCGTCATCAGCACACGAGCACTGTGATGCATGACGGCTGGGGGCCGTCATCAGCACCGAAGGGGTTAAATACTTGAATACCTCTTGTATTTGGTTTAATAGACTGTAATGTTTCTCCCTCTATAATAAAAATGTAGGGCACATTTAGGGTTTACCTGACTACAGACTTGCCGCTTAGTACACTTATGGGTTTGTTGTTCATGGCCGACCCATGAATGTTTGTAAAAACTATGGGGCATATTACCAACGATGAGCGAAATTTATCGCTAACGATGCTTAGCAACGAATTTTTTAACGCTAAGCATCGCCGGAAATTATCGCAGAGATAACTTGCTATTAGCAAGGTTTATCTCAGAAGTGATAAAAATCCTCGCGCTAACTGCCAAATGAGAGATTATCGCTGGAAAACCAATGATAATCTCTCGAAGTTTGGTGTTAGCTTGATGACAGGGGCTCACAAACTTAGCCATGATATCCACCTTCCATAGGCTATCATGGCTAAGTCAGTAAAATACCAGGTGTAAAAAAAGCAGTGCTAACCGCGGTTAGCGTTGCTTTTTTATCACTAACTGGGTTAGCAAAATCCTTGATAATAGGAGAAATGTCGCTTAACAACATTCCTCCTATTATTTTTCTCTGGAACGCCCCCTTTGCATCTCATTAGAGAGGCAAGGGGAAGCATAGAGAAAAAGGGTGTTAACATGCGAATTTGCGTGTTAGCACCCTGTTGCTGATCGGGAGATAATTTTATCTCCGCTTTCTTGGCTTTTAAAGCCAAAAAAGCGGAGATAAATCCCTTAATAATATGGCCCTATCTCTTTTAATAAATATCTGTCTATGCAGTGATATATTCTGATGTACTGAGGTGAAGCACTTGTACAAGTTAAAAATATATATTTTTTAGGATTTGTATGTTTCTTGCATGATATACATGCCAAATGTTTTCATGGCTCAGAGCGTGGATGGCTAGGCTATGGATGAGCTCACCCTATTAATTTACCTGCACGTCCTAATCAATTTATGAGCCAGGCTTAGTACATATGGGCGTCAGTCACATGATAAACTGATATGTAAACGACGAGGACTAGAAACATGGATCCCTCTCAACACACACCAATTTGACAACTCTACCATCAAGGCTTCTTGCAGCATAAATGGGGAAGAGTGTGTGAAGTGAAAATATATTTAAACTAAGTGATCCCAGGGCAGGGACTCCAGGGTGTTGTGTTGTAAAGTGACCACAGTTATGAGCTCCCAGGGAGAACCATCAGGCCCAGTGGGACAGGGAAGGGTGTAGCTCCAGTGGAGGTGTTTGGGGTGTAACAAGTTTCAAATGCATTCTGCATTTCGTAGTGGGGCCTGGGAGCCCTGAGACGGGTCGCTATGTCAGTTTTTCTTGTTGGGTTTAAAAAATCTAAAATACATTGAGTGAGTGGTTTACCAAAAACGTGGTAAATATGCACCAAGAGAAGTACTCCTTGAATGGCTGCAAATGTGCTACTTTTTAAAATTCACAAACATTGGCAGTAGTATGCTTTGAAAGATGCACCAATCTGAAGTTTCAGTGTATAATACAGCAATCAAACACTCATAAGTTGACAGAATGACTGCTCGCAAATAGTCTAACCAGTGTCAATCACATGGGGATGTATTCTAACCTATTAATGTTTGCCTCTGTGCCTCTCTAGACAGAGACCCACCTAATACACATCAGTTCTGATCCTTTTCCTTATCGAAACACACCATCACGAACATTGGTAATTTCTCACTACAACCTGTACCCCTCTGCTTTTTTAGCTGGGAAATTTGAGATTCACAACACCAAATCTCAAGTTAAATGTTTCTAGTAGACTGTAGAACCTATTATGCCATTTACTAAGTGGTGCTGCAAACATGGGTTTAAGTGTACAATTGTAGCTTATTGTAGCAGTATATAAACTGGAATTCAATAGGTGAAAATCTTGCTTTTAATATTAAAAATCAACCCATGTAAGCCTTGTCACCCATAAGGCAAGTTGCATGGAATTTAAAAAGTAGAAAATGAATGTTACCATGTCCTTACAGTGGAGTAGCACCCACAAGCTATTTATCACTTTGGCTGGCCTACCTCTCCTATGTATAAAGTTAGAGTAGAGATTAGAATCCTAATACTGTATCTCAGGAATGCTTAAACAGGATAACGTGCTCAACACACAACGCACTACCTCATAACACTCCTTCTTACTTGACTAAAAAACTTGACATTTCTGGCATGAACCAACCCCTTAGAAGTTCCAATACTTTACTAGTGAAACCACAAATGTTCAAAAAGAAGAAAACCTACATCTGCACCTTCTCTGGTCTGGCTCCAAGAATATGAAATGATCTCCCTCCTGAACTCAGAACGAACCTCTCGACAGCTGCTTTAAAAAAAGAAGTCAAAGGATTACTCTTGAAGAGCCAAAGGCAACAATATATCAATTGTCTCCCTTAGTAACACTAACGCTTTGTATACAACTCTGGCCGACTGCACTAGTGCATTCATAATATTGTATTTGTTGTATCATTTCCTTTTGCATCTGCTTAATGTCTATGATTAGATGTACATCGCTCTGATAACCTAGTGGGTCTTAGGCGCGCTATGTAAAACTTCAGGTTGGTGTATCCATCATGGTCACCCTCAAGTTGCGTCTAGGTCCAGTGCAACTACAACCATAAACTCTCAGTGTCACTGTTTGCTTCTTAGAGCTATTTATACTTACAAATTAAAAAATCATATCACCAGTTCCCTTAGTCAGATTTTGGGATCTTAGTGTAATTTTGTCTAATAAATTGGAATTTATTTTTCTATTTTGGTTGTTTTTTTTTATTGTGTTGCATTATGACTTTATTAATGTTTTGGTACTGCATTCATACTTTACACATTACCCTAAGTTAAGCCTGTCTGATCTGTGCCATAGCAACCAGGTGGTTGAGCTCATTATAATTAATAATTTAGTGACTTTGAGGATTCACCTTGACAGGGGCTGTGATAATTCATTGAGGTAGTTAGTCTCCCACCTCAAATATTACTTTTCTACTCCTTCATCTCTGAGATTTAGACTAAATAATTTAAATCTGCTGTTGTCACCTCCGCTAATGAGGCTGAGTGAGCCCTCATTGACACTTATATGCCATCTGTACCACTGCCACTCCATCTGCTTTCTCCATAGATATAGTCTATATCTCCCCCAGCCACTACATCTGCTTTCTCTATAGATATATTCCATATCTGCCTCTGCAACTATATCTGCTTTCTCCATAGGTATATCCCATATGTACCTCAGCCATTGCATCTGCACTGTTGTTGGACTTGGCCCTTTTGGCAGGTTCACCCCGAAACATTTTGCATTTTCCTAGCCTTTTTCTGTAACCTGGTGTTGGTGATGTTAGGCCTCTGCGCACTTTTTCACTGTGGTCCAGTGTAAAGTGCGTGCGCTCTCTGTGTATGTGTGGTGAGACTGGCTTGCCCTCCCATAGGAATGCATAGGGATATGTGTGTCCATGGTAGTTCCTGATGTGTGGGGAGTGCAGGGGCGAGTTTGGTATGTGTGAATTCGTGAGATTAAATGCTGCGCGATGGTGTGTGCAGGTTGAATGTGTCTAGTGGAGAAGTGCCACTTTTAGAAATTATGAAACAAGGGGGTTTACCTAAGCCTCTAAGATTAATTCAAACAGTTAATGCCTGAATAAGGATGAACACAATTTTATTAGTTGATCCTGACATTTGATTTATGTCATTTTTCTTTTCAATTAATTTTCAAACTTATTGTATCTCTAGACAGAACAAGACCGTCATCAACTTCACATATTGCCATACAATTTACAACATAGTGAATCACAAATCTGTGTCAATTTGCTTTATTCGATTTTGTTTAAAAAAAACATAAAAGCATACATGTTAAAAGAAATAAAATAAAACAATCATAACAAAGATTTCATACAAAATACATAGAATGACAAAAGAATAAAACATTTGTGTATGCTGCATCAATAAATTCTATTCTTTAGCAGTCATTGTTTCCCATGCACGTGTCCAGGGTACATTGTTTCAAGGTGATTAAGGGCGGAAAAGCCATGGCCACAGAGTGCACGGGTAATTCTGCCCTTCGGATGAGCTGACTCGGCCCTTGAATTTAGGCGGGTGGTATATGCCATACTTGGGTAGAAGTCACGAAGATCCCAGACAGATATTGGGCCAACACCTTCACGGGGGTACAAAGTTCGCATGTAGGGAACAACTAACCTGCTTCTAAATTTAATTAAGACAAGATCACCATCAATGTCTTTTTTAAGGGGACCTAGCCAACCCACTCTTCTAACGGCCATGATGGTGCCGTCCAATCCTAAGGGCAGGGGCCTGTTTTTGGTTAGCCAGTGCGTGGTTTTATTACGTAAATCTTCGTCCCGCTCAATGTTCCCACGTTTGAGTGCTGGAACTCCCGCAAGAACACACACAAAGGGTGCAGCCTCCGGAGGTAACTGTATGTGTGCTGTATTATTTGGCTCTACTCTTGTAGCTGTATGTTGTGTAGGGCCAGATTTGGGTTTAGCTTTAGGGGCATTGGTGGGTAAATGGATAGGGACTACATGGTGAGGTTGATTGTTACCAGTTGTAGCAGATGGATTGGGACAGGTTGGTGTTACAGATTTATCGGCACATAATTGGTTGGGCTTAATACATTTCTCTATGCCCAACAACCTATCCTCTAAAGTGGAAAGCTTAGCAATCAATGGAGAAATAAGTGAACTGACCATTTGTTCGATCTGAGACAAAAGATTTGAATTAAAGGTTGTTACCAATTGGTCCAGTTTTTCTTCTAATTTTAAAAGGGGGTTAGTTGGAATCAGTGGAGAGCTAAAGGACAATTTTTGTTGTTTTAGTTTGTTCCCTGTAGGGTTAAGCCCCTCCCTCTTCCTTTTGCTAGTTTCGTGCTGAGATTTAGCTGTGGTTGGTGTATTAACGATTTGGGATATGGAAGGATGTGCCGGGGGACTTGGGATTGGTGGTGGCGTAGCAGGACGAGGTGAGAGAGTTTTAGTGTCATTTCTCGATGCCACAGTGGCATAACTAGTTTTGCATAGAAAATTTAGCTCGTCCAGTAACGAGAATTGCACTATACCATTAATTGGATCTGGCGACTGATCAGTGGGTGTGCTAGTCATAGTAGATGCGTTCGTTAAGATAGTAGGTGGGGATGGCATACAAAGAGCTTGTAACCCTGGGGACAGCCCTTTGTGGCTGAGGGGTTTATTGGTCATTCCCTTGTAAGACATGGTGAAATATGCAACGTTAAGCTCTAACAAAGGTGGAGAGATAAAACAGACAATGTAAACAAATAACAACTTTAGACCAATGGCCAATTTCTTGCCGGAGCGTCAGGAAGGTCTGCGAGTTATTACCTTAACATTGTGTTAGGGTCAAAGGGGGTGGCCCCGTCCCGGCCTCCTCGTGCCTCTGAGGGCCACAGAGGGCCCGCCCTTTGCCCGGGCTTCGCTCGGCAAGTCCCGTGCGCGTCCCGCGACGCGGGAGTTGTTCGGTGTTAAATATTGGCGCAGAGGTTGTGGGCGGATCCAAACGCAGGTGGTGACCCGCACGGACTCCTAGTCAGTGGAGTCCCGTGCAATCCAAAATGTTAACCCCACAGCGCTTGCAGCGCAAGTTCAGGTGCACAGACCCCCCTCCTGGGGCAGCGGTCAAACCAGAGGGCAGCAGGCTGTCACGGCGAAGCGGGACCCGCGCCAGCGGGTTCCGCGAGCTCCTTTCTACCGGGGAAGAGGTTGTGGGCGGATCCAGACGCAAGTGGTGACCCGCACGGACTCCTGGTCAGTGGAGTCCCGTGCAATCCAAAATGTTAACCCCACAGCGCCGGGGAAGAGGTTGTGGGCGGATCCAGACGCAGGTGGTGACCCGCATGGACTCCTGGTCAAACCAGAGGGCAGCAGGCTGTCACGGCGAAGCGGGATCACAAATCAAAAACATTTACAGTGAAAAACATAAATGTAAAATACAAAAAATGTGCTCACAATTTCCAAGAATGAAAGAATCAACAGTTACCAAAAAGCAGTAAACAGAAAACTCAATCATCAATACAATTCTTGTGGGGCGAGAAAAGTACTTTGTGGAGACCACCCCAGTCCCTGTTACAATATCATTATCTCTTGTTTTAATCAGGGAGTAAATGCCATATATTAGGCAGATATCATTGGCATTGAATGTCTTAAATGGATGAATGCCTACGCGTTTCGAGTCCTACTGTCTGAATCACAGAACTCTCATCAGGGCAGGATAAGTCAAATCCATGGGAACTGTTTTAGGAAAAAGAGGGGGAGAAATTTTGAGAGAGAGCTCTTCAATCCATCAACTTTAAAAAGAAATGCATCGGAACGATGCGGCATACCTTTTTTATAACCAAGGATGCACTGGCCTTTAAAATGTCGTCAGTGCTGTGGATGTCACTCTGCAACAGAGTAAAATTTCAGGTCATGGACATTTTTATTCCCAGTGTGAGCAACGTTGTGCTCATGCGAAAGGGCGGTACAGTGTTTATGTTACCTTAAGTTGTGTTGGTCTGGCGGCGTGTATGCAGTCGTCTTAGTATACTTAAGTTGCCGGGTTGATTTACATCTCTGCAAGAATTCGGGCAACACATAAGAATTTTTTATGAAAAAGAGGGGGCAATTAAAACCCGTTTTCAAAGGAAGAGACTTACTCATGAGGAGAGCGTCAAGGGGGCGGAAATTAATGCCGCTGTTGCTTCAAGGCGATTCAATCCTGCGGAGAGTAAAGGGGGGGGGGAAGTCACTAAGATGATCCTGCATCAATGACATAAAGTCGCTAAAACAGCTTCAGGATCTTACCGTGAAGGTACACGAGTATCAGCGTTTGTCAGTTTCACTCTGCCGCTGGTTCATGCAGGCAGCAAGACCCGTGTGGGCGTGATCTTGTTCAAAGATCAGCTCCCGGTCACGTGGTGTTAGTAGGGCCAATCAGATCATCCCAAGCACTATACTTAATTACAGTGCATTGTGGGAGTTGTAGTGAAGTGTCTGTATCGGGGGGCTGGACAATTATTTCAATGTTTGTAACAAATGTAACTCATGCCCTATTAACTTCGCTCAAAGAGTCCTTTGTTAACACTGTCGAATTTCATAAAAAGGTATGCCTCTTTACGCAATAAAGCAGTTTCAACACTAGCCTGATGTTTTGGATCGATCCAGAACAAAACTGTCCATTTAAAATCATTTTCACCATGGTTGTGATTCAAAAAACGTTCAACCATCGGTGCTGATGAAACTTTTTTCTTTATTCTAGAATGGTGTTGGGTGATCATCACATTGATGGATTGGCAAGTCTTTCCAATATATACTCTGTTGCATGGACATACCACAGCATAGACCACATTCTTGGTCTTACAATTTGTAAACACATCGTGCTGCACACAAATCATTTCAAACGCATAATCCTAAAATAAATGGCATTTATTGGAAACACTAGAACATCCCCTACAAAAACCAATTTTCGCCATGTGCAAAAATACAAGCATAGGTCAACAGCTAATCAGAGCGGATAGTTATATTCCCAAACAGAAGAGCGACCTGATAGCACAGTGGAACCTAAAACCCATATGTGGGCATCAAAAATGTGGCAATTGTGTGTCTTGTTCAACGACACTTGAAGGTAATGTTTTTGACCATAATGGGGTCAAATGGAAACACGGTGTATTTACAAATTGTAAGACCAAGAATGTGGATGTCCAGTTGGCCAGGGGGGCTGGTAGATGCATAGGGCGCAAGGTCCTAATGTGATTGATGTGCTCATGCAATGTGGTGCTAGGAAATGTAATGCATTTAGTATGTTTTACGCACCCTGTTTGATACCTCTAAACTGTTGTTTATGATTATGAGGTTATTTTGCATTCCATGTGGTTATGCTAGTGAGGTTATGTTTCACTGTGTGAGTTACGCCCCTAAGGTGAGTTATACTTAGGAGGTAGGGTCTAAGGTGTTTAGACTAGTGAGAAGATTGCATAATGTGTTTATGCTGGTGAGGTTGCCGCAGAATGTAATTCACGCCTGAGGTGACTGTGCGTAATGTAGTTTATGTTACAGGTTGAGGTGGAGTACAGTGATTACCAGTGGTTACTGGTTGGATGCTTATGACCTATGTTACTTTTACCAATTTCTGCTAAGTTCTGATCCTGACAGTGGCCCACCTTGCCCTGTCATGTGTAAATAATCCCTTGTGAATATTGCCGTGCCAGTTGGCACAGTGTATGTTATGTGGTTGGTTACTATTCTAATGTGTTATGAGAATACAAAGGCTATTTTTATATAACCTTGTGTGGAGTTCATTTTGTGGTGTGCCTGGGATGTTGTTGCTGCGTGCGTGCGCAAATGCTTTACACATTGCTTCCAGGATAAGCCTGATTGCTCCTGCCAAGCTACCAAGGGGGTGAGCAGGGGTTATCTTTGGCGCGGTAACTCCCTTGCCCTGACTAGAGTGGTGGTTTCTGCCTGGCTTTGGCGCAAGCCTTAGCCAACCAGAAATCCCATTTCTAACAACTGTCCATAGGTATTTTAAATCTGTACCACTGAAAAGGAGAACAGGTATATCACATTTGCATCACCGTCACTGGAAATGCTTTTTTCATAGGTATATCCCATCTGTACCATGGTCACTGTACCTGATTTCTCCATAGGTTTATCCCATATATACCCTGGGCCAGTACATCTGCTTTCTCCATAGATGCATGCCACCTGTGCCTCAGTCACTGCATCTGTTTCTCCATAGGTATATCCCATGCATACCTGGGCAAGTTAATTTGCTTTCTCCATAGATATGTCCCATATATACCTTGACTAGTTCATCTGCTTTCTCCATAGGTATATCCCATTTATACCTTGACTAGTTCATCTGCTTTCTCCATAGGTATATATATATATATTCCACATATATCTAGGCCAGTACATCTACTCTCTCCATAGGTAGAATCCATATATACCTGTGTCAGTTCAACTGTTTTCTCCATAGGTGTATCCCATATATATCGCAGCCAGTACATCTGCCTTCTCCATAGGTATATCCCACCTGTTCCACAGTCACTGCATCTGCTTTCTCCATAGGTATATCCCATATGTATCATGGACACTGCATCACCTTTCTGCCCGCTTCTGAAGGATGGCCAGGGCGGCGGCATCCATTCTGCGTCTTACACTCAGCTTTTCCACCGCAGCAAAGGTAACCCCTCCTGCAGTGCTCCGGAGGAGACTTTTCAATGCACATTCATTCTCACATTCACAACCAGCACACCGTCCAGTAAAGCACTATTGATCAGAAGCATTCCCAATCATTCAAATGGACCTGTAAAGGTTTCCTTGTTTCAGAGGTCACTGGCCTTAGTTTACAAGGGATGCAAATTGAAATCTACCCTGCATGAAGTTACTGCACCCCAGACCTGCCACCAGCCAGGAACCTGGGAGCTACCCTCTGGGGGCATATGTGTGGAGAGACAAAGTTGAGGACACCCCTACCCCTTAGGTCACAAATGGTGTCGCTAGTAATCCAGGAGAGGTGGGGAGGTCATATGAATATAGCCTCTAAACCAATCTAAAAAGGAATCATACATGGGCAACTTCAAGGATAAAGAAGGATATTGAGCTGGCAGAGCAGTTACTCACAGCTGTGAATGTCACTCTTACAGTTCTTCCCCCAACCCCTTCTCCACATTGTCATAAGTCCTTCAATCAATCATTTCTGTCTGACCAATCCTACTTCTCTGCCAGAGAAGAGGACTTGCAGGCACTAGGACCACTACTAGGCCAGCATTTAGACAGGTGGGTGGAGAAAGAGGTAATGAGGGTGCAGTGTAGGCAGTGAGTCTGTACCCATTGGCAGGGTTGTAGCCCGGGGGGTATTTGTGGGCCGGGCCAACCCATATTAATATTTGCCCCACCCCAAATTACCCAGGCAGCTGGCACAGTATTTAAAGAAATCTTAGTGTCCTTGGGCCAGATGTAGGTGGCCCAATACCGGTCGGTAATGGGCGAAATGTCCGAATTTCGGCCGTTACCGACCGGTATTGGGCATTTGGGATGTAGGGGAAGATTCGGTAAATAACAAATCGGTATTTACCGAGTCATCATTTACCAATTCGGTATTTACCGCATCGGTAAATGACATGTAGGAAGCACTTTGAAGAGTGCTTCTGTGCTTTAAGGATTCGTTATTTACCACCAACTATTAGATGGTGGTAAATAACGAATACCTCTGCAAATGCAAATCTGTGCATTTACACCTGTGCCATGTGACAGACGTACATGCCCTTAGGGCAAGTATGTGTGCCACATGTGCACACAAGCACTATTCAGGGGTGCAACAGGGTGTCAAAGTGACACCCTGCCACCCTTGACTCTTTCCCTATTTTGCCGAATCGGTAATTACCGATTCAGTAATTGACACTCATTCCTTTGGGCCTCCAGGCCCATAGGAATGAATGGCAATTACCGTATCGGTAAATACCGATTCTGTAAATACCGAATCTTAACGATTCGGTAATTTTTACCAAATTATTCGCTACATAGCATTTACCGATTCTAAAATACCGAATCGGTAACATTCGGTATTTTGGAATTGGTAAATCCTATTTACCTACATCTAGCCCTTAGTGTAGAGATGCAGGGCCGGGGGGGTGGGGGAGGTACTGTGGCACCCCCAGAATAGCCATGATGGTGTTCAGAAGTTGAATGAGCAATAAGAATGTTAAATCTTGTTTTGGTCTTGTCACTTATGCTGTGCATTCAAAGACAGAGGTCAAATGTCAGCCTATGTCTTCGGACAAATTGCTCCTTATCCTATTAAAATGGAGATGTTGTTTACTTTCTTTCTCTGACTGCAAAATGAAAGAATTTTGTAAAGTGAAGTATGTGACAATCTCGCTGAGTTACAGGGAGCAGAAAGGAAAGGCTGTAGGATGTCATTTGTTCTAATATACACCACAATTTAAATTCCTGTAAAAGAAATGTACAAATATATCAAAATAAATCAGTTATGAAAGCACACATGATGCACATATAGGGGCAGATTTACAAACCCCTTGCACCACTTTTGCGTCACTTTCCATGTTAAAAATGATGCAAAAGTAGCACAAGAGGCATGTAAATAAGCCCCTTATTTTTGCAATTTTAACGTGCGATGGAAAAAAAGATTTTAATATGACCAGTAGGAATCTTGGTAATGCACAAATGATAAATAGTGTATTGTATGGAAGCATTTGTATAGAGGGTAGTATCCTTATATGGGGCACTGAAGCACTTACCTACCTGTTCAGTAAGTTACGCCATTTAGGGGGTGTGTTTGGAAAGCTTTGGTTTTTGTTTTGTGATCCTATAGAGAAGTGTTTCCATGTTGTGCGTAGTGACCAATGAGGTGGGGTAATAGTGTTACGGGATGCAGTGCAAAGCAGTTTGGTGGATGATGAGGTGTATGAGACACAGGTGCAGTGTATGATGTTTCAGGACACTGGCAGCTTTGAACAGATCTGAAGGTCCCATTATGGTATTTCATATGATTGTTGTCTGATTAGCTGGTTACTTGACTGGGTTGTCCAGTTAGGGATTTGGAGCAGATTGACTTGCATTTAAGACAACACAAAGAAGCAAGGCAACTTGCTGCACTGTTTTAAGTTAAAGGCAGACAGCAGAAATACAACATATTTGAAAAGATATGGCGCACTTCTTTTTTTGTCCTCATATGACCTCTGTAGATGAAGCAACCTCTCAACCTGATCCACCATGGTTGCTCATAATTTGGGGATCCAATCTCAGCTGATGTTCGTGCAAGACACAGCGCAACCGCACATCATGCGCTGATCAAGAGGTGTAGTCATTGGACACTATGGAATAATCTAAGCTAATCAGGATCCGAGTGATCCAACAAGTTCCAAAATAACCCAAGTTCTGTTCTGTCTCTGTATACATTAACCTCTGGTCTAAATTTCTATAGTGTCTCACTGAGTTCCACCAAGCTCTCCATGTCGGGGGTACCGCCTGACGCCATAGCTTACAAATCTCCCTCCTTGCCAAAAGGACTAGATAGAATGCCAATTTATTCTGTAACCCTGTAAAACCCAGCATCCCATCGGGAAACGATACAATACCAAACAAAATAGGAGAAAGGCTTACCTCAACCTCAATGCCCTGGACATCAGAGAGAGTCTTACCCACGTTACCCCAAAATTCTTGAATGGCAGTGAAGACATGAATATCATCCGCTTTCTGGACACCACATCTCATACACCTTGCTTCTCCATTACCCTTTAGTTTGGAAAATTTGAATGGAGACCAATATATCCTGTGGAGCGTAAAAAAATTATTCCTCCTAAGTGCAGCAGATTTAATCAATGGGTAAAGTGTGTCTAAGGATACTTGCCAGAGATTTTCCAGCTCCTTGCTCAGCAAACATCTCTCCCAGACAAGATATGGGCTTTCCAAATATGGCGCACTTCTGTTGTCTCCTAGCATAGCGCACTGTGTGCTGCCTATCGCCAAGCAGGCACCCTTATGCCATGGTGCAAGAGTGCCTGCATCACAGGCAGGATTGTTTTTCAGCAGGAAGCATAACTTCCTGCACAAAACCAATCCTTAGAGGAATATCCCTCTTTCTAAGTGTGCTGCACAATGCAGCATACATAGAATGAGGAAGTAACAAGGAGAAATTAATACATTTCTCCTCATTAGGCCTCACTGGGGAAGGCAAAGAGTGTTAATGGATTCCCAGGTTTGCAACCTTTAGTAAGTCAGGGAATGTGCCAAGATCCATGGGTGGATACATGAAAAGGCCTGTGCTCTACCCATGGAACACCTTCATAACTAAAGGAAATACAAGCGAATGCAGCGAGGCAGCGCTATGCTCTCCCTTAAATTACTTTGCATTTATCAAAGTACCGAAAGCCAGGCCAGGTGGCCTTGCATGGCTTAGTAAATACCAAAAATGATTTTGCATCAGGACTATGCCACAAATCTTATGCAATGCAAAATCTTAGTAAATCTGCACCCTAGTGTATAGTTCTTGGCCAGGCATGGCATTCCTGGAGGGAGAGAGAAGTGAGGACATCTGCTGGATGTGCATTGTTAGTATCATCTCATATCTAAAAGCCATTGTGAGCTGGAAGGAAGTGGCCATAGCGTATAGATATTTGGGATCTGCAGTCACTGACAAGATTAAAGTCCTCCGATTGACCCGCAGTGAGCGACAGATCTCTCCCCTCATTCCATGCCTGTTCATTTAGTAATGGCTGTTTTTATTGGCTGCCCAGTACTGGTGATGGACAACCCTCGTAGCAGACATGTTTTAATTGAATGTCAGAGGTGTAAGTTACAGGTGACTGCTAAGTTCTATGATATTAATAATGCTGTGGGCCAGTAATGTTATGTATGAAGTTTCATAACTATGTACTACCCCGACGAAGCACAGGTCAGCTATCCTTAACTTACCTGCTTATCCAAAGTAGTTTTCTGGTTGGGTTATTTCCATTCTGTGGATTGTAAGCTTAAACGTGGGCTTGAGGGTGTAACTGACTGTTTTACGTTATTAACATGTGGTATCAAATATGGGTCTGAATCCATGGTTACCCTTGGGTTTTTGACTTCTCCTGATATTGTTGGGCGGCTTCATGTTCCTTAGACCATAGGGCTGTTGGCTGGTATTTTTGTCATTGTCATAAACTCTGTTTTTGCATTATTTAACTTTAGCTGCTTATTCATGATCCATGTGTTTATTGCCTGAAGGCAGTCATCGAGTTTTAAATTGCAGAGATCATCCATTTAAAAAAATTATTTGGGTGTCATTAAATTTTTGTAACAGGTGAGGGTGAATGATTTAATCATGTTTGTTCAGTGGCTTAGGTAGATATTGAATAGTATAGGGGATATGATGTACTCCAATGGGACAACACAGTGTTGTGTCTGTGGAGCTGATATGGAAGGTTGTATCAACACTAGTTCGCTGTCATAGATGAGAGGCCAAAACTTCAATAGCATTAACTCCCTTTTTACATTTTAATTATGGTATTTCAAACACGAATTTGATGTGTGAAGGGACTGCACAACTGTACAGGACATTGAGTCATATTGTTCTTAAGCCAGCAGCTTTCATGACATTTCCTGTTTCTATTACATAAGTGGTTGCCACCACCAAAACCTTATCAGTCATTCAGAAGCAATATCCAATCAGGAAACTCCAGATTCAATATGGCATGGTGCTTTGCTTGGCCTATTATGCTCGGACAGAATTATCAGAAGTCAGGTACGACTTGTTTTGACAGACATTGCTCCAGCCTACAGTGTCTAGATAACCCTGCTAGGGTCAACACCCTGAGGATTCATATAATTGAACCAGATATTGTGGAAACCATAATCAGAGCATCTGAGGCTGAAAGCGTTTCTATTGTAATTGACCTCCCTAGTCATCACCGCAGAACGTCGACTAACATTTCCCGATTTTTTATATTGTCATTTATGATGTGTAGTATCGCATGAATAGTGCGAGGAACTTTCAAGTTTCTTCACTAACAAGGTCCGTGCTATACAAGCACATTTTGATGCCTGTGATAGCCAGCTGGTGGTTATGGATCCGCCTATGGTGATGACACCCATCCCTTCGGCCAAACCGGCAGTATTTAAAGCTATATCCTTGAATGACTCACTGCAACCTTAGAAATTCTTAAATCTAGCTCGCTTATTGATCCCCGCCCAACTAAATTAATTGGCAGGTGCTACGGAGGTTATTAACCCTGTGGTTAATACTCTTATCAACTTATCCTTAGCGTCAGCCAGTGTACCTTCTGCCTGAAAACAGGCTATGATTGTTTCCCTGCTTAAGAAGCCCACACTGGATCTGGATCTTCACTCTAGCTTTCGCCCTATTTCCCTTCTCCCAGCTGTGGCTAAGGTCCTTGAACAACAGATTAACAAACATGTATCTGGCTTTGTTGAAACACATGATCTCCTCCATCTGGACCAATCTGGTTTCAGATCATCACACAGCACGGAATCAGCGCTGGTTGAAATATCCGAGGCCATACGTGAAACCTTAGATGCTGGGGGCAGGGCTGCCCTGGTTCTTCTGGACCTGTCGGCTGCGTTCAATGCCATCCCGCATGCCCTGCTCCTGGCCCTCCTTTGGGAAATTGGGGTGGTAGGGTCAACTTGGAACAGGCTTAAATCTTATCTGGAGAATAGAACTCAGCAAATCTGGATTCTGCCTTTTGCAGCTGCTCCCCAGCATCTGACTACGGAGGGTTCACCATCTACATGCAAACGTACTCAGCTAGCAGAGAAATTGGGTGCCAAATTCAGCTTGCATGTTGATCATACTCAGCTCCTTTTCACTTGGAACAAAAGTGAGTCCACCCCTTCCTACGCTAAAACTTGCCTGACCGCAATCTTTCAGTGGCTAACTTTAGCCCAACTGAAGTGCAATGAAGACAAAACAGAGATCCTCCTCTTTGGTAACTTCCCTCACCAGTTTTGGCACTCCTTTTGGCTTGATGAGTCTCCCTTTCCTTCGACTGATGAGGGGCCTACAAAGAACTTGCATATCAGGTTCGATGATAAATTGTGCTTTGGCCCTCAGATATATGCTTCGGTATTCTGAAGGCACTGAAAATATTCTTACCGTTACTCCCCACTACAGCAAGGGAAACGGTCACCCAAGCCCTGATTATATCTCGCATTGACTATGCTAACACGTTGTATGTTGGTCTGCTTAGCTACCTTTTGAAAAAACTTCAGGTTGTCCAAAATACTGTGCCCACTCTGTGGGCACCCTGAATATCGAAACCAGAATATCAATGGCACAGAATACTGAAGACAGTATATGTACCTACACATGTAGATGTGGAGTTAAGAACAGTAGATCAATACTTCCGTATATACACTTACCTTTCAATATTCTGTCTTGAATATTCTTGTACCAAATATTCAGGAGGTCGTTATTTAGTAGGACAAACAGTATATAGGAAAGAATGCACCGATTTCATGTTTGGCCATAGCTGAGGGCCATGGCCCCCTTAGAAATATTTTTCTGACTATGGGTGTGATCCAGGGCCCCCTGAAAATGTTTTTGCCTGGGCTTATCATTCTGCATCATACCACTCTGTGAAAATAGGGGCTTAGGAATGAAAAGAGGGTGGAATATATGAGCAGAGTAGGCATGTTAGTGCCTGACAAGTCCCGATGTTGCTGCTCAATGCGGCTGACATGTTCAGTGCAAACTTCATGGTATGGGAAGTCATCTCTAGCAAAGCGGTTTGCACATTCGTTCACAAGCACCCTTTCACTCTAGGTTTAACCAGTCCATCATTGGCACACCAAGGAGGCACTGCATTAGTGCAAAAGAAGGAACCCTTTCCCCATGTACTCTGCTTCAGTAGCAAAATACAGTAATAGGCCATTCCCAGAAGACCTTTCTGGGTACTGGTGCCACTACACCTGCTGCACCATTGGACATCATAATAATCTGAAAAGCCTATGAAAATAAGGTTTGCTTCTGAAATGCTAGGATTGCAGGTGAGTGCTGCTGCATGCTGTGACTTCTGAAAGGCAGAGATCCCTTTCATCATGCCTAGGAAGACACTGCAGGGCCCAGTCATTTTGGGACCAGTAGTTAATGAAACATGGATAAGGCAGGCACACTTGCATGCACTTCCCTAAGTGCATGTATGGACACATGCACACACACATCGACACATACACTCCCCCACCCGCACACACACTCGCAAACACATACACTAGATGACACATTCACATGCTCTTCCTAAGTGCAAGGATGGACACACATCTACCTAGACACACACATGCACTAGACAACACATTCACATGCTCTTCCCTAGATACAAGACCCACACACAGACACACACACATGTACTAGCAGACACTTTTGCAGGTTCTTCCCTAAGTACACCAATACATACACAGACGCACACATGCAGTGGATGACACATTTGCACGCTCTTCCCTAAGTACACTGACACTTACACACACATACATATACGAGCAGATGTTTGCACACTGATCCCCAAGTACACTGACATTCACACACACAAACACACACACACACACGCACACACACACACACACACACACACACACACCTAGTAGACATATTTGAACACTCTTCCCTAAGTACACTGACACTCCTACACACACACACATACACACACACAAAGACGTAGTAGCAGACATTTGCACACTGTTCCCTAAGTTCAACGACATTCACATACATGCTAGAAGACACACTTGCACAATGCCTTGGAAATGCAGTCACACTGTTGTCTGTCAATTTAGATATTGTATCTAGATTTCCTAATTCATGCCCTAATGTAGGTATAATTCACATTGCCCTTATTTAGGCATAGAAATCCAGTCCTTATTTAGGCATTGCTCATGCTAACCAAATACAGGCATGGCCAACTACATCCGATCCTCTTCATCACAACGAGTTCTTGGAAAACCTCACTCTTAAGCCTTTAGGACTTCCCCTTGCTTGGAAATTGATTTCTCCAAGAACTCATTTATTATGCATGAACATCTATTCCTTAGGGATTCATTCATGACGTTCTTATGCCCGACTTTTACGTCAATACTGGCATTCCTAAACACCTTCAATGTATAAATATGCCTTCACTTGCTATGGCAAGGCACGGTGCGGTTCAACTACCTACTTGCACGACGCGGCTCGCCACAGCAAGTCCTGAAGGAAGTCAAGTTCCTAACTGACGCACTGACCAGACGCTGTCATCCTCCTCGCAGAGAATCCAGCTCAAGTGTTTCTGACTCCCCTTGCGGGGTGTTAGAGATCGAGTCCCGGGAAAGAGATACCAACCTCTCTCATTCTAAGGTATGGAGCTGATTAGAACCAAGAGAAACTTTTGGCAACTCTTGGCATAACTAAACCAGACTAAGACAGCACCTACTTCTTCCCTCGTACTACACTTAGGTTAGGTACAACGGGGTAGGATTATTTTAGAAGCACCAGTTGATAATTTTAGCCTGTTTTATTTATGTATGCATTTTAATTAATATATTTCATAGCTACAGGACATGCTATTACAGTATATTCTATCTTACTGCTAACTCTGTACATTTTATACTTCGCATTCTGTCTTACGATTGTAGCAGTTCACATCTCTTGCATGCGAAATAAGACTGTTCAATAAACGCTTGTTATTGAAACGCCCATCTCTCTATTTCTGTGCTACTCTGTAGAAACGAAGAATGCACGATTGACTGGGGTGAAACGGTTATCTATTGGTTCCATGATTCTGAGAACTGTTCCGATTCTAAGGGAAACAAAGTTGTCATGTTCATGCGGTTGTCAGAAACTACTCCCTTCTTGTTTATTCGAGAAGTTTCTAGTGACCTCTGAGTTAGCTGGCACACACAAGTAATTAAGTTTAATGTACTCGATAGAGACATACTGACCTCAGTCCTATGTCAAAACTATAGTGTATATTATTCCAATGCTCAGAGCCTATTAGGGATATAGGAACTACACTACAACACAAAGAGACACATATGTCCGATATGCTCACACTCAGACAGGTAACTGCTCATAAATGTATGCTTCACACTTAGGTAAGTAGTCCACTGAAAGCTCGAGCCAGATTCACCCCTCTAGTTCAGCTCTTCTTAAAATCTGGAGCCAAAAACACACCAACCTTTTATGATGCTCCCGCCCTTGACACTTTTCCTCAATCGCCTTTTTCTAGAAAGACATCTTGTTGCAAATTGCTTGAACATATAATATATTACACAACCTCACATGTTGCACAGGTCTTCACACAACAGGTGATGCACGCATGTAAGACGTGGAGGAGATGTGGCCTTTGCCGACTTTGGAACCAGGGAGACAGCTTCGAATCTCGGCTCAGCTCAAACACCCTGTTATTCTGGACAACATTATTAATTTCCACATGCCCTCAAAGCGGATGTATGACGTTTTAACCATGCTTTTACAACGCATGCCATTACGACGCAGGTTTTACAACGCAAGTCGTTACAGCGACTTGCGTTGGGGGGCGCTGGATAGTGAATAGTTTAATTTACTATTCCAACTCCAGTCCCCGTGGATAGTAGGGAAGGTGTTGGATAGTAATTAAACTATTCCCTATGCTAGAGCGCCCCCCAGCGCAATGCGTTGTAATAACTTGCGTTGTAAAAGTTGCGTCATAATGGTAGTGCGTTGTAAAAGTTGCGTTGTAAAGGATGTTCCCCCCTCAAAGCAAACAAAAACAAATATGTAATACTGTCTGCTTCTGTTGTTATGTGCTCTGCTTCCATACAG
Source organism: Lissotriton helveticus (assembly GCF_964261635.1). Lineage (NCBI taxonomy): Eukaryota > Metazoa > Chordata > Amphibia > Caudata > Salamandridae > Lissotriton > Lissotriton helveticus. The sequence continues at coordinate 1,175,994,037 of NC_136072.1, read as the reverse complement.
CCAAACGTGTGCTGTACGAAAACTACATAAATCAGAGCATACTGAGGTAGCGCCTTAAGATCAAAGTTCTAACCTTGGTGAGAGAAAGAAGCACCAATTTCGTAGCTGAATTGTGCCTGCAATTGACACATGGGAACAATCTCTGCTCCAGCCTCACACAACAAGAAACAGATATAGCACAGGAAGTAGCAGAGCAAGCCTACCTCACACAACAGGTAAGAAATGCAGCACCGGAAGTGGCAGAGGGTGGCTACCTCACACAACAGGCAACAAATGCAGCATGGGAAGTCCACAGCTCGACTACGTCACAGGGCAGGTAAGAAATGCAGTACGGGAAGTAGCAGAACTGGCCAACCTTACAAAACAGGGAAGTAGCAGAGCATGCCTACCTCACCCAACAGTAAAAAATGCAGCATGGAAGTAATAGAGCGCACCTACCACACAAAACGGGTACATTACAAAATGCAGCAAAGGCAGTAAAAGAACGTGCGTACGTCACACAACAGATAACAACTACACACATGATGACAAGCAGTTAAAGCTGGCCTTTCGGGAGAAGATAAAGGGGCATATTAGCAAGGAATAGCGATATTTATTGCTAAACGTGGTTAGCTATTTTTTTTTTTATCGCTGCCTATCGCTGGATATTTTAGCGGAGAAAACATGCTATTAGCAAAGTTTTTCTCCATTGTGCTAAAATATCCAGCGATAGCGCTGAAAAGCAAGAATATCGCTGGAAATTCAGCAATATTCTCGCATTAATACCAATGGGGGCTTAATCTGATAATCCACCCCCCCAATTGACTATACAGGTAAGTCAACTTTTTAGCAGGCGTTAGATTATAGCGATAATGCGCTTAGCCCGATTTTTTGTATCGCTTCGCCTGCCTTGCTAATAGGCGATAGCTGTGTTAGCGACTCAGTTGCTAACAGTTTGGGTACGCCCACTTGGGATGTCATTAGCGATAAATATCGCTGACATGCAAAGCGGGCCCCAAACCGCTCGATATCGCCTACAAGCTGTCGCTAACTGCTGTTAACGACAGCTTGCTAATAGGGCGATAAAAATATCGCTGAGTTAGCGGCAAAAAGTGCCACTAAAGCGGCGATATGGCCCTTGCTAATATGCCCCTTCATTTTTTCTGGAAGATTCCCAAAATTCAAGTCTATAGCTGAGGGGAAACTTGAAACGTGTGTACAATAATATCCGCCGACAGCGACGTTAGTTGTCTCCATGAGGTACACACACAATGAGTGTTTTCTACACTCGATTGAGTCTTCTCCGACCTATGATTAACTGGGAAGGTTTTTTAATTTATATCTTGTATTGAGTTGAGAAATAATTTTACAAAAAGCAATTTGCACTTTAACTTTTTTGATAAATCATATTACTGTACTTATTCCAGGGTAGTAACTATTAAGTGCAAAGTTATTGAACCGTGGGTGATAAGGTTACCGACCGTGGGTATTAAGGTTAATGAAACGCAACAATAACAGATTGCTGCCGTTAAAGTTATTGCTGGTGCATGTTTGTTCATTCTAATTATGTCTGCTTACCCCAAGATCATTAAATAGTAACCAAACACTTGAGGTATCTTACAGCGCACGGGGCACTTTATTGACTTTTTTGGACAAACATGTTGTAAGGCCTAACTGGTAACAGTTAAATAGGCGCATGTTTGATTATTTTAAACATGTCGGTTTGCCCTACGACCAGTAAATAGTACTCAGATACCTGTGCTTTCTTACAAGACACACGGCACTTTAAGGATCATTTTGCACAAATAGAACTAATGGTTTAACTAATGACAGCGTAAATAGGACTCCTAAGTTAGGCGCAAGCGGCCCGTTAACCGTAGGAAGATCCATGAGGTAAAATCCTTGTAGATTGTGTTTTTAAATCAGTTTTTATTTTGAGGCTTTGGAAAGGTTATGAAGGTTTCAATTGGACTTTAAGATGTTTGCTTTTCTGATGATATCTTTTGTACGATGTGTTTTTTAATCGTGTTAGAATGTATGGTTTAATTAACTGAACAATAAACGTATTCATTCATTCAGCTAACAAATGCTCCACAGGAAGTAACAAAGTATGCCTACCTCACACAACAGAAAACAAATGCCGCACGGTAAGTAGCAGAGTGCGCCTACCTCACACAACAGATAACAAATACACCACAGGAATGAGGAGAGCGTGCCTACCTCTCACTAGCAAGGATTGCAGGCTAGTTAAAATCAGGACCTTGTAGTGTCGGCAGCAACAGAGCAAACCTACATCCCAAAATACCAGACAGGAATCAAGTCAATAGGTGGAGCGTAGGCCAGGCTGCGGCAGTATGTGCTGACGTCATCACGGCACCCGTACCCTATCACACCGTCTGATATTCCTGAAACTCTTGCGAGTAAATATACAGTAGGGACGCAGCGTCGTGCTTTTAAACTGTTAGTTTATTTTAGATTCTTTTGGTGTTCCACAGCTGACCCTGCCATGCTACAAATACTCGCGGTATTATCGGCATTGTGCACAGAATGGTGTCATTCCAAAGTATAATATTTGCGCCTAAAAAATGAATGTGGGGTTTCAGTGTTGTATTGCTACAAAACCCATTTAAGATGGTTTAAAAACACGTTTACTTCATGAAAAATGCATCTTGAGCAACAGAGTAAAGATAAGTTTGCCCAGCCAGCAAAAGGCGCCTTATCATGTTTCATGCATTTCTAGCTGTTTAACCAACAGCAGATTCATGGCTGTGTTTTTTAAGTATATGCTTCTAATAGTAAAATGAAAACTGTAAGTGCCACAATGATGACAATATATGGTCTTTAAAACACTGGGACTGCTGAAGCTATCACACATAGGGGCCGATTCCGATCTCGGTCGGAAGGGCACTGAATCGGGTTCGGCATTAGCGGATCGGATTCAGAGGCTGAATTTCCATCTGGTTCGTACACGGGTCCGGACGTCGAAGTACAATGCGGACAAGAGTGAAATCTCCGCCCGAATCGTTTCCGGGTCCAAACCTCTCCGTACATCTCGCCGTAAACTAACCGTGGCTCGCAATGGAGGCAAATTCCGACAAAGCCAGTACGATGCTTTATTCGGACAGCTGGATCGAGTCGGAGCTTCTGGCTCGCAATAGCTCCCGGAGTTGGGCTTTGGGGTTTGCATCGGACCCCCTGTTGCAAGCAACCTTACTACTCAGACACAGGGGAAGACCCATGGGTCTCCCCAACACAGGCATGTGCGGTGAGGAAGGCACCAACGCGTACCCCCTGTAGGGGGCGCACTTGTCCGCAACGTACCCATTCAGTCAATGGGAGCCGATGTGTGCGTCGTACGATCGGCTCCCATTGACTTCTATGGGAGTCCGACCGAACCGAGTCCGACAGCATACGGCCGCATCGTACTCGCTCGGTCGGACTGCAGGAGTCCGGCTCGGTCGGAAAACATCCCGGATCCGGCTCGGTCGGAGTGCTTTCCAACCGAGATCAGAATCGGCCCCATAATGTTGGACCTCTTACTGAGGTTCCGTGGTTTTCGGAACTGGACTCCATTTTGTTTTACGTTGGTTGCGACTCCATTTTGTGTTGCCCTCACGTAGGCCATAGGGATAAACGAACGAACGAAGTTGCATGGGCCTCGTTGTCCATGTAAGATTTAACGTGGGCCTTTTCGACTTGCGAGTGAACTACAAGATGCTGACCCCTTCACCTGAAATTGACCCGTCCACGAAGTTAGTTTCTTTAGCTGATCGTAATATGGGAATCCAATCATTGTTCAGGATATCGTTAGCCTTTAGTTTCTTGCACATATCTTATCCTACTCTACATCTGAATTGCTCTTTTCTTTATGTCTTTTCATTACATGGGTAGTGCTTTCAATTATGGGTTTGTCCGGCTTTTGGTAATCGAATTTAGGACAGTCCTAATAATTAACTTGTGGGGTTGGTACAATGTAAAGTGAGCTTTTTGGAATGTGATAATGTATAGAAATGTGTTTCTATTGGTCAGAATTTGCTGCAGTGGGTGTCCATTCGTAATGGGTTGAAACTGTGCATAAAAGAAGATGTTTTGCTCTATGAAAATTGAGCAGTTTCCTGAGTTGTACACCGTGTTGTATTGCTTGGTTCACCGTTACTAGCTGCAGCTAATAAATTTGATTTCTGACGCCACCTAGAAGTATTCCGTGTCTCTGTTTGCCAGGACAGGAGAACTCGAAGACATCGGGCGTGTCCCTGACGCCGCTGGTTCTGAAAGACCCGATTCTTCTTTAGTTGGCGCCCAACGTTGGGCGACATCAAGCGATACCGGTCCAAGCCTGAGGTTTGTGAGGAGCCACGTGAGGAAATTCTGGAGGAAGGCCGCTACTTCATCGACCCCTGCATGTCGACGTGGACCGAAGGTGTTTTCTGCGAGGCTTCCCGCTTTCCGACGGCTATGAATGACTGCTGCCCTGACTGTCGCCCTGTCTTGGACCCTTGATAGATGCTTTGTAGAGCGAGACGATAGACGGTCTTCTGGTGGCGTGAAAGCTACCTTGGTTAAGTATAAGTGGGTCGCTCCCACGACTTTGTTTGGTTCTTGGTATTGGTTTGATTCGGTTACTGCAGCAATCGAAGCCGAGAGGCTCGTATATTTGCGAGTCTATCGATAGTTGATAACCCCTTGAAGTTTGAAGCTAGATTAGTGAGCTATAAGATGCCTGGTCTTAGCAAACTTAGGAAATGGTTTAGTTGTGGTTGCAACAAGGATTCCCGATTGGAGGACTCGTGTCCGACACCTCCGGTTGGAACTCCGACTTATGATCTCTATTCAAAACACGGAGTGGGTCCTATTACTTATAATGAAGTAAGTCCACATGAGGTCGCACACTGCTCGTCCCATCAGCGTGTGACCCCGGAGCATGATGGTCGATGTAGTTAGGTATCAGCGGGTGCGCTTTTACCCGGGTCTTGAGTCTTCAAGGTATTCACTTGGTGTGCTTGCCATCCCTGGACACGTGTTTCGCGTTCATTAACGCTCATCAGCAGGGATTAGGCGTGTGCACGGGGTTGCTGCATGGGCTGCCGAAAGTGTTCATAGGTCCAGATACCTTTTAAGGCGCGCAGATGCGTTATCTCGAGGTCGTCAGCTCACACCGGCTCAAGGGAGCCTGTATAAATAGTAAGTCCACATGAGGTCGCACACTGTTCGTCCCATCAGCGTGTGACCCCGGAGCATGATGGTCGATGTAGTTAGGTATCAGCGGGTGCGCTTTTACCCGGGTCTTGAGTCTTCAAGGTATTCACTTGGTGTGCTTGCCATCCCTGGACACGTGTTTCGCATTCATTAACGCTCATCAGCAGGGATTAGGCGTGTGCACGGGGTTGCTGCATGGGCTGCCGAAAGTGTTCATAGGTCCAGATACCTTTTAAGGCGCGCAGATGCGTTATCTCGAGGTCGTCACCTCACACCGGCTCAAGGGAGCCTGTATAAATAGTAAGTCCACATGAGGTCGCACACTGCTCGTCCCATCAGCGTGTGAACCCGGAGCATGATGGTCGATGTAGTTAGGTATCAGCGGGTGCGCTTTTACCCGGGTCTTGAGTCTTCAAGGTATTCACTTGGTATGCTTGCCATCCCTGGACACGTGTTTCGCATTCATTAACGCTCATCAGCAGGGATTAGGCGTGTGCACGGGGTTGCTGCATGGGCTGCTGAAAGTGTTCATAGGTCCAGATACCTTTTAAGGTGCGCAGATGCGTTATCTAGAGGTCGTCACCTCACACCGGCTCGAAGGAGCCTGTATAAATAGTAAGTCCACATGAGGTCGCACACTGCTCGTCCCATGAGCGTGTGACCCCGGAGCATGATGGTCGATGTAGTTAGGTATCAGCGGGTGCGCTTTTACCCGGGTCTTGAGTCTTCAAGGTATTCACTTGGTGTGCTTGCCATCCCTGGACACGTGTTTAGCGTTCATTAACGCTCATCAGCAGGGATTAGGCGTGTGCACGGGGTTGCTGCATGGGCTGCCGAAAGTGTTCATAGGTCCAGATACCTTTTAAGGCGAGCAGATGCGTTATCTCGAGGTCGTCACCTCACACCGGCTCAAGGGAGCCTGTATAAATAGTAAGTCCACATGAGGTCGCACACTGCTCGTCCCATCAGCGTGTGACCCGGAGCATGATGGTCGATGTAGTTAGGTATCAGCGGGTGCGCTTTTACCCGGGTCTTGAGTCTTCAAGGTATTCACTTGGTGTGCTTGCCATCCCTGGACACGTGTTTCGCGTTCATTAACGCTCATCAGCAGGGATTAGGCGTGTGCACGGGGTTGCTGCATGGGCTGCCGAAAGTGTTCATAGGTCCAGATACCTTTTAAGGCGCGCAGATGCGTTATCTCGAGGTCGTCAGCTCACACCGGCTCAAGGGAGCCTGTATAAATAGTAAGTCCACATGAGGTCGCACACTGTTCGTCCCATCAGCGTGTGACCCCGGAGCATGATGGTCGATGTAGTTAGGTATCAGCGGGTGCGCTTTTACCCGGGTCTTGAGTCTTCAAGGTATTCACTTGGTGTGCTTGCCATCCCTGGACACGTGTTTCGCGTTCATTAACGCTCATCAGCAGGGATTAGGCGTGTGCACGGGGTTGCTGCATGGGCTGCCGAAAGTGTTCATAGGTCCAGATACCTTTTAAGGCGCGCAGATGCGTTATCTCGAGGTCGTCACCTCACACCGGCTCAAGGGAGCCTGTATAAATAGTAAGTCCACATGAGGTCGCACACTGCTCGTCCCATCAGCGTGTGACCCCGGAGCATGATGGTCGATGTAGTTAGGTATCAGCGGGTGCGCTTTTACCCGGGTCTTGAGTCTTCAAGGTATTCACTTGGTGTGCTTGCCATCCCTGGACACGTGTTTCCCATTCATTAACGCTCATCAGCAGGGATTAGGCGTGTGCACGGGGTTGCTGCATGGGCTGCTGAAACTGTTCATAGTTCCAGATACCTTTTAAGGCGCGCAGATGCGTTATCTAGAGGTCGTCACCTCACACCGGCTCGAAGGAGCCTGTATAAATAGTAAGTCCACATGAGGTCGCACACTGCTCGTCCCATGAGCATGTGACCCCGGAGCATGATGGTCGATGTAGTTAGGTATCAGCGGGTGCGCTTTCACCCGGGTCTTGAGTCTTCAAGGTATTCACTTGGTGTGCTTGCCATCCCTGGACACGTGTTTCGCGTTCATTAACGCTCATCAGCAGGGATTAGGCGTGTGCACGGGGTTGCTGCATGGGCTGCCGAAAGTGTTCATAGGCCCAGATACCTTTTAAGGCGCGCAGATGCGTTATCTCGAGGTCGTCACCTCACACCGGCTCAAGGGAGCCTGTATAAATAGTAAGTCCACATGAAGTCGCACACTGCTCGTCCCATCAGCGTGTGACCCCGGAGCATGATGGTCGATGTAGTTAGGTATCAGCGGGTGCGCGAGGGGCAATCCGGAGGCGGGGCTAGTGATGTGCGCTCCATTGCGATTGCTTATACAAATTGGCTCCCTTGAGCTTTGAGCCGACGGGCTCCTGGACGACGCACCTGCGTGCCGGCTCTGGCATCGAGGCCTTTGACGGTTGTTTGGCGGCCTTCTCTTCCACCCCTAACCATTTTCTCTACTGATGAGGGAAGTTATCCCGAAACCCGAGCCATGTCTCGGGCGATATCCAAAAACCCGGGAGATGTATCGGGTCTAGAGATCATCAGTTCTACAAGTGCTTACTTGCACCCACTGGGGTGAACCACTCAGAAACTCCATGTACCAGGTTCCCGAGGGGCGATCCGGAGGCGGGGCTAGCGGTGTGCGCTCCATTGCGATTGCTTAAACAAATTGGCTCCCTTGAGCTTTGAGCCGAAGGGCTCCTGGACGACGCACCTGCGTGCCGGTTCTGGCATCGAGGCCTTTGACGGTTGTTTGGCGGCCTTCTCTTCCACCCCTAACCATTTTCTCTACTGATGAGGGAAGTTATCCCGAAACCCGAGCCATGTCTCGGGCGATATCCAAAAACCCGGGACATGTATCGGGTCTAGAGATCATCACTTCCACAAGTGCTTACTTGCACCCACTGGGGTGAACCACTCAGGAACTCCATGTACCAGATTCCTGAGGGGCGATCCGGAGGCGGGGCTAGCGGTGTGCGCTCCATTGCGATTGCTTAAACAAATTGGCTCCCTTGAGCTTTGAGCCGAAGGGCTCCTGGACGACGCACCTGCGTGCCGGTTCTGGCATCGAGGCCTTTGACGGTTGTTTGGCGGCCTTCTCTTCCACCCCTAACCATTTTCTCTACTGATGAGGGAAGTTATCCCGAAACCCGAGCCATGTCTCGGGCGATATCCAAAAACCTGGGACATGTATCGGGTCTAGAGATCATCAGTTCTACAAGTGCTTACTTGCACCCACTGGGGTGAACCACTCAGGAACTCCATGTACCAGATTCCCCAGGTGCGATCCGGAGGCGTTGCTAGCGGTGTGCGCTCCATTGCGATTGCTTATACAAATTGGCTCCCTTGAGCTTTGAGCCGACGGGCTCCTGGACGACGCACCTGCGTGCCGGTTCTGGCATCGAGGCCTTTGACGGTTGTTTGGCGGCCTTCTCTTCCACCCCTAACCATTTTCTCTACTGATGAGGGAAGTTATCCCGAAACCCAAGCCATGTCTCGGGCGATATCCAAAAACCCGGGACATGTATCGGTTCTAGAGATGATCAGTTCTACAAGTGCTTACTTGCACCCACTGGGGTGAACCACTCAGGAACTCCATGTACCAGATTCCCGAGGGGCGATCCGGAGGCGGGGCTAGCGGTGTGCGCTCCATTGCGATTGCTTATACAAATTGGCTCCCTTGAGCTTTGAGCTGACGGGCTCCTGGACGACGCACCTGCGTGCCTGTTCTGGCATCGAGGCCTTTGACGGTTGTTTGACGGCCTTCTCTTCCACCCCAAACCATTTTCTCTACTGATGAGGGAAGTTATCCCGAAACCCGAGCCATGTCTCGGGCGATATCCAAAAACCCGGGACATGTATCGGGTCTAGAGATCATCAGTTCAACAAGTGCTTACTTGCACCCACTGGGGTGAACCACTCAGGAACTCCATTTACCAGATTCCCGAGGGGCGATCCGGAGGCGGGGCTAGCGGTGTGCGCTCCATTGCGATTGCTTATACAAATTGGCTCCCTTGAGCTTTGAGCCGACGGGCTCCTGGACGACGCACCTGCGTGCCGGTTCTGGCATCGAGGCCTTTGACGGTTGTTTGGCGGCCTTCTCTTCCACCCCTAACCATTTTCTCTACTGATGAGGGAAGTTATCCCGAAACCCGAGCCATGTCTCGGGCGATATCCAAAAACCCGGGACATGTATCGGGTCTAGAGATCATCAGTTCTACAAGTGCTTACTTGCACCCACTGGGGTGAACCACTCAGGAACTCCATGTACCAGATTCCCGAGGGGCGATCCGGAGGCGGGGCTAGCGGTGTGCACTCCATTGCGATTGCTTATACAAATTGGCTCCCTTGAGCTTTGAGCCGACGGGCTCCTGGACGACGCACCTGTGTGCTGGTTCTGGCATCGAGGCCTTCTCTTCCACCCCTAACCATTTTCTCTACTGATGAGGGAAGTTATCCCGAAACCCGAGCCATGTCTCGGGCGATATCTGAAATTCCGGGACATGTATCGGGTCTAGAGATCATCAGTTCTACAAGTGCTTACTTGCACCCACTGGGGTGAACCACTCAGGAACTCCATGTACCAGATTCCCGAGGGGCGATCCGGAGGCGGGGCTAGCGGTGTGCGCTCCATTGCGATTGCTTATACAAATTGGCTCCCTTGAGCTTTGAGCCGACGGGCTCCTGGACGACGCACCTGCGTGCCGGTTCTGGCATCGAGGCCTTTGACGGTTGTTTGGCGGCCTTCTCTTCAACCCCTCACCATTTTCTCTACTGATGAGGGAAGTTATCCCGAAACCCGAGCCATGTCTCAGGCGATATCCAAAAACCCGGGACTTGTATCGGTTCTAGAGATCATCAGTTCTACAAGTGCTTACTTGCACCCACTGGGGTGAACCACTCAGGAACTCCATGTACCAGATTCCCGAGGGGCGATCCGGAGGCGGGGCTAGCGGTGTGCGCTCCATTGCGATTGCTTATAAAAATTGGCTCCCTTGAGCTTTGAGCCGACGGGCTCCTGGACGACGCACCTGCGTGCCTGTTCTGGCATCGAGGCCTTTGACGGTTGTTTGGCGGCCTTCTCTTCCACCCCTCACCATTTTCTCTACTGATGAGGGAAGTTATCCCGAAACCCGAGCCATGTCTCGGGCGATATCCAAAAACCCGGGACATGTATCGGGTCTAGAGATCATCAGTTCTACAAGTGCTTACTTGCACCCACTGGGGTGAACCACTCAGGAACTCCATGTACCAGATTCCCGAGGGGCGATCCGGAGGCGGGGCTAGCGGTGTGCGCTCCATTGCGATTGCTTATACAAATTGGCTCCCTTGAGCTTTGAGCCGACGGGCTCCTGGACGACGCACCTGCGTGCCGGTTCTGGCATCGAGGCCTTTGACGGTTGTTTGGCGGCCTTCTCTTCCACCCCTAACCATTTTCTCTACTGATGAGGGAAGTTATCCCGAAACCCGAGCCATGTCTCGGGCGATATCCAAAAACCCGGGACATGTATCGGGTCTAGAGATCATCAGTTCTACAAGTGCTTACTTGCACCCACTGGGGTGAACCACTCAGGAACTCCATGTACCAGAATCCCGAGGGGCGATCCGGAGGCGGGGCTAGCGGTGTGCGCTCCATTGCGATTGCTTATACAAATTGTCTCCCTTGAGCTTTGAGCCGACGGGCTCCTGGACGACGCACCTGCGTGCCGGTTCTGGCATCGAGGTCTTTGACGGTTGTTTGGCGGCCTTCTCTTCCACCCCTAACCATTTTCTCTACTGATGAGGGAAGTTATCCCGAAACCCGAGCCATGTCTCGGGCGATATCCAAAAACCCGGGACATGTATCGGGTCTAGAGATCATCAGTTCTACAAGTGCTTACTTGCACCCACTGGGGTGAACCACTCAGGAACTCCATGTACCAGATTCCCGAGGGGCGATCCGGAGGCGGGGCTAGCGGTGTGCGCTCCATTGCGATTGCTTATACAAATTGGCTCCCTTGAGCTTTGAGCCGACGGGCTCCTGGACGACGCACCTGCGTGCCGGTTCTGGCATGGAGGCCTTTGACGGTTGTTTGGCGGCTTTCTCTTCCACCCCTAACCATTTTCTCTACTGATGAGGGAAGTTATACCGAAACCCGAGCCATGTCTCGGGCGATATCCAAAAACCCGGGACATGTATCGGGTCTAGAGATCATCAGTTCTACAAGTGCTTACTTGCACCCACTGGGGTGAACCCCTCAGGAACTCCATGTACCAGATTCCCGAGGGGCGATCCGGAGGCGGGGCTAGCGGTGTGCGCTCCATTGCGATTGCTTATACAAATTGGCTCCCTTGAGCTTTGAGCCGACGGGCTCCTGGACGACGCACCTGCGTGCCGGTTCTGGCATCGAGGCCTTTGACGGTTGTTTGGCGGCCTTCTCTTCCACCCCTTACCATTTTCTCTACTGATGAGGGAAGTTATCCCGAAACCCGAGCCATGTCTCGGGCGATATCCAAAAACCCGGGACATGTATCGGGTCTAGAAATCATCAGTTCTACAAGTGCTTACTTGCACCCACTGGGCAGAACCACTCAGGAACTCCATGTACCAAATTCCCGAGGGGCGATCCGGAGGCGGGGCTAGCGGTGTGCGCTCCATTGCGATTGCTTATACAAATTGGCTCCCTTGAGCTTTGAGCCGACGGGCTCCTAGACGACGCACCTGCGTGCCAGTTCTGTCATCGAGGCCTTTGACGGTTGTTTGGCGGCCTTCTCTTCCACCCCTAACCATTTTCTCTACTGATGAGGGAAGTTATCCCGAAACCCGAGCCATGTCTCGGGCGATATCCAAAAACCCGGGACATGTATCGGGTCTAGAGATCATCAGTTCTACAAGTGCTTACTTGCACCCACTGGGGTGAACCACTCAGGAACTCCATGTACCAGATTCCCGAGGGGCGATTCGGAGGCGGGGCTAGCGGTGTGAGCTCCATTGCGATTGCTTATACAAATTGGCTCCCTTGAGCTTTGAGCCGACGGGCTCCTGGACGACGCACCTGCGTGCCGGTTCTGGCATCGAGGCCTTTGACGTTTGTTTGGCGGCCTTCTCTTCCACCCCTAACCATTTTCTCTACTGATGAGGGAAGTTATCCCGAAACCCGAGCCATGTCTCGGGCGATATCCAAAAACCCGGGACATGTATCGGGTCTAGAGATCATCAGTTCTACAAGTGCTTACTTGCACCCACTGGGGTGAACCACTCAGGAACTCCATGTACCAGATTCCCGAGGGGCAATCCGGAGGCGGGGCTAGCGGTGTGCGCTCCATTGCGATTGCTTATACAAATTGGCTCCCTTGAGCTTTGAGCCGACGGGCTCCTGGACGACGCACCTGCGTGCCGGTTCTGGCATTGAGGCCTTTGACGGTTGTTTGGCGGCCTTCTCTTCCACCCCTAACCATTTTCTCTACTGATGAGGGAAGTTATCCCGAAACCCGAGCCATGTCTCGGGCGATATCCAAAAACCCGGGACATGTATCGGTTCTAGAGATCATCAGTTCTACAAGTGCTTACTTGCACCCACTGGGGTGAACCACTCAGGAACTCCATGTACCAGATTCCCGAGGGGCGATCCGGATGCGGGGCTAGCGGTGTGCGCTCCATTGCGATTGCTTATACAAATTGGCTCCCTTGAGCTTTGAGCCGACGGGCTCCTGGACGACGCACCTGCGTGCCGGTTCTGGCATCGAGGCCTTTGACGGTTGTTTGGCGGCCTTCTCTTCCACCCCTAACCATTTTCTCTACTGATGAGGGAAGTTATCCCGAAACCCGAGCCATGTCTCGGGCGATATCCAAAAACCCGGGACATGTATCGGGTCTAGAGATCATCAGTTCTACAAGTGCTTACTTGCACCCACTGGGGTGAACCACTCAGGAACTCCATGTACCAAATTCCCGAGGGGCGATCCGGAGGCTGGGCTAGCGGTGTGCGCTCCATTGCGATTGCTTATACAAATTGGCTCCCTTGAGCTTTGAGCCGACGGGCTCCTGGACGACGCACCTGCGTACCGGTTCTGGCATCGAGGCCTTTGACGGTTGTTTGGCGGCCTTCTCTTCCACCCCTAACCATTTTCTCTACTGATGAGGGAAGTTAACCCGAAACCCGAGCCATGTCTCGGGCGATATCCAAAAACCCGGGACATGTATCGGGTCTAGAGATCAGCAGTTCTACAAGTGCTTACTTGCACCCACTGGGGTGAACCACTCAGGAACTCCATGTACCAGATTCCCGAGGGGCGATCCGGAGGCGGGGCTAGCGGTGTGCGCTCCATTGCGATTGCTTATACAAATTGGCTCCCTTGAGCTTTGAGCCGATGGGCTCCTGGACGACGCACCTGCGTGCCGGTTCTGGCATCGAGGCCTTTGACGGTTGTTTGGCGGCCATCTCTTCCACCCCTAACCATTTTCTCTACTAATGAGGGAAGTTATCCCGAAACCCGAGCCATGTCTCGGGCGATATCCAAAAACCCGGGACATGTATCGGGTCTAGAGATCATCAGTTCTACAAGTGCTTACTTGCACCCACTGGGGTGAACCACTCAGGAACTCCATGTACCAGATTCCCGAGGGGCGATCCGGAGGCGGGGCTAGCGGTGTGCACTCCATTGCGATTGCTTATACAAATTGGCTCCCTTGAGCTTTGAGCCGACGGGCTCCTGGACGACGCACCTGTGGGCTGGTTCTGGCATCGAGGCCTTCTCTTCCACCCCTAACCATTTTCTCTACTGATGAGGGAAGTTATCCCGAAACCCGAGCCATGTCTCGGGCGATATCTGAAATTCCGGGACATGTATCGGGTCTAGAGATCATCAGTTCTACAAGTGCTTACTTGCACCCACTGGGGTGAACCACTCAGGAACTCCATGTACCAGATTCCCGAAGGGCGATCCGGAGGCGGGGCTAGCGGTGTGCGCTCCATTGCGATTGCTTATACAAATTGGCTCCCTTGAGCTTTGAGCCGACGGGCTCCTGGACGACGCACCTGCGTGCCGGTTCTGGCATCGAGGCCTTTGACGGTTGTTTGGCGGCCTTCTCTTCAACCCCTCACCATTTTCTCTACTGATGAGGGAAGTTATCCCGAAACCCGAGCCATGTCTCAGGCGATATCCAAAAACCCGGGACTTGTATCGGTTCTAGAGATCATCAGTTCTACAAGTGCTTACTTGCACCCACTGGGGTGAACCACTCAGGAACTCCATGTACCAGATTCCCGAGGGGCGATCCGGAGGCGGGGCTAGCGGTGTGCGCTCCATTGCGATTGCTTATAAAAATTGGCTCCCTTGAGCTTTGAGCCGACGGGCTCCTGGACGACGCACCTGCGTGCCTGTTCTGGCATCGAGGCCTTTGACGGTTGTTTGGCGGCCTTCTCTTCCACCCCTCACCATTTTCTCTACTGATGAGGGAAGTTATCCCGAAACCCGAGCCATGTCTCGGGCGATATCCAAAAACCCGGGACATGTATCGGGTCTAGAGATCATCAGTTCTACAAGTGCTTACTTGCACCCACTGGGGTGAACCACTCAGGAACTCCATGTACCAGATTCCCGAGGGGCGATCCGGAGGCGGGGCTAGCGGTGTGCGCTCCATTGCGATTGCTTATACAAATTGGCTCCCTTGAGCTTTGAGCCGACGGGCTCCTGGACGACGCACCTGCGTGCCGGTTCTGGCATCGAGGCCTTTGACGGTTGTTTGGCGGCCTTCTCTTCCACCCCTAACCATTTTCTCTACTGATGAGGGAAGTTATCCCGAAACCCGAGCCATGTCTCGGGCAATATCCAAAAACCCGGGACATGTATCGGGTCTAGAGATCATCAGTTCTACAAGTGCTTACTTGCACCCACTGGGGTGAACCACTCAGGAACTCCATGTACTAGAATCCCGAGGGGCGATCCGGAGGCGGGGCTAGCGGTGTGCGCTCCATTGCGATTGCTTATACAAATTGTCTCCCTTGAGCTTTGAGCCGACGGGCTCCTGGACGACGCACCTGCGTGCTGGTTCTGGCATCGAGGTCTTTGACGGTTGTTTTGCGGCCTTCTCTTCCACCCCTAACCATTTTCTCTACTGATGAGGGAAGTTATCCCGAAACCCGAGCCATGTCTCGGGCGATATCCAAAAACCCGGGACATGTATCGGGTCTAGAGATCATCAGTTCTACAAGTGCTTACTTGCACCCACTGGGGTGAACCACTCAGGAACTCCATGTACCAGATTCCCGAGGGGCGATCCGGAGGCGGGGCTAGCGGTGTGCGCTCCATTGCGATTGCTTATACAAATTGGCTCCCTTGAGCTTTGAGCCGACGGGCTCCTGGACGACGCACCTGCGTGCCGGTTCTGGCATCGAGGCCTTTGACGGTTGTTTGGCGGCCTTCTCTTCCACCCCTAACCATTTTCTCTACTGATGAGGGAAGTTATACCGAAACCCGAGCCATGTCTCGGGCGATATCCAAAAACCCGGGACATGTATCGGGTCTAGAGATCATCAGTTCTACAAGTGCTTACTTGCACCCACTGGGGTGAACCCCTCAGGAACTCCATGTACCAGATTCCCGAGGGGCGATCCGGAGGCGGGGCTAGCGGTGTGCGCTCCATTGCGATTGCTTATACAAATTGGCTCCCTTGAGCTTTGAGCCGACGGGCTCCTGGACGACGCACCTGCGTGCCGGTTCTGGCATCGAGGCCTTTGACGGTTGTTTGGCGGCCTTCTCTTCCACCCCTAACCATTTTCTCTACTGATGAGGGAAGTTATCCCGAAACCCGAGCCATGTCTCGGGCGATATCCAAAAACCCAGGACATGTATCGGGTCTAGAGATCATCAGTTCTACAAGTGCTTACTTGCACCAACTGGGGTGAACCACTCAGGAACTCCATGTACCAGATTCCCGAGGGGGCGATCCGGAGGCGGGGCTAGCGGTGTGCGCTCCATTGCGATTGCTTATATAAATTGGCTCCATTGAGCTTTGAGCCGACGGGCTCCTGGACGACGCACCTGCGTGCCGGTTCTGGCATCGAGGCCTTTAACGGTTGTTTGGCGGCCTTCTCTTCCACCCCTAACCATTTTCTCTACTGATGAGGGAAGTTATCCCGAAACCCGAGCCATGTCTCGGGCGATATCCAAAAACCCGGGACATGTATCGGGTCTAGAGATCATCAGTTCTACAAGTGCTTACTTGCACCCACTGGGGTGAACCACTCAGGAACTCCATGTACCAGATTCCCGAGGGGCGATCCGGAGGCGGGGCTATCGGTGTGCGCTCCATTGCGATTGCTTATACAAATTGGCTCCCTTGAGCTTTGAGCCGACGGGCTCCTGGACGGCGCACCTGCGTGCCGGTTCTGGCATCGAGGCCTTTGACGGTTGTTTGGCGGCCTTCTCTTCCACCCCTTACCATTTTCTCTACTGATGAGGGAAGTTATCCCGAAACCCGAGCCATGTCTCGGGCGATATCCAAAAACCCGGGACATGTATCGGGTCTAGAAATCATCAGTTCTACAAGTGCTTACTTGCACCCACTGGGCAGAACCACTCAGGAACTCCATGTACCAAATTCCCGAGGGGCGATCCGGAGGCGGGGCTAGCGGTGTGCGCTCCATTGCGATTGCTTATACAAATTGGCTCCCTTGAGCTTTGAGCCGACGGGCTCCTAGACGACGCACCTGCGTGCCAGTTCTGTCATCGAGGCCTTTGACGGTTGTTTGGCGGCCTTCTCTTCCACCCCTAACCATTTTCTCTACTGATGAGGGAAGTTATCCCGAAACCCGAGCCATGTCTCGGGCGATATCCAAAAACCCGGGACATGTATCGGGTCTAGAGATCATCAGTTCTACAAGTGCTTACTTGCACCCACTGGGGTGAACCACTCAGGAACTCCATGTACCAGATTCCCGAGGGGCGATTCGGAGGCGGGGCTAGCGGTGTGAGCTCCATTGCGATTGCTTATACAAATTGGCTCCCTTGAGCTTTGAGCCGACGGGCTCCTGGACGACGCACCTGCGTGCCGGTTCTGGCATCGAGGCCTTTGACGTTTGTTTGGCGGCCTTCTCTTCCACCCCTAACCATTTTCTCTACTGATGAGGGAAGTTATCCCGAAACCCGAGCCATGTCTCGGGCGATATCCAAAAACCCGGGACATGTATCGGGTCTAGAGATCATCAGTTCTACAAGTGCTTACTTGCACCCACTGGGGTGAACCACTCAGGAACTCCATGTACCAGATTCCCGAGGGGCAATCCGGAGGCGGGGCTAGCGGTGTGCGCTCCATTGCGATTGCTTATACAAATTGGCTCCCTTGAGCTTTGAGCCGACGGGCTCCTGGACGACGCACCTGCGTGCCGGTTCTGGCATTGAGGCCTTTGACGGTTGTTTGGCGGCCTTCTCTTCCACCCCTAACCATTTTCTCTACTGATGAGGGAAGTTATCCCGAAACCCGAGCCATGTCTCGGGCGATATCCAAAAACCCGGGACATGTATCGGGTCTAGAGATCATCAGTTCTACAAGTGCTTACTTGCACCCACTGGGGTGAACCACTCAGGAACTCCATGTACCAGATTCCCGAGGGGCGATCCGGAGGCGGGGCTAGCGGTGTGCGCTCCATTGCGATTGCTTATACAAATTGGCTCCCTTGAGCTTTGAGCCGACGGGCTCCTGGACGACGCACCTGCGTGCCGGTTCTGGCATCGAGGCCTTTGACGGTTGTTTAGCGGCCTTCTCTTCCACCCCTAACCATTTTCTCTACTGATGAGGGAAGTTATCCCGAAACCCGAGCCATGTCTCGGGCGATATCCAAAAACCCGGGACATGTATCGGGTCTAGAGATCATCAGTTCTACAAGTGCTTACTTGCACCCACTGGGGTGAACCACTCAGGAACTCCATGTACCAAATTCCCGAGGGGCGATCCGGAGGCTGGGCTAGCGGTGTGCGCTCCATTGCGATTGCTTATACAAATTGGCTCCCTTGAGCGTTGAGCCGACGGGCTCCTGGACGACGCACCTGCGTGCCGGTTCTGGCATCGAGGCCTTTGACGGTTGTTTGGCGGCCTTCTCTACCACCCCTAACCATTTTCTCTACTGATGAGGGAAGTTATCCCGAAACCCGAGCCATGTCTCGGGCGATATCCAAAAACCCGGGACATGTATCGGGTCTAGAGATCAGCAGTTCTACAAGTGCTTACTTGCACCCACTGGGGTGAACCACTCAGGAACTCCATGTACCAGATTCCCGAGAGGCGATCCGGAGGCGGGGCTAGCGGTGTGCGCTCCATTGCGATTGCTTATACAAATTGGCTCCCTTGAGCTTTGAGCCGATGGGCTCCTGGACGACGCACCTGCGTGCCGGTTCTGGCATCGAGGCCTTTGACGGTTGTTTGGCGGCCTTCTCTTCCACCCCTAACCATTTTCTCTACTGATGAGGGAAGTTATCC
Source organism: Lissotriton helveticus (assembly GCF_964261635.1). NCBI lineage: Eukaryota > Metazoa > Chordata > Amphibia > Caudata > Salamandridae > Lissotriton > Lissotriton helveticus. The sequence continues at coordinate 1,175,975,401 of NC_136072.1, read as the reverse complement.
CGAAACCCGAGCCATGTCTCGGGCGATATCCAAAAACCCGGGACATGTATCGGGTCTAGAGATCATCAGTTCTACAAGTGCTTACTTGCACCCACTGGGGTGAACCACTCAGGAACTCCATGTACCAGATTCCCGAGGGGCGATCCGGAGGCGGGGCTAGTGGTGTGCGCTCCATTGCGATTGCTTATACAAATTGGCTCCCTTGAGCTTTGAGCCGACGGGCTCCTGGACGACGCACCTGCGTGCCGGTTCTGGCATCGAGGCATTTGACGGTTGTTTGGCGGCCTTCTCTTCCACCCCTAACCATTTTCTCTACTGATGAGGGAAGTTATCCCGAAACCCGAGCCATGTCTCAGGTGATATCCAAAAACCCGGGACAAGTATCGGGTCTAGAGATCATCAGTTCTACAAGTGCTTACTTGCACCCACTGGGGTGAACCACTCATGAACTCCATGTACCAGATTCCCGAGGGGCGATCCGGAGGCGGGGCTAGCGGTGTGCGCTCCATTGCGATTGCTTATACAAATTGGCTCCCTTGAGCTTCGAGCCGACGGGCTCCTGGACGACGCACCTTCGTGCCGGTTCTGGCATCGAGGCCTTTGACGGTTGTTTGGCGGCCTTCTCTTCCACTCCTAAAAATTTTCTCTACTGATGAGGGAAGTTATCCCAAAACCCGAGCCATGTCTCGGGCCATATCCAAAAACCCAGGACATGTATCGGGTCTAGAGATCATCAGTTCTAAAAGTGCTTACTTGCACCCACTGGGGTGAACCACTCAGGAACTCCATGTACCAGAATCCCGAGGGGCGATCCGGAGGCGGGGCTAGCGGTGTGCGCTCCATTGCGATTGCTTATACAAATTGTCTCCCTTGAGCTTTGAGCCGACGGGCTCCTGGACGACGCACCTGCGTGCCGGTTCTGGCATCGAGGTCTTTGACGGTTGTTTGGCGGCCTTCTCTTCCACCCCTAACCATTTTCTCTACTGATGAGGGAAGTTATCCCGAAACCCGAGCCATGTCTCGGGCGATATCCAAAAACCCGGGACATGTATCGGGTCTAGAGATCATCAGTTCTACAAGTGCTTACTTGCACCCACTGGGGTGAACCACTCAGGAACTCCATGTACCAGATTCCCGAGGGGCGATCCGGAGGCGGGGCTAGCGGTGTGCGCTCCATTGCGATTGCTTATACAAATTGGCTCCCTTGAGCTTTGAGCCGACGGGCTCCTGGACGACGCACCTGCGTGCCGGTTCTGGCATCGAGGCCTTTAACGGTTGTTTGGCGGCCTTCTCTTCCACCCCTAACCATTTTCTCTACTGATGAGGGAAGTTATCCCGAAACCCGAGCCATGTCTCGGGCGATATCCAAAAACCCGGGACATGTATCGGGTCTAGAGATCATCAGTTCTACAAGTGCTTACTTGCACCCACTGGGGTGAACCACTCAGGAACTCCATGTACCAGATTCCCGAGGGGCGATCCAGAGGCGGGGCTATCGGTGTGCGCTCCATTGCGATTGCTTATACAAATTGGCTCCCTTGAGCTTTGAGCCGACGGGCTCCTGGACGGCGCACCTGCGTGCCGGTTCTGGCATCGAGGCCTTTGACGGTTGTTTGGCGGCCTTCTCTTCCACCCCTTACCATTTTCTCTACTGATGAGGGAAGTTATCCCGAAACCCGAGCCATGTCTCGGGCGATATCCAAAAACCCGGGACATGTATCGGGTCTAGAAATCATCAGTTCCACAAGTGCTTACTTGCACCCACTGGGCAGAACCACTCAGAAACTCCATGTACCAAATTCCCGAGGGGCGATCCGGAGGCGGGGCTAGCGGTGTGCGCTCCATTGCGATTGCTTATACAAATTGGCTCCCTTGAGCTTTGAGCCGACGGGCTCCTAGACGACGCACCTGCGTGCCAGTTCTGTCATCGAGGCCTTTGACGGTTGTTTGGCGGCCTTCTCTTCCACCCCTAACCATTTTCTCTACTGATGAGGGAAGTTATCCCGAAACCCGAGCCATGTCTCGGGCGATATCCAAAAACCCGGGACATGTATCGGGTATAGAGATCATCAGTTCTGCAAGTGCTTACTTGCACCCACTGGGGTGAACCACTCAGGAACTCCATGTACCAGATTCCCGAGGGGCGATTCGGAGGCGGGGCTAGCGGTGTGAGCTCCATTGCGATTGCTTATACAAATTGGCTCCCTTGAGCTTTGAGCCGACGGGCTCCTGGACGACGCACCTGCGTGCCGGTTCTAGCATCGAGGCCTTTGACATTTGTTTGGCGGCCTTCTCTTCCACCCCTAACCATTTTCTCTACTGATGAGGGAAGTTATCCCGAAACCCGAGCCATGTCTCGGGCGATATCCAAAAACCCGGGACATGTATCGGGTCTAGAGATCATCAGTTCTACAAGTGCTTACTTGCACCCACTGGGGTGAACCACTCAGGAACTCCATGTACCAGATTCCCGAGGGGCGATCCGGAGGCGGGGCTAGCGGTGTGCGCTCCATTGCGATTGCTTATACAAATTGGCTCCCTTGAGCTTTGAGCCGACGGGCTCCTGGACGACGCACCTGCGTGCCGGTTCTGGCATCGAGGCCTTTGACGGTTGTTTGGCGGCCTTCACTTCCACCCCTAACCATTTTCTCTACTGATGAGGGAAGTTATCCCGAAACCCGAGCCATGTCTCGGGCGATATCCAAAAACCCGGGACATGTATCGGGTCTAGAGATCATCAGTTCTACAAGTGCTTACTTGCACCCACTGGGGTGAACCACTCAGGAACTCCATGTACCAGATTCCCGAGGGGCAATCCGGAGGCGGGGCTAGCGGTGTGCGCTCCATTGCGATTGCTTATACAAATTGGCTCCCTTGAGCTTTGAGCCGACGGGCTCCTGGACGACGCACTTGCGTGCCGGTTCTGGCATTGAGGCCTTTGACGGTTGTTTGGCGGCCTTCTCTTCCACCCCTAACCATTTTCTCTACTGATGAGGGAAGTTATCCCGAAACCCGAGCCATGTCTCGGGCGATATCCAAAAACCCAGGACATGTATCGGGTCTAGAGATCATCAGTTCTACAAGTGCTTACTTGCACCCACTGGGGTGAACCACTCAGGAACTCCATGTACCAGATTCCCGAGGGGCGATCGGGAGGCGGGGCTAGCGGTGTGCGCTCCATTGCGATTGCTTATACAAATTGGCTCCCTTGAGCTTTGAGCCGACGGGCTCCTGGACGACGCACCTGCGTGCCGTTTCTGGCATCGAGGCCTTTGACGGTTGTTTGGCGGCCTTCTCTTCCACCCCTAACCATTTTCTCTACTGATGAGGGAAGTTATCCCGAAACCCGAGCCATGTCTCGGGCGATATCCAAAAACCCGGGACATGTATCGGGTCTAGAGATCATCAGTTCTACAAGTGCTTACTTGCACCCACTGGGGTGAACCACTCAGGAACTCCATGTACCAAATTCCCGAGGGGCGATCCGGAGGCTGGGCTAGCGGTGTGCGCTCCATTGCGATTGCTTATACAAATTGGCTCCCTTGAGCTTTGAGCCGACGGGCTCCTGGACGACGCACCTGCGTGCCGGTTCTGGCATCGAGGCCTTTGACGGTTGTTTGGCGGCCTTCTCTTCCACCCCTAACCATTTTCTCTACTGATGAGGGAAGTTATCCCGAAACCCGAGCCATGTCTCGGGCGATATCCAAAAACCCGGGACATGTATCGGGTCTAGAGATCAGCAGTTCTACAAGTGCTTACTTGCACCCACTGGGGTGAACCACTCAGGAACTCCATGTACCAGATTCCCGAGGGGCGATCCGGAGGCGGGGCTAGCGGTGTGCGCTCCTTTGCGATTGCTTATGCAAATTGACTCCCTTGAGCTTTGAGCCGATGGGCTCCTGGACGACGCACCGGCGTGCCGGTTCTGGCATAGAGGCCTTTGACGGTTGTTTGGCGGCCTTCTCTTCCACCCCTAACCATTTTCTCTACTGATGAGGGAAGTTATCCCGAAACCCGAGCCATGTCTCGGGCGATATCCAAAAACCCGGGACATGTATCGGGTCTAGAGATCATCAGTTCTACAAGTGCTTACTTGCACCCACTGGGGTGAACCACTCAGGAACTCCATGTACCAGATTCCCGAGGGGCGATCCGGAGGCGGGGCTAGCGGTGTGCGCTCCATTGCGAATGCTTATACAAATTGGCTCCCTTGAGCTTTGAGCCGACGGGCTCCTGGACGACGCACCTGCGTTCCGGTTCTGGCATCGAGGCATTTGACGGTTGTTTGGCGGCCTTCTCTTCCACCCCTAACCATTTTCTCTACTGATGAGGGAAGTTATCCCGATACCCGAGCCATGTCTCGGGTGATATCCAAAAACCCGGGACAAGTATCGGGTCTAGAGATCATCAGTTCTGCAAGTGCTTACTTGCACCCACTGGGGTGAACCACTCATGAACTCCATGTACCAGATTCCCGAGGGGCGATCCGGAGGCGGGGCTAGCGGTGTGCGCTCCATTGCGATTGCTTACACAAATTGGCTTCCTTGAGCTTCGAGCCGACGGGCTCCTGGACGACGCACCTGCGTGCCGGTTCTGGCATCGAGGCCTTTGACGGTTGTTTGGCGGCCTTCTCTTCCACTCCTAACCATTTTCTCTACTGATGAGGGAAGTTATCCCAAAACCCGAGCCATGTCTCGGGCCATATCCAAAAACCCAGGACATGTATCGGGTCTAGAGATCATCAGTTCTACAAGTGCTTACTTGCACCCACTGGGGTGAACCACTCAGGAACTCCATGTACCAGAATCCCGAGGGGCGATCCGGAGGCGGGGCTAGCGGTGTGCGCTCCATTGCGATTGCTTATACAAATTATCTCCCTTGAGCTTTGAGCCGACGGGCTCCTGGACGACGCACCTGCGTGCCGGTTCTGGCATCGAGGTCTTTGACGGTTGTTTGGCGGCCTTCTCTTCCACCCCTAACCATTTTCTCTACTGATGAGGGAAGTTATCCCGAAACCCGAGCCATGTCTCGGGCGATATCCAAAAACCCGGGACATGTATCGGGTCTAGAGATCATCAGTTCTACAAGTGCTTACTTGCACCCACTGGGGTGAACCACTCAGGAACTCCATGTACCAGATTCCCGAGGGGCGATCCGGAGGCGGGGCTAGCGGTGTGTGCTCCATTGCGATTGCTTATACAAATTGGCTCCCTTGAGCTTTGAGACGACGGGCTCCTGGACGACGCACCTGCGTGCCGGTTCTGGCATCGAGGCCTTTGACGGTTGTTTGGCGGCCTTCTCTTCCACCCCTAACCATTTTCTCTACTGATGAGGGAAGTTATACCGAAACCCGAGCCATGTCTCGGGCGATATCCAAAAACCCGGGACATGTATCGGGTCTAGAGATCATCAGTTCTACAAGTGCTTACTTGCACCCACTGGGGTGAACCCCTCAGGAACTCCATGTACCAGATTCCCGAGGGGCGATCCGGAGGCGGGGCTAGCGGTGTGCGCTCCATTGCGATTGCTTATACAAATTGGCTCCCTTGAGCTTTGAGCCGACGGGCTCCTGGACGACGCACCTGCGTGCCGGTTCTGGCATCGAGGCCTTTGACGGTTGTTTGGCGGCCTTCTCTTCCACCCCTAACCATTTTCTCTACTGATGAGGGAAGTTATCCCGAAACCCGAGCCATGTCCCGGGCGATATCCCAAAACCCGGGACATGTATCGGGTCTAGAGATCATCAGTTCTACAAGTGCTTACTTGCACCCACTGGGGTGAACCACTCAGGAACTCCATGTACCAGATTCCCGAGGGGCGATCCGGAGGCGGGGCTAGCGGTGTGCGCTCCATTGCGATTGCTTATACAAATTGGCTCCCTTGAGCTTTGAGCTGACCGGCTCCTGGACGACGCACCTGCGTGCCGGTTCTGGCATCGAGGCATTTGACGGTTGTTTGGCGGCCTTCTCTTCCACCCCTAACCATTTTCTCTACTGATGAGGGAAGTTATCCCGAAACCCGAGCCATGTCTCGGGCGATATCCAAAAACCCGGGACATGTATCGGGTCTAGAAATCATCAGTTCTACAAGTGCTTACTTGCACCCACTGGGGTGAACCACTCAGGAACTCCATGTACCAGATTCTCGAGGGGCGATCCGGAGGCGGGGCTAGCGGTGTGCGCTCCATTGCGATTGCTTATACAAATTGGCTCCCTTGAGCTTTGAGCCGACGGGCTCCTGGACGACGCACCTGCGTGCCGGTTCTGGCATCGAGGCCTTTAACGGTTGTTTGGCGGCCTTCTCTTCCACCCCTAACCATTTTCTCTACTGATGAGGGAAGTTATCCCGAAACCCGAGCCATGTCTCGGGCGATATCCAAAAACCCGGGACATGTATCGGGTCTAGAGATCATCAGTTCTGCAAGGGCTTACTTGCACCCACTGGGGTGAACCACTCAGGAACTCCATGTACCAGATTCCCGAGGGGCGATTCGGAGGCGGGGCTAGCGGTGTGAGCTCCATTGCGATTGCTTATACAAATTGGCTCCCTTGAGCTTTGAGCCGACGGGCTCCTGGACGACGCACCTGCGTGCCGGTTCTGGCATCGAGGCCTTTGACGTTTGTTTGGCGGCCTTCTCTTCCACCCCTAACCATTTTCTCTACTGATGAGGGAAGTTATCCTGAAACCCGAGCCATGTCTCGGGCGATATCCAAAAACCCGGGACATGTATCGGGTCTAGAGATCATCAGTTCTACAAGTGCTTACTTGCACCCACTGGGGTGAACCACTCAGGAACTCCATGTACCAGATTCCCAAGGGGCGATCCGGAGGCGGGGCTAGCGGTGTGCGCTCCATTGCGATTGCTTATACAAATTGGCTCCCTTGAGCTTTGAGCCGACGGGCTCCTGGACGACGCACCTGAGTGCCGGTTCTGGCATCGAGGCCTTTGACGGTTGTTTGGCGGCCTTCAATTCCACCCCTAACCATTTTCTCTACTGATGAGGGAAGTTATCCCGAAACCCGAGCCATGTCTCGGGCGATATCCAAAAACCCGGGACATGTATCGGTTCTAGAGATCATCAGTTCTACAAGTGCTTACTTGCACCCACTGGGGTGAACCACTCAGGAACTCCATGTACCAGATTCCCGAGGGGCGATCCGGAGGCGGGGCTAGCGGTGTGCGCTCCATTGCGATTGCTTATACAAATTGGCTCCCTTGAGCTTTGAGCCGACGGGCTCCTGGACGACGCACCTGCGTGCCGGTTCTGGCATCGAGGCCTTTGACGGTTGTTTGGCGGCCTTCTCTTCCACCCCTAACCATTTTCTCTACTGATGAGGGAAGTTATCCCGAAACCCGAGCCATGTCTCGGGCGATATCCAAAAACCCGGGACATGTATCGGGTCTAGAGATCATCAGTTCTACAAGTGCTTACTTGCACCCACTGGGGTGAACCACTCAGGAACTCCATGTACCAAATTCCCGAGGGGCGATCCGGAGGCTGGGCTAGCGGTGTGCGCTCCATTGCGATTGCTTATACAAATTGGCTCCCTTGAGCTTTGAGCCGACGGGCTCCTGGACGACGCACCTGCGTACCGGTTCTGGCATCGAGGCCTTTGACGGTTGTTTGGCGGCCTTCTCTTCCACCCCTAACCATTTTCTCTACTGATGAGGGAAGTTAACCCGAAACCCGAGCCATGTCTCGGGCGATATCCAAAAACCCGGGACATGTATCGGGTCTAGAGATCAGCAGTTCTACAAGTGCTTACTTGCACCCACTGGGGTGAACCACTCAGGAACTCCATGTACCAGATTCCCGAGGGGCGATCCGGAGGCGGGGCTAGCGGTGTGCGCTCCATTGCGATTGCTTATACAAATTGGCTCCCTTGAGATTTGAGCCGATGGGCTCCTGGACGACGCACCTGCGTGCCGGTTCTGGCATCGAGGCCTTTGACGGTTGTTTGGCGGCCTTCTCTTCCACCCCTAACCATTTTCTCTACTAATGAGGGAAGTTATCCCGAAACCCGAGCCATGTCTCGGGCGATATCCAAAAACCCGGGACATGTATCGGGTCTAGAGATCATCAGTTCTACAAGTGCTTACTTGCACCCACTGGGGTGAACCACTCAGGAACTCCATGTACCAGATTCCCGAGGGGCGATCCGGAGGCGGGGCTAGCGGTGTGCACTCCATTGCGATTGCTTATACAAATTGGCTCCCTTGAGCTTTGAGCCGACGGGCTCCTGGACGACGCACCTGTGTGCTGGTTCTGGCATCGAGGCCTTCTCTTCCACCCCTAACCATTTTCTCTACTGATGAGGGAAGTTATCCCGAAACCCGAGCCATGTCTCGGGCGATATCTGAAATTCCGGGACATGTATCGGGTCTAGAGATCATCAGTTCTACAAGTGCTTACTTGCACCCACTGGGGTGAACCACTCAGGAACTCCATGTACCAGATTCCCGAAGGGCGATCCGGAGGCGGGGCTAGCGGTGTGCGCTCCATTGCGATTGCTTATACAAATTGGCTCCCTTGAGCTTTGAGCCGACGGGCTCCTGGACGACGCACCTGCGTGCCGGTTCTGGCATCGAGGCCTTTGACAGTTGTTTGGCGGCCTTCTCTTCAACCCCTCACCATTTTCTCTACTGATGAGGGAAGTTATCCCGAAACCCGAGCCATGTCTCAGGCGATATCCAAAAACCCGGGACTTGTATCGGTTCTAGAGATCATCAGTTCTACAAGTGCTTACTTGCACCCACTGGGGTGAACCACTCAGGAACTCCATGTACCAGATTCCCGAGGGGCGATCCGGAGGCGGGGCTAGCGGTGTGCGCTCCATTGCGATTGCTTATAAAAATTGGCTCCCTTGAGCTTTGAGCCGACGGGCTCCTGGACGACGCACCTGCGTGCCTGTTCTGGCATCGAGGCCTTTGACGGTTGTTTGGCGGCCTTCTCTTCCACCCCTCACCATTTTCTCTACTGATGAGGGAAGTTATCCCGAAACCCGAGCCATGTCTCGGGCGATATCCAAAAACCCGGGACATGTATCGGGTCTAGAGATCATCAGTTCTACAAGTGCTTACTTGCACCCACTGGGGTGAACCACTCAGGAACTCCATGTACCAGATTCCCGAGGGGCGATCCGGAGGCGGGGCTAGCGGTGTGCGCTCCATTGCGATTGCTTATACAAATTGGCTCCCTTGAGCTTTGAGCCGACGGGCTCCTGGACGACGCACCTGCGTGCCGGTTCTGGCATCGAGGCCTTTGACGGTTGTTTGGCGGCCTTCTCTTCCACCCCTAACCATTTTCTCTACTGATGAGGGAAGTTATCCCGAAACCCGAGCCATGTCTCAGGCAATATCCAAAAACCCGGGACATGTATCGGGTCTAGAGATCATCAGTTCTACAAGTGCTTACTTGCACCCACTGGGGTGAACCACTCAGGAACTCCATGTACTAGAATCCCGAGGGGCGATCCGGAGGCGGGGCTAGCGGTGTGCGCTCCATTGCGATTGCTTATACAAATTGTCTCCCTTGAGCTTTGAGCCGACGGGCTCCTGGACGACGCACCTGCGTGCTGGTTCTGGCATCGAGGTCTTTGACGGTTGTTTTGCGGCCTTCTCTTCCACCCCTAACCATTTTCTCTACTGATGAGGGAAGTTATCCCGAAACCCGAGCCATGTCTCGGGCGATATCCAAAAACCCGGGACATGTATCGGGTCTAGAGATCATCAGTTCTACAAGTGCTTACTTGCACCCACTGGGGTGAACCACTCAGGAACTCCATGTACCAGATTCCCGAGGGGCGATCCGGAGGCGGGGCTAGCGGTGTGCGCTCCATTGCGATTGCTTATACAAATTGGCTCCCTTGAGCTTTGAGCCGACGGGCTCCTGGACGACGCACCTGCGTGCCGGTTCTGGCATCGAGGCCTTTGACGGTTGTTTGGCGGCCTTCTCTTCCACCCCTAACCATTTTCTCTACTGATGAGGGAAGTTATACCGAAACCCGAGCCATGTCTCGGGCGATATCCAAAAACCCGGGACATGTATCGGGTCTAGAGATCATCAGTTCTACAAGTGCTTACTTGCACCCACTGGGGTGAACCCCTCAGGAACTCCATGTACCAGATTCCCGAGGGGCGATCCGGAGGCGGGGCTAGCGGTGTGCGCTCCATTGCGATTGCTTATACAAATTGGCTCCCTTGAGCTTTGAGCCGACGGGCTCCTGGACGACGCACCTGCGTGCCGGTTCTGGCATCGAGGCCTTTGACGGTTGTTTGGCGGCCTTCTCTTCCACCCCTAACCATTTTCTCTACTGATGAGGGAAGTTATCCCGAAACCCGAGCCATGTCTCGGGCGATATCCAAAAACCCAGGACATGTATCGGGTCTAGAGATCATCAGTTCTACAAGTGCTTACTTGCACCAACTGGGGTGAACCACTCAGGAACTCCATGTACCAGATTCCCGAGGGGGCGATCCGGAGGCGGGGCTAGCGGTGTGCGCTCCATTGCGATTGCTTATATAAATTGGCTCCATTGAGCTTTGAGCCGACGGGCTCCTGGACGACGCACCTGCGTGCCGGTTCTGGCATCGAGGCCTTTAACGGTTGTTTGGCGGCCTTCTCTTCCACCCCTAACCATTTTCTCTACTGATGAGGGAAGTTATCCCGAAACCCGAGCCATGTCTCGGGCGATATCCAAAAACCCGGGACATGTATCGGGTCTAGAGATCATCAGTTCTACAAGTGCTTACTTGCACCCACTGGGGTGAACCACTCAGGAACTCCATGTACCAGATTCCCGAGGGGCGATCCGGAGGCGGGGCTATCGGTGTGCGCTCCATTGCGATTGCTTATACAAATTGGCTCCCTTGAGCTTTGAGCCGACGGGCTCCTGGACGGCGCACCTGCGTGCCGGTTCTGGCATCGAGGCCTTTGACGGTTGTTTGGCGGCCTTCTCTTCCACCCCTTACCATTTTCTCTACTGATGAGGGAAGTTATCCCGAAACCCGAGCCATGTCTCGGGCGATATCCAAAAACCCGGGACATGTATCGGGTCTAGAAATCATCAGTTCTACAAGTGCTTACTTGCACCCACTGGGCAGAACCACTCAGGAACTCCATGTACCAAATTCCCGAGGGGCGATCCGGAGGCGGGGCTAGCGGTGTGCGCTCCATTGCGATTGCTTATACAAATTGGCTCCCTTGAGCTTTGAGCCGACGGGCTCCTAGACGACGCACCTGCGTGCCAGTTCTGTCATCGAGGCCTTTGACGGTTGTTTGGCGGCCTTCTCTTCCACCCCTAACCATTTTCTCTACTGATGAGGGAAGTTATCCCGAAACCCGAGCCATGTCTCGGGCGATATCCAAAAACCCGGGACATGTATCGGGTCTAGAGATCATCAGTTCTACAAGTGCTTACTTGCACCCACTGGGGTGAACCACTCAGGAACTCCATGTACCAGATTCCCGAGGGGCGATTCGGAGGCGGGGCTAGCGGTGTGAGCTCCATTGCGATTGCTTATACAAATTGGCTCCCTTGAGCTTTGAGCCGACGGGCTCCTGGACGACGCACCTGCGTGCCGGTTCTGGCATCGAGGCCTTTGACGTTTGTTTGGCGGCCTTCTCTTCCACCCCTAACCATTTTCTCTACTGATGAGGGAAGTTATCCCGAAACCCGAGCCATGTCTCGGGCGATATCCAAAAACCCGGGACATGTATCGGGTCTAGAGATCATCAGTTCTACAAGTGCTTACTTGCACCCACTGGGGTGAACCACTCAGGAACTCCATGTACCAGATTCCCGAGGGGCAATCCGGAGGCGGGGCTAGCGGTGTGCGCTCCATTGCGATTGCTTATACAAATTGGCTCCCTTGAGCTTTGAGCCGACGGGCTCCTGGACGACGCACCTGCGTGCCGGTTCTGGCATTGAGGCCTTTGACGGTTGTTTGGCGGCCTTCTCTTCCACCCCTAACCATTTTCTCTACTGATGAGGGAAGTTATCCCGAAACCCGAGCCATGTCTCGGGCGATATCCAAAAACCCGGGACATGTATCGGGTCTAGAGATCATCAGTTCTACAAGTGCTTACTTGCACCCACTGGGGTGAACCACTCAGGAACTCCATGTACCAGATTCCCGAGGGGCGATCCGGAGGCGGGGCTAGCGGTGTGCGCTCCATTGCGATTGCTTATACAAATTGGCTCCCTTGAGCTTTGAGCCGACGGGCTCCTGGACGACGCACCTGCGTGCCGGTTCTGGCATCGAGGCCTTTGACGGTTGTTTGGCGGCCTTCTCTTCCACCCCTAACCATTTTCTCTACTGATGAGGGAAGTTATCCCGAAACCCGAGCCATGTCTCGGGCGATATCCAAAAACCCGGGACATGTATCGGGTCTAGAGATCATCAGTTCTACAAGTGCTTACTTGCACCCACTGGGGTGAACCACTCAGGAACTCCATGTACCAAATTCCCGAGGGGCGATCCGGAGGCTGGGCTAGCGGTGTGCGCTCCATTGCGATTGCTTATACAAATTGGCTCCCTTGAGCGTTGAGCCGACGGGCTCCTGGACGACGCACCTGCGTGCCGGTTCTGGCATCGAGGCCTTTGACGGTTGTTTGGCGGCCTTCTCTACCACCCCTAACCATTTTCTCTACTGATGAGGGAAGTTATCCCGAAACCCGAGCCATGTCTCGGGCGATATCCAAAAACCCGGGACATGTATCGGGTCTAGAGATCAGCAGTTCTACAAGTGCTTACTTGCACCCACTGGGGTGAACCACTCAGGAACTCCATGTACCAGATTCCCGAGAGGCGATCCGGAGGCGGGGCTAGCGGTGTGCGCTCCATTGCGATTGCTTATACAAATTGGCTCCCTTGAGCTTTGAGCCGATGGGCTCCTGGACGACGCACCTGCGTGCCGGTTCTGGCATCGAGGCCTTTGACGGTTGTTTGGCGGCCTTCTCTTCCACCCCTAACCATTTTCTCTACTGATGAGGGAAGTTATCCCGAAACCCGAGCCATGTCTCGGGCGATATCCAAAAACCCGGGACATGTATCGGGTCTAGAGATCATCAGTTCTACAAGTGCTTACTTGCACCCACTGGGGTGAACCACTCAGGAACTCCATGTACCAGATTCCCGAGGGGCGATCCGGAGGCGGGGCTAGTGGTGTGCGCTCCATTGCGATTGCTTATACAAATTGGCTCCCTTGAGCTTTGAGCCGACGGGCTCCTGGACGACGCACCTGCGTGCCGGTTCTGGCATCGAGGCATTTGACGGTTGTTTGGCGGCCTTCTCTTCCACCCCTAACCATTTTCTCTACTGATGAGGGAAGTTATCCCGAAACCCGAGCCATGTCTCAGGTGATATCCAAAAACCCGGGACAAGTATCGGGTCTAGAGATCATCAGTTCTACAAGTGCTTACTTGCACCCACTGGGGTGAACCACTCATGAACTCCATGTACCAGATTCCCGAGGGGCGATCCGGAGGCGGGGCTAGCGGTGTGCGCTCCATTGCGATTGCTTATACAAATTGGCTCCCTTGAGCTTCGAGCCGACGGGCTCCTGGACGACGCACCTTCGTGCCGGTTCTGGCATCGAGGCCTTTGACGGTTGTTTGGCGGCCTTCTCTTCCACTCCTAAAAATTTTCTCTACTGATGAGGGAAGTTATCCCAAAACCCGAGCCATGTCTCGGGCCATATCCAAAAACCCAGGACATGTATCGGGTCTAGAGATCATCAGTTCTAAAAGTGCTTACTTGCACCCACTGGGGTGAACCACTCAGGAACTCCATGTACCAGAATCCCGAGGGGCGATCCGGAGGCGGGGCTAGCGGTGTGCGCTCCATTGCGATTGCTTATACAAATTGTCTCCCTTGAGCTTTGAGCCGACGGGCTCCTGGACGACGCACCTGCGTGCCGGTTCTGGCATCGAGGTCTTTGACGGTTGTTTGGCGGCCTTCTCTTCCACCCCTAACCATTTTCTCTACTGATGAGGGAAGTTATCCCGAAACCCGAGCCATGTCTCGGGCGATATCCAAAAACCCGGGACATGTATCGGGTCTAGAGATCATCAGTTCTACAAGTGCTTACTTGCACCCACTGGGGTGAACCACTCAGGAACTCCATGTACCAGATTCCCGAGGGGCGATCCGGAGGCGGGGCTAGCGGTGTGCGCTCCATTGCGATTGCTTATACAAATTGGCTCCCTTGAGCTTTGAGCCGACGGGCTCCTGGACGGCGCACCTGCGTGCCGGTTCTGGCATCGAGGCCTTTGACGGTTGTTTGGCGGCCTTCTCTTCCACCCCTTACCATTTTCTCTACTGATGAGGGAAGTTATCCCGAAACCCGAGCCATGTCTCGGGCGATATCCAAAAACCCGGGACATGTATCGGGTCTAGAAATCATCAGTTCCACAAGTGCTTACTTGCACCCACTGGGCAGAACCACTCAGAAACTCCATGTACCAAATTCCCGAGGGGCGATCCGGAGGCGGGGCTAGCGGTGTGCGCTCCATTGCGATTGCTTATACAAATTGGCTCCCTTGAGCTTTGAGCCGACGGGCTCCTAGACGACGCACCTGCGTGCCAGTTCTGTCATCGAGGCCTTTGACGGTTGTTTGGCGGCCTTCTCTTCCACCCCTAACCATTTTCTCTACTGATGAGGGAAGTTATCCCGAAACCCGAGCCATGTCTCGGGCGATATCCAAAAACCCGGGACATGTATCGGGTATAGAGATCATCAGTTCTGCAAGTGCTTACTTGCACCCACTGGGGTGAACCACTCAGGAACTCCATGTACCAGATTCCCGAGGGGCGATTCGGAGGCGGGGCTAGCGGTGTGAGCTCCATTGCGATTGCTTATACAAATTGGCTCCCTTGAGCTTTGAGCCGACGGGCTCCTGGACGACGCACCTGCGTGCCGGTTCTAGCATCGAGGCCTTTGACATTTGTTTGGCGGCCTTCTCTTCCACCCCTAACCATTTTCTCTACTGATGAGGGAAGTTATCCCGAAACCCGAGCCATGTCTCGGGCGATATCATAAAACCCGGGACATGTATCGGGTCTAGAGATCATCAGTTCTACAAGTGCTTACTTGCACCCACTGGGGTGAACCACTCAGGAACTCCATGTACCAGATTCCCGAGGGGCGATCCGGAGGCGGGGCTAGCGGTGTGCGCTCCATTGCGATTGCTTATACAAATTGGCTCCCTTGAGCTTTGAGCCGACGGGCTCCTGGACGACGCACCTGCGTGCCGGTTCTGGCATCGAGGCCTTTGACGGTTGTTTGGCGGCCTTCACTTCCACCCCTAACCATTTTCTCTACTGATGAGGGAAGTTATCCCGAAACCCGAGCCATGTCTCGGGCGATATCCAAAAACCCGGGACATGTATCGGGTCTAGAGATCATCAGTTCTACAAGTGCTTACTTGCACCCACTGGGGTGAACCACTCAGGAACTCCATGTACCAGATTCCCGAGGGGCAATCCGGAGGCGGGGCTAGCGGTGTGCGCTCCATTGCGATTGCTTATACAAATTGGCTCCCTTGAGCTTTGAGCCGACGGGCTCCTGGACGACGCACTTGCGTGCCGGTTCTGGCATTGAGGCCTTTGACGGTTGTTTGGCGGCCTTCTCTTCCACCCCTAACCATTTTCTCTACTGATGAGGGAAGTTATCCCGAAACCCGAGCCATGTCTCGGGCGATATCCAAAAACCCAGGACATGTATCGGGTCTAGAGATCATCAGTTCTACAAGTGCTTACTTGCACCCACTGGGGTGAACCACTCAGGAACTCCATGTACCAGATTCCCGAGGGGCGATCGGGAGGCGGGGCTAGCGGTGTGCGCTCCATTGCGATTGCTTATACAAATTGGCTCCCTTGAGCTTTGAGCCGACGGGCTCCTGGACGACGCACCTGCGTGCCGTTTCTGGCATCGAGGCCTTTGACGGTTGTTTGGCGGCCTTCTCTTCCACCCCTAACCATTTTCTCTACTGATGAGGGAAGTTATCCCGAAACCCGAGCCATGTCTCGGGCGATATCCAAAAACCCGGGACATGTATCGGGTCTAGAGATCATCAGTTCTACAAGTGCTTACTTGCACCCACTGGGGTGAACCACTCAGGAACTCCATGTACCAAATTCCCGAGGGGCGATCCGGAGGCTGGGCTAGCGGTGTGCGCTCCATTGCGATTGCTTATACAAATTGGCTCCCTTGAGCTTTGAGCCGACGGGCTCCTGGACGACGCACCTGCGTGCCGGTTCTGGCATCGAGGCCTTTGACGGTTGTTTGGCGGCCTTCTCTTCCACCCCTAACCATTTTCTCTACTGATGAGGGAAGTTATCCCGAAACCCGAGCCATGTCTCGGGCGATATCCAAAAACCCGGGACATGTATCGGGTCTAGAGATCAGCAGTTCTACAAGTGCTTACTTGCACCCACTGGGGTGAACCACTCAGGAACTCCATGTACCAGATTCCCGAGGGGCGATCCGGAGGCGGGGCTAGCGGTGTGCGCTCCTTTGCGATTGCTTATGCAAATTGACTCCCTTGAGCTTTGAGCCGATGGGCTCCTGGACGACGCACCGGCGTGCCGGTTCTGGCATAGAGGCCTTTGACGGTTGTTTGGCGGCCTTCTCTTCCACCCCTAACCATTTTCTCTACTGATGAGGGAAGTTATCCCGAAACCCGAGCCATGTCTCGGGCGATATCCAAAAACCCGGGACATGTATCGGGTCTAGAGATCATCAGTTCTACAAGTGCTTACTTGCACCCACTGGGGTGAACCACTCAGGAACTCCATGTACCAGATTCCCGAGGGGCGATCCGGAGGCGGGGCTAGCGGTGTGCGCTCCATTGCGAATGCTTATACAAATTGGCTCCCTTGAGCTTTGAGCCGACGGGCTCCTGGACGACGCACCTGCGTTCCGGTTCTGGCATCGAGGCATTTGACGGTTGTTTGGCGGCCTTCTCTTCCACCCCTAACCATTTTCTCTACTGATGAGGGAAGTTATCCCGATACCCGAGCCATGTCTCGGGTGATATCCAAAAACCCGGGACAAGTATCGGGTCTAGAGATCATCAGTTCTGCAAGTGCTTACTTGCACCCACTGGGGTGAACCACTCATGAACTCCATGTACCAGATTCCCGAGGGGCGATCCGGAGGCGGGGCTAGCGGTGTGCGCTCCATTGCGATTGCTTACACAAATTGGCTTCCTTGAGCTTCGAGCCGACGGGCTCCTGGACGACGCACCTGCGTGCCGGTTCTGGCATCGAGGCCTTTGACGGTTGTTTGGCGGCCTTCTCTTCCACTCCTAACCATTTTCTCTACTGATGAGGGAAGTTATCCCAAAACCCGAGCCATGTCTCGGGCCATATCCAAAAACCCAGGACATGTATCGGGTCTAGAGATCATCAGTTCTACAAGTGCTTACTTGCACCCACTGGGGTGAACCACTCAGGAACTCCATGTACCAGAATCCCGAGGGGCGATCCGGAGGCGGGGCTAGCGGTGTGCGCTCCATTGCGATTGCTTATACAAATTATCTCCCTTGAGCTTTGAGCCGACGGGCTCCTGGACGACGCACCTGCGTGCCGGTTCTGGCATCGAGGTCTTTGACGGTTGTTTGGCGGCCTTCTCTTCCACCCCTAACCATTTTCTCTACTGATGAGGGAAGTTATCCCGAAACCCGAGCCATGTCTCGGGCGATATCCAAAAACCCGGGACATGTATCGGGTCTAGAGATCATCAGTTCTACAAGTGCTTACTTGCACCCACTGGGGTGAACCACTCAGGAACTCCATGTACCAGATTCCCGAGGGGCGATCCGGAGGCGGGGCTAGCGGTGTGTGCTCCATTGCGATTGCTTATACAAATTGGCTCCCTTGAGCTTTGAGACGACGGGCTCCTGGACGACGCACCTGCGTGCCGGTTCTGGCATCGAGGCCTTTGACGGTTGTTTGGCGGCCTTCTCTTCCACCCCTAACCATTTTCTCTACTGATGAGGGAAGTTATACCGAAACCCGAGCCATGTCTCGGGCGATATCCAAAAACCCGGGACATGTATCGGGTCTAGAGATCATCAGTTCTACAAGTGCTTACTTGCACCCACTGGGGTGAACCCCTCAGGAACTCCATGTACCAGATTCCCGAGGGGCGATCCGGAGGCGGGGCTAGCGGTGTGCGCTCCATTGCGATTGCTTATACAAATTGGCTCCCTTGAGCTTTGAGCCGACGGGCTCCTGGACGACGCACCTGCGTGCCGGTTCTGGCATCGAGGCCTTTGACGGTTGTTTGGCGGCCTTCTCTTCCACCCCTAACCATTTTCTCTACTGATGAGGGAAGTTATCCCGAAACCCGAGCCATGTCCCGGGCGATATCCAAAAACCCGGGACATGTATCGGGTCTAGAGATCATCAGTTCTACAAGTGCTTACTTGCACCCACTGGGGTGAACCACTCAGGAACTCCATGTACCAGATTCCCGAGGGGCGATCCGGAGGCGGGGCTAGCGGTGTGCGCTCCATTGCGATTGCTTATACAAATTGGCTCCCTTGAGCTTTGAGCTGACCGGCTCCTGGACGACGCACCTGCGTGCCGGTTCTGGCATCGAGGCATTTGACGGTTGTTTGGCGGCCTTCTCTTCCACCCCTAACCATTTTCTCTACTGATGAGGGAAGTTATCCCGAAACCCGAGCCATGTCTCGGGCGATATCCAAAAACCCGGGACATGTATCGGGTCTAGAAATCATCAGTTCTACAAGTGCTTACTTGCACCCACTGGGGTGAACCACTCAGGAACTCCATGTACCAGATTCTCGAGGGGCGATCCGGAGGCGGGGCTAGCGGTGTGCGCTCCATTGCGATTGCTTATACAAATTGGCTCCCTTGAGCTTTGAGCCGACGGGCTCCTGGACGACGCACCTGCGTGCCGGTTCTGGCATCGAGGCCTTTAACGGTTGTTTGGCGGCCTTCTCTTCCACCCCTAACCATTTTCTCTACTGATGAGGGAAGTTATCCCGAAACCCGAGCCATGTCTCGGGCGATATCCAAAAACCCGGGACATGTATCGGGTCTAGAGATCATCAGTTCTGCAAGGGCTTACTTGCACCCACTGGGGTGAACCACTCAGGAACTCCATGTACCAGATTCCCGAGGGGCGATTCGGAGGCGGGGCTAGCGGTGTGAGCTCCATTGCGATTGCTTATACAAATTGGCTCCCTTGAGCTTTGAGCCGACGGGCTCCTGGACGACGCACCTGCGTGCCGGTTCTGGCATCGAGGCCTTTGACGTTTGTTTGGCGGCCTTCTCTTCCACCCCTAACCATTTTCTCTACTGATGAGGGAAGTTATCCTGAAACCCGAGCCATGTCTCGGGCGATATCCAAAAACCCGGGACATGTATCGGGTCTAGAGATCATCAGTTCTACAAGTGCTTACTTGCACCCACTGGGGTGAACCACTCAGGAACTCCATGTACCAGATTCCCAAGGGGCGATCCGGAGGCGGGGCTAGCGGTGTGCGCTCCATTGCGATTGCTTATACAAATTGGCTCCCTTGAGCTTTGAGCCGACGGGCTCCTGGACGACGCACCTGAGTGCCGGTTCTGGCATCGAGGCCTTTGACGGTTGTTTGGCGGCCTTCAATTCCACCCCTAACCATTTTCTCTACTGATGAGGGAAGTTATCCCGAAACCCGAGCCATGTCTCGGGCGATATCCAAAAACCCGGGACATGTATCGGGTCTAGAGATCATCAGTTCTACAAGTGCTTACTTGCACCCACTGGGGTGAACCACTCAGGAACTCCATGTACCAGATTCCCGAGGGGCGATCCGGAGGCGGGGCTACCGGTGTGCGCTCCATTGCGATTGCTTATACAAATTGGCTCCCTTGAGCTTTGAGCCGACGGGCTCCTGGACGACGCACCTGCGTGCCGGTTCTGGCATCGAGGCCTTTGACGGTTGTTTGGCGGCCTTCTCTTCCACCCCTAACCATTTTCTCTACTGATGAGGGAAGTTATCCCGAAACCCGAGCCATGTCTCGGGCGATATCCAAAAACCCGGGACATGTATCGGGTCTAGAGATCATCAGTTCTACAAGTGCTTACTTGCACCCACTGGGGTGAACCACTCAGGAACTCCATGTACCAAATTCCCGAGGGGCGATCCGGAGGCTGGGCTAGCGGTGTGCGCTCCATTGCGATTGCTTATACAAATTGGCTCCCTTGAGCTTTGAGCCGACGGGCTCCTGGACGACGCACCTGCGTGCCGGTTCTGGCATCGAGGCCTTTGACGGTTGTTTGGCGGCCTTCTCTTCCACCCCTAACCATTTTCTCTACTGATGAGGGAAGTTATCCCGAAACCCGAGCCATGTCTCGGGCGATATCCAAAAACCCGGGACATGTATCGGGTCTAGAGATCAGCAGTTCTACAAGTGCTTACTTGCACCCACTGGGGTGAACCACTCAGGAACTCCATGTACCAGATTCCCGAGGGGCGATCCGGAGGCGGGGCTAGCGGTGTGCGCTCCATTGCGATTGCTTATACAAATTGGCTCCCTTGAGCTTTGAGCCGATGGGCTCCTGGACGACGCACCTGCGTGCCGGTTCTGGCATCGAGGCCTTTGACGGTTGTTTGGCGGCCTTCTCTTCCACCCCTAACCATTTTCTCTACTGATGAGGGAAGTTATCCCGAAACCCGAGCCATGTCTGGGCGATATCCAAAAACCCGGGACATGTATCGGGTCTAGAGATCATCAGTTCTACAAGTGCTTACTTGCACCCACTGGGGTGAACCACTCAGGAACTCCATGTACCAGATTCCCGAGGGGCGATCCGGAGGCGGGGCTAGCGGTGTGCGCTCCATTACGATTGCTTATACAAATTGGCTCCCTTGAGCTTTGAGCCGACGGGCTCCTGGACGACGCACCTGCGTGCCGGTTCTGGCATCGAGGCATTTGACGGTTGTTTGGCGGCCTTCTCTTCCACCCCTAACCATTTTCTCTACTGATGAGGGAAGTTATCCCGAAACCCGAGCCATGTCTCGGGTGATATCCAAAAACCCGGTGTTAGACGGGGACCTGGAGGATCGGCCGAGCACAGTGATCGCACAGACAGGTAACTTCCCCCCCACAGATGGACACCACACAAAGATTAGGGTAACACCTTTTATAGGCACTTCTGGTAGTGGAGTGGTACGATACAAGGCGATCAGGACACGATGATCCTCTCAATTCTAGTCTCTAGTAAGGGAAGGGGGTAGCGGGACAGTCTTGGTACCCACGGGTACGGGTGTGTAACGGTGATAGCTCACAATCCTCGAGCTCGGTGTTCGGATGGGCCAGACCGCGGCAGCGCCGGCAGGTCCCGAAGAGGTCGTAGGTGGCAACGGGCCGCGGCAGCGCCGGCAGGTCCCAACGAGGATGAAGGTTACAACGGGCCGCGGCAGCGCCAGCAGGTCCCACGAGAATGCAGGTTGCAACGGGCCGCGGCAGCGCCAGCAGGTCCCACGAGGTTGAAGGTTACTACGGGCCGCGGCAGCGCCAGCAGGTCCCACGAGAGTGCAGGTTGCAGAGGGCTGCGGCAGCGCCAGCAGGTCCCACGAGGATGAAGGTTACTACGGGCCGCGGCAGCGCCAGCAGGTCCCACGAGAATGCAGGTTGCAGAGGGCCGAGGCAGCGCCAGCAGGTCCCACGAGGATGGAGGTTGCAGAGGGCCGCGGCAGCGCCAGCAGGCAGGACAATAGTTCACAAGGTAGGGCTGTGGCAGCGCCAACAGTCCGTCAAGGATGAGTTTGTCGCGGTGTCTCTCGACTCCAGGATACAACTGCCTTCCTGTCCTGGGGCTGCCTCAGTTATAGGTCTGGCGCCCTTTGATGTCCGGACCCTCGCTCTTGGAGGTCGGGAGGTCTGGGATGAGGGAGTCCAGACACCCAGCAGGGGGGTGGAGCCAGCGCCCGAGGAGGCTGGGGGTGCTCGGCACCTGGCGGGGGAGAGCCATCGACACTTCGTACTCCCATTGACCTGCCAAGTGGGCCGTTCACCTCCTGGGTGGAGGGTGGTGCCGGGATGTCGGGGCCTGGCCAGGCCCAGGGTTGGGGTCGGGCTGAGGCCGCGCGGCCGCGTGGTGCCGTGTCCAAGATGGCGGCTGGGCCGGGCAATGGTGTTGACGGTGGCCCGGGCCCTGTCCTGCGGGGAGGGAGCGAGCCCTTCATGTGGCCTGTCCAACATGCGTCCCCCCCAGCTGAAGGCGGGGAGAGTCACCCATCTTCTTGGGGACTTTCCTCGTCGAGGCGGAAAAAGCAGGACAGGCCATCCGCGTTGGCGTGGTCTTGGCCAGGGCGATGTTCCACCGTGAAGTCCATCCCCTGCAGGGAGATGGACCATCGCAATAGTTTGGGGTTCTCCCCCCGGATCTGCATGAGCCATTGCAGGGGCCGATGGTCCGTCTGTACCCGGAAATGGGTTCCGAAGAGGTACGGCCGGAGCTTCTTGAGGGCCCATACCACCGCGAAGGCCTCTCGCTCAATGGTGCTCCAGCGCTGTTCTCGGGGCAGTAGGCGTCTGCTGATGAAGGCCACTGGTTGGTCCACTCCTTCGGGGTTCAGTTGGGAGAGGACGGCCCCAATACCATGGTCGGAGGCATCGGTCTGCACGATGAACTCGCGGCTGTAGTCGGGGGCCTGGAGCACAGGAGCGGTGCACATGGCGGCCTTCAGCGTCTCGAAGGCTGCTTGACAGTCGGGAGTCCAGTTGACTCTTTTTGGGTGGTTCTTAGACGTGAGCTCCGTGAGGGGCCCCACAATGCTGCCATAGTCCCTTACAAACCGCCGGTAGTATCCGGTGAGCCCCAGGAAGGCTCGGACCTCGGTTTGTGTCTCGGGGGGTTGCCAGGACTGAATGGCAGCTACCTTGAGTTGGAGGGGGGCCACCAGACCGCTCCCCACTTGGTGTCCGAGGTAGGTCACGGACCCCTGGCCGATTTGGCACTTGCTGGCCTTTATGGTGAGGCCGGCCTGTTGGAGGGCCTGCAGGACCTCTCTGAGGTGGTGGAGGTGATCCATCCAGTGGCGGCTGTATACCGCGATGTCGTCCAGGTAGGCGGCGCTGAATTCTTCGAGGCCCGCCAATACCTGGTTCACCAGTCTTTGAAAAGTGGCTGGAGCGTTCTTCATGCCGAAGGGCATCACTCTGAAATGGTAGTGCCCATCCGGGGTGGAGAAAGCGGAACGTTCTTGGGCTCTGGGGGTGAGGCCGATCTGCCAGTAGCCCGCTGTCAGGTCGAAGATGCTTAGGTAGCGGGCTGCCCCCATGCGGTCGACTAGTTCATCTGCTCGGGGGATAGGGTGAGCGTCGGTTCGGGTGACCGCGTTCAGACCCCGATAGTCAATGCAGAACCGGAGTTCAGGGGTGGTGCCCGGGGCCGCGGCCTTGGGGACCAGGACGACCGGGCTGGCCCAGGGACTGTCCGAAGGTTCGATGACTCCGAGGGCGAGCATCTTGGAGACTTCTTCTTGGATGCATGTACGTACCCGATCCGGTACTCGGTACGCCCGGTGTCGAACAGGAGGACTGTCCCCCGTGTCCACGTCGTGCAGGCACCAGGAGGTGACTCCGGGTGCGAGAGAGAACAGGTTTGCGAACGGCAGCAGGAGGGCCCGGCAATCTTGACGCTGCTCTGGGGTCAGGGCCTCGGAGAGTCGGACCCCGTCCACCGAACCATCTCTTTCCCGGGTCCTCAGTAGGTCAGGGAGGGGCTCGGAGTCTCCTTCTGCACCACTGTCGGTAGCGCTCTGAGCGCACGAAGTGGGGTTTGAGTCGGTTGGCGTGGAGGACCCGGAGGGGGTTCCGGGGGGACTCCAGGTCGATGAGATAGGTGACGGGGCTCCTGCGCTCGATCACCTTGAAGGGCCCCGTCCATTTGTCCTGCAAGGCACACGGTTCGATGGGGGACATCACCCATACCTGCTGACCCGGTTCAAACTCGATGGAGGAGGCATGTTGGTTGTACCACTTCTTCATGTCCTCTTGGCTGGCCTCCAGATTGGCTTTAGCGATCTCCCTGAATTTCCGGGTCTGATTACGGAGGGTCAGGAGGTATTTGTAGACGTCCGGAGGGGTCTTTAGGGGGGCCATTTCCCATTCCTCCTTCACTAGGCTGAGAGGCCCGCGAACGGGGTGTCCGTACAGGAGTTCGAAGGGGCTGAAGCCGAGGGACTTCTGGGGGACTTCTCGGTAGGCGAAGAGGAGGCACGGTAGTAGCACGTCCCACTGGCGGCGTAGGGGTTCTTCCAGCCCCATGATCATCCCCTTGAGGGTGCGGTTGAACCGCTCGACCAGTCCGTTCCCCTGGGGGTGATAGGGGGTGGTGAATCGGTAAGTGACTCCGCACTGCTGCCAGAGGGATTTCATATACTTTGAAATAAAGTTCGTACCCCTGTCGCTGACGACTTCCCGGGGGAAGCCCACTCGAGAGAAGATCCCCATCAAGGCTCGACCCACTACTGGGGCTGTTATCGTACGAAGGGGGACCGCCTCAGGATAGCGGGTAGCGTGATCCACCAGGACCAGGATGAAGCGATGTCCCTGTGCTGTTCGGGGGTCCAGGGGCCCCACAATGTCTATTCCCACCCTTTCGAACGGGGTGGTCACCACGGGGAATGGTTGTAGGGGTGCCTTGAGTTTGCGGCCGCTCTTCCCACTGGCCTGGCAGGTCGGGCAGGACCGGCAATGGTTGGATACGTCATTTCTCATTTTGGGCCAAAAAAAGTGAGTCACCAGGCGGTGGTAGGTCTTGTCTTGGCCCAGGTGCCCGGCCAGGGGGACATCATGGGCTAGGTTCAACAGGAAGTCTCTGAAGTGGAGGGGCACCACCAGCACTCGCCCGGCCCCCAGTTCTGCGATTTTCTGTTCGCTGTACAAGAGATCATTGTCCCAATAAACCCAGTGGGCCCCGGTGGTGTCTCCTTGGCTCTGGGCGAGCGCTTGCTGTCGCAATCCCTCGAGGGAGGGGCAGGTCTTTTGCTCCTGCCGGAATTGTTCCTGGGTGGGCCCCCCTTCTTGACGCCACTGAGCCAGGTCGGGAAGCTCGGGGGGCTGTGTGGACCCCTCTGGGGTGGGGTCCGGGTGGTCGGTCTGGAGGAAGTCTTCTTCTGGAGTGATCGAGGGCGGAGGTGCTGCCCATTCTGGTTCTTCTGGTCTAGGGATGGTGCGGGTGGCCATGGACCGGGTGGTTACGCACGCCCAGTCCGGGAGACCCAACATCCCCAGATGCTCTCTTCTTTCCACAGCGGCCCACGGGGAGCTCTCGAGATCGTTCCCCAGGAGGCAGTCTACGGGGGCATCGTCACGGACAGTTACTTTCAGCATGCCGGATACTCCTCCCCATTCGAAGGGGACGCAGGCCATCCGACACAGGCTCTCCGAGTTATCTGCCGATCGGACGGGGCAAAGTACGTTTGGTAGGATTTGTTCTGGGGTCACCAGGTGACAGCGGACGGCCGTCACACTGGCCCCGGTGTCACGCAGGGCCTCGGCCTTGCGCCCATTGATGCTCACCCATTGGCTGTACTTCCGAGTGTTGGCGGGCAGGGGAGTCCGCGGGACCATGTCTCTTCCTCCTAGGCATGCCAGGGTCATGGCGGCGGGTTCCCACTCGAACTGCTCCGACTCATAGGTCTCCGTGTCTTCGGAGACTTGTTCTTCTCCTAGGGCGGCGGCCGCCATCTGGCGGGGCCCGGGGGCCTGGTTCTTCGGGCAGGTCGGGTCACTGGCATAGTGGCCGACTCGCTGGCATCGATGACACGTCACGTTAGCTCGGAACCCCGGGCGCATCGGGGGGTTTCCCCGGCCTGCTGGGGCCGGGGTGGCGTTAGTGGGTGCGGCCGGGGCGGCGTCTCTGCCCCGGCCCGGGCCTCCTCCTCCTCCTCGGGGACGATGGTGACCTTGGTTGGTTCTGTTCTGCTCATTCGGCCCACTCCGGGCCACTCGGGTGCTCTCCCACCGGTCAGCCTCGGTGGCGAGCTGCCGGGGTTCAGTCAATTTACTGTCGAGGAGGTGCTGCCTGAGCTCGACAAAGCAGTTGTTGGAGAGGTGCTCCCACACAATGAGATTGAAGAGTTGTTCGTAAGTGGTTACGTTGTTACCCTTGATCCACCCCTCGAAGGCTCGGCTGAAATAGTTCACGTATTCCAACCACGTCGTACCTGGGATCCGGGTGCAGTTGCGGAACCTCTGGCGGTACATTTCGGGTGTAAGTCCATATCGACTGAGGAGGGCGGCCTTCATGTGGTCATAGGACGTCATTTGATGGTCCGGAAGCTGCAGCAGGGCATCACGACCCTCGTTGACGAATCTCCCCCATAGACCGGCTCCCCAGTCACTTCGAGCGACCCGGTGGGCGGTCATGGCAATCTCATAGGCCTTGAACCACTGCTGTATGTCGTCGTTCCGGTGATATTCTCGGACCACATCCTTGGGGATGTGGACCTTCTGCTCGGTAGGACCCGGGGAGTGCGGTTGCTCGGGCACCCCTAGGTTTTTGTTCAGTTTGCGTATTTCTATCTCCGCTAGTTTGCACTCGTGCTCGTATGCCAGTCTTTTTTCTTCGAGGTCTCTCTGTCTCTGTTTTTCCTCTCGCTCTTCTCTGAGCCGTAAGTGTTCTAAGTTTATTTTTTGTTCCGCCAGTTTCAATTCTCCGTCTAATCTGAGTCGTGCCAAGTCTAACTCGTGTAATCTATTTTTTTCCCGCTCTTGGATCTCTTCATGGGAGGGGCCTGTTCTCCGTTCCTCCGTCCGGGTGGTGTTGGCTTCCGGGGCTGCGGGGTCCCGGGGGGTTGCGGTATTTGTCTCTGTCCAGGCCTCTAGGGCGTTTTTGAAGTCTTCTTTTGTGCTTAGCCCGGTGGTAGCAATGCCTAAGTCCATGCAAAATTGTTTGAGCTCTCGGTGGTTGTATTCTTCCAGCTTTTCCATCTGGAACTTCTCCGCCGATCCGCTCTCTTTGGTCGTCATTGTGGTTTTAGTCGTAGGGTGAGTTACTGTCTGTACGGTACGCGTTGGTTCGGATCGCGCCGCTAGCCACCAATGTTAGACGGGGACCTGGAGGGTCGGCCGAGCACAGTGATCGCACAGACAGGTAACTTCCCCCCCACAGATGGACACCACACAAAGATTAGGGTAACACCTTTTATAGGCACTTCTGGTAGTGGAGTGGTACGATACAAGGCGATCAGGACACGATGATCCTCTCAATTCTAGTCTCTAGTAAGGGAAGGGGGTAGCGGGACAGTCTTGGTACCCACGGGTACGGGTGTGTAACGGTGATAGCTCACAATCCTCGAGCTCGATGTTCGGATGGGCCAGACCGCGGCAGCGCCGGCAGGTCCCGAAGAGGTCGTAGGTGGCAACGGGCCGCGGCAGCGCCGGCAGGTCCCAACGAGGATGAAGGTTACAACGGGCCGCGGCAGCGCCAGCAGGTCCCACGAGAATGCAGGTTGCAACGGGCCGCGGCAGCGCCAGCAGGTCCCACGAGGTTGAAGGTTACTACGGGCCACGGCAGCGCCAGCAGGTCCCACGAGAGTGCAGGTTGCAGAGGGCTGCGGCAGCGCCAGCAGGTCCCACGAGGATGAAGGTTACTACGGGCCGCGGCAGCGCCAGCAGGTCCCACGAGAATGCAGGTTGCAGAGGGCCGCGGCAGCGCCAGCAGGTCCCACGAGGATGGAGGTTGCAGAGGGCCGCGGCAGCGCCAGCAGGCAGGACAATAGTTCACAAGGTAGGGCTGTGGCAGCGCCAACAGTCCGTCAAGGATGAGTTTGTCGCGGTGTCTCTCGACTCCAGGATACAACTGCCTTCCTGTCCTGGGGCTGCCTCAGTTATAGGTCTGGCGCCCTTTGATGTCCGGACCCTCGCTCTTGGAGGTCGGGAGGTCTGGGATGAGGGAGTCCAGACACCCAGCAGGGGGGTGGAGCCAGCGCCCGAGGAGGCTGGGGGTGCTCGGCACCTGGCGGGGGAGAGCCATCGACACTTCGTACTCCCATTGACCTGCCAAGTGGGCCGTTCACCTCCTGGGTGGAGGGTGGTGCCGGGATGTCGGGGCCTGGCCAGGCCCAGGGTTGGGGTCGGGCTGAGGCCGCGCGGCCGCGTGGTGCCGTGTCCAAGATGGCGGCTGGGCCGGGCAATGGTGTTGACGGTGGCCCGGGCCCTGTCCTGCGGGGAGGGAGCGAGCCCTTCATGTGGCCTGTCCAACACCCGGGACAAGTATCGGGTCTAGAGATCATCAGTTCTACAAGTGCTTACTTGCACCCACTGGGGTGAACCACTCATGAACTCCATGTACCAGATTCCCGAGGGGCGATCCGGAGGCGGGGCTAGCGGTGTGCGCTCCATTGCGATTGCTTATACAAATTGGCTCCCTTGAGCTTCGAGCCGACGGGCTCCTGGACGACCCACCTGCGTGCCGGTTCTGGCATCGAGGCCTTTGACGGTTGTTTCGCGGCCTTCTCTTCCACTCCTAACCATTTTCTCTACTGATGAGGGAAGTTATCCCAAAACCCGAGCCATGTCTCGGGCCATATCCAAAAACCCAGGACATGTATCGGGTCTAGAGATCATCAGTTCTACAAGTGCTTACTTGCACCCACTGGGGTGAACCACTCAGGAACTCCATGTACCAGAATCCCAAGGGGCGATCCGGAGGCGGGGCTAGCGGTGTGCGCTCCATTGCGATTGCTTATACAAATTGTCTCCCTTGAGCTTTGAGCCGACGGGCTCCTGGACGACGCACCTGCGTGCCGGTTTTGGCATCGAGGTCTTTGACGGTTGTTTGGCGGCCTTCTCTTCCACCCCTAACCATTTTCTCTACTGATGAGGGAAGTTATCCCGAAACCCGAGCCATGTCTCGGGCGATATCCAAAAACCCGGGACATGTATCGGGTCTAGAGATCATCAGTTCTACAAGTGCTTACTTGCACCCACTGGGGTGAACCACTCAGGAACTCCATGTACCAGATTCCCGAGGGGCGATCCGGAGGCGGGGCTAGCGGTGTGCGCTCCATTGCGATTGCTTATACAAATTGGCTCCCTTGAGCTTTGAGCCGACGGGCTCCTGGACGACGCACCTGCGTGCCGGTTCTGGCATCGAGGCCTTTGACGGTTGTTTGGCGGCCTTCTCTTCCACCCCTAACCATTTTCTCTACTGATGAGGGAAGTTATCCCGAAACCCGAGCCATGTCTCGGGCGATATCCAAAAACCCGGGACATGTATCGGGTCTAGAGATCATCAGTTCTACAAGTGCTTACTTGCACCCACTGGGGTGAACCACTCAGGAACTCCATGTACCAAATTCCCGAGGGGCGATCCGGAGGCTTGGCTAGCGGTGTGCGCTCCATTGCGATTGCTTATACAAATTGGCTCCCTTGAGCTTTGAGCCGACGGGCTCCTGGACGACGCACCTGCGTGCCGGTTCTGGCATCGAGGCCTTTGATGGTTGTTTGGCGGCCTTCTCTTCAACCCCTCACCATTTTCTCTACTGATGAGGGAAGTTATCCCGAAACCCGAGCCATGTCTCGGGCGATATCCAAAAACCCGGGACTTGTATCGGTTCTAGAGATCATCAGTTCTACAAGTGCTTACTTGCACCCACTGGGGTGAACCACTCAGGAACTCCATGTACCAGATTCCCGAGGGGCGATCCGGAGGCGGGGCTAGCGGTGTGCGCTCCATTGCGATTGCTTATAAAAATTGGCTCCCTTGAGCTTTGAGCCGACGGGCTCCTGGACGACGCACCTGCGTGCCTGTTCTGGCATCGAGGCCTTTGACGGTTGTTTGGCGGCCTTCTCTTCCACCCCTCACCATTTTCTCTACTGATGAGGGAAGTTATCCCAAAACCCGAGCCATGTCTCGGGCGATATCCAAATACCCGGGACATGTATCGGGTCTAGAGATCATCAGTTCTACAAGTGCTTACTTGCACCCACTGGGGTGAACCACTCAGGAACTCCATGTACCAGATTCCCGAGGGGCGATCCGGAGGTGGGGCTAGCGGTGTGCGCTCCATTGCGATTGCTTATACAAATTGGCTCCCTTGAGCTTTGAGCCGACGGGCTCCTGGACGACGCACCTGCGTGCCGGTTCTGGCATCGAGGCCTTTGACGGTTGTTTGGCGGCCTTCTCTTCCACCCCTAACCATTTTCTCTACTGATGAGGGAAGTTATCCCGAAACCCGAGCCATGTCTCGGGCGATATCCAAAAACCCGGGACATGTATCGGGTCTAGAGATCATCAGTTCTACAAGTGCTTACTTGCACCCACTGGGGTGAACCACTCAGGAACTCCATGTACCAGAATCCCGAGGGGCGATCTGGAAGCGGGGCTAGCGGTGTGCGCTCCATTGCGATTGCTTATACAAATTGTCTCCCTTGAGCTTTGAGCCGACGGGCTCCTGGACGACGCACCTGCGTGCTGGTTCTGGCATCGAGGTCTTTGACGGTTGTTTGGCGGCCTTCTCTTCCACCCCTAACCATTTTCTCTACTGATGAGGGAAGTTATCCCGAAACCCGAGCCAAGTCTCGGGCGATATCCAAAAACCCGGGACATGTATCGGGTCTAGAGATCATCAGTTCTACAAGTGCTTACTTGCACCCACTGGGGTGAACCACTCAGGAACTCCATGTACCAGATTCCCGAGGGGCGATCCGGAGGCGGGGCTAGCGGTGTGCGCTCCATTGCGATTGCTTATACAAATTGGCTCCCTTGAGCTTTGAGCCGACGGGCTCCTGGACGACGCACCTGCGTGCCGGTTCTGGCATCGAGGCCTTTGACGGTTGTTTGGCGGCCTTCTCTTCCACCCCTAACCATTTTCTCTACTGATGAGGGAAGTTATACCGAAACCCGAGCCATGTCTTGGGCGATATCCAAAAACCCGGGACATGTATCGGGTCTAGAGATCATCAGTTTTACAAGTGCTTACTTGCACCCACTGGGGTGAACCCCTTAGGAACTCCATGTACCAGATTCCCGAGGGGCGATCCGGAGGCGGGGCTAGCGGTGTGCGCTCCATTGCGATTGCTTATACAAATTGGCTCCCTTGAGCTTTGAGCCGACGGGCTCCTGGACGACGCACCTGCGTGCCGGTTCTGGCATCGAGGCCTTTGACGGTTGTTTGGCGGCCTTCTCTTCCACCCCTAACCATTTTCTCTACTGATGAGGGAAGTTATCCCGAAACCCGAGCCATGTCCCGGGCGATATCCAAAAACCCGGGACATGTATCGGGTCTAGAGATCATCAGTTCTACAAGTGCTTACTTGCACCCACTGGGGTGAACCACTCAGGAACTCCATGTACCAGATTCCCGAGGGGCGATCCGGAGGCGGGGCTATCGGTGTGCGCTCCATTGCGATTGCGTATACAAATTGGCTCCCTTGAGCTTTGAGCCGACGGGCTCCTGGACGGCGCAACTGCGTGCCGGTTCTGGCATCGAGGCCTTTGACGGTTGTTTGGCGGCCTTCTCTTCCACCCCTTACCATTTTCTCTACTGATGAGGGAAGTTATCCCGAAACCCGAGCCATGTCTCGGGCGATATCCAAAAACCCGGGACATGTATCGGGTCTAGAAATCATCAGTTCTACAAGTGCTTACTTGCACCCACTGGGCAGAACCACTCAGGAACTCCATGTACCAAATTCCCGAGGGGCGATCCGGAGGCGGGGCTAGCGGTGTGCGCTCCATTGCGATTGCTTATACAAATTGGCTCCCTTGAGCTTTGAGCCGACGGGCTCCTAGACGACGCACCTGCGTGCCAGTTATATCATCGAGGCCTTTGACGGTTGTTTGGCGGCCTTCTCTTCCACCCCTAATCATTTTCTCTACTGATGAGGGAAGTTATCCCGAAACCCGAGCCATGTCTCGGGCGATATCCAAAAACCCGGGACATGTATCGGGTCTAGAGATCATCAGTTCTGCAAGTGCTTACTTGCACCCACTGGGGTGAACCACTCAGGAACTCCATGTACCAGATTCCCGAGGGGCGATTCGGAGGCGGGGCTAGCGGTGTGAGCTCCATTGCGATTGCTTATACAAATTGGCTCCCTTGAGCTTTGAGCCGACGGGCTCCTGGACGACGCACCTGCGTGCTGGTTCTGGCATCGAGGCCTTTGACGTTTGTTTGGCGGCCTTCTCTTCCACCCCTAACCATTTTCTCTACTGATGAGGGAAGTTATCCCGAAACCCGAGCCATGTCTCGGGCGATATCCAAAAACCCGGGACATGTATCGGGTCTAGAGATCATCAGTTCTACAAGTGCTTACTTGCACCCACTGGGGTGAACCACTCAGGAACTCCATGTACCAGATTCCCGAGGGGCAATCCGGAGGCGGGGCTAGCGGTGTGCGCTCCATTGCGATTGCTTATACAAATTGGCTCCCTTGAGCTTTGAGCCGACGGGCTCCTGGACGACGCACCTGCGTGCCGGTTCTGGCATTGAGGCCTTTGACGGTTGTTTGGCGGCCTTCTCTTCCACCCCTAACCATTTTCTCTACTGATGAGGGAAGTTATCCCGAAACCCGAGCCATGTCTCGGGCGATATCCAAAAACCCGGGACATGTATCGGGTCTAGAGATCATCAGTTCTACAAGTGCTTACTTGCACCCACTGGGGTGAACCACTCAGGAACTCCATGTACCAGATTCCCGAGGGGCGATCCGGAGGCGGGGCTAGCGGTGTGCGCTCCATTGCGATTGCTTATACAAATTGGCTCCCTTGAGCTTTGAGCCGACGGGCTCCTGGACGACGCACCTGCGTGCCGGTTCTGGCATCGAGGCCTTTGACGGTTGTTTGGCGGCCTTCTCTTCCACCCCTAACCATTTTCTCTACTGATGAGGGAAGTTATCCCGAAACCCGAGCCATGTCTCGGGCGATATCCAAAAACCCGGGACATGTATCGGGTCTAGAGATCATGAGTTCTACAAGTGCTTACTTGCACCCACTGGGGTGAACCACTCAGGAACTCCATGTACCAAATTCCCGAGGGGCGATCCGGAGGCTGGGCTAGCGGTGTGCGCTCCATTGCGATTGCTTATACAAATTGGCTCCCTTGAGCTTTGAGCCGACGGGCTCCTGGACGACGCACCTGCATGCCGGTTCTGGCATCGAGGCCTTTGACGGTTGTTTGGCGGCCTTCTCTTCCACCCCTAACCATTTTCTCTACTGATGAGGGAAGTTATCCCGAAACCCGAGCCATGTCTCGGGCGATATCCAAAAACCCGGGACATGTATCGGGTCTAGAGATCAGCAGTTCTACAAGTGCTTACTTGCACCCACTGGGGTGAACCACTCAGGAACTCCATGTACCAGATTCCCGAGGGGCGATCCGGAGGCGGGGCTAGCGGTGTGCGCTCCATTGCGATTGCTTATACAAATTGGCTCCCTTGAGCTTTGAGCCGATGGGCTCCTGGACGACGCACCTGCGTGCCGGTTCTGGCATCGAGGCCTTTGACGGTTGTTTGGCGGCCTTCTCTTCCACCCCTAACCATTTTCTCTACTGATGAGGGAAGTTATCCCGAAACCCGAGCCATGTCTCGGGCGATATCCAAAAACCCGGGGCATGTATCGGGTCTAGAGATCATCAGTTCTACAAGTGCTTACTTGCACCCACTGGGGTGAACCACTCAGGAACTCCATGTACCAGATTCCCGAGGGGCGATCCGGAGGCGGGGCTAGCGGTGTGCGCTCCATTGCGATTGCTTATACAAATTGGCTCCCTTGAGCTTTGAGCCGACGGGCTCCTGGACGACGCACCTGCGTGCCGGTTCTGGCATCGAGGCATTTGACGGTTGTTTGGCGGCCTTCTCTTCCACCCCTAACCATTTTCTCTACTGATGAGGGAAGTTATCCCGAAACCCGAGCCATGTCTCAGGTGATATCCAAAAACCCGGGACAAGTATCGGGTCTAGAGATCATCAGTTCTACAAGTGCTTACTTGCACCCACTGGGGTGAACCACTCATGAACTCCATGTACCAGATTCCCGAGGGGCGATCCGGAGGCGGGGCTAGCGGTGTGCGCTCCATTGCGATTGCTTATACAAATTGGCTCCCTTGAGCTTCGAGCCGACGGGCTCCTGGACGACGCACCTGCGTGCCGGTTCTGGCATCGAGGCCTTTGACGGTTGTTTGGCGGCCTTCTCTTCCACTCCTAACCATTTTCTCTACTGATGAGGGAAGTTATCCCAAAACCCGAGCCATGTCTCGGGCCATATCCAAAAACCCAGGACATGTATCGGGTCTAGAGATCATCAGTTCTACAAGTGCTTACTTGCACCCACTGGGGTGAACCACTCAGGAACTCCATGTACCAGAATCCCGAGGGGCGATCCGGAGGCGGGGCTAGCGGTGTGCGCTCCATTGCGATTGCTTATACAAATTGTCTCCCTTGAGCTTTGAGCCGACGGGCTCCTGGACGACACACCTGCGTGCCGGTTCTGGCATCGAGGTCTTTGACGGTTGTTTGGCGGCCTTCTC
Organism: Lissotriton helveticus; assembly: GCF_964261635.1. Lineage (NCBI taxonomy): Eukaryota > Metazoa > Chordata > Amphibia > Caudata > Salamandridae > Lissotriton > Lissotriton helveticus. Next base: position 1,175,940,895 of record NC_136072.1, on the reverse strand, counting down.
TTCCACCCCTAACCATTTTCTCTACTGATGAGGGAAGTTATCCCGAAACCCGAGCCATGTCTCGGGCGATATCCAAAAACCCGGGACATGTATCGGGTCTAGAGATCATCAGTTCTACAAGTGCTTACTTGCACCCACTGGGGTGAACCACTCAGGAACTCCATGTACCAGATTCCCGAGGGGCGATCCGGAGGCGGGTCTAGCGGTGTGCGCTCCATTGCGATTGCTTATACAAATTGGCTCCCTTGAGCTTTGAGCCGACGGGCTCCTGGACGACGCACCTGCGTGCCGGTTCTGGCATCAAGGCCTTTAACGGTTGTTTGGCGGCCTTCTCTTCCACCCCTAACCATTTTCTCTACTGATGAGGGAAGTTATCCCGAAACCCGAGCCATGTCTCGGGCGATATCCAAAAACCCGGGACATGTATCGGGTCTAGAGATCAGCAGTTCTACAAGTGCTTACTTGCACCCACTGGGGTGAACCACTCAGGAACTCCATGTACCAGATTCCCGAGGGGCGATCCGGAGGCGGGGCTATCGGTGTGCGCTCCATTGCGATTGCTTATACAAATTGGCTCCCTTGAGCTTTGAGCCGACGGGCTCCTGGACGGCGCACCTGCGTGCCGGTTCTGGCATCGAGGCCTTTGACGGTTGTTTGGCGGCCTTCTCTTCCACCCCTTACCATTTTCTCTACTGATGAGGGAAGTTATCCCGAAACCCGAGCCATGTCTCGGGCGATATCCAAAAACCCGGGACATGTATCGGGTCTAGAAATCATCAGTTCCACAAGTGCTTACTTGCACCCACTGGGCAGAACCACTCAGGAACTCCATGTACCAAATTCCCGAGGGGCGATCCGGAGGCGGGGCTAGCGGTGTGCGCTCCATTGCGATTGCTTATACAAATTGGCTCCCTTGAGCTTTGAGCCGACGGGCTCCTAGACGACGCACCTGCGTGCCAGTTCTGTCATCGAGGCCTTTGACGGTTGTTTGGTGGCCTTCTCTTCCACCCCTAACCATTTTCTCTACTGATGAGGGAAGTTATCCCGAAACCCGAGCCATGTCTCGGGCGATATCCAAAAACCCGGGACATGTATCGGGTATAGAGATCATCAGTTCTGCAAGTGCTTACTTGCACCCACTGGGGTGAACCACTCAGGAACTCCATGTACCAGATTCCCGAGGGGCGATTCGGAGGCGGGGCTAGCGGTGTGAGCTCCATTGCGATTGCTTATACAAATTGGCTCCCTTGAGCTTTGAGCCGACGGGCTCCTGGACGACGCACCTGCGTGCCGGTTCTGGCATCGAGGCCTTTGACGTTTGTTTGGCGGCCTTCTCTTCCACCCCTAACCATTTTCTCTACTGATGAGGGAAGTTATCCCGAAACCCGAGCCATGTCTCGGGCGATATCCAAAAACCCGGGACATGTATCGGGTCTAGAGATCATCAGTTCTACAAGTGCTTACTTGCACCCACTGGGGTGAACCACTCAGGAACTCCATGTACCAAATTCCCGAGGGGCGATCCGGAGGCTGGGCTAGCGGTGTGCGCTCCATTGCGATTGCTTATACAAATTGGCTCCCTTGAGCTTTGAGCCGACGGGCTCCTGGACGACGCACCTGCGTGCCGGTTCTGGCATCGAGGCCTTTGACGGTTGTTTGGCGGCCTTCTCTTCCACCCCTAACCATTTTCTCTACTGATGAGGGAAGTTATCCCGAAACCCGAGCCATGTCTCGGGCGATATCCAAAAACCCGGGACATGTATCGGGTCTAGAGATCAGCAGTTCTACAAGTGCTTACTTGCACCCACTGGGGTGAACCACTCAGGAACTCCATGTACCAGATTCCCGAGGGGCGATCCGGAGGCGGGGCTAGCGGTGTGCGCTCCATTGCGATTGCTTATACAAATTGGCTCCCTTGAGCTTTGAGCCGATGGGCTCCTGGACGACGCACCTGCGTGCCGGTTCTGGCATCGAGGCCTTTGACGGTTGTTTGGCGGCCTTCTCTTCCACCCCTAACCATTTTCTCTACTGATGAGGGAAGTTATCCCGAAACCCGAGCCATGTCTCGGGCGATATCCAAAAACCCGGGACATGTATCGGGTCTAGAGATCATCAGTTCTACAAGTGCTTACTTGCACCCACTGGGGTGAACCACTCAGGAACTCCATGTACCAGATTCCCGAGGGGCGATCCGGAGGCGGGGCTAGCGGTGTGCGCTCCATTGCGATTGCTTATACAAATTGGCTCCCTTGAGCTTTGAGCCGACGGGCTCCTGGACGACGCACCTGCGTGCCGGTTCTGGCATCGAGGCATTTGACGGTTGTTTGGCGGCCTTCTCTTCCACCCCTAACCATTTTCTCTACTGATGAGGGAAGTTATCCCGAAACCCGAGCCATGTCTCGGGTGATATCCAAAAACCCGGGACAAGTATCGGGTCTAGAGATCATCAGTTCTACAAGTGCTTACTTGCACCCACTGGGGTGAACCACTCATGAACTCCATGTACCAGATTCCCGAGGGGCGATCCGGAGGCGGGGCTAGCGGTGTGCGCTCCATTGCTATTGCTTATACAAATTGGCTCCCTTGAGCTTTGAGCCGACTGGCTCCTGGACGACGCAACTGCGTGCCGGTTCTGGCATCGAGGCCTTTGACGGTTGTTTGGCGGCCTTCTCTTCCACCCCTAACCATTTTCTCTACTGATGAGGGAAGTTATCCTGAAACCCGAGCCATGTCTCGGGCGATATCCAAAAACCCGGGACATGTATCGGGTCTAGAGATCATCAGTTCTACAAGTGCTTACTTGCACCCACTGGGGTGAACCACTCAGGAACTCCATGTACCAGATTCCCGAGGGGCGATCCGGAGGCGGGGCTAGCGGTGTGCGCTCCATTGCGATTGCTTATACAAATTGGCTCCATTGAGCTTTGAGCCGACGGGCTCCTGGACGACGCACCTGCGTGCCGGTTCTGGCATCGAGGCCTTTGACGGTTGTTTGGCGGCCTTCTCTTCCACCCCTAACCATTTTCTCTACTGATGAGGGAAGTTATCCCGAAACCCGAGCCATGTCTCGGGCGATATCCAAAAACCCGGGACATGTATCGGGTCTAGAGATCATCAGTTCTACAAGTGCTTACTTGCACCCACTGGGGTGAACCACTCAGGAACTCCATGTACCAGATTCCCGAGGGGCGATCCGGAGGCGGGGCTAGCGGTGTGCGATCCATTGCGATTGCTTATACAAATTGGCTCCCTTGAGCTTTGAGCCGACGGGCTCCTGGACGACGCACCTGCGTGCCGGTTCTGGCATCGAGGCCTTTGACGGTTGTTTGGCGGCCTTCTCTTCCACCCCTAACCATTTTCTCTACTGATGAGGGAAGTTATCCCGAAACCCGAGCCATGTCTCGGGCAATATCCAAAAACCCGGGACATGTATCGGGTCTAGAGATCATCAGTTCTACAAGTGCTTACTTGCACCCACTGGGGTGAACCACTCAGGAACTCCATGTACCAGATTCCCGAGGGGTGATCCGGAGGTGGGGCTAGCGGTGTGCGCTCCATTGCGATTGCTTATACAAATTGGCTCCCTTGAGCTTTGAGTCGACGGGCTCCTGGACGACGCACCTGCGTGCCGGTTCTGGCATCGAGGCCTTTGACGGTTGTTTGGCGGCCTTCTCTTCCACCCTTAACCATTTTCTCTACTGATGAGGGAAGTTATCCCGAAACCCAAGCCATGTCTCGGGCGATATCCAAAAACCCGGGACATGTATCGGGTCTAGAGATCATCAGTTCTACAAGTGCTTACTTGCACCCACTGGGGTGAACCACTCAGGAACTCCATGTACCAGATTCCCGAGGGGCGATCCGGAGGCGGGGCTAGCGGTGTGCGCTCCATTGCGATTGCTTATACAAATTGGCTCCCTTGAGCTTTGAGCCGACGGGCTCCTGGACGACGCACCTGCGTGCCGGTTCTGGCATCGAGGCCTTTGACGGTTGTTTGGCGGCCTTCTCTTCCACCCCTAACCATTTTCTCTACTGATGAGGGAAGTTATCCCGAAACCCGAGCCATGTCTCGGGCGATATCCAAAAACCCGAGACATGTATCGGGTCTAGAGATCATCAGTTCTACAAGTGCTTACTTGCACCCACTGGGGTGAACCACTCAGGAACTCCATGTACCAGATTCCCATGGGGCGATCCGGAGGCGGGGCTAGCGGAGTGCGCTCCATTGCGATTGCTTATACTTATAATGAAGTGTGTGTCCGCTATACTAGGAAAGATGTTGTCTTACGATGGCCCCAATATGGTAGTTTCGAATCAAATATTTTAGATAATTTGGAAGTTGCGCTATTTAAGAAGAAAGTCCGTCCGGCAATGTTTGACTCTTTCCGCCTCTGGCGAAAGGAAGCCAAACAGCGAGAAATTAAGCAAGCTAAAAGAGATAGGAAAGATAAGAATATGTCAATACTACAAGCTGCTAGGCAGTTTAAAGCAGATGAGCAAGATCGAGTGTGTGAAGTTTTAGATAGACAGCGTTGCATGGCCATAGATAAATGTTATCCGGCCTTGCCGTCTTCTCCTCCGAAAGTGACGGAAGACCCTGAAAAAGATCCTTTGATGTCTCATTTATTGAGATTGCCACCCCCTTATGTGCAGGGTGCTACTGCACCTCCATTACCCCCGGTTGTTCCACCCTTTGTTGTTCAACCTCCTGCTGTTGTTCAGCTACCCGGTACTCCACAGATGGTTTTACCTCCTCCTGCTCAACCCTCTCTAGGGTCGCCAGCTTTGCTTTCAGCTTTGCCTCAAACTCCTTTGCCTTCTACCTCTGCATCTGGGACTCCTACTGTTCTTATTCCTACACCTTCTTTGCCTCAAAATACTTATTCTCCTGTTCTTATGTCTGCTTCTTCTCCTTCTGTTCGAAAACGAATGACAGAGACTGTTTTTAATTTGTTGACTCCATTGTTTGGGTCATTGAATATGACCCCTGTTTCGGAACGTAAGCAGAGTCGTAGTCAGCTACCCGGTCCCGAGGAACAGGATGTGTTGGATTTGTTGGCTCGTAGATGGATTTCAAATGCTTCTAGGTATAATTTACAAGCGATTATGGATGTTTTCTTTCAATGGGAACCGCCTAAGCAAAGGTATGTTTTTGATGTAATGTGTATGTTTCTGCGTCAGGAATGGGAAAATAATGAGTTGGGTTTGATCCCGCAGGAACTACTTGATGTTCAGTCTGAATTTGCTAGAGGGACGATAGTGGAATCTGATGTTACAGATGCTGGGGAGACGATACTTGTTTTTAGATCTAGACTTTCGCCTCAGACATTGTATGAACCTGATTCCTTTGTTAGGAGGAAAGTTAAGCAGTATCCTATGAGAGAAGTTCCTCCTGTATGGAAGGAAGCAATTCAGGCTGATGCCGGTCGTAATATTGTTGCCGCTCCGGCTCATTTTCAGCGAAGAGGGTACATGTCCCTTGGAAGAGAGCAGAGGTCTTGGCTCTTAAGCAGACCTTACCTGACCCTCGTAAGAATCCTGCTGGTTACTACAAGGAATTGTCCCAGACAGTTGAAGCGTGTATTATGAATTTAGCTGACATTGACATGTTGATGGGTAATGTAGTTCCGCAGCCTTTGTGGGCGAAGATTCGTCATGAGAATCATGCGCAAGAGTTAGGAGATACTTGGGCGAACATTGTTGCTGCAGATGGAAGACAAGAGGGAGGTGCTAAACCTGAACCTTTAGTTTCAGAATTGCCAGGTAGAATTAATAATTTGATGAAGACGATGATGCCTGCGTTGCGAGTGAATTGGGATAAGTTAGCAGCATGCAAGCAGAAGAAAGACGAGAGTGTGTCTGATTTCTTCACTAGGTTTGAAGAGACGTTTATCGATCATAGTGGTCAGGACATGAGTACGGAAGGTGGGCAAAGATTATTTGTGGATAAATTTGTCTTTAATTTGCTTCCCGAACTTTCTAATAAGCTGAAGGACTCTGAGAGTTCATGGGCTGTTTCTTCGTCGGCCCAGATATTGGCTACTGCACAGTATTACGAGAACAGGGATGAAGATGAGAAGGATAAAGCAGAGAAGAAAACGAAAGATTTAAAGACGAAAGTTCTTTTGCAGCAAGCTTATCCACCTCGTCAGAATCAGCCTCAGTTCCAGCAACCTCCGCAATTTTGGAGATTGTTACAGAAGCCTGAGCCTTATGTTCAGCGATTCTTTCCTGGCCTTAATCAGTGTGCTTATTGTAGAGAGGAAGGTCATTTTAAGAATAATTGCCCGGTTTTGTTGCAGCGTGCGAATGGTGTGTATGGTCAGAGAGGTCGTGGTGGTTTCCAGCAAGATCCTAGGGGTAGGGGACGTGGTGTGATTCCCCAGAATGAGCGTTCTCCTTCCCTACAGAATTCTGCGAACTATTTTGATAAACAGAAAGTTCCGAGTGGTCAGTCTGCCCAGTACTATGTTGAGGATTACTATGTCGAAGGTGAGAGTTCTGGTTACAATGATAACTAGGACAGCCATGGACAAAGTAAGGGAGTAGTGTCAGTTCCAGTAGATCAGAGTGGTCCTTATGTTGAAGTGATTACATCAGGTGTGGTAGAACCTTTTCTTTTGGATACTGGTGCGACGAAGAGTTCTATTATGCACTCTAAACTTCCTGGCGCACCTTTGTCCGGCTTGACCAATGTTTCCGTAGGATTTTCAGGCGCCCCAGTTCGTAATCCGGTTTCTAGTCCTTTGTCCCTTTCCATTGGCCCTTGTGAATTGGAAGCTCCACTTATTCTAACGACTGGTTGTGGTGAGAATCTGTTGGGTTTGGACTTGCTGAAAAGATTGTATGCGATATTGCATTGTTCTCCTTCATGAGTACAACTTACCCTTGGGAAGAAAGTGATTTCTCCAATGTATTTGTCTAAGGATTGTTTGCCACTGGAATTACGTTTGCTTCCTGATACGCTCTGGTCTACAGGTCCAAATGATGTTGGCCTTTTGCAGATTCCACCATATGTTGTCACCCTCAAATCAAATGTTAGACTGCCTCGTATCCCACAATATAAGATCTCGAGCGATGGAGAGAGAGCTCTATTAGCGATTGTCAATGATCTGGTTGAGAAGGGTGTAGTTGAGGAAACGAGAGGTAACGTGTGCAACAGCCCGGTTTTGCCTGTCCTTAAGCGTACTGATGCTTCTCAGCCGCCTGCGTATCGGTTTGTGATCAACCTTCGAGAGGTCAACAAGATTGTCGTGCCACAGTTTCCTGTGGTCCCTGATATCACTGCTTTGTTGACATTGATTCCTGCTTCGGCAGCTTGGTTTTCTGTCATTGACTTGAAGAATGCTTTCTTCAGTATTCCTATTGCCGAGGAGAGTAGAGATATTTTTGGCTTCTCTTTAGGAGGACGAAGCTTCCGGTTTAAGAGAGCTCCCCAAGGTTATTGTGAAAGTCCCTCCATCTATAGTCAGGCATTGAAAACTCAGCTTGATGGTTTTGTGTTGCCTGTTGGTACTACTCTTATTCAGTACATTGATGATTTGCTGATTACTGCTGATGACGAGAAGCTTTGTAAAAAGGCTACTCTTTCGTTGTTGCGGTATTTGTCTGACCTTCCTCATAAAGTGTCACCTTCGAAGTTACAATATTGCCGCCAAGAAGTAACCTACTTAGGTCATCACTTGTCGAAGGAGGGAAGAAGATTGACCCCAGAAAGAATTCAAGCGATTGCGCAAATGAGTGTGCCGTCCACACAGAGAGAAGTACGTGCTTTTTTGGGTATTACGTCATATTGTAGACAGTGGATCCTGAATTTTTCTCTTCTTGCGAAACCTCTGTTGGCATTGACTCTGAAAGATACTCCGTATCCTCTTCCTTGGTCTGACGAATGTCAGAAAAGTTTTGCTGAATTACAGGATGCATTGTGTTCGGCTCCGGTGTTGGGTACTCCAGACTACAGCAAGCCTTTCACGTTGTACGTGCACGAGAGAGAAGGTTGTGCATTGTCAGTGTTTACACAACCATTTGGGGACAAGCAGCGTCCATGTGCGTATTTTTCAGCGACGTTAGACCCAGTTGCTAAAGCGTTGCCGAGTTGTCTAAGAGCTACAGCAGCAGCTGCTGTTTCTATTCGACAGTCTGCTGGTTTGGTATTGGATAATACGTTGATTGTGATGGTCCCACATGCAGTGGATACTTTATTAAACAGGACCAAGACACAGCACGTTACTAGTGCGCGTCTTTCAGGTTACGAGTTGACACTGTTGGCTAGCCATGTTCACATTAAGAGATGTAATGTGTTGAATCCAGCTACGTTGTTGCCGATCTCTACAGAGACGGATGCTCAAGAACAGCATGATTGTTTTCTTCGGACAGAGGAAGAAACAAAGGCTAGGATCGATCTTAAAGATACGACTCTTGAGAATGTTGATGGTACCCTATGGGTAGATGGTTCGTGTTTTAAGCTTCCAAATGGTGAAACGACTGCAGCGTATGCTATCACAACTTTACATACAGTTGTTGAGACAGCACGCATAGCACAGAATTCAGCTCAAGCAGCAGAGCTAGTTGCATTGACACGAGCGTGTGTATTGTCAGAAGGAAAGCGAGTGAATGTTTACACCGATAGTCAGTATGCGTTTGGTGTTGCTCACAGTTTTGGGCGTTTGTGGAGAGAACGAGGGTTCCTTACTTCCCATGGCACTAAAATTCAGCATGGGCAGTTAGTGAATGAACTTTTGGAATCTCTCACTCTCCCAAAGCAGATTGCATTTGTGAAGTGTAGTGTGCATAAGAAAGTTGTGGACGATGTTGGTCGAGGGAATGCGTTTGCGGATGAAATTGCGAAGGAAACGGCGAAAGATATGATGAGCCGTATGTATGTTGCAGGCCCTGCTAATTGGGTTATGGCTGGTGGAATGTTTGAAGACACAATAGAAAGTGTGGAAATGATTCAGGGTGAAGCTACAGAGAAGGAAGTGAGTGTTTGGAGAGAGATTATGGGTATGTTGGATTCTACAGGTTGTTGGGTTGAGTTGTCAGAACACCAGCGATGGTTGTTGCCAGATGCGTATGTGCTCCCAGTGGTTACGATGGCTCATGGAATGGCTCATATCAGTTCGAAAGGAATATGTAAGTTGTTGGCTCCAGTTTGGCAGAATGCTGGAATTCCAAAATGTGCAGAGAACGTGGTGAAGCATTGCATGATTTGTCTGAAGTATAATCCTGGTAAGGGAACTCCAACTCCAGCTGGACATTTTGCTCTTCCGACGTATCCGTTTGAGGTGATACAGCTAGATTATATTCATATGGAGAGATGTAACAATCTGAAGTATGTCCTTGTGGTTGTCTGTGCCTTTTCCAGATGGATAGAGGCCTACCCCCTAAAGGATAATACTGCCTTGTGTACAGCCAAGGTCTTGCTGAAAGAGTATTTCCCTAGGTATGGATTGCCGAGAATTGTATGGTCGGACAATGGGAGTGAATTTGTGGGTCAAATCATGAAGAAAGTGTGTGCTGGAATATGGATAAGTCAAAAGTTCCACGCAGCGAATCACCCCCAGTCTGCTGGACTTGTTGAATGTTATAATGGCACACTTAAGCTGAAACTGGCTAAGATTCAAGCGAGCACTGGTCTTACATGGCCGGATGCCTTGCCGTTGGCTCTTTTGTCAGCAAGGTTTTGGTCGCCCAGCGAATGTTTGGGGTGTGCCTCGTCCGAAAGAATACAGCAGTATTGAGTACCCTATGTTGGTGGATTACTTACATGACTTGACTGCTAAATTACGTGTTCTCCACCAACAGGTCTATGACAGTTTGCCGACAGCTACTGCAGATCCTGGGCACGTAATCCAGCCTGGACAATACATCCTCATCAAGAACTTTCAGCGCACCAAGAACTTGGAACCTAGATGGACTGGTCCTTATTTGGTGTTGTTGGTTACTAGAACCGCTGTTAGAGTAGCAGGCAAAAAGAACTGGGTGCATGCCACTCACTGTAAAAAAGTTCCTTTGCCTTTACCGTATGATCAGTGGGTGAGGGATGGTATAGCTGATTCCGAATGTGAGCGAGTTCCTAGATTTGTGCCTTTTAGTGATGCTCATTTGACATGGACTCAGTCAGAACGCGAGGATGATGATGTTCTGCAAGCTGCTGTGCCTCCTCATCTAAAGATTGACACCACCAGTCCGGAACTTTTGTTCAAGGATCAGACTGTGCCTGGTAAAGAACGCTACGATTTCAGACCTAGAAAGACTGTACATATGGACAAATAAAAAACCTGAAATTGGAATTTTTTTAGTAAGTGAATTTACACCTTAGCAGATAAAGAAACTTTTTTTGCTTTTTCCTTTTTCGAGTCACCATCCGGACTCCGCTGCAGGGTCACGGTAGGAAGTTCTTAAGGGGTGAACCACGTAGTGACACAAGGTCCGTGGTCCAGGGTCGTTAGTACGATCTTGGCGCACACTTAAGTGAAGAAGGTAACGACCGTGAGCAGCACGTTAGAGGATGGAGTTTGTTGAGTCTGATGGGCGTGTTAGGAAAGTGGATTCTAAAATCCGAATATGTATATTGGTTCGTAGCAAATGTTTTTTAATAATGTGTTTTCTAATGCTTTTGAATATTACGTTAGCTTGTGTGGGTTGGATTTTCTATGCCACACAACAGCCGCTTACATCTACCTCCCAACCTGCTCTTTCTTTTCCTACTGTTTCTCAACATGAGTTTCATACGTTGCCTGAACATGAACAGACAAGTAGATCAGAATTTGTGAATAATTCGTTTATACAGATGTTCCACCAGCATCAGTTAGTTATAAATACTACGAATTGTTGGGTGTGTGGTGTTATGCCACATACAACTGATAAGGGAATGCCATATTTGGTTTTGCCTTTTTCGCCTAATGGGTCAGTTTGGGCACACCAATCAATGTTTATCTATGCGAATGAAGCATCTCCAGTGCGTTCTGTTAAAGATAATGTGAGCAATAATGCTTTGATACGGGAAATAGTCGATATGATTAGAGATATTGACGCGTATAATGCTATTCCCAAAGATGAGGTACGAGCATATGTCGGTTGGAATAAGACAACATATAGTGTTAGTCTGACGAGAAAGAGAGACAGTGAAGATCTCCTCCTATTTGGATTGTACCCCATCGAGGTCATCTTTGTCTACAAGGTAATGGTCAGAATCCGAGATCTCAGCTTGGTAAGAGTGTGTGTGTTCACACATACGTTTATACGTCCCAGAAATCTCCTCCGTTCGTGCCAGCTAAAGGCACGTATTTTGTTTGTTATGATAGAGCATATACATGGTTGCCGTCTGATTTTTCGGGCACATGTTATGTGGCATTTTTGCTTCCCCCTACATACCTACATGCTTTCAACTACCATAAGACAATATTTGGTAGAGGTGTTATCGATGCAAAAGACACTGCTGCACAAGAAGTTGGAGACTTCTTTAAGGGTGTCCTGCCCTTTTGGGGTCCTTTGGCTAATAGTAGGAATATTCGTCTGCTTACGAGAGTGGTTGAGGCCACTATAAATGAGACTGCAGGTGCCCTTAGTAATATTAATGCTGAGCTTCAAGCGGATCGCCTTATGACATTACAGAACCGCTTTGTTTTAGATAATATACTGGCAGATAGAGGTGGAGTATGTAAATCGATCGGATCTAGTTGTTGCGTTTTCATACCAGATAACGCCCGACGGTGTACCAAGCCATCCAGAAGTTGTATAAGTCTGCTGAGTCCATACATGTAGACGAAGGGAACTGGTCGTTGATAGGATGGTTTTGGGAATTGCTGTCCAAATGGGGATGGAAGGTTTTGATGTTCCTTGGTAAGGCTTCAGCGATCCTTTTCTCGTGTTACTTATGCATCCAGTGTGGTCCCGCCATTTGTGGACTTTGTGCTACAATCTGTGTGAGAAGACCAGTCTCGAGAGAAGCGAAGGATAATAAGATGATGTTACAGCAACACCTTGATGATCTGATGAGAATAGATGGATCACTGACATAACCTCGACAGACCGAATATCGACTGTACAAAATATCGACGAAAAATTATCGACTACAAAATTATCGATTGCCTATACTTAAACAACAAAACACAAAAATATCGAAACCACATTATCGACTAAAAAAAACAACGACTACTACTATATCGACTAACAACATTATCGATTTCTAAAACATCGATTACCACATCTTTAAATGAAAAACGGACAAAATATCGAATACAAAAATATAGATAGCATATTTATCGTTTTTTTAAAATATCGAAATGACTACATCCTTGAATAAATCACTGTATTATCTTAAAATTTAGTCATACTATTCATATTCATTCACTAATTGTTTCTAAAAAGCTATAAAACATACTATATATTTTCCTAACATTTATAACACAAAATAAATACAAACATACATTTTATAATACATAAACTATGTTTCGAACAACTAAACATTTCTTACTGCAAATTATATAAATTCCTCCACTTTAAAAATATAAAGATAACATTACCTATACAAAATAAGGCCTTACACATTAAATAAACGTTAATTGGCGTCACCCATATAAGGAAAGCAATTAGTATAACAGGTTAAAAAATTCAAAACCACGAATTAAAACAGACTATCAATTTAAACAACCAATCCTACTTTAGAAACTATTAGACTAATACTATATAAACAAGATTACAGCAAACTAAAAATGCAGCCTAAATCTCCTAACTAAAGGAAGACGAAACTCTGCAGGATTTCTGAAAGAAAACGTATTGACTTCAACATAAAGACAGCTACACCTATATAAAGTAAGTTCTACTACATTATTTTCCATCGAAAATGTAACTCTCAAACCTCACACCTATGTTTAAAAGCCAAATACCTAAAATATATGTTTTTTTTTTACTATTTATCCTACAGACAAAAAGAAAATACAGAAGACCTAGACAACACCTGGACATCAAAAGTTAAATATAAATGAGTAAGTATATACTTTAAATGTAACTTCGACATTTAATAGATAGGTAACTAAATAGAAACTAGCAAAAAACCTCTACCACAATATCATAAATAGTTCTAAAATATTTGTACACATTTTCTCAACTTCCACAGGTACAAAAATATATACACAGAAAATAACAGTTTGAAGAACATCAACACCTGAAAAGAACTACTTGAAATCATAACAAGATTTACAGGTAAATCAGAAATGTGTTAAACTGTATTATTAGAATACAACATTATTTTTTGAACAAATGTAATGACATTCTCTTTTAATTACCTCCTAGCACTACAATACAAGCATGACTGAAGGAGCTAAATTCATTTATTCCCAAAAAGGGAAAATGCTTCTTTGTTACATGGGATATGTCTACACTCAAGAGAAACAAAAAGATTTGAAAGTGTTTTGGAAGTGTACGAAATATTATGCCAACAAATGTTATGGTCGAGCTATAACTCAGGAGACTACTGTTACTTATACTAAGGAACATAATCACCCACCCAATGTAACAGAAATGGAGATTAGACAAATGCTAGATTCCCTTAAAGAAGCTAGTACTAGTACTGATCAACCAACAACTGCTATTCTAAAACACCATTTAAGTGTACTTCCCCAACATGCTTCTAGCCAATTACTATCTATCGATTCCCTAAAAAAAACTATAGCTAGAAAAAAAAGAGCAACATGCACTACTCCTCCCACACCAAAAACTTTTGAAGAAGTGCAAATTCCCCCTGAACTCTCTGTAACTCACAATAAAGAAGATTTTATACTCTATGACAACAAATGTAAAGATAAAAGAATTATACTGTTTGCCACAGCAAACAACATGACTAAACTTACCCAATGCCAAACTTGGATGATGGATGGTACTTTTTCTGTATGCCCCAAACCTTTTTATCAATTATACACTATCCATGGTCATTTCCAAAATGCTAATATTCCATTCCTTTATGCCCTTCTACCAAACAAACAGCAAGCTACCTATCAAGAAATACTAACTGAAGTCAAACAACATACTAACAACTATTTTCCCCAAAAAATTATCATTGACTTTGAAAAAGCTATGATAAACACCATCCTTAAAACATACCCACACACAGCAATACAAGGTTGCTATTATCATTTTAACCAATGTATCTGGCGACATCTACAACAATCTACCTTGAGTATCCAATACGCCACTGATAGCACTTTTGCTTATCAAATAAAAAAACTCATCGCCCTAGCCTATGTTCCACTGACAGATGTAACTGAGCACTATAACTTGTTAATAGACAGCCCCTACTATAAAAGAAACGAAGAAAGACTAAGCCCTATGCTTGACTACTTCAAAGACACATGGGTAGGAAGGCTACACAGATCAGGCCATAGAAGACAACCCAAATACCAAATAGCTTGGTGGAATGTCTACCTTAGCACACTAAATAAGGAAGCAAAAACCAACAATGCAGTTGAAGGATGGCACAATGCCTTCCAAGCAACTACAGGCCGAGGAACACCTACCCTTCACAAATTAATACAATCCTTACAAAAAGAACATAGTTACCAGGAGCTCCGAATGGAGCAATCAGTAACTTTGATCGGACCTAAACTCACCAAAGAAAGGAAAAAAATGTATAACACACTCCAAAGTCAAGTTACCCTCTATCCAACTAGCAAAGGACTAGACTATCTATCAATGATTGCAAAAACAATTCTTTAAAACATAACATAACTATACACGTGACATTAAGCTTTTTTTTTTTAAATCCTTAATTTTTACATGTAACAATTTGCAATTAAATTATCAAATACATAATATTAACATATATAAAATGTATTTAGATAATGTATTTACAAAATGTTACATACAACGTAACTAAAGCAAAAATTAAAACAGTTTCCCCACCCATAAAAAGTTTACTAAAAAATTACCTTATTGTTGCACCTTCAAACGTAATCCAATTACAAGCAATCCATACGACACCATAGCAAAAACCCATTCAATCCATGGAAGCCCAAAAAAAAATGCAAAAATACTAGCAAATCCATAGCGACTCCTCTCCAATGTAATACACACGATATACCATTGAAAACCCGAAAATAGTAATTAGTTACAAAAAACGCTCCTGCAAAACGTGAAAACCAAAACATTTGTGTGCTAAAATAAGAGTATATAATACTCGTCACACAACTCTGATCGAAAAAGAAGGACCTCCTCAAAAACAGTAAAACGCGACGGTAACCTTGAAAAAATAAAATACATACCCACCCACACAAAAACACCCATACATATATAAAAAGACATATTTATACACCAAACATATTATCTTTGTAACATTTAAACATATTAGCTCACGTCACACACCTACAACTAAAACGCGGTAAAAATTAAATATCGTACACTCTACCTAAAACCGAAAACACAATCTTCTCTTAATAACTCTATGTACATAAACTTAAACACACCACACATACACTAACACTAACTTCATTAACTTATAAAATACAATAAAAACAAACTTACCCTCTCTAACGCGAAGCAGCATCCAACCGCGATCTGTTGAAGCACCAAGTAAGCCTAAATAACATTACGCGGTTAAAAAGTAGTCCCTGTATACAGCAAAAACCTCATTAATTTCTATATTTCAACACTTTAAAATAATACACTGAGTATTACATTAAGTATAAATAATTATTTAAATTGTAGAAAATTATTTCTTAAATATTCATTACTTTCAAATAATTATTCAACTGTTATCTGTTACTTTAAATAATATGTTATTATTTATATATACATGTTGAAAATAATCTATATGTTAAACAAATGTGAATATATAACCTTGTTACAAATAATTTGTTTATAAAAATAGCTCATATTAGTTTAAACATTATGTATGTATTAAAAAATGTATTTGTGTGTTTATCTATGTTAAAATTAATATTATAAATATGTAAAATATTCATAATATTAATTTGTAAAAATAAATATGATAACTTTGTAAAAAACAAAAATGTTACTGTTATAAAACAAATATACATATTTATCTATGACAATATATTCAATGTCTATGTGAATAACATAATTGTTATTAAATGAAAAGTACATATTACCAATTTGTTTCTTTAATTAATTTAATTACAATATATGTGAATAAACATATAAATATTTAAATATCATTTATTTGTTAAAAACATATATATGCACTTCATATATTTTTTTTGGATAATAAAAACTGTTTACTTACAATTTTCAATAGAAATAAAAAATACATCTCTACTTACAATTTATTTAGTATATGTTAATAAACTGTTTTTCATTAATTCCATTTAACCCTGTGTATGTTTCCTTCTTTATTATTCTATATGATTATTAATTGCATATGAAATTTCCTATTTAAAAATGCATTTTACATTTTAATAAATGTAAAAATGTATTTATCTTTTAATTACTACAATAACAATAATTATCATTAATACTAATTTTTTATATGTTATTTTAAAACTTTATTATAGTATCCTACCAATAATAGTTATTTGTATTAAAAATGTTTTCTTATTTACACTGCACCAATTATAAACTCACAAAACCATACTACACATTAAAACCATACAAATTACAATTCCCACTTCACCAATTGTAAACTCATGGAAGGTGCTGAACACTGAACCCATACAAATTACTATTCCAACTCCACCAAGTATAAACGTAATTTTTACCCTGTACCCCTGTACCCAAAAACCCCAAACTGACCCTGAACCCTAAAAATACCCCTTTAGCCAAAAACTGAAAACTTACCCTGAACCCTAAAAATACCCCTTTACCCAAAAACTGAAAACTGAACCTGAACACTAAAAATACCCCTTTACCCAAAAACTGAAAACTGACCCTGAACCCCAAAAATACCCCTTTATCCAAAAACTGAAAACTGACCCTCAACCCTAAAAATACCCCATTACTCAAAAACTGAAAACTGACCCTGAACCCTAAAAATACCCCTTTACCCAAAAACTGAAAACTGACCCTGAACGCTAAAAATACCCCTTTACCCAAAAACTGAAAACTGACCCTGACCCCTAAAAATACCCGTTTACACAAAAAATGAAAACTGACCCAGAACTCTAAAAATACCCCTTTACCCAAAAACCCAAACCTATAACATTTTTCATATAATTATATACTTACAAATTCTTACGTTGTAATGGTATGCATTGTAAAATTACCTGCGTTCTAAAAAAAATCGTTGTAAATACATGCGTTATAATGGTATTTGCGTAGTAAAATTTTCGTTGTAATGGTAGCGCGTAGTAAAAGTTGCGTGGTAAACGTTGTATACCTTTAAAAAATATTATTACTTCCTTCTTTATTATTAAATTACTTCCCACTCGGAAGCACGGCAGCACGTCTGATAACAGATACACCCAAATTCGTTTCAGTGGCACAAGACCTGGCAAAACTTCATTGGTTGCCAGTGCGGAAACGAATTACCTTTAAGTCACTCTGTGTGGTCTTCAAAGCACTCCATAATCTGGGCCCCAGATGTATGAAGGAACTATTTTTCTGGTATGTACCGGCAAGATCTCTTAGATCTGGTCAGCAGTTACTGGTATCAGTCCCCAGAGTTAAGAGAGCTAGATGGGGAGGCAGGAGCTTTTCCCTTGGAGCAGCAGTAGCCTGGAATAAGCTTCCCCTCCACATCAGACAACTGCCCGATCTTCTATCTTTCAGAAAGACACTAAAGACATGGCTCTTTACCCACTAAATCACCCTTCTACACTCACCAGTCTGAATCACTTAGCGCCAGGACACCTCCGGGTAACAGAGCGCTCTAGAAATGCAAAAAATAAATAAATAAATAAATAAATTCCCCTATAAACCCACAACCCGCTACAGGAAATTAAAATTTTAATTTTACACAATTAGCAATTTATCAATAAAATTAAATTAATTACCAATTAAATTATAAATAATCAACAAATATTTTTTATATAACAATTAATTAAATATTACTAACAATTAATAAATGTACATATTTAATGATTGATAATAAAATTACTTCCCACCCTATTCCCCTATAAACCCACAACCCGCTACATGACATAAATTATTTAAATTAACATAATTACCAATTAATCAATTTAGTTAAATTATGTACAAATTAATTTTTATATAATTAAATTTTTTTATTTAATTAACTTTTAATTTAATATTACTACCAAATCATAAATTTACATATTTAATTAATTATAATTAAATTACTTCCCACCCTATTCCCCTATAAACCCACAACCCACCACATCACATAAATATTTTAAATTAGCATAATTAGCAATTAATCAATTAAATTAAGTTAATTAACAATTACATTTTATATAATTGAAAACTATTATTTAATTAACAATTATTTAAATATTACTACCAATTATTAAATTTACATATTTAATTAATTATAATTAAATTACTTCCCACCCTATTCCCCTAAAAACCCACAACCCGCTACATGACATAAATTATTTAAATTACCATAATTACCAATTAATCAATTAACTTAAATTAATTAGCAATTAAATTTAATATAATTTAACAATATTATTTAATTAACAATTAATTAAATATTACTACCAATTAATAAATTTACATATTTAATTAATTATAATTAAATTACTTCCCACCCTATTCCCCTAAAAACCCACTACCCGCTCCTAGAAATTATTATACTATTTAAATAAATTTTTATATTTATTAATTTTTTATAATTTTTTTTCCAATATAAATACATTAAAAAAAAACATATATTTAATCATGACTGTCGATAACACAACTTTCGATATTCTTAAAACCGATATTTTGACTTTCGATATTTTTTAACTACTAAAAATAACGATATTTTTTCCTATCGATATTACTTACTCGATATTTTTCAATCGATATTTTTAAACATACATAAAAATCGATAATAAATACATCGATATTACTTACCTCGATATTAATGCCATCTTGATATTCTGGAGTCGATATTATGTCCAGTCGAAAATAAAAACTCGATATTTAGACCACACACCGAGAATAGATATAGACCTGGATTCAGATTGACGTGAGTTTGGGTCATTGCCTACGTAATGGCAAAAGGAGGGTCTGAGGTTCCGTGGTTTTCGGAACTGGACTCCATTTTGTTTTACGTTGTTTGCGACTCCATTTTGTGTTGCCCTCACGTAGGCCATAGGGATAAACGAACGAACAAAGTTGCATGGGCCTCGTTGTCCATGTAAGATTTAACGTGGGCCTTTTCGACTTGCGAGTGAACTACAAGATGCTGACCCCATCACCTGAAATTCACCCGTCCACGAAGTTAGTTTCTTTAGCTGATCGTAATCTGGGAATCCAATCATTGTTCAGGATATCGTTAGCCTTTAGTTTCTTGCACATATCTTATCCTACTCTACATCTGAATTGCTCTTTTCTTTAAGTCTTATCATTACATGGGTAGTGCTTTCAATTATGGGTTTGTCCGGCTTTTGGTAATCGAATGTGGGACAGTCCTAATAATTAACTTGTGGGGTTGGTACAATGTAAAGTGAGCTTTTTGGAATGTGATAATGTATAGAAATGTGTTTCTATTGGTCAGAATTTTCTGCAGTGGGTGTGCATTCGTAATGGGTTGAAACTGTGCATAAAAGAAGATGTTTTGCTCTATGAAAATTGAGCAGTTTCCTGAGTTGTACACCGTGTTGTATTGCTTGGTTCACTGTTACTAGCTGCAGCTAATAAATTTGATCTCTGACACCACCTAGAAGTATTGCGTGTCTCTGTTTGCCAGGACAGGAGAACTCGAAGACATTGGGCGTGTCCCTGACGCCTCCGGTTCTGAAAGACCCGGTACTTCATTCCCAGAAACTGATGTGCACTTAACAACTTGGTTGACTTTGCACATAGCCGTGCACCCATCTCTAAATGGGAGGAACAAGCTCTCCTTGCCCTTACTCTGAAAGGGACAGTAAATGCACAGTGATTGTGATCGTAAAAATGCACACCTTTAGAGCAGCACAGGCGCGCCTGACGTTACAACATATAAGCCTCTGCTATTGAAAAAGTGAGTTTTGAATGTATTTGTTTTAACTTATCTAAGAAGTGGGAGTGAGGAGTACTATGGGGCATATATACAAGCCCCTTGTGCCACTGCAGCACATTTTGCTGCCCCATATTTACAAGGACACGTAGAGCCACCCTGCGTGTTTTTTCGTGTCCTTGTAAATACAGTTCCTTTTCACACACCACTTACCGGGAAAGGGGAGTGCCATGGGTGTTGCTGTGGGTGTTCCCACGCAACACCCATGGATTCTGCAAAATTCCTAGATTTACAACGTTTTGTAAGCCTGGGAATTCGTCAGAAACCTACTCCTCCATTTCTCCTTGTTTTTTCCTCTTTCTATGTGTGCTGCATTCTGCAGCACACATAGAAAGAGGAAACACCTCTCCTGATTGTTTTTGTGTTGGAAGGTGTTTCATCTTGCACAAAAACAATCTCCACACAAGGCTGGCGCCTTTTGCACCATAGTGCAAGGGTGCCTGCGTTGGCACATGGCAGCCAATTGTGCACCAGCGCAGTGATGCAACATATTATTGTAAATATATTGCATCCCTGTACTTTGAAAGTGACTCAGTGCAGTGCAGCCAAATGGCTGTCAGTGCTGCGCTGAGTTACTTTCTTTTAAATGTAGCCCTAGGTCTTCACTGAGCTCTCGCTTGGACTTCTAGTTGGTCTGGCTTGTCTGAGCAGCTGGTGCCTCAAGCAGGGCATGACTGGGAACGCAAACTGGCCCTGGCAATTGAGTTGCGCCAGCTACCGGGTGGAGGGGGTTTGTGTGCAGGAAACACTGCAGCTTTTGTTACAGGGAGCCAATATTGCAGCTATGCTGCAAAACCGGCCCCTGGTAACAAAAACAGCACCCCAGCGGTCTAAAACTGGCCCCCTATCCTACGGCCCACCGGAGAAACTCCCGGTGCCCGCTACGGCTAGTCTCGCTCTGGCCTCAAGCCCTGATCTGGCAAAGGAGACGCTAGGTCTGCACCCTGAAGTTCAATGCCCAGGCCTAAAAGAGAGCCTCCCTTAATATGTTTGTGTCTTTTAAAAACCGAGTAGGTATGCATAAAATATGGTTGAGTGCATCACAGCCCTAGCACCATTTTAAAGCCAAGATTAATGTGTGGGTAATTCTCATCCTAATCTACTGGCCTTCCACATGTGATATTAAAGTGGGACTAAATCTGTTACAGCAGCACGGATTTGTTGACAGAGTGGTCAGGACAGTGTCCAAACTGTGTAACCAAAGAGTGCTTTCTGGCTACTTTCACTCCAGTCTTCCTTAAAGTTTTGCAGGGCCTCATTTACAACATTTTGACGCACGGCAGCGCAGCAAGCCTCCCTTTAGGTATTGCGATGTTTATGCGCACATCTTGCCACCCTCATGGTGGTGCTTAATCCACTGGTGCACTTCTTTTAACCCCTTAGCTGCGGTGGCAATTCCGCCGCAGCGCTAAGGGGGAGGCGGGGCCACGCGGCGCTCCCGTACTCTTGACGGAACTGCTCCGTCACGAGCCTTGGGTGGGCTGTGCTTGTGACGGAATGGTTCCGTCATGGCCCCGCCCACTCATCAGAACGCTCAGCGCAGGTGCAGAATTCCGCCGCGCAGGCGCGGCGAGCGGGCCGTGATAGAACCATTCCATCACCAGCACAGCCCACCCGAGGTTTGTGACGGAACGGTTCCGTCACGAGCACGCAACGGGTTAAAACACACCTTAGGTGCATTATTTAAAGCAAATTCAACAAGGAATACACAAAAAGCAAAGATTGGCACTAAAAACACTTGCAGGATGGATCCCAAACGTTGCTGTTGGCTGATCACCAGACTCCAGTCAATGTCTGGCAGTTATTGGTCAGCTTGGGGAGGATGTGGCAAGATGGCAAAAATAAGCTATGCCACTTGGCGTACATTTCTTGCTTCTGTTCCTTTGCTGAAAAAGCTCTGTCGATGAGTCATCTCCGAGTCCGATTAACGCAGAACAAGCAGCATCACCAGTGTCTGATGGTAACGACCTCAGATCCATTTCTGGGGAGAAAGGCCAGGCGAGGAGTTTGCAGCTTTCCCGCTCACCCTGATGTGATGTGTAAAATGAATCGCATCATTACCCTTCATTACGCCGCTTCCAATTCTGAAGGTCAGACGCATTAATGGGACTGAGTTCCCTTACTGTGCATTTATTTAAGCAGTTTGCTGTGTTTTACAAGAGCTGCATATGGAAAAGAGATGTCTAACTTGTCATTACCCAACAGTTTAAGGCTTGTTGATTTCTGCACTCAGACGCCTATGCCGAAGCAGCAAAATCAATGGCTGTGCATGCTCGCTTCAAGTGCCTGCACTACGACTGTGCATGCTCGCTTCCCATTCCTGCATTACGGATGTGCATGCTCGCTTCCAGTGCCTGCACTATGGTCGTGCATGCTCACTTCCCGTTCCTGCGCTACGGATGTGCATGCTCGCTTCCAGTGCCTGCACTACGGCTGTGCATGCTCGCTTCCAGTGCCTGCACTACGGCTGTGCATGCTCGCTTGCAGTGCATGCAAAACGGCTGTGCATGCTCACTTCCAGTGCCTGCACTACGGCTGTGCATGCTTGCTTCCAGTGCATGCAAGCCGGCTGTGCATGCTCGCTTCCAGTGCATGCAAAACGGCTGTGCATGCTCACTTCCAGTGCCTGCCTTAAAGATGTGCATGCTCGCTTCCAGTGCATGCAAAACGGCTGTGCATGCTCACTTCCAGTGCCTGCACTACGGCTGTGCATGCTTGCTTCCAGTGCCTGCACTTCAGCTGTGCATGTTCACTTCCAGTGCCATCACTACAGCCGTGAATGCTCGCTTCAAGTGCCTGCACTACAGCTGTGAATACTCAATTCCAGTGCCTGCCTTAAAGATGTGCATGCTCGCTTCCAGTGCATGCACTACGGTTGTGCATGCTCGCTTCCCGTTCCTGCACTACGGCTGTGCATGCTCGCTTCCAGTGCCTGCACTACGGTCGTGCATGCTCGCTTCCCGTTCCTGCGCTAGGGCTGTGCATGCTTGCTTCAAGTGCCTGCACTACGGTCATGCATGCTCACTTCCTGTTCCTGCACTACGGCTATGCATGCTCGCTTCCAGTGCCTGCACTACGGCTGTGCATGCTCGCTTCCAGTGCATGCAAAACGGCTGTGCATGCTCACTTCCAGTGCCTGCACTACGGCTGTGCATGCTTGCTTCCAGTGCCTGCACTTCAGCTGTGCATGCTCACTTCCAGTGCCTACACTACAGCCGTGAATGCTCGCTTCAAGTGCCTGCATTACGGCTGTGAATTCTCACTTCCAGTGCCTGCATTCAAGATGTGCATGCTCGCTTCCAGTGCCTGCACTATGGCTGTGCATGCTCACTTTCTGTGCCTGCACCACTGCTTTGCATGCTCGCTTCCACTGCCTGCACACAGTTGTGCACTTCCAGTGTCTGCACTACGCCTGTGCATATTCCGTTCCCGTGCCTGCACTAAGACTGTGCAAACTTGCTTCCAGTGCCTGCACTAGGGATGTGCATGCTCGCTTCAAGTGACTGCACTACGTCTGTGCATGCTCGCTTCCTGTGCCTGCACGACGGCTGTGCATACTTGCTTCCAGTGCATGCACTATGGCTGTGCATGCTCGCTTCCAGTGTCTACACTAGAGTTGTGCATGCTTGCTTCAAGTGCCTGCACCACGTCTGTGCATGCTCACTTCCAGTGCCTACATTACGGTTGTGCATGCTTTCACCCAGCATCTGCACTAGGGCTGTGCATGCTCCATTTCTGTGCCTGGACTACAGCTGTGCATGCCTGCTCCAGTGCCTACACTATGGCTGTGCATGCTCGCACCCAGTGCCTGCACTACGATTGTGCATGCTAGCAACCAGTGATTGCACTACAGTTGTGCATACTTGCTACCAGTGCCTGCACTATGGCTGTACATGCTCGCACCCAGCGCCTGCACTACGATTGTGCATGCTAGCAACCAGTGATTGTACTACGGTTGTGAATGCTCACTTCCAGTGCCTGCACGGTGGCTGTGCATGCTCACACCCAGCGCCTGCACTATGTGGGTGTGTAGGCTCACACGCAGTCGTTGCACTACGGGGGCCTCATTTATAGGGTTTTGAGGTAGAGCAGCACAGCAAGCCACCTTGCTCACTGCCCCACTTCAATTGAAAGGGCAGGAATGCACCATATGTATCTGATGTATCTCAGTGTATTCATTTCCTTTCCCCCAGCACTGGCGCCGTTTTGGCAGCTTAGCACCAACGTAGACACCCTTGCACCATTGGGTAAGGGTGCCTGTGTAGAAGGCAGGATTGTTTTTGTGCAGGAAGGGGCATCTTACTGCAAAAAAAACAATCCGGAGAGGTGGACTTCTCTTTCTATGGGTGCTGCAGAATGCAGCACACATGAACATTCTGCAGAACACATGAAAAGGGGAAGAAATGATGCACTGAGCCAGCACAGACCAGTGATCAGAGGCTGAAACAGCCATGCTTGCAACGTTTTCCTGAACTTTGTGAAAATCAAAACAGCATCGGAGGTGAAAGAGTGATGGGATGACAGTTGGTCAGAATGTTTGGATCAGCATTTGGTTCTTTCAATATAGGAGAGACCAGAGCTGCTTTCTGGAATAGTGAAATTGTCGCTGATTCCAGCGAAAGTTTAAAAGTGAAAGAAGTGGTAGGATCTGTAAATGAGAATGCTTTCCCCCCATATCTCACCGTACGAACACAGGGTACCATCAGAAACTCCTTGTCACTGGATCTTGATGTGCGAAAGGCCGATAACGATGTAATTTGCTCTTTAGATAAAGAGGGCCTTGCCCACCAAGGCCTTGTGGGTGAACAGGATGTGTTTTCGGGCAGGGAGCCAGTGAAGGTTTCTCAAAAGGGAGCCGAGGGAGAGCCTGGTTGTAGATTACAGACTAGACGGGCAGTCGTATTTTGCACGATCTGCAGTTTAGATAGTAGGGTGTCATAACCTCTTCTATGCTCATGACGAGCTGAGCTCGTCATGAGGCACAGTGCAGTTGCACTCATGACGAGCTGAGTTCGTCACAGCCGTTGGAACGTTCGCACGCGGGGATAATTACCCCGCTGTGCTGAACGTTCGAAAAACGGGTGTGGCCATGACGGGCTCCGCTCGTCATGAGTGCAGCTGCATTGAGCCTCATGACGAGCCGAGCTCGTCACAAGCACAGCGGCGCAGCGCGCGGCCCCCCTCCGCCCTGCACAGCGGGGGGGGGGACACCCCGCAGCGAAGGGGTTAACAGCCATAAGCAGCACATTACTATAGTCCAGTCGGCTTATTGCCAAGGCCTGGACCTGTGTATTTCTGTCAGAACATGATAACAAAGGAAAACAAGCATTTACAATGCAACGGTCTCGCCTGTGCAACACTTAGAGCTATTGGCAATGTTAATGACAACATTTTTATTTATGTGTTAGTTTTGAAAACAGATAAATAAATGACATTGTAATTTACAATGCCAATAGCTTACTCTTGCAGCCTACACAATGGATACGCTGTACGTACATCCTCCAGATGTGTCTGCAATGCATGCCTTCACACCACCCAGTACCACCTTAACACCCAAATCAAATGAACAGGTGAGCAACACGCCATCCAGAACTTTCTGCAAAGCCTCCTCACACCATCTAAAGCCATGTGCATACCCTCCCCATCACCAGAGGAGGAGTACAGCCCCCAGAAGCCTGTGTACAGCCTCTCACACCTTCCAGTGCCCTGTGCACACCCTCTTACATACCCAACAAGGGATACAGCCTTCAGAACCCTGTGCGCGCCCAGTTCACAATATCTAGTGCACTTTGCGCGCACACTAGACCTGGGGTACAACCCTCAGAACCCTTTCATTGGCCTACTCACACCATCTAGTGACCTGTGCACACACACACCAGACGAGGGGCGAAGCCTCAAAAACTCACCATAGGGCACCCTGTGCACACCCTCTCACGCGCCAGATGAGGGATAGACGGTGCTAAAAGTGTAACTAAGTTGTTGAAATGTCACTCATAGTTACACTTACGCTATGAAAATGTCACACATAGCAATCTAAAACCTCGCAGCTAAGCACCAGGGGTATTCACAGTACAGTGGGAGTGAACTACTTCCCTGCCATCGTTTTCAGGATACCCATTAACTGCCGTCAGGCAGGCAATTAGAGCCAAATTTCAGGGGGGGCCGACAAATATTTCAGGGGGCTAATTCTAAGAGTGGCTGTAAGAAGGGCTGAAAACATTACAGAAGCCTAATTTACATGTAAATGGTCGTTTAAAGACCTGTTAACTACTCGGGTGCGGCTGTAATCAGATGGTCGCCAGCCCGCAAAGCTGGGTCAGTCCGGGGCTGACACACACGACAGGGGGGGGGGGGGGCTGAAGCCCCGTGAGCCCAATGGGTGTTGCGCGCCTGACGCCGTCGATGTCCATTTTACATTCACAAGCACAAATGATTTTTTTTTGTTCCCAAGTGAAAACGTACATAACTTCCTAGCGCTTAACTGGATACAAGCTTAATTTTAAAGGGCGCATGCACAATCACGTGCGCGACAACTAGACCGCGTCTGAGCGGTCTTCCGACATTACACTCCTTTCAACCTTTATTAAAACAAAACCATAACAATGAAGTCTCTTAACACTCCACTCGCTTCAACTGGATATGTGAAAGTCAAAAAGATGGCCGGCAGGCCTGTTACCAATACGACGATCAGGTCCCACGGTCTCAGCCTACTGCAAAGTCTGCCAGCTGCGAGGAGGGGGCTGGGTTTCTCCTCAGTCCATAGCCCGCTGCTTCCCCTCGGAACAGGACTCTTCGTGGAACACATGGTCGAGCTGGAGTTTGCGACAGCCCGTCCCTAGAGGGGTGGGGACTCTCAACGCTCGGCCCCCCAGACGCTGGTGAGCTTGCGGTAGACTGATCTTCATCATCCCCTTGCTCGCCAGCTGGGGAACGGACGTTGGGTGTTGATGGGCTTGTCGTCGCTCTGTCTTGTTCCTGACTTGGCTGGTCTTCGGACGTGGCAAAGGCCCGCTTGAAGAAGGACACATTTCGGGTGACAGTTTCTCCATTCCTTTGAGCAGTTATCATCGTGCCAGTCCGACGTGTAACCGTCCAGGGCCTGGGTTCGAACGGGAGCCTGAACTTGCTTCCTGGGTACCGATCTCTGACATAGACCTGATCCCTTTCTCCTATGGATGACTCCCTGGCTCGGCGTCTGAAACTGGCATATTCGTTTGACCGTTTTCTGTTGAGTAGGGTTTTCCGGGGGTTTGCGTCTGTTGGGGTCCAGGTGTGATGATGGGGTATGGTATCTCGGACTATTCGCCCCATTGTGGATGGCCCCGGAGCAGCTGTAGTTGTGCGATGGGGCGTGATCCGGTATTCCCTCAGGAACGTGAATATTGCTCTCTCCAGCGATGTCTCTTCCGCATGGGCAATCCTGATGACTTTATTGAGTGTCCTCATAAATCTCTCTACCTCACCGTTGGCTTGAGGCCATCTGGGGGTGATTTTCTTGTGCTGTATTCCCCATTCCTGGAGGTAATCTGCAAATTCTTGACTCTGGAAAGGCGGGCCATTATCGGTCTTGACTTGCTCGAAAATGCCATGGGTGGCGATGATTTTCTCAAACTTCGCCGTCACTTCTTTGGCAGCCAGTGATGTTATTATTTCCACTTCCGGATACTTGGTCAGATCGTCAATGACAACAAGCATGTAGCGGCCATCAGGTAGATGTCCAAAGTCAGCGCTGACTTGTTCCCAGGGTTTCTTCGGGCTTTCTTCGGTGATCGAGGGGGTGGTGGTTCAGGTGGACCTGCTGCTTGACACCAGTGGCATTCCTTGACTATCTGCTCAACTCTCGTGTCCATCTCCGGGAACCACACCTTTGCTCTGAGTCTGCTCTTCGTTTTCACCATTCCCTGGTGGCCCCGGTGTAGAAAAAGGGTCAAGGCCAACCAATATTTGCCCGGCGGTATCGCCTCTTTAACCCCAAAAATATTAATCAATGAAGAGGCAGGCGCTGGAGACTGGAAGGCAGGAACCAAGGTTTATTCTCTCCGGAGGAGAACACATCAGTTCGGACAGCCAGTATCGTCACGAGGTGCTCTAACCGCATCTCTGAGGCCTGGCCTCTTATACACAAGTTTATGATCTTTATTGCAGGTAACACATTCTTGCAATGCTTTGAAGTATGAAAGGACATCCTCGGAATCCCCCCTTCAGGCCCGTTCCCACACACATTTACAGTTGGAGTCCCCACCCCGGTCACAATAGGTGATGATTATCGCGCAGCTGGACATTCCGCCGATTCACGGAATGTATGGGGTGGATCGGATCTCATAGGGTGGGGGCATTGATCAATTCGAGGGTCCTTTAATGGGGGAAGCTTCCTACTGTACGGGGAGGGGGGGCAATAAACAGTATCTGCAGGGCCAGGTGGCGGCCTGGGAACGAGGAAGACAAACGGGCACACAGGAAAAGGGGGTTTGTATCAAAGGACCTGGGACCATGAAAGGGATGAAGGGAGGTGTCGCGCTGGGAACAGGATGGGATTCTGAGGCAGGGCTGCGCTGAAGAGGGGTTTATGACCCAGGGCATGTGAGAGCGGGGGTGGCCAGTGAGTGGGGGTCAGTGGCATGCAGAGGGTGGTTCTGATGGAGGCACCTAAAATGGCGGGTGCGCACGACAAAAAGTGTGGCATCAGGGGAAAAGGCAAGATGGCGCAGATAATGTTTACCAAACCGTACTAATTTTCCACAGTCCTCCCTTTAACATTCCCAAGACATCTTGCTGGCCTATTTCCTATCCATGTCTACCGTGGCGGTCATGAGAAAAAGAAGTAGGAACCCATGTGAAGGAGCTGTAAACAGTACATTTAAAATCTTTCATCCTAGGAGGCGGGCCTATCGTTAAGCTCGTTGCAGGAAAGTCATAGTAATGCAATATCGGACAAAAACGATTCTGTAGTGAGAGCATTGGGTACATTTCATAGATGCTTATAGTCATTCGGAATGAAGTCTTATTGTTGTAGGCCATTATTAGTGAGTTCTCAGCATTCTTTGTAGTCTTCTGTTGGCACTGTTGAGCACCGGCGGTGGAGCTATGGGTCCAGCTCTATTCTAGGTCTTGCGTTGCAGGGCATGACCTTTTTCTCGTTTTCCTGGTCAAAAAGGTCCTTTTTCGCCCTGTGTCGAGTCGATGGTCAAAGAGTTCAGGTGGAAGAAGGGTGTGTGTGAGTAGTCCTTAGGGTAGGTCGGAGGAAAAGGGGATGGAGCAGGGCCAGGATCGGGAACAGACCAGGGGGGCGGAAAATTTCAGGTAGGCGGGTCCATGACCGAGTTCAGAGGGCGGGGACTTTCCGGCACATGTTGATCATCGAGCAGGGGCATCAGATCAGCCCGTTCCTCTCATTTTGTCGAAAACAGTGCCTCGTCCTGCGACTTCTTACTGTTGCGGTCTCGCCTTGGCCGATGTCGCAGATGTTCCACGATCTGCAGTCAGGCCGCGTGCTCCCACATCCGGTCTCTCTCTCCTCCGACAGTGGTACCCTTAAATGAGTTTGAAAAGACAGTCTTTAGAGAATTGGCAGAGGAAGGTAATCACATAAGTCTATTTCTCTCCCAACTCCAAGCAACTGAGAAACATCCGTTACATTGGGGTTTACAACCAACATATAGATAATTGATGATGGGCTTGCTGGATTTCCTATAACTTTCCTTCGTAACTATTTCTTTGGTGTTTGTTGGTGTTACATTCAGTGTCGTGGTACGAAATCTGGTACCTATTCATTGCATTTTGTTTGTTACAGTCACGTTAGTTCTTCTGGCAGAGCCCCACTTTCCTAGTACGAGCCTTACGAAGCTATACCGTTCTCCAGGGCTTTATATTTTACGAAAAAGTGCAACATGCTATCACCATGGTCGGATAGGTATCTTTCTGAGGAACGAACATAGGCTAAACAGTTTTCCATTCTACCAATGCATCCTACCTTTCAGCTAAACATTTTACTTTTAACAGGGTTTATTGCAACAATTTCTTCATTTCGGTCTAATCTTAACTCTGCAAACATCATTCTAATTCCTACATAGTCTCTTACAACCTGACTACTTCATAAAAAAAAACCGGGGGGGTTTGCGATAACTATTCGACTCATCCTTGGGGTGACCGGGGTCTTATGGAAAACAACTAGGAACATAGCAAACTGGGGTGAGGGACTATCGTCTTGCTTGGTGTCATGAGGGCGTTATCTAGCAGAAGGCCACAGTTCAGTTGGTAAGCGTTCAGCGATATTTCTCGAGTTCTAAAACTCTGTAGCTTGCTCATAAACAAATCATTTCTAGGAACAACGGCTGGCCTGTGTTAGTTGCGAGTCGACCCGTCTCTTACAACCGGGGGTGAGGGACAGTTTTTTAAACTCTCGTCCGGGGCAGCTGATACAAAACTGGGGGCGTTCTGGGAAGATGGGGATGCTTCGATCACCTTTACTGTTTGGGTATTGAGACAATTCGGGACGGGGAAGGTCGTGTTACCGGAGGCATTTTTTTTCATAAAAGCCACTGACATGTAGTTCCCTTATTACGGGTCAGATTAGGGAACCTCAGTCGTCTTACCTGTCCTTTCCCTTTTGGCCAATCCTAAGTTTCATCAATATTTTAGCAGAAAGGAGAGGTAGTAACATGGCATCAAGGTGATTTTACTTAAGACAAATTTGTGCAAATACTTGCGGTATTTAGAGCCAATTGGGTGGTGTACCAGGGGTGGCGGTTTGCCAATTAGGTGCTAGTCGTTCAGAAGAGTGAGAGTGTGGAGGAGAGAGAGGGAGAGAGAGAGAGAGAGAGAGAGAGAGAGAGAGAGAGATGTGCAACGATAGGCTAAATAGTACACGTGCGACATGGGGAGTGGCTGTGTATTAAGATAGGCTATTCAGCGCATTACACAACATGAGACATTACGGGTCTGTGTTAGAATTTCGAAAGCATGCAGTTTGGGACGGACGAGCATTAGGCTGGGTACAAGGGACATGCATTGAGTAAAAGGCACCATTGTGTCGCACTTCTCGCACTCTCGGTCCTTTGACTTAGTTAAGTCAACGCTTCAGTCGCATAAAAACATTTTCTCATAGTTTCAGACATACGTGACATGTGCCCATTCACGCAACACGGATTAGGGGTGATCATGTTTCATCATATCATACAACTTATTGGCTCTTTCGTTACAAGAGTAGTTTGTGGGTGTCCTTAGGTGCCACCTTGCAGCGTTAGTCCGCTTCATGTATCAGACATGGCGAGGCTTCAGATCTTCACCATACCTCAGTCGTGATTCCAATGTAACCTGTAGAGGGAGGAAAAGAGGGGAAGGGAGGGGGACAACATTCGAGCATATCAAATGCATGGGCACGAAAATCCTTTACTTACCACATACTCGTCTTATCTCCTCGGGATAGAATCCCTGGGGTCTTGGTTTCTGAAGCCAGGGGGGGGGGCAGTGTCGCAAGGATGACGGGCGATAGGTTGCTCACGAGGGAGACGGTCCGAGTGTGGCATTATAGGCCGTGTGTAGGGAAACGTTAAAAATCAGAGGTGCTTAGTGCGAGGTATCTAGTTGGTAGATGTATCTAGCTATCGTGGTCCTTAAATCTTTTCCAACGCTGTGATGTTCTAAGGCATATCGGCTCTTCGGCCAACCCTGTTCCTTAGTACCTTTGAGTACCATACCTTTATAACATTCTATCATTTACACCACTTCATTTTACCCGTCCTCAGAAGTCGAGGTCCTTCTCCATGCATTAGTTCCTGAGCCAGTCGCATATTCGGGGGCAGAGTATCGTGCCTTAGATTCGATCCTCAATCCGTAGCTGAGCAACCGTCTTCTAATAACCTTAAAAAGAGAACAAAGCAGAGCGCACAAAAAAACTCTCCCGCTGATCCCACATTTTACAAAAAAGCATGCAATACCTGTTCATAGTTTGGAAAACCTTTATTTGCACAATCGTTCAGCGTAGATATGAGGGTGCAATCGTATTTGGCCGGACACGGCGATGGCTGAAGCGCATACAGTAGGGGGGGGGCTATTTTGCCGCATTAAAAACATTTTAAAAAGGGTTTATTCATTCATTTGCAGGAAACTAAAAACGTCTATCAATAGTTGAGGGATCAAGGGGCATTCATTTCATAATTGGAAGCACAGTCGGACTAGTTGCAATCAAATTTCCTATATGCATACCATGGGCGTGTGTCATAAGCGAGGTTATGTATCAGTTACAATAATATCATAATAAATCGTACATTGAAACCAACATTTTAACGGGATCCTTTTTACATGTTCGTCAAGTGAACCCTCCCTCTTTTTTCGTCAAGTGTACAAAGGATCATATACATATCTCAGAACATCAAGTCTTATTAGCTAAAAACACCACGAGGTGTTCGTAAGTTCTTATTGACACCGGCGCCATTGTGGGCGGGGCCGGGTTAGTCCGGAAGTAGCATCAGGGACAGAACGTTTCCCACAACCGGCGGTTGGACCAGAGTCCTTTTCGGCAGTCCAAAAACTCGTGCTAACAGAAGGGGTGGCTTATGTCGTGGTTATTTCGTTAGCGATCAAGGCATTTGTTCCTCATCGGAAGCCTGCAAGGGCCGAGGGCTCCGGGGACTTTTGTAGAATCTTCAAGGCTGTGGGGATGCTGTCGCAGGTGGGGGCTCGTGCCCCGGTGGGCAAGCGTCCGAGTTACACTGCTGGTCAAAGTTACTTTAGCGGCCTAGACCCGCCTTCCAGGGGGCCCAGACGCCATTTTGAGGCCCCGCAGCAGCCGCCCTTCGTCGAGTCTGCAAGAGTGGAAGAGACCTTTTGGGGTGAAAAATGGAACACCGTGCCGTAGGAGCAGGACATTCGGCTAGGGTGCAGCTGTGGCGCCCCCACCTGGGGGGGGCGAGGGAGGCTCGTTCGCGCCGCCTCCCTCTCCCAGTGCACCCAACGCCGCCCCTTCTCACGGGCATACATGATGGCCACCCCACATCCCGTGCTCCACAAGTACACTTGAGGGCCATCGTATGTCTTGTGCTGCGCAAGTATGGTCGCCGCCATTGTATGTCCTGTGCTGCGGAAGTATGGCCGCCTGCGGTGCATGTCCTGTGCTGCGGAAGTATGGCCGCCGCGGTGTATGTCCTGTGCTGCGGAAGTATGGCCGCCGCGGTGTATGTCCTGTGCTGCGGAAGTATTGCCGCCGCCCGGCTGGAGGATTTCGGCGCCGGGCCGGGGCTGGGAAACCTCCTATCCGGGGAGGTGGGAGAGGCCCGTTCGCGTCGCCTCTCCCTCCCAGCCCACCCTGCACCAATTCTTCTGTGGAGGTATTTGTGATGGCCGGACCAGGAGATACGAGGGAGGGGGTCATCGGCATCCTCCCCCTCCCTACTCGTGGCCCAGGGGACGCCACCCCAGGAAGAAGAGGATGGGAAGGCCATTTCATGCCGGGCCCGTGGTGCCTCCTGGACATCCCGCCGGCGATCTTTCGATCGATGGCTGTCAGCGGGCCCCGCCCCACACGTGCCGTGTGCTTCACCTTCCGGATGGGCGTGACCAGTGACCTGCGGCATTTCGGGAACTTCCGGAGTGGGGGTAGGTATTTTGTTTGGACAGGCATGTCTGGGTAATGGGGGGTTGTCTATGCAGGCCTGTAATTGCTTTTTCTTTTTACAGAGTGGGGGGGGCAGAGAGTAATCAGTCCCATTGCACTCGAAGTTTGAGTTCATTAATGGAATGTATACTAATCTGTCCGAGACTACTCTGTGTATTGTTTCTGTACGTTATCCGAAAAGGGTGGCTTTTTGTGTTAGGGAACAGTAGCGGTAGTACTGGGTTCGTCACCGGGTAACTTAGAGCTAGACTGGGTTTCCTGTCTTAGCGTTGTTCGATCTATGGGGACTCAAACATGTCGCTGAAATCGGTCTGGCGAAATCTGTGCCATCGGGCATAATCAAACGTGGTGGTTCTATCTGGCCTGTCCGTGTCAGTCTGATTCATCTTTGTCTCACGCCTTTTCCCTTTCTGCCGGCCTGTTATTTCTGTCGGCCCTCTGCTCTTACCCTCGTTCAGTAGAGTCGGGCATTGGGCTTTCCAGTGCCCGGAATATTTACAAAAAGCACATTGGTTTTGCCCTAAGTCTGGTCGTCCTACGCGTAGTGTCGGGGGATTACTTTCGGGTCGTTGTGTCTTGGGGTTGTCCTGTCGGTATATTCCTTTACACCGTTCCCTTCCTGCATTTACTCCTTGGAACCGTGTTGCCGCTATTCCTTCCTTTTGCCTACCAGATGCTTGGAAGGTTGTCTGTCGCGTTTCTTTACCTACTCTGACTTCGTCTCTTTTCTTTCGTTGCATTGCTTCTTTGCGCCACATACCGAGACTGTCGAGCATGATAGGTGTTGTCTTATTACTACAAAGGGCTATTTCTAACGTTTCTATTTTATCAAGATCGAAGGATCCTATCAGTAGCCACTGTTTCTCTTGATTTTCTTTGGTATACTTGTGCCACAGCTTACTATAGGCTATGGTAACTAATCCATACTTTGTGAACATGTCTTTATTAGGGGTGCCTTCCAGCGGAGCTAGATGGTCCACCTCTAATAAACGGTCCGGGCTGAACCAACTACCAATCAGTGGGGAGAAGACAGACATGACGGCTCACAATGAGGACAAAAAGTCAGCACTGCCTATCTTATCACTGCGTGCAAAGACTAGACAGAATATTTCTATTCTACGTTGTTTGCAGGCAGTGAATACCTCATGAACCAATATCGAACAGTCAATACTCGGACAATCAAAACAATCAGTGGGGAGAATAAGTAGACCCGCAAAAGGTCTGCGTCCTCTACCCTTTCACTATCTGCAAAGAGGAACCTGTTCTTTCCTGTTTGCAGACAGAGAATCTCCAGAAAACGATCCGCGAACAGTAGTTCGGGGTCAAAAACAATTAATCAGTGTGGGTTTCAAACAATCAATCAGTGGGGGAGAAAGATATGCACGCTGGCTGCATTACCTATCCTTCACTGTTTGCAAAGAGAGAGAGCCTGTTGTTTCTCCGTTTGCAGACAGTGAATCTCCAAACAAGTCAACAAAGAGTAATACTAGTATTTTCCGAACAATTAAACAATCATTTCGCAATTCGTCGTGTTTACACGACCTTACCCGGACCGTATGGACAGTTTCTTGTCTTCCGAATCCAGCGCCCGATCATCCTCTTTTCCTCGTATTCTTCGTGGCACTCCTGATGGTTCCCAGTCAGGACCGTAGATCACTCGAGAGAGGTCTGTTCGGAACTAGTGAAGTTCGGATGATCGGCTGCCAGATGAGGGTCTATTGGGCAAGAGCTCTCCCGATCGTTGCAGTCTTTCACTCTGTCGTCAGGACCTCTCCCACTGGATCCACGTGTCGCTGATGGGCCCCACATTTGGGACGCCAATTGTAGAAAAAGGGTCAAGGCCAACCAATATTTGCCCGGCGGTATCGCCTCTTTAACCCACAAAATATTAATCAATGAAGAGGCAGGCGCTGGAGACTGGAAGGCAGGAAACAAGGTTTATTCTCTCCGGAGGAGAACACATCAGTTCGGACAGCCAGTATCGTCACGAGGTGCTCTAACCGCATCTCTGAGGCCTGGCCTCTTATACACAAGTTTATGATCTTTATTGCAGGTAACACATTCTTGCAATGCTTTGAAGTATGAATGGAAATCCTCAGAATCCCCCCTTCAGGCCCGTTCCCACACACATTTACAGTTGGAGTCCCCACCCCGGTCACAATAGGTGATGATTATCGCGCAGCTGGACATTCCGCCGATTCACGGAATGTATGGGGTGGATCGGATCTCATAGGGTGGGGGCATTGATCAATTCGAGGGTCCTTTAATGGGGGAAGCTTCCTACTGTACGGGGAGGGGGGGCAATAAACAGTATCTGCAGGGCCAGGTGGCGGCCTGGGAACGAGGAAGACAAACGGGCACACAGGAAAAGGGGGTTTGTATCAAAGGACCTGGGACCATGAAAGGGATGAAGGGAGGTGTCACGCTGGGAACAGGATGGGATTCTGAGGCAGGGCTGCGCTGAAGAGGGGTTTATGACC
This sequence comes from Lissotriton helveticus, assembly GCF_964261635.1. Lineage (NCBI taxonomy): Eukaryota > Metazoa > Chordata > Amphibia > Caudata > Salamandridae > Lissotriton > Lissotriton helveticus. The sequence continues at coordinate 1,175,904,684 of NC_136072.1, read as the reverse complement.
CAGGGCATGTGAGAGCGGGGGTGGCCAGTGAGTGGGGGTCAGTGGCATGCAGAGGGTGGTTCTGATCGAGGCACCTAAAATGGCGGGTGCGCACGACAAAAAGTGTGGCATCAGGGGAAAAGGCAAGATGGCGCAGATAATGTTTACCAAACCGTACTAATTTTCCACAGTCCTCCCTTTAACATTCCCAAGACATCTTGCTGGCCTATTTCCTATCCATGTCTACCGTGGCGGTCATGAGAAAAAGAAGTAGGAACCCATGTGAAGGAGCTGTAAACAGTACATTTAAAATCTTTCATCCTAGGAGGCGGGCCTATCGTTAAGCTCGTTGCAGGAAAGTCATAGTAATGCAATATCGGACAAAAACGATTCTGTAGTGAGAGCATTGGGTACATTTCATAGATGCTTATAGTCATTCGGAATGAAGTCTTATTGTTGTAGGCCATTATTAGTGAGTTCTCAGCATTCTTTGTAGTCTTCTGTTGGCACTGTTGAGCACCGGCGGTGGAGCTATGGGTCCAGCTCTATTCTAGGTCCTGCGTTGCAGGGCATGACCTTTTTCTCGTTTTCCTGGTCAAAAAGGTCCTTTTTCGCCCTGTGTCGAGTCGATGGTCAAAGAGTTCAGGTGGAAGAAGAGTGTGTGTGAGTAGTCCTTAGGGTAGGTCGGAGGAAAAGGGGATGGAGCAGGGCCAGGATCGGGAACAGACCAGGGGGGCGGAAAATTTCAGGTAGGCGGGTCCATGACCGAGTTCAGAGGGCGGGGACTTTCCGGCACATGTTGATCATCGAGCAGGGGCATCAGATCAGCCCGTTCCTCTCATTTTGTCGAAAACAGTGCCTCGTCCTGCGACTTCTTACTGTTGCGGTCTCGCCTTGGCCGATGTCGCAGATGTTCCACGATCTGCAGTCAGGCCGCGTGCTCCCACATCCGGTCTCTCTCTCCTCCGACAGTGGTACCCTTAAATGAGTTTGAAAAGACAGTCTTTAGAGAATTGGCAGAGGAAGGTAATCACATAAGTCTATTTCTCTCCCAACTCCAAGCAACTGAGAAACATCCGTTACATTGGGGTTTACAACCAACATATAGATAATTGATGATGGGCTTGCTGGATTTCCTATAACTTTCCTTCGTAACTATTTCTTTGGTGTTTGTTGGTGTTACATTCAGTGTCGTGGTACGAAATCTGGTACCTATTCATTGCATTTTGTTTGTTACAGTCACGTTAGTTCTTCTGGCAGAGCCCCACTTTCCTAGTACGAGCCTTACGAAGCTATACCGTTCTCCAGGGCTTTATATTTTACGAAAAAGTGCAACATGCTATCACCATGGTCGGATAGGTATCTTTCTGAGGAACGAACATAGGCTAAACAGTTTTCCATTCTACCAATGCATCCTACCTTTCAGCTAAACATTTTACTTTTAACAGGGTTTATTGCAACAATTTCTTCATTTCGGTCTAATCTTAACTCTGCAAACATCATTCTAATTCCTACATAGTCTCTTACAACCTGACTACTTCATAAAAAAAAAACGGGGGGGTTTGCGATAACTATTCGACTCATCCTTGGGGTGACCGGGGTCTTATGGAAAACAACTAGGAACATAGCAAACTGGGGTGAGGGACTATCGTCTTGCTTGGTGTCATGAGGGAGTTATCTAGCAGAAGGCCACAGTTCAGTTGGTAAGCGTTCAGCGATATTTCTCGAGTTCTAAAACTCTGTAGCTTGCTCATAAACAAATCATTTCTAGGAACAACGGCTGGCCTGTGTTAGTTGCGAGTCGACCCGTCTCTTACAACCGGGGGTGAGGGACAGTTTTTTAAACTCTCGTCCGGGGCAGCTGATACAAAACTGGGGGCGTTCTGGGAAGATGGGGATGCTTCGATCACCTTTACTGTTTGGGTATTGAGACAATTCGGGACGGGGAAGGTCGTGTTACCGGAGGCATTTTTTTTCATAAAAGCCACTGACATGTAGTTCCCTTATTACGGGTCAGATTAGGGAACCTCAGTCGTCTTACCTGTCCTTTCCCTTTTGGCCAATCCTAAGTTTCATCAATATTTTAGCAGAAAGGAGAGGTAGTAACATGGCATCAAGGTGATTTTACTTAAGACAAATTTGTGCAAATACTTGCGGTATTTGGAGCCAATTGGGTGGTGTACCAGGGGTGGCGGTTTGCCAATTAGGTGCTAGTCGTTCAGAAGAGTGAGAGTGTGGAGGAGAGAGAGGGAGAGAGAGAGAGAGAGAGAGAGAGAGAGAGAGAGAGAGAGAGAGAGAGAGAGAGAGATGTGCAACGATAGGCTAAATAGTACACGTGCGACATGGGGAGTGGCCGTGTATTAAGATAGGCTATTCAGCGCATTACACAACATGAGACATTACGGGTCTGTGTTAGAATTTCGAAAGCATGCAGTTTGGGACGGACGAGCATTAGGCCGGGTACAAGGGACATGCATTGAGTAAAAGGCACCATTGTGTCGCACTTCTCGCACTCTCGGTCCTTTGACTTAGTTAAGTCAACGCTTCAGTCGCATAAAAACATTTTCTCATAGTTTCAGACATACGTGACATGTGCCCATTCACGCAACACGGATTAGGGGTGATCGTGTTTCATCATATCATACAACTTATTGGCTCTTTCGTTACAAGAGTAGTTTGTGGGTGTCCTTAGGTGCCACCTTGCAGCGTTAGTCCGCTTCATGTATCAGACATGGCGAGGCTTCAGATCTTCACCATACCTCAGTCGTGATTCCAATGTAACCTGTAGAGGGAGGAAAAGAGGGGAAGGGAGGGGGACAACATTCGAGCATATCAAATGCATGGGCACGAAAATCCTTTACTTACCACATACTCGTCTTATCTCCTCGGGATAGAATCCCTGGGGTCTTGGTTTCTGAAGCCAGGGGGGGGCAGTGTCGCAAGGATGACGGGCGATAGGTTGCTCACGAGGGAGACGGTCGGAGTGTGGCATTATAGGCCGTGTGTAGGGAAACGTTAAAAATCAGAGGTGCTTAGTGCGAGGTATCTAGTTGGTAGATGTATCTAGCTATCATGGTCCTTAAATCTTTTCCAACGCTGTGATGTTCTAAGGCATATCGGCTCTTCGGCCAACCCTGTTCCTTAGTACCTTTGAGTACCATACCTTTATAACATTCTATCATTTACACCACTTAATTTTACCCGTCCTCAGAAGTCGAGGTCCTTCTCCATGCATTAGTTCCTGAGCCAGTCGCATATTCGGGGGCAGAGTATCGTGCCTTAGATTCGATCCTCAATCCGTAGCTGAGCAACCGTCTTCTAATAACCTTAAAAAGAGAACAAAGCAGAGCGCACAAAAAAACTCTCCCGCTGATCCCACATTTTACAAAAAAGCATGCAATACCTGTTCATAGTTTGGAAAACCTTTATTTGCACAATCGTTCAGCGTAGATATGACGGTGCAATTGTATTTGGCCGGACACGGCGATGGCTGAAGCGCATACAGTAGGGGGGGGCTATTTTGCCGCATTAAAAACATTTAAAAAAGGGTTTATTCATTCATTTGCAGGAAACTAAAAACGTCTATCAATAGTTGAGGGATCAAGGGGCATTCATTTCATAATTGGAAGCACAGTCGGACTAGTTGCAATCAAATTTCCTATATGCATACCATGGGCGTGTGTCATAAGCGAGGTTATGTATCAGTTACAATAATATCATAATAAATCGTACATTGAAACCAACATTTTAACGGGATCCTTTTTACATGTTCGTCAAGTGAACCCTCCCTCTTTTTTCGTCAAGTGTACAAAGGATCATATACATATCTCAGAACATCAAGTCTTATTAGCTAAAAACACCACGAGGTGTTCGTAAGTTCTTATTGACACCGGCGCCATTGTGGGCGGGGCCGGGTTAGTCCGGAAGTAGCATCAGGGACAGAACGTTTCCCACAACCGGCGGTTGGACCAGAGTCCTTTTCGGCAGTCCAAAAACTCGTGCTAACAGAAGGGGTGGCTTATGTCGTGGTTATTTCGTTAGCGATCAAGGCATTTGTTCCTCATCGGAAGCCTGCAAGGGCCGAGGGCTCCGGGGACTTTTGTAGAATCTTCAAGGCTGTGGGGATGCTGTCGGAGGTGGGGGCTCGTGCCCCGGTGGGCAAGCGTCCGAGTTAAACTGCTGGTCAAAGTTACTTTAGCGGCCTAGACCCGCCTTCCAGGGGGCCCAGACGCCATTTTGAGGCCCCGCAGCAGCCGCCCTTCGTCGAGTCTGCAAGAGTGGAAGAGACCTTTTGGGGTGAAAAATGGAACACCGTGCCGTAGGAGCAGGACATTCGGCTAGGGTGCAGCTGTGGCGCCCCCACCTGGGGGGGGCGAGGGAGGCTCGTTCGCGCCGCCTCCCTCTCCCAGTGCACCCAATGCCGCCCCTTCTCACGGGCATACATGATGGCCACCCCACATCCCGTGCTCCACAAGTACACTTGAGGGCCATCGTATGTCTTGTGCTGCGCAAGTATGGTCGCCGCCATTGTATGTCCTGTGCTGCGGAAGTATGGCCGCCTGCGGTGCATGTCCTGTGCTGCGGAAGTATGGCCGCCGCGGTGTATGTCCTGTGCTGCGGAAGTATGGCCGCCGCGGTGTATGTGTAAATGTAAATGTATAGGCATTTATATAGCGCACTACTTACCCGTAGGGTCCCAAGGCGCTTCGACCGCTGCGAAACCCTTCCTGGCTTCCCTGAGAGATGGTCCCTTAGTGGGTATCTCCAGGGTGAGACCAGGCATCCCCGGCGGTCTGGTGGGGTCGTTAGTGAAGATGAGGCAAGCTAATGCCCAGAGTTGCCGAGTGTGAACGCTGATCAGAGTGGGCACCGAGGCGAGAGAATTATCGAGTCCGCTGACCCTGGTCCAGAAACCTGCCGCGCCGGCCGGAATCGAACCCTGGTCCCGGGCCGTCCTCTGCTCTCGGGTCTGCCGCCTCTAACCAGTGAGCCACACTACTTCACGTCATGTCCTGTGCTGCGGAAGTATTGCCGCCGCCCGGCTGGAGGATTTCGGCGCCGGGCCGGGGCTGGGAAACCTCCTATCCGGGGAGGTGGGAGAGGCCCGTTCGCGTCGCCTCTCCCTCCCAGCCCACCCTGCACCAATTCTTCTGTGGAGGTATTTGTGATGGCCGGACCAGGAGATACGAGGGAGGGGGTCATCGGCATCCTCCCCCTCCCTACTCGTGGCCCAGGGGACGCCACCCCAGGAAGAAGAGGATGGGAAGGCCATTTCATGCCGGGCCCGTGGTGCCTCCTGGACATCCCGCCGGCGATCTTTCGATCGATGGCTGTCAGCGGGCCCCGCCCCACACGTGCCGTGTGCTTCACCTTCCGGATGGGCGTGACCAGTGACCTGCGGCATTTCGGGAACTTCTGGAGTGGGGGTAGGTATTTTGTTTGGACAGGCATGTCTGGGTAATGGGGGGTTGTCTATGCAGGCCTGTAATTGCTTTTTCTTTTTACAGAGTGGGGGGGGCAGAGAGTAATCAGTCCCATTGCACTCGAAGTTTGAGTTCATTAATGGAATGTATACTAATCTGTCCGAGACTACTCTGTGTATTGTTTCTGTACGTTATCCGAAAAGGGTGGCGTTTTGTGTTAGGGAACAGTAGCGGTAGTACTGGGTTCGTCACCGGGTAACTTAGAGCTAGACTGGGTTTCCTGTCTTAGCGTTGTTCGATCTATGGGGACTCAAACATGTCGCTGAAATCGGTCTGGCGAAATCTGTGCCATCGGGCATAATCAAACGTGGTGGTTCTATCTGGCCTGTCCGTGTCTGTCTGATTCATCTTTGTCTCACGCCTTTTCCCTTTCTGCCGGCCTGTTATTTCTGTCGGCCCTCTGCTCTTACCCTCGTTCAGTAGAGTCGGGCATTGGGCTTTCCAGTGCCCGGAATATTTACAAAAAGCACATTGGTTTTGCCCTAAGTCTGGTCGTCCTACGCGTAGTGTCGGGGGATTACTTTCGGGTCGTTGTGTCTTGGGGTTGTCCTGTCGGTATATTCCTTTACACCGTTCCCTTCCTGCATTTACTCCTTGGAACCGTGTTGCCGCTATTCCTTCCTTTTGCCTACCAGATGCTTGGAAGGTTGTCTGTCGCGTTTCTTTACCTACTCTGACTTCGTCTCTTTTCTTTCGTTGCATTGCTTCTTTGCGCCACATACCGAGACTGTCGAGCATGATAGGTGTTGTCTTATTACTACAAAGGGCTATTTCTAACGTTTCTATTTTATCAAGATCGAAGGATCCTATCAGTGGCCACTGTTTCTCTTGATTTTCTTTGGTATACTTGTGCCACAGCTTACTATAGGCTATGGTAACTAATCCATACTTTGTGAACATGTCTTTATTAGGGGTGCCTTCCAGCGGAGCTAGATGGTCCACCTCTAATAAACGGTCCGGGCTGAACCAACTACCAATCAGTGGGGAGAAGACAGACATGACGGCTCACAATGAGGACAAAAAGTCAGCACTGCCTATCTTATCACTGCGTGCAAAGACTAGACAGAATATTTCTATTCTACGTTGTTTGCAGGCAGTGAATACCTCATGAACCAATATCGAACAGTCAATACTCGGACAATCAAAACAATCAGTGGGGAGAATAAGTAGGCCCGCAAAAGGTCTGCGTCCTCTACCCTTTCACTATCTGCAAAGACGAACCTGTTCTTTCCTGTTTGCAGACAGAGAATCTCCAGAAAACGATCCGCGAACAGTAGTTCGGGGTCAAAAACAATTAATCAGTGTGGGTTTCAAACAATCAATCAGTGGGGGAGAAAGATATGCACGCTGGCTGCATTACCTATCCTTCACTGTTTGCAAAGAGAGAGAGCCTGTTGTTTCTCCGTTTGCAGACAGTGAATCTCCAAACAAGTCAACAAAGAGTAATACTAGTATTTTCCGAACAATTAAACAATCATTTCGCAATTCGTCGTGTTTACACGACCTTACCCGGACCGTATGGACAGTTTCTTGTCTTCCGAATCCAGCGCCCGATCATCCTCTTTTCCTCGTATTCTTCGCGGCACTCCTGATGGTTCCCAGTCAGGACCGTAGATCACTCGAGAGAGGTCTGTTCGGAACTAGTGAAGTTCGGATGATCGGCTGCCAGATGAGGGTCTATTGGGCAAGAGCTCTCCCGATCGTTGCAGTCGTTCACTCTGTCGTCAGGACCTCTCCCACTGGATCCACGTGTCGCTGATGGGCCCCACATTTGGGACGCCAATTGTAGAAAAAGGGTCAAGGCCAACCAATATTTGCCCGGCGGTATCGCCTCTTTAACCCACAAAATATTAATCAATGAAGAGGCAGGCGCTGGAGACTGGAAGGCAGGAAACAAGGTTTATTCTCTCCGGAGGAGAACACATCAGTTCGGACAGCCAGTATCGTCACGAGGTGCTCTAACCGCATCTCTGAGGCCTGGCCTCTTATACACAAGTTTATGATCTTTATTGCAGGTAACACATTCTTGCAATGCTTTGAAGTATGAAAGGACATCCTAAGAATCCCCCCTTCAGGCCCGTTCCCACACACATTTACAGTTGGAGTCCCCACCCCGGTCACAATAGGTGATGATTATCGCGCAGCTGGACATTCCGCCGATTCACGGAATGTATGGGGTGGATCGGATCTCATAGGGTGGGGGCATTGATCAATTCGAGGGTCCTTTAATGGGGGAAGCTTCCTACTGTACGGGGAGGGGGGGCAATAAACAGTATCTGCAGGGCCAGGTGGCGGCCTGGGAACGAGGAAGACAAACGGGCACACAGGAAAAGGGGGTTTGTATCAAAGGACCTGGGACCATGAAAGGGATGAAGGGAGGTGTCGCGCTGGGAACAGGATGGGATTCTGAGGCAGGGCTGCGCTGAAGAGGGGTTTATGACCCAGGGCATGTGAGAGCGGGGGTGGCCAGTGAGTGGGGGTCAGTGGCATGCAGAGGGTGGTTCTGATCGAGGCACCTAAAATGGCGGGTGCGCACGACAAAAAGTGTGGCATCAGGGGAAAAGGCAAGATGGCGCAGACATTATATTTACCAAACCGTACTAATTTTCCACAGTCCTCCCTTTAACATTCCCAAGACATCTTGCTGGCCTATTTCCTATCCATGTCTACCGTGGCGGTCATGAGAAAAAGAAGTAGGAACCCATGTGAAGGAGCTGTAAACAGTACATTTAAAATCTTTCATCCTAGGAGGCGGGCCTATCGTTAAGCTCGTTGCAGGAAAGTCATAGTAATGCAATATCGGACAAAAACGATTCTGTAGTGAGAGCATTGGGTACATTTCATAGATGCTTATAGTCATTCGGAATGAAGTCTTATTGTTGTAGGCCATTATTAGTGAGTTCTCAGCATTCTTTGTAGTCTTCTGTTGGCACTGTTGAGCACCGGCGGTGGAGCTATGGGTCCAGCTCTATTCTAGGTCCTGCGTTGCAGGGCATGACCTTTTTCTCGTTTTCCTGGTCAAAAAGGTCCTTTTTCGCCCTGTGTCGAGTCGATGGTCAAAGAGTTCAGGTGGAAGAAGAGTGTGTGTGAGTAGTCCTTAGGGTAGGTCGGAGGAAAAGGGGATGGAGCAGGGCCAGGATCGGGAACAGACCAGGGGGGCGGAAAATTTCAGGTAGGCGGGTCCATGACCGAGTTCAGAGGGCGGGGACTTTCCGGCACATGTTGATCATCGAGCAGGGGCATCAGATCAGCCCGTTCCTCTCATTTTGTCGAAAACAGTGCCTCGTCCTGCGACTTCTTACTGTTGCGGTCTCGCCTTGGCCGATGTCGCAGATGTTCCACGATCTGCAGTCAGGCCGCGTGCTCCCACATCCGGTCTCTCTCCTCCGACAGTGGTACCCTTAAATGAGTTTGAAAAGACAGTCTTTAGAGAATTGGCAGAGGAAGGTAATCACATAAGTCTATTTCTCTCCCAACTCCAAGCAACTGAGAAACATCCGTTACATTGGGGTTTACAACCAACATATAGATAATTGATGATGGGCTTGCTGGATTTCCTATAACTTTCCTTCGTAACTATTTCTTTGGTGTTTGTTGGTGTTACATTCAGTGTCGTGGTACGAAATCTGGTACCTATTCATTGCATTTTGTTTGTTACAGTCACGTTAGTTCTTCTGGCAGAGCCCCACTTTCCTAGTACGAGCCTTACGAAGCTATACCGTTCTCCAGGGCTTTATATTTTACGAAAAAGTGCAACATGCTATCACCATGGTCGGATAGGTATCTTTCTGAGGAACGAACATAGGCTAAACAGTTTTCCATTCTACCAATGCATCCTACCTTTCAGCTAAACATTTTACTTTTAACAGGGTTTATTGCAACAATTTCTTCATTTCGGTCTAATCTTAACTCTGCAAACATCATTCTAATTCCTACATAGTCTCTTACAACCTGACTACTTCATAAAAAAAAAACGGGGGGGTTTGCGATAACTATTCGACTCATCCTTGGGGTGACCGGGGTCTTATGGAAAACAACTAGGAACATAGCAAACTGGGGTGAGGGACTATCGTCTTGCTTGGTGTCATGAGGGCGTTATCTAGCAGAAGGCCACAGTTCAGTTGGTAAGCGTTCAGCGATATTTCTCGAGTTCTAAAACTCTGTAGCTTGCTCATAAACAAATCATTTCTAGGAACAACGGCTGGCCTGTGTTAGTTGCGAGTCGACCCGTCTCTTACAACCGGGGGTGAGGGACAGTTTTTTAAACTCTCGTCCGGGGCAGCTGATACAAAACTGGGGGCGTTCTGGGAAGATGGGGATGCTTCGATCACCTTTACTGTTTGGGTATTGAGACAATTCGGGACGGGGAAGGTCGTGTTACCGGAGGCATTTTTTTTCATAAAAGCCACTGACATGTAGTTCCCTTATTACGGGTCAGATTAGGGAACCTCAGTCGTCTTACCTGTCCTTTCCCTTTTGGCCAATCCTAAGTTTCATCAATATTTTAGCAGAAAGGAGAGGTAGTAACATGGCATCAAGGTGATTTTACTTAAGACAAATTTGTGCAAATACTTGCGGTATTTGGAGCCAATTGGGTGGTGTACCAGGGGTGGCGGTTTGCCAATTAGGTGCTAGTCGTTCAGAAGAGTGAGAGTGTGGAGGAGAGAGAGGGAGAGAGAGAGAGAGAGAGAGAGAGAGAGAGAGAGAGAGAGAGAGAGAGAGAGAGAGATGTGCAACGATAGGCTAAATAGTACACGTGCGACATGGGGAGTGGCCGTGTATTAAGATAGGCTATTCAGCGCATTACACAACATGAGACATTACGGGTCTGTGTTAGAATTTCGAAAGCATGCAGTTTGGGACGGACGAGCATTAGGCCGGGTACAAGGGACATGCATTGAGTAAAAGGCACCATTGTGTCGCACTTCTCGCACTCTCGGTCCTTTGACTTAGTTAAGTCAACGCTTCAGTCGCATAAAAACATTTTCTCATAGTTTCAGACATACGTGACATGTGCCCATTCACGCAACACGGATTAGGGGTGATCGTGTTTCATCATATCATACAACTTATTGGCTCTTTCGTTACAAGAGTAGTTTGTGGGTGTCCTTAGGTGCCACCTTGCAGCGTTAGTCCGCTTCATGTATCAGACATGGCGAGGCTTCAGATCTTCACCATACCTCAGTCGTGATTCCAATGTAACCTGTAGAGGGAGGAAAAGAGGGGAAGGGAGGGGGACAACATTCGAGCATATCAAATGCATGGGCACGAAAATCCTTTACTTACCACATACTCGTCTTATCTCTTCGGGATAGAATCCCTGGGGTCTTGGTTTCTGAAGCCAGGGGGGGGGGGGGCAGTGTCGCAAGGATGACGGGCGATAGGTTGCTCACGAGGGAGACGGTCCGAGTGTGGCATTATAGGCCGTGTGTAGGGAAACGTTAAAAATCAGAGGTGCTTAGTGCGAGGTATCTAGTTGGTAGATGTATCTAGCTATCGTGGTCCTTAAATCTTTTCCAACGCTGTGATGTTCTAAGGCATATCGGCTCTTCGGCCAACCCTGTTCCTTAGTACCTTTGAGTACCATACCTTTATAACATTCTATCATTTACACCACTTAATTTTACCCGTCCTCAGAAGTCGAGGTCCTTCTCCATGCATTAGTTCCTGAGCCAGTCGCATATTCGGGGGCAGAGTATCGTGCCTTAGATTCGATCCTGAATCCGTAGCTGAGCAACCGTCTTCTAATAACCTTAAAAAGAGAACAAAGCAGAGCGCACAAAAAAACTCTCCCGCTGATCCCACATTTTACAAAAAAGCATGCATGCATGAGAGGCTGCACTGGGAGCTTGGACTGAGGCTATGAGAGGCTGCACTGGGAGCTTGGACTGAGGCTATGAGAGGCTGCACTGGGAGCTTGGACTGAGGCTACGGGAGTCTGCACTGGGAGTTTGGACTGAGGCTATGAGAGGCTGCACTGGGAGCTTGGACAGAGGCTATAAGAGGCTGGGCTGGGAGCTTGGAGTGAGGCTCTGAGAGGCTGCGCTTGGAGCTTGGACTGAGGCTGTGAGAGGCTGCGCTTGGAGCATGGACTGAGGCTATGAGAGGCTGCACTGGGAGCTTGGAGTGAGGCTAGAAGAGGCTGCACTAGGAGCCTGTACTGAGGCTATGAGAGGCGCACTGGGAGCTTGGACTGAGGCTATGAGAGGCTGCACTGGGAGCTTGGACTGAGGCTATAAGAGGCTGCGCTGGGAGCTTGGATTGAGGCTATGAGCTGCTGCACTGGGAGCTTGGACTGAGGCTATAAGAGGCTGCGCTGGGAGCTTGGATTGAGGCTAGGAGAGGCTGCACTGGGGGCATGGACTGAGGCTATGCCTGCACAGTTAATCAATCAATCAGGGTGTTTAAAGCGCGCTACTCACCCGTGAGAGCCTCCAGGCTCTGTGGTGGGGGGAGGGAGGTGCAGCTCCGAGTCATCTGAAAAGCCAGGTCTTGAGGCTCTTCCTGAAGGTGTGCAGAGTAGGGGAGTGTCTGATGTTGACTGGGAGCTCGTTCAAGGTCTTGAGGCTCTTCCTGAAGGTGTGCAGAGTGGAGGAGCGTCTGATGTCGACTGGGAGCTTATTCCAGGTCTTGAGGCTCTTCCTCAAGGGGTGCAGAGTGGGGGAGCGTCTGATGCTGACTGGGAGCTCGTTCCAGGTCTTGAGGCTCTTTCTGAAGGGGTGCAGAGTGGGGGAGCGCCTGATGTTGACTGGGAGCTCGTTCCAGGTCTTGAGGCTCTTCCTGAAGGTGTGCAGAGTGGAGGAGCGTCTAATGTTGATTGGCAGCTCGTTCCAGGTCTTGAGGTCGTTCCTGAAGGTGTGCAGGGTGGGGGAGCGTCTGATGCTGACTGGGAGCTCGTTCCAGGTCTTGAGGCTCTTCCTGAAGGTGTGCAGAGTAGGGGAGCGTCTGATGCTGACTGGGAGCTCGTTCCAGGTCTTGAGGCTCTTCCTGAAGGTGTGCAGAGTGGAGGAGCGTCTAATGTTGATTGGCAGCTTGTTCCAGGTCTTGAGGTCGTTCCTGAAGGTGTGCAGGGTGGGGGAGCGTCTGATGCTGACTGGGAGCTCGTTCCAGGTCTTGAGGCTCTTCCTGAAGGTGTGCAGAGTAGGGGAGCGTCTGATGCTGACTGGGAGCTCGTTCCAGGTCTTGAGGCTCTTCCTGAAGGTGTGCAGAGTGGAGGAGCATCTAATGTTCACTGGGAGCTCGTTCCAGGTCTTGAGGCTCTTCCTGAAGGTGTGCAGAGTGGGGGAGCATCTGATGCTAACTGGGAGCTCGTTCCAGGTCTTGAGGCTCTTCATGAGGGTGTGTAGAGTGGGGGAGCCTCTGATGCTGACTGGGAGCTCGTTCCAGGTCTTGAGGCTCTTCCTGAAGGTGTGCAGAGTGGGGAGCATCTGATGTTGACTGGGAGCTCATTCCAGGTCTTGAGGCTCTTCCTGAAGGTGTGCAGAGTGGGAGAGCGTCTGATGTCGACTGGGAGCTCGTTTCAGCTCTTGAGGCTTTTCCTGAAGGTGTGCAGAGTGGGGAGCGTCTGATGCTGACTGGGAGCTCATTCCAGGTCTTGAGGCTATTCCTGAAGGTGTGCAGAGTGGGGGAGCGTCTGATGTTGACTGGGAGCTCGGTGCAGGTCTTGAGACTCTTCCTGAAGGTGTGCAGGGTGGGGGAGCGTCTGATGCTGACTGCGAACTCGTTCCAGGTCTTGAGCCTCTTCCTGGCGGTGTGCAGAGTGGGGGAGTGTCTGATGTTGACTGGGAGCTCGTTCCAGGTCTTGAGGGTGTTCCTGAGGGTGTGCAGAGTGGGGGAGCGTCTGATGTTGACTGGGAGCTCGTTCCATGTCTTGAGTCTCTTCCTCAAGGTGTGCAGAGTGGGGAAGCGTCTGATGGTGACTGGGAGCTAGTTCCAGGTCTTGAGGCTCTTCCTGAAGGTGCGCAGAGTACGGGAGCATCTGATGTTGACTGGGAGCTCGTTGCAGGTCTTGAGGCTCTTCCTGAAGGTGTGCAGAGTACGGGAGCGTCTGATGTTGACTGGGAGCTCGTTCCATGTCTTGAGTCTCTTGCTGAAGGTGTGAAGAGTACGGGAGCGTCTGATGTTGACTGGGAGCTCGTTGCAGGTCTTGAGGTTCTTCCTGAAGGTGTGCAGAGTACTGGAGCGTCTGATGTTGACTGGGAGCTCGTTCCAGGTCTTGAGGCTCTTCCTGAAGGTGTGCAGAGTACAGGAGCATCTGATGTTGACTGGGAGCTCGTTCCACGTCTTGAGTCTCTTCCTGAAGGTGTGCAGAGTACAGGAGCGTCTGATGTTGACTGGGAGCTCGGTGCAGGTCTTGAGGCTCGCCTTGAAGGTGTGCGGAGTACGGGAGCATCTGATGTTGACTGGGAGCTTGTTCCACGTCTTGAGGTTCTTCCTGAAGGTTTGCAGAGTACGGGAGCATCTGATGTTGACTGGGAGCTCGTTCCAGGTCTTGAGTCTCTTCCTGAAGGTGTGCAGAGTGGAGGAGCGTCTGATGTTGACTGGGAGCTCGTTGCAGGTCTTGAGGCTCTTCCTGAAGGTGTGCAGAGTATGGGAGCATCTGATGTTGACTGGGAGCTCGTTGCAGGTTTTGAGGCTCTTCCTGAATGTGTGCAGAGTACGGGAGCATCTGATGTTGACTGGGAGCTCGTTGCAGGTCTTGAGGCTGTTCCTGAAGGTGTGCAGAGTGGGGGAACGTCTGAAGTTGACTGGGATTCAGAAAAGGGGGTGGTGATGAACAGAGTGTCTGAATTAAGCAGACCACTCTTACCCAGTCCAAAGATCAGGGCTTGATCCATCACCGTTATTTAGCTCACTGCCCCATCCCAGCTCAGAACCTGGCTATATGCAAATTAGTCTGTCCCTGGCCCAGTGCATCATGGGAACAGGGCAGACCAAACTACCAAGCCAATTCTTCACCAGAAAGGAGACAAGCTTCCGGGGACCGGTTTCTGGCATTTCAGCCGTCGTCGGCCCGGCTTGCTTGCATCCTGATGGAGCAGTGAGCAAGGGACTCATGTCTGAGTATACCCTGCCACACCTATAGTGGCCAAAAACGATTCAGAAAAGGGGGTGGTGATGAACAGAGTGTCTGAATTAAGCAGACCACTCTTACCCAGTCCAAAGATCAGGGCTTGATCCATCACCGTTATTTAGCTCACTGCCCCATCCCAGCTCAGAACCTGGCTATATGCAAATTAGTCTGTCCCTGGCCCAGTGCATCATGGGAACAGGGCAGACCAAACTACCAAGCCAATTCTTCACCAGAAAGGAGACAAGCTTCCGGGGACCGGTTTCTGGCATTTCAGCCGTCGTCGGCCCGGCTTGCTTGCATCCTGATGGAGCAGGGAGCAAGGGACTCATGTCTGAGTATACCCTGCCACACCTATAGTGGCCAAAAACGATTCAGAAAAGGGGGTGGTGATGAACAGAGTGTCTGAATTAAGCAGACCACTCTTACCCAGTCCAAAGATCAGGGCTTGATCCATCACCGTTATTTAGCTCACTGCCCCATCCCAGCTCAGAACCTGGCTATATGCAAATTAGTCTGTCCCTGGCCCAGTGCATCATGGGAACAGGGCAGACCAAACTACCAAGCCAATTCTTCACCAGAAAGGAGACAAGCTTCCGGGGACCGGTTTCTGGCATTTCAGCCGTCGTCGGCCCGGCTTGCTTGCATCCTGATGGAGCGGTGAGCAAGGGACTCATGTCTGAGTATACCCTGCCACACCTATAGTGGCCAAAAAGAAGTTGACTGGGAGCTCATTCCATGTCTTGAGGCTCTTCCTGAAGGTGTGCAGGGTGGGGGAGCGTCTGATGACTGGGAGCTCGTTCCAGGTATTGAGGCTCTTCCTGAAGATGCACTGGGTAGGGGATCGTCTGATGCTGACTGGGCGCTCGTTCCTGGTCTTGAGGCTCTTCCTGAAGGTGTGCAGAGTGGAGGAGCATCTGATGTTAATTGGGAGCTCGTTCCAGGTCTTGAAGCTCTTCCTGAAGGTGTGCAGAGTACGGGAGCGTCTGATGTTAATTGGGAGCTCGTTCCAGGTCTTGAAGCTCTTCCTGAAGGTGTGCAGAGTACGGGAGCATCTGATGTTGACTTGGAGCTCGTTGCAGGTTTTGAGGCTCTTCCTGAATGTGTGCAGAGTACGGGAGCATCTGACGTTGACTGGGAGCTCATTGCAGGTCTTGAGGCTGTTCTAGAAGGTGTGCAGAGTACGGGAGTATCTGATGTTGACTGGGAGCTTGTTCCAGGTCTTGAGGTTCTTCATGAAGGTTTGCAGAGTGGGGAAGCATCTGAAGTTGACTGGGAGCTCATTCCATGTCTTGAGGCTCTTCCTGAAGGTGTGCAGGGTGGGGGAGCGTCTGATGACTGGGCGCTCGTTCCAGGTCTTGAGGCTCTTCCTGAAGGTGCGCAGGGTAGGGGATCGTCTGATGCTGACTGGGAGCTCGTTCCAGGTCTTGAGGCTCTTCCTGAAGGTGTGCAGAGTGGAGGAGCGTCTGATGTTGATTGGGAGCTCGTTCCAGGTCTTGAGGCTCTTCCTGAAGGTGTGCAGAGTGGGGGAGCGTCTGATGCTGACTGGGAGCTCGTTCCAGGTCTTGAGGCTCTTCCTGAAGGTGTGCAGGGTGGGGGAGGGTCTGATGCTGACTGGGAGCTCGTTCCAGGTCTTGAGGCTCTTCCTGAAGGTGTGCAGAGTGGGGAGCGTCTAATGTTCACTGGGAGCTCGTTCCAGGTCTTGAGGCTCTTCCTGAAGGTGTGCAGAGTGGGGGAGCGTCTGATGCTGACTGGGAGCTCGTTCCAGGTCTTGA
The DNA here is from genome assembly GCF_964261635.1 of Lissotriton helveticus. Taxonomy (NCBI): domain Eukaryota; kingdom Metazoa; phylum Chordata; class Amphibia; order Caudata; family Salamandridae; genus Lissotriton; species Lissotriton helveticus. Next base: position 1,175,888,377 of record NC_136072.1, on the reverse strand, counting down.
GGCTCTTGCTGAAGGTGTGCAGAGTGGGGGAGCGTCTGATGCTGACTGGGAGCTCGTTCCAGGTTTTGAGGCTCTTCCTGAAGGTGTGCAGAGTGGGGAGCATCTGATGTTCACTGGGAGCTCGTTCCAGGTCTTGAGGCTCTTCCTGAAGGTGTGCAGAGTGGGGGAGCGTCTGATGTTGACTGGGAGCTCATTCCAGGTCTTGAGGCTCTTCCTTAAGGTGTGCAGAGTGGGGGAGCGTCTGATGTCGACTGGGAGCTCGTTCCAGCTCTTGAGGCTCTTCCTGAAGGTGTGCAGAGTGGGGAGCGTCTGATGCTGACTGGGAGCTCGTTGCAGGTCTTGAGGCTCTTCCTGAAGGTGTGCAGAGTGGGGGAGCGTCTGATGTTGACTGGGAGCTCGGTGCAGGTCTTGAGACTCTTCCTGAAGGTGTGCATGGTGGGGAAGCGTCTGATGGTGACTGGGAGCTTCTTCCAGGTCTTGAGGCTCTTCCTGAAGGTGTGCAGAGTACGGGAGCGTCTGATGTTGACTGGGAGCTCGTTCTAGGTCTTGAGGCTCTTCCTGAAGGTGTGCAGAGTACGGGAGCATCTGATGTTGACTGGGAGCTCGTACCGGGTCTTGAGGCTCTTCCTGAAGGTGCGCAGGGTAGGGGATCGCCTGATGCTGACTGGGAGCTTGTTCCAGGTCTTGAGGCTCTTCCTGAAGGTGTGCAGAGTGGAGGAGCGTCTGATGTTGATTGGGAGCTCGTTCCAGGTCTTGAGGCTCTTCCTGAAGGTGTGCAGAGTGGGGGAGCGTCTGATGCTGACTGGGAGCTCGTTCCAGGTCTTGAGGCTCTTCCTGAAGGTGTGCAGGGTGGGGGAGCGTCTGATGCTGACTGGGAGCTCGTTCCAGGTCTTCAGGCTCTTCCTGAAGGTGTGCAGAGTGGGGAGCATTTAATGTTTACTGGGAGCTCGTTCCAGGTCTTGAGGCTCTTCCTGAAGGTGTGCAGAGTGGGGGAGCGTCTGATGCTGACTGGGAGCTCGTTCCAGGTCTTGAGGCTCTTCCTGAAGGTGTGCAGAGTGGGGGAGCGTCTGATGCTGACTGGGAGCTCGCTCCAGGGCTTGAGGCTCTTCCTGAAGGTGTGCAGAGTGGGTAGCATCTGATGTTTACTGGGAGCTCGTTCCAGGTCTTGAGGCTCTTCCTGAAGGTGTGCAGAGTGGGGGAGCGTCTGATGTTGACTGGGAGCTCATTCCAGGTCTTGAGGCTCTTCCTGAAGGTGTGCAGAGTGGGGGAACGTCTGGTGTCGACTGAGAGCTCGTTCCAGGTCTTGAGGCTCTTCCTGAAGGTGTGCAGGGTGGAGGAGCGTCTGATGCTGACTGGGAGCTCGTTCCAGGTCTTGAGGCTCTTCCTGAAGGTGTGCAGAGTGGGGAGCGTCTAATGTTCACTGGGAGCTCGTTCCAGGTCTTGAGGCTCTTCCTGAAGGTGTGCAGAGTGGGGGAGCATCTGATGCTGACTGGGTGCTCGTTCCAGGTCTTGAGGCTCTTCCTGAAGGTGTGCAGAGTGGGGGAGCGTCTGATGCTGACTGGGAGCTCGTTCCAGGTCTTGAGGCTCTTCCTGAAGGTGTGCACAGTACGGGAGCATCTGATGTTGACTGGGAGCTCCTACCAGGTCTTGAGGCTCTTCCTGAAGGTGCGCAGGGTAGGGGATCGCCTGATGCCTACTGGGAGCTCGTTCCAGGTCTTGAGGCTCTTCCTGAAGGTGTGCAGAGTGGAGGAGCGTCTGATGTCGACTGGGAGCTTATTCCAGGTCTTGAGGCTCTTCCTCAAGGGGTGCAGAGTGGGGGAGCGACTGATGGTGACTAGGAGCTCGTTCCAGGTCTTGAGGCTCTTCCTGAAGGGGTGCAGAGTGGGGGAGCATCTGATGTTGACCGGGAGCTCGTTCAAGGTCTTGAGGCTCTTCCTGAAGGGGTGCAGAGTGGGGGAGCGTCTGATAGTGACTAGGAGCTCGTTCCAGGTCTTGAGGCTCTTTCTGAAGGGGTGCAGAGTGGGGGAGCGCCTGATGTTGACTGGGAGCTCGTTCCAGGTCTTGAGTCTCTTCCTGAAGGTGTGCAGCATAGGGGAGCGTCTAATGTTGACTGGCAGCTCGTTCCAGGTCTTGAGGCTCTTCCTGAAGGTGTGCAGAGTGGGGGAGCGTCTGATGTTGACTGGGAGCTCGTTCCTGGTCTTGAGGCTCTTCCTGAAGGTGTGCAGAGTGGGGGAGCATCTGATGCTAACTGGGAGCTCGTTCCAGGTCTTGAGGCTCTTCCTGAAGGTGTGCAGAGTGGAGGAGCATCAAATGTTGATTGGGAGCTCGTTCCAGGTCTTGAGGCTCTTCCTGAAGGTTTGCAGAGTGGGGGAGCGTCTGATGTCGAATGGGAGCTCGTTCCAGGTCTTGAGGCTCTTCCTGAAGGTGTGCAGAGTGGGGGAGCGTCTGATGCTGACTGGGAGCTCGTTCCAGGTCTTGAGGCTCTTCCTGAAGGGATGCAGGGTGGGGGAGCATCTGATGTTGACTGGGAGCTCGTTCCAGGTCTTGAGGCTCTTCCTGAAGGTGTGCATGGTAGGGGAGCGTCTGATGCTGACTGGGAGCTCGTTCCAGGTCTTGAGGCTCTTCCTGAAGGTGTGCAGAGTGGGGGAGCGTCTGATGCTGACTGGGAGCTCGTTCCAGGTCTTGAGGCTCTTCCTGAAGGTGTGCAGGGTGGGGGAGCATCTGATGCTGACTGGGAGCTCGTTCCAGGTCTTGAGGCTCTTCCTGAAGGTGTGCAGAGTGGGGAGCATCTAATGTTCACTGGGAGCTCGTTCCAGGTCTTGAGGCTCTTCCTGAAGGTGTGCAGAGTGGGGGAGCATCTGATGCTGACTGGGAGCTCGTTCCAGGTCTTGAGGCTCTTCATGAGGGTGTGCAGAGTGGGGGAGCGTCTGATGCTGACTGGGAGCTCGTTCCAGGTCTTGAGGCTCTTCCTGAAGGTGTGTAGAGTGGGGAGCATCTGAAGTTCACTGGGAGCTCGTTCCAGGTCTTGAGGCTCTTCCTGAAGGTGTGCAGAGTGGGGGAGCATGTGATGTCGACTGGGAGCTAATTCCAGGTCTTGAGGCTCTTCCTGAAGGTGTGCAGAGTTGGAGAGCGTCTGATGTTGACTGGGAGCTCGTTCCAAGTCTTGAGGGTGTTCCTGAGGGTGTGCAGAGTGGGGGAGCGTCTGATGTTGACTGGGAGCTCGTTCCACGTCTTGAGTCTCTTCCTCAAGGTGTGCAGAGTGGGGAAGAGTCTGATGGTGACTGGGAGCTCGTTCCCGGTCTTGAGGCTCTTCCTGAAGGTGCGCAGAGTACGGGAGCGTCTGATGTTGACTGGGAGCTCGTTGCAGGTCTTGAGGCTCTTCCTGAAGGTGTGCAGAGTACGGGAGCGTCTGATGTTGACTGGGAGCTCGTTCCACATCTTGAGTCTCTTCCTGAAGGTGTGAAGAGTACAGGAGCGTCTGATGTTGACTGGGAGCTCGTTCCAGGTCTTGAGTCTCTTCCTGAAGGTGTGCAGCATAGGGGAGCGTCTAATGTTGACTGGCAGCTCGTTCCAGGTCTTGAGGCTCTTCCTGAAGGTGTGCAGAGTACAGGAGCATCTGATGTTGACTGGGAGCTCGTTCCACGTCTTGAGTCTCTTCCTGAAGGTGTGCAGAGTACAGGAGCGTCTGATGTTGACTGGGAGCTCGTTCCAGGTCTTGAGTCTCTTCCTGAAGGTGTGCAGCATAGGGGAGCGTCTAATGTTGACTGGCAGCTCGTTCCAGGTCTTGAGGCTCCTCCTGAAGGTGTGCAGAGTGGGGGAGCGTCTGATGTTGACTGGGAGCTCGTTCCTGGTCTTGAGGCTCTTCCTGAAGGGTGCAGAGTGGGGGAGCGTCTGATGCTGACTTGGAGCTCGTTCCAGGTCTTGAAGCTCTTCCTGAAGGTGTGCAGAGTGGGGAAGCATCTGATGCTAACTGGGAGCTCGTTCCAGGTCTTGAGGCTCTTCCTGAAGGTGTGCAGAGTGGAGGAGCATCTGATGTTGATTGGGAGCTCGTTCCAGGTCTTGAGGCTCTTCCTGAAGGTTTGCAGAGTGGGGGAGCGTCTGATGTCGAATGGGAGCTCGTTCCAGGTCTTGAGGCTCTTCCTGAAGGTGTGCAGAGTGGGGGAGCGTCTGATGCTGACTGGGAGCTCGTTCCAGGTCTTGAGGCTCTTCCTGAAGGGATGCAGGGTGGGGGAGCATCTGATGTTGACTGGGAGCTCGTTCCAGGTCTTGAGGCTCTTCCTGAAGGTGTGCATGGTAGGGGATGGCCTGTCCCGCTTTTTCCGCCTCGACGAGGAAAGTCCCCAAGAAGATGGGTGACTCTCCCCGCCTTCAGCTGGGGGGGACGCATGTTGGACAGGCCACATGAAGGGCTCGCTCCCTCCCCGCAGGACAGGGCCCGGGCCCCCGTCAGCACCATTGCCCGGCCCAGCCGCCATCTTGGACACGGCACCACGCGGCCGCACGGCCTCAGCCCTACCCCAACCCTGGGCCTGGCCCGGCCCCGACATCCCGGCACCACCATCCACCCAGGAGGTGAACGGACCACTTGGCAGGTCAATGGGAGTAAGAAGTGTCGATGGCTCTCCCCCGCCAGGTGCCGAGCACCCCCAGCCTCCTCGGGCGCTGGCTCCACCCCCCTGCTGGGTGTCTGGACTCCCTCATCCCAGACCTCCCGACCTCCAAGAGCGAGGGTCCGGACATCAAAGGGCGCCAGACCTATAACTGAGGCCGCCCCGGGACAGGACGGCAGTTGTATCCTGGAGTCGAGAGACACCGCGACGAACTCATCCTTGACGGACTGCTGGCGCTGCCACAGCCCTGCCTTGTGAACTATTGTCCTGCCTGCTGGCGCTGCCGCGGCCCTCTGCAACCTTCATCCTCGTGGGACCTGCTGGCGCTGCCGCGGCCCTCTGCAACCTTCATCCTCGTGGGACCTGCTGGCGCTGCCGCGGCCCTCTGCAACCTTCATCTTCGTGGGACCTGCTGGCGCTGCCGCGGCCCGTTGCAACCTGCATTCTCGTGGGACCTGCTGGCGCTGCCGCGGCCCGTTGTAACCTTCATCCTCGCTGGGACCTGCTGGCGCTGCCGCGGCCCGTTGCCACCTACGACCTCTTCGGGACCTGCCGGCGCTGCCGCGGTCTGACCCGTCCGAACACCGAGCTCGAGGATTGTGAGCTATCACAGTTACACCTCCGTACCCGTGGGTACCAAGACTGTCCCGCTACCCCCTTCCCTTCCTAGAGACTAGAATTGAGAGGATCATCGTGTCCTGATTGCCTTGTATCGTACCACTCTACTACAAGAATTACCTATAAAAGGTGTTACCCTGATCTTTGTGTGGTGTCCATCTGTGGGGGGGAAGTTACCTGTCTGTGCGATCGCTAGAGACGGTCCTCACCGGAGGCCTCTCCCTTGTGCTCGGCCGACCCTCCAGGTCCCCGTCTAACATTGGTGGCAGCGGCGGGATCCGAACCAACGCGTACCGTACAGACAGTAACTCACCCTACGACTAAAACCACAATGACGACCAAAGAGAGCGGATCGGCGGAGAAGTTCCAGATGGAAAGGCTGGAAGAATACAACCACCGAGAGCTCAAACAATTTTGCATGGACTTAGGCATTGCTACCACCGGGCTAAGCACAAAAGAAGACTTCAAAAACGCTCTAGAGGCCTGGACAGAGACAAATACCGCAACCCCCCGGGACCCCGCAGCCCCGGAAGTCAACACCACCCTGACGGAAGAACGGAGAACAGGCCCTTCCCGTGAAGAGATCCAAGAGCGGGAAAAAAATAGATTACACGAGTTAGACTTGGCACGACTCAGATTAGACGGAGAATTGAAGCTGGCGGAACAAAAAATAAACTTAGAACACTTACGGCTCAGAGAAGAGCGAGAGGAAAAACAGAGACAGAGGGATCTCGAAGAAAAAAGACTGGCATACGAGCACGAGTGCAAACTAGCGGAGATAGAAATACGCAAACTGAACAAAAACCTAGGGGTGCCCGAGCAACCGCACTCCCCGGGTCCTACCGAGCAGAAGGTCCACATCCCCAAGGATGTGGTCCGAGAATATCACCGGAACGACGACATACAGCAGTGGTTCAAGGCCTATGAGATTGCCATGACCGCCCACCGGGTCGCTCGAAGTGACTGGGGAGCCGGTCTATGGGGGAGATTCGTCAACGAGGGTCGTGATGCCCTGCTGCAGCTTCCGGACCATCAAATGACGTCCTATGACCATATGAAGGCCGCCCTCCTCAGTCGATATGGGCTTACGCCCGAAATGTACCGCCAGAGGTTCCGCAACTGCACCCGGATCCCAGGTACAACGTGGTTGGAATACGTGAACTATTTCAGCCGAGCCTTCGAGGGGTGGATCAAGGGTAACAACGTAACCACTTACGAACAACTCTTCAATCTCATTGTGTGGGAGCACCTCTCCAACAACTGCTTCGTCGAGCTCAGGCAGCACCTCCTCGACAGTAAATTGACTGAACCCCGGCAGCTCGCCACCGAGGCTGACCGGTGGGAGAGCACCCGAGTGGCCCGGAGTGGGCCGAATGAGCAGAACAGAACCAACCAAGGTCATCATCGTCCCCGAGGAGGAGGAGGAGGCCCGGGCCGGGGCAGAGACGCCGTCCCGGCCGCGCCCGCTAACGCCACCCCGGCTCCAGCAGGCCGGGGAAACCCCCCGATGCGCCCGGGGTTCCGAGCCAACGTGACGTGTCATCGATGCCAGCGAGTCGGCCACTATGCCAGTGACCCGACCTGCCCGAAGAACCAGGTCCCCAGGCCCCGCCAGGTGGCGGCCGCCGCCCTGAGAGAAGAACAAGTCTCCGAAGACACTGAGACCTATGAGTCGGAGCAGTTCGAGTGGGAACCCGCCGCCATGACCCTGGCATGCCTGGGAGGAAGAGACATGGTCCCGCGGACTCCCCTGCCCGCCAACACTCGGAAGTACAGCCAATGGGTGAGCATCAATGGGCGCAAGGCCGAGGCCCTGCGTGACACCGGGGCCAGTGTGACGGCCGTCCGTTGTCACCTGGTGACCCCAGAACAAATCCTACCAAACGTACTTTGCCCCGTCCGATCGGCAGATAACTCGGAGAGCCTGTGTCGGAGGGCCTGCGTCCCCTTCGAATGGGGAGGGGTGTCCGGCATGCTGAAAGTAACTGTCCGCGACGATGCCCCCGTGGACTGCCTCCTGGGGAACGATCTCGAGAGCTCCCCGTGGGCCGCTGTGGAAAGAAGAGAGCATCTGGGGATGTTGGGTCTCCCGGACTGGGCGTGCGTGACCACCCGGTCCATGGCCACCCGCACCATCCCTAGACCAGAAGAACCAGAATGGGCAGCACCTCCGCCCTCGATCGCTCCAGAAGAAGCCTTCCTCCAGACCGACCACCCGGACCCCACCACAGAGGGGTCCACACAGCCCCCCGAGCTTCCCGACCTGGCTCAGTGGCGTCAAGAAGGGGGGCCCACCCAGGAACAATTCCGGCAGGAGCAAAAGACCTGCCCCTCCCTCGAGGGATTGCGACAGCAAGCGCTCGCCCAGAGCCAAGGAGACACCACCGGGGCCCACTGGGTTTATTGGGACAATGATCTCTTGTACAGCGAGCAGAAAATCGCAGAACTGGGGGCCGGGCGAGTGCTGGTGGTGCCCCTCCACTTCAGAGACTTCCTGTTGAACCTGGCCCATGATGTCCCCCTGGCCGGGCACCTGGGCCAAGACAAGACCTACCACCGCCTGGTGACTCACTTTTTTTGGCCCAAAATGAGAAATGACGTCTCCAACCATTGCCGGTCCTGCCCGACCTGCCAGGCCAGCGGGAAGAGCGGCTGCAAACTCAAGGCACCCCTACAACCATTCCCCGTGGTGACCACCCCGTTCGAAAGGGTGGGAATAGACATTGTGGGGCCCCTGGACCCCCGAACAGCACAGGGGCATCGCTTCATCCTGGTCCTGGTGGACCACGCTACCCGCTATCCTGAGGCGGTCCCCCTTCGTACTATAACAGCCCCAGTAGTGGGTCGAGCCTTGATGGGGATCTTCTCTCAAGTGGGATTCCCCCGGGAAGTCGTCAGCGACAGGGGTACGAACTTTATTTCAAAGTATATGAAATCCCTCTGGCAGCAGTGCGGAGTCATTTACCGATTCACAACCCCCTATCACCCCCAGGGGAACGGACTGGTCGAGCGGTTCAACCGCACCCTCAAGGGGATGATCATGGGGCTGGAAGAACCCCTACGCCGCCAGTGGGACGTGCTACTACCATGCCTCCTCTTCGCCTACCGAGAAGTCCCCCAGAAGTCCCTCGGCTTCAGCCCCTTCGAACTCCTGTACGGACACCCCGTTCGCGGGCCTCTCAGCCTAGTGAAGGAGGAATGGGAAATGGCCCCCCTAAAGACCCCTCCGGACGTCTACAAATACCTCCTGACCCTCCGCAATCAGACCCGGAAATTCAGGGAGATCGCTAAAGCCAATCTGGAAGCCAGTCAAGAGGACATGAAGAAGTGGTACGACCAACATGCCTCCTCCATCGAGTTTGAACCGGGTCAGCAGGTATGGGTGATGTCCCCCATCGAACCGTGTGCCTTGCAGGACAAATGCACGGGGCCCTTCAAGGTGATCGAGCGCAGGAGTCCCGTCACCTATCTCATCGACCTGGAGTCCCCCCGGAACCCCCTCCGGGTCCTCCACGCCAACAGACTCAAACCCCACTTCAGGCGCTCAGAGCTCAGCCTGCTGATGGCTACCGACAGTGGCACAGAAGGAGACTCCGAGCCCCTCCCTGACCTACTGAGGACTCGGGAAAGAGATGGTTCGGTGGACGGGGTCCGACTCTCCGAGGCCCTGACCCCAGAGCAGCGTCAAGATTGCCGGGCCCTCCTGCTGCCGTTCGCAAACCTGTTCTCCCTCGCACCCGGAGTCACCTCCTGGTGCCTGCACGACGTGGACACGGGGGACAGTCCTCCTGTCGGACACCGGGCGTACCGAGTACCGGATCGGGTACGTACATGCATCCAAGAAGAAGTCTCCAAGATGCTCGCCCTCGGGGTCATCGAGCGTTCGGACAGTCCCTGGCCCAGCCCGGTCGTCCTGGTCCCCAAGGCCGCGGCACCAGGCACTACGCCGGAGCTCCGATTCTGCATCGACTATCGGGGGCTGAACGCGGTCACCCGAACCGACGCTCACCCTATCCCCCGAGCAGATGAACTAGTCGACCGCATGGGGGCAGCCCGCTACCTAAGCATCTTTGACCTGACAGCGGGCTACTGGCAGATCGGCCTCACCCCCAGGGCCCCAGAACGTTCCGCTTTCTCCACCCCGGACGGGCACTACCATTTCAGAGTGATGCCCTTCGGCATGAAGAACGCTCCAGCCACTTTTCAAAGACTGGTGAACCAGGTATTGGCGGGCCTCGAAGAATTCAGCGCCGCCTACCTGGACGACATCGCGGTATACAGCCGCCACTGGGCAGACCACCTCCACCACCTCAGAGCGGTCCTGCAGGCCCTCCAACAGGCCGGCCTCACCATAAAGGCCAGCAAGTGCCAGATCGGCCAGGGGTCCGTGACCTACCTCGGACACCAAGTGGGGAGCGGTCTGGTGGCCCCCCTCCAACTCAAGGTAGCTGCCATCCAGTCCTGGCAACCCCCCGAAACACAAACAGAGGTCCGAGCCTTCCTGGGGCTCACCGGATACTACCGGCGGTTTGTGAGGGACTATGGCAGCATTGTGGGGCCCCTCACGGAACTCACGTCTAAGAACCACCCAAAAAGAGTCAACTGGACTCCCGACTGTCACGCAGCCTTCGAGACGCTGAAGGCCGCCATGTGCACCGCTCCGGTGCTCCAGGCCCCCGACTACAGCTGCGAGTTTATCGTGCAGACCGATGCCTCCGACCAGGGTATTGGGGCCGTCCTCTCCCAACTGAACCCCGAAGGGGTGGACCAACCAGTGGCCTTCATCAGCAGACGCCTACTGCCCCGAGAACAGCGCTGGAGCACCATTGAGCGAGAGGCCTTCGCAGTGGTATGGGCCCTCAAGAAGCTCCGGCCGTACCTCTTCGGAACCCATTTCCGGGTACAGACAGATCATCGGCCCCTGCAATGGCTCATGCAGATGCGGGGGGAGAACCCCAAACTATTGCGATGGTCCATCTCCCTGCAGGGGATGGACTTCACTGTGGAGCATCGCCCTGGCCAAGACCACGCCAACGCGGATGGCCTGTCCCGCTTTTTCCGCCTCGACGAGGAAAGTCCCCAAGAAGATGGGTGACTCTCCCCGCCTTCAGCTGGGGGGGACGCATGTTGGACAGGCCACATGAAGGGCTCGCTCCCTCCCCGCAGGACAGGGCCCGGGCCCCCGTCAGCACCATTGCCCGGCCCAGCCGCCATCTTGGACACGGCACCACGCGGCCGCGCGGCCTCAGCCCTACCCCAACCCTGGGCCTGGCCCGGCCCCGACATCCCGGCACCACCATCCACCCAGGAGGTGAACGGACCACTTGGCAGGTCAATGGGAGTAAGAAGTGTCGATGGCTCTCCCCCGCCAGGTGCCGAGCACCCCCAGCCTCCTCGGGCGCTGGCTCCACCCCCCTGCTGGGTGTCTGGACTCCCTCATCCCAGACCTCCCGACCTCCAAGAGCGAGGGTCCGGACATCAAAGGGCGCCAGACCTATAACTGAGGCCGCCCCGGGACAGGACGGCAGTTGTATCCTGGAGTCGAGAGACACCGCGACAAACTCATCCTTGACGGACTGCTGGCGCTGCCACAGCCCTGCCTTGTGAACTATTGTCCTGCCTGCTGGCGCTGCCGCGGCCCTCTGCAACCTTCATCCTCGTGGGACCTGCTGGCGCTGCCGCGGCCCTCTGCAACCTTCATCTTCGTGGGACCTGCTGGCGCTGCCGCGGCCCGTTGCAACCTGCATTCTCGTGGGACCTGCTGGCGCTGCCGCGGCCCGTTGTAACCTTCATCCTCGCTGGGACCTGCTGGCGCTGCCGCGGCCCGTTGCCACCTACGACCTCTTCGGGACCTGCCGGCGCTGCCGCGGTCTGACCGGTCCGAACACCGAGCTCGAGGATTGTGAGCTATCACAGTTACACCTCCGTACCCGTGGGTACCAAGACTGTCCCGCTACCCCCTTCCCTTCCTAGAGACTAGAATTGAGAGGATCATCGTGTCCTGATCACCTTGTATCGTACCACTCTACTACAAGAATTACCTATAAAAGGTGTTACCCTGATCTTTGTGTGGTGTCCATCTGTGGGGGGGAAGTTACCTGTCTGTGCGATCGCTAGAGACGGTCCTCACCGGAGGCCTCTCCCTTGTGCTCGGCCGACCCTCCAGGTCCCCGTCTAACAAGGCTCTTCCTGAAGGTGTGCAGGGTGGGGGAGCATCTGATGCTGACTGGGAGCTCGTTCCAGGTCTTGAGGCTCTTCCTGAAGGTGTGCAGAGTGGGGAGCATCTAATGTTCACTGGGAGCTCGTTCCAGGTCTTGAGGCTCTTCCTGAAGGTGTGCAGAGTGGGGGAGCATCTGATGCTGACTGGGAGCTCGTTCCAGGTCTTGAGGCTCTTCATGAGGGTGTGCAGAGTGGGGGAGCGTCTGATGCTGACTGGGAGCTCATTCCAGGTCTTGAGGCTCTTCCTGAAGGTGTGTAGAGTGGGGAGCATCTGAAGTTCACTGGGAGCTCGTTCCAGGTCTTGAGGCTCTTCCTGAAGGTGTGCAGAGTGGGGGAGCATGTGATGTTGACTGGGAGCTAATTCCAGGTCTTGAGGCTCTTCCTGAAGGTGTGCAGAGTTGGAGAGCGTCTGATGTTGACTGGGAGCTCGTTCCAAGTCTTGAGGGTGTTCCTGAGGGTGTGCAGAGTGGGGGAGCGTCTGATGTTGACTGGGAGCTCGTTCCACGTCTTGAGTCTCTTCCTCAAGGTGTGCAGAGTGGGGAAGCGTCTGATGGTGACTGGGAGCTCGTTCCAGGTCTTGAGGCTCTTCCTGAAGGTGCGCAGAGTACGGGAGCGTCTGATGTTGACTGGGAGCTCGTTGCAGGTCTTGAGGCTCTTCCTGAAGGTGTGCAGAGTACGGGAGCGTCTGATGTTGACTGGGAGCTCGTTCCACGTCTTGAGTCTCTTCCTGAAGGTGTGAAGAGTACGGGAGTGTCTGATGTTGACTGGGAGCTCGTTGCAGGTCTTGAGGCTCTTCCTGAAGGTGTGCAGAGTACAGGAGCGCCTGATGTTGACTGGGAGCTCGTTCCAGGTCTTGAGGCTCTTCCTGAAGGTGTGCAGAGTACAGGAGCATCTGATGTTGACTGGGAGCTCGTTTCACGTCTTGAGTCTCTTCCTGAAGGTGTGCAGAGTACAGGAGCGTCTGATGTTGACTGGGAGCTCGTTGCAGGTCTTGAGGCTCTTCTTGAAGGTGTGCAGAGTACGGGAGCATCTGATGTTGACTGGGAGCTCGTTTCACGTCTTGAGGTTCTTCCTGAAGGTGTGCAGAGTACGGGAGCATCTGATGTTGACTGGGAGCTCGTTCCAGGTCTTGAGCCTCTTCCTGAAGGTGTGCAGAGTGGAGGAGCGTCTGATGTTGACTGGGAGCTCGTTGCAGGTCTTGAGGCTCTTCCTGAAGGGGTGCAGAGTACGGGAGCATCTGATGTTGACTGGGAGCTCGTTGCAGGTTTTGAGGCTCTTCCTGAATGTGTGCAGAGTACGGGAGCATCTGATGTTGACTGGGAGCTTGTTCCACGTCTTGAGTCTCTTCCTGAAGGTGTGCAGAGTACAGGAGCGTCTGATGTTGACTGGTAGCTTGTTGCAGGTTTTGAGGCTCTTTCTGAAGGGGTGCAGAGTGGGGGAGCGCCTGATGTTGACTGGGAGCTCGTTCGAGGTCTTGAGTCTCTTCCTGAAGGTGTGCAACATAGGGGAGCGTCTAATGTTGACTGGCAGCTCGTTCCAGGTCTTGAGGCTCTTCCTGAAGGTGTGCAGAGTGGGGGAGCGTCTGATGTTGACTGGGAGCTCGTTCCTGGTCTTGAGGCTCTTCCTGAAGGGTGCAGAGTGGGGGAGCGTCTGATGCTGACTTGGAGCTCGTTCCAGGTCTTGAAGCTCTTCCTGAAGGTGTGCAGAGTGGGGGAGCATCTGATGCTAACTGGGAGCTCGTTCCAGGTCTTGAGGCTCTTCCTGAAGGTGTGCAGAGTGGAGGAGCATCTGATGTTGATTGGGAGCTCGTTCCAGGTCTTGAGGCTCTTCCTGAAGGTTTGCAGAGTGGGGGAGCGTCTGATGTCGAATGGGAGCTCGTTCCAGGTCTTGAGGCTCTTCCTGAAGGTGTGCAGAGTTGGGGAGCGTCTGATGCTGACTGGGAGCTCGTTCCAGGTCTTGAGGCTCTTCCTGAAGGGATGCAGGGTGGGGGAGCATCTGATGTTGACTGGGAGCTCGTTCCAGGTCTTGAGGCTCTTCCTGAAGGTGTGCATGGTAGGGGAGCGTCTGATGCTGATTGGGAGCTCGTTCCAGGTCTTGAGGCTCTTCCTGAAGGTGTGCAGAGTGGGGGAGCGTCTGATGCTGACTGGGAGCTCGTTCCAGGTCTTGAGGCTCTTCCTGAAGGTGTGCAGGGTGGGGGAGCATCTGATGCTGACTGGGAGCTCGTTCCAGGTCTTGAGGCTCTTCCTGAAGGTGTGCAGAGTGGGGGAGCGTGTGATGTTGACTGGGAGCTAATTCCAGGTCTTGAGGCTCTTCCTGAAGGTGTGCAGAGTGGGAGAGCATGTGATGTTGACTGGGAGCTAATTCCAGGTCTTGAGGCTCTTCCTGAAGGTGTGCAGAGTTGGAGAGCGTCTGATGTTGACTGGGAGCTCGTTCCAAGTCTTGAGGGTGTTCCTGAGGGTGTGCAGAGTGGGGGATCGTCTGATGTTGACTGGGAGCTCGTTCCACGTCTTGAGTCTCTTCCTCAAGGTGTGCAGAGTGGGGAAGCGTCTGATGGTGACTGGGAGCTCGTTCGAGGTCTTGAGGCTCTTCCTGAAGGTGCGCAGAGTACGGGAGCGTCTGATGTTGACTGGGAGCTCGTTGCAGGTCTTGAGGCTCTTCCTGAAGGTGTGCAGAGTACGGGAGCGTCTGATGTTGACTGGGAGCTCGTTCCACGTCTTGAGTCTCTTCCTGAAGGTGTGAAGAGTACGGGAGTGTCTGATGTTGACTGGGAGCTCGTTGCAGGTCTTGAGGCTCTTCCTGAAGGTGTGCAGAGTACAGGAGCGCCTGATGTTGACTGGGAGCTCGTTCCAGGTCTTGAGGCTCTTCCTGAAGGTGTGCAGAGTACAGGAGCATCTGATGTTGACTGGGAGCTCGTTCCACGTCTTGAGTCTCTTCCTGAAGGTGTGCAGAGTACAGGACCGTCTGATGTTGACTGGGAGCTCGTTGCAGGTCTTGAGGCTCTTCTTGAAGGTGTGCAGAGTACGGGAGCATCTGATGTTGACTGGGAGCTCGTTTCACGTCTTGAGGTTCTTCCTGAAGGTGTGCAGAGTACGGGAGCAACTGATGTTGACTGGGAGCTCGTTCCAGGTCTTGAGCCTCTTCCTGAAGGTGTGCAGAGTGGAGGAGCGTCTGATGTTGACTGGGAGCTCGTTGCAGGTCTTGAGGCTCTTCCTGAAGGGGTGCAGAGTACGGGAGCATCTAATGTTGACTGGGAGCTCGTTGCAGGTTTTGAGGCTCTTCCTGAATGTGTGCAGAGTACGGGAGCATCTGATGTTGACTGGGAGCTCGTTCCACGTCTTGAGTCTCTTCCTGAAGGTGTGCAGAGTACAGGAGCGTCTGATGTTGACTGGGAGCTCGTTGCAGGTCTTGAAGCTCTTTCTGAAGGGGTGCAGAGTGGGGGAGCGCCTGATGTTGACTGGGAGCTCGTTCCAGGTCTTGAGTCTCTTCCTGAAGGTGTGCAGCATAGGGGAGCGTCTAATGTTGACTGGCAGCTCGTTCCAGGTCTTGAGGCTCTTCCTGAAGATGTGCAGAGTGGGGGAGCGTCTGATGTTGACTGGGAGCTCGTTCCATGTCTTGAGGCTCTTCCTGAAGGGTGCAGAGTGGGGGAGCGTCTGATGCTGACTTGGAGCTCGTTCCAGTTCTTGAAGCTCTTCCTGAAGGTGTGCAGAGTGGGGGAGCATCTGATGCTAACTGGGAGCTCGTTCCAGGTCTTGAGGCTCTTCCTGAAGGTGTGCAGAGTGGAGGAGCATCTGATGTTGATTGGGAGCTCGTTCCAGGTCTTGAGGCTCTTCCTGAAGGTTTGCAGAGTGGGGGAGCGTCTGATGTCGAACGGGAGCTCGTTCCAGGTCTTGAGGCTCTTCCTGAAGGTGTGCAGAGTGGGGGAGCGTCTGATGCTGACTGGGAGCTCGTTCCAGGTCTTGAGGCTCTTCCTGAAGGGATGCAGGGTGGGGGAGCATCTGATGTTGACTGGGAGCTCGTTCCAGGTCTTGATGCTCTTCCTGAAGGTGTGCATGGTAGGGGAGCGTCTGATGCTGACTGGGAGCTCGTTCCAGGTCTTGAGGCTCTTCCTGAAGGTGTGCAGAGTGGGGGAGCGTCTGATGCTGACTGGGAGCTCGTTCCAGGTCTTGAGGCTCTTCCTGAAGGTGTGCAGGGTGGGGGAGCATCTGATGCTGACTGGGAGCTCGTTCCAGGTCTTGAGGCTCTTCCTGAAGGTGTGCAGAGTGGGGAGCATCTAATGTTCACTGGGAGCTCGTTCCAGGTCTTGAGGCTCTTCCTGAAGGTGTGCAGAGTGGGGGAGCATCTGATGCTGACTGGGAGCTCGTTCCAGGTCTTGAGGCTCTTCATGAGGGTGTGCAGAGTGGGGGAGCGTCTGATGCTGACTGGGAGCTCGTTCCAGGTCTTGAGGCTCTTCCTGAAGGTGTGCAGAGTGGGGAGCATCTGAAGTTCACTGGGAGCTCGTTCCAGGTCTTGAGGCTCTTCCTGAAGGTGTGCAGAGTGGGGGAGCGTGTGATGTTGACTGGGAGCTAATTCCAGGTCTTGAGGCTCTTCCTGAAGGTGTGCAGAGTGGGAGAGCGTCTGATGTTGACTGGGAGCTCGTTCCAAGTCTTGAGGGTGTTCCTGAGGGTGTGCAGAGTGGGGGAGCGTCTGATGTTGACTGGGAGCTCGTTCCACGTCTTGAGTCTCTTCCTCAAGGTGTGCAGAGTGGGGAAGCGTCTGATGGTGACTGGGAGCTCGTTCCAGGTCTTGAGGCTCTTCCTGAAGGTGCGCAGAGTATGGGAGCGTCTGATGTTGACTGGGAGCTCGTTCCACGTCTTGAGTCTCTTCCTGAAGGTGTGAAGAGTACGGGAGTGTCTGATGTTGACTGGGAGCTCGTTGCAGGTCTTGAGGCTCTTCCTGAAGGTGTGCAGAGTACAGGAGCGTCTGATGTTGACTGGGAGCTCGTTCCAGGTCTTGAGGCTCTTCCTGAAGGTGTGCAGAGTACAGGAGCATCTGATGTTGACTGGGAGCTCGTTCCACGTCTTGAGTCTCTTCCTGAAGGTGTGCAAAGTACAGGAGCGTCTGATGTTGACTGGGAGCTCGTTGCAGGTCTTGAGGCTCTTCTTGAAGGTGTGCAGAGTACGGGAGCATCTGATGTTGACTGGGAGCTCGTTTCACGCCTTGAGGTTCTTCCTGAAGGTGTGCAGAGTACGGGAGCATCTGATGTTGACTGGGAGCTCGTTCCAGGTCTTGAGCCTCTTCCTGAAGGTGTGCAGAGTGGAGGAGCGTCTGATGTTGACTGGGAGCTCGTTGCAGGTCTTGAGGCTCTTCCTGAAGGGGTGCAGAGTACGGGAGCATCTGATGTTGACTTCGAGCTCGTTGCAGGTTTTGAGGCTCTTCCTGAATGTGTTCAGAGTACTGGAGCATCTGATGTTGACTGGGAGCTCGTTGCAGGTCTTGAGGCTGTTCCTGAAGGTGTGCAGAGTACGGGAGTATCTGATGTTGACTGGGAGCTTGTTCCAGGTCTTGAGGCTCTTCCTGAAGGTGTGCAGAGTGGGGGAGCGTCTGAAGTTGACTGGGAGCTCATTCCATGTCTTGAGGCTCTTCCTGAAGGTGTGCAGGGTGGGGGAGCGTCTGATGACTGGGAGCTCGTTCCAGGTATTGAGGCTCTTCCTGAAGGTGCACAGGGTAGGGGATCGTCTGATGCTGACTGGGAGCTCGTTCCTGGTCTTGAGGCTCTTCCTGAAGGTGTGCAGAGTGGAGGAGAGTCTGATGTTAATTGGGAGCTCGTTCAAGATCTTGAAGCTCTTCCTGAAGGTGTGCAGAGTGGGGGAGCATCTGATGTTCACTGGGAGCTCGTTCAAGGTCTTGAGGCTCTTCCTGAAGGTGTGCAGAGTGGGGGAGCGTCTGATGTTGACTGGGAGCTCGCTGCAGGTCTTGAGGCTCTTCCTGAAAGTGTGCAGAGTACGGGAGCATCTGATGTTGACTGGGAGCTTGTTGCACGTCTTGAGGCTCTTCCTGAAGGTGTGCAGAGTACTGGAGAATCTGATGTTGACTGGGAGCTCGTTCCAGGTCTTGAGTCTCTTCCTGAAGGTGTGCAGAGTGGAGGAGCGTCTGATGTTGACTGGGAGCTCGTTGCAGGTCTTGAGGCTCTTCCTGAAGGTTTGCAGAGTACGGGAGCATCTGATGTTGACTGGGAGCTCGTTGCAGGTTTTGAGGCTCTTCCTGAATGTGTGCAGAGTACGGGAGCATCTGACGTTGACTGGGAGCTCATTGCAGGTCTTGAGGCTGTTCCTGAAGGTGTTCAGAGTACGGGAGTATCTGATGTTGACGGGGAGCTCGTTCCAGGTCTTGAGGCTCTTCTTGAAGGTGTGCCGAGTGGGGAAGCGTCTGAAGTTGACTGGGAGCTCATTCCATGTCTTGAGGCACTTCCTGAAGGTGTGCAGGGTGGGGAGCGTCTGATGACTGGGCACTCGTTCCAGGTCTTGAGGCTCTTCCTGAAGGTGTGCAGAGTGGGGAAGCGTCTGAAGTTGACTGGGAGCTCGTTCCAGGTCTTGAGGCTCTTCCTGAAGGTGTGCAGAGTGGGGGAGCGTCTGATGCTGACTGGGAGCTCGTTCCAGGTCTTGAGGCTCTTCCTGAAGGTGTGCAGAGTGGAGGAGCGTCTGATGTTGATTGGGAGCTCGTTCCAGGTCTTGAGGCTCTTCCTGAAGGTGTGCAGGGTGGGGGAGAGTCTGATGCTGACTGGGAGCTCGTTCCAGGTCTTGAGGCTCTTCCTGAAGGTGTGCAGAGTGGGGAGAGTCTAATGTTCACTGGGAGCTTGTTCCAGGTCTTGAGGCTCTTCCTGAAGGTGTGCAGAGTGGGGGAGCATCTGATGCTGACTAGGAGCTCCTTCCAGGTCTTGAGGCTCTTTCTGAAGGTGTGCAGAGTGGGGGAGCGTCTGATGCTGACTGGGAGCTCGTTCCAGGTTTTGAGGCTCTTCCTGAAGGTGTGCAGAGTGGGGGAGCATCTGATGCTAACTGGGAGCTCGTTCCAGGTCTTGAGGCTCTTCCTGAAGGTGTGCAGAGTGGAGGAGCATCTGATGTTGATTGGGAGCTCGTTCCAGGTCTTGAGGCTCTTCCTGAAGGTTTGCAGAGTGGGGGAGCGTCTGATGTCGAACGGGAGCTCGTTCCAGGTCTTGAGGCTCTTCCTGAAGGTGTGCAGAGTGGGGGAGCGTCTGATGCTGACTGGGAGCTCGTTCCAGGTCTTGAGGCTCTTCCTGAAGGGATGCAGGGTGGGGGAGCATCTGATGTTGACTGGGAGCTCGTTCCAGGTCTTGATGCTCTTCCTGAAGGTGTGCATGGTAGGGGAGCGTCTGATGCTGACTGGGAGCTCGTTCCAGGTCTTGAGGCTCTTCCTGAAGGTGTGCAGAGTGGGGGAGCGTCTGATGCTGACTGGGAGCTCGTTCCAGGTCTTGAGGCTCTTCCTGAAGGTGTGCAGGGTGGGGGAGCATCTGATGCTGACTGGGAGCTCGTTCCAGGTCTTGAGGCTCTTCCTGAAGGTGTGCAGAGTGGGGAGCATCTAATGTTCACTGGGAGCTCGTTCCAGGTCTTGAGGCTCTTCCTGAAGGTGTGCAGAGTGGGGGAGCATCTGATGCTGACTGGGAGCTCGTTCCAGGTCTTGAGGCTCTTCATGAGGGTGTGCAGAGTGGGGGAGCGTCTGATGCTGACTGGGAGCTCGTTCCAGGTCTTGAGGCTCTTCCTGAAGGTGTGCAGAGTGGGGAGCATCTGAAGTTCACTGGGAGCTCGTTCCAGGTCTTGAGGCTCTTCCTGAAGGTGTGCAGAGTGGGGGAGCGTGTGATGTTGACTGGGAGCTAATTCCAGGTCTTGAGGCTCTTCCTGAAGGTGTGCAGAGTGGGAGAGCGTCTGATGTTGACTGGGAGCTCGTTCCAAGTCTTGAGGGTGTTCCTGAGGGTGTGCAGAGTGGGGGAGCGTCTGATGTTGACTGGGAGCTCATTCCACGTCTTGAGTCTCTTCCTCAAGGTGTGCAGAGTGGGGAAGCGTCTGATGGTGACTGGGAGCTCGTTCCAGGTCTTGAGGCTCTTCCTGAAGGTGCGCAGAGTATGGGAGCGTCTGATGTTGACTGGGAGCTCGTTGCAGGTCTTGAGGCTCTTCCTGAAGGTGTGCAGAGTACGGGAGCCTCTGATGTTGACTGGGAGCTCGTTCCACGTCTTGAGTCTCTTCCTGAAGGTGTGAAGAGTACGGGAGTGTCTGATGTTGACTGGGAGCTCGTTGCAGGTCTTGAGGCTCTTCCTGAAGGTGTGCAGAGTACAGGAGCGTCTGATGTTGACTGGGAGCTCGTTCCAGGTCTTGAGGCTCTTCCTGAAGGTGTGCAGAGTACAGGAGCATCTGATGTTGACTGGGAGCTCGTTCCACGTCTTGAGTCTCTTCCTGAAGGTGTGCAAAGTACAGGAGCGTCTGATGTTGACTGGGAGCTCGTTGCAGGTCTTGAGGCTCTTCTTGAAGGTGTGCAGAGTACGGGAGCATCTGATGTTGACTGGGAGCTCGTTTCACGCCTTGAGGTTCTTCCTGAAGGTGTGCAGAGTACGGGAGCATCTGATGTTGACTGGGAGCTCGTTCCAGGTCTTGAGCCTCTTCCTGAAGGTGTGCAGAGTGGAGGAGCGTCTGATGTTGACTGGGAGCTCGTTGCAGGTCTTGAGGCTCTTCCTGAAGGGGTGCAGAGTACGGGAGCATCTGATGTTGACTTCGAGCTCGTTGCAGGTTTTGAGGCTCTTCCTGAATGTGTTCAGAGTACTGGAGCATCTGATGTTGACTGGGAGCTCGTTGCAGGTCTTGAGGCTGTTCCTGAAGGTGTGCAGAGTACGGGAGTATCTGATGTTGACTGGGAGCTTGTTCCAGGACTTGAGGCTCTTCATGAAGGTGTGCAGAGTGGGGGAGCGTCTGAAGTTGACTGGGAGCTCATTCCATGTCTTGAGGCTCTTCCTGAAGGTGTGCAGGGTGGGGGAGCGTCTGATGACTGGGAGCTCGTTCCAGGTATTGAGGCTCTTCCTGAAGGTGCACAGGGTAGGGGATCGTCTGATGCTGACTGGGAGCTCGTTCCTGGTCTTGAGGCTCTTCCTGAAGGTGTGCAGAGTGGAGGAGCGTCTGATGTTAATTGGGAGCTCGTTCAAGATCTTGAAGCTCTTCCTGAAGGTGTGCAGAGTGGGGGAGCATCTGATGTTCACTGGGAGCTCGTTCAAGGTATTGAGGCTCTTCCTGAAGGTGTGCAGAGTGGGGGAGCGTCTGATGTTGCCTGGGAGCTCGCTGCAGGTCTTGAGGCTCTTCCTGAAAGTGTGCAGAGTACGGGAGCATCTGATGTTGACTGGGAGCTTGTTGCACGTCTTGAGGCTCTTCCTGAAGGTGTGCAGAGTACTGGAGCATCTGATGTTGACTGGGAGCTCGTTCCAGGTCTTGAGTCTCTTCCTGAAGGTGTGCAGAGTGGAGGAGCGTCTGATGTTGACTGGGAGCTCGTTGCAGGTCTTGAGGCTCTTCCTGAAGGTTTGCAGAGTACGGGAGCATCTGATGTTGACTGGGAGCTCGTTGCAGGTTTTGAGGCTCTTCCTGAATGTGTGCAGAGTACGGGAGCATCTGACGTTGACTGGGAGCTCATTGCAGGTCTTGAGGCTGTTCCTGAAGGTGTTCAGAGTACGGGAGTATCTGATGTTGACGGGGAGCTCGTTCCAGGTCTTGAGGCTCTTCCTGAAGGTGTGCCGAGTGGGGAAGCGTCTGAAGTTGACTGGGAGCTCATTCCATGTCTTGAGGCACTTCCTGAAGGTGTGCAGGGTGGGGAGCGTCTGATGACTGGGCACTCGTTCCAGGTCTTGAGGCTCTTCCTGAAGGTGTGCAGAGTGGGGAAGCGTCTGAAGTTGACTGGGAGCTCGTTCCAGGTCTTGAGGCTCTTCCTGAAGGTGTGCAGAGTGGAGGAGCGTCTGATGTTGATTGGGAGCTCGTTCCAGGTCTTGAGGCTCTTCCTGAAGGTGTGCAGAGTGGGGGAGCGTCTGATGCTGACTGGGAGCTCGTTCCAGGTCTTGAGGCTCTTCCTGAAGGTGTGCAGAGTGGAGGAGCGTCTGATGTTGATTGGGAGCTCGTTGCAGGTCTTGAGGCTCTTCCTGAAGGTGTGCAGGGTGGGGGAGAGTCTGATGCTGACTGGGAGCTCGTTCCAGGTCTTGAGGCTCTTCCTGAAGGTGTGCAGAGTGGGGAGAGTCTAATGTTCACTGGGAGCTTGTTCCAGGTCTTGAGGCTCTTCCTGAAGGTGTGCAGAGTGGGGGAGCGTCTGATGCTGACTAGGAGCTCGTTCCAGGTCTTGAGGCTCTTTCTGAAGGTGTGCAGAGTGGGGGAGCGTCTGATGCTGACTGGGAGCTCGTTCCAGGTTTTGAGGCTCTTCCTGAAGGTGTGCAGAGTGGGGAGCATCTGATGTTCACTGGGAGCTCGTTCCAGGTCTTGAGGCTCTTCCTGAAGGTGTGCAGAGTGGGGGAGCGTCTGATGTTGACTGGGAGCTCATTCCAGGTCTTGAGGCTCTTCCTTAAGGTGTGCAGAGTGGGAGAGCGTCTGATGTTGACTGGGAGCTCGTTCCAAGTCTTGAGGGTGTTCCTGAGGGTGTGCAGAGTGGGGGAGCGTCTGATGTTGACTGGGAGCTCGTTCCACGTCTTGAGTCTCTTCCTCAAGGTGTGCAGAGTGGGGAAGCGTCTGATGGTGACTGGGAGCTCGTTCCAGGTCTTGAGGCTCTTCCTGAAGGTGCGCAGAGTATGGGAGCGTCTGATGTTGACTGGGAGCTCGTTGCAGGTCTTGAGGCTCTTCCTGAAGGTGTGCAGAGTACGGGAGCGTCTGATGTTGACTGGGAGCTCGTTCCACGTCTTGAGTCTCTTCCTGAAGGTGTGAAGAGTACGGGAGTGTCTGATGTTGACTGGGAGCTCGTTGCAGGTCTTGAGGCTCTTCCTGAAGGTGTGCAGAGTACAGGAGCGTCTGATGTTGACTGGGAGCTCGTTCCAGGTCTTGAGGCTCTTCCTGAAGGTGTGCAGAGTACAGGAGCATCTGATGTTGACTGGGAGCTCGTTCCACGTCTTGAGTCTCTTCCTGAAGGTGTGCAGAGTACAGGAGCGTCTGATGTTGACTGGGAGCTCGTTGCAGGTCTTGAGGCTCTTCCTGAAGGTGTGCAGAGTACGGGAGCATCTGATGTTGACTGGGAGCTCGTTTCACGTCTTGAGGTTCTTCCTGAAGGTGTGCAGAGTACAGGAGCATCTGATGTTGACTGGGAGCTCGTTCCAGGTCTTGAGCCTCTTCCTGAAGGTGTGCAGAGTGGAGGAGCGTCTGATGTTGACTGGGAGCTCGTTGCAGGTCTTGAGGCTCTTCCTGAAGGGGTGCAGAGTACGGGAGCATCTGATGTTGACTTCGAGCTCGTTGCAGGTTTTGAGGCTCTTCCTGAATGTGTTCAGAGTACTGGAGCATCTGATGTTGACTGGGAGCTCGTTGCAGGTCTTGAGGCTGTTCCTGAAGGTGTGCAGAGTACGGGAGTATCTGATGTTGACTGGGAGCTTGTTCCAGGTCTTGAGGCTCTTCCTGAAGGTGTGCAGAGTGGGGGAGCGTCTGAAGTTGACTGGGAGCTCATTCCATGTCTTGAGGCTCTTCCTGAAGGTGTGCAGGGTGGGGGAGCGTCTGATGACTGGGAGCTCGTTCCAGGTATTGAGGCTCTTCCTGAAGGTGCACAGGGTAGGGGATCGTCTGATGCTGACTGGGAGCTCGTTCCTGGTCTTGAGGCTCTTCCTGAAGGTGTGCAGAGTGGAGGAGCGTCTGATGTTAATTGGGAGCTCGTTCAAGATCTTGAAGCTCTTCCTGAAGGTGTGCAGAGTGGGGGAGCATCTGATGTTCACTGGGAGCTCGTTCAAGGTCTTGAGGCTCTTCCTGAAGGTGTGCAGAGTGGGGGAGCATCTGATGTTGACTGGGAGCTCGCTGCAGGTCTTGAGGCTCTTCCTGAAAGTGTGCAGAGTACGGGAGCATCTGATGTTGACTGGGAGCTTGTTGCACGTCTTGAGGCTCTTCCTGAAGGTGTGCAGAGTACGGGAGCATCTGATGTTGACTGGGAGCACGTTCCAGGTCTTGAGTCTCTTCCTGAAGGTGTGCAGAGTGTAGGAGCGTCTGATGTTGACTGGGAGCTCGTTGCAGGTCTTGAGGCTCTTCCTGAAGGTTTGCAGAGTACGGGAGCATCTGATGTTGACTGGGAGCTCGTTGCAGGTTTTGAGGCTCTTCCTGAATGTGTGCAGAGTACGGGAGCATCTGACGTTGACTGGGAGCTCATTGCAGGTCTTGAGGCTGTTCCTGAAGGTGTTCAGAGTACGGGAGTATCTGATGTTGACGGGGAGCTCGTTCCAGGTCTTGAGGCTCTTCCTGAAGGTGTGCCGAGTGGGGAAGCGTCTGAAGTTGACTGGGAGCTCATTCCATGTCTTGAGGCACTTCCTGAAGGTGTGCAGGGTGGGGAGCGTCTGATGACTGGGCACTCGTTCCAGGTCTTGAGGCTCTTCCTGAAGGTGTGCAGAGTGGGGAAGCGTCTGAAGTTGACTGGGAGCTCGTTCCAGGTCTTGAGGCTCTTCCTGAAGGTGTGCAGAGTGGAGGAGCGTCTGATGTTGATTGGGAGCTCGTTCCAGGTCTTGAGGCTCTTCCTGAAGGTGTGCAGAGTGGGGGAGCGTCTGATGCTGACTGGGAGCTCGTTCCAGGTCTTGAGGCTCTTCCTGAAGGTGTGCAGAGTGGAGGAGCGTCTGATGTTGATTGGGAGCTCGTTCCAGGTCTTGAGGCTCTTCCTGAAGGTGTGCAGGGTGGGGGAGAGTCTGATGCTGACTGGGAGCTCGTTCCAGGTCTTGAGGCTCTTCCTGAAGGTGTGCAGAGTGGGGAGAGTCTAATGTTCACTGGGAGCTTGTTCCAGGTCTTGAGGCTCTTCCTGAAGGTGTGCAGAGGGGGGGAGCGTCTGATGCTGACTAGGAGCTCGTTCCAGGTCTTGAGGCTCTTTCTGAAGGTGTGCAGAGTGGGGGAGCGTCTGATGCTGACTGGGAGCTCGTTCCAGGTTTTGAGGCTCTTCCTGAAGGTGTGCAGAGTGGGGAGCATCTGATGTTCACTGGGAGCTCGTTCCAGGTCTTGAGGCTCTTCCTGAAGGTGTGCAGAGTGGGGGAGCATCTGATGTTGACTGGGAGCTCATTCCAGGTGTTGAGGCTCTTCCTTAAGGTGTGCAGAGTGGGGGAGCGTCTGATGTCGACTGGGAGCTCGTTCCAGCTCTTGAGGCTCTTCCTGAAGGTGTGCAGAGTGGGGAGCGTCTGATGCTGACTGGGAGCTCGTTCCAGGTCTTGAGGCTCTTCCTGAAGGTGTGCAGAGTGGGGGAGCGTCTGATGTTGACTGGGAGCTCGGTGCAGGTCTTGAGACTCTTCCTGAAGGTGTGCAGGGTGGGGAAGCGTCTGATGGTGACTGGGAGCTTCTTCCAGGTCTCGAGGCTCTTCCTGAAGGTGTGCAGAGTACGGGAGAGTCTGATGTTGACTGGGAGCTCGTTCTAGGTCTTGAGGCTCTTCCTGAAGGTGTGCAGAGTACAGGAGCATCTGATGTTGACTGGGAGCTCGTACCAGGTCTTGAGGCTCTTCCTGAAGGTGCGCAGGGTAGGGATCGCCTGATGCTGACTGGGAGCTCGTTCCAGGTCTTGAGGCTCTTCCTGAAGGTGTGCAGAGTGGAGGAGCGTCTGATGTTGATTGGGAGCTCGTTCCAGGTCTTGAGGCTCTTCCTGAAGGTGTGCAGAGTGGGGGAGCGTCTGATGCTGACTGGGAGCTCGTTCCAGGTCTTGAGGCTCTTCCTGAAGGTGTGCAGGGTGGGGGGGCATCTGATGCTGACTGGGAGCTCGTTCCAGGTCTTGAGGCTCTTCCTGAAGGTGTGCTGAGTGGGGAGCGTCTAATGTTCACTGGGAGCTCGTTCCAGGTCTTGAGGCTCTTCCTAAAGGTGTGCAGAGTGGGGGAGCGTCTGATGCTGACTGGGAGCTCGTTCCAGGTTTTGAGGCTCTTCCTGAAGGTGTGCAGAGTGGAGAGCATCTGATGTTCACTGGGAGCTCGTTCCAGGTCTTGAGGCTCTTCCTGAAGGTGTGCAGAGTGGGGGAGCGTCTGATGTTGACTGGGAGCTCATTCCAGGTCTTGAGGCTCTTCCTTAAGGTGTGCAGAGTGGGGGAGCGTCTGATGTCGACTGGGAGCTCGTTCCAGCTCTTGAGGCTCTTCCTGAAGGTGTGCAGAGTGGGGAGCGTCTGATGCTGACTGGGAGCTCGTTCCAGGTCTTGAGGCTCTTCCTGAAGGTGTGCAGAGTGGGGGAGCGTCTGATGTTGACTGGGACCTCGGTGCAGGTCTTGAGACTCTTCCTGAAGGTGTGCAGGGTGGGGAAGCGTCTGATGGTGACTGGGAGCTTCTTCCAGGTCTCGAGGCTCTTCCTGAAGGTGTGCAGAGTACGGGAGAGTCTGATGTTGACTGGGAGCTCGTTTTAGGTCTTGAGGCTCTTCCTGAAGGTGTGCAGAGTACAGGAGCATCTGATGTTGACTGGGAGCTCGTACCAGGTCTTGAGGCTCTTCCTGAAGGTGCGCAGGGTAGGGATCGCCTGATGCTGACTGGGAGCTCGTTCCAGGTCTTGAGGCTCTTCCTGAAGGTGTGCAGAGTGGAGGAGCGTCTGATGTTGATTGGGAGCTCGTTCCAGGTCTTGAGGCTCTTCCTGAAGGTGTGCAGAGTGGGGGAGCGTCTGATGCTGACTGGGAGCTCGTTCCAGGTCTTGAGGCTCTTCCTGAAGGTGTGCAGGGTGGGGGGGCATCTGATGCTGACTGGGAGCTCGTTCCAGGTCTTGAGGCTCTTCCTGAAGGTGTGCTGAGTGGGGAGCGTCTAATGTTCACTGGGAGCTCGTTCCAGGTCTTGAGGCTCTTCCTAAAGGTGTGCAGAGTGGGGGAGCGTCTGATGCTGACTGGGAGCTCGTTCCAGGTCTTGAGGCTCTTCCTGAAGGTGTGCAGAGTGGGGGAGCGTCTGATGCTGACTGGGAGCTCGTTCCAGGTCTTGAGGCTCTTCCTGAAGGTGTGCAGAGTGGGGAGCATCTGATGTTTACTGGGAGCTCGTTCCAGGTCTTGAGGCTCTTCCTGAAGGTGTGCAGAGTGGGGGAGCGTCTGATGTTGACTGGGAGCTCATTCCAGGTCTTGAGGCTCTTCCTGAAGGTGTGCAGAGTGGGGGAGCATCTGATGTCGACTGAGAGCTCGTTCCAGGTCTTGAGGCTCTTCCTGAAGGTGTGCAGAGTGGGGAGCGTCTAATGTTCACTGGGAGCTCGTTCCAGGTCGTGAGGCTCTTCCTGAAGGTGTGCAGAGTGGGGGAGCGTCTGATGCTGACTGGGAGCTCGTTCCAGGTCTTGAGGCTCTTCCTGAAGGTGTGCAGAGTGGGGGAGCGTCTGATGCTGACTGGGAGCTCGTTCCAGGTCTTGAGGCTCTTCCTGAAGGTGTGCAGAGTGGGGAGCATCTGATGTTCACTGGGAGCTCGTTCCAGGTCTTGAGGCTCTTCCTGAAGGTGTGCAGAGTGGGGGAGCGTCTGATGTTGACTGGGAGCTCATTCCAGGTCTTGAGGCTCTTCCTTAAGGTGTGCAGAGTGGGGGAGCGTCTGATGTCGACTGGGAGCTCGTCCCAGCTCTTGAGGCTCTTCCTGAAGGTGTGCAGAGTGGGGAGCGTCTGATGCTGACTGGGAACTCGTTCCAGGTCTTGAGGCTCTTCCTGAAGGTGTGCAAAGTGGGGGAGCGTCTGATGTTGACTGGGAGCTCGGTGCAGGTCTTGAGACTCTTCCTGAAGGTGTGCAGGGTGGGGAAGCGTCTGATGGTGACTGGGAGCTTTTTCCAGGTCTTGAGGCTCTTCCTGAAGGTGTGCAGAGTACGGGAGTGTCTGATGTTGACTGGGAGCTCGTTCTAGGTCTTGATGCTCTTCCAGAAGGTGTGCAGAGTACGGGAGCATCTGATGTTGACTGGGAGCTCGTACCAGGTCTTGAGGCTCTTCCTGAAGGTGCGCAGGGTAGGGGATCGTCTGATGCTGACTGGGAGCTCGTTCCAGGTCTTGAGTCTCTTCCTGAAGGTGTGCAGAGTGGAGGAGCGTCTGATGTTGATTGGGAGCTCGTTCCAGGTCTTGAGGCTCTTCCTGAAGGTGTGCAGAGTGGGGGAGCGTCTGATGCTGACTCGGAGCTCGTTCCAGGTCTTGAGGCTCTTCCTGAAGGTTTGCAGGGTGGGGGAGCGTCTGATGCTGACTGGGAGCTCGTTCCAGGTCTTGAGGCTCTTCCTGAAGGTGTGCAGAGTGGGGAGCGTCTAATGTTCACTGGGAGCTCGTTCCAGGTCTTGAGGCTCTTCCTGAAGGTGTGCAGAGTGGGGGAGCGTCTGATGCTGACTGGGAGCTCGTTCCAGGTCTTGAGGCTCTTCCTGAAGGTGTGCAGAGTGGGGGAGCGTCTGGTGCTGACTAGGAGCTCGTTCCAGGTCTTGAGGCTCTTCCTGAACGTGTGCAGAGTGGGGAGCATCTGATGTTCACTGGGAACTCGTTCCAGGTCTTGAGGCTCTTCCTGAAGGTGTGCAGAGTGGGGGAGCGTCTGATGTTGACTGGGAGCTCATTCCAGGTCTTGAGGCTCTTCCTGAAGGTGTGCAGAGTGGGGGAGCGTCTGATGCTGACTGGGAGCTTGTTCCCGGTCTTGAGGCTCTTCCTGAAGCTGTGCAGAGTGGGGGAGCGTCTGATGTTGACTGGGAGCTCGGTGCAGGTCTTGAGACACTTCCTGAAGGTGTGCAGGGTGGGGAAGCGTCTGATGGTGACTGGGAGCTCGTTCTAGGTCTTGAGGCTCTTCCTGAAGGTGTGCAGAGTAAGGGAGCGTCTGATGTTGACTGGGAGCTCATTCCAGGTCTTGAGGCTCTTCCTGAAGGTGTGCAGAGTGGGGGAGCGTCTGATGCTGACTGGGAGCTTGTTCCCGGTCTTGAGGCTCTTCCTGAAGCTGTGCAGAGTGGGGGAGCGTCTGATGTTGACTGGGAGCTCGGTGCAGGTCTTGAGACACTTCCTGAAGGTGTGCAGGGTGGGGAAGCGTCTGATGGTGACTGGGAGCTCGTTCTAGGTCTTGAGGCTCTTCCTGAAGGTGTGCAGAGTAAGGGAGCGTCTGATGTTGACTGGGAGCTCGTTCCAGGTCTTGAGGCTCTTCTTGAAGGTGTACAGAGTACGGGAGCATCTGATGTTGACTGGGAGCTCGTTCCACGTCTTGAGTCCCTTCCTGAAGGTGTGCAGAGTACGGGAGCGTCTAATGTTGACTGGGAGCTCGTTGCAGGTCTTGAGGCTCTTCCTGAAGGTGTGCAGAGTACGGGAGCGTCTGATGTTGACTGAGAGCTCGTTCCACGTCTTGAGTCTCTTCCTGAAGTTGTGCAGAGTACGGGAGCGTCTGATGTTGACTGGGAGCTCGTTGCAGGTCTTGAGGCTCTTCCTTAAGGTGTGCAGAGTACAAGAGCATCTGATGTTGACTGGGAGCTCGTTCCAGGTCTTGAGGCTCTTCCTGAAGGTGTGCAGAGTACGGGAGCATCTGATGTTGACTGGGAGCTCGTTCCACGTCTTGAGTCTCTTCCTGAAGGTGTGCAGAGTACGGGAGCGTCTGATGTTGACTGGGAGCTCGTTGCAGGTCTTGAGGCTCTTCCTGAAGGTGTGCAGAGTACGGGAACCTCTGATGTTGACTGGGAGCTCGTTCCACGTCTTGAGGCTCTTCCTGAAGGTGTGCAGAGTACGGGAGCATCTGATGTTGACTGGGAGCTCGTTCCAGGTCTTGAGGCTCTTCCTGAAGGTGTGCAGAGTGGGGGAGCGTCTGATGTTGACTGGGAGCTCATTCCAGGTCTTGAGGCTCTTCCTTAAGGTGTGCAGAGTGGGGGAGCGTCTGATGTCGACTGGGAGCTCGTCCCAGCTCTTGAGGCTCTTCCTGAAGGTGTGCAGAGTGGGGAGCGTCTGATGCTGACTGGGAGCTCGTTCCAGGTCTTGAGGCTCTTCCTGAAGGTGTGCAAAGTGGGGGAGCGTCTGATGTTGACTGGGAGCTCGGTGCAGGTCTTGAGACTCTTCCTGAAGGTGTGCAGGGTGGGGAAGCGTCTGATGGTGACTGGGAGCTTCTTCCATGTCTTGAGGCTCTTCCTGAAGGTGTGCAGAGTACGGGAGTGTCTGATGTTGACTGGGAGCTCGTTCTAGGTCTTGATGCTCTTCCTGAAGGTGTGCAGAGTACGGGAGCATCTGATGTTGACTGGGAGCTCCTACCAGGTCTTGAGGCTCTTCCTGAAGGTGCGCAGGGTAGGGGATCGTCTGATGCTGACTGAGAGCTCGTTCCAGGTCTTGAGGCTCTTCCTGAAGGTGTCCAGGGTGGAGGAGCGTCTGATGCTGACTGGGAGCTCGTTCCAGGTCTTGAGGCACTTCCTGAAGGTGTGCAGAGTGGGGAGCGTCTAATGTTCACTGGGAGCTCGTTCCAGGTCTTGAGGCTCTTCCTGAAGGTGTGCAGAGTGGGGGAGCGTCTGATGCTGACTGGGAGCTCGTTCCAGGTCTTGAGGCTCTTCCTGAAGGTGTGCAGAGTGGGGGAGCGTCTGATGCTGACTGGGAGCTCGTTCCAGGTCTTGAGGCTCTTCCTGAAGGTGTGCAGAGTGGGGAGCATCTGATGTTCACTGGGAGCTCGTTCCAGGTCTTGAGGCTCTTCCTGAAGGTGTGCAGAGTGGGGGAGCGTCTGATGTTGACTGGGAGCTCATTCCAGGTCTTGAGGCTCTTCCTTAAGGTGTGCAGAGTGGGGGAGCGTCTGATGTCGACTGGGAGCTCGTCCCAGCTCTTGAGGCTCTTCCTGAAGGTGTGCAGAGTGGGGAGCGTCTGATGCTGACTGGGAGCTCGTTCCAGGTCTTGAGGCTCTTCCTGAAGGTGTGCAAAGTGGGGGAGCGTCTGATGTTGACTGGGAGCTCGGTGCAGGTCTTGACACTCTTCCTGAAGGTGTGCAGGGTGGGGAAGCGTCTGATGGTGACTGGGAGCTTCTTCCAGGTCTTGAGGCTCTTCCTGAAGGTGTGCAGAGTACGGGAGTGTCTGATGTTGACTGGGAGCTCGTTCTAGGTCTTGATGCTCTTCCTGAAGGTGTGCAGAGTACGGGAGCATCTGATGTTGACTGGGAGATCGTACCAGGTCTTGAGGCTCTTCCTGAAGGTGCGCAGGGTAGGGGATCGTCTGATGCTGACTGGGAGCTCGTTCCAGGTCTTGAGTCTCTTCCTGAAGGTGTGCAGAGTGGAGGAGCGTCTGATGTTGATTGGGAGCTCGTTCCAGGTCTTGAGGCTCTTCCTGAAGGTGTGCAGAGTGGGGGAGCGTCTGATGCTGACTCGGAGCTCGTTCCAGGTCTTGAGGCTCTTCCTGAAGGTTTGCAGGGTGGGGGAGCGTCTGATGCTGACTGGGAGCTCGTTCCAGGTCTTGAGGCTCTTCCTGAAGGTGTACAGAGTGGGGAGCGTCTAATGTTCACTGGGAGCTCGTTCCAGGTCTTGAGGCTCTTCCTGAAGGTGTGCAGAGTGGGGGAGCGTCTGATGCTGACTGGGAGCTCGTTCCAGGTCTTGAGGCTCTTCCTGAAGGTGTGCAGAGTGGGGGAGCGTCTGATGCTGACTAGGAGCTCGTTCCAGGTCTTGAGGCTCTTCCTGAACGTGTGCAGAGTGGGGAGCATCTGATGTTCACTGGGAACTCGTTCCAGGTCTTGAGGCTCTTCCTGAAGGTGTGCAGAGTGGGGGAGCATCTGATGTTGACTGGGAGCTCATTCCAGGTCTTGAGGCTCTTCCTGAAGGTGTGCAGAGTGGGGGAGCATCTGATGTCGACTGAGAGCTCGTTCCAGCTCTTGAGGCTCTTCCTGAAGGTGCGCAGGGTAGGGGATCGTCTGATGCTGACTGAGAGCTCGTTCCAGGTCTTGAGGCTCTTCCTGAAGGTGTGCAGGGTGGAGGAGCGTCTGATGCTGACTGGGAGCTCGTTCCAGGTCTTGAGGCACTTCCTGAAGGTGTGCAGAGTGGGGAGCGTCTAATGTTCACTGGGAGCTCGTTCCAGGTCTTGAGGCTCTTCCTGAAGGTGTGCAGAGTGGGGGAGCATCTGATGTTGACTGGGAGCTCGTACCAGGTCTTGAGGCTCTTCCTGAAGGTGCGCAGGGTAGGGGATCGTCTGATGCTGACTGAGAGCTCGTTCCAGGTCTTGAGGCTCTTCCTGAAGGTGTGCAGGGTGGAGGAGCGTCTGATGCTGACTGGGAGCTCGTTCCAGGTCTTGAGGCACTTCCTGAAGGTGTGCAGAGTGGGGAGCGTCTAATGTTCACTGGGAGCTCGTTCCAGGTCTTGAGGCTCTTCCTGAAGGTGTGCAGAGTGGGGGAGCGTCTGATGCTGACTGGGAGCTCGTTCCAGGTCTTGAGGCTCTTCCTGAAGGTGTGCAGAGTGGGGGAGCGTCTGATGCTGACTGGGAGCTCGTTCCAGGTCTTGAGGCTCTTCCTGAAGGTGTGCAGAGTGGGGAGCATCTGATGTTCACTGGGAGCTCGTTCCAGGTCTTGAGGCTCTTCCTGAAGGTGTGCAGAGTGGGGGAGCGTCTGATGTTGACTGGGAGCTCATTCCAGGTCTTGAGGCTCTTCCTTAAGGTGTGCAGAGTGGGGGAGCGTCTGATGTCGACTGGGAGCTCGTCCCAGCTCTTGAGGCTCTTCCTGAAGGTGTGCAGAGTGGGGAGCGTCTGATGCTGACTGGGAGCTCGTTCCAGGTCTTGAGGCTCTTCCTGAAGGTGTGCAAAGTGGGGGAGCGTCTGATGTTGACTGGGAGCTCGGTGCAGGTCTTGACACTCTTCCTGAAGGTGTGCAGGGTGGGGAAGCGTCTGATGGTGACTGGGAGCTTCTTCCAGGTCTTGAGGCTCTTCCTGAAGGTGTGCAGAGTACGGGAGTGTCTGATGTTGACTGGGAGCTCGTTCTAGGTCTTGATGCTCTTCCTGAAGGTGTGCAGAGTACGGGAGCATCTGATGTTGACTGGGAGATCGTACCAGGTCTTGAGGCTCTTCCTGAAGGTGCGCAGGGTAGGGGATCGTCTGATGCTGACTGGGAGCTCGTTCCAGGTCTTGAGTCTCTTCCTGAAGGTGTGCAGAGTGGAGGAGCGTCTGATGTTGATTGGGAGCTCGTTCCAGGTCTTGAGGCTCTTCCTGAAGGTGTGCAGAGTGGGGGAGCGTCTGATGCTGACTCGGAGCTCGTTCCAGGTCTTGAGGCTCTTCCTGAAGGTTTGCAGGGTGGGGGAGCGTCTGATGCTGACTGGGAGCTCGTTCCAGGTCTTGAGGCTCTTCCTGAAGGTGTACAGAGTGGGGAGCGTCTAATGTTCACTGGGAGCTCGTTCCAGGTCTTGAGGCTCTTCCTGAAGGTGTGCAGAGTGGGGGAGCGTCTGATGCTGACTGGGAGCTCGTTCCAGGTCTTGAGGCTCTTCCTGAAGGTGTGCAGAGTGGGGGAGCGTCTGATGCTGACTAGGAGCTCGTTCCAGGTCTTGAGGCTCTTCCTGAACGTGTGCAGAGTGGGGAGCATCTGATGTTCACTGGGAACTCGTTCCAGGTCTTGAGGCTCTTCCTGAAGGTGTGCAGAGTGGGGGAGCGTCTGATGTTGACTGGGAGCTCATTCCAGGTCTTGAGGCTCTTCCTGAAGGTGTGCAGAGTGGGGGAGCATCTGATGTCGACTGAGAGCTCGTTCCAGCTCTTGAGGCTCTTCCTGAAGGTGTGCAGAGTGGGGAGCGTCTGATGCTGACTGGGAGCTTGTTCCCGGTCTTGAGGCTCTTCCTGAAGCTGTGCAGAGTGGGGGAGCGTCTGATGTTGACTGGGAGCTCGGTGCAGGTCTTGAGACACTTCCTGAAGGTGTGCAGGGTGGGGAAGCGTCTGATGGTGACTGGGAGCTCTTTCTAGGTCTTGAGGCTCTTCCTGAAGGTGTGCAGAGTAAGGGAGCGTCTGATGTTGACTGGGAGCTCGTTCCAGGTCTTGAGGCTCTTCCTGAAGGTGTACAGAGTACGGGAGCATCTGATGTTGACTGGGAGCTCGTTCCACGTCTTGAGTCCCTTCCTGAAGGTGTGCAGAGTACGGGAGCGTCTAATGTTGACTGGGAGCTCGTTGCAGGTCTTGAGGCTCTTCCTGAAGGTGTGCAGAGTACGGGAGCGTCTGATGTTGACTGAGAGCTCGTTCCACGTCTTGAGTCTCTTCCTGAAGTTGTGCAGAGTACGGGAGCGTCTGATGTTGACTGGGAGCTCGTTGCAGGTCTTGAGGCTCTTCCTGAAGGTGTGCAGAGTACAAGAGCTTCTGATGTTGACTGGGAGCTCGTTCCAGGTCTTGAGGCTCTTCCTGAAGGTGTGCAGAGTACGGGAGCATCTGATGTTGACTGGGAGCTCGTTCCACGTCTTGAGTCTCTTCCTGAAGGTGTGCAGAGTACGGGAGCGTCTGATGTTGACTGGGAGCTCGTTGCAGGTCTTGAGGCTCTTCCTGAAGGTGTGCAGAGTACGGGAACCTCTGATGTTGACTGGGAGCTCGTTCCACGTCTTGAGGCTCTTCCTGAAGGTGTGCAGAGTACGGGAGCATCTGATGTTGACTGGGAGCTCGTTCCAGGTCTTGAGGCTCTTCCTGAAGGTGTGCAGAGTGGGGGAGCGTCTGATGTTGACTGGGAGCTCATTCCAGGTCTTGAGGCTCTTCCTTAAGGTGTGCAGAGTGGGGGAGCGTCTGATGTCGACTGGGAGCTCGTCCCAGCTCTTGAGGCTCTTCCTGAAGGTGTGCAGAGTGGGGAGCGTCTGATGCTGACTGGGAGGTCGTTCCAGGTCTTGAGGCTCTTCCTGAAGGTGTGCAAAGTGGGGGAGCGTCTGATGTTGACTGGGAGCTCGGTGCAGGTCTTGAGACTCTTCCTGAAGGTGTGCAGGGTGGGGAAGCGTCTGATGGTGACTGGGAGCTTCTTCCAGGTCTTGAGGCTCTTCCTGAAGGTGTGCAGAGTACGGGAGTGTCTGATGTTGACTGGGAGCTCGTTCTAGGTCTTGATGCTCTTCCTGAAGGTGTGCAGAGTACGGGAGCATCTGATGTTGACTGGGAGCTCGTACCAGGTCTTGAGGCTCTTCCTGAAGGTGCGCAGGGTAGGGGATCGTCTGATGCTGACTGGGAGCTCGTTCCAGGTCTTGAGTCTCTTCCTGAAGGTGTGCAGAGTGGAGGAGCGTCTGATGTTGATTGGGAGCTCGTTCCAGGTCTTGAGGCTCTTCCTGAAGGTGTGCAGAGTGGGGGAGCGTCTGATGCTGACTCGGAGCTCGTTCCAGGTCTTGAGGCTCTTCCTGAAGGTTTGCAGGGTGGGGGAGCGTCTGATGCTGACTGGGAGCTCGTTCCAGGTCTTGAGGCTCTTCCTGAAGGTGTGCAGAGTGGGGAGCGTCTAATGTTCACTGGGAGCTCGTTCCAGGTCTTGAGGCTCTTCCTGAAGGTGTGCAGAGTGGGGGAGCGTCTGATGCTGACTGGGAGCTCGTTCCAGGTCTTGAGGCTCTTCCTGAAGGTGTGCAGAGTGGGGGAGCGTCTGATGCTGACTAGGAGCTCGTTCCAGGTCTTGAGGCTCTTCCTGAATGTGTGCAGAGTGGGGAGCATCTGATGTTCACTGGGAACTCGTTCCAGGTCTTGAGGCTGTTCCTGAAGGTGTGCAGAGTGGGGGAGCGTCTGATGTTGACTGGGAGCTCATTCCAGGTCTTGAGGCTCTTCCTGAAGGTGTGCAGAGTGGGGGAGCGTCTGATGTCGACTGAGAGCTCGTTCCAGCTCTTGAGGCTCTTCCTGAAGGTGTGCAGAGTGGGGAGCGTCTGATGCTGACTGGGAGCTTGTTCCCGGTCTTGAGGCTCTTCCTGAAGCTGTGCAGAGTGGGGGAGCGTCTGATGTTGACTGGGAGCTCGGTGCAGGTCTTGAGACACTTCCTGAAGGTGTGCAGGGTGGGGAAGCGTCTGATGTTGACTGGGAGCTCGTTCCAGGTCTTGAGGCTCTTCCTGAAGGTGTACAGAGTACGGGAGCATCTGATGTTGACTGGGAGCTCGTTCCACGTCTTGAGTCCCTTCCTGAAGGTGTGCAGAGTACGGGAGCGTCTGATGTTGACTGGGAGCTCGTTGCAGGTCTTGAGGCTCTTCCTGAAGGTGTGCAGAGTACGGGAGCGTCTGATGTTGACTGAGAGCTTGTTCCACGTCTTGAGTCTCTTCCTGAAGTTGTGCAGAGTACGGGAGCGTCTGATGTTGACTGGGAGCTCGTTGCAGGTCTTGAGGCTCTTCCTGAAGGTGTGCAGAGTACAAGAGCATCTGATGTTGACTGGGAGCTCGTTCCAGGTCTTGAGGCTCTTCCTGAAGGTGTGCAGAGTACGGGAGCATCTGATGTTGACTGGGAGCTCGTTCCACGTATTGAGTCCCTTCCTGAAGGTGTGCAGAGTACGGGAGCATCTGATGTTGACTGGGAGCTCGTTGCAGGTCTTGAGGCTCTTCCTGAAGGTGTGCAGAGTACGGGAACCTCTGATGTTGACTGGGAGCTCGTTCCATGTCTTGAGGCTCTTCCTGAAGGTGTGCAGAGTACGGGAGCATCTGATGTTTGACTGGGAGCTCGTTCCAGGTCTTGAGTCTCTTCCTGAAGGTGTGCAGAGTGGAGGAGCGTCTGATGTTGACTGGGAGCTCGTTGCAGGTCTTGAGGCTCTTCCTGAAGGTGTGCAGAGTACGGGAGCATCTGATGTTGAATGGGAGCTCGTTGCAGGTTTTGAGGCTCTTCCTGAATGTGTGCAGAGTACGGGAGCATCTGATGTTGACTGGGAGCTCGTTGCAGGTCTTGAGGCTGTTCCTGAAGGTGTGCAGAGTACGGGAGTATCTGATGTTGACTTGGAGCTCGTTCCAGGTCTTGAGGCTCTTCCTGAAGGTGTGCAGAGTACGGGAGCGTCTGATGTTGACTGGGAGCTTGTTCCACGTCTTGAGTCTCTTCCTGAAGGTGTGCAGAGTACGGGAGCATCTGATGTTGACTGGGAGCTCGTTGCAGGTCTTTCGGCTGTTCCTGAAGGTGTGCAGAGTACGGGAGCATCTGATGTTGACTGGGAGCTCGTTCCAGGTCTTGAGGCTCTTCCTGAAGGTGTGCAGAGTACGGGAGCATCTGATGTTGACCGGGAGCACGTTAGGATTGCGATGCTCACATGCGACTGTACTGGGGCCCTTGAGGCCGTTCCTGCACTGCACTGAGGGATGCAGGGTACTAACGCATATGAAGCATCCCTCTGGAAGTGTTTTGTCACACCTGGCCAAATGATGGTTGTACATGGACATTTGATGCCGTGTGAGCGCCTTTGGGGCAGTTCCTGTAAACTTTAGACTGTGGATAGCCATTCAGTACTGTGCCCCTGCAAACAATGAGTGTGCCTGGCTTGTTAGGCTGTTATTGCACATGACTGTATTTGGAATCCCGGTACTGGGGCAGGCCCTAACTCAGCACCGACATATCATAAGTGCTTTCCTAGCTTTTCCTGGAAGCAATAGGGTCAATCGATCAGTGGTAACTAATGTATTTATTGATTTCCTTTAATTGCTGTTTTTTATTTTATCAATCTATTTTTTTTTACTTCAGTGATCTCTCTTCTTGTGATGTCATCAGATCAGCGAGCACATAAGTCAAAGGTAGTGTGATGTCACTTCCTGTGTTTGGTGTGAAAGGGCACTTGACGTCACTTTTGCTACTCCTGTCATTTTGGTGAATGGAAGTGCTCACGAGACCCAGGTAATGAAACCCTATATGTGACACTAAAAGAGACAATCTGAATCTTATAAGAAGAACAATACTTGATGCAGGCGATCAGAGCGTAAAATACTGCTATATTGTGCGACATGCAATAGTTAAGACAGAAAAACATAGTTCTGCCTCATCACATGAGCATTTCATGAATATCCGAGTAAACTCTGTCTAATGTGGACATAATGAACTCGAGCATTGCATCTAATGTTGTAATAAAAGCACTTCAACAACACCCCGAGCCCTTCAGAGTGGCTGTAATAGGATTTCATGTCACAGCTTTAATGGCCCGTTGGCTAATTCCAAGTTTCTATTAGAGGAGGCCAAGAGTCGCTGCAGCAGGAAGATAAAACACGAGCCCCTCACTCTGATATGCTCTTCATTTCCGAATTTGTTGATAACGTGAATTACTTACTGGCTGACTCAGCGAATGCTAGCTGTGCACCATGATACCAGATATTTCAGCTAGCAAATTCTTCCAAATGAGGAAATACATGGAGGAAATGATGCGAAATCACAGTTTCTCTCTGTTTTCACAATATTTTCATGAGATGACAGGGAATGATCCAAGTCAAGTCAAATAGTTTATTGCACATGATTACTTAAAATCGTTACAATGTACACTTAAAAAAATATTAAACTAAATCTTCCATTGAATACTACTTTTTAGTGTCATGGTTATCAAGATTTTAAAATCTGAATAACATTATAATACACCTTAAAATGTTATTTAACAGTTTAAACGACAGGGAATGATCCTTCCTGCCTCACACCACAAATGAATCTCACCTGGTAGACTGACCATCACCTTAAAAAAACACTCAGATGTGATGCACCTTCTTGCCATCAGAGACAAACCCCATAACTGGTGCCTGACCCATAGAGTTTCACTCTGTGGAGGTACGCGGAGTTACCCAAAAACTCCGCAAGATTCCGCAGAGTTGCGTGAGCTGCAGTGTTGCGGCACATCGCGTTGCTTGTGCCATTTTTGGTACCGGGAGTGTTTCCCACGCTGTGAAATCAACGCGAACGACTCGATGCGGTGCGCCGGAGGTCGCTACTTCTTTCTGCCACTTGAGTAGGCTTTCTCCCGCAGTAGCAACATGCTATGTCCGCCCGCGTTGACAAATCTCACCGGGAGGTGGTCTGGCGCTTGATTTTCTCGCTCACCAAATTACCATTGTCAATCCACCTGTGAGAAAAAAACTCCACCACGCTGCGGTTGGCGGAGTTTTTCCTTAATCTCAGGGCTTCAAGCAAAGCAAAGAATAGGCAAAAGTCTGCGAACTCGACCTGGAGGATCAGAGTTTATCACCCACCCCTTCGGATCCTTTTAACGCAAAATAATGCCTCTGTGTGGGTCTGAATATGAGATATGCAGAAGTCCCTTACCGGAAGGTGTTGGGAGCATAATTATCTGCACCTTCTGGATGCTGGAGTACTGATCTATTACCTCCTGATTGGTCCCCATCATCCTAGTCAATATGTGATGAGGTGGCCCCGCCCACCACAGCCCCATACCATGTAACGTGTCACTTCTATGTCCTTGTCTAGTATAGTCTTTAAGGCTCACCCATGTAAGGGATGTGCTGGGGTTTGAGAGGAAACCCCAGGAGGCAAGATTTTATGCCTAGTACAGTGGATCCTCAACCAATGATCTTCCTTTCCATGATACTCTTAGAAAGAAAGTTCTAAAGGAGTAGATAGATGTTGACAGACAGTACAAGCCTTGAGCAATATAAACAAAGGGATTGGGTCACCAGAACATACATTTTTTTGACATTTGGCGGGCGCAATGCCATGCAGCATATTAACAAAGTGGCTTTAAGCCACTTTTTGTGGCTTAATCTTGCATTGTAAATATGGTACCTTTTCACACAGGTATCTGCATGAAAGGGGCATTTACTAGTTGGTGCTATGGGCATTCCTTCGCAACACCTATTCATTTTGTCCCTGCCCCAGATTAACAAGGAGGGGTAGATCTGAGGCAGTGCCAAGTACTAACGCCATGCAAGAGCAGTCTTTAGAATGGCACAATGAGGAGACATACTTTTATCTCTCCTCGTGTTTGCTTTTTGTATGTGTTCTGTATTCTGCAGCAGAGATAGAAAGAGCAAAATGCCAATAATGCTTGTTTATGTGCTGGAAGGTCCCCCTTCCTATACATAAACAATCATTAAATAATGCTGATTCACAACTTCTATGTGTGCTGCAGAATGTAGAATGAGAATTTCCATGCAGACATTCTGAGTCACAATTCGCCCTCTTCAGTGCTGTTCCAAACGACGACTCCTCAGTTGCAGCAAATATTCCAACTGTGTAGATGCCACTGGATAGATATGTTTGTGATTCCTTGGAACTCAATGCTCCCAGGGGCAGATTTACAAGCCCCTTGCGCATCTTTTACGCCGCCGTTGCGTCACTTTTGTGAAGCAGCAGCGGCGCAAAGCCACGCCATGGTGCGGGGTACTCACAACATGATGCATCTGGGAGATACGTCACGTTGTAAAATCCTACAAGATTTCACTCAGGAACTTTTAAGGCCATGCTGCTTCAAAACCCTGTGCCTGCTTGAAGCAGGCATAAGGATTGACGCAGTATTGTAAGGATAGGGCACCCCCAAGCCTTGCTGGAGCTGCGTCGCGCTTGCAACACAACTCCAGCAATTCGCCACCTTCACGGCAGCAGATGCGTCATGCATCTTTCCATTTTTGCCCCATGGTCCGCCGTATGGTAAATGCTTCAAAAAGTGGGGGTGGTGATGGACAGAGTATCTGCATTAAACAGAACACTCGTACCCAGTCAAAAGTTCAGGGCATGATCCCTTTCCAGTAAAGAATTGGCTTGGTAGTTTGGTCTGCCCTGTTCCCATGATGCACTGGGCCAGGGACAGACTAATTTGCATATAGCCAGGTTCTGAACTGGGATGGTGCAGTGAGCTAAAAAACGGTGATGGATCAAGCCCTGATCTTCTGACTGGGTATGAGTGTTCTGTTTAATTCAGATGCTCTGTCCATCACCACCCCCTTTTCTGAATCGTTTTGGCCACTATAGGAGTGGCAGGGTATGCTCAGACATGAGTCCCTTGCTCACTGTACCATCAGGATTCAAGCAAGCCGGGCCGAAGACGGCTGCAATGCCAGAAACCGGTCCCCGGAAGCTTGTTTCCTTTCCAGTAAAGAATTGGCTTGGTAGTTTGGTCTGCCCTGTTCCCATGATGCACTGGGCCAGGGACAGACTAATTTGCATATAGCCAGGTTCTGAACTGGGATGGTGCAGTGAGCTAAAAAACGGTGATGGATCAAGCCCTGATCTTCTGACTGGGTATGAGTGTTCTGTTTAATTCAGATACTCGGTCCATCACCACCCCCTTTTCTGAATCGTATGGTAAATGCGGCGCACCTATGGTGGCGGAGCCGTGACACACAATAACTGGCGCATACCTGCCTATATGCAGGGATGCGCCAGTTATTGTAAATCTGCCCCCAGTGTTTTGTACAGAGGTCACTTGTATACAGGGTTGGGCAGTAGATGTCCTATCAATTCCTTGGCTCCAGGGTCTGCTATATGCTTCACCCCCCCTGATTCTACTGCTCCTGTGGGTGCTTAGTAAGATTCAGTGGGGCGAGGGTCATTGGCGACAATGGTGGCACCTCTCTCTGGCCAAGACCTCCTCGCTTCTTGCTCCTGATGGATCTGTCCAAGGCTCAGGGATGTTAAAATAACTCTCTTTCAATTGTTTCAGTCCTCCTAGTGAGTTCAGAGTTTCAAACTCACTCTTCCTTGCTTTTGAGAGTGTTAACAAAGGTCACAAAAGAGTTGATGTCCACTTTGAGTGGATGGATCTTACAGGCAATTGTTCAGGCTCATGGGTCAGCGGGGGACTCTCCTCCTTCTCTGATTCAGGGGTGGTCTACCAGGTCTGTCCCATCCTCAATGACCCAAGTAGGGGGGTCCCTGCAGGAGATGTGCGGCCGCCACTTGGATCTCCCACCAAACATTTCTCAAACAAACTGGATCAGTTGAATGAGCCATTGGATCATTTGGTCTCAGTGTTGTGAAGGCAGCAATGAGATACTTGTCTTAATTATAATAAATGGAGCCAGCATCAACAGTTGGCACAGATTAATTTCTTGCAAGTTTGTGAAACCCTCATTATGTATTGACTGTGACAAGAGGGACCAATGAGTGGGCAATGAAATCTTTAATTACTGGTAAACTTCATTACCCCAAAGTAGGTCCCCTCTCCTCCCAGTAGAGCCCATCCCTTCCTTCAAGTTGAGTATTTCTTCTGCTTCTCTGTTTATGTTTTCTTGATATGCCCAGAAGGGGCGGGGGGAGTAGGAGTCTTAAGTCCAGACTAGTCATGGACATAAAAGTGAGCTTGACGTGGTAAAGGCCGGTGGTGGGCGGGGCCACCTCACGACGTGTTTGCGGAGAAGGTGAGGGCCTGATCCAGGATACTGAAGTTTACCAGTAGGCAGTGGTTTCAGTAATGTAGCCAGAGTGAGATGGGCACTGGTGCAAGCAAGGGAATTGACCCCTTTGGCCGCAGGATGGGGTAGCAAAATAAAGCAATTATCATGGTTTATTTGCCCCTAGGGCTCTGTACTCTGGTACCACTGCACCTTCTGCACCAATGGTAGCTGCACCTCTGTATTGGGTGTGTTTTGAAGGTCGTGGGGGGGGGGCAGATCACCCCTTGGGTTTTTCAGAGCATGAGGATGGGAGGGGCAGCTCTTAAGGTCACCACACATCACAGATTAGACTAAAACAAATTGTTAATATTTATCTCAATCCTGTACTGAAATAGTTTTTCATACAATGTTGAGAGCTCCTTTGAGCTCAGTTGTTTACCGTGTGTCACTCAGTGTAAACAGTCTATTTTTTTGTGTGCTGAGAAAGTCCATGTCAGTCTTTAGCTGCTACCAGTCTTTGCAGCCTGGGAGGTTGAGGAGAGATTGACAGTTGCCATGGTTACACGTGGAGCAGCATACACTGCTTTACAAGGCTAATGGCTGTTGTTGTCATGCTCGCTGCGGATGACAGGAAGTCATTGAAAGACACCTCAGCGCCTCAGCGTGACCCCCCAAGCATTAGGAGAGCACCCCAGGGGTCTGATGGGCAGACAGAGCTCACATGGAGACGTGGGTTGCGGGTGGGCCACTGGCACGCGCTCTTGAGGGGCACCACGTATTTTTCCTCATCAGACTTTAATTTAGAGGAAGAGAGAAAAACACAAAAGGAGGAAACGAGTAAGAGAAGGACAGTAAAACAGTGACATGGGTAGAAAGCAGTGACCAAAATACAGTGACATAGGTAGAAAGCAGTGACCAAAATACAGTGACATAGGTAGAAAGCAGTGACCAAAATACAGTGACATGGGTAGAAAGCAGTGACCAAAATACAGTGACATGGGTAGAAAGCAGTGACCAAAATACAGTGATATGGGTAGAAAGTAGAGATAAAAATGAACCTGCGAGAGTGATATAAAGAGGCAGGAAGAGTCTGGTGGTGGATTAAAGAGGCCTGTGGTGGAATGACGTCTGCACAGCCTTGGTATTCGGAACCCTGACCTTTGACAGCACCAGCCAAAGGATTCTTTCCCCTCCCACCAAACATCACCCTATGTGTCTGCTCTGCACCCCTGAAGGGAGGTCTCACACACTGTGTGGTGGCGCCTGGATGCTTGCTATGATGTCAGAGTGTTACTTGGCTGTGCCCCAGCACAATAAATAGTGGTTTAACCCAATGGTAAGCACTTCCGGGGTGTTGTAGCACTTTTAAGGGCATTTCTAGAGCTTCATATGGCACAACATGGGGTACTTTCTCATGTTTAGCTTCTCAGATGGATTTCACGTCTGATTTTACTCTGGGTAAAGTGTCACTTTAAGTGCCACACGTATTGTTATGAAATGTTACATACAAGCACACTGAAAACATGGAAATGTCACAAATAAGCAATCTGAAAGCTTGGCAGCCAAGGGCAAAATACCAAATAAAGGGAGAGAGAAAGAGAGTGTGAGGAAATAAGACCCGGATATGTTGTAATATTTCCAAAGCGCTTGGTTACTCTGGAACGGATTGTCCCAACGCTAGGATGTGAGGCTGCTATGACTACACAGGGTTACGGGTGCTTTTTCTTTTTAAAACAGCCAAGTTTGGAGTTTTTTCCAGAAAGTCAGTCTGAATGGTCCTGTCTTCAGTCAGTGGGGGAGGGGATTCCACAGTTTGGGGGCCCACAGGCTGAAAGAGCAGACCCCTAACCGAGCTCTTTTGCTCCTGGTCACTGCAGCTAGCCTGCATTCAGAGGACCCGAGGCACCGATTTGAGCTGGAGCTTGATCAGAGTATGAAGATAGGGTGGACCTTTGCTATTCAGAATTCTATGGCAGAAACAGAAGGATTTGAATGCAATGCTTGTTTTTATTTGGAGCCAGTGAAGTTTCAAAAGCGCTTGTCCGGAGGAGGAGCATCAAGAGATATTCAGAAGCAGCCGGGCTGCTGCCTTTTGTACTCTTTGAAGCATCTTCAGTCTCCCTTGGGTGCAGGGCTCGAGTCGGGGTACCACGCGGGTGGACGACGTCCTCCCACTTATTTTACCGGGTTTTTACCGGGTGGACGCCGCCCCCCCTGCCCAAAAGATGGAGCCGGTACTTGAGTCTGCACCTGCGCGCGAATGATAGCCTTTCAAATGCACCTGAGGCTCAGACTAAGGTGCAGATTTACAAGCCCCTTGCGCCACTTTTGCGTCGCTTTTAACGTGGGAAAAGTGACGCAAAAGTGGTGCAAGGGGCTTGTAAATCTGCCCCTAAGTCTCCCCTTCCACCTCGCGCCCTCACCTTGCCAGCCTTTCTCAGAGCACAGCCGAGGCACCAAGGCTTCAAGGAGCTGCGCTGTCTACATGCTGAGCATTTCACTTCCAGGGACCCCGACAGATGCTGCCTGTAGTACCTACGGCCGAGGCTGCAATAACCGTGTAATTCGAGGAATGGGTCCTGTGTATAGTGTTTTCTTGTGTTTTGAGTGACTGCCACTTATTGCAGTATTATACCTCCACTAGTATCTTGTATGTATTGGCAAATTTTGTGACATCACTTCCTGTCGTGACGTCACTTCCGGTGACACCACCTAACTTGGAGCGTCCCCCCA
The DNA here is from genome assembly GCF_964261635.1 of Lissotriton helveticus. Classification (NCBI taxonomy): domain Eukaryota; kingdom Metazoa; phylum Chordata; class Amphibia; order Caudata; family Salamandridae; genus Lissotriton; species Lissotriton helveticus. The sequence goes on along the minus strand of NC_136072.1, from coordinate 1,175,843,961 downwards.
CTAGTTTTTATAGGACTTGTGCCCTGCTTGGGTGGCACCAGGTAGAGAACATTGCAGCACTCTAATCTAGAGATCAGGAGGGCTTGGGTTACAGTTATTCTGGCAGGAGATCAAAGATATTGCTTAACATTTTCAGTATACCGAAACACTCCTCTGCTAGCTTGGATATTTGGTTCTTGAAACTTGAGATTGCTGTACACCAAATTTTCCTCAGGTTATTTTTTTGTTATGGGGTTTGCACTGAGCCTATGACTTCTGGCCCCCATGCTGTAGACCAGAGGGATGACTGGTTCCCCACAATTAACACTCCAGTTTCTCTGCATTCAGTCTGGGGCCGCTCTGGTCCTTCCACTCTACAAGGCTCACCAGGCAGGAGCGAAAGCCAGCCGCGGGGATCTCACTGTCCGGAGACACGATAATGATAAGTTGATGTCATCGATGCATGCCACAATTTTTACACCATGATGCTCACTTAATAGGTGCAATTCTGAAGTTAGCTGGCAAGCCATTTTAGGGCAAGGCCTGCAACCCTGTATGATCACAGCCATTTAACAAAAAGGTTGTGGTACATGGTGTCGAAGACCGCACTCAGGTCCAGCATGATTAGTGCAGCGATTTTGCCTTCATCCACTATATGTCTCAGAGAATCAGACGCGCTCTCCTTTTTCCGCAAGCCTGCCTCAATTCTTACCCCTATACATAAGTTCACCCTTAAACTCCTCCTCTCCTCCAATCCTCCACCCCCTACTTGCATTGCTGACTTCCTTTCCTCCACTATTTGGCATAATAAGTACCTTTTGATCCGAGGTAGGCCCATTCTATGGAAGTCTTGGAGAACCAAAGGGCTGCTTTGGGTCTCACAATTGTTTTCACAATCCGTTTTCCTACCTTTTCACACTCTTCGCCTCACCTTTAACTTACCCCTCTGTTCTCTTCCCCAATATCTTCTACTTAAAGCATCAGTTATGGACACATACAATACACTTCCCCACTCTCGTCCTCCCACATCCACTCCTGATCCTATCACTCACCTCCATTCTACTTTACTTACCTTTCCAAAAGCTGCACTCCTATATAAACATCTTCACACACGCACTCTTCCTAGACTCAAAAGCAAAGTAGAGGAGCAATGGGAAACTGACCTTTCCTTATCTTGGCCCACTTCTACTTGGGATAAGATCTGGTTAAAGATTTGTAAATCCTCCAGAGCTGCCTCCCTCACGCAATCCCTTTTTTTTATTTATAACCGCTTACTTCATACTCCTTCCACACTTCATAAACGCTTTCCCACCACACCAGATACATGTTGGTCATGTGCCTCCCCGAATGCGACTTTGTTTCACATGTTGTTCCTTTGCAAGAATGTTCATGCCTTCTGGTTACAAGTCTGGGCTCAAATCAACGTCATTTTTTCAACTAATATTCCATTTTCACATGCTCATATTTTCCTAGGTAGCCTTTCTCCTTGTTGGGACACTACTGATCTTAATGTTCGAATCGTTGATTTATTATTAGCGGTTGCCTTTCAACAACTCACGGTCAACTGGAAGTCTACGTCCAGTATTACGTTTAAAGCTTGGTGGTATAATGTGTGTCACAATCATAGACTAGATACTGCTTTTGTTTTTCCTCCACAGATGGCGATGAAACGTGCTGAGTTATGGCTTCCTATCACATTATATTTAGATAATTGTACAACCCGTTCCTTCCGTCCTCGACCTGCACAGCAGGAAGCCCCTAAGCCCCCTTAATACCCTTCACATTTCTTCATGTTCAATTAATCCATTTTATTGCGTAGCTATATTTGCATTTTAATCTATTGCATATTTACTGTATTTTATTTACTTGATTTTCCATGATTCGTTTATATATTTTGAATTGTTTATTTCACAATGTATTGCTCCTTTTCCTTTTTATTACTCCATCATCGTATATTTCTCCTTCCCTCTTACCCCCTTATTATTTTCCCCATAGTACTTGTTCATATTTTGTACCTTTACCATGCACTTCTTTTAATAAACTTAATTTTTGAACTTAAAAAAGAGAATCAGACGCAAGCAACACTGCAAATTCTGGGCTTAACTGGGTGCAGAATCCTGATTGGCTTACATGTAGCAGGCTCTTGGTCATTATATAATTAATCAACTGTTGATTTACATGTTTTTCCACCTCCTTTGAAAAGAATGGAAACAGAGTCAACCCTAAGGGTTTCTGGTTTACCTGCATCTAGATTAGGATTTTTCAATAGGGGCATCACTGTTGCGTGCTTCCACTTCTGAGGAAGTTGGCATAAGTTGAACAACGGATTACTTAGATCACACAAACTGGGTAGGATGGTCTTCAGTCCTCGGTCCAGCCTCGCTGGAGGGGCTTGATCGAGTGGGGAGCCCAATTTTACCTTAATGGCCAGCACATGCAGTTCTGGTATTGACAAGGTGTTAATCCTAGTCAGACCGCACGTAGACTTGGATGGCTCCAACCAGATAGTGGGGTTAGAGATCTCTCGGGCTTCTAAGGGGATAGACTCGTATATCTTAGAGATTTAGTTGGAAAAAAATTGAGCGATTTCATTACAATTCCCCACCAAAGGCACCTTGTCAGGGGCAAAGCACTCTACAGAGGGCGGGGATTTCACTATCTGGAACAGCTGCCGAGATCAATTTTGGACTTGCTTGATTTGATGGGCATAAAATTGACTGCAAACAATCCTGATCTGCTCATAGTAGGATTTCCTTGCCTTACCTTAGTTGAACTTTGCTGTGGTATTATATTCTTTACCCCATAGGTGCTCTAGTCGCTTGCTGATGTTTTTTGCAGACGGAGCTCGTCATTGAACCACTGCTCAGAAGGTGAAATGCGGGTGGTTTTGTCGGTAGTCAGTGGGGCCAGTGCATTAGTAATCTGGGTGCATATTATCAACAACTAGCGATATTTATCGCTAAATAAGCTTAGTGAAATTTTTTCTATCACCGGGCATCGCCGGATGTTATCACAGAGATAACGTGCTATTAGTAATGTTTATCTCAAATGCAATAAAATATCCGGCGATTGCGGCTTAATGCGTGAATATCGCTGGAAATCCAGCGATATTCAGGCATTAACGCCAATTGGTGTTAACCTGAATATCCAACTCCCATTGGATATACAGGTTAAGAAGTGGTCTGAGCAGGCGTTAGTTCTTAGCTATATTCACGCTTAGCGCAAATTTTTCTATTGCTACGCCTGCGTTGATAATAGGTGATAGCGATGTTAGCGATTGCTTTCAGTCGCTAACAGGTTGTGTACGCCCACTTTGCATTTCATTAGCGCTAAATATCGCTGACATGCAAAGCGGGCCCCAAACCGCTCGCTATCGCCTACAAACTGTCGCTAACTGCTGTTAGCGACAGCTTGCTAATAGGGCGATAAAATTGTCGACGTAGGGATGCGGCGTGGTAAGATGACCTGGAGAGACATTAGAATAGGGTGTGACCAGGCCATGGGCATTGGCAGGACCACGCCCACCTGAGAGGACTTAGAGAACAGCAGATCCAGAGTATGACCCTGCTTATGAGTGGGAGTGTGGCCCAATTGATTAAACTGAAAGGAGTTAAGGTCCCCCTTAAGGGAGATTACCGAGGGGCATGTGGTGTCCTCAAAATGTAAATTGGGGTCCCCAGAATTAAAAGTTAGAATATTGAAGTGCATAGTCTTGTGGTCAGCCAAGTTTCAGATAAAAAGATAACTTCGGGCAGATATGTGATATATAATGGAAATTAGGGGTTGGGGGAGTTCCTAGGTCGCAACATGTCAGACGTTCGGGTGGCAGGATGCCATATAATCTTTTTTTTTAATGATTTTTTTTTCTATAGTGTGAACTAGTCTCAGAGAGAGAAGTGACAGGGCCAGTGCTTAATGTGAAATCAAATAAGTGCCGGGGCCCTCGTCAGGAGCCCCATAGAGATGGCACCGCCTATTTCCCCTGCCAGTGCTCCCAAAACATAAATATTAACCATCACACTCCTAAAGGTGTGACAAGTAAGACTATTCCAGGCACCCAAAGCTGTAAGAATCTCTTGGGCAGCAGGCATTAGTCATTTTTAATGAATAAATATTAATAAGCATCTGTTTTGCTCATCTCTAAATTAGACACCATGGGGTCTATTAGGATGGCGGGCGGACACCAGTCCGGTGCAGGGACCGTCCGCCAGTGGTGCGGTGGTCCCGCACAGCCAATTAGGATGCCACCACCACGGTGGCGGTGGCATCACGCATACATTGCATTGTGGTGGGCAGTGCTGTAAGCAGCACCCACCACAATGCAATATATGCATATCACGCATTTGCATGTACAACGTGGCAGGCACCGCGCGGTGCCTGCCACATTGTGTATGCAAATGGAGGGGGTACCATGGGTACCTCCAAGTGCATACCCAATGCCCCCCTACCCCTGGGGACCCACAATGAGCCCCCAAAAGTGATCTCCACCTGGCTTTCCATGGCGCTCATCATGAAATGGATGGTGCTGTCTGCAAGACATGCCACCATATCTGAGCCATTTGTCGCCCGGTCGCCTGTGTGACCGGCGGAAAACCAGTCTTTCCGTCTGCCGGGGCCCCCCCCCGCTATCATAATTTGGCGGGGGAAATTGGAGGCGGGCGGGAGATAATGGCGGGCAGATTAACACCACCATGCGGGCGGTGGCGATACACCTGACATCCTAATAGACCCCCACCATGTGTCAGACTGTCATATGTATTGGTGCTGACAATCCGGTACCAGTGCGGAGCACCAGAAACCACCGGTTCAAATTATGCATTGGGCCGGACCAAACACTACCAAAAAAAATAGCGACGAGGAGATCTTATACATAAATTGTGTGCAGGATCTGAGACAGATTTATTAGCAATCTTCTTGCAGAATTCTATTAGGTATTAAAAAAATTGAGACCAACTGGAAAGAAAGAGAACATCAAACTAATTGATTGCTATTCACATAATATTTAATATTATTAATAACAGCTAGGTAATAAAACAATGAGCTCAAGCGGCCAACAGCCCATGGAAAGAGAGAACAACAAACTGATACTAAATATTGATGGAAGCAGCCAGGTGTTAGAAGAAGGCAGCTATCAATAAGTTTTTGATCGAGAATGAGAAGAAAAATAACAAGCAACTCATTGTGAAAAGTAAGGGCCTCTTTTTGTCAAGAAGGGCGGGGAGAGAAGAAGGAAGATGCAGGAGGTAGGAAAGTGACAGAGGGGTTGGTTGTGGAAGGAGTAGGAGTATGAGAACTTAGGGGCATATCAACAAGCGGCAGCGATAAATATCCCTGGCCGCTCTCATCTTGAGGATTTTTATCGCCAGCTATTGCAGATAATTATCGCCATGCTAGCGCTGTATTAACAACGCGTAGCGCAATGGTGATAATTATTCCAGTGATAGCGATGTTTTCCAAGGAACATCGCTGGTTTTCCCAGCAATGTTCCATGAAAAACGGCGATATCCTTGGTGATAGGGCCTGTGGTCTTAGCCACACAATCCACCCCCCATGTTTGGTATGCCTTGGTCTGGAATTTAACAGATTTAAAATTCCGGCGTTAAGGCATACTTAACATGATTTTAAATATCGCTAACCCTCGTTGTTAATATGAGGAAGCTGGGTTAGCGATATTTTCCCAGGGGAGTCTTGTCAGGCACGCCTTCTTTGCATCTCATTAGCGAGCTGACAAGGGGCGCTTAGACAAGGATACACACGCTAGCGTGTCCTTGTTGATAATGCGATAATATTATTGAAATTTTTTGCCCGAAAACGGGCTCTAAAGCGGCAATAATATTACCGCCGCACCTTGTTAATATGCCCCAAAGTTGGAACAGAGGAAATCTGAAAACTAAGGCAAAGGCAGTTTAAAGGGAATGTCATGAAATGTCAAAGTGTTGTTGGTAGTCTGATCTTGTTAGGAGCAGAATTCCTGACCCCTGGAAAGTTTCCTGAAACCTAGTGATTTAAGGTGTCCTTCTTCTTGAAGAGAAAAGGTCCCAGGTTGAGCAGTGACTTAACCTCGAGAGTTCCTACTTCCCCAAGAGATTGTGAGTTTTTTTGCTAGGTGTGTAGGGGCTTTCATGTGCAGAGCCCTGTAGGTGATACGAGTTTCTTTGTAAGTGCTATGTGCTTGTCTTGAAGTGGGGGACCTGGGTGCAGGTGAGTTGTTTTTGTGGGGCAGTGTTTGCCGGGTGAGGGTATTTTAAAGTGTGAAGGTGTGAGGTGTGTTTGGGAGGTTGGGGAAGAGGCAGGATGCCAGGCAAGGTGTACACTGTGCAGGTAGGGACGCAGTTATTTCGGTGGTATTGCACCATAATACCCATTCCAGACTATCGTGCTGCCAACATATCACGGGCGAAACATAGGTATGGTAAAAATAAATAGATAAGTTTAGCCTTGATTTGTATTTATTTATACCTTTTAGTTAACTCCACACCCACATACCTTGCATATGTACATACCTTCAATGTACAAAGAAGTGAGGTTAAAAATAGTACATCCATGCTTTCCATTGTGCACCTACTTTCTCAATACTTTGATCCGCCATAGTATTTTGACAGCACGATATTCCTGACACTATAATATGGATAGGGCACTCAGTTTTCTGGTATTTCATTTCTTATCATTTCCATCTGTATTTATGGATATTTATTTTTGGGTCATTTTATCTGTATATTATAGATAAATTACGTTTTTATTTTCCCATGCTGTCCATCTGTTCAGCTGTTGGGCTATATTTCCTGAAAGACAACATGGAAAGTCACTTAAAAAGAAGCCCAATTTTCTGTATTTATCCACTTTTAAAAATAAATGCAGACAGAAAACACTTTGTTTTCTGTCTGTATTTATCTGTAAAAATCTGAAAAATTGATTTCTGGGAGCCTTAATTATGACAACCATGCAATTATTTAGGCCCACCTCCCATACCAGTGAGAGTAACCAAGAACCAAGGATTTCCTATTAACAACAAATTGTCTTACAATGACCAGGTGAATGCAGTTACTTCTGCTGCCTACTGTGTGTGGTGCAGTCGCCAGTGCAGCTGACTTTGGAGCACAAGGTTCACATTTCGATCCCCAGCTCCGGCAGCAGCTCAGCTTAGCACCATGTGACTCTGGGCAATAGATCACTTAATTTTCACGACGGCCCCCAGCGCCTTGAGACCCGTAAGGGTGAGTAGTTTGCGCTTTACAAATATGGATTTACATTTTTTACCCTCAGGCTTATCAAGAGGAGTCTACCGTTTATCCCAGCGAACTTACAGAAAACCTTAGTTCCCTCTCTGGTGCTGTCTAAGATTGACTATTAGAAAGCTTCACTGGCTCCCTGTAAGGCAGAGGGATCTTTTTGAAAGTGCTTTGCACTGTATAAAAGCGGTACAAAAGGGGGTGGTGATGGACGGAGCATCTGAATCAATCAAACACTCAAACCCAGTCAAAAGATCGGGGTTTGATCCATCACCGTTCTTTAGCCCACTCTGCCACCCCAGTTCAGACATGGCTAGATGCAAATCAGTCTGACCCTGTGCCTCATGGGGACAGTCCAGCCCGAACTGACAAGCCATGTCTTCCCTGGACCGGAAACAAGCTTCCGAGGACCGGTTTCTGGCTTTCCAGCCGTCTTCAGCCCGGCTTGCTTGAATCCAGTGGCAAAGTGAGCAAGGGACTCACGTCTGAGCATACCTTGCCACAGTTATGGCGGCCAAATGCGGTACAAAAGGGGGTGGTGATGGACGGAGCATCTGAATCAATCAAACACTCATACCCAGTCAAAAGATCTGGGTTTGATCCATCACCGTTCTTTAGCCCACTCTGCCACCCCAGTTCAGACATGGCTATATGCAAATCAGTCTGACCCTGTGCCTCATGGGAACAGTCCAGCCCAAACAGCCATGCCATGTCTTCCCTGGACCGGAAACAAGCTTCCGAGGACTGGTTTCTGGCATTCCAGCCGTCTTCAGCCCGGCTTGCTTGAATCTAGTGGCAAAGTGAGCAAGGGACTCACGTCTGCGCATACCATGCCACATTTATTGTGGCCAAAAGCGGTACAAAAGGGGGTGGTGATGGCCGGAGCATCTGAATCAATCAAACACTCACATCCAGTCAAAAGATCTGGGTTTGATCCATCACCGTTCTTTAGCCCACTCTGCCACCCCAGTTCAGACATGGCTATATGCAAATCAGTCTGACCCTGTGCCTCATGGGAACAGTCCAGCCTTAACTGCCAAGCCATGTCTTCCCTGGACCGGAAACAAGCTTCCGAGGACCGGTTTCTGGCGTTCCAGCTGACTTCAGCCCGGCTTGGGTATGCTCAGACGTGAGTCCCAGGCTCTCCACACCATTGGAGTCAAGCTATCCAGGCTGAAGAAGGCTGATAGCCAAACCCCGGTCCTTGGATGCTTTATTCTGGTCTGGGGAAGACATGGCTTGGTAGTTCGGACTGAACTGTTCCCATGAGGCACAGGGTCAGAGCTGATATGCATATAGCCAGTGTCTAACCCAGGGTGGTGTGGAGTGCAAGAAAACGATGGATTTAGGCCCAGATCCTTGTACTGGGATGAATGTATGACATTGTTCTACATTCTGTCCATCAACTGTGTTTTTTGCAATTTTCACCCCGAGGGGCTGGGTATGCTCAGACGTAAGTCCCAGGCTCTCCACACCACTGGAGTCAAGCTATCCAGGCTGATGAAGGCTGATAGCCAGAAACCGGACCTTGGATGCTTGATTCCGGTCTGGGAAAGACATGCCTTGTTAGTTCGGACTGGACTGTTCCCATGAGGCACAGGGTCAGAGCTGATTTGCATATAGCCAGTGTCTAACCCAGGGTGGTGTGGAGTGACAAAAAACAATGGATTTAGGCCCAGATCCTTGTACTGGGATGAATGTATGACATTGTTCTACATTCTGTCCATCAACTGTGTTTTTTGCAATTTTCAACCTGAGTGGGCTGGGTATGCTCAGACGTGAGTCCCAGGCTCTCCACACCACTGGAGTCAAGCTATCCAGGCTGATGAAGGCTGATAGCCAGAAACCGGTCCTTGGATGCTTGATTCCGGTCTGGGAAAGACATGGCTTGGTAGTTCGGACTGGACTGTTCCCATGAGGCACAGGGTCAGAGCTGATTTGCATATAGCCAGTGTCTAACCCAGGGTGGTGTGAAGTGCCAAAAAACGATGGATTTAGGCCCAGATCCTTGTACTGGGATGAATGTATGACATTGTTCTACATTCTGTCCATCAACTGTGTTTTTTCCAATTTTCACCCCGAGTGGGCTGGGTATGCTCAGACGTGTGTCCCAGGCTCTCCACACCACTGGAGTCAAGCTATCCAGGCTGATGAAGGCTGATAGACAGAAACCGGTCCTTGGATGCTTGATTCCGGTCTGGGAAAGACATGGCTTGGTAGTTTGGACTGGACTGTTCCCATGAGGCACAGGGTCAGAGCTGATTTGCATATAGCCAGTGTCTAACCCAGGGTGGTGTGGTGTGCAAAAAAACGATGGATTTAGGCCCAGATCCTTGTACTGGGATGAATGTATTACATTGTTCTACATTCTGTCCATCAACTGTGTTTTTTGCAATTTTCACCCCGAGTGGGCTGGGTATGCTCAGACGTGAGTCCCAGGCTCTCCACACCACTGGAGTCAAGCTATCCAAGCTGATGAAGGCTGATAGCCAGAAACCGGTCCTTGGATGCTTGATTCGGGTCTGGGAAAGACATGGCTTGGTAGTTCGGACTAGACTGTTCCCATGAGGCACAGGGTCAGAGCTGATTTGCATATAGCCAGTGTCTAACCCAGGGTGGTGTGGAGTGCAAAAAAAACGATGGATTTAGGCCCAGATCCTTGTACTGGGATGAATGTATGACAATGTTCTACATTCTGTCCATCAACTGTGTTTTTTGCAATTTTCACCCCGAGTGGGCTGGGTATGCTCAGACGTGAGTCCCAGGCTCTCCACACCACTGGAGTCAAGCTATCCAGGCTGATGAAGGCTGATAGCCAGAAACCGGTCCTTGGATGCTTGATTCCGGTCTGGGAAAGTCATGGCTTGGTAGTTCGGACTGGACTGTTCCCATGAGGCACAGTGTCAGAGCTGATTTGCATATAGCCAGTGTCTAACCCAGGGTGGTGTGGAGTGCAGAAAAACGATGGATTTAGGCCCAGATCCTTGTACTGGGATGAATGTATGACATTGTTCTACATTCTGTCCATCAACGGTGTTTTTTGCAATTTTCACCCCGAGTGGGCTGGGTATGCTCAGACGTGTGTCCCAGGCTCTCCACACCACTGGAGTCAAGCTATCCAGGCTGATGAAGACTGATAGCCAGAAACCGGTCCTTGGATGCTTGATTCCGGTCTGGGAAAGAAATGGCTTGGTAGTTCGGACTGGACTGTTCCCATGAGGCACAGGGTCAGAGCTGATTTGCATATAGCCAGTGTCTAACCAAGGGTGGTGTGGAGTGCAAAAAAACGATGGATTTAGGCCCAGATCCTTGTACTGGGATGAACGTATGACATTGTTCTACATTCTGTCCATCAACTGTGTTTTTTGCAATTTTCACCCCGAGTGGGCTGGGTATGCTCAGACGTGAGTCCCAGGCTCTCCACACCACTGGAGTCAAGCTATCCAGGCTGATGAAGGCTGATAGCCAGAAACTGGTCCTTGGATGCTTGATTCCGGTCTGGGAAAGACATGGCTTGGTAGTTTGGACTGGACTGTTCCCATGAGGCACAGGGTCAGAGCTGAATAGCATATAGCCAGTGTCTAACCCAGGGTGGTGTGGTGTGCAAAAAAACGATGGATTTAGGCCCAGATCCTTGTACTGGGATGAATGTATGACATTGTTCTACATTCTGTCCATCAACTGTGTTTTTTGCAATTTTCACCCCGAATGGGCTGGGTATGCTCAGACGTGAGTCCCAGGCTCTCCACACCACAGGAGTCAAGCTATCCAGGCTGATGAAGGCTGATAGCCAGAAACCGGTCCTTGGATGCTTGATTCCGGTCTGGGAAAGACATGGCTTGGTAGGTCGGACTGGACTGTTCCCATGAGGCACAGGGTCAGAGTTGATTTGCATATAGCCAGTGTCTAACCCAGGGTGGTGTGGAGTGCAAAAAAACAATGGATTTAGGCCCAGATCCTTGTACTGGGATGAATGTATGACATTGTTCTACATTCTGTCCATCAACTGTGTTTTTTGCAATTTTCACCCCGAGTGGGCTGGGTATGCTCAGACGTGAGTCCCAGGCTCTCCACACCACTGGAGTCAAGCTATCCAGGCTGATGAAGGCTGATAGCCAGAAACCGGTCCTTGGATGCTTGATTCCGGTCTGGGAAAGTCATGGCTTGGTAGTTCGGACTGGACTGTTCCCATGAGGCACAGTGTCAGAGCTGATTTGCATATAGCCAGTGTCTAACCCAGGGTGGTGTGGAGTGCAGAAAAACGATGGATTTAGGCCCAGATCCTTGTACTGGGATGAATGTATGACATTGTTCTACATTCTGTCCATCAACTGTGTTTTTTGCAATTTTCACCCCGAGTGGGCTGGGTATGCTCAGACGTGAGTCCCAGGCTCTCCACACCACTGGAGTCAAGCTATCCAGGCTGATGAAGGCTGATAGCCAGAAAGCTGTCCTTGGATGCTTGATTCCGGTCTGGGAAAGACATGGCTTGGTAGTTCGGACTAGATTGTTCCCATGAGGCACAGGGTCAGAGCTGATTTGCATATAGCCAGTGTCTAACCTAGGGTGGTGTGGTGTGCAAAAAAACAATGGCTTTAGGCCCAGATCCTTGTACTGGGATGAATGTATGACATTGTTCTACATTCTATCCATCAACTGTGTTTTTTGCAATTTTCACCCCGAATGGGCTGGGTATGCTCAGACGTGAGTCCCAGGCTCTCCACACCACAGGAGTCAAGCTATCCAGGCTGATGAAGGCTGATAGCCAGAAACCGGTCCTTGGATGCTTGATTCCGGTCTGGGAAAGACATGGCTTGGTAGGTCGGACTGGACTGTTCCCATGAGGGACAGGGTCAGAGTTGATTTGCATATAGCCAGTGTCTAACCCAGGGTGGTGTGGAGTGCAAAAAAACAATGGATTTAGGCCCAGATCCTTGTACTGGGATGAATGTATGACATTGTTCTACATTCTGTCCATCAACTGTGTTTTTTGCAATTTTCACCCCGAGTGGGCTGGGTATGCTCAGACGTGAGTCCCAGGCTCTCCACACCACTGGAGTCAAGCTATCCAGGCTGATGAAGGCTGATAGCCAGAAACCGGTCCTTGGATGCTTGATTCCGGTCTGGGAAAGTCATGGCTTGGTAGTTCGGACTGGACTGTTCCCATGAGGCACAGTGTCAGAGCTGATTTGCATATAGCCAGTGTCTAACCCAGGGTGGTGTGGAGTGCAGAAAAACGATGGATTTAGGCCCAGATCCTTGTACTGGGATGAATGTATGACATTGTTCTACATTCTGTCCATCAACTGTGTTTTTTGCAATTTTCACCCCGAGTGGGCTGGGTATGCTCAGACGTGAGTCCCAGGCTCTCCACACCACTGGAGTCAAGCTATCCAGGCTGATGAAGGCTGATAGCCAGAAAGCTGTCCTTGGATGCTTGATTCCGGTCTGGGAAAGACATGGCTTGGTAGTTCGGACTAGATTGTTCCCATGAGGCACAGGGTCAGAGCTGATTTGCATATAGCCAGTGTCTAACCCAGGGTGGTGTGGAGTGCAAAAAAACCATGGATTTAGGCCCAGATCCTTGTACTGGGATGAATGTATGACATTGTTCTACATTCTATCCATCAACTGTGTTTTTTGCAATTTTCACCCCGAGTGGGATGGGTATGCTCAGACGTGAGTCCCAGGCTCTCCACACCACTGGAGTCAAGCTATCCAGGCTGATGAAGGCTGATAGCCAGAAACCGGTCCTTGGATGCTTGATTCCGGTCTGGGAAAGACATGGCTTGGTAGTTCGGACTGGACTGTTCCCATGAGGCACAGGGTCAGAGCTGATTTGCATATAGCCAGTGTCTAACCTAGGGTGGTGTGGAGTGCAAAAAAACAATGGATTTAGGCCCAGATCCTTGTACTGGGATGAATGTATGACATTGTTCTACATTCTATCCATCAACTGTGTTTTTTGCAATTTTCACCCCGAGTGGGATGGGTATGCTCAGATGTGAGTCCCAGGCTCCCCACACCACTGGAGTCAAGCTATCCAGGCTGAAGAGCTTCACTTGGTCTGTTCTATCTATATCCTTACAATCTGCCTCTGATAAACTGGTGTTAGTGCCCAGTTTCAAGTGTGCAACCTGGGGTGGCCGAGGCTTTGTGCTCTGAACTACAAAAGCTTGCAATGATCTTCCTCCTCATATCAAAGCTCTGCCAAGTCATTTGGCTTTTAGGAAATCCCTGAAAACATGGCTGTTTTCTGCTAATCAGCTTTTTCTTAGTGCCTGCGTTTCTCTTTTTCAGCTAGCGCCAAGACGCCTGTGGGCATTCATGTGCTCTATAAAAGTAAACAACATAATACAACATTGAGTTGTAAGAGAGTGTAGTCCCAAGATGTGGATTCAACACAAATATGATGATTACCAGGTCTGAAATGCAAATACAATGTGAGGATCTGGCTGCATAGCAAAAGCAATCTCGAGAAAGCCTAATTGCAACAAACAAAGCAAATGTCTATGTGTTATTGATGCAGGCAGCCTTTAGGCAGCGATTTCCAAAGTACCAAAGAACTTTCTGGTACCCTTTTAATACAATTCCAGAATTTCCATCCGTTGATTGTTTATGGTTGTCTGGTTATGCTTATGGTGAATAGTACAGATTGGTCAAGAGTTTAGTAATAGGTCTATTGGTTTATGAGAAATTAATGCAAGCTTCAGCCCCTTTTGAGAAAAAAAAGTATAAGAAAAATGAACATTGCACTCCTGTTCCGAAGTAGTAGTCAATTAAGACAAACATTTTCAAAATGGGGCTAGAATAGGATTTAATGAAAATGGTCACATCTAATAAAGGGGTCTGGGTGATTTGATTTCCAGATAATTTGCAGCTGAGTCAGTAACGTGCTTACTAGGTGGGTGCAACTCGCGGAGTTACACTTCGTGGAATTCTGAGGAGTTGCATGAAAACATGTCTTCCTGCTCACACTGATTTTTATCACTGGGAGCATGATCTGTGCCGCAAAATCAGTGCAAACAGGACTAAACAGGCTTCCAGAGGGTGCTGCTTAGTTGCTGCCGCTCAAGTAGATTTTATATTTGAACAGCAGCTTTCTAACAGTGAACGGTCACGGAATTCTTGCTAGGGGCTGCCAATTCTCGATCATGCTCGGCAACTTACCTTCGCCGACCTACGTGCAATTAATAACAAGCGTGACACGTTTCGGTGGTATATACTAATCTAACCACCTTCTTCAGGCAGAAATGCTTGCTATCTCCCAGAACTTCATCAGAAATAGTGATGAAGTGGTGGTAAGTTCCTCCAGATGAATAGGCCATTTCTAGCATATGTGAACCTCAGCTAAATGAACTTTGACCGGAGCATGTCAGGAGGCTGTTTAGTCCCGGAAACTGATTTTAACTGTAAGGAGTAGTGGTTGCAGCAAGAAGGTCCGAAAACCTGGAGACTATCTCGTTCCATAATGACAGATTAGTCATATTGTGTCTTTCCCTTGCACCACTAAACTGCAGGCTCATAGGGAGTCCATCTTTGGTCTTAAATTATCACTGGACATATGCTAGAAATGGCCTGTTCCTCTAGAGTAGCTAGAACCCCTAAGAACTTATCACTACTTCATCACTATTTCTTATGAAGTTCTGGGAAATATCAAGCATTTCTGCCTGAAAAAGTTGGTTGCATCAGTATATACCACCGAAACGTGTTGTCCTGCTACAAAAAAGCACTGCATCGAATTGATTTTGGTCGAAAAAAAAAAGAACTGTACACAGTGGTTTTTTGATTGTGAATTTACTGTTGAGCTAGTGCCCTAAATGACAAACGTTTAATGTCTATTACATTCTCCTGTATTGAATTTGATATGCATAATTTTGTGTATGTGATTTCCCAGAGTTAGCAGTTGATCTATGGTACAATAATTGATTTTCTTTTTTTAATGTACTATTATGGTCTTTCATTGAATAAAACATTTATATATTAGCTTTGCAGATTTTGTGACACTCCCTGGTGCTAGTGGTGTGCTTGTGTACGGATGCGGTATGAGTTACAGATAGTGCGTTTTATAACAGTCCAAAGGGAAATTGTTGCTTTGACCTGGGAATTCATCAGAATTGTGTGTCTCGCAACCAGAGGCAAAACAAATAGAAATATTTGTATTTCTCCTTGTTGTTTCCTATTTCTACATGGGATGCATTCTGCAGTACACTTAGAAAGAGGAAAATGCCTCTGAGGATTGTTTTTGTGGAGAAATAAATGCAATGACACTGTATGCCAAAACCTGTGCCCACATAACAATGTCAGTACCCATAAATGGAATATCAATGTGTGCCATAATCCATACTCGCACAACAGTGTTGATATCGACAGTAACAATGTCAGTGTATGTACACTGTGACAACTGTATGCACAATGTTGAAAATGCCAGTAAAAATGATTTAAATGAATGTCATATTATATTCATAAGTTCTAATGAACTCATATCATTGCAGTCAGATTCACCCAAGGTGACCTCCCCATCAACCCCAAGTCAGAGATACTTGGTCAGACAGGTCCTGAGACCCCAACCCACACCCAACAAGTGACAGGTCACAAGTGGTGTCTCACTTAGCCCAAAGACAAAAACGCACCCAGGGAAAACCTTGATTGATCCCACAGATAGATAGTTGCAACACAAGCAGGTCCAACAAAATTGGCCCCAATAAAGCATGTTCGGCCAAAGGCATACTCCCCAAAAATACCACAAAGCTAGATGCCAAATGTAGCAAGTAACACTCAGCCAATCAAGACATGACCTGCATACCAACTGTAGTGATCACGTGCTCCCCACACCAGATGTTTGGATACACACACTGGCACACGCTAGCTCGCCCCAAGGTCGAGAGCCTTCCGTATCCTTATCAGATGCCCAAACTTGTTAATTTATGACTGGTATGAATTTTCAAGAATGCAGAATTGTTTTATTGTGCCTCACAAAATGTGTATATTGTCAGCTGAAACGTTATACAAGGAGAGGCTTTCTTCAGGCGCATTCTGTTGAGAATCCCCCGGCCACTGAGTTTAAATAAATCATCTTGTTCCTGTTTTGCCAAATGCTTCTTGTCTTTTCATTTCTTTAAGGTAATTTCATATATAACCAATGCCTACAATGCAGGCAACCTTGCACCATGCTGCTAGGTTACCTGCGTTGGCACTAGGAAGCAGTTTGTGTGCCAGTACAGTCAGAGAGCAGGAATGTGCTTTATAATGTTAAATATGGAACATTCCTACCCTCTTTCTTTCATGCAGCGCAGCACAGTAAGGTGGCTGAGTTGAGTTGCAGGAAATATTGATAAATATGAACCTGAGTGTAGAGGT
The DNA here is from genome assembly GCF_964261635.1 of Lissotriton helveticus. Taxonomy (NCBI): domain Eukaryota; kingdom Metazoa; phylum Chordata; class Amphibia; order Caudata; family Salamandridae; genus Lissotriton; species Lissotriton helveticus. The sequence goes on along the minus strand of NC_136072.1, from coordinate 1,175,827,393 downwards.
GGAGGTCGGATGCCGAGTGGGATGTTTCGAGGGTGGGGCATACCACCATTAGCGGTATTACATAAAGTGCGTTGTCCCAGTTTGTGCAGCAGCACATGCTTAACCGGGTGCACTATCCTCAGACCGGAACTGTGTATCTTATTAGGGTGAAGGGGATGTGCAGAGTGTGAACTTGTGTCTCCACTCGGACAGTGCATTAGAGATAGGCAGACCAACTCTTTGAGGACAACTGTCTGTCTTTCACTTCCAGCCTGATGCCTGGCCTTAATTTAAAGGGAGCCAGGGATCCCCCCACAGATGTGTGTAATTGTTTACTAATCCTGCTGACACTGGGTACCTGTAAGGGTCCCTCTGACCCCGTTGCTGCACCCAATAGGGGCGGAAGGATGCACTGACTTTGCACCACCTCTATGCAGGCACAGTCAGCGAGCCTCCCGAAATCTTCATTTGCCTTTGTGCTCACATCTGTAATACAGTAGTGGGGAGAGGCAAAACGCTCACTCATTTGCATGGAATCAAGCCACCATGCAAATTAGGTCATGCCAGAGCACATTCTTATTTTAGAAGGTGCCAGACAAGCATCTGTAGCCTCTTCTGTAATATCAAAGTAACACAGGAATGCAAGAATTCTGAACAAAACCCTTGCACTGAAAGGGCACTTCTTAGTAAAATGGCCACAAGTGAAGACTGTTTTGGAAGCTGAGTGGGTTTCAAAACACCAGGTGGTGTGTGTTGTGGATGGTAGGGAAGGGTAAGACCCCTGACGTAAAGTATATTTTGGAGGGTTTGCTGATCAGGATGCCAGTGGGCATCAGGGGCATTGTAAAGTCTATCTCTCACAAACATGATGTATTTTTGTCAACAATGTGAGGTTCTTCACATGAGAGTTTTCATGAGTAAAGCAGAACATACGCGCCCCGTTTATTTTGAGCAAAATAAAATGCCAATTACGATCCAATTTCAACATCTGAGGAATATCAAATAAAGTGTAAAATGATAGAATATTACATATGCAGTAGTTTATCAAAGGAAAAAGGGGACACTTGTAACACTTCAAGACCGTTGGTTTCGGAAAAAGTGATTGGAAACCCTCAAAGAAAACAATGTTAATTTGGGGAGTGCGGTATATGTGTTTCATCCGCCCCACATTGAAGTCGTGGCAGTTATCATTGGGTATTCCAAAGGATGGTAGGTGCCGACCTCAACCAGAGGTACCTCCAGTCTCAAAGTGCAGTGTCAGAGATAGAGGATTTTTCGGATTTTTCCCACAAAAAGGTGTGTAAAACAAACTTTGCAAAAAAAGGAAAAAATCTTTAAAAATAGAGGAAGAGCACCCAAAAAGTTTAATGGTGGTGAGCTTCCTCAGATTAAAATTGTATTCATACTAGAAAAAGATCGAGTTACTGGATCTATTGGTATTAAAAATTGTCGACATGTTTCAGCTCCTATGGCCCTAGGGGTCTGTGAAGCTTTCGTCAGGACTAACAAACAAGTACTAATACTCACACGATTTGTGCGGTATGTTGCAATTGGTCAGTCTTTACCAATCGTGATATTAGGATCAGCGTATTCTGTTTTGTATGGACGCTTCTCCTCATCGAGGTTACAGCTTTAATAAGCGCAGTGCCGCAACGAGGCTTTTCCTTCGACTAGTGCTGGCTCTGCCCCCTCTATTTTTAAAGATTTTTTCCTTTTTTTGCAAAGTTTGTTTTACACACCTTTTTGTGGGAAAAATCCGAAAAATCCTCTATCTCTGACACTGCACTTTGAGACTGGAGGTACCTCTGGTTGAGGTCGGCACCTACCATGTAAATGTAAATGTAAATGTAATATACTTGTAAAGCGCACAGCTGCCCCAGCAACGGGGCGTCCCGGCGCTGTATAACTCTGGGGAACCCGTCCTGGCTTTCCCTGTGGGATGGTCCCTTGCTGGGAGTCCCCAAGGTGGAGCCAGGCATCCCCGGAATTGGTGGGGCCGTTGTGGAGATTAGGCAAGCTAATGCCCAGAGTTGCCGAGTGGAACCCCTGATTAGAGTAAGCACCGAAGCAAGAATTATCGAGTCCACTGACCAAGGTCCACGACCCTGCCGCGTCGGGAATTGAACCCTGGTCCCGGGCTGATTTCTGCTCTCAGGCCTGCCGCCTCTAACCAGTGAGCCACACTACTCCATCCTTTGGAATACCCAATGATAACTGCCACGACTTCAATGTGGGGCGGATGAAACACATATACCGCACTCCCCAAATTAACATTGTTTTCTTTGAGGGTTTCCAATCACTTTTTCGGAAACCAACGGTCTTGAAGGGTTACAAGTGTCCCCTTTTTCCTTTGATAAACTACTGCTCTTACCATGGGGAAATAAAAGGGTACACAAGTTTCCTCAACCCTCCCAGTTGATTGAATCAGAATATTACATATGTCATTTAAAGATTTTACTACCGTTCATCCATAAATTGTGTATAGGGAAAAAAAATGTAAATCATGTTTTAACGTATTATTGTTTTTATGTACTTGTAACCGTTGTAACTTTTATGGTTTTCTGACCTGAAACCGAATAAAGTTTATTTGAATTGAATTGAATATGAGGCACATTTGCAGGAAAAGCTGTAAACCCTTGAAGCAATGGGTATGGCAAGGGATGGAAGACACGTGAGATTCAGTTTGAGTAATCAAAGGATAGGAGGCATAGAGTGTGCATTAGTATCGGGTGAGAGGCTAGTAGGCATGGAGTGGGCTTTAGAGTTCTGTCAGAGGACAGTAGGCATGAAGTGTTGTTCAAAGTAGGGTGGGGGGATGGTAGGCTTAGAGTGTGCTTTGGTGTAGGGTGAGAGGATGGTAGGCTTAGAGTGTGCTTTGGTGTAGGGTGAGAGGATGGTAGGCTTAGAGTGTGCTTTGGTGTAGGGTGAGAGGATGGTAGGCTTGTTCTTTCAGCAAATATTCTCGGAGCCGTAGGGCAAAGTTACCGAACAGCACAACAGGTAGGCTTTTTACATTTATGAAGACAGTATGATAGGCCTCGTACACACACCTCCCCTTCCAGTGCCATACTAAATCAATCTAGCAGTGTACCCTAGGTATTGTTGGGTAGAGAGTATTTGAGATCTTGCTGTTGGCTATGGGCTATTAACGATGAAAGTATTCTCAAGCTTTGTCTGCGCAATTACATATTTTGTGATGATCATCGTGATTTCCTGTTTGGGTTTTTCGGATCCAAGAGAGGTGTTAACAGTCGATAAAGTTGATGTTTATAAAACTGTAATAAAGCGTCCTGTCTCTTTTTTGTGTTAAGCTTTTTTTTGTTTTCTACACGTAGTATATATATATATCTATATATATATATATAGTCCAGGGCAGACAACCAAAGGAAGAAAATAATTTCGCGAAAGGCATGTATTGTATTGTAGCTGAATGTATATAGTGCTTCTTACCTCTGAGGAAGTGCACTAGAAGAGGGGTAAGCACACTTACAGAGTGCAGTTTCAGAGTGCAGTTTCAGAGTGCAGAGAGTGCAGATTGAGAGTGCAGATTGAGAGTGCAGATTGTGATTGCAGATTGTGAGTGCAGATTGTGAGTGCAGATTGTGAGTGCAGAGTGCAGATTCAGAGTGCAGATTGTGAGTGCAGAGTGCAGATTGTGAGTGCAGATTGTGAGTGCTTATTGTGAGTGCAGATTCAGAGTGCAGATTCAGAGTGCAGATTCAGAGTGCAGATGCAGAGTGCAGATGCAGAGTGCAGATTCAGAGTGCAGATTCAGAGTGCAGATTCAGAGTGCAGATTCAGAGTGCAGATTCAGAGTGCAGATTCAGAGTGCAGATTCAGAGTGCAGATTGTGAGTGCAGATTGTGAGTGCAGATTCAGAGTGCAGATTCAGAGTGCAGATTCAGAGTGCAGATTCAGAGTGCAGATTGTGAGTGCAGATTGTGAGTGCAGATTGTGAGTGCAGATTCAGAGTGCAGAGTGCAGATTGTGAGTGCAGATTCAGAGTGCAGATTCAGAGTGCAGATTCAGAGTGCAGATTCAGAGTGCAGATTCAGAGTGCAGATTCAGAGTGCAGATTCAGAGTGCAGATTCAGAGTGCAGATTGTGAGTGCAGATTGTGAGTGCAGATTGTGAGTGCAGATTGTGAGTGCAGAGTGCAGATTCAGAGTGCAGATTGTGAGTGCAGATTCAGAGTGCAGATTCAGAGTGCAGATTCAGAGTGCAGATCGTGAGTGCAGATTGTGAGTGCAGATTGTGAGTGCAGATTGTGAGTGCAGAGTGCAGATTCAGAGTGCAGATTGTGAGTGCAGATTGTGAGTGCAGATTGTGAGTGCAGATTCAGAGTGCAGATTGTGAGTGCAGATTGTGAGTGCAGATTGTGAGTGCAGATTGTGAGTGCAGATTGTGAGTGCAGATTGAGAGTGCAGATTGAGAGTGCAGATTGTGAGTGCAGATTGTGAGTGCAGATTGTGAGTGCAGAGTGCAGATTCAGAGTGCAGATTCGGAGTGCAGATTCAGAGTGCAGATTCAGAGTGCAGATTCAGAGTGCAGATTGTGAGTGCAGATTGTGAGTGCAGATTGAGAGTGCAGATTGAGAGTGCAGATTGTGAGTGCAGATTGTGAGTGCAGATGGTGAGTGCAGGGTGCAGATTCTGAGTGCAGATTCAGAGTGCAGATTCAGAGTGCAGATTCAGAGTGCAGATTCAGAGTGCAGATTGTGAGTGCAGATTGTGAGTGCAGATTGTGAGTGCAGATTGTGAGTGCAGATTGTGAGTGCAGATTGAGAGTGCAGATTGAGAGTGCAGATTGTGAGTGCAGATTGTGAGTGCAGATTGTGAGTGCAGATTGTGAGTGCAGAGTGCAGATTGTGAGTGCAGATTGTGAGTGCAGATTGTGAGTGCAGATTGTGAGTGCAGAGTGCAGATTGTGAGTGCAGAGTGTGAGTGCAGATTCAGAGTGCAGATTGTGAGTGCAGATTGTGAGTGCACAGTGCAGATTCAGAGTGCAGATTGTGAGTGCAGATTGTGAGTGCAGAGTGCAGATCGTGAGTGCAGATCGTGAGTGCAGAGTGTGAGTGCAGATTCAGAGTGCAGATTCAGAGTGCAGATTGTGAGTGCAGATTGTGAGTGCAGATTGTGAGTGCAGATTGTGAGTGCAGATTGTGAGTGCAGAGTGCAGATTCAGAGTGCAGATTCAGAGTGCAGATTCAGAGTGCATAATTGTGAGTGCAGATTCAGAGTGCAGATTCAGAGTGCAGATTGTGAGTGCAGATGTAGAGTGCAGATTCAGAGTGCAGATTGTGAGTGCAGAGTGCAGATTGTGAGTGCAGAGTGCAGATTGTGAGTGCAGATTCAGAGTGCAGATTGTGAGTGCAGATTCAGAGTGCAGATTCAGAGTGCAGATTCAGAGTGCAGATTCAGAGTGCAGATTCAGAGTGCAGATTCAGAGTGCAGATTGTGAGTGCAGATTGTGAGTGCAGAGTGCAGATTCAGAGTGCAGATTCAGAGTGCAGATTCAGAGTGCAGATTGTGAGTGCAGATTCAGAGTGCAGATTCAGAGTGCAGATTGTGAGTGCAGAGTGCAGATTCAGAATGCAGATTGTGAGTGCAGAGTGCAGATTGTGAGTGCAGATTCAGAGTGCAGATTGTGAGTGCAGATTGTGAGTGCAGATTCAGAGTGCAGATTCAGAGTGCAGATTCAGAGTGCAGATTCAGAGTGCAGATTCAGAGTGCAGATTCAGAGTGCAGATTCAGAGTGCAGATTCAGAGTGCAGATTGTGAGTGTAGATTGTGAGTGCAGATTCAGAGTGCAGATTGTGAGTGCAGATTGTGAGTGCAGATTGTGAGTGCAGAGTGTGAGTGCAGAGTGTGAGTGCAGAGTGTGAGTGCAGAGTGTGAGTGCAGAGTGTGAGTGCAGAGTGTGAGTGCAGATTGTGAGTGCAGATTGTGAGTGCAGATTGTGAGTGCAGATTGTGAGTGCAGATTGTGAGTGCAGATTGTGAGTGCAGATTGTGAGTGCAGAGTGTGAGTGCAGATTCAGAGTGCAGATTCAGAGTGCAGATTCAGAGTGCAGATTCAGAGTGCAGATTGTGAGTGCAGAGTGCAGATTCAGAGTGCAGATTGTGAGTGCAGAGTGCAGATTCAGAGTGCAGATTGTGAGTGCAGATTGTGAGTGCAGATTGTGAGTGCAGAGTGCAGATTCAGAGTGCAGATTCAGAGTGCAGATTCAGAGTGCAGATTCAGAGTGCAGATTCAGAGTGCAGATTGTGAGTGCAGAGTGCAGATTCAGAGTGCAGATTGTGAGTGCAGAGTGCAGATTCAGAGTGCAGATTGTGAGTGCAGATTCAGAGTGCAGATTCAGAGTGCAGATTCAGAGTGCAGATTGTGAGTGCAGAGTGCAGATTCAGAGTGCAGATTGTGAGTGCAGAGTGCAGATTCAGAGTGCAGATTGTGAGTGCAGAGTGCAGATTCAGAGTGCAGATTCAGAGTGCAGATTGTGAGTGCAGATTGTGAGTGCAGATTGTGAGTGCAGATTCAGAGTGCAGATTCAGAGTGCAGAGTGCAGATTCAGAGTGCAGATTCAGAGTGCAGATTCAGAGTGCAGATTCAGAGTGCAGATTCAGAGTGCAGATTCAGAGTGCAGAGTGCAGATTCAGAGTGCAGATTCAGAGTGCAGAGTGCAGATTCAGAGTGCAGATTGTGAGTGCAGAGTGCAGATTCAGAGTGCAGATTGTGAGTGCAGAGTGCAGATTCAGAGTACAGATTGTGAGTGCAGATTCAGAGTGCAGATTCAGAGTGCAGATTCAGAGTGCAGATTCAGAGTGCAGATTCAGAGTGCAGATTCAGAGTGCAGATTCAGAGTGCAGATTCAGAGTGCAGATTGTGAGTGCAGATTGTGAGTGCAGAGTGTGAGTGCAGATTCAGAGTGCAGATTCAGAGTGCAGATTGTGAGTGCAGATTGTGAGTGCAGATTGTGAGTGCAGATTGTGAGTGCAGATTGTGAGTGCAGAGTGCAGATTCAGAGTGCAGATTCAGAGTGCATAATTGTGAGTGCAGATTCAGAGTGCAGATTCAGAGTGCAGATTGTGAGTGCAGATGTAGAGTGCAGATTCAGAGTGCAGATTGTGAGTGCAGAGTGCAGATTGTGAGTGCAGAGTGCAGATTGTGAGTGCAGATTCAGAGTGCAGATTGTGAGTGCAGATTCAGAGTGCAGATTCAGAGTGCAGATTCAGAGTGCAGATTCAGAGTGCAGATTCAGAGTGCAGATTGTGAGTGCAGATTGTGAGTGCAGATTGTGAGTGCAGAGTGCAGATTCAGAGTGCAGATTCAGAGTGCAGATTCAGAGTGCAGATTGTGAGTGCAGATTCAGAGTGCAGATTCAGAGTGCAGATTGTGAGTGCAGAGTGCAGATTCAGAATGCAGATTGTGAGTGCAGAGTGCAGATTGTGAGTGCAGATTCAGAGTGCAGATTGTGAGTGCAGATTGTGAGTGCAGATTCAGAGTGCAGATTCAGAGTGCAGATTCAGAGTGCAGATTCAGAGTGCAGATTCAGAGTGCAGATTCAGAGTGCAGATTCAGAGTGCAGATTGTGAGTGTAGATTGTGAGTGCAGATTCAGAGTGCAGATTGTGAGTGCAGATTGTGAGTGCAGATTGTGAGTGCAGAGTGTGAGTGCAGAGTGTGAGTGCAGAGTGTGAGTGCAGAGTGTGAGTGCAGAGTGTGAGTGCAGAGTGTGAGTGCAGATTGTGAGTGCAGATTGTGAGTGCAGATTGTGAGTGCAGATTGTGAGTGCAGATTGTGAGTGCAGATTGTGAGTGCAGAGTGTGAGTGCAGATTCAGAGTGCAGATTCAGAGTGCAGATTCAGAGTGCAGATTGTGAGTGCAGAGTGCAGATTCAGAGTGCAGATTGTGAGTGCAGAGTGCAGATTCAGAGTGCAGATTGTGAGTGCAGATTGTGAGTGCAGATTGTGAGTGCAGATTGTGAGTGCAGAGTGCAGATTCAGAGTGCAGATTCAGAGTGCAGATTCAGAGTGCAGATTCAGAGTGCAGATTCAGAGTGCAGATTGTGAGTGCAGAGTGCAGATTCAGAGTGCAGATTGTGAGTGCAGAGTGCAGATTCAGAGTGCAGATTGTGAGTGCAGATTCAGAGTGCAGATTCAGAGTGCAGATTCAGAGTGCAGATTGTGAGTGCAGAGTGCAGATTCAGAGTGCAGATTGTGAGTGCAGAGTGCAGATTCAGAGTGCAGATTGTGAGTGCAGAGTGCAGATTCAGAGTGCAGATTCAGAGTGCAGATTGTGAGTGCAGATTGTGAGTGCAGATTGTGAGTGCAGATTCAGAGTGCAGATTCAGAGTGCAGAGTGCAGATTCAGAGTGCAGATTCAGAGTGCAGATTCAGAGTGCAGATTCAGAGTGCAGATTCAGAGTGCAGAGTGCAGATTCAGAGTGCAGATTCAGAGTGCAGAGTGCAGATTCAGAGTGCAGATTCAGAGTGCAGATTGTGAGTGCAGAGTGCAGATTCAGAGTGCAGATTGTGAGTGCAGAGTGCAGATTCAGAGTACAGATTGTGAGTGCAGATTCAGAGTGCAGATTCAGAGTGCAGATTCAGAGTGCAGATTCAGAGTGCAGATTCAGAGTGCAGATTCAGAGTGCAGATTCAGAGTGCAGATTGTGAGTGCAGATTGTGAGTGCAGATTGTGAGTGCAGATTGTGAGTGCAGGTTGTGAGTGCAGATTCAGAGTGCAGATTCAGAGTGCAGATTCAGAGTGCAGATTGTGAGTGCAGATTGTGAGTGCAGATTGTGAGTGCAGATTGTGAGTGCAGATTCAGAGTGCAGATTCAGAGTGCAGATTCAGAGTGCAGATTCAGAGTGCAGATTCAGAGTGCAGATTGTGAGTGCAGAGTGCAGATTCAGAGTGCAGATTGTGAGTGCAGAGTGCAGATTCAGAGTGCAGATTGTGAGTGCAGAGTGCAGATTCAGAGTGCAGATTCAGAGTGCAGATTGTGAGTGCAGATTGTGAGTGCAGATTGTGAGTGCAGATTGTGAGTGCAGATTCAGAGTGCAGATTCAGAGTGCAGAGTGCAGATTCAGAGTGCAGATTCAGAGTGCAGAGTGCAGATTCAGAGTGCAGATTCAGAGTGCAGATTGTGAGTGCAGATTCAGAGTGCAGATTGTGAGTGCAGAGTGCAGATTCAGAGTACAGATTGTGAGTGCAGATTCAGAGTGCAGATTCAGAGTGCAGATTCAGAGTGCAGATTCAGAGTGCAGATTCAGAGTGCAGATTGTGAGTGCAGATTGTGAGTGCTGATTCAGAGTGCAGATTGTGAGTGCAGAGTGCAGATTCAGAGTGCAGATTGTGAGTGCAGATTGTGAGTGCAGATTGTGAGTGCAGATTCAGAGTGCAGATTCAGAGTGCAGATTCAGAGTGCAGATTCAGAGTGCAGATTCAGAGTGCAGATTCAGAGTGCTGATTCAGAGTGCAGATTGTGAGTGCAGAGTGCAGATTCAGAGTGCAGATTGTGAGTGCAGATTGTGAGTGCAGATTCAGAGTGCAGATTCAGAGTGCAGATTCAGAGTGCAGATTCAGAGTGCAGATTCAGAGTGCAGATTCAGAGTGCAGATTCAGAGTGAAGAGTGCAGATTCAGATTCAGAGTGCAGATTCAGAATGCAGAGTGCAGATTCAGAATGCAGAGTGTGAGTGCAGCGTGCAGATTCAGAGTGCAGAGTGTGAGTGCAGCGTGCAGATTCAAGATTCAGAGTGCAGAGTGCAGATTTAGAGTGCAGATGCAGAGTGCAGTTAAAATGTTGCTAGGCTAGGGCTTTAAAGACACCCCAAACGTGGAAAAGACTGCTGTTTTTCTTTGGTTTTGTCCAATCTCGTCCAGACGGTGACGCCTAGTAATTTTTTTGCAACTATCTTTTCTCCTAAAACATTAATATGCAGGATTGCTGAGGGGTCTCCCCTGTCAGTCCTCGTGGTTGTTTTTTGTGAAGCCCCTGCAAGAAATGGCCATAAAACAATTGGCTGTTTCAGTTGTCTAGAAACACCACAGATTCTGCTTGACCTGGGCGTGCTCCATGACTTGCAAGTGGAACTTCACAGACAACTACATAAAAAAAAGCATTTGCAAGGCAATAGGTCTCGCATTTGCGAGAGTTTAACCTATTGGCATTGTAAATGACAATGCCTTTTATTTATGTTTTAAAAACCAACACATAAATAAAAGACATTGCCATTTACAATGCCAATAGCTCAAACTCTAACAACTGCAACACCTATTGCATTGTAAATGCTTGTTTTAAACTCCCACTGTGTCTTTGGCAAATCTTCTCAGCTTCTTTGACCTGCTTCAGTTTATTTGCATGTGATGTTTCAACTCATACCTGAAAGAGGAAAAGAGGACCAAAGTTATTACATATTTATACGGTAGTACGATGTGAACACTGATGACATACTCATCTTGAGTTATTTATATATTCGGAATGCTATGATGGTGTTCCATCAACACTGTGAATTTTAATCTACACGTATACGCAAGATGCACAGAATGTTACGAGTGAGGGTTGTATTACTCGCTGATTATTTCCAGAGCACTCTGAACTTCTGTTGTCATTTTCTTGAGATTATTTTAGGGTGCAAGTTTTCCTTGTGACACCAAATCTATATTTGTCTCATGAATAACAGTTTATACTTCTTTATGGTTCTTTGTGGTGGCCAACAGCTTAATAGTACGTACTCTGTGATGCACTATTATAAAATTATCAGATACTTGTGTATAACTGGAAGAACGCCATTTGCCTTTAACCTTTGTGTATTTCTTAAAGGTTTTGTCAATTCCAGAGATATCTTATGCTATTCTAGGAAACTCCCAACCCATTCACTTTTCAACAACCAGTTGTGCAGCCGGGGAAGAGGGAATGATCAGGAACGTCTGTTAACACAGGGAAATATAGAGAGGAAGGCAGGAATACATTTCTCCTATAATTCTAGTTGGAGTGTCCCCTGATTTACAGCAGCTGGAATAGGAGTAGATACCTGTAAAGGCTGTCAAGAAAAGGCATTGAAAAACTTCAGAGGATCAACGCATTTTATTTCCTCCCATTCCCCTCTCTACTGTTTGATTGGAGTTGTCTTGACTTGTTCACATCAGATGTCTTTAGCCCAGTAGCGCCATTGGGATTTATCATTGTGCACTCCAGCTCACTCCTGCAGAAACTTCAGGTGAAATCCTGACCGAACGCCAAGTCCACATATATTTTCGTGCCCGAGCGAGTGAAAGATTACCCTCGTGGATGTGGCTAATATGATAGGTACTCTGCAAATGGAACACATGCTCTAGCATAGAGAGTTGATCCGTTACAGGAGTAAGCTGAGACAGAACCAATTTCGAGAGGGAATGGACCATGCTCGAAACTGACCAGTTTTACTCTTCTGCAACAGTCCTTACCGGAGAGTACTATGACTTAGGAAATTCAGTAATGCATGTCTCTTCACCCCCTTCCATACACTTAGCTTCTCCAGAAAGATTTACATGAGATCAGGCTAAATTCACGACGTTCATTAATCAGTGTCAGTTACATTTTATGTTTTAACCCACATATTTTACTAATGAACAATCAACGGTGGCTTTTATGCTATGCTGTCTGGCTGGGACAGCAGTTTCATGGTCAATCCCTTTAGTGAAATGTGATGATCCTATTCTTTATGACTATGCCACTTTTAAAACTGAAATGAAGAAGTTATTTGACACACATGCCTTCACCCAGCCTGTAGATAAAGTTTTCGAATTTAAGGCAAGGGAGCAAGGATTTACTCACTTATATCACAGCTTTTAATAGGACGGTAGCAGAGTCCGAATGGCCGGAAAGCAAATGCAGCTCATTATTCTATAGGGGTTTAAAAGATTAACTAAAAAATCTGTTATCCCAAGTAGTGAACTTCCCTGAATCCTGTGATGAATGAATCGACCTGGTAGTCAAATTGAACCATTATGTGTCTGAACGGCAAAATGACAGAGGGCGTTCAGATACCGAGGTAGTGGTCATTAGTGGGAAAAAGGCAGAGTCCTGTAAAACTGCTGATGCAGGTAGGTAGCATCAGGGGCCCATTAAGTAGTAAAGAAACATAGCGACGCAGAGACATGAAACTCTGCCTTTATTGTGGCAAGAAATGTAATTTCTTATGAATTTGCATTGTCAAAACCAAAAGAAAACCAGATATGGGATACTAGGATGCCCGGAAATGGTGGAAAAAAGTCTTCCCAATCCAAAAACTACTTTTGTCTCCAAACCTTTGCCCCAGACAAGTGCAGACCACGCGTTCCAACATTTTGTATGCACCAGCACAGTTGGAAAGGGCAATTAAATCCATGACACTCCATTTTTTTCTACACTCTGGGGCTACTGATAACTTTTTTTATATTGACTTAGCCGCTAAGCACAGGATTCTGTTTCTGCCAAGGAAAACGCCAGAAGTGGTGAAAACCATTGATGGTAGTCCATTAGTCTCAGGGCACTTCCCCCACTCCACTGGAGGTATGACTAACTAGTCAAGGAAATCATGTGGAGACAGCTAGATTTCATTTAATTTTAATGAAGGCACCGAAATTATAAGCAATCTAGGATAGACACTGGCTTCAAACTCATAATCCTGTCATCAATTGGACAATGCGCAAACTCACCTTACACTCTGCCTTCTGCATCACACATTGAGGTCTCAGAGACTTCTTTTGTAGGTGCCGCTTAGTCTAGAGCAGATAAACCAAAATAATTACCTTCTTGCTGCACAGAGGTTGAGTATGTGTTTGACAAACAAAGGGCAACTACTCTTCCATCTCACGGGCCTTACAATTGCAAAATTAATGTACAACCTGGTCCACGAATTTCTTGCACTCAGGTGTATGCTGACAGAGAAGGAAAATCTCCATTTACGACAATACCTAGATCAAATGTTAAAAAATAGTTTTATTAGAACCTCCCGGTCACCTGCCTCCTCTCCCTTATTCTTTGCTTCAAGAAGGGGGGAGACCTGAGGGCATGAATAGATTCCAGAGCTTTGAACATGATAGCGATTACAAAGCAGCACCCACTACCATTAATATACACTCTTTTAGATCAAGTTTAGAATGCCAAGGCTTTCTCTACACTAGGTTTAAGAGGAGCATACCATCTGGCGCGCTTAAGGGAGGGTGACAAGTTGAAAACTGCCTTCTGCACTAAATTTGGGCTGTATGAATATCTTATCTTGCCTTTCGGGCTGTGCAACACTCCTGCTGCATTCCATTATTTTATTAATGTATTAAGAGAATCCTTGGACATGTGTGCAGTAATCTATAAAGATGATATTCTTATCTAGTTGGATGCTGTAGCTGAACATAAGCAACATTTAAAAAACATTCTTCAGAAACGGGGATGAATAAAACCTGTTTGTTAAGCTTCATGAATAGGAATTTCATGTTAACGAGGTGAAGTTCTTGGTAGGGGTGGGCGGAATTTGCGTAGTCGTGCTACGCAAAGCTTCGCAAAACGGTAAGAAATCTCCGCGAGCACGCAAAAGTTCAGTCCATTCTCGATGCTTTTTTCCTGTTTGCGAACGCTGTCTGCATGCTGGGGAGAAATATCTTGCAAACACGCATTTTGAAAGCGCGAACAAGCAAAAAATTCTGCGAAGCCGCGGATCGGTGAACTTTTGGCAATTCCATGTTTTCCTCGGAACGCAAAATTACCCAAATTCTGCAAATTCCGCAAGAAGAACGGAATTTACCGCCCAGGCCTAGTTCTTGGGTTGTGTACTATTGCCACTCAGAATCAAAATGGACCTGCAGAAAGTCTTTGCCATAGTACAATGGAAATCACCCCAGAATGTAAAAGGAGTCCTAGGTGTCTTAGGATTCAGCAACTTTTATTAGAGATTTATCAATCATTGCTCCACCTTAGTTTCTCCAGTTACAAAACTGCTGCGAAAGGGGGCCAAGTTTAAGTGGAGTTCAGAGGCAGAGCGAGCTTTCCAGTGACTGAAAAAGAGTTTTGTACCAGCTTCTATCTTACGACACCCATACCCTACACAACCCCACATAGTTGAAGCGTATGCTTTGCAGGTCAGAGTGGGAAGGGTGCTTTCCCAAAAGGATAGTTCTTGAGGAGAGGTACACCACATAGCCTACCTTTCACATAAGCAAAACCCAGCAGAGATGAGCTGTTCAGTGGGTGATAGGGACCTGTTGGTGATCAAGAAAGCCTTTGAAGAATGGAGCATTTGTTTGTAAAGTAGTCTACATAACAGGTAACATAACGTATATTTGTAAAGCAGGTTTTCACCCCGAAGGGTAGCTTGGTGCTGAATAACAGATGTTTATTGACTACTTATAATATAGACTGAGCTCAGAAACCTAGCATTTGTAACATCCTCTTGGGCTTTATCCACATAGGCCATTATGCTGGATTTTGAGTGTTATGCGTGAGATTTGTATAATTGTTGATTATTTCCAGAACGGTACGTACTCTATGATATACTATTATAAGCTTACCAGATAAGTGTATCACTGGAAAAACACCAATTGGTTTTAACCTTTGTGTATTTCTTAAAGGTTTTGTCAATTCCAGAGATATCTGATGCTATTCAAGGAAACTCCCAACCCATTCACTTGTCAACAACCAGTTGTGCAGCCGAGGAAGAGGGAATGATAAGGTACATCTGTTAACATGGCGAAATATAGGGAGGAAGGCAGGAATACATTACTTCTATAATTCTGATTTGGAATGTCCTCTAATTTACAGGAGCTGGAAAAAGAGTAGTTACCACTGACAGGATGCCAATGAAAGGCTGTGAACTACTTCAGAAGATAGAAGCAGTGTCTTTTTCCTTCCATTTCCCTCTATCCTGTTGAACTGGAGATTCCTTGACTCATTCGTGTCAGACGTCTTTAGCCGGGCATAGAGGTGGAATCTATCATCATGAACTTCAGCTCACTCCTGCAGAAAACTCAGGTGAGATCGTGACAGTAGCCATGGAGCATGCTTTAAAGTGGGATGAGAGGATAGTAGACATGGAGTGTACTTTAGACTGTGGTGAGATTATGGTAGGCATGGAGTGCTCTTCCGAGTAGAGTGGATTCATGGTATCCATGGAGTGCTCTTTAGAGTAGGGTGGATTCATGGCATGCATGGAGTGTTCTTTACAGTAGGGTGGATTCATGGTATACATGGAGTGTTCTTTAGAGTAGGGTGGATTCATGGTAGGCTTGGAGTGCTCTTTTGAGTAGGGTGGATTCATGGTATACATGGAGTGTTCTTTAGAGTAGCGTGGATTCATGGTAGGCTTGGAGTGCTCTTTAGAGTAAGGTGGATTCATGGTATGCATGGAATGCTCTTTTGAGTAGGGTGGATTCATGGTAGGTTGGAGTGCTCTTTAGAGTAGGGTGGATTCATGGTATGCATGGAGTGCTCTTTAGAGTAAGGTGGATCCATGATATGCATGGAGTGTGCTTTAGAGTGTGGTGAGGGGATAGTAGTCAAGGAGTGTGCTTTAGAGTGTGGTGGGATCATGGTAGGCATTGAGTGTTCTTTAGAGTAGGATGAGAGGATAGCAGGCATGGAGTGTTCTTTAGAGTAGGATGAGAGGATAGCAGGCATGGAGTGTTCTTTATAGTAGGATGAGAGGATAGCTGGCATGGAGTGTTCTTTAGAGAAGGGTGAGAGGATAGCAGGCATGGAGTGTTCTTTAGAGTAGGATGAGAGGATAGCAGGCATGGAGTGTTCTTTATAGTAGGATGAGAGGATAGCTGGCATGGAGTGTTCTTTAGAGAAGGGTGAGAGGATAGTAAGAATAGAGTGTGCTTCAGAGTAGGATGAGAGGATAGTAGGCATGGAGTGTGCTTTAGAGAGGGGTTAGAGGAAAGTAGGCATTAAGTGTGCTTTATATGGGGCGTGAGGATAATGAAGTATGGTTTGGAGTAGGGTGAGTGGATAGGAGGCATGGAGTGCTTTAGACTTGGGTGTATGGATAGTAGACATGAGTGTGCTTTAGAGTTGGGTGTGGGGATAGTAGGCATGGAGTGTGCTTTAGAGGAGTAGGGTGAGAGGATAGCAGGCATGAAGTATGATTTTGAGGCAGTGAGAGGACTGTAGGCATGGAGGGTGCTTTTAAGTGTAGAGAGAGCATAATAGGCATGTAGCTTGCTTTAGAGCGGGTTGAGGGACAGTAGGTAGGCATGGAGAATGGTTTGGAAGGTTTAGAGAATAGTAGTCATGGTGTGTGTTTTGGAGTAGGGTCGGAGGATAGAAGGTATGAAGTGTGCTATAGAATCAGGTGAGTGGATAGTAGGCATGGTGTGTGTTTTAGAGCTGGGTAAGAGGATATTAGGTATTGAGTGTATGTATGAGGGGGTTGAGAGCATAGTATGCATGGTGTGTGAGGACAGTAGGCATGGAGAGTTCATTAGAGTTAGATAAGAGGATAATAATCATGGTGTTGTGCTTTAGAATTGGGTGAGAGGATAGTAGGCATGGAGTGTGCTTTAGAGGAGTAGGGTGAGAGGATAGCAGGCATGAAGTATGATTTTGAGGGAGTGAGAGGACTGTAGGCATGGAGTGTGCTTTTGAGTAGAGAGAGAGCATAATAGGCATGTAGCTTGCTTTAGAGCGGGTTGAGGGACAGTAGGTAGGCATGGAGAATGGTTTGGAAAGTTGAGAGAATAGTAGTCATGGTGTGTGTTTTGGAGTAGGGTCGGAGGATAGAAGGTATGAAGTGTGCTATAGAATCAGGTGAGTGGATAGTAGGCATGGTGTGTGTTTTAGAGCTGGGTAAGAGGATATTAGGTATTGAGTGTATTTATGAGGGGGTTGAGAGCATAGTATGCATGGGGTGTGAGGACAGTAGGCATGAAGAGTTCGTTAGATAAGAGGATAATGATCATGGAGTGTGCTTTGGAGTGGGGTGACAGAATAGTAGGCCTGGAGTGTGCTTTGGAGTTGGGTGAGAGGATAGTAGGCATGGAGTGTGCTTTGGAGTTGGGTCAGAGGATAGTAGGCATGGAGTGTGCTTTGGAGTTGGGTGAGAGGATAGTAGGCATGGAGTGTGCTTTGGAGTTGGGTGAGAGGATAGTAGGCATGGAGTGTGCTTTGGAGTTGGGTGAGAGGATAGTAGGCCTGGAGTGTGCTTTGGAGTTGGGTGAGAGGATAGTAGGCATGGAGTGTGCTTTGGAGTTGGGTGAGAGGATAGTAGGCATGGAGTGTGCTTTGGAGTTGGGTGAGAGGATAGTAGGCATGGAGTGTGCTTTGGAGTTGGGTGAGAGGATAGTAGGCATGGAGTGTGCTTTGGAGTTGGGTGAGAGAATAGTAGGCATGGAGTGTGCTTTGGAGTTGGGTCAGAGGATATTAAGCATGGAGTGTGCTTTGGAGTTGGGTCAGAGGATAGTAGGCATGGAGTGTGCTTTGGAGTTGGGTGAGAGGATAGTAGGCATGGAGTGTGCTTTGGAGTTGGGTGAGAGGATAGTAGGCATGGAGTGTGCTTTGGAGTTGGGTGAGAGGATAGTAGGCATGGAGTGTGCTTTGGAGTTGGGTCAGAGGATATTAAGCATGGAGTGTGCTTTGGAGTTGGGTCAGAGGATAGTAGGCATGGAGTGTGCTTTGGAGTTGGGTGAGAGGATAGTAGGCATGGAGTGTGCTTTGGAGTTGGGTGAGAGGAAGTAGGCATGGAGTGTGCTTTGGAGTTGGGTGAGAGGATAGTAGGCATGGAGTGTGCTTTGGAGTTGGGTGAGAGGATAGTAGGCATGGAGTGTGCTTTGGAGTTGGGTGAGAGGATAGTAGGCATGGAGTGTGCTTTGGAGTTGGGTGAGAGGATAGTAGGCATGGAGTGTGCTTTGGAGTTGGGTGAGAGGATAGTAGGCATGGAGTGTGCTTTGGAGTTGGGTGAGAGGATAGTAGGCATGGAGTGTGCTTTGGAGTTGGGTGAGAGGATAGTAGGCATGGAGTGTGCTTTGGAGTTGGGTGACAGAATAGTAGGCATGGAGTGTGCTTTGGAGTTGGGTGAGAGGATAGTAGGCATGGAGTGTGCTTTGGAATTCGGTCAGAGGATAGTAGGCATGGAGTGTGCTTTGGAGTTGGGTGAGAGGATAGTAGGCATGGAGTGTGCTTTGGAGTTGGGTGAGAGGATAGTAGGCATGGAGTGTGCTTTGGAGTTGGGTGAGAGGATAGTAGGCATGGAGTGTGCTTTGGAATTCGGTCAGAGGATAGTAGGCATGGAGTGTGCTTTGGAGTTGGGTGAGAGGATAGTAGGCATGGAGTGTGCTTTGGAATTCGGTCAGAGGATAGTAGGCATGGAGTGTGCTTTGGAGTTGGGTGAGAGGATAGTAGGCATGGAGTGTGCTTTGGAGTTGGGTGAGAGGATAGTAGGCATGGAGTGTGCTTTGGAGTTGGGTGAGAGGATAGTAGGCATGGAGTGTGCTTTGGAGTTGGGTGAGAGGATAGTAGACATGGAGTAGGATATGGAGGATGTGAGCAGATAGTAGGCATAAAGTGTGGTTTGGAGTGGAGTGAGAGGATAATAGTCACGGAGTGTGATTTAGAGTGGGGTGAGCGGATAGAAAACATGGAGTGTTTTTAAGAGGTGGTGACAGGAAAGTAGGCATGGGTTGTGCTTTGGAGGGGGTGGGAGGATAGTAGGCATGGGTAGGGTAAGATGATAGTAGCCATGAATCATGCTTTAGAGTAGGGTGAGAGCATAAAAGGCATAAGTCTGATTTAGAGTGGGGTCAGGGAATAGTAAGCATGGAGTATGCTTCAGAGTGGGCAAGAGTGTACTAGGCAGGGAGTGTTCTCTGGTGCGTGGTGAGAGAATAGTAGGCCTGGGGTATGGTTTCCAGGGCTTGCAGCATGTTTGGAGGGTATATATCTTGGGGGGGGGGTGCAGATACAACTTATTTGCGTTGTCACTATGGTGATTGGTTCTAGGTGGGTGCCATTTGGAGAGTGGGGAGTCAGGGTGCCAGGTGGGCTGTGTTTTAAAGGGTAGGTGAAGCAAGGATAGCAGGCATGGATGTGTTTGTGGGATAGCACTGTAAGAGTTCCCAGTGTATGTTTTAGAGGGCTGGTAATGTAAGGATGGTTGGCATGGGTGTGTTTGTGGGTAAGCACTGTTAGGGTGACAGGTGCTGAGTGTGTTATAGAGGGCAGGTGAGGCAAATATAGCAGGCATGGGTGTGTTTGTGGGTAAGCACTGTAAGAGTTCCCAGTGTTGGGTGTGTTTTAGAGGGCTGGTAAGGTATGGATGGTTGGCATGGGTGTGTTTGTGGGTAAGCACTGTTAGGGTGACAGGTGCTGAGTGTGTTATAGAGGGCAGGTGAGGCAAATATAGCAGGCATGGGTGTGTTTGTGGGTAAGCACTGTAAGAGTTCCCAGTGTTGGGTGTGTTTTAGAGGGCTGGTAAGGTATGGATGGTTGGCATGGGTGTGTTTGTGGGTAAGCACTGTTAGGGTGACAGGTGCTGAGTGTGTTATAGAGGGCAGGTGAGGCAAATATAGCAGGCATGGGTGTGTTTGTGGATAAGCACTGTAAGGGTGACAGGTGTTGTGAGTATTTTAGAGTGCCGGTGAGACATGGATGGCTGCACTTGGTATGTTTATGGGTAAGCACTGTAAGGGTGACAGGTGTTGGGTGTGTTTTAAAGGGCAGGTGAGGCACAGATGGCTGGCCTTGGTTTGTTTGTGGGTAAGCATTGTAAGGGTGACAGGTGCTGTGTGCGTTTTATAGGGCAGGTGAGGCAAAGATAGCAGGCATGGGTGTGTTTGTGGGTAAGCACTGTAAGGTTGACAGGTGTGTGGTGGGTTTTAGAGGGCAGGTGAGGCAAGAGTGGCAGTCATGTGTGTGTTTGTAGGTACGCACTGTAAGAGTGACAGATATTGGGTGTGTTTTAGACGGCCGGTAAGGCAAGGATAGCTGGCATGGGTGTGTTTGTGGGTAAGCACTGTAAGGGTGACAGGTGTTGAGTTTGTTTTATGAGGGCAGGTGAAGCAAGGGTGGCAGTCATGTGTGTGATTGTGGGTAAGCACTGTAAGGTTTACTGGTGTTGGGTGCGTTTTAGGGGGCTCGTAAGGCAAGGATGGCTGGAATGGGTGTGTTTGTGTGTTAGCACTGTAAGGGTGACCAGTGTTGGGTGTGTTTTAGAGGGCTGGTAAGGCAAGGGTGGCAGGCTTTGCTGTGTTTGTGGGTAAGCACTGTAAGGGTGACAGGTGTGGTTGTGTTTTAGAGGGCAGGTGGTGCAAGGGTGGCAGTCATGGGTGTGTTTGTGGTTAAACACTTGAAGAGGTCGGGTGTGGGTTAGGAGGCAAGAGAGGCAAGGATGGCTGGCATGGGTGTGTTTGTGGGTAAGCACTGTAAGGTGTTGGGTGTGTTTTAGAAGGCAAGTGAGGCAGGCATGGTGTCTTTCTGGTTAAACACTTGAATGATGGCAGATGTTGGGTGTGTTTTAGAGGTCAGGTGAGGCAAGGATGATGGGCATGGGTGTGCCTGTGGGTAAGCACAATAGGTGTGACAGGTGTGGTTGTGTTTTAGAGGGCAGGTGAGGCAAGGGTGGCAGGCATGAGTGTGTTTGTGGTTAAACACTTGAAGGATGGCAGGTGCTGGGTGTGTTTTAGAAGGCAGGCAAGGTGAGGGTGGTAGACACGCTTGTGTTTGTGGGTAGGCGCTGTAAGGGTGACAGGTGTGGTTGTGTTTTAGAAGGCGGGCAAGGTGAGGGTGGCAGGCACGCTTGTGTTTGTGGGTAGGCACTGTAAGGGTGACAGGTGTGGTTGTGTTTAAGAAGGCAGGTAAGGCAAGGGTGGCAGGCACGCTTGTGTTTGTGGGTAGGCGCTGTAAGGGTGACAGGTGTGGTTGTGTTTTAGAAGGCAGGCAAGGTGAGGGTGGCAGGCACGCTTGTGTTTCTGGGTAGGCACTGTAAGGGTGACAGGTGTGGTTGTGTTTTAGAAGGCAGGCAAGGTGAGGGTGGCAGGCACGCTTGTGTTTCTGGGTAGGCACTGTAAGGGTGACAGGTGTGGTTGTGTTTAAGAAGGCAGGTAAGGCAAGGGTGGCAGGCACGCTTGTGTTTGTGGGTAGGCGCTGTAAGGGTGACAGGTGTGGTTGTGTTTTAGAAGGCGGGCAAGGTGAGGGTGGCAGGCACGCTTGTGTTTGTGGGTAGGCACTGTAAGGGTGACAGGTGTGGTTGTGTTTTAGAAGGCAGGCAAGGTGAGGGTGGCAGGCACGCTTGTGTTTCTGGGTAGGCACTGTAAGGGTGACAGGTGTGGTTGTGTTTTAGAAGGCAGGCAAGGTGAGGGTGGCAGGCACGCTTGTGTTTCTGGGTAGGCACTGTAAGGGTGACAGGTGTGGTTGTGTTTAAGAAGGCAGGTAAGGCAAGGGTGGCAGGCACGCTTGTGTTTGTGGGTAGGCACTTGAAGGATGGCAGGTGTGGTTGTGTTTTAGAGGGCAGGTAAGGCAAGGGTGGCAGGCACGCTTGTGTTTGTGGGTAGGCACTGTAAGGGTGACAGGTGTGGTTGTGTTTTAGAAGGCAGGCAAGGCGAGGGTGGCAGGCACGCTTGTGTTTCTGGGTAGGCACTGTAAGGGTGACAGGTGTGGTTGTGTTTAAGAAGGCAGGTAAGGCAAGGGTGGCAGGCACGCTTGTGTTTGTGGGTAGGCGCTGTAAGGGTGACAGGTGTGGTTGTGTTTTAGAAGGCGGGCAAGGTGAGGGTGGCAGGCACGCTTGTGTTTGTGGGTAGGCACTGTAAGGGTGACAGGTGTGGTTGTGTTTTAGAAGGCAGGCAAGGTGAGGGTGGCAGGCACGCTTGTGTTTCTGGGTAGGCACTGTAAGGGTGACAGGTGTGGTTGTGTTTAAGAAGGCAGGTAAGGCAAGGGTGGCAGGCACGCTTGTGTTTGTGGGTAGGCGCTGTAAGGGTGACAGGTGTGGTTGTGTTTTAGAAGGCAGGCAAGGTGAGGGTGTGAGGCACGCTTGTGTTTCTGGGTAGGCACTGTAAGGGTGACAGGTGTGGTTGTGTTTTTGAAGGCAGGCAAGGTGAGGGTGGCAGGCACGCTTGTGTTTGTGGGTAGGCACTGTAAGGGTGACAGGTGTGGTTGTGTTTTAGAAGGCAGGCAAGGTGAGGGTGGCAGGCACGCTTGTGCTTGTTGGTAGGCACTGTAAGGGTGACAGGTGTGGTTGTGTTTTAGAAGGCAGGCAAGGTGAGGGTGGCAGGCACGCTTGTGTTTCTGGGTAGGCACTGTAAGGGTGACAGGTGTGGTTGTGTTTAAGAAGGCAGGTAAGGCAAGGGTGGCAGGCACGCTTGTGTTTGTGGGTAGGCGCTGTAAGGGTGACAGGTGTGGTTGTGTTTTAGAAGGCAGGCAAGGTGAGGGTGTGAGGCACGCTTGTGTTTCTGGGTAGGCACTGTAAGGGTGACAGGTGTGGTTGTGTTTTTGAAGGCAGGCAAGGTGAGGGTGGCAGGCACGCTTGTGTTTGTGGGTAGGCACTGTAAGGGTGACAGGTGTGGTTGTGTTTTAGAAGGCAGGCAAGGTGAGGGTGGCAGGCACGCTTGTGCTTGTTGGTAAGCGCTGCAGGGATGTCAAATGCTGGATGTGTTTTTGAGATATGGTTGAAAAGTGTCCTGATTTTCCCGGGCCGGTGTTTACATTCATTGATTTGACCATTAAACTGTCCAAGCCGCACTTTGAAATGTTAATCTTTTTCGTTTTTGTTTCCTACATCACTTGACAGGAGAGTTATTCTTGCAAAGAAAGCTCATTTTTGTTTGAAGAGAAGAGTGCCTGAAGAGAGAAATGTGCAATTAGTGTCTGGGCGAAGAGGAAGCAGCGATTGATTTTTTAGCCACAGAGATAATATCCACAAATCCAAAGGTGTGTACAAGGTGAGGCTTTGGCAGGAAAGATATTGTTTTAGCGAAACAACAATAATTACTAGGTGTGAGAGGTAAGCACAATGTGAGACTTTAGGTGCATAGCAACATCATTCTGGGAAAAGCATTTTCCGACCACTTATCTGACATTGGTAAGCTGATGTGATGGTTACGTATTTTTATATGTTTCGAAAACATATGCTATAAAATATTGTGGCTATATACTTGCAATTAAATAATAAAATAAATTAATCATCACATGCAATTTTAATAGAGTTGTTTAGGTAATACCCTGCTGTCAAGCGTGCTAGAACACGTATAGAAAACATTTTGGTTTTAAGAAATATCATAGGAAAATATGATTATGACAAAGAAAAGTTATGATTGACGATGAATTACTGTGACAAGAAAACAGTGCTTGCACAAAAAAAGGGTCACTAAAAAACAAACAAACAAACAAAAACGATAGTACATGGAAAGAAAAATGGACATTGGCGTATTAGCCTCCCAGCCCTGCCTCTGATGTGTTCTTTATTTTAGGCAGGTGTGAACACGTGATCAGCAAAATGCCATCACTTGCAGTGCAGGAGCTTACCCATTATCATATGCTGGGTGCAGTGGAGGACAGAAGCAAAATGTGATGGACAGTTGAAAAGGCCAATGGATTAAGAGGTCCCGATCAAATCCCCGGTATTCTATGCTTATATGTATGCATTTTTAGGTCTCGCCTGTCGATGCGCATGCGCATCGAGCAAGGCGAGAGTATTGGCACTTATCCGCTCTTTATCCACACTGCAAGGAATCGTGGCGATTCCTTGCAGTGCACGAGAAATTTAAGCTCAATGCGCATGCGCATTGAGCTTAAATGCGCGTGCACATGCCCCCAGCCGCCTGCCTTGCCTACTCTCTCTCACAGCCTCCCCCAGCTCCGCCCCCTCACTACTTGATTGCACGGCCGCTAGGCCGTGCCTCCCCTACTCTCCTCCCCCCTCCTCCTCTCCTCCCCTGCCTGCCTGCCGCTAGCCTTGCCTACTCTCTCTCACAGCCTCCCCCAGCTCCGCCCCCTCACTACTTGATTGCACGGCCGCTAGGCCGTGCCTCCCCTACTCTCCTCCCCCCTCCTCCTCCTACTCTCCTCCCCTGCCTGCCTGCCGTGTCGCACCTCTCCCCTCTCCGCCCCCTCCCCTGCCCGCCGTGTTACGGTGAAAGGCTTGTTTAGTTAAAAGGCTGTGGATTCTGCAGGTAAAGGTCGTCGGCAGACCGCCTGAATGGCGTGCACTTACTTAATGTCAGTTGACGGGAAGCATCGGGTTTTTCCTAAAATGGGGCGCCACC
Source organism: Lissotriton helveticus (assembly GCF_964261635.1). Taxonomy (NCBI): domain Eukaryota; kingdom Metazoa; phylum Chordata; class Amphibia; order Caudata; family Salamandridae; genus Lissotriton; species Lissotriton helveticus. Next base: position 1,175,803,213 of record NC_136072.1, on the reverse strand, counting down.
TCTATAGTCTATTTGAAGATCACCGTTTGTGCTGCGTGGGTAAAAGGGATTTGGTATTAACGGGACATGTTTTCTACGTTAGTGTTAACTGTTTTGAGCAGTTCGTTCTAATATCATGCACTTACGTTATTTGTGTCACAAACATACTGAGCGCCGAGCTTTCGGTCGGTGGGGCGCCGCCTTTTTCGATCTGTTCCGAAGTTGCCGCTTATGCTACAGAGTCAAGGGGAATACTTGTTAGAAGGGGCATATTTTACAATTTGGAATGCTCTACCGATTGTTTCAGAGCGGGCGCTTACGGCATTTACCTGCAGTGTTCGATATTGGTGCTTCCGTCTGCCGAAAATCCACTCGTGTGAGTGAATCTTGCGGTCACATGATTGTTTAAAGACTGGACATGTGATCTAGCGCTTCTGGGACGTGTAGTCCAGAACATTAGTTATTCTTTGGGGGATTTTTCTTCTTTTGTCAGTGGTCAGTTTTACATTGGACCTGTCTACTGATTATAGCATTCTCCATATTCATTCAGACCTGTGCTCACGCAGTCGTATTTTAAAATCAGATATGCTTCTCTCTTTAGTAGTAGTGTTTCAACATTTCCTCCTCGAGGTGGAGCATTTATCTTTGATATCACTGTCCATTTTAGATCTCTTTCCGAGTGACCTTGGTCTATGCAGTGTTGGACAATTGGTGCATTTAACACCTTTTGTTTTATCCGGGATCGATGTTGGGCCAATCTTTGTGCGATTTGTTGTGTAGTTTTGCCGATGTAAAGTTTATCACAAGGGCAAATAATTGCATAAACAACAGTTTGCTTTTGTAATTAGTAAACTCAGTATGAGTCCATCTGATGGCATTGTGTTCAAACAAGGAGCCTTCAATGGTGCTGACGCACGATATGCAGGTTCCACATTTGTGGTGGCCAGTCACTGGATTTAACTTCCATAGTGTGCGTAAGTCACTCTTGGTTTGAGGGATACCCAAATCTGCTCTGATTATTTGCTGTCCTATGTTTTTATTTTTTCTCAATGCAAACATCGGTTTTGGAAACGGAATGTTCAAATTAGACAATAAATGCCAGTTTTTCAAAATTATTGATTTGAATTTATTGGTGAGTGGACCATATGTGGTAACACACACCAATTGTTCTAGTAGCTTTTTTTCTTTTTTTACTACTAACGCTTCCCTGGGCGTGAACCACGCGCGTTTTAGCATTTTTTTGGGGTATCCTCTTTTGGAGAGTTGATCACATAGCATTTCTGCATGTGTTAAGTAGTCCTCCTTTCTCGAACAGTTGCGCCTGATTCGTAGCAACTGGCTGTATGGTAGGTTCTCCTTCAGACTTTGTGGGTGAAAGCTCCGGTAGTGGAGGATGATGTTTTTGTCTGTTTTTTTACGATGTAAAGTTATTGCTAACTTACCATTCTGGTGAAACACTTCTACGTCTAGAAATGTTAAGCGTATATTGCTGCTAGCCATACTGAATTTTATGTCCGGGTGTCTATTGTTATTGTTGTTGTCTATTAGGACCCCTGGCACCCTTGCTCTCCGCTGAGGTCCCTATGGGGACCATTGCCCACCAGTAACAACCACGAGGGACAGGATGGGGACTGAAGCAGGCACGTGGAAAAGAGTGTGATACACATTAAAAACTCACATTTTGTCTCAGCTGGTTTGAGTCTCGACTGAAGAACAGTGGATTTGGAGGGAGACACAATTGAAATTAATTAACAGGACTATGTTATGGCGGGTGGGGAAGGATTTCACGGTGGCAGGGGCAGCACATGGAATGATATGCGATATTATGTGCACATCCCTCACGTCAGCACATAGGTAGAGTTCAGCTCACTGACACGATATGCACATGATAGGTAGACTTTGATCCTTCAAACGCCTTCATCTGGCCTGCATAAAGTCAGTCCATGGCAAGACGGGGATAATAGGGAAGGGGGGCTATTAGAGTGTGAATTTGATAATTCTGTGTGCTCTGAAACAGCAGGACTAGCCAGTTGAATTTACAAAGCCAGTAGATATGGGATTGGCTACCATCCTTGTGGCTTTGCCAATGCTTTTTTGTCGAGTTGGCAGACTCAGCTGAGAGGCCAACAACTGAATGGGTGCGTGCGAAGAGTCAGGTAGCCTGTACTTCTGCCACTACACCAATTCAAATTTTAAATTTTTTGGGGGATGCAACGCATTGTCATATACAATGCCAAAAACTCAAACTTTAATGCTGCGAGACCTATTGCATTGTAAATGCTTGTTATTTATGAGTTTTATAATGACTTAAGGCTTTAGCTGTCTCTTAGACAGACCTAAAACATGAATTATACTTAGAAAACAAGAAAAAGCAATAACGAAGACTGCATTGATGTCAAAACACATATGGTGCAGAATCAGTCAGATGGGCACCTCACAATCGCAGTGGTTCCTAAAATCTAAACCAAAGTGTACTAAAATGTGACATACAGTTGCATAAAAAGTAGGAGAATCGTTGATTTCTATAACCTACGCTTCAAAATTCTCACTCTTATGCTGTACTCACTCATTCAAAGACCTGATGTATGTTTAACACCCATCTTTTGATAAATATAAATATATTTATTTATATATTTATAAATGTATATCTTGATATATTTTTATATTGATATATTTACGATAAATTTAAATTTAGTGTGATGAATTGGTGTATTGCTGTGGTATAATATATGAAATAATTTATGCTCAATAATAACACTTCATTTGAAATAGATATTTGGAATTGATAGGAATAAGTGTCCAACTGTTTCTAAAGAGAGAGTGTTAGACCTGTCACACTTAGGGGGATCTTCACATACACTTCTTGCCTTACTCTTCCTGTTTTTGCTGAATTCGTTTGTCATCTATAGGATAACAATGGGGTACCTTATTACATTTAAAAAGTGATACATTTCAATTGGGAACAGGTAGGAATGGCGAGTTTTGCCTCTTTTGTTATTGTAATGTAAACACGTGTTAATGTTAATGTTGGATTTTAAGTCACAATTCAGAAAATGCCACTTTTAGAATGTTGGGATTTTTTTGTCCCAACCATTTGGTGCCTGTATTCTGGGTCACATGAAGAGGTGTAGCTGACAGTTGGTCTTTGTGTATTTCTCCCAGACAGTGAGATAAATGGGTAATAGGTGATAGCATGATGGGCCATTGCTGACTTGATAGGGGTGGAGCTGACACCTACCTCGCATGTACATCACAAAGACCCTGCCCTAGCACACTCAAAGAGAGTTTCACACTAGTTTTTTGTGCCCCCTGGCAACCTGGGGCCAGAGCAGGGAAGCAGGAAAATCCAGACACCTCCCTGTATGGGGCAGACTCTAGAAGTTTCTCCCACTTAAAAGTGGGTGCCAGGTCTATATATTGGACGTTCATGCCAAATCCTTCAGTGCACCTCTGAACTTTTGCCCTGCTGCAAGAAGGACTGCTGCTCTGCTGTCAGGTTACTCTTCTGCCCTGCTGCCTTAATGAGAAGGACTGGACCTGCACCTTTACCCAGGACCACCAGATTGACTCTAAGGGCTAGTTGGCTGACCTCCTGATCAGACCGACAGGGGCAGAAAAGGCTCCAACCACCTAGAGCCCTGCACCTGGACTCTACCTGCTGTGATTCCTGTACCACAAGTGGTGCCATCCCACTCTTGGACCCTGCGGAAGGGGATCTGAAGGTGCTCTGCCAGCCCAACTGTGATCTTTGAGCAGAACTGATGCCGCATGAAACATCTCCTTGCAGCTACGCCTCAGAACCACCACTGAGCGACTCATCCCCAATGCTGGACCCTGCAGCTCTTTAAATCCACAGCGCTGAAAATCTTCAATACAGAACCTCGTATCACAACCCTGTAGCTCTCCTGAACCACCTCTGCATGACTCATCCTCGACTCAGGACCATGCGTCACAGCCCCACAGATCCTTGGACCCAATGTTGCTCGACGCCTCATGAACATGGGATCTCGTAGGGTTTTGCAATCAGGATTTAAGGTACTGTGTTGGCGGGCCTACCTTGGGGACTGATTGTGATGTTGGTCGGAGTGCCAATGACAGGCTGTCAATGGCGGTCCAAATGACTGACAGCCCTACGGTGTGACTGCCAGATTACAATGCCGGCGGACTGACCGTAAAAGGTTTGTGGGAAGACTTCTGCCTCCGACAGGATTAGTGATCCTGTCGAGGCAACAGTCAGAATCGCAATCTTGATTAGAGGCGGCGCTGAGGCAGTCACCACTGTCGGGATTACAATATCACTTTCAGAAAGACCGCCTTGAAAAGGCTGTCAGAAACTGAATTTGGGAGCCCCAACTGGGGCCCCTTCTGTCATGGGCTACTGTAAAGTGGCATGGGGGCACATGTAGTGCCCCGGCGCACCTTCACACACCATGTGCAATGCACCACATGGTACATGGCACACAGTGCATGTAGGTGTAGGAAGAGCTACTTTACACAGCGGCTTGTGCTGAGGCCATTTTCCTGGGCTACAGCACAAGCCACCATGAAAGGGAGTGCGTTGGGACTGCCAGCCCAGTGCTCGCTTCATTCTTAAACAACAATCAGGAACAAGCAGAGTATCACTCAGACTCTACTTTGCTGGCTAGTTGCTCCACTTTTGGCCCTTTCTCTGAAGAAGAAGTTAGCAAGGCAATGCTAGAAATTAAATCAGGATCCCCATTGGACGCATGTCCACATCACATTTTTTCTCAACTCACTCCCGTAATTTGTCCAGCAGTAACGCAAGCTCTCAATCTGTCTCTGGATCGAGCCGAATTTCCAAAAGTCTGGAAAAATGCAATAGTAATACCACTATTAAAAAAAGCCGGGGCGGATATAAATAACCCGGCTAACTATCGCCCCATCTCATAGCTGCCATACCTATCAAAGGTCTTTAGAAAAATTAGAAAATAAACAGCTGTAAAATTTTTGGGAAACCAATAATCTGCTGGATGTTTCTCAAACGGGCTTTAGATCCAACAATAGTACTGAGACAACGCTCCTAGCTGTGATGGACGATATTAGAACCCAGATTGATCAAGGAAAAACAGTTGCCCTGATATTACTAGACTTATCAGCGGCGTTTGACACCGTATCCCACAATCTTTTAATAAAAATGCTGGCTGCTAAAGGAATACAAGACAAAGCCTTGAATTGGCTGGAATCTTTTCTATCGGACAGATCTCAATCTGTCAGCTTAGGTAATTTTACCTCCACCCCACGGAAGATCAAATATGGGGTGCCACAGGGGGCATCATTAAGCCCGACATTATTTAATGTCTACGTATCCTCCCTTGCGTCTATTGGCAAAAAATGGGGTATCAATATTTGCTCATACGCAGATGATACGCAACTGATGGTAACCCTCAATGGTGAAGAGGACGCCAAAAACAGGCTGCGTAACTGTCTTTCAGACCTATCTAATTGGATGCACAGCCATTATTTGAAATTAAACGCCGACAAATCAGAAATCCTCCTGTTCGGCGGATCCCAACAGCTCTGGGATAACACCTGGTGGCCTAATACTCTGGGCATTCCACCTAATCCAACCCTGACTGCTAGAAATCTGGCAGTTCATATCGACAGCACTTTGTCTATGAAACATCATGTCACCACAATATGTGGCAAGGGCGTTGCAATATTAAAAATGCTAAAATGAGTTTTTCCATGGATCACTATCGAATGAAGACAGATATTAGTCCAGTCATTACTGATAAGTAGGCTGGACTATGGGAACTCTCTGTTTGTTGGTATGGCAGATTATTTATTTATGAAACTACAACTTGTACAGAATGCGGCAGCAAAAGCAGTCTGTAACAAGAAAAAATATGATTCTGCCAAGAACTGCTTGAGAACTTTACATTGGCTACCCATGAGGCAAAGAGCATCTTTTAAAATACTATGTATCGCTCATAAAACTCTGCATAAAACTGGTCCTAATATCCTACAAAATAGAATCAAGTTTTACGCACCGGCTCGGAACCTGCGTTCACAATTTACAGCTAAAGCAGCCACTACACGAGTAAAAAGAGCCAGAATGGGCGGGCGCGCTTTTTCGCATTTAGCCGCCAACATTTGGAATGATCTGCCAATAGATCTAAGGCTCACGGAGTGTTATCTTACTTTTAGAAAAAAACTAAAGACTGCGTTGTTCCCTAAAATAGAATAAACATTAGTCTCTGGTAATTGCTCATAGCATATTGTTCAATCTTAGCGCCGTGGTATCCTGCAAGGATGAATGTTGCGCTTTAGAAGCACTAATAACAATAACAATTGGGCAGTCGGACTGCTTGTCAGGTGGTCTCCTGACCACAGCAAAAGCTGTTGGCAGTCTGATCTCTCAATATTGTAATCAAGGCCTTGGTTTCTATATCCAACCTGCAGGCCATTGCAATCGCCAAACTTATGACTTTGTCCCGGTTCAGTTGAATCAGTTAACCCCAATTGGCGCTTTGTCATTAATTTTATTGACATTTCTAATTTATTATATTTTACTCTATTTTTCTAAATTGGTGTGGGATTTTTCTTGTGTTGTGTTTCCACCTTATTACTGCTTTAAATGCTGCATAAATACTTTACACACTGCTTATAAGTTAAGCCTGATTGCTTTTGTGCCAAGCTACCAGAGGGTTAGTGGGATTAGAAAATTCCTGCTTCTTATAGAAATTGCCATTCATCTAGTTACAAAAGGCTTTGCTCCTGGCTTTGTGGATGAAACGTTTGGAGAAGAAAAACATGTTTCTTTAACTTTACCCCTGCCTCAATCAGGCAAAATTTGTAGTGGTTCCTTAATAACAGGATACTTTGGACCACATTCCTTAAAGGGACAAAGGGCCAGATGTACGACCATTCTGTTTTGCGTGTCGCAAATGGCGATTTGTTTGCGACTCGCAAATTGTGACTCAAAAAACTGAATGAACTAATGCGACTCAGACACATTTAGCGATTCCGAAAGGGGCCACAAATGACGTGACTCATCAATATTCATGAGGTAGCTCGTTATTTGCAAACCTTTGGGAATGGGCTACAATCACAGGGATGGTGGCCTGCTTGGGACAGTAGACCACCATGTCTGTGTTTGTTTTTTAAATAAAGTAACTTTTGTAAATGCAGGCCATTTTCCTTAAAGGAAAACCGAATATTTTATTTATTTTATTGCATTTATTACGCGCAACAGCTACCCTCAAAGGGTTTCCCGCTTGAAGATTTGTAAGGGCAAGCAACACTCCGGAATATGAAATTTAGATGTTGAATAGCCAGGTTTTTAGGCTTTTGCGAAATCTGCAATAGTTATCTTCCATCCGGACTGCAAGAGGCATGGAGTTCCACAACATTGGGCCTTGATAGCAAAAAGACCTGCCTCCAACGCGGGAAAGCTTAAATCTGGGGATAGTAAATTTCTTTTGGGTAGAGGAGCGCAATGATCGAGACGGAAGGTACGGGTGGACCAGTGTCATCAGCTATTTCGGGGCTCTGGCCATATTTATTTTGTGCATAATGCAAAGTGCCTTAAATCTGATCCGCTTTTCCACCTTCAGCCAGTGCAAATCTCGCAGATATTTAGTGGTTGAGGTGTGTCTAGGAATTCTGCATATTAGCCTAGCTGCAGAGTTTTGGACTAACTGTAGCTTGCGAATTAATGCTTTATTTGCGCCCAAATACAGGACATTTCCGTAATCTATACGGGAGGTAATCAAAGCATTCACCACCGTCTTCTTGGTTGGCTCAGGTAGCATCCAGCAAATTTTCTTCAGCCATTTTAAAATGGCAAAGCATGTCACTGCAGTTTTTTCCACCTGCTTATGCATCTTTTTTTTTTTTTTTTTTTTTTTTTTTTGTAAGACCTTTATTCACACAATGCAATTGACACAGCATGAGCCTACAACCCGGAGGCCGGCCCGCCACTCCACGTTGTTTGTTCAATACATCATATGTTAGTCCTGAAAAAACAGTGTTTGTACTTTCAGTGTATCTTCCACGCATGTTCTACGTAGGTCTCATAGCAAACTTTCAATATGAGTCTTACATTTTACATGTTATAAACAGTAAAAGACAACATTCCCCAACTTAAGACCTTACTGTACCCTCATATACACCCTATACAGTGAGTGCGATCGTGTCTTGGTATCCCTAGTGTAGCCCACAGACGTCTCCAACTCTCATACCAGACAACATTCATTCCAGCACAACCAGTGTATCAGCTAGTCTTCCTCAGTGTCCTGCAAGGAATTCAGATAGTCTGTCAAAAAACCCCATATGTCCTTGGGTTTTGATTGTGCTGGTAATTCCTCCTCATACGTTAGGAGTTTATCCCGACATATGGACATGTCATGCAGCCATACTTTCGTGGTTGGCACCCTGCGGCTGTGCCAACATTGCGCCACCTGCCTTTTGGCTAACAGCAAGGCGACAGCACAAAATTTCCGTTTCAGCGCCCTGAATTGGGGTAAAATACCTAGTAGACAAATCTGCGGAGTGCACTTCACCTCATCCTCTAACATAATCGTGAGTGCGGCAGTGACCTCCGTCCAGTAATCAGCCACTTTCGCACACTTCCATGCCAGGTGTGCAAAGTCTGCTCCTTCCCTATTACAACGCTTACATCTGTCTCCCTCTGGCAGCCCAAATTTACGCATTTTCACAGGAGTGTAGTAAGCCTGGTGCAAGAACTTGAAATGAATAATCCGCAGATTTCCATTTGGTGTCAGTATCTGCGTTAGTGCGCATGAGCTGTACCATTCTGTGTCTGTTAGTGGATTATCTAAAAGCCCGTCCCATCTTCCCTTAGCCTTGAGTGTGTGTCCCGCTATTTCGGATTGTGCAGCAGTGTACAGCCGGGACACCAAGTGAGAGAGGTCCCTTGTAGTGATCAGCATTTGCAAAGGGGCTAGGGTTTCTGGCTCTGCTGGGAATGATGGGTAGTGTTCCCGTAATGCCCTCGTCAGTCTGTAGTATGTGAATCTAAACATGGGGGTCTGGTTTTGGATATAAGTCAAGTCGTCAATGTCCAAAAATGTGCCTTCTCGAAACACATCACCCATTTTGTCGATCCCAACTCTGTGCAGCAGAGACATCCCCACTTTTTCGTTAGTGACTGATAAAGCCTGATGGTTCCGTAGCGGCATGTCCGGTGCATATAAAGGGGTTTTGTGAGCCAATTGCCCTAGTTTGTGCCATGCTTTGATTGTTGTGTCTACAGTGTTGATATCTTTCATGTGAAGCGGCGGTCTTTTGTGCGACAATATCGCAGATAGGGGGACAGGATGGGCATCTCCCTCCTCAATGGCCACGTGAGTGATATAGGGGACCTCATGGTACCAATAAGCTGCGTACTGCGCCTGAGCACAGAGGTAATATAGTAGAAAATCAGGCACCCCGAATCCGCCCTGTGCAATCGGGAGTGTTAGTGTCTGTAGATCAATACGAGCTTGTTTACCCGCCCATATCAATGTTAGAACCAAGGACTTTATGCGACGGAAGATCTCTTGTGGAGGTGTAATAGGTATGTTATTAAAGAGATATAATAACTTGGGCAAAATGTTCATTTTTACGATCGCTATTCGATCAGCTATAGATAATGGTAGGTGGATCCAGCGATGGACCCTGTCTTCCAGTCTGGAGAGTGCCACACCGTAGTTCGCGCGCATGACTTCGTCAGGGTCCCTGTGGAACATGACCCCCAGGTAGCGGATCGGGTCTTGCTGCCATTCTAGTGGATAGTCCACTTCAAAGGAATCGGTGGCGTCAGTGAGAGGAATGAGTGAGGACTTGGACCAATTAATCGCTAACCCCGAGTGGCCCCCAAATCGGATGTACTCCCGAAGTAGCGGGTTCAGATGTACTACCGGGTCCCGTACATACAGCAGCATATCGTCTGCGTATAGCGATATATGCAGCGGCCTGGACACAAATTGCAATGCCGATTCCTTGTAATTTTGACGCACTATGCACGCTAGTGGTTCTAACGCCAAAGCGAAGAGCAGAGGTGACAGGGGGCAGCCCTGCCTCGTTCCTCGTCCAATATCGAAAGGATCTGAAACATAGCCATTGATTCGGACCCTCGCACTCGGTTTAGTATACAATAAGGAGATCCACTGGACAAATCGTTTTGGGAAACCCATCCTGTTGAGGACAAGTAGCATATAGCGCCATTCAATGGAATCGAACGCTTTTGCAGCGTCGAGCATTACAGCCACCGCCCTAACCGAGGGCTTCAGGTAGTGTGCTAGTGCAAACAGGGATCTGGTATTGTGTGAGGTGGATCTAGTGGGAACAAATCCCGCCTGGTCCGGCAGCACCAGTCGAGTCATCAGAGGGGTTAACCTAACAGCTAGTAGTTTCGCGAGTACTTTCGAGTCTACGTTTATGAGGGATAGGGGCCTGTAGGAATCGCAGTTTTCAGGATCTTTAGATGGTTTGAGGAGTGCTATTACCATTGCCTCTCGTAACGTGGGAGGGAGTAACCCATTATCAAAGGAAGTACCATACATATCCACCAAGTATGGGGCAATTATATCCACAAATTTTTTATAGAATTCGGACGTGTACCCGTCGGGACCTGGCGCCTTTCCATTGGGGAGCGAGGCGATCACCTCAGTGACTTCCTCTACTGTGATTGGCCGAGCTAGATATTCCCTGTGGGCATCCGACAGCCAGCCAATTGCCACATCATGTAAATAGTCGTACGTTTCCTCTGTTGTAGCTGTGGGTTGAGATTGGTACAGTGCACTATAGGAGTCCACAAAACAGTTCACTATATCTGTTGAATGTGTTCGGAGCATGCCATCCCCCGATTTGACGCGGAGTATCGCCGATTGTCCCCGCCCCTCACAAATTTTACGCGCTAGCACTCTTCCTGGTCTACCCCCTTCGCCAAAAGCCCTGGCCACATGTTTGCGATCTAGGTATTTGAGTTCTGACGCTAGGAAGTCAGCATGTTCGGTGTTTAAGTCGCGCAGCTTGGGTAATAGCAATACGTCCTGTGTTTTTTCGTACTGCAGTTCTAAATCTCTCATTTGACTTTCGCAGCGGCGAATTTGGCCCCTGATGTCTTTGAGTACTCCTATGGTAGTGCTGATGCAGAAGCCTCTCAACGTGGCCTTAAAGGCTTCCCAGAGGAGACATGGGTCATCAGTAGTTTGAGCATTATTAGCAAAGTAGTCTTTGATTGCCGTAGTCACTGCGTTAACATATATTGGGTCTGTGAGGGCTTGGGAGTTGAATCGCCATTGAAAGGGGGGGGGTGTGTAATGTGGGATATCCAGCTGCAATAGCACCGGGTTGTGGTCTGACAATGTGCGCGGTAGCACCTGCACCTTACTTGCCCACAGAGCTACGTCCTTAGAGCCCAACCAATAGTCCAGTCTGGACCAACTATTGTGAGATGCGGTGATGTGTGTAGCGCCTGGGTCGTCCGTGTGGTGCAGTCTCCAGATATCCGCTAGCGCCAAGTCCTCCAACATGTGGCCCACCATTTGCCTCGACTGTTTGTGCTGTTCCACTGATTGTAAAGAGCGGTCCAGACCATCCTGTAGTGTCACATTCCAGTCTCCCCCGCATAATATGTGCGTGCAAGCATGTGTCTGTAAGTGTCCCCAAACTTCACGGTAGAATTCCGGTGCGTCAATATTCGGGCCGTACACATTAAGGAGTGTTATGTGTTGGCCCCTCAGTGTACCCGTCACCAGCACATATCTGCCAGTGGGGTCCTGTAGTACTTGCTTCTCCTCAAAGTCGATCCCTTTCTTGATCAATATTATCACCCCCCTTGAGTAAGATGAGTATGAGGCTCTGTAGGATGAACTTGCCCACCTCGATCCCAATGTAGCGTGAGTGTTCGGCGCTAGATGTGATTCTTGCAGGAATGCTATATCAATATTCCATCTAGTGAGGCTAGCAAATACCTGTCTGATTTTCTGAGGGCGCGAGAGTCCGCGTACATTCCAAGTAAGAACGTTCAAACCGTTACTGCCTTTACTTCTAGAACCTGTGGTCCTCAAATGATACAATACCACTCATACCTGCTCTCCCCAATAACACACCCGGATCCCGACCCCATCCATCAAATCGATCGTAAGTTGCATTCACAACACTGCTCAGTGTATATCCAAATAATGTGTACATTTGTGATACTCTCGGTCTTCTTAAACAGTCAAACACCCCCCCCTCCCTCATCCCGCCCACTCCAGCATCCCCAACCTGCCGAAGCCATATCCCTTCAGAGCACATTCCCCTCAACCATTTAAAAAACAACTTGGTGCTCATATCAAAACTTGTGTCGGGTATTACCCTCGTGGAGGACCGCCAGTGGCACACCTCTACACCCGGTGTACAGGTGCGGGCGATACTAGTAAGAATCGAAATAGTCGCAATGTATGTGTCCATTAAACCATTGGCCCTCCGACCCACCCACATCCCACACCCAGATGCAGGTAGTGGAGCAGTCATTAAGGAGATGTAGCCGTTCTTTGCAACGAACAGACGCCAATGGAAGGGATGAGACTTAGTAACGCCAAAGTACAACACCCCCCCCACATCGCCATTGTCTGGCCACATATAGGGCCAGATGTAGGTAATTTTTATTTACCGACCTCTTAAATACCGAGTCATACCGACTCGGTATTTAAGAGGTCGGAAAATAAAAATACCGAGATGTAGGTAATTGCAGATGTGCAATTACCGAATCGGAAACAGTCGGTAATTTCCGATGTGGTAAATACCGACCAGTTAATGCCCATGCATTCCTATGGGCTTTGAAGCCCATAGGATTGATTGGGCATATACCGGTCGGTATTTACCACATCGGAAAATACCGACTGTCACAAGGGTGCAGGGGGTGTCACTTTGACACCCTCTGGCACCCCCAAAAGAGGCTCGGGTGCCATGTGGCAGGCATACCTGCCCTAAGGGCAGGTCTGCCTGTCATATGGCATAGGTGTGCATGCACACATGTGCATGCACACCAGAAACGGTATTTTACCATCAAGTAGTATTTGATGGTAAAATACCGATGTGGTACTGCTTGTGGGACTCAGAAGAGTCCCACCTACATACCAATTGTCCGGAATCAGTAATGATACCGACTCGGTATTTTACATACTCGGTAAATTTACCGAGTCTGTAAATTACAGGGACCTACATGTCAAATTGCTTTTACCGGGTGGTAACGGCCGAATTCGGCCGTTACCACCCGGTAAAAGCCTACCTACATCTGGCCCTAAGTACGGTAATCAGCAACTCGCAGAGGCTATGCATCTTCATTTGTCCATGCCCTGCAACGTGAAACGCGTCTCAGTGTTCAATGGTTTACCACCACCTTCGCTGTCCCACTTCAGTCTAAAGCATCTGCGAGCATACTTCATATAACAGGCCCTGACCCGGCTTAACAGTGGCGGCATTATTGTCAGTTTTAATCGGCCGCGTAACCAGTTATCCAGCGGGGAAGCGCAGCATCAGTGTTCAGCCAACGGCCTCCAACACAGTGCAATATAGTATTGCGTTATATTCACCTCCCCTCTGCCGATCACCACCCTGCCGCTAGACAATGTCAAATGCAACACCACCATCTCACCTTCAATAGACTCATGCCAGCCAGCCCTGCTCAATCCAGCCGAGGACGATACCGCACCCGGCCTTTGCATTCATTCGTGCAGTCAGTCTTACCATTGTTCGACGATGGACATTACCGGCTGCATCAGTCCGAGTCTCTGTTCTGATCGTTCCGGGATTCGGACCTCGCCTCACGCTGTATCTTCTTGACAAATTCAAGAGCTGCTTTTGGTGTCGCCAGAACGACCGTCTGTTCCTTCCACACCACTCGAAGTCGCGCAGGATATAACATAGAATACGCAACGTTTGACTCTCGTAGTTTAGCCTTCACTGCGGTGTACTCCTTACGTGCTTGCTGTACGGCGACTGTGTGATCAGGATAAAACTCCAGCGAGTTGCCTTGATGATTGATTTTGCCCTTCTCCCTTGCCAGCCGGAGGATCGTGTCCCTGTCACGGTAGTTTAGGATCCTCGCCACAATCGGCCTGGGCTTAGCGCCGGGTGGCGGCTTGGGGCCCAACGACCTATGGGCTCGTTCCACAATGAAGATCTGCGACAGGGCCTCCGCTCCAAAAATATCCCTACATAGACCTTCTATGTATTGCTCCATGCGCCCCGTGTTGGTCGATTCCGGCAGGCCTGCGATACGCACGTTGTTGCGCCTCGAGCGCGCTTCCAAATCCTCCTCCTTCGCCTTTATGACCTCCAGAATGCGTTCCATGCCCGCGCATTTAGAGGTGGATGTTCGCGCTTCATCTTCAACTGCTGATATCCTCGTTTCGGCCTCGTCCAACCGTTCGCCATGTTTTTCTTGGCGGGCAGCCATGCCATCCATCCTGCACGTCAGATTGTCCAGCTTGCCATTTATGTCCTGCAGATTTGATTGAATCGCTATTAAAATCTTCTCTATGTTGGTAGTTGGCGGTGAGTCTGAAGATCCTCCGGCCTCCGCCATGTCGTCTGTAGGTTTAGTCGCTTTCCGGTTGTCGAAGGAAAGTTTCGGTTGCTGTTTATCAGGTTTTCCCATTGCGGTTGACGGTGAATGCACCTTCCGAACCGTGGGTCCAGACGCCCTCGTTACCCTGGCCGTCGCCGCCGTTTTTCCTCGTTAGCGGTGGCCTGCAGCTGCACGTGGGTCAAGTCCGCTTCAAATAGGGCCACCCGCCGTCGACTCCCACCAGCGTGTAGGGGGTATGTATGTGGGCGCGGACTGGTCACTCCAGCTTCGCCACGAAGTGTGGTGGATGGGCTCGCTCTTGGCTTGGGGGGGGCATTCTTTTGCAATCAGCCCTGTAGATGAGACTACACCTCGTTATCTGCCCGTCACATGGGCGCGCTCTCTCCCGCTAGCCAGTTCGATTGGTAGCAGAACGTCTGTGTTATGTCTTATGACATGATTGTTCCCCGGCTGTGAGTACAGTAAGCCGAGTGTCTGTCCGCCGAAGTTAGACTGCCGAGCCCGCCTTTCCAGCAACGATCGCCACCATCTTGTCAGGCATCCAGCCGGAGCACTTTCGAGTACCGCCGGTAATTGCCGGGGACAAATACAGCGCAATTCAGTCCAGTCAGTCCTGGCAGCACGCGCTCACCTCCGGTAACGTTCTCCTGGATGCCTGGACAGTCCGCTGTTGTTAACGCTTTTGCCCATAGCGTTTCTGTCTGTAACCGTCGGCCATTTTGTCAGGCAGTCCGACGTTCGCCGCGATGTTCTCGGTATTTGTCAGCACAGCGGGGGCAGAATCCGTTGTTGCACAGGTCCGACGCTGCTCCACACCTTCCCACACCAGTACATGGTCGCGCAGCGTGAGTCGGCAGGGTTTGGTGTCAATGGATCACATCATTCGGGATCGCCCGGCGGAGCTGCAGTTCAGGCAGCCATTCCGCTGTGCGCCCCCTAGCGCCTCCGCTTATGCATCTTAAGCGCATCGTCTATAATGACTCCAAGATTGCGTGCTTGAGTCACTGGGACTGGAATCCTGCCCATCTCAGTTGGCCAGTGGTGGGGGCCCCACAAAATTTTGTTATTCCCTAGGATAATAACCTCCATTTTGTCCCCATTCAGTTGGAGAAAGTTATCCTGCATCCATCTTGCAATTTTCGTCAAGCCACTTTTCAGGGTGGACTCATCTTCCACTGTCTCAGAAGTCAGAGAAACAACAAGTTGGGAATCGTCCGCATAAGAAAATATCACTAATCCTTTTTTTTCCACAATCTTGGCCAGAGGGCTCATATATAAATTAAATAATAAAGGACTCAAAATCGATCCCTGGAGAACACCATGTTCAAAATTGTGGATGTCAGAGCATGCGTTCTGAGAAAAGACCTGAAATGACCTTTCCTTTAGAAAAGAAATAAGCCACTCCAATGCTGGACTACAGATGCCTAATGATTGTAGTGTTCAAACCAGGGGCGTAGCTAGGGCTTGTGGCGCCCGGGGCTATACTTCAGATTGCCGCCCCCCTGGGGGGGTGCTGTGGGAAAAGGACGGCGAGCACCTGAAAGAGGTCAGAGAGACACGTAGTATCGCTGCTAATAATTACCTTGATCATGCAAGTTACATGCACATACATGACACGGTCTAGGGCTAGACAGCCCCCGTCCCCAAAATAGTGCCACCTGAGGCGGACCGCCCCCATCTAGCTACGCCGCTGAAGGAAAAGCAGAAGGAAACCCAAAACTAACATCAGTTCTACCTACCCTGTTTGTGACATCTCACTCATAACATCACAGCTTGTGCAGGACCCTTGTCCCCTCTCCCCTATCTGCTCCGTCCAAGACCTCAGTAATGTCTGCAGACCAGTCAACCACACTGGGTTTGACCACGATTCCCCTGGCAGCACCTTCAGGATACTACAGGTGAGTCCAATGCACCTGATCACTAGACTAACTTGAGTTCTGCAGTTGGGGCAGTACCAGTCCTGCAGTGGAAGCCTTCTCACTCCACCCAAGCCCCCCATGAGTGCTCAGTAGAAACCATCCCACGTGCCCCTCCCACTACCCACCACCCCACCTGCGGCACAGTAGGACACTTCAAGGAAACGGGTCCTATCCGGGGGTGTCAGGCGCCATAGCTGATTCACCCACCGTCATCGGGGAGTGGTGGTAGGGGTGCCAACAATCATTGCATTTTCATCACATTCTGCAGCATGCCAAGTGCGTGCAGAGACAGAAACATAACTACATACCTTACAGCTGGCTATCACATCACGTCATACTTGTCAACAAAAGACAACATATAAAGTACATTACAGAAAGCATCCCTCATAAAGATACGCTGTGGACTTGGCTGTGAGGGGGTGACTAAATCTGTATGAAACAAAGCATGTTACATAAAACATCCCAAATCATACATTAGAGTTGCTGGCATGCTTCCAAGAGAACTGAGATGTGCCATTTACTATCACAACTGACAGTGTCATCATGCCATCTAGATAATTTTACCATGCCCAGTCCACTGCGAAATTTAGGGTCAAGGATATATTTAAGACCATGCAATCAGTCATAGGCATTCAACCACATTTTCACCAACATACTAACAGCCAGAGTTCAATTCAATCAAATCCGCACCAAATTGTCCAGCTGGCCCACTCAGGATCCTTTACATATCGATCCAATGGTCAACCTTAAAGCAAGCAAGTCACACCATGCACACGTCAACATCAACAGTTTAAAACCTTTGAACAAGCTGAAGTAAAATGTGTGACTGGTAGAGTATCCCTTAAATCTCTAATTTATTCCTTGTCCAATTTGCCTCAGCACTCCTTTAATTATCCATTCTATTACCACTTTTTATTTGAACCATCTCCAACCTGAGTTATTTTCCCTTGACTTTGTAGGTCTCTTGCTTTTTCAATTAAATACCCCTTTCATTTTTTTCCAATATTTCCAAGCTTATTAAAGCTTTTAAACATTTACTTTATCAATACAATAAGTAAACAGAGAGAGGGTGCACATTCAGCAAGAATCGAATCATTATCAGTAAGTAATCAATTATCAAACAGCACACAAAAGACTTACTAAGCAAAAATAAAACTACAAAAAGCATCTGAGCGAAATTGATACTGTACTAAAAAACTGTAGGGGCTATTAGAACTCGTTTATCAAAGCATGGACTTTTGAGACTACATACATGAATAAAATATGTAAACAAAACATCAGCACAATCCCGATAGAGTCTAATATACACCTCTGCAAAAGATTCAAGCAGCCTGCCCGTATAATATAACCAACATCAAAATTTATCTGATCATAAAGTGCTGTACTCTTACATGTGTAGGCACAAAAATCCATACAGTGCCAAAACCATGCCTGCATTTAGGCTCAAAAACAGGTCATCCTACTCAAGGATCCGGGGCCAGCCAGAGAGCATAAACCCAATCCAACAGGGGCCCCCATATTCTTTTTCCCTTCTGCCTGGACCTTCTTCCTTTGTGCTCATACAATGCGATTTCTAAATTCAGGATAGACAAAATCAGCCCCCTGCCATTGCTGAAACGTAGTAGGCTGTGGATCGCTGAAGCGATGCACATACTAAAACAGCCATGGCCACATATATTAACGAATCACCCCCTCTAGCCCTTCCTGCCTTCCTTTATCCCGAGGAGCATAGTTTGAGAGGTCAGAACAATATTGGTGTGGAGAATTCTCTACCCCCGCCCCCTCACCCCCAAAGTTTGTTTGCGACCTCGGATCTCAGGGGCAGATTTACAATTATTGGTGCATCCCTGCAAATCAGCAGGGATGCGCCAGTAATTGTGCGCCGCAGCTCCGCCACCCATGATGCGCCGCATTTACAATGCGGCGCACCATGAGGCAAAAACGGCACAGATGCGTCACGCACCTGTGCCGTAAAAGCGGCGCATTGCTGGAGTTGCGACGCAGCTCCAGCAATGCTTTGGGGGGCCCTATCTGGACAATACTGCATCAAACCTTACGCCTGCTTCAAGCAGGCGCAGGGTTTTGACGCAGCATTGGCCTAAAATTGACTAAATGAAATCTTGTAGATTTCACTCAGCCACTTTTAGGAGGTGTTCCTGCGCAGGAACGAACCCCCTGCGATGGAACGCCTCCTTCTGGCGCAGGGCTTTACAGCGTGACGCTTCTCCCAGATGCGTCACGTTGTTAATACCCCGCACCATGGTGCATCTTTTGCGCCGCCGCTGCATCACAAAAGTGACGCAACGGCGGCGCAAAAGAGGTGCAATGCGCTTGTAAATCTGCCCCTCATAGCTGCCAAGGTTTCAGATTGCTTTGTGTGACATTTTCATAATTTCGGTGTAATATATAAATATCACTAGTTAGACCAATTTGAGCAAGAAGAAACTCTAAGAAGCTCTATAAAGTGTTGTAAAGCAGCAAAATGGAAGGGTGCTAATATATTTTAGCAGTCATCTTAAGCAGGACTTTAGCTTTGCTCCCAAAAGTCACCATGTTACGCAGTAAAAGATCTCAGCTGCTATAATATAAATCAGTTATCTAGAGCCACTGTACCTGACCTCACTGCCCAGCCTGCAGAGGCACAATTAATTTCAGTGTAACCGAGGACACAAGCAGTGAGCTACAGGTTCATGCTGATGCACGCTCGGCTTTAAATTAAATATATTGAGAATGAGCCCTAAGTAAATATGTCCCATGGTCACCGCGATTCTCCGGCAGCCGGTCCGGTCCTACTGTCAAGTGAGCAGAGTGCTGCACAGAGGAGTCTACAGAAGTGATCAATATGTCACTAGTGCGAGTTGCAGCTGGACTTTTATTAGGTGCTTGCGCTTTCAGTGCACCTAAACACAAGCAGTAAGAGGGCCTTTCCTTTTTTCATCATGAGAACATGAAGCAGCAAGAACACCAGGCGCGCAACACCCAGGTCTGCAGCCCCCAACCCCCCCAAGTCCCCCCCCCCAACCCCGTTGTGTGTGGCAGCCCGGGATGAGACAGATCCCGGGCCCGCTCACAGCCGCACCCCAGCGCTTCACAGGTCTTTAAAAGACCCATTTGAATGTTAATGGAGGCTTACTGTAGTTTCACCCCATCTAAGAGCCCCTGCAGCTGCTCGACTCTGCCGATTAAAGGTTCAGACCCCCCCCCACCCCCCGAAATTTCTTCTCAGCAACCCCCCTCCCCCGAAAGTTGGCTCTAGTTGAGCCTCTGAATGAAGTAGATCAACTAACTTCACTTGCCTCTGTGTTTGTTCTTCTCTCAAGTGTCCAGGCCACGAGGCTCCCGTGGCTGCAGACTTACGACATCAGTGGTGGGAGGGGCACTGGGGCACGGGGCTGAGGGGATTCATTTCTGTAGATCGTAGGCAGCTCAGACATCACGCGCTGGAGCTTTTGAAAAGCAGCAGGTCACGTACGCAGCCGCAGTGCTTGTATTTAAACCAACGTCGGCCGCGCTGCACTGGCACGTTGCGGCGGCCTTTATAATTTATTTGGGGACACTGTGAGTGTTCCCAAATAAATTATAAAGGCCGCCGCAACGTGCCAGTGCAGCGCGGCCGCCGCCCTCAGCATAGTGCCGCCTGGGACGGTCCGCCCCCCTCGCCCCCCCCTAGCTACGCGGGTGGTTCAAACCAGGACCGTGTGGGATATCGAGTCAAACGCGGCACTAAGGTCCAACAACACCAGGGCCACCGTTTCTCCTTTGTCCAATCTACTCCTGATATTTTCAGTAACCCCCAAGAGCGTGGTCTCCGTTGAGAAGCCTGCTCTGAATCCTGATTGGCCGGGAGGTAATAGTTCATAGGTGGTAACAAATTCAGTTAAGATGTGGTTTACATATTTTTCAAGAATTTTTGAAAAAATTGGTAATAGTGAAATTGGACGAAAATTGGAAGGCTGATTAGGGTCTGTTGAATCATGGCATGCTTCCACTCAGACGGTACTGTATTTTCATGCAGGGACCTATTTAATAAACTTGTGATAATATCCAGTACGTCTGGAGAGTGTTTTTTCAGAATTTTACAAGGTAGAGGGTCTTTCGGGGATCCTGACTTATTCGAGCTGAGCAGTTTAATTAGAATGTCCGTACTCAATTTGGGCCATTTATCTAGGACATTTCCTTTATTCAAAGGCCATTCTACCTCCGATCCACACTCTTGCCCCTTTCTAGGAGGGGGAGTTGCCCCGGAGTATACGTCACATTGTTTAGCTGTCACTATTCCTTGATGGATTCCTTGATGGATTTTGTCCACTTTCTGAAATAAAAAACGATGCTAAGGCTTCACATTGACCTTTACTTAATTCAGGGGGACTTGCTGTGGTTTTTGACCCTGCCAACTCTTTGACCATTTTAAATAGCATTTGGGAGCGGTTTAAGGCCTCTGATATCGAGGAGCAGACATAGTTTGCTCGCGCTTTCTCACAGAGAGACCGATAATTTTTCAGCTTGTCTTTATATTCTATTTTTGCTTCTGGGAGATAATGCTTTCTCCATCTCCGCTCCAGAACTTTACATTCCGATTTTTCCTTTTTCAATATTTCGTTAAACCAAGGTGCGGGTGGCCTCCTCCCCTTACGCTTTGCTTTAGAAAGTGGCAAACAGGTATCTATAGCCACCCGTAACCAATTTCGTACCTCATCTGACAGAGACTGCACCGACCCATTTAAGCACGGGCAGTGGGCCTCTAGATGATTATTCAGCATTTCAAGATCTAGATTTTTCCAGCTTCTAATCAGTCTGGGATAGTCCAATGGGTCACTCATTTTCTGGGGGGCAATCTGCATGGAGAATCCAACCAGATAGTGGTCTGACCAACTAAGTGGAAGTGACGGCAAGACATTGAAATCCCTTAAGTTAGAAATAATTGGATCCAATAAATGACCTGCACTATGTGTGGCTCCTGTATTTAGCAACCTCATATTCTGTGCAGCTAAGTCTGATATAACATCTGCTATGGTAGTGCAAGCTAAATTCTCCAAATGAATATTAAAGTCTCCAAGGAGAGAGAAATTTGCAGCAGACAAAACCAGGG
The DNA here is from genome assembly GCF_964261635.1 of Lissotriton helveticus. Taxonomy (NCBI): domain Eukaryota; kingdom Metazoa; phylum Chordata; class Amphibia; order Caudata; family Salamandridae; genus Lissotriton; species Lissotriton helveticus. The sequence goes on along the minus strand of NC_136072.1, from coordinate 1,175,781,681 downwards.
GGCTTATAATTTCGGGTAAGGCCGTCATCCAATCCGTCGCTGAGCCTTGTGGACGATAGGCCAGCAGCCCAGAGAGGGTGAAGTTCGGGGTAACTGCCAGCTAAAAATCACCGCCTCCCCTTTAACGGTTGGGAGTCTTGAAAACTCGCAGCTATATTGTTTTTTGAAGAGGACGGCTATACCCCCTCCTATTTGATTGAGACGGTCCAGCCTGACAAACGCATAATTATCAGGCACAGCCACTGCAATATCCGGCCCTGAACTCTCCTGGAGCCATGTCTCAGTCAAAAAGAGAGCGTCCGGTTTTTCCTGCAGCAGTAAATTAAAGATTTCATATTTGTGCTTGGGTAAAGATCTACAGTTTAGGCTCAAAAACAAACATTTTTTATCCTTCCCTTGTAGTTTCACCCTCCTTATATTTGACTTATCCTTCCCTCTATGTGTAATTGTTGTGGATAAACCACAAATCAGGCACGAGGCCAATGTCAAGGTGTAAGCATGTGCAGTCCTGATGTATGGGTGTTCTCAATTCTTTCAATTGATTAGAGCTATACTTAAAATCTGGACCAGAGTTGTTATCTGAGGCAGCGATCTCAATTCTCCTATCTACATCAATATTACTTACTGGTTCTAAATGAGTATTGGGATGGTCAGGCTTTCTGGCCCTGGGCCCGGTCCCGGTACGGACGGGGCACAGACGGGCTTGCCTTCGGCGCACCATCGGCGCGCCCTCTGCGCCGGTCCGCTGCGCCTACGTGTGTCGTGCTCCATTTAAACTGTCGGAGGCGGAAGTTCAGGGCAGCTAGGACGCTAACCTTGAGCCTCCAGCAAGATGGCGGCCAAGGAGGACAGCGTCGGTTCGATCCCACTCTCAGCTCAAAATCGGCTCTGAGTGGGGAACGAATGTGTGGGGCTTGAGCAAGTTTGAAATGCACATCAAATTTAAAATACACAAATACGAATTCTAACCAAATTCAAAATATCTAATGTTTAAAACAGCAAATCACACCACTGCCTCTCGGCTTTCCGCCTCAAGAGGTGTTGCAATACAAATTACCATGCCTGTTTCGACGTGCCCAATTTATGTGCTCAGGGGCGGGAGCTCAGGGCAGCTAGGACGCTAACCTTGAGCCTCCAGCAAGATGGCGGCCAAGGAGGACAGCATCGGTTCTATCCCACTCTCAGATCAAAATCGGCTCTGAGTGGGGAACGAATGTGTGGGGCTTGAGCAAGTTTAAAATGCACATCAAATTTAAAATACACAAATACGAATTCTAACCAAATTCAAAATATCCCATGTTTAAAAAAGCAAATCACACCACTGCCTCTCGGCTTTCCGCCTCAAGAGGTGTTGCAATACAAATTACCGTGCCTGTTTGGACGTGCCCAATTTATGTGCTCAGGGGCGGGAGCTCAGGGCAGCTAGGACGCTAACCTTGAGCCTCCAGCAATATGGCGGCCAAGGAGGACAGCGTCGGTTCAATCCCACTCTCAGCTCAAAATCATCTTTGAGTGGGGAACGAATGTGTGGGGCTTGAGCAAGTTTAAAATGCACATCAAATTTAAAATACACAAATACGAATTCTAACCAAATTCAAAATATCTAATGTTTAAAAAAGCAAATCACACAACTGCCTCTCGGCTTTCCGCCTCAAGAGGTGTTGCAATGCAAATTACCGTGCCTGTTTGGACGTGGCCAATTTATGTGCTCAGGGGTGGGAGCTCAGGGCAGCTAGGACGCTAACCTTGACCCTTCCGCAAGATGGCGGCCAAGGAGGACAGCGTCGGTTCGATCCCACTCTCAGCTCATAACCGGCTCTGAGTGGGGAACGAATGTGTGGGGCTTGAGCAAGTTTAAAATGCACATCAAATTTAAAATACACAAATACGAATTCTAACCAAATTCAAAATATCTAATGTTTAAAAAAGCAAATCACACCACTGCCTCTCGGCTTTCCGCCTCAAGAGGTGTTGCAATACAAATTACCATGCCTGTTTGGACGTGCCCAATTTATGTGCTCAGGGGCGGGAGCTCAGGGCAGCTAGGATGCTAACCTTGAGCCTCCAGCAAGATGGCGGCCAAGGAGGAGAGCGTCGGTTCTATCCCACTCTCAGATCAAAATCGGCTCTGAGTGGTGAACGAATGTGTGGGGCTTGAGCAAGTTTAAAATGCACATCAAATTTAAAATACACAAATACGAATTCAAACCAAATTCAAAATATCTAATGTTTAAAAAAGCAAATCACACCACTGCCTCTCGGCTTTCCGCCTCAAGAGGTGTTGCAATACAAATTACCATGCCTGTTTGGACGTGGCCAATTTATGTGCTCAGGGGCGGGAGCTCAGGGCAGCTAGGACGCTAACCTTGAGCCTCCAGCAAGATGGCGGCCAAGGAGGACAGCGTCGGTTCGATCCCACTCTCAGCTCAAAATCGGCTCTGAGTGGGGAACGAATGTGTGGGGCTTGAGCAAGTTTAAAATGCACATCAAATTTAAAATACACAAATACAAATTCTAACCATATTCAAAATATCTAATGTTTAAAAAAGCAAACCACACCACTGCCTCTCGGCTTTCCGCCTCAAGAGGTGTTGCAATACAAATTACCGTGCCTGTTTGGACGTGCTAATTTATGTGCTCAGGGGCGGGAGCTCAGGGCAGCTAGAACGCTAACCTTGACCCTCCAGCAAAATGGCGGCCAAGGAGGACAGCGTCGGTTCGATCCCACTCTTAGCTCAAAACCGGCTCTGAGTGGGGAACGAATGTGTGGGGCTTGAGCAAGTTTAAAATGCACATCAAATTTAAAATACACAAATACGAATTCTAACCAAATTCAAAATATCTAATGTTTAAAAAAGCAAATCACACCACTGCCTCTCGGCTTTCCGCCTCAAGAGGTGTTGCAATACAAATTACCGTGCCTGTTTGGACGTGGCCAATTTATGTGCTCAGGGGCGGGAGCTCAGGGCAGCTAGGACGCTAACCTTGAGCCTCCAGCAAGATGGCGGCCAAGGAGGAAAGCGTCGGTTCTATCCCACTCTCAGCTCAAAATCGGCTCTGAGTGGGGAACGAATGTGTGGGGCTTGAGCAAGTTTAAAATGCACATCAAATTTAAAATACACAAATACGAATTCTAACCAAATTCAAAATATCTAATGTTTAAAAAAGCAAATCACACCACTGCCTCTCGGCTTTCCGCCTCAAGAGGTGTTGCAATACAAATATGTTTAAAAGAAAAAAATGAAAAGTTTTCTTTTCATTTTTTAAAGTCAGGCAAGGGTCTGTGGGACCAGTGCCTGCTCTTAAAAAATATTTTGCTTCCAAACACAAAGGGGATGGGGTCCTCCGGAGACCCCTTCCCATTTGCGACTTGCTTACCACCAATTTGAAAATGGTAATAACTGCAATTGTTTTACGAACTCAAATCACAAAACGATTGTACATCCTCCTGTAATTCACTGTTAGGCAAGGACATCTTGGCACGCCCCTTCCTAATAGTGACTCACAAACCCTATTTTGCGTGACAGTATTAGATTACCGACTTGCAAAATAGGGTCGGTATATCCTACAACCCTTTTTAGCGGTCACAAATGGCCAGATTTTCTGTTTGCAGTCCCAAAAAAATGGCCGCACATCTGGCCCAAAGACAAGAAAAAGACCTCACATGTTCGGAGAAATCTTCATTAAACAGGTGTTTTCTTTTTCAGAAACACATTTTGTCAATATATGCATTCAGCATCACACAGAAAACGGGAAGAGTTGATCACATACATGGTACCATTTTATTTTCTTCATTGGACTTGAAAATATTATTGTGTATGTCATCAGTAACAAAAAGTTAACACTGACGGATTAGACAAAACAAAGTTATGGTCACAAAAAGATTCAAACAGGGTAACAGTGTTTGAAAGTGTTGCAGTTGGCCTCCAAGGCTGAGGGGCATATTAGCAAGAACCTCGTTAAAGATTATCGCTGTTTTAGCGCCAGGAAACTGCCACTAATACGGCGATAATGGTCTTGCTAATATGCGGTATAGAATTCCAATAGAAGCCCAGGTTATATGTCCTGCACATCTAACCTGGGCTTCTATTGGAATTCTATAACGCATATTAGCAAGCCCATTATCACTTTTTTAGTAGCAGTTTCTTGCCGCTAAAACGGCAATAATCTTTGACAAGGTTCTTGTTAATATGCTCCTGTGTCTTTAAAAGGAGACTGATTGTCTAATTCAGGTGCCAGTCCCATATTGTAAAATACGGGTTTATGGGGTAAAAAATGCACACATTTTTCCGATCTATTTACGAGTGTTCTGAAAATGCGAACATGGGACTTTCGTTGCTTCTCTTTTTCACTGCACTGCTGACGTCATCATCTGTCAGCGCGGCCCCCACGCCTCTGCCCTCACCCCCTGAAGGTCAGATCTGACTGAACGCCGATAAAATCGGCAGTCACATTAAAGTGATCTCTGGCCCTTGCTGGGAGCATCACTTTAATTGAATTTCAAATCTAGGGTTTAGAGTGGATGCGTTCTTAGGATTTATGAGGCACGCGGGATGTTTGCAAATAAGGATCCAGAGGGAGTGATGTGGTCAGCAGCTTTGGAAACTAAGGGGCACAAGCATCAATGGAAATTGCATTCGCAAATGGTGTGAATCGCAAAATTCGGACGTTTGCGAATTCCAATTTTTGGGAAGCATTATAATTTTTGTAATTTTCGCAATTTAAGAAATCGCATAATTGCGATTTCTTAAATTGCGATTGCATTTAAGGAATCTCAAATTGAGATTCCTTAAATGCAATGCATCAAACTTTAAAAATTTGCGAATTCGCAAATAAGGGGAGCAAATTACAATGAAGTTGACCTTCATGGTAATTTGCGAAAACTTTGGGGCATGTGTGTGTGCAAAATGTACTTGTAGGCAGATTTCAGGGGTGCAACAGGGTGTCCTTTGGACACCCCTGCACCCTTGAAATTGCATTCTCAATTTGCGAATTTCTGATGGTGAATCGCAAATTAAGAATGTCTTCCCATTCATTCCTATGGGCCTCTAGGCCTATAGGAATGGATGGGGAGGTATTCCTTAATTGCGATTCTCTCATTCAGAATCGCAATTAAGGAATTTTAAGAAATCGCTATTTTTTTTGCGATTTCTTGATGCATTGCAGTTTGCAATTCCTTAATTGCGATTCCTTATTTTTCGCAATTAAGGAATCGCAAAATGCAATATTGATGCATGTGCCCCTAAGGGACATGTTTATGAGAGGTTTTCCTCATGCTTGCACCACGCAAAGAGGGACATGCGTTTCACAAGACTTTAAGTCTGATTTATGAAGCCATGCAAGACGACATTGTGAGGCTTTGAGTGGCCTCAAGTATCTGGAGTACGGCAGCGCAGTGCAACTCGCCGCATTCCCTCACTCTGCCCAGGGCAGGTGTTCCATGGCCGTTGCAATTGGTTTTCCCACGCAACTCCCATGGTTTTTGACACATTCCCAGATGTAAACATGGGAAAGCTCCAAAATCTTACCGATTCCCAGGTGAGGCGTAACAAGGAGAAATATCTTTATTTCTCCTTGTTGTTTCCTCTTTTTATGTGCACTGCATTCTGCAACACACATAAAGGAATAACAAGGTGCCCCTTCAATTCTTTTCTTTTCGCAGTTTTTCAGATCCCTCTTTTCTACTTCAAATCTTCATAATTACTTATCTATGTAATTACTTATTTATTTATTTATTCACCTATTTATTTATATATTTATCTATTTATTCATATTACTTACTTACTAATTCTCAGATACACTATAGAACATATTCATCTATATATTAATATGATGATTCTAAATCCATGCTCTTGTTTCCTTATTTCTTCTGTCTAATTCTTTTATGATTACAATTAATCAGACTTACTATTTCCTAACATATGATGCACAATTCTTTTGTTTCCATATCTAGCTTCTTCTCATTTATTCTATCCCTGTTATTCCCTTTCTTTCCTTTTCTTTCCTATGTTCTTCTTTCAAATTTTTCAGTTCTATATTATTTTTATATTCTGCTAGTTCCATACTGACTTATATAATGTTGTTTTATACTCTTATGAAATTGTATATTTTTCATTTCTAATAAAGAATAATGACACAAAAAAGGTGCCCCTTCCTGCACAAAAACAATGCGCCAACAGCACAGGCACCCTTGCACATTGTGCACGGGTGCCTGCATAGGTGCCTGTGGAAGGGGAAAGGACAGAAATGTGCCGTATTGGATGAATATAGTGCATTACTGCCCTTCCCCAGTGCCACTATTCTCATAAATATGCCCGTACATTTTTAGGTTTTGCCTGCAAGTGCGCACGTAGTGCGCATGCGCTAAAAAACCTCTTGAGTTCTATGTCGGATCGATGACCCGCCTCTGTCTCTCATTGGCTAGCTCCATAAATGGAGGCTAGCCATTGGGAGACAGAGGCTGTCAATCACGCTTTCTCGGGGAAAACGCGATTCGGGGGCGTTTCTCTGGCTTTTTTAAGCCCCGCCCCTTTTCCCGGGCCACTCTGTGATTGGCTGCAGGCCCGGGACACCCCAGTGACGCCATTTCCCGGGCCGCGCTGTGATTGGCTGCCGGCCCGGGACACCCCGTGACGTCAGCCAATAACAGCACGGCCCGAAGTCCCGCTCCCCGCAGCCCGGGAGACAGGAGAACAACCATGGCGGGCGCTCTGCCGGGCTCCCGTGAGCTGAGGGAGCCCGGCGGCATCAGAGGCGGGAGAGCCCTGCAGCACCACCACGCCGCCCGCAGTGAGTAGTGCCTCGGCTAATCGGTGTTTTTTTAGGGTTGGATCCTTTTGTCTGTGAGCAGGGATTGAAGCAGAAACAACGCCAGCAAAGGGCGACAACGGCGCTGTTTTTTCTATTTAGTGACGGCAGCGAGTTAGGTGCAAGGTGAATAGGGGCGGACATTATATAACATTTATGAGAAGGGGCGAGGGCGCCCCATTACTTGTGCAGCTGTGGCACCGGGGCCCAGGGGGGTTGAGAGGAGCCCACTTCACTCCAGCTGGGGGTTGCGGGCCCCTTGCACGTCCTTGCACCCTTGCTGGATGGGGAGGAGGACGGCTGATGGGTGAGCACGGCTCAGAAATGCATCTCTACTGGGAGAGAGACGGGCCGACGGGGAGAGGCAAGGAAAGCAGCAACTTGTTGGGTGACAAAGATAAGCAGATCATAGTGAGTGGGAGGGAGGCGAATGGATATTATGAGAGAGAAGGGACGAGTGCGCGGAGAGAGGACAGGCTGAGGCTTCCGAAAACAAAACGCGACCCAGTGAGAGGAGCAGGAGACAGATGGGCGGAAAAAAGAGAGAGCGGGGACTAGGGAGAGGGGACCAGCTGAGGAGAAAGAGAGGAGGGACAAACGAGGGACGGAGATTATGGGCTGGTGTGAAGGAGAGCAGTGTGCAGGCACTGGTGACAGACGGACAGATATTAACGAGGGAGAGAGGACAGACCGACCAAACGGAGAGGAGGGTCGAATTTGGGGGGTGGGCAGCTAGAGCAGACTGGCGAATGGAGAACTAGAGTTGAGAGAGAGGCCCAATGATGAAAAGCGGAGCCCGGACTAGTGGGGAGAGGCGGGTGAAAAGGTGAGCAGAGGACCAGTGAGTGGAGCAGGGACGGCCTGCTGAGAGAAGCGCAGCCAGGAGGCAGTGTGGGAGCGGGGACAGACGGATGAAATGCAGAGCGGATACCAACGAGGGAGAGGCAGACGGATGCGAGTGAAAGCAGGGGGCCGGGGGGGGGGTCGAATGGTGAATGGATTCAAAATACCAGCGTGGGGAGAGTGGCAGACGGGGGAAATGTTCACGGGAGCTAGTGAGCAGGAGAGGGCACGGTGAAGAAGAAGAGCGCGGGGAGAGTAGATATGCGGATGAAAGGAGGAACGAGCAGGGAACACTGACAGGAGAGTAGACTGACTGACTGGGGACAGACTGGTTAAAAGAGAGCAGGAGCTAGTGAGTGAGAGGCGACAGGCGGGAGGCAGAGCGGGGATGTGTGAGCGGAGAGTGGTCGGCTGGTGAAAGGAGAGGACAAACTAGTAGGGCAGTTGCGGGAAGATGAGTGAAAGAGAGCACGGACTAATAAGAGAGGGGGAGGGCAGACGTATAAACGGGGTGCAGAGACGAATGAGCAAGAGATAGATTTTGGACTGATAAAAAGGACAGTAGGAAGAGATAAAGGAGTGAGAATACGGATGGAATGGGGAGCAGGTACTAATGAGGGAGAGGGGACGGGCGAAGATGAATGAACAGGTGTAAAGGACAGCAGGGGCCAGTGAGGAAAGACTGAGGACAGGGAGAGGGCGAACTCATGAGAAAAGAAAGGTGAGCTATGGCTGGGAGTAGAAACGGTGGTGATGCTCAGCTCGAGTTATGGCACACACTGGATGTTGGTGTAACGCAGGCCCCGGCAGCCCCAGCGACGCGATGGAGGGGGGCGGGATATCCACTGAGAGTGCTCCTACGTGTCAGGGGCCCTCCATCAGTCCTCCGTGTGCCCCTGTTGCCTGCTTGTGCCTCAGTGTGCCCCTGTTGCCTGCTTGTGCCTCCGTGTGCCCCTGTTGCCTGCTTGTGCCTCCGTGTGCCCCTGTTGCCTGCTTGTGCCTCCGTGTGCCCCTGTTGCCTGCTTGTGCCTCCGTGTGCCCCTGTTGCCTGCTTGTGCCTCCGTGTGCCCCTGTTGCCTGCTTGTGCCTGCTTGTGCCCCTGTTGCCTGCTTGTGCCTCCGTGTGCCCCTGTTGCCTGCTTGTGCCTCAGTTTTCGTGCCCCTGTCGCCTGCTTGTGCCTTCGTTTCAGTGCCCCTGTTGCCTGCTTGTGCCTCCGTGTGCCCCTGTTGCCTGCTTGTGCCTCTGTGTGCCCCTGTTGCCTGCTCGTGCTGTGTGGGTGTGTGTGGAGGGCTCTGTGTGGGTGTGTGTGGGGTGCTTTGTGTGGCTGTGTGTGTGGGGGGCTCTGTGTGGCTGTGTGTGTGGGGGCTCTGTGTGGGTGTTTGTGTGGGGAGGCTCTGTGTGTGTGTTTGTGAGTGTCATTTGCGAGAGATAAAGCTAGTGGCATTGTAAATGACAATGCCATTTATTTATGTTAAAAAAACCATAAATAAAAATAATGTCAAGAGCAATGCCAATAGCTCTAACTTTAACAAAGGCAAAACCATTGCATTGTAAATGCTTGTTAGGTCTGTCTACAGAGAGCTTTAGATGCTGCCAGTGTTCTTCTGAACAACACCACCAAATGAGATACATAAAGAGGGGCTGAGGCTCATCCCCCTTTTTCATTGCTCCCTTTGTTGCAGCCCAGGACAGCCATTGCTTGTTTGTAGTGTCCAACACATTTGGACCATCCCACAGGAGTATTGCACTGTTTGCAGTGATGACTGGTAAAGGAGCCTGTGTACGCTATAATAAGTGAGAGTTCAGGCAGCGCAGAAGAGAGGCCTGCAGAATACAGTATGTTTTACTTTGTAAGTTGTTACCTTCATGGAAAGTGCATGCGCATGGCACTTCGTCATTTCCATGTGAAGCTTTGTGTTCTGGGTGTGTTGTCCAGTGTGGACAGGCGACTATCGCTGTGAGGCGGCTGGACCCCAAGCTGCCTTCTAGCATGCCCTAATGTATGAGCCAGATCCAGGGAGGTCTGAGCAAGACACCTATGAGCACTGAGCGTAGAGGCTTCCATCCTGTCTTCAGGTAATATAGGGGAAGACGGTACAAGAATGAGACAGCTGTGATTTCCGGACCTTGTCTGGGATATAACTCATCCAGACCTGTGCATGCCCCTAGACTCATCAATCATATACTTAACAGTTACAATAAACAGCAACTTGGAATCCAGCCCTAAAAGTGTGGTCTGGAGACCTTCAGAAGATTCATTCCCTCAGGTTCACCACTAAAACTAACCACCACGGCTGACTTCCATTCTACGCCTTTCTCCGCAGGGTGTACCATATCAACAGGCTCTCACTCGCCAGGTACATAACGGAGTTTAAAATAGTGAGAGAGGGGTTGGGGGAGGCTCAGCAATGTAACAGCAAGATACAGCAGTTCCAAACCCCTAGCTGGGCTGGAAGTTTGTTCACAGCCATGGACCTGTGGTGAAAGACCACAAAAATGACTCTGCTCCATGGCCAGAAGTGTAGCAGGATAGTCTTTCACCTTCACAGTCCACGATGACCTTCAACTATGATGATCTCAGGTAGATTCTTCATACCACAATAGTCCAATAGCAAGCACCAAAAAAGATTAAAACTTGTTCAGGAGCCATACATTGAGGATGGGTCGTCTGCCTCACTGACAAACAAGGTTCGCAACTCCTAGAACCTCATTTAACTTTTTGGGGGAGCTAAGAATCCTCCTCTTTTGGCAGAAAGTTCTAAATGTGGAATATAATTCACCCCATGAAGTTCCTCCACATAGGAACAACATTGTGGAGAAAATTCAGTTTGTGGACTGAACTCTGAATTTGGAGTTACTAGGAAACAACTAGAGGGTTTTCAATTCCTTCCAAACAGTAAATTAAGCCTAAGGTCTCCTTGATTATTGGGTCTCCATTCCAGGGGTAGAAAAGGGGAGAGAAAGAAGAAAATATTAGGAAACATTAGTTTCTTGGCTTGCATACCTCTTGAGTATAACATGTTAAAATACACCTGATCAATACCCTCCATGAATTCAAGGCTGGCAGCACTCTGTTGGCAGCACTCTGTTGCCACCAGGTGTTTCAGGGGCCAATGAATTGGTCCAAATATATATATTTTTTCACTCAAATATTTGTAAAGTGCACTACTTACCCGTGAGGGTCTCAAGGCGCTAAGGGGAGGGGGAATGCTGCTACTGTTCGAAGAGCCAGGTCGTGCGGAGTCTTCTGAAGGTCAGTAGATCTTGGGTCTGCCGTAGGCAGATGGGGAGGGTGTTCCATGTCTTGGTGGCTAGGTGGAAGAATGAACTGCCGCCGGCGGTCACTCTTTAGATGCGGGGGACAGTGGCAAGGGTTTGGTCGGCGGAGCGCAGCTGGCGGATGGGGTGTAGAAGCTGAGGCAGCTGTTGAGGTTGCGATGGTGGTGCTGGCTTTGTTGAAGATGTGGTGTGGGCATGGGTCTGACGGGGATCCAGAGTGGACGAGTTCATGATCTTGATGGTATCATCGTCGTTGATGTTGCTCAGGAGATCAGGCGGCTGGTGCGGGTGGAGGTCATGGGGGTGATGGTCTTCGTGGTTGCCGGGGTGGTCCCAGTGTTGAAGCTGTTGGGGATGTCTGCGATGTTGCAGTGGAAGAAGGTGGCCAGCGAGTCGCACAGGTCTTGCGAAGGTGGGATGTCGTTGGTGTTGGAGCAGGGGTTGGAGAGTTCCTTCACAATGTTGAGGAGCTCTTTGCTGTTGTGTACGTTTTTGTCTAGGCGGTCTTTGAAGGAGGCCTTTTTGGCCGATCTGATGGGGTGGTGGTGTCAGCGGGTGGCGTTTTTGTGGGCTGCGCAGCTTTCAGGTATTCGTTAACGGATCCAGTTCTTCTCTAGCTCTCTGCAGTTTGCTTGGAGGCTTGGACGTTTTCGGAGAACCAGCTCACTTTCTTTTTGGTGTGGCTGTTGAGAGGTTTCTTGAGCAGGGCAAGGGTGTTTAAAAAGTTGTCGATCCACTGACTGAGGTTGCGGGCTGCGGCATCAGGGTTGGTTGGGTCTGCGGGTGGGCTTCAGGCGAGGGTGGTGTTTAGTTGGTCTTTGGTGACTTTGCTCCAGCAGCGGCGAGGCATCTGTTGGGTGCGGTGGTGTGTGGTGGGTTTCCGGAAGGTGAAGTGGATGCAGCGGTGATCGGTCCAGTGGAGTTCGGTGGTGTGGTTGAAGAAGACGTGGGAGCTTGCTGAGAAGATGAGGACTAGCGTGTGGCCGGCGGAATGGGTGGGTGTTGTCTGAGTCCGAGGTTGTCGTTCAGGATGGAGGAGTCGGAGTCGTTGTTGTTTTCGAGGTGGAAGTTTAAGTCCCCGAGGAGGATGTAGTCCATTGAGGCGAGGGCGTGTGTGCTGACGAAGTCGGCGATGGGGTTGCTAAACTGTGGTCGAGGTCTGGGGGGTCTGTAGATGAGGGGTCCTCTGAGTGTGGTGTTGGGGTCAGTGTGGATCTGGAAGTGCAGATGTTCGGCGGTGCTGAGGGTGTCTTCTGTGTATGTCGAGATTTTGAGAGTGTTCCTGTGGAAGATGGCAATTCCTCCTCCGACTCCGTTGCTGCGGTCCTTGCGGGTGATCTTGTAGCCTTCCGGGATGGCTATGACGATGTCAGGTGCTGAGGAGGGGTTCAGCCAGGCCTCCGTCAGGAAGGCGACATCTGGGGTGTTGGTGTCGAGTAGGTCCTAGAGTTCAACGGCGTGTTTGCAGGCGGAGCAGGTTTGAGAAGGATGCATCTGAGGTGATTGGGTTCTTTGGTAGGTGGGTTGGAGGGCTGGATGCTGGTGAAGATGCAGTTCCGACAGGAGAAGGTTCCTTGGGTGCACTTTGGGGTGGCCAGGCAGCAGGTACATAGTCTTCCGGCGTTGAGGACGTTGGAGGGTGCTGGAGTCGTTGAGGAGACGGCCGTTATGGCGTTCGCGGGGGGCAGGTGTTCTGGTGCTAGGTGTGGTCCAGGCGCGAAGGGGCTCAGACAGGCTTGTGAAGGTAGGTGGGAGAGAGGAGCACCTGGGAGGTGGGAGCGGGGCGGCGGATGGGCAGACAGGGGGGCAGTGCTCAGGGACACAGAGGCGGGAAAAATGGGTGAGGGACGGCGGGGGAGCAGGAGGCAGAGACGGGGGCACAGAGCGGGGCACAGAATAAAACGCAGGGGGGTTGTATAGCAGCAGACACACCATCTTGAGTTGGATGGACTTGTAACACTGGGATGAGTAGTTCCAGCAAGCAAGGCTAGTGAGATCAGCATCCCCAGACAGACTAGCAGCTGTTTCATATTCTAGTAGTATCATAATAGTCCAATAGAACCCACCCAAATAGTTCAAAACTGGACTGTCACATTGGAGGAAGAGGTGTGGCGCCGCAGCCAGGGCGACTGACGCTGGAATCTGGGGACCACGGTTCGATCCCCGGCTCCGGCGGCAGGTTAGCCCAGCACCATGTGACTCTGGGCAATAGCTCGCTTAATCTTCCCGACGGCCCCCAGCGCCTAGAGACCCTTACGGGTGATTGTGCGCTTTACAAATGTGGACTTTACTTTTACTTTTACATTGGCGAGAGTCCCAGACTGGTATGCATATGGTTGGTCCTTGTTTGGGATGGCGGAGTGAGTAAAAAGGACTTCCTAGTGGCCAGGATTCTGGACCTGGAACAAATTCTATAGGGTTAATTGAGTCTAATGACTTTTTCTCCTTTCTCTTTCTTAAAACTGTAATTGGTGCCAAAAATGTGGTCTTCTAATCGTGATTTTTACTGTATATGATCAAGATACTTTTTTTATTTTAATGTTTCAATGTATGCAATGGTTTTAATTAATCAAACATAATAACATTTCTTCTTCTTCTTCTAGTGGCCAGGATTCATTTAAAAATTGACATCATTCTCTTTTTTTTCCAATTGCTACGTCCATGACACACGGTTGCTCACATGCCCCACTAGGGGAATGATGGCTGTACATTCTGAGGGCTGCCTTCTCTATTTATTTTTTTAAAAATTACTGACTTAGAAGTGCAAGAGAGACCAGCTGCAGATAATTTGTTTTGGGTCCTAGGGCCCTTGATGTACTGACTCTTTCGTTTCTGCTGACTTCTGCATGCCCTGCTGTTCTTGCCACCTTCTATGAGTGCCCCCACTTTTCAGTGGCAAGGAAATGGGTTAGGCGCTGCAGGGAATGACCAGCTGCTTCACCACCAGCTCCTGTCACAGCAGCAGATGTACCAGCAGCTGCTGTTTTAAAAAACTGAATACGTGTCAGGGTGGCAGACAGTGAAGGAAATAGTTGAATTTCCAAGAGACCAGTGTCTGTAAAGGGACAGCAAGGATGGGTAAAGTCACTCAGAAATATGTCTTTTTCTGTCCCATGGCTACTACTCATATGTTTAACCAATATGGTACTGTATTCTAGTATTTATATTAGGCCTGGGTGGAGTTCCGCTATGAAGCGACTAAAAAAATCTGCTGCCCTACGTAGAGTTCTGCAAGAGCAGAGTGCATTAGATTGCACCGTTCTAGCTGATTTTTTAGCACCAGTTGATTGTCCCACGAAGAAAAATCTGCGCAAACAGCAACCTGTGCAGCACAAGTGAGCGATCGCGACCATCCTCGGCCACCCGCGTTCGAAAACCTTTACTGGGAGTTGGTCTAGCATTGGATATTCCATTCTCGCCAACCTAATGTTGGCAAGCGAGGAAAAAACTCTGCAAACTCCACAAATGGTGCTGAGTTCACCGCCCAGGCCTAATTAATATATAGTTCTTTATATCACTGTTTTTTTAAAAGTACCAGAATATGTAGTTTTAATTATTGTGCAAAAAAAAACAGTGTAACAGAGCTATGTAAAAGATCACACTTACGCAAGTGCGTGTAATTTTAGAAGGGGAAAAGTCTCTTAAAAAAAACTGCAAAAAAAACCAAACTAATATTCAGGGTATAGAAGCAAGCTAGGCCATGTTGAGTCTGTGGCCTTCCGCTCAATGGAGACCCTCTGCTGCCTTCGCTCATGTGGGAATTAAGGGGGGGGGCTCACAGAGCTAGAGGATGGCACAGAGTGCAGAAGGTGGCAACAGGCCTCCAGAAAACTACATGCTACATAGCATGTCCAACATGGGCTTCTTCGTGGTGGAAACACATGTTCATTTTGGGCTTGCTTACTCTCAACTTAGAAAGAGAAAGAAATGTGAACACTACTACAGGAGAATAAAGGAAATTGGTTGATTAATCCATCTTCCTCACTTGCTGTGGAATCTCTGTACTTTTGTACAGAAGAAAAATCAAGATTAAGACCTTTCATTGATTATAGAGAATTAAATAGGATCACAGATGAGGATAGATATACTTTGCCCATTATCAAAGACATTTTGGAATATGTTCATGAGGCTTAAATCTTTATCAAACTAGATTTACGAGGATCATATCAAGTGCTGCGTGTTAGAGAAAGCGATGAGGAGAAAATAGCTATCTGTTCTCTTTTTTCACAGTATGAAAATAGTGTGATGTTGGTTGGATTGTGCAACCCTCATACTGTTTTTTAGTGCTTTTCTGCATTAATATTCTTGCAAATGATGAATCAGTTTGCCTTGTAGTACCTGGATATTATTCTGGTATGTTATAAAATCTATGTGGAATAACAAGAACATGTGGGTGCTGTATGGTCTATTCTTCAGCAACACTATTTGTATTGTAAATCAGAGAAAGTTGATATTGAAAATAAGATGTTGTATTCCAAAAATTTTCTTAAATGCCTCGGGTTTCTCTATGGATCTTAAGAAGGTACTGTAAGAAATCGGGTTGTTGGTTGACCGGGATATTAGGCCTGGTAAAGCAGCAACCACAATCCTTGTCAGGGTAAGGCACAAGTCAACCTAACATTAATCTGTGCACACCCTCTGGTAGCTTGACTCAGAATAGTCAGGCTTCACATAGATGCAACGTGTAAAGTATTTGTGCACCGATTCAATCTGTAACACAGTGAAAACACCACACAACAAACATAGGTGCAAAGGTCTCATAACATATTCTTTATGTTTATATAAATATTGGTGGTGGGGCAGGAGAATTCTGTGTTGGACTCTGGATAGGAAGCAGCGAGAGAAGAAGGGAAGTGGTGGAAGATGCAGTGGGCTAATTTGCAGGTGATTGAGAATGATGATTGATTTGAAAGAGGTGCGGATGTTCTGACAAAGAGGTGATATAGTGGAGCCCCAAGATGCAGAGAGAATGGAGTGGCACTTGAGATGCAACTATTCTGTGGATACGAACTGGTTCAGCAGATCGGAAAGAAAGTGTGGGTTGCTAAAAGCTGCAAACTAAACAATGTGAATCAGAGCTCTGCAGTGAGATCGAGTGGGGAGAGTGAGTGCATTGTCAGTGTCTGGAAGTACCAGTCAGAGAAACAACCTACACTGCTCTATGTGGCACTTCACTATCAGAAAGAGTATTTGGCTGAATAAAGTTTAACAGGTGTTGAAATGAGAAGGAAGGTCTGGGAGGCAAAGTGGATTAAAGGGTGCTGATAGGGTTAGGCATAGGAATTCCTGTAGGTCATACTGGAAGTAGATGACTAGGTTAAATGAAGGGGTAAGGGAGAAATGAAAAAAAATACATGAATTAAAACTTAAAAATATTGAATTAAAAAAGATGATGCCATAACATGCAAAATGTATACCAGTTCTTGCATGAATAGAACATATTTTAAAATAACACGCAATCAAAACACCCGCCCTACCAACTATCTAGAAACAAAAAAAAAGGACTCTATAGGGTTGATTCCGATCCGGTAAAAAGCGCTCCGAATTGCCGTTCAGAGCGTTTTTCCCCGTACAAATCGTACCTGTAAGCGTCCCCGTATGAATCAGCAAGTACGATCCCAAGCAAAAGCGTCACTCCATACGCCTCGTAAAAAATGCCGTACAAATCGAAAGTCCATACGAATTGCAGTCGGCTGATGCTCCACGCTACGTCCGAACGTAAATAGACCGCGTCTTCCGAACCAGGAAGTACGATCCGTGTTGAACACACTCCGTACCGCCCTTTTTCTACGATAGCTGAAAACTACCGTAAAACCAGACTCCGGCACGAACCGCACCCCGGTACGCGACAAGCAGAACATGAACGCCATCGTCCGTCTCATCCCAAGCCTGTACGGCCACCACCTCGTACATAGAAACCGACGACGGCGCAGAAGGTGAGTACAACGAAGTCCAACATACCTGTACGTGTTGCGCACATCTCCATTGCACGACTGTAATGTCTGGGTATGTTGCGCCACACACTCCCGCACATCACCAGTGTAATACGGAGACGTGCCGCACCTACGTCATCGACCTCGGGGTACGGTACGTCACCGCACAACACCAGTGTAATACGGAGACGTGCCGCACCTACGTCATCGACCTCGGGGTACGGTACGTCACCGCACAACACCAGTGTAATACGGAGACGTGCCGCACCTACGTCATCGACCTCGGGGTACGGTACGTCACCGCACAACACGAGTGTAATACGGAGACGTGCCGCACCTACGTCATCGACCTCGGGGTACGGTACGTCACTGCACAACACCAGTGTAATAAAGAGACGTGCCGCACCTACGTCATCGACCTTGGGGTACGGTACGTCACCGCACAACACCAGTGTAATAGACGTCTGCTATGTCAGTGTAAGTGTAAGAGGTGTGTAGAAAACACACCCAGCAGTGCCCAGCATTGGAGTGTGTGTGGCTAAGACCCCCACCAGTGCCCAGCAGTGCCCAGCATTAGAGTGTGTGTGTGGCTAAGACCCCCACCAGTGCCCAGCAGTGCCCAGCAGTGCCCAGCATTAGAGTGTGTGTATGGCTAAGACCCCCACCAGTGCCCAGCAGTAGAGTGTGTGTGTGGCTAAGACCCCCACCAGTGCCCAGCAGTGCCCAGCATTAGAGTGTGTGTGTGGCTAAGACCTTCACCAGTGCCCAGCAGTGCCCAGCATTATAGTGTGTATGTGGCTAAGACCCCCACAAGTGCCCAGCAGTGCCCAGCATTAGAGTGTGTGTGTGGCTAAGACCCCCACCAGTGCCCAGCAGTGCCGAGCATTAGAGTGTGTGTGTGGCTAAGACCCCCACCAGTGCCCAGCAGTGCCCAGCATTAGAGTGTGTGTGTGGCTAAGACCCCCACCAGTGCCCAGCAGTGCCCAGCATTAGAGTGTGTGTGGCTAAGACCCCCACCAGTGCCCACCAGTGCCCAGCATTACAGTGTGTGTGTGGCTAAGACCCCCACCAGTGCCAGCAGTGCCCAGCATTAGAGTGTGTGTGTGGCTAAGACCCCCACCAGTGCCCAGCAGTGCCCCGCAGTGCCCAGCATTAGAGTGTGTGTGTGGCTAAGACCCCCACCAGTGCCCAGCAGTGCCCATCAGTGCCCAGCATTAGAGTGTGTGTGTGGCTAAGACCCCCACCAGTGCCCAGCAGTGCCCAGCATTAGAGTGTGTGTGTGGCTAAGACCCCCAGCCGTGCCCAGCAGTGCCCAGCATTAGAGTGTGTGTGTGGCTAAGACCCCCAGCAGTGCCCAGCATTAGAGTGTGTGTGTGGCTAAGACCCCCACCAGTGCCCAGCAGTGCCCAGCATTAGAGTGTGTGTGTGGCTAAGACCCCCACCAGTGCCCAGCAGTGCCCAGCATTAGAGTGTGTGTGTGGCTAAGACCCCCACCAGTGCCCACCAGTGCCCAGCAGTGCCCAGCATTAGAGTGTGTGTGTGGCTAAGACCCCCACCAGTGCCCACCAGTGCCCAGCAGTGCCCAGCATTAGAGTGTGTGTGTGGCTAAGACCCCCACCAGTGCCCAGCAGTGCCCAGCATTAGAGTGTGTGTGTGGCTAAGACCCCCACCAGTGCCCAGCAGTGCCCAGCATTACAGTGTGTGTGTGGCTAAGACACCCACCAGTGCCCAGCAGTGCCCAGCAGTGCCCAGCATTAGAGTGTGTATGTGGCTAAGACCCCCACCAGTGCCCAGCAGTGCCCAGTATTAGAGTGTGTGTGTGGCTAAGACCCCCACCAGTGCCCAGCAGTGCCCAGCATTAGAGTGTGTGTGTGGCTAAGACCCCCACCAGTGCCCAGCATTAGAGTGTGTGTGTGGCTAAGACCCCCACCAGTGCCCAGCCGTCAAATCAAAAACATACCATTGTTAACCTCATTACCATCATGAGATACACACATGTTAACATACCCAAATTTGAACATCACACCAGCTCCCAGGCACACAGCAGTCACAGACATTATCAGACAAACTAAAGTTCTGAAAATGAAATAAATAGCTTTATTCAGCTGGTTCAAAATTGAAAACGCAAATAAGAGTCCTTGCTCATAAAAGGCCAATGGCCAGTCCAAAAAAGTCAGAATAACAGTTTGTGCCGTCATGGATGTGCTCACACCCAAACTTGCCTGCACATGGAGTTCAATCCGCAGTGGTAACTTTGGAGACATCATCTGTGGAATCCTCTGGCACCGCATGGACAGGAGAGGGAAGGACAGGTGGAGTGGGTGCAGGTGGAGTGGATTCATCCACACTGGCTGGTGCATCACTGAAAGTAGCAAGATAAACTTGGCTGCACACTTCAGCCAGTTTGGAAAAACTACCACCTGAACCCGGGGACACATTGGGGGTGGAGGTAGAGTGTTGTGAGTCTGTCCTCCTGGGTCTGTGGATGCGTGTGTGAGGTGTGTCCCCTCTCCCTGTGGGTGTGCCTACATTCCCTTGAGATTGTGTGCATGGAGATTTGAGCTTCTTCTGCCGTGTGTGTGTGCTGGGTGTGTCTGGTGTTGTGTCTTCCCTGTGGCGTCTGCGTGTATGTTGGGTAGGTATGGGAGAGGCAGAGGTGGATGGGTCTGAAGGATGGGGTGGGACAGATGCTGCTGGGTGTACCGAGCTGCCGTCAGTGTTGACTCTATGGCAGCCACACTCCGACGTAGATCAGACATGGCCGATGACATGCCCTCCATGAACGACACCAACTGTGTAATGAGTCGTGTATGTCCATGGAGGACAGTCAACATGGATGTCTGACCTACTGGAATATGCCGGAGTAGGTCCAAAGACTCAACACTGAGGGCAGCAGGGGACACAGGGGCAGGGGCTGCGGTGCCGGGAACAAAGGAGACATGGGGCTAGCACGGACCCTAAGGACACTAACAA
This sequence comes from Lissotriton helveticus, assembly GCF_964261635.1. Classification (NCBI taxonomy): domain Eukaryota; kingdom Metazoa; phylum Chordata; class Amphibia; order Caudata; family Salamandridae; genus Lissotriton; species Lissotriton helveticus. The sequence goes on along the minus strand of NC_136072.1, from coordinate 1,175,761,846 downwards.
CTGGGAGGGTGTAGATGGTACTGGAGGAGGGGCGGCCAACCAAAGATGAAGAAGTGACCATTGCTGCATATTCCCCCTCCTCCTGAGAGTCGGATTCAGAGCTGTCCGCGTGGTAGGATGTTTCAGTCACATGTCGTCCGGCCTGCAGACTCTCCTCACCCTCCGTGCAACTGCCTCCCTCTGACTCCTCAAAGCAGGTGGCACTGTCGCTGGGTCCCTCTGCCTGGTCCGCGCCTGTGTCTCCTCCAGATTCTGATGATGATGCTGTTGGCAAGGAGAATAAGAAAAACATATCAGTCACCTGTACACATCAGACATATCAGCTACAAATCATTTGGGCACATTTCTAAACATGGCATGCATCATGAGTCACATGCCACTAAACTCTGCACAATGCTAAGTCTAGTCTTGGGCAATTGTGAGAGACACAACGCTCAATGTATGGTAGGATACAAGCAACAGGCAAGGCAAAAACTTGTATGAGAGACACAATGATGATCTACTGCCTGACAACAGGATAGCTGATGATGCATCACAGTTCATTTGCCCACCCTGCCACCCAATCCCAGACCTGGTCATGTTTGATTTGCTTTGACCTTGTGCCTAAATGGGCAAAGTCCTGCCTGAACTGACATGTGATGCCATCCTGGGACCTGAACCAAGTGTCCCATCACCTCACACTGGCATCACAGCTGTCTACACCCAAAGCCACATTGTGTGGCTGACCATCAATATTATTTACAAACAACATGCAACATATTTTGAGAATATGCACACACACACTGCCCAGTGTGAGTATGCATAAGCCCAAAATATTGTACATGTACATTGTGCATCTGTAGCTAACACATAACAATTAGAAAGTGTACCATGGACAAAGGCCACTGAGGCTGACTCGTGCAGAAAACACATGTTGAGACTCAAGATCAGTGCCAAAATATGAAGAAGGGCAGACACAGTGCACATGTGGTGCTACATGTAAGGTGTGGGAGGGGCCCAAGTACATTGGGCATCGGAGGATCCAATAACGAACCACACCAGGAGCAAGAATCAACAAGCGGGACCGAACAAGAATCAACAAGCGGGACCGAGCAACACTTAGAACTAGTGACTAATCTAGCTACCAGACCCCTCTCAACCACTGAAGCACTAGTCCTTAACAAAGGACTAGGGTTTGTCCCTACACAAAGATTTGATAAATTCAATCTCCATTGTGAATTAGCTGGTTTCTTTAGGAAATTGAGGCTAAAAGCTTTCTTTGAAAAAAATGGAAGAAACACTACCAGCAATGAGAATCAAGATCGCAATGCGACTGGATTACGATTGAAGTCAACGTTCACCCCACATGACACCGCTAGAAATTTCCGCTTTCGAACAAGCTGTATTTAATGATATTGAAACCTTAGCGCCTAAGGAACCATTCACCAACCTGACAAAATTTTAAAGGCTTGCTTTGGAAGAACTAAAACACTGCGATACCATTACTATCAAACCAGCGGATAAAGGGGGAGGTGTTGTTGTACTAGACACCACTATGTATAGAACTGAATGCCTCCGCCTATTGGGCGATATACATAACTATCGACAACTGACCTACGATCCTACCCATGAACTAAAAAATGAAATCAAGTCACTCGTCGATCATGGAGAAGAAAGAGGTTTCATTACAAAACAAGAGGCAGACTTTCTGTGTAACAATGAAGGGAAAATTCCTTATTTCTACATACTCCCCAAGATGCATAAGAACAAACATCCCCCACCTGGCAGACCCATTGTTTCTGGCATCGGTTCGGTCCTAGAACCTTTATCAAAATTCTGCGATGTATTTTTGAGGCCTCTAGTCCAAAAAACCCCTACATACTTGAAGGATACCAAAAATGTCCTTCAACTATTGAATGAATTGACAATTGACGAGAATACCATACTAGTAAGTCTCGACATAGAGAGTCTCTACACGAGCATACCTCAGGATGACACCCTGAAGGTACTAGAAAGAGCACTGGAAAAAGAAGTTTGGACTCACAGAACTCCAAAGAACTTTATTCTTGAATGTGCCAGACTGGCACTTAAAAAGAACTACTTCGAGTACGAGGGTACCCTGTACCTCCAAATAGGTGGGACCTCGATGGGAAGCACATTTGCTCCTAGCGTGGCAGGTCTGTATGTGTACTACTTTGAGGAGAATTTCTTCTTGAGTAACCAGAATCCATTTTCGTCATGTATCGTTCTCTGGAAACGCTATATAGATGATGTCCTGACGATATGGCAAGGGCCAGAAGAAACGCTGCTTGAGTTCTTCGAGTGGATCAATACCCTGGATAATAACCTGAAATTTACATACACACAAGACCCCACTACTCTGACTTTTCTCGATCTAACAATTACAAAGGAGGGAAGACACTTGGAAACTAAGACCCATTTTAAACCTACGGCTAAGAACAATCTCCTACGATTCGAGAGCTTCCATCCTAGACAACTGAGGGAGAACCTGCCCTATGGCCAATATTTAAGGATTAGGAGGAATTGTAGCAATCTCAGTGACTACCGTAAACAAGCAGGAGATCTTACCAACAAACTCCAAGCAAGGGGCTACCCAGATAACATCCTGAATAAATGCCAAAAACGTGCGAGAAACCAGCCGCGAGAGGCACTTCTGGAGGACATCACCAGAGAACAAACAGACGCACCTCTGACATGTGTGACCACTTTTTGCACCGCGTCTAACCTAATGTCGAAATCTATCAATAAACACTGGAAGATCATTAACACTGGCAATCTGAAATGGGAAAAACCTTTATTTGCCTATAAAAGAGCAAGAAGTATACGCGACAGTCTAGTAAATACTAGACCTAAAAGACAAGCTGAAGTAGAATCTACCGTGCTCAACGCATGGGGCCTACCGAAGGTTTTGGGCCACTACAAATGCGGGAATTGCAGTGTCTGCCCTCTAACAGAGAACAGAAAGACATTGCAGCTGGAAGAAGGGAAAATTTGGACAATCAGATCCCACACTAATTGCAACAGCTCGCAGGTGGTGTACCTTATCACCTGCCCATGCAACCTTAGATATGTGGGTATGACCAGTAGGAAAATCAAGCAATGCATATGCGAACATCGGAGTACGATTCGCTGCCAAAAAATAATGACCAAACTCACAGAACATTTTCTGTCTATGAAACATGGCCCCAATGACTTTAAATGGACCATTATTGAAAGAGTTGAAAAGGAGTCCAATCTTTTTGAAAAGGAACAGCGTTGGGTTTATAGACTGGCCACCCACAAATTGGGCCTGAATGACAATATCCCTTGGAATTCAGTAAAAGACTAATAACTCTTGCGAGTGATCTATGCAATTTTCTGTATGCCGTGTGATTTGCTGCATGATTTGTGAAACCGACTCGGCTTAAATACTATTGCGCTAGATCACAGCACTTTATATCCCTTGGCCTTCACATTCGATTTTTCTAATAGGTTAGTCCCATTTACCAAATGCCTGCATTGTCTCGACTTGCACTCGACTTAATAGTTATTGTCACGAGGCTAGCAATATAAATAAGTACTATCACTTTAATTCCCCTCTCCTGAGTGACGCTACTGCCAGCTCCCAGTTTGGCAGAACGTTCAGTGACGTCTAACTGCTCACACCTCCATTCCTATTGGCCACTCGACCGCCCACACGCCCAGCGCCTATCACGCCACTCCAGTCCAACCACGCCCAACCCGGAAACGGCACATTCATTTCACACGCCGGCGCGGCAGCTCAGTACCCCACGGAGCACTCGCGGAGACGGCGTAGGTGTAAACGGCGCCTGTTTTTCATCTTACAAGTAAGATTGTTCCTTTACAGCGACGCCTTTAACCGCTATACATCAGAGTTTCAGAATCGCCAATACTCTGCATTGTTATTATCTACCTAGATCGTAACGAGAAAAACGCCAGTCCCGGAGTGACTCATGGAGCATTGAATATAAAAGCTCCTAGTAAGACAATCAGCCTGAACCTTTGTTCACTATTATTTTGCATGCTAACCACTACCAGACACCATCACTTCACGTGTGGTCGTTGTGGCAGGTCCAGAATTAGTTTTTATTTTCACGTTCTAAGTTATTTTAACCCTGCGCAGTCGCCTTCACTTGCATGACGACTCCGCTGTTTCTCAGCCACTGAGATACAAAACACCCAGCACATCGCCCTTACGTGTCTGTTGCCTCTCTCATAAACTAGCACTGACACTAAGTGATTCCAGTATCATAGATACATTGGGTGTGTTACCACGTGGTATGTGTCACTATCGGAACTTATCTCATAAGTCCCTCACATCAAGTTGATGATGAATGTTGATGAACATCACCACTCACCGATTGTGTGTTATATATGTGTTTTATAGATGTATATGTACGTTATCCACAACCCTTTTCCCTTATTTCTATCAACAGGTTTTTAAACAGACTAAAGAAGAAACCTTTTTTGGGAGATTCATTTTGTTTCTCCTACTGCTACCTACGAGGATAGGGTGCGCCTTAGCGTGCGCATACCGTCCCGTAGGTACTCCACGGTCCTGACGAATACCTGTTAATCTGACACATAGGTAGAAACATGTAGACCTTTTTATCTCACACGCCTTATATATATTTTTCTCACCGACAGCTCCCCTAATTGAGCAACAGGTGCCCCCCCCTTTTTTAACTATATCTGTTACACCCCAGAATAAATACGTAAGTGGGCAGTTCCGGATAATTTTAATATCACTTAGCTTTTCCCTTGCACACATATAAATAATTTAAACCAGCTCCACTGTAATCAGGTGTCGCAGCACACCTGGATGGCATTCGGCTGTCCGGGTGGGACCCCGATGATGAAGCATGTCACCAACTAGGTTGGTGAGTGAGGGGTCTTCTTAAGGACAAAGGACGTCCTTTCATTTGGATTGTGGCTAACACACAGACTTGCCTCTACTGAGGTTGGGTGTATCCCCCAGGTGTAACTCCCTCATTGTTGTTGAAAGATATATCCAAGGGGACAGGGAGTCCCTCTCCTGCCTTTTTAGGCGAATACCCTTTCTCTCCCTACTGGTAATCTACATGTAAGGTACCAACAGGTGTCACAGACCCCCCTCCAACATGATGATGTGCAAAGGAAGATGCATACTGAGACATTGCACCATAGGAGTACATGTGAAAAACAATCATTAGCCAAAGCGCAGGTCAAATGTGGAGTAGGGCAAGGCATGTAAAGAAGCAGCTGCTTAAACTGGGACATTCTAATGCCAATGCATAAAGTGCCTGTCTGACCACACCACTCAAACTATGGGAGTGTTACCATGCCTTGGAGCACTGCAGGTAGCATGTGACACACATGACAACAAACAGACATGTACCTACCCCTTCTTGCTGCTTTCCCTCCTGCAACTGCCTATGGAGGTCTGGGAACACCACTTCCAGGACCCGGAGCATGTGGGGGGTGAGGTGGCGAGTGCCGCCATGCCGGCGTGGAGCTTCCAGCTTCAGCTGTACTCTGGTGATGCGGCGGGTCCAGCACCGGATGTCCTGCCACCTTTTCTTGATGTTTCTGAGCCTCCGGCGAGGCCCCCCCTCACTCCTGACAGCCCTGGCAATGTCCACCCAGATGTCACCCTTCTCATAGGCAGATACCTGTCACGAATGTAAAGTAAAAGACCATCAGTACACCTGGTCCATGTTCCAAAGACACACATATGTGCACAAAATACTTGAGGACAACAGGGCATCGTATGCTTCACACATTTGCATCATTGTCCAGGAGTATGTGGCCTGTGAGCAAACACAACTGCATTACATGCCATTGACAGGCTACAGATGACATGAGGGGTGCAAAACACTCTTTGAGCATGGCACTCACTGAGCAATATATGCTACATATGGGTGCACTGCAGCACGTGACATGCTGTCACACACCCCACTACAACAAAGAACTCTCTTGAAACAACACTGTACACCTTGGCACTCACTCGCAACAACATTGCATCTATACATACACAGTGGCTATAATGTCACACACACAACAGGTGCACACTCCAAGGTATTGCACACATCACTCACCTGATCCTCTGGTCTCCCATACAGCTTGCTGTAGTTAGGCAGGAGGGCATTCAGCAGGGCCTTGTTCTCACCATCACTGAATGCAGGTGCCCTCTCCATGCTCAGCTAATCAGGGTCCAGAGGATACAGAGACAGCAGCTGTGTTTTCCACTCCAATGTTGTGCAGGCAAGTGTCCTCCCACAGCCACATGCTGCCTTATATCTGTTCTGCAGAGGGTCTGTGAGTCCAAGGAGTAGTGTGTGATAGGCCACCATAGTTAGCATCCTATGTTACATCCAATCACATCACACATAAGGCCATGACACACATATGCATGGTTTGAAAACTGAGCTAGAGCTGAACAACAACTTTTGCAACATTGTATACTTTTGGCCAACTGAATTTTCTAGAACACCTGTAGGAGGCTCAAACCTCTCTGTATCCATGACAACCTGGTTGCATTTTGATCATTCCACTGTTCCCCTAGATGTTCCCTATGTATTTATTTGAATACCCACACAAGTACGGTGCCATTTCCGTTGCGAATGCAACCCATTCAATGGTGTAACGAGGCGTACACACGCACGTACCATTGGGGTACGCTGTGCTCGCGTATGGCTAAAATGCAATAGGGAAACGAGGCGTACACACTCACGTACCATTGGGGTATGCTGTGCTCGCGTATGGCTAAAATGCAATAGGGAAACGAGGCATACACACGCACGTACCATTGGGGTATGCTGTGCTCGCGTATGGCTAAAATGCAATTGGGAAACGAGGCGAACACACGCACGTACCATTGGGGTATGCTGTGCTGGCGTAAGGCTAAAATGCAATAGGGAAACGAGGCGTACACACGCACGTACCATTGGGGTACAGTGCGTCAGACGTGCTCAAGTGAACGCTTGTGTAGGCTGCGTTCCTGACCTCCTTCATGTCACCATTGGGAGAGTGACTCCAGGAAATCACATTGCAGGGATGTAGTCTACACTCATGTTGACGATGTGGATGCATACATCAGCATGGCATCCTTACATCAGCATGCCTCCGGTGTTGCAGACATTGAAGAAGCACAGGGACTGTGACCTTGTGGCTCATTTGATGTGTGAAGAGCTGTTGAGACATGTCATTAATCATTTTGCACATGTGTATCACATACATTCAACACTTCGCACCTGAGTAACGTCTGCAACATATTGTGATGCACATCAACACTGGAATGGCACACCATTCAGTACAGTGAACTGTCACATGATGACAGCAACATGCCCACTGTCACAGAGGTCGAATTGACGCACTGCATGACCCTGTGTGACCACGTCATGTGTGTGCCATGTGCGACATTGTGCATGCTGTTTGCATATGAAATAAACAGGTCAGTATTATATTCCTCACCTTAGAATATCCCCAAGTGTCATCCTGGATGTGGCAATTTCCGCTTAGCAGTACACTTGTGTCGGTAGGTATCTCCTGCGGCTCCGCGTGTGTCGTTGGCGTTGTGTGCGCCGTGATGACGTTGTCTGAGTACTCATACGTCGCCTCTGCGTGCTCACGTCAGGTCCTCTTTTTTTCACACCACCAGCACTGTTCCCGATAAGTGTAACCTTACTCATTTTTCTTTTTCAAATCATAGTACGATCACTTCTGACCATTTAACTTGGATTGTCCGACTCAGGACGGTGCCAATAGGGATGACTGTTTCCAAACCTGTGAGGATTGCAACCGATTCATGTCGGTGACTGACCCTCACCGTCGGTGTCTCCACTGTTTTGACGTCAAACACGACAACAAGAGCTGCTCCGACTGCCGGGACCAGACATATGAAGCTAGGTGTGAGTGGTCCCACAAGCCGCTCGGACTCCAGCAGTTGGCCCTGCACCGCAATAGCTCATGGTCTGGACGTAGGTCGAGTGCCTGGGTGTGGGTGTTGAGACATTAGAGCCCCGGGATTTGACATCAGTCCTCCAGGGCTAAGTCGTCAGTTAACCCCAAAAAGTCAAAGAGACGTCATCGCACTTCTAAATCACCACAATGCACGTGCAATGCTGCATGGGATTCGGGTGACAACGCCCACGCGGCTCTGTCAGATTTGCAGCCGTCGTAGCCTGCACCACGACCTCCGGTCCCTGCCCAGCATGCGACGCAGGAGGACTAAGTGCGCTTCCTCATGGCCATGATGTCCCTCACTCCACCAACGGCCTACGCGGCGGCTTAGGGCCCAGCGGACCCATCTGGGGGCACTAGCGGGTCGGGTGCTTTGCCCCCGACGCCGTCACTCGCTTTGGCTCTGATACAGGCGGCGCCTTCATCCCGGACCCGCTGGGACAGACAGGATCCGATTGGTGATCGTGGTCCTCGCTGGTTCACCTCACAACCTCACCGGCAACAGTCCCCCAGATGTCAGCCTTGGCGCCGTCCTCGGGTGGTGCTGTCCTCGATACCACACACTATACGGCTCCGGCGTGGGAACTGCGCGGCAGAACACCGCTTTTAATGCTGCATGGGTAGTTAAACTTCAACGAGCCGTGCACAGCTTATGACAACCCTGATTATCAGGGAATGGGTGATAAGGAGTATTGGGAGGGTTCTGAAGACCCACAGACACGTGAGTGTCAGTCCCAAGACGACAGGACAGGTGGACTGGGGGATGCGAGTGATCTGGACACCTCGCCAGACATTGGTAATGTCTCTACTCCAAACGTGTCTTTGGATGAGCGGGCAACGTACAGTGTTGTGTTTACATGGGCGGCCGAAGCCTTGCCCATTCATCTCCCCGTTGCGGCCGTGAGGACCAACCTCCTCACTGAGGTCCTTAAACTGCAGTCAAGCTCCGCTGAGCCTCTGCAGCCGTTTCATGAGGAATTGACTGATTCTATATTGGCCACCATGTCCAGGCCCGCTGCTGGTTTGGCTGTAGATAGGCACGTTGTCAGACGCCCACACCCCTCCCCGGACGAACCATGTTTCCTGTCCTCCCACCCCACCCCAGAGAACATGGGCATCCAGGCCTCCAAATCACAGACCACATTCCCGTTTGCTCCGCTGGACAGGGTATCCAAGAGGTATGAGCAGTACAGAAAAATTGTATCATCCTCCCTGAGTTTGGGACTGAGGTCTTCCAACATCACATGCCTCTTCGTCCGCTACACACACTCTCTGTGGGACACGGTTGTGGAACTGCTGCCAGAGTGCGCGTTGTAGGTACGGGCAATACTTGGCCAAGCCCTTGTAGAATGCCGATCAGCGACACGGTATTTGATCCGGTGTGGGCTGGATAGCACCGACTGACTGGGCAGAGCGATGGCATCCACGGAGGCAATTTGTTGCAAAGCCTGGTATGTATTCCAAGTTAGGAATATACTACTAACTACTGTTCCTTACAGATATTTCTTTACAAAAGGTAAGTAACTAGTTCATACTGTTCAGTATATCTGCTGTAGGAGCATCTTTGTTGGGTCCTTGCCGTGATGACAGGGTTTCTAAAGTACGCACACCATGCCACTTGTGCACATGAACCGCTCATATGTGTGATGGCATCACAGACCATTTGTCACAAATCTCACATTTATGCTGTCTGATGATGTCCATGTAATAGTTTGGGAATTTTCACACCGCAATAGGAATATGTCAGATCTGTGCAAATGATGGCACATGTGATGTGGGTGTGTGTATTGCTGTCAGCTGTCTGGATGTGCAAACAACCTCCTAATGCAATTCACGTGACGTGTGTCACTGACATGATACATTGTCATGCTCACTCAGACCTTCCCATCAGATCATTTGTATGCATGTCATATCCATTCCACAGACCACAGGTCTTTTACTTTTCACGGAGGAGTGGCTGGCAGCTGGCACATGTTTCCTCAGTGTGTATCCCACGCCACACTCACAATTGTTTACAATTGTTGAAGCAGTGTTGCTTGTGCCATGTACATTGTTATTGTCTTTGTCTGACAGTTGTACACATTTTCTACTAAATTTGTTTTGCAGGGCACCCCCTCTGGAAAGGCCGTTGCCAGACTTGGAAGCCATGAGGGAACGTAATTGCATACGGCGTTACCGCTTCACCAGACAGTTGATCAAGGACCTGACGGACAGGCTGGAAGATCACCTGCAACCACGACACAGGTATCCAACTGCGCTGACACCCAAGGTAAAGGTGATGGCAGCCCTACATTTCTTTGCCACAGGAACGTTCCAATTTACCATAGCTGATGTGGGAGGGATGTCTCAGACAATGTTCAGCCGTGTATTGACTGATGTATTGGCAGCTATGTTGCTGCACCTTGATGAATTCATTACATTCCCTACTCCAGAACAGTTGACACATGTCAAGGGGGAATTCTATGCCCTGGGACGCATGCCACATGTAATTGGTGCAATTGATGGTACACATGTTACTCTGGTGCCACCACAGGCTCAGGAGCAAGCGTACCGCAACAGGAAACACTACCACTCGATAAATGCCCTGGTGGTGTGTCTTGCCAACATGATTATCTCACATGTTTCTGCACGTTTTCCAGGATCGTGCGTCGATGCTTTCATCATGAGGCGTAGCAGGGTACCACAGATGATGCTGCAGCTGCACAACCACCGGGCATGTCTTGTTGGTGGGTAAACTCTGTCAGCTATGTATGTCAGTATGTCAAAACTTAATGGACTGCATCATATTACACACTCATTTCCATGATGTCAATTTGCAGGAGACGCTGGATATCCAAACATGCCGTGGCTAATGACTCCGCTACGCAACCCCAGGACAGCTGCAGACCAGCGGTACAACAATGCTCATGGGAAGACCAGGAGGGTGATCGAGCGAACATTTGGACTCCTGAAGAGCCGGTTCAGGTGCCTGGACAAAACAGGCGGAGCCCTCCAATACACCCAACGCAAGGTGTGTGACATCTTCACCGTGTGCTGCATGCTACACAACATGGCAGTGGAGAAGGCCGTGCCACTCTACCTTGATCCTGATGAGCTGGAACATTCGCCCGTTGAGGATGAAGGCCTTGCCCAGGATGCCAGTGACGAGGAGGATGTAGATGATATCCGGAGTCACCTCATCTGCAACTTCTTTTCATGATGGTGAGTCATAGGTGCTTTTTTGTAAAACATGTACTATAGAGTTGCATGGGTAGCATGCTGTGTATGCAACAGACTGTATGCAATGTCACTTGGATGTTTGTTGTGCAGTGTCACACAGGTGCAGATGTAATACAACACACATACGTGCTATGTCTGTACTTGGAATGTACAGGTGTACTACAACATCAGGCTATTCAACAGGACAATGTCAGAATGACATTATACTGAACTTGACCCCTTGTGTACCTCTAATCCCCAGGTCGCCCTGCCTGTTGTCCGTTGGGGTCATCGTGGTCAGCCTGCTATTGCTCATTATGATTGCAACGTCAGCCGAATCAACGGAGCATGCATGGACATGTGGAGAAGTCAATTTGGGTAAGGACTCATATGAGGCTGTTTAACGTTGGTATGGTTTCAAATGTGTGGTACATGTTCATGCGCATGTAGTGAGACCATGCATACATGCAACAACATAATGTTACTTATTACATGTATGCCCACTCCCATGACAGGATAGTCACCCCATCTGACAGTCACCTGTTGTAGTTTTAGACTCGGGTGAATGCATCAATGTGTGTAAACATTGACACTGCAACATTGCATATACCATGGTTTAACATTGTGTTAGAGGTCACAACCACGGACTCTGTGGGGGATTGCAGCCTCACAGTGTGCATTAGAATGTGTCTGGTTCCTCACCTCCACATTGTGGGCCAGTCCAGTTTGTTTAACACTAAACCATGTTGTGTAGGTGTGGCCCAGTGTATGTTCCACATGTTAAGATAACTGTCCTGTGATTCTATTTGCATGGATGCATTGCCCCTTGTTGCAGTATGTCATGTCACTGTCATGTCGTTACCTCAGTGCAGGTTGCAAATACTGCTACGCCAGCCTTCACAGTGAGTAGCAGTTCTGTTTTGATTCACATGATGCCATGTATGTTTAGCATTAGACATGACAATGTTGGGATGATGCATATGTGAATTATTGTGTTGCACCAGTGGAGTGTGGTCATTCACGTGATTCTCTTGTCCCGTGCGATGGTAGTGTATCATTATGTGGCTTGGATCAACATCACTTGCTGTAGAGTTATTTTCAACCTGCTTGTCATGTTTAGCATAGTGATGCAAAGTTGATAGAGTAAAAGACTGGCTACAGAGTGCCTTTATTGCATGTAGGTCATTAGCTTCCTCATCATATGTGATTCTTACAGCTGTTGTTGGTGATGTCAAGTTTGCCTACATGGCCCTTACGGATACACATGATCAAATACAGATATTACACTTTGCGTAAGTAGCATTGCCATATGTTTTAATTTGTTTGTAGGGTCCACATCATCAGAGACAGTGAATTCGTTTTTGGCCACATAGATCTCATTGCATGGTAGCTGACTTGTGAGCGTTACTCAAGACTCAAATAGATGACAGAATGTCCTACTTTTTATGTGTCCGTGTTACAGCATCGGATCTCTTGTGATAGCATGGTGAGTGATCTCTAATTGGCTACAGTCGTTACACTTCACAGGTGTGACTGGTACAGTGTATCACATGAGGTATTTGTAGTGTCAGTGACATGAGAAACTACTCCTAATGGTTATTTGCCTCTGTTTCAGGTCTCCCTCCCTGCAGTTCCCATCCTCTCCTTCCCTCGCCTGATCACCCTTTTGTGTCTGTCATTTGTACTCAGACCAAGGGGCTATTTGGAGGTGGAACCCTTTGAGCATCACACGAGTCTGATGAATAAAGGTACGGCCAGTCCCTGGCAGGCTTGTGGTAAATGGTTCTGCTGCATTACAGGTGACATCATTCATAGACTTTTTTCATCTTCTTGCCAATGCCAATGACCATGTATGTTTGATAATGCTTCATGGGCTCACAAGGTAACTCATCATGTTGTGCATGACGTGTGATATCAACTGAATATTGTGCTTCCTTGATGTCAACGCACATGTCCTACTTATGTGCATGTATACTATATGGCATGAAGTAAGATCATGCTTGTTATTTGTTTACGTGTACAGTGACAACATGCATGGTGTTGGTTAAGGCTAAAGTACTATATTGTGTGTGAGGTAGATGGCTGTGTAGCTGCTGTTTAGCTTGGAACACACTACCTGTAGACTACACCTGCTGACGCTGTGTGTCCTATCCCCCACTTGTCCCTAAGGGGCCTGATCCTGTGACCGTGATCTTTGGTGGTTACTGTGCCATTTTATTTGCTGTGACCCTGAGTGAAGCAGACACTAATGCATTCACATGCACATGTCACTTTGTGGCTTGCCAATGCCCTTGTGGTATGTGCTTGTTTTGCTAGTTGTCACACCCCTCCTGCCGTCATGTCTTCACTCATTCCTGGTGCTGCATACACAGCCACAATGCAGCGCACACTATCCAGGACCACACACGCCTACAGGATACCCCTCCTTCCATCCATTTGTAGAGCATGCTCCAGCCACCCTACACACAGAGAACACCAGACAATCATCCTCCTGGTATTACGATGCCTCAAACTCAGCCATTACAGCTTCTATGCCTGTGTGTGCTACACATACTGGCAAGACTATGCTGAGCCACATTACATTGTGTCTACGTACCACCAGGTCATGTGCCTTGTACAGCACACACTCACCTTCCATAGGCACAATATTGTACAGTGTTACCTTGTCAACACCACAGCAGACAAAATTGGCTTCCTTACAGTCACGGGGCAGTACACGACCTGGTCACACCACTTCAACATAGCCGTCACAGTCAGTCAAGTAGCCACAGGGGACACATGCCATGACCACGTCTCTTGGGTGTGGTGTGATTTGGACGTTCTGGTGTAGATAATTGTCTGACGTGGGTAGTTGTTCTGGATGCGTTGCACCCATCACAGGAGTATAGTACTTGTAGCTCCATAGTGGGAGGTCACCTAATCAGGTGAGCTTGGGTAGAGTGCTACAGCCCATTGCCCAGTCTGTCCTGCCACCCTTGTCCTGTGCGCCATTCATCTCATCAACAGTACAGCAGCATGCTGATGATAGTTCACATACCTGAGGACACAGAAGTAGGTACTCCCTACGTGGACAACTAGTTTTGTCACACTAATCTATACACCTCAAAGTGACTCTTCTGGGCCCGGCTGTTATTGCAGTTTTGTGATCCAAACCCCCCTCCAGCATTTACTATCCCTCACAGTTGTGTCTTTCCATCCATGTATCTAGTTGTTAGGAATTTGTGACCAATGTGTGTCCTCACCCGGACTCAGATCCAAGTGTGTGGATGGCTGCTGTTTGTTGGATACCCTTGTATTTCATACATTTGCAGACACATATCATTTTATACTGTGGGTACAAGATAACTCACCAAATGCGTATGATGTTTAGAATATTTATTGGGTGATCTTGTGCAGGAAACGTGAAGAGGTGCTGTACAGAAAGGGGGGGAATCCAAAGTTCACTGCTGGAGATGAGATGCCTTGCAGTTTGAGTCAACAGAGTCCAGGCCACAGTGGTTGGCATCATAGGGCAGACTGTGACCAGCAAGTCCATGTGGGAGAGTCTCATAGGTGATGCTGTTGCACACAAGGGCAATATGCCAGGTCAGGTGTCCTGGGAGTTGTGCATGGCCCACTGCCTCTCAACGTCTTAGCCGTGGACGACCCACCTTCCTTGCGGGACCCTCAAGTGCAGGCATGGACGATGCATGGGACGCTACGTCAGTTCCTCCTCCTCCTCCCTCCCTGTGGCTGGTGTTGCACTTTGCCTTGATGTAGCTGGCCTGGTGACACAGGGAGGGTGCTGCATGTTGGCAGCAATCTGACGTAGCGATTGGCTCATTTCCCGATGCACCGTCAAGAGCTGAGCCAGACTTGCCTCCACCCGTCCATAATGTTGGTCTTGCCTGGCTATTTGCTCTGCCTGCTGTTCTTTCACCTGGTGGAGGGCCTCCGCTAGCTGGCTTACCTCCATGGTGTCCCGCCGGTATGCCTCCAGGATGTTAGTCAGTTCAGGCATACCGGGCCCTGCAGCTGACTGGCCAGAATCTCGCCTCCGCCTTGCGCCACTCCCACCACCCTGACCCACACAAGCACGGCCTGCGCTTGTGGGCACATCCGATCGATGGGCCCCCCCGAGTGCTGGCAGGGTGGAGGTTGTCTGCCACCTCAGGGGCGCCCGACAAAGGGTGTCCCTCATTTTCAGACAGGCTCTCTGGTGGATCATGGGCAGGGCTCTGACCTGTCTGCTGGGATGTGGTGGGAATGGTTCCATTGGTTGGCACAGATGTCGCTGGTACAGTTGCTGCAGGGGTTTGGGATCCAGAGGAGCCAGGTTGGTTGGGGTCATCCACAGTGCGTTGAGTGGCGTCGCTGTCGGTGGGGTCAGGGTCCTGCTGAGCCTGGGACTGGGATGCTTCTCCCCCCTGGTTGGGGGGGCTCCACACGTTGCCCTGTGTGTGGGAGAGACAGACACTGTTAATGCACTATCAATTGACATTTTAATTATTTAGCCATTATCAGCATCACAGTTCCACAAGCTTTACATTGTTGTCATTGTTCAGTTGTGTATGTAGTGGTAGTAAATTGACATGTACTCTGGGGTATTTTCCTTCTTCCATTCTCTTGACAATGACTGACACAGCCATTGCTGTGTCTTGTCTTGCCGGCACAACACATATACAGCAGTGCTCGGGGTCACGCAACATCCAGGATACGGTGTAAATCCTTATGTCTGCGTCAAGCATGCACAGAGTTTAGATGCAGCATGTTCATGTAAGAGACAGGGCATAATTATTTTTGATACATTCTTCTACTTTGGATAGGTGTTGCTGTTCCGTGATGGCCAACCAATGCCAACACCCCTGGACCAGTACACCCACTTCTAGATCATGGCTTTAGAACGTGGCACTTCTCCAAGACGCATCACTTTGTCAATACCCATGGCCATGTTGGTACTTAAGTGCATCCACAAGGTTCATGAGATGGGGCACGTGCATTGTGTGAGAGGCACAATGGACTGGAGCATCTGCAATGTGCATGTAAAAGTTGTATGCGTATTCATATATGTGAGTGTTTAGTTGTGGTACATGACAATTGTGACAGTGTTGCACTCTATTGTCTGTCCCCAGGGGATGAGTTTCTGTAAGGGGGGTGTATGACAGGCCATGCTAGTAGTTTGCGTGTGATTTGCAAGCGTCCATCCTTCATGATTTGGCTGTCCTCTCATGTAGCAAGCTGGCATAATCGTGGTTGTGGGTTCCTGCACAGGATGTGTGACCTTGTCCTGGTGTTTGTGTTTGCAATGATCACAGGAGGGACTTGTGCTGCCTACACCTGTGCCCATTGTGTACTACAGAGCTTTCCAAACTTTGTGTCCTGACACAGTACAGTGTCGCCTGCAAATGGTGGGTGTGACGCAGGCACTTACTACATGACTGCTGGTAATTAGGAGACATCCCTAAACACTCTGCTCTATGGTCTTTATAAGGCCTGTGCAGTGCTCAGGTGCAACTGTGTGTGTGCCCAGGGAGCTGGGGTGAGGTGTCAGAGGGAGGAACACTGAGATGGATACAGATGGAGGAAGGGACACAGAGGGAGGGAGGGAGACATAGGGAGGGAGACAGAGGGAGGGAGACAGAGGGAGGGGGAGACAGGGATGGAGGGAGTCAGAGGGAGGGAGGGAGACAGAGGGAGGGAGACAGAGGGAGGAAGTAACACAGAGGGAGGGAGGGAGACAGAGGGAGGGAGACAGAGGGAGGGAGACAGAGGGAGGGAGACAGAGGGAGGGAGACAGAGGGAGGGGGAGACAGGGATGGAGGGAGTCAGAGCGAGGGAGGGAGTCAGAGGGAGGGAGGGAGACAGAGGGAGGGAGACAGAGGGAGGGAGACAGAGGGAGGAAGGGACACGGAGGGAGGGAGACAGAGGGAGGGAGACAGAGGGAGGGAGACAGAGGGAGGGGAGACAGGGATGGAGGGAGTCAGAGGGAGGGAGGGAGACAGAGGGAGGGAGACAGAGGGAGGAAGGGACACAGAGGGAGGGAGACAGAGGGAGGGAGACAGAGGGAGGGAGACATAGGGAGGGATACAGAGGGAGGGAGACAGAGGGAGGGAGACAGAGGGAGGGGGAGACAGTGATGGAGGGAGTCAGAGGGAGGGAGGAAGACAGAGGGAGGGAGACAGAGGGAGGAAGGGACACAGAGGGAGGGAGGGAGACAGAGGGAGGGAGACAGAGGGAGGGAGACAGAGGGAGGGGGAGACAGGGATGGAGGGAGACAGAGGGAGGGAGGGAGACAGAGGGAGGGAGACAGAGGGAGGGGGAGACAGGGATGGAGGGAGTCAGAGGGAGGGAGGGAGACAGAGGGAGGGAGACAGAGGGAGGAAGGAACACAGAGGGAGGGAGGGGGACAGAGGGAGGGAGACAGAGGGAGGGAGACAGAGAGAGGGAGACAGAGGGAGGGGGAGACAGGGATGGAGGGAGTCAGAGGGAGGGAGGGAGACAGAGGGAGGGAGACAGAGGGAGGAAGGGACACAGAGGGAGGGAGACAGAGGGAGGGAGACAGAGGGAGGGAGACAGAGGGAGGGGGAGACAGGGATGGAGGGAGTCAGAGCGAGGGAGGGAGTCAGAGGGAGGGAGGGAGACAGAGGGAGGGAGACAGAGGGAGGGAGACAGAGGGAGGAAGACAGAGGGAGGGGGAGACAGGGATGGAGGGAGTCAGAGGGAGGGAGGGAGACAGAGGGAGGGAGACAGAGGGAGGAAGGGACACAGAGGGAGGGAGACAGAGGGAGGGAGACAGAGGGAGGGAGACAGAGGGAGGGGGAGACAGGGATGGAGGGAGTCAGAGGGAGGGAGGCAGACAGAGGGAGGGAGACAGAGGGAGGAAGGGACACAGAGAGAGGGAGACAGAGGGAGGGAGACAGAGGAAGGGAGACAGAGGGAGGGGGAGACAGGGATGGAGGGAGACAGACAGAGGGAGGGAGACAGAGGGAGGGAGACAGAGGGGGGAAGGGACACAGAGCAAGGGAGGGAGACAGAGGGAGGGAGTCAGAGGGAGGGGGAGACAGGGATGGAGGGAGACAGACAGAGGGAGGGAGACAGAGGGAGGGAGACAGAGGGGGGAAGGGACACAGAGCGAGGGAGGGAGACAGAGGGAGGGAGTCAGAGGGAGGGAGACTGAGGGAGAGGGAGACAGGGATGGAGACAGGTTGTTTGTGCTCGCTCGCTTGCTACACTGCCTTACTGTGTCACAAAATGATGCATCTCCAGGAGGTGTGTCAGCAACATGAAATTGTTTAGAAGCTGTGGTCTACTATCTTGTGTGATATTTCCCTATCCCTGTGCATTGGGCATGGTGCTTGGGTGTGTCCCTGGGACATATGGGATGAGAGCAGCCTCTTACCCCCCACCTTCCACCCTTTGTGCCTCCCCCTTGCAACTAACCCCATTCTGTTGTGTCCTGCTGGGACTCATGGCCACCCACCCCATGCTGCTGGGCACTGTTGTTAGTCCACCCATGTAACATGTGTTTTTGTACACTCACCAGACTCAACGGCTCCTTCAATTCCGTGTACTCCCACCGGTGGCAGCAGGGCCATGACTTTCTCCTCCCAGGATGGTATACAGGAGGTCTGCGGGGACCACCACCTCCAGTGTGGTGTGCAGAGGCGTAGTCCTGGTCCATTTTCTTCTTGACCATCATCCGCAGATCATACCACCTGGACTGGCATTCCCCCCTGGTGCGCATGATGGGTGCAACTGCATTGATCCGGTCTACGATCCTCTCCCACAGGCGTGTTTTTTCAGCCATGCTGGTCTGTCTGACCAATGCGCCAAACAGCTGTGGCTCGACTCCGATGATTTCTTCTGTAAGTATCTCATTCTCCGGGTTAGTGAACTTTGGATTCTTTGGTGTGGTCATGGTGTGGGGTGTATGTGATTGAGGGGGTGTTGGTGTGTATGGATGAGGGTGTGTGGGTCTGATTGTGAAGGGGGTGGTGTGGGTGTAGATGAGATAGGGTGTATGTGTGAAGGTGTGTGGCTGCAATTGTTGGTGAGATGTCTGTGTCTTCGCAAGAATGTGTATGTTGCAAAGGATGATGGGTTGTATGTGTGGACCCTTTTATTGGTCAATTTGTGGGTGTGGCTTAATTTGAATTGGTGGTGTGTGTGTTATATGGGGTGGGTGTTAGTGTTGACCTCTGTTTGCCTGTTTGGCTGTGACCAGGACATTGTTTCTCAATGGTGTGTACACAGGAGACATGTTTAGTGTGCTTGTGCGCCTCGTTAGCAAAGTCCTTGTGCTGCTTTAGGTGTTGGTGTTATGTGTGCGTGTCGTACTTGTGCGTGCGATTGACTTGTATGGGCCGTTGGCGGGTGGGGGGGGTTCGCGTAGGCTTGATGGGGGGTGTGCGTGTCGTACTTGTGCGTGCGATTGTCTTGTACGGGCCGTTGGCGGGTGGGGGGGTTTGCGTAGGCTTAATGGGGGGGTGCGTGTCGTACTTGTGGGTGTGATTGACTTGTACCGGCCGTTGGCGGGTGGGGGGGTTCGCGTAGGCTTGATGGGGGTGTGTGCGTGTCGTACTTGTGCGTGCGATTGACTTGTACGGGCCGTTGGTGGGTGGAGGGGTTCGCGTAGGCTTGATGGGGGGTGTGCGTGTCGTACTTGTGCGTGCGATTGACTTGTACGGGCCGTTGGCGGGTGGGGGGGTTCGCGTAGGCTTGATGGGGGGTGCGTGTCGTACTTGTGGGTGTGATTGACTTGTACGGGCCGTTGGCGGGTGGGGGGTTCGCGTAGGCTTGATGTGGGGGTGCATGTCATACTTGTGCGTGCGATTGACTTGTACGGGCCGTTGGCGGGTGGGGGGGTACGCGTAGGCTTGATGGGGGGTTGCATGTCGTACTTGTGCATGCAATTGACTTGTACGGGCCGTTGGCGGGTGGGGGATTCACGTAGGCTTGATGGGGGGGTGTGCATGTCGTACTTGTGCGTGCGATTGACTTGAACCGGCCGTTGGCGGGTGGGGGGGTTCGCGTAGGCTTGATGGGGGGTGCGTGTCGTACTTGTGCGTGCAATTGACTTGTACGGGCCGTTGGCGGGTGGGGGGTTCGCGTAGGCTTGATGGGGGGTGCGCGTGCCGTACTTGTGAGTGCGTTTGACTTGTACGGGCCGTTGGCGGGTGGGGGGGTTCACGTAGGCTTGATGGGGGGGTGTGCGTGTCGTACTTGTGCATGCGATTGACTTGTATGGGCCGTTGGCGGGTGGGGGGTTCGCGTAGGCTTGATGAGGGGGTGCGTGTCGTACTTGGGCGTGCGATTGACTTGTACGGGCCGTTGGCGGGTGGGGGGGTTCGTGTAGGCTTAATGGGGGGGTGTGCGTGTCGTACTTGCGCGTGCGATTGACTTGTACGGGCCGTTGGCGGGTAGGGGGTTCGCATAGGCTTGATGGGGGGTGCATGTCGTACTTGTGCGTGCGATTGACTTGTACGGGCTGTTGGCGGGTGGGGGGGTTCGCGTAGGCTTGATGGGGATGCGTGTCATACTTGTGTGTGCGATTGACTTGTACGGGCCGTTGGCGGGTCGGGGGGTTCGCGTAGGCTTCATCGAGGGGTGCACGTGTGGTATGTGTTGATGCCGCTTGCTTTGAGGCGAATGATCCCGTACGAATCATTCTTCATGCGCCAATACTTTGGGCAGTACGAATCGTGGACAGGCTTTTCGTACAGGATCGTACTAGTGTGTTTGTACGGCATGTTTACAAATCGTACGGTAGGATTCCCGATGCTTATTCGTACGGGTCATCGACTGTGGTTCGTACGGTTCGCTGATATTCGTATGGCAATCGACAGAAATGGTTCGGAATTCGCAGGTCGGACGGTAGTTTCCCATTCGTACGGATTCGGCTACGAATACGAATCGTACGGCGGATTATTTTACTGGATCGGAATCGGCCCCTATGTGTACCCTTTGCGTAAAAAAACACGTATCTTTTTTTCGAAAAAAAAAGATCGAAACTGAAGTATTACAAAATAAAGTTTGTTTGTCTATTAACATAGATATGGTGATCATTTGAATGCCTACATAAGCTCTGGTACAACATTTCATTGTTTTCAATTTAAGGTATATTTTTCACAAACAATTTTTTATTTTCCTTCACCTTTCCCTTTTCTTAGTTTGGCCTTTTGACCTAAATATCTTAATGGTTTTAAATTTGAATATGTTCACCTGATCTCCATGTAAAAATCTTTGGACTGGTTGAGGTGATGAGGTTTAAAGAGAGTTATTGGAGCAAGGTGAGGAGTGTTTGATTGGGCAGCTTAGGAAGTTTTGACTGGAGTTAATTGGGTGAGATGAAATTTGAAGTTGATGGATTTGCCAGGTAAAAGTTTGAATAGAGTTAATTGGTTAAATTAGGTTATGTAATCGTATCTTAACGTGTGACATTAGTAATTTGGAGCGTAACCAATTTGTTACCATTTGCTGATTGAGCAAAATGAAGCTTGAAGGTAACAGTTTGTAGGAAGGAGAGAGGACCTGAAGATAGCTGACAACCTAAAGAGAGGGGGCTCAATTCACAAAGTTAAAGTTACACCAAAAGTCTAAGTTTAACTTTGTGAATACAAAAAAGTAGTAAAGTTAGACTTTTGGTCTAAGTTTACCTTTGAATACCGAACAGAAGTAAAGTTTGACTTTTGGTCTAACTTTACCTTTGTGAATACCGAACAGTAGTAAAGTTGGACTTTTGGTCTATGTTTACCTCCGTGAATGCAGGAAACTTAAACAAAAATGTAAGTTTTCCTTTGTGAATCGTGCCAGGATGTTTTCAGTGGGGGAAGGTGAAAAATACCACTTTTGATAAAGAACTAGAAGGAAGCAGTGATGTTGTGAAACACTAGGGTTTGAGGCAATAGAAACTAAATTTGGGGTGCCCCTTGGCTCCCCTGTCCCCATGGTGTCTTGGAATACCTGTACTATAACGAAGCTTGTTTACGATGTATGTATGCCTGTATGTGGTATTTGTATAAGACAAGCCTAGCTGAAAAGGCTTGCTATAGCACAAGGCCTGCTCTGACTGACAAGTATCTGTCTCACCCGCCCTCCGACACCACAACAAGGACGCGGCTGCTTGTGTTTATGATTTGAAGATCCTTTTAGGAAGAACTGTCCTAGGAATTAATGGCCCCCAAGGAATATCGCGTGGAGACATCCGTCCATCCCCCTGACTTCACAGCTCAAATATCTGATAATGGTCCTTGTCGGACAGCTCGAATGCATGATTTAAAGCCTCTGACATGGATCTGTGCTCCAAAAACGTCCTGTAGGACAACGCTGTCAGCCAATCAGATGGATATACCCTTGTGTATCCTTGTCAGAGGCGAAGCGAGGCTTGGCGGGGACATATAAACCTTTGATGGAGCGGCCTGTACTCTGAAGCCTGCGTCAAGAGCTTGAGCCATTGCAAGGGGCACAGGACGTGCGCTGCCGCACAGAGCCAGAGGGGTCAGATGTGGATCCTAGGGGTCAAGGGGCAGTGGGAGCATTGCCAACATGGTGCCTTCTGTCCATCTACCCATCAGGTAGATGGACAAACAATACCCCCACTCAGATACTCCATCTTTATTAAAAACACTACCTAAGCAAATGGAAACTGTACTTAAGTGACCAGACGCCACACGCCATGGCAACCTCTTACCATAGACTGAGTGTGTGCTTGGATAGGGGCAAGCAGACACATCAGAGGGCTTATTTATGAGAGGCTTGCACTGCTGGAGCATCACTTTTTTTATGCTCTGATGGTGTAAGCCTTTCCATAATATCTATGAAGCGACCCAAAGTCACACTGTGTGGCTGTGCATGGCCTCATAGAAATGGAATAAATACTTTGAGTCAAGGAGATGTCTATTGGCATTGCGGTGGGTTTTCCCATGCAGCACCTATGGATTTTGATGCTGCCCCATATTTACTTAATCACGTAAACTTGGGGAGTGCCAAAACCTTATGCCTCCCCAGTGCAGGCGTAACAAGGAGACATTTTTTTAATTTTCCTTCGCTTATTTCTCTTTCCATGTCTGCTGAATTCTGCAGCACACACAGAAAGAGAGAAACTTCTCTCAGGATTGTTTTTGTGCAGGAGGGTGTCCTTTCCTGCACAAAAACAACCCTGCCTGCAATGGAGGCACACTTGCACCATGATGCAAGAGTGCCTACGTTGGCTACAGGCAGCTAATTGTTTGCCATATCAGGGAGAAAGGACTGAATGCACTGTATTTCATGAATACGGAACATTCCTTGCCTTTCACATTAGTGTAGTGCTGCGCAGCGAGAAGAAATACGGCGCTGCCCTATGACAATTCATCATAAATGAGGCCTTAGGATTATGGCTAGACTCCAAAATACACGTTCCTTTCACCATTGTTGTTGGTACATGAATGCCCTTTTCATGATTCAGTGGAGCAGAGCATGCTCCTCTGCCCTCTTTGCTCAATGGCACCCTTCCACTCTCCTGCAGAACCTTCTTCCATCTCACTCCCATATCCAAGAATGACCTGTCCACCTCATCAGTTGTTGAATTCTGCGAGAAAGTGAGGCCTGTCTCTTCACCTAGCCTTGACCCTGCCTCAACCCATACAGCTCCTGCTTCAGTGCCAGGATAACCTCCTGGTTAAGCTGTGTGCTACAAAAATACACATAACATAACACACCATAACATATTATGATTCTGTACTGCTTTGTTGATCTTTCAACTAAGCATACAAGAGAAACATCTGTGGGAAGGACTGAGATCTGCAGAGGTGTGTTGTGCACCGCTCCTTTATGGAGAGTGACATCTGTCTTCTTGCCCAGTTGAGAAACGCTAGCAGAGGTAACAGCTATTGATCATAGACATAGGAACAGGCCCTTTTCATGTTACCTGCATGTACAAAGTGGCATATCAGGCTCTTATAACAGTGTACTCTAGTCCCTTCCACAGGGTTTTCCTGACAGTCCATATGAGGCATAGATGGCATATGTATGTTTGCTCTGTGTGTAGCAGAGTAAGAGGGGACTGTGTATAGTGTGCGTAACTGCAAGGATAGAGGAATCCATTCTGGATCTCCTGTGTAAGAGTGGTTTACAAAATAGAGGATGGAGAGAGCATACTAGAGTGGGCTGTGAATTGTAGGTAGCCCCTTGGGATCACTGACATAGTATCGATCACAAAAACATTGTAATAAGAAATATCGTGCCAAAAATATTGATTAAAAAAATTATTGTTTCCTTGAACTTATAAAGGTAAGTACAAAATTATTGCAAAAAATATTGCTCTACATTAATGTTTTTAAGAAACATACACAAATATCGTTTTAATATATATATATATATATATATATATATACATATATATATATATATATATATATATATCATTAATATGATGTAAATTAAATACATTTAAGTGACATTTAATGTATTACTATATATATAAATATCTACTTACATAATCATACACACATATGTGTGTGTGTGTATTTGTACATAGATATATAAGGTAAAACTATTAAAAAAAGCGATATTTTGCATGATAGTAATGTTTTATTTACTACAATAAAAGCATATATATACAATATAAATATATACATGTATATATATATATGCACATTACCTACTGGCGGTCGCCAATAGGTATATATAGTTAGGATTTTTTCTCTATGGGATTTTTGAAAATTCTATGTCTAATAACTTTGGTGTTTGTGGACGGAATTGGCTGAAATTTTCAGGAAAATGGAACATTTTGTTTCTGAGCAGCCCCTGAAAATTTGGGGGGGGTTCGTCAAGGGGGGGCCGAGAAAAAAGGGGGGTCCCAAAACGTGTTTTTAACATTGAGTTTTCCATAGGGCGGTTGGCCTCACTTTTAGCCCGAACGGCTGAATGGATTTGCACGAAAATTGGCAAAATTGTAGGGACTGGTAGCCCGATGTGCCTTTGCTAGGTCTCAATATATGTGCTCCAGTGGATTTTGAGAAATTAACGTTCAAAAAAAGATATATATCTGTAACAGCGGACCGGGCAGCGCTCCAGTTCGCGTACTTTTCGCGTTACGGAGCTTTGTGAAGCGAAGCTGATTGGTTCTCCGGCGTCTGTAAACATTCCAAACAGTCCGTAGCGGCCGCCATCTTGTCTCTCGGTAGGATCGAGAGACAAGAGGAGGCCAAAGCGAAGGGGCAAATGACCGTAAGGGGGCATAGTAGATCCTCCCTAACCCCCTAGGTTTGATGTGGAGGTTTTAAAAGGGCCCCGCGGGGCAAAACAAAATAAAAATAATAATAATCGAACGGCTGAATGGATTTGCACGAAACTTGGCAAAATATTAGGGACTGGTAGCCCGATGTGCCTTTGCTAGGTCTCAATATATGTGCTCCAGTGGATTTTGAGAAATTAACGTTCAAAAAAAGATATATATCTGTAACAGCGCTCCGCTTTGCGTACTTTTCGCGTTATGGAGCTTTGCGAAGCTGATTGGTTCTACGGCGTCTGTAAACATTCCAAACAGTCCGTAGCGGCCGCCATCTTGTCTCTCGGTAGGATCGAGAGACAAGAGGAGGCCAAAGCGAAGGGGCAAATGACCATAAGGGGGCATAGTAGATCCTCCCTGACCTCTTAGGTTTGATGTACCATTTTGCCAAGTTTGGTGTAATTCCGTTCAGCCATTCAGGCTGTAGACGTATCTAAATGTCCTATGGAAAATTGCATGGGGAAAACACATTTGAAAGTGTTGAAATTTAGAACCAATTAAAATGTTACTTTGGTTTTGTATTTGTGTGTGATGAAAGTTAATTGGTTATGTATATATCTAAAATGAGAGGAAACCACAGCCATTTTGTGATACTACTGTCTGAGGTACATTTGTGAGGAATTTTTGGTGCTCAATTTCTGGTGTTTGGTTTACACAGTACTAACACTTCTCCTACTTTTAAAAAGGTGAGTTGTTAATTTGTAAGGGGAACTATGTTGTACACTTTAAGATAATTTGAAAAATGTTTTCTGTTATTTATTTACAGTCCTTCTGTTATACTAAATACTTGATAAAGTTAGTTTTATATTATGTATTACTAAAAACGATAAATGAAAGTGATTATTTTTTTCTGCAATTTACAGCAAGCAATTTCAAAATAAAATGGCTCACAATGAAGAGACCGTGGCAATTTCTTTTGAATTATCCACTACATTTATTGAAATTGACAGCACCAATAATGAAGTATTCTCACAAGGAGGAGATGACTTGAATGATTTTTTGGATCAATCTCTTGATGGCGAATTTATCGAATGTTTGGAGACCATAGAGTTACAAGAATCATCATTGCAGACTTTTCATGAGGAGATTCCTGATGAGATGATTGAAGAGGAAATTCCTGATGAGGACATGTTACTAGTTCTTTCAAATTTTGAAAATTCAGAAGAATAAATTTATATTTAGAAATCAAAAATTGGTTGAGACATTATTCATTTTTATTTTTAATTTATGAGGTTGTAGCGAAGTGATTGTAGTATAAAATGAGACTTATAGTATAGAGTGCAACATTTTTATGTTACATGGTAAGTGTTAGACTTGGGCCTTAGGGCAGGTTCACCCCGAATCTTTTTGCCTTTATTTATGACCCTGTGTAGTGATTTTTGGGTCTTGGCGCACTTTTTCCCTGTGTCCCAGAGTGAAAGTGCGTGCGTGTAGTATGGCTGGCCTGCTCTCCCATAGGAATGCATGGGGAATGTGTGTGCCCTGGTAGTTCCTGATGTGTGGGGAGTGCAGGCTCGAGTTTAGTATGTATGAACTCGTGAGAGTGAATGCTGCGCAATGGTATGTGCGGCTTGTATGTGTCTAGAAGGGAAGTGCTACTTCTGGACATTGATGTATGTGTGCAGTGAGGATACTGGAGCGTGATTGGCTGGAGCTGGCTGGCATGCCAGGCTCCAGGAAGTCTGGATGGGTCTGCCCGGTGGTGAGTGAGAGATCAGCATGAGTGATGTGTGGGAGGAGTAGATCTGTGTCCTGGATGGGCTGGGTTTTCCCCACACAATGCTGGCTCCGCCCCCCTGTGGTTTGTCTAATGACCCTAGCCTCCCCAGTGAATGAAAGGGGTGGTTGGGCCATCAAGGGTACTCCCAAGCCAGCTGCAACTGGTTTCCCCCCACCCTGCACCTCCTAACAAAGGAATTCTCTGTATAAATATGGGGCTGTGTCCCCACAGAGGAGGTTCTACTTGTGGATCCTTGCCAGAGGGGGCTGTTGCTGCTGCTGGGGCCAAGAGGACCGCCACTTGGCTGTCTCCCTGCCTGGAGACCCAGTGTGCTGGCTCTGGCCCTGCCCTGCCCCTCTGCCTGCCTCCAGTCCCTGCTGGAGCTTTTGCTTTTGACTTAGAGTGCCTGGGGGCGCTCTTATTTGATTTATAGCGCTAGGAGCGCTTTCCTGGTGCCACAGCGCTCAATAGCGCTTTGCTGATATTTGTAGCGCTAGGAGCGCTTTCCTTTAGCCCCTAAGCGCTGGGTGCGCTTTATTTCTATTATAGCGCTGTGGAGCGCTTTTTGCCGTTTTTTTGGCCTAGCGAGTGCCTACCTCGCTTTACCTTTATTTTGAAGGCCGGTGCCACCCGGCATTGCCCCGTGGTATTTATTTGTTTAAGAGCGGCTGCCCACGCCGCATTGTCCCGTGTTCACCGCCGCAGCCCGGGAGCCCTGAAATCCGTTGCCGGGCCGCTGCCTGTTGCGACCCGGAAGTCCCGCCTCCTGACCCCCAGGGCCGCGCTGCCATTGGCGGCCCCGGCGGAAGTCAGGCGGAGGGAAAGGAGACAAGGCCAGGCGGGAGACGAACGAGGCGGCCGGTCGTGTCCCCGAGGCTCCCCGAGTGGAGAGAGGAGCCCCGGGACGAGAGGAGCCCCGCCCGCCCTGAGATAGCCGGTGAGTGAGGCAGAAGGGAGGGGCGCCGGGACACATTGTCGGTGTCCGCCCCCTCTCCCCCCGGTAGCGCGATCTCGCGCCATTTGATGGAGTGAAGCCACGAGGGCTTCAAAGCAGCATACCTTGGTTCTCTGAGCGGCCCCGGTTGGCAGAGGGCCGCTCCAACGTGGGCAGTATTCGTTTTTGAGAGCCATGAGGCTCTGAGGGGGCATTCTGTTCTGCGAGCCCGGCGAGGCTCATTGCCCCTAGTTGTTCTTTGAGCCCACGAGGCTCTCGCCCCTATTTAGTTAGAGCCCACAGGAGGTTCTGGGGGCATTTGATTAATTTAGAGCGCAGGAGCTCTACATTGCCTACTTTGTTTTGCGAGCTCAGAGAAGCTCGAGGGGGCAGTTGATTTATTTAGAGCCAGAAAGGCTCACAGCGCCCACAGTTGTTCTAGAGCCCCAGAGAGGCTCTTGGGTGCCAGTCATTGTTCTTGAGCCCACCTGGCTCCAACGTTGCCTACTCGCTATTCACAACTGTCCAGCACTTAGTGGACAGTTGCTACGTTTAGGCTTTTGTGTCTGTGCTGCCTGCGCAGACCTCCCTGACACTGAGACTCAGGGCATTCCGCCCCTTTCGAGGCCAGTTGGCCTGAGGGACATTTTGAGTGTTGTGCTACATGCACCCTGCGCATTGTGATTTCTTTGCTATATGATTCTTGCGCAAAAGTTCTAACCTGCACCTCTGAATGTGTTTTAATGTTACATGTGCAATTCTTGTTTATCATTACCTTTGCTAAAAGTGACCTGCTTAGGTAATGCCTTGTTCTTTTATTTCCCTTTGCTAAAAGTGACCTGCTGAGAGGAATGTTGATGTTTAATTGCCTTTGCTAAATGTTACTTGCCTAGGTGATTATTTTAGGTTTCCTTCCCCCTGCGTGATTTCCCTACAGAGACTAGGGTGGCGTAGGAGGTGATAGGTTTTCCTTCCATAGGTCCTGATGATAAGGTCCTAGCTCCCTGCGTGATTTCCCTACAGAGACTAGGGTGGCGTAGTAGGTGATAGGTTTTCCTTCCATAGGTCCTAGCTCCCTGCGTGATTTCCCTACAGAGACTAGGGTGGCGTAGGAGGTATTTTCCCTTTACCAGTAGTTACTGGTTGTATGCTACATTTACTATTTCTGTGTTACAGTCATTGTATGTTGATGTGCTAAAGTGTTATACCTACAAGTATTATTTCTAACAAGTGCATACCCCTGACAGTGGTCCAGGTGGCCCTGTCCTGTACATAATCCCTTGTAAATCTTGCCCGTGCCTGTTGGCACATTGTAAAGTGTGTGTGTTATCTAATGTGTTTTTATTATTATAATACAAAGGCTATTTTTGATATAACCTTGTGTGGAGTTTCCTTTGTGGTGGGCCTTTGGTTGTTGTCGCTGGGGTGCGCGCGCAAACGCTTTACACATCGCCTCTGAGATTAGCCTTGCTGCTCGCGCCACGTTACCTAGAGGGTGAGCGGGGGTTATCTTGGTGTGTGACTCCCTAGCCCTGACCTTGGAAATGGTGATCCCTGACTGACCTTGGCGCAAGCCTTGGCCAGCCAGAGGTCCCGTTTCTAACATTGGTGGCTAGCGGTGCGGATTGGACTTGCGTTTGCGTTGTACCACAGTGGCGACGGGCCACACTTCAAAACTCTGCAATTTTAGATAACCACATTTTTGGGATTATTGTTTTTTAGGGAAGTTCAGTTTTGCTTCTCCTGAAAGGTGTCATTTGTATTTTGTCCAGTACCTTGTTCCCCGCCCTGCTCCCAGAGTTTGGTACCTGTGTCGCTAGTGGTCAGGTTGAGATAATCAGGGGTGGTAGAAACTGCCTTACCGGTCCGAGGGGAGGGTGTGTGTGAATGAGTGGTGTGTTACACTGGACAGTGGAGTGCAAGTTCTGAGATAGGAATCTTGCTGAATTTTGTTGATTGTATACTCCTGTTTAGCTCAGACCCCCAGGTTCCCTGTGTGATCTCGTCTCTAGAACGTCTGCCAAAATGGAGCCTGTTTTTGATCTCAGTGATCTAGTTTGGTACAGTATGCAGGAGTTGGAAAGGTTCTGTAGAGAGAGAGACATAGGGGTGGATGAGTCAGATACTGAGAACCAACTTAGGAACCACCTGATCCAATGGTATAAGGATCAAAGGGATCTTGAGCGCAGCGAGGAAAGGGACCAGGCCACATGCCATGAGGGTGGTGAGTCTGTGGGGAGCCCTGAAGATTCTGATGAAGAATGTGAGTTGGATGATGACAGTGGTTGGGCCCCAGCAGATAGTGAGGACCCCATAGGTAGGGAGTCCCTTGCTGGGCCCAGTGTCAGTACCAGCGCCCCATCCCTTGTCCTGTCCCCAGAAGAGTGGGAAGATAGGGAGAAAGAAAGGGAGCACCAGTTAGCGATGGAACAGCTCATGTTAGAGCATGCCCAGGCTATGGCGCAGCTAGAGATCGAAAGACTCTTAGCGCAGGAGAGGATAGAGGTGGAGAGAAGGGCCATCATCCGTGAGAGAGCAGCCCTAGAGGATAGACTCTCCCCTGCGCACAGTTGTAATTGTCTGGATTCCCCAGAGAGGGTGGAGTCCAGTGGTGGCAGCTTTTTAAATATAAGTGTAGACAGTCCCACTCTCAGTTCCCCGAGTATGGTGCCTGTTTTCCCAGAAGAGGAGTTAAGGTTGAGATTCAGGAATCTTAGAAAACTGCCTCACCAGTCTTGGGAAGATTTTGAGGACGAATGTTGTGGGACACTGTTTGATTGGGTAAAGGTTCACACGGAAGATGATTTTGACATCTTTTTTGATTTGATTGTCAAAGAGCACCTGCTCAGTTGTTGTTCACCAGGGTTGCGCACACACCTGTTGGGGTGTGGATTGTCTGGCGCATGTGAGCTGGCAGCGGAAGCAGAGCGATGGGACAGTGCGAGAGGTTCTTCTGAGTCACTAGTGAGTGATTCCAACAATAGTGGGTCAGGTGTCTTCCAGCCCAGTGTGGTGGAGGAGGGTGAGAGTAGCCCAGCTAGGTCCTTGGTTAGTGAGGAGGGTGTAGGGGCTGACTGCCTGTCTCAGTGGAGCGGGAGTGAGTGTGTGACCGAGAGTCCCCAAACGCCCGAAGCCTTGTCACAGAGTCTGGATGGTTCCTTTAGGGAACACCAGGAAGGGAACCTAGACTTGCCTGTTAGTTCACTTGAGGGAGATCTCCTAGTGGGTAGAGAACCTGGAGCATCTGTAAGCGGAGCTTCCATGGTTATAGAGTCTGGCAGTACTGCTCCAGTAGGGAGAGTACCGGAGTCCAGCGTGAGGAGTGATTGGGGGAGTTCCCCAGTGGAAGAACCAGTGGGTCAGGGACTACCCAGTGGGGCTAGGATCCCGTGTAGTGACCATGGTGACACCACTTCTGTGCTGGGGGATCTTTGCGCACTGTCAGGTGGACAGGAGGCGGGAGATCTGCGCCAGGCAGACAGTCACCCAACATATGTGTCATTTGCTAGCCTCAGGGGGATGGTGTGTGAATCCCCAGAAGTCCTGGAGTGCCAGGCAGTGATTCCACCAAAGGTTGTAGACCGGAGGTTGGATGGCCAGGTTCAGGATCAGCCTGACCTGAAGGGTGGGACTACTGTAATCAGTGTCCTAACCAGTTCTTTCTCCAGAGGTACCGCCCCGGTTGGGAGGGAGCAGGACTCTGGAAGGGGATGCAGAGGGTGGGAGAGCCCACCTCTGACCCCGTTACCACCTGAGGGGTTAAACCCTAGGTTGGGAGACTGGTGTTTAGAGGGTACCCCTCGCAGGAGGAGGAGGAACCCTAGGAGAAGAGGTAAGGGGAGGAGAGCCTTCCCTGAGACTCCTGGTCCGCCTGAGGTTGTAGACCCTAGGTTGGAGAACCAGTGGAAGTCTAGCCCTGTCTTACAGACAGGAAGAGTGGAGCATGGCTATTATGTGCCAGGGGTTACTACCCCCCACTTTGTGAGTATACAGGATCCAGTGGTACCTGGGTGGCCTAGGGCCTGGTCCTGGCCGAGGGCAGCTGGAGAGTATCAGTGGGGTGCCCCAGTTAGTCCCTACAGTAGTTTTAGAAGGAACCCTAGGGGTTCACCGTGGCGTAAAACAGGAGGGTGTCCCTGCAGTTGTGGGCCCGCGTCCTTGTTTTATCGCCCCAAGCAGGGAAGCCCATCACGGTGGTGATCTGTCTGCCCTGCGTTTTGGCTGGAAGGGGGTCGTGTTAGACTTGGGCCTTAGGGCAGGTTCACCCCGAATCTTTTTGCCTTTATTTATGACCCTGTGTAGTGATTTTTGGGTCTTGGCGCACTTTTTCCCTGTGTCCCAGAGTGAAAGTGCGTGCGTGTAGTATGGCTGGCCTGCTCTCCCATAGGAATGCATGGGGAATGTGTGTGCCCTGGTAGTTCCTGATGTGTGGGGAGTGCAGGCTCGAGTTTAGTATGTATGAACTCGTGAGAGTGAATGCTGCGCAATGGTATGTGCGGCTTGTATGTGTCTAGAAGGGAAGTGCTACTTCTGGACATTGATGTATGTGTGCAGTGAGGATACTGGAGCGTGATTGGCTGGAGCTGGCTGGCATGCCAGGCTCCAGGAAGTCTGGATGGGTCTGCCCGGTGGTGAGTGAGAGATCAGCATGAGTGATGTGTGGGAGGAGTAGATCTGTGTCCTGGATGGGCTGGGTTTTCCCCACACAATGCTGGCTCCGCCCCCCTGTGGTTTGTCTAATGACCCTAGCCTCCCCAGTGAATGAAAGGGGTGGTTGGGCCATCAAGGGTACTCCCAAGCCAGCTGCAACTGGTTTCCCCCCACCCTGCACCTCCTAACAAAGGAATTCTCTGTATAAATATGGGGCTGTGTCCCCACAGAGGAGGT
Source organism: Lissotriton helveticus (assembly GCF_964261635.1). NCBI lineage: Eukaryota > Metazoa > Chordata > Amphibia > Caudata > Salamandridae > Lissotriton > Lissotriton helveticus. Next base: position 1,175,728,918 of record NC_136072.1, on the reverse strand, counting down.
TCTACTTGTGGATCCTTGCCAGAGGGGGCTGTTGCTGCTGCTGGGGCCAAGAGGACCGCCACTTGGCTGTCTCCCTGCCTGGAGACCCAGTGTGCTGGCTCTGGCCCTGCCCTGCCCCTCTGCCTGCCTCCAGTCCCTGCTGGAGCTTTTGCTTTTGACTTAGAGTGCCTGGGGGCGCTCTTATTTGATTTATAGCGCTAGGAGCGCTTTCCTGGTGCCACAGCGCTCAATAGCGCTTTGCTGATATTTGTAGCGCTAGGAGCGCTTTCCTTTAGCCCCTAAGCGCTGGGTGCGCTTTATTTCTATTATAGCGCTGTGGAGCGCTTTTTGCCGTTTTTTTGGCCTAGCGAGTGCCTACCTCGCTTTACCTTTATTTTGAAGGCCGGTGCCACCCGGCATTGCCCCGTGGTATTTATTTGTTTAAGAGCGGCTGCCCACGCCGCATTGTCCCGTGTTCACCGCCGCAGCCCGGGAGCCCTGAAATCCGTTGCCGGGCCGCTGCCTGTTGCGACCCGGAAGTCCCGCCTCCTGACCCCCAGGGCCGCGCTGCCATTGGCGGCCCCGGCGGAAGTCAGGCGGAGGGAAAGGAGACAAGGCCAGGCGGGAGACGAACGAGGCGGCCGGTCGTGTCCCCGAGGCTCCCCGAGTGGAGAGAGGAGCCCCGGGACGAGAGGAGCCCCGCCCGCCCTGAGATAGCCGGTGAGTGAGGCAGAAGGGAGGGGCGCCGGGACACATTGTCGGTGTCCGCCCCCTCTCCCCCCGGTAGCGCGATCTCGCGCCATTTGATGGAGTGAAGCCACGAGGGCTTCAAAGCAGCATACCTTGGTTCTCTGAGCGGCCCCGGTTGGCAGAGGGCCGCTCCAACGTGGGCAGTATTCGTTTTTGAGAGCCATGAGGCTCTGAGGGGGCATTCTGTTCTGCGAGCCCGGCGAGGCTCATTGCCCCTAGTTGTTCTTTGAGCCCACGAGGCTCTCGCCCCTATTTAGTTAGAGCCCACAGGAGGTTCTGGGGGCATTTGATTAATTTAGAGCGCAGGAGCTCTACATTGCCTACTTTGTTTTGCGAGCTCAGAGAAGCTCGAGGGGGCAGTTGATTTATTTAGAGCCAGAAAGGCTCACAGCGCCCACAGTTGTTCTAGAGCCCCAGAGAGGCTCTTGGGTGCCAGTCATTGTTCTTGAGCCCACCTGGCTCCAACGTTGCCTACTCGCTATTCACAACTGTCCAGCACTTAGTGGACAGTTGCTACGTTTAGGCTTTTGTGTCTGTGCTGCCTGCGCAGACCTCCCTGACACTGAGACTCAGGGCATTCCGCCCCTTTCGAGGCCAGTTGGCCTGAGGGACATTTTGAGTGTTGTGCTACATGCACCCTGCGCATTGTGATTTCTTTGCTATATGATTCTTGCGCAAAAGTTCTAACCTGCACCTCTGAATGTGTTTTAATGTTACATGTGCAATTCTTGTTTATCATTACCTTTGCTAAAAGTGACCTGCTTAGGTAATGCCTTGTTCTTTTATTTCCCTTTGCTAAAAGTGACCTGCTGAGAGGAATGTTGATGTTTAATTGCCTTTGCTAAATGTTACTTGCCTAGGTGATTATTTTAGGTTTCCTTCCCCCTGCGTGATTTCCCTACAGAGACTAGGGTGGCGTAGGAGGTGATAGGTTTTCCTTCCATAGGTCCTGATGATAAGGTCCTAGCTCCCTGCGTGATTTCCCTACAGAGACTAGGGTGGCGTAGTAGGTGATAGGTTTTCCTTCCATAGGTCCTAGCTCCCTGCGTGATTTCCCTACAGAGACTAGGGTGGCGTAGGAGGTATTTTCCCTTTACCAGTAGTTACTGGTTGTATGCTACATTTACTATTTCTGTGTTACAGTCATTGTATGTTGATGTGCTAAAGTGTTATACCTACAAGTATTATTTCTAACAAGTGCATACCCCTGACAGTGGTCCAGGTGGCCCTGTCCTGTACATAATCCCTTGTAAATCTTGCCCGTGCCTGTTGGCACATTGTAAAGTGTGTGTGTTATCTAATGTGTTTTTATTATTATAATACAAAGGCTATTTTTGATATAACCTTGTGTGGAGTTTCCTTTGTGGTGGGCCTTTGGTTGTTGTCGCTGGGGTGCGCGCGCAAACGCTTTACACATCGCCTCTGAGATTAGCCTTGCTGCTCGCGCCACGTTACCTAGAGGGTGAGCGGGGGTTATCTTGGTGTGTGACTCCCTAGCCCTGACCTTGGAAATGGTGATCCCTGACTGACCTTGGCGCAAGCCTTGGCCAGCCAGAGGTCCCGTTTCTAACAGTAAGTTTACTCATATTTACTTCCCTTCTCCCACTATATTATCTCCAATGTGTATTTGACATCTCTTCTTCATCTCCGGCCTCCTTTCTCTCACTGTCTGTCTCTGATGCATCTTATCGCTGCCATTTTGTGTAATTATAGAAGAGAGTAACATAAAATAGTTCGGAACGTGAAAAGGGGGCAAAGTAGAGTACCCCTCACCCCCTAGGCCTTCTCAGGCGGTCCCAAAAGGATCAGTTTCTGTTTTCCTGAGAGATTATGGTATGAGTTCCATATACCACAATAACTTGCATTACAACATGCAAGATATCTATCTCCTATTACCAACTTTTGGAGATATTCGCGCCAAGCGCGAATATCTCCAAAAACTAACACCTGCCCTGAGCAGTTCTTAGCCATGTTATCCAATGGGAGGTGGATAACATGGCTAAGAGCATTAGCTCGGTAATGCATGAATATCGCTGACTTTTTAGCGATATTCATGCATTGCGGCCGTTTTTTATCGCATTTGCGATAAACCTTGATAATAGCAAGGTTTATCTGCGATAATTTCTGACGATGCTTAGCGGTAAAAAATTCGTTGCTAAGCATCGTTAGCGATAAATATCGCTTAACTTTGGTAATATGCACCAACGTCTGTTAACGTTCGATTCGAAGGAAATGAGGAAGTGTTGAAAAACATTGTCTGCGCCATCTTGCCTTTTTTGAAATGCCACACTTTTGTCGTGCACGGCAGCCATTTTAGATGCCTTGACCAGACCCACTCTCTGCACGCTGTTGATCCGTAGTATGGCTCCCCACCCTCGCAAGCATCTTCCCAAGGCACTGGTCACCCCCGCTCTCTGTCTTATGCATCGGCAATAAACCTCCCCCCATCTGCGCTGCTCTTCCCTGAGAATCACACTCTGTGCCCGCCCGACACCTCCCTTTCGCCCTATTCACTACCGCACCCTCTGACACTCCTCTTCCTCTGTGTCCGATTGTCCAGGCTATCAGCTAGCCCTGCAGATGTAGTTTATGGCCCCAGCTGTAAAGAATCACCCCTCTTCAAAGGAGTTATAGTAGATCAAGGCCCACACCCGATGAGATCCGTCAAACCACACGCGTTCCTACTATCTGAAAACCATCCTGTATTGTGATTGGGGAGGGGACCGAGCCTGAAGCGGAAGATTCCAGGGATGACTCTTTGTACATCAAAGTTTTTACAATTATGTGTCACATTAAAAATATATAGCACTCCAACAAAGTAGTAGGAATATAAAACTTTAATAACTTATAAATATATACAACAAAACAAAAACAGTAAAAACATTTAAACAAAGAAGAGACCGTGGCAATTTCTTTTGAATTATCCACTACATTTAATGAAATTATCTCTTGATGGCGAATTTATCGAATGTTTGGAGACCATAGAGTTACAAGAATCATCATTGCAGAGTTTTCATGAGGAGATTCCTGATGAGATGATTGAAGAGGAAATTCCTGATGAGGACATGTTACTAGTTCTTTCAAATTATGAAAATTCAGAAGATGTTGCCTGGGGGTGGGTCGTCAGTAGCGGTCTGTTGTGCGAATAGTTCCAAGGCAGCAGAACGCGCTGAAATCTAGATGGCACGAAGGTGATGTCTAGTAAGTTGCCGCCCAGCAAATAACGGCGTGGGGCGCCGCGGGGGGGGGGGAGGCAGTCCAAAGTTCCGTTAAAAGGGCAAAGGAAAGGATCGGTGGTTTGAACCATCAGTCAAAAAGGGGAGGGGGTGCAACAATTTTTCCTACCGGGTCACACCGTGCTTTCACCGGAACTGAGGTCTGCAGGATTCTAGTCATTCAAACTGAGGCTGGCGCCAGCATGGGAGCGCCGACGTCCCGCGGCTACAGGTTCGTCACTCCACGGGCGATCATGGCAGTCATTCCCCATCGGGGGTGTCTGCGGGGGTCGGGGACTCCCGCGGCTCCTCTAGAATCTTCAAGGTCGTGGAGGACTACGGTGGTGGAGTCAACCAGTGACCGGGCCATTTCTCTATGCTGGGCCCGCTCTTGCCAGGTCGACCGCCATTTTGAGAGTTCGGTAGCTACTGGCGATCGCGGGGTCAAATGAGCGGACGGGCTCCACCCTGCCGGGCGAGACGTTGCAGCATCGCCACAGTGGAAGAACCCTTTTCCGGGCGCCTGGAGCGCTGAGGGTGCAGCTGGGAAGCCTCCACCTGGGGAGGCGGGAGAGGCCTGTTCGCACCGTCTCTCCCACCCAGTGCACCCCACGGCGTCTCGCTTGACATTTGTTATGGCCGGACCAGGCGATGAGGATGAGGGGGGGGGGTCGGAGGCATGTGCAAGACATCCCCCCCCCAGTGTTGTCGCAGCCATTATAAAAGAAAGAAGAAATGTCCCGTCCGTCTTTGGGCCGGACCTCCGGTGGATGGCGGCCGGACGCCCTTTGCTCTGGCCCCATGAACGGGTTCCTTGGCTCATCGGCTGCAGCCGGATCCCGTCGGCCCCAGCCCCCGGCCGTTGGTGGCCGGACCGGGAGAGAGAGTGGGGGGACAACCTGCAACTCTCAAGTGCCACCGCGGCCGGACTGGGAGAGAGAGGGGAGGGTCGAGGACATAGACATTCCCCCCCTGCAACTCTCCAGTGTTGTCAATCCCCTGGCCGGGTCCCGCTGGCCTCGGCCTTTCCTCCGGCTACACCCTACGTGATGATCTTCTGCCGACGGTTGGCAGCAGGACCCGCCTTATATGTGTTGCTTCCGGCTGGACGTAGCCGGAAACCTGTTGCACTTTGGAAGTTTCCAGAATGGGGCGGATGTCTGCTGACTTGTATCTTTCCCAGTTTGCCGTTATTTGGCCGTGGCAGGCGGTGGGACAGACACGTTTTGGGGCAGTGAGGGGCGATGAAGCCTCGTTGCCTTGTGGCCGTTGCAATGTCACACTTGGTTTCTCTTACTGTTTTCAGGTTTCTTATTACGGGCTTACTTCTAACGTTTCTTGTTTCTAGGACAATAATAGGTTTTATCATTACGTATTGTTATCGTTTCTTTGTTTGCTATTTAATAAAAAGTTCATTAGTGGCCTACTGATTTTCGTTTTCCTATTCCTTTCTTTCCAGGTTGTTTCATGCTAAAGTTTCTGTTAACAGGATACAGTGATCACTTCGTTATTATTGCATATGTCCTTTTCACTAGGGGTGCTCTCTGGTCGGGCCAGATGACCTATCTCTAGTAAATGGTCCGGGTGAAACAGGTGCATCAATCAGTGGGGAGTAGATAGGCATGACAGATTACAACGGGGGAGAAAGGTCCGCATTACCTACCCTTTCACTACTTGCAAAGATTTTCCTACGTTTATTTGCAAACAGAGAATACCTCCAAAAAGAACCAATTCCCAAACAGTCAATGTTCGGGCAAACAATCAATCAATGAGGAACGAAATAGGCACGACGTGTTAAAGGTTTGCGTTACCTACCCTTCACTATCTGCAAAGGGAGAGAGAATATTCCTATTCTTCCTCGTTTGCAGGCAGAGAAGATCCTTAAGAGAACCAACTTCGAACAATTCAATGCTCGATTCAAACAATCAACAAGGGGTACTGTGAACACAAATGAACGCCGCTTATGTACATACACATTGCTATTTTCAACAGGTTGTTCCTAATGTTTCTATTTTAGCGAGGTCAAAAAGAGATCCCATTAGTGGGCTACTGATTTTGCTCGATTCCTTTTGTTTTTTTACACGATTTTTCGCTATCTGCAAAGACTAAACAGAGTATTGCGACTCTGTGCTTGTTTGTAAATAGAGAATGAACCAAAGAGAACAATCAATCAAATGGAGAGAGAAGCAGGCACGACGGATTACAACGGGGGCAAAGGCCTGCGTTAACTACCCTTCACTATCTGCAAAGAGAGAGTACTCCTAATAGAAATGAGGGGGGGGGGCAGCATTCAAAGCAGATCAGTGTGCATAAACACGAAAATGTTTTTACTTACCACGTACTTGACATTCGACAGCTTATGATATTTGCTATTAAAAAACCATTGAAATTCACTGAAAAAACCATAGGTTATAGACCATATATAGTTAGGAATTAGCATTTACAAAACCTTGAAAATTCACTGAAAAAACCATTGGTTATAGACCATATATAGTTAGGAATTAGCATTTACAAAACCTTGAAAATTCACTGAAAAAACCATAGGTTATAGACCATATATAGTTAGGAATTAGCATTTACAAAACCTTGAAAATTCACTGAAAAAACCATAGGTTATAGACCATATATCGTTAGGAATTAGCATTTAAAAAACCTTATTTTACTCACACAAAACCATTGAAATTCCATATATAGTTAGTTTCACTAACTATATATCGCGCACCCGCAATCCACTGCTGATGATGTCACATATTACATCATTCATGACATGGTCAGTGACATCACTGATGACATCACTGATGACATCTCAAATGACATCACTGATGACATCACTGATGACATCTCATTTGACATCAATGACCACATCACTGATGATATCATTCATGTGACAATACAATGCATCTCCTCACACTTTAATATAACCTCTGTTACACCCAGTGGTAAATACAGAGTATAATTTTTGAAACCATTGACACACCAATACTAGTTACTACATACGCACTCACTGATTCCTACGTCTACACACACATTCACTCATTCACCCATACAATCATTCATACATACAATCACTCATCTTTACAACACTATCATATGCACTCATACACCTATACAGACACTCACACTCTGCCACTTATCCATGGAGTTACTCACACACCTAGTCAGTCCTGTAAAGAATCAATCACACTTCCATTTTCTATTTTTTCCATTTTCCATTTAAACATAGAGTACCTTACATTTTCAAACATATACTAACACATACTTACTCTCTTATACAATCATTGATACAAGTACACATTGATCTGCACAGAGTCACACATCTCCCAGCCAGCCACACACACACTCAGTCTCCCATACAAATACTTGGACAATCAATCAATAACCCATATAGTTACTCATATATCTACTGATCAACACATGCAGCAGTTTACAGAACAACAGACATAATGATGCACAAATTAAGACAGTTTAGTCACTAACCCATGCACTCAGTGAGACACATTTAATCACTCACTCATACAGTCAGTCACGCACCTAAATCCTTCATCCAGACACTTATACATCTACTCATTCTTCAATATGTAAAACATATTTAAACTTTACAGAAACACACAGTCAATGGATGATGTCATCAGTGATGTCATCAGTGATGTCATTTGAGATGTCATCAGTGATGTCATCAGTGATGTCACTGACCATGTCATGAATGATGTAATATGTGACATCATCAGCAGTGGATTGCGGGTGCGCGATATATAGTTAGTGCAACTAACTATATATGGAATTTCAATGGTTTTGTGTGAGTAAAATAAGGTTTTTTAAATGCTAATTCCTAACGATATATGGTCTATAACCTATGGTTTTTTCAGTGAATTTTCAAGGTTTTGTAAATGCTAATTCCTAACTATATATGGTCTATAACCTATGGTTTTTTCAGTGAATTTTCAAGGTTTTGTAAATGCTAATTCCTAACTATATATGGTCTATAACCTATGGTTTTTTCAGTGAATATATATATTACCTACTGGCTATCGCCAGTAGGTATATATAGTTAGGATTGGCTACCTTAGGAAATCCGCAACATTCTATTGAGAATAACTTTGGCACCGGTTGAGGAATTTGCGTGTAATTTTCCAAACCTTTGGCCAGCTCCGCTGCGCTCCTTCCCTGAAAGTTTCGGGGGGATTCGTGAAGTGGGGGCTGAGAAAAAAGGGGGGTCCCAAAACGTGTTTTCCCCATGTTAATTTCCATAGGACATTCTGACAAGTCTACAGCCCGAACCGCTGAACGGAATTACAAACTTGGCAAAATTGTAGGGACTGGTACGCAGAAGTGCCTTTGCTATATTTGGTGAAAATTGCTCCAGTGGTTTTTATGAAAATTAACTTCAAAAACACATATATATCTGGGCGGAGCCTAACCACACATCTCATCGTGAGATCTGATTGGCTGTCAGCACTTCATCCAAGAAGTGTTGGCAGCCATCTTGGGACCAATATACATGATAGCACCTCATTAAAAAGCATTGTAGTTAATAGAGGGTTTTAGGACTTTAGTTACATTATAAATCATGTGTTGATGGTATCATACTCATTTTAGGAATTGTGGTGTGTTCTAAGGTGATTTTACCATGTGAAAAAGCCTTCTGCTGGGATATCATGAATCATGTTTGAAAGAAAACTATTATCTCATGCTTTTCCCACAGTGGTTTGGAAGGGGATCTATAAGCTAAACTGAAGGCATATTTTCTGTAAATTCACATTATCTTTCTCAGTCATGTGAGAATGAAGTCTGACATTCTCAGTAAAACATGTACATCCAACAAGGACAGAGACTGTCAGTTGATACCTTTGTGTTCTACTGCAGCCTCCTAGAGTGTTCTAAAGAACAACTAGAGCGCTAACAGTCCTACTTATTACAAAGGTATGGCACACCTGAAGCCATCTTGATTGGAATAAAGTGGTAACTCTTAAAACATTTAAAAAGGAACAATGTGTATATTTTGCCACAGAAAGTATGATTAGTGCTGCAGAAAGAAAAATTAAGGCACATTTTGAGTGACTTCTCAAATCCCCTTCAATTTCATTAAAAAATTCTGACATGCAGTCTCCCAAGATGGCCACCAGAGACAGAAGAGCCCAAATGTAGCCCAAAAATCACCATATGTAGCCCAAGTATAGCCCAATGACAGAATGGCCCAGAGTGTTCTAAAGAACAACTAGAGTGCTAACAGTCCTACTTATTACAAAGGTATGGCACACCTGAACTCATCTTGATTGGAATAAAGTGGTAACTCTTAAAATATTTAATTTAAAAAGGAACAAAATGAGGGGGTATATTTTGCCATAGAAAGTATGATTAGTGCTGCAGAAAGAAAAATTAGGGCACATTTTGAGTGACTTCTCAAATCCTCTTCTATTTCATTAAAAAATTCTGACATGCAGTCTCCCAAGATGGCCACCAGAGACAAAAGAGCCCAAATGTAGCACAAATATCACCCAGATGTAGCCCAAGTACAGCCCAATGACAGAATGTCCCAGAGTGTTGGAAAGAACAACTAGAGCGCTAACAGTCTTATTTATGACAAAATTATGGCACACCAGAAGCCATCTTGATTGGAATGAAGTGGTAAGTCTGAAAACATTTAATTTAAAAAGGAACAAAATGAGGGGGTTCATTTTGCCATAGAAAGTATGATTAGTGCTTCAAAAAGAAAAATTAGGGCACATTTTGAGTGACTTCTCAAATACTGTTCTATTTAATTAAACAAATTCTGACATGCAGACTGAAACATGCACTTTGAATACCAGCAGCAGACTTCCCTGGTGAACAGTAGCTTTACTACAGTGATCTAATGATCAATTAGAGTGCTAACATTCAGAATTTATGGCAAATGTGTGACACATCTGAATGCCTTCTTGATGGAACCAAAGTAAACAAGCATTGAAAATGCAATAGATCTCGCCCTCGTTTAAGTTAATGCCATTCTGTTTGTAATGAGGTGGCTTTTAAGCTTTGCTTTTATTAGTGTTTTTAAAACTTTCATGTAAATAACATGCATATGTATGCATATATGTATATGTATGCATGCATTTATATTTGTATTTATATAGATATGCAGATTATATATGTTTATATATGTATGTATATATATATATATATATACACACACATACATATATATATGTATGCATTTGCATATATATGTGTATATGTGTGCGTGTAGAGAGAGGTAGAGAGGTAGAGGTAGAGAGGTAGAGACTAGTAGAGAGAGAAGTAGAGAGAGGTAGAGAGGTAGAGAGTAGAGAGTGAGTAATAGAGAGTAGAGAGTGAGAAGTAGAGAGTAGTAGAGAGCAGTAGAGAGAGTAGCAGAGAGTGAGTAGTAGAGAGTAGTAGAGTGAATAGTAGAGTGAGTAGTGGAGAGTAGTAGAGAGTGAGTAGTAGAGAGTGAGTGGTAGAGAGTAGTAGAGATTAAGTAGTAGAGTGAGTAGTAGAGAGCAGTAGAGAGTGAGTAGTAGAGAGTAGTAAAGAGTGAGTAGTAGAGAGTAGTAGAGAGTGAGTAGTAGAGAGTAGTAGAGAGTGAGTAGCAGAGAGAGAGAATAGTAGAGAGTAGTAGAGAGTGAGTAGTATAGTGAGTAGTAGAAAGTAGTAGAGAGAGAGTAGTAGAGAGTGAGTAGTAGAGAGTGAGTAGTAGAGTGAGTAGTAGAGAGTGAGTAGTAGAGAGTAGTAGAGAGAGAGTAGTAGAGAGTGAGTAGTAGAGTAGTAGAGGGTGAGAAGTAGAGAGTGAGTAGTAGAGAGTAGTAGAGAGTGAGTAGTAAAGAGTGAGTAGTAAAGAGTGAGTAGTAGAGAGAGAATAGTAGAGAGTGAGTAGTAGAGAGTAGAGAGTAGGAGAGAGAGAGTAGTAGAGAGTAGTAGATAGTGAGTAGTAGGGAGTGAGTAGTAGAGAGAGAGCAGTAGAGAGTAGTAGAGTAGTAGAGAATGAGTAGTAGAGAGTGAGTATTAGAGAATAGTGGAGTAGTAGAGAGTAAGTAGTAGAGAATAGTGGAGAATATTCCAAAGTTTGGCACAGCACCACTTGCACAATAAGTCCAATCAAATCATATCACTTAGAGTCCTTATTGAAGCGCTGAATCTTGGTGTATATTCAAATGCTTTTATTTTCCTTAAGTTTATGTACCACAGCCAGCCGACACGTTTCGTTCTGTACAACAGAACTTCTTCAGGGCTTTCTTATTTCCTTCAAGTTATGTCGGTATCCTGTTGTCATATACATTCTTATTCAAAGTGACTAGGTATCAATTTTACCCACACAATTCGGGCAGACTTGAGTAATTTATAGCATCCTCAAAGTCAGTCTTTCAAAACTTCCAAAGAATAGGACATGATAATCCGAATCCAAATGTTTCTCAAGAAAAGTCATTTTCAATCGTTCGGAATATCGGCGTTTGGGCAGATATGACCCAGGGACCCCCAGTATACAACGTGAATTAGTCCCCCCGCTGCAAACGCGCCAGTGGACTGCGTTCCAGAGAGGTGTAAAAAGGGGCAGAGCCTCATTACACCCCTGTGCAATGCAGCCCCCTGGAGCATACTGGAGGTTCCAGGTGGGCTAGTTGGCCCCCAGGGACCCCTAGTATGCAAGGGGAATTAGTTCCCCCTCTTCAAACATGCACGGGGGCTGCTTTGCACAGAGGTGTAAAAAAGGGTGTGGCCTCATTACACCTCTCTGCAATGCAGCCCGCTGGCGCATATTGGAGGCTCCTGGTGGGCTAGTTGGCCCCCAGGGACCCCCAGTATGAAAGGGGAATTAGTTCCCCACCTGCAAAGCGGCAGGGGGCTGCGTTGCAGAGAGGTGTAACAAGGGGCATAGCCTTATTACACCTCTGGAATGCAGCCCCCTAGCGCATACTGGAGGTTCCAGGTGGGCTAGTTGGCCCCCAGGGGCCCTCAGTATGCAAGGGGAATTATTTCCCCCTCTTCAAACATGCACGGGGGCTGCGTTGCAGAGAGGTGTAAAAAGGGGCGTGGCTTCATTACACCTCTCTGCAATGCAGTCCCCTGGCGCATACTGGAGATTCCTGGTGGGCTTTCAGGTCTTATATAGTTAGGAATTAGCATTAAAAAAAACTTTGAAATTCACTGAAAAAAACATAGGTTTCAGGCCTTATATAGTTAGGAATTAGCATTTAAAAAACCTTGCAAATTCACTGAAAAAAACATAGGTTTCAGGCCTTATATAGTTAGGAATTAGCATTTAAAAAAACCTTTGAAATTCACTGAAAAAACCATAGTGTTGTAACTTTGCTCTTGGTATCTTCCATACTCCCTGTTTCCCCCCCTCCCTTCCCCTGCCCACTTGGTATGACCTGTAGCTGTCTCTGAAGGCAGCATTGGAATGTTGTTGTTTGAGGTCCTGTCAAGCTGGGAGCACCTATGGTGATTGTTACTGAATAAACGTACCAGAAATAAATCCACGTGTGGACATTCATTACTACATTTGTGGCGACGAGGGAAACGGAGCTGAGCCAGGGTCAGTGGGGTGCTCTCCCCTGGAATGAGTTGAGCTTGGACAAGGAAAAAAAAAAATGAAGAAATGAATTGATAAGCTGCGTCGGGCGTTCCTAGGAGATTGAGAAGCTGATGAGGAGTAAGACCCGAGTGGATGAACTTTAAACTGAGAGAAAGTTCGTCAGGTGAGCAGCTGAAGCTAATGAGGAAAGCTGAGCGGAGCGGGAGACGAAATTGCTGTTAATTGTTCCCACCGCGTTTTGAAGTGATTTAATGAGCCTTGGTGATGAAGTTGGTAAAAGAGCTCTGTAGGATAAAGTCTGTGAAGTGAGCAACTGAGGCACGTGAAGTGATGATCCATGTCGGGCGTTCTAATGAAATTGAGTTGGTGAAGAGGAGTAAGACCCGAGTTGAAGAGCATTGAAATTGGCGAAATATCGTGAGGATAGCAGTCTAAACTAATGATAAGAGCTGAGCGGAGCTCAGAATAAGGTGAAAGTCCGTGTGTAATGGGAAGGAGTGAGACCCATGTACATGGCGAAAAGTTCGTGAGGTGATCTGCTGAAGCGCATGAGAAGAGCTGGGCTGAGCGGGGGACGACATTGGAGTTGATCGTTCTCGCCGCGTCTTGAAGTTGAGAATAAAAGCCTTGGCAAGGAAGTTGGAAAAGTCCGTGTGAAAAAAGGGACGAGTGAGGAAGTGATCGAGGCTGGAGTGCCCTGCGTACTCTTATTCTGAAGGTGATACTGTGGGGAATCAGAAATATTTGGCGTGTGAAAATAAACTCTCCTCAGCCTTTCTGTGTGCAACCAAGATTCTGTCACGTCCATTATTATTCTCTTCCAATACCGCCGAAAATTGCCAACACAGGGGAGACACTGCCACCGTGTGGACACTTCAAGCAATAATGAGTGAAGAAAATCCCTGTTCAGCGCATGACAGTTGAGTCGATGAGGAAGGAGTGACAACGGAAAACATCCCTGAGGGTGCCCCAGGCGGAGTCGGATCTGGTGTAGGAGCGGGGCATTCCGAGTGTGGGAGCCAAACACAAGGAAAGGGAGGTCCGTCTTCGCGGGATAAAGCACTAAGAGGTGGTGAGAGGCGATATGCGGAGAGGTGCTAAAGGCAAGATGTCACACGGCCCCAGCCGGGAGCTGCTCTGAGGAGACCGAGGGTTCAGCGCTTCACGTAGAGGTACACTCGGACAGTAACGTCCCAAGTTCAGATCCGGTCGGCTGACCAACTCTCCCCCTAAGGAGTCGAGTTATGACATCGTGGGTAGGGGGAGGGGGTCATTATGAAATAAGTAAATGGGTTTTTCTGATCCTTAAAGGAGAAATCTGAGTGAGTCTTTAACGAACTTCCTTGATTTAGAATTTGAAATAAGATTCAAGGGCTTCCTGCGCAACGTGGAGGGTGCGCGCTAGTGAAGTATTGGATAAGGGAACAACCCAATCGATAGTAATGTGACTGGTCCATGAATTCCCAAAAGGCGCACCTAAGATATTGATCGTGAGGAGAAGATGAAAGTGAGTTGTAGATTTATAGTCCTCCTACACAGCAGAGCAAAGTTTTGAAGTGTGACAGGCACCAGAGTCGCCCCCTACAGCTCGTAGTCGATCGAGCGCCAGAGTGCTCTGCCACCCTGTGGGCCATTCTTTTCATCGCACTCTCGTTACAATTCCTGTTTGGAAAAAAAAAAATATATATATAAGGACGAAGAAGACGTGTGGGGGATATTAAAAGATGATAAAGGTGTACAAATACGCACATTGGCTCGTTAAGGGAGAATATTAGCCTCTGAAGAAAATTGGCGGGACTGGAAGTGTCAGTTTCACGGGTCAGAGTAGACTTCGTTCCTGTTTCAGGGTCATTGGGAGCATTTGAAGAGGAGGAATCCCCTAAACTCACAGGCCTTAAGATGCAAATTTAATGAGTGTAGAGCATATGCTGCAGCTGTGAATACACCTATACATCTTTTCACTCCGTAGTTTGGAACCAGACCCATCCTCCTAGACCAGAGCTTCGTATTCAGTGTAACTCCCGTCTTTCCCCTCTACTTAGCCCACCATCCCGGCGCATCGCTGTCAGCCAGGTGGGCGTAAGAGAGTACAACGAGGCACGCTCGTTCCGCTATCTTGGGGTAGGAGGTGAACTTTATATTTTCACGGGTACCCCTTAGACAACAGTGTGTTCAACATGGAGTGGGGCCAGAAGTACAATTTTTCACCTCCTGTGCCGTTTATGGGGGGGGATGATCAAATCGTTGCAGAATGGAGGGTATGGAAAGTATATTTTGAGAATTACATATCAGTTGTGGAAGAAGAAGCCGTGCCCTTTGTACCTAAAGAAAAAACTGAAATATTACTATACAGTTTAGGAACTGGGGGACGGGAAAAATACCATGAAATGGAAAAGGCATTCATGAAAGGAACGATCAGGAATATTTATGAGGACATCTTGTGGGTGTTGGATGAATTTTATGTACAGGTCTCGTTGGGAAAAGTACTAAGAGATGAAGTGAAGAAGGAAAGGAGGGGTGGCCACGAGGAAGCCAATCTAAGTAAAATAAACCCGGGGTGTACTATCTGTGTAGGCGGAGTGAAGGTAGATATGATATCAGATTCAGGTTCACGTCATAGTATGATAAGCAAGAGTGAATGGAACTGTAAGTTAGAAAAAAAATATGGAAACGTATTGAAAGAGGCAAACATATCCCCGAAGTCGTATACAGGGGAGGAGATTAGAGTAATAGGATACCAAGTCATGGATTTAATGTACAAGGGAAATCATACTAGGAGTACCATATATGTAACAGAAAGTGTACCCGCCATGCTAGGGTGGGAGGATCAAATGAAACTGAGAATATCACTCAAGGGAAGAAGAAGAGAACAAATGAGGGAGCAGGCACGGAAACAAAGCATGAGTATATCAAAGAGTGGTGCAACGAAGATCCCCACGCCTCCCTCCAAGGGTGCTGAAGTTTTTGATGGGACTGCCAGTATTAAAGAACAAGGGGGAATTATAGCCAAAGGCAACATGAAAGAAAAACGAGTCTCTTACCAATGTTTGGTGGATGAGAGAGAAATACGTAAGAAACAAGAGAGTAAAAGCAGAGAAGGTTTAATTGGTGAAGAAGAAGAACTCGAAAGGAAGGGAGAACGCATAAGTGCAACAGCAAATGAGCGGAAAAAGATAAAATGTAAGGGTAATCTATTCAATTGCAAAGAGACGGGGCAAATGACCATGCCGTCGGAGTTCAAGACTAAAGTGAGGGAGGAGTATGTGGTCAATAGTCAAAAGGAAAGAGAAGTGGACTCAAGTTTGAAGAGTGAGAAGAAAGGTAAATATCTTCAAAGGCCCAACAGTGGGAAGGTGGAGAGAGAGAGTCAGGAAACGCAAAGAATAATACTAAAAGATGTACTACCAAATGTCCAGTCAGGTCAGAAGAGTTCACGCTATGATTATAGGAGCAAGCATAAGTGTCAAGATCCAGAAAACACCTCTGAGTCCTCCAAGGGAACATGCGGGATGAAACAGGAGAACGGAATTAGGGCAGTAGTGCATCCAGTCGTTAAGCGCGAGCTGTGTGATAAGGAAGCCAAGAAAGTATTGGTTGCTGGTAATGGCCAAGGGAGGAAGGACAAAAGATGGCCTAGACCAGTCACCGTTGATGACACTGTAATAGAGACATAGTGTGCCAGAAGGAGCTGCCGGGCACCGTCCTGGCCCAAGTGTCTGCACAAAGAAGTAATTATGAGCGCTACCTCCAGTATCATTCCTCCTTAGGGGGATGGAAGGACTAGTAGGAGAAGTGCAGTACTCTAGTTCATGACGTCCATCAATTAGACAGCAGAATAGTAGGTGGGGTGGCTGTGGACGCGCTTTAGGGATGGGAAGTTCCTGCAACTCCTACTGTGACTCTTAGCTGCTCATCCCTTTGCGACATAAGATATAGTGTGGGATCCAGTGGTTCAGGATCCCCCGCCCCTGCCTTGTTCCCCCCCCCCCCTTCTGCTAGTTCCTCATAGAGGATGGTTATAGTTTTCCTTTACAGTTACCTTGATACAGTTCCACCCCGTTGGGACAGCCTTCTCAGGCTTTGGTGTTTGTAGCACCTCCCCTTCCCCACCTTCTCGTTTCCCTGCTTCTTCTCTTTTGCTGTTCCGTTCATTGAGCTCTTTCCTTCTCCATTTCTGACTCCTTGCTCCCCCTGGTCTCACCATTCTTTCTCACTCACTCTGACTGTCTCTCTCTCTCGCCCATCTTCCTCCGTTTTCTCTTTGCCTCACTCTTCACCCTTCTCTCCTCTTCTCCCACTCGCTTTCTCATCTGTCCTTTGCTTCCCCCTCCCACCCCTTTGTCTCCCTAGGGAGGATGATGTGTTGTAACTTTGCTCTTGGTATCTTCCATACTCCCTGTTTCCCCCCCTCCCTTCCCCTGCCCACTTGGTATGACCTGTAGCTGTCTCTGAAGGCAGCATTGGAATGTTGTTGTTTGAGGTCCTGTCAAGCTGGGAGCACCTATGGTGATTGTTACTGAATAAACGTACCAGAAATAAATCCACGTGTGGACATTCATTACTACACATAGGTTTCAGGCATTATATAGTTAGGAATTAGCATTTAAAAAACCTTTAAAATTCACTCAAAAAACTATAAGTTTTAGGGGTGTTATAGTTAGCTGGACATTTCACTCATACAAAACCATTGAAATTGCTCCTATATAGTTAGTTGTACTAACTATATTTCGCGCACCCGCAATCCACTGCTGATGATGTCACATATTACATCATTCATGACATGGTCAGTGACATCACTGATGACATCTCAAATGACATCACTGATGAAGGAGCTGTGTTGTCGGAGGGGTTAAAGGAGGCAGTCTACCTCCAATTGCAGAGATCTTTAAAATACCTAACTTACCCAAAAGACTTACGACAAGCAAATAAAGTTAGCCTAGCCGCTCCACTGGTCTGTCCCAACTGTGGAACCTTAGCTTAAAAGTCAGCGAAAGCAACATTACGTACTTCTGGCCTAAAGCAAAATGTGTTAACAAGGCTGTAGACGTCGCTGAAGCTGAGCACTCCGATGGGGTGGTTTCCAGTATATCGGCGGCACATGGGGAACAGAACCAACTGGCAAGGAGGGTTGCATGGTTACCAGCCTTTAGATCAGTGTTAACGATGGAGGGGGCTTTGGCTGGTTGTGCTTGCAGGAAGAGAGCACTACTATATACCAGGTACTGGACTCTAGTCCTAGATCTAGAGTCAATGCTGGATATAGAGAATTAGCACTGGTGCCTGTACCCACTCTCCTCTTACAGGGTATAGATGTTGGTAATGTAGTGACTCTGGGAGGTATCCAGCCTTCTGGCGAACATGGGGCAGTGTCAGAAGGTGCAATGCATGCAAGGCTTTGGCCCAATATTGGCACTAGAGTTTGCTAAAGCCCTTGATGTGACACTAAGGGCATAATTATGATGTCGGGCAGATTTTCATCTGCCCGTCACCGTTGCGGTATCTGGACCGACTGACCTCCTCAGTGTGCCTGCCACACGGTGCAGGGATTAACAGGGTGGCACCATAAGTGCTCCCTCTGACCCCAACCAGAGGCTGCAGGATGAAGGGGTCCCTGCTAGTGACCCCCAATGTCGCTTTCTGACAGGCTTTCCATGTCAGAAAGCCTGGTATTGGAAAGCCTGTCAGAAACTGACATTGTAATCTTTGCGGCGGAAACGCCGTCCATAGGGATTCCGGGCAAGCCTCCGACTGGCCGACGGGCTCCTTCAGCTCATTGGAATCCAGCAGGATTGACCCGCGGGTTTTACTTTCCACTGCCTGCATCGTAATGCAATGGTCGAAACTGAAAGCCTGATGAGACTTGGAAAGCCTCCAGCCTGGGGTCAGAGGCTTTCTGATTCTCATCGACACTGAATGGCCAAGCATTACTACATGAGAAGCAGATGATCTACGTTAGGGGCTCTGGAGCTGAGGAACAGGCTACATGCCAATGATGGGTTGGAGTGGAGAAAGAAGCCCTGATTCCCTTCCCTGCCTCTGCTCTTGTTTTTGTAGCTTCCCTGGCCCCTGTGGGACACTGAATTGATAGCATGGGATAGATACAAGGCTTAATTGCTTGAAGCACAATGAGTATTCTCTCATGGGCGGTGATGCTGACAAATCATGGGGCTGTCGAGCATTGGGGACCACTGAACCACACAAGTGTTTTCTGTGTCACCCACACATGGCAACTATGTTTAGGGCTGTCACAGTTTGGATGGTAGGACTGTTGTCTGTCTGTCTTGGTGGTACAAAAGGGGGTGGTGATGGACGGAGCATCTGAACCAATCAAACACTCCTGGGGCAGAGGATGGTTTTCGCTTATGTCCAGGGTTGATTTAATTGCCTAAATAGTGTATGATAAGTGACCATGTGTGTCCCAGTATATGGGGCATGCTGCCTGAGTTTGTAGTGCCTCATGGGTGATACACTGACTGACCGTAAATTGCTTACCTGGAATGTTCGGGGATTATTAGCATGGCCAAGAGGTATAAAATGTAGGTCTACCTTAAATGAAGGGGTGCTGACATTGCATTGTTACAGTAGACTCACCTTACGGCTGTGGAGGGGGGCGCTCTACACAAAAGATGGCAGGGCACTTGATGTAGACCCCATACTCTGCGTTTTCATGTGGGGTGCTCATATGGGTGCAGTGGTACACAGTCTGAATATCGAGTTTGTAATATCGACCTACGGAAATATTGAGTCTGAAATATCGAAGGTAAAGAACATCGAGGTCAAGAATATCGTTGGACAGAATATCGACCCTAAGGTAAGTAATATCGAATTTTTTTATATCGATGTAAGTAATATCGAAGTTGATAATATCGATATCAAATATATCTGTTACAATTTCGATGTTACTAATATCGATATTTGTATTACTGTTATGTATTTTATTATGTATATAATATGTATGTGTTATATGTTTTTTGTTAAGTATTTTACTTGTTTTAAATTACATGTGAACTATTTTGATATATTAATAATGTTTTTTTAAGTAAATTTTATGTTTAAGGAATGGAGCGGGTTGTGGGTTTATAGGGGAATAGGGTGGGAAGTAATTTAAATATATTAAATTAATTATTATTTTTAAGGAATTAATTTTAATTAATTTTTGCATTTTAGTTTTGTAGCGGGTAGTGGGTTTATAGGGGAATTGGGTGGGAAGTTTTTTAATTGTAATTAAGTAATGATTTATTTAAATTTATTGGTATTGATAATAAATTCATTTTTAATTAATTATTAATTGTCAATTAATTTATTTAATTGTTAATTTATTTTTTAAATTGATAATTAATATTTGTAATTGGTAATTATTATTTTTAAATGATAATTAATGTTTCTAATTGGTAATTAATGTTTGTAATTGGCATTTAATTTTTTTAATTGGTGATTAATATTTGTAATTGGTAATTAATTGTTTTAATTGGCAAATGATGTTTGTAATTGGTAATTAATTGTTTTAATTGGTAATTCATTTTTTTATTGATAATTAATGTTTGTAATTGGTAATTAATATTTGTAATTGGTAATTACTTTTTTTAAGTAATTTATTTTAATTGAAAATTATTTTTTAATCATTGGTAATTAATGATTTATAAAAAGTATTTTTGGCATAAAAAATAATTTTATTGTTTAAAGTTTTTTAATTGCTAATTAATTTTTATTAATAAATATGGGGCCCATTAGGATGTCGGGCGGATCGCCACCGCCATGGGGCTGTGGCAATCTGCCCGACATCCTTGCCCGCCCGCCACCCATTTCCCCCCCACCATATTACTTTGGCGAGGGAACTTTTCCGCCCCGTTCGCCTTGCTGCCGGGGCGGAAAAGGGTTTATATGGTGGCAGTGTCTATCAGACACCACCAGCCATATTACAATGGGCTGTGGGAGATGCCTTTCTGTGGCGGCATTGAAAGGCAGGCGGTCTTTACTTTGGGGGCCCCTGCGTGCCCCCGTGGTGAAGGCGAGGTGGGGGGTGCACATGGGGAGTACCGCTGTATTTGCATACACAATGCGGCTGGCACCGCGCGGTGCCTGCCGCTTTGTGTATGCAAATGCATGCCATGCATTTTTAACATTGCGGCGGGCGGTGCTTTCAGCACTGCCCGCCACAATGTTAAAAATGCAGAATGAGCCCGACACTGTGGCCGGTGCATCCTAATTCCCCCCACGGGACCCCCGCCCTTATGGCGGGCAGTCCCAATCCTCGGGGGGATGGCAGGCGGGCAAAGTCCGCCCGCCATCCTAATGACCCCCAAAGTTTTTTGTTTTTTGTTTTGAAAAATATTTAATTGTTCAATATTTATTATCTGGTAACTAATATTAATTAATTAATATTTATTGGTATTTATTCTTAATTTATTGTTAATAAATTATTCAATTGTAATTATGTTTTTAATAATTATTAATGGGTATTTGTAAATGATGTTGGTTTAATAATTATTTTAAGTACAAACATTATTGATGTGTGTTATATTTAATTTCTATGCTATCCAACGCTTTCCCTACTGTTGCACTCTCTGGAGTGGGAATAGTAATTTTTATCCCTATGCTATTTAACGTTTTCTCTACTGTTTTACTCTCTGGAGTCGGAATAGTAATTTTTACCCACCCGCTATCCAACGTTTTCCCTACTGTTGCACTCACTGGAGTGGGAATAGCAATTTTTACCCCTACGCTATCCAACGCTTTCCCTACTGTTTCACACTCTGGAGTTGGAATAATAATTTGTACCCAGCCGCTATCCAACGCTTTCCCTACTGTTGCACTCTTTAGAGTGGGAATAGTAATTTTTACCCCTACGCTATCCAACGCTTTCCCTACTGTTGCATTCTCTGGAGTGGGAATAGTAATGTTTACCTTCCCGCTAACCAGCGCTTTCCCTACTGTTGCACTCTTTGGAGTGGGAATAGTAATTTTTACCCATACACTATCCAACACTTTCCCTACTGTTGCACTCACTGGAGTGGGAATAGCAATTTCTACCCACCCGCTATCCAACGCTTTCAATACAGTTGCACTCTCTGGAGCTGGAATAGTAATTTTTACCCACCCGCTATCCAATGCTTTCCCTACTGTTGCACTCACTGGAGTGGGAATAGTAATTTTTACCCCTACGCTATCCAACGCTTTCTCAAATGTTGCACTCTCTGGAGTGGGAATAGTAATTTTTACCTCCCCGCTATCCAACGCTTTCCCTACTGTTGCACTCTTTGGAGTGGGAATAGTAATTTTTACCCCTAGGCTATCCAACGCTTTCCCTACTGTTTCACATTCTGGAGTTGGAATAGTAATGTTCACCCACCCGCTACCCACCGCTTTCACTACTGGTGCACTCTCTGGAGTTGAAATAGTAAGTTTTACCCCAATGCTATTCAACGCTTTACCTACTGTTGCATTTTTTGGAGTGGGAATAGTAATTTTACTTTCTATGCCTTACAATATTTTAATTACTGTCGTTTTTTTGGGACTTTAAATAGTAGTTTTATTTATTTATCTATTTAATATTTTTTTTATTATTTTAGATAATGTAGTATTTAATTAATTTTAAATATTTTGAAGGTATATTTAATTTGTTTAGTTTATTAAATAATTATTTACTTTGTATTTATATTATTATTTTATGCTTGTAGATGTATTTGTAATTTATAGTAATTATAAATAATTTCTAAGTAATTAAAATAAATATTAAAAGTTATTATTAAGTAAGTATATATTATATATGTTAAGTATATGTTTAATTAATGTTTTATTATTATACATGTATCATTTATTAATTTTAAACATTATTAAATATTTTTAACTATGTTTATTTTATTTATTAGTATTATTTACGTTATTTTACAAATTTATTTTTAACTGAAAAAAAATGATTTTTTTAATTAATATATTTTTAACATCGGTATTTTAGTTTCGATATTTTTGTACTTACCTTGTTGTAGATAGGATGTCGATACACTTACCTTCGATATTCCAGCGTTGATGTTTCTGTACGTTGATATTCTTTGAGTCGATATTCTGTCAGTAATTCAGGTGCAGTCGGTATCCCATTCCAGGTCCTAGATGAAAAAGTGGACAAATAAGGGCGTTAAACAGTGTTGAGTAGATGTCTTGAGGGATCATACATAACTGTGGTAAATGTCTATGTCTCAAACATGGATCAACTGAATCCTTGAGGAGCTGTCGAAGCTTCTAGCACCATTTCTCACTAGAGATATCATCATTGGGGGTGATTTTAACTGCATAGCAGATCCTGTCCTAGACAGGTCGCACCCACCGCTGTGAGACTCACTGACTATATGGACAGCACATAAGGCAGTGGACTGGATGTAGAGGTAGAGACTGGTGGATATATGGTGTGGGCAACACCCTGGGGAATGAGATTATTCCTTTTACTACCTGATGGATGACTTGCATGTTTGTCTGGACATGTTCTTCTGCTCCCCAAGGGTGCATGTGCAAATACAACGTTCAGAACCTTATCCGAACATAACCCGCTACTGGCTTGCTGTGCCTGGGTGCCTGCGCATGGATGCATGCCCAACTGGCACCTCAAGAATGAGACTTTTGAGCCATTGTGTTCAGGAATGGCGTAAGGGAAGACATCAGCAATTATTTTACTGACAATGAGGGCTCTACTGCGTCAGTACTGACTCAGTGGGATGCCTTTAAGAGAGTTATAAGGGGGCAATGCATTGCATGGAAGGGAGGAGTGCAGAACACCTTGCCGGCAGAGGTGGCACCGAAGGAGACTAGAATACTCATGACACACGGACACCTTAGTCCATGACGCTATGTTACAGGAAAGGGGAAGCTTAGGGGCTATAGTGCAACAGCTGTGCTACTTTCATTATAAAGGGTATAAGATTAGGGCTCATTCTGGAGTGGGAAAAGGCTGGAGTGCTGCCTCATTGGTTGACAAATCCTCAATGCATGGCTCACCTATATCTAGAATTCTAAATAATACGGGTGTACACATTTTTCAAATGATCTGCATTAATAATATATTCCACGTGTATTACATGGCATCATAAGCTGGTCACGCTCAGCCCTCCCCGCAGACTTTGGACTTCTTTCTGGGGCCATTCCAGCTTCTGGTGGTAGTCGCAGGAAAAAGAGGCGTTGGGTGCAGATATCCTGAAGGAGGAGATTACAACTGCAATTAAGGTCATGTCAAGAGGCAAGGTGCTGGGCTCAGACAGTTTACAACTCAATTTCCTTTACATCCCATGCCATTACAACGCATGCCATTACAACGCATGTCACTGCAACGCCTGCCATTACAACGCATTATAAGGTAAGTAATGGGGAGTTTTTTAGTTTTAAGGTGGGTATGGGTTTTGGGGTACATGGGGATAGTATTTTACCGCTACACTATCCAACACTTACCCTACTGTTGCACCGACTGGAGTGGGTGTAGTAATTTTCACCCCTACACTATCCAAATGTACCCCACTGTTGCCTCAAAAGTATTAAGCATTGTAATGGTATTTGTTGTAATGGTAGATTGTAAAAATGTGTTGTAATGGCATGCATTTTAAAATCATGCATTTTAATGGTAGTTGAGATGTAAAAACCGTGTTGTAAAGGCATGCGTTGTAATTGTTTGCATTGTAACGTCATATATTCTAGTGGAGGTTGTGTGCAGATGTAGAGTATTCTGATGCAGTATTGGTTCAAGACCCTTGCAGAGCAGATAACACTTAAACACCTCATAGGCCTCCATGTCAGGCACTTGTATATGGTCTTTTCTACCCCTACAGGGGCTCTGAATGGGATGGAAAATGGTGTCCCTTCGAGGGGCACTATTGAAATTCTTGCCTGTGGACCTCTGCCTGTGTTATGGGCTGAGAGTTGGATATTCATAAATTATTTGTTCAACTGAGTGTGCTGGTGTTTGAATTCACTTATCATTGTGATACTTGGTATGACAGTACTTCATACTCCTCTCGTGAGGGGGTTAAGCATTTTATTCAGTAATATAATAGAGATATATGTGTAATGTATCTGTTTCAAACATCAATAAAATGTATTGAAAAAACATATAAAATCAATATATGAACCAACACACATAAAGACGATTAAAAAGCAATATTTTTGACAACTATATTATTGAAATCGAAATTAACATCAGCAATATTATTGAGAACGATATCACTTACCTGAAAAATCAGTATTTTTGTCAATGATATTTCTGCATCACAATATTTTGAATCATGATATTTTTTCACCACTATGACTGCAACTCATTATTTCTAATATGATATTTTGTCCAAACACCACCTCTTGAACATTCATGAAAGCAGTCCGATGTGGACTAGGCTCTTTCAAAATGAGGAAGGAAAACACACGCACCTTTGGAATTAAAGAACAGTCTCAGACTTCATAGTGCTCCCTTCCTCACAGGAGGCGTGTGCATATGGTTTCTGTGCACGTATAGACAATTGAATAAAGTCCCGCTTAATGGGTACCATTTGTCTCAAAAGACTCTGTGAAAGAAAGCCGGGCTACAGACGTATTCTTGAAAAGAGCAGAACAGAGGCATGTGTCTGAGTAGTTAATGTGAGGTGAATCCCACTCTCTTGAAACTAGACATAACCCACACCATGGGTTGTGGGATTTGTCCTGGAATCAACATTTTACTCTGCTACCCAGCATAAATATAGGGTGACATTCCCAGATTGGTGTTCCATGGATCTATCGATGATCAGTACCAGGTGTTCAAGAGCGTGGAGGGCCTTTTTACAGCTAGCCTGGTAAAGATTGCAGGAATTGCTGTTAGCATGAGCTAAAAGCCATTTTGTACTTGGCAGCCATTTTAGTTAGCCTTGTGTTCGCCATGTGCTTTCTCCCTTTTCCAGAGCCTTGCACATGCTCAGAAAGACTTGTAGCTGCCAATACCCCTGTTCCAGTATGTAACTGTCAGGCTGTTCTCACTGATGTAAGGAGAAATGCCTCCCCTCCATCTTTGTTGAGCAAGCACATTTTGTATGCCCAAATTAGTCAAATAGTATTCTTGTATGTGCCAGGACCTCCCCTTGGTTTTATGCTGACTATGAACAAATGCATATATAAGGCCCCTGTTCTCTGTACTCCTTATACTGTCTCCTACAGTGGCCCGAGGGTACTGTATGATGCAGCCTCCCTCATGTGAGGTTGATAAATACGTTTTCTTGATATTACAGCTTCAGTGCCAATCTCTTCTTTGTTGGTTTAAGGACCAGGTGTATCAGTGAACCCCTGAAAAGGTTTTTATTTCTACAAGCCCTCTACTCTGGTAAGCTAAGTACATTAAAGTCTTGCAACAGTTGTTCTAGAAGAACTGGGAGGAAGGCTGGAGGAAAGAAGCTATCGATGAACATAGACGAGTATTGGAAGAAACCTTACAGTGAGGAGCTACCTAGAAAAGCGACCCACAGCCCAGCTGCCTGAAGAAGACAAGGAACTGCGCATGAAGGAAGCAACATCAGCGGAGCATTAACAGTGATTTATGGAACCCAGTAATCTCTCCAGAGATGATTTAGGATAGCTGGTGTCCTATCCCCTTGATCTGCTGCTAGCCATGTCTCCTTTGGATGGGGGGCTGCATGACACCTACAACAGGATGTTTTGATTGGAGATGCCTCATTGCACGATATGGACAAAGAATTGAATGCAGCCCTGTGACCGCATTATCTCCACTACTGCAGCATTGGAGAAACCTAATTAACAGTGGGCACAGTTGAATCATTAATTTTTGTATTTGAATGCATGTGCCCTGACATAGCTCAGGGATTTTAATGTGCGGCCCCTAGGGACTTCTCTGGTCCCTTTCTGGACTCATGTAAGACTTCCCTTTGAACCTGACTTGTATATCTTACTTGTTGGTGTGGCCTTTTGGTGGTGAGTTATTGGAACTGCACATCCTTCCAAGTGGCCACAAAAGAAGATTCCCCATCCTGTGATGTATTAAGGACTGGGAGTGCCAAGATCGGAAAATAGTTCTCACTTGAAGAAATCCCATGTCTGCACAGAATGGGGGAATGAGGTCAAGTCAGACCCAGACATGTTTTTGAAGAGTTTATGGCTATCAGAATATCAAGTAAAACGATTTCCAAAGAAATAAGATCATCATGATTACTCTGAGACCCATCCCCACCTAAGCTTGTAAAACCACCTTAGTTACAGGAATGCAGCTGTTCACACACTTAAAAAATATGACATTAGACAGTTTTTCCCCTGCACTAATATCCCCAGTAAATGTGCTGGTAAAGGAAGCAATCTGCCAGCTCCAAGCTTTTATTGGAGATATCAATTTATTAAATTAGATCTACACTTCAGCTTTTGCACAAATAGAGGCACTTAGATTGATATTGCCTATGTCCTACCGCGGCCCTTGCAGGTGAGAGTGGTGGGGCCAGGTGAGGGGGAGGCATTTAGACAGGCCATGAGGAAAAATTTATTATTTATTTATTTAATTTCCCTTCTCGCCGTCTGTCGAAATCCCACCCACCCCGACCCAGCCCCAATGCTCCTACCTGCACGGGCCACGGCTGCCTATGTTCTAAATGATCTTCAAAAGTTAACGCATGAAGGCGCGACAGTCAGGACATAATAAGCATTACTTTTCCAACCCAAACACAACTTTAGCTACAATACAGGCATAACATCAGTCTAGCAAAGAATGGACACTACACTATAGTTTTTGCTAAAGTGTAGGTTTAGGGGAAAAACTGAAACCTGACTGATTTACTGTGAGACTGCATGAATATATAGTACCACTCATCATCATCATAATATCTTTATTCAGTCATTTGTAAAAAAAAAAAAATCAAAGTACACAAGGAATAAAAAATAAATATTTCTACAATTAAAAATAGTATTACACCATTACAATCTCAAATACAAATGACATCTTGAATCATTTTAAGAACCTTAAAGCATGTACCAACAATCTAATCATGCTAAGGGAGGGGCACCATGCAGTCACCAAGCATATGAAACTAAACCATTGGGTCATGTGTGTATGTGAGATACATATATATCATAAAAAGATAGGTAAAAAACGTTTGAAAATGGTGTCATAATTAGCAAAGACATTTTTTACGAATCAACCAAAAAGATAACAGAAAACGACTAAGAGAAAACACAATTGGTGCAGGTGTGTCTGTTTTTAAAATTCTAAATGCAATCTGGTACTTCCTAATACTCATGTTAATGCATATAGGTCTAATCTATCTCCCACTTACCTGCTATACTTGGGACAAACGAACAACTGCGGCTGGATGATGCGGCAAGAAAATCCAGGCGACGCCGCGGCTCGGAGTATGGCCGTGTCACCAGCAGGCCACCGCCGCCGTCAATCACCACACGATCGCCGCGACCCCCTGGTGTCACCAAAGACCAAAGACTGTCTCCGGGGGCAGCATGAAATCAAAGAGGACCTGCAGGTTTCTGCTCACGAACCGCCTCTTGCTAGACTGCCGCATGCGCTCTGGCGCATCCAGCTCCCAGTGCCACTCTTTCCACCACTCCATGGTGGTGGATGTTCAGATCCACAGGAAGCGGGCCCCATGATAAACCATGCCTCTCAATCTGTTGAGGGTCTAACCTACTTTTAAGAAGAGAGGTCACCTAAACACTCGCCTACAGACATTTTCCCAAGGTGGGTTCCTAATGGACCTAGACTTTTTCAGGATTTTATCCAAACAGAATATCACTGTACTGAGAGGTAGTATCTTTGGTATAGGTGCACGTTGTGTGCCTTAAAATGTGCCACTCAGAATTGAGCCCACATCAGGGATGTCCATAAGCTCTTGTGCAGCAGTATCCATCTGGAGCACTCAATCCTGTAGATCTGCCACCTTCTAAAAGAGGTTGCATCACATTGGAACACGGAGAACACACAAGACCTGAAAGGAAACTAGGTCACAAAATGGAGGACAGAAAGATCCATCACCAAGAATATCAACTGCAAAACATTGACTGCTGCTATATACTCATGCTGATTATGTAAACATAGAAGAGTTACTATTTTATACTGCCTACCTTTAAGGACTATGGACATATTTATATCCTCGAGGTATGCAGTTGTAAAGGTATGTGTATCATCAAGGTACATAGATGAGGAGCTAAGAACAGCATTTATATATGTACCCTGAAAATATTGGGATAGTTGATACTCTTCTGTCAGTATTCAAGAGGGTCAGTATTAAAAGCTCAATACATGCTTTAAGAGAGCAGCTGACCGTCAATCTTAGAAGTAAAAAAAACATTTTAGGCTGGCACACACTGTGGTGCTCTTAAACCCCTCATGAATTGGGTTCATAGTCCAAAGGGAAAGGTATTTATTCTAATAAGGAGCCCCCAGTATGTAACACACCATAGGGTGGAGTGTCAGCAGCAACTCCTTAGTCGACTACAACACACTTGCTGCTGGGTCAAGTCCGAAAAGCAATCTTAAGTACTTATAAGCACCAAAAGCTGCAACAAATTTAGGAAAATCGTGAGTTTGTTCTAGAAGTGCAAGTGTAAATCAATGATAGAGAAATATTTTGTTCTTCCCAAATTTGCAAGCATTTCCTTGGATATGTGCCGATGGATAACAATCCACCACCATATTTTTATTAGTCAATACATAAACGCAAATCTCCAGAACCTTTATGCATCAGAACAACAGGAGACATGTCAGAACAATAGAAGACACCCACCCTGAGAAATCGATAGGCTCCATTATTCCTTCATCTTTCAGTAAAAAGTCATTCTCATCACTTCCATCGCTGCTCTACTTTCTCCTGAAGAAATGATGTCTTTCCAAAAGTACGCTCAGCTCCTCAGAGAATTGTTTTCTCATACTTTCGTGGGCCTCTGTATATACATCTTAAATGCAACTGTCCTTGTGGAGATTCAGCCTTAGGTAAATTATCAAACACCCTTTGTCCAGCATGACCCAGATGATTGGAAACTAATGCTGTTTTCCTTGCAGTATTATGCTTAGAAGCATCAGTGGCTACTAAATAGTTTTGAAACATACATAGCCATTCTTTCCATTTGATATCTGCTTTGCCAGGTTGCTGTAAAAAGGGAGGTGGCTGTAGAACAGATGCCATAATGAGTTAATGGATAAGACCTAGATTGTTCATTTTCCAGACTGAAAACACAAATGAGTAAAATAGCCTCCAATGTTCAATTTCCTCAGCGTTTTAAGTTAAAATTAGTTCTAAGTTTATTTAATGTCTAATCATAATATTTAACTTTCTTACTTTTCTTTATAGTGCTACTATCAGGGCCGGACTGGGAACCACAACCGGCCCTGGCAAAGTGCTTGGCCAGCCCCCACCCGTGCGGCCCACGGGGGATTGCCCCGTGCCCGGTACGGCCAGTCCGACCCTGGCTACTCTCGTTTCACAAAATCCGCTACCATACGGACTCGATCCTACACTTTTCGCGTTGCAGTGGGGCTTGGCTGCAGCGTTTTGGGCTACATCATTCGGGGACGCCTGTTACTTCAGCTCACATACAAACACATGAGCTTCGGTTTGAACCCTTCGTGAACCAGTCAGCAATCTCCTCATCGACTTGTTTGAACATTCTTATTATACAAACGTTCATGATGTCTACTTTTTAGCTGTGCATACCTGGCCACGGAACCTGCGTTGGGGATCCCTATGACTGATGTTTTACTTCCTGTGTGCATCCACCGTTGCACCTAGACCCATATGCTTTGACTGCACTCATCCGAACTCTTGGCCGGTTGCCCTTTGAACACTTGAAATATCCGGATTTCCTTACATATATGGTTCCTGACCTCATACTTATCATGTCTGGACAAGCCCCTTGCTGATACACGAAGTTGATATTTTGTTTTACTTCGCCTTGAAAAAGTCTCTGTACTTACCTGCAGTACTGACGAAACACGTGCCGGCTGTCTTTCTGTCAAGTCCACTTCTACGGATTTTTGTAAATAAAGAACATGACATCTTGAACCTTTCTTGCTTGTTTGTGATGTTCAACCACTGCTGCCATCGGACAATCTCTACCTATTGTTAAACAACTAGGAGACCTATTAGTCTGTTTACTCATACCTGTATGATTAGGAATGAGCTTGATTTGACCCTCTTGCTTCACTCGTATTTTGCCAATCATCGATTGTCATTTAATCCCCTTTTGGTAGTGGGGGATAGTGGTCTAGGCAGCACTCCGTCTTCGTAACGGAAGATTCATTACTATTCCAGCAATTGTTATATCCCAAACTGTCACTAGTGAATGTGCGGTTTTGTCTTTTGGATACACCACTACCACTCTCCCTCTCTATCTCGACCCTGGCTACTACATTTAGCCTGTGACGGACAATCTGGATGCCAATACAATAAATGTTCCCACATTAAGATGGCTGCTGTGCATATGACATCATATGCCTTTCCTTCCTCAAAACGTTTGAGCTTATCCCTTAAAAATTGCATTAGCTCTAACTGCTCTTTAAGCGTCGTCCACCTTACTCAACAGTGTCGACTTGGACAGTTTTTCTTGAAATGAACAGCGCATTATCTTAGATCCCCTAGATTTATATGATGTACCTATCCTTATAAATGATCCTCAAACAGTGAGCTCCTTAACCACAGGTGTTGCCAAATTGTGGTGTGTGAGAAATTCTCATGCCACACAACACTTTCTGATTGCTCTTTACTTTAGGGGTGCAGACCACTCTTTACTAGCACTTAACACTTGTTTTTGTTGAAACACATATCTGTAAAAACCATGTGCGACAAGTGGACAAAAATGAAGTCTAGTGTGAACCCTGGACCTGCTTGGCCCTGGTGGAATCTTGCTGGGATAGACGCAGTGGAGCAGGCTCTAGACGGCCCCTCTCATAGGATGCATAAGGGGGAGAGCCACCAGAGAAACTAAAACGAGCATAAGGAAGAGGGTTACAGGAGAGACTGGATGTAGTGCCATGTTCGACATAAAGTGGCAAGTACTTATTACCTCTTCTGCCATTTGGATTTTTTTACTTGACCATACACATATATATATATAATTAGAACATTGGAATGTTGGTAGCTCCATTGAAAACAATGGGATGCTCCGGGCTTATAATGGCTGGTATCAGCCCGGAGCTCCAACATTCCAATGTTTCTTTGTTCACAGCCCTGGCTGTGAACAAAGGCTTCAGGGAGCCTGAGGGGATTCCAATCCCCTCACGCTCCTATAAGGCTTTGTGTTTTTTTTTGTTAGAACATTCTGCCCTCTAGTGGCAGAATGTTCTAATAGCCTTATAGCCCTTCGTAGCTGGGCTATACCGGCTATTAAAGTCCCTCTCCCTTGTTAGATGCCCTTACATTAAGCTCAGGTCTTTAACACTGGAGAGGGCCTTTAATAGCCGGTATAGCCCTCTACGGCGGGCTATAAGGCTATATGAATTTACTGTGTTCTGGAATTGGACCTCAGCAGGGTTTGGAGCAGCAGCGGCTGCTGCCAAGATAAAGTGGTGGGGCAGTGTGGGGGCAAATAATTAAAGAAAAGCACTTACCTACTGCTTCCCCTGCCGGCCGCCTTGGTGCTCCTCTTTTCTGGAGGACAGTGGGCCAGCATAGGTTCCCAGACTCCTGTCCCAATCCAGATGCTGCTCTCATGCTGTGTGAGCAACGCCTAGCCTCATGCATAGTACTTGAACCCTCTATGAACTACTTTTATTTAAGCTCATTGGAGACACAGGTTCAACACTGGTATCAACAATAGAAATATCTGACTGAAACTCTCAATAGCATTGTAAGGATGAAATATCCCTACATTTCGTCTGTTATGCCTAGAAGGCAAAATGTTCTAATAGCCTTACAGCCCTTCTTCCTATGGCCATTCCAGTTGTTAAAAGCCCTCTCCCTCGTTATTAACCCTCGCATGAATCTCAGACTTATAGCTCGGGTTCAGGGCCTTTAACAACCATTACAGCCCTCGGCAGTGGGCTAAAAGGCTATATTGCTTAGTGTGACGGTTCAATGCCAAGTCAGTTTGTTTCTGGCTGCCAACCAAGGAGTCCGCTCAGGTAGACTGCTAGGAATAGACTTGCAGTTATTCATCATTCTGGACTTTGCTGCATTCACTTCATCTCATTGTGGCGACCAGTTGCCAGTTAAATGCTTATATAGACTTCAAGATGATCAAAAGAGCCATCTGTGTTCAGCTCTCCGGCTTCTCGCAGATAAGTTTAAGCAATTCAGTCTCCGCTTTGGAAATTGGAAACACCAGCGCTTTAGAAGTTGGGCGTCACACTTTGTACAATGGAGCAATATTTTCAGAGGACTAATTTGGAGCGGTACAAGCCCAAGCGGTGCAATTTAATTGTGTAGAAAAGGCGACAGCAGCTACTATTGCAAGGAAGAGCTGGCACACATCTCATTCACAGTCTTGTTCCCGCCATGAGGAAACATCAGGAGATCAGAACGCGCAGAAAGGCCTCCAATGCCAATAAAAGAAGCGAATGCACACATCAAAGTGCTCTGATGCTGATTTTCTATTAGTGCATCTGTCTCTACTGGGGGTTTCTGTTTAACCCCTTCCATGCTGATGACGAACCCCAGCCGTCACGCTCCACGGTGCTCGTGTGCTGATGACGGCTGGGGTTCGTCACGGCCCCGCCCTGTTCTTTTGTTTACCGCACAGCGGCGGAATCGGCCCAGCATGGAAGGGGTTAAAGAGTAAAGGACATCTGGCCATCTTGTGGCCCAGATGTCCGAAAATTTGGAACACCAATTAACTAATCACATTTCTCTCTGTATCACAATTAGGAAATCGGTATTCCTAATGTATGAAACTCATTGAGTTTTATTTAGGGATTCCTTGTGGGTTGCAAATCAACCTACCTCATGAATATGAATGAGGTAGGTTGAAGTTTGTGGCCCATTAAAAATCACAGTCATCACAGGAATGGTGGCCATCTGGGACCAGCAGACCACATGTCTGTGATTGCTTTTTAATAAAGCAATCTTTTTTCAAATCTTTCTTTTTATTTAGTCTCTCTTCCTTAATGAAAATCGGATGTGTGGCATCACTGCCTGGTCTTAAAAATATTTTTATTTACATTCTAAAAGGGGAAGAGGTCCCTTAGGGACCCTTCCCCTTTGCGAATTAGTTACCATCAGTTTTAAACCGGTGGCAAAGTATTACTTTTTTGTGCCCAGTATTCGGTTACAAAACAGTAATACATACCATAACGATTCGGTATTTAGCCCCTACAGCGCTTGTGTCGGCCGCTGGCCAACGCAAGCACTACCTCCCTGGTGTGGCGTACTTCTATTGGGCATCGAATTCCAAACGCTGATTAATTCTCCTGCACTGCCGGGGTTAAGGGGTTAAAAGGGACACCATAAACGCGCCCCTTCCAAATACCAAATCACAAATGCAAAATGCGATTGAGTAACAAGTTACCGAATTGCATTTTGTACATTTCAAAAAGCATTTTTCCTGTCGCAAATGGCCCTATTCGTCAAATCGGGCCTTTTGCAAACAGAAAAATGCTTTGTACATCTGGCCCATATTCATTAAGCTCTATTCATTGCTTTCTACTGCCTGCTTTCCGGGATCTCTTCACATTCTCCTGAATCTCTACAAGCCCTGAAACATCACAATATCTGTAAACTCAGACTGAATTCCAGGCATAAACGATGGACTCAGGACCATATGTACAAAATTAAGAAATTCTAAGTCCCAAATAGCGAATACGGAGAAATCGCTATTGGGAATCGCAAAACAAAATGCATGTAACCTGTGATTTCCAAACAACGAAATATGCAAAAGTAGCTAAATTCCATGTTATTTGAACTTTTGTGTGAAAATCTTGCACATATTTTAATTGTGTTGATTCACCCATGAGGAAAAGCGTAACCAGACATGCAACATGCGTGCAAAATACTCAAGAGTTGCGAGAGTAACATGGTTGCAGAGTTCTTGTGTGAAAAAGCCAATCATGGTATGCCTGGTCATGCAACACACTTACAAGTTACAACTGCCACTTGTGAGAGAAAAGTATATCAGTGCATAATATGTGAAGGAACGTTCACCCTAAAGGCATTTTGCCATTTTGACCTGCTGAGGGAAAAAGTGATTATAGTGATGACCATTGGCAAAATGAAAAGATTTTCTTTCAAGGCTCTGCAAATGGAATCAGATGTGCTTCAGTAAGTTACTCCAGAGCTTAGGTGCCAGTACTAAAAAAAAGACCCAGCCTCCTAGGTGCAGGACACCCCACCCAAATGGCAAGAAGTAGAGCAAAGAGGGCCCAAGGAAACATAGGGAGAAATCAGAGCTTGTAAGATATGAGCTCCTGGATGTATAGAGCCCACAAACTTTGCACAGGGATTTTAATTCAAGTTAACATCTTTGTTTTGTGGGAATTAAGTTTAATATATTCTCGGGCACCCAAGATTGAATGGTTAGAAAGCAAAAGTGATGAATATGTTATATCTTATGTGGTGGGGGGTGGCATGATAAACTCTCAGAATCAGTCAGTTTAGTTTAGAACTCTGGGCTAGATGTAGGTAATTGAAATTTACCGATTCTAAAATACCTAATTTTACCGATTCAGTATTTTAGAATCGGTAAATGCTATGTAGGAAAAAAATTGGTAAAAATTACCGAATCGGTACCATTCGGTAATTACCGAATCTGTATTTACCGATTCGGTAAAATAGGGAAAGCTTCAAGGGTGGCAGGGTGTCACATTGACACCCTGTTGCACCCCTGAATAGTGCATGGGTGCACATGTGGCACATATACATGCCCTAAGGGCATGTATGTCTACCACATGGCACTGTTAAAAAAGCACAAAATTGCTTTTTTAACGGTTTTCGTTATTTACTACCAACTTGTAGTTGGTGGTAAATAACGAATCCTTACAGGTGAAAAGCACTCATTTGAGTGGTTCCTACATTTCAGATTTGGTAATTTACCGAATCGGTATTTAAGAATTCGGTAATTTACCGAATTCTTAAATACCAATTCGGTAAATTACCGATTCTGAAATGTAGCCACCTACATCCCAAATGCCTAATACCGGTCGGTAACGGCTGAAATTCGGTAATTTCGTCCGTTACCGACCGGTTTTGTGGTTCCTACATCTGGCCCTTTATTTGGTATGTTTAAAACAACCATAAATGTATACATAAATAAAAGGCTGAATTCATTGCACGTAAATAGCATGAGTGTTTAGGAAAGATAATACAAGGCAACACTCAATGTACAATAAGAAACAAAGTTGATCACGTCTAAAAACACTTAAAAATGTTTAAAAAGGGAGTACAATTACCATTAAAACGTAGTTAGATCAGGGGACAATGATATTTTTGCATATGTTAATTGCATTAATAATAAAGAGTGCTACATTAAGACAAACCCTAGCATCATTTAGTTCGGACAAGTATTTTAGGGCAGCAATATGCGATCCATGGCCGTACACAAGCAAAAGTGGTTTTAAATAGTAACTTCTGAAACCCGAATAGAAATAACAAAACAACATGAAGTGCACAGTGATTTGCCTGCTCTGTAACTCTTAGAATCAATAAATGGTCATCCATGCAGGTTACACACTCCATGTTCCAATATCAAATGATGATTATAAGAGGCTTCTCGTACATTAAACAGCTTGTGTGATAGTGATGATCTCCAAGAGACACCACACCAACCTTATTTGATGCATTGTGGGTGCCTTTCTTAAATTTGCACGCAGTTACCACCAGATCCGATTCCATGCTAATAGCATTACCTAAATGTCCATTTTGCAACAAGTCACAATTAGGTAATGCTATGTACATGCAGTTACCGATTTGCAAATAGGAAATCCCTGTTCCCGATGCCTTATTAGGTGAATCACACAGTGTGATTTCTACTGGGTAAGAATCACATTTTGGGATGCCACCTACGCCTTTCATACATACCGAAAGGCGATTTTTGCATTTCTTAATGGCCCAAAATAGCAATTCAAATCTTTTCAAAAAAGCAAAAATCCTTTCGTACATATGGACCTCAGTGACTTTCGTTTTACATTGACCGCACTTTCTACTTTACAGTGTTTGCAATTTATTTTTTCTAACAAAATATATATATATATTCATTGAAAAAACCATAGGTTTCACACATGTTATAGTTAGGAATTAGCATTTAAAAAACTATGCAAATTCATTGAAAAAAACATAGGTTTCACACGTTATAGTTAGCTGAACATTTCTCTCATACAAAACCTTTGAAATTCCTCCGTTATAGTTAGCTCAGCTAACTATAACTTGCGCGCCCGCAATGCACTGCTGATGACATCACATATTACATCACTCATGACATGGTCAGTGACATCACTCGTGACATCACTGATGACATCTCAAATGACATCCCAGGCCTCTAATAACTTATTCATCTTCCTTTGTTTGCTGGAACTGCAACAGTCTAACTACGAAATATTAAGAACCCACAATAAAAATCACTGTTGATAGTAGTTAAGCAACTCAGTTTACGATGACTAATCAAAACGTCCTTTTGTTTCCTTCAGCAAACATCCTTCAGGAGCAACCACGGCCTATCGAGCAACAGCAATGGAATTTTCTGCAACTTATTGAATAAACTTTGACGCATAGAAGCAGAGTTCAAATCGAATGGTGAACTCCGGTGGCCGCACTCTTTATACAAGGTAAGCACAGCAGCCTAGATCTACAAAGCCTTCATGGCAATTCATTAGAAGTCAGTCGCCACAACGGGCGTCACTAACGCAGTAGGCACTTCCATATTGACACCACTTGAACGCAGCACTATAACAACTGAAATATACCAGGTACACTGCATTCGTAAAACTGTAGTGTTAGCTTTATTTGCGAAACGAGAGAGGGCATATTATCAAACCTTGGCAACAAAATTATCGCCACTTTATCGGCCGAAAAACTGCCGCTAAACTGGCCATAAAAGGTTTGATAATATGCTCTATTGAATTCCAATCGAAGCTCATGTTAGATGGGAAGGACATCGAACATGAGCTTCGATTGGAATTCCATAGAGCATATTATCAAACCCATTATCGCCACTTTAGCGACACTTTCCTGCCGATAAAGTGGCGATAATTTTGTCGCCCAGGCTTGATATTATGGCCCAGAGTGCGTAGTGTACAGCAGCTTCTCTGTAAAATAAATAATTACCTCCAAGCAGTGACAACAGATACGTTACA
Source organism: Lissotriton helveticus (assembly GCF_964261635.1). Taxonomy (NCBI): domain Eukaryota; kingdom Metazoa; phylum Chordata; class Amphibia; order Caudata; family Salamandridae; genus Lissotriton; species Lissotriton helveticus. The sequence continues at coordinate 1,175,691,225 of NC_136072.1, read as the reverse complement.
ACAGTCTGACAAACAGATCCACAACCTTATTACGCCACTTTTGAGTCACTTTTAACATGGATAAAGTGATGCAAGGAACTAGTAAATATACATCTAACTTTTCAAGAAACAATCTCAACTCCAGACTCTACGACACAGTTTTAATGTTGTTTTCTCTCTATTTCTCTCTCTCACTCTCTGTGACATTATTTCTCTTTCTCCCTTAAACTTAGACACTGCTGTCTGCTTCGACGTGTAGAAGAACAGCCCCAGTGAAGTTGTGAAGTCTACTTCCTTATGTGTTTGGCCACAAGGTTCATACAACAGTAAGCACAGAGGCCTAGATCTACAAATCCTTCATAGGAATGCATTAGAAATAATTTGGCATAACGGGCGTTAGTAACGCAGTAGGCACTTCCATATAGACACCACTTGAATGCGGCACTATAACAAGTAAAATGTACCAGGTACATTGCACTCGTAAAACTGTTGTGTAACTTTTATTTATGATAGTAGAGAGGACCATATTATCAAACCTTGGCAACAAAATTATCGCCACTTTATCGTCAGCAAACTGCCGCTAAAGTGGCCATGATAGGTTTGATAATATGCTCTATTGAATTCCAATCGAAGCTCATGTTAGATGTGAAGGACATCTAACATGAGCTTCGATTGGAATTCCACAGAGCATATTATCAAACCCATTATCACCACTTTAGCGACACTTTCCTGCCGATAAAGTGGCGATAATTTTGTCGCCCAGGCTTGATATTATGGCCCAGAGTGCGTAGTGTATAGCACTTTGAAATCTATAATTACCTCCGAGCAGTGACAACAGATACGTTAAAAAACAGTCTGACAAACAGATCCACAACCTTATTACGCCACTTTTGGGTCACTTTTAACATGGATAAAGTGATGCAAGGAGCTAGTAAATATACATCTAACTTTTCAAGAAAAAATCTCAACTCGAGACTCTACGACACAGTTTTAATGTTGTTTTCTCTCTCTTTCTCTCTCTCACTCTCTATGACATCATTTCTCTTTCTCTCTTAAACTTAGACACTGCTGTCTGCTTTGACGTGTAGAAGAACAGCCCCAGTGAAGTTGTATAGTCTACTTCCTTATGTGTTTGGCCACAAGGTTTATACAACGGTAAGCACAGAGGCCTAGATCTACAAATCCTTCATAGGAATGCATTAGAAATAATTCGGCATAACGGGTGTTAGTAACGCAGTAGGCACTTTTGAATGCAGCACTATAACAAGTAAAATGTACCAGGCACACTGCACTCGTAAAACTGTAGTGTAACTTTTATTTATGATAGTAGATAGGACCATATTATCAAACCTTGGCAACAAAATTATCGCCACTTTATCGGCAGTAAACTGCCGCTAAAGTGGCCATAATAGGTTTGGTAATATGCTCTATTGAATTCCAATCGAAGATCATGTTAGATGTGAAGGACATCTAACATGAGCTTCGATTGGAATTCCATAGAGCATATTATCAAACCCATTATCGCCACTTTAGCAACACTTTCCTGCTGCAAAAACGGAGATAATGGGCTTGATAATATGCCCTTGTGAATTCCCATAGTAGCCCAGGTTAACACCAGAACCTGGACTGCTATGGAAATTCACAACACCATATTAGCTGAAGTTTCCTGTCGCTGAAACGGCGATAATTGTATCACCGTTCTTGATAATATGCCCCGTAATGCTTCAACTCATTTACTCACATCTACATAATTCTAAACTCTAATTTTCTTTTTTCTTTTGCAGATTACCAATCAGACACCTTTTGGAATCCATTTCACAATTTGTTTATAACATTGTTTAAGTTATTTTTCCAGTTCTAATATAGTTATAATTGAGTTTCGTTTATATTTATTGTTTAATAAAAGTTAGTTAAAAAAAACTACATACTTCTTTTATTTTGTGGGGGAGGGGTATGACGGCCCACAATACAAATAATGTTGAAATACTATAGTAAGATATTCAAGACTAGGATTGAAAACTACTGAGTTCTAACTAACAGATAAAATAAAAAACAACGGTGAGAAACTACTAGAATGGCGCTGGACGGAGTACGTAATCAACGTTTGCCGCCTCAGCACTACAATTCAAATAAATATATAAAAAATGTGACTATTAATACTGTACAAAAGTACAGCAGCGGATGACACACACGAACCGGGAAAAGAAAGCGACAGATTTACTCACTGATATAAAGAAAGGTTTGCTTGTTGAACTTGAAGAAAAAGAAAACTTGGGCTTCGAAACGACGCTGAGCATACGAAGAGAGTACAACTGCTACACCAAAAAAAAGGAAAGCTTTACATACTATCATAGAAATGAAGGAGCATATTATCAACAAAAGGCGATACATTATCGCTGCTTTTATCGACAGGAAACTGCCGATAAATGGGCGATAATGTGCTTGATAATAGGCCCTTGTAACTTCACATAGCAGCCCAGATTCTGGTGTTAACCTGGGCTCCTATGGTTATTCACAAGGGCATATTATCAAGCCCATTATCGCCACTTTATCCTGCCGATAAAAGCGACGATAATGTATCGCCTTTTGTTGATAATATGGCTCATTGCTCTTTTTTTGACCAGTAAACTTACGTGCATAATATCAAGGGCCGGTGTTAAAATTATCGCCGTTTTATTGGCAGGAAACTGCCGATAAAACTGCGATAATGAGCTTGATAATACAGCCTTGTTATTTCCCATAGAAGCCCATGTTAACACCAGAACATAGGCTTCTATGGCAATTAACAAGGACGTATTATCAAGCCCACCCTCCCAACATTAATAAAAAAATCTTCAGACAAATGCAGGTACCCGGAGCTGGAAGGTCATTTTACATATCACTGCCCCAGAAAGGTGGCGTTCCCCGCGACGTGTACGGGGAGAGAGAGAGAGAGCTCAAAACATATTTTTTTTTTTATAAAGACCCGAGGGGTGCCGCTCAGCAAAACTGTGGGGAGTAAGGCCGTAACCCCCCCGCATACTTCCAAATTAAAACCAGAGGAGTGCCATTCCCCTGTGCTCGGGGCACCTTACAAGCCCCCTTTATGCAGAATGCGGACTTCTACTTTGTTTTCACCTTTTCGACCGCGTACAAGTACTGCACGAGTACCCCGCCATTTTTTATTTTACAAAAAATAAAAATTGAGCCTAAAGATCCATTTACCACCCCCTGAGCAAGACTATAGGCTCAGAATGTTTCTACCTTGCCCCGTTTCCTTATTTCTCAACTTTGTTTTACTGTTTTCTTCTGACTCTGCTCTCCCGACAAACAACATGGCTGCCAACTCTTCCTGGTTTGGAGTATTGACAGCCAATCAGCATGCAGCTCCTGCTCGTAATTCTACGTATTTCCAAACGCGTACACCGTGATTTTTCTTTTTAAAAAAAATAGAGCCTAAACATCCATGTACGACCCCCTAAGCAAGGCTAGAAGGTCAGAATGTCTCTACCCTACCCCCTTCCCTTATTTCTGAACTTTGTTTTACTGTTTTCTTGTGACTCGGCTCTAGCAAGGCACAAGATGGCCGCCAACACTTCCTGGTTTCGAGTGTTGACAGACAGTTCACAGCCAATCAGCATGCAGCTCACGCTCGTAATTGAACAGATTTCAGTACGCGTGCTGAAATCCGTCTCTAGATATTGCTATGATTTTACTTGCAATTTTCTCAGAAACTACTGAACGGATTTACACCATTTAACAAAAAGCACAATCTATGAACAGAACTCTAACTCTCTGCCAAATTTTGTGTAATTCCGTTCAGCTGTTCAGGCTGTAGCCCTAGCAAAATGTCCCTATGGAAAATTACAAGGGTAAAACACGTTTTGGGAGCCCCCTTTCTTCTCGGCCCCCACTTGACGAATCACCCCCAAACTTACAGGGAAGGAGCAGAACTGAGCAGGCCATTTTCTTGAAGAAATTCACAAAGATTCCTCCACCGGCACCAAAGTTATTTAAAATAGAATGTTGTGGATTTCCTATGGAAACTAGGTCCTACTATAACTACCTACTGGCGACCGCCAGTATTTAATATATATATATATATTGAAATCAATTGCTGTTATCATTGGAATTTACTGCTGTTAAAGTTCCACCTCCTTTCTTGGCACAGCCATGTCCTCTGTCTATCCACTTTGAAGACTGGATAGCTATTTTTGAGATCTACCTGATAGTTCTAGATGGAAAAAGCTTTAGGTCTGAAAGGAAAAACGTACCTCTTCTTAGTGCTTTAGGGAAGGAAGGGTAGTATGTTTTAAAGTTTTGCTAGATGCACTCAATCACACTGGTCAAGTGATATCTGATATGTTTAAGGAGGCAAAATTAGGACTGGATGAGGAAATAAATGTAGTTATGACAAGGTACAAGATTTATATGCAACTGCAGAGATCAGGAGAGTCAATTGATAAATTTGTGGCAAGGCTACGCAAACATTTAGTAAAGTGTCTGTTTGGCCACATGACAGAAGAACTCAGACGAGACCAGTTGATCATTCAATGCAACAGTAAAAAGATTTAAGAGAGACAATGGGGGTCATTAGGATGGCGGGCAGACTTTGCCCGCCCGCCATCCTCGTGGTAACAGGGACTGACCGCCGTAAGGGCGGGGGTCCCATCACCAGCATTAGGATGCGCCCGCCACAGTGGCGGGCGCATCCCGCATTCCTACATTGGCAGGAAAGCATGCTGTGCACTTCCATGCACAGCATGGCAGGCACCGTGCGGTGCCTGCCATGCTGTGCATGGAACTGCTGGGGGGTACCATAGGTACCCCCCATGTGCACCCTCCACTCCCGGAGTCCCTGGGGGCCCGCAACGGGCCCCCACAGGTATTCTCCGCATGCCTTTCCGTGGCGGCAAGTGCACATCATAATATGGCTGGCGGTGTCTGGCGGTGTCTGATAGACACCGCCACCATATTATTCCTTTTCCGCCCCGGCCGCAAGGCGACCGGGGTGGAAAAGCGGCGGACGCTCTTTCCGTCCGCCGAGGTCCCCTCCGCCATACTAATATGGCGGGGGGGGAAACTAGTGTGGATGTCAGGCGGATTGCCTCCGCCAGGCCGGCGGTGGCTACCGCCAGCCTGGCGGAGGCAATCCGCCCGTCATCATAATGGGCCCCTAATATGGCAAAAAACCTTACCTTAAAGGATGCCGCCAACAAAGCAAAAGTAGAGGAACAATCTGAATTGTGTATGAGAAAAATAGAAAGTAGGGAAACTGCTAGCAAAGGTGAGGCTAGTTCAAGGGGCACTTTAGGAAAAGAAGCACATCTTGTGTGCTTAGTCTTGAAGAACACTAATAAGCATCAGAGGGGTGGTATCAGCTCTAACCAAATATTAAGTGTTGTCACAGATGTCAAAGTATTTTTCATGGGTTAGACTCAAAGTCATGCTGTGCTATCCACAAAGCTTGTAGGAGTTTTGTCTGCAGAGCCCATTTTGCACGCATGTACAAATATTATAGCAGGTCATGTGACAGTAATTCAAGAGTAGCCATTACTGAAAAGGTGAGTGTTGACAAAGCAACAGATCATGAATTAAGTAGAGAGGAAGATGAGGGTTGTAAAGGCAGGAAGAATAGATCTAGAGCAACATTCAGCTGAAAGAGATATAAAACTTATTGTTGATTCAGGATCGATGTACCCTAGAGTGGCCTGACATGCTGATATCTCCAAAAGATATTTGTCTGAGGGGCATCAAGTAGAGGAAATTGATATTCTGTAGTATTTCCTTACCGACATAACATTTATGGACAGAGTAATTAAAGAAAGGATATATGTTGTGGAGGACAGGATACCCATCAGTATGATTTACATTTTGTTATCAACCTGGAGGATCCCAATCGAGTGATAGTGGTAAGAGATAAGTTCTGAAATCCTTATTGGAACCAAAAATGCATTCAGGGAAGAACTAGGCCAATAGAAGGGTTAGGTTCATACAATCATAGTTAAACCAGGAACCATGCTGTGAAAGCAGGGAATGAGAAAAGTTTCTATTGTAGTAGTAAAATTGAGAGAATTTAAAAAGAGATGGTGAGGAAAGGTATTATTGAGCCAGTTAAAGTTTAGAGTTGGGTGTCTCTAGTGGTTGTAAGTGAGAAATATGCATGACCGCTTGAGATTTTGTGTGGACCTATGGAGTGTGTGCCAAAATATAGTCACTGACAATTTAACTTTGCCTGGTATCAATGAGCTAATACTGTTATTGAATAGGGGGAAATTTCTTTTCTAAACTTGATTTAAAGTACACATAATACCTGACATGTTTGCATACAGACTCTAAGAACAGCTTTCATTCTCATATCGGTGGCTGGCGTCTTCCAGTGTGTGATGTCTGACGTGTTCAAGGGTTTATCTAATATCATACATTTTCAAATTGACATTTTTTTGGGGGGAGAAACAGTGGGAAAACAAAATTGTATACTGAAACAGGGATTGGACAGATTATCAGAAGCAGGTCTCACAATAAGAAGAGACACGTGCAAGTTTTTAGTCACAGAGATTGAATATCTAGGCCACACTATTACTGTAAAGGGAGTGAGATCCAATAAGGATCTGTTGACAGCTATCATGTTTCCTCCTCCTGTGAATAAGGAACAGCTGAGATCCTTCATGAATCTCATTCAATACTATACAAAGTGTGCTGTATTAACTTACCACACTGTGTAGTTAGCATACCCCCAAACTGCAGAATGCTACCCACAGGGTTACTTCTTGAGTTCTCTGTTATTCAGGAACATATGTACCTCACACCTGTAATGATATCATGCTGCCAAAAGATCGACACTGCATGTGCAATTGAGATCATGATTATCAAGCCTGGTGGGCTCATCCCATTTTGCATCCACAACTAATATTTTATCACTATCCACTTGCTCCCGTGACCTTGTTGAGCACAGTGATCCAGCACCCAGGTCGGTATCCTGCTATCTAGTTGCAGATATATTTTCTGTCTATGATTATTTAGCATCTGGAGTCCCATGAACGTGAGGTGCAGTAGGGGTGATGGAGGTGGCCAACTTTCAACAACACTCCAGTCCATAACTTGTAGACAGATGCTGAAGTCTAGGAAGCTGGATCTACTCATGGGCACATTGAATGGCCTTGGAGTGTGTCTTAATCAACAAGGTGCAGAGGCATTGTGACATTTCCAGCATCAGCGACTGAATCCCAGGAGGTAAGAGTCAGAAACCATACCCCCAGGGGAGCAAGGGAGACTTCCAGCTCCAGTCACAGAGGAGGCACCCACAGTTGTGCACAGGAGCAGCTGCATGACACCATATAAAGCCATGTGCCACAGGGTTTCACCCCTGGGAGGGGACCTTACCTAATCTCCGCATGAGAGGAAGACCGGGCATGTCAGCTATGTACCGCTGTGCCAGGACGGGGGATCCTGCAACAGGTGATCGTTGTCTTACCTTGGGAGAACAAAGGATAAGCCCTCTGTGACAGCCACAACCATGTCATGGGAGGGCCACAGGGTAATTGATGTTCAAGTAAACCCATGTTTGCTCACATGGAGGTGCAAGAAAGACTGGGAGAAGTCAGCACTAGCGGTCTGCAATTCACACAGTGACACAGCCCAACATCCCATTAAGCTTCCCCTTTTGGAGCCAAACTCAATAGTTACAAAAGAAGCTGCTAGATGCTCAAATCATTAACCCCACCCTGATGTCACACCATCAGAGGCATGCAACTCTGCCTTGGGAGATGCAAAGCAGAACAACACAAGTCTTCAAACAACTTCTCAGCCACATGGGACTGTACAACCAGGTACTGTATAACAGTGGAGGGTCAGTGTAGCTGCACATCAGCCATCCGCCACTGCTGGCAGGAGCCAAGGTTTAACTCCTGAAAATCAGGAGTCACCTGCCCAGGAAGTGGCCCAAGGTGTGCTGCAAGGCTGGCCCCCGGCCAGAACAGATGTTGGTGAAGAACCAGATTCCTCTGCCATGAAAGCAACCTACAAGAAGACCATTAGGGTGAATGTTTGGAACTTGAGCGAGTGAATGAGCCAAAGCTCTGCTCATGTCCCTCGATGCAACAATCATGGGCAACCACTAGGGTTTGCGCCAGGGGGTTTCAAACAGTATGGAGTCTCTTTCAGGAGGAGCCAAGGTTCCCTCATGACCCTGGCTCCTACCCATCTAGACTACTTTGCTGCCAGGGGTCTCTCACAACCCATACAGGATGGTATCAGACATGTTGGGCCCAAGCACCGGCCCTCTCAGGGTTCAGCCAAAGAATGTGCAGTGATTCTTTACTCCGGGTTATTGCTGGGTGAGTGTAGGTTCTGTATCAGGAGGCATTATTGTCTCATCATTACCCTCCTGGACCATGGCTTGCACGTGGCACCCTGGGTTTCCATTGTGCATCTCTGCTGACAGACAGCTGTTCCAACTTCTCCCTTATAGCTCCTGGAGGAGAGCCATAGACTACATGTGTCCTGGCCCTTGGGCGTCAGTCAGGTCCTCCCGGAGAGGAGCCTCACCCATGTCAAACTGTCGCCCAGGGCCCAGTAGTCATGGACTGCTCCTCCGACAAGCATTCATGAAGAGAGCCTGGGCCCTGTGCCTGTATTCCATCTGGGAGGCAGCTAAGTTCAAGCTTTGCCATCCTTCGGGCCTCCAGGTTGATCTACAGAAACCTTGTTACTCCTTCTACTTCCTCTAGATAATGAAGTTTGGTCATCTTCTTGACACTCTGCTACGACCATTGCAGATACCAAGACCTGTTGAACCATCAAATTGGTAGTAGCAATGGCAGTGTGTAAAAATGGCAGGGACTTAATCAAACTGAAGTTATGACCCACAGATACTGGGAATTGCTCGTTCATGGGGGATAATTCCAGTCACCAATCCCTATTCTGTGCTGGATTCAGTAGGTTACATGCTGATCCATTCATTATCATGAATAAGGGTGGTATGCACTCCATATTTTCGATAAATTCATCCAAATCGAACATCCTCTAGTGTTTATTGCGTGCTGAACTAGGTAGTGCCTTGCCCTGAATGCACTGAATTAAGTACATTGTAGTGGTGAGCGCAGAATCTACGCTCCACTCCCAGACGCACTGCGTTATCTGGATACAAGATCCAACCAACTGTTCTCCATTTCGCTTTATTCAATAATCTGCTATTTTAATCCAAATTTTTCCAAGATATTTTTTTTCTTGTTTGCATATCCACATCCGTAACATAATGCATTTTAGGAAACTTCTCATATTCCCGTGTGTCCATCCGGACTTCTTCGAAAATAAGATCCAAATGCAACCAGTAGTTCAGAGCAGCAATTCTTTATTACACACCCAATGCATTTCGGGCTGTGCCACCAGCCCTTCGTCAGGGGTCACTGCAAATTAATTAATTCAGGAAGACCGATCAGTATCAATTTATGGCATTTTAAACATTATACACTTAATTTAACGTTTCAGCTTAGTGTTGTTCGCTTTTACATTCAAAATGTGATTAAAAAATATAATTAAAAAATATAGTTAAAACATCTGTTAGCGTGCCTAATCCCCACACAAACCTAAACCAAACTGTGGTATATAAATAAATAATACCGGATCTAGGTTTGACTGGACATAGCAATAACAGATAGCTCAATAAATAAGAGTCAAGATTCGAGGTAGTAGGAGTTTGCAGGTTTAATACAGCATAAAGGACAGGAACAGGACAACCTGCACAGGAATAGGATGGCAGAGCCCGGCAGCTGCCGGGGCTGGATCTGGGATGAGCGCGCTAACTTTAATAACAGTACACAAGCATATATACTAAAACATTTGCATTACAATACATACAATAGGCGGAGCAGTGGGTGTGGTCAATAGCAGTCGCGAAAGATAAGGGTGAAAGTGGGTGTAACAGGAGGCGTATACATAGACATGTGATGTAAACGTAACAGAATATGTCATAAAGGGGGCGGAAACATGGAGGGGGCTACCTAAGGAGCCGGGACCTCTAACCTAATGGTGCGCGCAAGCTGACAATGACGTGTTACTAGGAGAAGCTGGGGGCTATGACTTCTGCGCTAGGAGCAGAGACTGAAGTCTGGAGAGTCAGGGCGACATGTGCCTAAACAATATCTAGTATCTGATGTTTAGAGAACATGTTGATATAAACTAAGAGTCAGGAGGGGAGAGGCTAACAGACTCTAAGACTGGAGCATGCATTATTCTACATGTAGTGCGTGATGAAGAATATTAAATGACCATAAATACAGTATTTCTCTTACATGGAGACGTAAGGGCTAGACGATGACGGAAACTATTGATGCGATTCAGTAGCTTAGGAATGCAGAGAAGGAGGGCTGGACTGATAACTAGAATCATAACATACTCTTGGCAGACTCGTAGGCAGAGCCAGGCTGAACCGGGCACTGCGAGGCAGGAAGTAAGTGAAGGGTCGAGGATACAGGTGGGGGCTGTATCGCTCCTCAGCGAGGGCTCAGGGGACAGGAGCTGAATCTGGTGTCCGGGCCCTCTTGAGGCCTAGAAACAGGGACGTGCACACTAGGAAACGTGGCAACGTAACTTTACATAGGCCTGATATTCGTAGTATTCACGAGAACTGGGAACTGGCATACTAGGGATGGACACAACTGTAATTGCGTCTTTAATCAAACATGGGGAATACATATGCATATTAATCATGCACACATAACATAAGATGGGGAACACGTAGGGACACAGAACATGGCAAAATTTACTTTTCCACATTCCCTCCTTGTCACTACGTTTCCATCAGGAAACATCAATATTCATGATACCATCTATCATTTCATACAGTATCATTTGCTCGTCTCGAATTTTCTTGGGACTGGATTTAGAACGGGACTTGGGACTAGGAATACAAGAGGTAGCACAAATGCCACAAAATGCAGGGCCACATTGTATACAAAGGCAACAACTGAATATGATCGCTACTGCAATACCTAGAAAGGACAATACTTTCCATCCCCAGGCGGAAATCATATTCCAGAACCAACCGGACCATGTCCAGGTGCCTGGATCTTGGTGTAACATATGGGCAATTTTATGGAGTCTGGTTATAGCTGAATAAACAGACGGCGCGTTATTAGGAATGAAAATGCAGCAACTAGATCCGATGACTCTACATGCCCCGCCCCTATCGGCCAGTATGACGTCAAGGACGAGACGATTCTGGAGCACGACAATTCTCATAAAGGATTGCTCTTCGGTCAAATTACCTAGAGCAGAAGTAGTCTCAATCACTACTGCTTCGAGTGTTCTGGTTAATCTACGTATCAGTTTACTATTCACAACAGTACCTAAATAAGGGAAGACACCTTTATTGATATCTATATATTGTTCTATAGCAGTTTCAGTATAATCGACAATCGGGAGGTCTCTCTTGTGTCTGATATGTACTAGGTGGGAATTCCTATGGTAGTCAGGTGGGGCTAGAAAAACTGGTGGCAGTAGGAAGGCAATGTAACAGGTTCCCTCCCAATCGAGGGGCAGACGGACATATGCGGTCTGACCACAAACAAAATAAGAATGACGTGAAGCTTTAAAAATAGATTTCCCACTGTCACTATACTTGACAATAGTAGTACAATCACTATGTCCTACATGTACGGAACCATTCTTTTGGACACATAATTCACCTTTGACTGGTAGTACTGACATAGCAGGTAAGTCTGGAGTAGTATCAGACTGAACATTCAGGACCATGAAATTCGAAGAATAATTACCTAAATTATAAACTTCATTTTCTAGATCTAGCCCTGTTCTGTGGGGAAGACCTTGCTTGTCTGGAAAACATGTACTGTTAAGAAAAGACATATCTGTTGAGGATGACGTTAACGTGGACCATGCTCCACACGAACCATTATGTGAAAATGGATAAGGAAAGAGTGGCAGAACTCCCTTCGGTGTCTGGAAAGGGGGGAGTCGACCACACACCCAACAATTAGTGGCATTGCTGGTCTGGTGTGAATAATGTAACATGCGGATAAAGGAATTATTACGCATAGCAAGACGATAAGATAGTTCATGAGGAGGCAGATCACTAAACGTGTGCTCTACTGTAACAATAGAAGACTTATTTACAAGAGAAACTGGAAAACACAAATAAAATGCATAACCTGTGCAGGTAATCATGAGGCTGAAAAATAATATGAAACTTAGAAAAACGATACATCGGATTGAGTTTTGACTAACTCTCTCACTATGGGGGTCTATTTTATACATGTCAGAAACCGGTCTAACCGTTTCACCTAGGGGAGGACTTAGACAATCAAACTGGCTGACTTATTTTACTAGACCTTAATTTTAGCTTATACTCCTGTTGCGGAGTTTTCTCTAACAGGGAGGGATTTGTATCATTGTCTTTTGCGGGACAGTCCTTAAGAATAGTACTTTGGCAATCCTTAAAATCCTCGGAAATATTCTTGGAAACAGTCTTTAATCCATAAAACTTTTTCACATGAGACAGGTGGACCCAGCCCTTCCTGCCTTCCAGCTTGACGGCAGTACGGGTGGCCAGGAGGACCTGTTTTGGCTCCTTCCAGCGAGGCTCCAGCGGACTTGAACGATCAAAGTTCCTCACAAGGACCAAACTTCCGGGAACGATGTCATGCGGTGCCACCTCGGTATTGTCTGGAAATGCGGCAGAAACCTGTGAACGACAAGAGTGTAGGGCAGACATCAAGGAAGCTAGGTAATCTGTCAGCATATTACTTCAAACATCGGTAATACTTCGGGGTCTAGGTGTACCCCACATATTAGGGGGGCGGCCGAATACGACCTCGTACGGGGACAGACCTGATCTGGAATGTGCGACCATGCACGTATAAAACAGAGCGACTGGCAGAGCTACTAGCCAGTCTACACCTTTCTCTTTACATATTTTGGCAATGCGGATTTTCAGGGTCTGGTTATGTCTCTCTACGAGACCGGCTGCTTCAGGATGGCGTACACAATGGAACTTCCACCGGTACCCTAACAAAAGGGAGATGTGTTTCATAAGCTCAGATGAGAATGGCTGGCCGTTATCAGAATATACGACTCTAGGGAGTCCGTAGCGGGGGAAGAATTCACGAACCAACTGCTTGGCAGTGGTCGCGGCTGTGTAATCTGGAACTGGATATGCCTCTGTCCACCTGGACAAAGCGCATACAACTACAAGGACATACTTGAAACCTCGACATCGCTCCATCTGAATATAATCCATCTGGAGGACTTCAAAAGGGTGGTCAGGGGGCTGAAATCCACCTTGTTCCACCGGGACACTTTTACCTGGATTGAACTGGCAACATATCATACAGGTACGGACTTTCTGCTTGGCTGCAGCTCGTAAATGCTTGTTGAACCAAATGTTCTGGATACTGTCTAACATGGCTTTTTCTCCTAAATGTGCTGGACTATGTGCGGTATTGATAATGACTTGAACCATAGAGTCGGGGAGAAACCATGTGGCTCTACCCTTCGTTACCCATCCCTGATCTGTCTGGACCCCTCCTTGTTCGGACCATTTCTTGATTTCTTCGGGAGTAGCATGTAACTGGATATCTATGACATCTTGAGTAGGGTCCTTAACTGTCATACAGGTAGTCGGAGCTGGAGTATGTGTCTGTGTCGGATTAACTGGAATGTCTGGAGTCTGTGCTGTAAGCTTGGCTGTGCGATCTGCTAGATCATTACCTTGAGAAATAATGTCAGTAACTTTCGTATGTGCTTTGCATTTCATGATAGCAATAGATGTCGGTAAATGTATGGCATCTAACAGAGCTTGAATAAGGAGACCATGCTGAATCTTGGTTCCATGAGAAGTCATGAAACCTCTCTCCTGCCAGAGCACTCCGAAGTCGCGTACAACTCCGAATGCGTAGCGTGAATCTGTATAAACATTAACTTTCAGGTTCTTGGCGTGTATGCAGGCTTGTGTCAGAGCAACTAGCTCTGCTGCTTGAGCAGACAGGGTGTCAATACGGTGTGTTTCTATAACTTCAGTGTCAGTAGTTACTGCATACGCGGCTACTAGTTCTCCTGTACTTGTTCTCATACATGAACCATCCACATAAAGTGTCAGGTCGGGATCTGGTAATGGAATATCTGTCAGATCTTGTCTTGGCTTTGTCATGGTGTTAACTACTTCCACACAGTCATGTGTGGCAGGATTCGAATTAACTGACGGTAATAGTGTAGCAGGATTTAGAACGTTGCAGCGTCTGATTTCTATGTGTGGCTGGAACAGTGTCAGTTCATAACCTGTTAAACGTGCAATTGTCAAGTGCTGAGTCTGTGTTCGATTTAAAAGAACTTCCACAGAGTGTGGAACTTGTACTGTCAAGGAATGTCCTAATACTATGGAATCACTTTGTCTGATAGCTAGTGCTGTGGCTGCAACTGACTTGAGGCACGCAGGCAGAGCCTGGGCTACAGGATCTAATGTGCTCGAAAAATAAGCACAAGGCTTGTATTGTCCTGCTTGATCTTGTGTGAGAACAGATAATGCTGTACCTTCGCGTTCTGTGACGAAAAGTGTAAAAGGCTTACTGTAGTTCGGTGTAGCTAGAACTGGAGCTTGGAATAAGGCTTTCTTCAACTCATTGAAACTAAGTGTATGTTCAGATGTCCAAGGGAGGACAGTCGATACGGCTGCCTCCTGTGTCGTTAACTGTATTAGTGGTTTAGCTAGAAATGCATACTGAGGAATCCATTGTCTGCAGTAAGAAGTAAGGCCGATAAAAGCACGTACCTCCTTCTGGGTCTTGGGCTGAGGAAGACTCGTTATTAACTGGATACGGTCTGGTGTCAACTGCCTACCCCACTTGGACAGTAAGTGGCCTAAGTAGATCACTTGCTGGACACAGAATTGAAGCTTCGAAGGGGACACCTTGTGCCCCATCTCGGCAAGGAAATACAAGACTGTAAGTGATGCTCGCTCGCAAGCACGTTCAGAACGGGCTGTGATCAGTAGATCATCGACATACTGGAGCAGGGCAGTGTCTGTTGGCATGTGAATGTTGTCTAGTTGTCTCTTAAGTGCTTGACTGTAAATGCTAGGACTTTCTGTGAAACCTTGAGGAGCTCGTGTGAACATATAGCTCCTTCCATTTAAACAAAATCCGAAAAGAAACTGGCTGTCTGGATGAATGGGGACACTGAAAAACGCGTTCTTGAGGTCTATGACTGTAAAAAATGAGGCTTCGGAATCAATGGCTGTCAATAGGGAAGAGATATCTGGGACAACTGGGTACTGGGGAATAATACATTTATTGAGTTCTCGAAGGTCAATCACTAATTGATATACTGGGGGTGCATTTGGATCAGTACGTTTCATGACTGGAATGATCGGAGAATTACATACATTGGAGTCAGTTTCTACAACTACTCCTTGAGCCATGAGCTCGTCAATAATTTTGGATAAGGCTGCTACAGCCTCAGGTGGCAATCTGTACTGTCTGATTCGTGGCAGGACTATACCTGGTTTGAGAGTCACACGATGGGGTGTGATTTGCATAAAACCTACATCAGTTGGACCTTGCGCCCATAGATGCTGCGGAACATTAGACAATCTTGGATCAAAATCTCGTAATACATAGTGACCCTTGAAGTCACGTAGAAACAGTCGTATTCCCTCGGGGGAACAGCAAATAACTGCACCTAATTCTTTCAGTGTCCTAATACCTAACAGATTTTCTGGACATGACTTCGTAAGTAACAGATCAGTAGTGCGGGACAATGGACCTACTTCTAGAGTAACTGGCTTAGATATCGCGTTTACAATAGGCTTTCCTGAAAATCCAAGGGAAACATTTCTAGAGCCTGAGAGCGGAGCCCCTGGAACTTCGGCGTGACTGATGGTGGTCCTACTTGCCCCTGTATCAATCAGAAACTTTCTGTCTTTCCCTAGTACTTGACTATGAACATAGGGACCTTCTTGATCTACAGGAATCTCGATGAGAGGCAAGCCTACCTCCCTCTCTAGGCTGTTTCATGAGTACTGTTGATACTCTGGATACTCTGTCTGTGCATACTGGTACATCTGCTGTGTAACATGCTGTGTTGCAGCAATAGGCTGCGGTGCTGGAACTGTCTGTTGTGCATTCTGTGGCTGAGAAGTCTGTGAAACTTGTTCTTGTCTAGGCGGACGTGGTCTTTCTTTAGTTTTACCAGTAGCTATATTGTGTTTCAGAACTGCACACTCGTTTATGAAATGACCTGGCTGTTTACAATAATTGCATGTCCCTTTAACGGGAGCTGCAGGATGACTGGCTTGATTCGGACCCCTCTTCTGACTGTCTTGAGGAACAGATTGTGCAACTAGTACTTTCATTTTCGTGTCTTTCATACGTTTCCTTTCATGATCTTGCTCTTCTCTGATTCTATTCTGGTGATATTGGAGCATCTGTAACATCTGGGACGGGGTACTAGCTTGCCATGTACTTTCGACTTTCAAAACTCGATTCTTAACTTGTGGACTTGAATTCTCGACTAATTTAGTAACAAAAAGATGAGGGTATGACTCGCTACTCGTCTTCAAGCCACTGTTTATAATAAAGCATTTCTCAAATCTAGAATAAAAATCACTAGTGTCTTCGTCTTGTTTCTGTTTACAGGCTGAGATTGCATCCCAGTCTTCCTTTTTAGTGGCTAACAATCTGGGCAAAACTTGTATTAACAGTTCTGGTAATTCTTTACATTTCTCTCCAAGACCGGTACCTGGTACTCGTATCTTATCTTCAGCTTCTAGAACTGCCCAATCGATCTTTTTCTCTCCCACCTCCCATTCTTTTTCCTTGAGTTTCTCGTATACCCCTGCGGGCAACAGGACCTTTAGCATTTTAATAATATCTGGATACGTGTATTCTCCCATACGGAGCATGTCTTTTAATTCTCGGTGGAACCCTGCTGGATCTTTGTCATGACAGGGAATTAATTTCTTCATCTCTAAGAGTTCCATCTTTGTAATTGGGGTGTAAACAAATACTCGTTGCATTTCACCGTCTGCTGTCCTGACTGGGTGTACTTCTCGTAACGGATTCTGTCTGTCTATGTAAAACGGTTTACTTTCTGGAGGTGAGACATGAACAAAATGCGGGTTCAGGAACGTTCTATATTTGTGGCGCTGTTCTAGAATGACACTAATTAAATCGGTACCTAAACCTTTCCATCTATACTGGAGTAACTCGTTCAGGACATCGTGTAACGGACCTGGATCAGAATGTTGACCCTCATACAGAGTAATGAGGTGCTGGATCATATACATACCCACCAGTCGTTGCTCGGCTGGGGGCAGTTTCAGAAACATTTGTGCCACTATTTCGTCTGGAAAAGTGGTAGAATCAGTAATCCATCGGACTGCTGATCGGGCTAGTTCTTGTTCATGCATAGTACTTAACTTACTATAACCGATTCGTGATTTCAGAATATGATCGGTAGCTTGAAATACTTGTTCTAGAGAACCTTCTTCTGGTGCTGGATGATGAAAAACTGACTTGTGTTCTAGGCGTAAATGGCGGTCTGGAAATCTAGATTTTCCTACATGCGCTATTCTGGCGGGATTCTCGTCGTCTACCTCTTCAGTAGAAGAGTCATTCTCTTTCTCGCTTACTTGTGCTGCTTTACGTTGTTCGTGTAACTTTATTATTTCCTTACGAATTCTCTTGTACATACTCTCTATACTACTGATAGTTCTGTGTTTACCCTCGGCTATATTATCACTCCACCTTGTCAGGATTCTCATTTCGGCCGGATCTTTGGACGGGTAATCTTGTTCTCTTATTAAACAATTAATCAGAAACTTTAATAGCATGAGCTGGATCTCAGCTTTCCTTTGAGACATGGCTTCGCCAATACTTTCTGGATCATCCCCTGTACGGATGAAACGATATATTCTGTCTAGATCTTCTTTCATATTCGGTAGCGTGTCCAAATACCCGGTCACCCGTCTTACACGGATGGAATATATAACTGTACTATCATCACCTGCAACTGGATCATAGCGGCATTCAGTAAGAGCTCGTCGGATATCTGCAACGGACTTATATTTGGGCGTACGCTGTAACGCACATTCATGTAACTCGACTAACGTTACTCGTTGGTGTGGTGGCGGGGTACCAGGAGGACCTCCTCCTGCGGCCCCTAAACTGGAATCGTCGACTGATACTCTTCGTACTGGCGCGGCGGGAAATTGTAATGTAGGCTGGACCGGGGGTACCGTGGCAGGTACTCCGGTGTCTGGAGGAGCAGGAATTACATGATTTACAGGGACTGGCGGAACAGGATTTGCATATTCTGGGACTGTGTCGTCCAAGTAGGACGAAATAAAAATATCAGCTGCGGTTGGTTTGTGACGTAGCTTGGTCGGAACTAATGCTGGCGGAAAATTGCTGGATGCCTCCGGGGTCGCTTTTGGCAAGCCCTCGGCAAGAAGAGGATACATACCCTTAATGAGGGCATTCCTCTGTCTGTCTAACTGTTCGGTTTTAACTCGTTCACCTATCTCGATTAATTCCCTTTCTTGGGCTCGTTCTAAGGATTCTCTACTTAATTCTGACTTTCTGATTTCTTTTTCGGTTCTTTTATGAGATTCTTTGCGCCATAACTCGATGGCATCTTTCTGTGACTGTCTGGCTTTCTTTTTCCATAATGCTTCTTCTACTCGCATGATGCACTCGGCATCCCATGTACCCGATACGGGCCATCTATACTTTTCTTCTAACTGTTTGGTGTACTCCACCCATAAATCTAGATATAATATGGCACTTATGCCATGCTTCTGATACATAAAATGACCTGGACTGTCCCTAGGCGGGACAGGAACTGCTGCTTCTAACAGACCTTTTCTGGTTTTTAACTGACGTAGTTTCGAGAACAACGGCATGACGGAACTGTAATCTAGACACAATATAATACACAATGAACACGATAAGTACACCACTTTCATACCACGACATTAAAATACATGAAGAACATTTAAAATAACAGTTCGAACAGAATACTACCTGGAATACGGAAAACAGAATACATGAATCTTCTCGAGAACAGAACTGGCTAGAACAGAAACTAGATGCACTGCTGAAACAGTACGAAACTTACCGGTCTCATAAAGAGACACGTCAGGACCCGCATCCACCGAAGTGGACACTTCGTTTTGGGATCTGTGTACCACCAAACCCCACGGAACAGAGACAATTAGATTGACCCTGTCTAGATACTACCCCAGCAACGGTACTCACCGGGCAGCAAGAACGGAAGGCCTCGGACTGGACTGGACTGCTTCGACGCCGGACGGACGAACTTCGGACTTCTGTTACGGGTGGGCCTCCGGATACCTCGGACCTTGGACTCTCGGCTTGGACTCTGGTCGGGACTCGCCGCGTTCCTCCACCGCCTCGTCTGGATGCTGGACCGCAACCTCCGTCTCCTCCGTGGGCCTGAGGGATACTTGAAGCAGAAATATCTGCACGTGGCCGGTATGGTTCCGTCATGGCTGCAGAGGGTCAGGGGGCATACGTGGCTTCACCGGCGCGTGGGGAAAGGGCAAGTCCCTATTCGGGCGCCATTATGTGGTATATAAATAAATAATACCGGATCTAGGTTTGACTGGACATAGCAATAACAGATAGCTCAATAAATAAGAGTCAAGATTCGAGGTAGTAGGAGTTTGCAGGTTTAATACAGCATAAAGGACAGGAACAGGACAACCTGCACAGGAATAGGATGGCAGAGCCCGGCAGCTGCCGGGGCTGGATCTGGGATGAGCGCGCTAACTTTAATAACAGTACACAAGCATATATACTAAAACAGTTGCATTACAATACATACAATAGGCGGAGCAGTGGGTGTGGTCAATAGCAGTCGCGAAAGATAAGGGTGAAAGTGGGTGTAACAGGAGGCGTATACATAGACATGTGATGTAAACGTAACAGAATATGTCATAAAGGGGGCGGAAACATGGAGGGGGCTACCTAAGGAGCCGGGACCTCTAACCTAATGGTGCGCGCAAGCTGACAATGACGTGTTACTAGGAGAAGCTGGGGGCTATGACTTCTGCGCTAGGAGCAGAGACTGAAGTCTGGAGAGTCAGGGCGACATGTGCCTAAACAATATCTAGTATCTGATGTTTAGAGAACATGTTGATATAAACTAAGAGTCAGGAGGGGAGAGGCTAACAGACTCTAAGACTGGAGCATGCATTATTCTACATGTAGTGCGTGATGAAGAATATTAAATGACCATAAATACAGTATTTCTCTTACATGGAGACGTAAGGGCTAGACGATGACGGAAACTATTGATGCGATTCAGTAGCTTAGGAATGCAGAGAAGGAGGGCTGGACTGATAACTAGAATCATAACATACTCTTGGCAGACTCGTAGGCAGAGCCAGGCTGAACCGGGCACTGCGAGGCAGGAAGTAAGTGAAGGGTCGAGGATACAGGTGGGGGCTGTATCGCTCCTCAGCGAGGGCTCAGGGGACAGGAGCTGAATCTGGTGTCCGGGCCCTCTTGAGGCCTAGAAACAGGGACGTGCACACTAGGAAACGTGGCAACGTAACTTTACATAGGCCTGATATTCGTAGTATTCACGAGAACTGGGAACTGGCATACTAGGGATGGACACAACTGTAATTGCGTCTTTAATCAAACATGGGGAATACATATGCATATTAATCATGCACACATAACATAAGATGGGGAACACGTAGGGACACAGAACATGGCAAAATTTACTTTTCCACATTTCCTTGATTAAATAGTGTCAAAATCTCTGCTCGCAAAAAGCTCTCCGACATCCTGTATCACCCTTCTGTTTGAGTCACATTGCTAATCCAACCTTGTTTGCTTAACTCATATTCAACTCTAAACACATGCGAGTTCAACCCCTCCTTTCGCTTACCATCTCTAACCTACTTCTTTCTCACCCACCCGATGTTACAGTGTTCTCATTCTTTTTCAAACTCCATACACCTAACCTTTCTGTGGACTCGTGCTCCTACTTACTATGTGACCCAGCTTAATGCATACCTGCTTACTCCATTTTCTTCCTCTAGCCGCTCGGAAGATGCCTGCAGCGGCCCAGTGATTAATGCGTGTCGAACGTTGCCTTTCAGTCCTATTTTTAAAACGTGCGTGCTCCGCCTCCTTGTATGGAACCCTAACAGATCACCTTAACATCTTATTACCTAGCTATAAACTGCAGTACCCATCATGCACCTATATAACCAAAAAATGAATAAAAAATAAAAAATAAATAAATTCGTGCACACAATGAACAACACATTGCATTTCATGCTTGTTACGATAATGTCCTGGATTTCCTGCATACGATCATTTGCACTTGCTTTCACGTGATAAAGTAAAGTAAAGTCCACATTTGTAAAGCGCACAATCACCCGTAAGGGTCTCTAGGCGCTGGGGGCCGTCGGGAAGATTAAGCGAGCTATTGCCCAGAGTCACATGGTGCTGGGCTAACCTGCCGCCGGCGCCGGGGATCGAACCGTGGTCCCCAGATTCCAGCGTCAGTCGCCCTGGCCGCGGCGCCACACCTCTCCCTTCTATACATTAGCTGCTGAGTACTTGCGGAATGCGGAGTTTATCATCTGCAATCCGTTTCATCAAAAAGTATCTTTTTGTCTCGGGTGCAAAACCAACGTGGGGCAATACATTTATAAACATGAATAAGGGTGGTATGCACTCCATATTTTACATAAGTTCATCCAAACCGAACATCCTCTAGTGTTTATTGCGTGCTGAACTAGGTAGTGCCTTGCCCTGAATGCACTGAATTAAGTGCATTGTAGTGGGGAGCGCAGAATCTACGCTCCACTCCCAGACGCACTGCGTTATCTGGATACAAGATCCAACCAACTGTTAGGTGTATGGAGTTTGAAAAAGAATGAGAACACTGTAACATGTTTATAAATTTATTGCCCCACGTTGGTTTTGCACCCGAGACAAAAAGATACTTTTTGATGAAACGGATTGCAGATGATAAACTCCGCATTCAGCAAGTCCTCAGCAGCTAATGTATATATCACGTGAAAGCAAGTGCAAATGATCGTATGCAGGAAATCCAGGACATTATCGTAACAAGCATGAAATGCAATGTGTTGTTCATTGTGTGCACAAATTTATTTATTTTTTATTTTTTATTCATTTTTTGGTTACATATGTGCATGATGGGTACTGCAGTTTATAGCTAGGTAATAAGATGTTAAGGTGATCTGTTAGACTTCCATACAAGGAGGCGGAGCACGCACGTTTTAAAAATAGGACTGAAAGGCAACGTTCGACACGCATTAATCACTGGGCCGCTGCAGGCGTCTGCCGAGCGGCTAGAGGAAGAAAATGGAGTAAGCAGGTATGCATTAAGCTGGGTCACATAGTAAGTAGGAGCACGAGTCCACAGAAAGGTTAGGTGTATGGAGTTTGAAAAAGAATGAGAACACTGTAACATCGGGTGGGTGAGAAAGAAGTAGGTTAGAGATGGTAAGCAAAAGGAGGGGTTGAACTCGCATGTGTTTAGAGTTGAATATGAGTTAAGCAAACAAGGTTGGATTAGCAATGTGACTCAAACAGAAGAGTGATACAGGATGTCGGAGAGCTTTTTGCGAGCAGAGATTTTGACACTATTTAATTAAGGAAATGTGGTTCAAAATATGCGTTTGGTTTAGGTTCGTGTGGGGATTAGGCACGCTAACAGATGTTTTAACTATATTTTTTTATTATATTTTTTAATCACATTTTGAATGTAAAAGTGAACAACACTAAGCTGAAACGTTAAATTAAGTGTATAATGTTCAAAATGCCATAAATTGATACTGATGGGTCTTCCTGAATTGGTTAATTTGCAGTGACCCCTGACGAAGGGCTGGTGGCACAGCCCGAAATGCATTGGGTGTGTAATAAAGAATTGCTGCTCTGAACTACTGGTTGCATTTGGATCTTATTTTCGAAGAAGTCCGGATGGACACACGGGAATATGAGAAGTTTCCTAAAATGCATTATGTTACGGATGTGGATATGCAAACGAGAAAAAAAATATCTTGGAAAACTTTGGATTAAAATAGCAGATTATTGAATAAAGCGAAATGGAGAACAGTTGGTTGGATCTTGTATCCAGATAACGCAGTGCGTTTGGGAGTGGAGCGTAGATTCTGCGCTCCCCACTACAATAATCCATTCATTATGGCACAAATGCGCCTTGAACATCTAAGTACATCACACACCTAGTATTGCTTGATCTCATGCATCTGTTATGGGAGTAAACAGATAAATTGATTCACCAAATAAGAACTGCCATAAACCATCACCCACAGAATAGATAAAGCGCTATCAATCTGTCAGTCCTTTCAGTGTGCTGTTGAGGTTTCTCGTGTTGAGTCAAAGTAAGCCACATGCCCCACTCCTTGTGTTGCCCTTTAAACAATTCCTACACATTTTAGCTTGGGGGCTCATGGGAATAATGCCATCAGATCGCTAGTTTGCAATGTCTATGGTCAGAAATATGAAAAAATCTGATCGTCTTCGAGTCTGACTTTCATTCTTGATTAGTCAAAGTGTTCTCTGCAAAAGATTTCGATTTGGTTTATCTTGATCTTTGCAAGACTATCAGAATTAGTGGCACAACAGGATGTCCAGAAAGGTCCCTTTTAATCATGGACTCCTTTCCCAAAATGAACAAAAGAGAATCAGAGTCTTATTCCACTATTCCTAACTGAAATATTCAGGAAACTGGCTTCTTTTGAACACTACTTTTTTCAAAGTAAATGCTTCAGATCCCCAGGACACTTAGCCAAGCACATTAAATGGATATTGAAAAGCATGGTCTGAGATGTACAGTGTCTTACCTCACTCACTGCCAAGATCTAGCTATGAGCTTTTTTAATGCAGCAAATTTAAAATATAGTATTGGAGGTGGAATTAGCATAGCTGCTGGCACCAGACTTGTGTTGTCGTGCACTGCATTTACCATGATGCATTGGTGCTGAGTGCTGGGATGTGAGGCAGTGTTCTCCTACCATCTTTTTGTCTGAAAATGCTCCTTTGAGTAGATGAGCTGGTGAGCTCTGGCTGACGGACCTGCGCCCAGTGAGTGGAACCGACATCTGGGAAGAAATTAGCCAGCATTTCCAGCACCCCCAAAAGAATGTGTTGCCCTCTACTGAAGAAGGACAGCTATCCTAAAACACATGACTCTAGATACACAGCACTGGCTGCACCACAAGGAGGAAACACTTAAGACTGTTACTGAACTAAGTGTTATCATTAGTGGTGGGTGGATCCCATGGAGTTTCACTCCGCAGAATCCCACAGAGCTACATAAAAACTCTGCAAGATTGCGCAGAGTTCCAAGAGCGGAAGGAATCTGGCACAGTGCACTGATTTTTAGCACCAGGAATTTGATCCATGCTGTAAAATTAGTGCAAACGGCACCACGCATCATGTCAGTGGGCACTGCTTCTTTCTGCCACTCCAGCAGATTTTCTACTCACTGCGAACAGTTGTGACCTGCCATGAACATCTGCATTGAGAAACTCTCACTGGGTGCCATTCTAGTGCTCATAATTCATGCTAGAGGATGCAGATTCACACTTGTACTCTCCAACTAACCCTTGGCAAGCAATGCATGAGAAAAACCTCTGCCTTGCAGCAGTTGGAGGAGTTTTGCTGGAACTCCACCTTACAAGCATAACAGGGAGTGAGCAAAACTCCATGTACTCCGCCAGCGGAGCAAAATTTATCCCCCACCCCTAGTTATCATGTACTGCATTTACCATGATGCTTTGGGGTGAACTGAGTGCTGGAATGCAAGCCAGTGTGCTCCCACCCTCTTTTCATTTGAAAATTCTCCCTTGGGCTAGTTAGCTGGCAAGCTCTGGCTGATACGCCAGCCCCCAGTGAGTGGTAAAGAACCCTGAGAAAACTTTGTGCAGCCTTTCCAAGACCCCCAAAATTATGTGTTTCCCTCTTCTAAAGAAGTACAACTATTCTAAAACACATATTAAGAGTTACACAGCACTGGCTTTTCCCCAAAACAGGCATACTGACCTCTCAGACATCATCATGCATCTTTCTCTGACCTCTCGGACATCATCCTGCATCTTTAGGTCTCGGCTCTAAACAGGCCATGCGCTGTCTCAAAGAGACATGTTGTATATACTTTGTGAGCTTCGGTCCGCCCATAATCTTCCCATTTGCTGGCTCCATCGCTGATCTCTTATTCTTTTTCCACATTTGTACATGGCATGCATGTGTCATATCTCTTCCTGTGTTTTTCCTCCCCAAAAATATGGACCAATTACTATTCTATCCCCAGCTTCTATTTTAGCAAAACGTTTTGGAACATCTCTTTTCTTTGATTTGGAGCACTTTACACAAGCAATCATGTTATCACTCGCTCCGAGGTCTGTTGCTAAATGTCTGTAGACAGGGCTGAAAATGTTGTTCTTATCTCGTGACAAACGCTGCTGCTCCTCGTGCCCGACCACAGATCACCGCTTTCCCGTCACTGCTTTTCTCTTGTTGCTGCTTTTTGCTTCCCCACCTCCTCCCTTGCGTTGCTGCTTGGCTGGGAAGGCAAAAGGCAGTGCATCCCTAGAAAAAGCAAGCGAGACCAGCATTACAAGTAGATAACACAAGCGATGCTAAGCGACACTGTGGCCATCTTACTCTAGCAGTAGGACGGTATAAGTATGCCTGCTCACGGAAGCGCCATCTTTTTGAGAGGATGTATGCTAAAAAACTTCATTAGCAAGGCCATTTTCAGACCGGGAGCAACTCAAATTTTGCACTAGATTATTTTTTAAAATACACAAAAAAACATATCTGCTGATTATATGTAATTAAAATTACCAATCGACATTGCAATGTGCAGCACGTGTCTTAATCTAACATTTCAGCGCTTAGAGCCAACATCAAAGGGCAGCATAGATGTCCCGAAAGGGGGCGAAGATAATAAGGTCTGCATCCTGGCAATTATTTTAGAAGAAAGTAGTAAAGATTTGTATTTGTTAGAGACAATAAAAAATCATATATTTGACAAGTTTTATATATGTTTGAGGCACTCAGAGGGGCATTGGAGTGATTTACACTGGGCTCCTGGCTCTCTACTTACTTTTCCGCTGATAGTTCCTTTGACTTTACTCACTTCTTTCAACTAATTGGGAAAAAAACTCAATTTTCATTGTTTATTTTCATTCAGCTACCAGAGATTAAATGGTTAACCAGTGTCTTCTGTTTCTGCAAGTGTTCAGACTGTGCTGCCTAATTTTCATTTGTGCAAACAGAGGTGGAACACTAGAACGTGTCTGGCAGGACTCTACAATAAGAACAGCTCACTGTGCAAAGACAGACCGCCAGACTTGGTTTTCGGACAGAGGCCACTCATCCGGGTCATATAACAGGTCAGTAGGTGAAGTTCTCGGCTGCTCTCGGGTTTAAAGCACAGTGAAGTTAACTCCGCCTTTTGTTATTTCCAAACTGAAGTACTAAGGACCAGTTGGAACTGTAGTTTTAAATGAATGCAAAGCCCTTTAAGCCTATGTGGAAAAAAGTGTCACCAGTAGGCGCGCGAAAGGTGCGCTCTAAGCGCACACTTGGCCGGACCACGAGTTTACCAATTAGAGTGCCTCGCGCCACTCCTGATGCATAAATAACTGAGCTCTGGATGTTTGTGTTTAATGGTTCTACACGTCTGGGGAGAGGGTAATGTTGCCATGGTTACAGAGGTGGCCCGGCGAGGTTCCTGTTATCACTTCTAGATCAACGCTTCCAGCCGGCTAGAACATGCAGTTAGCATCCTATCACTCACTCCACCTGCCTTGTAGTGTCCGCTTTTACCCAGAGCAGCCCCTTCCTTACATTACTAATGCTGCGTGCATCTCTTTACCATTCCTTTCCCACTCCTTTGCTCAACTTCTGTACATAAATGTGCATGAAACTGCTTTGTATACGACAATCCGGGAATTTTAACCAAGTCAGCTTTCCATCCTTCCAAGGTCGATATGGCTACCATGAACTTGGGTAAGTATGACGTCTGTTACATGCAGTTCCTACAAATGACCGAAGTGACGTGTGAAGTGCGACAAAAAGAAACACGTTCTTAATAACATCATTCCGTTTCAGCCCTTTTTTTGGTCTGGCCTTCTCCAAAACCTTTTAATTTTACTAAAATGATATGTATGATATACTTACTTAAAGGACATTAAAGTCACCTCTCTTCATCCATTGGCCTATTGTTGTGTCATTCACATTTTGCTTCCGCCCACTACAGCATTCGGCATGGGGCAGTGGGTCAGCGTACTTAAGCCACTGGTTAACTTCACTTTAAGTGACTGCATTTTTCTCTCTCACAGTGAGCACATCTGCACACACGGTGGTTCCCTTCAGTATCAGAGTTTTTGTTGTTGTTTACTTTATAATTATTTTAGTGTTACCTTTATCATTAGAGCCTGAGGTGAAAACAGCCCACATTCCATCTTTATCAGTTCCTGTCTCCTGCCAATGTTGTTGTAAATTCTCTTTGGAGTGTCCTTTGGTTTTCTGAATGTTGGTATTTCACAGAATACCATTTTTGTCCATTTGAAACTGTTCTGTATTAAGTTATCCTCTTTTCACTAAGCTTGCAGTACACAAACCAAAAGCTGCAATATTATACGTATGTGTTCGTAAGCAGAAAAATCTTCATAAGACATTTATAATGGACTAAATTTTACCAATGGTTATTTAATATACTTCGCCCAGGAAGAAAACCAGCCTTAATCATGTTTATTTTGCAGCAATTGTAAAACTTTTTTTAAATTAATTTCCTTCTTTCTTCCTTCCATTCTTTCTTCCGTTATATTTTCTTCCTCTCTTTCTTCCTTTATATTTTCTCCCTCTCCTTCTTCCTTCCTTTCTTCCTTTCTTTCTTTTTTTCTTTCTTCCTTTCTTTCTTTCTTTCCTTCTTTCTTTCTTTCTTTCTTTCTTTCTTTCTTTCTTTCTTTCTTTCTTTCTTTCTTTCTTCAGATTCCTCAGTGTATAGACTGCTTACCATGATCAATTCTGACACCAAGGTCCTGTGTAAGGTCCTGGCAAACAAGTTGAGGCATTTCGGGGTGCGTTGGTACACGAGGACCAATCTGGGTTTGCTCCTGCGTGCAGCCCAGCCATGAATATCTGCATAACTACCCATTTGCTTCACTCAGTGAGGGACAGTGGCTTTTCTTGGTCACACTCGGCTTTGAGTAGGTAGTCGACACCCTGAACTGGGACAATATGTTGGCGGTTCTTCAAGCAATGCACATTTAGCAGGCTTTCTGTGACTGGGTTAATCTGCTCTTCACAGATTATATGGACGTGGTCAGTCTGGGTAGGTATCTCAGTCGTGGCTGGAGTGTCCCGGAAAGTCACCGTCCCGTGGCGGTGTGCCAGTGCCAGCCGCAGTGTATCCGGTGCCCCCGAAACTGTGTCCCGCAAGTCATGGACCCTCTAGGATTGAGTATCATGGTGGAAATGGCGTCAAGCACGTGCATCTGGCCCTTTTTATTGGCAGGGTCACATGTCCTGTGATGCGTGTGCTGGATGGGTGTGGTGGTGTAAACCATCCATGAGGGAGTGGCTGTGGCATGCTGACAACTAGGCTTGTGATCTGCAGAACACTGAAGGGAAGACCTGGCGCATGTAGCGTAGCCCACCCCGCCCCCTGTGAGCGTAAGCGGAGTGGGCTGACCTGGTGTATGCCAGTCCAGCGTAAGGGTGTGAACAATGACCTGGGGCTCTGGGGGTGGTTCTGTACTGGGCTGGACAAGGAAGTAACTAATGCGTGTGGCCCTGTTGTAGTGCCGGCTCCACCCAGACCACATTCGGCAATGTGTCACCTTGTGACTCAAGTCCCACAACATGAGCAACATGGACGTAAGGGGAAATCACTGACCCTACATTCATCCATACTTCCACACTTGAAAGATCATAGAAATGACACATCTGTGTGATTATGAATGTTTAATGTACATTCAGTGGAGTGTTGCAGCTGGAGCAGTACAGGGCCTTGCAAACCCCACATCACAATGCTGGCCCGTGAAGGACCAGCCAGAGTCCTTAATGGAATGACAAGTCCAAAGGAAGAGGAAGAGATCAGTCTGCAATCGGAATGCTGTGTCATTGGCGATCAAACAGCATATGACAGTCCATATCGAGGTCCAAGGTGAGTGTCGCAGAGTGTATCGGGGGAAAGTGGAAGGTGATGATGCAAAGGGCAGAACCTAGCAGACACCGGCCATGTGGGGTAGATAAATAGTACTGCGTCCTTCTCACCACAAATTCAGGTTCATCCACATCTTCGTCCACTGCTGTTGCATGTGCCTCATGTGTGGGTGGTGCTGGCCTTTCTCCAGCACTGTGTGGCACTAACACTGCAGGGGGCGGAGATGTGGATGGAGTGGTAGCAGCAGCATTCATAAGTGCCAGGCCTTGTTCCAGCAATCCCAGGAGGATGGCCTTGAGGTTACTAAAGGAACCCAGCTACTATCGCTGGTGTGCAGCCGTGGCAGCCGCTTCCGTTTCCAATCCATGTTCTCCATTAACCTCCGCATGTGTCCCAACTCCCGTGTGACATCGCCGTAGCAACTCTGACTAGACAGTTGTTCTAGTCTCTGAGTCAGAGCTCTAGCGATGTCAGCCATGGTCCATTGGAGAGCATGAAGCGGACTGTGGGTGTCCGTCAGGGACTGTGATTGGTCCCTGATGGGACTTAGACACCCACGTATGGCATCTAGTTTGGCTGCCATGTGGTCGAAGCCCACCTGCACCTGTTCAGCCAGATTCTCCTGGCACCTGAACACATGACGTTTGTTCTTCTTGGGGGTCTTGGGAGGCAGCCGTGGTGAGGAGTGCTGCCTGCTGTGTGGTCCTTGCAGGGGGTGGGGTCTCATCAATGCAGCTGGGCTGCCCTGCTCCTGGAGGTGCGTTGCTGAGGCTGTCAATTAACTCCTGGAGGGCGTTGAATTCTAAGTTGTGGTGGTCCTCTTCATCAGCAGAGAAGAGAGGTTGGGCTGCTCTGCAGGAGGTGTTGATTCTCCCTCTGCAATGTGAAGGGGAGATGCAATTTAACAACGTGTTCACATGTATGTTGTTGCATTGTACTTGTTTTCATACAGACTGCATGACTGTGTACATTGTGGCTGATTGGGAGGAGCTGCCTATTTAATGGGGGACAGTAGACATTTCTACAACATAACGGATGTGTATTTGTACTTGTACATTGTCAACTCACATTTCCCTACAATGCCAAATGTGATTGGCCAGTTTCTGCACACAAGCGGCACCAATTGTGTCCTGTGTTCTGTTGTGGACGTGTTGCGGTTTGTACCACATTGTTGTCAATGTTGAGGTGCTCTGCATGTTATGTGTATGTGCTGCATTTCGAGGGAGTCGCCCCTGTAGCTCTGATTTTGCTGCCCCTTATCTCTTTCATTCAGTGTGCCTTTGACTTGTCTGCTCATGCAGTGCCGAGATGTTGCATACTTGGGTGTATTGGTCTCTTGGTGGGAGTTGGGGGCTGGGGCATGGTTTGTCCGCAGATGTGCTCTACTCAATTCTACATGTGTGCCATTGTGCCCATCTCAACCCATCCCCCAGTCCCTGGTCGTTACTCACCCTGGTGCTGTTGTGTCCGTTCATGTTGAGCAGTGTCCAGTCCCCCAACGCCTGCCACCGTCTCCCCACTGATGACTGTGGACACCATTTCCTCCATCTCGTCCAGCTCCTCCGGTGGCGCTGGACTCCCACCTCTAGTCAGCATTGATGCCTTCCGGTTGTGTGCGAGTTTCTGCTTTGTTTTGCACTTCACATCATTCCAGAGCCTCTTGACCTCTTCTATTGTCCTCTTCAGCACTCCAACTGCATTCACCTTGTCCACGATGGACTGCCATAGTCCATTTTTTGTTGCCAATGACACAGTGGAGGTGATGAACATTTGTTGTTGGTGTTCTCCCACATCAGTTATCAGGAGGATCCTGTTTTCTTCCTACACTTCTTCTTCTTGCCCTTCCCTGACCCCGAGGTCCCAGGCTGGTCCTCCGGGGGGTTTGTGGGGTTCTGGTTGTCCTCCGTACTGGCTCCGGCAACATCCATTGTGCTTCGCTGTTTTTGGCATTTGTTTGTCTTTTTTCTAACTTTTATGGGGATTTTACCCACCAGACGTGTGTCAATTGCAGGCCTGTCGCTGGTTTTCACTGATCTTTGTATTGCATTTGGCCTCATCGCAACTTTTTTTGCGTTCGTATTTCGCATTTTTTCAGCGATGGGTTGACTTTATCGCGGACATTTGTTGCGTTGTCGGGGCCTATCGCATGGTATCAATGTGTTGAGAATACCACGTTAACACAGCGTTATTTTCCTGTGATAGACTGCGATGTTGAAAGTTGCGTTAAGCTAACTTTGTGATAGTTATCACAGGTTCTTGAGAATATCCCCCACAATCTTTTATAGGGTTCTAGGTAGAAGAGCAACTCACTCTGCATGGTGAGTTTTGACATCCTAGAACTGTACTAACATTGTTACACATAAAACACCAATTGCTATTCAAATTCAACCGATACCCTAAATAAGAAACTTTGAAGAACACCTTCATTTCAGCATATTAATAAAAAAATATGAAAAAAAAGCAAAAGGAGATGACTGTGTATTTCGTAACAAATTAATACAATAACACGTTCAAGCAATAAATGGCCCATGCAAAAGACCTCGAATTGATAAAGAAACAAAAACATCCCAGGCATGGCTTCCTCATGAGGAGGCAAATTGATATATTTGGATTTTATCAACAAACCAACATCATGCGGAGAGCTTCTATTTCTCTTACTTTCCTAATATGGAAAAGCACACAGAGATGCAGGTGGAAAGGCTTGTTCATGTAAAATCAAAATGCACATTTATCTCGGCAAACCTGAAATGATGTAAATGCAATCTGGTTGAGGCCTAGTTATGTTAGCTTAAACGGTATACAACCTTTACAACGCAACTTTTACAACGCACTACCATTACAACGAAATTTTTACAACGCAACATCCATTACAACGCATGCATTTACAACGCAGTCATTACAACGCATGGCACTACAATGCACACCACTACAACGCATTTCATTACAACACAGTCATTACAACGCATACCATTACAACGCATAGCATTACAACACATAGTACCCCTACACTATCCAACACTTACCCGACTGTTGCAGCCCCTGGAGTTAGAATAGTAATTTTAACCCCTAAACTATCCAACACTTACCCTACTGTTGCACCCCCTGGAGTTAGAATAGTAATTTTAACCCCTACACTATCCAATACTTACCTTAAATGCAAAGTAATGTTATGTGTTGTAATGGTATGCATTGTAAAGGTAGTATGCAATGTAATGGAATGCGTTGTAAAGGTAGTTCTTAAAAATGTGTTGTAAATGTATGTGTTGTAATGGAATGCGTTGTATTGGATGTTGCGTTGTAAAAAATGCGTTGTAAAGGTAGGCGTTGTAAAAGTATGCGTTGTAACGTCATACATCCAGCTTAAACACATCTGAATTAAGCCTTAATTTCTAATCAATAAACACCCTTTTATAATACTAAAGTTTAATATGGTGGTAGGGAATGGAGTGGATTTGAGTTTAGTGTAAATTAAGACTACTGACCTCAGTGTAGTGACGTACAATCATTCTTGTTCCCAAACAGTTTTTTTGTATGTAATGTATTATTAACTATGGGGCATATTATCAACTAGCTGCGATAAATATCGCAGAGCGCGCCCAGGGCGATTTTGTCTAATGCCGGATATTGCTGATTTTAATCGCCAAGATAAAGCATTATTATCAATGCTAATCTCCACAGCGATATAAAATCCAGCGATAGTGGCGAAATGAGGGTACATCGCTGGAAATTCAGCGATACAACTGCAGCGGTTAGGGAATCCTTGGTAATTGGAGATGTGGACTTGGCCTTAGAATCCACCTCTCTTTATAAATATAGCTAAGTCAGGAATTTTTCAGACGTTAGCTTACGGCAATAACCGTGGTTATCGCTGCTTTTTATATCGCTATGGGTGTCCTGGGCCGTCTTGTAAATACAGAGTAGTGCAGTTAGCAATATTTTCTTTGTTGTTTAGAAAAGAAACGCCTTCTTTGCATCTCATTCGCGATGCAAGTTGAGGCGTCTTGAGAACAGCTGCCCACCTTGTAAATAGGGTGAAAATATTATCTCCGCTTTTTTCTGGCATTTAAAGCCAAAAAAGGGGAGATAGGGCCCTTGATAATATGTCCCCAAGTGTTTAAAGCTGTTATTAACAAATGGTCCCGCTGTCCAGCACAGTACAAAACTGGCCAGACGCCACAAGTACCATGGTACACTTTTCCTACAGTGGGCATAGTGTGCTGACATGAGCCTCTCTTCCAGTGCTTGTGAAAGGCATTGGGCAACATTTCCTATGTATTTTAAAAGTGCATGAAATTCAGCAGGTGTCTTCCTGCATGGTTTCCTCCAGTTATATTGGATTTTTCTGATGAGAATAACATGATGAAAAAATTCCAATGCAAGTAACACATCTGGTTCTGATACAAATGTGGATTCTGTTACGTTTTCATCAAAGATCACCACTGCAGAACTGCAGGGATATGAATACATCCCTACGTGTGCCAAAAGATAAACTCCCCTGCTGTGCTTCATGCTCCACATATTAACATATAAAGTGCTCATGATGAAATTGCTAAGAGAGATAGCACAAAATTTCCTGACAACTGATATTCACACACCTTAACCTTCATCCCACTCCCTTTACCGCCTGCTCTGAGAAGAAGGTAATTATATGTGGGGACCTCTGGGTGGGGTGAGGGTTGAAAGAGGGGCTGTGGTATTAGTGAAGAGAAGGGCAAGGTGTTTTTCTGGTATTAGGATCATTAGTCCATCAGAAACATTAAAATTGGGGAATGAGGCATGGCTGATGCTGCCAAAATCTAATGCAGTTTTATAGTTTGGAATTACTGCGTGGTAAAATCAGATCTGGTTTTTCCACACCTGGAACAACTGGGTGTTGAAATACTAACCAGCTTGGAATCAGACGGAGTGTAATTTCACATGGTAATTCTGCTCCGCTGACTTGTAATGAAGGCCATAGTCATCCAGACTCTTTCTCTGATTTCTTTAAATGAGCAACAGTGGCAGGAAATGAGTGCAACTATGTTAGTGTACAATCAGAACCTAGGGCAAAATAAGTTGTCAGATTATTCCAATCAAGTTTCTTATTCTTATTCACCCAGCTTATGCTTTCACTCACGAAAAGTCCCGAAGACACCAGACTGAGCTTCAAGGAAGGAATGAAGAACGTGGCAGCCTGGATGAAAAACAGCTGCTTGAAGCTCAACCCAGAGAAGACTGAGGTCCTCATCCTCAGCCCCTGCACCTCCGCCTGGGACAACATCTAGTGGCCCACTGCCCTCTGGAATCCATCCACTCCTACAGCCCACGCACAAAACCTCGGTATCTTCCTTGACTCCTCCCTCTCCATGAACCGCCAGATCAACGCCATCGCCTTCACCAGCTTCAACTGCCTGCGCATCCCCCGTAAGACCTTCAAATGGATCCCCCCTGACTGCAGAAAGACCGTCACCCACGCACTCATATCCAGCAGACTGGATTACGGCAATGCCCTCTACACCTGAATCAACAGAACCCTTCTACACAAACTCCAAAGCATCGAGAATGTCGCATCCAGACTCATGCTCGGGACACCGCCCCACGAACACATGACTCAACACCTAAGAGACCTCCACTGGCTCCCCGTCGAGAAAAGGTTGACCTTCAAACTTCTCACCCACACCTACAAATCCCTCAACAACTACAGACCCAAACACAGTACCCAAAAGGAACCTCCGCTCCACCGACCTCGCCCTGGCAGAGTTTCCCTGCATCCGCAGAAGCAGAGTAGGTGGGAGAGCTTTCTCCTACATCACGGCCAAGACCTGAAACAAACTCGCTGTGAACATCAGATACTCCCAGACCCTGCACACTTTCAGGAAGGACCTCAAGACCTGGCTCTTCGACTGATCTGGAGCTGCTCCCCCCTCCAGAGCTTTGAGACCCTCATGGGTGAGTAGCGTGCTTTACTAACCCCTGATTGATTGATTGATTGATTTTACAAACAATTGGAATCCAGAACTTTAGACTAAAAACAACAGAAGCCAGATCTTGGAGCAAAATATCATAATTTCTGGTTATGCCAAATCTCGGGAAGAAGATGGCAGAGAATTACAGGATGAAGGAATCATTCATCTCTTCTTGGCAGAATGTACCAGATATTCTTCAGACGAGTGAGTTTTAAACATTGTGAAATGGGATAGCCAATAGAATTTCTCTCAGTTCCTTCACACTCTTGGATCATATCTACTCTTTACCAAAAGACAGAGCAATGTGAGATGATCTAGAATCAGGCATTCAGGTGCTGATGAACAAGAATGTCATTGTTCCGATACTGGAGATGGCGCTAGGAAACAAAGTGTACTCCATTATCCATTTGGTCCCCATATTTAATGGAGTGTATTGAATTGTGATTGATTTAAAAAAGGTGAACAAGTCTGTCTGGAAAATTCCTTTCAAGATGGAAACTCTTCAAAGGTCATTCCATTAGTGCTAAAGGATCACTTCATGAATTAAGTGGACCTGGTGGAAATCTTACTTCATATTCCACTGGTGGAGAAACATAAGAGGCGTCAGAGATTCTATATCCTAGGATCCATTGGCAATTCATGGTTCTGCCATTCAGCCTGTGAGCTATTCCCAGGTTGTTGTATAAAGTGGTGCACTAATGGAAGTGCAAGTTCTACTGCCTGGAATACCAGTCTTGCCTTTTCTGGATGATTGGCTACTGCACAGTAATACCGAAGAGATTCCGTGTCAGTGTCTAGAAATTACAAAGTTGACACTGATCAGCCAAGCCTTACTGATAAACTATCCAAAATTGCAGTTTATGTCATCAAAGGTTTTTATTTTTATTGATGCAAGATTCAGGATGCATCTGGAATAAGATTCACAATGCATCTGGGAAGTGTCCTCCTTGCATAAAACAGAACAGACCATTTGAGAAAGTTGCTGACATCTTTGATGATCCTGAAGAAGACCCTTGCTCAAAAAATTTATGGGATTTCATGGCCATGTGACAGCTTTTCTATTACTGGTGGAAGGGGCAAGGCTACATCTTCATCCCCTGTTGTGACATCGTCAAAGGCTCTGATCGCCTCTTTCTCCATAAATGAAGACATTGGTGCCAATCGGAGCGGATCACAGCTCCTGGGCAGCTATTCTTGGACAATCTGAACATTGAGATGGCTATGCAACCAGATCTGCCAATAATTTTGATAACCAATGCCAATTCCTTGGGCTGGATACTTTTCAGTTCAAGCAAAGGGCTTCTCAAGGAGCCTTTTAGATCATCGAATTGGAGGCAGTTCATGGCGGTCTTTGGGTTCTCTTCTGGAATTCAGGGCATCATAATAGGGTCAAGAGGGTAGGAAAATCTTGAAGCATCTTCCAGACCTGGCAGTGATGGGAGAGGGTTATGCGGTGGAAGAGTATGCCTCCGCACCCAAGATGTTGGATGTGAGATTCAAACCTCTTTTTTTTATTTTTTTTAAACTTTATTTAGATTTCCAAAGTGACAGTACATCTATCAAGAGGTGCAGTTACGAACACACAGTGCAAATCATATACAGTATCGAGAAGTGCATGTACAAAGGCAAGTACTATGAGTCGTGACACGTCTATCACCCCAGTGCATCGTCATGTCAGCTGGTCCTATCCCTCCCGGCTAGAACCACATTGCAGCCACATCCTCCCGCCACATCCGACTTCACCGAAGGGCATTAATTAGTTCATTAAATAATCAGTTACACTGAAGAGGTAATAACACAGCACGCTACATGACCCCTTAGAGTCAAATCAGAAGGCCCATGAGCATCAAAGTTCAACACCGCTCCCATGTACCCCATACATAGCATGTTACTGCGCCTCTGACGTCTTGAGTATAGCAACACGACGGGGGTGGTCTAGATGCGGACATAGGTGTGTTGCAACAAATGGGCGGATGTGTATCTAAGTATGTAGCTCATCTCCCTCAACCCCGTCCCTTCTACTCAGATAACATTTAAGTGGACCCCATATATCAGTTGGTCGTGAGGTTATTGGCAATAACTCAGAGTACGTGGCAATCTGTTCCTGACAGTAGGTGAGGTCTCGTAGCCAGTCCTTAAATTTGGGGGCTCTCCCCCTGCCCCATCTGCATGCCACTCGCCTTTTGGCCATGAGGAAGGCAAGTGCAATAAATTTACGGTGCGCCGCTTGTATAGGTTCTACATATCCCAAAAGCGCCATGATAGGGGACGGATCAATTGTCAAATCTATCATCAGGGAGAGGGCGGTAAACACCTGACACCAGTATCTTTGAACCGGAGTGCAATAAAGTCTATGTACAAACTTATAATGGATAATCCTGAACCTGCTGCTAGAGGAAATGCGTTCAGTCTGCTGTAGGCAGAACTCCCATTGCCTGTCTGACAGGGGGGTCGCCAATTCCAGGTCCCATTTAGCCCTAGCCCGCAATTGCGGGGTGTCCCTCAACGAATGAACCGATCTGTAGATAGTGGAGACTAATTTGCTAGGGGTATCATCCTGGAGCATGCGCTGCAAGGGGGCAACAGTCAGGGGTTCTTTCGGAAAATCAGGCATAAGGGCTTTAAGTCCTTGCTTGAGTCTAATGTAGAGAAAGACATCGAGTGGGGTCACCT
Source organism: Lissotriton helveticus (assembly GCF_964261635.1). NCBI lineage: Eukaryota > Metazoa > Chordata > Amphibia > Caudata > Salamandridae > Lissotriton > Lissotriton helveticus. Next base: position 1,175,653,429 of record NC_136072.1, on the reverse strand, counting down.
GCACACCTTCACAGAGATGTTCCATGGAACGGAATGTACCATTGTGATATAAGTCACCCCGTGTTTTGACATTAGTTTTATGAAGCAGCTTACGAAATCCTGCCTCCTGTAGCAGGGGCATGTTTGGGTGGTAGGTAAGGGGCAAGCGTGGTGCATACACCATGCCTATTCCCATTTTGCGAGTCAATTGGGTCCATGCCGTCACTGTGCTCATCACCGGTGTGGACATTTTATCTCTGCCAGTAACTACAGTATATAACGCACCTTCGATAGGTATCGGATGAGCCAGCCAGTGTTCGGCTGCTAATTGAGGCATGTATCGAGGTTGTTTCACCCAATAAAAGGCATAATGAGCCTGAGCAGCTTGATAATAGAGCTCAAAATCCGGAATGCCAAATCCTCCCTTACTATATGGTGTAATGAGAACATCCCATTTGAGCCAAGGCGATTTCCCACCCCACACCAATCTAATAAGTTCAGTCCTAAGTCGCGAAAAAAAATATCGGCCTGTATAGTAAGGAATATTTAAAAATAAATATAACAATTGAGGTAAAATCACCATTTTGATCAATGATGTTCTACCCGCCATGGAGAGGGGCAATGTGATCCAACGGGAGATATTATCTGCGATGCGGTCCATTGCCGTACCATAATTAGCCCTCATCAATTCGTCTCGGGTCTTTTCTATGCGGATACCAAGGTACTTGAAATCGCCCTCACACCAAGAAAGAGGATAATCTAGCGCAAACTGCTTTGTAGAGGCCGTGAGAGGAAAGATACAAGACTTGCCCCAGTTGATCTGGACTCCGGAGGGTCTACCAAAGCGCACAAATTCACGAAGAATCGGGTTTAGATTATCACTGGGATCCCGTATATATAAGGTAATATCATCTGCATATAGAGATATAAGGATTTGGCGTTGAAAACACCTGAGCGCCTTGTCGTTGTGGTGCTGTCTTAGTCCTGCCGCAAGCGGTTCTGTTGCGATAGCAAACAACAACGGCGACAGGGGGCACCCCTGCCTGGTACCTCTAGTGATAGGGAATGCCGCGGAGAGTTTACTGTTGATGAGCACCTTGGCCTCTGGAGCTTCATAAAGGAGCTTGATCCAAGATAGAAATAGGGCCGGAAATCCCATGGTTTCCAGCACTTGAAACAAATAATCCCACTCCAAGGTGTCAAATGCCTTGGTGGCATCGAGGAAAACAGCTGCCATAGGCAGGTCCTCAGACACAGTGTTCAGGATCGAGAAAAAGGTACGCAGATTATGGGACGTCGCCCTGCCAGGCACAAAGCCCGATTGGTCCGGCAGAATCAAATTAGGGAGCAGTAGACTGATACGGGTAGCAATCAATTTAGCCAGAATTTTCGCATCGCAGTTAAGCAGTGAGAGTGGTCGATAAGAATCACATTTATTAGCCGGTTTACCCGGTTTCAACAGCGAAGTGATGAGGGCGAAGCGCATAGAGGGGGGTAAGTGGCCAACCTCCAGGGCATCTTCATATACCTCTCTCAATACCGGTGCCATAAAGTCAATGTATGTTTTGTAGAATTCTATTGGGATTTCATCAAGCCCCATAGCCTTCCCTGAGTGCATGTGCATGATAGCTTCCCTCACCTCATCGAGCTCCAAAGGGGCATTCAGAAAGGCTCGCTGTGCATCGCTCAGCCACCCTAGGGACACATCAGCAAGGTAATCTTGCAAATTTAATCTGTTCGTTCTAGCGGACGTATACAATGTACCATAGTGATTCACAAATGCATTAAGAATCTGCGTAGTGTCCCTGTATATCAGTCCCTCCGAGTGCTCTAGTTCCAATATTACATTAGAGGGCCTCATTAGTTTTATAGTCGCGGCTAACGCCTTTCCCGGCCTCTCACCCTTACCGAACCGACGAGCCGTCCAATATTTGCCCCTAAAGTTGCTTTCCCTAATGGCCTCATCTGTATATTCGGTCAGTGTGTCGCGTATGCTTGAAAGGGTGGCATTGTCAGGTTTGTCAGCCAAGACGGTCTCAAGGGTCTTGAGTTTGTCCTCCAAAAGTCGCAAGCGACTCAGGATACTCTTCAAAATTCCCGACCCTTTTGCTATGCATATGCCTCTCAGTGTGACCTTAAAGGCATCCCAGATAGTCTCCACATCTTGTACAGAATCCTTATTGCGTCTGAAGAAGTCTAAACACTCTTCCCGCAACTCTTCCTGAAACGCAATGTCTAACAACATCGTGGGCTGCAACCTCCAAGCAGTCAGGGGGGGACCTAGGTCAATTGCCCGCAATGTAACTCGAACAGGCGAGTGATCAGAGTAGGTTCTAGGGAGGTGCTGGGCTGCAGTAAGCGCCGCATATAGCTGCGGAGAAATGAGGATATAATCAAGCCGTGCCCAGGAACGTGCATGTGCCGTGAAATGCGTACCTTCCCTTACATCCACGTGCATACGTCTCCAGGCGTCAAGAATGTTATGGTCGTTTATGGACTCAAGTAGTGTCATCCTAGCTTTGGTGTAGTGGTGTGGTGCAGGGTGCGATCTGTCTACATCAGGATGAAGAGAAGTATTGAAATCACCCCCCCAGATAAGGTGTTGTGGACCCGTGCCCACAATGGCAGCCCACAGGTCTTCGAAGAAATGAGGGTCATCCGTGTTGGGGCCATAACAACATACCAACGTGACAGCTATATGTCCCAGTCTGCCCCACATCATACAATATCTTCCGTGTCCATCCACTTTGGTGCCCGCCAAAACAAAGGGTGTGCCTTTCTTCACCAAGATCGCCGTGCCTCTCGCATATGTCGAGTAAGAGGAAAAGGTGGTACACAACGCCCATCGACTCGCAAAGGTGGGAACTGGTCGAGGGCTGAAGTGGGTCTCTTGGAGAAAAGCTATGTGGATTGAATGACGATCCAAATATGACAGGATTTGTCTCTTTTTTCTCGGGTCTCCCAGGCCCCGCACATTCCACGTTAATACATTCAAATCAGTACCCTCCATATGTGTGGTCGTGTTCAAGGGCTGTGGAAGGTGTCAGTAAAGACCATAATGGCCAGTAACTGCAATCAATGGTGGGTGTAGGACATGCTATCTCCCAGTTGTGCCGACCCACCAGTCCAAGCCTCCCAGAATCGTACATGTCATTGCAGTCTTCTTCAATAGTGTGAACGTGTACCATGTGCACCTCAAGGTATGTCCTGTGAGTACTCTTAACAAACGATCCTGTCGGATCCAGTGGTAACATCTCTTCGACATCTATTACTTCGAAACGAACTATAACATTCCCGAACTCCCCCCCTCCCTCGCCCCATAAGTAAAATCTCCACCCCTTTGTAGTGACATGTGAGATTCAAACCTCATAAAAATGAAATGTTGATTGTAGATCTTCGCCTAGGATTTCTAAGTGGCAGTACAGGTTACAGCATTATTGTTATTGGTTGGTATATATCCCAGGTGTTAAAAATGGTATGGCTGACTGTTTGTAAAGGTTCCCTTTTTCAATGTTGACGATTAGAAGTGTGGAACATCCGGGAAGGATGAGGATGATGTGATAGTTAACCAGGAAGCCATTACTGAACAGGGTGGAAGCTTTGCAGCAGGATGATATTCTAAAACAGGTGATGACTTGTGTTGAAAGTGGTTGACCAATTGGAAAAATGTCTGATTCTTTGTTAGATGCTTAAAGGCATGTGGGGCCAGAGCTTTTAGTAGTCAAGAGTGTGTCGTACAGGTCAGATGTTTTGGTTGTTCCTGAGATTTTGAAGTCAATAGTAGTGCCTTTGGCGCATGAAAGTCATATATGGATGAGGGCCCTAAAGAGGAGAGTAGGGACATGTTTTGGTGGACGGGGATGTATAGGGATGTTGAACATGTTGTCAGTGAGTGTGTTTATTGTGTTGTGGTAAATAAATAAATAATACCCTATTTTTGAGTGCATGAATGAATAACAGATAGCTCAATAAAATAAGAGTCAAGATTCGAGGTAGTGGGAGTTTTGCAGGTTTATTACAGCATAAGGACAGGATCAGGACAACCTGCACAGGAATAGGATGGCAGCGCTGCCGGGGGCAGGATCTGGACAAGGGAAGGAAAAACTTTTAATAACAAAACATGAGCATATATATATAACGCAAACACATAGCATTACATTGCAATAGGCGTAACAGTGGGTGGAGCAGTAGGTGTGACGCGTAGCAGTCGCGAAAGATAAGGGGGAAAAGAGGTGTAACAGGGCGTATACATAGACATGTGGTGCAGACGTAACAGGATATGTCATGAATGGGGCGGAAACCATGGAGGGGGCTACCTGAGGAGCCGGGACCTCTAACCTAGTGGTGCGCGCAAACTGGCAATGACGTATTACTAGGAGAAGCTGGGGGCTATGAACTCTGTGCAAGGAGCAGAGACTGAAGTCTGGAGGGTCGGAGCGACATGTACCTAAACCCTATCTAGTATCTGATGTTTAGGGAACATGTTGATATAAACTAGAAGTCAAGAGGGGAAAGGCTAACAGACTCTAAGACTGGAGCATGCATTATTCTACATGTAGTGCGTGATGAAGAATATTAAATGACCATTAAATACAGTATTCTCTAACATGGAGACGTGAAGGCTAGACAATGACGGAAACTATTGATGCGATTCAGTAGCTTAGGAATGCAGAGAAGGAGGGCTGAACTGATAACTGGACTCATAACATACTCTTGGCAGACTCAGAGGCAGAGCCAGGCTGGACCGGGCACTGCGAGGCAGGAAGTAAGTGAAGGGTCGAGGATACAGGTGGGGGCTGTATCGCTCCTCAGCGAGGCTTCAGGAGACAGGAGCTGAATCTGGTGTCCAGGCCCTTCTGAGGCCTAGAAACGGGGACTTTATAATAGAATAACGTGCACACTGAGAAACGTGGCAACGTAGCTTTACATAGGCCTGATATTCGTAGTATTCACGAGGACTGGAAACTGGCATACTAGAGGTGGACACAACTGTAATTGCGTCATTAATCGGACATGGGGAGTACATATGCATATTTAATCATGCACACATAACATATGATGGATGACACGTAGGGACACAGAACATGGCAAAATTTACTTTTCCACATTCCCTCCTTGTCACTACGTTTCCATCAGGAAACATCAATATTCATGATACCATCTATCATTTCATACAGTATCATTTGCTCATCTCGAATTCTCTTAGAACGGGATTTAGAACGGGACTTGGGACTAGGAGTTATACTAGGAATACAGGATGTAGCACACATGCCGCAAATCGCAGGGCCACATTGTATACAGAGGCAGCAGCTGAATATGATCGCTACTGCTATACCTAGAAAGGACAAGACTTTCCATCCCCATGCGGAAATTATATTCCAGAACCAACCGGACCATGTCCAGGTGCCTGGATCTTGGTGTAACAGATGGGCAATTTTATGGAGTCTGGTTATAGCTGAATAAACAGACGGCGCGTTATTTGGAATGAAAATGCAGCAACTAGATCCGATGACTCTACAGGCCCCGCCCCTATCGGCCAGTATGACGTCAAGGACGAGACGATTTTGCAAAACGACAAATCTCATAGCAGATTGCTCTTCGGTTAGGTTACCTAGAGCAGAGGCAGTCTCATTTACTACAGCTTCAAGGGTTCTTGTTAATCTACGGATTAACTTACTATTCTGGACAGGGCCTATAAAGAAGAAGAAACCTTTATTGAAATCGGTATATTGTTCTAGAGTAGTTTCAGTATAATCGACAATTGGGGACTCCCTTCTATGTCTAATGTGTACTAGATGTGTGTTTCTATGATAATCAGGTGGGGCTAGGAAAACTGGTGGCAGTAGGAAGGCAATGTAACAGGTTCCCTCCCAATCGAGGGGCAGACGAACATATGCGGTCTGACCACAAATAAAATATGAATGACGTGAAGCTTTGAAAATAGATTTCCCACTGTCACTATACTTGACAACAGTAGTACAATCACTATGTCCTACATGTATGGAACCATTATTTCGGACACATAATTCGCCTTTGACTGGTAGTACTGAAATAGCAGGTAAGTCTGGAGTAGTATCAGACTGAACATTCAGGACCATGAAATTCGACGAATAATTACCTAAATTATACACTTCATTTTCTAGATCTAAACCTGTTCGGTGAGGGAGACCTTGCTTGTCTGGGAAACATGTACTGTTAAGGAAAAACATATCTGTTGAGGATGACGTTAACGTGGACCATGCTCCACACGAACCATTATGTGAAAAAGGATAAGGAAAGAGTGGCAGAACTCCCTTCGGTGTCTGGAAAGGGGGGAGTCGACCACACACCCAACAATTAGTGGCATTGCTGGACTGGTGTGAGTAATGTAACATGCGGATAAATGAGTTATTACGCATAGCGAGGCGGTAGGACAGTTCATGAGGGGGCAGATCACTAAACGTGTGCTCTACTGTAGCATTAGCCGACTTATTTACATGTGAAACTGGGAAACATAGGTAAAATGCATAACTGGTGCAGGAAATCATAATGCTGGAAAACAATATAAAACATAGAAAAACGATACATCGGATTGAGTTTTGACTAACTCTCTCACTATGGGGGTCTATTTTATACATGTCAGAAACAGTCTAACCGTTTCACCTAGGGGAGGACTTAGACAATCAAACTGGCTGACTTAATTTACTAGACCGGAGTTTTTGTTTATACTCCTGCTGCGGAGTTTTCTCTAACAGGGGAGGGGTTGTAGCAATGTCTTTTGCGGGACAGTCCTTGAGAACAATATTCTGGCAATCCTTTGAATCCTGGGAAATGTTCTTTAAGACGGGTTTCAGTCCATTAAAAAGTTTGACATGAGAAAGGTGTACCCAGCCTTTGCGTCCTTCCAACTTCACGGCTGTACGGGTAGTGAGGAGGACCTGTCGGGGCTCTTTCCAACGAGGCTCCAGCGGACTTGATCTGTCAAAGTTGCGGACCATCACCATGGATCCTGGGACGATTTCATGCGGTGCCACCTCGGTATTGTCTGGAAATGCGGCGGCAACCTGTGAACGACATGAGTTGAGGGCAGACATCAAGGAAGCTAGGTAATCTGTCAGCATATTACTTGAAACATCGGTAATACTTCGGGGTCTAGGAGTACCCCACATATTTGGGGGGCGGCCGAAAATGACCTCATACGGGGACAGACCTGATCTGGAATGTGCGACCATGCGCATATAAAATAAAGCGACTGGCAGAGCTACTAGCCAGTCCACACCCTTCTCTTTACACACTTTTGCAATACGGATTTTCAGAGTCTGGTTATGTCTCTCAACGAGACCGGCTGCTTCAGGATGGCGTACACAATGGAACTTCCACTGGTACCCTAGCAAAAGGGAAACATGCTTCATGAGTTCGGATGAGAAAGGCTGGCCGTTGTCAGAATATATGACTCTAGGGAGTCCATAACGGGGGAAGAATTCACGAACCAACTGCTTGGCAGTGGTCGCGGCTGTGTAATCTGGGACTGGATATGCTTCTGTCCATCTGGACAAAGCGCATACAACTACAAGGACATACTTGAAACCTCGACATCGCTCCATCTGAATATAATCCATCTGGAGGACTTCAAAAGGGTGGTCAGGGGGCTGGAAACCACCTTGTTCCACCGGGACACTTTTACCTGGATTAAACTGACAACATATCATACAGGTACGGACTTTCTGCTTAGCTGCAGCTCGTAAATGCTTGTTAAACCAAATGTTCTGGATACTGTCTAACATAGCTTTTTCCCCTAAATGTGCTGGACTATGTGCGGTATTAATAATGACTTGAACCATAGAGTCGGGGAGAAACCATGTGGCTCTACCCTTCGTTAACCATCCTTGATCTGTCTGGACCCCTCCTTGTTCGTACCATTTCTTAATTTCTTCGGGAGTAGCATGTAACTGGATATCTATGACATCTTGTGTAGGGTCCTTAACTGTCATACATGTAATCGGATCTGGAGTGTGTGTCATGTTAACTGGAATGTCTAGAGTCTGTGCTGTAAGCTTGGCTGTGCGATCTGCTAGATCGTTACCCTGGGAAATAATGTCAGTGACTTTCGTGTGTGCTTTGCATTTCATGATAGCAATGGATGTCGGTAAATGTATTGCATCTAATAGAGCTTGGATAAGGAGACCATGCTGAATCTTGGTTCCATGAGAAGTCATGAAACCTCTCTCCTGCCAGAGCACTCCAAAGTCGTGTACGACTCCAAATGCGTAGCGTGAATCTGTATAAATATTAACTTTCAGGTTCTTGGCGTGTATGCAGGCTTGTGTCAGAGCAACTAGCTCTGCTGCTTGAGCGGACAGAGTGTCAATACGGTGTGCTTTAATAACGTCAGTGTCAGTAGTCACTGCATACGCGGCGACTAGTTCTCCTGTACTAGTTCTCATACATGAACCATCCACATAAAGTGTCATGGTGCCCCATCTCGGCTAGGAAATACAAGACTGTAAGGGATGCTCGCTCGCAAGCACGTTCAGAACGGGCTGTGACCAGTAGATCATCGACATACTGGAGCAGGGCAGTGTCAGTTGGCATGTGAATGTTGTCTAGTTGTCTCTTAAGTGCTTGACTGTAAATACTAGGACTTTCTGTGAAACCTTGAGGAGCGCGTGTGAACATATAGCTCCTTCCATTTAAACAAAATCCGAAAAGGAACTGGCTGTCTGGATGAATAGGGACACTGAAAAATGCGTTCTTGAGGTCTATGACAGTGAAGAACGTGGCTTCGGAATCAATGGCGGTTAATAGGGAAGAGATGTCTGGGACAACTGGGTACTGCGGAATAATACATTTATTAAGCTCTCGTAGGTCAATCACTAATCGATATACTGGGGGTGCATTTGGATCAGTACGTTTCATGACTGGAATGATCGGAGAATTACATACATTGGAGTCAGTTTCTACAACCACTCCTTGAACCATGAGCTCGTCAATAATTTTGGATAAGGCTGCTACAGCCTCAGGTGGCAATCTGTACTGTCTGATTCGTGGTAACACTACACCTGGCTTGAGAGTCACACGATAGGGTGTGATTTGCATGTAACCTACATCAGTTGGACCTTGCGCCCATAAGTGCTGCGGAACATTAGACAATCTGGGATCAAAATCACGTAAAACATAGTGACCCTTAAAGTCACGTAGGAACAGACGTATTCCCTCTGGGGAACAACATATAACTGCACCTAACTCTTTCAGTGTTTTAATGCCTAATAGATTTTCTGGACATGACTTAGTAAGTAACAGATCAGTAGTACGGGACAATGGACCTACTTCTAGAGTAACTGGCTTTGAAATCTCATTTACGATAGGTTTTCCTGAAAATCCAAGGGAAACATTTCTTGAGCCTGAGAGCGGAGCCCCTGGAACTTCGGCGTGACTAATTGTGGTCCTACTTGCCCCTGTATCAATCAAAAACTTTCTGTCTTTCCCTAATACTTGACTGTGAACATAGGGACCTCCTTGATCTACAGGTATCTCGATGAGAGGCAAGCCTACCTCCCTCTCTAGGCTGTTTCATGAATACTGCTGGTACTCTGGATACTCAGACTGTGCATACTGGTACATCTGCGATGTAACATGCTGTGTTGCAGCGATAGGCTGCGGTACTGTAACTGTCTGTTGTGCATTCTGTGGCTGAGGAGTCTGTGAAACTTGCTCTTGTCTAGGCGGACGTGGTCTTTCTTTTGTTTTACCGGTAGCTATGTTGTGTTTCAGAACTGCACACTCGTTTATAAAATGACCTGGCTGTTTACAATAGTTGCAGTTCCCTTTAACGGGAGCTGCAGGATGACTGGCTTGATTCGGACCCCTCTTCTGACTGTCTTGAGGAACGGATTGTGCAACTAATACTTTCATTTTCGTGTCTTTCATACGTTTTCTCTCGTGTTCTTGCTCTTCCCTGATTCTATTCTGGTGGTACTGGAGCATCTGGAGCATCTGGGACGGGGTATTAGCTTGCCAGGTACTTTCGACTTTCAAAACTCGATTTTTAACTTGTGGACTTGAATTCTCGACTAATTTAGTAACAAAGAGATGAGGGTATGACTCGCTACTTGTCTTGAGGCCACTATTGATGCTAAAGCATTTTTCAAACCTAGAATAAAAATCACTAATGTCTTCTTCTTGTTTCTGTTTACAGGCTGAGATTGCATCCCAGTCTTCCTTTTTCGTTGTTAATAATCTGGGTAAAACTTGAATCAATAATTCTGGTAATTCTTTACATTTCTCTCCTAGACCGGTACCTGGTACACGTGACTTATCTTCTGCTTCTAGAACTGTCCAATCTATCTTTTTCTCTCCCACCTCCCATTCTTTTTCCTTTAGCTTTTCATACACCCCTGCGGGCAACAGGACCTTTAACATTTTAATGATATCTGGGTAAGTGTATTCTCCCATACGGAGCATGTCTTTTAATTCTCTATGGAACCCTGCTGGATCTTTGTCATGACAGGGAATTAATTTCTTCATCTCGAGGAGTTCCATCTTTGTTATTGGAGTGTATACAAACACTCGTTGCATTTCACCGTCCTCTGTCTTAACTGGATGCACTTCTCGTAACGGATTCTGTCTCTCCATGTAAAATGGTTTACTTTCTGGGGGTGAGACATGAACAAAATGCGGGTTCAGAAACGTTCTATATTTGTGGCGCTGTTCTAGAATGACACTAATTAAATCGGTACCTAGACCTCTCCATCTATACTGGAGTAACTCGTTCAGGACATCATGTAACGGACCTGGATCAGAGTGTTGACCCTCATACAATGTAATGAGGTGCTGGATCATATACATACCCACCAGTCGTTGCTCGGCTGGGGGCAATTTCAGAAACATTTGTGCCACTATCTCGTCTGGAAAAGTGGTAGAATCAGTAATCCATCGGACTGCTGATCGGGCTAGTTCTTGTTCATGCATGGTACTTAACTCACTGTAACCGATTCGTGATTTCAGAATGTGATCGGTAGCTTGGAACACTTGTTCTAGGGAACCTTGTTCTGGTGCTGAATGATGGAAAATTGGCTTGTGTTCTAGGCGTAAATGGCGATCTGGAAATCTAGATTTTCCTACATACGCTATTCTGGCGGGATTCTCGTCCTCTACCTCTTCAGTATCAGAGTTACTTTCTTTCTCGCTTACTTGTGCTGCTTTACGTTGTTCGTGTATCTTTATTATTTCTCTACGGATTTTCTTGTACATACTCTCCATGGCACTAATGGTATTGTGCTTACCCTCGGCTATATTATCACTCCACTTTGTCAGGGTTTTCATTTCGGCCGGATCTTTAGACGGGTAATCTTGTTCTCTTATTAGACAGTTAATTAAAAACTTTAATATCATACGCTGGATCTCAGCTTTCCTTTGAGACATGGCATCACTAATACTTTCTGGATCATCCCCTGTACGGATGAAACGATATATTCTGTCTAGATCTTCTTTCATATTGGGTAGGGTGACTAGATACTCGGTCACCCTCCTTACGCGTACTGAATATAAAACCATATTATTCTCGCCTGGGACTGGGTCATAGGCACATTCGCCAAGGGCTTGCCTGATTTCTGCAACAGACTTATTACTCTTGGGAGTACGCTGTGATGCTTGAGCATGTAATTCGAGTGCTGATAAACGCTTGCGTGGCGGCGGGGTTTGAGGAGGACCTCCTCCTGCGGCCCCTAGACTAGAATCGTCGACTGATATTCTTCGTGGCGGAGCGGGAAATTGAAATGCTGGCTGGACCGGGGGTACCGTAGCAGGTACTGCATGGGGTGCCCCGGTGTCTGGAGGGGTAGGATGTGCCTGATTTACAGGGACTAGCGGAGCGCGAACAGGATCTGCATATTCAGGGACTGTGTCGTCCAGATAGGACGAAATAAAAATATCAGCTGCGGTCGGTTTGTGACGTAGCTTGGTCGGAACTAGTGGTGGCGGGAAATTACTGGATGCCTCCGGGGTCGCTTTTGGCAAGCCCTCGGCAAGAAGAGGATACATACCCTTAATAAGGGCATGCCTCTGTCTGTCTGACTGTTCGGCTTTGACTTGTTCACCTATCTCGATTAATTCTTTTTCTTGGGCTCGCTCTAAGGATTCTCTACCTAATTCTGACTTTCTGATTTCTTTTTCAGTTCTTTTATGCGCTTCTTTACGCCATAACTCGATGGCATCTTTCTGTGACTGTCTGGCTTTCTTTTTCCATAATGCTTCTTCTACTCGCATGATGCATTCGGCATCCCATGTACCCGATACGGGCCATCTATACTTTTCTTCTAACTGTTTGGTATACTCTACCCATAAATCTAGATACAATATGGCGCTTATGCCATGTTTCTGATACATAAAGTGACCTGGACTGTCCCTGGGCGGGACGGGAACTGCTGCTTCCAGCAGACCCTTTCTAGTTTTTAACTGACGTAACTTGGAAAATATGGGCATGACTGAACTGTAATCTAGACACAATACAATACACAATGAACACAATACTTATTCCCCATTCATACCACGACATTAAAATACATGGAAAACATTTAAAATAACAGTTCGAACAGAATACTACCTGGAAATATTGAGAACAGAACACATAAATTTTCTCGAGAACAGAAACTGGCTAGAACAGAAACTAGATGCACTGCTGAAACAGTACGAAACTTACCGGTCTCGTAAAGAGACACGTCAGGACCCGCATCCACCGACGTGGACACTTCGTTTGTGGGACTGTGTACCACCAACCCACAGACCAGAGTCAATTAAATTGACCCTGTCTAGATACCACCCCAGTAACGGTACTCACCGGGCAGCAAGAACGGAAGGCCTCAGACTGGACTGGACTGCTACGACGACGGACGACGAACTTCGGACTTCGGACTTCAGTTACGGGTGGACCTCCGGATACCTCGGACCTTGGACTCTTGGCTTGGGCTCTGGTCGGGACTCGCCGCGTTCCTCCACCGTCTCGTCTGGATGCTGGACCGCCTCCTCCGTCTCCTCCGTGGGCCTGAGGGATACTTGAGCAGAAATATCTGCCACTGCGCAGAAGAGTTCCGTCACGACTGCAGAGGGTCAGGGGGTCGGCGTGGCTTCACCGACGCGTGGGGAAAGGGCAAGTCCCTGTTCGGGCGCCATTATGTGGTAAATAAATAAATAATACCCTATTTTTGAGTGCATGAATGAATAACAGATAGCTCAATAAAATAAGAGTCAAGATTCGAGGTAGTGGGAGTTTTGCAGGTTTATTACAGCATAAGGACAGGATCAGGACAACCTGCACAGGAATAGGATGGCAGCGCTGCCGGGGGCAGGATCTGGACAAGGGAAGGAAAAACTTTTAATAACAAAACATGAGCATATATATATAACGCAAACACATAGCATTACATTGCAATAGGCGTAACAGTGGGTGGAGCAGTAGGTGTGACGCGTAGCAGTCGCGAAAGATAAGGGGGAAAAGAGGTGTAACAGGGCGTATACATAGACATGTGGTGCAGACGTAACAGGATATGTCATGAATGGGGCGGAAACCATGGAGGGGGCTACCTGAGGAGCCGGGACCTCTAACCTAGTGGTGCGCGCAAACTGGCAATGACGTATTACTAGGAGAAGCTGGGGGCTATGAACTCTGTGCTAGGAGCAGAGACTGAAGTCTGGAGGGTCGGAGCGACATGTACCTAAACCCTATCTAGTATCTGATGTTTAGGGAACATGTTGATATAAACTAGAAGTCAAGAGGGGAAAGGCTAACAGACTCTAAGACTGGAGCATGCATTATTCTACATGTAGTGCGTGATGAAGAATATTAAATGACCATTAAATACAGTATTCTCTAACATGGAGACGTGAAGGCTAGACAATGACGGAAACTATTGATGCGATTCAGTAGCTTAGGAATGCAGAGAAGGAGGGCTGAACTGATAACTGGACTCATAACATACTCTTGGCAGACTCAGAGGCAGAGCCAGGCTGGACCGGGCACTGCGAGGCAGGAAGTAAGTGAAGGGTCGAGGATACAGGTGGGGGCTGTATCGCTCCTCAGCGAGGCTTCAGGAGACAGGAGCTGAATCTGGTGTCCAGGCCCTTCTGAGGCCTAGAAACGGGGACTTTATAATAGAATAACGTGCACACTGAGAAACGTGGCAACGTAGCTTTACATAGGCCTGATATTCGTAGTATTCACGAGGACTGGAAACTGGCATACTAGAGGTGGACACAACTGTAATTGCGTCATTAATCGGACATGGGGAGTACATATGCATATTTAATCATGCACACATAACATATGATGGATGACACGTAGGGACACAGAACATGGCAAAATTTACTTTTCCACAGTGTGGCTAGTGTTAAGTCGCGAGTGGCAATTCCTTGTGAGGTAAGTAATGTTCCTGTGCCTTATAGAGCATGGTCCAAGTTGGCAATAGATATAATGTCCTGCGGGTGTAGGGAAGACCCATGTCAAGTATGGAATTGTTATAATTGATTATCATTCAAGATGGACTGATGTGGCGTTTGTGAACAACACTACTTCACATGATGTGAAGAGTGTGTTGCAGAAGTTATTCTTGCAAGAAGGTGTGCCTGATGAAATCATCTCTGAAAATGGTCCTCTATTTGTTTCATTGGCGTTTGAAGAATTCCTTATGGATCTGGGCATTAAGCACAATATCAATCAATCAATCAGGGATTTATAGAGCGCACTACTCACCTGTGATGCTATCCAAGGTTCTAGAAGGCCTATATTAAAATCATATTCTAGACATTGAGCAGTTTTCCACAGATGGCATTCATCACATTATATTTGACCTCTTTCTTCTTCTTTATCTGATAAAGGGATTGACTATTTCTACCTTAAAGTCTCATTGGTAAACGAATATTGCTGCACACATTGATGCAGGGAGTGAAGACTTTGGAGCATCATACAGCGACTATACCCCCATATTTGGGATTCAGTAACAAGAGAGTGGGCACTTGAATAACATGCCTAGATGTAAATCTCTCAAATAGCCTTATGGGCAGATTGTAAGAATTGTGAGATGTATATCAAAAACCTTTATTGGTAGGTCATACAGTTACACAGCGTCGTGCCTACAACCAATTCATGGCCAGCAGCACTAGTATTTCTCAAGCAAAATAATCAAATAATGAGGACAGCGAAGATTATGTGGACACAGCAAGCTGCCTACAACCACATCGGGCCAGCCGCGTAACAGTGAGAAACATAAATACAAAACAACGTCTGTATCAAACAATAATCCATGGCAGTAATGACAGGCAACAAATGTCGTTAGGTATCATACATCATTGTATCCTTTTCTCGATGAGTAGTCCACCTTTCGTCCCAAGCCTAACATACATTCCACTATGCAAGGGACAAAAGTTCCGCTAATATAAGGTCAATGTTAAAAGAGTGTGTGTGAAAGGGCATCCCAGGTGTCTCATTCAAGTCGCATCGTGTTATCTGCCAGTAGTTCACTGCCATGGACCCCAAGCCCGTGGGTGGAGATAAATATAGTGGACAGGTAACAAGGCACATACTCAAAGTTCTACTGTTCCTCTCCCTGAGCCTCTTCCTGCAAGTAAGATAGTAATGGCGACCATATATCTCTGGGTCTAGATGCCATAGGTAAGAGTTCAGCGTGAAGTGCAGATTGTTCCTGGCAGAATATCATATCATTAAGCCACTCTTTAAATTTCGGGGCCCTTCCTCTACTCCATCTGCAAGCTATTCGTCTTTTAGCCATCAACAGTGCCAGTGGCGTATATATCGACGGCATGCCAGTGGGACATGCTTCAGATAGCTCAGTAGAGCCACCAATGGTGAGGGTTCTATGTGTACAGTAGTCATGTGATTCATTGCTGTAAAAACCTGGCCCCAGTAATCACGTACTGCCGGACAGTTCCATGCTAAGTGTAAAAAATCAGCCTGTGGTGCCTTACATCTACCACATCTATCAGTCTCCTTGAGGCCACGCTTGTGCATGCTAACTGGAGTGTGGTACAGTCCATGAAGATATTTGTAGTGTATTATCCTCAATCTGCTGCTACACAATATAGCTCGAGTATCACGGTTTGCGGACCGTGTCCGCTAGGGTTTTCCCAGGGCGTTCACCCTGACCGTATCGACGAGCTTGCCAATGCTTCCCCCGAAAGTTAGATTCCCTTAGCGCCTCCTCAGTGTATTCTGTGAGTTTGGTCTCATGTGTCTGCATCAGGCGCGCGGTGCAGTGTATTTTCAAGTGTCCGCAGCTCTCGCTCTAGCCTTTGGAGTGTATTAAGTATGTCCCGAAGCATCCCAAAATCTTTAGAGATACAGAAACCTCTCAGTGTTACTTTGAAAGCCTCCCATATGGTTTCTACGCTCTGTACTGAACCCTTGTTGCGCGTAAAGAAGTCTAGTATCTCCTCCCGCAGTTCTTCCTGGAAGACTGCGTCCATCAGCATACGGGGATTCATTCGCCAAGCGCTGCATGGAGGCTGATGCTCGCAGAAGAGCGCGTTAACTTAACGGGGGCATGATCCGAATACGTCCAAGCCAAGTGCTGTACCGCACAGACGCCTGGTCCCAGCCCCTAGTGACAAAACAATAGTCCAGTCTCACCCAAGTAGCCGCATGTGCAGTAAAGTGCGTACCCTCCCTCAGCGAGGGGTGTAAGTGCCTCCATGTGTCCAGTAGTTGATGTTCTGTGATGATATCTTTGAGTACAATACTTGATTTAGTGTGGTGTCTCGGGGCAGGGTGAGACCTATCCCAAGTGGGTGCATATGTGACGTTGAAATCCCCACCCCACTAAATGTGGTTGAACACCACTGCTCTTACTGCCTCCCACAAACGAGAGAAGAACTCTGGATCATCCACATTAGGCCCATAACAACATACCAGTGTTATCATTCAACACCCAATCTTCCTCATACCATGCAATATCTACCCTGACCATCACTGGACGACCCCGCCAGATGGAAAGGCACTTGCTTCTCAATCAATATGGCCGTGCCCCTAGCGTAACTGGAGTAGGAGGAGAACACCCTGTGCATGGCCCACCTCGAGGGGAATGCAGCAGACCGCTGGGGCGAGAAATGAGTTTCCTGCAGCATAGCTATGTGCATATTATGTCTATCCAAATATGCCAGCACTTGAAGTTTCTTACGAGGATCACCTAGTCCCCTTACATTCCACGTGACAATGTTCAGTTGTGCCGTACCATCGTTTGCCATGCCATAATAAAAAAAAAGGGAAGATGCATATCGCGGTATTCCTCAACAGTTCGATAGAGTAATAACAGTCTGTAAGTTGCTGAGTATACAGTGCATGCAGAGCCCTCAACTGTGAATCACAATGTAGTAGTCGTACGCTGTGTGTACCCACCATTAACATAACAGTGAAACCAGAACTAGTTACTGCATCTCTCCACTCCCCCCGACCCTCCCCCTCCCACTGAAGCAGCCCCAACTCGCCAGCATTGTAACCCTTCCCACCCCTCCCTACCCATCCAATCAAACTAATACAAAGAAAAAACTCTCGCCAGCTCTTGTGACAAGGCATTGAAAGGGGAATACCCTATGGAGGACATCTAGGCGGCCATACAAACCGCCCCACACCCTCAGAGCACGTAATAAGACACAGAGCAACTCCTACAAGTAACCAGGGGGCCCGGCGAGGCATCTACCAGCAGTCCAGAGGGGACCCCGCCATCACTAGTACATAGATCAAACAGTCACTGCCCCAATCTGAGTCAATCGTACTTACAGGAATAATGACAAGTGAGATCTAGCATAGTGTAGGGCATCTTACTGTTCTTCTGCCCCTGCTCCCTCCATTGGCGATTGTCGTCCTTTATCTTCTCCCTCCGCCGATCGGGCTGTGTGCCTAAGGTGCTTGAGAAATTCCTCCACCTGCTGCGGTTTTGTAAAGAAGCGTTGACGGCCCTGATGGGTCACCCGCAGCCTTGCCGGGTATAGGAGGGCATAGTCAATTTGGGCTTTCCGCAATTTCGCTTTAACTTCTAGAAATTTTCGCCGTTCTTCCTGTACCATTGGCGTGAAGTCTGGGAACATCGTGAAGGAGTTACCTTCATAAGACAGTGTCTGCTTGCCCCGAGCCGCTCGTAGCGCAATATCTCGGTCTCTGTAGTTGAGCAGGTTGGCAATTATGGGCCTTGAGGTCGCACCGGGCTTAGGTCTGGGGCCCAACGATCTGTGCGCCCGCTCAGCGATGAATTGGGAGGAGAAAGCCTCAGCCCCCAGGAGAAGCCTCTCAACATATTCTTCCATACGACCAGTGTTTGTGGATTCCGGAATCCCTATAATACGTATGTTGTTTCTTCGACTTCTCGCTTCCAAGTCCTCATTCTTGGAGGCTATGACGCGGAGCAGATTATCCAGTCTAGAAAGTTGCGAGGTGTGTCTGGCCACTACATCGTCTGAGTCCGATATGCGCCTCTCTGTTTCCGCTATGCGCTCCTCGTGTACATCCATCTTGTGGACGATAGCTTCCATGCGGCAGGACAGCCTGTCTACCTTGTCCGCAATGGTTGCAAACCCCTGACGCACTTCCCGCAAAATGTCCTGTATTTCTGTGATTTGTGCCGCGGCGGCATCGGCTGAGTCGACAGCGTTCAGTGCCACAGTCGGGTCTGGCCCCGTCCAGCGTTTCGCCTGGGCGCCTCAAAGCTGATTTTAGGTTGCTTCGCATCAGTCTTGCCCATGGTTCCGAGTAGGTGCGCCTATGGGACCATTCCAGGCAGTGACAGACGTACGCCAAGGCTTTCAGCAATATGGGGGCGGACTGCAACTCGGGGGGGTTGGGGCGGTCAGCTCCAGCGCAAGGACGTGGGGTCCCAGTCTGTGTCCCTGCAGCTCCGTCCCCTGGCGACCAGCCTATGAGTAAACCAGACACCACGCCTGCCAGGGCGCACAAATGACGCAATACAGGGGGGGGCCCAGGCAGAGAATGTTGATAACGCCACATCCAAAGAAACCTCACTCAAATTAGCATGATCCGGTAGTTGCCGGGATGGTAATGGGGCACTGTGGGGCAAGCAGGTTAGCATGCAGGTGCTGCCCGTAGAAGGCGCATGGGCCGCGCGCGTGGTCCGGTTAGGTTTCCATGTAGGCCCAAAGCCGAGGTAGCTCTCAGGAAGCTAGCAGGGGTCAGTCCCAGAAAATTATGTCCTCTCGCGGCCTCCCTCGCCGACGATGGGGCCACAAGGATAAGAAGGAGGAGGGGGGAGTGGGGGGCCGTCGTCCCCTCGATCAAAGCCCCCGTCGATGTCAGGGCCCAAAGGTCTCGCGGGGGTGGCGGTCATCCCCCCCTTCTTACCCCAAGTGTCTGTACAGCTCCTCTCACCCCTCGCCTCTGATCCAGGTCCGGGGGGGCTGCTCCGCTGTGGCCGCAGCACCAGTCGCGCAACACTGCCCAGCCTCCCGAAGTCAGCAGGACGATCAACACCTCAGGCCTGTAATGCGCGGCCTGTGGCTTCGAGCCGCGCCACGGCCTCTCGTAGTTAGCAGGGCCAACAGGGACGCGGATCGTGCTCCGCAGCCAGACGCCGCCCACCGTAGCAGGGCGAAATTAGAGGGCCTACTGCTCCGATCGTGCTGAAACTTTCGCTCCGTATTCTGGGGGGTCCAGACAGGGATCGCTGCCGCTGGGGGCCTCCGGGGTGCCGATTTAATAGCATAAATGCAGGATATTATACGCCGGGCAGTGAGAGCCTCATGCAGTGGCGGTCATTCACTAGTGCGCCACCTAGCGCCTCCCCAAGATGTATATGTCCTGTGACAATAATGCAGTATTGCAATAAAAATAAGTTTAAAAAAGTTCCAGTGGTTTGCAATTAAAGCTTTTCATGACTTTAACAGTTCTTTCCAGGAAGCAGACATCTTAATTTCTAAACTAATTAAGAGTTTTTCTATCCCTAGTCCTTCACTGTGACTTTCTTCTCTTCCTAAGATCTTGTGTCATTTCTAAAAGCTCTACAATTTCTTCCTTTTGAACCTTTGTGTTCTGCTGATTTGACATTCCTGTTCAATAATGTGGCTTTCCTTGTGGCTATAATTTCAGGATGAAGAGTGGCACAATTTCATCGCTAAAGTGTTGTTCTCCTTTTCTTAGGTTTATGGAGGATGGAGTGGTGCTTAGGATTCATACCTCTTTTATTTGCAAGTTGAATTTGTCTTTTCATGATTCTCATTGAATTATTCTTCCTTCCTTTTTCCTTCTAAATCTGAGGATAACAACTATTTACAGTCTCTTACTTTTAAACATGCATTATGCAGTTATCTTGCCAGATCCAGGGAGTACAGGAAGTCTGAGAGTTTGTTTGATACGTTTGGCCAGTCCGGTAAAGGAAAGAAGACTTCAAAGATGGCGTTAAACAGATGGATTATGGAAACTATTTTTTTTGCATACACAGAGTTTAAAAAGACAGTGCATGAATGTATCCAAGGAGGATGACAACCAGGTGTGTATCTGCCACCTAGACAGAAAATCAAGGTGTGCCTTCGCATGAAAATGTCAGAGCTGGGACTTTATCATTTACTAAATGTACTCAGTGAATTAGGGAATTTTGGGGCCAGCAGTTCTACATGCAGTAGTTTAATCTGTTTATTTTAATCAAGTTTACAGATTTTTCTTTATGCAATTAATATACATGTATATTATCGGACTGAAGAAGCTCGTTACCAACCACACCCACAAGGCAGGACACAGCCTCAACCTGAACTTCGCAGGAGGGAACATCCACTTCAGCCACACTACCAGGGGCGTAACACGGGCCCCTGCATCCCCTGTGGTGCGTGGGGGGGCCCCTCAGCACTGTACTCAGGCCTGAGAGTTCTGGATTAAATCACTGGACCCCAATACCTCAATGAAAAAGTCTCCTTCCACGCACCCAAGAGAAGCATCTGCTCTGCCGTTCTTGCCCTTACCGAAACACTCGGCATCCGCAGAGCCAGGGCGGGCGGAAGAGCCTACTCCTTCATAGAGGCAAAGACCTGGAACGAACTGTCGCTCAACATCAGACGTTCCCCCACTCTGCATACCTTCAGGAAGACCCTCAAGACCTGGCTATTTGGGAGAGTCAGAGCTGCACTTCCTCCACAGTGCCTAGAGACCCTCACGATTGAATAACGCACTTCAAAAATCCCCGATTGATTGATTGATTGATGTGTTGCATTTCTTGATCAAATTGTCTTTGTGTGATATTGTGTCAAAGGCACTCTCAAGCTTTGATATATACTGATGTGATTAAGAATGGGGCCAAGATGAGGGACGTAAAGGTAATGTCCTAATTACTTAGCTGTAAACTTCATGAATCCTAGTGCAACACTCCCTCATTTCGGGCATTGTGCCTCACCCACCCTCTGATGTGGGTCTTTGTCAGGGCTTTAAATTCCAGAAAGAACTTAGGACATGCTGTGATTATACTGTGCCCAGATGGGGGTGGGCGGGGTTCCTTTAGCAATTTCTTTCTGCCTGTCTCTCAAGGTAGGAATTTCACCACATAATTATGATTGGGACGCAGATAAGTTGGACTTAGAGTAATAAAGATTATCAGTAAGTAATCGGGACAGTCGCTCTTCTATTTCCACAATCGTTGGAAGTTAAGAAAAGGACAGTGATGTTGCCATCCAGGCAGTGTGCAAGCTGCTCTCCGATCAGGCCAGTGGTTTCAAAGCTGGCAGAGGCAGTGCTCTGGGTCTTCCAGGCTACTGAGCTGATGCAAGCATCAATACGCGTTGTTGCAAGTGCTGTAAATTAAACCTGATAAAGGCTGATTTCCTCCCCAGGCAAAGTTTATTAAAGAACCTTTGGTGAATAAACATTTTGTCAAGAATGGTCTGCTTATGAATTCACATGAGTGAAACTGAAGCTTTTGGAGTGTGTACCAAGTAAAAAGAACACAACTTAATACAAAAATAGTTTCAAAAGGGTGCAATCTGTTATGCTGTGAAATAGCAGCAGGCAGACACTCCAAAAGGATTTTACAACAGCATTGGCAGGAGGCAGGAATTGATGAAGCCAGAATGTGTTCATGGAGTGAACAGCAGGTAGAAAGCCTCCTGCTTTCACCTCAGACTCTAAAACACAAAATCAACACTAAGGTAATTATAAATTAAAGATGAAAACACTGGCACTGAAGTTAACTATCTTGTGTGTGGGGTTGTATGATGGAATTACGCATGCGATATCCATGCTTGCATTTACAATGGGGTACCATTACCACGTGTTACCTTTACCATATATTATGTAAAAGCATGATTGGTAAAAGGCACATGTGGTAACTGTACCCTCCCACACCCGAGCCCTACACCACTCCTCCCCTCTCCCCCAGCCCTGAAAACCATCCTTCCCCAGCCTTGAAACCTAAAACCATCCCCAGCCCTAAAATACCCCAGCCCCCTTGCTCTGAGCCATAAAATGCGCCCCCTAACCCAGAAAAGTACCCCAAGCCCAGCTGTGATCCCTAAAACTCTCCTCCCAGTCCTAAAAACACCTCAGCCGACCTGCCCTGAGCTCTAAAAACCAGCCCCCAGTTTTGGAAATGTACCCGCATCCTGTCCTGAGCCATAAAATCATCCTCCCAGCCCTAAAAACACCCCAGACCCCTACCCTGAGCCCTAAAACTTGGCCCCCATCCCTGAAAACTAATAACCAAGGCACGACCGGATCCCTTTTACGTCCCATTGACTTTTTTTTCCCTCAAACACCTCCTACCCTGCCCAATCGCTCTGAGTCTAGAACGCTACCTATCTTTACTACTCATACGCCTTTACTGACTGGTATGCATGGTAAAGGAATATGCGTGGTAAAGGCATATGCATGGTAAAGGCAAGCATGATTACGCTTGCGTTGTAATAGCATGCGTGGTTGAGACCGCGTAGTAAATGCTGTTTCCCTGTTGTGGATGTGCTCATTGTGGGAGAGTAAAATACAGTTACTCAGTTGCTCAAAGTGAAGTTAGCCAGTCGCTGTGGTAGGCTAGCCCATTGCCCAGTGCTGTATTCTGTAGTGGGTGGAAGCAAAAATTGAGTGACACAACAATCGACCAATGGATGAAGAGAGGTGGCTGGAAGCCCCTTTATGTGAGTATGTTATACATATACTTTTAGTAAAATCAAAAGGTCTTGGCTTACGCCAGTCCTAAAAAGTGAGGAAGGCAATGCTTCTTCCCCGGCCCTGTAGAGGGGTGAATTAGACCCTCCTGTGGTGGTCACAGGCCACTGAAACACTGTCTGTCTCAAAGTAATGAACATGGATGTGAAACAAAGGTCTTGTTGAAGTAGCACTTTAATTCATCAAGTCATTAGCACAGCAGAACATATATTCTTCAATTTATTAGTTTTAGAAGGACTATTTAAAAGTACAATAACAATCAGTCAGAAAAAGCAACACAAAAATATATATTTGTAATGCTCTTGTTCCCAGAAGGTAAACCCTTAAATGAGAAAATTAACCATGCAAGAATTTACAATTTCAAAGTATATTTAAATGCAATGAAAGGGTGAAATTTCATGGTCCTGGCCCACTGAACCAAGGCAGCTTAATCTGAGGGGGTGCTTCTGCAAAATTATGACACAATAGACGTGTAAACAATAGAGAAAAATAGCTTTCTGATTTATATGAAAGAAGAACCATTTTTAAGATTCAATAATGAGCCTGAGAGTCTTAGCAAAGTCTTGGCATTTAAAGACACATTTCTGGAGTGAAGAACTAACTCAGGCAATGCAAATATATTTTAAATCAATGGAAATACTTTCAAAATACAACGTAAACTTGACTGCAATGCTAGGAATGCACATGTTAAAGTTAGGAGGAACAACCATTATTGCTTTGCAATTGCAATAATGTTTTAGAATAAGAGCAATGCAGAGGAGAGAGAAAGAGACAATTTCAAAGTAAAATAAGCAATTAGAGCTTCAGCCAAAGATGCTTAGATAGAGGGCTGAAGGAGCCCACACAGGTGTCAGTGACCCAAAGGGGTCACTGCAGCGGGGTAGTCCATCGAATGGACTGAGGAGCAGATCTTTATACTCTTTCAATGATGAACTATTGACCACAAAATGACAACATTATCAGGTGTCTTTGACCTATAGGATATGACACATTTTGGTCACGCTACAAAAAGTTTCTCAAAAGGTCACAGGATGTTTGACCACAAATCATAATGAAATTGAACATCTATTGACCAGGATTTGTGTCACTTCAGGGAAACTTTATAACAAAGTGGAACATTTAGGAAGATATTGGTTGCATGTATTAGTTACATTAAAGCTAGCAACAGATACAATAATATGAACGATGACAGATGGCAAGTGGCCCCAACCATCAGGTATTGTGTGATGTCTCTTTTAGCTCGGGAAGTTCCCTATTCTTGCGGTATTGCTATTCTTGCAGTATCTACGTGGGTGTAAGAGAAGAAGTGCAGATCGAGGGAGTGGGGACCGGAGGGGGAGCTGGGCCTCGCTGAGGACATTGTATGAGAGTTACACTTAGGGGCCTATTCATAGAACAAGAACAGCTGGGACAGTTTGGTCAAATTAATAGATTCCTTTTATGCTAGCTGGTGGGGGCTTATCGGGGTCTCAAGCCTCAGGTGTGGGCAGAATTGTCCTGGGGTAAAAAATAGACACTGCCACAGCCCACCCTCCATTCTCAAGTCAGCCTCTTAAGTAAAACTTTTGAGACACTTATTGTAATTAGATTTCTGCAAACGTTTTAAGCCTGTGTAAAACAAGGGTGGTGCCATATTCGCACAAACAATAAACAAGTGAGTGTTTTGCTGGCTGGACCTCCTGATGGTCAGTGAAAGGGGTGGCTCTACTCTTGACAAGCAAGGAACAGAACTGAAGATATTAGTGTAAAACATTCCCATCATGCCTGGGGAATGGACTTTGTTGCCATGGTGACCGAGGCAGCCGAGAGATGCCGGCATCCCTTCTGTAAGGCAGCCAAGCCAGCCGGCCAGAAAATGTCATTAGCAAGCTTAGAATTGAGGGGATAAAAACTGAAGTTAGTGCTGGGGCTACCGAGCCGACTTCTGTCTGTAATAATAACCTTGTTACAGTGAGCGCAACATGAGAATGTTTATGTAGCCGGAGGAAACAAGTCGACAACACAATCAGGGACCACCGCCATGCGCCTCGGCTTCGCTCTCCCCAGATGGAGCGGAGCACTCAAAAGAGGCTCCAAACATCTGTTCAGAATAAAAGGCCGGTGGCTGGGGGGGTCTGGAACTAGTGGGAGCAAGGCTATCATATCCTCATTTTTCTTTTGTTGATGGTTATCTTTTGCTACAGCCAGATGTGTTGGAAGTGGCGGGGGTAGGAAGTTGTAACCACATGTGCTCAGAATTGTTTCTTGCGTTGCAGTTCCTGTTGCGTCTACTGTATTGATCTTCTTCTTGGTCAGGAAAGCGCCCAGAGGCAGGTAAATTGTCGGCGCTGTGATAAAAGTGACTGTCCTATCCAGCCGATTCTTGCAGCTAAGAGACTTAACATTGGTTATCATCCTATCAATCTGTGCCTCGAGGCAGCCAATGGCATGTGGATTGAGAGAGGACAACTGAAAGCAAACCCACCCACCCACCCACCCACCCCTGGAGGCCAGAATTTATTTATTTAATGCAATTTTATATAGCGCGGACTTTACCCAAAGGTGTCAGAGCGCTTCACAATAGAACCAAGGGGCATATTAACAACAACGCACGATAAGTATCACTAAACGTGTTTAGAGAGTTTGTCATTATTGCTGTATCACATTGCCGTTTTAGCGGCGTATTTACAACGCTTTGCTAACGGACGATGTGAAATCCGGTGATAGACGGTGAGAATGAGCATAAGCGGGCAAAATCCCACAGTAAGGGAAATGCGCTTATGAAAATGTAGATAATAGGGAGATGTGGCCTTAACCTTGTGATCCACCTCCCATTATACAGATTGCTAAGTCAGAACAAAAGGAGACATTAGATAACAGCGATAACCAGGGTTAGGGTGGCTTTTATTATCCCTTTGCTTGTCCTGGGCCGGCTTGCAAATACTGCGATGTCTGTTGAGCGAGTTTTTCCCTGTTGTTTCTGGGAAGCAATGCCTACTTCTCATCTCATTAGCGATGCGGGCCTAGGAGTTGATGTAACGGCTGCTAACATACGCTAATGTATGTTAGCAGTGCTTTGATGATAATGAGTTAGAATAATCGCCGCTTTTCTGGTGCTATGTGCCGGAAAAGCGGTGTTATGTCTCTTGTTGATATACCCCTAAGTACGTTACACGAGAAAATGTACATACACGTTAAAGATACAAACTAGTTAGCTGAAAAAGTAAAATAAAACAGTAGGTGGCAGCCACACAAAAACACATTAGGATTAGGATCTTAAAGGCACAGATTACATATTTACAACATTGTAAGAACTTCCCTGAGGGACTTGAAAAGGGGTGTATTCATTCTGGAAGTGTCTTTGGAAGAGGAGAGATTTGAGGTCAGTTTTAAAAGTCTGGGTAGAGGTGGTGGTACGGAGTAGGGGAGGAAGCTGGTTCCTGATTCTAACCGTATTGCCTGAGAAGGATTGCAAGAATTCCACTTGCGCAATAAAGAAGATTAAGCGCAATGACGGGTTAAAGATGCGCCCGATGCCGATTGGCTGCGCCAGTTAGAGTGTGAGTCCTAGACTTATCACTTCAGAGCTAGGCCCTGAGCACCTCTGCTCACCGCAACAGGTAACTCCGCCTGAAAAGAAGATGTTGCATGTGAGGTGTGTTTTGTTGGCCCCATCACTAGAGGGCACTGTTCTGGCACTCTGACACGGGAAGCATCCTTTACCCCGCATCCATTACAATGCGGTATGTTACATTGTGTTCTTGACTCCGCAAGTCGTTACATCAACTTGCACTGGAGGGCGCTCTAGACTAAGGAATAGTGTAAATTACTATTCAAACACCTTCCCTACTGTACATAGACTGGAGTTGGAATAGTAGTTCACACCGTTCCTAAGTCCAGCACGCTCCAGCACAAGTCGAAGTAACGACTTGCGTTGTCATGACCGCGATGTAACAAACCGCGTTGTAATAGAACGCGTTGTATCGTCATACATCCCTCTGACACTTCCAATAATGAGTCGATTTTTTTCGACGGGATCCAAGGCCTCTCTGGGCCTTGAAGTTGACCACAATGATCACACAGCTGCAGCCTCTCACTCTGCGCCCTCTTCATTAGTGAAGGAAGCCTCATGTGGCCTCCATCTTTGCTCCTTCCTACCCTCCAGGACATTCAGCAGGGAAGCCAGCCAGGTCTCATCTAACAGACCTCCTTCTCTATCATCCCTGCTGGTTCCTGTTCAGTGTCTCCCCTGTCCCAAAAAAGAAATACAAATAGTAATTTGCGGGCATCTGTCCCTCAGTCTCGTAATTGCTGTCTTTTCATTAAACTGGAGTTATTGAACTTTTTTCTCCAGGGTCCTGGCGACTGACCACATAAGCTGAGGTGGGCAGGCCCTGGCCACTCTTTTTGAGTCTGAAGAACCTCACTACTGGTCCTCTGCTCTTCAGTCGCCCACCATCAGCTCATTTATTTATTTATATAGTTGTATATAGTGAGAATGTGACTCTTGAAGGTACAGGCTTCAGAGCACTTTACAAATAGACAGGAAAGAAGATAGAGGTAGAACAAATAACTACAAAATAGAAAACGGTGCGGGATGTAGTGGCTTCCAAGGTGAGTTAAGAGACCACATGAAGGCCCAAGCCGGCAAATCAACAAGCAAACAATAAACATGGGTGTCAAGACTGCATCGTATTGGGGCCCAGAAAGTAGAGTTAGTGTGTTCTAGGTCAAAAAAGGATCTTTCAGTGGCACTATAACTTCTTTTTGTGTATAGTGCAGTTGAGGGGTTCAGTCTGATTTCATTATTGTGGCAATACCCAAGAAGGCTCGGTTGGAGGTTTCAAAAATAAGGAGCAGGTGCTTCTAGAGGCTCTGCATCTGCCAGATAGCTCCATCAATTTGCAACCAAATTCATCCTGTCCAATCCAAGACCTGCTAGGCATCAACAACAAAAGGTGCAGGCTGACTAGGATGCAGACGCAACGGCCAGGACGGTTGTGTAGTTCATAAAAATACATTGGATCTGCACGTTTAGACATCATAAACCAAGGGATTTGTGTCCAAAATGATTCCAAACACCCCCAAAGGATATGTTAGCCTTTAGACCAGTTAGCTCCCAATGCTTGCCCCCTAATCTAACCAAGGAGTGAATCATTTCTGACAGCTATCGAACATGACAACCCTTGATCCTTCAGGGATCGTGGAAACAGTACAGTACTTTTCGCTCAGTCAATCGTGTTCACTTAGTATCAGAGAGATACACAGAATAAACGATGGGGATGTTTTCAAAAAGCATTTATTTAACCAGCGTCATTCTTTTATAAAACATGTTTGCTGTGACAATCATTAGACAGAAACATATATATAAGATGTATAAGATTACAAGCACCAACAAAGTGAATAAAAGGTAGAATTCTACCATGGTGCTAAAACAGTGAATATACGAAAAGGCACATAGATACATGGCAGTAATCATGTGTACTCCTACGATGCAAACCCTACCTAAGTGTACCTAGCAAGTATGTGGATGTAGAGCCAAGATTCCATTAGGAAAGAGCCAACCCCATTACCTGACGGGAGAGCACAAAGGACCCCGTCTTGGTCTCGAGTTGGACACCCCGCAAGGGATGTCAGAACGCTGCATGTTGTAGCTTCTGCAGGCCAGGTCCTCAGCATCTAGGGTCAGCGTGGAAGCTTCTCCTTTGCCTAAATAAGGGAAGGTATGGTTCTTTTATACCATAAAGATGGACTTGGGGTTCCTTACACAATCGACGTGTTGTGAGTGCAATTATGTAAATGAGCTTAAATCAATACCTGCAACCATGCAAAGTAGTTTTTTCACCCTAGGATGATGAACTACTGACCATGACTTTTTATACAGTGTATGTTAATCCTGTTATGTACGTCTTGTGCAGGGGAATTTTCTAAGAATCCTCATGCATAATAAATAAGGCGAGTTTTATGGAAACTGATCTACATTTAAAAGGTGAGTTCTAGAACCGTTATAAGGAGCAAGGTAGGAGAAAAGTAGGTGAAAGGTCGTTTAGCTACTTAGGCCTAGACTGGGGTACATAAAAATCCAACTGAGAAAACTAAATATTGGGAGAGCAGGAGTCCTGGTCCCCATTGGGTGTCGGTAACTTCTGTTTGCATCTTACTGTGGAGTTTAGAATTATTGTGTGTTAGCGCAGATGTAGTGGCGCAGCCATGTTGTTGCTCAGTGCTAAACCAATTCTACTAAGTGATGCCTGTCTCTGACGTGTAAAACGCATCCTCAAACTTGGCTTGTGAGAGAAAGTTCCTTAAATAGTTGCCTCAGTAGTAAAAGTTTACATATTTTTATCTCTTTGAAGACCAAGAGTGTTCTGTCCCACAACACACTTTTTACTCCTGCTTAATTTCCGATTCCAGTCTCATTGCATGTTCTCCATTGTACCCATATTTATGAAAACATATACACGTTTGTTCTATACATGTGCGTTTTAGTGACTACATTCACAGGGTGCTGATGGGACCCCCTTCTCACCTAAGTCTGTGATTCCTAAGTTATTTCTCTTTTGCTAATGAACATTTTCAACTTCTAGTTCAACCTAAGTGCAGATTTTTTTCACAACCTGATGAATTGCTGCCAGGAAATGCCCATGCTTGCCACCCCACGAGAAGCCCAGGTGCCAAGGTGAGCCAGAGAATAATCCAAATAAGGAAGGATTAGCAGGAAAGAGGCCTGGCATGTGATTCACCATTCAGTTCTGAAAAAGCTATTGTGCTTTCAAATTTCTAATTAGATGACAATGGGACAAACCAGTTTTGGGACACACAAGGGAGCCCCAAGATCAGGAAGCTAGAGGTGTGAATAAAACCACATTAAAGAGTAGAAGGCTCTAAAGAAGGGGCTGATGGGTAGGGGGAAGGGGGAAGGGACAAAGAAGCGCCTAGGAAAATAAAACAGTGGGTAGGACTCACTAGAAAAGATGGGCACAATTCGTTTCCAGAGGACGGCACCTTTGACCTAGAGCACTTGAACAATGTTCAGAAAAGATTGAAAAACCTCTTTGGATGGGTCTTTCTGCTTCAGCTATGGGCAGCAGGGTCACTGGAAATGGGGCTGCGTCAACGGAACCTCTAATATACTGTATTATGCAGAACCACTGATTGCACCAATGACGTTGAACGGAAACCAATTGTGACCAAATCAATTTTTAATCTTCTTGATCATGTGCCTTCAACATACCGGTCTGGACATGCATATGATGTTGGATGTGTACTATCAGCAAAGCCAGAAGAGTAAGACCGATGAAGAAATTGCACTGCATTCTCCGAATCCCATTATGTCCCAAAGCAGAAGTGGGACTTTGACCTGCTGTTAGCACTTTGTAGCAGCAATGTATCACAGGGCCTAGTTTAAGTGTGTTAATCTAAACGTACAGTAAAGACCTACAGATGTGTGCAAGACCTGTGGACTAATAATACTATAGTGATACCTGGTTGTCCTGTTGTTCTTCGCTTACAAGAATATTGCCTTATATTCCAGCCACTGCCCCATAGTTTACAGTTGTAGATCCATACCCAGCCTCACTTTCCATCCATATACATCCCAACAATTATTTTTGACTTCTCATTCTGTTGGGTTGACACCCCCGGGTGTTTACTGATTCATCTCCATCTCCTCCTAAGTCTTTACAAAGGATCTGGGAACCTTCATTCTCATTGGAGGATCTTGGGAGGTGATTACGATGGTGGAAGACCCACCACCACCAGCCGCGCAGTGGGGGGCCCTCCGCCATCGGACACCAATGTTCCCCTGCCAAATGAGGATGGCGGGGGGAATCGGACCAAGACCGTGGTGGGCGCAAAGACAGCCAGTCACGGATCCGCCACAGGCAATTGTTCTGATTACCTGGCGGAGCAGTCAGCATCTGTAAAATGGTGGCAGTGCCTAGTACGCACCGTCCGCCAGATTAGGATGCTGGCCTCAGCCAGCCTTTCCGTGGCAAGTAAACCAACATTGAAAAGCTGACAGGGATTGGTTTCGGAGGACCGTTGCTTGCCTCCCTTGTGTTGGGGGGAGGTGGTGGTGCACTGGGGGGGTACCCATGGTACCCCCCGGCATTTCCCTGCACTACATGCATTTTTAACATTGCAGCAGGCACTGAAACACCCACCACAATGGTAAAGAAGCAAGATGCGACCGCCATGGTGGCAGTCGCATCGCGATTCTACGTAGGGGACTGCCACCATTCAGGCGGGTGGTGCCAAGCACCACCACGATGGCAGGCGGACTCCTGTCCGCCCGCCATCGTAATGACCCCCTATGTTTGCTCAATATGTGGTTGATTTTGTTGGTGGCATCTGACAGCTTGGAGCATTGGAAGACTGACTCCTTGTACATCCTTACTGAATGAGCTAAAAAGGGGTAGAACGCTTCTAGTATTCTATTTTCCCCATGTTCTTAATCCAGCTCATGACAGCTCAGCAGTGGAGCAGCTGTCCTTAAAACATAAGTTACTACACCTCAACCTACTCCATCGGATCAGAGGATTTGACACCACATGCACACTTATGCCAACGAGACCCTGACACACTGGTCCCAGTTCTTTCTCCCTCCTCTTCACACATATGCTGAGACGATAAGTATCCCTCATTGGGGAACATGATGTATCAGACAAGACCCTCGAAGCCACAACAGCAGCCAAAACAGCCACTAAACTAAGGACCAAAGACACAGTGGAAATCAGGAGACAGGAAAGATCCAGAAACAGGTTCAATAACTGTCATGTGGAGCCCTAGGAACGTGAGCGTAGAGGGAGGGAGTCGAGAAGGACAGAGAGACAGACAGGAAGGAGTTTGAGGACAGGGGACCTCAGAACTCAGGTTGTGTTGACAAAACAAATCTACAGCTATCAAGGCCAAGCTGGCAAAAGCTTTAAACCAGCTTTGCCCTCCAGGGGCGTAGCTAGAGATTGTGGCGCCCGGGGCTATCCCTCTGATTGCCGTCCCTTTGGGGGGGGGGGTTGCTGGGGAAATAGGACAGTGGGCACTTGAAAGATTAACAATATACACTGCCCTATGCTGTCAACATAGCTGAGCCAAAGTTCTACCCACTTCAGAAACACAAGGCTAATCAAAGAGTTCAAACAAGAATTCTATTAGAACAACATCATCTCTGTGACCATAATGAAACACAACTGTAATCTATTTTGTATGATGTCATGCTAACTAATAAACCTTATTCTAAAAGGCGGCATCTGCACTGAAGGCTTAAAACAGGTCAGATCAATCATTTGCTAGAAAAGTCAGAGTCAGATCTGAATGGACTTGACACTGGTCAACCTGTCACCAACCTCTTATGAGGGGCAAAGTGATTGAAACACTTAACACATGAATGAAAAATAATCTTATCTTAGTACCATATCAATCCGGATTCCACAAGGTGCAGCACAGAATGTTCCACCTGGAAAATATTTGGTGACATGCACTTGATCTTGGACAAAGGTGGCTGTGTTCTCCTAATTTTTTTCAACCTCTGTATGGCTTTTAATACTGTCAATTGTGAGGAACACACATGGGGCTCATGGTGTGGGTACTAAGAAGGATTACCTCATTCCTTGTTGACCTTAAACAGCTGGTTAGAATAGGGAACTCCTTCTCTTACACTACCCACATCAAGTTTGTGTCTGACTGGATTCTAGCTTAACTTCCTAAATGTTCAGCTTGCATATAGAGCCCCTGAGAATTGTGATAGAATAATCAAGCAGCTCCATTCACCTAAACAACACACCAATTTACTAGCAAGCGTCCTCATTTAAAAATATCAATACAACACGAACCTGACTTCAAATTCTTTAAAACTAGGGGGCATATTACCAAGCAATAGCGATAATTATCGCTATTGCTTGGTTAGAGACAAAATTTTACCGCAGAGCTGCGGCGATTTTTACCGCAGATAAACCTTGGTATTACCAAGGTTTATCGCAAATGCGATAAAAAACGGCCGCAATGCATGAATATCGCTGAAAAGTCAGCGATATTCATGCATTACCGAGGTAATGCTCTTAGACATGTTATCCACCTCCCATTGGATAACATGGCTAAGAACTGCTCTGGGGCAGGTGTTAGCTTTTGGAGATATTCGCGCTTAGCGCGAATATCTCCAAAAGTTGGTAATAGGAGATAGCGATGTTAGCGGCTGTTTCCAGTCGCTAACATCTTGGCACGCCCACTTTGCATATCATTAGTGATAAATATCACTGACATGCAAAGCGGGGCCCAAGATGGTCGCTATCTCCTACTAGCTGTCGCTAACTGGTGTTAGCGACAGCTAGGTAATAGGGAGATCATTTTATCTCCGCTTTCTTGGCTTTTAAAGCGAAAAAAGCGGAGATAAACACCCTTGATAATATGCCCCTAGAACTTATAGTCCTAGTTATTACATTGATGCTTTTCAAGGAGAGAACGAGAGTGCAGTACACTTTTCCTCTCTCTACTCAGGCTGGTGCAGTAACCAGTAATGGGAGCACTGAGCACTGCACCATCATTCTGCATTCAGAGGAGTGTGTAAGACCATAGACAGATAAAGAGCAACTCCAGTCATTTTAAGCTGAAGCCAATCTTGTTTTCAAACTTAAACAGTGTTTTTCTCTTTTGCAGAGTTGTAGATTCTCCTGCGCATTGCAAATGCAATTGGACAAGTGATTGAGAGCATCAACACGCCCTGTGCAGAGCCCACCTCAATGAAGGAAAAATCTTAAAACTCCCCCTGTTCAATCTGGAACTGGAAGTATGAAAAATCATACAAACCACAGGTCTATTGGTCCATGCCCTCACAGGGCATGCTGCATAAAGACACCTCACCTTGTAGTTGCTGGGGTTTAGATTCCAGGAAAGCATGCTCTTTACTTGGCCAATATCTACACCATGTGGCTTTCATGGAGTTTAAAACCAGGTGAAAATACATTTAATGTACCATAATGTAATGTAAAATACAACAACATACTATACATAATACTACAGGGAGAGGATGTAGCCTAACAGCTAAAGCTGTCGAACTCAAAACTGGGGAACTGGGCTTCGAGTATCGGCAAGGGACACTCAACATCATGTGATTCTGAGCAAATCGCTTAATCTCCCTGTGCCCAATCAAATGAATGTGTCCTTCTGTAATGCAACTTGTGCTCATGTAAAGCACTCTGATACCTTCCGGTCAAGTATGCGCTATATAAAACTCCCAAAAATAAATAAATACATAAAATAAAATATAACTCAAAGTAACGTATAACAACTTTGGTGCCCAGAGTTGAGAGGTTGAGGAGTGCTCCAACTGCATACTGATGCCATATTTGCACACAGAGTCCATATGTCGAGCCAAATGTGTGTAATGTAAAGTGACCTTTTAACCTGTTATCTAATGCAGACTTGGGTAGTGGAATTTGGCTGCTTCTGAACAAGTAGACTCGGTCCACAGCAAGAGTGGGGAGCCAGGAATAACCTGACTTTTCTCTTGTGCCACTGCGCAAGAGTGAATGCATGGCCTCATTGGCCTGTCTTCAGGCCAGCTGAGCCGTCTCAAGAAGTGTAAGCACTGCGTGTTGCTTTCGGTGCACAGAAACGCGGGACTTAGTTTTTGGCAATATAATTGAAAGCACTGTTGTTGCAGGCGGCCGCGGTGCTTTCTTTCAATTAAATTACCAAAAACTAAGTCCCGCGTTTGTGTGCACCGAAAGCAGGTGAGAAGGAGTGCGGGCTGCAGCGCGGCGGCTTTGCACTTTCAAACTCTACTGGGCCGCTGGCGGCAGCCGCGAGTCACTGAAGGCCCGTTGCGGTCGTGGCCACCTTTATAATTTATTTGGGGACACTGTGTGCGTTCCCAAATAAATTATAAAGGCCGAAGCGATCGCAGCGGGCCTTAAGTGACGCGCGGCCACCTCAAAGATGGTGCTGCCTGGGGAAGACCCCCCCCACCCCCTAGCTACCCCATGTGGAGAAGTGTGGCTCACTGGTTAGAGGCGGCAGACCCTGAAGCAGAGGTCAGGCCTGGGACCAGGGTTCAATTCCCGACGCGGCAGGGTCTTGGGCTCAATGTCCACGGACTCGATAATTCTCGCCTAGGTGCCTACTCTAATCATGGGTCCCACTCTGCAACTCTGGGCAATAGCTTGCTTAATCTCCACAACGGCCCCAACAGCGCAGGGATGCCTGGCTTCACCTTGGGGGTGCCCAGGAGGGGGCATCTCACAGGGAAAAGCCAGGAAGGATTCCACAGCGGTATACATCGCCAGGATGCCCCCGCCGAGATGGGGCGGCAGTGCGCTTTACAAGTATATACACATTTACATTTACGTTGCTGCCCTCTCTCTCTCTCTCTCTTGTTCTCTCTCTCACTCTCTCTCTCTCTCTTTCTACCTCTCTCTCTATCTCTCCCTCTTTCACTCTCTTTCTCCCTCTCTCTCTCTCTCTCTCTCTCTCTCTCTCTCTCTATCTATCTCTCTATCTCTATATCTCTCTCTTTTCTATCTCTCTATATCTCTATTTCTCTCTCTCACTCTCTCTCTCTCTCTTTCTACCTCTCTCTCTATTTCACTTTCTCTCTCTAACTCTCTCTCTCTCTATCTCTCCCTCTCGTGCTCTCTCTCTCACACTCACTCTCTCTCTACCTCTCTCTCACACTCCCTCTCTCTCTCTCCCTCTCTCTCTCTCCCTCTCTCTCTCTCCCTCTCTCTCTCTCTCTCTCTCTCTATCTCTCTATCTCTCGCTTTTCTATCTCTCTCTCTATCTCTATCTCTCTCTCTCATACTCCCTCTCTCTCTCTCTTTCTACCTCTCTCTCTCCCTATCTCCCTTTCTCTCTCTCTCTCTCTCTCTCTCTCTATCTCTCTATCTCTCGCTTTTCTATCTCTCTCTCTATCTCTATCTCTCTCTCTCATACTCCCTCTCTCTCTCTCTTTCTACCTCTCTCTCTCCCTATCTCCCTTTCTCTCTCTCTCTCTCTCTCTCTCTCTATCTCTCTATCTCTCGCTTTTCTATCTCTCTCTCTATCTCTATCTCTCTCTCATACTCCCTCTCTCTCTCTCTTTCTACCTCTCTCTCTCCCTATCTCCCTTTCTCTCTCTGTCACTCTCTCCCTCTTCCTACCTCTCTCTGACTCTGAGTAAGTGCTTATTTTTTCAGTGATTAAAATGATGAGATGTGCAGTAAATATCAATTTCTCACAATGTTTGTCAGGTGCATCCAAGCTGATCAAACCTGCTGACATTTACAGGGGGGGAGGGTGGAAAGTGGGGTAAATTCAGAGACATGCTGAATTTTGTGTTGAAAGATCCAGTTCAGCATCTAATTTCTCACATATATGGGGAAAGCTTGGAATCTAAGGTATTGTACCCAGTAAATACAAAGCGCCCGCCTATAAATGCTCCTCCCCATCCAGCCTACTTGCGATCAGGGACACAGGGGCTTATTTACAAGCCCCTTGACCGCCGCTGAACCACTTTTAATATGGGAAAAAAGTGACACTCTGGCAACTCAAGTGGCTTGTAAACAAGCCCCACCGACTTTAGTCTTCT
Source organism: Lissotriton helveticus (assembly GCF_964261635.1). Lineage (NCBI taxonomy): Eukaryota > Metazoa > Chordata > Amphibia > Caudata > Salamandridae > Lissotriton > Lissotriton helveticus. Next base: position 1,175,616,782 of record NC_136072.1, on the reverse strand, counting down.
TAAGAACCTTAACACACAAAAAGGTCAAGGATTTGTGAATGCTGCGCTGTCTAAACACTATTTATCATGAGATCTTATTACTGTGCAATTTGACGATTAATTGACCACCGGGCGATTACCAGGAAGGATATACTTTGATAGTCCCATCAGAGCACAAAACAGCAGAACATATCAATCAAAAAAAAATATGCATTTAGGGCCATATGTATCAAGAAGTCATTTTGCGATTCTCAAATAGCGATTTTTTGTGAATCGCTATTTGAGAATCTCAAAATGCTATGTATGTAGGATTTGCAATAAATGTTGCGAATCCTACATATTCCTTAATTACGAATCGCAAATTGCGATTGGCAATTAAGGAATACCTTCCCATTCATTCCTATGGGCCAAGAGGCCCATAGGAATGAATGGGAAGACATTCTCAATTTGCAATTAGTGAATCGCAAATTGAGAATGCAATTTCAAGGGTACAGGGGTGGCCATAGGACACCTTGTTGCACCCCTGAAATAAGCATGGGTGCACATGTTGTGGCGCACATACATGCCCTTAAGGGCATGTATGTGCTCCACATTGCACTTTGAAAAATGCATAAAAGTGGATTTTTCAAGGAAATCGCAAATTACCACCAACTTGAAGTTAGTGGTAATTGGCGATTCCTTAAGGCCAATTAGCATTTTTTTATGCTTCGTACATTGCATTTAAGGAATCGCAAAATTTGTGATTCCTTAAATGCAATCGCAAAATAAGGAATCGCAAATTTAGCGATTCCTTATTTTGCACGCAGATTTCTTTGATACATACCATTTAGAAAAAATGAGTTAGCAAAGGCCGAAATTCTGCGAAATATGGCCCTCATTCATTTGCAATTGTAAAGCCTTGTATAGCATGCATGTAGTGTCACCCTACTCTGGGGGTGTATAGGCGCCCAGTTTAGTGGCTCCAGCAAGCGGCTGGTCAGAATAGCGAGAAAGGCCTCTGGTGTGCAGAAAAGAGACAGAACAATGTAAAGCAGACAATCTTCACTCAAATAGATTTCATAGACGTTGATTGTACAGAAGAGAGACACAGCTTCCAAGGTACACAGGGCCCAGAGCCTTCCCCAAGTGATTTAAAATCAAACAATGCACAAAGAGTTTCCAAAAGCGAATGAGGAGATATCCAATGGAAAGACACTGAGCCAATGCATTATACAGCAATGGACAGAGAAGAAAAGACACGCACCGCCCTGTAAGACGCCACACAATATCTCGGCAGTCAGGGTGGAAAGATCAGGTATTCAGGTGTGCACGAATCCCAGTTAATAACCTGCAGCACGTGGGGGAGGGCGGGGGCATCATATTTCTGCACGCAAGAGACTGGTGATAATGTGGAATCATTTCTAGAGAACTTGATTGGCTGCATTTCTGTTGCCGTGGAGACAGGAGCCTGTAGCCTATGGAGCCCATCAGCCAAGTGTGGTTGTGGCCCTGACACGCCTGGTATGGATGTCAGGGGCCAGAGAACGTCTCATCTTTCAGAGCAGGGCCAGACAGGACTTTCATTCCACTGGGCATTTCCCCGATAGGCTGGAGCCCTTGGTGACCTGTTGCGAAACCCAGGGCCGCTCCTGGTGTCTCTGTCGCTTTCCCCCGCTCCCAGAGCCTAATGGCAGCAATGGGAGACTTCAAATAGTGAGAAAGAGAGTAAGGAAGAAGGCAGAGAGAAAGGGATCAAAGACGTAGAAGAGAGAGAGCGAAGAGAGAGAGAATGGATGGACTGAGAGAGAAAGATTGTATGAGGAGACTAACGAAAGGGCTGGTTTGTGCATTTTTGCCACGGTTGCTTTTTGGCTGTCCAATCCATCTGTATATCTTCGCTGCAGTCTGTAGCACCCAACTCCTGATGAAGGAACCCGGATGCCCAAAGGATGATGGTATGCTGATAAGTCAGGTCTGAGCTACTCGGGACCACTTTCCTTGGGAACACCCATGTCACAGCTCAGACTCAACCAGCACAAGGTGTAGAGGTTTAAAAGTAGGGGTGGGCGGAATTTGCGTAGTCGCGCAAAACAATCTTCGTGAGCACGCAGAGTTCAGCGAACACCCGGAATTCCTTGTTCTGCCTGTTCGTGATGCTTTTTTCCTGTTCGCGAACGGTGTTTTTCAATGCTCAGGGGGAAATATCTCACAAACACGCATTTTGAAAGCGCGTACAAGCAAAAAATTCAGCGAGGCTGCGGATAGCAGAATTTTTGGCATTTCCACGTTCGTAAGGGAATTTACCACCCAGGCCGAAATAAAAGGTGGGACCAGAAACCAAACCCTCCATCCTGTGCAGATCACTAGGTGATCTGTGCACTATGATTCACCGCTAATGGGGCAACAACCTGGGTGAGTTAATTTAGGCCACCAGGTTTGACCATGCATCACTGCTTTGGGTTGGACTGCTTACAACACTGGCCTACAACCAGTGACCAAATTCTTGTGTTATCTGAAAAGGAATTTTAAGTGTAACCCTTTACTTATGTGGACTCCCCGAGACTTGGAAAGGACTGCTTTCAACCTGGTCGCCAGTGGAGTAGCCACTGTCTCATGTGTCCTAGTGCAAAGAAGAAAATTGCCCACCCACCCACTGTTCGAACCATGAAAAACAGCAAAAACCAGGGTTCAGAGAGCCCCTCAGGCCTGGGAGCAAGGTACCTCTGCACCATCTGAACCAATGGAAGCTATGCTCCAGGTGACCACATATTGTTAGTAGTGCCTCACCAATTGTTGTGCTACCAGCCATGTGTAGGTGTAGCACACATTGGGATTGTTACCTCAGTTGTATGAGAAAAGTATGCAGGTGGGTGTTTGGGTCTGGCTCATGAATGGATACTGACCACCTGGGAAGAGTCAAGTCTCTCTGTTTCCCTTGAGGTGGTCTTGGATGTTCCTTGCCTTTGCTAGGAGGCAGTCCCATAGTTTGCTGTTTATACGAAGATGCAGGTGACGTTTGGGTTCACTGATAGAATATCGAACCCCAAAATATACCCATACACAAATATCGAGTTATAAATATCGATGTCAAAAATATCGACATCCTATATTTATAATGGTAAGTACAAAAATATTGGAAAAAATATTGATTAAAAAATAGGTGTACAAAATATCGAATTTAATATATGTATAAAAAATAATCTTAAATAATAAAATTAACTCTAAAAAATAAATTAGTTTAATATACATTTTAACAAATATAACAAATAAATGTAACAAAATATTTAAACATATGTATATAAAATTTAATATATATATTTACTTTAAACAATTAATAAACTATTTATTTACATTTATTTTATAATTGTATAATGAAAATTTACAAATATATATATAAATATACATACACCAATAACATAAAGTCTAATAAAAACATTATACTATAAATTAAAACATTGAACTATTTAAAAATCTTTAGACTTACATTTTCCACTTCAGTGAATGCAACAGTAGGTAAAGTGTTTGAAACAATATTTCTTACCTTAAAGTTGATATTGTAGACCACGATATTCTTGCTAATGATATTTCTGTGTCACGATATTTCCAACGCGATATTTGTGTAAGTCCACATTTCCAACCCAATATTCTGTCTTGAATCCGACTTTTGTAGAGTGAAAGTCAGCAGGGATGCCTGTCTTAAGTGAATGGCTCTCTGCTGTGAGTTTCTTTGAAGTTACACTTGATTGAAGGATATCCTGGTACTGTAAATAGCCCTGTGGGCCATGCAGAGTGCCTTGAAATGGGAGCGATGGGAGCGTCTGGGCATAGGAACCAGCGGTGTTCTTGAAGGGCTGCAGCCATACAGTCCTGTAATCTGAGGTATATTTAGATGTCCAGATGCTATGTCATTTGTGGAGCTACAACAGTGGTACTCTCATCTTGAGTCTGAATATGTAGTCCAGGAGGGACAGAACTATGATGATGACAGTCTGGAGCTCCTACGAGAAACCTGTGTAAGAGAAACTGCATTTTAGGGTTTGCTTAGTGTAGGGGGTGCTTCTTGTGACTTTGTTAACTGAAGGCATGATTGATAGGTGGGACTCCATCACTGCCACCAGGTTTCCCACTTTGGTAGATGTTGCAAGAGAAAAACCGAGTTCACCTGACCTGATGGTCACGAGCTGGTAGCTTTACATTATCCATAGGTTAGCAATTTTCTGAATGAGCTAAACTTAGATGGCTCCTCAGCATCCAGCGGACTGCAGGTCAGCGGCAACAGACTGCAGGACAGCGGCAACGGCCTAGACCTGAAGAGTGAAGGTCAGTTGCCTCAGTTTTCCACCTTTGGAATGATTTTTGTGCCACTGTGTAATGTTAGCAGTGTAAATTGATGTAACATGAGGGCTAGTTGAGGGATGTAGGAGGTACTGAGGGAGGGATTATTAGCCTTAATGTACCCCAGATTCAGTGTTGAAAGGACATGACGTGAAAACGTGGAATGGTGGTAGTTTTGTCTGAGACGTAGGGAGATGCCGGTTCCTCTAGCATTGGTAAGAGGATTGGTGAACTATGTCTAAACTGCCAGATAGGCCCAACAGTTGTAGGGCTGCCACTCCATTTCAGTTCACAGCTGTCTTCAAGGTATCCCATTTGGTGATGGTCAGGTCAGAGGACAGCATGATAGATCATTGTAGAGTTCAAAGTGAGAAGGGGTAATCGGTCCCAACCCCTTACTGGCCGTATTTAATTGAGCAATATATGGAGAGGGTGCTTGTCCTTGACAGGGGCAGACCCCTCACCCCCTAGCCAAAAGAGAGTTCCAAGAAAAAGTCAGGACAAGCCCAAAAAATATTGTTTCGCACAGAGAAAATTCCAATGCAAGTTATGCAGGGTAGTGATTTTTATTTTTGGGTGTTCGTGACTCGCTCAAAGATTCAGAATCAGTTTGTAAGAAAGTAGTAACAGTCAACACATATTTTGCATACAGGAACACTAGAGAAATATACATAGCAAAATACCAGTCATCCACTTACAGAACATTTTCATCTAACACACCTGCACAAGAAAGACTTCACCTTCTTTGATCTGGAAGTGGTACGTTCCGCCAAATGCAGAGGGGACCGCGAAATAAAGTTGAGGAGAAGAGAAAGCAAACTCATCCTTGTGTTCAATACAGTTACACTGGGACTTAATAAGGATGCGGAAATGCATGTGTTGTTGAGATACGGTTAAATCATACGCCCCTGGCGCCCTATATCTGGTGTACATTCCTTCAAGCTCAACAGGGACACAGGCCATCATATGCACTTAAGATACGCAAGCATCTGAAGGGCCCAGTAGTAGGTCCTTTTTGAGCGAATCTAAAGGGAGCTCAGGTCACTAACCTGTATAGGAGTTCACTATTGCCACCTTTACTATAACCAGTAGGACAGCTTAGAACCCACACATTCGCTATGAATTTACCCCCTTATATAAAACTAGGGGCCTCATTTCTGAAAAGTGACGCATCGCTGCGTGAAAACAGCGATGCGTCACTTTTCACTGCGCTCTCCCTGCGACACTAACGATGCGTCATATTTACAGTATGACGCATGATGTCGCAAGGAGTTACAGATATGTCAGTATTTCTGACGTATCTGTAGGCGCAAAAGTGACGCATTGCTGGAGTGAGTCCCTTGCTCATTGCACCATCAGGATTCAAGCAAGCCGGGCCGACGAGGCTGAAATGCCAGAAACCGGTCCCCGGTAGCTTGTTTCCTTCCCAGTATAAGAATTGGATTGGTAGTTTGGTTTGCCCTGTTCCCATCATGCACTGGGACAGGAACAGACTAATTTGCATATAGCCAAGTTCTGAGCTGGGATGGTGCAGTGAGCTAAAAAACGGTGATGGATCAAGCCCTGATCTTTGGACTGGGTAAGAGTGGTCTGCTTAATTCAGGCACTCTGTTCATCACCACCCCCTTTTCTGAATCATTTTGTCCACCATTAGCGTGGAAGGGTATACTCAGATGTGAGTCCATTGCTCATTGCACCATCAGGATTCAAGCAAGCCGGGCCGACGAGGCTGAAATGCCAGAAACCGGTCCCCGGTAGCTTGTTTCCTTCCCAGTATAAGAATTGGCTTGGTAGTTTGGTTTGCCCTGTTCCAATCATGCACTGGGACAGGAACAGACTAATTTGCATATAGCCAAGTTCTGAGCTGGGATGGTGCAGTGAGCTAAAAAACGGTGATGGATCAAGCCCTGATCTTTGGACTGGGTAAGAGTGGTCTGCTTAATTCAGGCACTCTGTTCATCACCACCCCCTTTTCTGAATCATTTTGTCCACCATTAGCGTGGAAGGGTATACTCAGATGTGAGTCCCTTGCTCATTGCACCATCAGGATTCAAGCAAGCCGGGCCGACGAGGCTGAAATGCCAGAAACCGGTCCCCGGTAGCTTGTTTCCTTCCCAGTATAAGAATTGGCTTGGTAGTTTGGTTTGCCCTGTTCCCATCATGCACTGGGACAGGAACAGACTAATTTGCATATAGCCAAGTTCTGAGCTGGGATGGTGCAGTGAGCTAAAAAACGGTGATGGATCAAGCCCTGATCTTTGGACTGGGTAAGAGTGGTCTGCTTAATTCAGGCACTCTGTTCATCACCACCCCCTTTTCTGAATCATTTTGTCCACCATTAGCGTGGAAGGGTATACTCAGATGTGAGTCCCTTGCTCATTGCACCATCAGGATTCAAGCAAGCCGGGCCGACGAGGCTGAAATGCCAGAAACCGGTCCCCGGTAGCTTGTTTCCTTCCCAGTATAAGAATTGGCTTGGTAGTTTGGTTTGCCCTGTTCCCATCATGCACTGGGACAGGAACAGACTAATTTGCATATAGCCAAGTTCTGAGCTGGGATGGTGCAGTGAGCTAAAAAACGGTGATGGATCAAGCCCTGATCTTTGGACTGGGTAAGAGTGGTCTGCTTAATTCAGGCACTCTGTTCATCACCACCCCCTTTTCTGAATCATTTTGTCCACCATTAGCGTGGAAGGGTATACTCAGATGTGAGTCCCTTGCTCATTGCACCATCAGGATTCAAGCAAGCCGGGCCGACGAGGCTGAAATGCCAGAAACCGGTCCCCGGTAGCTTGTTTCCTTCCCAGTATAAGAATTGGCTTGGTAGTTTGGTTTGCCCTGTTCCCATCATGCACTGGGACAGGAACAGACTAATTTGCATATAGCCAAGTTCTGAGCTGGGATGGTGCAGTGAGCTAAAAAACGGTGATGGATCAAGCCCTGATCTTTGGACTGGGTAAGAGTGGTCTGCTTAATTCAGGCACTCTGTTCATCACCACCCCCTTTTCTGAAGCATTGCTGGAGTTTGTCACAAAAGTGACGCAACTCCAGCAATGTGTACTTTCACATGGGCAAGTCCCATGTTGTTAGTGCCTGCATCAGTCTTACGCCTGCCATGAGGCAGGCGTAAGATTTTGACGCATAAGCTTCCAAGAAATGGCGCAGTGAAATCTCATAGATTTCCCTGCGTCACTTCCATGACTCTTTCTTGCGTCAAAACGCCCCCCTTGCATACATTATACCTGGCGCAGCTATAATGTGGCGCAGGAGTTTACAAAGTGACGCATCTACCTAGATGCAGCACTTTGTAAATATGGCGCCACAAGGCACATTTTTTAACTCTGCTGGTGCGTCACAAAAAGTGACGCACCGGCGGCGTAAAAGTGACGCAAGGGCTCATAAATAATCCTCTAGGTACCTTTCTTTATCAACACAGCTCTCCTTTATAACGAGTAGGACGACCATAGAATCCACTCACTCAGTAAACATGCCCCCAATTCTGTGACTTAGAATCCTGCTCCTTATATACTTATGATATTAGGTCCCTTTTTTCCGGGGACACTGTATTTACAGAACACTGTAATTTCTATAGTGTTAAACCAGTCGCACCAGTTAACTCATTGTTTTTTTCCCATTCCAATATGGCGCCCATATTCCAGGAGCCATACCGGAACCAGTCGTCACTGATCCGGAAATAATAAGGTTCTGCACCGCACTTAAGATCATGACCAGGGTGGTCCGATGCGATGTGGACTGAGATTCCCTAAGCGAGGGCATTATGTTTGTGAAATTTTGAGAAAAACATATATCAAGCCAATTCCACAGGACTACACCAGTCCTGTTCAGAATATTTTTACTCCCTGAGAAAGCCCCAGGCCTGATGGCCTTGTAAAGGGGGCGAAACACGTGTTGGCTCTTACTTCTTTCTTGCAAACTGATTCAGAATCTTTGAAGCGAGTGAGGTTCTGTAATTCTCAAACCTGACTCCATTTTGTTCCTGACTCCATTTTAGTCTTGCCCTCACGTAGGCCTGTGAAATAGGCCCAACGAACAAGTGGCCTGGCCTTCTGAGTTCGTGCATATATTAACTTGGGTTTTTCTGACTCTGAATGAACTGCAGAGAAAGTGACCCTTTCACCTGAAACCGACCTTTTGCAAAACCAGTTTCACTAGCTGATCGTTGTCTGAAATTGGCAATCAATGTTCAGGAGATCGTTAACTTTTAGTTTCCTTGCACATGTCTTATCTCACTCAGCATCTAAATTGTTTCTTTTCTTATGACTTTTCATTTCATGGGGAATGCTTTTAATTATGGGTTATGTCCGGCTTGCAAGGATCGAATTTGGGATAGTCCTAATAATTAACCTGTGAGTTGGAACGATGTAAAGTGAGCTTTTTGGAATGTGATGATGTATGTAAAATGTATACTATTGGTCAGAATTTGTCGCAGTGGGTGTGCATTTATAATGAGTAAAATGTGTATAAATAATGATGTCTTGCTCTATGAAAATTGATACGTTTCTTGAGTTGTACACCGTGTTGTATTGCTGGGATTTCTGCTACTAGCTGCAGCTAATAAATTTGATCTCTGACGCCACCTAGAAGTATTCCGTGTCTCTGTATACCAAGGCAAGGGAACCCAGAGGACTTCGGGCGTGTCCCTGGCGCCGCTGGGTACTTGAAATCCCAGTTCTTCACGAGTCACAAACACCCAAAAATAAAAATCACTACCTTGCATACCTTGCACAGGAATGTGCGAAACAATAACTTTTTGGCTTGTCCTGACTCTTTCTTGGAGATCATTGGAGAGCTCTCGATGTAAAAGGTAACAGTTTTAAATCATGGTGGGCCCACTCAACCTTTCATCTTACTGAAGCCTATAAATAAGTGCCATTGAATTTGTCCTCATAAACAGATTGACTTTTGGCGGGGTCGTTTTATGTACTGTTGTGACTCTGAATGCTCAGCTTTTCCTACCTGTAATGTTGGATGGTGCCGCTATAAACACAACATAAAATTGGCTATAACAAAAATAAAAAATAAGTGCCATTGAGTTGGATACTAATTAACGCCTGCAATCAGTGCCTAGAGACCATAAATGGTAGATTACACTATATAACTATAGTTGTTATTCAGAGTATTGTTGTGCAGTCAGTAATTCTAGAATGGCAGAAGCCTGGCTGATGGCCACAGTGTAGCTTGCTTTCTTCCATGATGTTAGAGATCTCATTGGAAATCGCTCTTTCAATCAGTTTTCGTAAGAATTGGAATTTGGCGATTGGTCACTAACGGGTGAGTCTGTAGGATCAAGGATCTTCTTTATGGTGACTTGTGTGATTTATGAGGTTATCAAGTGTGTAGAGCAGGTGTCCACAGTTAGAAATGTGTGACAATACTTGTTGCTGTAGTTATTGTACAGGTTGGATGCTCATAAAGACAAAAGAAGGGACGGGGTCTGACGGGGAGCCTGCTGCGTCATTCACCATGATAAGTTCCTTGAATTAAAGTAGGTCATAGGTTGTTGTCTGCCTGCAATGATTGTCTTGTTCATCTTGGTGACTGGCGGTAGTTCGCTGGATGACTTGCTTCTGAGGTGTTGATTTAGGATCTGAGGTGGTTGGCAAGAACATAACAGAAGGCTTGTGAACGAGGAATCTTTATTGGTGCACTCAGGATTGTGGAATTCCTAAAATATACTATTAAATCACCTGGAAAACATTTGGCTTTGAAGAGCCACTAGGCACAGAATAGTGGAGTTCTTTTGCCTTTTTGACCATCGATTGGTAGATCATATAATGTGATTTTGGTTTCTTGATTTCTACTTTAGCAAACACAAGGAGATTATGGATGGAGTACTGAACATTTGCAGCGGGTGTGTTGCAGTTACTCCGGTCTGGGGAGGGCTGTGATAACTTGCATGGATTTCGGTTCACAGGTAGGAAGCGTCTCGCAAAGGTACGATGCGACGATCTCCAGGGCGGCGACGATCTCCGGTGCGGCGACGATGAACGGCTCAGCGTCGATCTTCTCCTCTTGCGGCCCCTCGATGCGATGGCTCTGCGACGATGTTCGCAGCGACGTGATGCGGTCCGCAAGCAAGCGGTGCGACAAACTCACCCAGCGACAAATTCTCTGCGACGAGGCTCGCAGCGAAGGTAATCTTCCCGCACCGGATTGCTGCGTTCCGCAAGCAAAGGATGCGACGACTCTGGTAGCGGCAACAGGCGCTGCGAAGATCTCAGCCTTCGTGACTGCGGGAACTACTTTGCACTGAGAGGGATGCGCTCCACAAGCGAACAATGCGTGAAACTTTGCAGAAAGTCTTTATTATCTTGATTTCCAGCTTCCCAACACAGGTACAACTTCCAGAGGCACCACAACTGGCGGCCCAAGCACTCTAGGAAGGACATAACTCTCTCAGTAGAGTTCAAGGAAGCTAGGGGTGAAGTCATTTTGTTCCTTGGACTTCTTAACAGTGAGCCAGCTCTTCTCAGGCCCTTGGAGATACCTTCAAGCAAGGGGTCGCAGCACAAAGCAAAGTCATTCCCCTCTCCTTGGCAGCAAAACAACTGCAGGTCAGCCCACAAACACACAGCAGGACAGTTCCTCCTCTTCAGTCTTCCAGCTTTCTCCTTGGCAGAGGTTCCTTTTGAGTCTAGGATCATCTAATTTTCTGTAGTCTGGGGTCCTTTACTTATACCCCTAAAAGTCATTGTTCCCTTTGTGCAGGAGGGCTCTGAGCCCGGTCTGAACCAGTTCTGGGTGTTCCTTGAGCACTTTGTTTTCCTGACTTCTCCTTTCCTTTCAGAGAGAGGGGCAGGGTCGTCAGCCGCCCAGCAGGAGGTGGAGCCAGCATTGTGGAAGGCAGGCACAGCCCTAATCAGGCCAAGGTGCTATCCCCTCCCGCCACTCAAGATGCAGATGCAGTCATTCAGCCTAGGGCTGACTCATTCAGCCTCCTGGGGGCTCCCCAGGCCCTGTCACTCTCAAACCAGACAGTCAATTCACAAACGACCAAGGCACACCGAAAGCTCAGACAAGAGAACAGGCATTTTCTAAAAGTGCTGTTCTCAAACACAGGATTTAAAAAACACCTTTCCTAAAAGATGTGTTACTAAATTCTGAGTTCAAGGATACCAGACTTTTATGTCATATCTTGCTCCTTTGGGAAGATATGCTGGTAGCCACTGTAGCCAGCATTCCCCATGATAGCCTATGGGCAAGATAGCCTTACAATAGTGAAAAACGAAAATGGCTGTAATTCACTACCAGAGCATGTCACCTGCACTATTACATGCTCTATCTTTCACATACACTGCACCCTGCCCAAGGGGGTACCTTGGACCTTCCCTGGGGGTGTCCAATTGGGACACTGACCAGGAGGACATGGCAGTTCACACACTGCATGCAGGCACTGCGGTGGCAGGCCTGAGACACCATTTAAGGGCTACACATGTGGGTGGCACAGTCAGTGCTGCAGGCCCACTAGTAGTATTTGAATCCCCAGCCCTGGCACACTCAGTGCACTTTACTAGGAACCTATTGATGAAACAAATGTGCCAATCATGGATAACCAATTACAATAACAATGTATTCAGGGAGCACTTGCACTTTGACACTGATCAGCAGTGGCAAAGTGCCCAAAGCATCTAAACCAGCAACAACGAAATCCTGCACAGCGTCTAAAATACAGGAGGTAGAGGCAAAAAGACAGGGGAAACCACGCCAAAGATGCCAGGTCTAACATCGATTTTATGATATTTATACATTAGGCGCCAGAGGAGGCATGAAGTCAGTGTCATGGACCAGGCCTTCCGGTTCCTCCTGGTCAAATGGAGGCTTGCCGACCTGGACAAAGGTGACCTCCATATGGTGTTCATTGATGTGCATGCTGCATTTGATTTGGTACCAAGAGGGAAATTGTGTGAGGTCCTCAAGGGGAGGGGCACTCCACCTGACCCTTCTTTGATTAGATTACTTCACAAGACAACTTCGCCAAAGTAAGGTGTGGCGTTAAGGGAGGCCTTTCTTGTAGACCAAGATGTGCACCAGAAGTGTTTTCTCACACCAACTCTTTTCCTTGTATACGTTAAAAACTGTATTGCATTTTTATCCAACTGTGTTAATGATTCCCCTAGCTTGAAAAGAGTAAAAATACCTGCCCTCTTCTTCGCTGGCGTCACACTTTTGTTGTCCAAAACTAGGAGGGGGCAGCAAAACCCAGTTGACATTTTCAACCAGTTTTGTTTTGATTTTGGCCTTGAAGTCATCATCTCCAGTACCAAATACATGACTTTCACCAAGAGGGGGAAGGTGAGGAGAGTTATTGAGGTGGGATGTAATGTACTGGAAAGAGTACAGGAGTTTTACTACTTAGGGATTACGTGAGACGAGTACGGATCTTGGGACTCGCAGATTTAAAGAGCACCCTTACTCTCAAGCAGTGGACTGGAGCTATAAATGTAAATGTAAATGTATTTGAGCTTGTAAAGTGCACTGCTACCCGTCCGTAGGTTTCCTGGCGCTGTATAACTCTGGGGAACCCGTCCTGGCTTTCCCTGTGGGATGGTCCCTGCTGGGAGTCCCCAAGGTGGAGCCAGGCATCCCCGGAATTGATGGGGCCGTTGTGGAGATTAGGCAAGCTAATGCCCAGAGTTGCCGAGTGGAACCCCTGATTAGAGTAAGCACCGAAGCAAGAATTATCGAGTCCGCTGACCCAAGTCCAAGACCCTGCCGCGTCGGGAATTGAACCCTGGTCCCGGGCCGACTTCTGCTCCCGGGTCTGCCGCCTCTAACCAGTGAGCCACACCACTCCACAATAGCCTGGTCAACTGCATGCCCAGCAGTAGAAATATATAAAGCTCAGGCTTTATATGGGGTGGAACTATGGGGCTATTGCAACGTCAGTGCCCCATGCATAGCAGAAAACCATTTCATTAGAAGCCTCCTGGGCCTTGGGAAAGGATCACCATTGGTGCACTCCGGCTGGATCTTGGGATCCATGAGATATCGTCACGTCTGGCCCTGACACCCTTTCTGTACTGGATCCGAATATGGACCACCGATGCATTGTGCCATGTCAGGAAGGCGTACAGGACATCATTGTGGCTAATGGAGCGGGGAACTTTAGATGGCATGGGGCGCTCAAGAAGGGATAACTTTGGAGTAAGCCACAGTCCATTAGGAGAGGAGATGTTGCCCTATTTAAAAAAAGAGTGGATGAAGAATCCATTAGGTGCAGGGACCACTCACCCTTGCTCGGGACCCTGATAAATGCATTTCTCGTGCAAACCTGAGGAATTTATCCAGGGCTTTAAGTGGGCCGGGACTCATGGGTGCTGAACACCGGCAGTTTTTAAAGGGGCTTCTAAACGGGTCTCTATCGGGCTCTGTTTTGTGAGCTAGCACAGCCGGTCTGTTTTTTTTCTGGACTGCAGTGACCGCAGACACATCTATGTGCGCGTGCTCACACTGCTCACTTCTCACTAGTGGAGAAGTTACAGCATGACGTCATGCCAGGCGAGCTTTGTACGGGAAGGGAAACCCTTTAAAGAGAGTAATTTTCTCTGTGTATTTCCCTTCTCTTTTTAAAACTCAGGAGCAGCAACATTGTCGTGGTGTTACCAGGACTTTAAGTGGAAGCTTTTTCAATATTATACACAAGCCATAGTTGCTGCTTATTTATCTTATGCAACTAACAACCATTGATAAAGCCAATAGTCTTGACTTGTTGTAAGTATGATGTTACTTGTTGTATCATATATCTGGATGCAATGACAAAAACAGCAAAATACAATTCGGATGGCACACTATGCTAAGCACAGATTTTTAGTTTTGGTGTTTATAAGCCACACCCCTTTGAGAGACCCCCCCCCACACAGTTTTTTCATCCCACTTAAAGCCCTGAATTTATGTTTTTCAAACACATTGTACATTGTACGTGCTCGGTCACTGTTCCTCCAATTCAGATATGGGTCCCTTCATGTTGCAGCTTTTACTGTTAGTTGGATGAGGTCTGACCAGGGATCCGGTTGTTCTTTCCATTGACAAACCGACGCGAAAGTGACAAGCATGTCTTGTTCTTCTGCCCTCTCTATACAAAACCAAGGTCCAAACAGGGAAGACACGCATAGAACTTGTGAAAGTGACACTTCCTCAGTTGTGGTTGTGGACGTTTCCTAGGGGCATATCAGCAAGGGCCAGAGTTAAAATTATCGCTGCATTAGCGTCCGTTTTCGGACGAAAAGCGGCGATAATTTTAACGCCCTATTAGCAAGGGCACGCTAACGCGTGAATCCATGATCATTAGCCCTCTCCCTTATCGCCCAGCTTTGCATCTCTCATGAGATGCAAAGTGGGCGTTCCTCCCCAGAATAATGGGGGAAATGTCGCTAAGCGACATTTCTCCTATTATCAAGCCTCACGCAAATAAGCATAGCGACAAGAAAAGTAGCGATAACCTCTGTTATCGCTACCCTTAGCCATGATATCCTATGTAAGGTGCATATCATGGCTAAGTATGTCAGCAAGGTATGGCCAAAAGTAATGCGATTATCGCTGTATTTCCAGCGATAATCGCACAATTGGCAGCATGCGCTCTGAATTTTATCGCTTTGGAGATAAGCGTTGCTGATAGCACGCTATCTCCGCGAGAAAATTCAGAGTTGGCGGGCGATAGTTATCCTCGCGCTGAGAGCGCTGAGCGATAAATATCCCCCGCCCTTACTGATATGCCCCCAAAATTCTTATTTGCAGCTTGGTTGAAATGCTAGCCAGTGTGCAAAACAAAGGCCCAAACGATTCTTCGCTCTAGTGGACTGTGATCGTGTGATGTAATCCTCATTTAGCTTATGTACTGTTTTTATTATTTGTAACAGTTTTTAAGATTCGTGCTTTTAACAGGCTTTTATTTGTGTATTTGTGATAATGGAACCTAATGTTTCGAATAATTAATAAAGCTTGAGATTGGGTTTATGGAATTAGATCTATTTGTCTTGGATATCTGTAGAAAAAAAGGGGCATATTACCAAGCAATAGTGATAATTATCGCTATTGCTTGGTTAGAGACAAAATTTTACCGCTGAGCTGCGGCGATTTTTACCGCAGATAAACCTTGGTATTACCAAGGTTTATCACAAATGCGATAAAAAACGGCCGCAATGCATGAATATCGCTGAAAAGGCAGCGATATTCATGCATTATCGAGCAAATGGGAGGTTATCCACCTCCCATTGGATAACATGGCTAAGAACTGCTCAGGGCAGGTGTTAGCTTTTGGAGATATTCGCGCTTAGCACGAATATCTCCAAAAGTTGGTAATAGGAGATAGCGATGTTAGCGACTGTTTCCAGTCGCTAACATCTTGGCACGCCCACTTTGCATGTCATTAGTGATAAATATCACTGACATGCAAAGTGGGGCCCAAGATGGTCGCTATCTCCTACTAGCTGTCGTTAACTGGTGTTAGCGACAGCTAGGTAATAGGGAGATCATTTTTCTCCGCTTTCTTGGCTTTTAACCGCATGCGTGCGGGCGGAATTCCGCCCGTACGCTGAGTTTTTTAAAAACGCATGTAACGTGACGAGCTGGGCTCGTCATGAGCGTGCGAGGAGGCTACCTCATGACGAGCCCAGCTCGTCATCAGCGTCGAAGGGGTTAAAGCCAAAAAAGCAGAGATAAACCCCCTTGATAATATGCCCCAAAGTTTTGGGTCTCTGTAGAGACGTAAAGTTTTCTTTTCGTCTAACTTTCGTCTGTATTTCCATTTGGGAGAGGTTGTTAAAGCCCCGCTCTTCCTCTGTTTCTATTTCCGCCCTCCCTCCTGGCCCCGGGTGCTCCGATCCAGCGTGTCTGCGTCTGAGGTTTGCTTCCCTCGCTGTCTCGGGCTCAGCCCCGTCTTCGTGCAGAAAAAAAGCAATTTCTAAAAACAACAGAGCGCAGGACTCATAAGAATGCAGTCTTAATTCAGCCTGGGCCTACTTTCTCGCTGGGAATATTTTCGAATTTGAATTGCAAAGCGAGCAGTGATTTTCATACTTTAACAAAGCAGGTTTGATTTGAAAATGACTCTCCCCTGCTTCCAGCTCCTTCCCATGCTGCTGAAATGTAAGAAAACATCCAATCCCTGGTACAATTCTTCTCGGCTCTCAGTATTCTCCCCTGAACCTGGCTCAGCATTCCTATTGCTTTTTATGAGGGTCCTAAACCTCTTTCCTTCCAAAAGGGGTAAACTGGCACATGCATCAACATTGGAGTTTACGATTCCTTAATTGCGAAAAATAAGGAATCGCAATTAAGGAATCGCAAACTGCAATGCACCAAGAAATCGCTAAATAAATTGCGATTTCTTAAAATTCCTTAATTGCGATTCTCGATTTAAGAATCGCAATTAAGGAATCCCTTCCGATTCATTCCTATGGGCCTGGAGGCTCTTAGGAATGAATGGGAAGACATTCTCATTTTGCGAATCGCAATTAAGGAATCGCAAAATGAGAATGCAATTTCAAGGGTGCAGGGGGGGTCCAAAGGACACCCTGTTGCACCCCTGAAATTTGCCATTAAGTAAATTTTTCACATACACATGCCCCAAAGGCATGTGTGTGTGTAAAATGGCACTTTGAAAAATGCACTTTTGTGCATTTTTTTAAAGTTTTTGCAAATTACCATGAAGGTCAACTTCATGGTAATTTGCACCCCTTATTTATGAATTGGCAAATTTTAAAAGTTTGATGCATTGCATTTAAGGAATCTCAATTTGAGATTCCTTAAATGCAATCGCAATTTATGAAATCGCAGTTTTGCGATTTCTTAAATTGCGAGAACAACAAAATGCATAATGCATCCCAAAAATGGAAATTGCGGGGCATATTATCAAGGGGGTTTATCTCCGCTTTTTTGGCTTTAAAAGCCAAGAAAGCGGAGATAAAATTATCTCCCTATTACCAAGCTGTCGCTAACACCAGTTAGCAACAGCTAATAGGAGATAGCGACCATCTTGGGCCCCGCTTTGCATGTCAGTGATATTTATCACTAATGACATGCAAAGTGGGCGTGCCAAGATGTTAGCGACTGGAAACAGTCGCTAACGTCGCTATCTCCTATTACCAACTTTTGGAAATATTCGCGCTAAGCGCGAATATCTCCAAAAGCTAACACCTGCCCTGAGCAGTTCTTAGCCATGTTAACCAATGGGAGGTGGATAACATGGCTAAGAGCATTTGCTCGATAATGCATGAATATCGCTGACTTTTCAGCGATATTCATGCATTGCGGCCGTTTTTTATCGCATTTGCGATAAACCTTGTTAATAGCAAGGTTTATCCGCGATAAAAATCGCCGATGTGCGGCGATAATTTTTGTCTCTAAACAAGTTAGAGACAAAAATTATCTCTAGTGGTTGGTAATATGCCCCTGCATTCGCAAACGGCCGAATTTTGCGATTCGCACCGTTTGCGAATGCAATTTCCTTTGATGCATGTGCCCGTAGTTTCTACAGGGTAGATGCAAGCCCCATCCTTTCCTCTGAGTATTCCTGTGTTTTTTCCATTCTCAGCCTTTGATTTTTTTCTGTGCTGTTTGACATGGTGCACAGCGGCACCCTAGTGCTTAACACATCAACAAATACATGCATCACGTGTCGGGATTGGCGCCAGGATCTTGAGATTTCAAGCTGCCTTTCATTGACAAAGCTTGCTGTCTGTAGGGGGCGCTTTAGGCCGTCTCGTGCCGTTTATTGATGCAAAGGCCTGGGCCTGTCAACACCAGCAAGTGGAATTTTCCATTATTTATGGACTTAAATTGTTCTGCGACAAAATGCACATCTTAATAAACTTATGCATATTCTAAAAGCAAATTGAAATTGACGACAGTGAGAGCAATTAAAGCAATTCTTGGCAAAGCCAAAAGGTCTGGGCTCTTCGCAGTGAATGTGACCTTTGTGTGAATGGATGTATGCTGGATGTAAGGACAAGCTGCTGGGTATTGGAATAAAGATGACAGGAACCACCCCAAAAATATCAAAGAGCAGTGTGACAAAGGTAAAGGACAGGTCAAACTCAAAGACGAAGGGGCTTATTTATGAGACCCCTCTGTCACTTTTGCACCACGTAAAGTGGTGCATGCATGATGCAGGACCCTCAGTTTGTTTTGTGAAGCCACACAAAGCCTCCCTGCATGTCCTGGAGTGGCCTCATAAATGATGAGTAAGGCAATGGAGCGCAAATCGCTGCGCCACCTTAGTCTGATCCCGGGATGCGCTCCATGGGCATTGGGGTGCGTTTTGCCGCGCAACACCCACAGAATTTGACACTGCCCCAGAATTACAAAGTCATGCAAATATGGAAAGCACCAAATCTGCATGCCTCCGGAGGTGAGGCATAACAAGGAGAATTATATTTATTTCGCCTTGCTTTTTCCGGTTTCTAAGTGTGCTGCATAGAAAGAGGGAAACACCTCAATAAATAGTATTTTTGTGCAGGAAGGTGCCCCTTTCAGATCAAAAACAATCCTGCATGGAACAGAGCCAAACTTGCACCCTGTCGCAAGGGTATCGAAATGGTGCCAGTGCACCAAGGGAGACAGGACATGAATGCACTGTATTGATTAAAAATGTTACATTCCTCCCCTTTACTTTTGGAGGTGCCTTTCTGCGCTGCCCTATGCCAAAATCCCATAAATGAGGGCCTAAGGATCTGTTTTTGAGGTTGACAGACAAGTTACTTCACAACAAATTGGATGCAGTACCCTGTCCTCCAAATCCTTCGTCAGCCCATCTATTTCGAGTCAGCGGAACATCAGTTTTCTGAGTACGTGTCCTCACAGGCTCTACCATTGGAAAACCTACTCTGATGACAAGATGGATTAGAATCTGATGGCAGAGGGGCATCAGACTGCCGGACTTTTTTAGAACAAATGGTCTAAAGTCCTTTTTTCTGTCCGTCCAGGTAAACCTTGGTGGTCACAAACATAAGTCGTAATGACCCCACGCCCTGGGTGAAAACTCTCATGGTGTGAAAATCACAAGTTTTATGTTTTTCAGAAACAAACTTCCGCTTTGGGGGTTTGTTTCTGAAAAAGAAGAAAAATGTTTGGTGCACAGCTGCCTAAAAGATGGCAGTCCACAGAAAACTTTGAGGGCCTTCGCAAGAGTCACCATGGCAGAAGCTCTGGTACATGGACAGAGGTCCCTGGGCCTCCAGATGTGGATGCCATCTTTCTGTTGGGGTGGCAGACAAAATGTCCTCTGTCACCCTGATGGACAGCGTCAAGGCCGCCAAGAGCTAAATCAGCCTGTACCTTTAATTTTCTGTAAGATGTTGAAAGAATCATTGAACCCCCTGCAAAAACACATATATTACACCAGTGGTAGTACAATGGGCAGATATGGCCAAGAACTGATAGCTCTACACTGAAAAATGTGAAAACATTTACAATGTTTGTTTTTAAATTCACATTTCTCAACACTTTGCATCCTTGTAATAGTTTACGGTGCACACATAAATATTCTGAAAAATTTATTTATTTATTTATTTTATTTTGAAAGTTTTGTATAGCGCGAACAAGATCTTTACAGATATCAGAGCGCTTCACATAGAAAAGGGGAGCGTGAGGGAACACAGTCAAACAGGTAAGTAAAAATGCTAGTAGTACAACCATGTGGCAGCCAAGAAAATCACATAAATCACATAAATCACATATATCATTAATACATATAAAACAAATAAGCCACGGGGTCGAACAAGGAGTACAGAACAGTGCGGAGTCTTAACAAAGTTCAGAATAGCACTTCAGGTGTATTTAGCCATGAGGATAGCTTTTACTTCTTTCTTAAACAGTGTAGTGGAGGAGATAAGCCTCGTTTCAGGGGGGAGTGAGTTCCAGATCCTGGGTGCCATTCCTGAGAAAGAGCGTTCCGGAATCTTTGAGGCTTCAGCAGAAGATTGTTTGTGCCTCTGGTGTTTCTAGAGCCTCCAGAGATTTTCAGCTTCTGAGTGATATAGCTTGGTGAGCTCATGTGGACAGCTTTGTGCGTCATGCAGGCGATTTTCAGATGTATTCTGGCTTCGAAAGGCAGCCAGTTCAGGTTTTTAAAGTCAGGGGAGATATGTGAGTGTTTTTTTGAACCAGTGATGAGTCTCGCTGCAGCGTTCAGAGAAGCTCTTAAGGGTGCGGTAGTAGTTAGGGGGAGTCCGCAGAGGGCGATGCTGCCGTATTCTATTCGAGGGATGACTAGTGCTTGTACTGCGGTATGGAAGTCTTTGGCTGGGAGGAAGGGTTTAAGTTTCCTCAGGGTATTGATTTGGTAGTTCGCTCCCTTAGTTGCCTTGCTAATATGTTGCTGCATGTTGAGATTGGTGTCAAGTGTAATGCCTAAGGATTTTGCTGAGTCTACGATGGTGGGTTGGACATTGAGTGCGGTTAGGTGTTTAAGCCAGAGTTGTGTGGTAGAGATCTTCGCTGGAGGTGAGATCAGTAGGAACTCTGTTTTCAGAGCATTGAGTTTGAGATGATTATCGGCAAGCCAGGATTGGGTGCTTCTGATCGTCGAGTTCAGGAGCAAAATGTCTTTGGGGGATTGTAATTTGAGATATAGTTGGGTATCCTCAGCGTACATGTGAAAGTGTATATTGGACTCTTGTAACAAGGTGGTGAGGGGTTCCATGACTAGGTTGAACAGAGTTGGGGATAGGGAGGAACCTTGTGGGACGCCTAACGAAACAGGTATAGGCGAGGACATCAGGTTGTTACTCTTGAATTTCTGCGATCTGTTGTGTAGAAAGGAAGTGACCCATTTGAGGACTGTCCCAGATAGACCCATTCTTGTGTTTAGTAGTTCGAGTAATTTCTCATGCTTAACGGTGTCAAAAGCTGAAGAGAGATCAAGAAGGATGAGGAGACAGGTATCATTTTGATCTAGCATTTGAAGGGCGTCGTCAATTATGTGAGTCATAGCCATTTCAGTGCTGTGCCCCGCTCGGAAGGCTGATTGATGAGGATTGAGGAGGCCAAACTGATCAATGTGTTTAGTCAATTGTAGTTGTGCGCATTTTTCCAACAATTTGGCGAGAGTGGGGATATTGGTAATGGGCGGGTAGTTGTTTAAGTCAGAGGGGTCGGCTGTTGGTTTCTTTAGTAAAGGCGTGACTTGTCCTACTTTGAGGGAGTCAGGGATTGTTCCTTGTTGAAGTGAGCTGTTGATAATTTTAGTCCAGAGTGGGAGGAGTAGAGGGATAAAGTCCTTTACAGCGTTAGCAGGGAGGGGGTCAGTGAGGTGATTGGATGGTTTAATGGTGCTGAGCAGTTTCCCTATTTCTTCTTCAGAGTAGGTGACAAAGGATGACCATGTGGCATTGTTTTTTCATTCAGTGGATGCTATGCAATGAGGCTTTGAGTAGAGGCTTGCGTCAATGATGAGATCACTCTTTATGTTGTCAGTTTTTTGGATAAAGAAAGTGGAGAAGTCTTCACAGGAGGGAGCCTCGTGCATATTGCTGTGTGGCTCGGGTTGTTCCTTGCATTGAGTTCTGATTAGATCAAACAGTTTTCTCTGCCTGTTCCTTGCTTGGTCGAGCTGGTGGCTGAAGAAAACTGTTTTTGAGCGTTTAATTTTCCTGAAGTAGGCGTTTCTCTTTTTCTTCAGTGTTTTTAGATGCAGTGCAGAGGGAGCTGATCTCCAGGTGCGCTCTGCCATTCGCATGGCTCGTCGGCCCTCGTTGAGACTCCCGTCGTACCATGGGTTGGAGATTTTGGAAGATACCCTTTTTAGTTGCAAAGGTGCAGCCTCATCAATTATTGTGGTCATTGCGTTGAGATAGTGGTCAGTCAAGGATTGCACGTCCGAGATGCCGGCAGAGGGAGCTAGGAGATTGCAGCTGTTAGGGGGTAGAGAGTTTGGTTTGAGTTTTTTCAGGTCTCTTTTCCAAATTTTGGGCTTGGTGGTTTGAGCCGGGTTAACTTTGACTTTTTCATTGATGTAGAATGTGACAATATGATGATCTAACCAGTCGCAGGGTTGGATCGATTCGAGTTGGATAGAGTCTTCTTTGGAGATGATAAGGTCGAGGATAGAGCCTTTCTCGTGGGTCGGGCTGTTGCATATTTGGGTTAGGTCAAGGGCCTTGAGGAAATTTTTAAGACTATTTACCACCGCGTCATTGTGATCGTTCCAGCGGAGGTTGAAGTCTCCGGTGAGCTGCTGTCCGGTATTGGTTGAGATCATATCCATGATTTGTTGGGAGAAGATAGCGTTGTCCCCGGGTGGATGGTAAATGCCGTGAAGCAAGCATATCGGTTTGCCCTCACTGATAATATCGAGGCATATGTATTCACATGAAGTTGAGGAGGGTAGGGAGGAGGAGGAGACTTTTAGAACAGAGAGGTTGCTCCTGTGTATACATGCGATTCCACCCCCTATCTTGCCGGGCCTGTCAAGTCTAATGATGTGATAGTTTGGCGGGACCAGGAAGTCCATTATAGGTGTAGAAGATTCAGTTAGCCATGTTTCAGTCATGATGATTAGGTCAAGGTCCAATGATATGATGAGATCAGCGATGGCGGAGGAGTGTCTAGAGGCCGATCTGCAGTTGAGGAGAGTGCATTTGAGACGCGGTGTGTCAAGGGAGGTAGAGGGTACTAGAGAGAGGGGGACTTTTCTGAGGTTATTAGGTATGGAGCTTCTGTTCTTTAGTGTAGGGGGTCTGAGGGGATTGGAGTGTACCCTTCGCAAGAGTCACCATGGCAGAAGCTCTGGTACATGGACAGAGGTCCCTGGGCCTCCAGATGTGGCTCCCATCTTTCTGTTGGGGTGGCAGACAAAATGTCCTCTGTCACCCTGATGGACAGCGTCAAGGCCGCCAAGGGCTAAATCAGCCTGTACCTTTAATTTTCTGTAAGATGTTGAAAGAATCATTGAACCCCCTGTAAAAACACATATATTACACCAGTGGTAGTACAATGGGCAGATATGGCCAAGAACTGATAGCTCTACACTGAAAAATGTGAAAACATTTACAATGTTTGTTTTTAAATTCACATTTCTCAACACTTTGCATCCATGTAATAGTTTATGGTGCACACATAAATATTCTGAAAAATCAGGTAGGCATTTATCGTGTTGGGATGTGTCTGTTTTGTCGCTGACAAATGTAAAAAAAAAAGAAGTTTGTGAACCCACGTGACCAAAACGTGCACAGAATAGAGTATGAACAATGATAGTTGTAGGATTATTGTAGTGTCCACATGTGACTCCCTGGCATCAGCTGTGTCCAATTTCTCGATTTCCTCAAGCTCTGCACCTAAAGTGCATATTGTGTATTATTTTTTTGTAATTTTCTCCTTTCCTGCTTCCTGCAAACTGTTGCAATATGACCTGAGTCAAAGACCCCACTGTGGCAGACAGCAACGTCAAAGGCTGCAGGGCATGTGCATGTTTGTATATGTGCGTGGCTGTATATGTGCATGTTTGTTTATGTGCATGTTTGTATATGTGCATGTTTGTATATGTGCATGGCTGTATATGTGCATGTTTGTATATGTGCATGTTTGTTTATTTGCATGTTTGTATATGTGCATGTTTGTATATGTGCGTGGCTGTATATGTGCATGTTTGTATATGTGCATGTTTGTTTATGTGCATGTTTGTATATGTGCATGTTTGTATATGTGCGTGGCTGTATATGTGCATGTTTGTATATGTGCGTGGCTGTATATGTGCATGTTTGTATATGTGCATGTTTGTTTATGTGCATGTTTGTATATGTGCATGTTTGTATATGTGCGTGGCTGTATATGTGCATGTTTGTATATGTGCATGTTTGTTTATGTGCATGTTTGTATATGTGCGTGGCTGTATATGTGCATGTTTTTATATGTGCTTGGCTGTATATGTGCATGTTTGTATATGTGCGTGGCTGTATATGTGCATGTTTGTATATGTGCATGTTTATTTATGCGCATGTTTGTATATGTGCATGTTTGTATATGTGCGTGGCTGTATATGTGCATGTTTGTATATGTGCGTGGCTGTATATGTGCATGTTTATTTATGTGCATGTTTGTATATGTGCATGTTTGTATATGTGCGTGGCTGTATATGTGCATGTTTGTATATGTGCATGTTTGTTTATGTGCATGTTTGTATATGTGCATGTTTGTATATGTGCGTGGCTGTATATGTGCATGTTTGTATATGTGCATGTTTGTTTATGTGCATGTTTGTATATGTGCATGTTTGTATATGTGCGTGGCTGTATATGTGCATGTTTGTATATATGCATGTTTGTTTATGTGCATGTTTGTATATGTGCATGTTTGTATATGTGCGTGGCTGTATATGTTCATGTTTGTATATGTGCGTGGCTGTATATGTGCATGTTTGTATATGTGCATGTTTGTATATGTGCGTGGCTGTATATGTGCATGTTTGTATATGTGCATGTTTGTTTATGTGCATGTTTGTATATGTGCATGTTTGTATATGTGCGTGGCTGTATATGTGCATGTTTGTATATGTGCATGTTTGTTTATTTGCATGTTTGTATATGTGCATGTTTGTATATGTGCGTGGCTTTATATGTGCATGTTTGTATATGTGCATGTTTGTATATGTGCATGTTTATTTATGTGCATGTTTGTATAGGTGCATGTTTGTATATGTGCGTGGCTGTATATGTGCATGTTTGTAGATGTGTGTGGCTGTATATGTGCATGTTTGTATATGTGCATGTATGTTTATTTGCATGTTTGTATATGTGCATGTTTGTATATGTGTGTGGCTGTATATGTGCATGTCTGTATATGTGCATGTTTATTTATGCGCATGTTTGTATATGTGCATGTTTGTATATGTGTGTGGCTGTATATGTGCATGTTTGTATATGTGCGTGGCTGTATATGTGCATGTTTATTTATGTGCATGTTTGTATATGTGCATGTTTGTATATGTGCGTAGCTGTATATGTGCATGTTTGTATATGTGCGTGGCTGTATATCTGCATGTTTGTATATGTGCGTGGCTGTATATGTGCATGTTTGTATATCTGCATGTTTATTTATGCGCATGTTTGTATATGTGCATGTTTGTATATGTGTGTGGCTGTATATGTGCATGTTTGTATATGTGCGTGGCTGTATATGTGCATGTTTATTTATGTGCATGTTTGTATATGTGCATGTTTGTATATGTGCGTGTCTGTATATGTGCATGTTTGTATATGTGCATGTTTGTTTATGTGCATGTTTGTATATGTGCATGTTTGTATATGTGCGTGGCTGTATATGTGCATGTTTGTATATGTGCATGTTTGTTTATGTGCATGTTTGTATATGTGCATGTTTGTATATGTGCGTGGCTGTATATGTGCATGTTTGTATATGTGCGTGGCTGTATATGTGCATGTTTGTATATGTGCATGTTTATTTATGCGCATGTTTGTATATGTGCATGTTTGTATATGTGCGTGGCTGTATATGTGCATGTTTGTATATGTGCGTGGCTGTATATGTGCATGTTTATTTATGTGCATGTTTGTATATGTGCATGTTTGTATATGTGCGTGGCTGTATATGTGCAAGTTTGTATATGTGCATGTTTGTTTATGTGCATGTTTGTATATGTGCATGTTTGTATATGTGCGTGGCTGTATATGTGCATGTTTGTATATGTGCAGGTTTGTTTATGTGCATGTTTGTATATGTGCATGTTTGTATATGTGCGTGGCTGTATATGTGCATGTTTGTATATGTGCATGTTTGTTTATGTGCATGTTTGTATATGTGCATGTTTGTATATGTGCGTGGCTGTATATGTGCATGTTTGTATATGTGCGTGGCTGTATATGTGCATGTTTGTATATCTGCATGTTTATTTATGCGCATGTTTGTATATGTGCATGTTTGTATATGTGTGTGGCTGTATATGTGCATGTTTGTATATGTGCGTGGCTGTATATGTGCATGTTTATTTATGTGCATGTTTGTATATGTGCATGTTTGTATATGTGCGTGGCTGTATATGTGCATGTTTGTATATGTGCATGATTGTTTATGTGCATGTTTGTATATGTGCATGTTTGTATATGTGCGTGGCTGTATATGTGCATGTTTGTATATGTGCATGTTTGTTTATGTGCATGTTTGTATATGTGCATGTTTGTATATGTGCGTGGCTGTATATGTGCATGTTTGTATATGTGTGTGGCTGTATATGTGCATGTTTGTTTATATGCATGTTTATTTATGCGCATGTTTGTATATGTGCATGTTTGTATATGTGCGTGGCTGTATATGTGCATGTTTGTATATGTGCGTGGCTGTATATATGCATGTTTATTTATGTGCATGTTTGTATATGTGCATGTTTGTATATGTGCGTGGCTGTATATGTGCATGTTTGTATATGTGCATGTTTGTTTATGTGCATGTTTGTATATGTGCATGTTTGTATATGTGCGTGGCTGTATATGTGCATGTTTGTATATGTGCATGTTTGTTTATGTGCATGTTTGTATATGTGCATGTTTTTATATGTGCATGGCTGTATATGTGCATGTTTGTATATGTGCATGCTTGTTTATGTGCATGTTTGTATATGTGCATGTTTGTATATGTGCGTGGCTGTATATGTGCATGTTTGTATATGTGCATGTTTGTATATGTGCATGTTTGTATATGTGCGTGGCTGTATATGTGCATGTTTGTATATGTGCATGTTTGTTTATGTGCATGTTTGTATATGTGCATGTTTGTATATGTGCGTGGCTGTATATGTGCATGTTTGTATATGTGCATGTTTGTTTATGAGCATGTTTGTATATGTGCATGTTTGTATATGTGCGTGGCTGTATATGTGCATGTTTGTATATGTGCATGTTTGTTTATGTGCATGTTTGTATATGTGCATGTTTGTATATGTGCGTGGCTGTATATGTGCATGTTTGTATATATGCATGTTTGTTTATGTGCATGTTTGTATATGTGCATGTTTGTATATGTGCGTGGCTGTATATGTGCATGTTTGTATATGTGCATGTTTGTTTATGTGCATGTTTGTATATGTGCATGTTTGTATATGTGCGTGGCTGTATATGTGCATGTTTGTATATGTGCATGTTTGTATATGTGCATGTTTGTATATGTGCATGTTTGTTTATGTGCATGTTTGTATATGTGCATGTTTGTGTATGTGCGTGGCTGCATATGTGCATGTTTGTATATGTGCATGTTTGTTTATGTGCATGTTTGTATATGTGCATGTTTGTATATGTGTGTGGCTGTATATGTGCATGTTTGTATATGTGCATGTTTGTATATGTGCATGTTTGTATATGTGCATGTTTGTATATGTGCGTGGCTGTATATGTGCATGTTTGTATACGTGCATGTTTGTTTATGTGCATGTTTGTATATGTGCATGTTTGTATATGTGCGTGGCTGTATATGTGCATGGCTGTATTGCTGAGTGGTGATCAGCAAGTACAGAAGCCAAAGGTACTGTATGTGGTAGCAGTGCTGAGTAAGTAGTGGTGGGGATGTGTGAAGCAGTAGTGTTGTTTGTGGAAGTGGTATGTGGGAGCAGCAATGTGTTGAGTGTGTGTGTGGGTGGATGTTGTGTGTAGTTGTGCTACTGAGTATGCAATGGGACTGTGCAAGACAGTGGGACTGTGTGAGGCTGTAGTGGTGTGTATGGAGCAGTGGTATATGTGTGCAACAATGGTGTGTGTGAGTTGTTCTGTGCACGGTAGTGGTACGGGCTGTGCATCAGGAGAGCTGCGTGAAGAAGTAAGACTGTGTGAAACAGTAGTGTGCGTGATTAATTTGGTATGTGTGTTTAACAGTGAAGGAAGTGTGTTTTCTGGGAGGGATGCTATGTGTGGCATGTACTTCTGAAAAGTCATATTATACAAACTGTCCATCACGTATCTCCCAAGAGAAATATCAATTTTATAAAACCAAGATACGTGCAGGGGAACAAAGTCGCCACACCTCTCCCCTGTTCCAGGGTGATTATCAACCCAGTGGTGTAGCCCTATGTGTTCACACAATATCATCACCGGCTGCCAATATACTGCCCTAAAAACATGATACGTCAATTATATACAACATATAAGTGCACAACAGTTCATGTAAATACACAAAGATATTGGAAAGCAAGCCCAGAGTGTATTTAGTTCTCCTCTTTTATTCTTAAATCTTCCTAAAAAGATCACCAATTTAAAGCAGAAACAGCCAACACGTTTCATCCCTAGCAATAGACTTCTTCAGGGCGAAATAAGTCTGGAGGTATCTGTCATTGATACGAAATCAAAAATGCACAGCTATTCATGGCTCCAATCGCAAATAAATATATGAATCAGCAAGTCATTGACCCATAGAAAGGATAACTCTAAAGAAGTAGCTCTCTTCCCAGAAGGACCAATGTTACAAGAATTGCAAAAACCCACAAGTGATCCTATCCGAAAATCAGTTCAGATTTCCAAACCGCAAAGTAGTTTTTGGTGCTTAATTAGAATTCACAGTGTCAATCCACCCCCGTATGGTGCTTTATTAGGTGCCGTAGACAGGAGCAAAAATGCCGTACAGTGCACAGTGAGACAAAATAAAACAAACACAATTGTTTCGCGATTAACAGTGACCAGGTGTATACTGTACACACACAAGTGTACTTTTGTAACTCAGTACTGGGTGTGGTGGTGGCGTGTAGCAAGCTGGACACAGGCCTGGCTATGGCCTAGTCGCGTGTGCAGGGGCAGGACGCGCAGGGGACAGCGACTCAGGCTCACACGCCAGTCCAGTCGGAAGTGACGTGCACGTGCACACGCCTCCCTTTTATTTAGCCCCGCAGGCCACGCCTGGCCTGCGGATGAGGGGATGCGTGTACGTGCATCAACTAGACTGTAGACAGCACTACATCCCTATCCAACTATATAAACTTTGCACAAAGTCCCACAAGTTTGGCACAACAGGATTATCAGTTCACAACATGACGCTCTGTACTTGCGTGTCCCTTGGTGGTCGCTTCAAGGCCTCAGCTGACAGGCGTAGTCTTTCAGTCTTTGACTCGGAGGTGAATTGGGCCGCAGGTTGTACCTCGGGACGTCACCTCGGCCTCGCTCCATGGTGTGGGGCAGATTCCTGGTGGGAGTTGACGCGGCGGGGGATTCGCACTCTGGCTCGGACACCGCCTCCTGTGTCCCGGCCGGTGAGTTGTTCTCCCTCTCCGGTGTGATGGCTCTAGGCAACACGCTGTCTCCATCGGTGGCCTCTGGGTTTTGTCTCGGGCCAGGGGATATCACTTTAAACCAGGATGTGTTCCTCGATACCTCTTCCCCCTCTTTTCTTGCAGTTACCATGGTACCTTTCGTGGCTGTCACGGTCCACGGACCCGGTTCATAGTTGGTCTGGAATTTTCCCCCAGGACATCGGTTTCGTATGACCACTTGAACTCCCGGACGCAAACCCCTTGGAGCAGCTCTCCGGCGTCGGCTTGCTCGCTGGTTGTTTTGTTGTCTCCGCTCCTGGGCGTCGTCCATGTTGTTCACATCCGGTACCGCCCCTGGTACAGCGGGAAGGAGGTCTCTACGCTGGCCTTGGAACATGAGAGCCCAAGGGCTCCGCCGGGTGGTGCAGTGAGGGGTTCCTCGGTATTCCCGTAGAAAGTCATGCAGTCTTTGTTCAGGGTCAGCATGCTCGACCACCGCTATCCGGAACATCTTATTGAGTGTTCGCATAAACCTCTCCGCCTCCCCGTTGGCTTGTGGCCATTGAGGTGTGATGCGACGGTGTGTGATTCCCCGGGTCTTCAAGAAGGTGGCAAACTCTGCTCCCTGGAACGGTGGTCCGTTATCGCTCCGTATCTCCTCGGGGTATCCAAACATGGAGAACATCTTCTCTAGCACCGGCCCTACGTGGGTGAAGGCCGTGGAAGGGACTATCTCGACTAGCGGGTACTTGGAATACGAATCAATGGCCACAAGAGTATGTCCTTCTCCCGGGAAGCTCCCAAAATCTATACTGACTTTAGTCCACGGGGTCGCACAGGCTTCCTCTGTGATTATCGGGGCAGGTCGCTCGGGATCACTCGTTAACTGGCAGGACATGCAGCTCTTCACATAGTCTTCTACCATTATTTCTAGTTCAGGGAACCATACCTTCTCCCGCATGCGCGCTTTCATTTTCGTAGCTCCTTGGTGGCCACCATGAGCCAGTTGTGTAGCGTGGTATTTGAGGCTCTGTGGTATCACCAGGCGTGACCCCCTCAATAGCACGCCCTCTTCCGTGGCGCTGAGTTCATGCCGAACATGCCAGATCTTTGTGAGGGCCTCTTTGTCTGCTGCGTTCCAGGTGTTTGGGGGGTGTAGGTAGTTAGCCCAAGAACCTTCCTGAACGGCCTGTAGTGACCTCGTGTAGATGTTGTCCTCGGCGGCCGCTTCCTTGATTTCGTCAATCGTCATGCACTGGGGGCAGGATGTCAGTGCTACCCATCGTGCATACTCTTCACAGTCGTTATCTGTGGGCATTAGTTCCTGTGGTAACGGATGACGCGACAAGTAATCGGCAGGGTTCTTGGCCCCTGGTCGGTATACCACCTCCATTCCATACGACTGGAGTTGAA
Source organism: Lissotriton helveticus (assembly GCF_964261635.1). Taxonomy (NCBI): domain Eukaryota; kingdom Metazoa; phylum Chordata; class Amphibia; order Caudata; family Salamandridae; genus Lissotriton; species Lissotriton helveticus. Next base: position 1,175,585,882 of record NC_136072.1, on the reverse strand, counting down.
TCACCCATCTTTCAATGCGTGGCGGTGGATGCGGGGCGGTTCCTTTGAAAAGGGGCACCAGAGGCTGGTGGTCTGTGACCATGACGAATGAGTGGCCTTGCAGGTATAAGTGGAAGTGGCCGCAGGCCCACTTGATTGCCAGAGCTTCTCGCTCAATTTGAGCGTACCTGGTCTCGGTTGGTGTCATGGCCTTGCTGGCAAAAGCTAGTGCTGTCCATTGGCCGGGTTCGTGCTCCTGGGTCAGGACCGCTCCCAGGCCCACCGGGCTGGCGTCCACGATCACCTCGGTGCGTTTCGCCGGGTCAAAGTAGGATAGTGTGGCATTTTCCAGAAGAGCATCCTTTATCCCCTGGAAGGCTTCGTTTTCTTTTGGGCCCCACTGCCACGTGGCGTCCGTCTTGGTTAGCGCTCGGAGAGGTTCGCTTCGGTGGCTAGGCCTGGTATGAACCGGCCACAGTAGGTCGCCATCCCGAGGAAGCTCCTCACCTCCGTTGGTGATTTTGGGGCTGGGGCATCCTTTATGGATCTGGACTTCCTCGGGTCAATCTGGATTCCCTCCTGGTTAAAAACGTAACCGAAGAATTCAATGGAGGACTGGAAGAATTGGCATTTGTCCTTGTGGAGTGTCGCTCCATATGTACTCAGTCTTTTCAGGACGTCTCGGAGGCGTTTGTAGTGCTCGGACGCGGTGGCAGAGTGAATTAAGATGTCATCACTGACATTGATTACGCCCGGCAGTCCAGATAGGAGTTCTCTGATCGTGTTTTGGAACACCTCAGCTGCTGAGGAGATACCAAAGTTGAGGCGTTTGTAACGCCGGAGGCCAAGATGAGTGCTGAATGTAGTAATAAATCGGCTTTCCTCAGCAAGGGGTAGCTGATGATATCCAGCGTTGAGATCGATTTTCGAGAACCATTTCGATCCGTTTACGTCGGCCACTATGTCGTCCATTGTGGGCGTTAGGTGCCTTTCCCTCCTGATAGCCGTGTTTGGCAGTCGCATGTCGATACACAAGCGAATTTCGCCTGGTTGCTTGGGCTTTTCCACGATGACCATGGGTGAGACCCACGGAGTGGGTCCCGTCACCTTTTCAATAACACCAAGGTTCTCAAGTTTTTCAAGTTCTTTCTCCACCAGCGGGCGGAGGTGGAAAGGTATCCTGCGATGGCGCAGTGCTGTGGGGGAAACGGATTTATCGATGTGGAGTTTAATGGGTTCGCATTTTATACATCCTAATCCTTTGAACAGTTCAGGAAAACGCTCCAGCAATTCATCCACTTGGTGGGTACGGATGCGATTGGCAAACGCTATTAATTTTAAGTCTTCAGCTGTGTGGCTGCTTAGCAGGGTGTCAGCTTCCCGGTCGATTATGTGGACTGTTGCCATGATTTCTGACTCATCCGCCCTGATAGGTATCACGATTTTCCCCTTGAGTGGTAGCAGAGTGTCTGCCCCGTAGGCAAAGATTCTTGTTTTGGATTTAAGGACCTCAGGCCGTGGACGTAGCTTGTTGAATTGTTGCAGTCCCATGACATTAACAGTGGCACCCGTATCAATGATGGCCTTTACTTCGTTTTGCCCCATTTTTACCACACATGTTGGTTGTGGCCGTCGTCTTTGCTTAAGTTCTCGGGCGAAGGAGATGACGTATGCCTCCTCATCTTCCGAGTCCGAATCATCGTAGACCGTTGGTAGGTGACTTTCCGTTTTCTCCGGGGGTGGGTCAGTCAGTGATAACTGGCGGACAGCTTTGGTGGGTGCCCACGCCTTCATGGTGTTCTTGGGCTGGTTTTTCCTGCGGCAAACCGACGCGAAATGGTTTGGGATCCCACAGTTCGCACACGTCTGTCCCTGGGCCGGGCAGTCCTTGGCCGCATGTGGTTCATGGCCACAATACCCACACCGGGCTTGAGGTGAGTTTCTCCGGTATCCTTTCTGTGCCTGCCCACGTGGTCGGGGTCGCACGGCGTCTGCGCGTTCCACTTTGACGGTTTCCGTTTTGACGGGGGCTTTGTGTAAAGCCTGTTCCATGGCCGTCGCTCTAACGTCTGAGAGCTCGTGGTTTCTGGCCAGGATAAGGATGTCTTCCAGAGAGATCCCTGGTTTGCGTAGGATGTGTCCTCTTAGCGTTTTATCCCGACATCCCTGAATAAGTTGTCTCCTTATGGCCCTCGGTTGGTCTTCGTCGGTGGAACTGGCTAGTTCCCTGACACGGGTGTGGAACTGGTCCATCGATTCTCCATCGCGTTGGCGTGCTTGCCCCAACTTGAACACCTCAAAGTCTACGTTTAATTGGGGATCAAAATGGCCGTTGAGGGCGGCCACGGCAGCCGTGTAGCTGCCGGCCGCTCCCGTGTTAGGAAGGTGTTTGAACAGTCTAAAGATCTCATCCCCCGCATAATGGAGCAATAACGACCTTTTCACAGCTTCATCCGTCTCCCTCGTAACCACAAAGTAGTTCTCCAATCTTTCTAGCCAGATTTTCCAGCGTGGTGAGGCCGTGGACGGGTCTATGGCTTCGCTGAAGGGCGGTAGCACCCCGGCTGCCGCGTGTTGGAACGGGATGTTAATGACAGGCGCTGGTGCATCACCGTCCCCCATGGCGTTATTCCTCTACAGGTGGGGATGTAAAGTGCTTATTACAGGTTGTCCCCTCCCAGCCAGCGGTGGCGCGCGTACCTTGATGTTTGAAGTTCACCTTCCTTCCTTCTTTTGTAGCACCCCCGTGGCAGTATTGCGACGTCACCCGCGTGCACACCGTGACTCGCGTCCAGCCAGATGTAGAGAGATGACTTGTGGCCTCGCCTAGACCACCTGCCAGGACCCTCGTGTCCCAGCAGTCGTTAATCCAGCAGTGGGAGGCGATTTCAGGACCCCAGCAGGCCGAAAGACGCGTTGCACGCGAGATGCGTGGTGTTTGGCAGGGTGCCGTTCCTGCCGCACACGCGAGATGCGTGTAAAACGGCACCTCGTCGCAGTTGCCGGTAATGAGTTGCAGCGAGGTCGCGCTGATGCCCAGCGGTGGCGAGGACGACCCCCACGGAGTGGCAGAGAGGAGGATCGTCAGGCCCCAGCAGGGGTTTAATGGAATGGAGCGCGCCGGCTCCGATGAAGGCAAGGCAGCACCCAGGACATGTGCGGTAGGCACCGCGTATGCGAGCAGGCAGCTCCGTCGGGTCCTAGGTGCGCGGGCGAGGGTTGGGCCCCCTCCGCTCGTCGCCAATGTGGTGGTGGCATGTAGCAAGCTGGACACAGGCCTGGCTATGGCCTAGTCGCGTGCGCAGGGGCAGGACGCGCATGGGACAGCGACTCAGGCTCACACGCCAGTCCAGTCGGAAGTGACGTGCACGTGCACACGCCTCCCTTTTATTTAGCCCCGCAGGCCACGCCTGGCCTGCGGATGAGGGGATGCGTGTACGTGCATCAACTAGACTGTAGACAGCACTACACTGGGTATTATTTCTGTTTTTAAGAACCTGACAATAATGGCACCATACGTCATTCAGAGACGATGTTAAACTGTAGTGTTGTTAACACTCTGAGATAACTCACTGTAATATGTTGGTTTCCTAGACCAACTGTGATTCTAGGCTCTCTGTGGATAGCTCATAGATATGCAAGTAGCTCTTTCAGAAACTATCAAAATGAAGAAATCCTCAAATTGTTGTTTGCAAACAATAATGACCCAAAATCATTAGAGAGTAGGGAGGAGAGAGGGGCTGAAACTTTGCCCCAGGGGTATCATGCAGAGAATGTAGAACTTGAGGTGCACGGAAGGGATACCTCTACATTTGAGGTGGTGGACCTTCAGCGATTTGGCACATGAGTGTCATGTGTTGGCTCTGCAGATGTCTGGTCTCCAAAATAAAAGTAGAGACGCTTGGTCATGCTGAAGGGGGTTCTCTCTCAGGAAGGGGGTCCCCAGGTGCGAACCCAAGGCACAGTGGTGAAAGATAAAATGATGGGGCCCCCCTTGCAGAATGTGATGAAGGGCCTTCTAAAACTCCTATTCCTCTCAGATATCCATGGGCCTTGAGCTGATGGTGGGAACCGTAAAGGGTGCCCCTCCAGCACCGGCAGGGATGTGTACTACACCCCTACCAGACTACCTCCCTCTCTGAATGATTTTCAGCCTCCAAGGTTGAGCCCTGGTACTGGTTGCCCCTTGATCATCTGGCCCCTTCATAGAACTGGCACCATTCATCCATCTGGCACCATCCACCACAAAGCGACAAAGAGCTCCAAGAAAGTGCCCTCTTCCTGCATTCTACCCCCTGTGCCCTCACTCAGTGCTGCTGGGACAGTTTTCAGAGTGGGTAGTGACAGGAACTGTGAGAAACCCTAGCTTCACACCAAGAACAAGTGTAGACAATTCAGCAGACGACTTCCAAGGGTTTGGTATGTAGCATAATGGTGCATTTCAGCGTACACTGTTCCATATACATCACTAAAGCATGGAGTGGTAGCACACTGTCATTCACAGACAGCACACCTTCCATTGGAATGGCCACTAAGTTTGCACAGACACATAGTTTGACTGATAATACTATATAATGCACAAATGGTAATGTGTGGAAATTGTTTTTCAGCAAATATTTACCATTTGCACATCAGAAAGTAATGTGTCTTGATTTGTTGTGATCCTATTACAATCCAGCTTTTAATTTGGGTCTGATGAGTTCTTCTACTTAAAGTCCTGAAAGGAGGAGTAAGTGTATCTGTTGTGCCCTATACTTGTTGAAATGCACTGATTTACTTCGTTTGCTCTATGATTACCATTGCCTTACAGCAGGACGAGGAAGCCTGACAGCAAGAGGCAGCATCATTCCTCTTACATCCCCCTGCCTGAAAAAGACTTGGTGGTTCTTCTGACCCGGATGATCACAACAGCAAATAATTTGAAAAAGAAATAAGTGCCAGGGCTCTTGTCAGGAGGCCACTTCATCTTGTACCACACATTGCCCCTGTCATGCCGGCAATGATCATAATAATAAAGCTACTACCCATCACACTTCTACAACTGTAACAATTTTGCCCCAAAAGTTATAAGAATGGCTTGGGCAGCAGGTACTAGTAATTTTTAATGTATATTGAATTAAAAATTAACTGTAGCTGTGGTCATCTCTAAATTAGTCAGATAGTGCCACCTTGTGGAAGACTGTTGCAATCATCGCTGTTGACAATTAACTGCCGGTGCTGAGCACCGGACACCACCAGTTCACATTAAGCACTGTATGAAAGACTCAAACAAACTCATGGAGACCTTGATTCTCTTAGCTAGAAGCCTGGCATGGATTCCTCTACCCAATGGGGAGAGTGTCTGGGCAATGTGTTCTCTTCAGAGATGTATGTAATGGAACTTGATAAAATTGAGTTAACCCCAGAAGAGCAGACAGAAAAATATCAAGAACAGATTCACTATGAATCATTTTAAAGAAATATGTGGTTACCAGTGATGGAGGAACACAAACACAAACTACCAAAGTGGGGAGTTGAAAAACAAACAAAAGAAAACCAACTAATATACCCCACACCCTGGGAGCCTTCTCCCAAGGGTTGGGGGGGGGGGGGGGTCATCATTGTTTAATGTCCATCACGGCACATTAAAAATGAATAGTGTGGGCAGTATAATTTCCTTTCTCCAGTGGCCCTTACTCTGTCAGGCAGTCGGAGAAAGCTTTTAATCGCTGGCACCAGGAGGGGCTCTGTTGATGAAAACTCCAGAAATTCACTTACTTATAAAAAAACAAGCTGAATTTATTAAAGTAGAAAAATCGTATTTGTTCATTTCTGCGTTGAAGCCTCACGCCCCAGCTTTGTGAAGGACATTTGAAGCAGTTGCCTCTGACTTGAGGGGGCAGTTTGTAACAACTCAAGTTATTTGAGCTTTGTGATACACTTGTTAAACAGTTACTACTGACTTGAGCATGACATCTAGTAAGGTTTTGAAGGGCTTCTGCATTGTTAAAGACTTCAAGCTGGTGCGTCTGACTCTATAAGAACATCTAGAAATGGTGAGGTACCATAGCTATTCGGAAGCCCAGACCTATTGGCTTTCCCAATGCTTGTTCCCTTTGTCAATATTTTCCTATTTTTCTCTTTCTCCTTTCTTCTTCCTCTTCCCACTTTGCATGTCATTAGTGATAAATATCACTGACATGCAAAGTGGGGCCCAAGATGCTCGCTATCTCCTACTAGCTGTCGCTAACTGGTGTTAGCGACAGCTAGGTAATAGGGAGATAATTTTATCTCCGCTTTCTTGGCTTTTAAAGCCAAAAAAGCGGAGATAAACCCCCTTGATAATATGCCCCACAGTCCCCAAAAGAGTGGTGCTGTGCCAGCCACCTGCAACCATCATCACAAATTAAGCACAGCTGAAGATAATTGGAAGGGTCAGACTTTATGCAGATTAAAAAAGTGCACAGCAATGATTCTAGATTGCTGAAAGACATTACCTAATGGCGGATGGTTTTAGTGCTGTTGTCTGCCTGGAGCAGGCCTGCATAGAGAGGTCTGTTCCTTTCATCCAGCTGCTGCTGCATATTGCTGTCTGGTAATTTGCTCTGTTATCTCTCTGCCTTTACAACCACTGCAGTCCCTTAGAGACTTTATGAAAGATTCATAAACAATAATGTTGGGAAGATTTGAGGCTTTGCAGAGGCGCACATTTCCTATTAGTGCATCACAGCATCTGGTAGCGCGAGGGACATGGGGTGGCTGATGGGGAACAGCTGGAGCACATGTGTATGGCCACTTTCATCCTTGTTGTGAGGAACACCTTGGGAGCTGATGTGAGCGAGGTTGTTTCTTATTTACCATTTGAATTTCGTAAATCAGTTGTGATATGATATCTATATATTTTTAGCTTATGTTAAAAGTATCTCGTACTATTGTGGTTTTCTTTTTTTAATTGTTTACTGATTTTTAACTGTGTGATATATGAAGTGTGCTTTTATAGTTATCTCTTTATAGTAACCGAATGTAGGGGCATATTACCAACCAATAGAGATAATTGTTGTCTCTAACTTGTTTAGAGACAAAAATTATCGCCGCACATCGGCGATTTTTATCGCAGATAAACCTTGCTATTAGCAAGGTTTATCGCAAATGCGATAAAAAACGGCCGCAATGCATGAATATCGCTGAAAAGTCAGCGATATTCATGCATTATCGAGCAAATGCTCTTAGCCATGTTATCCACCTCCCATTGGTTAACATGGCTAAGAACTGCTCAGGGCAGGTGTTAGCTTTTGGAGATATTCTCGCTTAGCGCGAATATCTCCAAAAGTTGGTAATAGGAGATAGCGATGTTAGCGACTGTTTTCAGTCGCTAACATCTTGGCACGCCCACTTTGCATGTCATTAGTGATAAATATCACTGACATGCAAAGCGGGGCCCAAGATGGTCACTATCTCCTATTAGCTGTCGCTAACTGGTGTTAGCGACAGCTTGGTAATAGGGAGATAATTTTATCTCCGCTTTCTTGGCTTTTAAAGCCAAAAAAGCGGAGATAAAGCCCCTTGATAATATGCCCCAAAGTTCTTTGAATTGAATTGAATTATTGAGCATGGTACCTAGACCAGCTCTTCCCTAGGACCATCAACAGCTGTCCTGAAGACGATCATCCTTGAGCAGCTGGTCCATTCAACCCCTTAGTGGAGAGTACCAACTTCCCACCCATAACAGGAAATGCTGTCAATTATCTGTAATAGATGAGATAATACCCTCCCTGCTGTGCATTCCAAGGATCTTGCAAGTCACCAAAGAGTTATGTGACCATATAGATGAACAAGGACGAAGGGCGAGTTCCTATATGAGGTAATGCAACACCGAGGTGACAAGTAATTATCTTATACTCAGTAAATCAATCAGGGGTTTATATAGCGCGGCTACTCACCCGTAAGGATTTCAAGGTACAATTTCCAACTGGGGGTGCTTTGTTTCTTATAATACGTGGTCACACCATAATCCTACCCACAATCCACTTATATCATTGGTATAGTGCTCTTTCAACTGTAAGAGATAGGGTATTTGTAAACACGAAGAATAAAATCAGAATTACTAGTGCAAAATTAAACAACCCAAAAAACAGATTTTTTTGCAAAAAATATTAAAATCAGTTTAGAGCAGGTCAGATTTGTTTTTTTTAAAGCTGGTGCTCATAAAATATAAACACATGCAGAGAGCTTCTTTACTTAGGTAAAGCGTGTTAAAAATAAATATGATCGTAAAAATGTCCACTGCCTGCTGATCACTGTTAATCTAGAAATATAGAGCCACTACCCTCAGCTGCTGGCTCTGGCAGCAGGCATTTTGGTGTCAGAAATGAACTGGTGGGCTGGACTGGCCTTATATTCCACTGGGCATTTCCCCGGTGGGCTGGAACCATTAGAGGGCAGTTCTGAATGGCCATGACCGCTTCTGGTGACTCTGTCACTTTCTCGGCTCCCCGAAGTTAATTGCAGCAGGTACAAGAAGGCTCCAAAGATTGAGAGAAAGAGAGGGGGAGAAGGAGGAAGGTGGAGAGAAATAAATCAAGGAGAGGGAAGAGACAGATGGGTGGAAAGAGAGAGTTTGCATGAGGAGATGAAGGAAACGGAGCCGGTTTGAGCTTTTTGCTGGGCTATTTTTTGTTCCCCAGTCCGGGCTTCCTCAACTGTAATAAGTTATTACAGTTGAGTAGTTACGTTATTTTTTTTTTTTTTTTACAGGCACCAAGAGACATCAAAAGTAAGAAAGTTAAACACCTACATTCAAATGTAAGCCTCTTAATAATAATATTAGAACGTTACTGTGATTGATGCAAAGGAACCACGAGCCTCCAAAACCACTCGTTTAAACAGTTGCTGCAAATTAATATTTTAATGGTACTTATTTTATCATTCTTGAAAAGATCACATTCTCAGTTGAGTCTTCTGAGATTTTAGCTGCTAAACTGCAGGGCCCTCGCATATCTCCTCAGGAGGCCCTCAACCCACCGAGCCTTCTGGCACAGATGAATAAATCAACGGATTAAAAAGCCTCTCAAACATGAAGAATGAATGTTCAGACGGATTTGGCAAATCCTTTGTGTAATAAAGGAATCAAATATTGTAATTGAATATTCATGGGATGCAGGCTGGCTAATAAGGGCTGTGGTGTTGAAGAAATGCTAATTAATCAAGGAACAGCTCAGTGCAGGGAGTAGTCCAGTTCATCCACTGTACAGATGTGCAGAGGACGAGTCTGATCAAACAATCATTTCCTTCCTAGCAGACCGTGGATGCCGGAGCCACACTTCCCAGACCAGGGCATGCAATCAAGCATTGGTAAAATGATTGCTTCGTTGTTGACTTTAGGAAGTGTGGAGTGCGCTTCCTCGTGCTCAAAGTAGGGTTATCTTAAAGCGACACATGCATGTAGCATACCATGATGCAACACAGCACAGCAAGTGTTGCAAAAACACATATTTAGCATCATGTTTCATCATTCATCAAAAACCTGGCGTTAGCTCCGCATTTCATCCAAGTTCCTGGGAGTAGTGCTGAAGATGAAGGTAGACCCAGTTGAGACCCATTTAGAGCAAACGTGAATAAAGAGCAGTGGAAGGACTGAGGGGCATATTAACAAGGAACAGGGAAAATGAACGCTAAGGGCGCTTAGTGTTAATTTTGTTAACGCCCACTATCGCTGGATAATATTGCCTGGTTATCGCGTTATTAACAACGATAACCGCAAAGGCGATAAAAAATCCAGAGATAGCTGCATTTTGGGAGGTTATCGCTGGTAATGCAGCAATAAAACTGCAAGGATAGGGATATCCTTGTTGACAGCCCATGGTGGACTCAGCCATGTAATCCACCTCCCATTGGATTACATGGCTAAGTCTGAAAATTAGCAGACGTAAAAAAGCAGCGTTAACCGTGGTTAGCGCTGCTTTTTCTGTCTCTAACAGGGTTAGCGTGAATCTTTATAATAGGAGAAATGCCGCCTAGCGACATTTCTCCTATTATTTTTGCTCTGAAACGCCCACTTTACATCTCATTAGAGATGCAACGGGAAGCGTACTGGAAAAGGGTGCTAACATGGGATTTTGTGTGTTAGCACCCTGTTGTTGATAGGGCGATATTTTTATCTCCGCTTCTTTGGCTTTTAAAGCCAAAAAAGTGGAGATAAAGCCCTTGATAATATGCCCCTGAGTGAGCAAGATAATAGTAAAGATGACACAAGAGCGCCAGAGACATTACAAGGGTAACACATGGAGACAGACCAAGGAAAGGGTGAGCCGGGAGAGACAGAGAGCTCACCTAGAGTGACACGTGCAGAGATCAGGAAGAGAATCCATGGAAAGACAAAAGGATGGCTCTAAACCAGGAATAACAAAGGCTCTGCGGGCCAACATAGAGAGAGAGACTCACAGTGAGATCAAGGCAAGACCAAGAAAAGACTGAGCCAGGGGAGACAGAGAGCTCACCTAGAGTGACACGTACAGAGACCAGGAAGAGAATCCTTGGAAAGACCAGAGGATAGCTCTGTACCAGGAATAACAAAGGCTCCGCAGGGCCAACATAGAGAGAGAGTCAGAATGAGACCAAGGGAATACTAGGGAAAGACTGAGCCGGGGGAGACAGAGAGCTCACCTAGAGTGACCTCTGCAGAGACCAGGAAGAGAATCCATGAAAAGACAAAAGGATGGCTCTAAACCAGAAATAACAAAGGCTCCGCACGGTCAACATAGAGAGAGACTCACAGTGAGATCAAGGGAATACCAGGGAAAGAGTGAGCCGGGGAGACAGAGAGCTCACCTAGAGTGACACACACACAGAGACCAGGAAGAGAATGCTTGGAAAGACCAGAGGATGGCTCTAAACCAGGAATAACAAAGGCTCCGTGGGGCCAACATAGAGAGAGAAAGACTCACAGTGAGACAAAGACAAGACCAAGGAAAGACTGAGCGGGAGAGACAGAGAGCTCACCTAGAGTGACACGTGCAGAGACCAGGTAGAGAATCCATAGGAAGACCAGAGGATGGCTCTAAACGAGGAATAACAAAGGCTCCGCGGGGCCAACATAGAGAGAGAGAGACTCACAGTGAGACAAAGACAAGACCAAGAAAAAACTGAGCGGGAGAGACAGAGAGCTCACCTAGAGTAACACGTACAGAGACCAGGTAGAGAATCCATGGAAAGACCAGAGGATGGCTCTAAACTAGAAATAACAAAGGCTCCGCAGGGCCAACATAGAGAGCGAGAGACTCACAGTGAGACCAAGGCAAGACCAAGAAAAGAGTGAGCCGGGGGAGACCGAGAGCTCACCTAGAGTGACACGTGCAGAGACCAGGAAGAGAATCCATGGAAAGACCAGAGGATGGCTCTAAACTCGGAATAACAAAGGCTCTGTGGGGCCCTCATAAACAGAGTCAGAGTGAGGCCAATGCAATACCTGGGAAAGAGTGAGCGGTGGGAGACAGAGAGCTCACCTAGAGTGACCTGTGCAGTGACCAGGAAGAGAATCCATGGAAGGACCAGAGGATGGCTCTAAAATAGGAATAACAAAGGCTCCGCAGGGCCAACATAGAGAGCTAGAGAGTCACAGTGAGACCAAAGCAAGACCAAGAAAAGACTGAGCCTGGGGAGACAAAGAGCTCACCTAGAGTGACACATGCAGAGACCAGGAAGAGAATCCATGGAAAGACCAGATTATGGCTCTAAACCCGGAATAACAAAGGCTCTGTGGGCCAACATCGAGAAAGAGTCAGAGTGAGACCAAGGAAATTCCAGGGAAAGAGTGAGCCGGGAGAGACAGAGAGCTCACCTAGAGTGACCTGTGCAGTGACCAGGAAGAGAATCCATGGAAAGAATAGAGGATGGCTCTAAACCAAGAATAAAAAAGGCTCAGTGGAGCCAACATAGAGAGGGAGTCAGAGTAAGACCAAGGCAATACCAGGGAAAGAGTGAACCGCAAGAGACAGAGAGCTCACCTGGAGTGACACGTGCAGAGACCAGAAATAGAATCCATGGAAAGACCAGAGGATGGCTCTGAACCAAGAATAACAAAGGCTCCGAGGGGCCAACATAGAGAGAGAGAGTCAGAGTGAGATCAAGGCAATACCAGGGAAAGAGTGAGCGGGGAGAGACAGAGAGCTCACCTAGAGTGACACATACAGAGACCAGGAAGAGAACCCATGGAAAGGCCAGAAGATGCCTCTAAACTAGGAATAACAAATGCTGTGTGTGGCCAACATAGAGAGAGAGTCAGAGTGAGACCTAGGCAATACCAGGGAAAGAGTGAGCTGGGAGAGACAGAGAGCCCCCTAGAGTGACACGTGCAGAGACCAGGAAGAGAATCCATGGAAAGACCAGTGGATGGCTCTAAACCATGAATAACAAAGGCTCTGTGGGGCCAACATAGAGAGAGAGATGCACAGTGAGGACAAGGCATTACCAGGGAAAGAGTGAGCCGGGGGAGACCGAGAGCTCACCTAGAGTGACACGTACAGAGACCAGGTGGAGAATCCATGGAAAGACCGGAGGATGGCTCTAAACCAAGAATAACAAAGGCTCCGTGGGGCCAACAAGAAGAGAGGGAGACTCACAGTGAGACCAAGGCAAGACCAAGAAAAGACTGAGCCGGGACAGACAAAGAGCTCCCCTAGAGTGAAACGTACAGAGACCAGGAAGAAAATCCATGGAAAGACCAGAGGATGGCTCTAAACTAGGAATAACAAAGGCTCCGCGGGGCCAACAAGGAGAGAGAGAGACTCACAGTGAGACCAAGGCAAGACCAAGAAAAGACTGAGCCGGGGGAGACAGAGAGCTCACCTAGAGTGACACATACAGAGACCAGGAAGAGAATCCATGGAAAGACCAGAGGGTGGCTCTAAACTAGGAATAACAAAGGCTCCGCGCGGCCAACATAGAGAGAGAGTCAGAGTGAGACCAAGGCAAGACCAGGGAAAGAGTGAGCCGGGAGAGACAGGGAGCTCACCTAGAGTGACACGTGCGGAGACCAGGAAGAGAATCCATGGAAAGACCAGAGGATGGCTCTAAACCAGGAATAACAAAGGCTCCGCAGGGCCAACATAGAGAACGAGAGACTCACAGTGAGACCAAGGCAAGACCAAGAAAAGACTGAGCCGGGGGAGACAGAGAGCTCACCTAGAGTGACACGTGCAGAGACCAGGAAGAGAATCCATGGAAAGACCCGAGGAGGGCTCCAAACTAGGAATGACAAAGGCTCCGCAGGGCCAACTTAGAGAGAGAGTCAGAGTGAGACCAAGGCAAGACCAAGAAAAGACTGAGCCGGGGGAGACAGAGAGCTCACCTAGAGTGACACATACAGAGACCAGGAAGAGAATCCATGGAAAGACCAGAGGGTGGCTCTAAACTAGGAATAACAAAGGCTCCGCGCGGCCAACATAGAGAGAGAGTCAGAGTGAGACCAAGGCAAGACCAGGGAAAGAGTGAGCCGGGAGAGACAGAGAGCTCACCTAGAGTGACACGTGCGGAGACCAGGAAGAGAATCCATGGAAAGACCAGAGGATGGCTCTAAACCAGGAATAACAAAGGCTCCGCAGGGCCAACATAGAGAACGAGAGACTCACAGTGAGACCAAGGCAAGACCAAGAAAAGACTGAGCCGGGGGAGACAGAGAGCTCACCTAGAGTGACACGTGCAGAGACCAGGAAGAGAATCCATGGAAAGAACAGAGGATGGCTCTAAACTAAGAATAACAAAGGCTCCGCAGGGCCAACTTAGAGAGAGAGTCAGAGTGAGACCAGGGCAATACCAGGGAAAGACTGAGCCGGGGGAGACAGAGAGCTCACCAAAAGTGACACGTCCAGAGACCAGGAAGAGAAACCATGGAAAGACCAGAGGATGGCTCTAAACCAAGAATAACAAAGGCTCCGTGGGGCCAACAAGAAGAGAGGGAGACTCACAGTGAGACCAAGGCAAGACCAAGAAAAGACTGAGCCGGGACAGACAAAGAGGTCACCTAGAGTGACACGTGCAGAGATCAGGAAGAGAATCCTTGGAAAGACCAGAGGATGCCTCTAAACTAGGAATAAAAAATGCTCCGTTTGAAATTAAATGATGTCCAATAGCACTTGTAAGATGGCAGACAGAATATTCGTCACAGTTATGATGGAGTAACCTGTCCACCACACTCTCATTCAAGCTCCAACTCAAGACAGACAGACAGACAGACAGAGACAATAGTGAGAGGTATTGATAACTGGGGGGGGGGGGGGGCACTCATGTATTTTTACTCCGTGGAATTCTGCATGAAAACTCAGTGAGATTCCGCAGAGTTCTGCAAGTGGGTAGAATCGGCACATCACTCCGATTTTTTGCACCAGGAGTTTATTCTGTGCTTCTAAATCAGTGCAAACGGCACAACACAGTGTGCCAAAGAGTGCTGCTCCTTTGCTGCTGCTTGAGTAAGTTTTCTACCATAGTGGCAGATTTCGCACTGTGAACGGCCGCACCTGCCCACGTTGAGAAAATCTTTCCGGGTGCCTTCCTAGTGCCCATAAATTGTGCAAGGAGATGACAATTCTCTCTTGCAGTCGCCAACTTACTGTTGGCAAGCTGCACGTGAGAAAAAACTCCACCACGCAGCGGTTGGTGGAGTTTTGCTAGAACCACTTTCTTGTTGGCAATAGGAGTTAGAAACAATTACTTGTTGCTGAATATGTTGTGCTAAATAATTGGAATTTTACTGAAAAACCAATCTGTTTGTTTTATTGTTTTTAAAATTGCCATATTGCCATATTGCACTTTTGAACACCTGGAGGTACCATTTTGGTTAGCGCTCCAGTTTTTCTGTGTCTCCACTATTTATTGAGACCCGCTGTGCGGATGCCCAGTTAGCGTTGCACAGAACCACTTTCTGGTTGGGAACAGGAGTTAGAAACAATTTTTACTTTTTGCTGAATATGTGGTGCTAAATAATTAGAATTTTACTGAAAAAATGATCCATGCATTTTATTGTTTTTAGAATTTCCATATTGCACTAATTAACACTTGGGACATCTATTTTGGTTAGCTCTCCAGTGTTTCTGGGTCTCCTCTATTTAATGAGACCCACTGTGCGTACTCGCACATCGGGCGTACCGCTGGCACACCAAAGGCAAGCCTGCCTGCACCCGTATGCCTCCGACCAGGGCCGGGAACCCTTGTTCTCCACAAGTAAGCAAACTTTTGTTCTCCGCTATCCAACTTTGGGCACTGCATAGACTTTGTAATGAACAATGCTTACATTCTATTTGCTTCTACAAGGGCGACCGGTCCTGTACACATTGTTCTTTTAGCTTTCCCTGCCGCAACGATTCAACTTAAACCCAAGACCTCTCACTCTTGTAAATGTAAAAAACAATGTAAAAAACACTCCTCTGAACTTTTTATTTTTATAGAAGAGGAACACCCCTATGCCACATTCTTGTAAATTGTAAATGTAAAAAACAATGTAAAAAACACTCCTCTAAACTTTTTATTTTTATAGTAGAGGAACAACCCTATGCCACATTCTTGTAAATTGTAAATGTAAAAAACAATGTAAAAAACACTCCTCTGAACTTTTTATTTTTATAGTTATGGAAGAGGAACAACCCTACGCCACAGTCTTAACAGAAACTTGTCTCCATAAGGAGTATGTCCCAACATCATACAGACCCTTCTCATGGCTACTACATTCAGCGAATAGATCATGTAGTTAAGAAGTTTGGAGGTATTGCTTTCATTTTCTAAAGACACCTTCAAATGCCTTATTAAACCTGATGTATTTTCTGACTGAGAAAGTTTTACCTTTGCAGTGACTCTTTCTCCTTCATGCACCTTCTCAGGGATTCCTAAATCCCTCCCTGAAATAGCTGCCAATCTGGCTAGCACCTCTTCCAACTTCTCTTTATTATGGGAGTTTAATTTACAGCTTGATGAACCACCGAGCCCCCAAACCTCTGACCTCCTTCAAGATCTTTCAGCCATCCAGCTAATACAAAAAGTACTAAACACATTGTAAAGGACACCTACTTGTTCCTATCTTTTCTGATGACATTAAATCAAGAGTTGTAGACCCTGTTCCAGTGTCCTGGTCTGATCATTATTTGATGCCAGTTGTCTGGGATAGATAAACTCAACCCTCCAATCTCAGAACCACTAGTAGCCTAAACTATACTTGATCTGAACTAACACTTAAACACTAGATCCTTGCTCTTAAAGTCACTAAGCCTATCTTAAGTTATTTGTGTCATCCTGTGAGTTGTAGGCTAATGCAGGCATGGTCTGATATTGTTCTGGCTGTGATATCTGTGCGTTCTTTTAGGTGCGTGAGCGTTCCTGATATGAAAATGTAGTCTATTCTACTGTATGAGTTATGTGGATTTGAGTAGAAGGTGTAGTCTCTGGGGTCGGGGTGTTGTAGTCGCCACGGGTTGGCTAGGTTGAATCTGCTGCAAATGTTTGTTATTGTCCTATGGGATGTGGCCGTGCGTGTTTGGGTTTTTGATTGTCTGTCCAGCGTTTGGTCTAGCGCCATGTTGTAATCCCCCGCCACCGCCATCATCGTGTTTTGTGAGCTGTTGTTCTCTAGATCCTTTGTTACCCCCTCCCAGAATGGCATGTCGTCGGTGTTTGGTGCGTATATGAAAAATGTAATTACTGATTGAGTGTTCCCTGGAACAAGTCATTCCTAAGAAAATTGGCAACAAGAGATCGAAAGAGAAAGTTACACCTTGGTATTCCCCTAAGCTTTGCAAGCTCAAAGAAGACTGTAAGGAAATGGGAAGAGATTATAAGGAACCTAGCTAACAGGAATATAGGCAGGCGCATAGCTAGGCACTCTGCCGCCCATGGTGGTCCCTGCCTTTTGCCGCTGCACACAGCGCTGAAGAGCGGGGGGGGGGGTACTGGCGAAGATTTTTGCCGCTGCCCCCAGAGCTCGTGCCGCCCCCTTCACCCCCCCTTGCTACGCCACTAAATATAGGAACATCATAAAACTTTATCAGGCTGAAGTAAAAAAAGCACAAGCGATTTTCTTCGAAGAAAAAATAAATCTTGCAGCTAATTTCCCTCGGGAAATCTTTCGAATTGTGAAAAGTTTGCTTGAGCTCCCCTCTCCAGATACTTTTTCAGATGTCACATTAGTTTGATATAACGAACTTGCAGGATTTCGCCAAAAGATATCTATGATACTTTTTCCTAAGCCTCACCCCCAGGCAGCCCTTTGATCAATGACAGCCTTCCAATTCTACTTGAACTGATACATTTCTCTATTTCCACAGGTCAAATACAATTTCCTTAGAAGAGTGCCCTGGTTAAAGCTCTGTAAAAAAGGCCCAAATCCGATCCTGAGACTCTAGGCAATTACTGTATGATTTTCCTCCTTCATTGAATAAGTTAAATTCTAGAAAAACATTTTAATCAGACCTTATTGGAGTTCCTAGAAACCCACAATTTTTCATCCCACCCAAAAGGGATTCCGACCTCTACATGGTACAGAAACCTCTTATCGTACTGTGGTTGAGGAATCCAAGAGACTTCTTAATAAGGAGGATCAGTAGCTAGTATTCTTCTTGATATAAGTTCCACATTTGATACGGTTAACTACGACATCCTTTTAAGTAGACTTAGGAATTCAGAATTGCGGGATGTGCGATCACCAGGATACAGTCCTTCTGAGAAGACAGAACATTCCAGGTTTTTGAAGAGTTAAAGTCTACGACAGCTTGCCGCTTTGATGCGAAGTGCCTTAGGGTTCGCCACTGAACCCTACATTGTTTAATGTATACATGAGGCCTCTTGTGGATATTGTTCTACCGTATGAGATCAATATAGTCACCTATGCAGATGACACCCAACTGGTTTTCTCTTTCTATCACTCTCAGAACATCTTATCCTTCCTTGATGTATGCTTAGAAAAATTGGCAAAATGAATGGAATATTCCTGACGTAGGCTTAATGGAGACAAAACAGAGCTGATGCTTCTGTGCAATACCCGCACCCAAGAGCTGGGACTTGGTTGGCCAAATTTGCTTGGTTTTGCAGCTGCCCCATAGGTGATGATTAAAAGCCTTGGCATGTGGCTTGATACATCTTTTAAATTTGACAATCAAGCGATGAAGTTAGCAGCCATATGTTATGGCATGTTTAGAATGCTTCGTAAAATTCTACCAGTGCCTGGACTACGGAAACACCCTCTATCTAGGGGCCCCAGAGGCAACCACAAGAATACTGCAAATAACACCGATTTATGTGGGTCAGATGTTGTTCAACATTCCCAGAAACTAATCGGCCAAACAAGCACTGAATACCCTACATTGTCTGTTGATAATCAAAAGAATACAGTTTAAATCCCTATGTATTGCTCACAAGACACTCTGGGGCAAAGGCTCCACAATCAATCATTCTCTTGTCTCTTTTTATCACCCCAGAAAAAGTATACGATCAGCCCACTTATTGTTGGCTGTAGTACCCCGAATGAAAAAAGGAAAGATATAGAGGCTGATCTTTTTCATACAATGTCACCAAAGTCTGGAGTTCCCTCCCTCTTCATCTGCGCTCAGTGACACAACAGCTACCCTTATGGAAGCTACTTAAAATTGGACTCTACCATATCATTGTACTATAACCATAAGCCATCTTTATAGTTGTCGGTTGTGCAATACTGCTAGTACGGGGATGCCTCCGGTATCCATGCGCTCTATAAGTGCCTCATAATCACTATGGAAAGGCTTTCTGTCCCATAGGAATCAACTGGAGTTGCTTTGTAAAATTTTACAAGCATATCGTTATCTCGCTGCCCAGCTGTGGAACACGCTCCCTTAGGCACTCCGACTGGAGTGCTCTGAATCGGTCTTCCGGAAAGGTCTGAAGATGCATCTATTTCCTGCTTCTTGAATTGTTTTGTTAGTTGGAGCTGTTGTTTCTTTCTGCTACCGTAGCGCGGGGACACACTGGCCTCAGTGTAACCAGGTGCTTTACAAATGTAACTATTATTATTATTATTATTATTATTATTATCATAATAACTTTTCATTGGGACAAGATAGGAGAATAGAGTTTAGTATGCCTGATCTCAGGATTTAAAAGCACATGTTTTTAATAAAGATGGTTTTTAAATTGTTTGTCCGAAAGTTCCACTTTTAGAAAGTTTAATTAGTCTGTGTTTCAACATTTGGGGATTCAGCTCAGTTTAATTACGGACTGATTTTGTTGAGTGCATTGTCGGGGTTGAAGTTTTATGGTTGCAGCATGGATCATTGACACACAGCTGTGGGGTGTTGAGCCACGGGGTGTGAGGACTAAGAATGATTGGTTATATGGAGGTGGGATCTTGTTTTAAAAAAATGGGAACGTACGGTAGCAAGAATATATTACTATAGACATTACTGAGAGAGGTGAACAAGGAGGTTAAGCTGCCGGCATCAGCTTCTTTATGGTAATTCACTTTGATTTCTAGGATGTGGGTGAAGATGGGATTCTGTTCGGTTGAAGGGTGGTGTTACATGGGGAGCATTAGTTTAGAGAGGGGAAGTATTTTTGCAGGCATTCATAGTTCTTGGTCACTTTTTTGTTTCAGTCGGGTTTTGTTGAATATATGTATTATTGCATGAAGTGGGTTTACAAATAAGGCTGCCACAATTCATTTTTTTACGGATTTGGGTTGGTTTGCGAGATGGATGGGGTTGATGCAAACCACTAGAGTGTTATTTAGTCATGGGAGTGCTAGTTCGTTTGATATTAGTTTGGGTCAGTTGTGAACAGTCCGTTCAGTTGTTTTTTTATTTATTGCAGTGACTCCTGACGAAGAGTTGTATTAGACTCAAAATGCATTGGGCAAGAAGTGATGAGCCTACTCTGTTGTACATTTCACTGTTTGGATTACGTGTTGCTGTGAAAAGCTTGACTGGGCACGCAGTATTCATTAGAAGATTTGAAAATAAAATTCTAAAAGTGGCTTGACGCTGTCTCAGCGGGGATTTATTAGGCTTAAGGAGACGTGGACTAAAACTGGTTTCCAATGATAAAAACGGTTTAAAGATGAATCCATGGATTAATGACGGGGAAAAGCTTACCCTCTCTACTAGCTTACATTCTTAAAGTTACCTGCAAAAAAGGCCTGCAACAGATATGGCAGCAGAGCATACCTCCAAAATCTCTACCTAAGACCTGAACCTGAACAAATCCACCAGACAGCTACAGACCTCTGAATAAATGTTTGCTCTAACGTCTCTCACAACTCTCTACAAACCTGGTCAAAAGAACCTTCCAGATGCCTCTAGTCCATGCGTGAGTAGCTGCTCCTGTCCAGCTTTTTTCTTTGAATGTTTGGACATGCAGTCTTGTAGATGCCAATATGAAACTGGCCTACAAGTTCCAAAACTCATAGGGAACAAGCATTTACAATGCAATAGGTCTCGCATTTGCAAGAGTTTGAGCGATTGGCATTGTTAATTACAATGCCTTTTCTTTATGTTTTTGATAATCCGCAAGCGGTGTGTAGACACACACTTTGTACTTATAGTCGTTGCTTACGAGAAGCAAGGCTCTCTTAACTGCCAGTCTCGCTTCTCGTAAGCAAGGATAATAAGAACAAAGTGTGTGATTACGCACCGCTTGCAGGTTTACCAAAATCATAAATTAAAGGCATTTTCATTTACAATGCCAATAGCTCAAACTTTTGCAGATGCGAGACCTAATGCATTGCAAATGCTTGTTATTCCAGCATCCAGTTTCTGAGGGCTCCCTCCCCAGTCCAGGCAGAACCGAACCCTCCATCCCTACATTACTGCAGAATTCGCCTGAGCCCATCAATCCTGTAAATCTTCCTTTCTCATAGGGCTGGGTTGGAAATCTGATCTCCGGAGCCCCTGCATGGCTCACTTTGAGACCCTGCAAGGGTCACTTTCTAACCTAATAGTACCATCACCCTCCCCCATCAACCCCGCTGAATGCTTTTATAGCTCCTACTTGACTTCCTCCCCTACTCAAGCGCTCGCAGTCACCTCACCTCTATATCCCGTGGAGAACCAGAGGCCCCTGACGCTCTATACGTTGTTAGAGGCACGCAGGCAAAAAGCGGGCGCGCGTGCACCGCAAAGAACTAGCCGAAGTAATCAGGGAGGAGGAGGCGGTGCTACCTGGAAAAACGATGGTCCGTTCTCTATTTTCATCACGGTATCGGACCATGGAAATAGTGAAAAAAGAAGATTCTGGGGTGACATGGAAAAAAACATGTGGAGGGCATTGCCTTACCCGTGAAAAACTTTAGGAGTTTTTCATTGGCAGGGAAATGTAACCTAAAGTACACGTGTCCTACTTTTTTAAATACCAAGCAGATGGCGCTTTGAGCCTTTAGGGCCTAGCGGTTGATTGACTTATAATCATTAAAAAAGGAAGGTGTAGGCCTGGCAAAAAGTTTACTTTGCCAGGTGGAAATTGAAGTTTAAAACTGAACTACAGGCTGCAGTGGCAGGTCTGAGACATGTTTTACAGTTCTATTTTAATGGGTGTCACATTAACTGCTGCAGCCCACTAGTAGCATTTTTAGGTCGAGCAGACGTACGCTCAATGCGTGAGCATTGAGAGAGTCTGCTTCAGACCTAATGTTGCCCGTTATTGGGAGAGTGGACACCAATCTGACACGAGCGTTTCCTTCGCGGATTTCACCGCGGGAGCGCGCGTCTCACCCGCGCATGCGCAGAGTAACTCAGCATTTTTTTTTTTTTTTTTATTTCCCAGCCCCGAACCGAATCAGTTATCAGAGCGCTTCACATATAGGCAGCCCCCACCCCTCTGCATGCGCACACACAGGCGAGTGCATGCACACGCAGGCACACGGCAGACACTCGCTCACACACACCCCCCTCCCCCACAGTCACACACACGCACTCCAGACACATACACACACGCGTGACCCCCATCCCCACCACTTACCGGGCTCTTTCGGCGTGTTCAGTGTCTCATCGCTCCACTTCTTCCTCGGCGGCGGCGGCTGTGGCGGCGGGTGGGACTTCCTGCTGGATTGCAGGCCCCGCCCCCGTCTCAGGCAAAAGTGCCTGACTTCCGTTTTTTTTTGTAAAGCACTCCATGAAACTCCATATGTTTTTACTCTCAACCCTGTGCTGCTAACCCCACATCAAACACATACCTCCTTCATTACTTCCCCGTTATATGCCCTTCCATTTCATCTCTATCCCTTGTTTTCATTCCGTATTAATTTTATGTAACTTTTTTGAGGGCCCAGCTGTTGCCAATTGCTGTCAGACCTGAACAAGAAACTTCACGCATCTCTGTTGCCCCCTTGTTTCCTGTGGTGCCGACGCAGTGAGGGGAACGGCCAGCGCTCATTTGCGCCAGCAGCCCCTGTGCCTACAACGCCCAAGGGGCTTCGCGAGGCGCACTTTGCACACGTCAGAGGAGGACGCCGGAGGCCTTTGAAGCCGGCGCCCCTCAGAGGCTGGAAGAGCTCGGGGTGCTGAAACCAAGGTACTGTCGATAACATTAATTTTTTCTTTTCGCGTGCGTGTTCACTTTTAATGCACTATGCCCCCACCTCGCAGAGGAAGCATCCCATCGCCTCACAGGTCACACAGACACGATTCCACACGCACCTTCACTGTACTCGCGTCTTTTTTTTTCTCTTTGCGTGCTTGTACACTTTTAATGCACTATGCCCCCACCTCGCAGAGGAAGCATCCCATCACCTCACAGCTCACACAGGCACGATTCCACACGCAAATCTCGCATGCGCCCCTCCCTCCACCGCATATGCCTCAATACCTCCGTTCCTTTTAAACGCCACCCCCCTCCTCTCCCTGAGACACCAGAGCAGAGAGAATGGGCGTCTAAGACGCTCCAGGGTAAACAGCAAGTCGAGGAACAATAAAAGTGGGCCTGTGTGCAAGGGAAACTGGGTTATGTGGCAGGCTCTGCAGGTATATGTAATGACAAGGGGTGCATAAAAGGTTGCTGAAGAGATGAGGCTAACGTGGCACCTCCCGACCCTCCTCCCCCCTCCAATAGTAGAAGTTTCAGTGCCTGCGTCAGTTACCCAACCGTCATCACCAATAGAAATAGGACAATGTTACGAGGCAATGGCTTGGCTTCCGAGTTTCTCATTTTTGTGCCTTCAAATGTGCTCAAGGGCAGCGCGGGCGCTAATTTGTTCTCATTACTGCTGCACCTATAACTACATGTGCTGCTGGCTTAGGCTTGTTCACATTTCTTCCTTCTTTTCACAATGCCTAAGTCTATTTCTTTTCACCTTTTTCCCTCCCTGCTCTCTTGCTTCCACTTTTCATTCCCACAATCTCCATTCCCTCGCACTCCCGCACTGTTATGTTTCAGCTGTACATTTCTCGGGTCCAAGTTTTTAGTTACAACTGTGATGCTAATTCTTTTTCAGATGCAAACTCCCAAACCCCTCCCCTCTTCCCTCTCAGCGGCGTGACTTCCATTCGTACAGCAGGTGCAGTGGCACCGGTACCTAGAGACCCGAGGGGCCCGTTGAGCCCTGATTATTGCTGTATTTTATAATTGAAACAGCAACCAGAGTGGCCCATTGCTTGCACTAGGCCCATGACACGCTGGCTACGCTACTGCCACTCACAATTTAGGGTGCAAATCACATCTTAAATATTTGCTCCCAGGATTTGCTGCTAGAAAACCGGCTACAAATCACGGGAGTAGACTGCACGAAATTTCATTTTTTTGCACCCTCCATTAGAAGAAATATTGCCTGACTGGTTTATATGTATGTTTATGTAATTGTTTTGACTGCCAACGTGTGGCACTTTATCCTCTGCAGAGGGTTTAAGACACTGTAAGCAGACGGAATTTCAGAAAATAAATGTCATAGACCAGACCAGCACCACCATCTCAGCTTGACTCCGCACCACCTCAGCATCACTGATCACGGCACCATTTTAACACCACAGCATCAGCACAGCACAGCACCACCTTCGCATCAGTACAACACCTATCGCAGCACCTCCCCAGCATCTGCACAGCATCACTTCAGCACCAGTTAGCGTCACTCATCACCACTGCAGCAACACCACCTGAGCTTCACTCACCAGCACCTGGGCACGACCACAACAACAGCATCACTTCAGCATCACTCAGGCCCAGCGCAGCACCACCCCAGCACAGTACCACCTCAGTATCACTCAGCACCAGGACAGCACCACCTGAGCACCACCGCAACACCAATGCATCAGTGCAGCAATACCTCAGCACCGTTTCTGCATCTGCGCAGCACCACTTCAACACCAGTCACGGTCACTCAGGACCACTTCAGCAGCACCACCTAAACATCACTCAGCAGCAGCTGAGCACTACTACAACCATCAGCACAACACCACCTCAACATTATTCAGCCCCAGCGCAGCACCATCTTAGCACCAGTGCAGCACTACCTCAGCACTAGCACAACACCACCTCAGCACCAACACAACCTCAACATTAGTGCGGCACCAGCACAGCATCACTCAGCACCAGCATCTCCTTAGCATCACTCAACACCACCACCTCAGCATCACTCTGCACCACCTCAGCATCATTGAACAACACCTCAGTATCACTCCGCACCACATGAGCACCACCTCCGCACAAGCACACCACCACCTAAGCACTACTTCAATTTAACTCTGCATGATCTGAGCACCAGCACAGCACTACCTTGGCATTAGTGCAGCACTGCCACCTCTGCATCACCGTAGCACCAGCACAGCATCACTCAGCACCAGCGCAGAATCTCCTCAGCATCACTCACCACCACAGCACCACCTCTGTATCAGCACAGCACCACCTCTGCATCAGTGCACCACCAGCAAAGCACCAACTCAGTACCAGCGCAGCCCCATCACAGCATCAGCGTTGCACTACCTCAGCACAACTTCAGCATTAGCGCATCACTCAGCACCATGTCAGTTTAACTCAGCATCACCTGAGTATCAGCATAGCATTATCTCAGCAACAGGAAAGACATACTGGAAGACAGTGTATATATTAATTTTCTTTTAATAGGGTGGTTCCTTTTTACATAATGTTTACTTGTTTACTGTATGTATGTAAAGCGCTCTGATACCTACGGGTCAAGCTAGGGCTATATAAAACTTTTAAAATAAAAATAAATAAATAAAAATTGTAAATGACAAAGCTATTAATTTCGCTATTCTCAAAACCAACACATAAATTAAAAAATTGTCATTTACAATGCCAATAGCTCAAACTTTCCTAATGCGAGACCTATTGCATTGCAAATGCTTGTTTTAATTTACAGGCCCTGAACACAAGTAATGCCATTGAATAAGGACTTAAAAGTAAATTAAATCTGACAATCAGGTGTAGGTCAATTTAACATTTTATTTTTTCAGGGGAGAGTACAATCAGTTTACAACTGCTTAGCAGTGAAAAGTGCACAGAGTCTTAAAACCCAACAGAAACATGTTCAGCAATGGAAGGCAAACATCTGGGATGACTCTGCAGACACAGGCAGGTCCAACAGCAGTTGGGCTCTTCCCAAAACGACTCTGCAGTGAGCAGACAATGCAATTTACCGTTACTAAAAGAGTTGGAAGAGAAGGGCAAAGCCACATTAGCAGCTATCTCACTCACCTGCACTCAACTATGCCTAAAGGCTAAGTTAACAGCCTCAGACACAATGGGTGAAGCATTGCTCGACTTGCTTTAGCTTTCTAAAGCAAGTAGCACTCACTTGACTAAACATGTTACTGTGTCAGCCTTTTTCCTGCAAGTGTGATAGAAAACACACCCCACATATGCCACGCTGTCTTCATACACTTCCTATTCAGAGACCTCTCCTCACACAGCCACGCTACACTAGTCCTTGTTTCCTACTGTTTGTTAATATGTTTTAACCATGATGTTCTTGTATTTTTCATTGTTTAGATCAAGTTGCTCACCAAACCATAATAACTAGACAATGAATGTACTATATTTGGTTTGTAATGTATTTTGTATCTGAAATCATTCTTAAAATGCATCCTTCTTTTAACAAAAATATGAATAAAATGACATTTTGTATGTTTTAATAAGTTGTTTCTCCTTTACACTGAGTTCAAGATTATCGGTTGAGTCATAATGAAAATTTGTTGATGTAAAGTGCACCATTTGAACTGCCTAGGAATTTTTTCTGCTATTGTTACACTTCTTATTCATCCTTACAGCAGCATCTTTAGCCTATGCGTCTCCCTCTCACTCCTTCCACTTCATCACACACCAAAGCGCAGAAACATGATGGAAGCACAACCCTCATCCTCATGCATGACATCAAACCACTACTTATAGGCCACATGAAATACAAGCAACCTTCCATCAAAGCACTTCACTGTGGAGAGCACTCAAGCAGTGTATTGTGTTACTCATCCACAAATGCGCCTTCATGCCTCCTCAGCAGCATGGAACACTGTATAAATGCAGCTACCATAAAGTACATTTACCCCATTGCCAGGGAAGCAGAAATGGGGTGCAAGTGGTAACCGGGGTCACTTGAAGCGTGCACCAGTCAAGGACCGAATTTATATGACAGGTTGAACAAATTAAGCAGCAAGCAAAGGCACACTAGACAGTGTGGTAAGTCAAATTATATGGGGCCTTATTTATCAAGCAAAATTGCGATCGCAAATGCTAAAATTCGCAAAATTTCGGCGTTTACAATCGCAATTTTGCTTAGTGGTATGTATGAGGCAAATCTGCATGCAAAAAAAGGAATTGCAAAATTTGGGATTCCTTATTTTGCAATTGCATTTAAGGAATCGCAAATTTTGTGATTTCTTAAATGCAATGTAAGAAGCACCAAAAAAGTGCAATTTGGCCTTAAGGAATCGCAAATTACCAGCAACTTCAAGTTGGTGGTAATTTGCGATTTCTTTGAAAAATGCACTTTTTTGCATTTTTCAAAATGCATTGTGAAGCACATACATGCCCTTAGGGGGTTAGTATGTGCTCCACGTGAGCACCAATGCTTATTTCAGGGGTGCAATAGGGTGTCCTTGACACCCGTGGACCCTTGAAATTGCATTCTCAATTTGCGATTCTCTAATTGCTAATCGCAAATTGAGAATGTCTTCCCATTCATTCCTATGGGCCTCTAGGCGCATAGGAATGAATGGGGAGGTATTCCTTAATTGCGAATCGCAATTTGAGATTCGCAATTAAGGAATATGTAGGATTCGCAAAATTTATTGGAAATCCTACATACATAGCATTTTGCAATTCTCAAATAGCGATTCGCAAAAAATCGCTATTTGAGAATCGCAAATGAGGATTTTGATACATATGGCCAATGGTATATTAGGAGATAAAAGGCAAACTGTGGAGAGCATTCAGTGATATTATTATCTAGCTACTTTCTCATTTTAATTGGCATAGAAACAAATTAACTCCCAAAGGTAATAAAAATAAAACTATATTTTATGTGTTATAGTTTGTTTTGCATGGAAGCACAGGAACGTCATTGTGTAAGCTCTGTTCTTTCTACCACCCAGTTAAAAGATTGTGTAAAACATATAATTCGCACTTTGTAGAAGATAAGCTACCTGCACACACTTCTTGTAATAAAAAAGCGTGCCTAAATTATGTTCTCAGGTGTGCCCTCTGATGTCTGTTTGCATTTTGTTCGCATAAAAGGTGTCTAGAAGCACCTCTCCCCCTCCGAAGCAGTCCTACAGAAAATAAGGTACATTTCATATTTTTGTACGTCACACTACGAGGCACTTTAAGGCCCTTAACAGGGAGGA
This sequence comes from Lissotriton helveticus, assembly GCF_964261635.1. Taxonomy (NCBI): domain Eukaryota; kingdom Metazoa; phylum Chordata; class Amphibia; order Caudata; family Salamandridae; genus Lissotriton; species Lissotriton helveticus. The sequence continues at coordinate 1,175,558,139 of NC_136072.1, read as the reverse complement.
GCGAATGTGGTGTAACGGCAAGAGCTGCCGACTTTGAAGCCCGGGAAACGACTTCAAATTTCGGCGTGGGCTCCACATCCTGTGATTCTGGGTAAATCACTTAATCTCCCCGTGGTATAAAAAAAATTAATGTGGCCTTGTGTAACGCAACTGCTGCTCATGTAAAAGCTTCCATTACTTACACCATAAAATGATGACGTCTTAAACATTCCGGCTGTGCCGCTTCTAAATGGGGCTGATCAAGGAAAGCAAATGTTTTTGTTAAAATCTACAAATGATACGGCTGTAGGGGATTATGTGGCAAGTGCAGCACAATATTTTTTCATGGAAAAAGTTGTAGTAGCAGGTTTACAATTTTCCTGAACACCTGGCGATAACATATTGTGCACGTTACGTCACTTGCATGCATTTATTTGTGCGTTTTTAAAGCGCTGACTGTCTTTATACATTGACTTCTGTGCATTGAAACGTTCAGAATGAAAAAGGAAGGGCAAACAAGAGAGCATTCCTCCACTGATACAGACTTTAACCCTCTTGGCAGTCTGGGGATGACTTTCCAAACAGCTTTGAGGTTTCAGTCACATACCAGAGTTTGTTGGGCTTGTGATGTATTACCGGTAATGCGCGCTGTCACGGCTCTAATTTTGTCGTTATTAGGCCTTATTAATTGGGCTCTGGGCATTGGAAGACACGCTCACTGTATGGAATACGTAGATAATCCGAGGCTGTTTCTGAGAACGAGACGTGTCTGAGCCATGTTAGAGTTCTTGTCCGGGCGCGTGAAGGAGCTGAATCAAGCGCGCGGTGGGAGAGGAGACGGCATGCGCGTGCACATGGCCTGTCCGTGCGCGCACACGGTTTGTCTCCCTTCCGAACCCAAGTCGACAACAATAGTCTCACCAAGGCGAAGCAACGCATGCGCTGTGTTTGCTAGGCAAGACCTAAAAAACCTGGGGGTAGAGTCACAAAGTTAAACTTAGACTTAGGACAAGGTTTACTACATTTTGGTATTCAGAAATGTAAGTTACTATTGGTAACATTACTACACTTAAGTAGTAAACATAAAGTTAAGTCTAAACCATCGCAATGGACCGCACACCGCTAGCCCCTCCTCCGGATCGCCCCTAGGGACTCTGGTACATGGAGTTCTTGAGTGGTTCACCCCAGTGGGTGCAAGTAGGTACTTGTTGAACTGATGATCTCTAGGCCCGATACATGTCCCGGGTTTTTGGATATCGCCCGAGACATGGCTCGGGTTTCGGGATAACTTCCCTCATCAGTAGAGAAAATAGTTAGGGGTGGAAGAGAAGGCTGCCAAACAACCGTCAATGGCCTCGATGCCCGAACAGGCACGCAGGTGCGTCGTCCAGGAGCACGTCGGCTCAAAGCTCAAGGGAGCCAATTTGTAGAAACCATCGCAATGGACCGCACACCGCTAGCCCCTCCTCCGGATCGCCCCTAGGGACTCTGGTACATGGAGTTCTTGAGTGGTTCACCCCAGTGGGTGCAAGTAGGTACTTGTTGAACTGATGATCTCTAGACCCGTTCTGCAACCCCGAATCTATCTCTACTGATGAGGGAATCATTACCGAAACACGAGCTAGGTTTGTGTCTAGAGATGACCACAATACAAGTACTTACTTGCACCGATTGAGGTGAAATACTTTGAAATTTGAACTTTGAACTGTTCTGGAAATCACTTGAACTGCACAGACCACGATGCAGTGGGGCGATACGGCGGAAGAGGTCAGCGGTGTGCTCCCAACTCCGGTATCCATAAAGTTAAGTCTAGTTGACTACTTTTTGGTATTCACAAAGGTAAGTTACTACTAGTAACTTTACTACTTGTAAGTTTACTAGTAGTAACTTTACTACTACCAGCTTTACTACTAGTAGGTTTATTATTAGTAAAGTTACTAATAGTAGCTTACCTTCGTGAATACCAAAACATTGTAAACTTAGACCTAAGCCTAAGTTTACCTCTCAGAATCGGGTCCCTGGCTTGCCCAGCACATCACACACAAACATGTGGAACTTGGCAGCTATGTATGCCTTAAGTTGCCCATTCACTCAAAAACCTTTTTTCCCTAACCGCACGGGCCAACACAATCCCTACCATGAATTGTTAAGCTGCACAACCCACAAAACGGGCAAGGGGAAGACAGGGCCTGTGTTCTCAGGCTTTTTCTGATTCCCATCCGTGCTTATGGATAGTACCAATGTCTCATTCTGATAACATCCTAGTCATGAGGTATGGTCATGTTACATGGCAGCCTTGGTAGTGTAGAACACCCAGGATGACAAGGGTTTATTCTGAAATTGATTGCAGGTTGGGTGATATAACATATACAAATCACGTACCTACTGTTGTACTTTTTGGCAAAGAACACGAGGGTGCACAATTTGAGCGTGAGCAAATAACACATGGGAAACTGGTGCATGCTTATAAATATATCATTTATGCATGCACCAGTTTCCCATGTGTTATTTGCTCACGCTCAAATTGTGCACCCTTGTGTTCTTTACCAACAAGTCCAACAGTAGGTATCTAGGACCTAATTCATGAGAATTGACCCATCGCTGCGTGAAAGCTGCGATGAAAAGTTACACATTGCTGGAGTGTGTCACACAAGTGACGCAACTGCAGCAATGCGTCCTTTCACATTGGGCAAGCCCCGTGGGAAAGGGCCTGCGTCAGTCTTATGCCTGCTGTGAGGCAGGTGCAAGATTTTGACGCAACGGCGTCCTAGAAGTGACGCAGTGAAATCTCATAGATATCAAGGCGTCACTCTACGAGTCTTTTGGCGTGGGAACGTCCCCCTGCATACATTATACCTGACACAGGTATAATGTAGCACAGGAGTTTACAAAGTGACGTATCTGCTTAGATGCGTCATTTTGTAAATAGTGCGCAACAGGAGGCATGTTTTACACCGCCGATGCGTCACAAAAGTGACGCATCGGAAGTGCAAAACTAAAGCAAGGCCTCATAAATCGCACTGTTTGTTAGCTAACGCTTGGATTTCTATTGCTTTGGAGATATGCGTTGCTGATCGCACGCTATCCGTGCGATAGAATCCAGCGGTAGCCGGCAATAACTATCCTCACGCTGAGCGATAATTATCGCCGGCCCTTGCCGCTATGCCCCATGATTGTGTGAAGTTCTGTTTATTTCCCGAAACAAAACTTAAACTAAACAACTGTCTTTATTTGAATTAGAAGGAGCCGAGAAGAGAAGATGCAGGTTACACACATTCCTGCCCGGGGAAGGGGTCCCACTCCTTATTTTTGCAGGGGTGGTCTTACTCCTTAATTAACACAAAATGCGATGGCAGAGAAAACATCTGGGCGCAGCTTTGCTGTGGCAAAAGGTGTCTGCGGGCAAAAGCGAGATAGGACTGAACTCGGTATGTACAAGCTGACACAGAGGAAACGCACTGACCTGGTGAAGAGAAACCTGTGAGAAAGCAAAGGAAAAAGTTGTGAAGGCCACAACCAACCGCAACATAGTCTTCCGTAGAAAAATACTTTCTATCACTAGTCTGTCTAGCTGCATTACTTTCTCTCCTAGGTTCGCCTACTATATGGTGTATACATTCAGGACAGTCCAGGTCTCCAACTTTTGTGAATTTTGTTTTTGAAAAACAGAAAAGTGTGCTGAGCAGTCACATTAAACATGGTGGCCGCTCAGCAAACCTTCAGAGGCAGATTTACAAGTCCTGTACGCCACTTTTGCGCCACCGTTGCATCACTTCTGTGACGCAACGGTGGCGTAAAGCCAGCACCATGCTACGGGGTATTTACAACGTGACGCATCCAGGGAGATGCGTCACGTTGTAAAGCCCTGCGCCACATGAAACCAGCGTCGGGGGAGCATTCCGGCGCAGGAATGCCTCGCAAAAGTGGCTGAGTGAAATATGCAAGATTTCACTCAGTCACTTTTCCAACCCTGATGCGTCAAAACCTTGCGCCTGCTTAAAGCAGGGGTAATGCTTGACGCACCATGTTGTACATAGGCAGGGTTGGAACAGTGCTGAAGTTGGGTCGCGCCCGTGACTCAACTCCAGCACTGTGCCAACCTTATGCCGGCAGATGCGACACGCATCTATTTACCCTTGCGCCATGATGCCATGATGATTGTAAATGTGGCGCATCTGTGGTGGCGCCAACGGTAAACCTGCGTGACGCATCTTTCCTGGCGCATCCCTGCTGATTTGCAGGGATGCGCCAGGAAACATGAATCTGCCCCTCAGTGTCCTCAGATGGGCTGGTGTGATGGTTGCTCCTCTGAAGGTGCAGAGATATGTGCAGTGGCAGTGGAGATCTCTAAATATGGTGGGCCATGGTAATTATCTTTACCACCCTAACGGGCGGTGGGCACTTCGCCATACTCAAAACGAGGCCCGGAGCATCTGGTAGAGGGTATTCTTGTTTGCTTTTGTATTGCATCTGTTTTTGTGTGAGGGAATTTGTTTCTGTTTCTTCTGTGTATTGTCGCTTGAAGCACATGGTACCACTCGGTATGTTGCTGCAAGGGTGATGTTTTCCGAATAATGGAGACAGTTGATAAACCTAATTGAAATTAACACAATGTTCTCTTTCTTTTCAAAGACAATCAGAGATTCGGCCTTGGCCGGTTGTAGGAGTGGACCCTTGCTTCTCACTTTTCCAGCTGTTTTTTCTCTCTCTTCCAGCGAGCTTAGAATAAAGGCCTTCTTTGTTCAGTTTGAGCCTGTGCCTTTGAATGTGCAGGTTGGGCTGTTCAAATGTCACAACACTGTATTGCATTTCTAGCATCTTTATTTTGCTTTTTTGTATTTGATTCAGAGAATGGCTTTGGCATACGCTTTACTTTTGTTGTTTTCTCCTTGTGAGAAAAGGGCATGGTGTGCGTGTACGTGATTGGGTGCTTCTTATTTTCCTTTGTAATGCCATTGTTTATTTGGTGTTTTGTTCTTTCCGTCATTCAATTTTTTGGTGTAAGGGAAGAGGATATGTTGTGATGTTATTTAACATCTTCTCTCTTACTTTTCTCCTTTCCTGCTGTTCAGCCTGGTTGTGAATGGAATGTTACGACTTCATAGAATGCTGGGTGCATGATCTTAGTCTGTTGGTGTCAGCAGGCTGAGCACCTAGGAGGCTGCTCCTGGTGGGGCGTCCATTATGACCCAATTATCATCTTGGCTCTAATTAAAGCTTCTGTAACTGGAATTTAAATAAAGTAACAACTTGGAACCTACAACCTGGCTTCCTGTAAAGATTCTTTCTTCAACATTTACTGATTTAGAATGTGTTTTGAAAGTATTAGTGAAAGTAGTTTCTGTGAAATGAGAGAAAATAGTATTTAGACGTGAAAACTGATGAGGGCTGGAATGGAAAGGGGTGGGGTTACACCCTCTGGGGAATCTTGCTGGTATAATTGTGTTGAGGCTCTGGAAGAGGGTTTGCACATACAGACCACAGATGCCCACCCTCGAACCCCCCTCGAAACCCCTGACCCTATCTCATTTAAACCAGAGTCTTCTGTTCTGCCCTCAAAGCCTCTGAGATCCTCCTCTTCCTGCTGTCAGGCAGAACTGTGGGTGCAATGGATATTTGAATTTGAGGTCCTACATTCTCTTTCTGCTCCTCGACCCTATTTTAGATGAGCATGTTCTCTTGTTGAGATCTTCCTGTCCTGCTAACCTGCAGGGGAGAAAATTGCATAGTAAGTTGAATTACACTGAATATTTTAAGTCATATGGATGCTATTTGAAGGAAAACAGGATTGCTGGGTTTGTGATATTGAATGAGACTTGACCCCATAACCCTCACCCTGACACTTCCAGCACCGCATCCAGTGCTTAATTTGAGCAGGGAATTTCAGGTGCTTGGCACCTGCACTTTATTGTCCACACCAGCACTTGTAACAGCTGCCACATGGTGGCACTGTTTGTCTTATCTGTGTAACAGTACTGTGAGCAGCCCTGCTAGCGCCGCTAAATCTGGAGCATTTGTATTAATTTTAAAGACTGCTTATATTTTAACTGTGGCATTTTAAAGTGTTACGTGTATTGGGGGCATTTAGTCACCTTATAATTGTATCTGGGGCACTTTTTAAAACTGTTACCTGAACCAGGGGCATTTTCTAAACAACACTTACACTTTGTTCTGTTCTTCTTCTGGAACCGACCCCGGTCCCCCGCGGCTGCTGTGCTGTTTGCGCGGAGGACGGTTGCCGCCATTTCTCATACAATACCCACATCCGGCAGGACGCGGTCTAGTCGTCCGCCGGAAGGAGTGTACTTAGCCCCACATGCACCGGATGCGCGTAGCGGGTGCGCCGAAGGCGCGTCTAAGGCAAGCCCGTCTGCGCCCCGTCAGCGCCTGGCACGTGCCGAGCGTACGGAATTCTGCTGGTTTGCACAAAAGTAGGTTAGTGTACTCCATGGAGGATCTCCATGCTCTTAATCATTTAAAAGAGCATTGTGAGATCTGTTTTCTTAACGCTAACTATAGATGCCATAGATGTGGTTTTGCTTTTTCGACCTCAAATACTATTCATGCCTCTACCTTACCTACAGTGGAGGGCAGCCGGCGATCCGAGTTTCTGCTGCAGGGAGGGCTCGTGAATGCACGTTCACTGGGGAAACATAGATATGAAATATCCCAAGTAATCGAAAATATGAGGCTGGACATGCTTTTCATAACAGAGATATGGGCGGATGCGGCCTCGGACCCTGATTTTATTACTGCCACTCCAGATGGTTACAGCTTTGTTAAGATGGATAGGCCTTTGGGCAGGAGAGGAGGAGGAGTAGCTATTATATTTAGAGATTGCTACACCGTTACCGTCCATCCTGTTCAGCTCATCGGCTGTGAAGCTTTACATTTCACTGCTAAACTTAGTGCCAATTTCTCATTTAAAGGTATCCTTGTGTACCGGCCACCTGGGGCGAAAGCCCTGTTTTTAAATAATCTGGATGAAATGCTTGAAACAGCGCTAGTTCAGAAGGAATTCACCATCCTGGGTGATTTTAATTTTTATTTAGAGGATCCCACAAATAGAGAGACTGCCATGCTCCTGGATACCCTAAATGCAGCAGGACTGGCTCAACTGGTTGATGTTCCCACTCATGAAGCAGGGCACACGCTGGATGGGATTTTCACTTCGTCTCACAGTCTTAAAGTTATAGATGGTTTTCCTCTGCCATCTTCGGATCATTTACTAATTAATTTCACTCTTCCCATATTTGTTCTCCGTAAGGATAATAAGGCCAGGAATCCGGCTGCACCTTGTAGAGCCTGGAGTAAAGTGGACAAATCTGCTCATCGAACGAGATTGGCAGATTCCGTTCCCCCAGGTTGCGCCAATGTGGATACAGCAGTCAACAACTATAATAGCTGGTTATCCGATGCCATCAGTGTAGCTGTGCCTATTAAGCACATCTTGGACAACCGGGCGGCGTCAACCGCTCCCTGGTTCTCTGATTTACTTCGTAATGAAAAACAAAAATGCCGTCGTATGGAACGCCGTTGGCGTCTGAACTATTATGACTCTGATAAACAGATTTACAGGACAGCCCTCAGGTCCTATAAAGCACTTCTGGTTACTAAGAAAAGTAAATATTTTAAATCTCAGACTGATTCTGCAAAATATTCCTCAAAAGAGTTGTTCGCACTCATAAATAAACTAACGGTTCCCAAGGCTCAGAACAAACTAGGCAGTCAACAGTTAGTTGATGATATGGCGTCCAATTTTAAAAATAAAGTGCTGGATATTGTTTGTAATTTTAAAAATTGCCTAGGCGCTCAGTCGGTCCCTGGTACGCAGGTGGCAGTTGCCGGTACAAGCAAGTTTCTTGAGTTCTCTCCTGTCTCAATTGATACAATGAGCCATCTTATCTTGGCCTCCAAATCAGGTTCTCCATCAGATCCGTGTTCGTCAGCCTTTTTAATGGAGCTAGTGGACCTGGTGAGTCCTGTTTTAATGGACATTTTTAACAGAATGTTCTCCCTAGGCAGCTTTCCAACTATTTGGAAGGAGACCTCTGTGCTCCCGCTTCTCAAGAAACCTACCCTAGATGCGTCCATAACATCAAATTGTCGTCCCATTTCGCGCCTTCCTCTTCCAGCTAAAATTGTGGACAAAATCATGAATGTTCAATTGACCCAGTATATTGATGACAATGGGCTGCCAGATCATTCTCAGTTTGGCTTCCGTAAGGAACACGGTACTGAGACTGCACTTATTAAGGCGACCGAAGAAATTAGAGCGGTTATGGACGGGGGAGGCACGGCAGCATTAATCTTGCTTGACCTCTGCGCCGCCTTCGACACTGTTGATCAGACTCTCCTAACCCACCGATTAAAATCCTTAGGTATGGAAGGCAGGGCATTGGCCTTGCTGGCTTCCTTTCTGGAGGAGAGGAGATCAACGGTGTCGCTTGACGGTTTCAATTCGGAGCCAGACGTGCTGCCTTGTGGTGTTCCGCAGGGAAGTTCGTTCAGTCCACTGTTGTTCATTGTCTATGTCACTGAACTTGCTTTGTTGATCAGAGATTATGGCTTCTCATTAACATCATATGCAGATGATTCTCAGATTGTGGTTGCAGCCCATAAAAAACAGAGCTCCCCGGCTGTGCAATTCCACAACTGCATGGCCGCCATTAACATCTGGATGAGCAGTCACTGCCTTAAACTTAATTCTGAGAAGACGAAAGTGCTGATTTTCGGCAATTTAAAACCTTCCTGGAGTAGTCTTTGGTGGCCTGCAGAAATGGGCCCATTCCAACGGCCAAGACAAGAAACCTGGGCATTCTGATTGATAACAGATTGACGTTCATGCAACAATCCAATGCCATTGTGTCTGCGTCACACTTCCTGATAAAAAAAAATTAGGAAGGTACTTCCCTACATCCCTGAGGAAACCAAGAAAGTGGTTATCACCTCCCTGATCCAGTCTAAGTTGGATTATTATAACGGGCTCTATCTGAATGCCCAGAAACAATGTCTGAGGAAACTGTAGGCAGTTAAAAATTTAGCCGCTCGCCTTTTGCTGAGCCTCCCCCGGCATAAATCCATCTCTGAAGAAATCCGGAAGCTGCACTGGCTTCCAGTGGGGCAACGGATTAAATTCAAGGCGCTCTGTGTGGCTTTTAAGGCCTTGAAAATGAAAGGCCCGATGTTCCTGCAGAAGCTTTTTAGGTGGTACCAGCCAGGTAGATCACTTCGTTCCACAGGTGCTAAATTACTTACAGTGCCGAAAATTCGGACCCTGCAGTGGGGAGGGCGGAGTTTTCATTACGGCACTTCTAAGCTGTGGAACCTGCTGCCATCCAAGATCAGAAATGCTAGCTCTCTCTTGAGCTTTAGAAAAAACTTGAAAACCTGGTTGTTTCAGTGAAGGAAGCTGGTTGGGGATCTGCTCATGGTTCTAGCGCCGAGACACCATTTTGATATTTGTGCGCTTTATAAATATCATTATCATTATCATCATCATTATCATTATCATCTTATCTGGAGATGAGAAGAACAGCAATAGTTTATTAATTCAGTGTACAATAAAAACAACTTATATCTGCCGCCCAAGCCATTTATATAGCTTTGGGGGCGTGGAATATTCTGAATTGTCACACTTGTAGGAGTGAGATGGTTATTAGTTGTGTTGGTACTGTCATCGACAATGCTGGCAGTGTTAATGGGTGGTGCAAGCTGTGGAGGTCTCGTGACAAGACCCCTAGCCCACTTATTTTGTTTACAAATTAAGCACTGCTGGTCCACACCTCTTCACAGGATTGGTCCACGTTCCAATAGCAGGGTTCCCATTCGCTGTGGTGCTTGCATTCTGGCTAGGTATGGCGTGTTCTTGCCACTGACCCTGTTATGTTTCACTTGAACCTCATGAAAAGACTTCCATCTCTCAGTTCCCATAGGCCGCCTCCTCCTACCAGAAACCTATGAGTGCACCCGTCCTGTTACCCCTGTACTGCCTACAAAGGCTATCACCCTCACCAGCCCATTCAACTTCCCTGCTTATACTCATGCCAGGTATGTCCTCTTCCAGCACACGCATTATTGGATGCTCGTCTCTGTTACCTTGGAGCAATGCACATTGTGCTCCATGCATCCTTTCATCAAACTACTTGAGACAGTGCACAAAGCACATCAAAACAAACACCAGTTTGTCCTCACCGTGAAAGGTATCTCTTTATGACACCACTGGTAAAGGTCTCCTGTCTTTTTATCTTATCTAGTCCACCCTCTGCATTCCTCCTCCAGCTTTTGTAAATTAAGTACACCCCAGTAGGCATCAACTGGCTATTGTAGATAATTAGTTGCAGGTTGTTCTAATATGTTTAAACTTTACAAAATCTCACAGGAAAAGACATTTTGAACATTTCTGTAGCCCAAGGAAGGAAAACATACTTTTGTGTCCTTAAACACTGCTTGTCTTCTATCTCACTATATTGGAGCTGACAGACTACCTAAAATATGTCACTCTGTTGTGACGTGAAAAAAAATTATGGTGTGGTTTATGACGATGAATTAGTCAACGTTAGCATAAGACGCGAAATGATCCAATAACAATAATGTACTCCTGATACCTTTAGTGCACTTAAGAAATACACATTACCTTTGAGAAGACTTTACATTCATAATGGGGCCGATTTGTTTGTCGGTTTGTAAACCTCTGGTCTGAATTCAAACCGGCCCTTCATTCTGGCTCGGAGACCTGCCCATAATCCCCATGGATGGCATTCCACCTCAGAGACTACAATGTTGGTTTCCTACAGGGGTTACAATGTTGGTTTGCTACGGGCTTTCCATGTCCGGCTTTCCAACATGAAAAGCCTTTCGGAAAGCGACATTGGAGGCTCCTATCAGGGCCCCCTTCACCCTGCGGCCTCCGGTTGGGGGATGAGGAGGCACCTACGGTGCCCCACTGTTAATCCCTGCATGGTGGGGCAGGCACCCTAAGTGTCTGCTACGCGGTGCAGGGATTAACAGATTCTCCCATTTGTGCATTGAAGCTTGAGCTATGGCATGTTTATGGCCGCAGCAGAAACTCCCATAGACAAATGGGAGTATCACACTTCACCATGTGTGATTGCATTGTAATTCCGATGTCAGAACCGCCGACCGGAGGTTGGTCGTCCCCAAGACTGCAATGGTGTCGGTCAGAGGCAACTTTGATAGACATCGAAATGAAGCCCATTGTTGGAATCATATCAAAGACACATTATGAAACAGTATACTAAAAATCTGGAACTAGAGATAAAAATTGTTTAATATGAGGAAATATAGGTGTAATGACATCATATCAACATAAGAATCCATCTAAATGAATTAATGGACAATCATACAGGTTGTTAGAAAAGATATTGGGACCAATAAAATCCCACTGGCAACCAAGCTACAATTGTTTCCATGTTGTGCCAGGCCTAACACTTGAATGCCAGGCTAGCATCAAAGGGGTTAGAGGGAATGTGACTCTGAGTCCCCCATGCAAGTGTAGGAGTAGCTTGAGGGGGTGGTTTTGTAATTTATGTTAATCCAGCAAGACACCTACTTATATAATGTATGACTAAGAGGAGGCTGAAAGCGTCCACCTCCCATATTACACCTTAAATGTCCATTGGTAAAGGAAGTGAAGAGTTGGAAACAAACAAAAGCAGGTGATTCTTTGTACAGGGCTCAATGTTGACTCAATTGTGGTGAACATTTTCTTTGATACTGTAAGATTGTACCAGTTTTTCTCACCCTTTGGCTGTAGTCTTTTTGATTTCTGAACATTAAATATTTTGCCTGTTCCATTTGATACTGTAACAGTTCACCCTTTGCTCTTCTCTCTGCCTATATTCTTTTTGATACTATAACAGTTCACCCTTTGCTCTGCCTGTTGACCTGTATTCTGTTAGATATTGTATCAGATTACCCTTTTAACGCACCTTAGTCTGTATTCTGTTTGATACTGTATCATATTATCCTTTTTACGCACCTTAATCTGTATTCTGTTTGTTACTGTAAGAGTTGACTTTTTGTTACACCTCTCGGTCTCTGTTCTAGTTGTTCTGTAATAATTGACTCTTTGTTCTCACTCCCTGTAGTCTGTTCGATACTATATCAGATAACACTTTTCTCTGCCCCTCCACCACTGTTAAAGGCACCCTAGACATTGTGTTTCTTCCTAATCATTTTAAAGAGGCTGGCCTGTGAAGGACGGCACAATAGGTATTGAATTCCATACATATTTTTATCAGGAGAGAGTGGGAGTGTAAGACCCATAGCACAGCCTCTTGTAAATGAATATATCACACCAGAAGTGCGTGAGTCATCACAAAGGATACTTGATACATCTTTGGTCGACTGAAGGTATCCACAAAAAGGATAGGTCTCCTCACCCACTGATTGTTTTTGCATGCTTCATCATCAGCAACCTATCCACACCAAAGTAGGTAGATACCAACCCGATGGACTCAAGGGATGTACAGGAGTTCAGATAAAATAAACTGGATAATTTCAGGGATCAAGGTAAATTCAAAATATCTTGGGGTATATTCCTTGGGGAATTTCCACTTTATTAATGGAGTACCACATATATGATCGGAAAGGTACCATGTGGATGTTCAAATGCTTATCCCACACCATCTTCAAAACTAGCATCATCTTTAAAAAGCCATTGGGCCCAGTACTCCTGTTAATCTTGCAGGCAATCTTACAATCTCTGGTGGGTTTTGGCAACACCTGTTGCCGGGACCCCATCAGACTGCAGAAAAAAAATATAAAAAATAAAAATAAACTGCAGCCATTTTACGTTGTGTGGGAGTCTCCACACTCAAGTGGAATCTCCACAATGAAAATTCTCATTGTGGAGATTCCGCCCCAAGTGCAGAGACTCCCCCCATGACTGCGGGCCCTCCTCCACAAGTGTGGAGGTCCTTGTAAATCAGGCCTTCAGGATCTGGAACATAATCTCCATCTCCATCAGGCTGCCCAATGCTTCTCTAATTTAGGAAAGAGTTAAAAACTCACCCCTTTAAAGAACAGTTCACGGGGGGCGTGGCTAAGCGCCCGATCCGAATGGCGGTGCGGCGGTGAAGCTCCGTCTACACCAGGGCCGACTGGCGGTTCGCGCTCATCGTTCTATGCCGGAGTAGCAGCGCCAGACATGAAACAGTGCCAGGAATCCGGTGAGGCACCTTTAGCCGGGGTTTGAAGCCTCTAAGCCCGCATTTCTTCATCTTCGTTTCGGTCGCGGCTCTGAAACGGCCGCGACCGCCATTTTGTGTTCTGAAACGGCGCCGTTCGCCTGAAGCGAACTTCACGCTCATCTGAACTTTAGCGTCATGAAGCTTCCTGCTTTGTCCAAACCTTCACCACCATCATGGGGACAGCGTTCAGATCAATTCAGGTGACTTTCCTATTTTCGGTGGCTCCATAACTGGCAAATAATTGTTTATTGCATTCTCCTCAGTAGGAGTCGCCATTTTGTACTGCGCTTCTCCTGCCTGCAATTATCTTGCGCTTTACAATAGGAGTTGCCTCTCTCTTTTGGCCACTTTGACAATTCTCTGGTGCCACATTACTCCATTCACTCGCTTTTTCTGCTTTTTTGGGCGCTATTCCCTTGTACTACCTCCTTTCTTCCTTCAGCCTGAACTAGTGCGCCTTATACAATTCTTTTCACGCACGCTTGCATGGCGAATAATCCCAGCAGAACCCCTAAGTGCAATTACATCAAAAACTCTAAATTATTCTCAGCGCTAGCTCACTTGGAAGCTTCCTCATCTTCCAGCGCCAGTGACACGTTATCTACTATGGATGTTCCTCCACAGAATTCTTCTAAAACTACTCCGAAAAGGTTAAAAAAGAACCCACCTTCTCCCACGAAATCCTCCTCAGACATCTCCATGGAATTGTTACTTGAGGAGATTAGAGCATTGCGCCCCTACATGGAAGAGACTAATGCAAAGCTGCAAACGCTTACCGACAATTGGTCTCAGATGGATGCCAGAGTCTCCAATGTGGAAAAATCTGTCTCCTCTCTTCGGGAATCAGCCACTAAAATTCCCCACGTGGAATCGCAGTTGTCCTTTCTTCAGAAGCAGGTGGAGGACCTTGAAAACAGGAATAGACGTAATAATCTTCGTCTTTACGGCCTGAAAGAAGGTTGCGAGGGGAATGATCCTATCCCTTTCTTCAAGTCCTTTTTGCCCAAGCTTCTGCACCTACCCGAAGGCACTACGTTAAATATTCAACGTGCTCACCGGCTTGGTCGACTCCCCTCTGCTCCTTCTCCAACTGCAAAGCCTAGAGGAGTCATAATGTATTTTCTGGAATACACAGATCTTCTGAAGGTCCTCTTGGCTGCTAAAGCTTCTCCACGCCTAGTTTGGTCTGATTCTACTCTTTTCTTCGCCCAGGATTACGCCAAGGCCACTGCAAATCGACGTAAAGCCTTCCTAGACATGAGAGCGGATCTTCGATCCATTAGAGCAAGATATGGCCTATTTCATCCTTGTTTATTCAAAGTCACCCACAATAATAAGACCATAACCTATGAAGATCCAGTACGACTCCGCAGTTTCCTCAACTCCTGCGGTCCTGCTAACATGGAGTTCTCCAATGCCGGCTCTTCAACCTCATTTCCTCCATGACTTTTCACGATGCTGCCACTGGATTTCCTGATGCCTTGTTAACCTTTTATCCATGTTTCTTCGTTGTACCGATTGTTACTCCTCAACCCTGTTTTTGACTAGTTCTTTTTGACTAGTCGACCCTCGTTGTTGTTTATTGCATTTTTATATGTATGTTTTACTCTCACTGTTTCTTCTATGATGTCTCCCTTCACCTAACCATGTTGTTTCTCCTTCTTTTGCAGATCCCTATTTAGCGTCCCGTCATGTCTCCCTGGTTGGACGTTTCATTGCCCGTTTCCTGCCCTCCGTTGGTTGGCCTTACCCCCCTCGTCTCATCTTTGTTTTCATCCCTTTCACCCTCCCTCCGGATTTTGTATCCTTATCCCTTCACCCTTGTAAGTATCTACCTGTTTTCTCTGCCTAGCTTTGACTCTCCCCATCATCATTTGTTGGTTTTGTACAGTTAACTTGTCCTTGTCATGTTTCTTCTCCTTGCCTTCTTTTCTTTACTCTTTTGGTTGCTTTTGTTTTTTTCTTCTTCTCATTTTTCCTTTGCATTTTCTTCATGCCACCTTATGCTTCTCCTATCCAATGAATTTTCTCCCTTATGCTCTGCTTTTCTCTCTTTTTCACAATTCACTTATTTTACCACATCGCTCCTTTTCTTCATCTGGTTTCTCGACAGTTACTTTCCTGATGTTCTCCACCTATGGCTCTTTTTCTTTTCTTCCTATTCACTATACCAGTTTTCTCCATTGACTCTGTTTTCTTCTTCGGTCTTTTTCTGTATTACTTTTGCTCGATTCTCTTTTATACTCTTATCTATTCCAACACTTTCTCCTCCTCCTTTTTCTATTTTCCTTCTTTCTTTTTCCTCTTTTTTCTTCTTTCCAGATTTTTATGAGGCTTTCTTTTGTTCCCTATTTACATTTTCCCTTTTTAATCATTCTTGATGTCAGTACGCATTGTTTCTTGGAACGTTAAAGGATTGAATTCACCCATCAAGAGGCAAAAGATCCTTTCCCATTTAGCCAAATTGAATGTAGATATCGCCTTTTTGCAAGAAACCCATCTCTCTGATACCGAGGCTGTTAAACTCCAAAGAGGTTGGGTGGGAAAGGTTTTTTCAGCTCCTGGTGATGGTAAAAGGAATGGTGTTGCATTGTTAATCCGAAAGTCTTTTTCTCATTCTGTATTACACTCCGAATCTGACCCTGATGGCAGATGGTTATCTGTTAAACTTTCCTCAAAAGGTGTCCCTTTTTCCCTACTCAATGTCTACGCCCCCACAGGTGGGAATCCTATTATTTGGAAAGCGTTTGCCTCTCGCATTACTGAATGTATTGATGACAACTTTATTTTGGCAGGCGATTGCAACATGACACTGGACCCCTTTTTGGACAGGCACTCCAAATCTTTTTTTGTTCCTAATAGATCCCAGAAACTTTTTACACACGCCATCTCTCAACACTAAGCATGGGCGGATTTTGCGGATTGGCAATCCGCGAACTTGCGTATTTACGGATTCGCAATCCGCGAAGATCCGCGAACTCTAGCGGACTTGCGGATTTTTCCGTTTTTTGTGTTGGCGCGTGTTCGCGCCGATTTTGGGACAAGTTCGCAATTGCGAACTTACTTTTCGGCTTGCAACGGCCGCGACTATGTTGTTTCTACGTCTGGTTTATCATCACAGGTTCACAGCACCCTCTGTTTCACCACTGCCACCCTCTGGGACACCCATGCCACCCTCTAGTACATCCTCACAGGCACCTATTAGGTTTATTTATTACTGTAGATTATGGTGGTTGAAAAAAGCTAGCACACCTGCCCTTCTTCAACTGCCATCAATTAATTTGTGTTTCATTAATGTGTCAGTAATTTTGAAAGTTCCAGTCTGGCTGGCACCTGCTTCCTTCCTTATCTGTAATTTGCTTTTTGTTGCAGTGAAATTTTTTTTTTACAGGACCTTTATGGTGCTATTCTATGAGCCTGCTGTTTGGGTCATAGCAGGGTCATAGAATTGTTGCAAACTCTGGAGGGGCCCATCAGGAAGCACTACCTTGAATGTTACTAATGTTAAGTTTGAACTTTTGCACCTGCTCATTGCTTTCATTTTAGCTAAAATCGTTTTTTTTGCAATTTCGCGCGTTATTTGGGGCGCGAATCCGTGCGAGATCGATTTCGGAAGCCGCGAATACGTGCGAATACAAAATTGTTTTTGTTGCGACGTGTATGTTCGCGTGATCTTGCGCGTGTTCGCGAGGCGCTTCTAGCTATTCGTTTGCCAAGTTACCCTATCGGTCGTACACGGGCGCGGCCATCTTGTTGGCGTGACGTAATTCCGTTTCCGCCCGCTATGTGTAATCTCGCAAAGTGTGCTGCTCGCGAGTACAATTTCGCGCGTACTCGCAAGGAAAATCTCGCGCGAACTTACCCACGCGGTCGTGAACGGGCGCGGCCATCTTGTTTCTCATTCATTGCTATGGTTCTGGGCATGCTTTCTCTATCCTCTCTCAATCTCTGCCATCCTTTGCTTGTTTGAAGTTTTTTTGATCTAATTTTACTTATTATCTAACCCTCTATTTTTCTAGCTCTATATTTTTGTGTTTTCTGCAGCTTTTAGTTACTTTTAAACTACTTTTTTAAACTCTTTTCTTTTCTTCTTCACTATTCTATTTCTTCTTTATCATTTAAGTTTATTTCTGCCCAGACCATGGTAAAGGGAGCCGGGAAGCACCCTGAGAAGGGGAAGGGTCCCGCACCCCGTGCCCGGCTCCCGTGCGGGCGTTTAAGGGGGGAGCAAGTGGTCCCGAGGGAGATCTTCAGCGCGGAGGAAGTGGCGGCACTGATCTTCCATGTCCAGCGCCGCCTCCCCAAGACGATCCTGGGAGGCGGCAAGATCGCGACCGGCTATGGCATCCGGGAGCGCCGCCAGCGGTGGGAGAAGGTGTGCCGGGCCATGTACAAGATCTCTGGGGTCCGGCGCACATATAACCAGGCCACCCACCGCTGGACCGATGTCATGGACCGGGAGCGGGACTTGCTGGACGCGCTCGGCGTAGAGGTCCCCGGGCTTGGTGAGTAGTAGTAGTAGTACATTTACTACTCTGTTTTATCCTGCTCTGTTATTTGCAAATCTTTGTTCTTTACCAAGAGCAATAATGCTGCCGATTACATGGAGGTAAATTATATTTCAAAATCTTCTATGCATTTCATTTTCAGGTGCACTGCTCTCCTTCTCAGTAGCCTTGCTTGCTACTATGCTTCTTTGTTTTGTATGTTGTGTTCAGAAGCATTTCATTGGCCTGAGAAATTATGTATCAGTGTACTGTAAAGAAAAGAACTGCGTAATGCTAGACAGTAAGGGTCATATTTTCAATTACCGGCGCATCCCTGCAAAGTAGCAGGGATGCGGCAGTAATTGTGTGCCATGCCACCACCACCCATTGGCCCAAAACGTCACAGAAGCCTTACGCATCTGTGCCGTAAAGGCAGCGCATTGCTGGAGTTGCGTGCCAACGATGGCGCAGCTCCAGCAATGCTCTGGGGTACCCTATCTCCCCAATGCTGCATCAAGCCGTACGTCGGCTTCAAGCGCGCAGGGTTTGAGTCATGCATCATTGTCATAAAAATGACTGATTGACATCTTGTAGATTTCCCTCAGCCACTTTTAGGGTTCGTTCCTGCGCAGGTACGCCCTCCCTTGCGCCGGAACGCCCCCTGATGGTGCAGGGCTTTACAACGTGATGCATCGCCCATATGCCCATATGTGTTTTTTTTTTTAATATATACGCCGCACCAATACCATGGCGAGTCTTTTGTTCTGCCGCTGCGTCAGAAAAGGCACGCAACAATGGAGGAAAATCAGCCGCAACTTCCGCAAGGGACTTATAAATCAGCCCCAACAGACTGAAGTCCAGTGTCCTTCCTTTAGACAGTCACATGGCTATCAGAAGAAATAGTGGCGGTGGTGGCGGGTGGATTGATAGTTTGAGTATTCACTGATCTGCAAGCAGGATGGACTTTGTCTGTCACGTGTTGCGCACTACTGCCTGCAGTGCCAGGCCTAGGCAAACCTCTTTAGTAGTCTGTTTATTGAGTTACATAGGAACTTTCTAAGTCAACGTTCCGCAAATCAGGCAATACGAATAACGTAGTATACCACATGAGATAGATCCCGTGGAATAGTTGTCTATCTATTTGCTATTTTTCCAAAATATGTTGTTATTGTTCTTTTGAAATGTTTGATTTGGTTGAAAAATCTCATCCATGTTTTATGGTTTTTCTTTCTTTCATGTTGTACATCAGCTCCCCCCAAGGGCAAGAGGACACAGGAGGAGGGTGCTGAGGATGCAGGCCAGGATCGGGCAGGCGAGGGCTCCTTTGCTGGCCCCAGTAAGTTTACATTTTACTAAACAGTACCTATTTTTTCCTAGCGTTCCTCATTCGATTTTTTCTAAATCGTCTTTGATCTTCTTGTAGACTGGATATAAATTCTTATCCTGCCTCGAATATGACTCCCTGTGGTATTACTAGACTATTCTTATTAGTCTGTCTGTGTAGCTAACTAAGATTGGACATTTGGCAATTCCATTGGACTCCCATTATATTCAGCAATACCTCTATGCACTGTCTCCTTACTGACTAGATAGTGTGGCAGAGTCATTCAGCTCCCGAAGTCACCGATTATAGATCCCCAATGATCTCTAGATTATCGTACGCAGGACAAGAGAGTAGTACGGAGTCACAGCACAGTCAAGAAGTGTCAGAGGCACTCATGCTTGCAAAAATTCCAAAACCTTTAGCTCATCCACTCTAGTCTAGAGGAACAAAAACCACAGAGTCTATTTAAGTGTAAAAGCTTTATTAAAAGTAAACACATTTATTGAAATCTACTTTGTCATAAAACTATTTAACTGTAAACGGAAAAGTGGTTAGTGCTGACGATTAATTGGACACATTTCTTGTGGTCGAGCCGAACTCTCACCTACTTTGAACTTGATCCTGGTCGTGTTCTTAGGACTCAGGAGTCAAGCTTCTGTCTGTTAGGAGAAAAAGTGGTGAGTGTTAAAAATCAAAAGCAAGCATTCATCAGTTGTGCATAAAAGTGCAGCAAGACAACAGCCTTCCCTGGAAAATGGGACATTTTTACTATGGAGTAGACAGTCACAAATTATTACATTGTATTCTGTTTTTTTAACATTTCTCCTAGACCAAATATTATATAGTAGTGAGTGGTGTATTCTAACTTTCTTAAATGTACTTTGTAGGTGTAACATCTGGTGACGGGGCCAGCGCGGAGGTGGCTGATGTGTTGGACTTGGACTCGGAGGCCTCTGGGGAGGATGCGGCGGTAGAAGAGCTGGTGGCCGTTCCTGTGGGGGATCAAACGGTGGTGGCGGAAACAGGTAAGCTATATATTCCTTACTTATTGAGATTGAAGACTGCATAGTGTGCTTTCTGCACGGGTGTATTACAATTACAAATCAACCAGGTAGTAGCCTCCTCGAAATGTACTTCGACTTAGCTGTGAAGTTTTTGGTGAGAAGAATCCCAATAAGTTCTTAGACGAACGTGATGGATGGGATGAACGAAAAGCGAAAGAAGGGTGAAAGTAAGTGGGACGCGAACTTGTATGATGGCTGGCAAAGAAGAACGATATGTGTTTGCTTGGACCCAGAGGTGGCTGGGAAGGAAAGAATATGGTATGGTGCATGGCTGGGTCAATGATGAAGCAAGGATGGGTGGAAGGACAGCAGCCTGGGTGGGTGAAACAGAAACTGTATGTGTGCGTATACTTTGAATGAATGGATGCCTGGAGCATGGTATTCTCTGACTCTTACATAGCAAATGTGTATCTAGAGAGAGTAGATGGTCGCCAGGTGAACTAAGTGTTACCTTGAAGAGCATGTACCACCGCACCCGCACGTCCGTCCCAGTGCAGGGAAGGCAAGGAAAAGAAATTGTAAATGTGTCCAATACTACCATGAATAGTAGCAGTACTTTGTATTGCGTTTGCATTCACAGCATATATCTGGTTATTACGGTGGACACTCCGTACCTCTCTTAATAACTTTAGTTTACTTGTAGTACGTCATTCATGTGTGGGTGTATCACTGTGTTCACTCAATATTAAGCAAAGCACCTAAAGTCATCTCATCTGTCATTAAATACGTCCCATGTGAAGTGATAGATAATCAAATTAGTTAGCTTCTTCAGTTTCCTTTTCTAGTACTCATTTGCACTGTAGGGTGAAAGGTAAATTAATTAAGCAGTAGCCCTTGTAACAGAGTATTCTCAGTGCCACCCGTAATAGAAAAGTAATAGCTTCACCACCTGCATGTACTGGACCGGTACAGTAACGCAAGTCTGTCTCCATCATCATGGTGTGCAACTTTTTTTCTCGGGTGCAACTTCACTGTGCTGTGTCCATGTCATTCTGCCGGCTTGCATAAGATAACGTACCCATTTCCCTAAACAAGAGAGAAGAAGAAGAATAAGACTGGTGTACTGTCATAGTCGACTGTAATGGAAGTCCATAGTGGTCGTAGAATTAGTTCATTAAACTACCACTACTGTTAGAGCAAGGATGCAGAAGTGGGAGGGTTACATAGATACTGTCCTCAATAGTTATGTACTGTGCTTTCAATTTGCTACTTGTACTCTGTGACCCAACTTTCGGCTCAATCACTTTGTGTTATTAATAAGGAGCATTGGTTACAGACTATGTCTTTCTTTCTTCATATAGTTGCTCCTTCCAAATCAACAACAAGGAGGGAGCAGGCTAGATTGGCCCGGCAACGGAGGCTGGAGGCCACAGTCGCCGAGTATCGGCGGCTGGTGGCCCTGGAGGAGGAGGAGGACACGCAGTCGAGCGGGGCAACATCTTCGACTGTGACCACTGCATCCTCCTCCGTGACTAAACCAGCGGGACCGAGCCGGGCTAAGAAAGCCGACCGCCACCGCCAAGCACCCGAAATACCAGCTGCCCCCCACAGGAGCTGCAAGGAACGCCAACACCGCCTACGAGTCCGCATGTCCAACCTGGAGCAGGAGGTCCTGAGGTATAAGACCTTGGTTAAGGGCCTCCGCTCCGAGCTTGCCACCCTCCGCAAGGAGTATGATGCCCATGCCGCATCATGCACCAGCACCAGCACCCTCCAGTAGTGGAGTGTCCCTTGCCCTTTTTTTATAGACTTTTGGGGGGTGGGATTTGGGAGTTGGGATCGTTTTGGGACGTTTCAGAGACAATCGTTGGGGTTAGGGTGGGTGAGGGAGATTATTTTGTTAGGGATAAATAAATATATTTTTCAACTACTTTATCTGACCATACCTGTTTTTTACTGCTTTTCAGTCTGGTGGGTGGGGGGCGGGGGTGTAACAGTAACTTTGTTTTCCTGAACAGTCGTAGGACTTTAGTAGTACAACCGTCAATCTCTTGTCTACTCCGAAATAATACTCCATTATACTACCTCCCACCAAACGCTTATCTTACCTGTAATTTGTGTTAGAAATTAGGGCTAGGCCCAGGGCTGGCTCCAGGTGAAATGGGGATTAACGTTGTCATTCCTGGGCGGGTGACATTTCCTCATTGCGGTGTTACTAGTGGTGTGACACAGTGGCAGTTGCATGCCTATGGAAAAAAAGAAAACGAAACCTTGTTTGTACTCCTTACTGTAGCATTACAACGGTTACGGTACGATCGAGAAAATAGCAGGTGACAGTACACTAGAACAGTGCCATAATGTAGCCTAACAAATGGTAAAGTATTGCAAGTATAACTAGTACTTGCGTTGAATTTATTTGACATTGGCTACTACTATTAGAAGATATAGTACTGAAGCTGAGTAAGTCTAGAAGATATCCTCGTATTCCTTCACCAGCCTGTTGCTGCTATCACCTTATCCTCCCCAGCAAGTGTGTGGAATTATTGATGTCATTTTAGTCAGACATCAAGCAAAACAACACAGCCCGGGGGAAGAGGGTTAGGGTTTGTAAAATGGATGGGAATGGGGGTTTCTTTTTGGGTAGGTTTTGTTGAGAGAAGAAAAAAAAAGCAGAGCATGGACAAACAATAATTGAAGATACAGAGTTTACAGACAATCTTTGGTTACAAAGTAAAGGTAAGCACATGCAGTCACACTCATAGAATAAAAGACAACAATGGATACTGTATCTGTATTGCGTATGTTGTTGGAGTTGTCCTGTTGAAATTGGTAAGTAAGTTGCATGCAGCAAACAATTCCTCTTATTGGCGGCACTCCTCCATTCCAGCTGACGCTTCGTCCATCAATGTGGTGGTGACCACTGACAGAAGAGACACCCTGTCCACTGCCTGCCTGGCGGATGTTGACTGAAACCCGGCCTGTAATTATTGAACGGAAAACAGGAAGTGCTATTACAATACCACTGATAAATAAATAAAAGGTATGTACGCTGTGTGGTTCAAAAAGTCACACTTTGATTTCCCTAATAGACAGTACAATATTTTTGAAATTGCGTGCTCTGTCTGAGTCACCTTTTTAAGGATCAATAAGTATGGCCAAAATATTATAGCGGATCTTTCCCCTCAAGGTGGGTGTACTACTGTGTTTTAGAACAAAATTTGACCTTCCCAGCAATGCTCCCACCAAGACCCCTACTAAAGCCAGTCGCAAAAATGTAGAAGAACCCAATCATATCTCCAAAAACGATGCCTAGCAGAAAAATGGTTACAAAACGTACTTTGAAAGTAACAGTAGACCCAAATACAGACCGTGGATTGTATTCAAACCACTTGCCTGCAAGCAAAAGTATCCATAGCCAGCATCGCTCCAACAGTGCTCTACAACAACAGAACCGCGTTGCAATAGAACCCCCCTAAACACATGCAATCCTGCTGCTAGGGCTAACCCTAACGAACCCTAACTTACAAAAAGTGCAAAAACTGGTGTTTCCTTATGGATTTTGTCCAACAAACTTCTAGCCGGTATTAGACCTTCCCAGGAATGCCCCAGGCAAGACCCGCCAACCCACCCGCAAAAAAACACGCGACACAACACCACCAAACAGCGAAAAAGCTAAATCTCATACTTACAATGTCTCTCGGCCTTCGGTCCAAACGCGGCGCTGTGCAGCTAGGTCGTCATCATCATCAATCATCATAACTCCTGTTTTCCACCACGGATTTCCTGAAAAGCAAATGCAATCAAGATTAGACTGTCGCAGCAGTGCTTCGACAGAGACCCCGGCCGCAACCCACCCACGAACAGCAGGAAGCCCCCCAAAACGCTACATTGAGCAAGATGTCTGAAGAAATGGCAAAAAAAAGGCTGTTCCTTATGGATTTTGTCCAAAACACTTGTATCCGGTATTAGACCTTCCCAGGAATGCCCCAGGCAAGACCCGCCGGCGCCAACCCACCCGCAAAAAAACACCCGACAACACCCCCAAACAGCGAAAAAGCTAAATCTCATACTTACAATATCTCTCGGCCTTCGGTCCAAAGTAACGCGCTGTGCAGCTAGGTCATCATCAATCATCATAACTCCTGTTTTCCACCACGGATTTCCTGAAAAGCAAATGCAATCAAGATTAGACTGTCGCAGCAGTGCTTCGACAGAGACCCCGGCCGCAACCCACCCACGAACAGCAGGAAGCCCCCCAAAACGCTACATTGAGCAAGATGTCTGAAGAAATGGCAAAAAAAAGGCTGTTCCTTATGGATTTTGTCCAAAACACTTGTATCCGGTATTAGACCTTCCCAGGAATGCCCCAGGCAAGACCCGCCGGCGCCAACCCACCCGCAAAAAAACACCCGACAACACCCCCAAACAGTGAAAAAGCTAAATCTCATACTTACAATATCTCTCGGCCTTCGGTCCAAAGTAACGCGCTGTGCAGCTAGGTCATCATCAATCATCATAACTCCTGTTTTCCACCACGGATTTCCTGAAAAGCAAATGCAATCAAGATTAGACTGTCGCAGCAGTGCTTCGACAGAGACCCCGGCCGCAACCCACCCACGAACAGCAGGAAGCCCCCCAAAACGCTACATTGAGCAAGATGTCTGAAGAAATGGCAAAAAAAAGGCTGTTCCTTATGGATTTTGTCCAAAACACTTGTATCCGGTATTAGACCTTCCCAGGAATGCCCCAGGCAAGACCCGCCGGCGCCAACCCACCCGCAAAAAAACACCCGACAACACCCCCAAACAGCGAAAAAGCTAAATCTCATACTTACAATATCTCTCGGCCTTCGGTCCAAAGTAACGCGCTGTGCAGCTAGGTCATCATCAATCATCATAACTCCTGTTTTCCACCACGGATTTCCTGAAAAGCAAATGCAATCAAGATTAGACTGTCGCAGCAGTGCTTCGACAGACACCAAAAATTACACACAAACCCCCGGAACCCCGCCAAAGAGCACCTCAAAGGCAAGCAAGTCAGCAAAAACGGCAAGAAATTTCCACCTCATATTTGGTCCAAAACACTTTTGTCCATTATTAGAGCTTCACAGCAATGGGCCCAAAACCGTCAACTCACCCGCAAAGAAGTACAACACCCCCACAAGTGCTGAGTCTTTCTTCATTGTGCGTAATCCAGCACTCTGCTTGGAGGGAAATCGCAGTCTGGAGGAGGAGGATAGAGGAGCATGTTCTTCAGAACTTGTGAACCTGAGGAATGTAGACTGCGGCACCTTCAAATCAATAAGCAAACAAGTGAAGACAGTTCTGATGATGGTCTTGTTTTTGGGATTAGGTGATTAAAGTTTGAATTAAATTAACTGTGCAAAACAAAGAAAGAGAGACACAAAGCACACAGGAATAAAAGTGAATAAGGACGAAAAAGAAAGTTCTTGATTGATTGTCTCATTTTCAGGGCTCGGTGTCAGGGAATAAGAACACGATTTCGTCATCATACTCTGCGAATTCAGGCTGGATGAGGTCAGTGGCACCGAACAGAGAAAAAATCCCCTCATCTACGTTGCTGTCCTCATCGTCTTCATGTGGCGTGCTTTCTCGCACTTTGTAATCTGGTGGTATGAGGTGCTGATTCATCTTGATCATTGTCAGCCGCTCCACATTTTTGGGCGATAGGCGGCTCCGTTTGGCAGTTACAATGCCACCAGCAGCACTGAAAACACGTTCAGAAGACACACTTGCGAGTGGGCAAGACAAATAGTTTATAGCCAGGTTGTAGAGCTGTGGCCACAATTGTTTTTTGCCATGCCAATACTGCAATGGCTCCTCATTAAGAAAGACCACTGTTGAGTCATTCAGATAGTCCTGCACCATCGACTCAAGGTCATCAACTGTTCCTCCACTTTGCTTACTTTTTGCTGTGCCTGTGACATTTTTTAGAGAACCATACCCCATCAAACTTAGCCAATCCTCCTCCCCAGCCACTGTTAGTGTTGTCATTGTGTGTGGTGCAGATGATCCAGTTGCCGGTGTCTTTAACGGCTGAGAGGTCACTTGTGCCCCAGCCACAGGTGCAGAAGTGGATTCTTGTGACTGCGGATGGCCTGCTGATGCTGATGCTGATGTACTGGCTTCTCCTTCAATAACCTGCCGTTCTTTTTCAAACCTCTTGGCTGACCAGGCTAACCAATGTTTGTACTTTTGAACATCTGCATCAGCGAAAGGAAAGAATGCGTTGTCTGCCAGCGCCTTTTTGTAGCGTGGATCCAGAATAGTAGCACAAATGTAATGCTGATCTGAGTTGATGTTTTTAAGACGTTCATCACCACGTAGGCGATGTAATAATTTCTCAGACAAAATGAAATGTTTTTTTTTTTTTTCATCTTTTTCAAACTCAGAAGAAACCGCCATCAGTTGGTGCTCCAGTATGCACAACAATGGGATAGCTTTTCCCAAATTACAGTCCTCCTGGCTGACTGCACGCGTGAAGAACTCAAAAGGACGAAGCATGTCTGTCAGGCTTTTAACTATGGCCCATTGCGCCTTACTCATCCGCAGGTCCTCCTTCTGAGATGTAGCCTCTGTCAAGAAATAGTGATCGAGTACCGTATACTGCTCATGCAGACGCTCAAGCATGTAGAAGGTTGAGTTCCAACGTGTTGCCACCTCCTGGATGAGTGCTTTCACTGGCATTCCACGTTGAAGTAGCAGTCTCCGCAGATGCTTCCGGGCCTTAAAAGAATGGCTGAAATGGTTGCACATTTTGCGGCAGGTGGCCATTACCTCGAACGCTGGACTCTCTTTATCACTCAAGAATTTTTGAACTACCAGGTTGATACAGTGCGCCAAACACGGCACTCTAACATGGTGACCCTGTGACATGGCCTTAACTACATTGGCGCCATTATCCGTGGAAACATAACCAATCTTGCGTTTTAGGGGGGATAGCATTGACAACACCTTTTTGTCAAACTCTTCCAAAAGGTTTTCTGCTGTGTGACTTTTCTCCAAGGCAAACATGGCTAGTGTTGCATGTTTCCGAGCAGCTTTGAAAACTTGGTCCGGGTCAACACCTGCGTTTAGCTTTGCTATAACACCTGAAAAAGAGACCCAGTGTGCAGTGATGCACATGTAATCATCGCCTGGGCCACTGGTCCACATGTCTGTTGTCAGATGTATTGTGTGAACAGCACTCTTCTGCAAAGCTGCCCCAATCGCCTGCAGCACATCTTCATGTAGTGCTGGAACCGCAACTCTGGCAAAATAGAACCGGCTCGGAACCTTCCATTTAGGGCAGAGCGTTGCAACTAATTCAAGAAAACCTACCGCTTCTACAAAAGAAAAAGGTAGAAGGTCCACAGCTAGCATTTTAGCCAGCTTAGTGTTATACAGACGCGTCAGTGGGTGGTTGCGTTCATATGGCACGTCTGAAGTAAGCATTGTTCTAATGTTGGCCTGGACCAAGCATTTACGGGCTGATAATGACTTCGTTGACCCAATTTTGCTCGCTGGTGAACTTTTGTGCGTTGGTGTCTCACTCGCTCCAACACTCTTAGTGTGCCTCACATTGGGTGTGCTGCTGAGAGGGGTACTGGGTGTAAGGGAAGTGTTTGACACGTCTTCTTCCTGCTCGTCAACATCAGATGAAACATCAACGTTTCCTTGATTTTGGCCTTTCTTGATCGCAGCTAGGTGCGCAAACCATTGGACACCGTGCTTTCTGTCAAGATGACCACTCTGGCCGCCGGTACCATAGTTGCTACCTGGCTTACCACGACTAACTGCAAGCTTACAAAGGGTACAAATGGCAAACCTTGGATTTTTGGGACAAACAGTAAAGAAGTCCCAAACTGGGGACTTGAAGTGTCTGTGGGACCTGGAGGAGGCGGCGATACTGGTGGTGGTGGTGGTCATGAAGCTAATGCCAGATGAAGTGGAGGATCTGGATTGGCCAACTTTTGTACGTTTTCCACTTTCACCGCCACTAATTAAGGTCGAGGTTGACGCAGGTCTCTTCTTGCCAGAAAGAAATATGGAAGCGGGACGAGTTGGTGTACTACTTAACTCCAATGATTGTGGTGTTTCCACTGCCTCCTCATCGACAACATCATCATCATCATCATCACGCGCAGCAGCTCTTCGGGCTAGGGTCAAAATGTCTGTTTGCTGCATGCCCGCTGGGGCTGCAGTGACCTTTATGATGACTGGGTCGTCGTTGGCAGAGTCTTCATCAGCAGCAGTATCCGCCACTTCTTGTTGAGCCTCATCACACTCCATAAGTCTGAGACTTTGGACGAGCTTCCTTTTACGCTTAAGTACCTTTGTTGGATCATGGTGTGCCTCACTCTCAGACGGCTGTGGTGCTGGTTCCCAAGTTTGATCCGTATCATCAGAAGGAGGTGTGCTTGAAGAGGATGTAGACACCACCCTTGATCTCTTCCTTGCTAGGGTTGTGGAAGACAATGAAGGATCATCAGGAGGAGTGGCTTCCTCAAATGATACCTCGCCTTGATTGTCGATTTCCTGATGTGCCCCTACTTCGGGAGGAACAACTATTGTGGGCACTTGTTGTGACCCTCCATGCACCTCTGCATGCGCATCTCCTTGCGCTGCCTCTCCTTCCACATGTACTTGGGCTTGTACTTGCACATGTGATTGTTGTTGCGGCTGTGGTTGTTCAACACTCGTCAGATGAGCTACAACAACCTGTGTTGATTGAGGGACATTGCTGCTGCTTTCTTGCGATGAGCCAACATCACTGGTCGATGGTGATTGAAGAAGTATACTGGCTGCCTCTGCAGCACTCAAGGGCTTGGACTTAAGTTGGCGTGGTGGTGGTGGTGGCACTGAGCCCAATGGAGCGGGGGTGCTGCTGCCAGCTTGGTCCCCAGCAGATCCCGCTGCAGCTGCTGCAGGCATACTTTTTTTTTTACTCACAAAAAAAGGGGCGGGCGGCACACCAGTGTCCTTGGTAACTTGCTTCTTCTGCTCCTTACTGGCACCTTTCTTGCTAGAGGAGCTACGGGTTACTTTTTTTGGGGCCATCTTCTTCAGAGCAGGTCAGCAGGCAGCAGTTGCACGGGTTGCAGAGGGTTCTGTGTCCAGACGTGACGTCGCGTGACGTTATGCTGCACACACCGCTGCAGGACTTCTTCCTGGCACTGGTGGTTCTATTGAGTCTTCTTGTGCACCTAAAAGCAATGGAAGACAGAGGAACATCAGTTCAGTTATACACCCCAAAAAATCGACAAAACACAGAAAAATGAGCACAATCCCATGCCATCCATGATGTTTACATTGAAGACACCCCACAGAAAGACTAGGGACATGCAAGTATGCAACACTCACTACCCCTGGGCATAAGGGATGAAAAGTAGGCAAAATAAGTGCAGGCCTCAGACACTGCCTCTCCTCAAAATGGCCCCCTTACACCCCAAGCACATGTTGCCTGTACCAGCCAGCACTCAAGATGGCCACCACCACCACCCACATGGCCAGTCCACATCAACAGTACACCCCCAAAAAACAGAAAAACTGCCAGAAATCACCACAATCCAATGCCATCCATGATGTTTACATCAAAGAGAGTGAGACAACACCACAGGCACACTCAGTCCATGCACCACCACCACCCCTGGGCAAGCAAAAGGCCACACCAGCAGCCCCCCAAAAACGACAAAAAACAATAAAATCTGCACAATCCCAGCCCATCCATGGCCTCAATGGTGTTTAAATTCAAGAAGACACCCCACAGAAAGACTAGGCCCATGCAACACTCACCACCCCTGGGCAAAGGGCCACACAAGCAGGCCCAAAAAAACGACAAAAACCAATAAAATCTGCACATTCCCAGTCCATCCATGACCTCAATGGTGTTTAAATTCAAGAAGACACCCCTCAGAAACACTAGGCCCATGCAACACTCACTACCCCTGGGCATAAGGGATGAAAAGTAGGCAAAATAAGTGCAGGCCTCAGACACTGCCTCTCCTCAAAATGGCCCCCTTACACCCCAAGCACATGTTGCCTGTACCAGCCAGCACTCAAGATGGCCACCACCACCACCCACATGGCCAGTCCACATCAACAGTACACCCCCAAAAAACAGAAAAACTGCCAGAAATCACCACAATCCAATGCCATCCATGATGTTTACATCAAAAAGAGTGAGACAACACCACAGGCACACTCAGTCCATGCACCACCACCACCCCTGGGCAAGCAAAAGGCCACACCAGCAGCCCCCCAAAAACGACAAAAAGCAATAAAATCTGCACAATCCCAGCCCATCCATGGCCTCAATGGTGTTTAAATTCAAGAAGACACCCCACAGAAAGACTAGGCCCATGCAACACTCACCACCCCTGGGCAAAGGGCCACACCAGCAGGCCCAAAAAAACGACAAAAACCAATAAAATCTGCACAATCCCAGCCCATCCATGGCCTCAATGGTGTTTAAATTCAAGAAGACACCCCACAGAAAGACTAGGCCCATGCAACACTCACCACCCCTGGGCAAAGGGCCACACCAGCAGGCCCAAAAAAACGACAAAAAACAATAAAATCTGCACAATCCCAGCCCATCCATGGCCTCAATGGTGTTTAAATTCAAGAAGACACCCCTCAGAAACACTAGGCCCATGCAACACTCACTACCCCTGGGCATAAGGGATGAAAAGTAGGCAAAATAAGTGCAGGCCTCAGACACTGCCTCTCCTCAAAATGGCCCCCTTACACCCCAAGCACATGTTGCCTGTACCAGCCAGCACTCAAGATGGCCACCACCACCACCCACATGGCCAGACCACATCAACAGTACACCCCCAAAAAACAGAAAAACAGCCAGAAATCACCACAATCCAATGCCATCCATGATGTTTACATCAAAGAGAGTGAGACAACACCACAGGCACACTCAGTCCATGCACCACCACCACCCCTGGGCAAGCAAAAGGCCACACCAGCAGCCCCCCAAAAACGACAAAAAACAATAAAATAAGCACAATCCCAGCCCATCCATGGCCTCAATTATGTTTAAATTCAAGAAGACACCCCACAGAAAGACTAGGCCCATGCAACACTCACCACCCCTGGGCAAAGGGCCACACCAGCAGGCCCAAAAAAACGACAAAAAACAATAAAATCTGCACAATCCCAGCCCATCCATGGCCTCAATGGTGTTTAAATTCAAGAAGACACCCCTCAGAAACACTAGGCCCATGCAACACTCACTACCCCTGGGCATAAGGGATGAAAAGTAGGCAAAATAAGTGCAGGCCTCAGACACTGCCTCTCCTCAAAATGGCCCCCTTACACCCCAAGCACATGTTGCCTGTACCAGCCAGCACTCAAGATGGCCACCACCACCACCCACATGGCCAGACCACATCAACAGTACACCCCCAAAAAACAGAAAAACAGCCAGAAATCACCACAATCCAATGCCATCCATGATGTTTACATCAAAGAGAGTGAGACAACACCACAGGCACACTCAGTCCATGCACCACCACCACCCCTGGGCAAGCAAAAGGCCACACCATCAGCCCCCCAAAAACGACAAAAAACAATAAAATAAGCACAATCCCAGCCCATCCATGGCCTCAATTATGTTTAAATTCAAGAAGACACCCCACAGAAAGACTAGGCCCATGCAACACTCACCACCCCTGGGCAAAGGGCCACACCAGCAGGCCCAAAAAAACGACAAAAAACAATAAAATCTGCACAATCCCAGCCCATCCATGGCCTCAATGGTGTTTAAATTCAACAAAACAGTTGTATCATGCACCCATAACCAACCCTGGTCCTACTGGATACTGTGGCTACCCACAATATAATTTATTTAATTTTCTGAAAAAGTTCCAAAATTGTACTTGCAGCAACTGTAATGCCCCAAACAAACTTACTTGTGAAAGTTGATTTCTAATCCAAAAGTGATCCAAAGACAGTCAAAAAGGCCTCAAATCCAAATATCCAGCAGCACCCACAAAAAGTAATCCTTCCAGCTCCAGATCCAAATGAAAGTGACCAGGAGATGGACAAAGCACTGGGAGGAGCCTGCTGGACAGGAACAGGAAGTTGGAGACTGTGGGGCACTTCCTTCCTCCCCCCCCCCCAAAATGGACTCCTTGCAAAAAAAAAAGGCCATGCAAATGTCAACCTGAGGAGTGATTCTGATAAAAATCATAATTTTCTGAAGGTTTATCCTGTTTGCTGGTGATTTTCTTGTGCGAAATTGCAAAATCTCTATTTCGCAAGTGCGAGATTGTTCCTTTCCGCCGCAACTACATGTTCGCAATTGCGAACTCTCGCGAGGTGTGCTGTGCAAGGTGGCAAGCCGCGAGTACGTATTCGCGGGCGACAAACTCCCGCGGGAACACGCAGCAAGATCTAAAATGGCGCGTCACTCGCAAAGAAAAACAACTCGGCAAACGCTAAAATGACGGAAAGTGAATGCCGTGCACCACGCCGCGCGCCGCAACCAAGCAAAAAATCCGCCGCGAGCGGATTCACGGATTTTCGACAAATTCGCGAGCGTTCGCGGATTGCGGATTTGCCGAAAATCCGAAAAATCCGCAAGCGGAGCGGATTTTACGCCCATGCTTACTCAACACAAGCTAGTCGATGCTTGGCGAATATGTAACCCGACCAGTAAAGAATTTACATTCTATTCCCCGGTTCATCACTCCCAATCACGTATTGACTATATCTTTCTCTCGCACCTCCTGTCCCAATCCCTCACTCAGGCGGAGATTGGCCCCATTATTTTTTCTGATCATGCCCCAGTTCTCATTAACATTGACATTTTACCCAAATCCACCGGTCCTAAGAGATGGCGTTTCAACAATACCCTCCTTCTTGATCCCAAATTTACTGCTTCATTTATTGAGTTTACTACCGAATTTTTTCTTATTAATGACACCCCCTCCTTAGCCACTCACACCATTTGGGACGCTTACAAAGCTGCGGCCAGAGACTTTATCATCAGACATGTTGCCGCAAAGCGTAAACTTGCCCGCACACGCACCAGTGATCTTTTATCTCAGATCAAAGCCCTAGAACATTCCTTTTACACTTCCCACACCCAGGAAAGTTTAACAGCCCTTGTAACTGCAAAAATGAATTATAACAAACAGTCCACTGAGGATGCATCGTTGTATTTATTGAAATCCAGTTCGAAATTTTATGGCGGGAAGAATAAGGCGGGGAAAGTTCTTGCCAATTATTTGAAAGTTAAGCAAAACAAATTGAATATTGAGTCTGTTTTTGATGTTAATTCAATCTTGCAACATAAAGATGCTGATATTTTGGAAGAATTTTCTCGTTTCTACTCTACACTCTATTCCTCTGAAACTCAACCATCTGATCACTCTATCTCCACTTTCTTTACAAGCATCCAACCTCCTCCTAACTTTCCGGTTGATCTAGCCTCCCTTGAAACCCCCCTTACCATTCGCGAATTACATACTGCACTTCACTCCCTTAAGAAAGACAAAGCCCCAGGCCCAGATGGTTTTACGGTCGAATTCTATCAACACTTTGCTACTCTTTTGTTACCCAAACTACACCTACTCCTTGACTCCTTCAAAACCAGTGGTGCTTCCTCTGGCACTTTTTCAGATGCCTATATTTGCATCATACCAAAGGAGGGGAAGGACACCCAACACTGCAAGAATTACCGACCGATATCGCTTGTCAACATTGATTACAAACTGTATGCCAAATCCTTAGCCATCAGATTAGATCCTTTTCTCCCAGATCTTCTCGGCCCCGAACAATCAGGATTTGTTAAGGGTCGCTTTATTTCTGATAATACCAGACTCCTTTTTAATGTTCTTTCTAAATCACCGCGATTTAAGGACTCCCTAGCCGCAATTGCCCTAGATGCCGAAAAGGCATTCGACAGAGTAGAATGGTCTTTTCTTTTTTCTGCACTGAAATGGTTTGGGTTTGGTCCTAATTTTATTTCCCTCATTTCCCTTCTTTATGCGAATCCCAGAGCGGCGGTTTGTGCTAATGGCCTAATATCTTCATTTTTTCACCTTGGCAGAGGCGTTAGGCAAGGTTGCCCTCTTTCCCCTTTTCTCTTTAACCTTGCCCTAGAACCTTTTCTATCTAAGTTACGTCAGAACCCAAACATTTCTGGTTTCCCTCTCTCTCATTCGCAAATCAAGTTAGCTGCTTACGCAGATGACATTTTACTCTTCATTTCGAACCCCTCTGTATCCATCCCAGCTTTCCTCGCCGAAGTTAACGTTTATTCTCATCTTTCTGGTTATAAGCTGAACAACGATAAATGTGAAATTCTTCCCCTCACCAAATTCACCTTCAAACCTGATTTTGCACCATCCAATTTCAAATGGAGTCCGACCCATATAAAATATCTCGGTTTGCATATCACTCCTTCCGTCCCAGATACTATTTCATTATGCCTCACTAAATGCACTCAAAAGTTGTCTGACCTCACCTCCAGATGGCATCCCCTATACCTTTCTTGGTGGGGC
The DNA here is from genome assembly GCF_964261635.1 of Lissotriton helveticus. Lineage (NCBI taxonomy): Eukaryota > Metazoa > Chordata > Amphibia > Caudata > Salamandridae > Lissotriton > Lissotriton helveticus. The sequence continues at coordinate 1,175,523,610 of NC_136072.1, read as the reverse complement.
CGTCTTGACACCATCAAGATGATGTTATCCCCTATTGTCCTCTATACCATTTCTAACATTCCTGTTTCCATTCCTGTTAAATTTTTTACTAAAATCAATACCACCTTATCCTCCTTTTTATGGTCTGGAAAGAAATCGCGCATGTCTTTATCACGTTTACGTCTCCCCAAATCAGAGGGCGGGGTTCATTTCCCAAATTTCCCCGCTTACCATCGAGCTTTTCTCCTGAAACAAGCCTCTATCTGGCTTAAAGATCCCACCGAGCCTCTTCCCCTTTGGGCTGAACTCAAGCGTCTTTCTCTTTCTCCCTTTTCCTTTGCTGAATATCTTTCCTTTTCTCGCAAACCCCAATTCTTGTCCACTCCAATTCACAAATACACTGCGAAACTACTCCTGGCTTCTGCTCCAGTTCCTCCCTCCTCTATTACTGAACTTCTCAACACCACTATTTGGTATAATAATAGCATTCTTATTAACCTGAAACCTTTTTACTGGAAAACTTGGAGGCAGCGAGGTTTAATCTGGGTTTCCCAACTTTTTACTGAGAATAACTTCACATCTTTTTCTATTCTTAGCCAGACCTTCTCTCTTCCCTCCTCCTTTATCCACAAGTATATCCTACTTAAGAATGCAGTTATGTCCGTATATGATTCCCTTTCTCATTCTTCTCCACCTCCGCTCTCTAATACTCCAATTTCTTCTTTACATTCCCAATTACGTTCCAACCCTTCAGCTTCTTCCATTTATCACTCCTTCCATACCCCTCCGTCACCTCGCCCAAAATCTACAGTGGAAGAGCAGTGGGAATCTGAACTTGCTGTATCCTGGTCTACCTCCCTCTGGGATAAAATTTGGACTAAGCTTCGCAAATCCTCGAGAGCTGCCTCTCTCACACAAACACTTTTCTTCCTTTACAATCGACTCCTTTACACACCGTCTCTCCTTCATAAAAGATTCCCCTTTGTTCCAGATCTGTGTTGGTCCTGCTCAGCTCCCAATGCCACGCTTTTTCATATGCTCTTTCTCTGCCCTCTCACGCACGCATTTTGGACTAAAGTATGGGACCAAATCAATTCTATTTTCCAGACCTCTATCCCCTTTTCTATCACTGACATTTTTCTTGGCTCACTCTCTTCTTCCTGGTCTGTAGTTGAAACAAATGTTCACATTATTGATTTGTTAATAGCTGTTGTGTTTCAACAGATTACTGTTAATTGGAAAAACTCAAAAGATATTACTTTCAAAGCTTGGTGGTTCAATGTGTGTTATAATCACAGACTGGATACTGCATTTGTTTATCCCCTTACCCTGGCCCCAAAAAGACATGCATTATGGCTCCCCATTACCCTTTATTTGGATGTCTGTGCTGAGCGTTCCTCTCATTTACCCCCATTTCAGCAAGAAGTTTCGAAACCTCCCTGAGTCACCTTTCGTTCCTTCTTTTTCTCTAGTTTTTATTTTTTCTGCACGTATTTGCATCATATCCCTTGTAACAAAGCCTCTCATGATGTATGTTTTACACTTATAGCCTCATTAAGTTTTTAATTTTTCCTTTTTCCCTTCCCCCCCTACTCTCTTTATCTTTTGCTATTTATTGTGATACCCTAGTCGATTGTATTTTTTGATGATGATGTATTTCATTTCATTCTTTGTAATAACAACTTGTTTCTTTCAATAAAATTTTACTTGAACTAAAAAGAACAGTTCACCACAATGCATTAAATGCCCACAACCAACATACATCTCCTATTACTCTTTGCCTTTATGCTTGTCTTTGTGACTGTTCAGTGCTATGCTGCCTTTCGCTAGGATCGAGCTATAGAAATACAGTAAACATACATAGACGATAATGAGAGGAGCACTCAGTTAATAGCATAGTCACACAGAAAGAAAAATACCTAATAGTGCTCAAATATGTTAGATTCTCTATCTGCTAGGTATCAACGTTATGGCTACTAATACATATCATACAGACAAATTAAGAAGCATCCAAAACAAAGTATGTTTTCAATATTCATTCTTTTATGTGTTGTTTCCACAGAAAAGATGAACACAGACACAACCAACACGTTTCATCCCTTAACATTGGGACTTTTTCAGGGTTGTTAAGAAACACATAAAACATGAACTGAAGAGAACATTAAGCAAAATGACAACACGTTGTTGTGTTTTGCCTATGCTTATACAAATCATTGTATGGCATCATTCAAAACAACAAAGAGGCATATATACAACATAATAACATTAAATTCAAAGCATTGTTAGTGTGAAGCCACACAAAACATAGTATATACAATACATGCTTATTTAAAATTGTTTACAACAAGGGGTGGTGATGGACAGAGTCTCTGAATTAAGAAGAGTACTCTCACCCAGTCAAAAGATCAGGGCTAGATCCAACACCGTTTTTTAGCTCATTGCACCATCCCAGTTTCAGAACCTGGCTGTATGCAAATTAGTCTGTCCCTGGCCCAGTGCATCATGGGAACAGGGCAGACCAGACTACAAAAGCCAATTCTTACACTGGGAAGGAAACAAGCTTCCGGGGACCGGTTTCTGGCATTACAGCCGTCTTCGGCCCGGCTTGCTTGAATCCTGATGGTGCAATGAGCAAGGGACTCACATCTGAGTATACCCTTCCACGCTTAGGGTGGACAAAATTATTTACAACAAGGGGTGGTGATGGACAGAGTCTCTGAATTAAGCAGAGTACTCTCACCCAGTCAAAAGATCAGGGCTAGATCCAACACCGTTTTTTAGCTCATTGCACCATCCCAGTTTCAGAACCTGGCTGTATGCAAATTAGTCTGTCCCTGGCCCAGTGCATCATGGGAACAGGGCAGACCAGACTACAAAAGCCAATTCTTACACTGGGAAGGAAACAAGCTTCATGGGACCGGTTTCTGGCATTACAGCCGTCTTCGGCCCGGCTTGCTTGAATCCTGATGGTGCAATGAGCAAGGGACTCACATCTGAGTATACCCTTCCACGCTTAGGGTAGACAAAATTATTTACAACAAGGGGTGGTGATGGACAGAGTCTCTGAATTAAGCAGAGTACTCTCACCCAGTCAAAAGATCAGGGCTAGATCCAACACCGTTTTTTAGCTCATTGCACCATCCCAGTTTCAGAACCTGGCTGTATGCAAATTAGTCTGTCCCTGGCCCAGTGCATCATGGGAACAGGGCAGACCAGACTACAAAAGCCAATTCTTACACTGGGAAGGAAACAAGCTTCCGGGGACCGGTTTCTGGCATTACAGCCGTCTTCGGCCCGGCTTGCTTGAATCCTGATGGTGCAATGAGCAAGGGACTCACATCTGAGTATACCCTTCCACGCTTAGGGTGGACAAAATTATTTACAACAAGGGGTGGTGATGGACAGAGTCTCTGAATTAAGCAGAGTACTCTCACCCAGTCAAAAGATCAGGGCTAGATCCAACACCGTTTTTTTAGCTCATTGCACCATCCCAGTTTCAGAACCTGGCTGTATGCAAATTAGTCTGTCCCTGGCCCAGTGCATCATGGGAACAGGGCAGACCAGACTACAAAAGCCAATTCTTACACTGGGAAGGAAACAAGCTTCCGGGGACCGGTTTCTGGCATTACAGCCGTCTTCGGCCCGGCTTGCTTGAATCCTGATGGTGCAATGAGCAAGGGACTCACATCTGAGTATACCCTTTCACGCTTAGGGTGGACAAAATTATTTACAACAAGGGGTGGTGATGGACAGAGTCTCTGAATTAAGCAGAGTACTCTCACCCAGTCAAAAGATCAGGGCTAGATCCAACACCGTTTTTTAGCTCATTGCACCATCCCAGTTTCAGAACCTGGCTGTATGCAAATTAGTCTGTCCCTGGCCCAGTGCATCATGGGAACAGGGCAGACCAGACTACAAAAGCCAATTCTTACACTGGGAAGGAAACAAGCTTCCGGGGACCGGTTTCTGGCATTACAGCCGTCTTCGGCCCGGCTTGCTTGAATCCTGATGGTGCAATGAGCAAGGGACTCACATCTGAGTATACCCTTCCACGCTTAGGGTGGACAAAATTATTTACAACAAGGGGTGGTGATGGACAGAGTCTCTGAATTAAGCAGAGTACTCTCACCCAGTCAAAAGATCAGGGCTAGATCCAACACCGTTTTTTTAGCTCATTGCACCATCCCTGTTTCAGAACCTGGCTGTATGCAAATTAGTCTGTCCCTGGCCCAGTGCATCATGGGAACAGGGCAGACCAGACTACAAAAGCCAATTCTTACACTGGGAAGGAAACAAGCTTCCGGGGACCGGTTTCTGGCATTACAGCCGTCTTCGGCCCGGCTTGCTTGAATCCTGATGGTGCAATGAGCAAGGGACTCACATCTGAGTATACCCTTCCACGCTTAGGGTGGACAAAATTATTTACAACAAGGGGTGGTGATGGACAGAGTCTCTGAATTAAGCAGAGTACTCTCACCCAGTCAAAAGATCAGGGCTAGATCCAACACCGTTTTTTAGCTCATTGCACCATCCCAGTTTCAGAACCCGGCTGTATGCAAATTAGTCTGTCCCTGGCCCAGTGCATCATGGGAACAGGGCAGACCAGACTACAAAAGCCAATTCTTACACTGGGAAGGAAACAAGCTTCCGGGGACCGGTTTCTGGCATTACAGCCGTCTTCGGCCCGGCTTGCTTGAATCCTGATGGTGCAATGAGCAAGGGACTCACATCTGAGTATACCCTTCCACGCTTAGGGTGGACAAAATTATTTACAACAAGGGGTGGTGATGGACAGAGTCTCTGAATTAAGCAGAGTACTCTCACCCAGTCAAAAGATCAGGGCTAGATCCAACACCATTTTTTAGCTCATTGCACCATCCCAGTTTCAGAACCTGGCTGTATGCAAATTAGTCTGTCCCTGGCCCAGTGCATCATGGGAACAGGGCAGACCAGACTACAAAAGCCAATTCTTACACTGGGAAGGAAACAAGCTTCCGGGGACCGGTTTCTGGCATTACAGCCGTCTTCGGCCCGGCTTGCTTGAATCCTGATGGTGCAATGAGCAAGGGACTCACATCTGAGTATACCCTTCCACGCTTAGGGTGGACAAAATTATTTACAACAAGGGGTGGTGATGGACAGAGTCTCTGAATTAAGCAGAGTACTCTCACCCAGTCAAAAGATCAGGGCTAGATCCAACACCGTTTTTTAGCTCATTGCACCATCCCAGTTTCAGAACCTGGCTCTATGCAAATTAGTCTGTCCCTGGCCCAGTGCATCATGGGAACAGGGCAGACCAGACTACAAAAGCCAATTCTTACACTGGGAAGGAAACAAGCTTCCGGGGACCGGTTTCTGGCATTACAGCCGTCTTCGGCCCGGCTTGCTTGAATCCTGATGGTGCAATGAGCAAGGGACTCACATCTGAGTATACCCTTCCACGCTTAGGGTGGACAAAATTATTTACAACAAGGGGTGGTGATGGACAGAGTCTCTGAATTAAGCAGAGTACTCTCACCCAGTCAAAAGATCAGGGCTAGATCCAACACCGTTTTTTAGCTCATTGCACCATCCCAGTTTCAGAACCTGGCTGTATGCAAATTAGTCTGTCCCTGGCCCAGTGCATCATGGGAACAGGGCAGACCAGACTACAAAAGCCACTTCTTACACTGGGAAGGAAACAAGCTTCCGGGGACCGGTTTCTGGCATTACAGCCGTCTTCGGCCCGGCTTGCTTGAATCCTGATGGTGCAATGAGCAAGGGACTCACATCTGAGTATACCCTTCCACGCTTAGGGTGGACAAAATTATTTACAACAAGGGGTGGTGATGGACAGAGTCTCTGAATTAAGCAGAGTACTCTCACCCAGTCAAAAGATCAGGGCTAGATCCAACACCGTTTTTTAGCTCATTGCACCATCCCAGTTTCAGAACCTGGCTGTATGCAAATTAGTCTGTCCCTGGCCCAGTGCATCATGGGAACAGGGCAGAGCAGACTACAAAAGCCAATTCTTACACTGGGAAGGAAACAAGCTTCCGGGGACCGGTTTCTGGCATTACAGCCGTCTTCGGCCCGGCTTGCTTGAATCCTGATGGTGCAATGAGCAAGGGACTCACATCTGAGTATACCCTTCCACGCTTAGGGTGGACAAAATTATTTACAACAAGGGGTGGTGATGGACAGAGTCTCTGAATTAAGCAGAGTACTCTCACCCAGTCAAAAGATCAGGGCTAGATCCAACACCGTTTTTTAGCTCATTGCACCATCCCAGTTTCAGAACCTGGCTGTATGCAAATTAGTCTGTCCCTGGCCCAGTGCATCATGGGAACAGGGCAGACCAGACTACAAAAGCCAATTCTTACACTGGGAAGAAAACAAGCTTCCGGGGACCGGTTTCTGGCATTACAGCCGTCTTCGGCCCGGCTTGCTTGAATCCTGATGGTGCAATGAGCAAGGGACTCACATCTGAGTATACCCTTCCACGCTTAGGGTGGACAAAATTATTTACAACAAGGGGTGGTGATGGACAGAGTCTCTGAATTAAGCAGAGTACTCTCACCCAGTCAAAAGATCAGGGCTAGATCCAACACCGTTTTTTAGCTCATTGCACCATCCCAGTTTCAGAACCTGGCTGTATGCAAATTAGTCTGTCCCTGGCACAGTGCATCATGGGAACAGGGCAGACCAGACTACAAAAGCCAATTCTTACACTGGGAAGGAAACAAGCTTCCGGGGACCGGTTTCTGGCATTACAGCCGTCTTCGGCCCGGCTTGCTTGAATCCTGATGGTGCAATGAGCAAGGGACTCACATCTGAGTATACCCTTCCACGCTTAGCGTGGACAAAATTATTTACAACAAGGGGTGGTGATGGACAGAGTCTCTGAATTAAGCAGAGTACTCTCACCCAGTCAAAAGATCAGGGCTAGATCCAACACCGTTTTTTAGCTCATTGCACCATCCCAGTTTCAGAACCTGGCTGTATGCAAATTAGTATGTCCCTGGCCCAGTGCATCATGGGAACAGGGCAGACCAGACTACAAAAGCCAATTCTTACACTGGGAAGGAAACAAGCTTCCGGGGACCGGTTTCTGGCATTACAGCCGTCTTCGGCCCGGCTTGCTTGAATCCTGATGGTGCAATGAGCAAGGGACTCACATCTGAGTATACCCTTCCACGCTTAGGGTGGACAAAATTATTTACAACAAGGGGTGGTGATGGACAGAGTCTCTGAATTAAGCAGAGTACTCTCACCCAGTCAAAAGATCAGGGCTAGATCCAACACCGTTTTTTAGCTCATTGCACCATCCCAGTTTCAGAACCTGGCTCTATGCAAATTAGTCTGTCCCTGGCCCAGTGCATCATGGGAACAGGGCAGACCAGACTACAAAAGCCAATTCTTACACTGGGAAGGAAACAAGCTTCCGGGGACCGGTTTCTGGCATTACAGCCGTCTTCGGCCCGGCTTGCTTGAATCCTGATGGTGCAATGAGCAAGGGACTCACATCTGAGTATACCCTTCCACGCTTAGGGTGGACAAAATTATTTACAACAAGGGGTGGTGATGGACAGAGTCTCTGAATTAAGCAGAGTACTCTCACCCAGTCAAAAGATCAGGGCTAGATCCAACACCGTTTTTTAGCTCATTGCACCATCCCAGTTTCAGAACCTGGCTGTATGCAAATTAGTCTGTCCCTGGCCCAGTGCATCATGGGAACAGGGCAGACCAGACTACAAAAGCCACTTCTTACACTGGGAAGAAAACAAGCTTCCGGGGACCGGTTTCTGGCATTACAGCCGTCTTCGGCCCAGCTTGCTTGAATCCTGATGGTGCAATGAGCAAGGGACTCACATCTGAGTATACCCTTCCACGCTTAGGGTGGACAAAATTATTTACAACAAGGGGTGGTGATGGACAGAGTCTCTGAATTAAGCAGAGTACTCTCACCCAGTCAAAAGATCAGGGCTAGATCCAACACCGTTTTTTAGCTCATTGCACCATCCCAGTTTCAGAACCTGGCTGTATGCAAATTAGTCTGTCCCTGGCCCAGTGCATCATGGGAACAGGGCAGACCAGACTACAAAAGCCAATTCTTACACTGGGAAGGAAACAAGCTTCCGGGGACCGGTTTCTGGCATTACAGCCGTCTTCGGCCCGGCTTGCTTGAATCCTGATGGTGCAATGAGCAAGGGACTCACATCTGAGTATACCCTTCCACGCTTAGGGTGGACAAAATTATTTACAACAAGGGGTGGTGATGGACAGAGTCTCTGAATTAAGCAGAGTACTCTCACCCAGTCAAAAGATCAGGGCTAGATCCAACACCGTTTTTTAGCTCATTGCACCATCCCAGTTTCAGAACCTGGCTGTATGCAAATTAGTCTGTCCCTGGCCCAGTGCATCATGGGAACAGGGCAGACCAGACTACAAAAGCCAATTCTTACACTGGGAAGAAAACAAGCTTCCGGGGACCGGTTTCTGGCATTACAGCCGTCTTCGGCCCGGCTTGCTTGAATCCTGATGGTGCAATGAGCAAGGGACTCACATCTGAGTATACCCTTCCACGCTTAGGGTGGACAAAATTATTTACAACAAGGGGTGGTGATGGACAGAGTCTCTGAATTAAGCAGAGTACTCTCACCCAGTCAAAAGATCAGGGCTAGATCCAAAACCGTTTTTTAGCTCATTGCACCATCCCAGTTTAAGAACCTGGCTGTATGCAAATTAGTCTGTCCCTGGCACAGTGCATCATGGGAACAGGGCAGACCAGACTACAAAAGCCAATTCTTACACTGGGAAGGAAACAAGCTTCCGGGGACCGGTTTCTGGCATTACAGCCGTCTTCGGCCCGGCTTGCTTGAATCCTGATGGTGCAATGAGCAAGGGACTCACATCTGAGTATACCCTTCCACGCTTAGGGTGGACAAAATTATTTACAACAAGGGGTGGTGATGGACAGAGTCTCTGAATTAAGCAGAGTACTCTCACCCAGTCAAAAGATCAGGGCTAGATCCAACACCGTTTTTTAGCTCATTGCACCATCCCAGTTTCAGAACCTGGCTGTATGCAAATTAGTATGTCCCTGGCCCAGTGCATCATGGGAACAGGGCAGACCAGACTACAAAAGCCAATTCTTACACTGGGAAGGAAACAAGCTTCCGGGGACCGGTTTCTGGCATTACAGCCGTCTTCGGCCCGGCTTGCTTGAATCCTGATGGTGAAATGAGCAAGGGACTCACATCTGAGTATACCCTTCCACGCTTAGGGTGGACAAAATTATTTACAACAAGGGGTGGTGATGGACAGAGTCTCTGAATTAAGCAGAGTACTCTCACCCAGTCAAAAGATCAGGGCTAGATCCAACACCGTTTTTTAGCTCATTGCACCATCCCAGTTTCAGAACCTGGCTGTATGCAAATTAGTCTGTCCCTGGCCCAGTGCATCATGGGAACAGGGCAGACCAGACTACAAAAGCCAATTCTTACACTGGGAAGGAAACAAGCTTCCGGGGACCGGTTTCTGGCATTACAGCCGTCTTCGGCCCGGCTTGCTTGAATCCTGATGGTGCAATGAGCAAGGGACTCACGTCTGAGTATACCCTTCCACGCTTAGGGTGGACAAAATTATTTACAACAAGGGGTGGTGATGACAGAGTCTCTGAATTAAGCAGAGTACTCTCACCCAGTCAAAAGATCAGGGCTAGATCCAACACCGTTTTTTAGCTCATTGCACCATCCCAGTTTCAGAACCTGGCTGTATGCAAATTAGTCTGTCCCTGGCCCAGTGCATCATGGGAACAGGGCAGACCAGACTACAAAAGCCAATTCTTACACTGGGAAGGAAACAAGCTTCCGGGGACCGGTTTCTGGCATTACAGCCGTCTTCAGCCCGGCTTGCTTGAATCCTGATGGTGCAATGAGCAAGGGACTCACATCTGAGTATACCCTTCCACGCTTAGGGTGGACAAAATTATTTACAACAAGGGGTGGTGATGGACAGAGTCTCTGAATTAAGCAGAGTACTCTCACCCAGTCAAAAGATCAGGGCTAGATCCAACACCGTTTTTTAGCTCATTGCACCATCCCAGTTTCAGAACCTGGCTGTATGCAAATTAGTCTGTCCCTGGCCCAGTGCATCATGGGAACAGGGCAGACCAGACTACAAAAGCCAATTCTTACACTGGGAAGGAAACAAGCTTCCGGGGACCGGTTTCTGGCATTACAGCCGTCTTCGGCCCGGCTTGCTTGAATCCTGATGGTGCAATGAGCAATGGACTCACATCTGAGTATACCCTTCCACGCTTAGGGTGGACAAAATTATTTACAACAAGGGGTGGTGATGGACAGAGTCTCTGAATTAAGCAGAGTACTCTCACCCAGTCAAAAGATCAGGGCAAGATCCAACACCGTTTTTTAGCTCATTGCACCATCCCAGTTTCAGAACCTGGCTGTATGCAAATTAGTCTGTCCCTGGCCCAGTGCATCATGGGAACAGGGCAGACCAGACTACAAAAGCCAATTCTTACACTGGGAAGGAAACAAGCTTCCGGGGACCGGTTTCTGGCATTACAGCCGTCTTTGGCCCGGCTTGCTTGAATCCTGATGGTGCAATGAGCAAGGGACTCACATCTGAGTATACCCTTCCACGCTTAGGGTGGACAAAATTATTTACAACAAGGGGTGGTGATGGACAGAGTCTCTGAATTAAGCAGAGTACTCTCACCCAGTCAAAAGATCAGGGCTAGATCCAACACCGTTTTTTAGCTCATTGCACCATCCCAGTTTCAGAACCTGGCTGTATGCAAATTAGTCTGTCCCTGGCCCAGTGCATCATGGGAACAGGGCAGACCAGACTACAAAAGCCAATTCTTACACTGGGAAGGAAACAAGCTTCCGGGGACCGGTTTCTGGCATTACAGCCGTCTTCGGCCCGGCTTGCTTGAATCCTGATGGTGCAATGAGCAAGGGACTCACATCTGAGTATACCCTTCCACGCTTAGGGTGGACAAAATTATTTACAACAAGGGGTGGTGATGGACAGAGTCTCTGAATTAAGCAGAGTACTCTCACCCAGTCAAAAGATCAGGGCTAGATCCAACACCGTTTTTTAGCTCATTGCACCATCCCAGTTTCAGAACCTGGCTGTATGCAAATTAGTCTGTCCCTGGCCCAGTGCATCATGGGAACAGGGCAGACCAGACTACAAAAGCCAATTCTTACACTGGGAAGGAAACAAGCTTCCGGGGACCGGTTTCTGGCGTTACAGCCGTCTTCGGCCCGGCTTGCTTGAATCCTGATGGTGCAATGAGCAAGGGACTCACATCTGAGTATACCCTTCCACGCTTAGGGTGGACAAAATTATTTACAACAAGGGGTGGTGATGGACAGAGTCTCTGAATTAAGCAGAGTACTCTCACCCAGTCAAAAGATCAGGGCTAGATCCAACACCGTTTTTTAGCTCATTGCACCATCCCAGTTTCAGAACCTGGCTGTATGCAAATTAGTCTGTCCCTGGCCCAGTGCATCATGGGAACATGGCAGAGCAGACTACAAAAGCCAATTCTTACACTGGGAAGGAAACAAGCTTCCGGGGACCGGTTTCTGGCATTACAGCCGTCTTCGGCCCGGCTTGCTTGAATCCTGATGGTGCAATGAGCAAGGGACTCACATCTGAGTATACCCTTCCACGCTTAGGGTGGACAAAATTATTTACAACAAGGGGTGGTGATGGACAGAGTCTCTGAATTAAGCAGAGTACTCTCACCCAGTCAAAAGATCAGGGCTAGATCCAACACCGTTTTTTAGCTCATTGCACCATCCCAGTTTCAGAACCTGGCTGTATGCAAATTAGTCTGTCCCTGGCCCAGTGCATCATGGGAACAGGGCAGACCAGACTACAAAAGCCAATTCTTACACTGGGAAGAAAACAAGCTTCCGGGGACCGGTTTCTGGCATTACAGCCGTCTTCGGCCCGGCTTGCTTGAATCCTGATGGTGCAATGAGCAAGGGACTCACATCTGAGTATACCCTTCCACGCTTAGGGTGGACAAAATTATTTACAACAAGGGGTGGTGATGGACAGAGTCTCTGAATTAAGCAGAGTACTCTCACCCAGTCAAAAGATCAGGGCTAGATCCAACACCGTTTTTTAGCTCATTGCACCATCCCAGTTTCAGAACCTGGCTGTATGCAAATTAGTCTGTCCCTGGCACAGTGCATCATGGGAACAGGGCAGACCAGACTACAAAAGCCAATTCTTACACTGGGAAGGAAACAAGCTTCCGGGGACCGGTTTCTGGCATTACAGCCGTCTTCGGCCCGGCTTGCTTGAATCCTGATGGTGCAATGAGCAAGGGACTCACATCTGAGTATACCCTTCCACGCTTAGCGTGGACAAAATTATTTACAACAAGGGGTGGTGATGGACAGAGTCTCTGAATTAAGCAGAGTACTCTCACCCAGTCAAAAGATCAGGGCTAGATCCAACACCGTTTTTTAGCTCATTGCACCATCCCAGTTTCAGAACCTGGCTGTATGCAAATTAGTATGTCCCTGGCCCAGTGCATCATGGGAACAGGGCAGACCAGACTACAAAAGCCAATTCTTACACTGGGAAGGAAACAAGCTTCCGGGGACCGGTTTCTGGCATTACAGCCGTCTTCGGCCCGGCTTGCTTGAATCCTGATGGTGCAATGAGCAAGGGACTCACATCTGAGTATACCCTTCCACGCTTAGGGTGGACAAAATTATTTACAACAAGGGGTGGTGATGGACAGAGTCTCTGAATTAAGCAGAGTACTCTCACCCAGTCAAAAGATCAGGGCTAGATCCAACACCGTTTTTTAGCTCATTGCACCATCCCAGTTTCAGAACCTGGCTCTATGCAAATTAGTCTGTCCCTGGCCCAGTGCATCATGGGAACAGGGCAGACCAGACTACAAAAGCCAATTCTTACACTGGGAAGGAAACAAGCTTCCGGGGACCGGTTTCTGGCATTACAGCCGTCTTCGGCCCGGCTTGCTTGAATCCTGATGGTGCAATGAGCAAGGGACTCACATCTGAGTATACCCTTCCACGCTTAGGGTGGACAAAATTATTTACAACAAGGGGTGGTGATGGACAGAGTCTCTGAATTAAGCAGAGTACTCTCACCCAGTCAAAAGATCAGGGCTAGATCCAACACCGTTTTTTAGCTCATTGCACCATCCCAGTTTCAGAACCTGGCTGTATGCAAATTAGTCTGTCCCTGGCCCAGTGCATCATGGGAACAGGGCAGACCAGACTACAAAAGCCACTTCTTACACTGGGAAGAAAACAAGCTTCCGGGGACCGGTTTCTGGCATTACAGCCGTCTTCGGCCCAGCTTGCTTGAATCCTGATGGTGCAATGAGCAAGGGACTCACATCTGAGTATACCCTTCCACGCTTAGGGTGGACAAAATTATTTACAACAAGGGGTGGTGATGGACAGAGTCTCTGAATTAAGCAGAGTACTCTCACCCAGTCAAAAGATCAGGGCTAGATCCAACACCGTTTTTTAGCTCATTGCACCATCCCAGTTTCAGAACCTGGCTGTATGCAAATTAGTCTGTCCCTGGCCCAGTGCATCATGGGAACAGGGCAGACCAGACTACAAAAGCCAATTCTTACACTGGGAAGGAAACAAGCTTCCGGGGACCGGTTTCTGGCATTACAGCCGTCTTCGGCCCGGCTTGCTTGAATCCTGATGGTGCAATGAGCAAGGGACTCACATCTGAGTATACCCTTCCACGCTTAGGGTGGACAAAATTATTTACAACAAGGGGTGGTGATGGACAGAGTCTCTGAATTAAGCAGAGTACTCTCACCCAGTCAAAAGATCAGGGCTAGATCCAACACCGTTTTTTTAGCTCATTGCACCATCCCTGTTTCAGAACCTGGCTGTATGCAAATTAGTCTGTCCCTGGCCCAGTGCATCATGGGAACAGGGCAGACCAGACTACAAAAGCCAATTCTTACACTGGGAAGGAAACAAGCTTCCGGGGACCGGTTTCTGGCATTACAGCCGTCTTCGGCCCGGCTTGCTTGAATCCTGATGGTGCAATGAGCAAGGGACTCACATCTGAGTATACCCTTCCACGCTTAGGGTGGACAAAATTATTTACAACAAGGGGTGGTGATGGACAGAGTCTCTGAATTAAGCAGAGTACTCTCACCCAGTCAAAAGATCAGGGCTAGATCCAACACCGTTTTTTAGCTCATTGCACCATCCCAGTTTCAGAACCCGGCTGTATGCAAATTAGTCTGTCCCTGGCCCAGTGCATCATGGGAACAGGGCAGACCAGACTACAAAAGCCAATTCTTACACTGGGAAGGAAACAAGCTTCCGGGGACCGGTTTCTGGCATTACAGCCGTCTTCGGCCCGGCTTGCTTGAATCCTGATGGTGCAATGAGCAAGGGACTCACATCTGAGTATACCCTTCCACGCTTAGGGTGGACAAAATTATTTACAACAAGGGGTGGTGATGGACAGAGTCTCTGAATTAAGCAGAGTACTCTCACCCAGTCAAAAGATCAGGGCTAGATACAACACCATTTTTTAGCTCATTGCACCATCCCAGTTTCAGAACCTGGCTGTATGCAAATTAGTCTGTCCCTGGCCCAGTGCATCATGGGAACAGGGCAGACCAGACTACAAAAGCCAATTCTTACACTGGGAAGGAAACAAGCTTCCGGGGACCGGTTTCTGGCATTACAGCCGTCTTCGGCCCGGCTTGCTTGAATCCTGATGGTGCAATGAGCAAGGGACTCACATCTGAGTATACCCTTCCACGCTTAGGGTGGACAAAATTATTTACAACAAGGGGTGGTGATGGACAGAGTCTCTGAATTAAGCAGAGTACTCTCACCCAGTCAAAAGATCAGGGCTAGATCCAACACCGTTTTTTAGCTCATTGCACCATCCCAATTTCAGAACCTGGCTGTATGCAAATTAGTCTGTCCCTGGCCCAGTGCATCATGGGAACAGGGCAGACCAGACTACAAAAGCCACTTCTTACACTGGGAAGGAAACAAGCTTCCGGGGACCGGTTTCTGGCATTACAGCCGTCTTCGGCCCGGCTTGCTTGAATCCTGATGGTGCAATGAGCAAGGGACTCACATCTGAGTATACCCTTCCACGCTTAGGGTGGACAAAATTATTTACAACAAGGGGTGGTGATGGACAGAGTCTCTGAATTAAGCAGAGTACTCTCACCCAGTCAAAAGATCAGGGCTAGATCCAACACCGTTTTTTAGCTCATTGCACCATCCCAGTTTCAGAACCTGGCTGTATGCAAATTAGTCTGTCCCTGGCCCAGTGCATCATGGGAACAGGGCAGAGCAGACTACAAAAGCCAATTCTTACACTGGGAAGGAAACAAGCTTCCGGGGACCGGTTTCTGGCATTACAGCCGTCTTCGGCCCGGCTTGCTTGAATCCTGATGGTGCAATGAGCAAGGGACTCACATCTGAGTATACCCTTCCACGCTTAGGGTGGACAAAATTATTTACAACAAGGGGTGGTGATGGACAGAGTCTCTGAATTAAGCAGAGTACTCTCACCCAGTCAAAAGATCAGGGCTAGATCCAACACCGTTTTTTAGCTCATTGCACCATCCCAGTTTCAGAACCTGGCTGTATGCAAATTAGTCTGTCCCTGGCCCAGTGCATCATGGGAACAGGGCAGAGCAGACTACAAAAGCCAATTCTTACACTGGGAAGGAAACAAGCTTCCGGGGACCGGTTTCTGGCATTACAGCCGTCTTCGGCCCGGCTTGCTTGAATCCTGATGGTGCAATGAGCAAGGGACTCACATCTGAGTATACCCTTCCACGCTTAGGGTGGACAAAATTATTTACAACAAGGGGTGGTGATGGACAGAGTCTCTGAATTAAGCAGAGTACTCTCACCCAGTCAAAAGATCAGGGCTAGATCCAACACCGTTTTTTAGCTCATTGCACCATCCCAGTTTCAGAACCTGGCTGTATGCAAATTAGTCTGTCCCTGGCCCAGTGCATCATGGGAACAGGGCAGACCAGACTACAAAAGCCAATTCTTACACTGGGAAGAAAACAAGCTTCCGGGGACCGGTTTCTGGCATTACAGCCGTCTTCGGCCCGGCTTGCTTGAATCCTGATGGTGCAATGAGCAAGGGACTCACATCTGAGTATACCCTTCCACGCTTAGGGTGGACAAAATTATTTACAACAAGGGGTGGTGATGGACAGAGTCTCTGAATTAAGCAGAGTACTCTCACCCAGTCAAAAGATCAGGGCTAGATCCAAAACCGTTTTTTAGCTCATTGCACCATCCCAGTTTAAGAACCTGGCTGTATGCAAATTAGTCTGTCCCTGGCACAGTGCATCATGGGAACAGGGCAGACCAGACTACAAAAGCCAATTCTTACACTGGGAAGGAAACAAGCTTCCGGGGACCGGTTTCTGGCATTACAGCCGTCTTCGGCCCGGCTTGCTTGAATCCTGATGGTGCAATGAGCAAGGGACTCACATCTGAGTATACCCTTCCACGCTTAGGGTGGACAAAATTATTTACAACAAGGGGTGGTGATGGACAGAGTCTCTGAATTAAGCAGAGTACTCTCACCCAGTCAAAAGATCAGGGCTAGATCCAACACCGTTTTTTAGCTCATTGCACCATCCCAGTTTCAGAACCTGGCTGTATGCAAATTAGTCTGTCCCTGGCCCAGTGCATCATGGGAACAGGGCAGACCAGACTACAAAAGCCAATTCTTACACTGGGAAGGAAACAAGCTTCCGGGGACCGGTTTCTGGCATTACAGCCGTCTTCGGCCCGGCTTGCTTGAATCCTGATGGTGCAATGAGCAAGGGACTCACATCTGAGTATACCCTTCCACGCTTAGGGTGGACAAAATTATTTACAACAAGGGGTGGTGATGGACAGAGTCTCTGAATTAAGCAGAGTACTCTCACCCAGTCAAAAGATCAGGGCTAGATCCAACACCGTTTTTTAGCTCATTGCACCATCCCAGTTTCAGAACCTGGCTGTATGCAAATTAGTATGTCCCTGGCCCAGTGCATCATGGGAACAGGGCAGACCAGACTACAAAAGCCAATTCTTACACTGGGAAGGAAACAAGCTTCCGGGGACCGGTTTCTGGCATTACAGCCGTCTTCGGCCCGGCTTGCTTGAATCCTGATGGTGAAATGAGCAAGGGACTCACATCTGAGTATACCCTTCCACGCTTAGGGTGGACAAAATTATTTACAACAAGGGGTGGTGATGGACAGAGTCTCTGAATTAAGCAGAGTACTCTCACCCAGTCAAAAGATCAGGGCTAGATCCAACACCGTTTTTTAGCTCATTGCACCATCCCAGTTTCAGAACCTGGCTGTATGCAAATTAGTCTGTCCCTGGCCCAGTGCATCATGGGAACAGGGCAGACCAGACTACAAAAGCCAATTCTTACACTGGGAAGGAAACAAGCTTCCGGGGACCGGTTTCTGGCATTACAGCCGTCTTCGGCCCGGCTTGCTTGAATCCTGATGGTGCAATGAGCAAGGGACTCACGTCTGAGTATACCCTTCCACGCTTAGGGTGGACAAAATTATTTACAACAAGGGGTGGTGATGACAGAGTCTCTGAATTAAGCAGAGTACTCTCACCCAGTCAAAAGATCAGGGCTAGATCCAACACCGTTTTTTAGCTCATTGCACCATCCCAGTTTCAGAACCTGGCTGTATGCAAATTAGTCTGTCCCTGGCCCAGTGCATCATGGGAACAGGGCAGACCAGACTACAAAAGCCAATTCTTACACTGGGAAGGAAACAAGCTTCCGGGGACCGGTTTCTGGCATTACAGCCGTCTTCAGCCCGGCTTGCTTGAATCCTGATGGTGCAATGAGCAAGGGACTCACATCTGAGTATACCCTTCCACGCTTAGGGTGGACAAAATTATTTACAACAAGGGGTGGTGATGGACAGAGTCTCTGAATTAAGCAGAGTACTCTCACCCAGTCAAAAGATCAGGGCTAGATCCAACACCGTTTTTTAGCTCATTGCACCATCCCAGTTTCAGAACCTGGCTGTATGCAAATTAGTCTGTCCCTGGCCCAGTGCATCATGGGAACAGGGCAGACCAGACTACAAAAGCCAATTCTTACACTGGGAAGGAAACAAGCTTCCGGGGACCGGTTTCTGGCATTACAGCCGTCTTCGGCCCGGCTTGCTTGAATCCTGATGGTGCAATGAGCAATGGACTCACATCTGAGTATACCCTTCCACGCTTAGGGTGGACAAAATTATTTACAACAAGGGGTGGTGATGGACAGAGTCTCTGAATTAAGCAGAGTACTCTCACCCAGTCAAAAGATCAGGGCAAGATCCAACACCGTTTTTTAGCTCATTGCACCATCCCAGTTTCAGAACCTGGCTGTATGCAAATTAGTCTGTCCCTGGCCCAGTGCATCATGGGAACAGGGCAGACCAGACTACAAAAGCCAATTCTTACACTGGGAAGGAAACAAGCTTCCGGGGACCGGTTTCTGGCATTACAGCCGTCTTTGGCCCGGCTTGCTTGAATCCTGATGGTGCAATGAGCAAGGGACTCACATCTGAGTATACCCTTCCACGCTTAGGGTGGACAAAATTATTTACAACAAGGGGTGGTGATGGACAGAGTCTCTGAATTAAGCAGAGTACTCTCACCCAGTCAAAAGATCAGGGCTAGATCCAACACCGTTTTTTAGCTCATTGCACCATCCCAGTTTCAGAACCTGGCTGTATGCAAATTAGTCTGTCCCTGGCCCAGTGCATCATGGGAACAGGGCAGACCAGACTACAAAAGCCAATTCTTACACTGGGAAGGAAACAAGCTTCCGGGGACCGGTTTCTGGCATTACAGCCGTCTTCGGCCCGGCTTGCTTGAATCCTGATGGTGCAATGAGCAAGGGACTCACATCTGAGTATACCCTTCCACGCTTAGGGTGGACAAAATTATTTACAACAAGGGGTGGTGATGGACAGAGTCTCTGAATTAAGCAGAGTACTCTCACCCAGTCAAAAGATCAGGGCTAGATCCAACACCGTTTTTTAGCTCATTGCACCATCCCAGTTTCAGAACCTGGCTGTATGCAAATTAGTCTGTCCCTGGCCCAGTGCATCATGGGAACAGGGCAGACCAGACTACAAAAGCCAATTCTTACACTGGGAAGGAAACAAGCTTCCGGGGACCGGTTTCTGGCGTTACAGCCGTCTTCGGCCCGGCTTGCTTGAATCCTGATGGTGCAATGAGCAAGGGACTCACATCTGAGTATACCCTTCCACGCTTAGGGTGGACAAAATTATTTACAACAAGGGGTGGTGATGGACAGAGTCTCTGAATTAAGCAGAGTACTCTCACCCAGTCAAAAGATCAGGGCTAGATCCAACACCGTTTTTTAGCTCATTGCACCATCCCAGTTTCAGAACCTGGCTGTATGCAAATTAGTCTGTCCCTGGCCCAGTGCATCATGGGAACAGGGCAGACCCTGATCTTTAGACTGGGTAAGAGTGGTCTGCTTAATTCAGACACTCTGTTCATCACCACCCCCTTTTCTGAATCGTTTTTGGCCACTATAGGTGTGGCAGGGTATACTCAGACATGAGTCCCTTGCTCACTGCTCCATCAGGATTCAAGCAAGCCGGGCCGACGAGGCTGAAATGCCAGAAACCGGTCCCCGGTAGCTTGTATCCTTTCTGGTGAAGAATTGGCTTGGTAGTTTGGTCTGCCCTGTTCCCATGATGCACTGGGCCAGGGACAGACTAATTTGCATATAGCCAGGTTCTGAGCTGGGATGGGGCAGTGAGCTAAATAACGGCGATGGATCAAGCACTGATCTTTGGACTGGGTAAGAGTGGTCTGCTTAATTCAGACACTCTGTTCATCACCACCCCCTTTTCTGAATCGTTTTTGGCCACTATAGGTGTGGCAGGGTATACTCAGACATGAGTCCCTTGCTCACTGCTCCATCAGGATTCAAGCAAGCCGGGCCGACGAGGCTGAAATGCCAGAAACCGGTCCCCGGTAGCTTGTATCCTTTCTGGTGAAGAATTGGCTTGGTAGTTTGGTCTGCCCTGTTCCCATGATGCACTGGGCCAGGGACAGACTAATTTGCATATAGCCAGGTTCTGAGCTGGGATGGGGCAGTGAGCTAAATAACGGTGATGGATCAAGCCCTGATCTTTGGACTGGGTAAGAGTGGTCTGCTTAATTCAGACACTCTGTTCATCACCCCCCCCCCTTTTCTGAATTATTTAAAATTGTGTCCACAGAGACTATTTAATAATATTATGATTAAAGATTATCGACCCCTTGTTGAATATGATCTTAATAACCACAGCTTACTGCTATATACATGAAATCTAAAATTGGTAACTTTTTATAATCCCCAAAATATTTGGTGTACATATAGTAGCATATTTTTTATGTGGGGAATTTCAGAATTCATTATGAGAGTGAGTAAAGGTGTAAAAATAGAAAAAGGATTTTAAACTTGTTAGACAAACACAAAGCATCTCAGTATCTCATTAAGATCCAATAATAACCCATATGAGACAACTACCAGAAAGGGCCATCTTTGATTGCCATGAGTTCTTAGGAAATACATGTGCTCATTTTTCACCCATTATATGTGGCCCATAACATTATCTGCAGAGGAATTCTCTGTGAGAAAGATGTAAAGATTTCCAATAAGCACCCAAAAACAGATTTCAAAGTATACCTATTTTAGCAGCCTTATTCATTTGGAAAATCAAGACAGAGCTTACCAAAGGTTTATTTATATCTGCAGGCAGAGTGTGATAACCTCTGTGCACCCAATAATTTTCTATGGGCTTCCAAATTGGTATATTGTTGAGACAACTGTCAGCAACAGTCTCTGTAATAGTCAGTGCCAGAACATAACCAGAGCAATGGTTATGACCTAACGTAATATACCTTCTTAAAACATATTGTCTCAATGACTAGAACAAACATTCATTTTAAAATCATAAGGCCTCACTACTTACTGAGGCTCACACCACAAGGGTGTTAAGCCTTGAGTAAGGGGACAGTAAAAATATATATGATACGACTTGAGAATAATATATTATATGCCAGCTATCTGCACCTCATGTTAATCGTTATTGTTCACATTGTAAATATTCATAGTCAGACCACACTGCCCACTCCTGAAGATAAACATAAGGACAGATCTTTGTTTTTAATTTACAATACTCTTTATTAAAACATACACACAGTTGTTCTCTCAAAAGAAGGAAACCTTATAATGGAATTCTATTGCAATAGAGGGTAAAGCAGATATCCTTGCTTCATGTTAATTGCTAAAGCTCTTTATGTAAACATTAACAGTGAAATCTTCTCACTTTCTCTTTAGTTTGCCATTCCATGTAGAATCGAAAATCCACAATCTAGTGAGACAACGTGTATCTGCTTTAATATATTTCTCTCCCCATCTAAAGATTATCATCAATACTTTCTCTTACCTCGGTTTACTGCAGAATGACAGAGTGCAGAGCAAGACGATGCGTGTATTTGAAAGAATCCAAACACCCAACCTGGCACCCTTTAAAAAGTAGCAACATAAGAGAAATCGACTTGTCTCAGCTGTAACCATTTGGCCATAAACATTCCGTCCAATAGAAAAAGGAATTGGTCATATTGAAAAATCAATTTATAGTATTGTATATATGTCTCCTCTTAGAATAAATCATGAGACATATAATATCTAGCCTTGATTTACTATCAAAATATTATTTTACAATCAAATCAGGAGCAAGAAGAAATTCCTTGAGAGGTCGTTTTCATATCACTATCATTCACAATGTCATTAGAATTGTGGACCGGCAAAGTCTGACACAGATTAATCATTGTTGATCAACTCAAGATGCTAAGAACGCACTCATTATCCATGGTATAGTTTGAGTATTGTACTGAGCTATCATGAAATTATTGTCAGCATTCTGATGTGACCTGGGCCCAGGCATGCACTCTCTCAAACCCTTTCAAACCAGCCCATGAAGAGATTGGTGTAAGAGAGGGCAAGCCTGGACCCCATAGCAGTCTGTTGAAGTTGCTAGAACCATTGTCCATCAAATAAGAAATAGTTGTTACTCAAAATGAATATGTATTCACTGGTTTTAAATCTACTTTTTCTAATATTTTCCTCCTCATTGTTAATAGATGGCTCATACATTACCTATTAGACATTTAGATGCACTGAGAACATGCCAAGATGGCCGAGTGTTCCGCCACTTTGGGCTCATTCTCTTGCACTAATTCAATCACAGAACATATTGGCATGTTTGTGTCAATGGAATTGAAGATTGCTTCATGATATGCCTTGTTACATACCATGTAAGAAAGGCATGTTATTCTTACCACTCTAAGATAGCCGACAATAATTTCATGATTGCTCTAGAGCTGCATTATACAGTTTACTTCTATTGAGAGAACGCTTCTGTGTATGTTTTTAATAAAGAGTATTGCAACTTAAAAACAAAGGGCTGTCCTTACGTTTATTCTCGGGCTGGGGCAGTGGGGTCCCGACTCCCAATCTTTACAATCTTTGAACACTAAAAATGAACATGAGGTGCAGATATCTGCCATATAATATATTGTTCTCAAGTCGTATCATATGTATTTTTGTCGTCCCCTTACTCAAGGGTTAACACCCTTGTGTGAGCTTCGGTAAATAGTGGATCCTTATGATTTTAAAACTAATATTTTTCTAGTCATTGAGACATTATGTTTCAAGAAAGTATATAACGTTAGCTTGTAACAATTGCTCTGTTTATGTTCTGGCACAGACTATTACAAAGACTGTCGCTGACAATTGTCTCAACAATATATACATTTGGAAGCCCATAGGAAAGATCTTGGGTGCATAGAGGTTATCACACTCTGCCCGCAGATATAAATAAACATTTGGTAAGCTTTGTCTTGAATTTCCAATGTAAAGTTTAGGCTGCTAACATAGGTATACTTTGAAAGCTGCTTTTGGGGGTGTATGGGAAATCTTGACATCTTTCTCATAGGAATTCCTCTGCAGATAATGCTATGGGCCATATATAATGGTTGAAGAATTTGCACATGTATTTCCTAAGAACTCCTGGTAAGCAAAAGTTGCCCATTCTGGTAGTTGTCTAATATGGGGTAATATTAAATGTTAATGAAATACTGAACTGCTTTATGTGGGCCTAACAAGTTTGAAATCTGTTTTTCTATTATTTTCACCTTTACTCACTCTCATAATGAATCCCGAAATTTTCCACATAAACAATATGCTATTATATGTACCCCAAATAGTTTGGGGATTATAAAAACTTACCAATTTTAGATTTCATACTTATAGCACTAAGCAGTGGTCATTAAGAATATATTTAACAGGGGGTCTATAATCTTTAATCATAATAAGTTTAAATAGTCTCAGTGGATACAATTTGAAATAGGTGTATGTTGTGTATATAGTATGGGGTTGATTCCCATTCGGAAAGAAAAACGTCCGACAAATCGTATTCGTTGCCGTTTCCGTACGAATCGTACAAATCCGTCTGAATCGCGTAGTACGATCCGTTTCCTGAGAATACGTCCAAATCCTTGCAAACCGTATGAAAATCATGCGAAAATCTGCACGACACGGACTCGGGAAATAAACCGTACAACTCGTAAACATGCTGTACGACCTGACAAGTACGATCCGGACCGGGGTACGAGGACGCGATTTGTACAGTCCACATCAGGTAAGGGCGATTCGTACGGACAACCACACAATCACATACACACCGTACGGTGCGTACACCCCATGATCGCAGGGTCTACGCACTGTACACCCTGCGATCGTGGGGTACGGTGCGTACACCCTATGATCGTGGGGCACGGTGCATACACCCCATGATCGCAGGGGTACGCACCGTACCCCTGTGATCATGGGGTGTACGCACCGTACCCGGGGGGGGGGCATTCCGTATGCATTTCGACCCGAAATCTGGTTTTCGGACGTTTAAAACTCCTGTAGCAAAAGAGTCGTACGAATAAGAACAGAAAAGACAGAGGAGCCTTCTCGATGTCAGCACCTAACCTGTAGTGACTCTTAAACATAAAGTTCCCTTTCTATCAACATAGGGAAATGTGTGCACACTGATAGGCTCCCACCATCACAATGCTAGTTCCAAAAGGAACTTTGACAATATACATAAAAGCACAGGTGCACCACACTATGTCAGCGATAGAGCAAATTCATACTATAATAATAACAATAGAAGAACTCCTCAATTTTGATTTCTTTTATTCCAAAAGCAGTAGAAAAGACAGTACAGCCGACCCGTTTCGTCCCAACTTGGGACTTCTTCAGGGCGGATTGTGAGTGGAGAATCGTGCCTCGAGGTGGTATAGACTGTAGTTGCACACTATCCCTTAGTCTTGACTTATCAAGTAGAATTTATGAGGGAGAGGTCCAGTTTTCAAAGGCGGCATACAAGCTGGTATACAAATCATACCAGAAGCGATGTTTTGCAAATAATTGCTGAACTGTTGCTTGCTAAGGAACTGGGGAGTGAAAGGTCCCAATATTCCAAATCAGGGATCAAGAGGCAGAAGCCGATTAGACTGGAAGATTCCAGTGGGAGTTATAACTGGAAATTCGAAGCACAGACCGCATGTAGTAGTTCTAAGGACAAAAATATATTTATGTAACCTGTTAGTTTTGAAGAAAATACCCCCATCCGGCATCACAACCAGGCTCGTACTATTATAGTCATGGCCCAACGCGATCAACCACGGACGCCAAGAGTAGCAGGGTCCGTCCAGCAACGGAGTGCTATCGACACGAATCGTACTCGTCGGGTCGGAAAATGCTGCTTCGGACCGTACGGATGTAGCGTACTGCGTGTTCCGAATACGATTCGTACGGATTAATGGTTTGTACGGGCTTTGGTACGATTCGTACAGAGAACTGCATTGTGTACACATCGTACAACATTGTACGTACGTGTACGGTTCTCCCTACAATTCGTACGAGAAAAAGGCTACGTACGACAATTCGGACGGCTTTTTCCCAAATCGGAATCAACCCCTATGTGTTGTGTGGCTTCACACTAACAATGTTTTGCCTTTGATATTTTTTATGTTTTATATATGACTAATTGTTGTTTCCGATCTCACAAAATGATTTGCGTAAGCATTTGAAAAACACAACAAGCTGAGAACAATCAAAATATTCCCTTAATTCTCTACCATATAATAGTGAGGGCTTATATTTTGTATCAAAGATATTCAATAAAGTTTGAAAAGGTTTGTTCTCAAGTGTGGCAGCAAAATTAAACATGCATCCACTGCCCTCCTAAAGAGAGACCGTTTGGCTGAAATTATGGGATTTCAGGTTCCTTTCGGATGAAACAAAAACCCAAAATAAGCAAATGAGGGAACCCTTGGGATTTCTACTGCCAGTATAGTGTGCCTTCTACTCTTCGTAGATCTTTGACTCATGGCAATAGCATGTGAATTCTCCAAATTAGTAGAGAGGACAAGGGATTCCATACAATTTACGGATGAATCTAAAAGTCATGAATGACCCATAGCCATCCTTGCAAGAAGGATGATCTCATCCGCATATAGAAGTACTGGAATCAGACTCAACTATTTGGGGTAGATCAAAGTTCTCCTTAATAAATTGCCTCTTGAGTTGATTTATGTATAATGTAAATTAAAAAAAGGTCAAACTTCAGCCCTGCTTGATTCTTGAGTAGCAACAAAATATTGCTTACAGCCCCTATTCCTACTGTACCTGACAGAAGCAGATATATTCATATGCAGGTCAGCCAGAAAATTATTGAGCTCAGATTCAAATCCCCGGGGATCATCAAAGGCTGAATTTGCTTCTATTAACACAGTCAAATGCAGACGAGAGATCCATAAATGCCACGGTAAACTTGTTAATAATTAAGTAAAGGCTCAGAGCCTGCTCAATAGTACTTTTTCACTGTCTAAAGCAATATCAAACATTAGAAAGAATCTCATTCTGCTCTGACCTTTCCTGCAGCCGAACTAAAATGACCTTCCCAACAATTTTGACGTAAAATCCAATCATGATATTTGTCTGCAATATTTCGGGCCTGACTTATTTCCCTTTTTAAAAATCAGGATAATCACAGAATGCTTTCAGGAGGAGGGGATCCCAGTCTTGACTACAGCAGTCAAGAACATAGTAATCAGTGGCAGGGGTGCCCACCGATTGACATTCAGCTTAAAAAAATCAACAGGAACTCCATCAGGGCAAAGGGCCTTATTAACACAAATCCAGCCAATCGTATCCTTGTCTTCCTCTGGTTCAAATCTTGGATTAGAATAATCCAAGATAATATAGGTCCCCTCCCTGCCACACACAGAGGCCACAGGTCCATATATACCTCTAAAATGAGTCATCCACTTGTTCAGAGCTGTAAAATCATAAATGGCTGGAGAGTCATTACTATGAAAAAAGCAAATTGACAATTCACCAGAACTTGGAACTGCAATTCAAAAGGCATGTTTCAACCAGATCTTCCCAAGCTCCACAGCACAAAACTTCGGGGCATATTACCAACCAATAGAGATAATTTTTGTCTCTAACTTGTTTAGAGACAAAAATTATCGCCGCAAATCGGCGATTTTTATCGCAGATAAACCTTGCTATTAGCAAGGTTTATCGCAAATGCTATAAAAAACGGCCGCAATGCATGAATATCGCTGAAAAGTCAGCGATATTCATGCATTATCGAGCAAATGCTCTTAGCCATGTTATCCACCTCCCATTGGTTAACATGGCTAAGAACTGCTCAGGGCAGGTGTTAGCTTTTGGAGATATTCGCGCTTAGCGCGAATATCTCCAAAAGTTGGTAATAGGAGATAGCGATGTTAGCGACTGTTTTCAGTTGCTAACATCTTGGCACGCCCACTTTGCATGTCATTAGTGATAAATATCACTGACATGCAAAGTGGGGCCCAAGATGGTCGCTATCTCCTACTAGCTGTCGCTAACTGGTGTTAGCGACAGCTAGGTAATAGGGAGATAATTTTATCTCCGCTTTCTTGGCTTTTAAAGCCAAAAAAGCGGAGATAAAGCCCCTTGATAATATGCCCCTTCATTCCTATATTTAGTGACTGCTTTCTAAATCCTCCTGCTTACTGTCACTCTAGCTGCCGCTTTAGGTTTAGAATGAAGGACCCGTACCAAATCACGATGAGCTGTTGAACAGCCCTGATTAATCCGAACAAGGGAGGCCCCATTGCTGCTATCTCCCCTGACGAGTGAGCATAACGCTTACTCTAGTACAAATAGAAGAAAAAGCAGCCACCCAGGATTCTACTTGGAGATTTACAGATAGACAAGCCTCAAAATCCCCAAAGCTGTTCATAAACAACATTGTTATAAAAAACTGACTGGCAGATCTTTCTCCAGTTAATACATCTCCCCTGGGCAAGTGCTACCACTTTGTTACCTTTCAAAAATGAGTGACGACCAAGGGTTCTGCAATGTCCCAGTTTATGGAAACAGCAGTCACATTATGATTACTCCACGCTTGTCTGGAAATAGCGTCCCTGGAAACTAAAGGATATAATGAAGCCGAGAGTAGAACATAATTGATTATAGTATCCACCCCTCTTTCAATGTATGACGATTGAAAGGAGTTATAAATGTCTCTCTCAAAACCACTCCTGCCAAATGATAAATTAGTTTGACACATAGCCAGACACCTTGCTATGTCTATCCCACCCACAGTTTTTAACCCACATGTGCAAGTTGAAATCAGCCACAATGACCAGCCCGATAAACACACTGGATCGATCTAAACAAGGCTGTATGCCCACCAACCATGCTGAGGTCGCTATTGACATGGTAGGGTTAAAATAATTCAACACAAGGACACTATTAGAATTAGAAAATAAAAGCTTCACACCACCAGTTAAGCAGAGACAGTATCATAATAAGGAGGGTTACATCGTAACTGGCGGGACACTAATGTGGGCAGACACTCCTGTACCCGACCAGAGAGAGAGGGAAAAACTGGAGAGAAAAAGGAGCCAAAACCCTCAATCAGAAGCACAATGGAGCCATCCCCGGTTTCCCGACAACAGGGAATGCTGTTCTTGTTGACAAATTTTGCCACACTGAATCATTTAATTTGCCCATCACTCCAGTGTTCTAGTTTAATATCTTAGCTTCTCCAACTTTGCGTACTAAACCTGTTGCAGGAGCCCTAACCTCAGTGTGTGCTGTAACCCAAAAGGGGTACTACACGTCAATCAAGGTAGCTCAGAGTTAAGAATCTATTCACACTTGATGCTACAAACTGGTCCATGGTGGATCCTATAACAACCTGTCAATCCTTTGGAGTTAGGACTACTGGCCTTGTCAGAGTGGGATAAAGAAGGTCAGGGGATCGACAGAAATTCTAGAACCCACAGCAGGGGACTGCACTGATCTATGAAGCAAGTGATTGACCAAATCTCTGCAGTCAACGTTCACCATCATACAGTCCCCAGATATCTTCTTCCTGCACAGGCCTACCCAGCCCACCCTCCTAGCCATCAATATATAGTCTAATTTTAGGGTGCCATATACATTTCCGGCTCTATACCAATGAACCACCTTGCTAATCAGTTGCCCATGGGTTTCCGTGTACCCCACAGCCTGTGGGGGACATTGGTCAGGACCATTACAAAAGAAGAGGTGTCTGGAGGAAGATCTAAGACAACACTGTAAGGAGTAGAGTTTAAACTCTGCTGCAGGGGGAGAGGGGCCTGTTATGTTCTATCAATGTTGTTCTAGCACTCCTATCCCCAGGGGCGGGGGACCAGGGGGCATGTAGGAACCAGGCAGCACCTGTTCAACTCAGGATGTATTATTTAACAGGGCAGCTACTTTATTACTGTGGATTACTAACCTGCTTGGCCCTAACGGTGGCCCCAAAGGTGTCAATTTATGAGAAACACCTGGGTCACAACGCTAAGAGGGGGCTGAAGAAGAAGCAATCTGCTGTACCCTGTACATAGACACACAGGTATCCATGTAGTATTTTCCAAGTCTTCTTTATTGGTTCCATTTCAAGGTAGCATCAATCTCTATCCAGCTAGCTCTGGTCAGGTACTAGCCATCTCTCCAGCCCCACCAGGAGCAGCCTCCATGCTGCTCAGCCCATCTCCAACCATCACCACTCATCCACACAGGCACCCAGGCATTCCACGTATCACAGTCACACCAACATTCCGTTACCATCTCTCACTCTGACTGAGCGGCTAGACGGACCTAGGCTGATTACATATAAATGTAATACTGAGGATATACGATTATCCCTTTCCTTTAAATAAAAAACAAAAATATCAATTCTAAAGAGGAGAACTATGCTTGATTGAAAAAGCTTTATTCGAGTTATACACTCATAAAAGCACAAACATGTTATTCGAAACTCTTTACATGCACAAAGCAACATATTATAATTAAAATTCATAATACAACAATATAAAATATTTAACAATGGTAATTAATACAAGCTTTCCCAAAAAAGTACTACGGCTCAATGCATGTTGACAGATGGGACCCTCCGCCTTATGGACCATGCCCAAAATTTATACAAGCAGTACTCTTTACATACATTTAGCAGCATATTACAGTTAAATTCACAATTCACGCGCATAAAATACCTAACAGTAATAATTAATACAAGCTTTCTCATAGAGTGATCGGACTCAATGCGTGTTGGGAGATAAAGCCCTCCGCCTTATGGACCATGCCCACCCCAGGTATTTTGCAATTCCTACTACGATAGACATATCGGTGGAGGTACAAATAATTCTCAACCCCTCAACACCACTTAGTACACCAAGATTTCCACAAACAGGTGCCAACCACGATTTTCTCGGGCTTACATAGGCCTCACACAAGAATAGAAAATGTGCGATACTTTCGTTAGAGGCACCACATGTCGGGCAACATGAACTATTACTAGTTCTCCAGCTAGACGTCAGTGACCTTAGGGGTAGGGAACCCGCCCTTAACTGGAAAAATAATTTCCTATCTAGTGGAACAGTTATAGTATCCCAATACTGTTCTAGGGCAGGTCTCGTTTTGGTTTCCATAAATCTACCCCCCATAGATTCTGTGTTTGCACTCCTCCAGAGCTTCTGTTCAATGTTATCCCAGTATATAGCCTTTATTACATTTTTACTAGGAAATACTTCTTCTAGCGGATTTTCCCAGAGCTTGGAGAGTCCAAGCTCAGCAAGAACATTCCTAAGCATCTTCAGCCATGTAATTTTGTGGAAGACATCTGATTTTACTAAGGCTAGAAACCCCTCTGCATAATGTCTAATTTCTGGGGTCGTCCATAGCCGTCTCCAGTAAAGGATAGGCCTTAATCGGGCACGATCACTAACCAACCTCCTTCCTAGATCCAGACCAAGTGGTATCAGTGGGGTGCTTTGAGGGAGACTTGTTATACCTCTCAGAAACCTGTTCTCAGATCTTTGGAGGATGTTAAGCCTCTCGAAACCCCAAATTTCAGCCCCATAAAGGGCTGCACCCAATGCTTTTGCGTCATAGACCATAAGGACCGGTCTTGTGGGCCTAGTTTTAGATTTTACTTGTTCGACCCGGAGTGCTCCTGAGATCTGCTGGTGTTTCAGTACCGCCTTCTCAATGTGCCTCGACCAACCAAATTTGCTCGATATCTCCACCCCTAGGTATGTAAAATCATTTACTACCTCTAATTTTGTGTTGTTCAGAGATACCCTTGGGTGGGATTGGCGCCTTTGTCCGAAAACCATCAGCTTTGTTTTACTTACATTAACTTCGAGACCTTGTTCTTTGCAAAACATATCGAATATGTTCAAGGCTCGCTGCAGTCCTGCCGGGGTTTTGGACACAATCAGGGTGTCGTCAGCGAACATCAGGATCGGGACCCTGATGCCCGCTAGCGAAGGTGCGCATACCCTTGCATCCAACATCCTATCCACTATACCATTGATGAACAAGGAGAACAGCAGGGGTGCCATGGCACATCCCTGCCGCACCCCCCGGTCAACTGGAAAATTAGTGGCAGATTCCCCGTTCTTCCCCAACTGAACTTTAGCAAAATTACTTTCGTGGAGACGCATTATTAATGTAAGCAACTCAAGTGGGACCCCTATCTTTCTCAGAACAACCCACAGCTTACTCCTAGGCACCAGGTCGAAGGCAGCCCTCAGATCCACAAAAGCTACATAAAGGCTGCCTTCGCCAAGGAGTACAGTCCCCCACCGTAGCATGGTGAAACGGAAGATTTGATCTACCGTGCTCGTCGCCCGCCTAAAGCCTGCCTGGTAGGGGGATAAAGCGTTATTCTCGTCTACCCAGGCCATAAGTTTGTTGACCACCATCTTCCCCACCACCTTTTGGATAGTGGCCAACAGACTTATCGGTCTATAATTTGCCGGGAGTGACCGATCGCCTTTCTTAAAAATCGGTATTATTATTGCCCCCTTCCATATATCTGGGATTTTGGCACCTTTGGCGAGTGCAGTTCCCAGCACGGTCACATACCTTGCCCACCGAACCTTATCATGTTTGAACATGTCTGAGGGAATTCCATCTAGCCCCGGAGCTTTCCCCCCTTGCAGTGTTGAAATTGCAAGTTCAGCTTCTTTACTTGCAAATAAGTCACCCTTGCAAAATACCACTGGGATAGGTTCTGTGGCCAATATGTCCCGAATCTCTGCGTACTGGGGTTTAAAGTACTCAACCCATGATGCCTCATTGACATTATTATCTGGGTTGTTGGGTGCGCCACCTCTGCCCCATTTCACGATTTTCCAGAAAAGTCTGGAATCTCTTGACCCAGAAGCCTCGAGTAGCTCCTCCCAATACTCCTCGTCCCACTGTTTCTTAGCCTTGCGGATGTTATCATTATATTTTTTCCTGGCAATACTAATCAAAGCCTTATCTCTGCTTTTAATTGCCCTGCCCAACTCCAATCTAGTTAACCTGCACTGCTTGTTAAACCACCTCG
The DNA here is from genome assembly GCF_964261635.1 of Lissotriton helveticus. NCBI lineage: Eukaryota > Metazoa > Chordata > Amphibia > Caudata > Salamandridae > Lissotriton > Lissotriton helveticus. Next base: position 1,175,491,575 of record NC_136072.1, on the reverse strand, counting down.
CCAATTTGATAGGTGCTTTTCTGTTTGCCTTAACTATTTTAATAAAATGCGGCTTTATCAAAGAAAAGAATGTGTCATGTACGTCAGTTATTAAAGAGGAACCCGGTATTACAGGATATGCTGTTTCCATGGAGGCGATAGCTTTATCAACCTCCAAATTAATGTGATCCAAGGTGGCCAAATTGGCCAGCACGTTTGGCCATTTCACCCTTCTTGAGTCGTTAGCCATAACAGGTACGATCTCGCTACATGGCTCTGGGTTATCAGGTGCCACACTCCACCATGAGTGGGTAACACAAAGGGGATTATGGTCGCTTTCTAATCTGCCCATTATTTCCATATCGCCCACTCCACACCATAACTCAAGACTACAGATGACATAGTCAATCCTGCTTTTATTACGGCCATTATCGAATGTACAATGTCCTCCTTGATCGCTCTTTGTCCTGCCATTTAGGGCTCTCAGACCATGTTCCAGACATAACGCATTCAACAACAATATATCTTTTGTCCACCGCTTCACTGGCATAAGATTTAGGTTTGGGACACCCCATTGGGCATCTTCCTCCTGCCCCACTGGGTGTTCCGTGTTTTCTAAAGGCTCAAATGTCCTATTAAGGTCACCGGCCACAATCACTCTATTTCCCAGTGACTGTGATTCTAGGGAGGTGGATAAGGCTTCTAGGGTGGGGGAGTTCCCAACAGGTGCACCTCTGGCATAAATGTTGTAAATGTCTATCACACCCCCCTTTCCTGGTGATAACCTCAACAGTTGTATATCCTTACAGCCTATATCAATCACTTTAATTGTAACTTTTGAATTTTGCTTGATCCAGGCTGTTAGACCTCCCATGGGTCTGCCCCTAGGGCCTCTACTTGCTGGTATACTAAAATTTAAGTAACCTGGGAGGTAAATTGAATCACAGGCCCACGTCTCTTGAAATAGGCACATTTCAAACCCATTTACGAAATCTATCCAGTGTTGTGACAGCAATCTAGTGCCCAACCCCGCTATATTCCATGAAAGAAACCTCCCCATGGTGTCACCTTTGCAGGTCCCCCTTTCGTTAGCTACCATGGGCGGTGAGTCAGTCAGCCTCTCACAATCACCATCCTCTCCTGGAATAGTATCTATACATTTTACATCTTTACCCTTATTTATACCAGTGCTTGGTGGAAGTCTGGGTTCACCCCCCCAATCTACCAGCCCCCTCGTATTTACACATTCCCTATCAATAACCACTTCATCTAGTTTACACATTACATCCCCTTTAAATGCCAATGTTGCCTCCGGGATGCTTCCCCTGGCCGTTTTCCCCCCAGAATCAATTTGTTCAGCTGGTTTCCGTCAACATCCCCATCTCATGTACCCTTGCCCATTGTAGGGATTATATGCCTGATTATAACAATCGTTTGGTCTTGGGATAGGGGCAGGAAGGGGGCTAGCCTCTGTCCAAGGACGGAGACTAGATCTCAATTGCTCATTGCTCCCCCCAAGATAAATAGCCACTGGTCTTGGATAGAAGAAGGTAAGATCCACCACACCAATCCCACCAATACTAACATTCCAACCTGGTCTCGTGATTAACCCTACTACCCTTGGGTCTTGGAAGTTGATTATAATACACTCACCCCCCTGTTTTTTTAAGGTATTCCCTAACCAATTGACCCTTCTAACCCCAATAATCAAACCATCCACTCCCCCTGGCAAAGGCCTATTGACCCGTAGCCAATGCATGGCTTTGTTTTTTAACGTGACATAGGTTTCTCTTTGACCTTCCAATAAAGGTGGAACATTGGTGAGAATAGCCACATAGGGGAAGGAATCAGGGGTGAGCTGTACTGGGGGTATCCTAGTCGGGAGTTTAGTCGCATGTGGTGTTGGTTGGCAATGTTCTGGAACAACAAGGAACGGTGGGGCAGCATTTTCCAATGCTACAATAGCATTATTTCCATCAGCTATGATTTTCCCATCCCTTACTGAACCACCCCTAGTTGCTATCAGGGGAGTTAACTGCGCATTTGTTCCTGCGCCATTATTACAGCGGGTTTTATCATTGCCTGGCAAAGTGCCAAGTCTTGTTTCCGAGGTGATCGGCAGGGGTGGAATATTTTTATTAGTGGTAGTGGCAGAGTTTTTTGGACTGTCCCTTCTACCTTTGGCTATAGTGCTATTAGGCTTGATTTTCCCGCAATTGCTCTTAATTGCGGTAAGCGATGGCTCAGCTATATTCTTACAACTCTGCCCGTTATTCCGCTGGGTAGAAGCACCACTCGCAATTGGAGATTGTAAATCAACCAACATGGCACCTGCATCTCGCTCGGCTGTCTGTTGGTTTTTCCCATTCTCACCCATTTTATTGCCAGACTTAATTAAAGATTTTATAGAAAAAAAATTGTCTAAGCTAGCCTGCTCTAAATGATCGAGTTGGTCTGCTAGCTTTTTAAGTCTAAGCTCAAAGGGGTTTAAGAGGGAACGTAGTAATTTTTCCAACTCCAGGAGGGATTCAGGATTGGATGTTAATGGCCCAGGGGATGCTATAATAATAGGATCTATGCCTGGTGATACTGAGGTCATGGGGGGTACCAACATTATAGAGTCTACACCTACTGGGACAGCTTCTTCCTCTCCCGTTGTTAATTCAGCGCAGTTCTTTACAGGGACATGACTTGGGGGTGATTTAGTACCCAACTTCCTATACTTTCTTGCAGGTTTTGGAGGTTGACATTTTTTAACAGTAGCACCCCTCTTCCTTTTGGGGCAGGGTTTGGATTTCATAGCTTGCGCTTGCACACAGGCTTTTGTGGTACATTTTGCCCATTAGGTGATAGGCTAGAAGCATTTAGGTGCTCTGCGGGCACAGTGGTAACTACTGTGTCTAGGGGGTAAGGACCCAGCGACTCATTAGATAAAAACGAATCATGCAAAGTATCATGAGTAGCTGGTAGTACAATGGATGATAATGGTGTAACCAATGAAGGGAAGCTTTGGCCTTGATGTTTCTCGAGAGAGGTTTTCATAAGCTCAATCGACAGCCTTCGCCCGGCTCGTCTTTCTGCCAGAGCAATCTCCCTATCAATGTCCTGGGGTAATCGTTTAAAATATGTATCAAGAGGGCCCATAACTGCTGTCTCTACCTCACCCGTAGAGGGCAGCAGGGTAGAAATACTTGTTGAACAAGCCATAAAGCACAGCCCCCCTAATACCTAACAATATTAAAACAAATCAGGGTATAATAACTAAGCAAATGGGTTTTTGACAATACCCGCACTGTAGATGTTAGTGGAGTGGCCCAGCCCAGCCTCCTTCGGCCTCTGACGGCCACAGACGGTCCCGCCCTTGTCCCGGGCTTCTCCCGCGCGCTCTCCCGCGCTGCGGGAGTACTGATGTCTAATATAGAAAATGCACACAAGAGGTGGAAGGGGTGGGAGGGGTCGGGGAGAGCGGCCCAGGTGTTGCTGCTCCGGGCTGGCGGGCGCTCCTGGGAATTGAAGTCCCTCGGTGAGCACACGCACTCGCTCGCAGCCCCGTGAAACACTTCCCTCAGCTGTCCCTTCAAACCTTCAAGCGGCTGCAGAAGGACTCCACACGATGCGGGACCCGCGGAGCGGGTTCCGCGAGAAGTAGGCTGGAAGGCAGGTCTGTCCCAAACAAGTGATTTAAAAATCAGCAAAGCGTCCCACTCTCCGTCCCAGCGGATGCTGGTTAAAAGTGCTCGGTGGAAGGGTGGGAGGGGTCGGGGAGAGCGGCCCAGGTGTTGCTGCTCCGGGCTGGCGGGCGCTCCTGGGAATTGAAGTCCCTCGGTGAGCACACGCACTCGCTCGCAGCCCCTTGAAACACTTCCCTCAGCTGTCCCTTCAAACCTTCAAGCGGCTGCAGAAGGACTCCACACGATGCGGGACCCGCTGAACGGGTTCCGCGAGAAGTAGGCTGGAAGGCAGGTCTGTCCCAAACAAGTGATTTAAAAATCAGCAAAGCGTCCCACTCTCCGTCCCAGCGGATGCTGGTTAAAAGTGCTCGGTGGAAGGGTGGGAGGGGTCGGGGAGAGCGGCCCAGGTGTTGCTGCTCCGGGCTGGCAGGCGCTCCTGGGAATTGAAGTCCCTCGGTGAGCACACGCACTCGCTCGCAGCCCCGTGAAACACTTCCCTCAGCTGTCCCTTCAAACCTTCAAGCGGCTGCAGAAGGACTCCACACGATGCGGGACCCGCAGAGCGGGTTCCGCGAGAAGTAGGCTGGAAGGCAGGTCTGTCCCAAACAAGTGATTTAAAAATCAGCAAAGCGTCCCACTCTCCGTCCCAGCGGATGCTGGTTAAAAGTGCTCGGTGGAAGGGTGGGAGGGGTCGGGGAGAGCGGCCCAGGTGTTGCTGCTCCGGGCTGGCGGGCGCTCCTGGGAATTGAAGTCCCTCGGTGAGCACACGCACTCGCTCGCAGCCCCGTGAAACACTTCCCTCAGCTGTCCTTTCAAACCTTCAAGCGGCTGCAGAAGGACTCCACACGATGCGGGACCCGCGGAGCGGGTATCGCGAGAAGTAGGCTGGAAGGCAGGTCTGTCCCAAACAAGTGATTTAAAAATCAGCAAAGCCCAAGATAGCGGTTATGTTCGGAAGTCAGGGATGCAACTAAAAGCAACCTTCCAGCAGTTATTGGATCAGAGTCCCATCCCTAATGGGCCTGGGTTAATTTTTAGTGTTTATGAGCTGATGTGCCTAATTCAGTAGAAGATACTGTTATCTCTGTCACAACGATCTGAAGAGTCAGTCCTGCAGGTTTGTTTGGAAGGCCTTTTATACATGTACTCCCCTGGCTGCTTGTAGTGGAGAGCCCTGCAACAATACCCAAGGCAAGTTCTTACTCCACAGCCACAATCTCCTCAGAAAGGGCCCCAACTGTTGAGGTCAATTGTGAGATAATGAACTATGAATTCCTAGGGACACCCCTGTTGATCAAACTCTTAGGTGCAGAGTCAGCTTTGCACTTCTCCACAGCTGAATCCCTGAAAGAAACCCTTGGGCTAAAGAACCTTGGCCCAAACCCGAAGTCCAAGAAAATCCCAGGGCTAAAGCACCAATCCCAAGTTACAGCACTCACAAAGCCCAAAACTATGATGATAAGCTAAGGTTCACTCACCCCGCCAGCACAGCTCTTGGAGACAAGGCAAAAAAGGGCGGGCCCAGCCAAGCCTCCTCCGGGCTTGGATGGACATTGATAGACCCGCTCTTCACCTGGTCTTTGCCTGGTCACGTCCTGTTTGTATTCCTGGGCTGTTGCGGCTTACAACACCTTAAATGAGCTTGTGAGGTCCAGTTGTCACCTCCCTGTGGAAGTTGTCAGCATTTATTGAAGCCCAGGAGAGCCTAGGAAGAGGAGTCGTGCCCTAGCTTGGCCCATGTTGGTGTCTCCACCTGTGGGGTTTTACGGCTCCTTAATTGTGCCTGTGAGTTCCAGTAGCTGCTTCCTGGTAGAAGTTGTCACCACTGAAGCCCAGTAGTGACTGGGAAAGGGATTCCTGTCCCTGACCTGTTTAATGACTAGCGCTGAGGTGGCTTAAAGCACCTTTATTGCACCTGTGAGGCCCATTAGATGCCTCCTGGGTATAGTTGTCAGCATTAAAGGCCAAGGGGAGCCTGGGAAATAGAGTCCTGCCCCAGTCCTGGTTCGTGGGACTCATTTGAATCGGGAAACCTGTACATTAGACAAATTCAAAACAAATTGTAATGGTGTCTGTTTTGCCATCAAATACCAGGGAAGATAGCTGGTGAACGTCTACTACATCTTCTTTCAGAGAGGATTACAGACAAGTCCTGCTCATGGTAAATTAATTCGATCAAACTGTGAGTTTTTTATTCGGATCCGGACTTTGCTGGGATGCACAACTTGATAATATGTTCCCATACTATGATTTAGAAGTTAATGTAGAGCTTTAATATTAGAAGATTAACAATAATGGCATTGAGGGCAGAAGAGCTTGAGTATCTATGAAGTACACCCATTGTACAAACAAAAGCAGAAAGAGTGTCTTCTGCTACAACACAATTTTGGTGGTATCAGATAAAGCATGTGCACTAATCGAGGTGACACTCGTGTTGTTAGCATTATAGTGGGTAGTGAGACTGGAGCTGGGCCACTCAATTTCTGGGTGTTGTCTCACACTGGTTGGTAATCTTCACCACAATACTGGATTAGCAGTACAGTGCATTATTCATGAATATGTGATCGCTCGTGGGGACGCTTGAAGGCCTGTGTTTAGTGTTGGCATAATTAATATTGCAGACACCAGTGGTAAAAATATTGAAGCATTTTTTGTTACAAAGGAATTGGTTTGATTTGGTTGTAGGGCAATTATAGCATTTGGATGATGTAAACCATATGCCAGACATACCCATATACTGCACTGTGGTGAGTAGTTTTGCAGTGTTGATTACATTTCTTTTCACTCAACTCTGAGCCTGATTTCAATGCTCAGCGGAATTGCTCTCCTTCTCACACAGTGCAGCATTTGTGGCTGCTGTGTTGCGGGGAGTGAGAAACTGGTAAATGTGACCATACATGCAGAGGTGAAATGGGTGGGACAATAAACAAGAGCACCATGTTCTTGGCTATCTAAATTTGAGTGTATAAGTAGCAGTGAACCTTAGAAGACATTGTCACCCAATTTGCCTACACCCTTTAAAATATTGACAAAATAGGGCGGTTTAAGGCCTCTGACCATTGATAAACTGAATCTTCTAAAAGACGTTTTGCACCCCTATGTTACCTGAAAAAGGAGTATTTAGGCACTATAGGTATTGCTGCTCTCTTACTACTTCTTATCTCCCATCACAATACTATGAAGAATAAATGACCGCAGAGAGAGGGGAAGAGGTTTGGTTTCAACACTCTAAGGGATTAGAAACATTGTGACCAGTGTCAGCGAGGGAAGCGCTTCAAAGGAGCAATTCCTGGTCATTGGCCCTATTGACCGGGAGGCCCACAGGTATTGATCTTTTATTTCATTCATTCTTTTTCTGCCTTATTAAACTAACAAATATATCATTAAAATGTGACTAGATCACTCAAAAAACTGTTGGTCACACAGAGGAACTAACAATGGATTTAGAATAATAATAAAAGAATGCAGTCTTCAAATGTATATTTAAAACTGTCTAAACAAACAACATTAGACACAAAAAAACAAAAAAGGGACACAAGTTAGATAGAGTTACAATCAAACAGGAAATAAGTTTCTTCATCGAAATCCCTCCTAATTGTTCACATAGGACACAATGGTCTCTTTGGTGTTAATGGCCTAAGTGGAAGTCCAATCATCCCCATGGCTTGATGAGGAGCTTTACAAATAAATCTATCCCTAGCCAAGTCTCCTTTTCAACTACATCAAGCCTGAGAGGGGGTGGAAAGAACAGCTGATAATTTCCTGCCAGCATATCAATGATTAGAAGCCATGAGTATCATAAAAGCACCTTGGACGCCATGGGTGAGAAAATATTGATACACTCTACTAAATTTGACCATAATTTGACAGAGATAAATATCAATGTCAACAACTCAGATTTGTTAGTGAAAATGACTACAGAACTGCTCCAGAAAATGTGTACTTTAGATGATTCTCAAAGCTGACAATTTGAACTGCTCTGAATTGATGATAAGATAGACATAATACGATTAACAACTGCCAGAACATCACATGTCCCACCTCAGACTAAGGCGCAGATAATGACTGTAACCAACCAGTTGTAGCCAGGTGGTACGTGAACAAGCTACCAAAAGATAATCCAGTTTTATAAGCTGGAAATGTGACTCTGACTTCTCTATAATATAGGACATACAAATAGAAACAATCAAGGAATGAGGTATAATGTCTATGTTTTAGCTCTTTCTTCAGGTCCTCCATTTTAATCTAAACCACGAAGAATATGTTTCGCATTACAACTATAATTTAGCCTGAGGGTTTTCACCTAAAATCAGTTACTATGAGTGTACGTTATCAAAATGTGTCCTACGGTTTAATGGTTCTTTACCCCGCGGCATCAGAATACAATCCAACAGATCAGATGCTTAAAGAGAATTCAAATATTGTCAACTTCTCAACTTTATCTATTCCACCTAAGACAAATCAATCTCTTTCCAGAGAAGGGATAGATTGTGAACCTTGTAGAATGAATCTTACACTTACTTATCCTTCTGAGAGGAAAAATACTGTAACCCGCAGGTCTTTACAACAACTTGCTTTAGTAGGTGCATTGTTGGACTGGTGTTGGACGGGCGAGGTGGCGACAGTCTTCTGACTGCTCTATTACAATTAGGGTGGCCAGACCAAAAGTTACCCGCCACAGCCACAAAAGAACCGCCCTTCCCTGGCGGTGTTGCAGCAGTCAGGAGGCTGCAATTTGCTTGGTGGGACTACCGCGGTCCCGCCAAGCATATTATGAGTTTCCTCCTCGCCGGAGGTGTCATTGAGGTTCCTACTCCATGAACACAGAGGTGGAGAGGAAATAAAGAGGGGCTCTGCAGGGCCCCTTGTGCCACCTCCAGATGGAGACACAGAGAGTGGGGCACACCACATGACCCCTGTGTGCATGCAACCCAGTTCCTGCACGGTATGGACTGTTCAGTCTATGCTGTGCAGGACCTCTATTTTCACTTTCTCATTGTGGTGCCCATTTTCAGGGCACCACTGTGGGAAGGTAAAAAAAAGCCCGCCAGATATGAGAAAAACTCATAATCACGCCCTAAGTGTCTATACAGCCCGGTTGCTGTCATTTGTGTACTTGGGGAAAATGTGTTGAGCCTGCAAAAAGCCTCCTGTCACACTAACAGCATTCAGCTAGCACTTGCCTTTCCACAAAGCAACAAAGGGAAACATATGTTGGTAGTATGCTCTGTCAAGGTGAAGCCCGCGCACCCAAATACTGCACTACAGCATCCTCTTTAGAAATTAAACAGCCTTTACCGCACAGTCATTACCACAAAGCACCTTTACAATCCAGACTTGACCGTACAATGCCCTTTAAGACTCATGGCTTTTCCTTTCATGATGGCAATTATAGGTAAATATAGGTATTATAGGCTATTGTATTACTGAGTAATAATTAAGAGTTAATTAATTTTTTATTTAATACAAAAGTGTATAATTTATTAACTAATTATTAACATAGCTAAGCATATATTTTGAATTATTCATGAGTAGGATGTAAGTGATCTCTAGGTAATGGGTGGGGAAGTGTATTAAAACATAGGAATTCATTTTATAATTAAAATTGTGATGCAAATTATTTAAAACATGCCAAACATGTTTTAGGTGCAGGATGCGAAGGATCGAGGAGGAAGTGGGGGGAAATGTAATAATACTAAGACATTAATTAAAATACATGGGTATTAATATTTGAATATATTATTAAAATGACCATGCATATGTGTTTGAAATATGCAAACCCAATATTTAGGTGTGAGGTGTAAGGGATCTGGGGTAATCAGTGGAGCAATGGTCACATTTGTGTTTAATAATTAAAATACCTAGGTATTAATAACTTAAATAAAGGTAATATTAAAATATGTTAAATACTGTTTAGAGAAGTGTACTAATATTTTGGTATTAATTAAAATACCTCCGTATTAATGCGTTTTGCAAATTTATTAATATTAAAATTGCCATGCATATTTGTTTAAATAGTTCAAAATATTTATTTAAGTGTGGGATGTCAGTGATATAGGGGTAATGGGTGCGGAAATCTATTAATACTCAGGTATTAATTCAAATATCTAGGTATTTGTAATAAATGTATTATCATTATACTTACCATCCATATTCATTTAAAATTGCAAAATAATTTTTTAGAAGTGGCATGTAGGGAGCAAGGAGTAATGGGATTGGTAACTGTAATCATACTCAGCTATTCATTTAAATACCTGGGTATTAATATTAATAACGCTTTTTCAAATTTAGAATGAACATCAAAATGCACTGCAAAAATGTTTAAAATGAGGGCATGGCCAAGAAGGCGGTGTGAGCGGACGTGCTTCTCGGAGCTCCCGCCGCCGGCCGCTAACATGGCACTACCTACAGCACCTCATCCCCCGTTTTTTTAGCCCCTCTGAGGAGCTTTGGTCGCCCTGACGGGCTTGGCCCCGGGGAGAATCCTTGCGTAGCATCAGGGGCTCCTGAAGCCGCGGAGAGAGGCTCGAGCCGAGAGCGGCCTGGTTTGGCCTTGCAGCGAGAGGAGACGAGGAGGCGTGGCCGAAGGTGACGGCAGAGCGTGCCCGGCCTGAGAGCACCGCGGACGGGGCTCTGCTACGCGAGAGCCGGCGTTGGGTGGTGGGTCCGGCCCACGCGGTTTCTGTCGTGCACGCACCTTCTTTGTCTCAGAAGTGTCCTGGAGTCACGAAGCTGTACACCCTGCTTCCCCCTCGTCACCTCCCGGGCGCCAGGAATGGACGCTAACACCCGAAAAGTAACCAAGGAGAACACAGGGGAACAAAACAAGGGTAGGAAGGGGAGAAAAGAATGGCACTCGACAGTCTTCTTCCACTCAGAGGAATTTCTGGTCTTCTGTTGTAGCACTGCAGTAAGACATAAGGGATATGAGTGAAAACTATTCCCTCCCCCAACACCCTCAATGAAAGAAGTGTCAAGTCTTTTATGTACCTTGTGGAAGTACAGTGAAACGTGATAGGGAACGAAAGGAAGATGCCTGGAACTCTGTAACTTGACTGGATATGCTTTGTACATAGATTCTGTACTCTAGAAAAATAACATCATATAAATAACGTGCTCTCGACTTCTCATAAACTATCTCTTCTAATGAAGCACTCACCAATTGCACCTTGGAGGCGCTTTGTAAATATCCCCAGACTCGATTACTATGAACGGTGATTCTATCTACCAGTAGAACCAAAACAATCAAAGTAAACCCCTTCCACTAACGAGGGCAGTCGTGAACCGACTCTAAAGTCAACCGCACTCAAACACCGCGGTAAAACAAAGTAACGGAAGAAAAACGAAAACAAGACAAAGATTCTGGAAGCAAGCCGCTTCTTAGAAACTCACACGCACAAGGATGCACCCGCAACCGCCATGAACCACTAGCTCCTCGGACGCCGACGTGAACCCAGAACGAGTAGGGACTCAAACTGGCTAAACGCGAAGCACTTCCTTTAGGTCTAGGGCGGGTTTAAAACATGGAACGCTATCTCTCAGCGCATGCGTGGTTATTACGCATGCGCTCAAACTCTCATCACTGGATTTGCCAACCAACACCAACCACAGTATGGAACAGACTGAATAACGGAACATTTCATGGGCTACTGCCTGCAATTGTAATCATCGACATATGCGCTATTCTTCATATACGCGACAGGCATGACAGAACACCCCTCCCACAACGCCCTCCACCGGTTTGGGTTTGTGGGGGTACCGTCTATGAAAGGCTCGTAATAAACGAGGTGCATGTACTTGACTGGCGGGTTCCCATGACCTCTCTTCTACCCCAAACCCCTTCCAGTGTATTAAATACTGGAGACGACACCTCACTCTCCTCGAGTCCAATATAGCTCCTACCTCGTATTCATCGTCAGTATCTACCAAAGAGGGAAGAGGAGTCACTGGAAGACGAGTATTCGGCTGCACCGGTTTCAACAGAGAGACATGAAAAACAGGATGAATTTTCATCGAAGGGGGCAGTCTCAATTTCACGGCTACAGGATTGATGACCTTAAGAACAGAAAAAGGGCCAATAAACTTGGGCCTAAATTTACATGCTCCCTTTAAAGCAAGATGTTTAGTGGACAGCCAGACCTTGTCATCATGTTGGTACACTGGTCCTGCATGTCTATGTGTGTCTGCTGTCTTCTTGTACTCTGTTTTGGCTTTGTCGAGATTATTATGAATGGTGGAATGTACTGTCTGTAAGTGTGATACTAAATCCTGTACCGCCGGAATGGCACAAGGCCTCGATGGAGAAAAGGGGAGAACTTTAGGATGGAAACCGTAAGAAGCATAAAACGGTGAGAACAGTGTAGAAAAGTGGTGACTATTATTGTACGACAGCTCTGCCAACCAAATCAACTCATCCCACTCCTTTTGTTCTTGCAAAAGTTGACAACGCAAGAATTGTTCGAGGCTTTGATTTACTCATTCTGTTTGTCCGTCCGTCTGAGGGTGATGACTAGAAGACAGGCGGACTTCAATTTGCAGTGATTTACATAACTGCTTCCAAAAGTTGGATATAAACTGAGAGCCTCTGTCAGTGACCAGTATAGACGGAATACCATGGAGTCTAACTATATTTCGTAGATAGACACCCGCTAATACAAAGGATGTAGGCAGACACTTTAACGGGATGAAATGAGCTGATTTGGTGAACATGTCCACTACCACTAAAAGGGTGGTATTGCCTCTTTGCGTCCTTGGTAACTCTACTATGAAGTCCATTGAAACAGACTGCCAGGGCGCTATAGGTGTAGGAAGGGGCAGTAACAGACCCACTAAACCTTCGTGTGAGGACTTTCCCTGAGCACATACGTGACAAGTTTGTACATAATGTTGTATGTCCTTAACCATGTGGGGCCACTAACAGTATCTCTTTATCAACTCAATGGTTCTTTTATAACCTGGATGTCCTGCCACCCCAAGAGTATGACACCATTCCATCACCTGCTTTTGTAGGGGTATTGTGGGGATTAACAACCCTCCCTGTATGTAATGTAGGTCGTTTTCAACCATGGACTGCTGTTGTTGCAATATGTCTTGAGAAGTAGGTTCTTGTTGAGCATTTTTCACCTGCAAGAGAAAGTCCACTTCTGTAGTCAAGGCTCCAATCAACCGTTGGGGAGCAATGATACAAGGAGGTTTCTCGTCAGAAGGGAACGGCTCGAACCCCAGGCGAGATAAGGCATCTGCCTTACCATTTTGTCTGCCGGCTCTGAAATGTATGTTGAAATCGTACTCATTAAAGAACTGTGTCCATCTCAACTGTCGCATGGACAAAGCTCTCGCCGATTTTAAATATTGTAGGTTACGATGGTCTGTTAGGACAGTGATGGTGTGGTTTGTACCTAAGAGATATTGTCTCCATTCCTCCAATACTTTCTTAATGGCTAAAAGTTTTCTTTCTCCTACAGCGTAGTTCACCTCAGCCGGAGTCAACTTGTGGGAATAATAGGCCACAGGATGCAATTCACCAGTGTCACCATCTGCCTGTGATAATATCCCTCCCACTGCCACTTGTGAGGCATCAACCTCAACCACATAGGGACTGGAAGGATCAGGGTGCTTGAGGATAGGGGCTTGTGTAAATGCGGTCTTTAGTAAGTTGAAAGCCTTGTCCGCTGCTTCTGACCAATGAAATGGGACCCCTTTACGTAACAAACGAGTCTTAGGAGCTACTAGATCTGAAAACTGGTGAATAAACCGCCTATAGAAATTCGAGAATCCAATGAATTGTTGGATTTCTTTTACATTCTTGGGGGGAGGCCACTCAAGGACAGCGCTAACTTTTCTCGGATCCATGCGCAGACCTGATGCCGACACAATAAATCCCAAAAAAGCAACCTGGTGGCGATGGAAGAAACTTTTATCCAACTTACAGAAAAGGTTGTTCTTCTGCAACTGATGTAAGACAGATATAACATGACCAATATGTTCCTCAAGGGTCTTGGAATATATCAGTAGATCATCAATTTAAGCTATCACATGTTTGTCAAGGCACTCCTTCAGCACTTCATTGATGAAATATTGGAATGCTGAAGGAGCATTGCAAAGCCCAAAGGGCATCACCAAATATTCATACAGCCCGAATTTGGTGCAGAAGGCTGTCTTCCATTCATCGCCCTCTCTAACACGAACCAAGTGATAGGCCCCACGCAGATCTAATTTCGTGAACCATTGGGCATCCTTCACTTGGTCGAGCAGAGAGGATATGAGCGGCAAGGGGTACTTGTTTTTTATGGTGATGGTGTTTAATGAGCGATAGTCTATGCAGCATCGTAAACCACCTTCCCTTTTAGGGATAAAAAACAATGCCGAAGAAGCAGGGGATCTAGATAGACGAATGAACCCAAGCTCCAGCATGGTGTCAAGGTACTCTCTTAAGTACCTGTTCTCTTTCTCTGTAAGGGAGTATACCCTACTAGTAGGTATACGAGCACCAGGCTGCAAATCTATTCGGCAGTCGTATACTCTATGGGGGGGTAAACTGGTAGCTTGTTTTTCATCAAACACTGCCTGGTATTCTTGATAAACAGGAGGTAACGTCAGATCTGGATGTTCTACCGAATCCGTTTCTGTGAGAGCGTCCGATACCAAAGAAATCGTTCTCTGTATGGGGTAGTCAATCAACGTAGATGAGGGAGCAGGAGGATTCAAACTACCCGATGGTGTTGGTTGTTCCTCTTCCTTTGAGAATGTGATACTGGTTTTTTGCCAATCTATATGAGGATTATGGAGGCGTAACCAAGGAAGACCCAAGACCACTGGGAACAGGGGAGAATCGATCAAATCAAAAGCTAAAGTCTCCCAATGTGTGGGTTCAATATACATATCCAAAGAAATACTGGAGTGTGTGATGGGTCCAGATATTAAAGGACTCCCATCTATGGTATACACTTCCTCTGGGACGTTTTTTAAGTACCATAGGGACATCATTAGAAATGGCCCATTTATAGTCCATAAAATTGCCCGAGGCCCCTGAATCTATCATAATAGATTGTGTAAGAGAATGTGGCAACCAGGACAGTCTGGACGTAATAAGAAAATGTCCTTCATTGTTCATTAATGAGGAGACCATTTGAACCAAAGGACCCGGCGGTACGGTCTCTGTTACCTTAGGGTCTGCTAGTTTTCCGACTTGCGGAATGGCTTGGGTTTAACCGGACATTCTCTCAGGAAATGTCCTGCTTTGCCGCAATACAAACACAATCTATTCACCCTACGTCTTTGTTTTTCTGCCTCACTCAAAGGCCCTTTTGTACTCCCTATCTGCATGGGCTCAGGATCCTCAGACTTGGCTTCAGGCTCCGGTTTCTTTTCTCTATGACTGAATCTAGGATATTCGTACCTCACTCTGTCTTTCCGTCTTTCTCCTAATCTATGATCTAGTTTCACCACCAGATCGATTAACTCATGACAAGTAGCAGGAGGATCTACAACATGAGCTAACTCGTCTTTAAGCTCATCTCTTAAGCCTTTGTAAAAAAGAGCACTTCTTTTATTAGCAGGCCAATCCGCCTCTACTACCAATCTATTGAACGTAGTGATGTAGGTGATTAGATCTTTTGAACCCTGTTTCAGATTTAGTAGCTCTGTATCAGCAGCGTGAGTAAACAAATGTTTGTCAAACATCTTACGCAATTCCCTACGAAAGGCGTCATAATCTAGCAACATGGGATCATCCTTCTCAATCAAGGGGATAGTCCAGTTAGCTGCTGAACCCCCGAGATAAGATAGCACAAAAGCCACCTTTGCCTGATCGTTAGGGAAACAGGCAGCTTTGCATAGGAAATGTAGCTGACATTGTGTCAGAAAAGCTGCACATTTGGAGGGTTCTCTATAAAACCTTTCAGGCGGTGCCAAAGGAATAGTATGGGGTGTGACCACCTGTACTACGGGGGTCGGGTTGCTGACCCCTGCTCTTTCTCCTTCTTGTACACTTAACGCCTCTAGTCTGTCTGCAATATTTTGGGTTTATCTCTGGAGATTCCCCACGATGCTAGCTACGTCCTGTAGTGTGAGATCCATGACACCTGGGAGACAATTAAATAATGGCTTCGCGTTCTGTCGTGCACGCACCTTCTTTGTCTCAGAAGTGTCCTGGCATCACGAAGCTGTACACCCTGCTTCCCCCTTGTCACCTCCCGGGCGCCAGGAATGGACGCTAACACCCGAAAAGTAACCAAGTAGAACACAGGGGAACAAAACAAGGGTAGGAAGGGGAGAAAAGAATGGCACTCCACAGTCTTCTTCCACTCAGAGGAATTTCTGGTCTTCTGTTGTAGCACTGCAGTAAGACATAAGGGATATGAGTGAAAACTATTCCCTCCCCCAACACCCTCAATGAAAGAAGTGTCAAGTCTTTTATGTACCTTGTGGAAGTACAGTGAAACGTGATAGGGAACGAAAGGAAGATGCCTGGAACTCTGTAACTTGACTGGATATGCTTTGTACATAGATTCTGTACTCTAGAAAAATAACATCATATAAATAACGTGCTCTCGACTTCTCATAAACTATCTCTTCTAATGAAGCACTCACCAATTGCACCTTGGAGGCGCTTTGTAAATATCCCCAGACTCGATTACTATGAACGGTGATTCTATCTACCAGTAGAACTGAAACAATCAAAGTAAACCCCTTCCACTAACGAGGGGAGTCGTAAACCGACTCTAAAGTCAACCGCACTCAAACACCGCAGTAAAACAAAGTAACGGAAGAAAAACGAAAACAAGACAAAGATTCTGGAAGCAAGCCGCTTCTTAGAAACTCACACGCACAAGGATGCACCCGCAACCGCCATGAACCACTAGCTCCTCGGACGCCGACGTGAACCCGGAACGAGTAGGGACTCAAACTGGCTAAACGCGAAGCACTTCCTTTAGGTCTAGGGCGGGTTTAAAACATGGAACGCTATCTCTCAGTGCATGCGTGGTTATTACGCATGCGCTCAAACTCTCATCACTGGATTTGCCAACCAACGCCAACCACAGTATGGAACAGACTGAATAACGGAACATTTAATGGGCTACTGCCTGCAATTGTAATCATCGACAAATGTGCTATTCTTCATATACGCGACAGGCATGACAGTTTCTGCGTGAGGCCCCTGGGGTGGAACTGCCCGGGGCTACTGCGGACCTACCGCCGCCGCCTGGGATCAGCCGCGGCAGGAGCAGCCTCGGCCGAGGCCAACAGAGGAAGGAGACGGTGCGGCACTGTGTGGGGGGGCCCGCCTGTGGAGCGCCATTTGCCCGTCGACCGGACGCCGGCTTCCGGGGATCCCGGCCCGAGGTGAGGAGCGGAGTGCGGGCGAGGGGACCACCCGGTGACCGCGTGCTCGGCCCCGTGGTTTGGTGCGCCGGCGGGGCGCTACGGCGCGACTCTGCCCTTCTCCACTGGACATTGGGGGTCTCGACCGGACAGGGAAACCCACCTGGAGGTGAGCAGTGAGGTCGGTCACTGGCACCGGGACCTGGTTGGGAGGCCCGGGGGGCCGGACTTACTGCACATTACCGGTCGCCATTTTGGACAGCGCAGTGGCCTCATACCTGAGCGAGGGGTAGTCCTTCATGAGGCGCCTTGAGGGAACATGTTGGGACCTCGGACTGGTGAGCAGAGGCCGGTGGTGGTGGGTCCCCTGGGTCAGTACGGCCTACATCAGGACTGGTGGCTGGAGCGACGAACGGGGGAAGGCAGCGCTTGTCCTGATGGCGCGGTGAGGGCTTGGCTGAGTGAGTGTTGGGGGGACAGTCGCCTTCCTACCGACGTGCATGGAGGCACAGCAGTGGGGCCCGTGGAGGGGCTCTTCGTGCAGTCGGCAGCTCCACGCTCTCAGGTGGGGAACCGGGACCTCCCGCGTGTTTGAAGCCCAGGCCTGTATCGCCGCATAGCATCATTCGCGGCCCGGCTGCGAGCCACGCGGGACATGTCCTCTGTCAGGGGCCGGAAAGATAGAACCATTAAGGACCTGTTCACCCCTACCACGATGGGGAAGAGGGCAGACTCCACTGCGGCGGGTCAGCGGACGGGTGCTGACAAGATGGCCACGGGCTCCCCAACCTCTGGAACGGCGAATACCGAGGAACCCATCAACAAGGCTTTTCTAGAATCCCTCTTCAGTGGACTGCGGGAGGACATTCACGCTCTGAAGAGGGAATTACAGGAGGAGATCAGAAAGGTCCGCCGTGACACTGTTGCCATAGGAGACAGGGTGGCCGACTTAGAGACCAAAGGCGACGGGCGCGACGCTGAAATGGAGGCTCTGCAACAGGAAATCATCCGTATACATGACCAGCAGGTAGACCTTCAATCCCACGCTGAGGATTTAGAGAACCGCTCCCGGCGGCACAACATTAGGATTCGGGGGGTGAAGCAGACTCTAGACACGGAGGATCTTTTCCACATCACGCAAGGCCTGTTCAACCGCGTTCTTATTAGGCCGGCGGACTCTGCACTTCGCCTTGATAGGGCGCACCTGACAAACCCGCCCAGGGCCGCTTTAGCCCCGCCGGCTGATATCTTAGTCTGGGTGCAGGATTTCCGTACCAAAGAAGAGATCCTCAGCAAGGCCCGACAGACGGGAACTATCTCCTTTGGAGTTCACTCACCGTCTTTATATCAGGATTTGGCGGCCATCACCCTTGAAAAACGTAGATCCTTCAGGCCGGTCACTGCGGAGCTGAGACGGCGCAACATCTCCTATAGTTGGGGCCACCCCTTTCGCTTGGTGTTTAGGTTGGACAATAAGGTCTGCCAACTGCGGTCCCTCCGGGAGGCATGCCGTCTTATGGACATCGAGGAGCCTGTTGGAGGAGGAGGGGCTGTCGTACGGGGGGAGACTGGGGTGGACCACACCGGGCAGTGGCAACAGCAACGGAGTAGGCGCAGGCCGAAACTTCCGCTCATGGGGAGATCAAGGAGGGTCAACGAGCGGCGGTGGAGACAGCTGCGACGGAACTGGCGGGCCCGGACAGCGGTGGAATGTTGATCTCGACATGCTGTGGCATTGCTGAGAAAGGATGGGATGAGACCAGAAGGGTCGGCGGCGGGAGAGGAGGCGATGGATTCGGACACATTCCCCCGATATTTATCTTTACTATGTATCTATATTAGTGGATGATGGACAAGACTGTTCTTTGTACTCTTCACGTTGGGGAGGGGGGGTTAGTTGTGGGTGGAGGGGAGGGGGTGGTCTGGGGGAGGAGGGTGTTTGGTCCATGGTCCACGGGAAGGGAGGTACGGTCTTTACCGTGACTACACCGGTCTGCTTCTATGGCAGGGTCGCAGATACAATTCTCTGGATGGGGATGGATGATTTAGTTATCCTCACTTTAAACGTGAGGGGTCTGAATAATCCAGTAAAGCGCAAAGTGATCCTGCTCCAGTTAGAACAATCGCAGGCGGACATCTGCCTCCTACAGGAGACGCACCTTCTAGCCAGGGACTGTCACCGGCTTAGATCTTGTAAGTTCCCCTTTCAATTTTTTTCCTCATGCCCTGATAAAAAGGCGGGAGTTGCGATTCTCTTGGCACGAAAGTTTAAGGGTAAGGTTCTGGGCAAGCTTGCTGAAATTAAGGGTCGACTTTTGGTCTATAGGTTTGCAGTGGGGGACTTGACTTACACGATTGGCACGATCTACGGGCCCAATGAAGGCCAGGAAAAGTTCCTGCACAGAGCACTTACTGACACTACTGACACGACAGACCGCTACCTCTTGCTAGGTGGGGATTTGAATTTGGTTTTTGACAATTTATTAGATAGGTCTTGTCACCGCACTGCACAGGTGGGAGCGCTCTCGGCCGCAGGCTTGGCCCGAGTGTGGGACTTGGGGTTAGTAGATCTTTGGCGCGTGCTCCACCCCAGGGAGAAGGACTACACATACTTCTCAGCTGCCCATAAGACATACGCGCCCCTAGATTACCTGCTTGTCTCCACAGCTACCCAAATGCTCGTCACTAGCGTTGACATAGGTACGGCCTCTCTTTCCGACCACGCGCCGGTCACGGTCACCCTCTCCGGGCCGGCGGCGCAGCGCACCCGCAGAGTCTGGCGTCTCTGAAAGTCATTGTTGCATAGGAAGGCGGTGGTCTCCAAAATCCAGAACGTAATAGCGGATTACCTTTCTCATAACAGCAACACCGACACCACGTTGGCTACACAGTGGGCAGCGCTAAAGGCAGACCTTAGAGGGGAGTTTGTTTCTGTCTCGACAGCGGAGAACGCAGAACGTCAGGGCAAAAGGGACGAGCTTAGCCAGAAGACTAGGGAACTAAAGCAGATACACAGGAGGACGGGGGCCCCAAGAATATGGTGGCAATTGAAAGCCGCCCGCCAGCAGCTTGCTGCCTTGGATTTAGATAGGGCAGAATATGCAGCCTTGCGACTGCGTCATGCGTATTATACAGGGGGGGACAGATGTGGGCGCCTTCTGGCGCACAAGCTATGCGCGATCACGCAGAAACGGGAAGTTCAGGAATTGAGAGGGAGGGATGGCACACTTGTAACCGGGGACCAGGCTATAGCTGGGGCCTTCAGCGCTTTCTATGCAGAGTTATACGCGGCTGGCCCACCAGATCCGGAGGCGCTAGCAGATTTCTTGGCGACAATCCCACTGCCGGCCCTGACACAAGGCCAGATTGAATGTCCGGAGAAGGACATTCGTCCGGAGGAGGTGATCTCGGCTATTTTCCGCCTCAAACTGGGCAAGGCTCCTGGCCCGGATGGATTTCCGGCGAGCTTTTATAGAACATTCTGTAGCCAGGTGGCCCCTCTGCTTGCTAAACTCTTTACCTCTTTCGCGGAGGAGGGTGCGATCACAGGAGACCTGTTGGAAGCATCTATCGCGGTGATACCCAAACCGGGCAAAGACCACGCGGACTGTGGAGCGTATAGGCCTATTTCTCTCCTCAACGTGGAACTTAAGCTTTACACCGGGATCCTCGCCTCCCGATTGGGACGATGCATGGGGGGGCTGATTGACCCAGACCAGTCTGGATTCATCCCGGAGCGACAGACCTCTGACAACACCAAGAGGGCCCTACACCTCCTAGAAAAGGCCGCTCGCACGGAGGGCGAATACATGATGCTGGCCATCGATGTCGAAAAGAAATTTGATAGGGTGCATTGGCCCTATTTGGAGAGAGTGTTAGTGAAGGCCGGCATGGGGCCTAAATTCCGAACCAGGGTATTAAACTGTTATAAATTCCCTTCAGCCGCGGTCCGGGTCAATGGCTACACATCTCCCCGGTTCACGATCGAGCGAGGCACCAGACAAGGTTGCCCGTTATCCCCCCTAGTGTTCGCCCTTTATATGGAGCCTCTGGCGCAGCTAATTAGGCTGGACCCGAAGGTGCAGGGAATCAAGTTCGGGAGCGACGTCCACACCATAAGCCTGTACGCCGATGATGTGTGGATATCGCTTGCCGACCCCCGGAGCTCTCTCCCTGCGTGCCTTGCAGACCTTGCTCAGTTCGGCCGAGTCTCGGGCTTTAAAGTTAATATGAATAAGTCTGTGGCCCTCGACTCATCGCTGGAGCCAGCCACGCGCTCCGGTTTACAGGAGGCGTTCCCCATGCAGTGGGCCTCGGAGGCGGTCCCATTACTCGGGATACAACTGGCGCCTTCCTTACAGACTTCCGTAGATATTAATTACTCCCAACTGACACAAAAAATCAGACGCGAGTTGGGACAGTGGAAGTACTACCCGCTGTCATGGCTGGGCAGGGTGGCGGCCGTCAAGATGACGATCCTCCCTCAAATACTCTACCTCTTTTGCACGATCCCCCTTACTCCGCCGAGAGGCTGGATAAAACTGATGCAGTCGGAACTCTCGCAGTTTATATGGAACGGGAGGAAGCCCCGTCTGAAGTTGCAGATAGCAATGCTAGCACCTGAACACGGAGGGATTGGGATTCCGGACCTGGCTACGTTTTTTCAGGCGACTCAGTTGCGCTTCCTGGTGGAATGGGCTCGATGGGAATCCGGTAAACACTGGTTGTTTCAGGATCAGGCGGTCGCCGGAAGGACCCTACAGGAGATTCCCTTTATGCGTCCCAAACACAGGCCTCCCAATCTCTACGCGCCCTTTATCACGCGGGTACCGCTGGAAATTTGGGACCGAGTGGGAGTTTCCCAGGGGCTTACCACCCTCCCGTCACCCCTCACCCCCATCATTGAGAACCCGGACTTTCAACCGGGGATGGACGGGAAGGCTTTCGCGCGTTGGAAACCTGCCGGCTGTCGCGCTCTCCATCATATCTATGGCCCAGAGGGAGTAGTCCCTTTCCCACAGTTCCGTCAGGAGTTCGGCCTGCTGAAATCCGAAAGGCTCCGATATTTACAGGTCAGGCATTGGGCGCTCAACACATCTGTGAGATCCGCGGCGGATAGGCGCCTGACGACTTTTGAGTATTGGCTGATCACTCGCACAACAGACAAGCAGTTAATCTCGGATCTCTATAACATGCTCATGCACAAACACAGATACACTTACAGCTCAAGCAGGGTGCGTTGGGAGCGGGAGCTGGGGAGATCCCTTACTCATAAGGAGTGGGAGGGGGTGTACTACAGGGCGCGCCACTTGGCCTACCATATGGGGCTCACAGACACTCTCACGAAGGTAGCGACTTATTGGTACTACACCCCCGAGCGCCTGTATGAGATGGACAGTGGCAAGGACCCCCTATGCTGGCGTGGCTGTAGTCAGGTTGGCATGCTAGTTCACATACTCTGGGAGTGCCAATTTTTGCAGGAATACTGGCGTCAGATCTTAGCAGATGTAGACGCTCATTTTGACACAGACATCCCGCGCTTTCCCTCCTATGTCCTTCTGGGGCTGCCTAATGCGCTGACCTACCCGTTAAGATCCCGGAGGGGTCGCTTGATTGCCATCGCGCTGGGGTCGGCCACACAGAATATTGTGGCGCACTGGCGATCGGAGCAGATTCCTACATACCAGGGTTGGCTTCACTGCCTCTGGATGGTTCTGGGCATGGAAAGGCTCTCGTTGTCCAGAGCAGGGGAGGGGGCTCGCCATGCGGAGCTGTGGAAGCAATTTCTAGCTTTATTGTCTTCCGAGTTTGTGGAGGTAACTTGTCCGATATACCTTCGATTGTTGAGGTTGACTGAGACCGAGGTCGAGAGGAAAGAGACTGACTCGGCCCTGAAGGTTGGATGAGACCATTGGTGGGAATAGATGAGGACCATGGACCATGAGGGGTGGGAGCAGGGAGGGGAGGGGGGTGAGGGGCTACAGGGATGGGAGGGGGTTTGTTGAGTTTTGGGTAGGGATGGGATTGTTGGGGGGGGTCCTTCTTCCTTCTGAGTACGTCAGATGATGGAGGTGCGACGCGCTTACAAGCGGACTGGGGGGGCGCTTTGGCGATGGGAAGGTGCTAGACTGTAGGTTGGTTAGATTCGAGCTGCTTAGCGCTGTTATAGGATCTTGGCCCCATTAACTGAAGATCTAGTGACGAATAAAGGGGTCGCTTTCTAGCTTCACTATGTTTATGACGCGGCCGGCCCATACTGGGTTGTAGGCGGCTTGCTGTGTATTACCTTGACTCCACATGATATGGCCTTTGTCTGGTACCTTTCCTTTACAATGCTTTGCCTGTCGGTTATCGGGCTGACTCACGACCCTCTTTCAGCTTTACTGTAACTCTGTCTTGTTGCAAATGCTCAATAAAAACATTTCATACTAAAAATGTTTAAAATTAGATCATTAATTTAAAAAATTTATTTAAAATTATACTTACGTTAAAGAAATATATAACAAAATATTGATATATTATAGACATGAACAAAATACAAATAATTTAGTAAATGCCCAAAATACATTTAATCTTATAATATTCTTAAAAATATATAATATAGTGTTTAAAAAATAAAGAAAGAATATTATTTAAAAAACTGTTTATTTTTAGAAATCTTTCAAACATATATTTGAAAATGTATTAATATTTAAAGAACATTTCTAAAATAATTCCCCAGAGTTTCACATTGATTTTACAGTACAAATTGACCATTTTAAATTTTTCAGGTTGACGTTCTAGGTCGTATCTCTGTATCTTCAGTTGGTGGAACGTCACTGTCAAGGTTGGAAGCATGGTGGAGCTGCAGTAATTTATTAATACAACATATAGTTTAGGAATTTTGCTGTAAGAAAAGATTCTGGCAGGTAGTTAGATGTTAGGTAGTAAACCATTGAATGCATTGGGTGTTTTAAACAGTTTTAGATCATCATACCACTTGTGTTTCTACATGCGTGTTGTGCCGGTTGCCATTTTTTAATACTTTTTTTTTAAATAGGAAAGATATTTTTTAATTAAACCAAAAAGTAAATAAGACAAACTTATATGTTTTTGTTATGTTTTTTATTGGGGCTCATTTGTTTCAGTAGAAGACACAAAGTAATAAGAAATGTGGGGGAATCTACAAAATTACATTTGTCCTACTTTAAAGGAGTATATATCATTGTCTATCGTTTTTTTTTAAACAGCTGTATGGCCATTTTTAAAAATTTCATGGAAATGATAAAGGGTTTGGGTGAGTTCTACCGATTAAGGGGCTATTCAGATCTGGGTCGGAAAGTACTTAGACGAGCCGGATCAGGGGTGTTTTCCGACTGATCTGGACTCCTGCAGTCCGACCGAGCGAGTATGATGCAGCCGTATGCCGTCGGACTCAGTTTGGTCGGACTCCCATAGAAGTCAATGGGAGCCGGTAGTACGACGCGTACATGGGCTCCCGTTGACTGAATGGGTACGTCGTGGACAAGTGCGCCCCCTACAGTGGGTACGCATCGGTGCCATCCGCACTGTACTTGCCTGTGTTGGGGAGACCCATGGGTCTCCCACTGTGTCCGAGTCGTAAGGCTGTGGGTAACAGGGGGTCCGACGCGGACCCCGAAATTCGACTCTGGGAGCTATTGCGAGCCGGACGCTCCGACTCGATCCGGCCGTCCGAATCGAGCATCATACTAGCTCGGTCGTTAAATGTCTCCATTGCGCGCCACGGTTTGCATGTGACCGAATCGTACGGAGCGGTACGGACCCGGAAACAATTCGGACGGAGATATCACGCTTGTTCGCATCGTACTTCATCGTCCAGACCAGTGTACGACTCGGACGGAAATCCAGCCTCCGAATCGGATCCGCTAATGCCGAACCCGATTCGATGCCCTTCCGACCGAGATCGGAATCGGCCCCTAGCTGTTAAAAGAATTATGCCAACCCTTGATGGCATTGTCTTTGCAACTCCCTCTAAGCAAGTAGAGTAGAAGTACCACCACTCAGTTTGTAACTGAGGTTTCCTCCTGCAACCCGACATGCTTACATGGCCAATCCATGTTTCTTCACAGTAAATTTAAGAGTGCTGCCAATTTCTCTTCATTTTGTGCAAAATAGTCTGAATGTACAACTGTTGTATCACACACTCAGGAGGTACAAAGCTGTTAGTTTCCTCAGTTCATATTTTAGTTTGCTGGCAGACTTGCAATCCTCAGCTAAGGATGTTTTGTTTTAATAAAACATGAACTAAAAATCTTTGACTTTGTTTGTTTGGATACAGTTTAATAATAGTATTTACCATTTGTAATTTAAAGTCAACTCTTATTTTCCTAGGACTTTTGCTTAAGATTGTATTGATGATAAAAGTTTAGAATCTGTTGAGAATTGTTTGTCAGTAAACCATACATTAATGATGCAGTAGTGTTTTTTATGTCAGCATGCATAAGGTAAATATGGGGTATGGATGGGGTGGATCAAAATGTACCATTCATCATCCAAATGCAACTTTTTTGAAGGTTTACAGTGTTATGCAACTTTGCAAAAATGTGCATACATTTCTGAGGATGTTTGTTATCCTTGAGAAGGAAAGGTTCATGGTTAAAGGAGTCTGTTAGTTCAGGGAGAATGCTATTATCAGACTATGTTAGAAGGATCATTAGTTGGAGACTGCTCACCTTGTTTTGTCGTTGCCCCATCCTTCTTTGATTTGGAACTGTGGGCATACTACTGGCAATGTACATGGGATATTCCGGGCTACCTCCATCAATGCTGAGCGACAAGGTTCACTGGAGGTGGCACTAAGTGCCTTTATGTGCTGAACATGTTCTCTAACCTCAAATGCCATAGAAGAGGAAGAGGTGTTATGCTTTGATTGTCCTCTCCACAAAATTACTAAGACTAACTGCTCTGCCTTTGCAATGGGTTGAGAAATAGTTCACACACCTCCCATGACTGCTTGGTCCTGTAAGTCTCTCCTTACACTGCACTTAAAAAGGATATTCCATCTCTTTGACAGAATATAATGTGCTTTCAAAGATTCAGGAATGTTTTGCTTTTCTGTTTAAACATTTTGAAAAAATTAGAATGCTGTTCTTTGTTACACCTATTTAAAAATACTGTTAATGTTTTCATTTCTGTTTGGAGAAAAGACAATAACATGATATTTGTTCTATTAGGGGGTTTTATATTTGGACAGCACGTCATTGTGTATGTTTTGTCAGGAAAGTTACTATATGGAAATGAATGTTTATTTGTTTTATGAGAACTGTGTCCCGGTTGCACAGTTGTTGTGCTTTGAATGTTTGGAAGTCCATTTTCAAGCCTAGAAGATTGAAAAAATGGGTTCAGATGTACTAGTATTTTGCTGTGCATATTCAGATTTGTGTGGCTTTGTGTGGGATTTTTCCAAAACGTATCACAAGACAGCACTGCCTTATCTTACTTTGTGTCAGGGAGGCTTTCCATGGGTGGAGTTAATAATATGCCCAAGACCCCGCTCTCTAGCAGCTTAGAAGTGAAATGTCCCAGTTCCCAGCGCTGAAAGGCACAGGGCTCTGAGCTTTTTATTAAACTCTCCTGAAATGTCTCCAAGCGACTCCTGGAGCTTGAAATAATATGTATTTATTAACAGCACTAAATTAGCATTTAAGGCATCATAAACCATTTACAGCTGATTACTATCGAATAATTACTAACTGTCGTGAACTCGCCAATTACAAATTAGCTATAGTTACGATCAAATAAATCAGGTCGGCTTTATTATAACTTAATTAACTCAAAGTGACTGATTTTCAGGGAGAGGTGATTAATTTGTAACGGCTCAGAGATTTTTGGTTTATGAGGAATGTCAGAAATTGATTCTTTGAACGATTTTCAATATGAAAGCTTATTTTACAGAAGCAAAAGGTTCACAACATTTCATGGCTCAAGATCATACAGCACAGAGTGCAATTATTTCCCCACCTGGCGAACCAATGTCCCTAAACCAGGACTGGCAAAATACATGAGGTGTTTGCCACATGGCATGGTGCTTAAAGGTGTCTGGCTATGTTGCTCCCTGCTGTCGACTTTGTGTTGAAGTGTATGCCGCTAAACAGAGGTCAACAATATTGACCTACCAGAATATTCTTTATCACCTACAACTATACCATTAAATATAGATTTGCTATGTGTTGGAAATGTACACTGCATGGTCAATCTAGAATGCTGCCTTTTTTTTGCTGAACCCATTTTTGTTGGGATTAGAGGTCCATGCTAACCTTTGATAAAACTCCCTAGAATATGGTACTATATGTACCTAGTGCCTTTAAATGAAATCCTACATGTGGGATACAGCACTAATTGTGCCACCCATTAATGCAGCACTGAAAAGCATGCCTCAGGCCTGCCACTGCAGACCGTAATGCAGATTAAAGCTGTAACTTTTGACAAGGCAAAATAAATTTTTTTGCAAGGTCTAAATCTTCCTTTTTATTTCTTAGAAGTTACTGCTAAGATAGGACATAAAGGCTCAAAGGACAGTTTGCATGTTATCTAAAAAGTAGGACTTGCATGTTAAGGGCATGCTTACGACTTTGGCTGTCCTTCTGCAGAGCGCCATGCTAACGCTCCGCAGGAGGACCACCAAAGACAACCTCACACTGTCTGCTGGATTACATTTGTAATCCTTGCTGGGCAGACATGCTTTAGAGGTCCCACAGTGGAGCCTCTCTAAGGCTCATAGGAGAGCCTTAGAAAGGAACTGAAGTGGGACAACCGTAGTACGTTCCTTCACAGGAAGGAATGCACCATGTTTTGTATTTCTTCCTATGCATGAACTTATGGTGCACGAGATACGTGGGGGGACACTATGTGCCCCCTTGCATGCATCCCATGCACAGATGCACAAGGGGGGTCTATTAGGGTACCCTTTATTGCCTCACCGCCACCATTTCATAGCGGTCTCAATGCCACGAAAGGGATGGTGATGGGGCAACCCATAATATGTTGCATATTGCAGCCTCTGACCTCTGCACAACCGCCACTGGGTCACGGATCCTCCGCTGTTGCAGCGGTCCTGTGGTGGTCCAACCGCCAAAGTCGTAATACGGCGAGTGGACCGCGACTACAGTGGTCCAATTGAAAGCAGTAGCCTTAACCAGGCCCTAAATCTTTTACATGTCCAAGCAGCTAAAAACCTCCAAAGTAATTTTTCACTGTGGCAAGGCTGGCCTCCTATAAACTAATATTATTTTAACTTATATTTAATAGATGCTAAATTCATTTTGTGAACAAATAAAAAAATACTTCTTCCACTCATTTTAATTGTAATTTAAAATCCTCTTTAAAGGAAAAGTTGGATTTTACATTATTATTTTGTAAATGCCACTTTATAAAGCTGGCTTTTTCCTGCCTATATTTTCTGGGGCTTTTTTGCATGTGCCCAGCTGCCATGTCCTGTTGATGGCTCCCCTACTGGGAAGTATGTATTGGATACAGACAGCAGACAAAGGGCCTAGTTGTAGAGGGCAGTGAGTTTTTCTGACAGGATTGCTGGGGAGGAGTTGTGCCTTAACCCGATTATTGTTCAAAGGGACCTGCCCAATAGCACACAAAGGAACCTGCCACCCACACTACCCCTGCTCTTTGTTTCCCGAGTCAAATCAAGGGAACCGGGAAGAACTGGCCAGAGCCATTTAATAGAGTAGCTACATGGTTTGCCCCCCACTCACAGTTTGCCACTGGGTATAAAAGTTGCATCCTCAAACCCTGGAATCAAAACACTTCTGGGCCTGGGATGCTTTCCATCCAATCAGACTCAATTGATTCTGGCCCCATCTGATGGCCTCAGTGGGGGTGATTCCAGAGTTCCAAGTGATGTCCTCAAGGTCCTGGATCCTTGGATGGAGTTAGGGTGTACTTCTCCCTGATTAACTGATGGTTTCAACGGCTCGGACATGGAGCAGTGCAAACCTTTTTCTTGGTTGTCCTACCTGTCTTTCTGCTGCAGGGCCATACCTACTATGGTGGATGTGGCCAGCCCATGCTTTTTTCTGCTCCCCCCAATCATTTTACTGCAACTTGATTGTGTAGTATGTTGATGTTAAACTTGTGTTTTTTTCTTGATTCTGTGAAACTGTATCAACACCGCCCTGATGCAGGATGTACTGATGGTCTCAGCATTTGTCAGGAAAGTTGGAAAAGGGGGCTGGGGCCTTTACTACCTACCTCTACTGAAAGAAGGACTGTAGGGACAGACTGAGAGCCAAAAACAGCCCTGGCAAATTTTGCCCGACTGGCCTCCTTACTGCATAGTCAGTCTCGGTCATCTCAATTCAGCAGCGTTGAGGCTTGCAATTTTATTCCATTATCCTTCTGGAAGTACTCTGTCCCATCCAGGTCTTTAGTGAGAGGGGCCTTCATAGGTGAAAATCTCCCCCCTCTTAGATAAAATAGGCTTCCTGGCCTCCAGCCCACCGGAGAAATGCCCAGTGCCTGGTAAGGGCAAATCACCCCTAGAAGACAGTGACAAGAGAGGTGGCCAAGGTGAGGGGCAAGTCAGGAGGGGAAGATGTTGCCTGCTGTGCTCAGCTTTATATTCTGATATTGAGTTCTTCCATAACTAGTAGCCACCAAAGGCATGGTGGCTGACCTTCATCTCCATTCTCTTTCTCCTTCTTTCTCATTCTTTATGTCTCCCTCCCAACCTTTTTCAATCTCGCACCACTTCACGTCTACACCCCACCTAAAGCCCTCTAACCCACATGCACCAACTGGCAGGAACAAAAGATCTCCGGTAAAGAGCCCCTTTACAGGTGCCCGTCAGACATTGCAGTGCCAGTCTGACGAGGAGCAAAACCCAGATGATGAAGCATGACACCTAGTTGCTGGGTGTGTGAGGGTTTTAGTTCCAAAAGGGGGATTCCCCCCTTCCCCACTCCTTTTTTGCTTGGTTTATTGATATTCACATCCCTCCTGGGGAACAGTGTATGCTTTTTGTTTGTAGCTATGGTCTAAGGGCTGATACACTGGACCCCGTAAAACATTGCCCTTTTAACTCCCCCCTTGTTGTTGTTACCTAGAGGCCAATAGGAATGAATGGGAAGACATTCTCAATTTGCGATTAGCAATTAGCGAATCGCAAATTGAGAATGCGATTTCAAGGGTGCAGGGGTGTCCAAAGGACACCCTGTTGCACCCCTGAAATCAATCTGTGCACATATGTTGTGCACACACATGCCCTAAGAGCATGTGTGTGCACAACATGAAACTTTGAAAAATGCACAAAAGTGCATTTTTCAAAGTTTTCGCAATTACCATGAGGTTCAACCTCATGGTAATTTTCTCCCCTAATTGCGAAATCGCTGTTTTTTTTAAAGTTTCATGCATTTCATGCATTCAATAAAGGAATCGCAAAATGTCATTCCTTTAATGCAATCACAATTTGAGAATTCTCAAATTGCGAGGGCCTTCACCTTTCATGCATTCCAAAAGCAGATTTTGCGATCGCAAACGGCCGATTTTTGCGATTCCCACCGTTTGCGATCGCAAAATCCTTTGATGCATGTGCCTGTATATGTAATAAAGAAGATATTAAGGATAACCGAATGATGCTATTAAACAAAGAATTAATATAAAATATTTATTTGTCTTTTTTTTCCTTGGAATGTTGGCAACTTTTTCCTGCCTATTATAATGGTTATTTGTTATATATTTTTTTTACCTGGGGAGATGGAGTTTGGGAAATAGTGCATGAATTATAATAATACGATTAGAGGACAGCTAGTAGGGGAGAATTAACAGATGCCAGTTATGGCAAAGGGGGATATTCGAAACTGCTTGTATACAATCTGAAATAATTATAATATAATATATATAGAAGTATTGATGCTAGAGATTTAGAATGAAACACTGAGGTACGTGGGTATGTGTAGGGTGATAAAATAAATATGCTAGTAAGATGGAGTTAGTTAGTATGAGAGAAGAGCAATAGAATAGAAAGAACAATATACAAAGAAACGCTAAAGTTTAATCAAGAAAGAGAAAAAGAGCGAGAGAAAAGCAAAGAGTTGTATGTGTGTATATTAACAGAGTCCAGATTCCAAGGACAGACTGCAGTTATGTTAATGGGGTATATTAGTAATTGTGTGGATAGATTGTGAAATTAGTATAATATGATACATATAGAAGCACTGATTCCAGCGATAGAGAATGAAATATTGAGGTCAGAGGGTGTGTGTAAGGGTGAGAAAATAAACGTGAGAGAAACAGAGTTAGTATGAGAGGAGACTAATAGAATAGAAAGAATGATACCTAAAGGAAGGAGAAAGGGTGAGAAGGCAAAAGAAACAAGAGAGAGAGACAGAACAAGAAGTTGTGTGTGTATATGTGCTTGAGTGAGAGATAGCGAAGGAAGAGAATTAGCCTAGCTGGGTTGCTGGGCTTGCTATTATACATGGACAGTATAGCTTATTAGAACATTGGAATGTTGGGAGCTCCATTGAAAACAATGGAGTGCTCCGGGCTTATAATGGCTGGTGTAAGCCCGGAGCTCCAACATTCCAATGTTTCTTTGTTCACAGCTCTGGCTGTGAACAAAGGCTACAAGGAGCCGGAGGGGATTCCAATTCCTTCACATTCCCATAAGGCTTTGTTCTTTTTTGTTAGAACATTCTGCCCTCTAGTGGCGGAATGTTCTAATAGCCTTTTAGCCCTTCGTAGCTGGGCTATACCGGCTATTCGCTGGAGAGGGCCTTTAATAGTCGGTATAGCCCTCTACTGCACCTTTTTGTGCAGCTCACATCCTGAACTTATGGTCCTTTTGTGATAATGAAGAAAAAGGAGCAAAATTAAACGAAAACAATTGTCTAGAATCACATCATTTGGTCAAGCGGGGAGGGCGGAATTGAACCCAGGTTTTCCAGTTCCAAGTTGTTCAATTCAGCCACTAAATGTATCTGCTTCGCTTCAGCCCCCCTACACTCACCATGTCAATCTCCCACAACCCCCAGGCATCAGTGCGTCTCTCAGTCACACCGCTGACAAATCTTTTTCATATATCAATCATATATTGTGATCACTTCTATAGTGCTAAACACTCAGAGGCAACCAAGTGCTATAGACAAACAAAAGCAACATTATTACATTTCTAAACAAGAAAAGTTTTAGAACTTTCTTAAACTGGAAAACTAACAATCTAAACTACCACTGAAAATGCACAAAAATTGATTGAACAAGTTAAATAGAAGAGTAACCTGTAATGCGCTGATTAAGCGTTCACATTAGTGGTGCTTATAAATATGTATTTATTTTTTGACGTAACTGGTATACAATGAGGGGTTCCGAGGACTACCCCATGTGTGTACTAGGCAGTCCCAGTGGGGCTCTGCAGCCATGCCGAGTGCACCCCCCAAAAAAACTGCCTCCAGCCTGATTTGGGAACATCGGCCTGCTCCCTCCCTTAAAGTTACAGAGACTATGGGCCATGTACAAGGGCGTACTGCTTAATTTGTAAAATATGAAGTGCAGGTGCTCAAATGTTTGTCCGAGGCGGGCATTCCTCGAAATGGGGAAAACGGACTTATCCAGATCCAGTAAGCAGACCTGTGCCTTGGGTTAGGTAAGGCCTCAAGGGCACTTTGCAGGCAGCATGTAGGCCTGTGTTTAATGCTAAGAACGAGTTAAACTGCAAGCTATCTCAACTCAAACATCTCCCAAAGATGCTGTGCTGGCTGGCAGGGATTATTTATTGAGCTTCCTGCAACAGCTGTGTGTCGTAAGTACTATTAGGTCTGTATCAATGAGGGATAACTTTACATCTATGTTCTTCTGACTTGAGCACCTGTGCAGACTTATTTACAACATAACAGTTACACATTTGAAAATGTAAACTTCAATGTAATGACATTTGGGAGTGAGACACAAAGTCCTAAAATCCTCTAGATAATTTGGACTACAGTTTAGCTGCAGGCTACACTATAGAAATATGTTGTCTCCAGAGCAAAATACAGTACATTTTCACCAAAACCTTGATGTCCTAAAAATTAAAAACATTGCTCAAAGTTGATGAACAATCACAGACGTGTAAATATCTTCCTGTTGGTGATATTGGATTCATGTCCTTCCTTCCTATGTAAAGCGCTCTGATATCCTTCGGGATCTTGTTCGCGCTATATAAAACTTTATAAAGAAAAAGAAAAAGAGCATTATGTAGCGGAGTACCCAGTTTCTTATATTAATTTAGTTTAATAGTGCCTCTCATACCAGTTGAAGGTGTCAGAGCACTTTGCATCATTCACACATTGCATAAATACAATCCTACGTGTGTAACTCAGTAGAGAGGGAATGTTACATCAGACAGGACTACAAGGTATAGGAGCCACATGTCATCCATGATTGTCATTGTAGGCAATATACTTTAAGAGTTCAAAGTCTGGAAAAGCGCAAATGCAGAATTCAAAACATAACAACATTGTTAGGGGTTCTCTTCAATAAGAATTGATTTCTACCCACATTAGACCCTTTTTGCAACATTAGGATAATGAAAGATTAGCCCGAAACACATATAGCTCTAATATATAACTTGCCGTTTGCATGCAGCTCTTTGATGACAGACAGACTAGTTAATAGCTTGCTGTTCTATGCTAGGATTTTACCTTACAAACTGCAAGTAACAAAAGGATCTCTCCGACAGAAGCAGTAACTCATCTATTTTACATTATATGCACTTTTTGATTTGCATGGTAAACGTTATTTGCAGCAGGTATATAACCCTGTACTACCTTTCAAGCAGTCACACCTGCAGCTTCCCCTAGACAAAGCTCCTGCCTCTCTCCAGGTAGACGATTAATCACCAGAGTTTACTTGACATTTTAATTTATGCCTGAATATTACTGGAGTCCAGGAACTCGGCACCAGCTGCTTTTAAACCAAGAATATACTGGTAAACTGCCCCCCCCCACCCCAGAATGTTACATGAAAGAATTAAACAGATCTTCGATGAGGGCTCTGTGTTACAACACCTCACCCCATTGTACCTTTGTCTCATCCCTTCTACCCCCAGTTCACCACTGCACCACCCTTCACATCCACAAAGTGTATGCTGCTGCCTCGCTTCTCTTTAATGTACATTCACTTCCTTCTACCTCAATTACATATCGCATAAGTGCCTCATACCTCTATCTCATTCTCCCTCTCATCTCTGCCTCATTTTTCTTCCTCTCATCTCAGCCTCAATCGCCCCCGATCTCGACTGTCCCTCAATCTCCCTCTCACCTCTGGCCAATTCTACCTCCTCACACTTCCGCCCCATCACTGCTCAGCTGTCCACCTCCCTCAGGACGAATCGCAGCCACGTTGTTTCCCCTCACCTCTGCCCTCATAAAGCACCCACCTGCCTCCCTGAAAACCCACCCCCAGTGTGTACTTGGTGTGTGGGGGTCTCACGCGGTATACATCGCTTCAGAAAACCGGCAAACCCCCAGCCCTCTGCAAATGTTAACAGCATAATCGAGTGGCACCTCCAAAATTAAACCGAGGCAGCTAGCCAAACTTGTTTGTCTATCATCTGGCCTTTTCAAGGCAGGTACAACCGCCATCAATGCGCATGGGCATTGGTAGGCAAAGAGGGCGCTCCCATAAAACCCTTCCTTAGGACAGGACATCACAATTATAGAAGGACTATCACCAAGTTAAGAAACTCCTTCTATCGGAGCTTCTACTTTATCGTGTAGTAAATGGCTGCAATTGAGAAGCATGAACTGACCGTCGTTATAACTTATCGGTGGGGTGTGGTGGTGGCAAAACAGTGAATGTGCGCGCATTACAATGTGAAATAATGATAATGTGCGCACGCTGCTTGCCGCGCACAGCCCCAACACCCACAGATTTTATGAGCGTGCCCTCACTGCCCTGCCCTGAAACAAAAGAACCGAATCCTGTGTAGTACTGATCTGTCATCTGTCCAGGCAGTCCAGCCCTGCCGCAACTGCGCAACAAATAGCCACTACTGCCCAATGCAGTGCACTGCTGGCAACGACATGATCGTTGATGTCGATCATCCTCAAACCAGGCGGGGATCAAAAACAACCAGTGACGTGACCGTAGGCCTCAACTGCTCAACTTCATTATTTTTTTATGGCCGCCGGCCTACTACTACGCCGCCTATCCTAACCAGTCAGTCACCACTCACCAGAGTCAACAATTATGATAAAAAATGTAAAAAAAAGTGATCCTGCGCCTGCGGCCCCCAGGCCCTGCCTTGCCTCACCTGCGCAGCTTTGTGATTACTGACCATGATGATTGATTCGGCCGCTGGCGGCCGGCTTACCCCCAGGCCATCTTAAAACTTGACCAGTAATCACAGTGAGTCAGTCACCACCGTAACGGCGCCTGGCTGCGGCCTGCCAGCCAGCCCTGCCTCGCTCGCCTCGCCCTCACCTGCTGAGCAGTCCAGAGCTCCCAACTGCTGCTACTACTTTGAAATGAACTGATTAATTTGAGCTGAAAGGCGGCCGGCGTGCATACACCACCACTGACTGGATGGACACTTGATGGCTGCGCTCACACTGCTGCTGAGGAGGTGCGGGTATGCTGGGGCGGGCAGCGAACATGCGCGTGCATTAAATGCATTATCTGCGCACGCGTCGTTGCCTCTGCCGCGCACAGCTCCAACCCCCGCAGCAAAGTCCTGCCCTGCAACAACAACACTAACTAGTGTCCCGCCCACACTGGGGCCCTGGCGGCCTGGAACTGCCTGGAAGTCTTGAAGACACAGACCTGGGTAGGACTCGTGATTCGAAGGAGGCTGGAGGCAGGAAATTATTGAGAATCGAAGTGGAACTGCACAGCACCGGAGTCAGTGTCAGTCACAGTCACGCTGAATGACATCACGTCACCCGGCAGTGTACTGTTAGTCGGTCAACAACGAGTCACAGTCAACAACCCCCTTATGGCACCACAGCAGTAGCGTGCCAGTGCCAAGCACGAGTCAAGACTTTAATTTCTAAGGCAGGAGACTTTAATTTCTAAGGCAGGAGACTTTAATTTTCAAGGCAGGACAGGTGCACTTAATGCCGCGGCCGCCGTGACTATAGACCCGGCCCTCATAAGCACCGGCAAGCTCTGGCTCAAATTAAGCCCATAACAAAATAACATACATGTAAATGTTTAAACAAAAGCAATAAAAAAATGTATATTCATTTTGTGAGGGGACACTTCACAATTTGGAAGAACTGAACATGAAAACCAAATCCAGCAGTAGCAAACTTCATGGCTGTGCCAAGAATAACTCCAACAAAAGAAGGACGCATCTTAGAGCATATTATCAAGGGATTTATCTCCGCTTTTTTGGCTTTAAAAGCCAAGAAAGCGGAGATAAAATTATCTCCTTATTACCTAGCTGTCGCTAACACCAGTTAGCGACAGCTAGTAGGAGATAGCGACCATCTTGGGCCCCGCTTTGCATGTCAGAGATATTTATCACTAATGACATGCAAAGTGGGCGTGCCAAGATGTTAGCGACTGGAAACAGTCACTAACATCGCTATCTCCTATTACCAACTTAACATGGCTAAGAGCATTAGCTCGGTAATGCATGAATATTGCTGACTTTACAGCAATATTCATGCATTTCTGCCGCTTTTTATCGCTTAGGAGATAAACCTTGATAATAGCAAGGCTCCTAAGCGATAAAAATCGCCGCAACACGGCGATAAAATTATTGCCGCTA
Source organism: Lissotriton helveticus (assembly GCF_964261635.1). Lineage (NCBI taxonomy): Eukaryota > Metazoa > Chordata > Amphibia > Caudata > Salamandridae > Lissotriton > Lissotriton helveticus. Next base: position 1,175,454,876 of record NC_136072.1, on the reverse strand, counting down.
AGCCAACATAGCGATAATTATCGCTAGTTGTTGGTAATATGCCCCCTTGAGTGCTAAGGGCTATAGTTACTACATATTGCGGTGCTGTTAGCCATCTTTCTGTGCCGAGCTGCGTCATTAGGAAAGTGCAGGGATGCGTCGTATTTACAGCAATACAACGCATCCCTGTGCTTTCCGCTATGCTTGGACACAGTTGGCTGCAGGGCAGGCTTTAGCGCTGGTGGTGCCCTGTGCAACAAGGTTTGTTGCCGTCCCAATCGCCCTCTCACTACTACCCTTCAGGCGCGGCTGTGCCGGTAACAGTGGTGAGGCGGTGGGGCAAGGTGGAGGGGTATTCAGACGGACGATGCAGAGGAAAAATTAAATAAGTAATTAACAGCCTGATTCATGTAGGCAATAGCGCTCGCAAAAGGGCCAGATTCTGAGAATCTGGCCCTTTGCGAGTGCGATTTTTGCATTTGGTATTCACAATCCCAAATGCAAAAATCGCTATTTAAGAATTCGCATATTTGCGAGGAATGGCATTTAAGGAATCTCTAATAGAGATTCCTCAAATGCTATTCATGACACATCAAGAAATTGCGATTTTGCACTTTTGGGGCCGCTATTTACCGAGAGGTCAGACCTGTCGGTAAATAGCAAAAACTCAGAAAAATGCTTTTAAAAGCATTTTTCTAAGTTGCATGTTGCACACACACATGTCCTTTGGACATGTGTGTGCGCAACACCTGTTCAAATGTGCATTTTAGGGGTGCTACAGGGCGTCCTTTGGACACCCCTGGCACCCTTAAAATCGCTATCTTATTTGCGAGTAGCAAATTGCTACTCGCAAATAAGGGAAACTCCCCATTCATTCCTATGGGCCTCTTGGCCCATAGGAATGAATGGGGAGTTTTTGCGAGTAGCAAATTGCTACTCGCAAATAAAGAACATGTAGGAATCGCTATTTTATTAGCAATTTCTACATGAATGCCGTTTTGCGTGTCCTCAATAGCGAGTCGCTATGATTCGCTATTAGGGCCACGCAAAACGGCATGTACATGAATCAGGCTGTAAGTTTCCCTTGACAGTGTACATCGGAATCCCCCCCACTCAGCCCCACCACTGTTATCTGCACGGACCGCGGCTGCTACCCTTTAACAGTGCCCCCTCAAGTCTCCATAACCACTCTCTCAGATGAATTTAATTAGTTTTGTAGCAGCACCTATACCAGTGTAGGGTGTCAAAGCACTTTACACCACGCACATTGCACAGAGACAATCGATCATATGTGTGTAAATCAGTGTATAGGAAATGTTACATGAGCCAGAAGACTACCAGGTGAGTCATACGTCATCCATCCATACTGGTAGACAGTATAGTTTAGGAGCGCTTGGCTTGGAGAAGCACAGATTCAGAATTTAAAACATAACCCCATGGTTGGGGGTTACACTTAATAAGGATTTTTTTTACCAAAATGAACCGTTTCTGAAATATTAGAATAATGAAAGACAGAGGAAAAAATCATAATGCCCTAATCTATACCTTGCACTTTGCATGCAGCTCTTTGATGACGGTTATTAAATCACTGTTCCATGTTTGGATTTTAACACCTACACTGCTAGTAACAAAAGGATTTCTCTGACGAAAGCCCTGACCTATTTAAACTATATGCACTTTGTGATCTGCATGGTACACATTCTTTGCAGCAGGCACAATAACTCTCTGTGCTACCATAAAATAAATTGAAACTTCCATTTGACAGAACTCCTTCTCTCTACGGGAAGAACATTAATTACTGTGTTATCTTGACATTTTTATTTTTGTATGAAAATTGTGGAGGCCAGCAATGCAGCAGCAGGTGCTTTTGAAACCATAAAATACTTCCAAAAAGGGTGCCCCCTGGAAGAGTCAGCACCCGGTGCGGTGGCACCAGTCGCACTGCCCTAGAGCCGGCCCTGGTTGACTGCTTAGCACCAACGCAGGCACCCTTGCACCATGGTCCATCGTTGCCTGCATTGCAGGGAAAGAAAAACAAACATTGATGCATAAAAACAATCAGTGATGGTGTTTTCCTCATTCAGGTAGAAATATGTGAGAGGTACCCCTTAAACTAGAGTCAAGGGAAGTAGGGTTAACCAACCAGTAGACAAAAAATATTCCCTTGAAGAATGTGCAATAGAACAATTTAAAACTCAAAGCAAATAGCACAATACATTAAACAGAACAGAACCAGAGAAGCAGGCAGTTCTCCACGGCAAAATAGTGAAACGACTGTTTCCACCGGGAGGACATGACGAAAGCACCCCTGGTTCCTTAAAAAGTTCTTAAAGAGAAAAGACATCATTAGACAAGGAATGATGTTTGAGACACAGCACGCCTATCCTACAGGACACCCAACAAACTAATGAAACGGACTGCTTATAATTAGGAGAGAAAAACGAAAAACGAAGTCAATCTCATATATTTGAGAAAAATACAACGTCAGAATGGACCCTCATTTGATCGTACTCAACGGATAGTTTTAAGGGTGATCTCACTGACCCCAGAAACTCGACAGACAGAACGTAGTGTCTTGACAAAGGTGGCCCAAAATCATATGTACCACCGAAACGCGTCGACGCATTTCAAAGTATAATTCTTCAACTCGGACACCTGTGTTGACACATTAACAGACTGTGCATAACATATGGGGGTTAGATAGAGCTTGAATATACACCCAGTATTGCACAATTGGATGCCTCACTGTTGTCTGTCCTTTTTATTTGTATCAATTTTGCTGGTCAATCTTGAACCCCATGTATTTTGATTATTTGTCTCACTTTTTTAACTGGTTTTATTTGTGTAAAGTGGTGCTTTTGTCCACTTGGTATTTTAATACATTGTATAATTTTAATAAATTGTAAAACATTTTTTGCAAAACTGTTGTTGATTTAATGTATTGTGCTATTTGCTTTGAGTTTTAAATTGTTCTATTGCACATTCTTCAAGGGAATATTTTTTGTCTACTGGTTTTCCTCATTCAGCACACATAAAAAGAGCAAAAAATTAGGAGAAATAAAGGTATATCTTCTCATTGTGCCTGGGGAAGCGTTAGAATCCCACGCATTGCCATGTTTAGGGAACCTTGCAAATCTGGAAATGCTTTAGATTCCATAGGTTGGTTGGGAACACCCACAGCAACACCCATGGAACACCCCTTTCACACAAAGTGATGTGCAAGAGGTGGTCATGAAAAGTCACGCAGGGTGGCTTCACGTGGCTGCAAATATGGGCTGGCACACTGCGCCTTCAGAGCGTCACTGCATAAAAGTGCCACAGGGGCATTGTAAAACCTGAAAAAAAGTGTTGTACAATGCTTTGCAGACAGTGATTCACCCAATCTTTACCTGTAAACACAACATAAATATGCCAGTCTTAAAAGTGATAGCGACTTTAACAGCTAAGCTACTTTCATCTTTTGTATAGTGTAGCTTTCGCCTTTTTCACACAAAATATTCAACATTCTTCCGGGCACCTTTTTTCATCCTTCTTGCTTGGAAAACAAGCGGCTCAATTAAAGCACACAAAGACTACAATTCCCAGAAAGCATTAAGATGTCAAGCGAAAGCTCAACATGGAGACCGTAGTGTCTCTGAGAACATGGGACATCATAAAGTACTTCAAAGAGGATAAACATGCCTGCTCCTCAGTTGCAACTTACCTTTCTATTGCCAAGAAAGTGTTTGTTTTATTTTGAAAGTTAAAGGCTACGCAATGAAAGAAAGCAGATGTGGTGAAATAGTTACTGCATCTTACTTAGAGTCTGAGGTGCCAGAGTCCTGTCTCTGTAGGTGGTTTAACATCCTGGCTTTTATAGCGATTAACTGTCGATAATGTATACAAATGTAGTTTGCCTCTGTGATCACTGTCTTTTGGATATGCTAATTTACTTCACTCACTCAAAGCAGACTACTTCAAAAGCACTGCCAGGAATACAACCTTTTGGTGCTTCTCACCAGAAAAAGTGTGAGTGCTTGCAAGCGGAAGCTATGTTGTTGTTGTAGCTGAGTTGTTTTTGCCTTTAGATGAAAGGGGGTACAAGCAGAGGGGTGGGTGGCTTGAAGGCTCTGCACAATATTTAGCTTTAGCCACCACTACTTCCTGTTTCATGAAATATTGTATTCCACTTTGCCTGCTATTTTATCACATTTGATAATCCTTTGAGACCGGTATGAACGCTTTCACAGACAAAGACTATAGGCCCGATTCACAAAGGTAAACTGAGAGGAAAGTATCATTTTACAACTTTGGGTATTCACAAAGGGCATTGAAAAGTAGGAAAGTTCGACTTTTGTCTCCCTCAAACTTAAATTTTGGCCTTCAGTTTAACTGAGACCAAAATTTCTCAGACTTATACCAAAACTTAAGTTTAACTGAGACAAAAGATCTAACTTTTCTACTCGTAAATGCCATTGTGCATACTGAAAGTCTTAAAGTTAGATTTTCATCTCAGTTTACCTTTGTGAATCGGGCCCTGTATTGTTGATTTTATTGCCGGGTTGTTTTATCAGCTGAAAGGATGATAATCACAGACGAGGAACACTTTAAATAGAAAACACCTGCCCTACGCGCTGCGCTTTATTTGTCAGCATGGAAACAATCTGAATTCACACAGGATCTCCCCCTGCCTTTACATTTGGAATGTTTGCACACATTTACTTTTTAGTGTTAAGTAGTACTGCAGCTACAGCTAAATATAGAGAAGTGTAAGTACTATTCTGCTCGTTAGAGTTACAAAAAAACAAGCAGCAGAACCTGGCCTATGAATGAAGTGTTCTGTGTGATAGTCTGACATAATCCGTCATTTTATGAATGACAATTTAACCCCTTCCATGCTGATGACGGCCCTCGTCCGTCATGCATCACGGTGGGCGTGTGCTGATGACGGCTGGGGGCTGTCAGGATCACGCCCACTCTTTAAAATACCGCACAGCGCGAAAATTCGCCGCGCATGCAAGGGGTTAAGATGTGACCTTTTTGTGGACTTTGGATATTTTTTAACTAGAAGTGTCACATAAACAGGCTATGGATTACAACAATAACCTGCTTCGGAGATCAGCGAAAAGCAAAAATGATTCTTAGGTGGACCCTCCACAGTAGTTGCTTGCACCATCTCCATCACTATTGCCATTCATTGCAAATGATTTGGTATTAAAAATATCAGATGTAAATCGTCAAAGTCAACTAAAATCTTAAAGCCCATTCCAGGGTCACATGAGTAATAGAAGTCTGCTTCTTCGACAAAAAAAGGTTGCTCCAGCAGACTGAAATTTGAAATGAAAAAAGAAGAAAATGTAAAAACGGTATTGTTCCCTACACTCACCAAACCCTTATTAGGGCCCACCAGGGAGGGGGGGGACGGGGACAGCACCGACACAGACTCGTTTTAAGGTGTGACATAGGCCGCTTAATTGGAAGCAGGTGCACCTCACAAAATATCCCTTGGCCTGTGCCGTACAAACCAACACCTCGTTAAATACCATGTTCCTAACAGGACCCCCCACCCCCTCCCCTAAACATGGTTCCCCCCCAAACAACAACAACATGACCAATTAGCCCATTTCAACTTGCCTCTCTACCTAACTAAATGAACTGTTACACTTACTCCCCCCCAGCAAAAGCAGACTTCCTAAATTCTCCCGGTCCTTAGGGAAAAAACACCACCTAGACAACCAAACAACACACCAGCACCTGCTCCAGCAACAATACCCCATACAGCAAACCCCACTGATGCACCAGCTCCCAAGAAACCGTCCCGAAACTGCCAACACAAACCCCCCAACCCTTTAACTACACCAAACCAGAATTCCCCTACCATACACCAACCAGGGGCGGGTGGGTGGTAAAAAGAACGCAAAGTCCCACAGTCCCCTAACCGGCTGCTGTGTTACTGCCACTGAAATGGTAGGCAGTGACCTAAAATGGCCGGTTATATCCCCATGCAGCCCAATTGTAGCCCAAAACAAAGCCCAACCAGCCCAAGGAAAAGTCAAGCAGCCCAAAACCAACCCATTTATGGCGCTGTCTTATTCCCCCCCTGGTCCCCCAAAACCCCCTGGAGGAACAGGCCTCCCTCGGGTCGGCTGCACCTCCCAAAGCCTCTTAAAATCCACTATCAGGTGTTGAGCTCTATGCTACAATTACTGGTGAGAAACCTTGCTATACAGCAATAGTCAGTCTGTCAATGGTATTGGCGCCTAACTGACCTGCAGGCGAGTAGTAATTTAATGCATGAATTATGCTTTTTTCTGTGTCTGCAAACTTTATGCGGTTGATAGGAGGATTGGGCTCTGTACAACTGTACAACACTATCAACGTTTGGAATTGACAGCTGGCAGCGTTAATGACAAAAATCTTGAAATTAATTTTGTACCCTCGACTGAGCACATTGTATATTCGGCATACAAAATGCATCTGTGGCCTACTGTCAACGAGTATGTGTACAAGTTAAACGATAAACTGTAACAGTTTCCAACACCCTAGAGTGGCACGTTTCACCCGTTGCAAAGAACTTTTATGGGTGGATGCCTGCTGCACATCACCAAGATCAGTGGTGAAGATGTGGCCTTAGGCTAGAGCGGTCGACCTGGAAGCTGGGGAACCATGTTCGAGTCTCGGCAGGGACGCTCAACAGCCTGTGATTCTCAGCAGATCATTTAATCTTCCCGTGCCCAACAAAAGTGAATATGTCCTTGTGTGATGCAACTGGTGCTCCTGTAAAGTGTTCTGATACCTTCGGGTCAAGTTTGCGCTATAAAAAACTCTGAAGAAAAAGAAAAAAATAAAGTGGTCCTGTGCTATCAGTGTCCAGCACAACAAGTCAATGCATCCTGTAGTTGGAGGGAGGTTGCGGATGTGAGGGAAGGGTTACCTCACTCAACAGACAGTCCAAGGTGGGTAGGGGAAGGGGGGAAGGGAGGTGTAGCATTAAAGAAAACAAGCGTATAGATAGCGGAAAAACTTGGGATAATGGGCTTTGTGGCAACACGGTTAAACTCAGAGGCCAAGGTGAATTTGGCAGGTTCTATGTCATCAAAGGGTTTTTTGTTACTTTATTAACAGAGTTTGAGCAATTGGAGAACAGACATATGCTGGGGAATGCGTATGGGTCAATAATTATGGAGACTTTAACTTCATACAAGATCTGGGCCTGGAAACCTCTAACAAGGGAGAAAAACAATTAAAACCTAAAACAGACAGACTTTTAAAAATTATAAAAGAGGATTTCGCATTACTAGACCCATGGAGGGTAGATCATCCAGGCAGCTCAGAGTTCACGTGCTAATCAGCGAGATTTAAAACAGCATCCCGTTTGGATTTCTTTTTTATAAGTAATCATCTCGTAAGAATCCCTGATTCTCTCTAACCCATTTTAAGATCACTCTCTAGTCTCCTTGTTAATATACATGCCCAACCGCAAGAGAAAAAAAAATAGGTGGCATTTTGATAAAACGTTACTCTTGGACCAAAAATGGAGTGACGAAACTCCCGATTTCATAACGTGTTGTTTTTAAGGAAAATATGAACACAGCACCCGGTTTTGTGGTGTAGGAAGCTTTCAAGGCCACGCTTAGGGGACGGGTGGTGGCCTATAGGGCCAAACATCACAAAATGAGGAAACTGAAGATTGATGGACTCCAGGAGGCAGTGAAACTGGTTATGAGAGATCTTTTGGATGGGCCAATTGGAGAACTAGAGGTAGAGGCGCACCAGCAGGAATTACTAAGGGCAAAGGAGAAGTTGAATATTTTTTTTATACTTGAGGAAATTGCTGGGAGTAAAGCTTCTCGACAGAAGGTCTACGAGGAGAGCCAGCACAACGGCAAATTCCTAACCTGGTCCACAAAAACGCACCAGAACAAACAGTCTATTCCACAAATCAGGGAATCCAGTACTAGGTGCCTGGTGAATAATATAGACAAAATAGCCAACGTTTTTGTGTCTCATTTTAGTAAGGTCTATGCGGAACTCCACATAGTCAGCCCTCAGGCTCTTGTGGACTGTTTTAGGTGAGTCCAGTTACCTATGATTAGCGAGGAGGACTGTATGCTCCTGAGCAAGCTGATTACAACCACAGAATTAAGTGAAATAAAACAAAAATGGCAAAGGCAAGTGGTAATCATGGGATCTCGCACCGATTTTGGTACTGCTATACAACCAAATAATGGCCAGAGTGGGGGTCTCAGATAGATTTAAGGAGTAAGTTGTGATCTCTATTTTAAAGAAGGATAAGGACCCAAAAGATCCAAGTTCTTACCGCCCTATAAGTCTACTAAATGTAGACTACAAACGTTTTATGAAAATCTGGGCCAACACGATCGCGAGATGTGCACGATATTTCGTACACGCAGATCAAACAGGGTTCCTGCCTGAAAGATCTATGGCTGCAAATACTTTTTATCTGACCCAGGCCATCAATTACTTATCTGCTAGTGAGGAGGGTGCGGCCATCTTAATGATGGATGCAGAAAAGGCATTTGGTTCAGTGGACTGGCAGGCCCTCTTCTTCAATTTGGGGGAATTTGGCTTTCCACACCATCTGATCGAGATGCTAGAGAGAATTTATAGGGGAGCTATCGCAAAAATCATCATAAATTCTGAGGAGGTGGGAGAAGTGGCAATTAGACAGGGTATCAGGCAGTATGCCCCCTTTTCCCCCTTTTATTTTCACTCTTTATTTTGCCCCTAGCGATAAAAAATCGTTCTAATGTATTAATCCAAGCTCCCCTGGTAGGAATGATAAAAATTAAGTTGGTTGCAGACGATGTGATCCAGCATTTTAAACCAGGGAAATCAGATATACAGAGAGCGCTGGAAGAAACCAGGCATTTACAGAACTAGGGGGGTATAGGGTTAATCAGTCTAAAACCGAGCTTTTCCAATTTAATGCATCAGGAATGGAGTTGCCAGAGGGGTTAACATTTCTACCTCTAAAACCGATTAGATACCTGGGCCTGTGCCTGACGGTGGACTTTCTTCAACTCTTTCATCTGAATTATGGTAGAACACTTGATAAAATAAAAAGTCTGCTAGAAAGATGGACACTTTTACCTTTATCGATTCTCTATGATAAAGATATCGATTCTTCCTCTGCTGATATTCTTATTTTTAAATCTCCCTTTAAAAGTACCAATCTCATATTTTAATGAAGTGGATGAGGTGAATCTGGAGTTTGTCTGGGCTAAGAAAAAAACGTGGATTAAGTTATGTATTTTACAATTAGATATAGAACATTGGGGATCTTGCCTTACCTCATTTAGCTACTTTTTACCAAGCTGCGTTATTCAGCTTAACAACAGAGCTATCGGCCCCTATTTCGAATTTTGATAACTTTTTAATCGATCTTATGTTAACAGAGAGTGCAATTAAGCTACTAGCATTTCTGCATACTGCACATCTACCCAAAAAAACAAGATATAAGCTCATGCGTCCACTCTTAAGCCACATATATCCCATCATGCCATGCCTCAATCAATCAATCAATGCATTTGTAAAGCGCTCTACATACCCGTGAGGGTTCCAAGGGGCTGGGGGGGGGGGGCTGCTACTGATGGAAGAGCCAGGTCTTGAGAAGTCTTCTGAAGGCCAGCAGGTCCTGGGTCTGTCGTAGGCTGGTAGGGAGAGCATTCCAGGTCTTGGCGGCGAGGTAGGAGAAGGATCTGCCGCCGGCGGTTGTTTTCCGGATACAAGGAACTGTGGCGAGGGCGAGGGTGGTAGAGCGGAGGTTGTGGGTGGGGGTGTGGAAGCTGAGTCGGTTGTTGAGGTATGTTGGTCTGGTGTTGTGTAGTGCTTTGTGTGCATGGGTGAGGAGTTTGAAGGTGATTCTCTTGTTGACGGGGAGCCAGTGTAGGCTTCTCAGGTGGGGTGTGATGTGGCTGCATCGGGGGACATCGAGGATCCGTCGTGCCGAGGGGTTCTGGATTCGTTGTAGTCGTCTCAGGAGCTTGGTTGTTGTTCCTGAGTAGAGGGCGTTCCCGTAGACAAGTCTGCTGGTGATGAGGGCCTGGGTGACAGTTTTTCTAGTGTCGGGAGGGATCCATTTGAAGATCCTGCGGAGCATCCGAAGGGTGCAAAAGCAGGACGCGGAGACGGCGTTGACTTGCTTGGTCATGGAGAGGGTGGAGTCGAGGATGAACCCCAGGTTTCGTGCGTGGACGGTGGGTTCCGGGGCTGTGCCTAGCGATGTGGGCCACCAGGAGTCGTCCCAGGCTGATGGGGTGGGGCCGAGGATGAGAACCTCCATCTTGTCTGAATTCAGTTTCAGTCTGCTATCTTTCATCCACTCGGCAACGGCCTTCATACCTCTGTGAAGGTTGGCTTTGGCGGTGAGGGGGTCTTCGGTGAGGGATATAATCAGCTGGGTGTCGTCGGCGTAGGAGATGATGTTGAGGTTGTGCTGTCGTGCGACGTGGGCGAGAGGTGCCATGTAGATGTTGAACAGCGTTGGGCTAAGGGAGGATCCTTGTGGGACGCCGCAGATGATCTCGGTGGTTTTAGAGCGGAAGGGTGGGAGGCGGACGCTCTGGGTTCTGCCAGAGAGGAAGGATGTGGTCCAGGCCAGGGCCTTCTCTTGAATTCCGGCATCGTGGAGGCGCGCTGATAGGGTGCGGTGGCAGACTGTGTCGAAGGCAGCTGACAGATCCAGGAGGATGAGGGCGGCTGTTTCTCCTTTGTCCATCAGCGTTTTCAGTGCTGTGGTTGCTGCGGAAGCTGGATTGGGAGGGGTCCAGGATGTTGTCTTCGAGGTAGCAGGTTAGCTGTTTGTTGACAATCTTCTCTGTCACTTTTGCCGGGAACGGAAGCAGGGAGATGGGCCGAAAGTTCTTGAGGTCTTTGGGGTCCGCCTTGGGTTTCCTCAGGAGGGCGTTGATCTCGGCATGTTTCCAGCTTTCCGGCAAGGGTGCTGTCTCGAAGGAGATGTTGATTGTTTCCCGGAGGTGGGGTGCGATGGTTGTTCTGGCAATGTTGAAAACGTGGTGAGGGCACGGGTCGGATGGGGATCCGGAGTGGATGGAGTTCATGGTTTTGATGGTGTCTTCGTCGCTGACGTTGGACCAGGTGGTTAGGCGACTGGTGTGGGTGGAGGTCGCGGGGATGGTGGTCTTGGTGGTGGGTGCGGGGGTGTCTCAGTTGAAGCTGTCGTGGATGTTGGTGATCTTGCGGTGAAAGAAGGTGGTCAGGGAGTCGCACAGGTCTTGTGATGGTGGAATGTCGTTGGTGTTGGAGCTTTGGTTGGAGAGTTCTTTAACGATACTGAAGAGCTCTTTGGTGTTGTGTCGGTCCTTCAAGGCGCTCCTTTTGGCGGTCCTGATGAGTTGGTGATGTCTGCGGGTGGCGTTCTTGGGGGCTGTGAGACTGTCTGGTGAACGGTCGCGGAGCCATTTCTTCTCCAGCTTCCGACAGGTGTGCTTGGAGGTCCGGAGGTCCGGACGTCTTCGGTAAACCAGGCGGCTTTCTTGTTGGTGTGGTTGGTTATGGAGATTTTGAGAGGGGTGAGGGTGTTGGCGCAGTCGTTGATCCACTGTTTGAGGTTGGTAGTGGCGGAGTCGGGGTCGATGGGGTCGGCGGGTGGTCTCAGGGCGAGGGTGGTGGTGATCAGTTGATCCTTGGTGACCTTGCCCCAGCAATGGCGTGGCAGCTGTTTGGTGTGGTGGTGTGTGGTGGGTTTCCTGAAGGTGAAGTGAACGCATCTGTGGTCGGTCCAGTGGGGTACGGTGGTGTGGTTGAAGGAGACGTTGGGGCTTGCGGAGAAGATGGGGTCCAGCGTGTGTCCAGCGGCGTGGGTGGGTGTTGTCACGAGCTGTTTGGGTCCGAGGTTGGCGAGATTGTCGATCAGGGCGGTGGAGTTGGCATTGTTGTTGTTCTTGAGGTGGAAGTTCAGGTCCCCAAGGAGGATGTAGTCTGTGGAGGCGAGGGCGTGGGTGCTGACGAGGTCGGCGATGGTGTCGCTGAACTGTGTTCGTGGTCCGGGTGGTCTGTAGATGAGTGTTCCTCCGAGGGTCGTGTTGGGGTCAGTGTGGATCTGGAAGTGCATGTGCTCGACGGTGGTGAGAATGTCAATGGTGTTGGTCGAGACCCTGAGGGTGTCTTTGTGGACAATGGGGATTCCCCCTCCAACTCAGTTGGCGCGGTCTCTGCGGGAGATCTTGTAGCCATGTGGGATGGCTATGGCGATGTCCGGTGCTGAGGTGGCGTTCAGCCAGGTCTCCGTCAGGCAGGCGACGTCGGGAGCGGTAGAGTCTAGGAGGTCCCAGAGTTCGATGGCGTGCTTGCGAGCGGATCGGGTGTTGAGGAGGATGCATCTGAGGTGGTTGGTTTCTCTGGTTGGTGGTTTGGCGGGCTGGATGCTGGTGTATCTGCAGTTCCGGCAGGTGAAAGGCCCTTGGGTGTGCTTTGGGATGGCCTGGTAGGAGGGGTGGTTTCGTCCGGTGTTGAGTGCGTGGAGGGTGCTGGAGTCATAGTGCAGTCTGGTGTGGTGGCTGCCTCGGGGTCCAGGGGTTCTGGCGCTGGGTGCGGTCCAGACGCGGACGGGTGCAGACGGGCTTGCCTTTAGTGCGCCCGCTGCGCTTCCGCGCGGCGTCCTCCATAAGAGGCGAAGTGGGAGGGAGGAGCAGCTGGGAGCGGGACGGCCAATGGGCGAGGGCACAGGACACAGAGGCAAAAGGGGGCGGGGCCGCAGGGGAGAAGCGGCGGGAAGCAGGGAGCGGGGGGGCACAGAGGGCAGGGGAGCAAAAAAGGAACGCCTAAGAACAGAGAAACAAAATACAAGATGCAAATGCCAAGTTGGGAAAAAAACAGATTAGCAGTACAGTGGAAAAGAAAAACAGTTACCAGGGGCACACCAGCGGCGAACCCTCGGCAGCGGCAGCAGTAGGGTAGAGTCACGGGCACCCAGGAGGAGCCGTGCGGCGTGGGGAGCGGCCAGAGGTCAGGTCACACTCCCTGCCATGCGGCGACCTCCGTAGGAGGCCAAGTGGGAGCGAGGAGCAGCTGGGAGACGGGAGCGGGCGGCCAATGGGCGAAGGCACGGGACACAGAGGCAAAAGGGGGCGGGCCACAGGGGAGCAGCGGCGGGAAGCAGGGAGCGGGGGGGCACAGAGGGCAGGGGCGCAAAAAATGAACGCCTAAGAACAGAGAAACAAAATACAAGATACAAATGCCAAGTTGGGAAGAAAACAGATTAGCAGTACAGTGGAAAAGAAAAACAGTTTCCAGGGGCACACCAGCGGTGAACCCTTGGCAACAGCGGCAGTGGGGTAGAGTCACGGGCACCCAGGAGGAGCCGTGCGGCGTGGGGAGCGACCAGAGGTCAGATCACACTCACTGCCGTGTGGCGACTTCCATAAGAGGCCAAGTGGGAGAGAGGAGCAGCTGGGAGGCGGGAGCGGGGCGACCAATGGGGCGAGGGCACCGGACACAGAGGCAAAAGGGGGTGGGGCTGTAGGGGAGCAGCAGCGGGAAGCTGGGAGCGGGGGAGCACAGAGGGCAGGGGCGCTAAAAAGGAACGCCTAACAACAGAGAAACAAAATACAAGATACAAATGCCAAGTTGGGAAGAAAATAGGTTAGCAGTACAGTGGAAACGAAAAACCATGGGCACACCACCGGCGAACCCACGGCAGCGGCAGCAGTGGGTTAGAGTCACGGGCACCCAGGAGGAGACCGTGAGTTATGGGGCCTTAAACTCTCACAAAAGGAGATTCAGCCCTACAATACGCTAGGTTTTCGTAAGCTAGGGAACTTTTACAATGGTTTTAATTTGTGCTGATGGGATGTTTTCATAAATCAATCCGAACGTCAAAGCTGTGATCTTTTAGTTTAGCTTCAGGCAAATTACATTCTTTCTCTCAACCAACTATGCAGGAATTAGCGAGAGAACCAGAGTAATTTTAAAAGCAGCCTTTGAGGTAAATTTAATTGCATTGGTAGTTGGTTCAGGCTACTGTGCCAGGAGTCAAATAAGAGCCTGGTGGAAACAATGCTCCCAAAAATTGCTCAGGGATCCAACTGCTGGTTCAATAGCCAGGAATGGCTAGGGGTTTGTGAGCTTGGCCACAGTGCTTTGACGGCTACCATTTTGAAAAGAATGCCATTCCTTTCTAGATGGGTGGCCTATTATACTCCCTCTAGAATCCATAAATGGTTTCCAACGGCACAGAATGACTGTTTTAGGTGAAATTTGCCAGAGGAAGGAGATTGGTCACATACATTTTTTACTTGCTCAAGATTACAATACTTTTGGGAGGAAGTGTTTAGGTTTATTAGTAAATGGCTGTCAATAGATATTCTCCCATGTGAACCGTTGGCTTTATTTGGTTTTTCCTATGTAGTTGGTCAGCTCTCGATATATGGACAATGTTTTGTTTTCCTAGCCATAGCCGTAGCCAGATCTTTAATATTACAGAATTGGAGATCGCAGAAAATCCCTATATTAGCTCAGTGGCTATTTAAGCTGAAAAGGACCTATAGATTTAGCGAGGCCAATGTGAAGAGGATAGGGGCTCTGCGGAGATTTGGATTGATCTAGGAGGGATATGTGGCGACCACGCAAATAAAAAATACTAGGTAATTTAAAGGTTACGTTATATAAATTTTACATCAACGGTTAGTAACCTCTGCCTGTTTCTGGAGTAGAATACTGGTGTTGCACATTATGTAAAATGGCATATGAATTTGCGCTTTCTCGTTTTTTTACACGTCCTAAATATGAGACTTGGTATTTTATAGATTCTATCTTTTCTGTAAATCCTGTTTATGATATTTATCGTGAACAAATGGATGATGAAATTTCATCTATTTATTGTCTGGTTTTAATATGAGATTGGAGATTTTGGAATTTTGTCAGTTTTATGTACCTTGGTCAAAATATGTCTGCTGGGTTTTTACGCTCAATAAAAAAAAAAGACTAAGGAGATATTGTTCGGTGAACAATCTTTACAACGAAACTTTTACAACGCACTACCATTACAATGCGGTCATTACAATGCAAACCATTACAACGCATTGCGCTGGGGGGCGCTCTAGGATAGGGAATACGTTTAATTTACTATCCAACACCTTCCCTAGTGTCCACGGGGACTGGTGTTGGAATAGTAAATTAAACTTTTCACTATCCAGCACCCCAAAGCGCTATGCGTTGTAATGGATTGCGATGTAAAAACTGCGTTGTAAAGGCAGGCATTGTAATAGCCTGCGTTGTAACGTCATACATCCATATTGTTCATTAGATTTCTGAAAGGGGTGAATCACTGTTTATAGGTTAACATTTTCTTAAACATAGTGGAAAAACGCCCCGTTTTGCCACAGTACGATTCACAAAACAAGTATGTGTAAACAAAGGGTTAGAATGTGTTACTTATGTCAAGTACATTTCACATTGTGTTTTTTTTTCACTCAGTGCTTCAACTTTTTCTTTTGTTTCTTTAAAGGATGAAGTCTGCAATGAAAACAGGGCCATTTGGTTCGGAAAGTCCTTGCTCAGTCTAAACTATGCATGCAGACTCACCTTTATTCACATTCTAGGTTCTGTTCATCCACGAAGTCTCATAATGGTTTAATGCCCATCATTACTTAACCTTGCTGGCAGACGCTGTCACATTCCCTGGCATACTTTAGTCGCAAGGGTTCCGACTACGCCTTGGGGGGAAAGGGGGGTAAGTGCACTGCGGGGCACAGATTGGTCTGTAGCATTAGCAGTAGCTGGTCCAGTGGCCAGTACAGAACACTAAGGGGTCCATTATGATGGTGGGCAGATATCGCAACGGAGCCAGGGACTGACCGCCGAAGTTGCGGCGGTCCAGCAATGCATATTATGAAGCACCTGCCAAACTGGCGGGTGCATCCTGGGCCTATTACATTGCGGGTGGATCTGCTGTCTCCTGACCGGCCTGCAATGGAATAGGAGTGTGCACATCATTGCCATGCACTACATGGCAGGCACTACGTGGTGCCTGCCACGTAGCGCATGGCAATGAATGGGGGTAATGTAGGTACCCTGTGTGCATCCCCCTACCCCCGACACCCTGGGGGCCCACAACGGGCACCCAACACCAGACACTGCATGCCTTTCCATGGCAGCAACCCCGCCATGGAAAGGCGAATCTCAGCATGCATCATAATAAGTAAGTGGCGGTAAGGAGGACGGTAGCAGTGTCTCCCGACCCGCTGACGCCTAAGCTGCGAGCAAATGTCTGATGCACATGAATTTTAAAACTTGATTGAATTGAATCTGGTAACTGACTGATTTTAAAAGCGCCGGATTTTAACATTGTTTACTGTTTATTTATATTTGCTCTGTGTTATAGCGCCGCTATAGCGTCGCTAATAGAGATAACATCCCTCAGGGCAAAACTCAAAAGCAACTTAGCCTGGGCTCGATCACCTGTCCTGCCCGCCCCGGTCCGACTCGGCAACCAGTGCCGTTGAGCGGAGGGCGGGTCAGGCAGAGCCAGGCCACTTCCTACATCGAGCGGTTAGCGCTCTAGTTGATGCGCGCTGAGGAGTACTTAGCCCCCTCTATCAAAAGAGGAGGGAAGAGGATTATCGGTCCATTCAGTTCCCTTGATAAGATCCGGAGTTAATCAAAAAAAGTGGAATGGACACTAGTGTCTACTGAACCATTAGTTCAAAATTGACAACCCTCATAGGCAGCCTGATTCTACGATGCGGTATATCTGTTTTTCCGCCCCATCAGGTGTCATGGCATATTCATAGGGTAGTCAAAAGTGTGGTATGCCTGCCTCACCCGAGGCTACCTCTGGTCCAGGTAGAAGTATCCAGAAATAATAGGGAGGGTGTAATGATTATAAAAGCAGTGTATCTCCAAAAAATATTTTAATGGAAAGGGGGATAACACTGTCAGTTAAAAATAAGTCGATATAGATGTAATCGGGTAACTAGATTACCATATATCTATGTATATATGGGTGCGTCGTCAACATGTTTCAGCTCTCTGGGCCCAGCCGGGTCTATAGAGCTTTCGTCAGGACAATAAAACAAACAGAAAACATACATTCGGTACTCACACCATTAGTGTAGGTTCCATTCGCTATTTCTAGCGTTTCTTATTTTGCCACCTGAAATATAGGAGCACAAACATATACAATCCCAAACAATGTGGTCTTGTGGTTATGGTGATTAGGCATAGTGATTCTAAGAAACACACACACATACTAGAATTGCTAGTGGATTTATGCACTTCATTTTTAGTCACATAAACTTTTTTTGCGAGGAAAAGGTAGTGGAGAACAGATATAAATTGATTACAGGGAACATGCAATTCATGCGTATTTTTGATACTGCACATCTAGTTGGTACTGCGTGCATTAGCTTCATCATAATTCGTTACAAAAGTCTAGAAAGACATGCAAGCGCTGATGGAAAAAGCGGCACTGTCTTTTGCTACTTGAAAACTTTTTTTCTTATAGCCGTATGCGAATCATTTCAGTCAGTACCTACGCCACAAAAGAAACTGTAGTAAGGACAGTGATTACAAAAAACAAGCGATGGAACTGAGTCGAAAATTGCAACAAAGGGACTACACACCAGCGGTGATTAATAAATGCATGAAAAGGGCGAAACACCAGCCACGTGAATGCCTCCTGCAGACAAATGTGAAGGAACCTATAAAAGATCTGGTAACTTGTGTCACTACTTTTTGTCCCGCCACTTATGGGGTACAAAAACTAATCAGAAAAAATTGGCAGATAATCAATTCTGGACAACTCGACTGGCCAAAACCACGCTTTGCGAATAGGAGAACCAAGAACATAAAGGACGTCCTGGTCCGCACGCGATCTAAAATAAAATCAGCACTGACAGTCACAAGAGATGCCAGAATGCAACCTGTCTCTGGACATTACCCATGTGGCACCTGTGGGGTGTGCAAGTTTACAAGGCCAACCAAAACTCTACAACTCACTAGCACCCTCAAATGGACCCAGAAACACCACACGAATTGTAACTCTTCACATCTTGTCTACATGATTACATGTCCTTGCAAACGCCAATACATAGGCATGACATGTAGGAAAGTGAAGTTGCGAATCGGGGAACATAGGAGTAATGTGCGACTTAAGAAAAACAACACAAAACTGTGCACACATTTTGTGGAGGCGGGCCACACTTGCGATGACTTAATCTGGACAGTCCTTGAGACTTTGCAAGATAAAAACAATAATGCAGAACGAATTCTCTTTGAAAAAGAGCAAAGGTGGGTGGACCGTCTTGGCACCCATATTTCCGGAATGAACGACAATATCCCATGGAGTCAGTTCAATTAATGTCACCAATATGTATAGTATAGAGTTGCAAAATTGAATAATACAATCCACCCCCCCCGGGATAATAATGCAATTCAATATATATAATTGAGACCCTACAATGGGATTTATCTGAAAATCAATCCCTTCCTGTACCTGCAATACCCCAATAATATTGATAACTAATGTTGATGACTGCGTACTTTGGTTGATACACTACACACGAGTTTCCATACTGAGAAGAGTCTGTAGTCCTATCTTTGTGTCAATGCACCTACTGAAGAAAAGCCCAGGAACTGTGCCCTGCCTGTAACCAAGGGCAGAGTCAGCACAGGGCCCAAAACGCGGTCCACGAGGGTAAGAGTGAGTGCTCAAGACGGAGAGACACGGGTAAGACCGGTCATTGCGACCCCCTTTAACTTCGAATACTATCTCTCCAGTAGAGACTACGTAAAGCGACTTCTGCATCCTTGCTGAAGCCTTGAAAAGAACCCAATTAAGGTATTAGTGAATGCGCTTTCATAACAGAACGCGATTTTTTATAACAGTACGCGCTATCTCTATGCACCTAAATCCAATCTAGAAGCAGCGCACTAACATGCTCCCACTGCACTTGCCTGTACATAATGTAAATATTGTCCTTTTATCTATAAATGATTCGCATACGGCTATAAGAAAAAAAGTTTTCAAGTAGCAAAAGACAGTGCCGCTTTTTCCATCAGCGCTTGAATGTCTTTCTAGACTTTTGTAACGAATTATGATGAAGCTAATGCACGCAGTACCAACTAGATGTGCAGTATCAAAAATACGCATGAATTGCATGTTCCCTGTAATCAATTTATATCTGTTCTCCACTACCTTTTCCTCGCAAAAAACGTTTATGTGACTAAAAATGAAGTGCATAAATCCACTAGCAATTCTAGTATGTGTGTGTGTTTCTTAGAATCACTATGCCTAATCACCATAACCACAAGACCACATTGTTTGGGATTGTATATGTTTGTGCTCCTATATTTCAGGTGGCAAAATAAGAAACGCTAGAAATAGCGAATGGAACCTACACTAATGGTGTGAGTACCGAATGTATGTTTTCTGTTTGTTTTATTGTCCTGACGAAAGCTCTATAGACCCGGCTGGGCCCAGAGAGCTGAAACATGTTGACGACGCACCCATATATACATAGATATATGGTAATCTAGTTACCCGATTACATCTATATCGACTTATTTTTAACTGACAGTGTTATCCCCCTTTCCATTAAAATATTTTTTGGAGATACACTGCTTTTATAATCATTACACCCTCCCTATTATTTCTGGATACTTCTACCTGGACCAGAGGTAGCCTCGGGTGAGGCAGGCATACCACACTTTTGACTACCCTATGAATATGCCATGACACCTGATGGGGCGGAAAAACAGATATACCGCATCGTAGAATCAGGCTGCCTATGAGGGTTGTCAATTTTGAACTAATGGTTCAGTAGACACTAGTGTCCATTCCACTTTTTTTGATTAACTCCGGTACTTAGCCCCCTCGTCACAGAAAGCGTGCAGCGGTCGCGCGCAGCGAAGCGCCTGAGACGCGCCAGAGAGAAGCCCGTCTGCGCCCGTCCGCGACAGGACGGGACCAGAGGCCATGGCAGACCCCGCTAGTACACATAAGGTCATTAGATTAAGTTATACCTCACGGGCTTTAACAACTGTGCGTGATAACCTGTGTGTATCTATCTGTCCAAATCACCACCACTGTAGTCCTGAAGGACCTTTTACATGTAGACATTGCCACCATCAGTTTACGCTATACAAAGACTCTTCCTCCATACAACAAATTACCAAACACCACCCTGTTGTACTTCAGGGAGGAAATAACTTATTATGTAATGTACGATCTTTGGCCAAGCACTATATTGAAGTTTGGGATCTTATCTCTACTTATAGGCCAGACATGTGTTTTTTAACGGAGACATGGCTTAAACCCCACTCTACTCCGGCCATTACGCTTGGCTAGAAAATAGCAAGATTAGATAGACCCTTAAAAACCGGTGGGGGTATAGCTATTGTATTTAAGGACAGTATTTTAGTTTCTGTTCTTGATCAAATTTGTAATATGGATTCTGAAATGTTGATTTTTAGGTTCGGCTCAACGGCCAAACACTGTAGGAAAGGTGCTCTGGTCTATCGCCCCCCAGGCCCTATGAGGAACATATCTAAACAGTTATTGGAAGCACTGGCTCCCCATGTATGTTCAGATAAAGATTTTTTGTTGGTTGGAGACTTCAATATCCATAGTGAAGAAACCAACAATAGTGAGGTACAATCTTTTTTGGCCGATTTATCCCTAATGGGACTAAAAAAGTGTAACTCTGGCCCGACTCACCAAGCAGAACATACTTTGGACATGATTATATCTAATTTTTCTGGAATCGAATGTCAGCCTCCCTTGCCATGCCTTTGGACAGATCATTTTGTGCTCGAATTTTTTATGCCTGAGAGGGCTGTTTGTTCCATTTCTACGGTGCAAATTCCATCTAAACGGAGGCAATGGCATAACATTTCTAACACCAACTTTCAAAGGGAATATTGTCCTCCTTCTATTCAGCCCACAGATGATATAAACTCTGCCCTCACACAGTGGAACTCAGCCATTGAAACCACAGTACACCTAAATGCCCCGTTAAAAACTTTTAAACAACGTTTAGCGAGAAAACAAGAGGTCTGGTTCTCGGAAGAACTACGTAACCTCAAACAGAGGGCTCGAAAGATAGAAAAAACATGGAGGAAGTCCCATCTGGATGATGATAAAATCAACTATCATAAGGCTTTGAGTGTATATCACAAAGCTATAAGATCTGCACGCAAGAACCATGTCACCACCCAGTTGGAGGCAGCTGGTAATGACACCAAAGTTCTATATCAGATTGTTAATACTTTCCTAAAACCTTCAGCATGTGAGAGCATAGATATGGCGTCCCAACATCTTTGTGACAGTATATCACACTTTTTCACTGAAAAAAATGATGCCATTTATGACAAAATAAAGGCACTCACCCCTGTTAGGACTGATCCAGAAAATATAACCACGGTGCCTATTACGCCTACTAATCTGCAATTATTTATGGAGTTCCCTGAAATTACCCTACAAGAGGTTCTGAAGTTGTCTATGGATATCAAAAGTGGGAGTCCGGCAGATCTTCTCCCAGCTAGGCTCATGGGGCTTCTGGGGACAACCCTCGGTTCTGATATCCAGAAACTTGTAAATCTCTCACTTAACACTGCTAAAGTCCCTCAGGAATGGAAAATGGCCTTGGTCAGACCTATTCGGAAAAATACATCACTCCCTTGGACCAATATGTCCAATCTGAGACCAATTTCCTTGTTACCTTTTTTGGGGAAAATTATTGAGAAACATACCAACAAACATCTCTCAACCTACCTGGAGCATTCTAACGGCCTCGATCCATCACAGTCAGGTTTCAGGCCAAAATACAGCACTGAAACGGCCTTGCTGTCGATAACGGACGATCTACGTATGTACCAGGACAATGGTTTTTCAGTTGTCCTGGTGCTACTTGATTTATCGGCAGCGTTCGATACTATATCTCATAACATCTTGATCGAACGCCTCTCTGTGAGTGGAATCGGTGGTAGGGCACTGGACTGGATCAAAAGCTTCCTCTCGAACCGCACCCAACGTGTCACCATGGGTGATTTTAGATCAGAAGAGGTTAAAATCACCAAGGGGGTCCCACAAGGATCGTGCTTAAGTCCGACCCTTTTTAACACCTACGTGGCCCCCTTGGCAGAAATAACTATAGCTTTTGGTTTTAGCCCAGTGTCATACGCTGATGATACGCAGCTACTTATCCCTTTTAAACATCTTACCCCTGAGATCATACAATCTTTCTCTGATGGGATGAAGGCAGTAGCGCGATGGATGTCCTGTAATTTTCTACAATGTAATGTTGGGAAAACAGAGGTGATGCTCTTTGGGAAAGCCAAAATCCAATGGTCTCCTGATTGGTGGCCTCTAGACCTAGGCCCAGTCCCTGAACCCAAATCTACAATTAAGAATTTGGGAGTACGGCTGGAACCTGAGCTGACCATGAAACAGAATGTTAATGTAACAGTGGGATCTTGCTTCCACGTGATAGGTCTTCTCCGCAGGATATTTCCTTTTCTGCCTGACTCTTACAGAAGAACCTTAGTCCAGGCTTTGGTGATCTGCCCACCGTCTAGATTACTGCAACGGTCTTTTAGCAGGAGCTAATGAAGAGGTTCTTGACCGTTTGCAGGTAATACAGAATACTGCGGCTAGATTGGTGCTTAATGCACCCCCCAGATCCCCATCTAAGCCTTTATTGCGTAAACTCCATTGGCTGCCCATACGTCTACGAGTCAAGTTTAAGACTTGCTGTATCATTCATAAAAGTCTCCACGATTTAGGACCTGAATATCTGTCTACTAAATTTGCTCCATATAACCCCATTCGTACCCTTAGATCCAGCCAGCAGCTGTTGTTAAAAGTACCTAAAATCAACAAGACCAGACTTGGCGGCAGGGCCTTGTCGGTAGTGGGTCCCACATATTGGAACATGCTCCCTCTATCGTTAAGGCAATGTTCTGATCATCTGCTTTTCAGAAAAAATTTGAAAACGTTCCTGTTTAGTCTAATTAGCTAATTTAGCTTATTGTCCCCTAGAATCATAGTTTTTAATTCTACTGCTATTGCTACAGTTCTATCAGATTAGACGCCAGAAGCGCGGAGATACTCCTTCGGGAGTAGATTCATAGCGCTATACAAACCTGCAATAAAATAAATAAATATGTTTTGCGGCGTATTGCAGACATCGGCACCATATTGTGACCCTTTTCCACCCGGTCGGCTAGTCGACCGGCGGAAAAGTGGCAGACGGTCTTTCTGTCAACCGCGGACCCCCCAGCCATACTAATATGGCGGGGGGTCAATCAGGCATGGATGTCGGGCAGATGGCCCTTGCCGGGCCAGCAGTGGCTACTGCCGGCCCGACAGGGGCATTCCGCCCGCTGTCCTAATGGGCCCCTTAGTTGGGTTCCCACAAACACAACCAGAGATTGCCCACTGGTCGCGGCTCTGAAGATGAGCGCACTGGTTAAGATGAACCCCTTCGCTGCAGCGGCAATTCCGCCGCAGTGCTAGGGGGAAGGGGGGGCCGTGCGGTGCTCCCATGCTCATGACGGAACCGCTCCATCACGAGCCTCGGGCGCACTGTGCTTGTGACGGAGCGGTTCCGTCACGGCCCCGCCCGCTCAATGGAACGTCCAGCGCAGGCGCGAAATCAGCGCCGCGCAGCTGCGCCGAGCGGGCCGTGACGGAACCGCTCGGTCACCAGCACAGCGCGACCGAGGCTGGTGATGGAGCGGTTCCGTCACCAGCATGGGACGGGTTAAACTTCCCCTCGCCCATAGCTAATCTGGTTGGACAGAGCTCTGCACCAGAAACAAAGAAGGAACAGTCTGTGCCTGGGAGAGCATGTGGACACAGCAACAGAGGCTAATACCAGCATAAGAGTGTTGAAAGAGCGTCAGATCTGCTAAACCTCAAGACAACTTTTCCTTAGAGATATTAAAAACTTCTCTGCCATCAACAGAGATGAAGTATTGTTGTGTAGTTTCCATCAATCAATAGGAACTGCATGTTAGCAGACAACATAAACTTAGGCTGGTGCCAGACTGATTCCATGCACCCCGCAGGATGGGTTGTCCCTTGGGCTAGCTAGCTCGCAGTGCCATTGTTAGCCCCCCTAAATATAAACAGGGAGTGAACAGTTCTGGAAACCACTGAAGAGGACAATTTTGTTCCTTCAAGAGCTGTAACGACAGACTTCAAACCTTTGCTCAGTCACTCGTGCTTTCTTTTGCTCACAGAAATATACAAAGAATACACAAAGGAGTGTCGTCATTATTTATTGAACCAGAGTGATTCTTGTATAGAATTTATGGGCTGCAATGATTAATAGACAGAAGAAAATAAACATTATAAAGAGTGTCAGCCCAGAGAATAAAATAAAGAGTTCCACCATCTTGTTGCGACAGGTTATATATTCATAAACATAGAAGATTATAATAACCTATCCTACCCCCTACGTTGCTAACCCTAACTTACTCGTCTATGGTGTGAATGTATGGTCTGCCAAGAAAACACCCTGTCTGGATAATCAAATTCCTTTAACTGGTGGGTAAGAGTATACAACCCTGTCTTGCTCATGAACTGGAAACCCCTCACGGAGATGTCAGTCAGCTGCTAGGAGAAAGCTTCAGCATGCAGCGACCCCTCGAAATCAGCAGAAGTGTCTCCTCCGATTATGTTAGGAAACAAAAGGCTAAATATAGAAAGTGGCCTACATACCTTGGACCGATATTGTGCTTGGGAAACCATTGTATTTGCTCTGCAGATAGCTGTGTTGCCATATGTATGTAATAATAAACTCATTTTGATTATGCAATGAGAGACCATGCACTAATGCCAAGGCAATATAATAGTATTCTCACTTAGGGCCCCATCACGATCGCAGGTGAAACAAAAGGCTATATATAGAAAGTGGCATACATACCTTGGACCGATATTGTGATTGGGAAACCGTTGTTTTTGCTCTACAGATAGCTGTATCGCCATATGTATGTAATAATAAACTCATTTTTATTATGCATTGAGTGACCTTGCACTTATGCCAAGGCAATATGATAGTATTCTCACTTAGGCCCCCATCACGATCGCAGGTGGATTGCCACTGCCGGCCGGGCGCAGCGGTGGCGATCCGGCCACCATCCAAATCCTATTTACCTACCGCCACATTAGTATGGCGGTGGGTACTGCGGTGGACGGATGGTCCGTCCACCGCTTTTTTGCTGGGCGGAAAAGGCACACAATATGGTGGTGGTGCCTTGCAGGCACCGCCATCCATATTATGATGTCTGCGTTGCTTAAGCCTTTCCATGGCGGAGACTCCGCCATGGAAAGGCATACGGTAAATGGCTATGGGGGCCCGTTGCGGGTCCATGGAGGGTGCGGGGTGTGGTACCCCCCTACATTGGCATGCACATGGTGGCAGGCACCATGCAGTGCCTGTCACATTGTGCATGCTAAATCTAGCAACTCCCTTTTTCAGTTCAGGAAACTCCTCAAGACTTTTCTGTTTACCCTTCCTGAATAAATTCTTTTCTGCTCATTCACATGTCTTTCCAGTTAGCGCCAAGAAACCTTCGGGTGTTAGTGCGCTCAGTAAGCCTCAATTAACATAACATAACATAACATAACATAACATAACAACATGCAAATTTTACATTGCAGTGGGTGATGCTTACAGCATCGCCTGCCGCAATGTAAAAGATGCGTGATGTGACCGCCAGGGTGGCGGTCGCATCCTAATTGCCCCCGCGGGACTGTCGCACCTCTGGTGAGGCCCAAAGTGTTCTGTGCCAGCTAGGCCAGTGTTTCTGCGAAACCAGCCCAAGCATTACAAATGCAAAATGTGAGACTGAGGGCCTCTTCCTTGCATTATACAGGGGGGTATTATTTTGCATTACGTCATTGACTCATATATTTCTGCACCAGGCAAAGCTGAGGTTTAATGTCAGAAATACCATGCACAGAAGTATTGCCTCACAAGAATGTTGTTTACAAAAATGTTCTATTCAATATATTTAAGTGAATATATTTATGTCAGCAATAGTCTTAAAAATTTATCCTTGTATCATTCCAAAGCAGCCCTTCCCACATAAACACCTGAGTGCTGTGTGTGCTTGAACACTTCTGATTCACCTTTTAATTTGAGCATGTTAAATAAAGTACAGGGGAATGAAATACCCTGAAGATAAGTTGAATAGAAGACATATCAGCTACTTTAGGGCATTACAGAAAGGGAAACGACATTGCCGAGGTCTTTGGACCAACATTAAATATGCCACAATTACTGGCATTACAGTCCAAAATCCCTACTTTACCAGTAAAACCTGACTCTACAGATGTATCCCGAAATCTGAAACCTGGCTTTACAGAAAGTACAGGAATATGAGTTCTTTTACACATTTTGTAACGTCTTTTGCAGTAAAGGAGCCTTATTGCAATGTCGCCTGTCACAGACACACTTATTGTAGGGAAAAGGATTTTTCTAGCACTTAGAATTAGAAAGATTGAAATGTAAACACCTGCCCTTAACACTAAGAATGCTGTTTCATTTATTTATTTCTGTCCTGTAAGCAGGGTCACTGGAATTATACGATTCAGCAGCAGCAGTTTTTTTCACAAATAGGGCTTTGGGAGGGGCGGCCGACCAGCAGGAGGCCTGGCCCTCCCGAGGGATTTTGGCCCGATGGGTGGGGGGGGGGGGGCCGGCAGGGGCAGCCAGCACCTCAGTTGAGCTGGTTGGGCTTTGTGGGCTCCTTTTGGGCTGGTTGTGCTGGTCTTGGGCTATCTGGGCAGCCAGCGCTTCAGTTGGGCTGGTTTGGCTTTTCGGGCTCCTTTTGGGCTGGTTGGGCTGGTCTTGGGCTATCTTTGGGTTAGTGGCATATTTACCCGGATATTTGGGGAAACTACCCACAATGTTGGTGGTAGTGACCCAGCAGCCGGCTGGTGTTTATAATTGTTGCAGGGGGGATCCATTTTTAGGGGTGGGGGGAGTGGGGTATGTTAGGAAGTATATATTTAGTGAGGCATAGTTTTGTTCAGCACTGGCCAAGGGTATGCATTTGTAAAGTGCACCTGTTTCTAATTAAGTGGCCTTTTGCACACCAACAAGCTGGTCTGTGGTATGTCTGCCCCTCCCCACCCCAGTATGGGCCCAAACTATGGATTTTACGCATTTCCCTCATAATCCTTCTTCTGCTGGATAATCAGCAGATTTCAACCAAAAAAAAAAATTCGAGCTCAAATGGATGAAAGGTTACTAAAAATATGGCGACATGGGTTTGTGCACAGCAGAATACCTTTTGCAAAGGTTAACTGATTATATTTCAGTTGCTCTTTTCTGCAAGTGGTTGAGTTAAAGTGGTACTAATGAGGTGACATCTTCGCCCAGACACTATAACTGTGTGTAAAAAAGAACAAAATAATGAATAGTATTAAAAAAAGTGCTGCATTATGCTTTTATAATTTTCTGTTTCTTGCTACATCATTTATTTAATACTGTAGCATAATTTGGTGTCCACTGCTGCATAATTTGTGGCCCTATATGTAAAGTACCACAAAAAATAGTTATGGAAATAATAATTGTTTCTGTTTTTTTGTGGTTTAGGTGGTAGTGATTTTAACTGTGTAGCCCAAACCGTTTCTCAAATAATGTAACAGATTTCTTTTGCAAAAAAGTGGCATAAAATCGCCCCCCCCCCAAAAAAAAAAGAAATAGAAATGAACAAAACAAAACAACAAACTATGCAGAAAGTTGACATGATGGCTTGGATATCCATTTTAGAAACTGCACATTGCCCCAGTGTCAGAAAGCTAATAATAGCAAGAAAAGGTGTTTCTTATCAGAAATATACACTGAACTCGTTGCAAAGGCGTCCATTCTGCTAAACCTTGAAGAATTGATGGTCTTCCGTTCAACATAAACAATTTTTATTTTCCGAGCAGCATACTCGACTTCCCCAGGTTTTATCAACCCACTGGGGATTTTATTTTATGAGACTACAACTACCATAAGGCGGGAACATACACCCAACGGGGCTGGACTCTTTCAATAAATTAAAAGGCGTTTTCCACTATGTTCTTTTGTAGTTGTGTGGCTTGTGAACAAGAATGAAAATCTGAAACACTTTAAGCCTGCTACTTTGATGAAAGCGGAATACGGATGTCTCTGCTGTCCTCACTGCAAGAGGTTATTTTCCAGTGGGCGTCCTCATTCAGGGCAACCATTTTCGTGGGATATATATGTATATATTTTAAAGAGACATTATAGTAATGTAACAATGTCATTCATAGTGTAAAGTTTTAAACCAGAAAAACCACTGACATTCTCCAGTTACAGCTTACATGCCCCCACCATGCACTGCTTATGACCTCACATATTACATCACTCGTGACATGTTCATAACATCATTGTTGAGATCACTGATGACATCTCAAATGACATCATTGATGACATCACTAATCACATCAATGACATCAATTACTGAGTGCAACAGTTTACTATATGATGCTTCTGACACTGAAGAGTAGCTAGTGAGCTACATGTACAATTTGTAATAGCTTCTGTACTGATAATTTATTGGCGTTATTGATTCCAGTGGGCATTTCATTGGATAGGCTGAATAGCTTCATTGGATAATACAATGTACATGTGTCCTTAGTTGGACATGTGTACAATGGATTTCCTCGCTACCTGAGTCTAGGTCATGTTGTAGGCATAACACCTTTGACACCTATAATCAATCAGAGCTTCCCAAATTAGTTCTTCAGCTTATCATTCGGAAACAGGAATCCACTCATCCATCTGTCACTCATCAAACCGTGTCGATCTACTTCTAGAATCATTTGCACAACTTATACTGTAGTCCATGTCGAAAAACTATATATAAATATTTATTATTCTGTTGCAAAAAATTCGGAAATTATATTTAGAAAAACATGTATATACTACTAGACCTCCCAAACAAGTTGAACATTAAACACTGGAACGATTAAAAAACAAACAAATTGATCAGTCTTAAAACATACCACCGCTACAAAATTACATCCCTGTCCAATCATGAACCAGTTTGTCATGTACAATTGATCAGTGCAAGAAGTTTAGAAATTAAAATCATTGACTCACTTTGGTTAGGAGACTTTATGTATCCACCTTCTTCAGGACGTTCAATCTTTCTCGACTTTTACAAGAAAGTGGTGAAAATGCAATGTATAGGAACATTTCAACCTTATCTCGTTATAAGGGAGAAATCAATGGAGGGTGGGACAACGAGTTAATCTTTCAGGAAAACCTTTGATTAACACCCCATAATGTAGGTAGCCATTGCCAGCTAAATGGGAATTCGACATCAAAGATGCGTAACTATTTGTGGCCATTGAATCCATACTAATATAATAAAGAGAGAGCCCAAACCTTTGAGGCAGGTAATCTCAGGAACCACAGCACCAATCACAACACCCAATACAGCGTTGGAAAGGGCAGTTGCAGCAGAAGGACATAGGCTATGCAGACGCCCACCATATACATTTAAAAGGTAAAAGAACCGTGCCAGCAAAGTAGTCCCTTGTGGGCGTGTCTGCGTTGTGCTGTGGGCGTGTGCTGGGGGCGTGACAAACGCTGGGGGTGTATGGTACATTCCGCCCTTCATGCCATGTCTCATATCGTGTGCTAATCCCACCCTGCTCCCTTTAAATACTCCTGCACCCCATAATCATAACCCACCCTTACTCCTTAAAATACCCCAACACCCATACACACTAACCCATCTTAACCCTATAACTGTACCCTGTACCCCAAAACCCAAACCTATCCCTAAACCCTAAAAATACCCCTGTACCCCAAAACCCAATCCTAGCACTGAACCCTATAAATACCCCTGTACCTCAAAACCCAAACCTACCCCTGAACCCTAAAAATACCCCTGTACCCCAAAACCCAAACCTAGCCCTGAACCCTAAAAATACCACTGTACCCCAAAACCCAAAGCTACCCCTGAACCCTAAAATACCCCTGTACCCCAAAACCCAAACCTAGCCCTGAACCCTTAAAATACCCCTGTACCCCAAAACCCAAACCTACCCCTGAACCCTAAAAATACCCCTGTACCCCAAAACCCAAACCTACCCCTGAACCCTAAAAACAACCCTGTACCCTAAAACCCAAACCTACCCCTGAACCCTAAAATACCCCTGTACCCCAAAACCCAAACCTAGCCCTGAACCCTTAAAATACCCCTGTACCCCAAATCCCAAACCTACCCCTGAACCCTAAAAATACCCCTGTACCCCAAAACCCATACTTATCCCTAAACCCTAAAACTACCCCTGTACCCCATAACCCAAAACTATATCTGAACCCTTAAAATACCCAAACACCCCAACACATATACCTCAGTACCCCAAAACATATACCCCTATACCCATACTTACCTTATCCAACCATTAAAAAAAAACATGCTTTTACCATTCATGCATTTACAACGAATTTCGTTGTAAATGAATGCTTGGTAAAAGCATATAAAATGTAATGCCATGCGTTATAATGGCATTGCGGAGTCATGGTACTTTCGTAATGAAAGTATGCGGAGTCATGGTATGCGGAAAAAAATTGCAGAATAATGGGTGTTTACCCTCCCCCGGTAAGTACATTGGTGGCACGGCGGACCACATCTCCAGCAACATACTCATATCTTTTCACCACCCATTTGAAAAATGCACAGGTCTCTCTCATTGATGGCCCACCACAAATGAATGTGTTCTTCTGTAATGTAAATTGTGCTCATGCCATGTTGTCGAGTTTGCGCTATATAATATTGCAAGGAAAAATAAAGTAGGGAAACTCGAGTTCACACACTACTGAACGTGCACTCTTAAGTGCATCAGCAGTGCACTGTAAGTCGGAGCGTTTCACAGGCCTGTCACAG
The DNA here is from genome assembly GCF_964261635.1 of Lissotriton helveticus. NCBI lineage: Eukaryota > Metazoa > Chordata > Amphibia > Caudata > Salamandridae > Lissotriton > Lissotriton helveticus. The sequence goes on along the minus strand of NC_136072.1, from coordinate 1,175,424,009 downwards.
ATAAGAAATGCTATCTAAATGAAATCCTACAAAACAATATACTACTGGCCGGCAGCAATTCATACCCGGACAACGTCGGGACTGGCTGATAGTCATTTATAATTTGCTACTGGTGCTGAGGAACTTACTTTTTGTGCTCAGCAAAATGCATGAGGCAAAAACAAATGTTGGCTAGGTATCGCTTGGCACAGGATTGACTAATAAGAAAGGCAAATAAATTTACTTAAGGCAGTTAGAAGCAGTTCTTGATTCCTCTTAACCCCATGGGCCACACACATATGTTTAAAGTGCCATATGGTGCAAACTAACATGGTGCAACATGCCATCAGACTCCATCGTCTTAAAGAATAACGCGGATCCTCCAACTTGGTATAAATGGTGACACTTTCGACGTCAAATAAAAAAACACAGCTGAAGTTGAAAAACACTGTTGTAAAATTACAGGATGCTCACCTAACAGTACATGAATGCAACAAAAAAGTACTCACATCAATTGACATCGGATCGATTGAAGGACACATCAGAAACCGTATTAGCAGCAACCTCAAGCATTTTGTCATAAAATTACACCACCAGGTATTTTGCATCTTATCCGAGTCCACTCTGATGTCAGAGTTTCTTGGACTATTTATTATTTTGGAATTTAGCTGAAAGTACTATTTCAAATACCTAATTTGTCAGTTTATGAAAAAGCAGATTACCCTGCAGAAAATTACCCATTGCAAGCAGAGGAAGAGATAGAAAACTTGGTGAAGCCAGGAACCATTGAACCAAATCCTGCAGATGGTATGAGACCAACTGACTGCTTCATTTGTGATTTTTAGAAACAATTCCCCATTTCAGAAACAAAGCATGGTAGCAGGCCTTCACAACATGGTGGCCAGACAGGCATTCATTCTCAACTGCTTCTTCCTTGCCAATGGGAGGATTTTCAGCAATGCCATGATCTAATAAAGGATCTTGGCCCATGGCCTCCAGCCTCTATATGGTCATGGAACTCTGTTGTAAATGATTGGAGAGGCAGATAAAGGAATAATAGATATTTATTATGCTCTACAGAGAATAACTGGTGTTCCCATCAGAAAGCCAGGGAGCTAACTGACCAGGAAGATTCTAGACAAAGCACAGTAGAATATGACATCAAGAACATAGAATGTAAGTCTTAAAGCGATACAACAAAATATAAGTAGAGAGAATACAACATATCCTCTTCCCTTCGCATAAAAAAACAAAAAACTAAATAATAAGCTCATGCTTTCCACTACACGAACAAACATCACTCACAAACAAAATCGTGTAAATAACTCGGGGGTCTCCTTTCTCTCTGACCTTTGCTAGCACAATACCATTGTTTGATTCCAACCCATGGCTAGATGGAGGCAAATCAACCTCACGTTCAGCCTTCTTATACAGTGCCACTCGCCTCAAATTCCAACTTTCTCCATTAAATAAAGTCACAAACCTTTTATGAACGGACTTGACTTTAAACGGACCCCTGAACTTCGTCAACCCAACACCAACTCGTCCAGGTTTTACTTTCACCCAATCATTCACTGCAAAATAACACTTACTGGCTGGTTCATTCTCATTTTCACGCTCCACAAAGACACCAGTACCCAAATACTCCTTCATCCATGCAGCGTCGAGTTTGGTACCAGCTGAACGCCCTCTCATCATACTGAAGGGAATCTTCCCAGTCACACCATTCTCAGTAGTTCTATAGGCCCAAACCAGGTCATTAACCAATCCTCTCACATCTGTCCTAGATGAGATGGCCATTTGGATCGCTCCTTTAACCATCGGGTTCGCCCTCTCAACTATACCATTCCCCTGCGGGTTGTAAAGTGAGGTCCTTGAATGTGCAATACCACATTTTTCCAAGAAATTAGCCATCTCAAAAGAAGTCAATTGCGTCCCATTATCAGTGATAATCCTCGTGGGAAAACCTTCCTCTCTGAAAATGTCCCTCAACATGGTAATAGTGCTGCTCGTAGTGATCTCCTTCATAAACCTAACTACCAACCATTTTGAAGAAACATCAACAACCACCAAACCAAACCTCATATCTTGACTCAATTGGTAAAAAGGGCCAATGAAATCAAGACATATAGTGTGCCAGGGGCATCCTGGGTCTTCTATTGTACCACATCCGGTCTGACTACCGACTTTAAGCCTCTTCTCACTCTCCACACAATCTGTACATCTCTCCACCCACTGAGAAACCTCCAAGTCCATACCGGGCCACCAAAAATTCTCCCTCACTCTCCTCTTGGTGAGAGACTGTCCTAGATGACCCTCGTGAGCTAACTTGAACAAAGTAAACCTCACCTCCTGCGGGGGAATAAACTTATCCTCCTTCAGAATAATAAGACCTTCCTTGTCCAAGACAGACAGATGCTCCAAAACTTTGAGATATGGACGAAGAGCGGGAGATAAGCAACTCTCCCTCCTTGGACCCTTCACAATTAGGTCTTTCACCTCTCTCAACACCTCGTCCTTAGCCATGGAAGTATTCCACCAACTCTTGCTTACTGCCCCAGCACACATATCCACCACCTCATCCACAGCAGCCACAGACCCTTCTGAATTGAGTGATTCCACCCCCAACTTGTCTACCATCTCCCAAGGTAGTGGAAGTCTAGAAAGACCATCAGCTTGGCTGTTCCTCCAACCCGGAATATACTCAATAGTATACAAATACTCCTGAATTCTCGCAGCCAGCCTAGCTAACCTCGCTGATCCCTTGCCAGCCCCACCAGGTGATTTTGACCAGGGGTTTGTGATCTGTCAACAACGTAAACTTAAACCCCCACAGATACATTCTGTAATACTCACAACCCCATGCTGCAGCTAGAGCTTCCCGCTCGATTATAGAGTAATTCCTCTCCGCTGTTGTGAGCGTTCTTGACGCAAAAGCCACAGTCTTGAGTCCAGACTCATGCACTTGAGCTAACACCGCACCAACCCCCACAGCACTTGCATCCACTGTCAGCACTGACTTACGGTTGGTATCAAACGGTGTTAAGATACTAGCTTCACGAATTTCTGTTTTGATCCTTTGGAAGCAATCTTCTTGTTCCACATCCCACACAAACTTGCACCCTTTCCTCAACAGCACCTTAATCTTTTCAGTTTTCCCTGCAAAATTTCTTACGAACTTTGCGTAGTACTCAATGAGACCAAGAAAAGACCTCAACTGGTCTTTATCAGACGGGGCTGGTGCATTTATAATGGACTCTAACAAATCTCTCTTGGGTTTAACCCCATTAACAGACAGAGTATATCCAAGGTATTCGACTTCCTCTACCGCAAATTTACATTTCTCCTTCTTTAGAGTCAACCCAGCCTGTTCCATCCTTTCCAAAACAGTTTTCAAAATTAAATTGTGTTCTTCTACAGTCTCCCCAAATATCAAAACATCGTCCTGAAAATATACTACATTGTTCACTCCCTTTAATACAGCCCCCATCATTCGTTGAAATACTCCAGCTGCAGAGGCGAGTCCAAAAGGCATACGCGTGAACTGATATATTCCCTCAGTTGTTATAAAAGCTGTCAATGTCTTAGAGTCTTGGTGCAATTTAATTTGGTGATAAGCGCTGCGGAGATCCAGCTTAGAGAAATACTTTCCACCCTTTAGTGACAAAACTAACTCATTGATATTTGGTAACGGGAAGTTGTCCACAACGATGTTTTGGTTCAAGGTGCGTAGGTCCACACAGAAGCGGAATTTCCCATCGGATTTAGTTGTGATAACCACGGGAGAAATCCAGGGTGACGTTTTGATCTGTTCTATCACCCCTTGGTCTAACATCTCATTCAACATCCTCTTCACCTCTTCACGTGCAATAAATGGAACCTTTCTGACCCTGTGTTGTATAGGTACAGCATCATCACGCAGTACGATCTTATGCACGTAACCTTTCAATTCTCCAATGTGCTCCTCAAACAAACTAGTCATTCCTTCAACTATTGACTCGGTGGTTATGCTATCAACTACCATCACTTGCTGTTCAGCCCTAGGGTTAATGACAATGCTGAGGTCGTACTGTTGTCCCCAACCCAAAATCGCAGGACCCGACTTGGCTACATAAACCTTCCCTTTTGCAGAACGGTCCTTAAATGATATTTCACATATCATATAACCAATCAGTTCTATACTCTCTCCCTGATATCCACAGGGGCTAATATCACTTGCAAGCAATTGCACATCTTTCCAATTTTCCAAATACATATCTTTTGGGATGATAGTCCAAAACGACCCTGGGTCAACCATTAACTGGACTTCCTTTTGGTCAATAAGAAATTGAGCTTTAGGCCTTTGCCTTCTGCCTGGTTCTCCTTCACTCATACCATCTTCACCCAAGCACAGTATTTTATTGACGCCCTCAACACCAACGTCACCTCTCCCTATCTCCCTCTTCTCCACAACCGCTACTTTTTCGCCATTCACTCCTTTACACATTTTAAAGAAATTACCTTTCCTCCCACACTTTCTACACACTTTATCTAGGGCAAAGCATCTCTTTTAATCAGAGGTATGAAAAGTACTCCCACACCTACTGCACATTCTTCCCTGGAATCTTCTGCTCTTTGTGGTTGAGTGTAGAATTTGTGTCTTGCCATAACGATGTTTACTTCCTTTGAATATTGTTTTTTCATTCGCGCCTTTGCCTCAGTGTAAACGTTGGTTATTGTTCTACCATCTTGGTTTAGTCCTACTGGTAAATATTTGAAAGAGCGCTGTCCCTCTTTCCCTAATGCACTTAATAAAAGAGCTTTTTTTCTTGTAGCACTGAAATCCTTCCCATCAAGTGCCTCTATGTAGTTTTCAAAAATGTCTATCCAGTCATCCCACTCAATGGGTGGATCTCCAGTTGTTTGTAGGAACATAGGCGGCATAATGACATTAAGATTCTCCATTTTAATAGTTTTTCCTTTCTTTCTCCCTTTTTTTTTTTAACAAGGATAATCCTCTTCTAGTTTACACACTCGCAGTCTATTTCCTTTAATATAAAGCGGACGCTGCTCTTGTTTACACACTCGCAGTCTATGTTCTTTAATGCGAACACTTGTTCTATAATGCAGACACTTCTTCAGATTAGGTACTTTTCTATAAAGAAATGTATCAAGCACTGTTCACTATGCATCGGTAGAATACTTCAAGTGGACAACACAATGCTTTACCCACAAAGTAAATACAAACAAGTTGCTTACTTCTGTAAATAGCACTAGTTACTTCATTCCGAACTTGGCACTGTTTACTACTTCAGTCATTCCGTTCTGTTTGAAACGTTGCTTTTTTAACTGAACTCGCAGTACATCCCCAAAAACGCGTTGCTCCGGTAAAATTGGTTGCCTAGTAACTTGAAACTGACTCAAAATGGCCACCACGTAGCGTCGTTACATCACTTCCGCCTGGAATGATGACGTTGTTTCCTACACTTGTTTACCGTTCGCTTCCTCTTCCTGCGTGACGCTGACAAGTAATATCGATGGCTCCGTTCGGACGATGTCGCCAGGAGAGTTCTAACAGTGAGTAGGCTCGTGTTTCCCTGCTCGTGCGAAATTTCAAAAGACGCTAGACTTTGTTTGAATGTCTCTGTCTTTCCGCTCGAGCTGTAGGTCAATTTTGAAAGATGCCTACACTCACTGCCGTGGTTCACCTTGTACTCGGTAACAATCTCAGTTCCTTTCGCACAGATTTACGTCTTTCCAATTTTAAAGCAATACAGTCACAACTCCATTTAAATGTGAAGTACAAGTAGGCAAAAACGGAAAGTTCCTCAAACTCACCAGTTGTTTGAGAAGGACGCAAATTTCTATTGTTATCTTGAAGGGTTGAGTTTCCTCTCTTTTCTTTGGTTACTGTTCTTTTAGTTTCAGTCAAATACAAGGTGGGATGTCAAATAGGATTACCGTTCCTTGTTCACTGTTTCACCTCACTTGAAGTATCTTCCTCGTGTCTCTCGATTTAAAATTTTCTTCTCTTGAGAACAGTTTCTCTCAGCTTGACATTTTCTGTTTGAAACGTTGCTTTTTTAACTGAACTCGCAGTACATCCCCAAAAACGCGTTGCTCCGGTAAAATTGGTTGCCTAGTAACTTGAAACTGACTCAAAATGGCCACCACGTAGCGTCGTTACATCACTTCCGCCTGGAATGATGACGTTGTTTCCTACACTTGTTTACCGTTCGCTTCCTCTTCCTGCGTGACGCTGACAAGTAATATCGATGGCTCCGTTCGGACGATGTCGCCAGGAGAGTTCTAACAGTGAGTAGGCTCGTGTTTCCCTGCTCGTGCGAAATTTCAAAAGACGCTAGACTTTGTTTGAATGTCTCTGTCTTTCCGCTCGAGCTGTAGGTCAATTTTGAAAGATGCCTACACTCACTGCCGTGGTTCACCTTGTACTCGGTAACAATCTCAGTTCCTTTCGCACAGATTTACGTCTTTCCAATTTTAAAGCAATACAGTCACAACTCCATTTAAATGTGAAGTACAAGTAGGCAAAAACGGAAAGTTCCTCAAACTCACCAGTTGTTTGAGAAGGACGCAAATTTCTATTGTTATCTTGAAGGGTTGAGTTTCCTCTCTTTTCTTTGGTTACTGTTCTTTTAGTTTCAGTCAAATACAAGGTGGGATGTCAAATAGGATTACCGTTCCTTGTTCACTGTTTCACCTCACTTGAAGTATCTTCCTCGTGTCTCTCGATTTAAAATTTTCTTCTCTTGAGAACAGTTTCTCTCAGCTTGACATTTTCTCTTCTTGGTAATTGCAACTGCTTCTTCCAGTTGGAAATTTAACCAAGTGAGCTTGCGTGGTTCTTCTCTCACCAGTGGAGTCCCTCTCCCTCTGTAGTTGTTCAGCTCCCTCTGCTCTTCGTCGCCATGTGTTGTAAATGATTGGAGAGGCAGATAAAGGAATAATAGATATTTATTATGCTCTACAGAGAATAACTGGTGTTCCCATCAGAAAGCCAGGGAGCTAACTGACCAGGAAGAATCTAGACAAAGCACAGTAGAATATGACATCAAGAACATAGAATGTAAGTCTTAAAGCGATACAACAAAATATAAGTAGAGAGAATACAACAAACTCCTTGATGGCTTATAAACTCCCTATAATGTATGTCAAGTGGTAATCCCCTTGACCATATGCTCATGTGGAAATATGCAATGACATCAGAACTTGTAGAACAAATAGAAACAAATTGTTCCTCTGGCACAACCAACATTTAAACAATGAGTATTTCTGTTACTTTTCTAAAAATGTACCAAACAATAGGTTTGGTATTTGCAAGATCCGTTACTGTTTAGCTTTCAGCAACAGAGAGGACAGGGAATTCATTTCCTTACCACTCATATTGCACTTTTGTGAGGAGTGGTGTGTGATTGCTATTGTTATTGTTTCTACTTGCTTGAATAGGGGAAATAAGTGTAATGCTCACAGCCGAATGCAGAAAGCTTTATATTATAGACCTATAGCTCACTGCCAAGGGCTATACCAGTTGTTGAAGGCTCTGAACCCAAGTTATTGGCCTGAGCCAGAGTCCTTTATGCACAATGCTCCAGGTTTTCCTAAAGACAGAAAACATTTAAATAAAAAAAAAGAACAATGAATGTTGATGGGAAAAAGCAATTTGGCAACAACGTTAACACCTTTCATTTTTCTTATTAATGGACGATCTACAAAAGTAATATATCTTTACATCAAACAAGCTCTTTCTGGAGTTCTGGAGTCAGGAGTAATTTACACCTATTCAGAGAGAATCCTTTGTGAATCCCATGATGGTTAGGTGTTAACAACCAATTTTAGAATTTTGGGAAACTGGAAAGGCCCTTTTATTGTTCTCTCTATAGTCGCCTGAATTCCACTTCTAAAAGATATGTTTAATAAGATGGCCTCCATTTCAAGTGTAGTATAAATTCCCACTCTTTTTATGAATTACAAAATTGCATTGCAATTTTATCATTAGATTAAAATTCAACTATAATGAACGTAACATCCTAAAATAAGTAGAATGTTCCTTTAAATGCACAATTACCATTGATGTTATGCAAAAGGCATGTATGGAGACTTCCAGGTCAGCGACCATAAGCTAGATCGTCTCTTCATCCACACACCTTCTTAGATTAGTGCTGTTGGGGTCGATCTATTTTGTCTTCGTCCAGATGCGAGAAATAGCCGAGTGCATAAAAAAGAAGCAGGCTCTTGTATTTCCACAGCTGAAGACTGATCTGCTCAATGTGCGTGGATCTAAAAAAACTCAATATTATTCAAAAGAAATATAGAGAACATTGAGGGGAGAACCCTATGCAACAAACTATGCATGCTGGGACTTCCAAGAGGGGATGGAAGGGCCTATGTAGGCATTCTTTCTACAGGCATACCTTTAATACTAGGTGCCAAAAGAAGAGTTCTTTTTGTTTTTAGAATGAGTAGACAGATCATACCCCCCCAGGCCCTCCCTCGGTGGCTGCCCGATCACTTATAATGAAAATACTGAACTATGCCAATCAAGACTTGATCCTTCTTACAGCACAGGACCGGGAGTACTCGGATGCAAAGTATCAATCTTCCCAGACGACGCCACAAACGTTTTGACAGTCCAGGATATCCTTTCAAGGGGTTGAGCAAAAGCTCAGAGCATGTACCTATTATATAAGCTGGTGTACCCAACTGCCTTAAAGTATTGCACCAAGAGAAATCATTCCTTTTTGACTCCCAGTACAAGCCTGGAAAGAGCAGACCTTAGACTCTTTGACTCGATGAAGAAAGGCCTCTGTGGGGTCGAAGAAAAGACAAATGCACATAGAACAGCTACCACCGGAGCAAGAGACATCCTTGTCAAAACTCATGCAGAAGGAGGGAGTAGTCAGGGGACATCGGAGCCACCAATGTATTGAACACAGATGAGGATCAGGCCTATACGAATGGTTTGTTCCCAGGCTTGGTGGCAGACCTTCCTAACAACTAAAGTACTTGACACTGTGTGCAATGCACTTATGAGGCAAAATACCGGGAAAAAACATGTTCACTCTCATGATAAACTGTAAATATATATCATCATGGTTGTGGTGGCATTCGTGGTTGAAAGGCTCTTGCCTCACTGAAAGTATTAAATGCGTTAAGTTCAGGGTGACAGCTGCTTCATGTTGGGAATATGGGATGGTGTGCAGTTGTGAGTTTTTTCTGCCTGAAAGTAACAGTGAAAGCACTAATGTCTAATAAGTTCTACATAATCTACAATGTCAGTTCTTGTGCTGCTATGGGTACCCCAGAGTTTGTCACGCTGGCTTCACAATGGGCTCCAAGGGTGTGGCTGCTCTCCACCATTAATCTCTCCTTATGATGGTCAACAAGGGTCAACACAACTCTTTGGATAAATACGTCATGGCGCTGAGAGTGTTGCAGGGAGGTTTTTTGGTTCTTGGTAAGCATGTACCTCCCCTGACTCTCGTGGTGAGCATCCTCGGGGCCCTTTCATATTTACTCCTTGACCTACACATGGCAACACTGGTGGTTGACTTGGCAGAGACTTCAATACTGTGATGCATCCAGGAGAGAGACCCTTGGAAAGGAAGACTACCACACGTCATAGAGATCTCTCAACATGGATGGCTTCATTTACGTTGAGCGGTGCATGTAGAATCATGCATCACTCAGAGGGAGTGCTCATATGGATCGCATTCATGGCTGGACTATCTCCTGCTCCCATCTGCGGATGTGCGGCAGTGTTTGCAGCCAGAATGCTGCCTCCATGCTTATTAGACTTATCCCCGATGGAACTCACACTTAAAAGTGCTTGAGAGGGGTCACAATTGTGATGGAGATTGAACCCTTGGTGGCTGTTGGTCAGCCAGTTCTCAGACAGGGTCCACCAGGAAATAGACAATTACTTCCAATTGAATAAACACTACAGGCCCGATTCACAGAACTAACTTAAGACAAAATCCTAAACTTACTACTTTTGGTATTCACAGAAGTTAGGATTTTGTCTTATGTTATGCAGACACTATCCTGAGATGAATGCATAATCTCTATACATATGGTGTGGCCTCAGGACTGAAGGTAAGCTGGAAGAAATCAAGAATTGTCCGCCTCACTGACACAGCTTAATTTCCACTTTTGGCCCCAACTGCTCTACAGCTGGAAGCAGGGGCATTTCAATACTTGGAATTCAAATCTCTCAAGAACCTGAGGAAAGTTGGAATCTGAACACCACACCTCTTTTAACCAAAATAATAGTGCAAACAGAGGCCTGGGTCAACCTCCAGCTTTCCATAATGGGCAAAGGTATCTTATACAAAATGATCTTTGTCCCCAAATACTGTATACAATACAACACTATCCCTACTGGTTACCCCCCCTCTCATTTATTTAAAGTGTGGAACCGAGGCCCTCCCAGGGAGTCCTATAACATATGTGTACATTTAACCATATGAAGGGCTGCTGGGTACCCCAGACTCAAAGCTCTACTATTGGGCTTCCCAGATGCTTCCAATTAATGACTATTCGAAAACCGAAGAGTTTCGACTTGCTTGCTGGAGCAAAGGGAATTGTTGAGTTAAAATGTTTTGGCTTACCTGTACGGCAGAGGCTCATCCTTCCGCCCCCTCACCACCCCCTTTCCCCCCACACACTAAAATCACACTCTCTTTTTGCTATAAAGCCCTGCAGTCGAGATCTTGGTATCAAAGGCTATCTAAAGACCCCTCTATGTGCCAGCATCTGGATTCCAGAAGTTAAAGAGTTAAACGGCATCTGTCACTTAATTGTCAAAAATTGGGGATGTCTTGGCCACGGGCCATGTAAAATCCTACACAGGCTTGACTGCTGAATATGACTTACCTATGTTTTTCAGGTTCTTGCAGATGTGGCATGCTCTAGTGACTGATAAGCCTCTCCCGAAATGTAAACCACCAGAGGCTAGACTGCTTTGGCGGAAATCTAATATTTCTAGCCTGTACCGAGCATTAGTTGACAACACTCCATATATCACCTAACAGAACTCTGATCCAAATGGATGAAAGACATAAGCAAAACAAAAACGATGAGTGATGGGATGCAAAATGGCTGCACGTGAGTCGGATATATCAGCACAAGTGAGACTTCTACAATTCAAATATTTCCACAGACTTTACTACTCTCCCACCAGAGTATACCACATGGGATGATGTAGTCAGACATCGTACTCCTTTATACATGTGGTAAGGGAATGTCCTCGGAGTAGCAGTGCGCGTTATAAAATTATATAACATAACACAACTTATACATGTGATAAGGGAATGTCCTATCATCCTGACATACCAGACACACATTTACAAACTCCTTGGCAATATCATAGGTATTACAGTGGTGGAAACCACATGAAGCGTTCTTCCAGTGCTTCAAGCCAGGTGAGATGGAAAACAAAATGCTGGTCCTTCTGGGCCACCTGGTGGGTAAGCGAGATGTGACCAGCCACTGGAGGTTTCCATCAGCCCCTCCATTATCAGAAAAGATTTCAGGCTTGGACTTTGGTACGTTAGCAGAGAAAGCAGTCTATAAAGTTAGAGGCTGTGCAATGAAAGATTCCCTTGAAATGACTTGAGCTCTCTCAAGACCTACAAACCACCCACCCAATGGGGCGATGACTGGGACCCTGACCCCATGACACACCTCTGCTTGCCAGACTGTGAATTTTACATATAGTCTTGCACACTGTGTTTGCAATTCTAAGATGACACTGGACGTTTTGCACACCATGCAGTGTATTGTTTATTGTGTTGTTTAGTTGTGTTTAATAAAAAATACAATAAAAGAGAATTTAAAAAAGGCATGAATGAGTTTTTTGTGTAACTGCATATTTCTTATCTCACTTCTACACAAGAACAACGTTTATATAAATAGTAGTTACAGGTTTTTTTAAGAAGTATTCCTTGACATTTTTCCTAGGAGATCATCTAGGGAGAGTCTATTACTCAAAAGGGATTTGGTGGCAGGGGCGCCATCGCCACTGGCTGAATGGGCCCATAGGTTTCGGTATTTTTGTTATGGAGGGTATAGAAAGGCACCAGGAAGCCCAGCTCTCCACTCCTCTTACATTTTTTCACTTGAGAAGTTCACACATTGTTTTTAAATAGCTGTCGGTAAATGCCTGGATTCGGGTACATTCGATCTACAGGCACTACCGTCAGAAACAGTTGTTCTCTGATGGTATTAATTACATGTATTTCTTCCTGTTTTTTGTATGTATTTTCCTGCAGAGCGGGGCCTCTTAGACACACGCTGGTGCCCAGTTAGGTGAGGTATTGTCCTCATGGCGTATTGGTAAGTTTACCATTGGGGTTTAAAAGAAATTTTTAAACTAAGATAATCGAAACAATTTAAAACGATTTAACAAAACTCATGGTATGTTTGGTGCTTTTGTATGATAAGAGATGCAGTTTATTATTTTTTTCCTTTGTCTTTTTCCCTTCCCAATTCTTTTACAGATGTCAGATACATCATGTCCATAGGGAGGAATTGAAAAAGGATTATTCATTTTGTGAATTTAACAAAAATGTATGTATTTATGTACTGAATTGGTGACAGTAATTAAGCTTCTTTTGAAGCGCTAAGGCCCTGAAGAAAGCTAGGGAGCCTATACCCCACAAGCTGAAACATGTCGACCATAAGAGCAGTGCCATACTTCAACTGCTCTTGATTTATCTCTTTCACTGTTTTTAGACAGGAAGACATCCTTGAGGCAACCTATTACAACTTAGTACCGTTGGTGTCTCTGATGTGTATCCTTTTTAAATCACCTCTTTTCTTCTTTACTCTGCACTAATCTTTCAAGCGAGTCTCGTTCTCTCATGCTACTCTCTTGTAAAACTCTACAAAGAGGGTATAACTATATCCTTTGTCCATCCTCCTCCTGGTTGGAGGTATGGTGAAGTATGGTTATTTGGTAGCCCAGATGATGACACTGGACACGCAAAGTGTAATGATGGGACACCAATGATCTGTGACAGAGTTTTTCCTGTTTTTTTCTGTTTTTTCTTTTCTCTTTCCCTCTTTGAGGCCATCCATTTGTTGGCCTGTGTTTTTCTGCATCTCTAACTAATCAAAAGACCTTTCCTTGTTGATCTTCTGTACTACAGTTCTGAGTACCTGGGATCTGGATTGCTCATATAGTGATGAAAATTCCTCTGTGGATAGACTTTAGGACTTTTTTGTGTATTGATTAATTGAAACAGGGGATTGAGTCCGCGAGTCTTTAAATTTATCCCTTCAGGCCCTCCTTTTGTGTTTTTTTTTTTACATTTTTTCACTTGACATAAACATCACATTTATGTCCTAGGGTATTAACCCTGGGCGTAGTGCGCGTAGTCGCGCTACACAAAGCTACATGAAGATGTTCTTGCACTGTGTAAACTACGCGTAGGAGGTCCCTGAAGAAGGGCAGATCATGGAGCAACACCCCAAATTTCTTCTGCCAGAGTACTAAAATGCATTTGGTTGGGGAAGGCCAGAAGGTAGATTGTGTTTTGTCAGGAAGCTTGCCCATTACTTTGTTTCCATTTTATTGCTTGACAAAAGAATTCTACTCTAGAGGCATATTGGAACCCTTAAAGTGGAGAAACAGTGGGCTACTTCCCCAATTTGCCCTTCCAGGTGAGCTGAAATGGCGATGGAGTGTAGCGCTTAGAAAGAGGCAAGCCCTGTGCTATGTAACACATCCCTCCACTCCATTTCTCTTTTTAGATTTTACAAAAGTATTTTTGCACCCATGGGCCAGATTAGTGGTTCAATCACTCAATCTATCAGGGCAGGCCAGAGGCTTGTTGTTATGGAAATGGGGTAGTGATCAAATGCCAGGGTAGGATGGCCTACTAAGGGTTTACCTTCCTCCGACCGTTGAGACCTTGCTATTTGGCCAATGCTCGGTTGAGCTACCTGATAGCTAAAGAGGAGATGAGCTGTGGACTTCCTTCTAGGCCATCACCTACCCAGCCGGACTTAGGACAGACTTTCCCTTGTCTCGCCTTTGTAGCTCCCTCACCCTGCCCCCTTACCCTTCTATTCTCTATTTATCTCATTTTCTATACTCTTTAAATGTTTTACCAGTAACTGATGAAACCTGCAACCTGATGTAATTTTTGTAACTTTGTGGAACCTCATGTAAAGCACTCTGATACCTTCAGGTCTAGCCAGCACTATATAAAACTCATTAAATAAATGCCTACATTTTGGTGTGTTCTGTTGTCTAGCAGGCCTTTCTACTTCCACCACTGGGACACTGGAGCATTCTGGAGAATGATGAATCCCTGAAACATACGGAGTAAACAAGGAACATCTATAGTGTATGCTCAACACAAAATCCACTGATAATAATACCTACTGTGAGCTGAAAGAGTCAGTTTTGCAACAAGAAATCAATCCTTCTGATTGTATACATAACTCTGCAGCAGAGCACCCTTCAATTGTTGCACCTTGCAGCACTTAATTACCAATACTCATACAATGTTACTCGCCCTCCCCAGGTAGTAACTGAGGGTGTGAGTGGGGGGGGGGGGCAGAGAGCGATGAGGCAATGAGCACATAGGAATGGACTCTTATCCTTAATATTTTGCAGCTCAGCAGCCCTTTAGTGACATTCTCAGTGTGCAGAAACTAATATACTTCATCAAACATCAATATCAAAAAATGATGATGTTATAAACCAACTCCCTGAATGAGCTAGAATTTCCACCAGGAAAAATGCACTGATTTATGTGCAAGGAATTTCACTATGAAAACTATAACATATTTGTAATTCTCTGATTACAGTAATGAGCCAAGATACTTAAATTGGCCTTGCTTTCAGATGGCTTATGCACTTCTCCTCCTGGACGTCTCCGAGCAGTGTTAATGACCGCGATGGTGCAGCGTTTTGAACAGTATTATTTGCATAGTGTTGCAGCACAAACACTTATTATTGACTATGTATTATTGTCTGCCCCTTTTCAATCAATAAAACGCAATCTATTTTCTTCACGAGGGCAATTAGGATGAAATCCAGACAGAGTGCGACTAGTATGGGTAAAGCTATTGAAGGCGATTGGTAACGTTGTCTCATTACAATGATAAGCACAGGAGTAATCTATATCTGAGTAATCACAAAGATGGATGTCTCTTCCTCCATTTCATGGGAACACAGATATACTGATAGCTGCAGTGCACGTCTTCCATTCTTCTGGTTAACTGTAAAATCAGAGAATGAGTCACTCACAGATACAATAATAATTTCAAGATGGGAACGGTTGCCGTAACATCTTGTGTGTTTTGCTGTTCACCCTATGTGGGAAGGGTATGCCCAGACGTGGGTCCCGTGCTCACTGCGCCATTGGAGTCAAGCTATCCTGGCTGAAGACGCTGATAGCCAGAAACCGGTCCTAGGATGCTTAACTCCAGTCCAGCGAAGACATGGCTTGGCAGTTCGGGCTGGACTGTTCCCATGAGGCACAGGGTCAAGACTGATTTGCATATGGCCATGTCTGAACTGGGGTGGCTTGGTGAGCAAAATAACAATGGATTAAACCCAGATCCGTGACTGGGGGGTGAATGATTTGACATTGAGCAACATTCCGTCCATTATCTTGTGTGTTTTGCTGTTCATCCTATGTGGGAAGGGTATTCCCAGGCGTGGGTCCTGTGCTCACTATGCCGCTGGAGTCAAGCTATCCTGGCTGAAGACGGCTGATAGCCAGAAACCGGTCCTAGGATGCTTGATTCCAGTCCAGGTAAGACATGGCTTGGCAATTCGGGCTGGACTGTTCCCATGAGGCACAGGGTCAAGACTGATTTGCATATGGCCATGTCTGAACTGGGGTGGCTTGGTGAGCAAAATAACGATGGATTAAACCCAGATCTTTGACTGGGGTTGAATGTTTTGCCAATGTGCATCATTCCGTCCATCATCTTGTGTGTTTTGCTGTTCACCCTATGTGGGAAGGGTATGCCCAGATGTGGGTCCCGTGCTCACTGAGCCACTGAAGTCAAGCTATCCTGGCTGAAGACGGCTGATAGCCAGAAACCGGTCCTAGTATGCTTGATTCCGGTCTAGGGAAGACATGGCTTGGCGGTTCGGGCATTGACTGTTCCCATGAGGCACAGGGTCAAGACTGATTTGCATATGGCCATGTCTGAACTGGGGTGGCTTGGTGAGCAAAATAACAATGGATTAAACCCAGATCTGTGACTGGGGCTGAATGTTATGCCTAGACGTGGGTCCCGTGCTCACTGAGCGACTGAAGTCAAGCTATCCTGGCTGAAGACGGCTGATAGCCAGAAACCGGTCCTGGGATGCTTGATTTCGGTCCAGGGAAGACATGGCTTGGCAGTTAGGGCTTGACTGTTCCCATGAGGCACAGGGTCAAGATCTGTGACTGGGGGTGAATGTTTTGCCATTGTGCAACATTCCGTCCATCATGTTGTGTGTTTTCCATTGTGCAGTGTGGGCACCTGCAGGAACAAAGCTCTTGTCTCCTAGTGGTTTGGGCTACATGCTGTTACAAAATTCTTGGTGCTTGTGATTAGGTTACCTATAGTAACAAAGCTCCTCTCAGCTTCTGGCTGAGGCTACCTGTAGTCTTGTCTTTTTGTGGGTGGAATTACCTGTAGTAGATTTTTTTTGTTTTCCATGATGTAGATTAAAACAGGATAACAATACACCAAAAACCAAAAATTTGAAGTTTCATACAATTCCATGCACAGTTCATACTATAGCCTTATAGCCCACCGTAGCAGGCTATACCTGCTATTAAAGGCCCTCTCCAGCGTTAAAGGCCCGAGCCAAAGGTGAGCGTCTTTAACAAGGGAAAGGGACTTTAATAGCCGGTATAGCCCAGCTACGAAGGGCTATAAAGCTATTAGAACATTCTGCCACTAGAGGGCAGAATGTTCTAACAGAAAAGAACAAAGCCTTATGAGACCGTGAGGGGATTGGAACCCCCTCAGGCTCCCTGAAGCCTTTGTTCACAGCCTGAGCTGTGAACAAAGAGACATTGGAATGTTGGAGCTCCGGGCTTATACCAGCCATTATAAGCACGGAGCACTCCATTGTTTTCAATGGAGCTCCCAACATTCCAATGTTCTAATATTCCTTACAACTTCATACAATTTCATTTTCAAATTCATATATACATTCATGGATATTCTGTTTGTAATGTTCTTGTCATAGAAGTAACACAACTTCTTATCTTGTGGGTGAGCTGCCAGCAGTTGGAAAACGAGATTTGATTTCTGGTGAGGTGCCTCTCATCTTGCTAGGCGTGTGCAGAATTGAGGCATTTGTCTACTCACAGCAGGACATATTTATGACCATAGTTGTGCTGCTCTTCCTCCACACAAAGTAGCTCAAGAGAGACATACCTCAAAAATGAGATTTATGAAGCCATGCAAGCCCACCTTGCATGGCTTTAAGTGGCTTCGTAAGTTTCAAGTAAAACTTGGGAATGCACAAAAAACATACGCCTTCCGAGGAGAGGCAAAACAAGGAGAAACCTCTTTATTTCTCCTCGTTACTTCCTCGTTTCATGTGTGTAGCATACCTAGATAGAGGAGGAATATGCCTCTCAGGATTGGTTTTGTGCAGAAAGGTGCCCCAGCCTGCACAAAAATAATCCTGCATGCTAGGCAAGCACCCTTGCACCATGGTGCAAAGGGGCCTGCATTGGCGATAGGCAGCCAAATTGGCACCAAGACATGAATGTGCCATCTTCTTTTTGATACGGTGCATTCCTGCCCTTTCTCTGTCCTGCAGTACAGAGCGGCAAGGTGACAAATCTCATGAACATGTCTCGTGCTTCGATTTTTCTTTGATGAATTTGTAGCTTAGCACTGCACGGAGCTTGCAAATATCCAGCTCTTAGATTGAAAGGCATATTTACAAGGGAATTGTGCTACTAGAATGTCATTTTTAGCGGCGTTCCAGTGGCACAATGCCTTGCTCCATATTTACAAAGCAGCATTAAGCCGCTTTGTATGACTTAATTGCGCTTTGTAAATATGGTACCCTTTCACGGAGGTCTCTGCCTGGAAGGAGCATGCAATGGGGCTTTCTGTGGGCATTACATCTCAGCACCCATTGCTTTTTGATGCTGCCTCATATTTAAGAGGATGTATAAATTAACCCTGGGCGAAGTACTACGCTACCCGTGCGTAGTTTGCGAAGTTTGTGCTACTTCGCACAATGCAAATTGCATGTAGCACAGTGCAAAAACGTGTAGCGTAGCGGTAATTTTTTGCTTGCTCGCGGTCCTCAACATCAAGTTGGTGACAGCGAGCGAGCAAAATGACATCCCAGCAAGACTTTTTCCTCGTTTTCGATCAGCAACATCAAGTTCCTCCTGGCGAGATTCTCAACGCGGGGAGGTCAGGTTTCTCATTGCAAGTGGTCGCGTATGCTCACGACCGCTCGCGATGAGAAACTACCAGTCGGCGTTGAGGAAGCTGCCTCTCGAGTAGAAATCTACTTGAGCGGCAGAAAACGACCGCTTGCACTGTGCAAGATGTGGTTTGCACTGATTGCACAGTGCGGACAAGCATCCGGCACTGTGCAATCAGTGCGAACAGCATTTTGCACTATGCACTATGCAGTTCGTGTAGCTACACGTAGCTCGTGTAATGCGAAGTGAATTTCGCGTAGCTATACGTAGCATTGCTATGCAAACTACGCCCAGGTTTAGTGTAAATCTGAGGCAGAACCAAAAACATATGCCATTTAAAAACAGACATTAGATTGGCGCAACGAGGGGCAATACCTGTATTTCTTCTTCTTTTTGCTCTTTCTATGTGTTGTGCATTCTCGGGCACCTGTAGAAACAGCCTCTAAATGTTGTTTATGTGGAAGAAGGTGTCCCTTCCTGCACATAAACAATGATTCTCTGCAATAAAAATAAAGGTGCATGCTTTGCGGAAAATCATTCCTGTAATGCAGGCACCCTTTCACTAGGGCACAAGGGTGCCTGTGTTGGTGCGAGGCAACTTTTTTTGTGCGCCAGCGCAGGGCATACCAGGGGTGTGCCATATTCTTGTAAATATAGTGCATCCCTGTGTTTTTTACATTGTGCAGGTTGGCACAGCATATTTGTTTTTCATTTTAAATATATACCTAACTTGAGTCATTCAGAGCACTGATTAGCCATCTTCAGATGCCTGCATAACCTTGTAAGCCACAGATTCCAGGCACAATTGTATGAATGAGGGGTGGCCATGCAAAGTGTTTAGATATATGAGCAACCTGCAAATCGCCGAACAATACCCCATTATGGCCTACCCATGGTTTCATCCTTCCAAGGTCAAAACATTTAGATGTGTGTACTAGTAACATGTGGCGCTTTAGGGATTTTTTCCTACAGATATTTCATTGCTTTGCATGAATATTTTCATTAATATTACAGCATTTTTTAGAAGTAGTTGTAGTAATACTGGTAAGCTTATTTATAGCAGATGTAGACATTATAGTCCTTTTTATTGCTATAGTAGGTATAAATATGAGTGTAGGTTTAAATAGGCTAAAATCAGAGAAACTCAGAGAACTATTTGTTGATGCCAGAAATTACTGTGAAGTATTTAAGTTATAGAGGCATTCCAAAGAATTACATCACAAAACGTTTCAAACCTAACCAGGCACCATCACACAAAGGCACATTTTAGAGCCTGTACTTTGCTCATTGTTGGTGGAAGAGGATTGGGAAAAGTAAATGGATGTTTTTACTCAATTCTACATTAAAATGATCTTTCCTCATATTATTAAGTCTGTCCCTATACTTTATTACTCTGTACCTCAGAGGGAATCACTTCAAAGCTCTATCAGAACATCTGGAGTGTGTTGTTTAGTGGCCTGGAGCAGTTTCAATTAAATATTTAATTTCTACCACAAACCCCTGAGAGTGAGGTAATCAGGGCTAAGCACTAAGTGAAGCACAGATATACTTTAGCGTATACACAGATAAACACAAAACATCTGATTTCAATTCTGGGGAAACCATTCCTTTCCTAAAATTAATCATTTTCAATAAGGCAGTATTTAATTTGGTGTAATGCAGTTCTTGAACAATTTCATATTTTAGATTTTGGAACTCATGCAAATTATGTCATTTTGCAAGCTACAGTTTTGGGATGTAAAAATTCATCTTTTAATATGGTACTCTCAATTTTAAAATTAATCATGTTTTCCAATAAGCATACAGAGTCAAATATTTCTGTGATTGTTAAACATCAATATTATTACTCAGTGGCTGTCACCACTGAGCAGTTATAGTTAGGGTCGTGTTTCCATTGAAAATACCCAGATTGTGTTGATAATAACTTTGGAACAGTTTGGTAATCCTTACAAAACTTTCCAACACACTGCTACTTTTTGACTAGTAAAGTTTCGGAATGACAAGTCAAGTGGAAGTCCAAACTGTGGAATAATTTTTACTTTACACCACATTCAGCAGAGAGATAGATCTTTGTCCAGAAAGAGTGTTTTTTGTGGTCTGGTGTGAATCTGTTCAGCAGTTTATGAGTGTTAGATCTGGGGGTCTCTAGTTGGCAGGGGTATTCACCTTTGTCCAAATAGGGACCCTTACTTCTAAGTCAGGATAAGGGGTTACACTCCTTAACAACCCCTGCTCACCCCCTTGATAGCTTGGCACGAGCAGACAGGCTTATCTCAGAGGCAGTGTGTTAAGCATTTGTGAGTATACACAGTAATACAGTGAAAACACTACAGATGGACAAAACACAGGTTTTATAAAAATAAGTATTCTTTATATAGACTTAAACACAAGACCACAAACGACAAAAATCTACAATACTATGCTTAAGATTACTTAAAAGATGATTAAAATCTCTTAATTCAAGTTGTTGGTAAATGCGTCAAAGTTCTCAACAAAGTACCTGGATGCGTAGCACAAAGTAAACAAAAGGCTCACAAAAGGGGCGATGCATCGGTTCTCTGATCCGGGGGAATGGTTGCGTCCTTCCTCAATGCTTGCGCAGAGTAGGGGACTCGTCGTGAGCCTTACCGGTGCGGAGGTGATGCCTAGATTCTCGGCCTGCGGGTCCGTTGCGGTGCGCAAGATGGCGCCTTGATGCGATGCGGCCATCCGGTTGCGATGCGAGAAGATGGCGCCCTTCATGCGGCAATGCGATGACGATGCAATGACGCCCTGGCAGCTTTGCGATGACTCTGTACTTTGGAGCCGCGACAGGCCCTGCGACACGCTTCTCCGGTGATGCGATGGCGACTCTCACGATGGTGTCACACTTCTCCGGTGATGCGACAGCAGGCAGCTTCGATGAACACACGCTTCCAGGGAGATGCGGCGAAGGCTCTCTTCTCCGGCAATGCGATGATTTCAGCTGCGGCGGCGACACGCTTCTTCTCGATGCGTCGCGCTTCCAGCTCCCAGCGGCACGCAAGTGTCTAGAGTCAGAATTCCCAGCATGGATATTTAGGAGGGAGCTGGAGGTGAAGTCTTTTGTCCTTGAGACTTCAGCAGGAGGCAAGCACAGTTCAATCCCTTGGAGAATATTCTGTAGATGAAAGTCCTTTACAAAGTTTCTTCTCCTTTCCCTTGACAATGAAGAAACCACTGCAGGCCAACCCAAGCAAACAGCACATTGGCAGAGGGGCAGTCCAAACTCCTGCAGCTTCCTTGGTTCTTCTCCTTGGCAGAAAGGTTTCTTGTTCCAGAAGTGATCTAAATTCTTGGGATCAGGGTCCCAATATGTATTCCCCAAAATCCTTTGTTCTCTGAAGGTAGAGAGGCCTCTGCCTAGTCCAAGCAGTTCCTGAGCACTTTGTTTACATGACTCTCTTCTTCTTTTCACTGTGCAGGGCAGAGACATCAGCCGCCCCACAGGAGGTGGAGCCAGTACAGGGGAGGGAAGATACAGCTCTGGAGCACTCTGGTGACATGATTCCTCCTCTCCTTTCACAGTGCAGGGCAGAGACATCAGACAAGCCGCAGGGGGTGGAGCCAGCATTGTAGAGGGAAGGCCCAGCACTATTCAGGTCCCAGGTGCAACTCCTCCCTCCCATCTAGATGCAGATCTCTCTATTCACCACCGGGCTGCCCCAGCCTGTCTCCTGGAATTCCCCAGCCCTGTCACTCACAAACCCAGTCAAGGAATACACAACCCAGAAGAGGCAGGCTCAAATGGTTAGGCAAGCAAATACCTGCTTTCTAAAAGCGGTATTTGCAAACACAGAATATTAAAATAACCTTTACTAAAAGATGTATTTTAATATTCGGAGTTCAGGCATACTAAATTCTAATTTCTACCTTGTTCCCTGAGTCAGTTAGGATTAGAAGAATGTAATAATCTAACTGCCCATTCTGGCCTATGAGAACAGGTAGCCTTCAATAGTGAAAAACGAAAATGGCTGTAATTCACTATTATAACATGCTACACACATCAGAGTATAACCTACCTTATACTTACAATGCACCCTGCCCTTGGGCCTACCATAGGGGTGTCTAATATGAAGCAAAGGAAAGGTTTAGGGACTGGCAAGTGGGTGCACTTGGCCAAGTCGACATGGCAGTGCTAGACTGCACATAGGCCTTGCAATTGCAGGCCTGAGACACACTTTACAAGCTGCTTCTGTGGGTGGCACAACATAGGGAGCACTTGTACTGTCGCACAGATTAGCAGTGGCACAGTGCCCAAAGCACAAATCCAGCAAAACATATCAAAACAGAGGAGGCAATCCATCAAAATGGAAGGGAGACTCACGCCAATGATGCCAGGTCTAATATTGAGCCATCAATGTTAAAAAAACGTTGTATGTATCACGCCGTGAAGTCTCCATGAACCCAATAGAACTCATGTTGAGCTCAGACTGGCTCCCACTACTTCAACAATGATGACGCGGCAGCTATCTTAAAACGTGGGACTCAGTTCTAGGATAGAAAAAAAACATTTTTAAAAAAGACATAATGGTGCAGGGAAGGGATGCACTAACCACTTACACATGTTTAAAAAAAAGAAAGCGCTGCCTCACCACTAGCCTAAAAGGCCTGAGCCGATATTATAATAAAGGGGAAGGGTGTACAGGTACTGTAACAGGTGCTCAGGTCCCTAACCTCTGGAGTGAGGTGCTCACCAGGTCATTTGAGACACTATATCCAGTCCTGAACTTTTGACATATAAGCCATTATTTTCAGGTGATTTAGTCTAATTAGTAAAATTGAAGAAAAACAAAACTACTGTGCCCAGAATGCATTAGGCTATCCCATAAAAGTTCATAAAGGTAAACTGAGATGAGTCTAACTTTACGACTTTCAGTATTCACATAAGGCATTTATGAGTTGTAATGTTTGATTTTTGGCTCAGTGAATATTACATTTTGGTCTTTGACTGAGACCAAAATGTTTAACTTAAGACCAAAAGATAAGTTTAACTGAGACAAAATTCTAACTTTACTGCTCATAAATGCCCTTTGTGAATACCGAAAGTAGTCAAGCTAGACTTTTGTCTCAGTTTACCTTTGTAAATCAGGCCACAGGACTTTAACAGTCTCTGTAACGACTCAGAGGGCAGTGGCTACAACAAATGTTGGTACTTCACCATAGGCCTAAGGCCCAGCCACCATGCACCATTCCAAGGGCCTCAATGTGTGAATGGCAGTTGTGGACTGAAGGGTTTTCAGTGCTATGTTCCTAGGACTTCAACCACAGTCAATAGGCCTTTACTGCAAGGACTAAACCACAGGCACCAGGCACCACTAAAGCAACTTAAAACCCCAGACCTAGGAAACATACTGCTGGCACCAAGGAGCACAGAACCAGGCATTATACCACTGGTTCCTTATCTTGCCATCAGACACAGCTCCTCATCAGGTGCACTGTACTGCAGCGCCCTTGACTCAAACACAAGAACATGTATTAGATGGAAACACTTTGCACCATTGTCCTCAATGCACCACCAAAAAGTTTTGTACAATATGCCTGAAGTCCGAACAGGCCACCCCACACAACTAGCCATCATGCGACAGGTACTATTAAGTAAAGTACTCCCTTTTGTCCACCTGTGGAGCTTTCAACAGATCTGAGGGACCAGCAATCACTTCCCAATAAGCTCCTAGAGTGACAAGACAAGTGAGATTTGCTGGGACAATTCCAGGAACAGTAGGAATGACAGAAAGGAGAAAAAAGTAGTAAACAGAAGAGGAGGGAGCGAAAAGGGATGATGGAAGAAAAAAAAAAAAAAAAAGGTTTTGTCAAGCCAATACGTCCGGCTCTGGCAAGCAGGTATGATTGAAAAAAATGCTTCACTTATTTTAATATAAGATATACTACAAACAGGAAAACATATGGAAGAAGAGATAATCAATAAACCAATCAATCAATTATCATTTGTTTAGCGCAGCACAGTCATCCTGAGGCTTATCTAAGCGCTGTGCATAAGACATCAGAATAAAGATCAGAAACAAGCAGAAAGAGACAAAAGAAAGTTCAGAAACAAGCAGAAATAGGCAAAATAAATTCCGAAACCAGCAGGAATAGGCAGAAATAAGTACAGAAATTAGCAGAAAGAAGAAAAATACAGGTCAGAAACATGCAGAGAGAGGCAGAATAAAGTCCAGAAACTAGCAGGAAGAAGCAGAATAAAGTTTAAAAATAACACAAAGAGGCAGGTAAAGGTCATAAATGAGCAGAATGGCAAAATAGAGGTCTGAAACAAGCAGAAAGAGGTAAAATAACAGACAGAGCAAGTGGAAAGGTTAAAAAAGAGGGCAGGAGCGAGCAGAGAAAAGGCAGAAAAATTAGCAAAAAATCAATAGAGGAGGCACAAAACCAAAGGTAGAGGAGGGTAGCGGACTGCACAGGAGTAGTTCTGCAGGAAGAGCTTGCACGAGGAGCATTAGGTAGGTCTTGGGGTTGAGGTAGGAGGAAAAGTGCAGGAGGAGGAAAATGGCAAGAAGACAGGGAAAATGGGAAGAAAGTGGCAAAATGAAGGTCAGAAATTAGCAGAAAGTTCAGGATAAAAGTCAGAAGTAAGTGGAAATATGCTAAATAAAGGTCAGAAATGAGCAGAAAGAGGAAGAATAAAGGTCCCAAACTAGCCGAAAGAGGCAAAATAGAGGGCACAAGCAAGCAAAAAGAGGCAAAATAAAGTTCAGAAAGAAGCAGTAAAGGCAGAATGAAGGTCAGAAACGAGCAGCATAGAGGTCAGAAGTTAGCAGAAAGATGCAAAATAAATGTCAGAAACTAGCAGAAAGAGGCACAATAGAGGGCAGGAGAGAGCTGAAAGAGGAAAAATAAAAGTCAGAAACCAGCAGAAAGATACAAAATAAAAGCCATTAACGAGCAGAAAGAGGCAGAGGCAGAATAAAGGTGAGAAACTATCAGAAAAAGGTAGAATAAAGGTCAGAAACGAGCAGAAAGAGGTAGAATAAAGGTCAGAAACGAGCAGAAAGAGGTAGAATAAAGGTCAGAAAGGTGAAGAAAGAGGCAAAATAAAGAGCAGGAGCGAGCAGCAACAGGCAAAATGGAGATCAGGAGTGAGATGAGAAGAGGCAGAAAAATTAGCAGAAAACGAGCCGAGGAGGAGCAAAAATAAAGGTAGCAGAGGGTAGCATAATGGAGGCAAGCTGGACAGGAGGACAGTGGTGGGGGCAGCTGGCCTAAGGGCCACCTAACACCACCTAAATATGGCTGGCATATGCTTGTATACAAATTTGAAATAAAAATAAAAAGTGGCTGTTTTACTAGTGAGTTTAAAATATTAATCCTCGAATTGTGCCGTGCATTTCAATTATGTTCAATTATTCTAGAAAAAGAGAGAGGAATTATTCCCAAAAAAGGTGATGGGGAGCTGCTTGCAGTTTGTCTTCCTGGTGGCAATCGCTAGGGGTAGCATTCCAACCCATCTTTCTTTTGTACACCATGCAATCTCAGTTTGGACCCAGCCATATGCAAATTAGTCTTGACACTGTCCATGCTGAAGAGGTCCTCCCCAAACACAAGAAACACAAGACTGGGTACACCCTGATTGGGGCTCTTTAGTCAGGTGTAGCTTAGTTCCATTGGTGCAAGGAGCACTGGACCCATGTATGGGCATGCCCCTGCCACTTGGGGCCGTACAACAAATACATATACATTTATGGCAGAATGCTTGCAATTTGTCTAACCACTGGCCATCACTTGGGGCAGCATTGCAATCCATTGTACTTGTATCCACCACTCCTCAGTTTGGCTCTAGTCTGGCCACATCCTATGCAAATCAGCATTGACCCTGCTCCATTAGAAAGAATGCAGAAAGAATGCAGGCCTGAACTATCAGGTAGGAAACCTGTTTAATGTACCTCCCAGAGTAGCAAGAGTATGGCCAGATGTGTGTCAGTGTGTTTTAGAGGAATTTATCACCACCTACAATGCTATTGTGTCAATTTATAACTATAACTTACCATAACTTTCCAAAATTCAAGCTGCCCTTCCTGGTTGGCACAATGAATAATTCATTCTTACACTTTTGAGTTATTTTACTACTTTTTGCTATTTTCAAAGTTCAAGTGTAAAGATACTCAAAAGTGTAGATTTGCATATATCTAACCTCTGAAGTTGAAAGTTCCACTGGGTTTGTATCTCCTTTTTGGGGGCTTTTACATGGACTCTCTTAGCATGCTGAATGATCCTCAACTGCCTCTGGACTTTGAGAGAATGACTGAAATGAATGCAAATCTGATGACCAGAAATTGTTGTCTCAGCTTTCTTTTTTAAAAAAATTCCGCACAAGTAGATAAATGAAATGTGCTAAACATAGGACTCCGAGGTATCTTTTGTCATCCATGACTTTGACAATTTTACTGCCATTCTCAGTGAAAACAAATCCGAAGCTGGTACCTCTGGTTTGTAACCATTCATAAACTTTGATTTTAAATTCTCCCAACATGTTGGCGGTGAATCACCGACAGAATATCCAAGGTCAGAAAATCAATCTAAAGAATTATCGAGCCAAGAATATTGAAGTCAAGAATATCGACATCCTATCTAAATTATGGTAAGTACAAAAATATCGATAAAAAAAAATCGATGTCATTAATATTGTTGTAAAAATGTTGTTTTTTATTTAAGTTAACAAAATAATGTAAAATAAATTGATTAATTCATATAATTAAAATAAGCATAGTTATTAATATTTCAAAATGTTTAAAAATGCTAAGTAATATATATATATAATGTAAAAATAAAATAAACATATACATATAATATACATACTTACTGATTAATATTTTTTAATAATTATTTTAATAAATGCTAAATTGTTACACAATATCTCATCAATTTTAGATACATCTATTCACATAAAACAATAATATAAATAAAAATTAAAAAAATATACATAGCAAATCAAAAAAAAAATCTATGTAATCTTTTTAAAATTAATGATATACTACATTAACTAAAATATTACAAAAAATATTAGATAGCGAAGGGAATAAAATTACTATTCAAACTCCAAACAGTGCAACAAAAGGGAAAGTGCTGCATAGAGTAGAGGTAAAAATGCGTATTCCCACTGCAGTAATTGCACGAGTAGGGAAAGTGTTGGATAGCGTAGGGGTAAAAATTACTATTCCCACTCCAGTGAGTGCAACAGTAGAGACAGTGTTGGATAGCGTAAGGTTAACAATTACTATTCCCACTCCAGTGAATGCAACAGTAGGGAAAGTGTTGGATAGCGTAGGGGTTAACATTATTACTCCCACTTCAATGAGTGCAACACTAGGAAAAGTGTTGGATAGCGTAGGGGTAAAAATTACTATTCCCACTCCAGTGAGTGCAACAGTAGGGAAAGTGTTGGATAACGTAGGGGTCAAAATGACTATTCCAACTCCAGGGATTGCAACAGTAGGGAAAGTGTTGGCTAGCGTAGGTGTAACATGTACTATTCCCACTTCAGTGAGTGCAACAGTAGGGAAAGTGTTGGATAACGCAGGGGTTACAATTACTATTCCCACTGCAGTGAGTGCAACAGTAGGGAAAGTGTTGCATACCATAAGGGTAAAAATTACTATTCCCACTCCAGTGAGTGCGACAGTAGGGAAAGTGTTGGATAGCGTAGGGGTTAAAATAACTATTCCAACTCCAGAGAGGGCAACAGTGTGGAAAATGTTGGATAGAGTAGGGGTTACATTAACATACTTATTAATTAAATAGTTGTTGTAAAATAAATACATTAATAATTAATTAACCAAAAAATTAATAATAAACACCAATAAAATTTAATTAATATTTACTTTAATAACATTAAATTACTTCCCACCCTATTCCCTCATAAACACACCACCCGCTAAACATAACAAATAACACAATTAATGTAATTATCAATTAATCACTTAATAAAAAATAATTACGTAACAATAAATTAATAATCGATACCAATTATGAAAAACTTTATAATTACTTAATTATAATAAATTACTTTCGACCCTATTCCCCTATTAACAAATTAATGAACAATTAATAAAACATTTACAATAAATTAATCAACAATTACAATAAATAAACACATATTTATTAATTATAATTAAATTACTTCCCATCCTATTCCCCTATAAACCCACAGCACACTACACATAAAAATTATCCTAACTAATTTAGCTATCAATCAATACAAAAATGACTTCCCAATTAATAATTAATTAACAATACATTAATTAGCAATAACAATAAACAAAAAATAATAAATTAATTATAATTAATATCACACAATAATCATTTAATAAAAAAAGTACCAATTAATAATTATTTAGCAATAAATCAATAACAATAAATAGAAACATATTAATTAATTAATTATAATTAAATCACTTCCCTCCCTATTCCCCTATAAACCCACAACCCACTGTGATACTAAAACGCAAAATGTACTTTACATTTTTTTTTACTAATTTCTAAACATTTAATACATATATTTAAAAATAATAAAAATACATTACAAAAAATGTTAAACATGCATATAAAATACATACTAAAATTCATAACACTAATATAAATACCGATATTATTAACAATATTTTTGCTAACGATATTCCTTACTTCGATATAAAAAAACGATTTTACTTACTTTAAGGTCGATATTCTGGTCACCGATATTCTAGACATCGATATTCCGTCCCTACGGTATTAAAAAGTCGATATTAGTGCAGGTCGATATAACATTGCATCTGTAGCATGCGACTGAACAGGGGTGTAGCTTCTATCGGTGTAGCCGGTGCAGTAGCGCTGGGGCCCTGAAGCTTAAGAGGTCCACTCAATCCTGAATATTAAAGTGTTTTACTGTTTAAACAACAGCCGTGGAGCCATTTTACCTTATTGTACTTGTGTCCATGACACACTGGCTATACGGATGCTACAGAACGCTTCAAAACGTATCCCCAAAGACCAGTGGCTAGCTTTTACTTAAGCCCATCGGAAGAGGCCCTGTGTGAAACTGAAACACGTATTTTTAA
The DNA here is from genome assembly GCF_964261635.1 of Lissotriton helveticus. NCBI lineage: Eukaryota > Metazoa > Chordata > Amphibia > Caudata > Salamandridae > Lissotriton > Lissotriton helveticus. The sequence continues at coordinate 1,175,394,545 of NC_136072.1, read as the reverse complement.
AAGAATGATTTAAAGATATTTGTTTTGCATTGTTCATTTAGAAGCGCTGGCAGCTCCCAGCAGCAAAATCAGCCCCTCAGCAGTGAACCTGGACCTCACCCTGCCACCACATCAAAAAGCGCCTGGTAGCCAGTCCGGCCCTGACTGGTTCACATGCGTGTCATACAGTGGACAAACTGAACAGTACTTTACTTCTTTCCTTTTCCCACCAATTACAGCACTTGATGGCGCAGTGTTGGCACCGCGGTCGAAAAATAGTTCTGGTTTGGAACCTTCCATTTTGGGCAGATGGTCCCCACTAGTTCCAGAAACCCCTCTCCTTCCATCAAAGCAAAAGTCAAGGGGTCAATCTCTAAAATTGTAACTGACATCTGATGGTAGAAATGAAAATGTTCATGGTCCTTGCTGATTTACTAATTGGTGAATAGTTATTGGTGAATAGACTTGAGAGTGGGTTGTGATTGGTTTTTTTGTGGTTACCCTGCTACTGTGATGTCCACCTGGCTTATCATAATGCACTGATTTGTAAAAAAGTGAATAAATCCTATTTGGGGAAGAAAGCTTTCTAATCAAGCCGGTGCCAGAGAACTTGTTGCAGTAGAGCTTAGAAATTTTGTTTGACTTTGTCTAGGCTTGCCAGTGACTGTGGTTTGGGTGGTGGTGGTTGCTGCAGTTTTGTGGTTTCTTTAAAAACAAGTGTGTGGTGTTGCAAGTATTACATGAAAGGCTGAATAGATATGACCTGCACTACCTCTGTATTAATCTCAAGTGAAACAATCCCCAGTTCATCGCCTTCCTTACTTCCACTGCTTCTGGAATCTTTTTTTTTTTCTTATTCTCAAGGTGTGTCTCATTTGGCGTCCAGAATATGTCAGGATCCTCAGAAGAGGGTCCTTGAGATACTGGATGTGGGCTTTTTATTTCCTGGACTGTTGTGTCCAATGGTAGGGCAATCACAACAACGTCTCACTCTGGCGCAAAGTCTACATCCTGTTTTTCTCCTACCTGAATATCAGGCGTAGCAGACAGCGGTTGCTGCTGAGGTCCTGTAAGGATTCTGTTTGCTGCTGGGATAGTTTGATTTTCAATTCACTGCTCTCAGTCATGACCGCAGTCACTGCAGTGCTGTGAATCATCGTCTTCAGTTTTGGTGGAGCCAATGTTTATCCAGGGGTGATTCTCCTCCTAGCTTCTTCCTGCCACATGGAGGGTTCCGCTGGTATGCAGTGTTGCCAGAATCAAGATGACGGCTTAACTCTACTAGTGGCACTGGCAACAGACTTCTTTTTTTCCACACTGACCAGTTTTGGGGCTGGAACCACCTTTTTTGGGGACCAACCTCTTCAATTTTGGTTGTATGAGTCAGCAGTACCATCAGATGCTCTTAGCAGAGTGGTCTCTTGACACTGACTTTATCTAATTAACCCCTCCCACGCTTGTGACGTAACGGTTCCGTCACGGCCCTCGGGTGGGCTGTGCTGGTGAAAGAACGGTTCCGTCACGGCCCGCTCGACGCGCCTGCGCGGCGCGAATTTCGCGCCTGCGCTGGACGTTCCATTGAGCGGGCGGGGCCGTGACGGAACCGTTCCATCACAAGCACAGCTCACCCGTGGGCATGACAGAGCGGTTCCGTCACAAGCGCGGGAGCGCCGCGCAGCCCCCCCGCCTGTTAGCACTGCGGCGGAATAGCCGCCGCAGTGGAAGGGTTAACAGACTTCTTACCATCTCAGTTAGTAATATGCTCTTTTGCACCTGCAGGCAATAAACAAGGAAGAGACTGAAAATCGTCAATTCTTGTAGGTGCAATACATTTAATCACCATGATCGTCATCATTATAAAAAAAAATCTAAAATTATTTACATTCATTCATAAATACCTGGTGGGCATCTAGGGCTCATCGGCCTTCTGTGGTAGGTGAAGACAGTCAAAAAATTCTAATGCTTGATATTTCCCCTGAAAAAACGTTTAACATTTGAAGACAAATAATCAACCATCTCACACAAGCACACACAAACAAAAACGGTGGGGACAGGCACTGGGAACAGCAAAGGAAAATGCCTGGCTGTATGAGTTGGACTCCTGGAGCCAGCCTGACCATATCATCCAGAAGGCACATGCAGACAAAAACCTAACCTAAATGTGTCAAAAAATACAAGGCCATTCACAAGCCATTAAAATATTTAAAATACTCTCCAGCACACAAGCATTGAGAATATGAAAAATACATTTAAAAAATATATATCCAAGAACTACAAAACACTAATCTTCAAAAAGTAGAACACACCACAGTATGAAGACAAATCTGGCCAAAATTCACAAAACTATGAGGAAAATGATTAAAGTTAATTACCGTAGGTCTCCACAAATGTCCTTTATTTCTTAATCTCACATGGACCTGCATGAACCATCCCAATGTACATCCAGGTCATCAGCAACAAACAAAAAAAAAAAGATAACAAAAAAGGAGCAAAAATAATGGTGCATGCCTACACAAACATTTTGCAAAACTTAATTTTTCTAAAAAAGTGCAGATTCCAACTTCCGAGGGTGATTGATGCAGCAGAGACAGGAAGAGGAAGTTGCTACTATATGTGCAGTAGTAGCCTTATTCTCTATGGTACTTTGTTGAGGAATAATCAGAAAAACATTTCAAGATATATTCTGCGCTCATAATTTACGCAAACTGTCTGATTGGGTAAAAAAGTTAATGCAAAATGACTTTTTGAGTAATTTCACTGGTGCCCAAGCAACAGAACTGTTGCTAGTGTTAGGTCGATCGGGTTGCTGCTGGACATTAAGGGCCAGATGTAGGTAATCCCAGATTACCGATTCTTAAATACTGAATCATACCGATTCTCTATTTAAGAACAGGCAAATGGGATGTAGGTAATTTTTCTTAAAAAATTACCGAATCGGTAAGTTTCGGTAATTACCGAATCGGTATTTCCCGATTTGGTAATTGACATTCATTCCTATGGGCCTGGAGGCACATACCGATTCGGTAATTGGGGGAAACATTGAAGGATGGCAGGGTGGAAGGGTGGCAGGGTGTCACTTTGACACCCTGTTGCACCCTGTTGCTGGCCCTAATTGCCTTCTTCCCATGCACCTACGATAGAATATTTCCCCAAAATATTTACACAGACCTCTGCCATTGGACAATCAAATACAATGTTATAACTATATCAGTGGTTGTGACCTTGTTTTAGCACAACTGTCCTGTAATCTCAAACAATGACTTTTCTCCTCCAGCAAGTGAAAAGCTACTGTAGTGCAAAAAATGCACACTTTTAGACAACTGCTACTCTTCTCTTTCCCATATATGTTTGTTGATATATTTGTTTTGCAAGATTGCAAGAATAAAATAGAAGAATTATACACACCTTGGAATCCCAATCTCAAATTTGTTTATATTGTCATCATGGTGGTGCACCTTTACTTTGTTTCAATTTGAAATGCCCTTTCTCTAGGGTTGCATCTTGGCAGCAGGGGCAGATACTGTGTGCACGCACAGGCTTGAATTTTTATATTTGGAATTGTTCACGGGCACCATGGTGAGCGCGGGGCCCGCTGCCTTTATCTTGCTTCTTTAATGTTTGTCTGCCAGTTCTATGGTCTGCTCCATTGTGGTCTCTGTCACAATATTTCGGTATATTTGATCCCCTGTTTCTGTGATCTGAATGGATTTTTGGCTTTGAAAATCTATTCTTTCAGACCCCACTGCCTCCCACAGCCCACTTACCAGCCGGCAGCGTACCACCATTCAGACTACCTTTGTCACAACTTTCTGTTCAGCACAATTGCACTGATGTTAATGCTCAGTGGCCTTCATGCGGGCTATTAAATCAATATTCCCACAATAAAAGCGTTTTTCTGTTTCTGTGACAGTCAAAGTCAAGTTCGAGCAGTACAAAGATGCAGGCGCATGGCCTTGTGTGATGCTATTTTGCTCTGAATTTCAATTATAATCTTGAAAAATTGGACAAAATGACCCTTCACTGCTTTCTACCTTGAAACGTGCTATTGTTTGCCGCTGGTGGGCAGATGGAGGTAGCCATGACCCTTCAGAAAGGCTTGTGTTCTTTAGGACTGTTACAATCTATCAATCAATATGAATTTGTAGAGATGGACTAATCACTCAACCGGGTATCCCTCTGCTTGCAGGTGCCCGAGGCTCATTCAAACAGCCAGGTCTTGATAGGAAAGCAAGGAAAAGCAGTAAAAGCGAGGTAAAAGGAGGAGAAGGCACTCAAAAACCAGGGAAATGTGGAGGATAAGGCAGTGAAAATGAGGAAAAAAAACAGGAAAAGTTACTGAAAACGTGGGGAAAAGGCAACGAGAAAGCATGAAAACGAGGAAAAAGAGAGCAGAAGGAACTAAAAAAAACAGGGTAAGAAGCAAGGAGAAGTCAGTGAAAATGAGGGAAAAGTAAGAAGAAGGAACTCACCAACTGGGGAGACAAGCAAGCAGAAGGCAGCAGCAAGAATGTATGTATGTATGTATTGGTATTTATTACGCGCATATTTCACCCATAGGTCTCATAGCGCTAGCTGGCAGCCAGGTCGGGACAGAGTGCTTAGAAAAGCCACGTTTTAAGGGCTTTACGAGATGACTTATGGTTCATTTCTAGGCGCAGCTGTATGGGCCGTGCATTCCATTGCTCTGGCGCAGTTCTAGAGAAGGACCTACAGCCGTTCTTCACGGTGCGGACCTTAGGGATGGTCAGAAGGTGCTTGCTGTTTGAACGGAGAGTTCTTACTGGCTGATATTTGATCAATTTCTTTCCCTTGTTGTTGATTGTTTTGTGTACTAAACAGCATATCTTGAAATGAATCCTCTTTCTGATGGGGAGCCAGTGAAGAGTTTTTAGGTTGGGAGCCGATGGAGAGCATGGAGGGAGATTTAAGACCAGCCTTGCTGCGGTGTTATGCAGTACCTGGAGCTTAGATAGGAGTTCATCATTTATGGATGCAAACAATGCATTACCATAGTCTAGGCGATTGATAATAAGTCCTTGAACAAGGAGTAGATGGGAGAGAAGTGGGATCCGTTTAAAAATGTTCTTGAGGGATCGCATTATGCCATAACATGTGCGCGTCACGGAGTTTACGTGATCAACCATAGAAAGCTTATTGTCCATTATCACTCCTAAGTTACAAACAGCGAGCTTAGCTGGGGGGCACGGCCCTAATGAGGGTGGCCACCAGTCGGGGGACCAAAAATTTTGGGCGTCACCAAAAAGCAGAATCTCTGTCTTGCTTGCTTTGAGCAAAAGATGGTTGTTGGACATCCAATCATTGATAGTTAACATGCACTGTATGAATCTGTGCTGCGTATTGATGTGATCGTGACCGAGAGTGATCAGTAACTGTGTGTCGTCGGCGTAAGACACGGTATCAATGCAGGCAGAGCTGGGCCTGGGGCCTCCTGTGGACTGCTATGGACTGTAAGTAGCTTTCAACTAAAGCCACAGACCTCAATCTCCAGCATTTCAAACAAAGTGACTCTGTGAAATATGTACCCCTAAAATCCAGCATTGTGTCATCGCAAGACCACCTAAAACTCTGCCCACGCCAAGCAATGCACTGCGCTGCCAGCGGGCCATGCCCACACCTGGGACGTTTTGTTAATGATGCCTGATGAGCTCTCTGCCTTAACTGTGCTACTGAAGGTGGCTTGTGTAGAATAAGGTTTATTAGTTGGATAATAGGAGAGGTGCTCTGCAGGGGGTACTTACGTGGCAATGGGGGAGAGAAAGCTGAGGTTCTAGATCCCTGGTTAAGAACAGTAAGTGTATCTAACCTCAGTACTGAAAATACTAATAACAAACATGCTGCACAGAGCAGGGGTTGGGCCCGCACGGCAGGGTAGGCGGAGGCTCTGCAGCCAACCTCCACTGCACACTGCAAAGAACTGTGCACAAAAGAGGTTAGGTGTCCAGCAGCGGGCATTGCACGTGGCCTTGTGGTTGACCGCTCATACAGGATGTAGTGCAACACCTGGTCCACACCCAACCCCCTCTTGACACGGAGGAACATACTGTAACTTGCAGATACAGTAATGAAGGACAACACAATTTTATTTCCATTTTTTAAGACAAACTAGATTCTAACAAGAAACTTTTTTGGGCACTTTGAACTAAAAAAATAAATAAGCTGGTTATCTAAACTTAGATCAAAATGACTTTTTTTGCTCTCAGGTTTATGGTTAACCACAAGCCTGTCTCGAGCTCCAGAACGTTGCTCTGTAATAGAAATAACTTTAGAGCACCTGTGATGGTATGGGGTCCCTGTGTTAAACAGGTGGGCTGGCAGCTGAAGATGAAACCTCCTCTTCCTCTTCTAGCCTCCTCTGGCAGCATTCCTATGATGAAACATTCAGGTGTTTCATCATTCATGATGTGCTAAAAGAGCACTTCTTGCCAGTACTCCTGGTAAATTCTTTGTTGTGCTGAGTGAGAGACCACTTTAGCAGACACTTTCTTCTTTCCAGCCGGTTGTATGGCGTTACAACGCATACTTTTACAATGCATTTTTCACAACGCAACATCCTTTACAACGCATTCCATTACAATGCATGCCATTACAATGAATTGTCTAAAAACGACCTTTACAACGCATACCATTACATTGCATGTATGGTAAGTATTGGATAGTACAGGTGTAAAAATTACTATTCTAACTCCAGGGGGTGCAACAGTAGGGTAAGTGTTGGATAGTGTAGGGGTAAAAATTACTATTCTAACTCCAGGGGGTGCAACAGTAAGGTAAGTGTCAGATAGTGTAGGGGTACTATGCGTTGTAATGGTATGCGTTGTAATGGTATGCGTTGTAATGGCATGCATTGTAATGACTGCGTTGTAATGACATGTGTGGTAATGGTATGCATTGTAGTGTAATGCAATGTAATGGTTGCGTTGTAATGGCATGCGATGTAAGGGATATTGCGATGTAATGACTGCGTTGTAAAGGTAGTGTGTTGTAAAAGTTGCGTTGTAAAGGTTGTTTCCCCTCTAGCCAGAGTCAAAAGGAATTGCCATGCTTTGGATTGTGGCATGAGTCTCTGACGCCCTTCCTGCTCCCGATGGTCTTCCTGTGGTGTCGCCTATTCTCCAGATTCCACGTTTAAATTCAAGAATACCCCCCAAGAAAATGAAAAACGTGCCAGAAAAAAAAAATCACTCAGGGCACTGCACAGAATGTTCACAAACCCAAGAGCAAATCCCTGATGAGGGTGATAAGTGTTTAGATGCTTGAATACAGTATTTAATGTGCTTTTTTAGTGTGTATATCAGATGTGCTTTTACTCTGAGTCACAGGTACTGCAGATGTCATTCAACATGTCATGAGTGATCTGGATTATGAGTCATAAGCAGTTCATGACGAGGGCACAAGTTACACTTCCTTTACTAAGTGTAACTGGGGAATTTAAGCGTTTCTTTGCTTTTTAAACTTCATTTCTTGTCCCTTTCTGCCATCTCGGCCAGAAGTGCATATAGTGCTTTTAATTTTATTTTAACAACTGTTTGTACTGTCGGTTGAATTTGACACTTTTAAACTGAAAGGAGGAGGGAGCAGCTAAACATTTCTTTCTCTTACATATGTTTGATCATTTGAAAATACCAGGATACCGAGGGCCACCATGCTAAGGCAGTGCGCGCTCTAGTTGTTACTTGGCCACATGAATAAAATGGAGGATGCTGAGCAGACATGCAGCAGATGCGCACAGCGGGCACGCTGCCCGTGCCCGTTAGTAACCAGAAGATGCCAGCGCCAGCCACACTGCCCGTGGCCCATTAAAGGTAACCTATTTAAACAATATAGTAGAGATCGTCTTTTGAGTTTGAAACTGGGAAGAAAAGTGAGGCTGTAGCGCCTTTAGACCCATTGTTTAGTAAATATACATGTCCCCAGTGCAATTTCCCCCCCCCCTTCACAGAGACAAAAGAAAGTCAAGACATTGGCCCAGATTTGCAAAGGTTAGTGGCCAGATGTAGGTCGGCAAATACCGACCGGTAACGGCCGATTTCGGCCGTTACCGACCGGTATTTGGGTTTTGTAATGTAGGGGGCATTTTATTTACAGAATCTGTATATTTACCGATTCAGTAAATTTACAGAATCGGTAGAATACCGAATCGGTAAATATACCGATTCTGTAAATCAATATGTAGGTGGCACTGTAGTCAGTGCCACAGGCCCTTACCAAATCGTTATTTACCATGGAATGCTATTCCATGGTAAATACCGAATTCCAGTGTACATGCACATCTGTGCATGTACACCTGTGCCATGTGGCACACAGACATGCCCTAAGGGCATGTCTGTGTGTCACATTGCACACAAGCCAGAAACAGGGGTGCAACAGGTGTCCCCCTTGTAAATTCGGTAATTTTACCGATTCGGTAATTACCGAATCGGTATTTGCTATTGAATCCTATGGGCTTCAAGATTCGGTGTTTTTACTGAATTATTTTCCTACATAGCAATTACCGAATTGTAAATACCGAATCGGTAAAATTCGGTATTTACCATTCGGTAAATTGCTATTACCTACATCTGGGCCAAAGGGAGACAAAAATCTAACTTTATGACTTTCAGTATTCACAAAGGGCTTTATGAGTAGTAAAGTTAGATCTTTGTCTCATTTTAATTTTAGTTTTGGTCTTAAGCTTAACTGAGACCAAAAGTGTAGCCTCAGTTAAACTTAAGACCAAAACTTAAGTTAAACTGAGACAAAAGTCTAACTTTACCACTCTTAAATGCCCTTACGAAATTACTGAAATTAGACTTTTGTCTCAGATTGCCATTGTGAATCAGGCACTCAGGATAAAGAACTCAACTGTGAAATTAGCCCCACCTCTTAATTGAAGGACGAAGCGAATCAAGCTGTCTAACCACTAGTTCTCCACCAGTTTTATGGCTGAGAAGAAAAATGCAAAGATTTAGAGCGACAATGGAGGAAAGGTTATAATCTGAAAGATAAAGAGGACTATAAACTGGCACTTAGGAAATACCACGCCAAAATTAAAACAGCAAAACTTTATGTTTTTTAGGGTAAAATTGCTAGAACAGGTTACGAAAGCAGGGGAATTTTTTCCACATTTTCCAGTCCCAACAGCCAGCACCAGCTACAACCAACCCTCGACTGCATAGAGTGAACAGTTAGCATTCTATTTGCAATCCAGTATCCTCATTATTCAGGCCAGTCTGCTTTTAGGACGTTATTGTTAAGAGCGCAGTTCCCAGAAGAAGCCGCGATGTGCAAGGATGTGCCCGCAGTAAGGTAAGTTTTATTTAAATTTAATTTTAGGCTTTTAAATATCATTTAATACTGGGCCAGGAGGCTCGCAGGAGGCGGGCGGCCAACTTCCGCTCCGCCCTCGAATGTGTGGAGCTGTGCCTCGTTTCTCTGCCTTCTTTGTGAAAGATGTAAAGGGCAAATCTCTGCACATTCCGTGGGCGGAAGTGAGATGTCCACCCACCCCTAGTTTAGGGTGGGTATGAGTTTGTGGGTGGTAAGGTATTTTTTAGGTTTTTAGGTGGGTATTGGTTTTTGGGTGGTAAGGTATTTTTTAGGATTTTAGGTGGGTATGGGTTTTTGGGTGTTAAGGCTTTTTTTAGGGTTTTGGTTGGTTATGGCTTTGTGGGAGGCAAGTGACTTTTTAGGGTTTAGGGTGGGAATAGGTTTTTGGGTGCCAAAATCATTTTTAGGTTTTAGGGTGGGTATGAGTTTTGGTTGGCAAGGGGACCTCTAGGGTTTATGGGAGGTATTGGTCTTTGGGTGGTAATGAATTTTTTAGGGTTTAGCTTTTGTATGGGTTTTTGGATGGCAAGGTTTTTTTTAGGGTTTAGGGTGGATATAGGTTTTTGCCCAGTAAGGTATTTTTAGGGGTTAGGTTGTTTATGGGTTTTTGGGTGGCAGAGGAATTTTCAACGTTTAAGGTGGGTGTGGGTTTTTTGGTGACAAGGGATTTTGTAGTGCTTACGGTGGGTATGGGTTTTTGGGTGGCAAGGGAAGTTTTAAGGTTTAGATTGGGTATTGATTTTTGGGTGGTAATGGATTTTTTAGGGTTTAGGGTGGATGTGGGTTTGGGGGGCAACGGGGATTATATGGCTTTGGTGGGTAGGGGTTTTTGGGTGATAAGGGAATTTTTAGGGTTTAGTGTGGGTTTTTGGGTGGTAAGGTTTTTTTTGTGTTTAGGTAGGGTATGGGTTTCTGGGTGGCAAGGGAATTTTTAGGGTTTTCTGTAGTATGGTATTTTTTAAGGTTTAGGGTGGCTATGGGTTCTTGAGTGGCACATGAGTTTTTAGGGTATAGTGTGGGTATTGGTTTTTGGGTGGCAAATGAGTTATTTTATTTTTAGGGTGCTAATGGGTTTTTAGAGGGCGAGGGACTTGTTTAGGGTTACTGTGGCAAAGGAATTTTCTAGGGTTTTGAGTGGGTGGGGGTGTTTGGGTAACAAGGTAATTTTTAGGTTTACGGTAGGTATAGGTCCTTGGGTGGCAACGGATTAGTTAGGGTTTAAGGTGGCAAGGGAATTTTTAGGGTTTAGGGTGAGTATGAGTTTTTGATGATCAAGGGAAGTTCAAAGGCTCTCCTGCCGCACTTGCTCCTGTGATAGTCTCACAGGATAAGAAAACTATTAAAAAAGTTATTTTATTTTTAGGTCAAAATGTCAGTTTACATATAACATTTTAAATTAGATAAAAACCCACTAAAATTCAATAGTTTTACTTATTTCAAGTAACTATAACTTGGTCTTTGGGCGAGACTCTTCGGAATTCCTATGAGGAGCAGGTTTAAGACTGATTTTCTTATGGCTGGGTCCAAATTGAGGTGGTAGGGTCAGCAAAAGAACAATGGGTTGGGATGATTCTTAGAGCCATTGCCAGTAGTTAAGCAAACAGCAAGCCTTCCTCCCATCACCGTTTGTGTGTTTAATGCACCACTCTATTTGGCAAGGGTATGCCCAGACATTGTCCTTTGCTCATTGTCCCTTTTAAAGGACACACATTATTTCTTAAGAAAGAGGGGGGGAAACTGAAATCTTTTTGTTTGTGATGGGTTTCTCTCCAGTGAGATGCACCTGGAGTTAGAGGCAATATATTTCTGGTGGGGAAAGCAGTGGCATTACTTCCTTTTGAGGTGGATGCAGGAAAATGAACTTAAATCACTTGTTGTAGCTGGGAAAGTGCCAATGTAACTTTCTGTTGTGGTGGATGCTGGGAAATGGCGTCTGTTTGTTTAGTTTCTTCTTTCTAAAGATGACTTTGGTTCAAAACAAGTGATGTCACTTACTGTGAAAAAAGTTTCTTGAAAATGCGATGAAGTTTCTTCCTGTTGAATCACAAGCTGGAAAATGGGTTCACTTCTTTTAAAAATATGGTTTTGCATGGAACTAGTTGTTATACTTGGCATCTTTGGCATGGTTTCCCCTGACTTTTCGCCTCTATCTCCTGTATTTTTGATGCTCTGCTGGATTTATTTTTGCTGGGTTAGATGCTATGGGCACTTTGCTACTGCTTACCAGTGTCAAAGTGCAAGTGCTAACTGTAAAAATTGTTGTTACAATTGGTTTTTACTGATTGCCATTATTGATTTACTGGTAGGTCCCTGGTAAAGTGCACTAAGTGTGCCAGGGATGGTAAATCAAATGCTTCTAGTGGGCCTAGTGCACTGATTGTAACACTCACATGAGTAGCTCTGAACAGGTAACTCAGACCCGCCACTGCAGTGTCTGTGCGCAGCTGTTAACTTCCATGTTGACTTGGCAAGTGCACCCACTTGCCAGGCCCTAACCTTCTCTTTTCGGTCATGATAATCAGCCCTAAGGTAGGCCCAAAGTACCTCTATGGGCAGGGTGGAGTGTAGGTGAAAAGTAGGGTGAACTTCTTCCAATTTCATTTTTCACAATTGAAAGGATATCTGTTCCCAAAGGATAGAATGGGGAATTTGATTATAACATCTTATAGACATAACTGCCCCGGAAAACAAGATAGGGAAATAAAGTGTTGTATGCCATATACTTAGAATGTTAAAATGCATCTTTTAGTGAGGGTGATTTTTACATTGTATGTTTGAAAATACTACTTTAAGAAAGTAGGTATTTTCTTGCTTAGCCATTAAGTGTGCCTCTACTATAATGTGGATTGACTGCCTGAGTTTGGAGTGTTGGGGGCTGCAGGGGAGAAGTGGCACCAGATAGTCTGATGAGTCAGGGCGGGGCTGAATAGACCTGGGCTGCATTTAGAGTGGTGGGAGGAGATTTCCTTTCACCTGAATGGGCCTGGTCTGCTTTCCACAATGCTGTCTCCACCAACTGCCAGGAAGCTGCACCAGAGATGCCTTTGCTGTGTGTCTGGAATTGGCCTGCAGTTGCTGTTTCTGCCAAGTATAGGAGAAGGACGTTGCTGTGTGCTGTGTCCTCTGCTTGAAGAAAGTCTCAAAGAGCTTGAGTAGATCTTGCCTCCTGTTATGAAGTCTCAGGAACACAAAGACTTCACCCCCAGCTACCCTGAACTTCCTTGCTGGGAGTTCTGTCCTGGCAAGGAGTGCCTGTACCCTTGTGGGGCCTCTGGAGGTTGTTTCTGCTGCTGGGAGCTGGAACAGCATCTCAATAATGAGAAACTCAAGACAGTTTTTCGACTCAACGCCGTAGTGCGAGAAGAATTTCCACGCTCACTGTGCCGCTGCAGAAACTGATGCAACGCTGCAAGAATTGATGCATTGAGGGATCGCGGCTGAAGAAATCGATGCAGCACCGCTCAATCCCGTTGCATTGTTCGCCGATGCATCCCGGATTTCCATGCATTGACCCTGAGAGGCAAGTTTTTCCCGACGCATCACTCGTGGATCAAAGTCATCTCAGAATCTACGCATCGCTTCCCCCTACAGACGGACCGCTCCCCTGTGCTCAGTGGAACTGTGGCATTGCATCCATGACGGTCTCAAGAATCAACACTTCTCTTTGTTTTTCAATGGTTCCCATCGCTGCTGCTGTTTGGCTTGGTGAATTTTGTCGCAATGACAGGTCCTTTGCAAGAAATCAAGCATCCATAGTTTTCTATAGACTCAGTTGCTAAAACCTTTGAAAGTCATTTTTCTGAATACTTGCATGTTGGATTTTTGTTGTTTTGTTCTTGTTAAGTTTAGATAAAGATACTTTATTTTTCTAAACTGGTGTGGTGTCCATTTGTGATGTTATCACTGTATTTCTGTGTGTTTTGAGTACAAATACTTTACACATTACCTTTGGGATAAGCCTGTCTGCTCATGCCAAGCTACCAAGGGGGTTAGCAGGGTTTATCTAGAATGTGTATTCCCCTTTCCCTGATAGAAGCAAGGGTCCCTATATGGACAAAGGTACTTATCTCTGCCAACTAGAGACCCACCTTTCTAAAATTAGTGATGTCACTACTTGTTGTGATGAATTTCGGCAACTGTGGTGATGTCACTTCCTACTGAGATGGATACTGGGAAATCGGACCAGTTGTTGGGAATCTTCCTTTTAAAGAAGGTTTTAAATTGTTTGTTGAAAAACATTTTACAACCAAGATGTTTAAGTTCTTCTTTGCTTAAAAAAGTAAAATGTAACAGTACTCGAGTATTGGAACAAAATTAATGCCTTGTTTGTCTCTGTTTAAAAGCGAATTTATACTTTTTTACAGCATGGAGAAATGCTTGTATCATGCCTCAGAATGCTTCAAAGTATGTTGGCAAAGCAACAACCAAGAGCAGGGCCAGGTCATTGAAGGAAAAGCCTTGTGTTAGCGGTTGCTGTTTCTGGTGACCCTTAAGTGATATAAACATAACAAAAGGAGGGAGGGAGAGAGATAAGTGGATTCAGTCTCCCCTGGTAATTTGTTTAAACAAATTGGAATCCACTCAGAAATTGGTAGTGATCCCTAAAGTGATGGGGAGCATACAGTGTTGTTTAAATGCTCTTCACACACCAACAGGCCCCTTGGTGTCATGCTTCATCATCGGGGCCTTCGCACCCCTCTACGGGATGCGGCGTGCTACGACTCACGGATACGTAGGAGCACTTGATAGTGAACTATGTGTTTGTGTGTGTAGGGAAGGAGTGTGAGTAGTGAGGTGAGGTGAAAAAGTGAAGGTTAAAAAATACCTGGCTCGTAGGAAAAAACTATTTATTATGTCCTCGGCTGGTATTGTTAAAAGGGTGCAAAGTGAGGTTGACAAATATACGTATTAGGGTATATCAACCTCTCAAAAGCGTCGACATGTTTCGGAGTACAGCGACTCCTTCTTCAGGACGAGGATCTGCACGTTAATCCTCACCTTACTCACATGGATGTAGAATGTAAAAGGGTATTTTACCAAAAAACTAGGTGAAATGTACCTATCAGTGTTTTTTGTAGATAAGCTCTGTTGCGCCCAATTGGCGTGAGAAGAACCTGTGGGATAAAAAAACATACTAACATAATAATAAACATCACAGTCGGACGTCCAGGAACAAGGAAAAACAATAATTTCCTGTTATATAAGGGTATAAGTGAACCGGAAATGATGTTCAAGGACCCTGTGAAATAAAACACTAAAAAGACACACAGTAGACATAGACATACATATAGTGAAAATAGGGCCTGTTGGTGTGTGAGGGACATTTAAACAACATTGTGTGCTCCCCATCACTTTAGGGATCACTACCACTTTCTGAGTGGATTCCAATTTGTTTAAACGACCCTTAAGTGATAACCATGCACTGTCAGCTACAAAAATGCCCAGTGAAATCAGCAGACACTGCCTTTTGGCACCAACCACTCATGTTTTTTCCCTATTGACTTGAAGGCTAGCCAAAGTGTTATGCTTTTGATAAACATACCTGTAATGATGAAGTCCAGTAGCCGAGATGTAGTGTAAGCAGGTTTATTTATTCTTAGTTTTAGCATGGTAAGTTCATGCAGCATAGCCCCATCAGGAGTAGCCTGCCTGCTGCTCAGCCAATACTCCAGCTGGCACGCCTCACCACACAGGAACCCAAGCATTCCATTCATCATCACCACTCCAACATTCCACGCAGCACATTCACACTGGCTGAGCAGCTGGAGAGAAAGCAACCGGGAGGAAGCATAATTACATATACAGCATACTACATACTCAACTGCCTCAGTCTGTGATTATTCACTAGAGATGACACTTTGGTTTAGAGAAAAAGGTCTACTTTGTTTTATCATCAGTCGAACAACTGAAGCACTCCTCCTTGGAGAAGTATAAAAACTGATGCTGCATTACTTATGCTGTTCTGCAGAAAAAAAACAATTTTGGTAAACTGGAAATTTAAGATTTCATAATGCAGCTTTATGCAACTGATTTACAGATATGCACAACGCTAGATCTAGAAAATAGGTTATTTATATGTATACAATCAAGCAATGTAAACCCGAAATCAAGAAAATTCTGTCTCTGGTACTAGGGCTTTGTGTTGTGTTGGTGTTACTTTGTAACGCAAACCCAACACAAAATGTTACTGAGGGATTTATAATCCCTGCATCAAGGGTGTGTTCCATGGGAGGGGCATGGGCTTTCTATGCATAAACCCATGGGTTTTTATGTGACTCCCTATCAACAAATTTGTAGGGAGGTATGTAGGACAAAATCCTGCACCGCTTGAGGCCGGTGCAGCAAGTAGAAATCCTCTCATTTCTTCTATTTTTTCCATTTTGCATTATAGAGAACACATACAAACTGGGACACATCTCACGACTTACTTTTTTACAGGAAGGGATCTTTTCCAGTACAAAAACTATGCTTACCACAGCACAGGCATTCTTTCACTATGGCCCTTGGGTGTCTGCGTTGACGCATGTCAGCCAGATGTGCACCAGCGCAGGGAGAAAGCAGAACAGCCACCACATCTATGGCTCTGTTCTGCTCACTCCAATTCGAGCAATGCAGCTCAGTAACTTTACTTGCTGCTCTGCGTTGTGCGACATCTAAACAAATCTAGGCCCAAAATTACTTGCACCAGAAATGTGGTGAACATACATTGCACCAGGTGCAACTTTGCAAGTTTTTCTGGGGCCTTTTCTGCACATCCTAGAGTTTTCTAGGTGTGTTCCTCTCCCTGGAACTATCGCCGCATCCAACTTGTATTACGTTTCTGGGGCTCCATGCTAGCTCAAATTGACATCTGGCTTCCTGCCCAGGCTCGCTTACATTCCATCATTCTCTGTGCTGTTCTCCGAGACCAGGATATATTACCTGCAGTTCAGTCCTGTTACAGCCAGTATTAGGATTTGCCACCTTAATGCAAAATGTACGTCCCCCTCCCCAAGCTGCAAGGCACACCCCTCTCCCAGGCGTGCTCACGTCTCTGGAGCTGGTAGAACCGTCCATCAGCTCCATTCCATCACAAATGCACGTCCAATATATGTGACAGGACACAATATACCAAGATCTCTTAAAATACACAATCAGGCCTTTCCATAACTAACACAGGCTTTCAAAGTAAACAGGAAGGGTCTCTAAACACAACGAACCCCTAAATTAAAATTAAACTTTTTGTAATACACCTTTTAAAATAATCACCCGACTACATTCCAATTTCTGAAAGGGCCTCTAAATACAACAAACCTCCAAAACTAAGTAAACTTATACTTTCATAACAATGACCCAAGGACAAAACAAAAACAGGACTCAAAGAACCGTTACACTGCATTGCAAGGAGTTCACAGAGAAATTAAACTGTGCTGGCTATCTTCATAAGACAAACAGGAACTGCTCTGTAATTAGAAACGTAACCAGTGAATATATGATGTGTCCCTTGGTTTAGAAACACGCATGTAGTCTATCATCTTATAAGTCAAAGACAGAGACATCATTTGAAACGTGGTCCATAGAATTGTGACCTACATCTGAAGAGGATGGATCAACAATGTGGATACTAGGGGGCATATTATTAATTCCCATAGCAGACCAGGTTAACACCAGAACCTGGGCTGCTATGGGTATTCACAAGGGCTTATTATCAAGCCCATTATCGCCGCTTTAGCGGCAGTTTCCTGTCGATAAAGTGGCGATAATTTTATAGCATGTTCTTGATAATATGCCCCTAGGAGTCTTAAGGTCAGTGGACAGACCTCAGGGGGCCATAGGACAAGGATCATGACGCCAATGAACATCCATTGATGAACACATGTCCCCCAGAGGATGTGCATTGTGCCTGTCAGAATACTGTTTCCCACTGGCCATATTGGTACTGAGTAATTTTAAGAAGATATTGTAGCGTCCATTACGGGACTCGGGGACTTTGACTCCATGTCCTCAAAGGGGTTTAAAAACATATAAGGGTGCACGGTTGGGACACTCTGCCCTCTGGCACTTGTGGTGTCAATGCAGAGGGAACCTCACACAGGCCAAAAGTTGAAAGAAAGTCCATGTTGCCAGTACTGCAGTACTACTGCAGGATCCATCTCAACTCTCCAGTGAAGTACCGCTGTACCCCTAAAGGTGTCGCCGCTCAAGCTTCATCTCCATGCCACCGCAGCATTGTGCAAGCTTCATCAGGGAAAGTTTGCACTATACCATGACACTATGATGCTTTACATGTGACAGTGCACTATGTTAGGATGTGCAGACATATTAGTCTGTCTCATTATTGCCTGCAAACTAGACTCCTATCTTTTTTTCAATGTGACAAGTTATATTATCGTACATTTGTGAAAGAATCTGAAGGAACAGTATCCACTCAAGAGTGAGCTCTAGTCATGACTTGCTGTAGTGCCCTTTTGTGAAAGAGTTTTCAAACGTGTGTGCCGTAATCAAGAGTGACATCTAGAAATGAATTGTGTTGGATAATAACCACTGACAGAGGCAAAAGGGCGGTACTAATGCCGGCAAACAGATGCATGGACTTCAGGCCTTAAGAGGCCATCACAGGCCTCTAATTTGGTGGGAGAAGGTGGTGAACATTTTCCATAGTAAGAATTGCTGTAATCTCAAGAAATCTGATTTCCAACTACCTTGGGGGACTATTTCCATACACTCGGTTAAGACCCCCTGAAATATTTCATAATATTTTGATTTCTCCAGGACAATTGGAGTAATTCCAGTAATTCCTTGAAAAAACAAGAGACAAGAGGCGTTGGGCAAAACAGGTGCAGTTCATTTAATTAAAATTTGTGGCCTGAAGAACAGTTACTGACAGGGTATGAGGACTGTCTAAATTTACAATCAATCTGAGATGGGTTGATATACAATTCATTGAATCCACAAACCGTTCCCCCGATCAACCTTTGGTAAGGAATGTGAATCTCTGCCTTGAGAGTCGTAATTTAATGTATTCAATGGGGAATCCAGGTGGGCCTCGGCCTCGCGTGGACACAATATGGCCAGTGGGTAATGATTCCATATGTTCGACAGGTGGAGCGCGTGACCACTTCGTGTACTGTATTTGCTGTGTACTGATTGGCTATAGGTTCCTAACTTATGTGGCATCTGACTTTATGGTGTTTTGGGAGTGTGCATACCCCTCAGGCCATGTGTGCTTTATTGGGGCCAATCTTCCTGGAACATTGTCATCCAGGGAGATTGATCTGGGATTTCCTATTCATACATTTGTCTGCTGGCTACATACCGCCCCACCTGTAACCTGTCAATCAATAACCTCAGACCTAGGTCTCAGAGCCTGCCTGACTCCGTATTTCTGAGTCGGGTTGACGTGGAGTTCATAACGGGTGAATTTGTTAATATAGGTGCAATTTTGTATTTATACGTAAATGTATTGTTCTTCATGTCAACATCTACTTTGTCAATATTAACAGTAATTTTGGTGGAAAAAATCCTATAGTGAGAGAACATTTAGCTAGCATGAGTGGCTGCTTGCACTCACTATTTGTGTTCTGCTGCATTTAGCGCTAGCATCTTTGTATCCATTTTGGATGCAAGGTTCCCTTTTGTGCTAAGAAAATAGCGCTAAATGCAGAATTACTCTTCTTGTGTAATTAAAGCTTAATCTTGCAGAATTCTCAAGTAATTCCACATGATTACATTGCACAGAATTATGTGAGCTATGCCCCTCTATATATAATCAGTTCAGTTTGAAGATGATCTGAATCCTTGAGAAAGAGGTATGCTGCCGAAGCATGTGCCCGCTGCGCTTATGGCTGGGGTGGGTGGAACTCACAGAGTTTCACACTGCGGAATTTTGTGGAGTTACAAAAAAAACTCTGAGATTCCATGGAATTCTGCAAACCAGCAAAAAATATGCAGATCGCGTTGATCGCCCTGCAATCTTGTTCCGGTAGCATGAGCAGTGCTGAAAATCAGTGCGAACCGCACAATCCATTGTGCAAAAGAACGTGGACATTCGAGTTGAATTTGCTGCAGCTTGAGTATAAAATCTACTTGAGCAGCAGCAAATCTACTCGAAAGGCAGCCCAATGGCTCATGACTGCACAGGAATGCCCATGTTTTAAAATTGCGCTAGGGGAAGCCAAAACTTATTCGTGCTTGCATATTCTGCAGCTTCGCAGGAGAAAAAATCGCCCATGCTGCAGTTGGCAGAATTTGTCCGGAACTCCGCGTTCAAGAGTAACATAGATTGGCCAACATTTCACCAATTTCACCGGTGGAATGGAATATTTTGCCCACCCTTACTTATGAACTGAGTAACTTCATAACAGCCATGTTTGAATAATTTTGCCTACACTTCTATTGTGTGGCTCATTCCTGAATTTAGTGAGAAAAGGATCTCTAAACCTGGCACAAGCCATTGGAAATCTGGCTTTTTTTGCCCCTCTCCTGATTTATTTATTCATTTTTATTTTCATGTAGTGCAAACATGGCTCAAGGGCATTATGGTGCTTTAAATGAGCACCAGATTGCATTAAAAGAGGCCAGCGTTACTTTTTTGTGTGTGGTGTTAGGTGTGGAGAGGTAGAGTGGTTTGCCCAGAATCACCCAATGTTGAGCACATGCCAAGACCCCAGGTTTTGCAGCTCCAAAGTCAGCAGCCCTGGGCATCGGGTCATGTGTTCAAGCCACACCCACATTCCTGAACTGAAGAAATGAAACATATTGACTTCTCTGGAAATGTGAGATTGCTTCAACAAATATTGGAAGCACTATTCAAGCTTCTTTAAGAGGCATCCGCTCTTCTGCAAGGAGCCGTGAGACAAGTCAAGGGTGACATACCCTCTTCTGACAAGCCACACCAGCAAACAAAATCTCCTAAAAAAGATCGAAATATTTTCATCAGCAAGAGTATTAGCCTTTGAAATCAATCAATCAATACATTTGTAGAGCACGCTACTCTCCCGCGAGGGTCCCAAGGCGCTGAAGGGAGAGGGGGAGCCGCTACTGCTCGAATAGCCAGGTCTTGAGGTGTTTCCTGAAGGTGAGATGGTCCAGGGTCAGTCGTAGGTGAGCGGGGAGGTAGTTCCATGTCTTGGCTGCCAGGTAGGAGAACGATCGTCCTCCGGTGGTGGCTCTGCGGATCCGTGGGACGGTTGCGAGGGCGAGGCTGGTGGAGCGGAGCTGGCGGGTAGGAGAGTGGATCGAGAGGCGGTTGTTGAAGTATTCGGGGCCCATGTTGTGGAGTGCTTTGTGTGCGTGGGTGAGGAGCCTGAACGTGATCCTCTGGCTGACGGGGAGCCAGTGCAGGTTTTTCAGGTGGGCCGATATGTGGCTGTGGCAAGGGATGTCAAGGATGAGTCGTGCGGAGGCGTTCTGTATGCGCTGCAGTCGTTTTTGAAGTTTGGCTGTTGTTCCTGCATAAAGGGCGTTCCCGTAGTCCAGTCGGCTGGTGACGAGGGCCTGCGTGACCGTCGTTCTGGTTTCTGTGGGGATCCACCGGAAGATCTTTCGGAGCATGCGCAGGGTGTTGAAGCAGGAGGATGAGATGGTGTTGACTTGTTTGGTCATCGTGAGCGAGGAGTCCAGGATGAATCCCAGGTTGCGTGCATGGTCCGTGAGTGACTGTGCGGTGCCCAGCGCAGTGGGCCACCAGGAGTCGTCCCAGGCAGATGGGGATTGTCCGAGGATGAGGACCTCCGATTTGTCTGATTTCAGTTTCATCTGACTGAGTAAGAGTAACTCAGTATCGCCTGGGTTAATTATTACTGATTGTAATGAAGACATTCATGGCACAACAATATCCTTTGCATCGGATTGTCTGTGTCCTTGGTACTCTAGCTGGGGACCTTGAAGGGTGCATGAGCCCCTTGGGTGTGCTCTAGCGCCTTGAAGTCTCTCAGGGCCTTATTTAAAAAGGCCTGTGGCACATTTATGCTGCTGTTGCAACACTTTTTGTGATGCTGCGGCGGCATAAAAAATGTGCCATGTTGTGCCATATTTACAAAGTGACTCATCTGGGCAGATGCATCACATCGTAAACCCCTGCACTACATCATACCTGCATCAGGTATAATGTATGCAGGGTGGGCGTTCCCCCACAAGAAAGGGTCGTAGGAGTGGTGCAGTGAAATCTATATGATTTCACGGCGCAACTTCTAGGATGCCAATGCGTCAAAACCTTATTCATGTCTCATGGCAGGCGTAAGGGTGATCCAGGCCCTTTCACATGGGGCTTGCCACATGTGAAAGCACACATTGCTAGAGTTGCATCTATTTTAAGACACACCCCAGTAATACACCAGTTTTGCGCCAACAAATATGTCAGTAAAACTGACGTATCTGTCACTCCTTTCGACATGATGGTCATACAGTAAATATGACACATCCATCATGTAGCAAGGAGGGCTTTCACGCAGCGATGCAACACTTTGCATAAATGGTGCCCTCAGTATTTGTCGCAGGGCATTAGCTGCGAAAGTATCAGTCCTGTTACATACTCTGAGAGTCACCAACCGGAAGCGCATTTTCACACTGCAGTAGCGTTTTATTAAATCAAGTTTTATACATATCGGATGCATATATGAATGTCTAATTTCTTATCTGAATAATGTATGTTTTTCTGTAAGACACAAATCAAGCAGATATATTTCTTCTCCCTCCTGCATGCCGAATGAGAAATCTACATACTTTAAAAAGCTGGTTTAAAGTTGTCCCTTCTAGTATTGCAGATCTGGATATATAGCATGAAGGGAGCCTGGATAATGTGCTTCTGGGAGCTTGGCGCCTTCAGCTGATTGCATCTGAAGTTAAAGATGAGAACCACCCCTAGGGAAGGAAGATGCCTTTTAGTTTTAAGCTGGTTGATGAATCTTATACTGCACGATATAAAAACACTTCCCCGTGTCCCACCTGGTGGTGACCGAACCATTCATTGCGCCAGGTTGTATTAAATTTAATACATTTATTTTAGTAACTATTTCTCTAGAATGCAAGTACCTTTGAGCGATGTTACTTTCAGTGCATCTGAAATAGAGTGAGTAAAACATGCTTTCCGTATGCCAGCAACTACCTTCAAGGTATTTGTATTAGTTACAACTCACGGTTAGTTTATCTTACGCAAACGTATGCGTATGTTTAAGGTTTACAGTGGTTCAGCATTACATCACCCTTCACCTGTGTACTTAACTACTGACACTCAAAAGCCTAAAATGGTACCTACACTCAATCCAGTCTTGGACAGTCAGTGGCTACTACATTCTTAATGAAACTAAAAGACAATGGCCCTGTTTTACAAAGGTGAACTGAGAGGAAAGTCAAACTTTATGACTTTTGGTATTCACAAAGGGCGTTTATGAGAAGTAATAGGTGGCTTTCCTCCCAGTTTACCTTAGTAAATTGGGGCAAGCATTGTCTTCATTCATAGATTGAGAGCAGGCTCACCTCAATGAATCACTGACAGAATATCGGAGCCGAAATATCGATGTCAATAATATCCTATTTTATCCTATAAAGTCCTATCTACATCAGGGTAAGTACAAAAATATCGTTGTCAAAAATATCGTTGTCAAAAATATCGTTTTTTTAAATGTTAGAAAATAATGTAAAATAATACATATACTTAAAATAAACATAGTTAAAAATATGTTTAAAATTATAGGTAATACATATAATGTAAAAAAATAAACATATACATATAAAATATTTTATATATACTTACTTAATAATATTTACAATTAATTATTGTAAAACATTTTATAAATTATAAATACATGCACACATATGCAACAATAATATAAATAAAAATATAAAAAATATATATAACACATTTAAAAAAAAAAATATACACTAAATTAACTAAAACAGTAAATATGGGATAGCGTAGGGGTAAAAATTACTATTCCCACTCCAGAGAGAGCAAAAATAGGGAAAGTGTTGGATAGCGTAGTGGTCAAAATTACTATTCCAACTCCAGAGAGTGCAACAGTAGGTAAAGTGTTGGATAGCATAGGGGAAAAATTACTATTCCAACTCCAGAGAGTGCAACAGTAGGGAAAGTGTTGGATAGCGTAGGGGTACAAATTACTATTCCAACTCCAGTGATTGCAACAGTAGGGAAAATGTTGGATAGCATAGAGGTTAAAATTACTACTCCAACTTCAGAGAGTGCAACAGTAGGGAAAGCGTTGGATAGCGTAGAGGTAAAAATAACTTACTAATATTTTTTTTTATTACATGAATAATAATTTAATTATTAAATAACAATACATTATTTAACAATACCAATTAAAAAATAATTATTTGCAATTAATTACCAAATAATAATTACATTATAAAAATACATTTTCAATACCAAAAAACAATAATTCTTTTTTAAAAGTAGCAATTCATAATTAATTGACAATAAATGATTGATAAATACCAATACATATTAATTAATCACACGTCATTACCAATTATTAATTAATGAACAATAAATTAATTTCCGAAACATTAATTATTAAAAAGTTATTACCAATTAATAATTAATTAACAATATATTAAATATCAATACTCAACAATAAAATAAATAAATACTTAATTACAATTAAATTACTTCCCACCCTATTGCCCTATAAACTCACAAGACACTTCAATAATAAATTAATACACTCAATAAAATTACCAATTAATCAATTAATAGAAATTAATTACCAATTAACAAAAAAGTATTTACAATAATAATTTTTTAACATAAAATTAATTATCAATACCAACAAATAAAAAAATGACTTAATTACTCCCCACCCTATTCCCCTATAAACCCACAACCCGCTACAGTACTAAAACGCATATTTACTTTAAAAAAAATTACTAACTTCTAAAATAGTTTAAACATATATTCTAAAACTAGTACAATAATTAACAAAAAATATAAACACAAACATATAAATTACATAATAAAATACATAACACTAATATAAATATCGATATTAGTAAAATCGATATTTTTGCTATCGATATTACTAACTTCGATATTGACAAAAACTATATTTCTTACCATCAGGTCGATATTCTAGTCGACGATATTCTTGATTTCGAAATTGTGTCCCTACGATATTTCCAACTCGATATTATGGTAGGTCGAAATTAAAAACTCCATATTTAGACTGTTTACCCACCTCAATGCAGCCCGGCCAGTTTCTCCCTAGCTCCCAAACTACAGTTGCCAAATTCACGGGTTTCCATATTGCCCACATTCTCTTCTTAACCTCTCCCATGCTCATGACGAGCTGAGCTCGTCATGAGCTACGGCGCTCCGGTGCTCATGACGAGCTCAGCTCGTCATGAGCCGTGGAACGCTCGCATGCGGGGATACTTCCCCTGCTGTGCGAGCGTTCCATGGCAGGTAATGCACCTGTAACGAGCTGAGCTCGTCATGAGCACAGGAGCGCCGTGCCTCATGATGAGCTCAGCACGTCATGAGTGTGCGGGCGCTGTGCGCGCCCCCCTACCCACCAGCGCTGCGGGGGAATAACCCCCACAGCGAAGGGGTTAATCTATGATCTATGGTAAAAAACAAGGGAGTGTAAAGCCGATGGGGCTGATTCACAAAGACAAGCTTACACTTTTGTGTACATTTAATATTGTTTTGCTATTCACAAACTACGAGTTATTAGTAAGTTTAAAACTGCAGAAACTCGTAGTCGGGGGGAGTACTACACACATATTACAATAGGACTGTCCTATCTTTTTATGTGTGGAGACTCTGCAGCCGTAAACTTACAATTAAAGAGTTTGTGAATAGAAAACAAATAGTAAAATTTCCCAAAGTATAAGTTTACCTTTGTGAATCAGGCCCAATATGTCCAGCTTTAATGTGCTAAGGTGCATGAAGGCATGGACATGTATTGTTTCCATGTGCTGGCACAGTAACACTTTACAAGTAGGATGTGCACAATTTTGTTAATTTGCTTTTGCTTTGTTATGTGACATGTCCCCAAAAATAAGTGAATTACACGTAAATGCACAAAGTGCATTTCTGGCACCTTCTGTCCAAAATTGGTGTGAAGGGCAATCCATGTTGTGCGGCAACACGGCCATTTTATGTTACTCCAGCCTGCTCCTGCCTAGCTATACCTCATTTTCCCAGCTCCCTAGGCCCCATCCACCTTTTCTGGCCCATATCTCCCCTTTTTTCAACTTGATTAGTTTCTGACAACCCCTCAGTGTTTATTCTTCAATTCTTGCAACCCGCTTTTGTCGATTTTTCCTATTTTGTTTAGGTACTCCAATTCAAGCTTCCCAGCTATGGCAGAGGTTGGCAGTCCCACTGTCTCGGAGTCCCGCCCCTCCTGTAGACTACGGTAGCTTGAGAGTGAAGCTTCCCACCCTAATGTTAATGAGGCAGAAGTGCCAATGCAGCGTCTTTTTAAGTGCAGCGTCACCTTACCCTCATGCTGGCAGCAGGTGGCAGGATGGGCAAGGGATACAGCTTAGCTGAGCCCAAGCTGCAATGGGGGAGAGTACAGTGCAGCACTGGACTGGCAACATCGACCCAAGGAGCAAGGCCTATATATAGATGTGTATATGCCTTGCCATGCCTTGCTTATAACCTCACATTTCACAGGCCAAAGATTCTCTGCCACACAAGCTTGCCCATTTATGCTTGGTCAATTGCCACACGTGTTTGGCTATTCATAAAGTCCCCAGTTAACATGTTGGTGCCCCTCACTCAAACAAATGCATTTTTGTACCAGTGTGCCTGGGCCCACTGTCTTTGATTCTTAAAGGAGTTAGCAAGTAACACATTAGGGCATCTGTATACACTTTGGGGAGCCTGAGGGGTCCAGATAGTAGTGGGACATGTTGCCAGCCTGACTGGGAGGGTGCGGGACTGGGAAATTGGGAGGGGAGTGGAGTGGACTTCAAGTGAATTATCTACCAATAGTGAGTCAGATTTGTTTAGGATAATCGACAGGATGTCAGGTTCATATTTTTATATCCACTCCAGAGTGATGGCGGTCCTCCAGGACTTCTGTGATTGTGACACTTGTATAGTCTTCATCCCCCCGAGGTGCAGTACACAAAGGTACACTGAATTTGCCCATAGCTTTTAGAGTGATAAGATAGCAAAAATGTATGAAGTGAGTAGAAGTGCAATATCAATTTAGGGAAACAAAGTGGAAGACGCAAACCTAATTTTTTTTTAGGCTTGAGGAGAAGGGAAGAAAAAGACTGGATAATCAGGCAGTAGATTTGTTTGCCTGTAAAATGCCTTTTTGAAGATAGCGCTCATAAATTAGGGCCTGATTGCAATGGTGGTGAACCTGCCACCAACAGGCTGTCCTTGGCGTGTTCACCACCATCGTAAGGCCAATTACCGCCTGCCAGATTATGATGGCGGGCATTGAGCTGGTGGGCAGATAGCCCCACTGTTATGGGTCAGACAGAGGAAATTGTTATGATTGCCTGTTGGACCGGAGTGCATCCTCAGAATGGTGGCGGTGCCTAGCAGGCACCGCCCTCTTAATTAGGATTCTGAATCCCCTCAAGCCTTCCATGGGGGTTCACCCTCCATGGAAAGGCTGTTGGGGATTGACTTTGGGGGCCCATTGCAGGCCCCCCAGGTGCGGGGTCAGTTTGACCACAACAGCAAAGAGCTCTTCAACATTGTGAAGGAACTCTCCAACCCCAGCTCCAACACCAACGACGTCCCACCCTCGCAAGACCTGTGCGACTCGCTGGCCACCTTCTTCCACTGCAAGATCGCAGACATCCACGACAGCTTCAACACCACGACCGCCCCGACAACCACTGAGACCTCTGCCCCCACGACCACCATCCACACCAATTGCCTGCTCTCCTGGACAAACATCAACGATGACAACCCCATCAAGATCATGAACACCATCCACTCCGGATCTCTGTCTGACCCATGTCCACACCACATCTTCAACAAAGCCAGCACATCCATCGCACCCAATCTCCGGAAAGTCATCAACACCTCCTTCGAGGCAGCAACCTTCCCAGAGAGCTGGAAGCATGCCTTACTCAAGAAATCTAACGCGGACCCCAAGGACCTCAAGATCTTCCGGCCCATCTCCCTGCTCCTGTTCCTGGCAAAGGTCATCGAGAAGACCGTCATCGAACAACTGACCCGCTACCTCAAGGAGAATAACATCCTGGACAATTCCCAGTCCAGGTTCCGCAGCAACTACAGCACTGACACTGCCCTCATCGCCGCCACCAATGACATCAAGTCCCTGCTGGAAAACAGAGAAACGGTGGCCCTGATTTTCTTGGACCTGTCAGCCACCTTCAACACGGTCTACCACCACACACTACGAACACGCCTCCACAAAGCCGGGATCCAAGAAAAGGCCCTGGACTGGACACCTCCTTCCTCTCCGGCAGAACACAGAGCGTCCGCCTTCCCCCCTTCCTCTCCGAAGCCACCGAGATCATCTGCGGCGTACCCCAGGGCTAATCCCTCAGCCCAACTATGTTTAACATCTACATGGCACTGCTCGCCCACGTCGCCCGTTGGCACGACCTCAACATCATCTTCTACGCCGATGAAACCCAGCTGATCCTCTCCCTCACCAAGGACCCCACACTGACAAAACCAAACTTCACGAAGGAATGAAGGCTGTTGCTGAATGGATGAGGAGCAGCCGACTGAAGGATCTCGGACAAGACGGAGGTCCTCATCCTTGGATCCACCCCTTCAGCCTGGGATGAATCCTCGTGGCCGACTGCACTGGGAACCACTTCAACACCCACCGACCACGCATGCAACCTAGGGGTTATCCTCGACTCCACTCGCTCCATGACTAAACAGGTCAACGCCATCTCTTCCTCCTGCTTCAACACCCTCAGCATGCTCTGCAGGATCTACTTGGATCCCCATTGAAATGAGAAGCACAGTCATCCAGGCCCTCGTCAGCAGCAGGTTGGACTACGGAAACGCCCTCTACGCAGGAGCCTTGGCGAAACCCCTGAGATGGCTCCAACACATCCAGAACACCTCTGCATACCTGATCCTCGACATCCCTTGCCGCAGCCACATCACACCCCACCTGAGAGACCTGCACTGGCACCCGGTCAACAAGAGGATAACCTTCAAGCTCATCACCCATGCACACAAGGCACTCCACAACACCAGACCAACGTACCTCAACAGACGACTTAGCTTCTATACGCCCATCCGCCGACCTCGCCCTTGCCACGGTTCCCCTCTTCCGAAGAGCAACCTCCGGTGGCAGATCGTTCTCCCACCTCGCCGCCAAGACCTGGAACACCCTCCCAATCCACCTACGGCAGACCCAAGACCTGCTAACCTTCAGAAAACTCCTTAAGACCTGGCTTTTCAAGCAGTAGCAGCATTCACCACCCCAGCGCCTTGAGACCCGCATGGGTGAGTAGTGTGCTTTACAAATGATATGATTGATTGATTTGTTACTGTACTTGGGGGCCATTTCCCTGCAACATGTGGGAGGCACCGCGTGGTGCCTGCCACGTAGTGGAGGGAAAATCAAAACTTGCAGCCAGAAGCCAACAGCAGCCATAGCAATGTAAAAAATGCCTTTTTCGGCCGCCGTGGTGGCAGACGCATTGTGATTTGATATGTGGGACCGCTGCCTTATAGGCAGGCGGTTCCCATCACTGGGAAGATGTCCGTCCGCCATCGTAATGACCCCCATAGTACTAATCAGAATGATCTTTAGAGACCCAAAAGGGGCAAGGTGTCCACCACCAAATCCTACAGTAACGGTGACTCCACAACCGGTAGGCAATTTTTTATTATTTCTTACTTATAATAACTAGTGTGAATTATGACCTTCTCTGATTTCCATTTTTCCAGCTTCCATTTATATACTACAGTATCAGTGTTAACCTTGGATACCTCCTTGTGTTTTGTTTTATATTCCTTATGTTTCCACAGATAAACTCTTTCTGTCTGTAGCTTTCTTCCCTCTTTGTTTGTTACTGTAGCAGTAAGCTTTCCCTCACCCCTCTTATACATATCTTGTGGTAACAGAAGGATTTTGGTAAAGTGAACAGGAATTCAGGCTTGCAACATGTAGTTTGACAGGAGGCTTTACTGAGCAAGCAGTCAATATAAAGGAATATGGATGGTCATGAACCCCAGCAAAATGTTGTGCACAGCTCACCCCAGTTTAACTCTCACAAAGTTGACTATGTGGACTCCGCCATACCAACATACCAATACCTATGTCCTTTCCATTCCCTTACCCTCCTTTTTATCATTGTTTATCTGATCCTTTCCTGGCCATTTCCCTCCATTCTTAAAAATATTTTATAATAGTAAATTGTTTACTACTTGGTTTTTAAAATGTCAAGTAGGCCTTTAAAGGTGACTTTTTACATAGCGATAACTTCACATTAGCTTTATAAGGTCTAGTGTTCCTACTTGTCCAAAATACTGTGGTTAGGGCTGATAGTATGTGTGTTATGTTATTTTCTCAGCCCTGATGTATTGTTCAACTGTGGATAAGGGCATGGACTATTGGGTAGAAGCAGGGGATGAAGTGGCTGCTGGAATGAGTAGCGTTGGATCTGACCCTTTCTGCAGAGTCACCTGAGATTTTTGCATTCATCTGCCTTCCTTTGCTGAACCTGTTTTTGTTTCCTTCTAGGACTCTATGAACTTTTTCCCTGTGACCCAGTGGTAAAGTTATTGTGATGTCGCTCTAAAACATTTCTCAACATCTCAAATGCACTAAAACATGGCAGATGGCGGCACCTTCATAGAAATGCACCTGATCCAAAATAACCTCAATAGTATTTTCCCCTTTATAAGTGGTTAACTGGGGATTATGTGCACACTGATACAACACCCGCCATCACAGTGATAGTCCTAAACAGAACTTAACATATATTGAATTGATAAGCACAGGTGCACCATATATCACGATTGTGAAAAGACAATAAACTTATTATAAAGGCACAAATGGTGATGTCCAAAAATCTTATTTGATTGATTCCTTTATTTTTCAATAGAAAGAAACAAACAGCCGACGCGTTTCGTCCCGGATGGGACTTCTTCAGGGCTGTATTTACACAAGAAAAAAACATATAAACATACAATTAAAATCATGAACTATTGTATAGCTCAGCCGAGAAACAATAGTCACAAGTTAAAAAAACATTACAGCTAATGTTTCAAAACAAACAATCTTGATGTACATGGTTGCTACATTTAAAAGCCAAAAGTCATGGCCTCCCCCAAAAGGATCAAGAGAAAAAGTTACCTTATTCACTTTTGAATATTCATTATAACATTTTTACTTTTTTACATTTGTAAATATATACAATAACAGCAAAAACATGTATCAAGTTTTATGAAAGCTTATAAAGACATGAAAGGGCTGTAAGGCTCACCCACTAGGCATCATGAGAAAAAGATGGATGGACATGAGCAGTAGACATGACAGCTACATAACTTAATGGTATGGTAAGTACAGAAACACCTACCAAGAATAGAATGGTAACTCCTCAACGATGTGGACGATCGTGTGGCAAAGGCAAGGGTGTGGTGATCCCTGTTGCAGTATGAGTAAGTAGAGTGGGTTTATTCCCAAAAATAAAAACAGATGGGAAGACCCATGAGGATCCAATCCGGCAAACCTAGTGCACCACGAAAAAAAGTAAGTACAGAACCACCTACCAAGAATAGAATGTAACTCCTCGACAATGTGGACGATCGTGTGGTGAAGGCAGAGGTGTGGTGATCCTTGTTGCAGTATGAGTAATTAGAGTGAATCTATTCCAAAAAAAAAAAAACAGAAGAAAAGACCCATGAGGATCCAATACGGCAAACATAGTGCACCACGAAAAAAAGGGGTGTACCTCCAGAATTCTGGACATGAAGAAAATCCCCTTTGTAAAACAAGGGGGAGGAGAAACACCATAATGGTGGAACGGAATAGATGACTCACGTTTAAAAACAACAGTAACTGGAGAACTTCATATAATTTCTGTCCTCCAGAATAAGTGAAGAAATGGGCTTGGATGTTCACTATAAGAGAAGAGAGGGAAAAAAACAATTTCTTATTTAGAAGAGTTTAGCTCAATGTTTTTCGATCGATAATTTGTACCAAGTTATTGGGTATGGTCTCCTAATATAGTCCCTGCTGAAGATGTAATTGTGCTCCCTTTCGAGAGGGTGCTTGCAAGAGTCATCGTCCCTCCCCTAGGGGGACAGTGGCACCTACAAAAAGTAATCTTACTTACCCTTAAGGTGGAGGTAATGAAAAGGGTCTTATTTATTCTGGACAGAGACAAGAATATACGAGGTGCACCATCCATAGGTTGTGCACCTTGACCTAAAGAAAGGGAGAAGTGCAGGCATGAAATAAAATTGACAAAAAATGGGTCGTGATAAACAGAATAATTTACTGAGAGCGAGCATAATTCCCTGATCTTATACAATAACGTCTTCGAACAATAATATAGGTATATATCTCAGAACCTTCCTTAATCCTCGGCCAATTCTAAAAACAAAACAAACGCCGTTATGGTACACCATTATAACGTGGGTTTTATATCATAAAAAAGTCCTCTAAATATAAATGATGACTCAAAATATAAGAAACCAAAGTCAAGTGACAGAGTCCCTCCCTCCTCAATAACAGCAAAAAGCGATTTAAATTTAGCAGGAAATATAGAAAGCAAAAGTTTAAATATAAAGCACATACTATCCCGATGTCGTGTATCCCTTATAACATGTTTGCTAGAATTTGACCGCTAAACATAAAAACAGAAGGAGTCAGAATAGGAAACACACAACACGCAGTGTGTCTCCAAACAATGAAATATCTAGACAAAGTTAGAAGCCCCTCCCGGAATACTTAGCGAAAACCAAAGTAATCTAAAGAAACAGCATGACTAACGAATCCCCGTCAAGTACGGCACGAAAATAGTTAAGGCTGGCAATAATTTTGCATACAAACTTACCGCGAGAGGAAGGCTAGGCGACGTACGATCTCTGTCGTGTTGAGCCCAATAACAGCGCACCCTCAGTCCGTATAGCACCTGATGGTGGCAATCCATGTAGGAATGTGGGTGAATGTCGCACACGTTTTATACAGATTACTTATTAATACTACGATATGTGTGCTGCTCTGTATTAATGCCTGCCAAGCATTTAACTATAAATTTTGAAATAAGGCCTAACCCCACAAGGGCTGCTAGGGCTACAGTGCGCACTACTAACTCTGAATTATGAACATTCAAACAAAACTTTTCAATTTGATCAACTATGTATTTAATACATGTTCATATGCTTAGGCCATCAATGAAATTAAATATTCAATACATCAATTCATGTTGAACTTTCAATGTTGCTTTTTTTGAATTATTTCATGAACCACCACCCAATGCATTTCGGGACATTCTTGTCCCTTCGTCAGGGGTTCCAGTTGACAACTAAAAAGAACAAGGAAACAAAGTAATACAATGCCATACTGCATATTTACAAAGAATCAACAGTTATACAACGTTTTTAAATAGTAGGCAGTGTGTTATTTCCATTCAAACTTCAGAACTTCGTGATGATTCACAATAAATACAGGCGTCATCACAATCATTAGAAAAAACAATAGTATGTGACAAATACATAATCATATGGCTGGAATCACTATTAGACTGATAACAACAGAACATACCTCGTCAAGATGTGAGGAACGCTATCTGAAAGAAGGACGTACCAAAAATAAACAATCTCAATCATTAAGAGATGTAGAGAAAACAAACCTACTACTACACATTAGCTCAACACGTGCTCACCTTAATCAAGAAAAAGAACGAGCGTCGTGGTTCAGCAACCATGAAAATATAGTATGTAGACGACTCTGTTAGAGAAACAAGTACCTATCGTAAATACCAATGCGATTACAATAGAGACATAGCGTGTGGCCAATACTTTAAAAGCTCACCTCTCTCTAGACGAACATATGTAACCCGTCTGTATGAGATTAAATATTCATCTGTGCCTGCGGGAATAACGGTAACATCAGTACCTTTAAAAGCGATATACCTAGCGAATAAACGCGAACCAACTCACACACACGTTTACCTATTCTCAATCCAAGCAGCTCTGAATTGACCCGCCTTGCTGTTTCAACGATGCACTTCCGTGTCATCGTACTAAGGCTATATACAATGTTTCCAGGTGATTCCTCGCAATCGACAACAGACTACATCTGAATCAAAAAATATCGCCTCTAAATATCAGTGTATTTACACGCAAATATAATCACGTCTCACTATTACGCGGATGATGTTTCAACTCCCACATGTATAACTATTTTCTTGATAGGGAAAAGCCGGTACTACACAAGAAACCGAGCGTCGTGAATCAACTAAAAATAACTTTATGCAACGAACAACATCCTAAAGGGACACTGTGATTCTCACAGTTATATAACCAGAGGTATTAGTAAATACAGGAACCGTGAACATACTATTAGACTGTGTTTAAACTCAATAAATCATAATTCTAAACTGCCTGCCTGCTATTTACACCTTATCATTCATTGTGAAAACATCTAAATAATTGTGAATTGCCTGCCTGCTATTTACACCTTCTGTATGTACTACTTCAATGATCTGACATTTCATTTGCGCCACCGTATGTTTTTTGTCACTCCAATGTACTGCCAATGGTGATGTACAATTTTGATTTCGTATGCGACTTACTTATTTACTTATTTACTAATACCTCTGGTTATATAACTGTGAGAATCACAGTGTCCCTTTAGGATGTTGTTCGTTACATAAAGTTATTTTTAGTTGATTCACGACGCTCGGTTTCTTGAGTAGTACCGGCTTTTCCCTATCAAGAAAATAGTTGTACATGTGGGAGTTGAAACATCATCCGCGTAATAGTGAGACGTGATTATATTTGCGTGTAAATACACTGATATTTAGAGGCGATATTTTTTGATTCAGATGTAGTCTGTTGTCGATTGCGAGGAATCACCCGGAAACATTGTATATAGCCTTAGTACGATGACACGGAAGTGCATCGTTGAAACAGCAAGGCGGGTCAATTCAGAGCTGCTTGGATTGAGAATAGGTAAACGTGTGTGTGAGTTGGTTCGCGTTTATTCGCTAGGTATATCGCTTTTAAAGGTACTGATGTTACCGTTATTCCCGCAGGCACAGATGAATATTTAATCTCATACAGACGGGTTACATATGTTCGTCTAGAGAGAGGTGAGCTTTTAAAGTATTGGCCACACGCTATGTCTCTATTGTAATCGCATTGGTATTTACGATAGGTACTTGTTTCTCTAACAGAGTCGTCTACATACTATATTTTCATGGTTGCTGAACCACGACGCTCGTTCTTTTTCTTGATTAAGGTGAGCACGTGTTGAGCTAATGTGTAGTAGTAGGTTTGTTTTCTCTACATCTATTAATGATTGAGATTGTTTATTTTTGGTACGTCCTTCTTTCAGATAGCGTTCCTCACATCTTGACGAGGTATGTTCTGTTGTTATCAGTCTAATAGTGATTCCAGCCATATGATTATGTATTTGTCACATACTATTGTTTTTTCTAATGATTGTGATGACGCCTGTATTTATTGTGAATCATCACGAAGTTCTGAAGTTTGAATGGCAATAACACACTGCCTACTATTTAAAAACGTTGTATAACTGTTGATTCTTTGTAAATATGCAGTATGGCATTGTTTTACTTTGTTTCCTTGTTCTTTTTAGTTGTCAACTGGAACCCCTGACGAAGGGACAAGAATGTCCCGAAATGCATTGGGTGGTGGTTCATGAAATAATTCAAAAAAGCAACATTGAAAGTTCAACATGAATTGATGTATTGAATATTTAATTTCATTGATGGCCTAAGCATATGAACATGTATTAAATACATAGTTGATCAAATTGAAAAGTTTTGTTTGAATGTTCATAATTCAGAGTTAGTAGGGGGCACTGTAGCCCTTGCAATCCATGTAGGAGCACACATTCATACCCATTTCAATTAATTAAGTGGGTGCACCTGGGTGTTAGAGGCACCAAAAGTGTGTGAAGGTTCAAGTTGCTTGACGGCCGCCATCTTAGAGATGATCAAGTCAGCCGTCGATTCAGACAGAGAGAAACATTTGTGCATTGAGCCGAATATATTACGGTGAAACGATTGTCCCTTTTAGGATAGCAAATATAACTAGGTATAATCGAAGCACAGCTCACATGGATTGGTATGAATGTCAAGTACACATGGAGTGTCACCCGGGAATGGCGGCCTTATTGAAATGGTCAATTCCGTCTGTAAGCTAAGATGAGAAACATGCTGTGGGACATGATAAATGTCAAATGGAGAGATATATTTATATTATCCCTCTGGGGAAACCGGAAAATGAGAACCCAAGTAATTGGGGATGTAACGAATCGAGGCCGTTTTTTAGAACAGAATACGAAGATGCATATGGCAACACAACTAACGGACAAGTTTCAGTACGTCTAGAGAAAGTGAAAGAATCGAGGTGGTGTGGCGAAAAAGGAGAAAAATAAGGGAGGTGAGGGTTCTTAAAAATTACCAAACTGAAATAGCTATGCCATGTCTTATAAAATTCACATGCCATCCAGCAAGATGAAAAAAACTCACATATAAAAAATAACATTGTGCACTGTATATATAAAGGGGGGAGATGTAATAACATAATGTACACCTATTAAGTTGCTCCGGCTATCTAATTTGCTTGGAAGGTCAGTGAACGGGAGCATACATACAGATGTCACTTTGTTATATGAATATATTTGAGAAAATGTTAAACAAATAATAATAAGCATAGAGACAAACATGAAACTTACTCAGGATAAATATGTGGGCAATTAGGTAACAGATGATAGCAACATAGAAAATTATAAGGGCGAACAGATAAAAACGTCTCAAACAGGTAACAGAAATGGGCGAATGGTATGCAAATCGTGGATCTCTCATGAATACTTAGATACAAGGGAGCAGACAAAACATATGTACATAATCCTTCATTAGAAATTTGTCATAGTTACAAAGAAGGACATGCTCTACACACCTGGAAAATTAGGACAATCAGGGTCAAAGAGAGAGACACATATATACAGTTTACGGGAACATATAACCAAACACACAGGTATTCCTAGGTTTATTTATGTCAGGAAATGATGCATCTCATCATCAAAATTATGACCAAATTCAAGCATTCTTAATCTACAGATCCACATGGCCTACCTCTTTCTCAGGGCTGCTAGCCTATCACCCCCCCTTGGATTGACGGGGATATGATCTATGCCCATAAACCATATGGTATCTTTTGGTAAGTGTCTCTCCTGCATATGGTGAGTCATTGCATATTTCAGGTCCCCATTCCTGTGTGCCCTGACATGTTCTTGTACTCTCACTTTGAGGGCCCTTTTTGTGCTGCCCATGTAAATTTGACCGCACGGACATCCTAGGACGTAAACCACATAGGTAGTGTTACAATTGATGTAATGGTTAATTTTATATCCATGTGCGGTATTGAAGCAAAACTCCTTCGTTTTGTCCTTGCCAAGGTTGCACATATTGCATCCTCTACATGTGTAGAAACCCACCAGCTTGTTGCTCAACCAGTCTGCTCTTTTCTCCCCGGTGATGTAACTAGGGCAAAAAATATTCCTCAAGTTGGGGCCCCGTCTGTATGTCACCCTAGGTTTAGCCGGCACAATCCCTTGTAGGCTAGGTATAGCTGTGAGTAAGTGCCAGTGTTTACGAAGAGTGTTATAAATTCTGGCACTCTCGTCTGTATATGGTGCGACGAATGCAACAAATGGTGACTTAGACTTTCTGTGTTCTGACGGGGTTAGGGTGTATTCCCTTGATACTTTATTGACCCTCGTGAGTGCCTTGTTCAAAATTTGGGGAGGATAGCCCCTATGTCGGAAGCGGTTTGTGGTCTCCCTGATGTTATGGGAGAAAGTTCATTGCTAAGCAGCCCTGTTGCAGGGGGCTGACACGCAACTGCTGGTGCGCTGCCTTTTATTATTTTTGTGCCTTCTGCTGACTACGAGCAGGTATTTTAAATCACTCTGGTCCTGCTGACTACAAGCAGCGACGTCTATCTTTTAAACTCCCTACCTTCCTTCGCTGAACACAAGCGGGGACGCTCTTCTCCTGATCACATCGCCTACCGCGTGGTGCCTGGCCGCCTGCTGTGGTCGCTCCGCCTAACGGGCTCCCCAGCGGCCGCGGGCGCCATCTTGCAACGGGTTGGCCGCGAGCCTGAGCCTCGCCACACCCCCTCGCCATCCTCCTATTTTAGGTCCCCTCCCCTCGC
Organism: Lissotriton helveticus; assembly: GCF_964261635.1. NCBI lineage: Eukaryota > Metazoa > Chordata > Amphibia > Caudata > Salamandridae > Lissotriton > Lissotriton helveticus. The sequence continues at coordinate 1,175,356,906 of NC_136072.1, read as the reverse complement.
TCCCTTGTGATTGCTAAGCAGCCCTGTGGCAGGGGGCTGACACGCAACTGCTGGTGCGCTGCCTTTTATTATTTTTGTGCCTTCTGCTGACTACGAGCAGGTATTTTAAATCACTCTGGTCCTGCTGACTACAAGCAGCGACGTCTATCTTTTAAACTCCCTACCTTCCTTCGCTGAACACAAGCGGGGACGCTCTTCTCCTGATCACATCGCCTCCCGCATGGTGCCTGGCCGCCTGCTGTGGTCGCTCCGCCTAACGGGCTCCCCAGCGGCCACGGGCGCCATCTTGCAACGGGTTGGCCGCGAGCCTGAGCCTCGCCACACCCCCTCGCCATCCTCCTATTTTAGGTCCCCTCCCCTCGCTCCCTTGTGATTGCTAAGCAGCCCTGTGGCAGGGGTCTGACACACAACTGCTGGTGCGCTGCCTTTTATTATTTTTGTGCCTTATGCTGACTACGAGCAGGTATTTTAAATCACTCTGGTCCTGCTGACTACAAGCAGCGACGTCTATCTTTTAAACTCCCTACCTTCCTTCGCTGAACACAAGCGGGGACGCTCTTCTCCTGATCACATCTCCTCCCGCGTGGTGCCTGGCCGCCTGCTGTGGTCGCTCCGCCTAACGGGCTCCCCAGCGGCCGCGGGCGCCATCTTGCAACGGGTTGGCCGCGAGCCTGAGCCTCGCCACACCCCCTCGCCATCCTCCTATTTTAACGGCCCCCATGTGTCAGCGCAGCGGACGAGCGCAGCGGGCGCGTCGTAGGCGCGCCGGAGTTGCGCCTGAGTTAAGCCCGTCTGCGCCCGTCCGCGGCCGACCGGGGCTAGGGGCGCGCTACTCTGTCCCTCTTCTTACGTACACCCGCGCTTCACTTGTTGTTTGTCACAATCCTGCGCTCCCCCCACCTGAGTCAGTTCCCAGGCTGGTCGCTCTAGGCCTGCTCACTACTCGTAACTCTTTCCCCGAAATAACGTGGCCATATTCCACTCCCAGGCCCCTGATCTCGGATGTTAGATCTGGCTCCCACTTATCAACAAAACCCCTCCATCATTCCTTCTCGGTCTGTTACCTTAATACCCGGTCTCTGGTCAGCCATCAACTCAACATTTTTCATCTTCTGGAGTCTGAACAACCTGACATCTTATTTTTGACCGAGACTTGGTTAACCGATGATTCTGCCCCCGACATCTTGGCCGCCACCCCCCCCGGCTATCATATACTACAAGTTAATCGTGCCTCCAGCAAAGTCGGAGGGGGAGTTGCCGCTATCTTTAAGCACCCGATCCGTTTCTCCATAGTGCCCACTACCAGCATTCCTTCGGTAGACTGCCTGGTAATCAGGCTGGAACTGGCAGGATCCTCTCTTATATGTGCTCTGATCTACCGTCCCCCTTTATCCATGCCCAACTTTCCTGCCCAGTTTGGTGACCTCATCGCCCAGCTCACCATCAACAATTCTAAAATCCTGGTTCTAGGCGATTTTAATTATTGGCCTCTGGACACCCACGAATCTCCTAGTTCACTAGCCTTTTCGGACCTTATGTCAGGCCTGAATTGCACTCAGCACATCCATTCGCCCACGCACACAAAAGGCCACATCTTAGATCAGGTGTGGTCATCTGGCTTGGATATTTCAGTCCCTTCCATCCTGCCATGCTTATGGTCAGATCACTTTTTAATCACATTTACGTTAGGGATCCCCTGCTCTACTGTTAAGCCTCAAGAGACGAACTTTCTGGCCCGCAATTGGAATAGGTCAGATTTAAACACTTTTCACTCTATTCTTAGCTCTTCAGCCCCTTCCACCCCCGACCCTCTTGTCTCTATTGACACCCAGTCACTGAATCTTACTTGCTGGCTCACCTCTGCTGCTGACGCAGTAGCTCCACTAAAATTGGTCAGAGCCAGACGCTGCCATGACGCTCAAAGGTGGTTCACCGAGGACCTGAGAGCTCTTAAACTAGGCCTCCGCCAAGCAGAACGACGTTGGCGTCGAGGGTACTCTCCTGAGAATAAGGAGGTATTCTCCTCTTCACTCAAAAATTATAAAACCGCCATAGCCCTTGCCAAATCTACTTATTTTTCCACTAAAATTATGGATTCCACAAATAAGTCAAAGGACATATTTGCCATTGTGGAAGAACTATCCAACCCAGCCAGACTCACATTAGGACCACTCCCGTCCCAAACCCTGTGCGATTCCTTGAACGCATTTTTTATTGAAAAAATAGCAAAAATTAAATCTAGCATCACTGCTCAAACTTTGTCTGCTCACTCCCTAATCACCGAACCTCCCAAATATTCCAATTCTCAGACCCTTACTGCTATCCCCCTCATTTCGACGGCTATTTTTTCTTCGCTTCTGCACAAAATCTCCTCTGGTTCCCCTCGTGACTGCTGTCCTCCCTCGGTTCTTCGAGCAGCTTTTGTCTCCTGCCCCGAGCCCCCTCTGGCCCTTATAAATAGCTCTCTGACCACTGGGGCTGTCCCGTGCTCTTTCAAACAAGCCGAGGTGGTTGCCATTTTAAAAAAACCTTCAGCAGATCCCTCCATTTTGAGTAATTACCGTCCTATATCCCTCCTCCCCTTCCTCAGTAAAGTCCTGGAATCGCACGTGACCCCCACACTTAGTTCCTTCATTGAGGACTCGTGTGTTTTAGACTCTAAGCAGGCAGGGTTCAGACCTGCGCATTCAACGGAGGCCGTCATCCTCTCCGTGATGGACGAATTGCGCAGAGGGGCTGATGTTAACACCCGACAAGCCCTTGTCCTTCTGGACTTATCGGCCGCTTTCGACACGGTCGACCACTGGATTTTGGTCGACCGTGTCGAGGAGGCCGGCATCCGAGGGACTGCCCTTGATTGGGTTCAGTCCTTCTTGACGGGACGACAACAAGCTGTCAGGCTGTCCCAGTTCTCCGCTACTCAGGTTGAGTTGTCCTGTGGCGTCCCCCAGGGCTCGTCATTATCCCCTCTCCTTTTTAATTTGTATTTAGCCCCGTTACTTCGTGCTCTCCGCGGGTTGGGCGTTACTGCGTTCAACTACGCGGATGATATTCAATTGATTTTTAATATTGATTCTTCCGAGGACTCCACCTCTACTTTTCAAAACACACTCTGCTTCATCAGTGACTGGATGAGCCTAAACCACCTGAAGCTTAACCCCGACAAGACTGAATTAATTCTTGTCGGGGGTGCCTCCAATCCCTGGCAGCCTTCCATCTGGCCGGCCAGTCTTGGAAGCTCTCCCTCTCCAGTCAACTCTGCCAAAAGTCTGGGTGTCATTATTAGCAGTGACCTCTCAATGACTCCGCAGATCAGTGCAGTGGTGTCCGCCAGCCACTTCCAACTCAGGAAACTGCGGAAAATATCCCGCCTCCTTACCACCGAAGCACTCACGCTAGCACTCCTGGCGTTAGTGATCAGTCGACTCGACTATGCTAACGCGCTGTATGTCGGCATCCCTGAGTACCAACAGAGAAGACTCCAGCTGATACAAAATCAGGCTGCCCGCCTGATTTTCCACCAGCCAAAAGATCAGCATGTCCGTCCACTCTTAAAGAGTCTTCATTGGCTGCCGGTATCCGCCCGCTGCAAATTTAAGCTAGGCTGCACTATCTTCAAGTCTCTTTCTGGTCTAGGTCCCTCTTTCATTTCCTCCCTTCTCCATCCTTATACCCCGTGCCGCAACTTACGCTCATCCCAAATGGCCCTGCTATCTGTTCCTAGGTTCAAGAGGAAAAAACATGGGGGCCTGAGGTTTTCCCTTTTGGCCCCATCCCTCTGGAACTCACTTCCATTTTCCCTCAGACTGGCACCCTCATACTCTTGCTTCCGATCACTTCTTAAAACCTTCTTCTTCACTATTTCATATCCTTAGATTCTGTTCCCTCTTCATTTCTTTTCACCACGCCCCAGCACAGCGCCAAGAAACCTAACGGTGTTAGTTGCGCTCTATACATTTTTTTCAAATCAAATCAAAAGTTTCTGAAGTGCTACAATTTCGTCGCATCCTGATCATCTCTCCATAGGGAATGTTATTGATAACGTGCCGAGGATGTGCACTGGCAAAGTGTAGTGTACTGTTGCAGCTGGTAGCTTTTCTATGGGTTCTACTATTGATCTTGTTATTTTCCACAAAGAAGGTCACATCTTTTTTTATTTTTTTATTTATTTGTTGCCATTTATAGAGCGCGAACGAATACCCGCAGGCGTCTCAGCGCTAGACAATTTGCGTAACTTCAGCTCGATATTATATGCTCCAACGGGTTTTTGAAGGATGTTATTGATCAAAAAGCCATGTCTTTAATCTTTTGCGGAACTGGAGAAGTGAGGAGCTTAGCCTGATATCTTGAGGCAAGGTGTTCCATAATTTGGGTGCCGCAACCAAGAAGCGGCGGTCACCCCAGGACACTGTTTTAGAGCGTGGGATCACTAGATGGTTGGGAGTGGCGGAGCGAATCTGTCTAGAAGGTTTGTAGGGTGTCAGCTGGTCCTTGAGAAAGTGCGGTCCTTGATCATTGAGTGCCTTGTACACTATACAAAGTGATTTGAATTTGATCCTGTTCCGGATCGTCAGCCAGTGGTATTTTTTAATGGTATTTGATATGGCCGCAAATTTAGGTGTTCCAGAGAGCAAGCGTTCTGCGGCATTCTGTATTGCCTGTAGCTTCGTCGTGACCCTAACCTGAGTGTTTAGGAATAGGCCATTACAGTAGTCAAGGGCCGATAAGACCAGAGAGCTGACCAGTGTTTTAGTAGCTGCTGCTGGCAGAAACGGGCTAATTTTTCTGATCATTCATAGTTTGTAATGGGCTATGGTAGCTACTTTGTTCGCATGATCCATAAAGTTAAGCCCCTCGTCAAAAGTAACTCCCAGGTTCCTGACCTTAGCTGCTGGACTTGGGGGTGCTCCAAAGGCTGGTGGCCACCAGGATGATGACCAAACTGGTGTGAGGGGACCGAAAATAACTACCTCCGTTTTCTCGGAGTTGAGCTTAAGGCAGTTCGTTGCCATCCACTCTCCAATTTCCAGCATTCCATTTTGGAAGCGTTGTGCCACCTCGCCTCCGTCACCTTTGATGGCCAATACCAATTGCGTATCGTCCGCATAACAGGTTAGGCTCATCCCATGTGCTTTGATAACATTAGCAAGGTCCGACACGTAGATATTAAATAGGGTCGGACTAAGGCATGAGCCTTCAGGAACCCCACACGGCAACGAGAGCTCTGCAGAAAGGTAAGGCCCCAGGGTGACAGCCTGTGTTCTATCTGCCAGAAAAGATGCGAGCAAATCTCTTGCAGTATGGCAGAAGCCCATCTTTCCGACACGGTCGACCGAGATCTTATGGTCGACCGTGTCGAAAGCTGCTGATAGGTCAAGCAGTACCAGAACTGCTGTCCCGCCATGGTCCCGAATTGCTCTAACATCGTCTGCGGCTTTAATTAAGGCAGTTTCGGTACCGTGATATTTTTGGAAACCGAATTGTGTATCGTCCAGCAATCGGTGTTTTTCGATGTGTTCCGATAATTGTAGATTCATAGCCTTTTCAGCCACTTTGGATATAAAAGGGAGGCTTGCTATGGGCCTGTAGTTCTTTAGATTATTTTTGTCCAGGCTTGGTTTCTTTAATAGAGCTTTTAGCAAAGTGTGTTTTAGAGAGTTGGGATATATCCCGGAGCTCAGTATGGAGTTACATACTTGTGTGATGACCGGAATGATAGAGTCCATCACTGGTGGGAGGACTGAGAAAGGACAAGGGTCGAGCGCGGATCCTGTTTTAATTGTGGAGACAATGGTCGTTGTATGATCGGTTGTAAGAGCTTTAAACCTAGTAAAGGCAGTTGCCGGATGTATACTGGAAGGAGAGGCTTTCGTCATGGTGAATTTAGAAGTAAAGGTTTGGTAGATGTCGTCCACTTTAGAGAAAAAGAAATTGGCCAAAGCATCACACAATATTTGTGATGGGGGCGGAGTAAGATCGAGAACATTGCCTGACAAAGTTTTAGTAATCTCATATAATTGCTTGCTTGAGTTTTTAGCGTTGTCAATTTGTTCTGAATAAAATGATTTTTTTGCCTTTACAATCATTGCCTTGTAGGTAGCCAATGATTCTTTGTAACGGATCTTGCTCACTGTGTCGTACGTTTTCCTCCAAAGCCTTTCCCTTTTCCTATTGTATTGTTTTTGCATTCTTAATTTCTCAGTATACCACGGGGCAGTCGGTATGGATCTATTCCTAGATAGAGACTTGATGGGAACTAAAAGGTTGGTAGCATGGCCTATCCAGTCCTGGAATTGTCGTGTTGCCACGTTAGGTTCAGAAGACACCAGTGGTCGCGTACTGTCCAACTGAGTTTTTAGATCTAGCTGATTTATGTTCTTCCAAACTTTAAAGGAGCCTCGGCCGGAGGGAGTAACTTTCTTACTTGGGTATGCCTTAATTGTCATTTTACTGAATATAGCATAATGATCAGTCCAAGGCATCGGTAGAATATCTGATATATGCAGACCCTCGACGTTAGAAAATATACCATCTAAGGTATGCCCCGCCAGATGGGTAGCAGAGGCAACCAATTGTCTTAGCCCCAATGTCTCCATATCTGAGATAACATCGAGAAAGTTTATCTCCTTGGTATTGTATTCCATCGTAAAATGGACATTGTAGGGGTTGTTATTCAGGAAATCAAAATAAGCCATAAGATCAGGGACAGGTCCATTCCACAACATAATCACGTCTTCAATGTACCTGCCCCAAAAAATCCCGTGCTCTGACCACTGTGTAGCACGACGGCCCCAGGCATGCTCCCGCTCAAACCAGCCCATAAAAAGGCCGGCGTAAGCGGGAGCAAACCTAGAACCCATCGCCGTGCCCTGGGTCTGTTGATACCAAGTGGAGTCATACAAGATTTTTTTTTTCAATAGGATGATATTAGTCATTTCAATCAGAACTTCATTGTGACCCAAATGCTCAGCTGCTCTCTGTCCCAGATAAAATTCAAGGGCTCTTATGCCGAATTCCTTTTTTATGCATGTGTAGAGACTTGTGACATCAAGTGTGACAAAAATCTGATTTTCAGCCCATGTGAATTCCTCAAACTTAGCCAGTATGTCCTTCGTATCCTTTATGTATGACGGAAGATTTAGTACAAATGGTTGTATATATGCATCCACATATTCCAACAGGTGTTCAGTTGGTGAATTGACACCTGAAATGATAGGGCGGCCAGGTGGAAAGGGGCTGCCCTTATGGATTTTGGGTAATATGTATATACAGGGGAATGTGGGCTCAGACACCATCAGGTATCTGCATTCCTCCTCACTGATCAATCCTTCTTCTTGCCAGTCTATGAGCCTCATGTTGATATGGGCACCAAGGGAGGCAATGGGATTGTAGGCAACTTTGGTGTAACAAGAGGTGTCGGAAAGTTGCCGTTCAATTTCCGTTAGATAATCCACTTTCCTCATCAAAACCACATTGCCCCCCTTGTCTGCTTCTTGGATAACTATAGTGCTATCTGTTTTGAGTTTCTCTAGGGCTAAGCGTTCTTTACTAGTCAGATTGTGTTGGCGTGCATTAGGACGGATGGGATGATCCAAGAGTTGATACAATCCTTGTGTTACTTTCTCTTTAAAGATATCAATATTGGGGTAGGTTCCTACCGGGATGAATTTGGACCTGGGTTTCAAACCACTATCAGTCATCACATCCCCTACCTGGCCCATACCCTAGTCAGGAAAGGCTCTGCTCTAGGTTCTCTTCCTCCGGCCAAGTTGGGGCTTTGTGACCTTACAAGTGGTGGTGGATCTTCTTAATGTCTCACTCCATGAGGGGTTTATGCCAGGGCATGGAAACACACTATGGTCCTTCCCCTCTTAAAGAATCCTAATCTTGATTACAGCAACTGGGCTAACTTGAAACCCATTTCAATGCTTCCCAATATTTCCAAAACTTTTAAAAAACATGTAAATGTGATGCTCACTACTTTTCTGGAAGCCCGACAATTCTTACACCCCTCCCAACCAGATTTTAGGGCCCGGCACAGAATGGAACCCACACTCCTAAAATGACTCCCTGAAAAGGGCGGAATAGCCATGATGATTTTATTAGATCTCAACACAGTCTTTGACACTGTGTCTTATTCCATCCTGGTGGAAAGGCTGGTGACACTGGGCCTTGAAGGAACAGCTACAGCCTGGTTTGCTTCTTTTTTGAAAGCTAGGACTATCCAAGTATTCTCGTCAGATGTTAGGTCAGAAAGTTATGCCTTGACTTCTGGAGTCCCCCAGGGCTCAGCCTTGAGTCCGGCACTGTTTAACCTGTACGTTCACCCTTTGGCAGACGTAGTCGAAACCTTTGGTTTGAACCTGTTCTCCTATGCAGACCAAACGCAAATCTTCTTTGTTCTGTCCCCTCGAGGGCACAACACAAGCCCCCTTGGTCTAGGCCTAAGTCAAGTTCATGCTTGGATGAACAGTAACTCACTCAAACATAATGGTGACAAGTTTGAGATGATGGTGCTTGGTAAGAATCCACAGTTTTAGGGTCCACCTAACTGGCCTGAGTCCCTGGGGGCTCTTCCAGCATTATCTCCAAAAGTATAAAGTTTGGGTTTCTGGCTGGATGAAAATCTGACCATGAGATCGCAAGTGGTTCGTCATGCTGAGGTGGGAGAGAAAGATTATTTGGGCTATTCCTCACACGGAACAAAGAACGCTGATCTATGCTTTGATACTCTCACAAGTAGATTATGGTAACACTCTCTACTTAGGAATTGCAGTCTGCAGGTGGTGGCGAATTCTGCAGCTAGACCACTGTATCGGCTCCGAAAACACGCTCCTGTCTTGCATCTCCTCCATGAGCTCCACTGGCTAATGATTGAAAAGAGAATTCAATTTAACCCACAGTAAGCGTGTGCAGAGGACGGCCGGGGGCCATCTGATCCCCGCCCACTCATTAATTCCCCAGCACCGCAGTGGAATTTGTGCCGCAGTCAAGGGATTAACGACTTGTGTTTTATTTTCAAGGCCAGAACTGGATTAGGCCCATTCTACATCCAGGACCAAGCCCAGATGGACACTGAGATCAGGTAACCAGGCTCTTAGCCTCATGCCGAGAATCTATTTGGTGCAGTTGGGAGGTGGCTCCTTTGCAAATTTAGTCCCAAAATTGTGGAATGCCCTCCCAGAAATCTTAGGACACTGCATTTCTTTGCTGGAATTTCATAAGACCTTGAAGACTTGGGGGCAGATTTACAAGCCCCTTGTGTCATTTTTGCACCGTTGTTGCGTCACTTTTGTGACGCATCAGCGGCGATATAGTTGCGGCCCATTTACAACGTGACGCATCTAGGGAGATGTGTCATGTGGTAAAGCCCTGCGTGACATTATACCTGCATCAGGTATAATGTATGCAGGGTGGGTGTTCCCACGCAGGAAAATCTCATAAAAGTGACGCAGTGAAATCTCCAAGATTTCACTGCATGACTTTTTGGACGCCACTGCGCCAAAGGAGTGACGCAGTGTATTGGGAATAAGCCGCAACACGCATTGCTGTAGTTGCTTCGTGCTTGCGACATGACTCCAGCAATGCGTGACTTTTCCGTTAACAGATGCGTCAGAATCTCTGACGCATCTGTCAATCCTTGCGCCATGGTGCGCCGTATTGTAAATACGGTGCATCCATGGTGATGAAAGGGTTTTGCACGGTGGCGCAGGGAAAGTGACGCATCTCTACAGATGCGTCACTTTCTTGTAAATCTGCCCCCTGGCTGTTTGAAGGACTGAGAAGATATTTCTACCTATACTGAGCGCTGGGAAACACATCTGGGTAGCCGAGCACTTTTAAGCTGAAATAATAATAATAATAATTTGGAGTAAAAACATGTGCGCAGTGTCTCCAGTGAACTTAAGAACCACAGAAATATACATCCAACAACTATATGGGCATTTATTTTAAGAAACAACATTGATTCTTGTTTTTTTTTATTTTAAATACTACATTAGCACTCCCAAGACTATTTATTGTTTATGCTTGTTTGTTAAATGCGTCCACGGCTTTCAAAAATGAAGATATAGCAAGGAATGCATAGGGTGGTGCCGCTCCTAATGGATGCAGCCCACGATTTCCTGGATAGGACATAAAAGCCTTGTTTCTATCCAGGAAGCCGCTGGCTGACATACGAAATGTGTTTACCAGGGGTCCAATTCCTGCCTCTGAGTGTTGTTTTAGATCACGGTCACTGCCCCCTATCGGCAGGGCTGGTGTCACGCATTCATTACATTTCCTAACTCACTGAAGGCGGCATGTGACACTCCGGGTGTAAGATGCTCCCCCCCATTGGCCTTGTCTTGATGAGACCTGGCTACCTTTCTGGGTAGAAATGCCTTTGACACATATAACTAACAAACATAAACCACAAATATCTTGCGAGCGCTAATGGATGATTTTTAGAAAAAAGAATCAGTGTTGTTTGTTGAAATAAACGCACATATATTTGTGGAATGTATATTTCTGTGGTTCTTAAGTTCACTTGTTACACTGGACACGTTTTTATTCACAATGATAAGATTAAATGTTTCTTGTAATGACGTCTTTTTGAATTAACTTGATAGAGACTATTACAATAAGTATGGTGGTCTGAGTCTTTACTATAGGATGACAGCATTAGATGCAGTGGGTTATTTGACCACGTGCAGCCTTCATTGTTGTTTTGATTGATAACTTTGAATGCCAATGTTCAGTTGTGTATTTACTCCCAGGCCTCATGGGTTTATGGGAAGCTCTTGTAGATGAGAATGTGACTTTTAGAACATTGGCCTTTTCTGTTCCTTATGGCGAACCAAGTGAACACAATAGGAAGAAGGACATAGAGCTGAAATAATTCACTCACCCCCAGTCACTATTAGATCTGGGTTGAATCCATCATCGTTCTTTTGCCCACTTCGCTACACCAGTTCAGACCCAGTCATATGCAAATCAGCCCTGACCCTGTTCCTCAGGGGCATACAAGGCAGACAACAATCAAATACACTATTTAAATAATTACAGGAGTCCCCAGGGAATATGGGAACCCTCAGGAGGCAAGTGAAAGCAAACATTAAATACATAATTTCTGGCGTCTCTGAAGGATTCATGGTAACCTTATGAGAAGCAGGAGGCAGAATTCCTATAAACGAATCATATATTTGATAATGTGTGTGCAGTGCCCATAACGACCCTATGGGAAATGGGGTAGGCAAAAATAAAAAAAATAAAAAAAATTGTTGATGGTGTCCCTGTGGGAACCTATGGGAAGTGGAAGGGCAGTCAAAACTGTAATTTATTAATTTCTGGTGTCCATGCAGGGCCAAAAGGACCATGTTGGATGTGGTATGAAAAAAAGCATACATAAATCAAAAACAACTGTGTAATAATATCAGCAACAAGTTCAAATGAATATCATGAAAAAAAAATAACAAAACGTTCATTGGCTTATTCTATTAACTTTCCAAGAAAATGTCTTATTAAAAGTGGAATAAAAGTATTAAAACACACACTGGCTGCACAAAATTGTGATGGCTAGCTCATCTACCGCATAGCCAGCAAAGAAGGAAGCCGAGAAATAAATGAGAAAATAGCCACCAAACACACACATTCACTGAATGTAAAATGGTGGTTGACAAATGGGCAGCAAAAAAGGAGACATGGAGAACATGGAGATCAAAGACAAAATCAAAGACAAAATAGCCACAACACACACACACACAGAGGTGCACACACACACACACACACAGGCACACACACACACACACACACACACACACACACACTATACAAAATAGCCACCACCTCAAAACGGCCAGCAAACAATGGCTACACACAATACCCACTGCCACATGGCCAGCAGCGAAGGAGGCTTGGAGATCAAAGGAATGGGTTGCCCTTTCCTGTCTGGAGCACCTCCCCCTCAAAAATCGTGTAGCATTGCAAAGAAAGTATTGCACAGATATATCATTTTTACCCAAAAATGAGTCTGGGCCTACACATGGAGTGTCCTTTACTGATCACCAGTATAAGAGCAATGCCAGAAAAGAAAATTAAATAAAAAAATGACTCAACCCCAAAGAGCCCAAGGCAACCTCAATTACCCATCCAAAATACTTTTAAATGTTGCAGGAAAAAAAGTAAAACACAACATCAACCATGCCACGTATACAATCTTTCATAAAAATGCTGGGCAAGCACATGCGGGAGAAGGTAGCTGAGAAAAAAGGGTCTTGTCTGGGTACATGGGCCTGGATTCCAGGTGCCGCCCTCACCCTAACCACCAGCAGGCCCATGCAGACAAAAAGTTACCAGAATAGGATGTAGTGTTATGAATAGAGCTGGCAACTTGAAATTAAGTTTGTGTCTCGACATTGTCTCAACATCACGTGATTCTGGACAAATCACTTAATCTCCACTTGCCTAAAGAAAATGAATGCGACCTTGTGTAAAGTAAAAGGCGTTCATGTAAAGCACTCCATCACCTTGAGGTCGAGTTCTGATACCTTCTGGTTCAGGTCATATAATGTATATAACAACATAAAATAAATATAGCATGTTAGAAGAGTAACAGTGAATTATGAGGATGTTTTTCACCAAGGAGTTCTGAGTAACATGAAATCGACAATGAGAGGGAAGCTCGAGTTGTCTATGATGTCAGTCAGAACCCTGAGAAAAAAATATCTCCATCATTCATTTTTTCCCCATTTTTAGGTCTCGCCTGGCGTTGCAGTGCGAAAGCGCTGTCGCCAGTGAGATCTATTGTGATTGTTAGGTCTCCCAAGTGGTACAGCCCGGTGCACGAGCAGATTGTGGTCTGTGGACGCGCACGTCCAGCCACGCACACATCTCCTGTCCCGAGGCAAAATTATGCAGTTTCACTTTCGCGTCGACATTGCACTTACACCAGGCTTTTAGTGGACATGTAAACAACACAGCATTCAACATGTAAGTCTTTAAATGTAGATTTACTCCACTTACCAGCAATTGTGGTGACTTTGCGCTTGTCTCATGTCTTCATCGGCATACTGCAGCACCGCGCGGGGCTCCGTCTTGATCACAGGAGCCCCGTCTGAAATCCTGCTTTGGCCGTGCGGCATTCACGAAGGCGGTGTGGTCTCCTGCTGGCCTTCTGCTTTATTTTTTTCCTAGGGCGCTTTGGCAGCCCCCTCCCTAGGCCGCAAGAGTCGCACAGCATTCCCTAAAGTAAGGCGGGCATTTAAAGTCTGCCTCGCCGCCACTGGGCACGAGCCGCAGATCCAGGGACAGCGCATGCACGAGGGCTGCCCCCGCCCCTCACCTCTGTCTCCTCCCCGGCCCGGATGTGGGGCACAGGTGCCGCGATGCTTGTTTTTTTCACCACATTCTTATGTTCCCTCTTCTTTATTCTTTTTTCCTCGGAGCAGTGGGTCGGGCTTTTAATTTTGTGGTTTGCAGTAACTTTGCAGCGATTGTTAGTATTGTAGACGTGGAGGTTTAACAAGTCTCTCGTGTTGGAACCACCGGGGCAGGCTCGCTTCAACCCGTTTTGACCTCCTCTGGTCCGGATGCACCCGGAGGTGTCAGAAGGGAAGTTCATTTGCAATAGCAAACTGAGCCGGGGTCATTCGGTGACTAAAGGGCGGTTAGGAGGGGTTTCTGAAGGGAAGCTAGGTAAGTGCCTTATGTCTGAGAGACGGAAGTGTTTGGTGAAGGTTGTGAGAGATTATCACGCTACCGCAGTAGTGCGAAGGCACGCTGAGGTAAAAAAAAAAAAAGAGCGCACTGTGAGAACATATCAAAATGTCCATATTTACCTGTATTCCGAAGTCGCGATTAGGCCACGTTGGTTTTTATTAATTTAGCAGTTGTGTCGCATTCTGATGTTTGGTATCTTTGATGATGTCATAGTTTGCTGCGTCATCTCTATATAAAGTGACGCAACAGCCTACAGTCAGAATTTCTGTGACGAAGTCCAGCAGTGGACTATGAGCTAAAAGCAGCCTTGGATAAAGTGTCATGTTGTACCTAGGCATCATCGTGAGGATGATTGAGGGAAAAATGGGTATGTTCCTTCAGGGGTCATTACTGGACGAGCGACCCGATGAGGCCGCCTCCGAAAGTAGTCAGCCGATCCACAGTAAACAGGGGATGTTGCGGTGTGTATTATGTCCTAATCTATCCTGGCTGGTTCCAAGAGTGATTTTTCAATTTGCAATCATACTCCTGGAGAATGTGGCGTAATGGAAAGAGCGGCCGACTTTGAAGTTGGGGAACCAGGTTCGAGTCTAGAGGAAGGCTTAAGGATCCTGTGATTCTGGGCAAATCACTTAGTCTCCCCCTGCCTAAAATGAATGTGTCCGTCTTTAATGTAACAGGTGCTCATGTAAACGCTCCGATACTTTTGGGTCGAGTTCGCGCTTTATAAAACTGTAGAATAATAAAAATGTCTCAGTCTAGTATCTGAGGGTGATCTCACAATTGTACATCTTTTCTCTGAGGAGATGTCATAACCTAACGGCAAGATATTAGAGTTATGTCATTGGCTGGCGTTAGTTTAATAGATTGTTGGAACAGTCTAACTAAAATATCTTCATGGCGTGACGTAATTCCCAGCCAACTACAGTTCCCGCAGGGCTTCACGATCCGGTCTTTACAAACCTTCAACTGGTCGAGGTCTCACCTCCTAGACCCATGGGATGGAGTGATCATTACCTCATTGAGCTTTCTGTCACAATGGTGACACAATCTATTGGGAAGCCTGATAAAACATCTTTCAGGCGGCCCTGGAAAAAGCTCAAATTGGAGGATTTCCATCGTCTCCTGATCACCTCACCTCTGGCTCACACGGATGACGTTGCAACTGGGTATACCATCTTTTGCGCTTGGATTGTTAAAGTCCTTGACGTATTAATCCCAGCCGGCTGGAGTAGGAATCGACATTCACAGCCAAATCCCTGGTACACGGAGGCACTCAGGTGTATTAAAGCTACCTGCCGACAAGCCGAAAGAGCATGGAGGAAGAATTATGATAAAGACCTGAAGGTATGCTACCTGGCCAAGGTAAAGACATACCACAGAGCTGTCTTCCGGACCCGAGCTGACTACTATGCAGGGGCGTTCCAGGCGAGTTCTAACCCGTCCAAACTGGTTTTTAAATTCTTGAAGGAGCTCACAGTGAACAGACTTCCTATTACGGAGATCTGTTCCCTTGCCCACTGTGAGTCGTTAGCCAGCTTCTTCGTGGAAAAAGTAAATGCCATCTATCGCTCTTTTCCCAAAGCTGACTCTGACAGTACGACTCTGACATTGCGTACTTCTCAGTGTTTGGCCTCTCTCTCTATACCATCGGAGCAGGAGTTTAATCTCCTAGCGGCTAGGGTCAAGTCTGGCTCACCGGATGACCCTTTGAGACCTGCCCAGTTTATGGACTCGGCGTCCGTTTGCCTTCGTCCTATCCGCCATCTGGTGGAGAAATCCCTTGCCATCGGTTCAGTTCCACCTAGTTGGAAGGCTGCCTGTGTCATGCCCATCATAACGAAGCCTGGATTGGATCCGTTGAAGCCGGAGAGTTATCGACCCATCTCCCTCCTTCCCTGGGTGGCAAAGATTACAGAGGCCCATGTGAATAACATCTTAACAAACCATCTGGCATCTGCACATCTACTAGATCCTACACAGAATGGTTTTAGACCTGGACATAGTACAGAGACGGCACTTCTATTCATGGTTGAACACCTCCGCTCTGTACTAGATGCAGGTCAAACGGCGGCACTGGTCCTCTTGGACCTTAGTGCCGCCTTTGACACTGTATCTCACACCATTCTTATTCGAAGGCTTAGTGAGGCAGGTATTTCAGGTAGGGAGTTGGATTGGTTTCAATCGTTCCTTTCGGAACGATCCTTTCAGGTTGTAGTGCCACCGTTCAGATCCAAGCCCCACGCTATCACTCAAGGAGTCCCGCAAGGCTCGGCGTTGAGCCCCACTCTCTTCAACCTCTACGTTCAACCTTTGGCGGAGGTCGCGAAGAGTTGGGGTCTCACTATGGTATCATACGCCGATGATACTCAGCTGGCGGTGGCTCTTAATGGGGACTCTGACCAACTGGCATCGAACTTTGCGGATGGTTTGAGGGCCGTTGCTAGTTGGCTTACGGCCAACTGTTTACAACTCAACGCCCTCAAAACTGAGGTGATGGTGCTGGGGAAACATCCTGATCTGTGGGATGCTAGCTGGTGGCCTAAGGAGCTGGGACCTCCTCCAAAACCTGTCTCTGAACTCAAAAATCTTGGCGTCTGGTTGGATTCCAAACTAACCTTCTCGTTCCACACTAAGAAGGTGGCATCCATGTGCTTCGGCATTCTGCGTGGCTTGAGGCCCATCCTCAAATTTTTTGATGCCCCCACCCACCAGATGGTGATCCAAGCTAGCGTACTATCGAGGCTCGATTACGCGAGCTCACTGTTCTTGGGCGCCAACCAGGCGGAAGTCCTGCGACTTCAACGGGTGCAGAATGCGGCAGCTAGGGCCCTGGTGGGCCTGCCGCGCTTCTGCTCAGCCCGTAGCACAATCTTCAATCTGCACTGGCTGCCAGTAATCAGGCGCATAGAGTTCAAGGCCCTCTGCTTTGCGTTCAAAATTCTTAAATCTGATACCCCTATCATTCTTCAGCACCTTTTGTCTTTGTACACCCCTTTGCGCAGCCTTCGTTCTGCCGGCCAAAATTTGGCACTTGTCCCCCGTTTTCAAAAATGTAGATTGGGTGGCCGATCGTTTACGGTCTTAGCCTCTAAACTATGGAACGCACTTCCTGCCTACATTCGCTCTTTGGATGACCTTTTTGCTTTCAGAAAAGCTGTCAAAACTCATTTCTTTTCTCTGCCTTATTAATCACTCCCTACTTTTTCTGTGTTGTTTGTTATGTTACCTTTTCCAGATATAGCGCCGGGACGCCCCTTAGCTGGGGCAGCTGTGCGCTTAAAAAATCCAAATAACATAACATAACATAACATAACGTCAGGTTCCTGAGTGACATCGAAGATTAGCGCCAGGCTCCTGAAGTAACATGGCCGTCTGATGTCAAGTTACTAGGATTCAGAAAAGGGGGTTACTAGGGACAGGTCAGAGGTCGCCCCTCTCTCTGCCTGTCGTGTTTAGGAGAGGTGCACTCGTTAAGGGAGGAACTCTGTTGATAGGGGTGCTCTGGTAAGAGGTTCCCTGAAGAAGGCACCTGCTCTATAAGGTGTCGGCGAGGTAGGTGGCATGGCAGAGGCATTGAACTCCTATCTGCAGCGAGGAAAGGTGCTTTATTGCGGAGGGGATGTGGTAAAAGGGGTTTCTATATTGAAGGAAATTAAAGAGGGCCTCTTCCAAAGAGGGGCAAGGGTGTAGCTCGTATAGGGCAGCAGGTGCAGTGGTCCCGGGCTCAGATCTCTGAAGGCATTTTGAACTCTGATAGGGTTGGATTTTACAACCTACCACCACAGTAAAGCATCCATTTTCTCTGTTTGCACCAGGGCCCGTGGCCTCCTTGCTACCTACTGAAGAGCGGTGCTGTTGTGAGGGATGGGATGGTGCTCTTGTGAAGGGACACACCCAAGACAAGGAATATACACTGCTGATCTGATAGGATGCGCTGTGTTAATGAGAGATAGAGGTGCTATGTTGAAACAGTGTTAGGGGGTGATATGGTGGAGAGGCAGCGGACATGTGCCGTGCCTACATGAAAGCATGGTCATTGGCTAATGGATATGTTCTGGTGCACTGCTTTTTTTAGGTCGTGCCTGGGCAGCACATGGGCTGCTCTGCCAGCCATGCTGTATTGGAGTATGTACTTGAAGCCCTGCCCACTCTCCACCCATATTTGTCATTGGCTTGTGTCATTTTCCTTCCTAAATGCTGGCTTCTGATTTGTTATGAGGCTTGTTAGTCCCTCCTTAGTACCACCTTGTCTTCATTTGTAACCTTCCATGAGGAGTGGCCCTTTTATTTTGGTTGTTACACAGTACATCTTCTTTAGTCTGTAAGCACTACTTTCTTTAATGAGTTTCTCTTACTGCAGGAGGGCAGGAGGGTCTCTCGTGTGCAGTTTTGACAGCCAGAATGTTTATTTAACTCGTAGTAAACAGGGAGCTTTTCAGGGGCCACGGGAGACAGGAGTGGGCAACTCAGCGATGTCTTCAAGCATTTGGGAATGCAATAGGTCTCGCATTTGTGAAAGTTTAAGCTATTGGCATTGTAAATAACAATGCCTTTTATTTATGTTTTAAAACCAAAACATAAATCAAAGGCATTGCCATTTACAATGCTAATAGCTCAAACTCGCGTAAATGCGAGACCTATTGCATTGCAGATGCTTGTTTTTATAGCTTATATGGCAGCGAACTAGACCTGAAGATATTGGGTATCGGAGCACTTTACATAACACCAGTTTCATTACATGAGGAAGGACACATTCATTTGCCCAGAATCACAGGATGCTGAGCGTCGTTGCCGAGACTCAAACCCTGGGGCATATTATCAAGGGGGTTTATCTCCTCTTTTTTGGCTTTAAAAGTCAGGAACGCGGAAATAAAATTATCTCACTATTACCTAGCTGTCGCTAACACCAGTTAGCGACAGCTAGTAGGAGATAGCGACCATCTTGGGCCCCGCTTTGCATGTTAGTGATATTTATCACTAATGACATGCAAAGTGGGCGTGCCAAGATGTTAGCGACTGGAAACAGTCGCTAACATCGCTATCTCCTATTACCAACTTTTGGAGATATTCGCGCTACGCGCGAATATCTCCAAAAGCTAACACCTGCCCTGAGCAGTTCTTAGCCATGTTATCCAATGGAAGGTGGATAACATGGCTAAGAGCATTAGCTCGGTAATGCATGAATATCGCTGACTTTACAGCGATATACATGCATTTCGGCCGATTTTTATCGCTTAGGAGATAAAACTTGATAATAGCAAGGTTCCTAAGCGATAAAAATCGCTGAAGCTCGGCGATAAAATTATCGCCGCTAAACCAACATAGCGATAATTATCGCTAGTTGTTGGTAATATGCACCTGTTTCCCCAGCTTTGACGTCAACCGCTCTAGCCGTAAGACTGCATACTCTCCCCAAATCTATACTGTTATATTTTGTATGTCCCACCAAATCATCTATCCATGCTTTCAACTCCTACGCCTCTTTTAAAATGTGACATTCACACTCATGGCTCTCGGCGATAGTCATACATAACAAAGTAATAAGAGGTTGTTGTCTCAACCCATTAATACATTTCATTACAAATCGCAAATAAGAAAGGATACCACTTCCACGCCTCCTCCTATGCCACATAAGGCCTCTGTGCATCTGGCACTTGATGTGCATAGGTTTAATTCCGTATTATCATTTTTTTCTAAACAGGCCCTTGAGTTCATTGGTCCTCAGTTTACTTTATTCTGTAAAATAATAGTTAGAAGTGAAACTTTGTACTTTTGCTGGCCTTCTGTCCATTGACGTCTGCCTCAGAGAACACTCCAGTCTGTCCATAAAGCGCCGTGACGCCGGAGCCGAGGGTAATGACACAGAGACACCGCTATCACACCTGCCTGGCCGGGGCACGGCCCCATCCATCTCTGTCCTCTCCCCGCTCTCAGTTTGGAAGACATTAAAAAGCACTTTGCAGCTCGTTCCCCTTAACACACTTTTTATGGAGCAGCGGAATTGAAAGGAACTTAAAAAGCAATTTGACCTGAAGTCGAGATTGATGTCTGTCATTTCCCCATGAAGAATGGTGACTGGAAAAGTAAAGAAGGAAAGAACAATCCGCTGTCCGCATCCCACACTGCTCTGCTGTTTCTCCATGTGCTTTTGGGGTGCACTGGGGCTACACATCTCCCCATGTACCCCCCCAGTTCTTTTCCCAGGGCTTCTCTTGCCTACCCCCTTTTTCCTGCTGTCTTCCTCCTCCATTAGGGACCTTGCCCTGCTCCCACCCTGCACATCCACCCCTACCTTTTCCACTAGTTACCTTACTTTCTCCCCTGCCATTGCCCCTACAACCGCAGCAGACTCTGACTAACCCATCTTCACACCCTCTCTGCCCAAGCTCCCCCAAACCTCTCAACAGGCTCAATGATTATTCGATCTATCTCCTCCTTTTGGGCACATCAGACTGCTTTAACCTCCTGTTTCTCCCTCCTTGACAGACACCCCACCTCACCCCACCAGACACAACATAACAATTATACTTAAAGTCTAATCAGGTTTTATTCGATTTCATGTTTTGATAATCATAAAAGCGTACATAATGTAAATGCATTTATCAAAACTTCTTCTATAGCAGATACAATCCAAAATGTAAAACTTCATGATAAAACAAGGTATTTCATGTTACAGATAAAAAAAGTAAAAACACAGGGGCATATTATCAAGGGGGTTTATCTCCGCTTTTTTGGCTTTAAAAGCCAAGAAAGCGGAGATAAAATTATCTCCCTATTACCTAGCTGTCGCTAACACCAGTTAGCGACAGCTAGTAGGAGATAGCGACCATCTTGGGCCCCGCTTTGCATGTCAGAGAAATTTATACTAATGATTGATTGATTGATTGTGGGTTTCTAAAGCGCTAGAATCGACTCCCGAAGGAGTATCTCTGCGCTGTAGACCGCTGGGGAACCCGTCCTGGCTTTCCCTGTGAGATGGCCCCTACTGGGTATCTCCAAGGTGAAACCAGGCATCCCCGGCGTATGTGGGGGGCCGTTGTGGAGATGAGGCAAGCTAATGCCCAGAGTTG
This sequence comes from Lissotriton helveticus, assembly GCF_964261635.1. Classification (NCBI taxonomy): domain Eukaryota; kingdom Metazoa; phylum Chordata; class Amphibia; order Caudata; family Salamandridae; genus Lissotriton; species Lissotriton helveticus. The sequence continues at coordinate 1,175,336,135 of NC_136072.1, read as the reverse complement.
CCGAGTGTGATCCCTGGTTAGAGTAGGCACCGAGGAAAGAATTATCGAGTCCGCTGACCCTGGTCCAAGACCCTGCCGCGTCGGGAATTGAACCCTGGTCCCGGGCCGTCCTCTGCTCTCGGGTCTGCCGCCTCTAACCAGTGAGCCACACCACTCCTAATGACATGCAAAGTGGGCGTGCCAAGATGTTAGCGACTGGAAACAGTCGCTAACATCGCTATCTCCTATTACCAACTTTTGGAGATATTCGCGCTAAGCGCGAATATCTCCAAAAGCTAACACCTGCCCCTGAGCAGTTCTTAGCCATGTTATCCAATGGTAGGTGGATAACATGGCTAAGAGCATTAGCTCGGTAATGCATGAATATCGCTGACTTTTCAGCGATATTCATACATTTCTGCCGATTTTTATCTCTTAGGAGATAAACCTTGATAATAGCAAGGTGCCTAAGCGATAAAAATCGCCACAGCTCGGCGATAAAAATGTTGCCGCTAAGCCAACATAGCGTTAATTATTGCTAGTTGTTGGTGATATGCCCCACAGTGTAAACTAGTAAAACTAGCCATATTCATATACCAATTCATCAGACAAGGAAAGGGTTTTCCTTTCTGTTATAGCACACCTATTAAGTAAGAATGTATGATGTTACAACGCATACATTTACAACGCATGACTTTACAATGCAGTTTTTACATCGCAACATCCTTTACAACGGATTATTTTACATCGCCTGCCATTACAACGCATTTTTAGAAACGACATTTACAACGCATTCCATTACATCGCATTATACCATTACAATGCACATCATTACAATGCATACCATTACATTAAATTTAAGGTAAGTGATGGATAGTGTAGGGGTAAAAATGACTATTATAACTCCAGTGAGTGCAACAGTAGGGTAAGTGTTGGATAGTGTAGGGGTACTATGTGTTGTAATGGTATGCGTTGTAATGACATGCAATGTAATGCCTGCATTGTAGTGACATTCGTTGTAATGACATGCGTTGTAGTGACATGCGATGTAATGGCTGCGTTGTAATGGCATGCAATGTAAAAGATGTTGCGATGTAATAACTGCGTTGTAATAATAGTGCGATGTAATGACTGTGTTGTAAAGGTTGTTTCCCAATAAATAACGATACAGCATGGCAGATACAGTCAGACTCGAAGCTACTAAAAAATGTATAAGCTTCCTGATGCATTTTAAAATCCTTAGATTGTAGAACTGGACGTAAAAAAATCATATTTGAGCAGTAGAATCTGCAAAATAATATAAAGTGCACAGAAGATTGTACTGAGATTCCTATACACATGAGCATCTATTCGACCATGTGTCTCTTTGTTGGAATAGCTATAAGGTGATGTACAATACCTAATCTAAGCCTAGTAACGTAGAACCTTTTTGGGACATCTGCTCCTTTACAAGATATCCCTGAAACCTAAATTGTATAGGCCCTTTGAAATATTTAGTTACTGAGGGCCATATGTATCAAGGCCAAATGGGTTCGCAAACGCCGAAATTCGCAGAATGTCTGCGTTTGCGAACTCATTTTCACAAAATGGTATGTATGAAAGAATTTGGGTGCAAAATAAGGAATTGCAAAATTTGCGATTCCTTATTTTGCGATTGCATTTAAGGAATTGCAAATTTTGCGATTCCTTAAATGCAATGTATTAAGCAAAAAATAATTCCAAAATGCTCTTAAGGAATCGCAAATTACCACCAACTTCTAGTTGGTGGTAAGTTGCGATTTCCTTGAAAAATGCACATTTCAGCATTTTTCAAAGTGCCATGTGACGCACATACATGCCCTTTGGGCATGTATGTGCACCACATGTGCACCCATACTTATTTCAGGGGTGCAACAGGGTGTCCTTTGGACACCCCTGCACCCTTGCAATTATTCTCAATTTGCGATTAGCAAATGGCGAATCGCAAATTGAGAATAAATTCCCATTCCTTCCTACGGGCCAGGAGGCCCATAGAACTGAATGGGAAAGTATTCCTTAATTGCGAATTTGCAATTTGCGAATTTGCAATTAAGGATAATCAAGAAATCGCAAAAAAATGGCGATTTTCTTGATACATACCAATTAGCGATTCTGAAATAGCGATTTCTTAAAAATCGCTATTACAGAATCGCTAATTGGTATCTTGATACATATGGCCCTGAGACTTTCTGCTTTTCCTTAGTTTCTCTTTCAGCTACTCACTTATTCATAAAGATAATTTTTATTTCTCCCTTACCAAACTGTAAGATATTAGCTGGGTTATTAATTTGGAGATCCACATCAATTTCCCCTATTAGCATGTTAACTTGAGCCAGCCATGGAATTTTATTACAACACTCAAGAGCAACACAGTCGTTTATAACTTCTCTAGAGAATGTCTTGCCCAACTTACTCAAAATATTGTACCAGACAATTATCACACTCAAGTCAATTGTATCCTCCTAAAGATTACACCTAGTTCTCTATGAGTTGCCATGGAAGGTATAGTACGCGGTACAGCAAGAAGCGTATCCAAAAAGGAGTTTTCCTGGGTTTGCTGCAATGCATGCCCCCTCAATCCCCAAAGGATTGCTCCATATGTGGACATTGGAATGCATTTACTCCTATAGAGTTGGAGCATTTTACGGATAGTTTGTTACTAACTGTACTTGCAAACTAAACAAAGCCCTGGTGGATCTGCCAAATTTTAGTTTTGCTAATTCTTAATGGGGGTTCCAGTAGCCAGAACTTGAAAAAAGTATGCCCAAATAAGAAAAATTCCTAACTTCTAGTAATTTATGACCCTCTAACAAGATGCAATTTCCTTTTAGCTCTGCCACTTCGATACAACATGCTATAGGTTTTAGACAGGTTTAGTTTTAGGTCTTTGTGCTTCATATATGCGACAACACTATTGATCAGCTTTTAAAGACCATTTGCTGTAACACCGCATCATCAGCATTTAGGAGCACTGGGTGGAGGAGATCCAATTCTTGGTACATCTGCACCTTGCTCGTGTAGCTCCTTGTTAATCCCATTTACATGGAGGGAAAAAAGAGTTGGAGCAATTGCACATCCTTGTCTTATCCCTCTTCTAACACTAAATTTAGAGGTGCACCCCCCCCCCCAGCACGAATCTTACACATGATGTCATTGAAGAATACATCTAGGCTAGAAGAATGACTAAATCCCTTGGATCGCCCATATTGATCAAGGTTTTCCATAAATAGTGTGATTCACTAAATCGAAGGTGATGGAAAGATCAGCGAAACTGAGATTAATAATTCCCTGGTTTGCTAATGTATACTTACTGACTATAAGATAGAGATTTACACATTGCTCCATGGTTCCTCTGTCCTTCCTGAATCCATGTTGGGCATCAGTCTAGACATGATTCTCTATGATCTAGTCTTCTAGTCTATCTGAAATAATCATTACCGAGGTTTTAACCAAGGAGTCCAGGAGGGATAACAGACGGTAACACCTAGGGTCCCTCCTGTCCCCTATTTTAAAATTAGGAACAGCGATGGAATCGGTCCAGGTTTGAGGAATATATCCACTACCCACCGCACTGAACACATTTGTAGAGACTGGTGCCCACAGTTCGGTAACACCCTTAAACACATCGACTGGAACCCCGTTGGGGCCCGGGGTTTTCAAGGCAGCCGATTTTCCTATATCTACAATCACCTCATCCACAGTAATATTTTGTAAAGGGATCAGGGTTATTCCAATAGTTTCACTCTGAAGTGCGGCCAGATGACCATTACAGGAATTAAAAAGTCCTTCAAAGTGTTCAACCCAAGTAGATGGGGCAACAGCGAGTTCTACTTTAGGGTCTGCCCTATCTGACAAAAAGGAGAATTTATCATTTTCCCTAAAAGATTGCCATCTTTAGTGTGCGCTGCCTGTTTTAGGCCAGTGCAGGCTTCCTCCCGCAACATTGTTTTATGGTGTCCTATAGCCTGCTTAATAAATTTCCCTTAAGGATCTGATTTCCTCTCTGTTTCTTGGGGTATTTTGCAGGGCTTTTCTGAATTTATAGTTAACCAGGGCACAATGTCGGTGAAACCACCCAGAGTGTCGTACTTGTTTCCTAAAATTACTTTTCTTTAGATTATCTGTTATTGCTGAAGTGAACCTACTAAAGGCTGAGACCACTTTATCGGGTAGCGGTACAATTTCAGTACAAACATCGAAATCGTCTAAGTTACTTTTTACCAGTTGTTCCAAAAATACTGATGCATTAACTCCAGACCATTTCAAACTAATGCCATATTTGTTTGCTCCAGCAACTGAGTGGACGTCTGGAACACATCTTGTTGCTGTGTTGGCATAGCTACTGTGACTGTAAGTTGAAAGTAATCGCTACAAGAGATGTCAGCGACTAATATAGTCGATAGACTATCCCTGTCTGCTGACTTAAAATATGGTCTATGTATGAAGTACCGCTGTTTCCACAAAAAGTAGGCTAACGGGTACTCCTACTCTGGTTCAGGGTTTCTAGATTATATTTATACAACTGCAGATGTAAACTGTCCCCATAAGTATTATGGCAAAAATGCTTCAAGTTATTGCCCTTAGTATCTATGGGGCCGATTACGATGGTGGGCAGATCGCCCCCACTGGGTCGGCGGTGGTTACTGCCGGCCCGGCAGGAGCGATCCGCCCGCCATCCTGACTGCAAAGACCCCCCCGCCATATTATGATGGCTAGGGGGTCCACGGCGGATGGAAAGACCGTCTGCCGGTTTTCCGCCGGTCGACTCATCGACCAGCGGAAAATGGGTTTAATATGGTGGCGGTGCCCGGAAGACACCGCCATCCATATTACGATGCAGGCTGTGATCAGCCTTTCCATGGCTGTATTGCCGCCATGGAAAGGCTGGCGGTTCCTGCTGTTGGGGGCCCGTTGCGGGCCCCAGGGGGTTTGGGGGTGGGGGGTGCACATGGGGAGGGGTACCTACGGTATCCCCCTGCGTTTGCATTTACAATGTGGCAGGCACCGAGCGGTGCCTGTCACATTGTGCATGTAAAAGCACGACATGTCGTTTTTTACATTGCTTTGGGTGCAGCTTGCAGCATGGCCCACCGCAATGTAAAATATACAGGATGCGCCCGCCACACTGGCGGGTGTATCATGATTCGTATGGTGGGACCGCCGCAACTATGCCAGGCGGTCCCTTTTGCAGCTGCGATGGCATCGTAATCGGCCCCTTAGTGTCCACAAATATCAGTAGACAAGTGCGCACTTAGATCAATGTTAAAATCACCTGCCGATAAAAGTATACAGTCTCCAACAATATCTTTTGGGAGATAATCCAATTCTTTCTCAAATGACCCTACGACCTTGCAACGTTTAGTGTTAAACACATTGTTATAAAAATGAACTAAAACAATGGATGTTCTTGAATTTGCCTTAAGTAAGGCCAATTGAAAAAATGGTGAACTAATAATGTTCTTTTTAACAGTAACCAAGGCTGTAGTTGAGACTAGGACAGACAATCCGCTCTTGGCACGTCCATGTACTGACGGTACTTCTGAGCTGTTTATAGCGATATACCCATTAATGGTGTAGTCTCCAGTGTGCCAATTTTCTTGAAAGCGCAAAAAATCTTCCATGCAGATATAGTTACACCAATCAGAGTTAGTTAGATTGTTTTTTACGCCCGCAATATTCCATGATCTAAGAATAAAAGTCTTTGTGACCTATTTCTTCCTTTCCAGGTTTTATGAGTATCTCAGCTATTGTATCTTTTGATATCTGTATTATCTTTTTTATATTCAGAAATCTGAGAGGTTAACATTTCATAGTAATTTATTGTATGGCCGTAATTTGATTTGATCATATTCCTTTTTTTAATGTATTGTTTATAAACTGACATGTACTTCTCAATAGAAATATAAAAAAAAAGACTTTGTGACAATATTTTCTAATGAATTTGTTTTCCCATTATTTACATCAAAGCCACAGGTAGCACCTCCAGTGTCGCTCTGCCTTTTTTCTAGTAAGTTCTTCCTCCCATTATGTGCAACCATATCCCGGGGGATGCCTCCAGTGTCAGTCCGACTGTGCTTTTTGTGGCATCTTCACCTGTAATCTCCACAGGGGCTCTAAGGGTTTAAAAAATAAGCGAGGTGAACAACCACCGTCCTTGGACCTTGTCAACCTTCATACCTCTGGCATCACTGTAACTTGAAGATAAGTTACTGTAGCATAATGATCTCAGTATGTAAGAAATGTGCATTATATTTTTGAGATGACAACCAATTGATCACTAAGGGGCATTTTATCAAGAATAGGTGATAAAATTATAGCTGCTTTATCGGCAGCAAACTGCTTGTGGGGGGTATGGTCCGCTCCTACCAAGTACAAATGACATCACGTGTAAGATTTGTGCTGTGGGGAGATTGCATCTCTAAATTTAGTGTTAAAAGAGGAATAAGACAAGGATGCATCATAGCTCCAACAATTTTTTCCCTCTATGGAAATAGGATTGACAAGGAGCTAGATCCAGATGTACCAAGAATTGGATTTCGGTCCGCTAAACCAGGAAAATTGATCCAGCGCCCCTAAAGAAAATATGTCATAACAACACTACCCAACTTCATAATACTCACTATTAAACATAAATCTCTCACAAGGCCCATAAACTAATATATAGACATAATTTTGAGCAACTGAATCATGTGACCTAATTAATAAACCTTATTTACAATTCATATATACATTTATATACATCTGATGTATACTGACTTTACCATGGTTTAATATTTTTTCATTTAATTAAGCCACACAGGCGATAAGATCTGCTGATGGTAACCTGACGCCGCCTGTTTGCACTGGAGGTGCTCTACAAACTGTTGAAGGGGTTCTCAGAGAGCTGCTCAGGCACATGCCCGGGCCACGAGCAGGTCTGTCTGCACCCGTCCGCTGTCCGCACGAGGTCAGGCTGGTCCACCCCTCTTGGCTTGGATCCTCATTTTGCTTTGAAGGGCATATTATCAAGTCCATTATCAACAGTTTTTAGAGCGCCTCAGGCTCGAATAGGCTCGGTTTGTGGCTCCTTCTGAGGTCGCTTGTGGGGAGTATGGTCCGCTCCTACCAAGTACAACTCCGGCTCACTGAACTTCCCAATTCAACTCTTCCTTGCCATGTCCCCAACCCATTTCTCACCTTATCCTCGTCATGGACTGACTTATTTTCATACCTAAAGCATCAAGCCTGCTTCTCAACAGCCAACCCAAACAGATCTATCCTCTAACCACTTCCAACTGTGTTGTGACCAATCTCCACCTCCCTTTTACTCTTCAGACAATCGATTTCCTCTACCTCTCCAGACATGAACTCCATCTTCAAGAACATATAATTTATTTTGGCCTCTAACCTGAACCTTCTGTTCATCAACAAACCAAAGCTGGATGACAATACATACACATCCACCATGACAACGTCGCTCCTAAATATGGAATTATTTTGCCAAAACCGCTCAAGAAGACTAAAGGAGGATTGTTGGCTGTTTACAGACCACTACTCCATTGACCATCAGCATCAAAACTTAACAGATCACGACTAGTCCCTGTGCAAATCCACCAGAAAACATACCAATGTTGGATCAACCCCCAGGGACGACATCAGGGCCCACAGCTTGGTGCGATTGATGTGATATGTGATCGGAAGCAGAGGTGAGATCCATAAAATTAAATACTGCAGTATACTTCTGAATCAGCAAATATATAATTGATAACTGCTCAATGGTACAATGACCAGCTCTGAACCCATATTGTAGATTAGAAATAATACCGTTTGCTTTATTCAACATGGACAATCCACCCAGAATCACCTGGCCCAGAACCTTGATAGTGGAGTTAATCAGGTAGGTGGACTTATAACATTTGGGATCACCTCAATCGCCCTTTTTAAATACTGGAACCATGATCGATTGAGCCGACGAAGAAGCTTATGGCAGCATTTAAAACGTTGGTCAATGGCGGTGCCCAAATACGCGTGTCAGTTCTAGAAAACTCATCTTGAACTCCATCAGAGCCTTACTACGAGCCATTTTAAGAATAGCCCCAGTTATCTCAGCAACAGAAAAGGAAAGGTCTGATTTAGCTTGAGCCGTGGAGGACACAGCATCTCATCCTATTTCCAGCCAATAAATGGAGGAAAAATGCTCAGTCCATTTATCCTCTTCAATCACAGAGTTCAGGGGAATCCAATGGGTGCCCTTAAAAAAGGGCTGTTAGTAACCATCCAAAACAAAGTACAATTGTATGAATCACATGCAGACATCAATTGATCCCAGGCCTCAGACTTCAGAAACTCTTTCCTTTCTTTAATGGCCTTAACTCAACACTTGGACAATACCAACCTCCTTAAAGGGATTCAGGAAAGGGTGCAGCACAGAAACCACAATCCTCAACATAATTGATGATATCCACAAATCACTTGACTCAGACCAATGTTGCCTCCTCATTCTCCTAGACCTATCAGCAGCATTCGACATAGTAGATCACAAACTTCTCCTCAAGGCTCTCGAAGAAAGGGCCGGTCTAGACGAGCTGGTCCTCAAATGGTTCTCCTCAATCCTGCACAACCACTGAATTAAAATCAAAAGCTTTGAATCCGACCATCACCTAGTCAAGAGGAGAGTCCCCCAAGGATCAATGCTCTCCCCTCAACTCTTCAACATTTACATGGAACCCCTCACCACCCTACTTAGAAAAGCCAACATCCCCTTCCACCTATGTCCTGATGATACCCAACTCTACTTGGAAATCTCCTCTTCTAAAGACATTCATAGACTCAATGAAACACTAAGGGAATTGCAGCGTTGGCTGTCAAGCAAACACTTAAAACTGAATCCGGACAAAACTGAACTACTCCTCATCTCGAACAAAGAAAAGAACCCACAAATGGTCTTGTGGTGAAAAGCTATTGATGTGCTCAATGGGAACCTCACCATGGCCGACTGTTAAATCATTAGGCATCACGCTAGACTCTAAACTGGACATGACCAAACATATTAAGATCTCGGCGAAGAACGCTTTCCTCAACCTGAAGCTACTAAACAAAATAAAACCTTTAATTCCACCCAAAGATCACAAACAAGCCGCCCAAGCATTTATTTATTTATTTTATTTTATTTGCATGTTTGTATGGCGCTGTGAATCGACTCCCGGAGGAGTATCTCCGCGCCTTTGGCAGCAACTAAGGAACAGCAACTCGTCATAATTTAATTCAAAGCCCTAGGCCAGCTAATAATTAAAAAGGAACGTTTTGAGTTTCTTCCTAAAAGGGAAATGTTCCCTGCATACTCTGATTTCCTTCGGGAGTTGGTTCCACAACTTAGGGCCAGCTACAGATAGGGCCCTACCCCCCTTTCTAGCCTTCATGGCCCTGGGAACACATAGCAATTCCTGATCTCCTGATCTCAAGGATCTGGATGGAACATAAGGGATGAATTTTTCAGTGAGGTAGCCAGGACCCTTTCCAGTAAGGCATTTATGGATGACACAGCAGATCTTAAACATCACCCTCTGCCTTACTGGGAGCCAGTGCAGTTTGGCCAACAATGGTTTTGAGGGAGTACGAGGCGGGACGTTTAAAACTAGTCGTGCAGCAGTGTTTTGCACAACCTGCAATCTAGCCAAGATACCCTTATTGGCAGCCAGCAACAAACCATTGCAGTAGTCCAGCCTACTTAACACTAGTGACTGGACCAGCGTTCTCCTGGTGAAATCCGGTAGCAGAGGGAATACTCTCCTGAGAAGACCAATGACATGAAAACATGAACCCACCACTTGATTAGTTTGTTGTGTTAGGGTGAGCTCATGATCCAGTTTCACTCCCAGATCTTTTACCACCGTTTTGGGCTCAGGGACGGGGCCAAGATCTTGAGGCCACCAGTCCGGAGTCCATAAATGTTTGGCCTCTCCGAAGAGCATAACCTCGGTCTTGGAAACGTTGCACTGCAGGAAGTTGGCTGCCATCCAACGTGCCACCTCCTTCATCCCCCGGGCGAAGGAGTCACGCACCTCGGGAGTCATGATTTTAAAAGGGAAGAGGAGTTGGGTATCATCTGCGTATGATACTGGAATGAACCCGTGGGATCTCATGATGTTAGCTAGGGGCGCCACGTAGATATTAAATAACGTAGGGCTCAGACACGAGCCCTGCGGCACCCCCTTTGAGATCGCCACCACCTCTGATTGGTATGGTCCCAAGATGACTCTCTGGGTGCGTTTCCTGAAGAAGCTCCTTAGCCAGGCCAGAGCCTTGCCTTCCAGACCGATGTCAACTAGTCTGGAGGTCATGATGTCATGTGACACAGTGTCGAACGCCGCTGACAAATCCAGAAGCACCAGGACAACGGAGTAGCCCTTGTCCTGTAGCATCTGAAGATCGTCAGCGACGGACAGCAAGGCGGTCTCAGTACTGTGCCTGGGCCTAAAACCCGACTGAGAGGGGTCGAGTCCACCCGTATGTTCAATAAATTTTGACAAATGCTGATTCACATGTCTCTCAGCGAGCTTCCCTATGAAAGGGAGAAGAGAGATCGGTCTCAAATTTGTCAAATCCGACCAGGGGATTGAATTGTTTTTACGTAGAGGTCTCACATGAGCCTGTTTCCAGGCTAAAGGGACTTCCCCCGTACACAAAGATAAATTGACTATATGTCGCATTCCAGCCCCCAGATCATCCAGCAGAAGTGGCATAATACGTGCTGGGATGATGTCTGTCGGGCACCCACTCTTTGTTTGCATGACAAGAGCAATCAGCTCTTCAGTGGAGATGGGTGGGAAAGCGGCAAGCTTCTTAGCCTCATTATCTGTAGTCATAGTATGCAGCTGGACAATTGCAACTGGATTGTTAGAGATGGAGTTTGACGCAAGTATTTTGTTATATATGGCGTCGATTTTCCTGATAAAAAACTGTGAAATTGGTGCTGTCAAGACTGGACTATGGAAACGCAGTACTCTCGGAAATAGCTAAAACACATCTTGAGCCTCTGAATGCAACTCTCAACGTGGCTGCCAGAATGGTCACGGGAATAAAGAAATTTGACCACATCTCTCCTGCACTCAAAGAACTCAAATGTCTACCAATAGAAATGCGGGCGAACTTCAGAACAGCCTGCCTCCCCCACAAATCCCTTCACACAGGCAAACCCGAATATCTGGCGGCCAAACTCAAAAAAGCAGATCAGAACAGGAACCTCAGAAGTTCTAACATCCTACTTCTTATCCCACTAAAATCACGAAAACAAAAAACCGCAGCCAGGTCCTTTGCCTGAAATGCGCCCAAAATATGGAACTCTATTCCCCCCCACATCAGAACTATTCCCTCCTTCGCTAAATTCAAAAGTCAGCTCAAAATCCTTTTCCTCGATTGATCCCTAGCGAACAGATAGGAGCAGTCGGAGTGCTGAAAGTGACCCTGCACCTCTCTCAGATGCGGGTTAACAAGACCCTGAAATGTAACCCTTCATCGTTGTCTTTACTATTACTCTTATCTGGAATGTCTCGCTTTATTGTACTATGTTCTGCTCTCTTTTGCTCTGCTCTGTAACTGTTGTGAAGCGCTCCGATACCCTCCGGTCAGGCTAGAGCTATATAAAACTTCTTAAATAAAAATAAAAAAATAAAATTATACTGAGTATACAACAAAGCCACCTGGGCCATATCACTTGGCTCCCATTCAAGAGCCATCACTGTGAATTGGGTGCAGAGCCAGTCAGCAGGCCAGGTCCTGCAGCCAATCCCTGGTGGGCATGGCCAATGGCTGTCTCAGTGGTGTCTGACTACCTTCAGCAGCATTTGGCTTCCGGTGGTGGGTTGGGAGCAATGCCTGTTGCTGACACCTTCCCCTGACATGCAGCCTCTCAAGCTGTTCTGATGGTATGTTTTGGTCTTCCTAGCCTTCAGCAAAGACTCTGCTCCATTCTAAATCTGCAGAAGACCTCCCCCCTCACGGTCCCACTGCTCTCAGTTGTAGATGTGTTCCTGCCAAGGCCTGCCGGGCTCTGGGATTTGCATCTTATTGCAGATGAGAACAATCCTATCACTTAGGAGGATCCCCCCCACCGAGAGATGACTCCAACAGCGATAGATATGCCTCTTTCTCCCAGTTCAATTTTCACTTCCATGTGAGGTGTTTACTACTGTCCTCTTTCAATCTAAATGTAAAACTGGCTCCACCAGCATCCTCATTGTCTTCAGAAATCACTTACAGATGCTGTGAATAGAAAGTGGGATGTGCTCTTGTGGCCATGCTGTGATAATCCACGTTACATTCCTTCATGGGAAATCAGGCTGGACCCTACCTGCATCACAGCATTCTTTCACAGAGGCTGGGACATGAGACAGAAGACCTATCAAAGGAACCTGCTGCAAATGGATGGGTGTGCTTTGCAAAAAACACTTGCAACTGGTGCATCATGCTGCTATATTATCTGTGGCATATCTTTCTTGGATCTTTGTTTCTTTTTTGAATTCTGTAGAATTTTTTTGCCATTTGTTTTATTCCTTGTTTTCATTCATGGGCGCTGGGCTCTGCAGGGTCAACCCACGGGCTGTTTGATCACTATGCCAGGGGAAGGGCCAGACAGACCTTATATTCCACTGGGCATCTCCCTGGTAGGCTGGTTTTGGAAAACCAGGGGCAGGTCCTTGTGCTACTGTCATTCCCCCATTCCCCCATGCATGAGGCAATGGGAAGCTTTAAGAGAGATAGAGAGGGATGAAGAGAGGAAGGGGTAGGCAGAGAGAAAGCAATCAGAACAGAGAAGAGAGAGTGGAGAGAAGGAGAGAGAGAGAGAGAGAGAGGTAGAGAGAGAGAGGTAGAGAGGTAGAGAGAGAGAGAGAGAGAGAGAGAATGGATGGATATAAAGAGAGATTGCACCAGGACACAGAAGGAGCGTGCTCCTTTGACCATTTTTGACGATTCTGCTTTTGGTTCCACAGTTCAGTCCTGGCCTGGAGGGTTCTCTGGCCTCACCTCTATTTGAGTACCTCCTAAGTCTCTTCTAGATTCGTGTTAGCCTTCTTCATGTGCTGATTCTTCCTGGATCTGAGACATATCACTTAATCCACAATGTCCTGTGCTGGCCTCCAGGATTGTCTTTCCTTCTTTCTCACACAAGACGAAGGAGATGTTTCACTGGGTACCAACCAGATGATTCAAGTGACACAAGTCTGCTCACTTCTGTGAGGTTGTCCTGTTGGAAAGCACACAGTCCACAGTACCATGTGGGAGATTTTTTGTAATTGTGGAGCACTGGTGTGCCAGATTTGTGTAATTTACTTTTGCATAATTACGTGGAAGCTGGGGAAAACTATCTGGAATTATGCTTAATTATGCATTATGCAAGTTATTAAGTTATTTCAGCGCAACATGTATCTTCATGTATCATCTTCTTTTTGATATGAGGTCATATATATATCGTTACAAATAGTGCAAAAAACATAATTGCCACAAACAACAGACACTTGCGTTTTGGTTGCTAATGTTGTTCCCATTCTTTTGCGCTATCATTTTGCAATGAACTAAGGCATAATTACTTGATTTCTGGTAATGAAATCATTTCAGGAATTTCACGTAACAAGGGTAACACAGAATTCCCAAAACACGCAAGTTGTGCTGGCATAATTTATACCTCACCCAGTTAGGCCTATTACCAACCCATCCTTCTTTCCAATACTGATCAGAAGTCTCACCGGTACCAAAGTCAAAGTGTGAAAGGATTTCAACCTCCCTGTATCGCATCTGAAGGTGGGATAAAAGAAAACCTCCAAACCTCTTCCGGGGCGCATCCAGGCTTCTCATAACCTTCAAGGATAAAATACAGTTGCATATTCTTAAGAAGTACCCATCGCCGAGTTATCAGCACTTTATCGCCGCCATTTACAAGCTGGTGTTAACAGCCCATAGCACCAGTTTACCTGTGAAAACAGACGCCAAAACATCGCCACATATGATCTCGGCAACTATCGCTAATGAGATGCAGAGTAGGTGTTCCCGTGCAAAAAACAACAAACACACCACTTTGCAACATTCTCGACGACCAGCAAGTTCGGTGATAAGATCACAAAACATGCGATAAGGCGCATTAGCAGTAGGAAATTAACACCTCCTCTGTCCTGGTGTAAAGTCGGACGCCAACCTGCACCATAAAAGGGAGCCCAGCCCAGAGCCACACCAGAAGAACAACAGATGCCATGGAGCTACTGATCGTACTGCTCGGAGCCCCAACAGGGCCACAACAACCACCATCACCACCGCCACGACCCCCACCCGGACACCCCGCCACTCCCCATGCCCCTCTGGACCACCACAGAGGCAGCACAGACAAAGACAGAAGACCTTCAGGAAATGCACCAGCCTCACAGACTTAACACCAGAGAATGTCATTGCCTACTACAAGGCTCAAAAGGACAACCATCCTCCGCATCCTGAACATAATAGCCCACAGGCTAACGGTACCAACACAGTGGACAACCAGCATCCCATCGCAGACAAAGCTGCTGGCTGTGCTGCACCTGTTGGCCTCTGGTGCCTTCCAACCAACAACCGTCAGAGTCGGAGGTGTCTCACAGCCAGCCCTATCAAAGTTCTTCACACCTGTCCTGGATGTCATCCTCAGCCTGGTACCACAGTACCTATACTTCCCCATACTGCGCAGGAACAGCTGGAGACCAAGCAAGGCTTCTACGCCATAGCTGGCTTACCACACGTGTTGGGGGCAATTGACTGCACACATGTCCTACTTGTGCCCCCTGCTGACACTGCACACAATTACCGCAACAGAAAGCACACACATTCCATCAATATGCAGGCAATAGTGGACCACCCGGGACTCTTGACCAATGTCATCGACAACTACCCAGGCAGTATGAATGATTCCTACATCTTCCGACAGTCCATCAACAACCAGCGCTTCCAGGATGGCACCTATGGGAATGCACTGCTCGTTGGTAAGTACCAAATGAACCCTCCACACACCCCAACTCCACAATCATGCAACTCACAACTCTGGGAATGCACACGTTACAAACTCACATGCAACATCCCAAATAACATGCCCACACACCCTACACGACAGCACAATGTACTGCGGTAACCTGGGCTAGCCATGTACATAAGCTATCAATGGCATGGCATCTCAGCCACACAGTAGCAGCGTGTGGGGAGAGGTGGGAACCAGCCATGTGCAAAGGGGGCAAGTGACCCATGAATGAGAAAGTACACAATGCCAAGTGTGGCGTGGATGTGCTGGCCAGACTGCAGTATGCAGACCACAGACATATCCATGTCAACATACACTGCTGGTGGTGGCAGTGTACTGGACAGTGGACGCAACCATGCCCCCCCCACACAGCCAGTGGGAGAGATTGTGGGAATGTAGCTGTTACATGCCCACTGTAAGCTTGTGCAGAGTGGGCTGGCCCGGCGTATGCCAGGCTAGCATAGAGGTGTGAATAAAAAGCACGTAGCCCTGGGCGTGGTTCTTTTCTGGAATGGCCAACATGTCTACAAGGGCAGCGCCTCTCACTCCGCCACGAGGCCGACGCCGTGAGTGGCGGTGCCTGCGACCCTGTGCGCCTGCCACAGCACGGGCAGCTGGTCCCCGGACCCGTCCTGCTCGCCCCTGTGCATTCAGGCGTCACTGCTCACCTGCCGACACCGGCGTGTGTCAAAGAGGGCCCATCACATGCCGTTGCAAGCTCCAAGCCCGAGGTCCACGAACTTGGCAGCCTCCTCGACCATCACGCCATCTGTGACACAGGACTCCAGTACTCCTTTCTCGTTCACCTACTCCACCGGTATACACAGCGGACAAGTAGGTCACACATTTGGAACTGAGTGTTGATCTCTTTATGGCAGAGTACATGTCATTGTACAGGCCTCATCGCACACTGCATGCCCTTCCAGCTCTGGTGTCACTGCCTCTGTGCCCTGGAAGTCAAGGACACTCTCTGGTTGAACCTTGGTGACGTCTGAGTCTATGGCCTGGGGTTGTCTTCATCATCATGTAGCTGATACTGACATCGTGGTATAAATGAGTCTGTGGCATTCTACTCCTCCATTTGCCTGTTTCTGCTTGCTTCTGCCCTCTGCATCATGCCCTGAAAGGACACCTTCCACTGGCCCCCGTAACACTCTGCGACATTCTCCTTGGACATCAACGATGACCTGCTCAGCTCTCGTGGCCCTAGCTCAGTGCATCGCAAATCACTGTCCCGTGGCGGTGTGCCTGTGCCAGCCGCAGTGCATCCGGGGCTACTAACTTTCTGCAGCTGAAGTCATAGACCTTTGTTGTTTGAACTTTTAACTTCTGATTGTCTGATCACTGTTGTAGTTGTTGCCAGCACCAACCAACCCCAGAGGGGTGGCTTACACTACCCAACACCCATCCAGCGCAGGCGTCACTGGATATGTGACCCTGGTAATAAAAGGTGGCTGGTGCACATGCCCGTAGCCAGTTCCACAAACTATCTCAGTGTGTCTGTGTGGTCATTATGTATGCATGAGGGCCCCAGGCCATACCACATTACATTGTGCTGTGTACAGCGTGCGCAACCTGGTCAACTCAGGCAGTGGGTAGACCTGGGACATGTAGCTGTGTCGTACTTCCTTGTGAGTGTAAGTGGAGTGGGCCGGTGTACGGCAGTACAGCGAAGGGGTGGGGTTGTTCAACACATAGCTCTGGATGTGGTACGTTTAAGCCTTGCCAAGGAAGTATCTAATGCATGTGTCTCTGTTGTACTGTCTGCCCCACCCGTCCTGCAATGGACAATGTTGCAATGTATCATGCCACCGGAGTGCAGGCTCGGCCGAAGGGGAAAATGAGGAGCACCAGCCCGTTCGGGGTCAGGGTTCACACATGCCAACAGGTTGTGTGTATTGCTATTAGCGCTACATGCGCCAAAGGTCTACCCTCAACCGCATGGCAAGTTCAGCCAGGCATGAACTCTAAATCTGTGTCCGCCATGTCCTTACCATAGGCCTCCACACACGTGGCTGCACATCTTCATCGCACAATATCACTGTGACGCAGTCAGGCTTGAGGACATGCGCAGACAGGCATGACAATGATGTGCTGTAGGGGTGCAACTGATGCAACCGCGCTGCGCACACTAGTGAATAGGCTCGGGGGGAGGGAGGAGCAGCAGTGAGGCTATGCAACACACATTGATGCCGCTCATTTGCAACAAACAGTACATGTCATACAGGAATCACTAATTCACACATATCACATACCAATGAACCAGTGAGCCTGCCAACACATCATGCAGCACAAAGTATTGACTCTTGTCTCTGCACTGTGACAGGTGATCAAGGATATGCACTCTGCGCTTGGATGATGGCACCCCTCCGAGCCCCGAACACACAGGCCCAGAGGCAGTACAATTTGCTCCACAAACGCACCAGAGGCATTGTGGAACGCACATTTGGTGTGTTGAAGTCAGGTTTCAGGTGCCTGGATATCACAGGTGGAAGGCTCCTGTACAGCCCGACGTTGTGTGCAAAATGATCGTTGCATGTTGTATTATGCACAACATATGAGTACACAGCAATGTCCCATGGATACACGTGCAAGATGCACCAGACGATGATGATGAAGATGAGGCAGGTGGACCACACCCCACTGCAGCTGCAGAAAGAATAGTCCGAAGGGACACTATCATTAACAATTTATCTCATATGTTAACGTCACATTGTGACGGTCCTTAGCAATCATGGGACAGTATAGACTGACCACAGGCACAGCATGTGCAAATAAATGCATTCCAAAACACATTCCCTCCATGCATGTCACTCCTCTGTAGAGGCCCATCACTCAGACAAGTGTGTGTGCGACATGGAGTGCTAGCAGATTTGAGATTTGTTAATGGATGGTGGGTGCATCACCTCTGTGCAGAGAGGCTGTTTAGGGTGTCACGTATTCGTACTGCCAGTTCTGTGTTTCACAGTTAGTACAGAATCCCACTCTTTAGCATTTCACTTGTGTCCAGATTTATTCCAAATTGGCTGTCATTTGTGGACTAGAAGTGACAACAGGGCTTCTTTTGGTGTCAGATATGTACCACCAAGATGCAAGGTTGCACCCTGTGACTCAAGTACCACGACATGGGCAATGTGTACGTATGGGGGAGTCACTGCCCCTATATTCGTCCATGCTTTCATGATTGATTTATCATGGACATGACACGTCTGTTTACAGGAGGTATTGATTATCCCTCTGCAATGTGAAGGGGAGATGCGGTTTCACAGTGTGTTCCATGTATGTTTCCGCATCGGCGCAATTTACATGTAGAATGTACATTGTGAATGTTTGTGAGGGGATGCCTAATTGATGCGGGACACTGGTCATTTGTTCTACGTCACGGATATGGGGTTGTGCTCGTACATTGTCATCACACCATTTTTTTCCTCTGCTTTTATTGTGCTTTTTCCCGCATGTGGTGTGGGAATTGCAGGCTTGTCGCTGGTTATCACAGATTTTTGTATCGCAATTGGCCTCATCGCAACTATTTTTGCGTTCGTGTTTCTCATTTTTGCGGTGGCACATTGATTTTAATGCGGGCTTTTGGCGTGTTATCGTGTGCCTATAGTATGGTACCGCCGTGTTGGTAATGCAAGGTTTACACAGCGTAATTTTCCTGCTATGGACTGTAATGTGCAAAGTTGCGTTAAGCTAATTTTACGATGTTTATCACACTTTCTTGAGAATATCCCCCACAACCTTTAGAAAATAATTAAAACATTTAAGTCATCTAAATTAAATGTTCACTGCATCATTTTTTTTAACACATTATGGGCCCGATGTAGGTGGCAAATACCGGTCGGAAACGGCCGAATTCGGCCGTTTCCGACCGGTATTTGGCATCTTAAAATGTAGGGGGCCAGATTTTACAGATTCTGTAAATTTACCAAATCGGTAAATTTACAGAATCTGTAAAATACCGAATCGGTATTTTTACCGATTTGGTAATTCCCAGATGTAGGTGGGACTCTTCTGAGTCCCAAAGGCCCTACAATTCGGTATTTTACCACCCAATCCAATTGGGTGTTAAAATACCGAATTCAGGTGTGCATGCACATGTGTGCATGCACACCTAGCCATGTGACAGACAGACATGCCTTAGGGCATGTCTGAGTGCCACATGGCGCACATGCCTATTTTTGGGGTGCCAGAGGGTGTCAAAGTGACACTCCCTGCACCCTTGCAAAATTCGGTATTTACCGATTCTGTAATTACAGAATCGGTATTGCCCATTGATTCCTATGGGCTTTAAGGCCCATAGGAATCAATGGGCAATACCGATTCGGTATTTACAGATTCGGTAAATACCGAATCTTAACGATTCGGTATTTACAGAATCTGTAATACCTACATCTCCCCCCCTCATATTTACCGACTCTTAAATACCGAATCGGTAAAATTCGGTATTTAAGAGTCGGTAAATATGAATTACCTACATCTGGCCCATATAAGCTTTCAGTACAATAATTTTTTTAACAAAATATGACACAAATAGTTTCCATGTGATATGAGCAATTGTGTACAGACAACAAATCGACGAACACTTGATGTATTTTTACAGCACAAATCATAAATACTTTTCGAAAAAAGGTATCTCATATCTAGGGCCATATGAAATATTAAACTTACATCTAAAATCCACATAAAAGCAAATAGATGGTTGAATCCTTTTAGTTTGGCAAGCGATTTGGATCTGGCATTGCATCATACTATTGACTCAAAGCTCGACAGTATGTGGCGTTACGGCCAGAGCTGCCGGCTTTAGAAGTGGGGAACCAGGGTTGACTCCCAGCGCCTGCTTAACAGCGTGTGATTCTGGGGAAATGACTTTAATCTCACATGCCTTACAAACCATGAATGTGACCTTGTGAAATGGAACCGAGGCTCATCTAAAGCACTCCAGTATATTGGGAATTGGAGCATTATATGAAACTGCAAACATGATTTAGGTTTGACCACTAAAGTGTAACTGACAAGTCCGAATTCTAGTCTGATTTCTTCCAGTTGCATCGGTAAGGAATATTGCCAAAGTTTTTCTTCTGTTTCTATCAATCTCTTAATAACATTTTCTGCAAGACATTCAAAATTCCATAACAAGATATCTGAAAAATTGGCTTTATACACCGTTCGATTTTTTTATTCTGCTTTTCTAAGGCTTGCAAAAAACACATTTGCTCCTTATCCCACAGCTCCCAGGTAAGGTTATACTGTGGCCTTTATTAATACATGCCCCATTAATTTTCTATTTCAAAACCTGTCCTGTTGTTGCCTCCCTGTTACCATCGCCTTGCTGTTGAGCGCATTAATCTCAGGGCCATGTTCCAGAGCAAAGTTTTATAAAAAAAAAAAAGTATAAGTTGCAGCCCGAATGGTGTCTATTTTACTACCACGGTATCTTCTGCACACGGTATTACAACAAAGGTAAAATTGCTTAGCACAGGGGGATATCGCTGACCTGTTCCAATGTAGAAGGGACTGTCCATCGTGTGCAGGAAAAGTAGTCGAGGGGCAAAAACATAGGGGCATATTATCAAGTGGCAGCGATATTTATCGCTGGCCGTGCTTAGCGTGTAATTTTATATCGCCGTCTGTCGCTGGAATTTATTGCCGTGCTAGCGCTGTATTAACAACGCATAGCGCAATGGCAATAATTATTCCAAGGAACATTGCTGGTTTTTCAATGATGTTCAATGGAAAACGGCAATAACCTTGCTGATACAACCCTGCGGTCGTATCAGCAGAATGCACCCCAATGGTAAGTATACGTAAGTCAGCATTTTAGCAGACGCTAGTTTTTGGCAAAAACTTCGGTTTTCGTCAAAAACTAACATCTGCTAAAATGCGTGGGCCTCCTTGTAAATATCGTGATGTGCACATCAGTGATAATTTACATGTAGTACTGCCCAGTGACGCCCACTTTGCATCTCATAAGAGATGCAAAGCGAGGCGTCGGGAAAACGGGTGCTAACATGCGCTAATGCATGTTAGCACCTACTTGTAAATAGGGTGATAGTTTTATCTCCACTTTTTTGGCCCTTGATGATATGCCCCATAATCTTGCAAGGGTAATTTCATGTCATATTGATGTGTACAGCGCACTATCACCAGGATGGTATCCTGGCGCTGAACAGGTGTGAGTCTAGCAAAACCTAGGGCCTAGTGGGACTGGGCTCTCCAGCTGGAACTCAAGAAGTGAGGACAAGATCCTTGTGTGTAGTGGCAGAGCGTTCCACGCTTTAGGAGTCAGGTAGGCAGCAGCGGCTCGTAGAGGGAGTGCTGCAGGGCGGTGGTGCAGGGGAGGAGCAGGTGGGGGGTAGTAAACTACGGAATTCGGCCAAATAGAAGTAAGTAAACAAATAAATAAATAACACAAATTTTATTTTGCGCACTGTATTACTTAAATGTATTGACTAAAAAGCCCATGATGTGCTGGAACTTCTGTGCATGCACTCAGGGGGCACATGTTGTGCCACCATGTGTGCATCCACAGGGCGTGAGACACAATGGGGGCCCAGTAGGGCCTCTTTTGTTTCCTCTGAGCTAGAGATTTCATGGAGGAGGAACGGCCATGAAAACCCTGGCAGAGAGGAAACGCCTAATATGACTGGCGGGACCACAGTGGTCCTGCTGGTGCTGTCGACGGTCCCAGGGTGGCACGACCACTAAGGTCGTAATGTGGTAGTCGTTAGACCACTGCCATCCCACCACGGGTCTGGAGGTCCTGGAGGCACCCGGAG
This sequence comes from Lissotriton helveticus, assembly GCF_964261635.1. Classification (NCBI taxonomy): domain Eukaryota; kingdom Metazoa; phylum Chordata; class Amphibia; order Caudata; family Salamandridae; genus Lissotriton; species Lissotriton helveticus. The sequence continues at coordinate 1,175,314,349 of NC_136072.1, read as the reverse complement.
CACCATCCGGCAAAGCAGCAGTAGCAGTAGGATCTAAACGACCAAGGATTATGAATCACAAGCATCTAGCAGGAAAGAAGGTAGAACAACCAGGGGAAGAGGGAAGCACAAACTAGGGAAGGGAACAACACAGAAAAAGGAGAGAAAATACAGTTAGTTGACAAATTCAGTGAGAGCAAGATCATTAAAACCAGTGGAAAGTTGTCAAGCACCAACCTGGTATTCTATATCCTTTTCATAGTGACCAGGAGGGGCAGTAATCCCTTGACTTGGCCTTGACCTGGGATTATCTGTTCTTCACTTTTTGGATGTGAGTCATCTGCCAGGAGCTGGTAGTCCAGACCTTCAACTCTTCCTGATCTCATGGATAAAAACAAACAGACTTGCACTTAAGTCTCTTTCACAAAATATCCCTAGAAGACACATTTGCATTAAAGGTGACCAAAATAATAGATAGAACACATGTCCCCTCATGTCTGGACAATTGTTAATGCTTTTTGTAATCCAGTTTGTTATAAATAGGGTTACTGGTTGATTGGAGCATGAGCCCTGATCAAGCAGCAACCACAATACTAGTCCGAGTAAGAGACAGGTAAACCTTAAATTAACCTGTACTAACCCTAGGGCATCTGGGTACAGAGACGTCAGGCCAAATCTAGAGGGAATGTGTAAAGCATTTGTGCAAGACTTCAAACTGTAAAATAGTGAAAATACCAGACAAAAAGATCCTACACTAGGATTAGTAAAATAGATTTTATTGTAATTAGTACAACAAGACCAGAACAGCAAAAATCCAAATAATTGAAGAATAGATATTGATTTTGAAACGCTTAAGGTAAAATAGCACCAAAAACCACAAATTGCCAATAAGGTATATCTAAGGTATATCTGGTCATGCCCAACCAGGACAAAGTCACAACCATGATGGAGTGCTGGCAAACTACAGGGACCAGGTTAGGCCATCTGAACAAAGTACCTTAAATCCTGGTTGCAGAGCGTTGTGTGGATCGGAGACGAAGAAGCGTTGCGCAGCCAAAGCGATGCATCTGTTTTGAGATGTGGTGACGGGACTTGTGATGCAAATTCTGGGCGTCGAGGGTGTGGAGCATAGACGAGGAGATGCATCTGTTCGGATAAGCTGTGAGGCTGCAATGTGGAGGCCAGCGTCATTGTCTAGATGCTGTCAATGAAAGATGCAAGGACATGGGTTGGAGATGTGCCATGCTATCAGCAATGCATTGGGTATGAAGATGCTGCGACTGGCCCAATACATGGAACAGCAGTGAAGCGTTGGTTCTGCTTGTAACACATCGCTCAGCAAAGAAGATGTGTTTGTTCAGCTACAGGATGTGCTGGTCAGCGGAGAAGATGCATTAGTTCTGCCGATAAGCACCTTAAACCCACTTCCATGCGTCCTGGACTGGGGTGGCACCACTTGGCAGGGTAGATGCACATTAAGGTTCTTGGAAGCCTGTGGTGTCCCTATAAGGCTTCAGGTCAGGAGGCCAGCCAACTAGCCATTGTAGTCACTCTGGGTTCAAGTGATGCAGGTCCAATCCTTTTCACCCAAGCAATGAGGGTAGTAGACAGCAGGTCAGCACAGCAGGGCAGCAGTTCTACCAGAGGATCAGTCCAGCAGAGTGGCAGTCCTTCAGCAGCACAGCAGTCCTTCTCCTAGGCAGAGTATCCATAGTTTCAGAAGTGCACTGAAGTGGTGGTGTCTGAGATCCAGCACTTATACATAGTAGTGCCTTTGAAGTGGAGGAGACTTCTATGACAAGACTTTGAAGTGCACAGATGTCCTGCTCTGTCAGCCATGTCTCCGGACTAAGTACAGGGGGGTTGGTGTGTTTTCTGTGGGGGTAGAACACAGCCTAGTCAGGTGTAAGTGAGGTTGGATCCAGCTCCTCCCTCCCATCCTGTCAGGAAAGCCCATTCAGTCACAGCTAAGTTCCAACTGTGTGTGACTATGCAGGTGGAATACACAAAGCCCATCTGTCAACTACACCTAGTCACGTGACCAGAGACAGGCTGCATGCACCAAATAGATCAAGGCCAGAAAATTCCAACTTTCTAAAAGTGTCATTTTCAGATTTGTAATTTAAAATCGACTACACCATAAGTTAGGATTTTAAAGTAGGATTCCAGAGGCTTCAAACATGAACCAGTTATATCTTCCTATTTGTAAATTATGCGTATAGAATGTAATACCATTTCCGTCAGGTTGCCGGGCTAGTGGCGGCTTCCTCTACAGTATTTAAGCTATATGCTGTGCCGGACGTGCAGTAGATGCACCGCCGGCACGCCGAAGGTGCACCAAAGGCAAGCCCGCCCACGTCCGGAACACGGCCTGGGACAGAAATGCTGCCGGTCCCAGCCCAGGACTTTCGTATACCAGGAAGGAACTACTGGTGCTTAACACAATAGCTGGCAATTGCAAAGTCCATCTTCACACAGAGAATACCAATGGCCCATTAACCTGCCTTAAAGGCAGACGTACCTTTAATTATGACTACAGTACTGCATCTGGCCATGCCCCCATTTCTAACTGCAATAACTACAGCAAACAGCAGCACTGCGATCATATCAATGCTATAACCTTAGCCAAAAATGTGCCACATATTCAGGACATGTTAGTGAATCTGAATTTAGACTGCATTACAATAATATACAAGAACTATCTGAAATGCTATACATTTAATATTACAGAATTTAAAGAAGCTGAAAGCTGCTGCTTCTGCTTCCAATTAGACTCTTGTATGACATTCGTTGGGGCTTTGATCTATACCCTAAAATTCTTAGACACCCTGGGGGAAAGTATAAGTTCCCTAGTGGTGATGTATTCCAAATGTTACCATCCTAGGTGACTTCAACATACACCTAGAAGCAAACGGTACTCCTAACACTCAGGGTCTAAAACAACAGATAGAGGGGCCCACACATTGTGCAGGGCACATACAACAACGCCATCTGCCTAATTACTCACCTCCCAGTTAATATAACCTGGTCAGATCATTAGCTTATTCATTTCAGGATTGGCTATAATACTGTTCAACCAGCGAAAAACCCCAGGCAATCCGGACTAATATTGAGACGCAAGAGGAATAACATGCTTACTAACCCCAAATTACAGGCCAGGTAAACCTACCCTTACGGGTAACCCCTCGATCTACAGCAACCTTTAAATGATTGGATGACTTCTCTAGCTAATACTCTGGTGCCATTTGCCCCGCGTAGAAAAAATACCATTAATACAAATTATGCTCCCTGGTTCACCCACATCTAAACGATTTACAAGGCCAATGCAAAAAAATGGAAAGAATATGGAGGAAGAACTACAAATCAGAAGAACCTTTATCTTTTAAAACAGATCTTAGACTATACCACCAGCAAATTAAAATAGAAAAGAAGTTACACTATTCTAATCTAATCAATAGGGCAGCTGCTAATCAGAATTTTCTTTTTAATATCGTGAAATCCTTCCCAGAACTGAAACTTTTTAACAAGAAATTCCTCCGTCCCAGAGATTATGTGATCAAATTGCCAAATTCTTTGAGAATAAAATCATAGACCTAAAGAAAAACTTCACAGAAATAATCCCCTCGTCTATTGAAGCACACACTTAAGGAACCAGAAGGGAACTCACCTTTTTTAGGTGATCAGTCTTGAGCAGTCTAGGCAAGCTATTCTCTCTTGCAAGTCAGGTTCACCCTTTGATGCCTGCCCCCCCCAAAATTTTACACGCACTTGTGGACATCATAAACCCGACCATCAATCAAATAATTAATTTCACCTTCACGCTATCGAGAGTACTCAACAACTGGAAAATCGCAGCTGTAAAACCCCTCCAAAAAAAGAAAATTCCTGACCCCACCACTCTCTCCACTCCAGTTTTCCCAGGTCTCTCCGGTAGCGCCAAGATGCTGCGTGGTGTGAACGTTGTGCTTCATAAATAAATTCATTCATTCATTCATAAGGTAATCCCAATGTTAGCCTATGGAACACAAAGACCTTGCAGTATTGAACCAGGACCAGGACATGTAAAACTTAAAAGTGTATGTCCTGCTTTTTTGATACGTTGCACTCTTCCGTCTAGGCTATTAAAGGACTTCCCTAGGCGTGATTTATATGTTTTGCGTATTAAAAAGGAAGGTTTGTGGCCTGGAATGACGTTTATCTTGCCAGGTCGACATGACAGTTTAAAACTGCAAACATAGGCTCTGCAATGGCAAGCCTGAGACATGTTTAAAGGACTAATTATGTAGGTGGCACAATCAGTGCTGCAGGCCCACTAGCAGCATTTAATTTCCAGGCCCTTGGCACATGTAGTGCACTCTACTAGGGACTTATAGATAAATTAAATATGGTAATAATGGGTATGTCACTCAAACCATGTCTAGGGGAGTGAACACAAGCTCTTCAGCACTAGTTAGCAGTGGTAAAGTATACAGAGTCTTAATGCCAACAGAAGTAAACATTCAGCATAAATGGATGCAAGCAGGCATAAAGTTTAGGGGCAAGACCACCTTAAGGCTATCAGGTCTAACACAGGTGTTTGTGCTGTACACTGCAAAATTCTCTAGCCTTCTTCTCATTTGCTGCTTGGTTCAATTTGAGCTCATTTTCTTTATTTTCTTCTCTTTTAACTAAACACACTCCCTTTTAAAAATCTAAATTTCAGGGTCCAATCTCCTCAACTAAGCTGCTGGGTTAATTGCTTATTTTGTATCTTTATTGATTTATCTGCTTCTACTAATTGTAAGGGAAGGAGATTGCTTGCGTATGCGCCCCATCAAAGTTACTCTTTGGGATCTGAAAGTTCTTTGATCAGGCTCATCAGAGAGTGGAAGAGAATAGCGTTGATGACGCAGGTAAATGATTGATTGAAGTTTGTTTCGGAATAGACAAGCGAATTGAGTTGAAAGTGATTTCAGAACAGAACCTTCTAGGATCAAAGCATTCCCATCACATGAGAGGTCCAGGTGGAGAGATGTGTTGTGTTAATCAGACTGCAGTGCATAGGTCTGATGATACTTATAAACAAGTGGGGGCAAATGTATCAAACAATCACGCAGGGCAGCATGCCACCTTGCTGTGCTGCACTGTGTGACAGAGAAAGTCCAGGAAGGAGTCATATTTAACATTATAAGGCACATTCCTGTCTTTTCCCTGTGGTGGCTCCAAATGTGCTGCCTAGCGCCAATGCAGGCACCCTTACACCATGTTGCAAGGGTACCTGAAATGTAAGCGGGATTGTTTTTGTGCAGGATGATACACCTTCACAATCCACGAGCCATTTTCCTCTTTCAATGTGTGAATGCAGCACACATAGAAAAAGAAGAGAAGAATGAAAAAGAAAGATATCTCTACTTGTTATACCTCGCTTGGAGAGGCGTAGCATTTTGATGCATTCCCAGGTCTACCAGCAATGGTCAATCTGGAAATGTGCAAAAATCCATTGGTGGATACCTGGGAACACTGACAGAATATCAACACCTAAAATATCCCCATGCCACAACATCGAGTTATAAATATTGGTGTCAAAATTATCGATATATTATATTTATAGTGGTTAGTACAAAATTATTGCAGTATATTGAGATGCAAGTGGAATAACATGTCATAGATATAGCTGTACAAAATATAGTTTTTTATATATATTTAAAATAGTAAAAATAAATATATTAAATAAAAAAATTGTTTTAAAAAATTAATAAACATTTTAACAAATACACTTAATTTGAAAAATGTTAAAACACACATATATAATAATGAATATATATATTTATATATATTTACTTTAAAACAATTAATAAACTATTAATTGTAATTTATTTTATAATTCTAAAATTATTTAACTTTATACAAGAAATTTAACATATATAAAAGATTGCCCTGCTATAAGAACTCGCCAAGTGACAGGACATTAATAAATAACGCCTTGTTGATTTAGTCCAGAGTTAATTTATTAACTGCATCCTAACGCATTTCAAGGCCATACGGCCCCTTCGTCAGAGGAGAGAAGTGCGAACAAACAGAAAGAGTACTGATCTGGTACTTATAAACGCATGCGCCAATTCTTCACAAGTGTGTGTCTTTAATTAGCATGCTGATACCTGTAGTCCTAATGAACCGTATGGTGTTACCTCCGTGGGCTCTGTTGTTTAGCTGCCCTATCAAAGTCAATTAAAATACCCCAGTGGACCTCCGGGCCGAGGAACAGGCAATTTGCATGTATGTCAATCAATCAATCAATCAATCAGATTTATATAGCGCGCTACTCACCCGCTAGGGTCTCAAGGCGCTGGGGGGGAGAGGTCCGTTACTGCTCAAAAAGCCAGGTCTTGAGTTGCTTCCTGAAGGAGAGATGGTCCTGGGTCAGCCGTAGGTGGATGGGGAGGGAGTTCCATGTCTTGGCCGCCAGGTAGGAGAAAGATCTTCCTCCGGCGGTGGCTCTGCGAATGCGTGGTACGGTGGCGAGGGCGAGGCTGGTCGATCGCAGCTTGCGGGTGGGCGTGTAGAAAGTGAGGCGGTTGTTAAGGTACTTGGGGCACAGGTCGTGGAGAGCCTTGTGTGCATGGGTGAGGAGCCTGAACGTGATCCTCTTGCTGACAGGGAGCCAGTGCAGGTCTCTCAGGTGGGCGGAGATGTGGTTGTGGCCGGGGATGTCCAGGACAAGTCGTGCGGAGGCGTTCTGTATGCGCTGGAGTCTTTTCTGTAGTTTGGCTGTGGTTCCAGCGTGGAGGGTGTTCCCATAGTCCAGTCGGCTGGTGACGAGGCCTGGGTGACTGTCTTCCTGGTTTCAGCGGGGATCCATCGAAAGATCTTTCGGAGGATGCGCAGGGTGTTTAAACAGGATGACGAGACGGCGTTGACTTGTTTGGTCATCGAGAGGGAGGAGTCCAGGATGAAGCCCAGGTTTCGTGCGTGCTCCGTTGGCTTGGGGGTGGTGCCCAGGGCAGGGGGCCACCAGGAGACGTACCAGGCGGAGGGGGATGATCCCAGGATGAGGACTTCCGTCTTGTCTGAGTTCAGTTTCAGGTGGCTGTTCTTCATCCACTCGGCGACGTCGTTTGTTCCTTCGTGTAGGCTGGCTCTGGCGGTGGTATGGTCGTTGGTGAGGGAGAGGAACAGCTGGGTGTCCTCGGTGTATAAAATGATGTTAAGGTTGTGTTGGCGTAAGATGGCTGCGAGGGGGCCCATGTAGACGTTGAAGAGGGTGGGGCTGAGCGAGGATCCTGGTCTGCCTTAACATCCGACGTGAACATGCATTCCTTCGTCGTAGGCCCTGCAAGCACTCTCACGGTGGCAAGTTCTCTGCGGCCAGGCTGCCACAATTAAATCCACAAAAAAGGTTGCCCTGTTGAAAGAAATCGCCAAGTGACAGGACATCAATATATATATACATATACCAATATTATAAAATCTTTAAAAAAACATTCTATTATTAATTAAAACATTAAATTATTCAGAAATCTTTAAACTTACATTTCCCACTCCATTCACGGCTACAGTAGGGAAAGTGTTGCATAGCCAGCGGTAAAAATTACTATTCCCACTCCAATGAGTGCAACAATAGGGATAGTGTTGGATAGCGGTGGGGTAAAAATTACTATTCCAACTTCAGTCAGTTCCAAATTAAAAACAAAACGTCAACAGCAACAAACAAAAAATAGAAAAAAATATACAATATTAAAAGATATAAATATATACAAAATTAAAATACAAATATATTTCATATTAAAAATATAAAAATCTAAACATATTATAATGTTAAGTACATATCACAAATACCTACAAATTGTATATTAAATAAAATACAATAATTATTTTCAAACAAATAAATATTTTTAGTTAGAAATGATTTATAAACAAGCATATTAATTATTACATATAATTAGTTTATTAACTTCCTACCCTGTAACACCACACAATTCACAACCCACATCTAAATTACAAAACTGTACTTCTATAATTAACATAATTAATTAGTAATTAAAGCAATATTAATTAAAAAACAAATTACAACACATGAAAATGAATTAACTTCCCACCCTTTACCCCTATAATCCCCACAACCCACACAGAAATAATCATACAATTATAATTTATTTTCAATTTATAAACTAACAGCATTTAACAACTAATTATAAAGTAATCACAATCAAACCGGCTGACAGTCATAACCCTACGAATAGGGTCTCACAATAATTAGTAACTGCATATTCTGAATACTCGTTTGCATCCCAGAATATAGAACCTACTTCATGAGGAAACTTTAATTGAATGGAATTCTGTTCTCTGTTACCCTTGAGACCTTCTACTAATATTTACCTTCGGGGCGGAAGTACAACCAACAATAAGGACCGTATTTATAGGAATTTAGCCCTGAAGAAGTCGCTGTGTACTTCATAGTAGCGACGAAACACATGTTGGCTAGGCTGAGATCTGTATCAAGGAAAGCACAACAAGGACAATAAATCACAAAGAGCAGTGGATGAACAATGTTTCTTTCTTTCCTATACTCATTACTGTACTAACTTAAATCTATGTACGACTAGCGTGTGCAGGTGACCTTGGAGTTCTTTGTCTGTGGTAAACCACAATCTAGGGAGAGGGGTGGTTCTCCCTAATCTTTTGCACCGCACTTACGCCTACGTTCTCCCTATAATATTTGCGTACTGCCTTAGAGCGCCATCACCCCACTAGAACACCCCACTAGAACAACCACCGGGTGTACAGTGTAATTATAAAGTAATAACATTCATTTACTCCCCACCATTTACCCTTATAAAACCAAAACCCACAAAAAAAATTATACAATTACCCAAATTAATTATCAATTAATTAATACTAAATATCAACTAATTATTAATTAAATAACCATAAATTACTTCCCAACATTTACTCCTATGAAGCCCACAACATGCCCCTAAAATGTATTACACAATTTCCATATTTAATTCTCAAATAATTAATTAATATTAATAAATAACTAATTATTCATTAATTAAAATAAATTATCCTTTACCCATTTAAACCCCACACCTAAACCAAAATACACAATTACCATACTTAATTACCAATTAATGAATTAATAGTAATTACAAACCAATTAATAACTAATTAAAAATAAATTACTTCGCACTTTATACCCCTATGAACCCTACAAACCACGCATAACATTTACAGAAAAAAACACAATTAACACTATACAATCCTAAATGTATTCATAATAATGAATTCAAAATATTCATTAATTTATTATAACTAAATTACTTCCCACCCAATTCCCCTATAAACCCACAGCCCGCTACGGAACTGAAAAACACAACATTTAATTAAAATGAAATTGATCACTACTAACAATTTAACACATATGTTAAAAAACGTAAACAATACATATACAAAAAAACCACATACATTTTAAATGTATACTAAAATACATAACACAGATTAAAAAATCAATCAATATTTTAAACAACTATATTTTTCCGAACAATATTAATGAAATTACAGTCCATATTCTTGAGCAAGATATTCTTGCTGTCGATATTCCTGTCACGATATTTCCAACTCGATATTTGTGTAGGTCTACATTTCCAACTCAATATTTTGTCTAAATAGCTACCATACCACATACGCCAACACATCACTCAAATATGCTTCACCTTATTGTGTCTTCCATTACCAAAACACACCACATGACTCCACATTACATAATACTACAGATCACACTTAACCACAACATAGTGGGTCACATTCAACCACACTGCTAACAAAAGAGCCACCCACATAAGCCCATCCAAACACATTCCACAACAGGCAATCCCACCCTCATCACATCACTCCATATCAAACTGCATCATTACACACCACAACCCAACGTACCACAAGAGAATCAGTACACCACTCCACTCTGTACTAGACCACAGCATGTCACATCATTTCATACCATACAATAAACAGTTCAACATGCACCAGCACACAATACCACCCTCATCTCTCAGTATCACAACACTCAACTTCATAGTATGCCACAACACACAAAATCCTACAACACAATATCACACGTTGTACTATGGTACCATACCACACTTACAACACTGCCCCATGTTATAGGACTTTACTACACTAATCTATCTATCTATAAGATAATGCATCACAGTACACCATAAAATAGAAGTCAATACTACCCTTTAAATAACATGCCATAACAGATGCACAGTTTACAACGCAGGACAGTTAGATCATTCCTTTTCATAACACACCACAACTTACCATATAGCACCACAAATCAAATCAGCCTATACCAAAAAAATGGTATTGATGTACATGATGATAGAAGCTACATTTCAAGAAACAGGTGTCCATTAAATGCTTTATTGACCAAAAACATATCTTTGTAATTTTATTCCAATATCCAATACTGGGATATCTTAACTCCTACAGTTCTAGAATGCCAACCCTTACTAGAAATAACCACTCAAGCATAACACCATGATAACCACCAAAAATGAAGGAAAACGTGTGTTCCTCTCACATAGACCTTTCGATGACAATCCTTTGCCTGGCTCATCCAAAGGACTTAACAATGCCTAAACCCATGCACATTAACCATTTGTGACATTCGGCACATGACTCGCCTGGATGCACTGGTGAGGTCACATGACCCACCCTCCGTAGATAAATCCAGTGGTCAACCACACATGTTGGTCAATATTTGGCACCACTCGGTGAATCACTGAGACCAGGTAATCTCCTAGATATGCAACATTTGGAACATGCAACACAAACCTTTACATACATGGGGGTATGTGACATGCTGGCATCAGTGTGTTGAAGGTTTTCTAAGACCAGAACCCCATTTGGACTCTGAGGTAAACTGCTGTGATGCAAAGAGTATTCATATTTCATGCAAGTAGGATCCGCCAGTTCATATAAAAACATGTAACATAACATGGAAGCACTTTCCAGCTCTTGGTGGATTATTGGAATAGCACCGGTTGTCCTTGTGAGCCACAGACCTTTGGATCAAGCTATGAGCTTCTCTGTCTCCTCTTGGCTGAAGGTGCTCCCAAGTACTACCTTCATGGGCTTTCTGGGCCTAGAAGGCTCCAACAGCAGGCCATCTAACAACTCCAACACTGGTCCTATTACATCATTATTAGGTGGAAAATGTCAGAGAACTGGAAGACTTATCCTGGCAAGCTTAATGTAAGAACCTGATGCCTGTGTGCCAAAGTCAGCTCCATTCAGAACAATGTCTTCCGATCCATCCACTGAGACCCTCTTTAACATCTGGAAGGGATACGAATAAGAGAAACCCACCACGAGGATCCAGCTGTGAGCCATGGACACGCTTTGACATTGTTGCCAGAAACTCTGAGTGGGTGAGGGCTTAGAACTGGCGACAGGGTCTGCTGAGCGATAGCAGTTTCTCCATTGCCCTGGTGGCAAAAAGACTCAAATACCAATGTTCTTATGGTTGTTGCAGAAAAGTACTTTTTCAAACTTTGCTTCAATGAAACTCTTTACTGTCATTTAAATATTCAAACAGTAACATATTCTCATATGTTCTCCATTGGACTTCGGATACGTATTTCATATTTCAGAATCAGGGACAATCGTGAGGTAGATGTTTAAATCCACAGAGCTATGCCACTTTTAATCAAACCTCTGATCTGCATACTAGACACCGCACACACATCTGAAGCCGCAGATACAGGACGCTACTTTCAAAGATGGCACCATAGGATAGGATAGGATAGGATATGTGTTTGTAGAGCACTCGATTGCCGTGGCGTCTTGGCGCTGGTGTATGTGGAAGGGAGTACAGCCTGTATTACCATGCAGATATATTGAGTTTATCAGATCTTCTATGAGCTTAGGAATAGACTAGACTTTCCCATTGGGGTTTTTTTTTTCTGGAAACATCTCCCTATTTCCCCGGTCTTCTCCATTTCTGTATACTCGCATCAGAAGTATGATATTGTACATTGATTTATAGGCTCAGGACCTTACACCTACACCCACAGTCTAATCTGACGACTGTTCAGGATCACCATTTAGGATTCGGGACCACAGAGAGATATACTCTACAGCTCACTCTAAAACATGACTCACATCTTTGAGATTGGATGGACTGGCTCGGAGTCCTCCAAAAACTTTTTAGCGACAAACGGAAAGGTTTTCTTGACGAATCAATTAGTCACTTTTAGGGGATACTAAGGGGCATTTTATCAAGCACGGTGTTAACATTATCGCCGCTTTAGCAGCGAAAGCGGCGATAATGGGCTTGATCATGCGCCGTAGAGAATTCCCATAGAAGCCCATGTTCACACCAGAACATCTATGGGAATTCACAAGGGCGTAATATCAAGCCCATTATCGCCGCTTTAGCGGCAGTTTTATGCCGCTAAAGCGGTGATAATGTTAATGCCATTTCTTGATAATATGCCCCAAACTTGCTTAGCAGACAATATCGTTTTTGGAGAAGAAATCATGGATACGACTTCCATTGATACAGTATCATTTTTAAAAAACCTTTCTGACAGCTAACACAATAAGAACCTTGAGGAAGTCACACTAGTGACGAAACACATGTTGGATGTACCCTCTGATGCAATATTGTCACACAAAGATCTCTAACAACAAACAGAACCTAGAATTAATAGTTTTTGATCCTGACTTATTGGACTAAAGCCTAAAGAATAGATCACCTTTATGAGTGCTGTGATATCCTTTGCATTCACCTTTGCATTCACATTGCATTCTATATACTGTTAACATGACTTAACCTCACAAGCTATTCCTGGGATTGAAGCCACGCCATACAATCTGTGGCACGTGCTCTTGAGTAATTTTGTGAAATTACAGCAAAATTAAGGGAGATTACGCAGAATTTTGTGAGGACCTTAACCTGGCATTTATCAATATTTTCTTAAGCGTATGTACCAGAGGATTCAAAATAGCGCTAAGTGCAACAGAACACGAAAAGCTACAGCAAACAGCCAATTACATTTACTATGTTCGTTGTTCTTGCAGTGCAGTAAGATTTTTGTGCCAATTTACTCATAATTACAAGGACAGGCATAATTGCTTATTTTTCGATAAAGAGTAATGCAAAATTACCAAAACTACTCCAACTTAATTTAAATTTCACCCAGGCCTATCAGAGACCCAATTATTGTCTGCTTTCTTTGGTGCATTTTATACAAGGCACGCTAATGCTTGGATACATTTGAAGGGTTTTAAAATGTTTACTTTTCTGAATATCATCCACATTTCACGTGCACATCACAGTTAGGCCTGGGCAGAATTTATATTACGCAAGAGTAATTAGAGTAATTTCAGTAATTCCATGTTACTCTTTGACGCAGAATTACACATAATTGTTCAATTACTCCTCCTCACATAATTAAGAGTAACTTGGGGGGGTATTCTAGTGCAAGAGCACATTTAGAAAAAGTGTCTGTCCGCTAGTGCTAGCTATTTGTGTTCTGCTGCATTTAGCACTCGCTGTTTCTTAGTGCAAAATGCATCCTCACGGCTACTTTGGACACAAGGGTCATTTTGCTGTAGGAAAATAGTGGTAAATGCCAGTAGTAAGTTGGGGGAAATCCTTCCCTAAGTGCACATTTAGTAAGTGCAAGCAGCTGGACATGCTCGCTTTTTGTGTTCTGTTGAAATTAGCAGAATTACTTCGCACAAAATGCCTCCTTACATCCATTTGGAAGCAAGGAGCATTCTTGTGCTACTAAATTGTGCAAAATGCAGAATTACTCCTCTTACATAATCCAAGAATAATCTTGCTGAATTATGTGTGATTACATTACAGAGAATTACACAAGTTATACCTGCCCCTAATCATGACTCTTCTGAACGTCTGTTCCCTGCCCCCACCTGATGCACTTTTATTTAGTTAAGTACCCTGCAGTCCTTGATGGAAAATCTGAGGCCCAGATTTACTATCATTTGAGCAATCAAGTGCTGCTTGCAAAATTGCAGTGCTGCATTGCATGTATGAGGAAAAGCTGGTCAGTATCACATTTCATAAGAGCCGCATGTGGATGATGTATTCGACTGTGCTTTTGATGAAAAGATTCTTCTGTGCAACACTAGGGGACAGATTTTCTGATTGTTTGTGTTAGGGCTGCGTCACTTTAGTGGTGCAGTGTCGATTCAAAATCGTTATTGGTAATTACTTAGGGGTCTATTGGGATGGCAGTCGGAAAATCACTCCGACCGCCATGGTAGCGGGAAAACACCGCCCGCTAGCACCGTGCCATAACCGCCGGTCCAATTAGTATGCTCCGCAGTCGAAACCAACCGTGGTCAGATCGTAGCATTTAACATTGCGGCGGTTGCTGCTGCCAGCAGCACCACCGCAAATTCCAAAAAAGCATGTCCTGCATATCTCTGCACCAGGTGGCAGGCCCTGCACAGAGCCTGCCACCTGGTGCAGGGACATGTAGGGGGCGATCGCGGGCGGATGACCGTCGCCAGCCCTGCGGTTGCCACCACCGGCCCGGCGGTGGTCATCCGACCGATATCCTAATAGACCCCTAAGCTATGGAATGCCTCTTTACAAGGTTTAGTAAATGCAATGTTACACAATGCAGCTAATAGTGTTGCTTGTGTTACCTAGCACTGAGAATGTGCACGGGTGGAGCATGGGCTTTACCATGCACCCACCCTTGGATTTTGGTGCCTAACCAGATTTACCGAAGCTAGTAAAGTGGAGAAGTGTGGCTCACTGGTTAGAGGAGGTACCAGGGTCAGACCCGGGACCAGGGTTCAATTCCCGACGCGGCAGGGTCTTGAGCCCCAAATATCCACAGACTCGATAATTCTCGTTTCGGTGCCTACTCGAATCACGGGTTCACACTCTGCAGCTCTGGGCATCAGCATGCTTAATCTCCACTATGGCCCCCCCGCGGCGGGATGCCTGGCTTTCACCTTGGGTATGCCCAGTACGGGTATCTCACAGGGAAAAGCCAGGACGGGTTCCCAAGGCAAGCGCCGAGATGCCTCGGGTAATCGAGCGCTATATAAGAACGCATAATAATAATAATAATAATAATAATAATAAATCTGGGAGTACATCATACGTCTATGCCTCCTTAAGCAGCAGTACCAAGGAGAAATATCTTTATTTGTCCTCAATACTTCCTCTTTCTATACGTGCTGCATTCTACAACGCTCATGGAAAGCCTGTAACACAGACTCCCTTGCACCGTGGTACAAGGGTTCCTGCATTGGTGCTATATGTAGTGTCTGTGCTCAGAGACAGCGGAAATGCACAATATCTCAGTATAAATGGCACATTTCTGCTGTCCCTCATTCACACAACGCAGCACAGCAACTTTGCTTGCTGCCCTGTTTTGATGAAATGTAAGTAAAGATGCCTCTAAGTGTTGTGTTGTGTTGCACAGGTGATCTGGCAGTGCCTAACACAATATTCCAACTTGAGGAAAGCACTATGGTGCCAATTTCAATGTGAGAACAACAGTGCAAGGTTTAGCTACATTAAATGTATGATTTCATAGGAATTAAAGACTTTATGCATTAGAATATCACATTATATTCTGTGTCGAAGTGAATTTAGAATTGTCAAATGAAGCATGCTTAGTTAACTTTAACATGTTGATAATGATGTGATTCAGCTTTATTTCACATAGCAATGCTTCTAAAGTTGATATGACACAATGCTAACCGCCGGTGCGTTCTCAGATCACCCTATCCAGCGCCAAGACGCCTCGGCATAAGTGCGCTTTACAAGTACCCTCAGTCAGTCAGTCAAAAGTAATTTACCATGTGATGTATTTTCTGTTTTATGATTGGGTGTTGTGATGTATCATTTGTTTATACCATGTAAACAGTGTGATTTAATTGTTTGAAAAACTATAGATTATGCTGCTTTTAGAACTTTTCCAAAAAGTGTTTTCCCTTTACTAAAAGAGCAGGCACCATGTTAGTCTGTTTATTGACTCAATACTTCAAATATCTTGCCGGTTTCATGTCCTGTAAATTGAGCATACTACATGCCTGTCTTCTTGCTAGTCCAATAGTTTTCCCTGTTTTAGACTGTGTCTGATGTTGGCTATTTAACTCCTAATATAAACTGATCCTATGCTAATTTCAATTTATTTTCATTTTGATTTGAATTATTTTTGCTTTCTGTAATGATTGCAAATTGTGAATAAATATTCCTGGCTGGGAACCTTATCTGGTGTAAGCAATTTGCATTGGGTCATCTCTATCTTGGGGACATCATCCTTAAGGACCTACACAAGGCCCCCATTCTCGAAACTGAGAGCTTTAAAAATAATAATTTAGGGCCCAATTACGATGGCCGATTACCAAGGCGGTGGGACCGCGACTGACAGCCTGGTGGTGGTGGTCCCATCGCCTTCGGAATGAGACTTGCCGCCCGCCTGATAATGATGGCGGGTGGATGTATTGTGGTCAGATAGACTGACCGCCACGGATCCGTGGAGGAGCAATAATGCCTACAATAGTGGCAGTGCCTGACAGGCATCGCCGTTGGTGTTATAATGTTCCTTTCTGCCAGCCAATTCATGACGGTGAACCCACCATGACAGGCCTGGCAGAAAGGGACATTGGGAGCCCATTGCGAGCCCCCCTTCTTGTCTGGCCCTCCTATGAGGGCACTACATATCCCTGCACCATATGGCAGGCACCGCATGGTGCCTGCCACGAAGTGCGGGGATATGTTAAGGGTGCATTCTTTGCGTTGCGGTGGGTGCTGCCGACCAGCAGCACTCACCGCAATGCAAAGAATACATGGTGCGACCGCCTTGCAGGTGGTCACATCATAATCCCTACGGCGGTCCACCGCCGACTAGTAGATCGATCTCGTTTATGATAGGGTGGCGGGTGGACTTATCCTATTCGGGCCCAAGGGGCCTATTAGGATGACGGGCTGACTTTGTCTGCCCTTCATCCTAGTGGGGTTTGGGACCGCCCGCTATAAGGGCAGGGGTGGCATTAGGATGTGCCCGCCACTGTGGCGGGCACATCCTGCATTCCTAGCATTGTGGCGGGCGGTGCTCTCAGCACCGCCCGCCACAATGCCAGAAATGCTTGTCAGCATTTGCCTGCCGCTTTGTCTTTGCAAATGAAGGGGGGTACCACAGGTACCCCCCCCATGTGCAATTCCCACCCCTCCTTCACTCTGGGGGCCCCCAGAGTGAAGACTGCATGTCTTTCCGTGGCGACATCGCTGCCACGGAAAGGCATCTACCAAAGCCCATTGTAATATGGCTGGCGGTGTCTAATAGACACCGCCACCATATTAAACATTTTCCGCCCCGGCCGCAAGGAGACCGGGCGGAAAAGTGGCGGGCGGTGTTTTTCTCCGCAATGGCGGGGGGGGGGTGTTCAGGGAAGGGTGGCGGGCGGATTGCCCCCGCCAGGCTGGTAGTGGCTACCGCCAGCCTGGCGGGGGCAATCCGCCCGACATCCTAATGGGCCTCCAAGTGTCTCTTTTTGTTGGGAGAGTAAAAGTGTGCCAAAGTTTGCTTGCCTGTCGTTATCACCAGGTTTCATATAGCATTGGGATCTGGCTTTCACTGAAAACTAATGATGTTTGCACTTCTTCCACTGAGTCACTTCCGCTTTGCATAATTCACTGGTGATCTGGCTCACTGTGGCACAAAAGGATTCTGCACAAAAACGTCTTTAGATTGCACAAGTTTATTGTTGTCATGCTCGCGTGCGGCCCTGCCTAACAAATATACTAAATCTGATACTCTAACCCTTTGAATTTGATAGGGGCATGTTCCTGTGTAAAGGAGAAAACATCTAAGGATTAAAAACATTGGGGCATATTATGAAGACAGGCGATAAAATTATCGCTGCTTTAGCGACAGAAAACTGCCGCTAAAACGGTGATAATGGGCTTGATAATATGCTCTATGGAATTCCAATTGAAGCTCATGTTAGATGCCTGAGAAACACGTGAGCTACTTCTAGGCACTCAGAACAAAAGGCTCAAACCTTTATGGGGAAAATGAACACACCTAGGGGCTTATTTACAAGCCCAGTGCGCCATCAGAACATCACTTTTTGTTACTTTCTAGTGGTGCACTGGACCCATATCTGTGACGCCACGCAAAGCAACCCTGCGTGGCTTTTCATGGCCTCATAGATATGGTGTAAGGCAACGCAGAGCAGGCCACTGCGTTGCCCCACACTGCGATGGGGATGCATGTCATGGGCATTACAGTGGGTGTTTCCACTCAACACCCATCATTTTTAACACATTCTCATATTTACAACAAAGCATAAATCTGGCAATGCGTCAAAACCCTGCTCCTCCCCAGGGGTGGCGTAAGGGTTGTTTTTGTGTAAAAAGGTGTCCTTTCCTCTACATTAACAAGCTGATTTCAAGGCAGACCTGTGCAAGGGCGCCTGTGTTGGCGCTAGGCAGCCATTTGTGACCCAGCGCACTATAGAGAACAGGAATGCACCGTAGCTCATACATACAGCACATTCCTGCCCTTTTGTTTTGAGGCAGGGCAGAGCAGCAAATTGACTTGCAGTGCTGCCCTGTTTCAAATTGTAGTAAATGAGGCCCTAATAGAAAAGCAAGGGAAACATAGACAGAGGGGTATACCGTGAACTTAAACTTGTGTTTGTGTCACATAATGAGGCAACATTAGGCTTGTTGAAAGTTTATTTCATGTATTTATTTTATTAATAGTGTATTTCTTTTTACAATGCACTATACAAACAATACATATTTATTTATAACATTAAATCATGAAGTCAGATAAATTAAATAACAGTTTAGTACTGGTTCTCAAATTAGGTTGATTACCCATCAAGCCAACACTACACTAGTCAGTTGTTTACATAACCCAGCAGAATGTGCATGTGTTTGCCTCTTAAGCAGGGTTCAGTTCAGTGTTTAATTTGTGCTGGAGTTTGTCAGTACTGGGAACTGGCATTTAATTGCTAACACTGGCAGTTACTTATGGCAGTACACCATGTGGTGGCGCTGTGGGGCATTTGTACAAGGAAGTGGCAGAGTGAGGCGTTAGCCGTCATGGCTTAATGCCGCTCTCCGCAACTTCAGAAATGCAGGGCTGCACCATATTTACAAGGATACGGTGCAGCCTTGCATTTACCCCTGTGCTGGCGCTACACGTGTTAGTGTTGTGCCAACGCAGGCACCCTGGCACCATAATGCAATGGTGTCTGTGTGCAGGGAAGGATTGTTTATGTGTAGGAAGGTGTCCCTTCCTGTACATAAACAATCCTGAAAAGCCATTTTGTCACTTCTATTTGTGCTGCTTAATGCAGCACACCTGGGAATTACAAAATGTCATTTTTTAAAGGAATGTTTATTTGCAGGAAGGGACACCATCCCACACATAAACAATCCAAAGTGTTTTGCTTTTTACATTTGTGCTGCACAAGGCCGCACACATGGAAAAAGCAAAAACGAAGAGAAATAAGCATTTCTCCTCATTTCACCAAGTTAAGACCACGTTTTTCCTAGTCTTAATTTTTGCACTGCCTCTTATTTATGCTGCCCTTGTAAATACAATGGATGTTGGGGTGGAACGCCCACTGCCACACCCACTACCTTGTAAATAAGGCAAGGCCCCTATCACCAACACAACGTCACTGGAAGTGACGTAGTGATGGCGATAGGGGCTTGTACATATGCCCTGCGTGTCTACATTTGAGAAGAGTGCACCAGTTTAACGAGTGGATGCTACCTTTCATTTGGAGGGTTCAGGTGTGGAGCTGAAGCTCACTTTGTGACTCAAGTGGCAAGGAAGACTTATGATGAGGTTATGCACGCCTATAGGTCTTTTATTGTTGTGAGTGAGAACAGCAGTATGCGGGTTTGCTTCAGAGCAGGGAGTTCCACTCTAGCTCTATTAGTGAATAAGTGAGAAGAACCATCTGCAGGGTTCGCTTCAAGGGTGAGTACTCTGCTGTAGATCACAGCTGTCTGCAGGGCTTGTTTCAGACCAGTGTAGCTCAGTGACTGTCTCGAGGCCTGGGTACATCTTAAAAGCCTCTTGGAAGCTTTTGCCCAATACAGGAGCTACCTTCCACCTAAACTTGGGAACTACCCAGAGTTCTCTCCTTCTTGTTTTGCATAATTTATGCATCACTCTATGCCTGCAAGTGAATTGTTTTGATGCATATATATATATATATATATATTACTAGAACTTCGCTTTTCTTTGTTGCTTGTCGCAGAAGAACGAAACGGACCCAAGCAGGTAGAATTGCTATATTTATTTAATTATGTGCACCACTCCGTCCGCCATGACGCGTTTCGGGCCCTGAAGCCCTTGATAACAATATATATATATATATATATATTACCTACTGGCGGTCGCCAGTAGGTAGTTATAGTTAGGACCTAGTTTCCATAGGAAATCCGCAACATTCTATTGGGAATAACTTTGACGCCGGTTGTTGAATATTCGCGAATTTCTCAAACAAGATGGCCCGCTCCCCTCC
Source organism: Lissotriton helveticus (assembly GCF_964261635.1). NCBI lineage: Eukaryota > Metazoa > Chordata > Amphibia > Caudata > Salamandridae > Lissotriton > Lissotriton helveticus. The sequence goes on along the minus strand of NC_136072.1, from coordinate 1,175,293,835 downwards.
TTCCCTGAAAGTCTCGGGAAGATTCGTCAAGCGGGGGCCGAGAAAAAAGGGGGGTCCCAAAACGTGTTTTCCCCATGTTAATTTCCATAGGACGATTAGACACGGCTACAGCCCAAACGGCTGAACGGAATTACACCAAATTTGGCAAAATCGTAGAGTCTGATTCGCAGATCGCCCTTTTGTTTAAATGGTGTAAATCCCTCCAGTAGTTGTTGAGAAAATCGAATTTGAAAAAATGTATATATCTATAAGCGCACGGTACGCGCACGGGTCCGCGTACCGTGCGCGCATGTGCGCGTACCTCTCTGTGCATGAGCTGCATGCTGATTGGCTGCCACTGTCTGTCAACACTCCAAAACAGAAATTGTTTGCAGCCATCTTGCGCCTCGGTAGACTGAGGCACAGGAAAGCAGAAAAACAAACGTGGAGAACTCAAAAAGGGGGCAGGGTAGAAGCACCCTGACCCCCTAGGCCTGCTCAGGGGGTCCCAGAAGGACCCCCAAGGCCAGAAAAAAAAATTGTTTATTTTTGTTTAAATCGCGGGGTACGCGCACCATACGCGTACCTTGCATAGGTATGCGTACGGTGCGCACACCCTATAAATTAAAAAAAATTAATACTTTTTTTTTGGGGCCTTAGGGGTCCTTTTGGGACCCCCTGAGCAGGCCTAGGGGGTCAGGGTGCTTCTACCCTGCCCCCTTTGCGTGTTTTCCACCTTTGTTTCACTGCTTTCTTGTGCCTTGGTTCTACCGCGGCACAAGATGGCTGCCAACACTTCCTGGTTTGGAGTGTTGACAGACAGTGGCAGTCAATCAGCATGCCTTCCCGAGAAAGCTGCATGCTCATTGGCTGTCAACACTTCTAACCAGGAAGTGTTGGCATCCATCTTGTGCTCGGTAGACCGAGGCACAAGAAAGCAGAAAAACAAACGTGTAGAACACAAAAAGGGGGCAGGGTAGACACACCCTGCTCCCCTAGGCCTGCCCAGGTGGTCCCACAAGGACAAAATAGGCCCAATTTATTTTTTTTAAAAACCCGGTCGTTTTTTTTTAAATGACCCCCCCGGGGGAACCAAATCGCGGGCGCATAGTGATAAAGAAGTGTGGGGGGTCCCCAATCCCCCCCCACAATGCCCTGAGGACAGCCGCCCCAGGGCAAAGCAACGCAGCCCCTTGGCACAAACTGGAGGCTCCTGGTAGGCTAGTTGGACCCCAAGGACCCCCAGTATGCAAGGGGAATTAGTTCCCCCTCTGCAAACGAGCCAGGGGGCTGCGTTGCAGAGAGGTGTAAAAAGAGGCATAGCCTCATTACACCTCTCTGCAATGCAGCCCCCTGGCGTATACTGGAGTTTCCAGGTGGGCTAGTTGGTCCCCAGGGACCCCCAGTATGCAATGGGAATTAGTTCTTCCTCTGCAAACACGCCCGGGGGCTGTATTGCAGAGAGGTGTAAAAAAGGGTGTGGCCTCATTACACCTCTCTGCAATGCAGCCCCGTGGCGCATACTGGAGGTTTCAGGTGGACTAGTTGCCCCCAGGGACCCCTAGTATGCAAGGGGAATTAGTTCCCCCTCTGCAAACGCGCCAGGGGGCTGCGTTGCAGAGAGGTGTGAAAACATTTTTTTATTATTTATATTTAAAATATGTAATGTGATAAAAAAAATATATCTAAAAATAAATAATTTAAAATAATGTAGTAAATCAGTATAAAAAATATAACAATTAATACATTTTAAAATTATCATTTACAAAACCATTGAAATTCACTGAAAAAACCATAGTTTTCAGCCACGTAATAGTTAGGAATTACCATTTAAAAAACCTTTGAAATTCACTGAAAAAACCATAGGTTTCAGCCATGTTATAGTTAGGAATTAGCATTCAAAAAACCTTGGAAATTCACTGAAAAAACATAGGTTTGACACACGTTATAGTTAGGAATTAGCATTTAAAAAACCTTTGAAATTCACTGAAAAAAGCATAGGTGTGACACACGTTATAGTTAGGAATGAGCATTTAAAAAACCTTTGAAATTCACTGAAAAAACTATAGGTTTGACACTTTTTATAGTTAGGAATTAGCATTTAAAAAACCTAAGAAATTCACTGAAAAAAAACATAGGTTTTACACCAGATAAAGTTAGCTGGACATTTTACTCATATAAAACCATTGAAATTCCCCCGTTATAGTTAGTTGTTCTCACTATAACTCGCGCGCCCGCAATCCACTGCTGATGATTTCACATATTACATCAGTCATGACATGGTCAGTGACATCACTGATGACATCTCAAATGACATCACTGATGACATCACTGAGGACATCATCCAGTGAATGTGGTTTGCTTTGATATTTAAATATGTATTATAAATACACTACTTTGTATTGAAGAATGAGTGGATATATAAATATAAATATGTGGATGATGGATGGTGGATTTAGTAACAGTGTCATTGATTGTTTCCTTGACTAATTTGTAGAGTCTCATTATATATAATGTATCACTGATGACATCTCAAATGACATCACTGATGACATCACTGATGACATCATCCATGTGACAATTAAATACACCTCATCACACATTAGTATAATATTTGTCACTCACTGTAAAATAGAAAGTGCCCTATTTCAAACCATTGACACACCAATAGTATTTTCTAAACCCCCACTCAGTGAATCATAGATCTATACACACATTTAATCACTTACCTATAGATTCAGTGTTATATGCAGTGAATAATTAATAGAACACTAACAAATATACTTATACGCCTATTTCAACATTACACACCAGCACACATTGTATTCACTTTAAAAAACATCTTATTGACTTATACAAACAATGGATCATACTTACATTTACTCATCAACACACTTATACAAACACCACTTCATCTATTCATCTATTCACTTAGTGTGTTATAAAATGACTATTAGAAATATACAGTTATCCATACACTGACTAATACAATCACTAAGTCTTAGGCTCACTTAATTAGATATAACTGTAACATACACTGCTTTTTCTTTCAATTATAATGGAGATATAATATTGAGAGACATATTTCATCACCACCACACCCATAAACATATACACTCACTGAAAAAGTGTTATAACATGTAGTCCTAATCTCATTTAGCTACTAAATGAACTAATCATACATTTTTAGGCAATTACATACCCCCCACCAAACCACATAGACATTCATTTACCCATACAAATACTCAGTTAAGAACCAATAACAAATATAGTCTTAAATATACCATTAAAGACAAAGCAATAAAGACTTTCACACAGTTTAAAAACTACACATTATATATAGTGAGACTCTACAAATTAGTCAAGGAAACAATCAATGACACTGTTACTAAATCCACCATCCACATATTTATATTTATATATCCACTCATTCTTCAATACAAAGTAGTGTATTTATAATACATATTTAAATATCAAAGCAACCACATTCACTGGATGATGTCATCAGTGATGTCATCAGTGATGTCATTTGAGATGTCATCAGTGATGTCTTCAGTGTTGTCACTGACCATGTCATGACTGATGTAATATGTGACATCATCAGCAGTGGATTGCAGGCGTGCGAGTTATTGTGAGAACAACTAACTATAACGGGGGAATTTCAATGGTTTTGTATGAGTAAAATGTCCAGTTAACTTTAACTGGTGTAAAACCTATGGTTTTTTAAATGCTAATTCCTAACTATAACGTGTGTCAAACCTATGGTTTCTTCAGTGAATATATATCTATACATATATATATTAATTTATTTTGTAAAGCAGAGCGATTACCTAGAGGTTTCTTGGCACTAGCTCGTAACAGATTTTACATCTACTTTAAGGCCATACGGAAACAAGGTAGAATGTAGATGTAGTAGGCCTAGTAACTTAATTAACTTTTCACCATGTAGGTCCACTCGCAGTTTTCTAACTTCCTAAAATTGTGATGGCAAAAGCAGGGAAGAATGGATGTATGTACAGTGTATATTAAAGGTCATACTGTGGAAAAAATGGAGGATTAGAGAATGAAAAGTTGAGTTTGAGCAAACATAGACAAAATGATGAGGTGTTGAGGGAAGAGAAGGAATTGACAGCTGTAATAGAAAAAAGAACAGAAGGCTGAAACAGGTGAGAGGAAAAAACGTAAGAAAGAAAGAAAGAAAGAATGAAAGAAAGAAAGAAGAAAGAAAGAAAGAAAGAAAGAAAGAAAGAAAGAAAGAAAGAAAGAAAGAAAGAAAGAAAGAAAGAAAGAAAGAAAGACCTAGAGTGTGTAAACTTGAGAGTGTGACCTTGAGAGCTGATATTAAGCTTGTGCGAGGATAGGCAGTACTGCAGTCATGGCATCTCTGTGGATGTATATGTATATCCTTTAGCTTTGCAATGGCTTTGGAGTGAGAATCAGATTTTTACAGGTTAACAGATTCATGTGAAATTGAATCGCAAGACAGACTTTGTCATCTCTGACTTTACTTAGCCCTCGCAACTTTAAACCATACTATTTTAATGAATACCCATGAGAACTGTTCTTGCACAGCTCCACATCCTCTCTGCCTCTGAGGGCTAAGATGCTTCTGCTTCCTCTAGGAGCTAGGACAATGGATCAATGGTCAAGTTCCAGTTTGTGCTTCACTTTGTTAATGTATGAAATTTAAACACTGTTCTTTTACTTAATATTTGTGCAATTGAAACGGTTGATGTAAGTTCAATACTTCTGTCAATTTTATACACTACTCAATGGTTTCATCTCATTATGAGGTTTTACTTTTCTATATTTACTGATAGGATACTGTTTGCTATGGCACAATATTAGCATCATTTAAACCTGTCTTTTCGGATATTAAACATTCTTTAGAAAGTGACACTTTTACCCTGGCATTGCACTTCATGTATTACAATTCAATTTGAAAATAGCCTATTTCCCCTTCACAAAAGAACTGGGAACATATTAGCAAGGGCTTCATTGCCACTTTAGCGGCACTTTTTGCCGCTAAAGCGGCAATTTTTTATCGCCCTATTAGCAAGTTGTCGCTAACAGCAGTTAGCGACAGCTTTCAAGCGATAGAGACCGATTTGGGGCCCACTTTGCATGTCAGCGATAATGACATGCAAAGTGGGCGTACCCAAACTGTTAGCAACTGAAAGCAATTGCTAACACAGCTATCGCCTATTAACAACGCAGGATGTGCAATAAAAAAAGTCGCGCTAAGCGTGATTATCGCCAGATTCTAACGCCTGATCAATGGGGGTTGGATTGTCATGTTAGGTTCCCATTGGCGTTAATATCGCTGGATTTCCAGCGATATTCAGGCATTTAGCCGTTATCGCTGGGTATTTCATCGCATTAGAGACAAACGCTGCTAATAACGTGTTATCTCTGCGATAATATCCGGCGATAGGCGGCGATAAAAAAGAACTGCGCTAAGCGTGTTTTGCGGAAAATATCGCATGTCCTTGCTAATATGCCCCCTAACTATATAAGAGGTCCAGCGTCAAGCAGCGAGCCTATGCCAGAAGAGAAGTTAAAAGCAATTTTCAAATTTCTCCACGTGTGCTACCAAGCCACTCCCCTATTTTTAGCAAACCCTCTCCCAATAGATCCAAATATAGAATCTATTCCTTCCCATGCACTTGACTCTCCCAGCTCAGTTAGTTCATGTGTAATGTTTGCAATATTAGTAATTTAGCCGAAAAGCTGCTTTGCTATGCGTGGAATATATGCGCAGCATTCTTATGCATGAATGACTGCAAACTATGCCCTCCTTGGTGAGGAGTAAATTCAATGCAAGGTGATTATGCATAATCGTAGCTCTCACAGCAAACATTTAGTTATTTATGATGGTTGCGGCTCCTGCAGTGTTATTCTCAAGTTGATCTACTAAGGTTCGTAGCCTTCTAATCCTAATATTTTTTTAATGTAATTCCTATTGGAAGTGCTCCAAAGACATCACTAAGGATCTGCCTGAAACCACCCTTGCTTCACTCTATTTAGTGCTCAAGAAGAAAATCTAGCTTGTTAGTGTGATATATCCTAGGGAAACTAGGGCTGCGTAGGAATTACCTACCCATGTATGTGGTAACTGGAAATAAACTGACTTACCACATACATAATAAATGCCTTTAATACATACCTCTAAGTCAGAAAAAGTTTCAGCCTTTGACTAAATATTTATGCTCACTTTTGATCCATTCCATGTGCTCTACATTCTCATTTCTAACAGTATCAGTATTGGAATACTTTATTGTATGATTAGCTAAAATCATTTACAAAAGCAATGCATATTATGATCATGGATAAAACAGTAGGTTGATAAAAGAAATTCTCATTTCCACTTGCTTTCTTTTAATGATACCTTTTTAGCAACATCAATGCTCAATCTCGGGGAGGGTTCTCTTAAAGCCCCCAAGCCCGTTCCAATAATATGTTCCACTCAAATTTTCCATTCGCCTTTCTCCTCATCCTTTTTTATCCTGAGGTTCAGTTCATCTACAAATACCATTTCATCTCCACTAATTTTACAGGTTATATAATTTATGCTTTGATTAGTAGCACTCATGTTAGAAACAGGAGAAAATAATGTAATCATATCCTTACTCTGATCCCTGACTTAAAAGTCTTATAAGAATGGACAACATGTTTAATGGTCCACAAATCCATATTAGTATCATTCACAATTGGCACATCTTCTATTGACTTATCGTAATCAGAATAAAACAGCTTAATCGAATTCTGGTGATAGAAGAGATTTAGGACAAAAGAGCATGAAAATGAGCAGGACATGGGTAAATGAAAATTTGGTGCCCCCTCATCCACAGAGGCTGGAATCTAAGTACACAGCCTACACCTTTCTACTTGAATAACTTTTACATATTTAGCTAACATCTGAAAATACTATATATACTCTCAAGCTGTGGAATGTGTGAAACTTTTTTTGTGTGTACGGCTTTACTGACAACAAGTTCAATTGCATTGTTCACTGAAGTATGAGGGATATCACCTGCTGTTAGATAAACATCTAACAGCCTTCTAGTCATAAAACTATAAATCGCATCTGTCAAAGCTACAAGCAAGAATTTGCAACTTTGCTGCACCATGTTAGCTTAAATCATATATAAAAAAAACAGAATCTCAGTTTTTGGCAGTTAACCCTCTAAGCCTTATCCTACACACACTACCCTCTCTTGAAAGCTACTGGGATTTTGATTTGCATTCAAGTGGATGCCTAAGGATCTAATGTCCTCTGTCTGTTACCCTGGCTCTATATTGGTCTTTTTAAACATCTGATGGAAAGTGGATTATTAGTTGCGACAAGTAGTGACTTACCACTAGTAATAAGGCCACAAACACAATAAAAGGTTCAGGTAGAGTCTCAATAAATGAATCCCTTACTCATCTCTTGCTAGCTAGCAGGTTTAACTTACGAGTCAGGTGTGTAAAGCATTTAAAAACAGTAATATATTAAATAAGTAGGACAAAAACAAACAATAAAAAAAAACATTCCAATTTAGAAAAATCAATTATGTTTTTATGAACAAATAGACACCAAAATAACAAAGGTCCAATATAGAGAACAGGAAATATGATTTTTAAAGGAATAAACACTTTCTAGTGCATAAAAACATACAGCACTACTTTAAGACATCTGGTCGCACTTCACCAGGACAAAGTCAAAGTTTGAGACAAACCATGATGGAGCCGTGTTTGTATACTAAGCGGGAGGCCTCGGTCAAGTTTACCTTCACACTTAGTCATTTTTCTGGAGTTTTTTCCCTAAACGTCAAGCAAAGCAATTCGTCAGGCCAGATTTGGTGCAGGTTCACCTTTCTAAGAGGCCCCGGTCAAATACTGGAAGTCTGGAGCTACAGAGCTTTCAGCAGGATGAATCTGAAATCCAGGCCAGGTCACGGTTAAATGTAGTCGACTTGACTCTCGACGTCGGGTACATCACCTTTTGGGGCATTTTTCCAAAAGTTGCTCCAAACTTCTCCAAACTCCTGGAACTCCTTCCTGAAGTTCCTTTTGAGGCTTCAAAGTGTCCAAAACACAAATCCAAGCGGCTGGAATCTCCTAGATGGTCCTTTGGATGTCTGGACTACAATTCCAACAAAGCCTTAAAAGTCCATCCGACACACTCAGGGATGCAGACTTTTAGTGGAGAGGGTTCAGTTTAGACTTTTAGAGTCAGGCAAAGTCCTTCTGGTGCTAAGTCTCACAATGTGCAGCAGGTATAGTCCCGCTGAGTGTAGGCCTCGGTCAAGTTTACCTTCACACCTCATGGTGCAGGCCAGGAAGTCAGCAGGGAAGTCCTTCTTCTTCTTGTCTGCCATATTTATTCACAGTTTCTAGGCGGCAAGCAAGGGGGCAGCCCTGACCAGGTGTGTTATATTCTTGGTCCAGAAAGCACCATTCTCTCAAAATCTAACATGGAGGAAATCTCTCCAGAGGAGCTGGATCAGGCTAAGCCAACCTGCTGCTGTGGCTATGTTTTACTAGCACTCAGTTTCCACCCCTCTCCTTAATCTAATTACTGAGGCTCCTGTGTGGCTGGGAGGTGCAATGATGTGGGGGTCAGCCTTTGCTGTCCTAAAGTGTAATTCTCCTTTTGAAGACCGATTTAGCTCCCCCAGCCCTTTCCTGCCTTTTGGCTTTACTACCAAAGTTCTCCACCCACAGGAAGTCCATCGTCTACTCTGATAGGACACTTCACCCCTCATTAAGCTGCTCTGGCTCAACCTGGGAAAGGGTGGCCAATCAGGCTTCACTAGAAAGCTGGATTTTGGCTCACAGAAAATACTTTTTAATAACTTATTTTCTAAAATAGTTATTTTAAATATAACAGTGGCAAGTTGTTGGATTTATCTCAGCTATTAATTTGGTACCTTGAGGTATATTTCTAGACTCCTCCTATCAATATTTATATTTAAACAAAATATTACTATTTTAGCCTATGAAGCCATTCACTACAATGGGGAAAACCAGATTTGGCAATTTTACCCTCACCCGGGCTTATAAAACATTTTGTAATGTCCATGCTTAAAGGAACCAGGCACCCACCCCTGGGGCACCTAGAGGAGATCTTAGGGGTGACTTATATGTAGCAGTAAGGAATATTACTACTTTGGAAGTACCTTTAACTCCAAAGTTGAATTTGTATGTTAATAACCATCTGAAAAGCAGGGCTGCTTTTAAAATGACACGATGCATCACAGTAGCACAGACACGCGTGCAAGACGTTTACTGGGCCTCTAAACCTCCCTGCCCTATTATATGCTAGGGACTTATAGGTAGGTTGAATCACCCTTCCCTTGTTATACGCTAGGGACTTACAGGAGTCAGTCATTGCCAATTATAAATATACCAAATTACCATGTACTTTTTACACAGAACACAGGTCCTAGGTCTGGTTAGCAGAGTCCAGGACACTGTCAGGGCCAGAAAACGAGCATCTTGTGGTAAAAATGGGGTCAAAAAGTGGTGTGACACTGCAAATAGGTCCTCCACAATGTTTGTTAATGATGATAATGGATGAGCTCTTTGTTTAGGTGGTCATAGCCTCAGGGAGGTTTGTGGCCATCAGTCAGGCACCCATAAGACTTGATTTTTGCAAGGTTTGCCCAATCGGGCCTGAAAACCTTCTCTCTCTTTTGAGTCATTTAGGAGTAGTCACACCTATACTTTCATCCACAATGTCAGGTTGGTCCACTTGTTCTGGTTCTCCTAACAAACTAACTTCCCTCATCATCTCAGGTATTTTTCTAGTGGTCAAGAGTCTCTTTCATGTGATTATAGTCTTTAGTCAGCCTTCGTCGGATGAACCTTGATCCTTGGAGCGGCTTCAGATTTCTGGCTTTGATGAAGCTGATTTGCTCTTGGAGATGGAGCTTACATGTACCGCACCGCCCTCTGATTCCTGATCCCTTGGCTTTGGCAGGTTTGTTTCAGATTTCCATGAGTTTCACTATCTCAGTGGATATGTATTCATAGTACAGTGGTTCGTATCACAGTGGTTGCTGGGGTAGCAACACCTCCTACTGGTTCTTGTTCAAACTGGAATTCTGCTGGTGTAGGCTGTGTGTCTTCAGGCCTCCTTCCACTTACGAGGCCTCAGAAACTTCAAATTAAGGATGACTTCAAAGTTACTGGATGTTGGATCAGTATGTTACTCTTTTGGTGTGGGATGCATGTATCGAATTTGGCAGAGCAGCACACTAGATGGAAATGTTAGTGACTAGGCGTGGGCGGAACTCACAGATTTTCCATCCGCGGTGTTCCCCAAAATTTCTCTGCAACATTCAGCGGAGTTTCATAGGCGAGTGGAGATTGGCATGTTGCGCTGCTCACACTTTTCAGTGCAAAGAGCTCGATCCGCCCAGAAAATCAGCGTGAGCAGCACCATGAGGTGCACCATGCGGTGCTCCAGCGTGTACTGCTTCTTGAGTTGGTTTTGCTGCCACTCAAGTAGATGGTCGACTTAGGCAGCCACTTTCTCACTGTGAAAGGATGCGACAGCCCGCATTGGGACAATCTAGGTGGGTGCCCTCCTAGTGCCCCAAAATAATGCTAGGGTATGGCAATTTGTTGCTCTCTAACTTACTGTTGGTGAACCGCACATGAGAGAAAACTCTGCCATGCAGTGGCTGGCAGAGTTTGGCCTCAACTCCACCCGCGTAGCAGAATTCCTCCCCACCCTCCAATAGTGACCTTCATTACCTGATAAGGGCCTCCTCAGAGCTACTTCAAACAGGATGTGCAAAGGTGTTTCTTAATGTGAACACAATCGCCAGGGTTAAAATCATGTCCTGAGGAGTCTCAGAGAGCTGAAGTAGCAACATCAACGTGATGGAAAATAGAATGCACCACATCAGCAAGTCCCTTGAAGTACACAAGAACCAGGTGAACTGTGATATTCACAAGAGCAGCTGCAGAAACAGAAGCGAATGTGCATGGCTTTTCCCATCAATACCTCGTGAGGGGATCATTTATGCTTACAAAGGGTATTTTGTATGCTCATCGGCACCAAGGGAAGAGTGTCTGCCCATTTAAGTGATGTGGAGGCACATGCCTTGGTCTATTTAGCTTTGATTGTCCTGTTCAAACTCTCTTCAATGTATGAAGCCTCAGGTCTGTAACTACAGTAGAATTCCTAATTGATCCCTAAAGCTGTATATAGCAACTGCATCATCTTACTTTAGAATAAGTTTCCATGAAGTATTTCAAGATGAACTGGCATCCCGAATCATGGTATCATCTTCTGCAGCAACAGTTTAGCAACTGTCACATCTCTTGGTGGAATATGTCTCTACCTATCGTGACATCAAACGCATTATGACAATGATATAACTCAATTGATTGCACCTAGGAATCTGTAAGAAAATCAGTTTGGAGGTGGTTGAAGGGACCATCAGACTTTCCAATGTGGCTCATGGTCACCACAACACTTTTGCCCACATTTAGTTTCAGACAAATAGCACAATGTTCACACCAACTGACATTGACCGTAAATGAGGGTTAAACCAAAGCACCCTAAATATGGACATCATGCCATTTACACCCACTTGCATAGGGCCATGTATGTGCGGAGCCAAAGCGGGCAATATAAAACCAGAGAGAATTTGCTTCCCATCAATGGACACCTATATGGCATCAGCATCATTCACACATCCCATCTTTTCCCAATTAACCTTCTCTCCTACAGAGGCAGTACATTGCAATTCTCTTAACCCATTGAAGGTATTTACCGTATTCAGTACCATGTTAGAAACAATTTCTCCCTCTACATTACATGGCTTGTTCATGTGAAAGGTGGTGGACTCAAAAGCACAATATTGGGCAACTTCCTCTGCATAACGATTGCCTCAGGTGTCAAAATCACTGACAACTCTTGTGCGCAGCACATGTTACTACTGCAGTTTCCTTTTCCAATTGTAAAGCATCCAACAAACGTAAAACATACTGTTCATTTCTAATGGGAGAACCAGCAGAGGTCATGATACCTTCTTGTGACCACAACTTGCAAAAATCGTGCACTACTGCAAAACCATACTGGCTGTAAGTGCAAATGTTAACTTGTGAGTCTTCTGAGGTACAACAGGCCCTGGTAAGGGCAATTAATTCAGCTACTTGAGCAGATGTTGCATGACGAATCCACCATCCCACTTAATGTACATCCAGCATAGGCGGCTCTTAAAATACCATGCCAGTTTCTAAAGCAGGACAGATCAAAAAACATGGTATGGTCGGATTCAGGAAGGGGTACGTCCAGTAAGTCATCTCTCTGTTTTATGCACAACTTAGAAACACTAACACAGTCGTCATCAAAATCGCCCTCATCATCTCTCTCTGTGGTTGGCAAGAGAAAAGCACAATTTAGTGTGTTACACATCCTGATGGAGACATTTTCAGCTGAAAAAATGATTCTCTCATAGTGGGGTAATACACTGTTTGTCAAATTGTGTGTGTGTGCGGGTCATGAGAATCTCAACTGAGTGGGGAACCATAATAAGCAGTGAATAACCCATCACTATCCCTTCAGTTTTCTGAATGCGGAGGCTCACCGCTGCAACTGCTCTGAAACAACCAGACACCTATGTTGACACTGGGTCAGGAGTAGCTGAGAAGTATCCAACAAGGCCCTTAGTCTCCCCATGGACTTATCTTAGTACAAACAATGCACACCCATCTCTTTCATGACAAAAGAATACAACCTCTTTAGTATAGTTTTGCTTTCCAACAGCGGATGCACTGCATAGTAAAACATTTACCTTCGGAAAGGCTTACTTTGGTCCTCAGTCATTGACATCAGTGTGCATCAGCTTCAGTAAAGGCTTGGCCACAAAGGAAAAGTTCAGAATCCATTGTCAGCAGTACACAACCATGGCCAGGAACAGTCGCACTTCTCTCTGTTTGGTTTGAAATTTTATTTGAAGTATAGTCTCTATGCATTCATTTGACCTCAGGCTCACTCCCTATCTATTGTCCTAGATACATGACTTCCTTCTGACAGTACTTTAATTTCTCTGGGGAAACTTTATGTACATTCTTAGACAGGTGGTTGAGCAGGGCAATTGTTTCTTCTTTACAAGCTTCCTTAGTAATTTTTTGCAATAAAAAGATAATCGATGTATTAAATCAGTGTTAAGCTGTATGGCAATTGCAGGGATTCTAAGTTATTTTTGAGTATCTGATTAAATTAGGATGGACTTTTGGTATATCCTTGTGGAGCACAACACCACACAAGTATCTTCTTCTGAAACTGGAATGCGTACAGAAACTGCCTTTCTTCATGTAGAGGAACTGAAAAGTAGGTTTGACCGTGAAACTTTCAGCCTTTGGAGGAACGTGGATCAGAATTACAGCAGGTTTCAGACGGTACCACATTATAGCATGGAATGACAATTTGGTTAATTTTCCGGAGATCTTGTATTTTTCACCACTTTTTGTTGGCTTTTTGTAAAGCCATAATCAGTGAGCTACATCGACTCCCGATAACTTATTTTAGGGTACCCGGTTCTGTCATGCAGTCGATAACTGGGGTAATTCCTGAAATGGCCTTTGGTGTCATTTTGTAAGGAGGGGCTAGAGGAATAATGGCATTGGGTCCTTTGATCAATCCAAGTTTTCTCCCTTTGAGATCACAGACATCCTCTTTAACTGCCTCTCTCAAATCAGCTGGTAGGTTCCCTTAGTAATGACCATATGCAATCTGACAACAGATTCTGCAATTTGTAGCTTGAACTCTGCATTGGCTTCTTGGGTCTCTATCCTGACCCCATCTGCATATAGTAAATGACACAATTGAGTTTACAAAGAAGATTTCTTACGAGCAAGTTTACAGGACTTGAATCTCATACTACAAATTGGTGTTGTTTTCTGATGTCTCCTATTTTGATTGGGACAGGGGCAGTAATTTGCTTGGTGCACTGCTGATTGGTGATGCCTACAACTTGGACGACTTTTCCCAAGAGGTGTAGGTTTGGGACCTCAATTGTACTAATGGTTGAGCAAATGGCCCCTATGTCTATTAGGAAAGATGTGAGATGACCATTAATCTCTCCATCCACATACTTCCCACTCTGGTCCACTTCTAGGACTTTGCCAAGTATGCAACTCTCCTACCCTCTTAAGAAATTTCATTGATCCTGATCAAAATTTGTAGTAGTCTCAAACATCATAGGGACTGGGTTGTTTTGAAACACCATTGGGTTGAGGGATACTATGTTATTTGGTTGGAAAAATGCATCCCTCCTTGCATTTACTTTGGGCTAGAGGAATCCTGGAGCATGCCAGATTTTGGGATCTTCGAGGTTGACATAGGGGGTCAAGGTATCTGGGGAAATTCTCCCTGCACTGATAAATGGGAGGTTTTGGCTTTGATCACAACTCAGTGTGGAATATACTGGCACTCCCGCTTCCAGTGCCCCACCTTGTTGTAAATGTGGCAAGGCTTAGCCTTCTTTCGGGCACTTATGCTTGTTCCTGGCACATTGCGTCAGCCTCCTCCCATCACATGGGCATTCCCTCCATATGTCATGGAAAAGTCTTGCATGGTCATCCTGTAATGGGAATCAACCCCAGGGCCTTGAAGTGGAGCTTTAAATCCCTTTGTCACTTCATTCTGTGCTAACTTGTTTTGGTCTGTCATAGCTCTCCTTGAGCCCCTATCACTTGGCTTTCAACATGCCACTACAATATTTTGCATTCTACAGGACCTCATCAACTGGTTTGCTCTGCCGACATAGTATACCTTGGATAATCTGGTTACTGTTTTGGGGTTTAAGTCCTGGCACAAAATAGGCAAGAAACCTTTCCTTGTTGTCTCAAAGTGGATCGTTCATTCCACTGCGCTCCCTGTACACCTGCATTAACCTCTCAAAGTAGGCATGCACCAACTCTTTCGGCTCTTGAGAGGTTCGGAACTTCTTGGGTGAATTAATTTCCCTTTGGGGAACCTCCGTATTACGATGGTTTATGACTTTGTCATATTTAGCTTTAACTATGGCCAAAGGTGCATTTGTCCCAGCCACCCTGGGGTGCTCTTGTGTTGGCCAATTAGCTGTCCTCTTACATTCTGCCCACAGGTTCGTTGGGACGGCCACTTCGAATAACACATACAAATCCTATCACAAGAGCTTTGAAATGGTCACAATCTGTTCCATATATATCACTTAGCAGGATACTTTTGGAAAGGAGTTTGTAAAATGGAAAACATCTGAACATGACCATGGGACATATACGTACACTCCTCTCTGTACTTCTTTTAAAGGATACCCCTTCAGCACTTGTTCTCATTGCAATGCTTTTGATAATCCATTCCCATGTTTCCCTTAACGATTTCTTCAAGTTTGTTTTTTAGCTGGGCGACATTGAGTCACTGTAGGGTTTGCTCTATGGTTAGCAAATTGACTGGCAAGGCAACAGTGATCATCTGACCACCTGTCATAGATCTAGTCAGACTCACTCCTTACAGAGGTCCTGGTGCCATCACTCCAGGTCTCAATGCAAGGTCCTGGGGCACACATGGGATACATTGATTCGGTAGAGTGCTAACAAGGGTTTAACCGGGTAGCAATTATGATATCCGACAAGGGGAATGTGCCTATAGGTGTTGGGATCCAAGCAGGGGAAGCAATGGTAGTCTCTGTATGGCTTGGGGATGTTTGAGCTTCTGTAGGGGATCCTGCGACGGACCCTGTCTACTGGGTTCATGATCTGTCTACTAATACTAACACATCCCTGTCAAAGGTCACTCTATTGAAGTGTGGCTATAGAGTCTGCCAGCCAATACCTGTGCTGTACCCTGCTGACACAAGATCCAAATATTGTCAGATCTCCCTGAAGCACTACACACTATAACTCTTTGTTTGCCTGCTCAACCTAAATGTAAATACTACTTATTTTCACACAGTGGTAGACCTTCAACCAGCGCAGGTTACTGTACTCAGCACTCCAACACCTGTGCACCAAGGAGTGGACTGTCACTGAGTTCAATTAGTACAACTGTGCAAAAGACAAGTTGCACAACCTTATCTTAGTGTGACTGAAAGTGCCCCACAGTGCACTCACATTAGCAGACACATTCAACAGGTCAATACTCTAACTTGAGGTACCTCCCTTCAGATCTATATCGGATGTATAAATAACTCATACATTTGTTGATCTTAAAAATTAAACAATATCATCAAATATGTAATGACTATCACTCACACAAATCACACAAATCCAAAAGCTGAAGCCACAAAATGTTTGCTCTCAAAATCCATCCAATCCCTAGGAAGTTTCTATGTAGTGAAGGGATGCACACCAATTTTAACCCCATCTCTTTTTTTCATCAAATGTATCCTCCTTCGGCATGATTGCGTGCAGATCGGAATTTGAGGCTTGCCCTGCTGCCACACGTTAAGAAACATATAAGGAGAGGGACTATACAGCCCCTATGCCAAATGCACAGCTCTGTGCCGATTGTGTTTAAAATTGAGGAGAGGGAAAAGTACTGGAATGATTTGTATAAGAACTAATGATGTTGGGAATTGGTGTTAAATCCTGAATATGGATGATTAGGTGCCACGACGACTGGGGTATAAAATGGGAGTCATATTGGGGCAGTGCAACAGTGGGTAATGTTTTTGGATATTATGATTGTAGTTCAGAGAGGAAATGTTAGTGTGATATTGTGTACTGATGAAACGAAGTGCTAACAATTTGTTTATATCATTATTAATTTATACTGACCCCCGAAGAAGGGCACATTGAGGCCCGAAATGCATTGGGTTTTTTAGACGAACAATAAAGGACTGCTTGTGAAGGACTTCTTGCTTCAATCGCATTCTTCTTAGAGGCCTGGATTGGCACAGTATGAATGTAAGAAAGTTGAAAATTGGCACCTGAACCCGATTTGTGGATTGAAGATTAAAAACAATGAATTTAAGTTCAAAACAACGAGTAAAGATAAGGTTAAAAAAAAGGTTGAAAACTTTAAGAAATTGATAAAGAAGTGTGAATTTTTGTGCACGCTAAAAAGCGGCACAGAGCTGTGCATTTGGCATAGGGGCTGTATAGTCCCTCTCCTTATATGTTTCTTAACGTGTGGCAGCAGGGCAAGCCTCAAATTCCGATCTGCACGCAATCATGCCGAAGGAGGATAAATTTGATGAAAAAAAGAGATGGGGTTAAAATTGGTGTGCATCCCTTCACTACATAGAAACTTCGTAACTTCAGCCCTACCTAGGGATTGCACCCGGACAAAGGAATATATGGATAAAGAGAAAGAAGGAGGTTTCAAGATTTTCACAATCGGAGTAAACACCGGAGTCCCTCGCAAGACAATCAATTGTATGCACTGACACGGACTGAGCCGCTAGGACACAGCACTGAACTGACGTGTAAATGAGATTAATATTTATTCATTATCATTAGCTTATGGACAGCTTGAACCTTTGAAGTGATGCACTCTGGGCAATGTGGATTTACCTTGAGTCTGAAGTCATAACGCACTAGGAAGTTTTTTTGATTCTGGGCCAATTGGGAGGGAGAAAGTGAGGGTGAAGTGTTTAAAAACGAGGCGGGCGGGAAATGTTCCGTTCTTCTGTTTCGTTCAATCAGGATGAGGGCGGTAGACGCCAGGCGAGTTTGAAAGCAGGTAAATGACAAGGCTATGGGTGAACACGCTCATGTACAACTTTGTAAGTTGTAAGGGAGGAAAGTAATGTTTTGCAATTTTAAATGCGATATTGATAGTGAGCTTAGCGCATTTTGAGCAGTTTAAACGTTAGAACTAAGTAGCGTTTGAAATTAGTATAACGATGGTAGCGCTCTGATCACAGGGGGTAAAAATGAAGGATTGTGTTTAAAATTGAGGAGAGGGAGAAGTACTGGAATGATTTGTATAAGAACTAATGATATTGGGAATTGGTGTTAAATCCTGAATACGGATGATTAGGTGCCACGACGACTGGGGTATAAAATGAGAGTCATATTGGGGCAGTGCAACAGTGGGCAATGTTTTTGGATATTATGATTGTAGTTCAGAGAGGAAATGTTAGTGTGATGTTGTGTACTGATGAAACGAAGTGCAAACAATTTGTTTATATCATTATTAATTTATAGTGACCCCCGAAGAAGGGCACATTGAGGCCCGAAATGCATTGGGTTTTTTAGACGAACAATAAAGGACTGCTTGTGAAGGACTTCTTGCTTCAATCGCATTCTTCTTAGAGGCCTGGATTGGCACAGTATGAATGTAAGAAAGTTGAAAATTGGCACCTGAACCCGATTTGTGGATTGAAGATTAAAAACAATGAATTTAAGTTCAAAACAACGAGTAAAGATAAGGTTAAAAAAAAGGCTGAAAACTTTAAGAAATTGATAAAGAAGTGTGAATTTTTGTGCAAGCTAAAAAGCAGCACAGAGCTGTGCATTTGGCATAGGGGCTGTATAGTCCCTCTCCTTATATGTTTCTTAACGTGTGGCAGCAGGGCAAGCCTCAAATTCCGATCTGCACGCAATCATGCCGAAGGAGGATAAATTTGATGAAAAAAAGAGATGGGGTTAAAATTGGTGTGCATCCCTTGACTACATAGAAACTTCGTAACTTCAGCCCTACCTAGGGATTGCACCCGGACAAAGGAATATATGGATAAAGAGAAAGAAGGAGGTTTCAAGATTTTCACAATCGGAGTAAACACCGGAGTCCCTCGCAAGACAATCAATTGTATGCACTGACACGGACTAAGCCGCTAGGACACAGCACTGAACTGACGTGTAAATGAGATTAATATTTATTCATTATCATTAGCTTATGGACAGCTTGAACCTTTGAAGTGATGCACTCTGGGCAATGTGGATTTACCTTGAGTCTGAAGTCATGACGCACTAGGAAGTTTTTTTGATTCGGGGCCAATTGGGAGGGAGAAAGTGAGGGTGAAGTGTTTAAAAACGAGGCGGGCGGGAAATGTTCCGTTCTTCTGTTTCGTTCAATCAGGATGAGGGCGGTAGACGCCAGGCGAGTTTGAAAGCAGGTAAATGACAAGGCTATGGGTGAACACGCTCATGTACAACTTTGTAAGTTGTAAGGGAGGAAAGTAATGTTTTGCAATTTTAAATGCGATATTGATAGTGAGCTTAGCGCATGTTGAGCAGTTTAAACGTTAGAACTAAGTAGCGTTTGAAATTAGTATAACGATGGTAGCGCTCTGATCACAGGGGGTAAAAATGAAGGATTGTGTTTAAAATTGAGGAGAGGGAGAAGTACTGGAATGATTTGTATAAGAACTAATGATGTTGGGAATTGGTGTTAAATCCTGAATACGGATGATTAGGTGCCACGACGACTGGGGTATAAAATGGGAGTCATATTGGGGCAGTGCAACAGTGGGTAATGTTTTTGGATATTATGATTGTAGTTCAGAGAGGAAATGTTAGTGTGATGTTGTGTACTGATGAAACGAAGTGCTAACAATTTGTTTATATCATTATTAATTTATAGTGACCCCCGAAGAAGGGCACATTGAGGCCCGAAATGCATTGGGTTTTTTAGACGAACAATAAAGGACTGCTTGTGAAGGACTTCTTGCTTCAATCACATTCTTCTTAGAGGCCTGGATTGGCACAGTATGAATGTAAGAAAGTTGAAAATTGGCACCTGAACCCGATTTGTGGATTGAAGATTAAAAACAATGAATTTAAGTTCAAAACAACGAGTAAAGATAAGGTTAAAAAAAAGGTTGAAAACTTTAAGAAATTGATAAAGAAGTGTGAATTTTTGTGCACGCTAAAAAGCGGCACAGAGCTGTGCATTTGGCATAGGGGCTGTATAGTCCCTCTCCTTATATGTTTCTTAACGTGTGGCAGCAGGGCAAGCCTCAAATTCCGATCTGCACGCAATCATGCCGAAGGAGGATAAATTTGATGAAAAAAAGAGATGGGGTTAAAATTGGTGTGCATCCCTTCACTACATAGAAACTTCGTAACTTCAGCCCTACCTAGGGATTGCACCCGGACAAAGGAATATATGGATAAAGAGAAGGAAGGAGGTTTCAAGATTTTCACAATCGGAGTAAACACCGGAGTCCCTCGCAAGACAATCAATTGTATGCACTGACACGGACTAAGCCGCTAGGACACAGCACTGAACTGACGTGTAAATGAGATTAATATTTATTCATTATCATTAGCTTATGGACAGCTTGAACCTTTGAAGTGATGCACTCTGGGCAATGTGGATTTACCTTGAGTCTGAAGTCATGACGCACTAGGAAGTTTTTTTGATTCGGGGCCAATTGGGAGGGAGAAAGTGAGGGTGAAGTGTTTAAAAACGAGGCGGGCGGGAAATGTTCCGTTTTTCTGTTTCGTTCAATCAGGATGAGGGCGGTAGACGCCAGGCGAGTTTGAAAGCAGGTAAATGACAAGGCTATGGGTGAACACGCTCATGTACAACTTTGTAAGTTGTAAGGGAGGAAAGTAATGTTTTGCAATTTTAAATGCGATATTGATAGTGAGCTTAGCGCATTTTGAGCAGTTTAAACGTTAGAACTAAGTAGCGTTTGAAATTAGTATAACGATGGTAGCGCTCTGATCACAGGGGGTAAAAATGAAGGATTGTGTTTAAAATTGAGGAGAGGGAGAAGTACTGGAATGATTTGTATAAGAACTAATGATGTTGGGAATTGGTGTTAAATCCTGAATACGGATGATTAGGTGCCACGACGACTGGGGTATAAAATGGGAGTCATATTGGGGCAGTGCAACAGTGGGTAATGTTTTTGGATCTTATGATTGTAGTTCAGAGAGGAAATGTTAGTGTGATGTTGTGTACTGATGAAACGAAGTGCTAACAATTTGTTTATATCATTATTAATTTATAGTGACCCCCGAAGAAGGGCACATTGAGGCCCGAAATGCATTGGGTTTTTTAGACGAACAATAAAGGACTGCTTGTGAAGGACTTCTTGCTTCAATCGCATTCTTCTTAGAGGCCTGGGTTGGCACAGTATGAATGTAAGAAAGTTGAAAATTGGCACCTGAACCCGATTTGTGGATTGAAGATTAAAAACAATGAATTTAAGTTCAAAACAACGAGTAAAGATAAGGTTAAAAAAAAGGTTGAAAACTTTAAGAAATTGATAAAGAAGTGTGAATTTTTGTGCACGCTAAAAAGCGGCACAGAGCTGAGCATTTGGCATAGGGGCTGTATAGTCCCTCTCCTTATATGAGTGACTGATTGACATCATTGATAAACTACAAACCACTTTTATATAGCTTTAGATTTTTCGTCAAACACCGTTCCTCGATGTGTGCAATTTGTTTTAGATAATTTGTCCTGTGCAGCTGTGCTCTGTGATCAGTACACAGTTTTATCCTCCTTAACCTGTATTTTGAATGTCAACAGCCACCCTCAGTGGTGTCTGGAGCTAGGCATGAAATAGATTAAAAATCAAACACTCTGTTTAGCAGTTTCCGGAGTCTTTGATGCACAAGTGGGTGTTCGCTTCCCCGACTCTGTCGTCGCTTCTCTCCCTCTCTCTCTGTTATTCTCTTTCAATGTCTCTCTTTATGCGGATAGATCAAAGCTTGCTTTTCAAATTAGTAAAAACTTAATTCTGTGTGAAGCCGATCGCCTTCTGGGAATTTTGTGTCATTTCTCTGTTTAGAGCACGTCTAATTTAGTTAATTAGAAGCAATATTTAGACTCTGCCTTGCGGGAATCGAGCAATGTTTTAATTCACAATATTGCACACCCTCCAGACTGGTTTATTTTCCTCCACTGCCTATCATGGGTACCACAGTTTTATTTTTGTTTACAAGAACTAGCATATGCTCAATTGGTAGATGAAGCCACTTTTTGGGGGAAACTTCTAAACATGAGCTTAAACAGTGTGAACCGGCCCACTATGTGCATGTAATTACTTTAGTCACTGTTTGTGGCATGAGCCTGGACCCATTGGGTGTTGTTAAAAGACCCCTCACACACCAACCTAGTTAGTGTCATGCTTCATCATTGGGGTCCCAACCGGGTGGCCGAATGCCCCCTGGTTGTGCTACGACGCCTGATTACATGGTGTTGGTGCGTAAGTGTGATGTGGGATGCTTCTGGGGATCAGGACGCGCCCCCCAAAAAACCCTTGCTCTCCCATTGATTTCTCTACAATTTCTAAACATGATCATGGTTGGAGTGGAACACGTCTGCTCTATGTGCAGAAGACCCCACCTGGTGGAGGGGTGGCGACTGAAGAGGGAGTAAAACTAGGTAAAAGCTGGTGTGTGAAAGAGGCGGGCCTTTGGGAATCACTGAGAAGACTGATGCTCATTTGAAGACTTCTTGAGAGCAGGCCTGACCATGGAACAATCTCTGCTGAAAATATGCACTTGTTTTGCAATGGAGGTATTCCGATTACAAACTGGAATGGAGTTTTTCCTGCCAAGCATTTTCTTATCTTGAGACAATGATTTGCCTTGAAAAGAACAACCATAGGACTCGATTTGCAAGGGTAAAGTTAGACCAAGTGTCTAACTTAGACCTGAAGCCTAACTCTACTACTTTTCAGTATTCACAAAGATAAACCTAGACTGAAAGTCTAACTTTACTACTTTTCGGTATTCACAAAGGTAAACCTAGACTGAAAGTTAAGCAGTACCACTTACTACTAGTAATTTAATAGTAGTAAATTTACTAGTAGTAACTTTACTACTAGTAAGTATACTTACCTTTGAAAATACCAAAAAGTTATAAAGTTAGACTTTTGGTCTAATTTTATCTGTGTGAATCGGGTCAATATATTTGATACCGATGGTACTTGCTTTTGGCACCCAAATCATTCTATGGTGGTACCCCCTCTGGTGTCTGTGGCCCAGCCTTATTGGATCTTCAAACTCAGGACCTGATAATTTCAGTACCAGAGACACTGGACTGGAAGACCTCAGAGGAGCTGTGGGGTTTGAGGGCAGCTGCTGCATCCAGTCTTCCCCCATCCTTGTACTTCAGCATCAGTGGAGTATAAAAGCTCCCCCCAGGTGAAGTGAATGGACTCCTGCTCTCCTGCTGCATCTTGCCCCCACACCACCCCCAGAGAAGGCAAAAAAGTAGCCCATGCTACATTTACCACCTTCTCCAAACAGGTGATAAATGTTTTGGGATTTGTGTCTGCTATTCCCCTCACCCCCACCGACGAAGTGGAGAAAAAAGCGCAATTTGATCAGGTATTACGGAATCCACATCTTTTAGATGAGCATAAAAGAAGTGCACCCACTCATCAAGTTGCTGCATGACCTGTTGTAAGACGAACAGCTCATAGTTACAATATGCGAGCCATTTAAAATGAGCAGTCAATGCTTGTTTTAGGGTGTTGTATGTGAAAGGTGGTCCGGCTTCCACCAAGAACTTCGCGATTTTGTGATTGGCTGCACCCCTGAGATGCAGAAGTATGGGGTGCTTTCTTTCACTGTCCATCACCACTGTAACAAAGTAGGTTTCCATCTGATCAACATTGTTTTTCCACCTCGCCGCGTGCAAGGGTGGAGGTCAATCACACACAAACGTCTTAAGAGCAAGGACTGATGCCATGAGTGCCCATAATCTATTTTTGCTCTGTGTTTAAATTCAGGAACCTGGCCCAAGACCCCAGCAGTAGGGACAACAATCTTTCTGTATAGAGATTTAGTGGAGTTCAATGGGAACAGAGGTAGTAAAACACTTTTCGACCACAGAATTCATAAAACAACTCCACTGGGAAAAGGTTTGCCAAATTCAGCTGCAAAAATCCGACAAATGTCTCTCCAAATACAAAAGTCCACCCCACGGGACTAGCACGCCACCACAACAGAGTGTAATCAGCCAAGATGCACCTTCCTCTGGTTGGGTAGCAGGCGGGCAACTAGAGCCAAATTTCAGGGGGGGGTGAAAAAATGTTGGGGGGGCTAATTCTTCCAACTATAGACAGAGTGGCTGTAAAAAGGGGTGAACACACAACAAAAGCCTCATTTACAAGTAAATGGTCTTTTAAAGACCTGTTAAGTACTCGGGTGTGGCTGCAATTAGATGCTCGCCAGCCCGCAAAGCTGTCTCCGCCCGGGATGACACACACGACGGGGAGGGGTGGCTGAATCTATTTATTGTATTTAGTCTGTCATAAGTGTCATGCATATATTTCTGTGCACAAAAATTGATGTCCTTTTGCAAAAATAATGAATGCAAAAAAGGGGAATAAACCATTTATTGGTGCAATTTGAAAACGCTGACTGTTATGTTTAATTCATAAAGTCTATTGAAGAAGTTTTAGTGGTAACTGAATCTCAGTATTGGCAGTTTTTTTGTTCCTAGGTTGATGTCACAGCACTTGCATGTGGGTTGGGGGTACATCAAAGTCTGTGACGGGGCCGAGAAGGGATGTGCAACAGCAGCCTGATCACCTCAGCCCTGGAATTCTCGTGATGGTTTGCAGAGTTGGGGACCCCCAGATGAGGAGCCCCATGAAGGCAGGCAAGGCCAGCAACACCGTCGGGAGCGACTCTGGCGGTAATGCAGAGAACCACAGGGGAGCAGTGCTCCCCCTTGTCCCCAGTTGGTATATGCTGAGGCCTGCAGAGATGTTGGGAAGCAGGCCTCAGTGGTAGTACCATTGCCTCCAGACGCAGCAGGGAAAAAAAACACAGAATCACAGGCCCGTTCAGTGCTGAGTTGACCACGGGCCTCTTTATTACTTATTTCACGGCACGTGTTTGGCGCAACCATTTCCAATGAACTGGAGGTTTGCACCAACTACACACCCCTCCTTTTTTTATGTTATGTTATAAAGCTCTTCTATAGCGCACGGCTACTCACAAGAGTGTCCCGGCGCTTTGGCAAAGAGAGAAGGGTCAGTACATAACACAGTGCTCTACGCAGATGGCAACGGTATTACTGGGCGAAAAGCCACGTCTTCAGATGTTTTCGGAAGGCAAACAAAGTGGACATCGATCGCAGAGCAATAGGGAGCTTATTCCAGCAGCAAGGGGCCAGATAACGGAAAGAGCGGCCTCCAGAACGGGCACGCTTGAATATGGGGACAGTAGCTTTAGCTTGTTGTGCAGACCTCAAGGCTCTCTTTGGAACATAAAAGGCCATCCGTTTCCGGAGGTACTTAGGGCCGATGTGATGAAGGGCTTTATAGGCCAGAGTCAAGATCTTAAAAGTGACTCTCTTGGCGATTGGAAGCCAATGCAGTTTCTCAACCAGCTCTGACACGTGAGCCCTACGCGGCAGGCCAAAGATAGCTCTAGCGGCCGAGTTTTGCACAACCTGCAAACGAGCTAAGAGATATTTGGGAAGGCCTAGGTAGAGGGCTTTTGCATAGTCAAGCCGTGAACCTATCAGGGCTTGAACTATGAATTTTTTGTGTTGGAGAGATATTAAAGGGAGGAACTTCCTCATCATCTTCAACATACCAAAGCACTTTCCAGTCAATCCTATGACCTGGGGTCTAAATGAGAGATCTATATCACATAGAATGCCCAGATTTTTGGCTTTGAGCGAAGTTTCCCCCGGTGGTGCCATGTCCTGTGGCCACCAGGACTTCCACTCAGAATTAGGTGGACTTCCAAAGAAAAGCAACTCCGACTTATCAGAGTTGCATTTCAAGCTATGTCTCTGAAACCATTCAAATACGGCTTCCAAACACTCCCTGATCTGATTGCCGTCAAAATCTTCACCCTTGTTACACGTGAAGAGTAGCTGGGTGTCATCAGCATAGGATATGATCTGGGCACCAAAAGACTCCGCTACCTCCGCCAGAGGAGCCATATAGATGTTAAAAAGGCAGGGGCTAAGAATGGACCCTTGCGGGACCCCTACCTCCAGCGTAGGCATTTCAGCGGAGAACGGGGGTGCCCAGACCACTTGACGGCGGTTGGTAAGAAATGACTTAAACCATTCGAACACCGTCCCCCGCAGACTGATCTCCCATAATCTTGAAAGGAGACTGACATGGGGGACGGTGTCGAAAGCCGCCGACAAGTCCAGCATGACCAAGATCGCCTTCCCACCACCATCTAGAGTCTCTCGAATGGCGTCAGTTATCTCTAGCAAAGCTGTCTCCGTGCTGTAATTCGCACGAAAACCTGATTGAGCTCTTAGCTCTTGGGATCATCCGTATCCCAAAAATAACATCCTCCTGCTGCCTCGTGGACTCCCCGCTAGGTCTCTTGCTTACATTGGCCTTACATTGAAGACCCTGAACTGCAGCACACCTTCCGCGAGTGGTGTCTTATAAAAAGCAAAACTGCAACTCCCAGAATGCATTATATCTGTTGGAAAAAATGTCCGTTTTGAAAAAACTGGGTTACATGAAGGGCACTCAATGATTCCTTTTTTAAAGACACGTTTGG
Source organism: Lissotriton helveticus (assembly GCF_964261635.1). Classification (NCBI taxonomy): domain Eukaryota; kingdom Metazoa; phylum Chordata; class Amphibia; order Caudata; family Salamandridae; genus Lissotriton; species Lissotriton helveticus. Next base: position 1,175,267,468 of record NC_136072.1, on the reverse strand, counting down.
CCTTTTGGACATGTCTGCATCCCTGGTTTCATTTTTGTTAATTGGGAGTGAGGTATCCATTGTCAGTGGGGAGAGCTGTGTTCTGGTTATGTTCAGCCTAAGAAATGTGGAGAGCTATGTTCTGGTTATGTTCAGCCTAAGAAATGTGGAGAGCTGTGTTCCGGGTATGTTCACCCTTAGAAATGTGGAGAGCTGTGTTCTGGTTATGTTCACCCTAGGAAATGTGGAGAGATGTTCCGGTTATGTTCACCCTTAGAAATGTGGAGAGCTGTGTTCTGGTTATGTTCACCCTAAGAAATGTGGAGAGCTGTGTTCTGGTTATGTTCATCCTAAGAAAGGTGGAGAGCTGTGTTCTGGTTATGTTCACCCTAAGGAATATGGAGAGCTGTGTTCTTAATATGTTCACCCAAAGAAATGTGGAGAGCTGTGTTCTGGTTATGTTCACCCTAAGAAAGGTGGAGAGCTGTGTTCTTAATATGTTCACCCAAAGAAAGGTGGAGAGCTGTGTTCTGGTTATGTTCACCCTAAGAAAGGTGGAGAGTTGTGTTCTTAATATGTTCACCCAAAGAAAGGTGGAGAGCTGTGTTCTGGTTATGGTCACCCTAAGAAAGGTGGAGAGCTGTGTTCTGGTTATGTTCACCCGAGGCAATGTGGAGAGCTATGTTCTGGTTATGTTCACCCTAAGAAATGTGTAGAGCTGTGTTCTGGTTATGTCCACCCAAAGAAATGTGGAGAGCTGTGTTCTGGTTATGTTCACCCTAAGAAAGGTGGAGAGCTGTGTTCCTAATATGTTCACCCAAAGAAAGCTGGGCCTCTTAGGCACCATCTACCTTCACTTGGTGAGAGGTAGCCTGCAATTCTGGTTCCTATTTCCTGAGCTTACCCAAGGATGCGACCTCGGCTGTCGGTGTTCTGAGAGGGAGTCAGACAGTGGGATCTTGCATAAAATATTCAGTAGTGATTCAGTTAACTCCAGACATTTACATTAAACAAAAGGGCTAATTTCCAAAGCTGATTTCATTGAATAGACAACACTGCTCTTCTCTGCTCAAGGTAAAGCCTCACTCAAAATGTCACCCATATGGCATGGAAATGTCACGCATTATCATCCGGTAAACAAGGAAATGCCACACATAAGCAACCTGAAAACTTGCCAGCTCTTTAATACTAGAAGCAGGGCTGAGGTCCCAGCAGGGAGCCTATCCATCACTCAAAACATTGTTTGTCTGTATTCTTGCTCACATCTTGTTAAATCATACATGTTGTGGCCCCTGATGTTGCACACCTGGCAGGCGGTTGCAGCTGTTTGAGCCACACAATGTCTTGGAGCCGAGTACAAAGGAGGGAGAAGCAACTGGCCCTTAGAGCCAGGACCAAAGTGGTAAGCTACTCCCTTTGGTCCTGGCTCTAAGGGCCAGCTGATGATGGGAGTGTGTGGAGGGCGGGAGCTGAGAGTAAACGGTGCACTGATGAAGAGGAATTTTAACCAATAGAAACACATCTACCACTGGAGCTGTTCCTTCCATACTAATGTGTTCCTTCCCTCAGCATTTAACCTCAGTTTAATCTCTTTGGATGTTGGCTCCATTGAGAAGTTGCCTGCAGTTCCCACAGCTCTGTGATGTGTTGCCATGGTGAGGAGGATGTGAGGGAAGTGAGCAGTGATAGAAGGGATCCCATGAGGCTATGGAGTGAGATATAAAGAGCACATACAGCATTCATGGCTCTCATGAAGCCACATTCCGAGCACTGTGCTCAACAATACAGTAAGAAAGACTCCCAGACAGACCTCCAAATATTAAAAGAATGAAAACACTGAGCAATGATGAAAGGCCCAACCACCTGGGCAAGCTTCCCTGGGAGTAAAGGGGCAGCAAAGGACTTGCTTAAAAGGTAAGAGTATTAAAAGGTCTTATCAGGAGCCAGCAGGGAAAGCTGTCACTCAAATACCCATAGAAAGCACACGTGCTGCTGGTGGCAGAGGGGTTCATTCAGTCCTGCAGAGGAGGACTGTGGTAGAGACTGCCTTTCACAGCTTCAGCCCGCGACCCTCCATCGAGGATCTGGAGACCAGGGTCCATATTTATCAAGGTTTTGCGTCACCCTTGGGCCACGCAATGGGGTGAGAGGGCGACGTAAATGCTAAGTGAGATTTATCAAGCAGCGCATGGGGGGAACATCCGTAACAACGCGGATGTTACCCCGCAGTGCTGTTACGACGCGTCTTTTACAACGCAAGTCGTTACTACGACTTGCGCTGGATGGGGCTGTGGGATAAGGAATCTTGTAATTTTATATTCCAACACCTTCCCTACTGTTACGGGGACTGGTGTTGGAATATAAAATTATAAGATTCCGAAATCCGCACCCTCCAACGCAAGTCGTTGTAACGACTTGCGTTGTAAAATCTGCGATGTAAAGTACAGCGTTGAAAACAACCGCGTTGTACTGACATAGATCCAGCTCATGGCCACCTTGTGTGGCCCTATATGGCTTGATGAATCTAGACAAATGCAAGGCAGCGGGAATGGCTGACTTGCGCTACTCTGCTGAGAGAGGTGCTCGAGGGGTGGAGTATGGGGGTTCCCTCGCAGCCAACCATAGATTTTAGCGCATTCCCACATTTACCATTAGTGGTAGACCTGGTAATGCATCAGAATGCTACGGCTCCCGAGGTTAGCTGTCATGAGGAGAATTATCTTTATTTCTCCTCATTTTTCCTCTTTCTATGTGTGCTGCATTCTGCGCCACACATAGAAAAGGACAACGTCTGCACATCAATAATCCTGCCTTCAATGCAGGCACCCTTGACACATGACATAAGGGTGCCTGCATTGGCGCTAGGCAGTCAAAACTGAGCAAGCGCTAGGAAAGGACAGGAATGCACTGTACAATGTTAAATACGGCACATTCCTCCTCTTTCCCTTTCATGCAGCGCAGCAAGGTGGCTTGCTGTGCTGCGCTGCATGAAAGATTGATAAGTTTGCCCCCAAGAGTGTAGAGATTCATGACTTTGGTGGGTATTTACTGTTTACCAAAATTAAAAAAGAGCAGCTGATGATACGCAACTACGCTCATCATATGTTTATGGCAACAGTCCATGATGAATATGTTTCCACTTTTCTAATAGGTGTAGCAAATACTGCAATATTTAGGTCTGGCTGGAGACGTCTTTAGCTATTTAAACCTCATGCCATCAACTCTTCAGAAATGTACACAGAGAGATAGGGGTTTTGGTTTAGCCACATTCACCCATGGGTCTTCACATGCTTTTCTAGGTTTGTCATTTCTTGGACAGACTATTCATAAAAGTCACAGCATGTTGAGGATGGCTACATTGTCCCATGTGAATTTCCATTATGATTCGGAGATGGGACCACCAGGTAGGGTTTTTATTCAACTATAGATTCTATATGTAGCTGACCTAGTGTGTGTTATTTGAAGTATTTTTTCCAGAATTTTTTTTTTAATTACATTTTTATGTTTTTTATTTTTTTAAGGGAGTTCTATATAGTGCGAACTTGACCCGAAGGTATCGGGTATCAGAGTGCTTTACACGAGCACCAGTTGCGTTATTTGAGGATACATAAATTTTTGTTAGGCACAGGGAGATTAAGTGATTTGCCCAGAATCACAGGATGTTGCGCGTCTCTGCTGAGAGTCAAAACTGGTTCCCCAGCTCCAAGGTCGGTTGTTTTAGCCGTTAGGCCAACTCCTCCCCCCAATTGTAATTGCTGATTTGTGACTCTTTGTTTAGGAAGTGCTTGTTGTTTTAAATAATATTGAAAGAATGATCTCCCTAATGTGTTTGTGGTCAGGGTTGTTCAAGTTCTAGCAGTGACACCAGGGGCCTGAGTCACAAACTACATCCTGTACTATAAAAAGCAGTACTACAGTAGTACTGCTTACCTACCACAACATGCAGTTCACAAACCTAAGAGTGTAAATCTTTACCTCCACCTCTCCTACTTTTTCTATGGGGAGATCCTTATACACGCAACTGCACTACTTAGGGGCCGATTACGATCCAGGTCGTGAGGGCACCGAACGCGATCCGGCCGGAAAAACTATGAGCCGTACGCGTGTTTTCCGCCCGACTTGTACAGCTGTACGAGAGAGCAAGTATGATGCGAGCTAAGTGAAATTCACCGGCCGAGTCGTTCCCGGGACAGAACCACTCAGTGCGTCTCGGCCGTAAGCTAACTGTGGCGTGCAATGGATGCTGTTTACGACTGAGCCAGTACAATGCACGCGTCGGACAGCTGTGGGAGCCGAAGTGTTCGGCTCGCAAAACGTCCAGGAAGTTGCCTTTGGGGGTCCGCGTCGGACCCCCTATCACCCGCAGCCCTACGACTCAGACACAGGAGGGGACCCAAGGGTCTCCCCAACATAGGCATGTACGGTGCGGATGGCACCGATGCGTAACCAATGTAGGGGGCACCCTCATTCAAGACGTACCCATTCAGGCAATGGGAGCCCATGTACGCGTCGTACGACCGGCTCCCATTGACTTCTATGGGAGTCCGACCGAACTGAGTCCAGCAGCATACGGCCGCATCGTACTCGCTCGGTTGGACTGCAGGACTCCGGCTCGGTCGGAAAACACCCCGGATCCGGCTCGTTCGGAGAGCTTTCCGACCCAGATCGGAGTCGGCCCCTTACTAGTAAATGTAGGAGGAAACTGGGGAGGTGGCTGGATAAAGGAGTATTCTCCTAAATGGGAGGGGTTTAAGGAGGAGTAAAGAGGGGTTTAGAACAGGTTAGTGAGGGGCTTAGGCAGGGATGAGTACCAACCCATGTAAGAGTAAACCCATTCCTGTACACAAACTGCAATTCTAAAGTTACTTAAGACAAAAAGGACTTAAAACAGCAATAAATGTCCAGCAACACGGATGGCCAACCTCAGGTACTGCAACACCCTGCCATAATAAATAATGGGTGTAGGGACTTAAAATAAAACCCCATATTAAACAACAAGTTATGTTAAAATATTTAATCTAGCTAGGCATATAAATACATTTAGCTTAATGTTAAGAAATTCTAAAATTTAACATAATTACTTTTAATTAATTCTATGCATCACTAAATATCAGTTCTAATAATAAATAAATAATAATGTTTATTAATTTAAACATCTTAAAACTCATTTTATTTTAATTTAATAGATTTCAAATAATGAACTTTAAAAATTGAATCAAGTAATAGTTCTGTAACATTTCTAATTTGTTCTATATTTAAAATAAATATATAAAGTTCATTTATATATTTTTTTTAAAGTTTGATAGACTTTTACTACTACTTTACCATTGGGAGATCACCACCAAGGGGAGTATCTCCCCTCACCAAAGTTCAAAAACATCTTAGCCTTTCTGTTGGCAGTTCTCATTTATTTTCTAAACAGAAGGGATGTAGGGAAGCCATTGGCATTTGTGTAGTCACATCCTTCTGTAGGGAGAGAGATGATCACAAGATTCCTGAACATTCCCTCATTGTCTGACTTTAATTGTACTGTCACTCTTTTAAGCTCAACCCAGTCTCTAGTCCTACCCATTGGGCACCCTTCTTAAACGCAGACCCCAGATGAGAGAGGACTATCACTAGCCTACTCACAGATGCATCCTAGAAGGTGGTCATTACCACCATGGCCAATAATAGCATGTGGCTCATCCTGCCCCAGGTCAAAATGTTGCCCCTGCCGTAGGGCCAGCTCCTCCCAAGAGGCAAACAACCTATAGAGGCCACTAACAGCTGTGGTTGTCAGGGAATAGGCCACTGAACAGTGAATGCTGATATAAAGTATCTTTGGTATATCGCACCAACCCCCCCCCCCCACCACACCCCCTGGGAGTTGAAAAGAAGTCACCCACTTGTTTCTGGAGGCTCTCTGTCTTCTTAGGTTGCTTAGGGAGAGGGCTACATCCTCAGGCTACAGATAACCTCCCTCCCTCCCATTATTGATTCTATCACATTAGGGGTAACACCCTGAGACCGCACACTTGCCTTGTAGTCCATTATGGCCAGATTGTAATCACAGTCCCTTCAAGCGGGACAACTTCTCTCTCTGTGTCTTGTAGAGGTCTGCATGGTCCAGGTGTTCTGACTCCTATCTCAGTGACACCACAGTCAGCATCTTTAGGTCACAGGTGGCCTCACCAACGCCAGTCTTTAGTACTCTTCTCTCAGACCAGGTAACCCAAGCCCCTCTGGTCCTCCCACTGTGGGTGATGCCTACCTCCTATCCGCTACTTCTCTCTTGGGTCTCAGTGTTGTGTAAGCTAGGGCTGTGGCCCAACTCTCAAAGGTTTGATTTTCTCACCAAAGGGTGCCTGGACTAATTTCAGCGCACCAGTGCTTGAGGCGGAATGTTTTGGTTATTGCATCAATCAGTCAATTTGTATAGCGCAATGCATCACCCGGAGGGTATCCAGGTGTTTTCCCTATATACCCACAAAACCCACTTGACATACCTGTCAGTGACGTGTCCTTGCTTTCTGGGTCACTAACAGTCCTGTAATGGGTCAGGGATGCAGTGGTAATAAAAAACGATCATTCATTAATGATTTACACACTCAAGAATCACTAGACATGGCATAGGAATTTTGAAATATTTAATATAAAATAATAATTTTAAAACTTCTGAATCTAATGCAATCAAATTGTTTGGTAACATCACAACTAAGCATTTCATGAACAGTGAAAACAACAGGGGGAAATTGTAACATCACAATCAATCAATCAATCAATAATAACACTTGTAAAGCGCACTACACACCTGTGAGGGTCTCAAGGCGCTAGGGGAGTGGGGGTCCTGCTAGTGATCGAAGAGCCAGGTCTTGAGGAGTCTCCTGAAGGCCAGTAGGTCCTGGGTCTGACGTAGGTTGGTGGGGAGGGTGTGCCAGGTCATGGCGGTGAGGTGGGAGAAGGATCTGCTGCCGGTGGTCGCTCCTCGGATGTGGGGGACTGTGGTGAGGGCGAGGCTGGCGGAGCGGTGCTGGCGGGTGGAGGTGTAGAAGTTGAGTCGAGTGTTGAGGTATGCTGGGCCGGTCTTGTGGAGAGCTTTGTGTGCGTGGATGAGAAGCTTGAAGGTTATTCTCTTGTTGACGGGGAGCCAGTGCAGGTCTCTCAGGTGGGGTGTGATGTAGCTGCGGCGGGGTATGTCAAGGATCAGACGTGCTGACACGTTCTGGATGCGTTGCAATCGCCTCAGGAGCTTGGTCGACGTTCCTGCGTAGAGGGCGTTTCTGTAGTCCAGCCTGCTGGTGACGAGGGCCTGGGTGACTGTTCTTCTTGTCTCAGTGGGGATCCACTTGAAGATCCTGCGGAGCATTCGGAGGGTGTTGAAGCAGGATGAGGAGACGGCGTTGACCTGCTTGGTCATGGAGAGGGTGGAGTCGAGGATGACCCCTAGGTAGCGTGCGTGGTCGGTGGGTGACGGGGCTGTTCCTAGGGTTGCAGGCCACCAGGAGTCATCCCAGGCTGAGGGGGTGGAGCCGAGGATGAGGACCTTCGTCTTGTCCGAGTTCAGCTTCAGTCTGCTGTTCCTCATCTATTCGGTGACGGCCTTCCTTCCTTCATGGAGGCTGGTCTTGGTGGTGTGAGGGTCTTTGGTGAGGGATATGATCAGCTGGGTGTCGTCGGCGTAGGAGATGATGTTGAGGTCGTGCTGTTGGGCAACTTGGGTGAGGGGTGCCATGTAAATGTCGAACAGCGTTGGGCTGAGGGAAGAGCCCTGGGGTACGCCGCAGATTATTTCGTGGCCATGGAGCAGAAGGGGGGAGGCGAACACTCTGAGTTCTGCCTGGGAGGAAGGATGTTGTCCAGTCCATGGCCTTCTCTTGGATCCCGGCGTCGTGTAGGCGTGTGCGTAGTGTGTGGTGGCAGACCGCATCGAAGGCGGCTAACAGGTCCAGGAGTATGAGGGCTGCTGTTTCTCCGTTGTCAAGTAGGGTCCTGATGTCATCCGTGGCGGTTATGAGGGCGGTCTCGGTGCTGTGGTTGCTGCGGAACCCGGACTGGGACGGGTTTAGGATGTGGTTCTCCTTGGGGAAGCGGGTCAGTTGTTTGTTGACGATTTTCTCGGTGACCTTCACCGGGAATGGGAGCAGGGAGATGGGTCGGAAGTTTTTGAGGTCCTTGGGGTCCGCCTTGGGTTTCTTGAGTAAGGCGTTGATCTCGGCATGCTTCCACCTTTCTGGGAAGGTTGCTGTCTCGAAGGAGGAGCTGATTGTTTTCCGAAGATGGGGTGCGATGGCTGTGCTGGCTTTGTTGAAGATGTGGTGGGGGCATGGGTCTAAAGGTGATCTGGAGTGGATGGTGTTCATGGTCTTGCTGGTTTCCTCGTCATTGACGCTGGTCCAGGAGAGCAGGCGGTTGGTTCAGTTGGTGGTCGTGGGGGTGGTGGTTGTCGGGGCGATCGTGGTGTTGAAGCTGTTGTGGATGTTGGCAATTTTGTGGTGGAAGAAGGTGGCCAGTGAATAGCACAGGTCTTGCGAAGGCGGGATATCGTTGGTGTTGGAGCTGGGGTTGGACTGTTCCATTACGATGTTGAAAAGTTCTTTGCTGTTGTGTGCGTTGTTATCCTGGCGGTTTTTGAAGGAGGCCCTCTTGGCGGTTCTGATGAGTTGATGGTGTCTGCGGGTGGCTTCCTTGTGGGCTGCGTAGCTGTCCAGTGTTCGTTCCCGGAGCCAGTTCTTCTCCAGTTCTCGGCAGGTTCGTTTGGAGGCCTGGAGGTCTTCGGTGAACCAGGTGGCTTTATTGCTGGTGTGGTTGTTGGAGGGTGTCTTGACCGGGGCGAGGGTGTTGGGGCAGTCGTCGATCCACTGTCTAAGGTTGCGGGCGGAGGTGTTGGGGTCGGCGGAGTCAGCAGGTGGGTTCTGGGCGAGGGTGTTGCTTAGCCCTTAACACCCCCACTAAGCTATCTCTAGGTGCTATGCAAGCTCTAGCAGATGAATAAATCGTAAGACAATTGTTTGAGTTTCAGAGGTGGTGCACATACCTGGGACAACAGGACTTGTCTTTTTGGAATAGCTCACCAGCCATTTCAAGCAAAAGGATGAGAAGATTTTGCTTGTGCCAGAACACAGTCCTGACACCAGTCAGCGAGGCAAAATGCTTTGCAAAGCCTCGGAGGGTCTTCTGGAGCCTTCTCCAGTCAAGAGAATGTGGTGCTGTTCTCATCTGGAACGGCGTCTGGGTGAAGTTTCCCTCTGATTCAGTGGCCAATACATGGGGTGTATATAGGGCTGACCACTGACTTTTAACTGTTTATGGGGAAGTTTCCATTTCATCCGAGACATAACCATTATGAACCAGCATGATGAAAGTTTGGCAACTCTGTAAACAGCCCTTAAGTATTTGCACCATTTTTAGCCCATGTTTACTTTAAGTGTCTGCTACTAAAATCTTAAGATCGATATATTGAGAGTGTGTACTATACTTATGTCATCTTATCTCTTTGCAAAGTCAAATGAAATGACACTTTCACAAGTTGTGCAAAAGATAATGACATTCTGAATGTGGTCCAAAGGGCATACAAGCCAATTAGAATGGAAACTGCAGCTAAAATGGAAACTGCCCTGTATGTGTTTGGGAACCTAATTCTGTATTACAGACGTATTAAAACAAGTGATTAAAAAAAATTTAAATAATAGAAAATAAAATAAAAGAATAATGAAGGGGAATGGCATCCCTGTAATAACTTCTAAACTAAGCAGTCACTGAATGTTTGTTTACATGATGTTCCTTGTCATAAGTTCATGACATGTTCATAGAAAAGAAGGCCATGCTAAAAATGTTCATTTCATGAAATGGATGTTCATCACCTGTTGCATGTTCAATTACATTTTTCAAACTGAAATGGAAGGGGTTTCTGTATTAGAAAACATGACTTTATGACATCTTACCCCTAACATTAGAGCCAGTTCTGCAGAGGTCTGTTGTGGGCTAACCTGCTTGTTCTCAACCACTCGTTACCTACCCACCTGTGGTAGCTCCCTACCAAGTTTGCAGTCTGTGGGCAGGCTTGGACATACAACTACCCTTCGCTGGTCAACCACATCCCTCGATGAAACCATGGTCCTGGGCAGTCAAACCACGCCATGGTCATTTCTTCACCTACAGACCCTTGCATGTAAATACTGTCCTGGGAAGCCAGCCTTTCCACCACCACGTTTTGGTCAGCACAAACACCCACTGAGCAGTAATAGGGACCCCATTCACTGCAACCCTCTGGAAGTGATTCCTACCCCCTACAGGATCACCAGCCTAAAATCTGGGTTCACTTCCCAAGTTAAGGACACTGGGGCATGATCTATGCCCTCATATGGGTAATCCTCTACCCCATATGCTACACAGGATACTCTTACAGAGTGCCTACCTGTGAGTAACTACTTATTGAAATATAAAGAGTCACTTCTTTTGTGCACTGACTGCCAAGAGTCAAAACACCAGCACTCCTCAAAAGGCGTCGCTCCACCCCAGGGCTCCTGCTTTTCAAAACTAGTTTGGGACCCTTCCCCTAGTCAGGACTTGGCGGCCCTAATGGTTATCTTTTGAGCTCTGTTGCTACCCTTCTTTCCCTGGTGTGGGCATCCTCCATCATTCTTGGGCTCTCTATCATGGGATTTCCTGCACAGTGCATACCCACACATCAACTGCCCTTCCAAGCTTTCAGGGATGAGTCTACTAGTTGATGGTATATCCCAGAAGAAGTAAGAGTCAAAATGGCCTCCTTCAGAATCAAGTTGTGCAGCCTATCAACATGAGTACTCACATCAGTGCCCTTCACCCAGCCCTCGAGTGCTTTCAGTGAGATGCCTATGGGGTGATTACCTGACTGTTGTGTATCTCTATTTGTACGTCTCTAAGGGCTTTTCAGATGTAGGGGCCTCATTTAAGGATTCGATAATTTACCGAATCGGTAATTTAAGGAATCAGTAAATTATCGAATTCTTAAATACTGATTGGGTAAATTACTGAGGGCACGATGTAGGTAATTTCGATTTACTCACTCTTAAATACCGAATCATACCGATTCGGTATTTAAGAGTAGGTAAATATGAAGTAGGCAGATGTAGGTAATTTTTCTTTTTAAATTACCGAACGATTCGGTAAATACCGAATCAGTATTTGCCATTGATTCCAATGGGCCTTGAAGCCCATAGGAATCAATTGAAAATACTGATTCGGTAATTACCGAATCGGTAAATACCGAATCATGCCAGGGGGAACGGGGTGTCACTTTGACACCCTGTAGCACCCCAATGTCAGGCTTGTGTGCCATGTGGCACACAGACATGCCCTAAGGGCATGTCTGTGTGCCACATGGCACAGGTGTACATGCACAGATGTGCATGTACACCTGAATTCGTTATTTACCATGCAATAGTATTACATGGTAAATAACGAATTCTGAGGGGGCCTGTGGCACTGTTTAAAGTGCCTCCTACATCTGCATTTACAGATTCGGTATTTTTACCGAGTCTGTATATACCAATTCGGTAATTTTACCGATTCGGTAAATACAGATTCCGAATCTGTAAATACATGCCCCCTACATTGGAAAAGGCATTTACCGGTCGGTAACGGCCGAATTCGGCCGTTACCGACCGGTAAATGCCTACCTACATCGGGCTCTGAATCCTTAATGTAGGGAGCACTCAGATGAGTGCTTTTCCCATTTTAGGATTCGGTTTTTACGACCAACTACAAGTTGGTGGTAAATATCGAAAACCCCAAAAGAAGCAATTTTTTTGCAAATTATTATAGTGCCATGTTGCAGACATGCATGCCCTTACGGCATGTATGAGTACCACATGTGCACCCATACACAATTCAGGGGTGCAACAAGGTGTCAAAGTGCCACCATGCCACCCTTCAATGTGTTCCCCCTTTTACCGAATCGGTATCTACCGATTCGGTAATTCCCATTCATTCCTATGGGCCTCCAGGCCTCCAGGCCTCCATGAATGGGAATTACCGATTCGGTAATATTTACCGAATGAATACCTACATCCCATTCACCGATTCTAAAATACCGAATCGGTAAAATTCTGTATTTTAGCATCAGTAAATCTGGATTACCTACATCTGGCCCTAAATGTCTTAAATTACTCTTCAGACAACTGCACTTGTCTGAAAAGGAGACAAAAATGTAAATACAGTAGGGAGTCATTTGTGTAAATTAATTATAGGTTTGCCTAGGAAACTAATTGTTGAAATAAAAAATAGGGAAAATAAGTGGGACAAACACAAATAGAAATAGCTGCAGTGCTGGACTAGGAAACAAAAGCAGACGTGGTAACAAAAATATTCATACCAGCCCCCCTTTCTTCAGTCTCTCTATCTTTCTTGTCGAACAATCTATTTGCTGTCTCTTTCCCCCTTTCCTCTCTCTTTGATCTCCAAATTCTCTCTCCCTCTTCTCTCTATATATCTCTCTCTGTCTTGCCCTCTGACTTCTCTCTCTCTCTCTCCCCTCTCTCTCTCTCTCTCTCTCTCTCTCTCTCCCTCGCGCTCTCTCTCTCTCTCTTTTTTCCTATTCCTCCTGGGGTGGTTTCTGCAATAGAATAACCGGGGCTTCAGTAAAAGCCTCTAAAGGCTCCAGCCTATCAGGGTAATACCTGATGAGATATAAGGCCTGTCCGACCCATAATAGAAGACAATGTGTTAATCGGTAATTTGTTTCCCCAATGGCCAATTTGCAATATGCCATTACTTCTGTCAGATCTGCCTGGTCACAGGGCTCTAGTGTTTGTTGATTGTCCATAAACATGAGATAAGCAGAGCCAATAACTGAGCCACTGCTTATAATCATATTTCTCTGAGTTCCATACATGTTGAAATTCATACTCTGAAAGATAAATGAAAAACACAACTCTGCCCATGATGGGAAAAATGTATATTTACAGATCTAAGCCTTTGTTCTGTGACCTCCTGAACCATGCTTCTCTCCTCATTTTCAAGAGTATTTGTTCAGGTATCCTTTCCTTCTGTGCTGACCCTGAAAAGGGCAAGCCAGCCCTTTCTGACACACGCGTTCTGCCTACACATTGTTTGTCACACATCACTGTACAAGGCAAAAAGTTAAACTTTTTAATTATTATCCTGATGGAGAAGCTGGAACTCTTTCTAAGTGCATGAGCTTTGTTTGAGTTATGTAATTTACCTTTCATGTAGTGAAAGACAGAGGGAGCTATTTGGAAACTTAACATTTTGTAGTACCCTTAATAGTACTACAATAATATTTATTAATAAAGTACTACATAATGCCATCCACAAACCTTCAAGTGTAAATCTCCACCTCCACCTCTCCTAACCTTTCTATGGGAGATCCTCACTCATGTAAGTTTACTACTTAGGGGCTGATTTTGATGTCAGATGGACCTGAGTCCATCCAACATAGATCTGAAACTGGGACAGACCGACCTCCTGTTGGCGGTCCCCAACCAGCAAGTGGGATGCGACTGGAATGCATGCTCTCATTGTAAAGCGCTGAGGTGCAGTTTATCCCTGCACCCAGTGGCAGGCACCTTAAGGTCCCTATGCTCCGCCCGGTGCATGGCTACGCCTGGGCGTAGCAGCAGACCCGATAATGAAGCATGTCACACACATTGGGGTCGATTAGGATGGCGGACGGAAATGGGTACTGTCCGCCATGGTGGGGGAAATTTTACTCCCGGCAGCGCCGCGGAGAAACCGCGGTTGGGATTAGGATATTCATGTCACGAAACTCCGACCGCGGCGGACGGAACACAACCAACACCGTCCGCGGTGGACGGAACACAACCAAGTCCGTCCGCGGCGGACGGAGTCCAATGAACAACCACTGCCGCGGACGGAAATGACCGCGGAAAATAAAACATGTACCGCCATCCCTGAGAATACTCCGTGGCCGCAATTAGGATAAATCCGCCCGTACAACGGAACTCACAGCCATCCACGTCCGCGGCGGAAACAATGCAACGAGAACCACAGCATCAGGGCGGAAGGCCAACACGCACAACATCCCTAGCGCCTAACAAATGTATGAAAGTGCACCGCAAGTCCTAAGCAAACATACGAACATTGACAAGGCCCCCCCCCCCAGCACAAGCCACCATGACACGTCCCAATTATCCAATAATGCACACAAGTCAACACGCCCACCTACCACCTGACTGCCAACAACCATCGAGACACGACTATAAAAAGACACCCCCACACAACCACAATCCCTTGCACCACAGCATTGCTGCCAGCAAGAGGGCCATTCGAGACACTGCTAACTCACATAAAATCACATAGAAGACACCCACCCACCACCCTACCACACAAACACCCACCACACAAATCCTACACATCACACACCACACACCTGCACCTCCCAACTCACTCAACTCACACACTGAGCACCACACACCATGGCACCCAAAAAAAACCCCAAATTCACGGAGACAGAGTTGCGGGTAATGGTAGATGAAATTATCCGTGTGGAGCCCAACATCTTCGGGGCCCAAGTCCAGCAGACGACCGTGGCGCAAAAGAACCACATGTGGGACAGGATCGTCACTCGTGTGAATGCGTCGGGGACTGTGCCGAGGACCAAGCACGACATTCAGAGGCGGTGGCATGACCTTAAGACCAGGGTCAAGGGCATCCGAGCGAAAAACCACGCCAGAGCCAATCTTACTGGCGGTGGCACACCCCCGGAGCCCATACCCTACACCGATTGGGAGGAGAAGGTGCTGGTGATACTACACCCAGAGAGCCTAGACGGCCTTGACGAAGGAGAAGAGACTGGTGAGTACAAACCAAGCACCACGATCAGCACGACATGGTCAGGCTCACACAACTGAGAAGAAACATCCCCCACGCCCCAACCCATGCACGTCGGACACCAACACACTAACATGTCCATGGCTCCCAACAGGCCCCCATGTTCACGGGGAGGGTGGTGGTGGTGGTGGCGGTGGTGGAGGGTGGGGTGTGTGAGAGGCCCAAACTACAACTCCCAACAGGCCCCCATGTGCACGGGGAGGGTGGCGGTGGTGGAGGGTGGGGTGTGTGAGAGGCCCAAACTACAACTCCCAACAGGCCCCCATGTGCACGGGGAGGGTGGCGGTGGTGGAGGGTGGGGTGTGTGAGAGGCCCAAACTACAACTCCCAACAGGCCCCCATGTGCACGGGGAGGGTGGCGGTGGTGGAGGGTGGGGTGTGTGAGAGGCCCAAACTACAACTCCCAACAGGCCCCCATGTGCACGGGGAGGGTGGCGGTGGTGGAGGGTGGGGTGTGTGAGAGGCCCAAACTACAACTCCCAACAGGCCCCCATGTGCACGGGGAGGGTGGCGGTGGTGGTGGAGGGTGGGGTGTGTGAGAGGCCCAAACTACAACTCCCAACAGGCCCCCATGTGCACGGGGAGGGTGGCGGTGGTGGAGGGTGGGGTGTGTGAGAGGCCCAAACTACAACTCCCAACAGGCCCCCATGTGCACGGGGAGGGTGGCGGTGGTGGTGGAGGGTGGGGTGTGTGCGACAGGAAACAGAAATGTCTACAAATCAATGTAACCATGTACTGTCCACATTACTGACCTGCTCGATCTTGTCCCTCAGGTGATCGTCAACTGACTGGGGAAAGCAGTACCCGGCCGCCAGCCTCGCCTCCCACACCTACAGGACTCTCTGCCGACGACGACACAGGCAGCTCCGGGGCGGAGGATGGAGCGGGACCAAGCACGCAGCCAGGGCCATCTGGCTCACAGGGACTCCCGGGACCGACCAACGTCGCATGTGTGACTCCCGCGGCACCCGTCTCTGTGATCTGCACAGTCCCCACCACCACCAGTACCACCAGTACCACCAGTACCACCACTACCACCACTACCACGAGCACCACGACTCCTGCCGGTGCCACCCAGCATGACCCAGCGCGCAACGCTGGTCCAACGGCCCCACACACAAGCAGGGTGAGTGGGCCACAAACACAGGCAACGGGACAACTGCCAATCAGGCGACCCACACACCGCCGGTCAGAGGAGGGACAGCTACCCGAGCCAGTGGCACAGTCCCTACAAGCTCTTGCCAGGTGCCAGGCCTCATACGACCGGTCCCAGGCAAACGCTGATCGTGTTCACGAGGACTCAGTGGACAACACCAACAGCCTGCGCGAGATCTCTGGCATCCTTGGCCAGATGTTGGTGATCATGGGCCAGCAGGCAACGATGTGGAGGGAATGGGTTGCCCGGAACAACCCCCCCCCTCCTCCACCATGTGTGTCAGCGCCACCGCCACCGTCACCTCCGCCTCCCCCGTCGCCTCCGCCTCCGCCTCCACCGCCGCCACCACCACCTGAGCCCCTGGCGACGGATGTGGCCCATCACCAACCTGCCCTCCCAGCTGCCTCTGTACCACCTCCGAGACGGAGGGGGCGGCCGAGGCAGGAAGTTGCTGAGAGCAGTGTTGGAGCGCCAGGCACACGCTCCAAGAGGGGACGACCTTGACAATGCCACTGCCTGTGCCAGACATTCACCCTGCAAACCATCCTGTCCCACATAGACAATCATTGCCACTGGTCTGCTGGACTAGCCTGACACCCCCCAATGTGGTGTCAGCACGGACATTTCATCTGCCATTACCTACAACTCCAACTCCCTCCCTCCCACTTACTTGTATATATTCACCAGCACAAAAGCACAACCTGTCAATAAATTGCATTTACTCACACAATGATGTTTTGCCTCCATGTTTATTCACATGATTGCCATCAGATACAGACGTAAACAGGTACAGGGATCATAGTCGCACATGATCATGGCGCTGCGGGAGTGACCTAGAGAAAACCAGAGACAGCAAACACACGTCAGTAAAGAGATTCACACACATCACAACACAATGCACAGCAACATTACACAAACGACAACCATCACACAAGCATGGGATGGGAGCACACACATCATGGACACTCCTATGTCCAAAGACATGAAGACACACATGTGCAACCATCACAAACCACACCCAGCTGAATAACCCCATATCCACACAACACCAGAAAACATACATGAGGCATTGTCAACCGCCACTAGAGGTAGATACTCACATTCAAGGGAAGTAGCGATCAATGAGCTGGCGCCTCTGGTCCACACCTTCCTCCTCACCACTATCCTCATCAGTCGACATGGGTGGGATGGGAGGCCGAGGAACTCCTTCGTCTTCAGGGTCCAACAGCAGTTCAATGTCATTGCGTACTGCCAGGTTGTGGAGCATGCAGCAGGCAATCACGATCTTGCATACTTTTCCTGGTGAGTAAGGCAGTGCCCCTCCGGTCTTATCGAGGCACCGAAACCTAGACTTCAGCAGTCCAAAGGTACGTTCGATGACTCTCCGTGTCCTTCCATGTGCCTCATTGTACCGCATTTCACCCGCCGTCCTCGGATTACGTAGGGGACTGAGGAGCCAGGGCCGGTTTGGGTAAGCCGAGTCGCCTATGTAGGGGGATGACAGAGACAAACATCAGAACAAGATATGGTGGGTACCCCATGCAACACAGAGATCACAAGAGTCCCCACTGCACACTCACCAACAAGCCACGCTTGACCGGGTGGCAGATTTGCCATGAGTCGTGGGACATTGCTGGTTCGCATGATGTGGGCGTCATGTGCGGATCCAGGAAATCTTGCACACACATGGGAGATGATGTTGCTCGCCAGGCACACCACCTGCACGTTCAGCGAATGAAAGTGTTTCCGATTCCTGAACACTTGTTCGCGTGCCCGTGGTGGAATGAGCGCGATGTGCGTGCCATCAATTGAGCCCACAACGTGAGGTATGTGGCCCAGTGCATAGAAACCAGCTTTGACAGCTGGCAACTCTTCCGGACGTGGGAAATGTATGTACTCATCCTTGTACAGCATCATAGCTGTTAACACATCCCGAAGAACCGTGCTGAACATTGCCTGTGACATACCCCCGGCACCTCCAACTGTATACTGAAATGTGCCAGTAGCGAAGAAATGTAGTACCGCCATGACCTTTGCAGTGGGTGTAAACGAGCCAGGATACGTTCTACGTGGCTGCAGATGAGGAGCCAATTGAGCCACAAGCTCCAGCAACCGACGTCGATCCAGCCTGAATTTCCGAATCACCTCCTCGTCTACCATATCCTCCAGCTGAGTGTATGGGCGATGCACATTTGGAGCCCTCCTGTGTGGGAGAGAGATGTAACTTAGGTCAACGTACAAACGACGCATACGTGTACAACTCCATCACATGTGTACCTTACTGACATAACTCCAGTCGTCACCCTAATGTATCGTAGACACATCACAGACACTCATGCAACTGCATGCACACAAACGATAAGTTTACACACGCCATGTCATCAAGCACAAATGCCACCACCAATGATGATGTGCATACGGTAATGACATGCATGGTGACAGAACGTATAAATCACATACACGGAATGCATGTGTACCACCACCACTGTAGTCACCTCGACACAACAATAAACCGACAACAGATGCATGAATTGGCCACACAGCCGTGATGTACTGTGTAGTTGTGAAGATGTAACAACGTCTGTAGGGTCAAACCCGACGTCAACACGTACGAATGCACATCTGTTGGCCATTGTGTGCCGACCGATGTCCATTGTATGGACACACATGCTATATTGTATGACATATGACCTTTCACAATCACGCTCACATCCCTCATGACGCAACTGCACACAACACATCACGGTGCAGCGTCTGACAAGATCACATATTTGGCGCCGCCATGGCGGTGCTCAACTTCCGCTACTTCCCAAAGGCAGAATGCGGCCTGCGTCCCTCTTCCCATTGGCTGCATGTGCAGGGACCGTGACGGGCACACATCGGCAACCGCACGTGCAAGCTTCAGGCACGGATGCTTCAGTTGCAACAATGTACTATCACTGGCGCCTCCATGGCGGGGCACGTACACAGCGGGGGAGGTGCAGGCCTATACACCCTGCAGATGTACTCAATGGACATGCCAGTTCATGACCCCCCTTACAGTCACCTTGCATCATCCACCGTACACCGGCCGGAGCGGCCGGCCCATGAACAACCGCCGTGCCCGGCCATGAACACAACCGCCATGGCCGTGCCCGGCCATGAACAACCGCCGTGCCCGGCCATGAACACAACCGCCATGGCCGTGCCCGGCCATGAACAACCGCCGGTCCCGGCCATGGCGGTTGTGTTCATGGCCGGGCACGGCGGATGTTCATGGCCGGGCACGGCCATGGCGGTTGTGTTCATGGCCGGGCACGGCGGTTGTTCATGGCCGGGCACGGCCATGGCGGTTGTGTTCATGGCCGGGCACGGCGGTTGTTCATGGCCGGGCACGGCCATGGCGGTTGTGTTCATGGCCGGGCACGGCGGATGTTCATGGGCCGGCCGCTCCGGCCGGTGTACGGTGGATGATGCAAGGTGACTGTAAGGGGGGTCATGAACTGGCATGTCCATTGAGTACATCTGCAGGGTGTATAGGCCTGCACCTCCCCCGCTGTGTACGTGCCCCGCCATGGAGGCGCCAGTGATAGTACATTGTTGCAACTGAAGCATCCGTGCCTGAAGCTTGCACGTGCGGTTGCCGATGTGTGCCCGTCACGGTCCCTGCACATGCAGCCAATGGGAAGAGGGACGCTGGCCGCATACGGCCAATCGCAAGTAGCGGAAGCTGTGCACCGCAACAACAGGGCCAGTCATTGGCCCATTTCACGATCACGCTCCCAGGGCTGACCAATTGCTGGCGACGTATGCCACTGACACGTGCTGAGGGCCCTATATATGTGTCTTGGCCAACATGAAACTTCCTACCCTGGGGACCAGTGCTGCCTGTGACCATCACCTCGACCTGCTGCTGCTGCTGAGCTGACCACCGACTGCTGCCTGTGACCATCACCTCGACCTGCTGCTGCTGCTGAGCTGACCACCGACTGCTGCCTG
Organism: Lissotriton helveticus; assembly: GCF_964261635.1. Classification (NCBI taxonomy): domain Eukaryota; kingdom Metazoa; phylum Chordata; class Amphibia; order Caudata; family Salamandridae; genus Lissotriton; species Lissotriton helveticus. The sequence continues at coordinate 1,175,247,520 of NC_136072.1, read as the reverse complement.
TGACCATCACCTCGACCTGCTGCTGCTGCTGAGCTGACCACCGACTGCTGCCTGTGACCATCACCTCGACCTGCTGCTGCTGCTGAGCTGACCACCGACTGCTGCCTGTGACCATCACCTCGACCTGCTGCTGCTGCTGAGCTGACCACCGACTGCTGCCTGTGACCATCACCTCGACCTGCTGCTGCTGCTGAGCTGACCACCGACTGCTGCTCTAGTGCCATACTCCGTGATCTTGCCATGTCGAGAGGCAAAGAGATCCGGTCTCGACCCTTCACCGCCGCGGAGCTTGATGTCCTCGTGGACGGTGTACTCCGCAACTATGGACGCCTCTACGGCGCACCGGGACGGGTGGTAAGTGCAGTGTGGGACATGTTGGTGTGCATGAGGGGGCCAAATGATCAGGCCTATTTATATCTTAGCTGTGTAGTGTGGGCTAGACATATGTTCCTGATTGTGCATGGCTGCTGACAGTAACGTCTTGCCCCTATGTGTGTGACAGGCCACCTGTCCACTGACTTAAACCCTTTTGTCTCCCATCATGGTAGGTCAAGCTGCACCTTCGCAAGGACCTGTGGAGGACCATAGCACGGGAAGTACGGGCATTGGGGGTGTGCAACAGACGACATACACACTGCCACAAACGCTGGGACGACATTTCCAGGCTGAGCAAGAATGTAGCGGAAGTAACACTGGGCCTGATTCCAAGGACGCCCCGTCTGGCCCGACGCTCCATGACCCCTCTCATGCACCGTATCATTGCAGTGACGCATCCTGAACTGGCCGAACGTCTGAGTGCCGATCAACAGCAAACTAGCGGTGAGCATACTGTCTGTGTAGGAAACTTGTGAGTGCTATGCATGTATTGGTGCACAGACACACCATTGAGTTCCGTGTTGCGTATGTATGCCTGTGATGGCATTTTGGTCCCATTGGGTGGTACTCATTTGACATCCAGGTCCGCCATGTTGACACGCCACTTGCTTAGTAGTTGAGTGTTAAAGCACATCCCCTAGTGGTCCATGTCCCCATGGCAGAAAATGTGAGGATGACTGGTAGGGGTGGGCCATGTGCAGGCTGAGGGCTCATGAACCTTTGTCTGCTATGTGATTTGGCTATCCTGTTCCTTCTGTACGTGAGTGTGCCCATGACTCACACATCTTTTCTGTGCATTTCAGCTTTGACAGAGGACACTCAGCCACAGACGGTGGAGAGTAGCCGAGGAAATGAGTCCGGCTCAGACTTCGCACACACGCAGACTGACACGGAGGAGGCCAGCGCCGGAGAGGGGGACAGGACCGTCCCTGAGGACTCGCATGTGGAGACACCATCGTCCTCCTCGTCGGACACTCTTGGTGAGCCTGCACTGTTGTCACAGACTGGGAGTGGGCACTCATCACCTTCTGTCGGAAGACAGCACACAGGGCCCACACTTCCGCCAACTGCACCATGTATTGTTCGTGGCCGAAGGAGTAGGGGGAGCAGAGTGGCGTTCGGTGCAGGCACCGCTGCCCCTGCCACGGTGAGCCAAAATGCACTGTGTGCTGAGGCCGTTGATCTGCTGCGACAGCTGTGTGTGGGTCAGACCAATATGACAAATGCTTTCCAGGATCATGATAGGAAGTTGGGGCAGGTGGTGGCATTCATGGAAGGGATGCATGGCGATCTTGCAGGTCTACACAGGACAGTGCAGTCATTGGCAAGCAGTGTGTCGTCTGCAATAGTACAGTCGAATGAACAGGGTGCTACTTCTGTTTCCCCATCTACACCGCTGGATGTCTCAGGGGGTAGTGATTATTCAGACTAGGACTCAAATACAGGTTATTGCACTAGAAGCAGCGTCAGACAGCACGTCAGGGCACGCAGGGCACAGACCCCATCCCCTAGATCAGCTAAATCTGTTCACGTAGACGACGTCAGATGCACTGGAGTACACACACAGGATCCACAAGTGTTGTTGGGGGACATGCCTTCCGGAGCTACACAGGCATTCAACACGAAAGGTACTCCGAAGGCAAGGGATACTCACATGTCCATGGACTGTTCCTTGGACAAGGCCAGTCAGAAGACAAAGGCACCTACTGAGAGCAGGGAGACTCCCAAGAGCAGGCCCACAGCAGAGGTAAGGGACACTCCCAAGGACAGTGAGAAGACTAAGGCACCTACTAAGAGCAGGGAGACTCCCAAGAGCAGGCCCACATCAGTGGATAGGAACACTCCCAAGGACAGTGAAAAGACTAAGGCACCTACTGAGAGCAGGGAGACCCCCAAGAGCAGGCCCACAGCAGTGGATAGGAACACTCCCAAGGACAGTGAGAAGACTAAGGCACCTACTGAGAGCAGGGAGACCCCCAAGAGCAGGCCCACAGCAGTGGATAGGAACACTCCCAAGGACAGTGAGAAGACTAAGGCACCTACTAAGAGCAGGGAGACTCCCAAGAGCAGGCCCACAGCAGTGGATAGGAACACTCCCAAGGACAGTGAGAAGACTAAGGCACCTACTAAGAGCAGGGAGACTCCCAAGAGCAGGCCCACAGCAGTGGATAGGAACACTCCCAAGGACAGTGAGAAGACTAAGGCACCTACTAAGAGCAGGGAGACTCCCAAGAGCAGGCCCACAGCAGTGGATAGGAACACTCCCAAGGACAGTGAGAAGACTAAGGCACCTACTAAGAGCAGGGAGACTCCCAAGAGCAGGCCCACAGCAGTGGATAGGAACACTCCCAAGGGCAGCGACACACACAGGGAGCAGGTGTCTGCTGGAGGCAGGTGCACCACAGACGACAAGTCTGCTGGCAGGAACAGGGCGGCGAGCAGGGCACAGGCTACATCCAGAGACAACACTCCACCTAAGGATAAGGCACATCCTACGGACAAGGCATCTAGCATGGACAATGGCGCAATCAAGGACAGGCATACTTCACCCCTGGCTGCACTGAGGCTGATGTTTTCTACTAAACGCCAAACTGATGTCTCCGCGGCGGAGTCCCCCCATACCTCCACTCCCATCCAGGCCAGTCAGAAGCAGAGGAGGGTGTCCCCTGTTGTTGCATCCCCCATTACACATCATTCCGAGTCCAGGCGGCAGGCACAGAGCAAACGACAAGCAGGCTCCAGCACGTCCCCCGAAACCAGATCCCCGGCAGCAGTTGCTCCACCTATACTGGGTGGTGATTCTTTGGAGTCCCCACCACTTGGCAGTCCTGTCCTGTCCAGGGTGCACTCACACCTCCCTAAGAAACGCAGACACACACCATTGACACCTGCAAACCCCGATTTGGCTCTAGGTGAGCTATCCCCAGCTCCCAGGCCCACCCTGCCTCCTGGCCCATACAGCCCTGTGGCTCATCATTTCAGTTGTCCCAGTGGCGCCGGTGCAGTTGACTCTCATGTATCAGATGGTGGCACAGTGTCAGTTGTGCCCTCTCCTGTTGCAGGTCCTGGCAGTGTATCTGGGTCTATGGCTCACGTGTCAGTTAGAAGATCTGTGGCTGTGTTGCACACTCCTGTTTCTGGTGCTGGCAGTCTGTCTGGGTCAGTGGCTCACGTGTCAGTGACTACATCTGTGGCTGTGTCTCACACTCCTGTTGCTGGTGCTGCCAGTGTGTCTGGGTCCGTGGCCCATGTGTGTGTCACTCGGGCTGTGGCTGTGTCTCACACTCCTGTTGCTGGTGCTGCCAGTGTGTCTGGGTCCGTGGCCCATGTGTGTGTCACTCGGGCTGTGGCTGTGTCTCACACTCCTGTTGCTGGTGCTGCCAGTGTGTCTGGGTCCGTGGCCCATGTGTGTGTCACTCGGGCTGTGGCTGTGTCTCACACTCCTGTTGCTGGTGCTGCCAGTGTGTCTGGGTCCGTGGCCCATGTGTGTGTCACTCGGGCTGTGGCTGTGTCTCACACTCCTGTTGCTGGTGCTGCCAGTGTGTCCGAGGCAGGTAGTTCACGCAGTCCCCCCTGATTCTGTGATGTGACGTGCTGTACACTTCACTCAAATGTTAATTCACATGGTGTGTCCATTGAGAACTGCGTGGCACTCTTGTGGTCCCTGTGACGGGTTGGTAGGGACACGTAGTTGTGCTGCCTCTGATGTACCTGCTCTGTAATGCACAATGCCCTGTTGATGCTCTGATACTGCATACTGGCCTCTCGTTACCTGCCTCTGATGTACCTGCTCTGTAATGCACAATGCCCTGTTGATGCTCTGATACTGCATGCTGCCCTCTCGTTACCTGCCTCTGATGTACCTGCTCTGTTGGCCACACTGCCCTGTTGCTGTTCTGATACTGCATTCTGCCCTCTCATGTGCTGCCAGTGATGTGACTGTTCTGTGCAATGGACTGTTGATGCACTTGGCCCCTCTCACGTGCTGCCTCTGATGGAGCTGTTCTGTGCAATGGACTGTTGATGCACTTGGCCCCTCTCACGTGCTGCCTCTGATGGAGCTGTTCTGTGCAATGGACTGTTGATGCACTTGGCCCCTCTCACGTGCTGCCTCTGATGGAGCTGTTCTGTGCAATGGACTGTTGATGCACTTGGCCCCTCTCACGTGCTGCCTCTGATGGAGCTGTTCTGTGCAATGGACTGTTGATGCACTTAGCCCCTCTCACGTGCTGCCTCTGATGTACCTGCTCTGTTGGCCACACTGCCCTGTTGCTGTTCTGATACTGCATTCTGCCCTCTCATGTGCTGCCAGTGATGTGACTGTTCTGTGCAATGGACTGTTGATGCACTTGGCCCCTCTCACGTGCTGCCTCTGATGGAGCTGTTCTGTGCAATGGACTGTTGATGCACTTGGCCCCTCTCACGTGCTGCCTCTGATGGAGCTGTTCTGTGCAATGGACTGTTGATGCACTTGGCCCCTCTCACGTGCTGCCTCTGATGGAGCTGTTCTGTGCAATGGACTGTTGATGCACTTAGCCCCTCTCACGTGCTGCCTCTGATGTACCTGCTCTGTACTCTACAATGCCCTGTTGATGCTCTGATACTGCATACTGCCCTCTCGTTACCTGCCTATGATGTACCTGCTCTGTACTCTACAATGCCCTGTTGATGCTCTGATACTGCATACTGCCCTCTCGTTACCTGCCTATGATGTACCTGCTCTGTACTCTACAATGCCCTGTTGATGCTCTGATACTGCATACTGGCCTCTCGTTACCTGCCTATGATGTACCTGCTCTGTAATGCACAATGCCCTGTTGATGCTCTGATACTGCATGCTGCCCTCTCGTTACCTGCCTCTGATGTACCTGCTCTGTAATGCACAATGCCCTGTTGATGCTCTGATACTGCATACTGCCCTCTCGTTACCTGCCTATGATGTACCTGCTCTGTACTCTACAATGCCCTGTTGATGCTCTGATACTGCATACTGGCCTCTCGTTACCTGCCTATGATGTACCTGCTCTGTAATGCACAATGCCCTGTTGATGCTCTGATACTGCATGCTGCCCTCTCGTTACCTGCCTCTGATGTACCTGCTCTGTAATGCACAATGCCCTGTTGATGCTCTGATACTGCATGCTGCCCTCTCGTTACCTGCTATGTTGTACCTGCTCTGGTGCCCACTTTGCCCATGTTCACGCATACACTGTGATTTGACCCCTATTATTTGACAATAAAGGTAGTCTATCAAGTCTCGTGGTCTGTCGTTGTCATTCCTGCTTGCGTCCTGCTAATGTGTATTCGTATATGCTTCTCATCAGTGGTTTCGGTAACATGACACTCCCCCTCCCTACGTCACGTCCCTTGCTGGTATTCCCCTCCAGACAGCCAATGGTTTGTACCTTACCTGCGTCGTCGTCCATAGTAGGCCATGACTAGGACGTGGTGGATCGCGAAGAGCATCGGGAAAGCGTGTAGCGCCGGGTCCATGGTGGTGGTCAGCTTGCGGTGGGTATCTCGGCTGTGTCACCTATGTTCGCTGTGGGGATTCCGCCGTGTTAAGACAGGTTGTTTTTCCGCAGCGGTTTTATGTGTGTTTTCCGCCATCTTGATTTGGGGGACGGTCTTCGACGTCAGTGCGTACGGCGGAGCGTTTGGATGTGTTCCGTCCGCCGCGTGGTCGTGTGTAGTTGGCCGGCGGAGCGTGTTTTTCCGTCGCGGACGGAAATTTGACACGTTTTCCTATCCTGATATGGCGGACGGAGTATCCGCGGCAGGCGGACACGGAAAAGGCTTTTTCCGCCTACTCCAGGGCCGCGGTGGCTCTTCCGTCCGCCATCCTGATCGACCCCATTGTGTGTGAGTGAGGGCAGTTTTTCATTATACACAAATGTGTCACTGCTTGTACACTTCCGTATAGGTTTTTCTTTCCTCTCCACCCCTTTTTTGTGTATATTACATTTACTTTAGGGGGTTCGGGTGTTGGAGTCGTGTGTGAGAAAACCTTAAGGTGCCTGCCACCAGGTGCACGGATCAACAGAGGGGCCAGACCGACCCTGCTGGCGATCAGCAGTGACCACAGCAATGTGACATAACGGCCAGAGCTGCAGACTTTGGAACTGTGGAACCAGGTTGCAGTCTGGGCGTCGGCTCAACATCCTGTGATTCTGGGCAAATCATTATATCTCCCAGAGCCTACATAAAATAAATGCCTCCTACGGTAATCTTGCAGAATCAGAGCCTTACCGGGACGAGAGGAGCACGTAGCGCCATTGGGCAGAGCCGTGAGGTGAACGGCTGTGTTGTGGGTGGTCCAGGAGCGCCGCTAGCCACCATTGGACTCCAGCCCCCAGCAGCACCAGGGGCGACGCGCCCGTGACGCGTGGGGAGCGCCAGGAGGCACTGAAAAGGAGACGCCCCCTCTCGCCTCGCGAGTCGCACGCGGGAGGCGCCCGGGCTAAGCCCGGGACAAGGGCGGGACAGTCTTAGACAGTCCGAGACTGGCCGTGACTGGACTGGGCCACTCCCATTGTCTCACAAGTAAGGACAATATAATTATCTATCAATATCTTTCTTCCTGTGTGAATGCTAAGCGGAGTATTTCATTCTCGGTGTAAGACTTGTATGTTTTAGTTTCAGTGTCTTGGTATACTCATTTCTGCTTAAACCAACACGTAATATGATACTGTCTGCGATCCTATTGGGCCATTTATATGCCGGTGAAGTAAGAGCCTCTGTTTGATAATTCTTCTTGCCAATCGGTATAAGCAACAACGCAGTGTTCAACATGCCAAAAAATATGTCAAAAAAACTGCCCCCAGATAACACAAAAACCATAGACAACTATATGGTCCAGGTGGTTGCTAAAATTAATAACGAAAGGAGACAGTCATTGGGTCTAAGTCAGTCTCCCAATTTACAGCTATTAAGCCCAACTCAAAGTCCACAACAGTCAGTTTCTACAGCGCTTGATGTCCCTACGGATCTGATAGATATTACGGTTCATTCAAGCCAAGATCGTGTTGACCAAAACAGTCTCATGTTGGACGATGTAGTAAATATAGTGCCATCAGATTTAGAAAACAATAATGACTTTGATCATGAGATTACGGCCCACAATTCTGATGATCTTTCATCTCCCGAACAGGAAATTCGACCTGCGAGAACACGTAGAAAAACCCAGCAAAAACGGACAGGTCTACGCTCGGGAAATAGGAAAAAAGAGCAACACCCACAGGGAAAAATAAGGTCAAAACCACCAAATATGGAGATGACCACGACCACGATAAAAGCTACAGGGACGATGATCTGCTCCAGAAGATAGCTGACATTATAGACTCTAAAATTAAAACCATAATTAAACCTCTAGTTGCTAAGATCGACAAACTAAATGCCGAGGTAAAAAGAATGAGTGGTCTTCAGTCTAAGGCTGTGGATGGGGTTGACAAGCTAACAACTCTGGTGACAAAACCGGGACATTCAACTGAGAATAATGTGAGAAGTTCCATAGAAAAGGGGAGTGGGTTGACGCTCCCTGTTTGTGCTGCCCAAAATCCATCTAACCCTACCAACCAGTCCCTGGCTACTGACGGTGCACCAGCAATAACAAGCATTCCGCCAATAATATGTCAGGAAACGGACCCCCTCCAATTTATTGAAGAAGCCTCTCCAGTGGTATCAGTGCTGGCTAACGTTCCTCCATCAATGGATGGCCAAACGGAATCGCCAGCATCTTTGTCCAGTAAGGCACTGCACTGGCTAAAGGGAAACATGCAGATGGCACCAGGAGGCAAGCAACAGCTTGCATGCGAAATTAAGTCAGTGAAAAGGGTCGCTTGGATCGGGAATCGACCGAAAAAGTTTAAAGGAGACTGTGTTATAGTGACTTTTTCTCATCCGGCTGTTCTACCCAATGTCTTAAATGATATTTTCCCCCCACAAAGAAGATCTGGGACTGTTGTCCCCCTCACCCTTAAATTTTTCTATGGGGAACAACAAAATGTAACATTTCTCAAAACTCCGGGACCTGTGTGGGACATTGTGGGAAACAACAGAGGAATAAAGGTTCCACTTAACGAATGGGGTATGGCCCTAGGAAACAGATATGAAGCTCTATCAGGGCTAAATGATTGCGATTGACTGGGTAGAGGTAATTCTGCTTTCCTCACTCCCTCAGGTGATCGAGCAGGGGGAGACTCGATAGACTCGATAGCCCAGACAAATGTTGAGACAGCCAATACACTGATAAATGTTAGTAACATACAGGCCGATCTGGGCGCTACAAAAATGATTATCACCCTATTGGCCAATCTGACCACATTGTTGAAAGTGATAAAAATGTAAATTTATCCTCAAATTTGATTGTAAGTGGGAATAATATAAATGAATATGATCCTCCCCAACAACATAGGGAGAGCCAATCTAGCAGTATGAAACCCAATAATGACAATGTGCATGCTCAATTTATTTTAATGTCATGGAATGTTGCAGGTTTAAAAAGTAAAATTCCATCACAGGACTGGTTAACTTTCCTGGACTCGAAGGACATAATCCTTTTCCAGGAAACCTGGCAGCTAGATCCAGAACCTATTTAAGGCTATTTACATTTTTATGTCTCAGCTATACCAAGTTTAAGGGGAAGGTCTGAGGGTGGCCTGGTGACATGGGTCAAACAGAACAGTGAACATTCAGCTCTTCAATTGGTTACTAACAGTCCTGATATATTGTTGGTTAAATTACAGCGACCCCATTGTAAGGATCTTTATATCTTTAATATTTACTCGAGGCGTTTAAGAGGTGGCAAACCTACTGAGGCGGTTGATCAGCTAGATTCTCTTTTAAAACAATATTGTTTGAACGCTAATGTTATTGTTGGCGGTGATTTTAATTGTTGTTTTGAACCACTTGATAACCAAGATGTAGATCTTACGACAGAAGAGGACTATATCTGGGATATTCCTCAGCTTTCCTTAATACCTATTAAAAAGTGGTCTGAGGCTGCACTACAATAAAAAGTCCTATGTGTAGAGTATGGATTGCGGGCCACTAACGGAAGAACGGGCTCGGATAAACAGGGTGCCCCTACTTTTACCAATGACACTTCACATAGTCGCATCGACTATATTTTGATTAATAAAGAGAACTGGGCTAGCGTTGATGATATGTGGATTGAGCCAAGGGTTGAAAGTGACCATGACCCATTAATTTTGACACTTAAATTGTTTGACCTATCGAAAGGAAATGAACTGAGAGAAAATGTTCAAGTAACTCTCTCAAATGATAATAGACGTATCAGATGGTCAAAGTGTGCAACTAATGAGGAAAGCATAATAGCTATGAGGGACTTAACAACTCAGGCCATTAGAGAATTAAGGAGAAAATCCACTATGGACACTCCGACATCTGAAATAACTATGATCCATGATGAGTTTTTTAATAAATTGAAATCCTTTTTTGTAGAAAAAGTTACTAAAAAGCAGTGTAGGCCAATAAGGAAGGAAGATCAGTGGTACGACAAATCCTGTAGGGTTGCCTATAGGGCCCTATCCGATGCAGTAAAAACAAAAGATAAAAACAAGATAAGGGACGCCCGAGTCACGTATAAAAAAATGCAAACTAGAGCAAAGGGGGACTGGGAGGAAGGCTACTGGAGGGATCTCCTAAAAGCCAGCAAAGAAAGATCTATGACCTCCTTCTGGAACATTGTTAAATGGGGAAGGGGGGCCAAAAGAGGTGAACCCATGAACCACGTGTCACCAGAAGCATGGGTTTCCCATTATTTGACCCAGTTTGCTGCTGAGGATAGAGATGAAGATGAGTGTGTGGCTCCTGTAAACACCACTATGAGCCACCTACTCTTTACTAAAGCCGACGTCATAAAAACATTAAATAACATACCCAAAGCTAGAGCTCCAGGATTGGATTCTGTCCCTGCAGACTTGTTTATACATGATAAAGACCTATGGGCTACCTATATCCAGCTGCTAGCCAATGGTATCGCGAAGGGCTCGCCCATTCCTGAGACTTGGAAGGGAGCCGAGATAATCCCCATCTTTAAAGAGGGGGCATGCTCGGATCCAGGTAATTATAGGCCTATCAGCCTGATAGCATGTCTACAAAAAGTATTGGCGAGGCTTTTACTGCAGCGCATCCATGGTTGGATGGACGAACAGGACATATTGTCACCCTTGCAAGCAGGTTTTCGTAGCCACACTAGCACTATTGATCAAGTTTTTAGATTTGTTTTAATATATTGGCGCGTTGTTCTTCTTGGGGGGGGGATGCTTTTTGCAGCTATTGTTGATTTAAAATCTGCATTTGATTTAGTTCCTCGCCCCAAGTTGTGGAATACTCTACAAGAACAGGGTATTCCAAATGAAATTTTGTCCTTATTAATTAGAATGCATGAGAAAAATTTTGCGCAAGTTAGCTGGAACCAGCAGGGCAGCGTTACCGATAAATTTCCTATTGAAAAGGGAGTACGCCAAGGATGCGTTCTAGCTCCAACGCTCTTCTCGCTATACATCGACAGGGTGATCAGGTACTTCGAACAACAACCTACAGATGCCCCAAAGTTGGCAGGAAGACTGATCCCCCTGTTGATGTTTGCGGACGATACCCTGCTGATATCTAAGACTCAACAGGGACTCCAGAGGGCCATTGGAGTTTTTGAATCGTTTTGTGCAGACCATGGTCTTGTTATTAATACAAGTAAAACAAAATTCATGGTCTTGCACAAACGAAGACACATCAGAGGGAAGGCTATTATGGACGGGGTCCAACTTGAACAGACCCAGGTCTTTAAGTACCTCGGTATTACCCTGTCTTACAACCTAGACTGGAAACAACACACTAACGAGCTAGCTACAAGGCATGCTCGATTGACAGGAGCCCTTATTAAGGAATTATTTACCTCACATTCTAAACCTATTAGTCCGGTTTTAAAAATGTATAACGCAAAGGTTGGAGCGGCGGTTCTATATTGGGCAGAACTTTGGGGGCCTAGTAATCTCACAAAGTTGACGGTAGCACAAAATAAATTTCTCCGCAACATCACTGGCTTACCAATGTCAACCCCTTTGCTACCTCTAAATTATGATCTGGGATTCCATAGCTTCGAGGATATGGCCAGGTATAGATCAGTTGACTACTGGAGGAGGTTATGGGTAACCCCCGAACTCTCTCAGTACGCCCAAGGCTTCCTTGAGGTTAGAACCCAGGACACAAGACACAAAATAGTATGGATGAGAGAGGTAAAAACTATCTATAGGGCTATGGGATTATCTCAATTGTGGGATGACCCTGTAAATAATGTTTTCCCACCCAAAAAAATACTTCGAGATTTGTATTGGAGCATGATTGAGACTAAGTGCTTTGGAAGTCGTATTGATCGATCTTTTACTAACGACTTCCTAGAACTCAAGCATGCACCGGCCCTAGAATCGTACTGGGAATGGATTACCATCCCAGGTGACCGGAAGAGGTATCACCAATTGAGGGTGGGGACACTACCATTAAATGCCCTAACTGAAAAATGGTATAAGAACCAAACTTCAAGGTGCCCCTTTTGCCCTGATCATAAGGAAAATATTGGACATGTGCTGTTTGCTTGCCCCGAATATAGCGCCCCCAGACGATCATGGCTAAAACCGATTTGTGCCCAGTTGGGCTTAAAATCAGCAAACGAGGCTGCTAGGATCTTAAGAACTGACACCTCCCAGCCTGTTGTTATAGCCATGTCGAAATTCCTCCACTGGATGTGGATAATTCGGGCACGTAAAATGAGCTTGGAGTAACCCTAGGGATAGCCATCAAATGCTGCTATTCAAATTTGCACATTGTACTTAGTAAGTGACATACTATGAATACTGCATAAGTAACTGATATATTTTATATTGATGAATTTTGCTCTTATAACTGTTTTTATAATTGTTTTAATATTATATATTTAAAAATATGTAAATATGTAAATATGTAAATAGGACGAGTTAGGTTGATATATTCTTTTTTAGATTAGACTGAAATGATTAATTGTGGATATTGTATTCTTGTGGGGTGTGGGTGGCAACAAAAACAACTTTTAATTGTAAAATGTCTTTTTATGATTGAAAAAATATCAAATAAAGACTAATTTGAATTGAATTGAAATGCCTCCTTAAGTAATGTAACTAGTGCTCCAAAACCTTTGTGTTGAGTCCTTGCTATATAAAACTGCAATGAAATAAGCTGTCTTACAAACCTCAAAGTAGCAAGGCCTTGCTCTGAGTGTACACAGAATCTCAAATCTCTAGCTTTTACAATACACAACAGATGGTGATAAAAAAATCATTGGTGAAGGGTATACAATAAAATGTCATCTTAGACTCGTTAATTTGATATAAAGACACACTCATAAAAGTTTTTAAGCATGGCGTTCAAGCACTTGTAATTGTAAGAGTGGAATAGGGGGCCTGCCTGCTCATAGGGCCACCTGCTGCCTCTCCCACTGAAAGCTGTTGCTCACAAATCTGTAACACTGATAACAAACATGAAAACATGTCATGCTATTGCTAATTAAGGTAAGGAATCTTTTAGTCTATGCTGGCTGTATTCTCAGAGCTGTCTACAGCCCCTTCAAAGCTCTGACACCAAGCACCCCCAGTCTCTGGAGATCTCATTAATTGTGTCATGCAGACAATGACTCCTTCACATCACATACAACATCCATTTGGAACTTCCACAAACCTACCAGACACCTCCGCTCACCCGGACTCCTACTCATACCCCTCCCCCGCATATGCAGAACTGTATCGCAAAATGGTGCCTTCCCACTTTAATTCGATTACTTTTAATTCTATACATGACTTTTATTAAACATTAATGCATAATAAAAATGCAAGAATTCATTTTTTAATTCAAACTTCAGAAAAATAAACTAATTAAGTTGATAATGCTATGGCATTTTGTTTTAGTTTTACATTTGAAATAATTGTTTGAAATTAGCTCATATTCATATTTAAAACAAATATATTTTCATAAACATTTTCCACATTTATTAAATAGTGACACCTTAGTTGGACTGTTAAAACCTGTAGGGGAGCGCATGTTAAAACAACTTCACTGCAAAATAGTGGGCAGCCAAGAAAAATATCAAACGTTTAATATAATTTCAACTGACCAGGAATCACTCTAAAATATGGTCAGTTGGAGCAGTGCACTAAAACATGCAACTTTTGGTGTAATATATACATTTTCTCCTCATACAAGTCAATGGGCCCGATTCACAATGGTAAACTGAGACGAAAGTCTAACTTTACAAATTTCGATATTCACAGAGGGCATTTATGGATCGAAAGTTGGACTTTTGTCTCAGTTAAACTTAAGTTTTCGTCTTAAGTTTAACTTTTTGATCTCAGTTAAACTTAAGACCCAAACTTAAGTTTAACTGAGACAAAAGTCTAACTTTACGAGTTGTAAATGCCCTTTGTGAATACCGAAAGTTGTAAAGTTAGACTTTTGTCTCAGTTACCCTTTGTGAATCGGGCGCAATGTGTGGAGATCATATTTAGTATATTATAACATAATGGAGTATGTTTTCACAATTGGTGCTGGTGGTACCTTTTACTAATGATAACTTTCTTGACTGGTTGATCTGGTGGTTATGATTTCCCCTCTGAGCTGAGTATGACGGTTCACAGATGTGTAGCACTGTTACAAAAATCAGTTTTCCATTGTCACAATCTTGTAGCACTATTGAGGATGGAAGAGTTTTTTTTAGCATTCCAATAATGAAGTGTTCCTTTGTGAGACAATTCCCCTTTTGCATGGTTATCCCTATTTTCAGCTGAGTTGTATTGCTAATTGATAGACTCTGTGCACTTGAGTATTGGTGTCCAGTACCCTGTGTATGTACTCTTACTCCTAAAACTTGTAGAAACTGACTAATCCCTGTTTGGTGTATTTAACTCTCCTATAATGCTACAGTATGAAGTGTAGAAACTACGCCCATGGCATAGAAAGTTAAATTTCACTAGTGGACTGCAGCATATTATGCCATCCACTAGTGTGACAAGGAAACCAGAGCTTCAGGCCTACCATTGTAGCCTGATTGTTGTTGTTTAAACTCACAGCATGAGCTGTTTAAATAAATCTTTTGACAGAGAAAAATCCTTCCTATTGAATATTAGTAATTTACTACTATGTAGGCCTTGTAGCTCATAAGACAAGGGGGCATATTACCAACGTTAAGCGATATTTATCGCTAACGAATTTTTTAACGCTAAGCATCGTCAGAAATTAGCGCAGATAAACCTTGCTATTATCAAGGTTTATCGCAAATGCGATAAAAAACGGCCGCAATCCATGAATATCGCTGAAAAGTCAACAATATTCATGCATTACCGAGCTAATGCTCTTAGCCATGTTATCCACCTCCCATTGGATAACATGGCTAAGAACTGCTCAGGGCAGGTGTTAGTTTTTGGAGATATTCGCGCTTAGCGCGAATATTTCCAAAAGTTGGTAATAGGAGATAGCGATGTTAGCGACTGTTTCCAGTCGCTAACATCTTGGCACGCCCACTTTGCATGTCATTAGTGATAAATATCACTGACATGCAAAGTGGGGCCCAAGATGGTCGCTATCTCCTACTAGCTGTCGCTAACTGGTGTTAGCGACAGCTAGGTAATAGGGAGATAATTTTATCTACAATAAGACAGGCCCTAAATACCTCACCAGACGCTTTCCCCATTACGCTCCCAGCCGTCACCTTCGTTCAACCGATGACAACCTCATCCTTCTCCCGAAATACAATCTGAAAACGAAGGGTGAGAAGACACTCAGGTTCCTTGCATCCAAAGCCTGGAACAAACTGCCCAAAACCCTCAGACAACAAACCCATGAAAAACCCTTTAGAAAGCTGCTAAAGACATGGATCTTTAATCTCCCGGACGATTACTCCAAAGCTTCCATCTAAACCTCCTGGACTGGTTCATTTAGGTTCCCAAGCGCCAAGATGCTCCCTCCGGAGCGAACGTCGCGCTCTAGAAATACCCCACAAATATCACCAAAAAAAAAATATATATCTCCGCTTTCTTGGCTTTTAAAGCCAAAAAAGCGAAGATAAACCCCCTTGATAATATGCCCCAAGGTGTATTGTATTTAAAAGTGGGATATGTAGAAATGGAATGTTACCATTACTCTGCAGTGACAAGCCCCTAAAGCTATTTTCCCTGTGGTGGGCCCTGGTTGTCCTATGAGAAAACTAGAGTATAGATTAAAATACTAATTCTGTCATCTAGCATTTAGGACCAGCTAGAAAACTAATTCTACCAGTCTTTTTAATATTTATTAAAAGCTCAATTCAATTGGGAAGTTGGATTTTTGATACCTACTCAAGAAAAGTAACACCTAGAAAGGTCGTTTTTCCCTGCCTGAAGTTCCTGGAGGCTAATCGATGGTACAGAAGTTGCTAATAAAATGCTTGACCTTAATGATGCCTGAAATTCCTCCCAGTTGCCACACAATAGCCCACCTTGATTGACAGGTTGACCTGAATAGGCAGAGATGACTCATCTGAGCTCACCTGAACCTTAAGGGCGAGGTCTCCTTTCCCTCTTGTTAGCACACTAGCATCAAATCCTGTCTGACAGGTCGATCTGAGGCAAATGTAAAATGTGTATGCCCTTTAAAGGAATACAAAATTACCAGAACACTATTCTTGAGTATCCCCTGTCAGGTTGTTGATGGACCCTGCTTTTGTCTTACTGGACTTCTGTTTCCTGCTTTTTTGTGGTTGCAGGGCCAGCTTCCAACTTTAGTTTTAGCGGTTGGAGGACACTGATGATTTCCATAGTACGCTCTCACACACTCTCTCAGAACCCAAGATTAGCGTGGCTGAAGATTTCAACCATCTTGGTTTTGTCCTGGCACATTCATTTTGGCATCTTTGCTGTAAGGCAAACAGGAACTACTGAAAGTTAGGGTAGGGTTGCCCCAGGGAACTTTTAGCCCATTGGTTAGGGAGTAACCAAGAGTCACTTCCACCCAGTAGGTCGTGCAAACCATAAATGTGGTATCTCTAAGGCACCCACTGTAGAATTCTCTATGGTCCTGTGGAAAAGTGCAGGACTGCACCTGCTAGTAGAGACCTGTGAGTGGACCCGCAGGGCTGAATCTGTTTCCACTTGTAAACAGGACAGATACATGGATTCCAAGGGTCATTTCTTGTGGGACACAACGAGCTGCAAGATACCTTTTTCCTGATGTTCCCAGCTGGCCAGTATCAACTGGGCAATACTGCTGACCTCTGCCTGACACTCTTGTAATATCTAAGTGCCTCACCTAAGGTGCTCGTGGCTTTGAAGTGTACTCCTGTGATTGTTTGGTCACCAGATGAAAGTATGGAACTTTCTGAAATCCTTTTTACTAAAAACATCAGAATATAAGGTAAAATAGTGTATTCGGAAGAATGATGCACAACTATCTTTTGACAGTCAGATCAGGGCCACAGTGGGCATATGCGGAGACTGATAAAGAAGCTCATGAGTCTAATACTGGCTGCAGCACAAAAAACAGTAGTGCAGGCCTTCCTGATGTCTCAGCTAGACTACTGCAATGTACTCTATCTAGGCACCTCTAGAGGCAGGCTGGCAATGCAGCCCAGATGCTTCTGAGAGTACCAAAATGGTCTTCCATCAGCCACGGTCTAGCCGAACTTCACTGGCTCAAAGTTAAACACAGAATCTCGTATAAAGACCTGGGTTTCATGCATAGGATGATGTATCGGAGGGGTCCCAGCTATCTCTTACCCCTGATCAAGGCTTACACTCCCTCCAAAACACTCAGATCTGGAGTAGCAGTGCTAGCAGTAATCCCCAGGATAAGCAGTGCAAGACTAGGGGATGCTCCTTTGAGCTGCGTGCAGCCAAGCTCTGAAATTCAATGCCAGGTAACCAAAGATATAAACAGACTGAGGCAAATTTTCGGAAAACCCGAAGACCTGGTTCTTTAGACAGATTTATAACTCCTCTTGCGCCTGACTCGCCAGGCCCTGATTCTGCTCAGCGCGGGGACACTCCCTTGGAGTAACCAAGCACTTTATAAATCCAAAATTAAATGAATGAATGAATTAATTCTTTCATTCATTCAATGAACTGGGAAACGTGTGACAATAGCCTGAGATCTTGTCGCTTCACACAATCCTCTAACCTACACAGAATTAAAAAACAAATACAGTCTAACTAAGATTGACTTCCAAAAGATCGCAATATTTCTTGCGTGAAATGCGCATGTGCGGGCGTGTGGAATGCGCAGTTTTCTGAAGCAGTACCCATGGAGAGGAAGAGTAGTAGGCAGCCCGGGGACGCTGCGGTAAAGAGGTAAGTGGTTTTTAATCTCTTTAAATTACTGTTAAGTTATACCTTAATAGGGGGGGTGGCGGTGTAGCGGAGTTACGCCGAATTCCATTGAGGTAAGTGGTTTTTACTTTCTTTGAATTACTGTTAAGTTATATCTTAATAGGGGCGGTGGCGGCGTAGACAAGTTATGTGTAGCCCGCTACGCACACTATGCCCAGGGTTAAATAAAAGCAATAGTAAAAGTAAGTGTTCCCATTGTTCGCCAGAGTCTCACTGGTATAGGTTCCTATTGTTCATCAATGTGGCGCTCTTGAGCACCAAAGGTGGAGCTTGCTCAGTCCTAAGCTCACGATTAATCCCATGTCACACAGTGTAATATACCCCCTCCTTAGGAAGAACCTTTGATTTATCCTGTCCAATGTTAGAACAGTGCACCAATCTCACGATACCCTGAACTAACACCGTTGGGACGATAGCAAAGTACACCATAACTTACACAGTCCATCCCCAGCTAATCTGACTTATCCTTTGGTGCACAATTGTTCAGCCAAGGGCGCAAATTGTACCTAGTAACTCCAGGCACAGAGGGGTCAACAAACAGCGGCTCCTTAATGGCTCGAATTTCTGAAAGAACTGCTGCATTCAACACTTCATCGTTCTCAGGATCCGTTTGGGTCCAGTTTCACTTTGCATCGCTGAAGGGGACGAATTGAGGTACCTTCTCACACTCATTGTCCCCTATGCCGTCCCTCACCCATTGATCATAGGGCAAGGGTGAGGGTATCCTGTGGCAGTGATTGTCATGTATCCAGTTCTTTCGGCCAGCGACCGTCCCATCAGTTTGAGTGGGCAAGAGGACCTGTTCAGGTCCCTTCCAATGGGGCTCTAAGCTCTTCTTCCGCTGGAAGTTACCACTAATATTGAGTCCCCAGGCCAAATATTGTGCCCGGGCCCCTCTGGTGTGGGTGGAAGGGACTTGTAGCCCTGTTGGTGAATAGAACACACATTTTCAGTTAACTGGCAGAGATAGTCTGTCAACAATGTATACTCAATATCAGAGAACTAATGAGGGCGCGGGACTCCCCAGACATTTGGCGGGCGACCAAACATGACCTCGTAAGCTTACAATCCGTTCTAGAATGTGCTGTTGTTCTTGTCGACAAAAGGACTAACGGTAAAGCATCTGGCCACTTTAACCCTGTTGTCTCCTGAATCTTTGTCACTTTCAGTTTGAGAGTACCGTTGTACTTCTCAACCAAACCTGCTGACTGTGGGTGGTTTGCAGCATGAAACTTCTGTTTTATGTGAATCATCACAAATTAACTAAATGACCTTGGCATGAAAGTGACTTCCGTTTTCACTCCAGATCAAACAGGGTAAGCTGAAACGAGGAAAGATCTCCTTCAGAAGTACTTTAGCAGTCGCAATGGCTGTTTTGTCTTTACTGGGGTAAGCCTCAACCCATTTACTGAATGCACAAACAACCACCAACACGAACTTCAAATTATTCACAATGTCCAATTCGATCTATTCTAACTGAAGGACCTCGAAAGAGAAAGTAGGTGGTGCAAAATTACCCGGTGGTGTAGGGGTACCCTTTCCAGGATTGCGCATCATGCACACCATGCAGGACTTCACTAAATGTGCAGCAGTTTTGGAGATGTTATCATTCTGCCATACGGGGTTTAACAGCTTGCAAATATCCTTAGCGCTGATATGGGCTGGGCCAAGGGCAATTATGACTACAGGAAGAACATATGCATCTGGCAACACCATCTCTGCTTCCCTGACTTGTCAATCCAACATCCCTCATCATTCAATTGTGCTGTACTTTCTTGCCACACTGCTAATCCCTCCACTGTGGCCTCACTCTGTATCTCCTTCACGTTCTCAAGTGTATCCTCAAACATGCGGACCTCGGGTACCCACCAAGCAGGACCTGCTACGAACATTCTTTTCATCCTAGTCCGGTCTGTTTCCTTAGTTGTCTGATCTGCTAAAGCGTTCCCTTTACCTACATCATCAGTAAATTTCCTATGGTTGCTACACTTCACTATTGCCAATTTCTCAGGGAGTGTCAAAGCGGACAAAAGCTATATATAACAAGGTGACCTTGTTGGATCTTTGTACCATGGGAAGTAAGAAACTCTCTCTCTGCCCAGAGTCGCCCAAAATTATGGGCGACTCAAAAGGCGTACTGGCTGTCAGTATAAATATTAACAACCAGTCCCTCACTCAATTCGCAGGCTCGTATTAGGGCAATGAGCTCTGCAGCTTGGGCTGACTGATGGGGAACTTGTGATGTCTCAACTACCGTACGCAGCGTAGTAATAGCATATGCAGCAGTTGTAGTGCCATCTGGTAATTTAAAGCAAGAGCCATCATCATATAGTTCCCCTTGGGGGTCAGATTAGGGAACATCAGTAAGGTCTACCGGTCCTTTCGTCTTTTTTTCCGTCCAGAAGATACAATCATGTATGTCAATATCCTCATTCTCAGATGGGAGGGGTAGTAACGTGGCTGGTTTCGGAGAGGCAACAACAATTTAACTGTATTGTCTTTGCAACCTTCTTCTGTATGCGAGGTGATGAGCAAGTCATCGACATACTGAAGCAATACATTACCTGTAGGGAGTGACAAGGAATCCAGCTGACCTTTCAATGCCTGATTATAGATACTTTGACTCTCTGTAAGCCTTGAGGAGTGCAACAGAATCTAAAGCTTCTACCAGCCAGGGTGAACCCAAACTGATACCTGCTGTCAGGATGAATGGGGATACTGAAGAATGCATTTCAAATCAATGACAGAGAAGAATGTAGCAGAAGACTGAGTCATTGTCAAAGAGTGGTAATGTCAGGAACCACCAGAAACTGGGTAATCACTATTTTATTAACTTCACGCAAGTCAATCACAAAGCGATAAACATCTGCATGATCATCAGAGGAACCTGAAGGTGTCCTTTTGAGAATGGGAAGAATAGGGCTAATACAAACATTAGCAGTCATCTCCTCAACCATACCTTTCTCAATCAAGACCTGTTCAATTTGCAATAAAGCTCGCTCACCCACCTGTGGTATTTTGTACTGAGGTATGCGGGGTAACATTGTTTTCAACTCGGATCGAAACTGGCGGTATCTCTAACAGTTTCACATCTGTGTCACCTGTCACCCAAAGAGTGGGCAGTACATCTGTAAACTCTGCAAGAAGAGGCGCATCTTTGGACAGGCACTGCATAGCGGGTACTACATCTGGAACCATTGTCTGTCAGGTTGCTTCTTCCTCAGGGTCTGGAGTGATGACATAAAGGGCCCACCTCTCAATACCTCCAACTCTGATTGTAATGATTACACAGAGTATTGAAGTGATTAAGCGGGGGAAAGGGAATTAGGAAGGGAACAGCTGGGAAGGAGATCTGAAAAGGAAAAGTTACTCACAAACAAAAATACACGCACTTTCCTTTGCACAAAGACGTAAACTAGGACATCAGATTGTGTCCTTCTATCAGGAACTAGCTTAAGAGCTTCGTGGCTTGTGTTTATTCAGAAAATCAGACTCTTAGTTGACCTTTCTTAGATCCGCTATATTGTGGCGATAATACTTCACTTCAGTATCAACTGCTTAAAAGCATAAGCGGCAGAATTTGGTTTAGGACTTTCTATGACTAGGTTTTCAATCACCTAAACAATCATGGAACTACTTATAGAACAAGAATCACACTCGTGAATATGAAAATGAGCTGGAGAAAACATACATAGAATTTCTACTGAACAAGATTCACACTCGTGAATAAGGTAATGATCTTGAGAATCAAAACAAATGTTCTTAATAATTCACTGAAATGTTTTTAACAAGATTTGCAATCTTACCTGTAGAGTACGACCTACTCTACTTCTGAATCTGGGTTAGTGACAGGTAGTCCCCCAAAAGCTAGCCTCACCGGGAGCCGATCAAGAAGAGAAGCCTCAGCAGATTCTAAACTCCTCCTGCAGCTCAGCGAGCGTTGTAGCAGTCTTCAGGCACCCACAACTCTCCACCGATCAAAAGAAGAAGGATGGCCTCACCGAGAAACGGAGCCCCAAGATCCTCTTCCTCCTTCACCAAAAGATGCTGAATAGTGAGCACGGGGAACTGGGCGCGGCCGCTGACGCCATCGTAGGCACGCCCATGCCAAATCTCACTCATCTCGCGTGAGATGCCAAATCTCACTCATCTCGCGTGAGATGCCAAATCTCACGCATCCTGAGTGGGAAAAAGGTTAGTAAAGAGAACAAACATACTAAGACACAAGAACATGCATCTTTAAACATTTTCGCCACCACAATCCTCCAGGGGCTACTCTATGACTTTTACCACATAAAGGTTGATCGCACAGGAACAGGCGTATGTGCCTACAGGATGGGGCGGGCCCTAGACCGCAAGCCACCCTAGTCCTGACAGTACTTCCCCCTCCCCGAAGCGGTCTAGGGCCCGGCTTCAAAGGATTTTGAAGGTGGAAGTGTGGTATCAAACGAGAAGCATGCACATTTTCAGCTGGTTCCCAAAAATAATTTTCAGGCCCATATCCCTTCCAGGAAATGAGATACCATAATTTAGCACCTCTGCGTTTGGAATCCAAAATTCTTTGTACTTCATACTCCCAGTTCCCATGAACCAGAAGAGGTGCTGGTCTTTCAGACATAGTTTGCCCAGCAGGTTTTAAAAGAGAGGTATGAAATACAGGGTGAATTTGCAAAGTCGTGGGTAAAAGTAATTTGTACGTTACTGGATTAACCTGACGAATCACTGAATATGGACCTATGAACTTTGGATGGAACATGTTTCTTTGTTTAAAGACAAAGTTTTTTGTGGATAGCCACACTTTGTCTCCAGGAACATACTGGGGACCAGATCGATGATGCTTATCAAATTGTTCTTTGTATTTTTCTTTACTTTGCAAAAGTTGTTTGTGGATCTGTTGATGAACGTTCTGCATGAATTGAACAGTGTCCTGAACAGCTGGTGTATTACACTGTATATTGGGTAGAGTTAAAGGAATGGTGTTAGGCACGTGACCATACAACCCTTCAAAGGGAGTGGACCCAGTAGACGAATGAGGTGATGTGTTGTAAGCCACTTCTGCCATCCATAACAAATCCAGCCAAGACCTCTTGGTGTCAGAGACATAACATCTTAGATATTGTTTCAAAGTTTTATTTAAACGTTCAGTTTGACCGTCCGTTTGTGGATGGTAACAAGTTGACATGTTTGATGAAATTTGTAAACTGCGACACCATTGTTGCCAGAACTTAGATGAAAACTGAGATCCACAATCGGACATCAGTACAGATGGTAACCCATGCAAATGGATAATGTTTTGTAAGAATATCTGTGCTAAGTGTCCTGCAGTTGGCAATTGTTTGCATGCGATAAAATTAGTATATTTTGTTAAACTGTCTATGACTATCAAAATAACTGAATGTTGATTTACTTGTGGCAGTTCAACAATAAAATCCAACGAAATATGATCCCATGGTTTAGTGGGCGTAGGTGGAACTTGTAACAAACCTTTTGGTTTGCTATGATCGGTTTTAAACCGTGCACTGGTTTCACAGTCTCGAGCCATATCGTAGACATCTTGTTTAATTGTTGGCCACCAAAATAATTTTTGAAGTTTTTCCATAGTCATCTTTGGTCCAGGATATCCTGCCAATGGGAGGGAGTGTAACCAACTGAACGCTGTTTCTTGTAATTTCTTAGTTGGAATTGATCCAGCGGCCTATAGAAAATATATCATAAACTACGCTACCCAATTTCATAACCTATAAACAAAATTCTATACTAAATATGGACCCATTTATAAACTTGACATATTTTGGACCTACTGAATCAGGTGGTCAAATTAAATCTATATACACATTATCTACAAACTATATACATTTTTATACATCTGCGGAAAGAATGTTGTCATTAGAATAAAACTATACCATTTAAATGACCACCATTGGCGACGTGATCTAGCTAATAGTAACCTATACTCCTGAATAACCAAGACCAGCTTGTTTGTCAAAAGTAAGATTTTATTTACTAAATTATGGTATATAAGTTGATAGTTTTATAAATGAATTTTATTTGCAATAACGCAAGCATGATTGTAAAGAAATATAAGAAAATACAATTTAAGCAAGTGAATCAAATCAAAGTGAAGATATAAAGTTTAACATTTCAAAAATCTAATTTCCTAACTGAACTAAATAGATAGAAATTAAAGTAAAGTTCTTTGAGGATTCTTACGTGCTCCAAGCAAAGTCCAACAGCACATCACCCTCATCGGAAAGTCAGAAAGCAGCAGCCAGCCCATCCCTAAGGGCATGACTTTTTATACCTTTCTACGCTAACTGAACTAAGCAAAGGAAAGTTTTCAGAAATCTTCGACGTCCCATTGGCTGAGAGTGACAAGTGACATGTCACCCAGTTTTCGAAAAGTTCCACTAAATCATATTTCATAGAGACCATTGTTCCTTTCACGTGAAGCCAGAAGCTTCCTCATATTGCAACAAATGTATTAAGTCATTCTCGCAGCGTCCATTGACTTTCATTATACTTCCGCGGATGCCAAGTTAAGGACTGACAAAATGTTCACTTTCGACCTTGGCCATGTCCGACAGAATGATGACAGCATTAGTTTTTGCTTTGTGAACGCAGCTTTTTGACGAATAATTTATTTCAGAATGGGCGTCTCATGACTTTCTGCAGAATTACATGTCAGCTCTTTTCTGCGGCTCAAGTGACTAGGCCCAATAGCAGGCAACTTATGATTTCTAATATAAAACAAACACAAGAAAAGTATTAATGTAAGAAATAATGTAGATTCTGTATCCACCCCTTGGTTCACTAATTAATTAACCCACCCGATTAATCAAAATGTTACCTAGCCATTGCAAACAAATAAAGCAGCGTTTATATCTACCAGTCTCCGTTATTCCATGAGACCCATATGCACCTAGAATAGTAGAAATGACATCACACAGACAAGGAAAAGCAAAACAAGCACATGCTTCTTTTAAGTTTGCAGCAGTTAGTAATGACAAAAACGAAAACAATAATTTATTTTATTATTTTGCACGAACAAAAAGATGCAACAATTATGCACGTTTATGAGCACACATGTTAGTCCCCCCACGTGTAAAGTTTAATCTAAGTTGTATTAGCACGACATATCACAAATCATTAATATTTTTATTCATGTTATGGAAATGTGACTTCGCGAGTTTAAACAAAATTTTGTTTTCTATCTCGCTCCATCAACTCCCTCATCTGGTGATTAACAAATCACCACACCAGCACTCAAAATTTTGGTAAATTTAATTTATAAGAAATCGATTCAAATTCATTTGTATCAGTAAACCTAAAAGTCTGTTTCTGCATAATCTTTGCAATTAACATGACGCTCACTATGTAACTCCTGTAATTCAATCTCCCTTTCTTCTTCTTTTCTGAGTTTATAGATTCTTTTCTTTTCTTTCAACTGTTTCTTTCTTTTATGTAACAAACAACCTAATTTGGTCAAAATAAAAATGAATACTATTATAATCAAAGGTGCCAGAATCTTGCCAAGAATTGAACTTCCGATATTATGAAACCAGTTTTTAATTGCTTGAAACCTTTTTGAAATTTTTCCTGTAAAATCTTCTTCTTCTAAAGGAATTATCTCTGAATGCATTTGTGTAATATTCTTAATATACATTTCAATATTCTTACTTTCATCAGGTATATATGTACAGCAATGTTGAACATGTAAAATGCCACAGACTCCTCCTTCTTTTGCTAGGAGTATGTCTAAAGCAAGACGGTCTTGAATTACCATGGATCTAATTGCAATAACTTCAACATTCACTAATTGAAACCCATCAGCTGTGTCAGTTGATAATCTATCAACTATAGTGGACAATTTTCTGATTCTCCCTGCATTTAGGGTTATACCAACAAAAGGTATTACAGCTTGAAAAATATCTCCCAGAACTTCAGTAAAAGTTTCTCTTTTAACTCTATTTACATAATTATGAATTTTAAACAATCCTTCTGAATCTCTGTCAACATGAAACACTTTAGGAAAAACAATTCCCACATAACAAGTTCCATACCAATGGTCTGGAAGGTTGTAGTAGGCTTTGTCACCACAAACAAAATAAATCCCAGGAAAGATAGGATCTTTTCCACCTTTAAATCCCCAACCTCCCATAATCTGATAAGTATCTTCACAGTTACTTGCACCTACAAAGTAATTATCAAAAAGTGTATTATCTCTTCTAATGCAAAGTTTTCCACTAACTGGTTTGTCTATGTGAATTGCAATATTTTCAAGCATTTTACCATTTAATCTCTCATCCTCTTTTTGCCAGAAGGCTGACTTAGTCTGCTTGACTAATTCATTTCTTTTATAAATTGCTCTTCTCTCCTCAACCATATTCAAAAATTTCTTTCCTTCAGCACTTAATTTACATGTTAGATTATTCTTGTAAGCATACTCATAAGTGAGTTCATTAGTAACAAGGAAAAATTCTCTCATTTGTTTTGCTTTCTTATGCTTATTTAAAGCGTTATCAATCTTAATATTAGCAAAGATCTCATCATAATTTGAATAATAATATTCTAAACGTCCAGTTTGATAAAATAAACTAGTTAATACACTACATGTTACAGCATAAGTGAGAGGAAGCATATTATATGTTACTCCCTCGGAAACAGAAGCAGGTAATTTAACACAGACATAGCAGTCTTTTGCATCCATTACCTTAACATATTCACTCAATAGCTTTGTGAATGTATTACTTGAAAAATCACCTATTGATTTATCTTGATGAATGTTAGGCTGATGATCAATAACTTTTGCAGACGCACTATGTTTAGTTTGGCTAACCAGAGCTTTGCTTGTTAAATTAACTTTGTGTAATTCTCTATTCATTTCTAAAGGGATAATCACAGCTAGTACCAACCAGAGCAGAACTAAAATGAGCAGACATACCAGAGTCATCTTACAGCATCTTTTAAAAACAGAACACTTTGAAGTGCTCTCCTTAACATAAGGCATTTTTGGTTAGTTTTAGCCTCAAATTAAAAATAAATTTTAAAATTTATATATACACCCCCCTTTTAAAATATATTTTTCTTTTATAACCCCAAACAAGATTTCTTCGACCTTATGTCATACATAAGTTTTCTTTAACTAAACAGTTTTTCTTCGACCTTGTGTCAACTAACAATTTTTCTTCAGCCTTTTGCCAATTTAATAATTCTGTACTTTAATCATTGTCACTAATTTCTTGGATTTCGTTTTCTTCTTCACTACTATCGTATATGTCAATAACAGGTGGAATTACTAAGTAAGTCCACTCAGGAGACTTGTATTTTTGGTTTGGTCTTATTATTCTCTTCCCTTTTCTCGATATCACTTCAATTTTCCTTCCAACTCCAACTTCTTTTCCAGGACTCTTTTGACTACTGATTTCTTCTACTTGTTCTATTGGCTTTTTGATCAATCTGACTCTCAATCTTCCACCTGGCCAGTAGTCTGCTTTTCTCACGTACTTCTTCTTTGGTTCAGAATTATTTGATTCTGACTTCCAAGTCCTTTTCTTTCCGTTTTCACTTTCACCTTCCACGTCACTTTCTTCAGTTTCGTAGTCTGAAATTTCAATTGATTCAGGAACTTCTCTATTCGGCAATTTCACTCCTTCAGGAACTTCACTTTGTCTTCCATCACTGGTACTTGGTAATTCGTTCTCTTCCTCTTCCTCAATTACCTCCAACTTCCCAGATTTCGGATTTTTGTTCCTTACTTCAGAGTTTGTTCTCTGCCTTTCGATACTCTCCTGGTCTGAAACTTCTTTTGGTTCAGCTTCTTTGTCTTCAATAGAGACAACCGAATCCTCAGTTATCTTTCCTTTTAACAGATTCTCTTCACCTTCAGAATCTATTTCAATTATTTCCAAGTCTTTTCTTGTCAGATTTCCATTCACTGGCACAGTTTCCAGATGTCGACTTTCTTGTCGATCTTCAGAATCTGGAATTACTTCACCTTCTGTTTTGCCTTCTGCTTCAGAATCAGAATCATCTGTGGTATCACTTTCAATATCAGAACTCTCAGGAGTTGGTACTGGAATAGTATGACTAGGATGTATCCAACATTTTAATCCTCTGCACTTTACAGCATTAGTAGTGATCAAGATTATCTGCCTAGGTTTCTGCCACCTAGGAGCTAGACAATTCCTTCTCCGATGTACTTTTGTTCTGACCCAATCGCCAGGTCTCAGATCATGAGTCAAAACCTTTTCATTTGATTGAGCTTCAGTTCCCACCTGATTAGACACAGAAGTTACCATATCAGATAACCTTTTACAATAATCCAAAATTGCACTGTCGTTTGGATTCATTTGTTGGCATGACAAACACCTTTGACAAAAAGATTCAGCAATAGTTCTAAACTTGGTATTGAACCATGTTTCTCTGAAAAGTCTGACCATAGAATCTCTTCCTAGATGTGCTGGACCATGATATAATCTGGCCATATCAGCAATCAAACAATTTGGTAAGACTACTCTGCCATCTTTGTAAACCCACACTCCATCTTCTTCACGTGGTCTACAATCTGATCTTAACCACAAATCTTTTTCATCATCTTCTGCTTCATTTTGTAAATCTCTAATCTCATGCCATGTTTCTACAACAGTTGTTAGCATTAATGAATTTGAATCAGTTTCTTTACTCCTCTCCCGATTGTATGAATAATTTTTCCTTGCGCAGTACTTTGCTGTTTCATCTGCGAAGGCATTTCCTTTTGAAATATAATCAGTTCCTCTAGTGTGCGCTGCACATTTAACAATGGCAATTTCTTTTGGTAATTGTATTGCTTCAATTAATCTCCTTATGAAAACTGCATTTTTAATTGGTGATCCTGTTGATGTCATGTATCCTCTCTGTGACCAGAGTTGTCCATAATCATGCACAACTCCGTACCCATACTGACTATCAGTAATGATGGTAACTCTTATATCCTTTGATATTTCACATGCACGAATTAAAGCAATCAATTCAGCCACTTGTGCTGAACGAACTTCTTCAAGACATGATGCTTCTTCAACATCTACGACTGTACAAACTGAGTATGAAGCTTTCAAGACACCTCCTTCGGATCTTAAGCATGAGCCATCTACAAAGTAGACAAAATCCGATTCAGACAAAGGTCTGTCTTTGATGTCTTTTCTTGGTTTTGTGCAGAATTCCATGACATCTAAACATTCATGTTCTGTTTCAATGTCATCAACAATTTCAGAATCAGGCAGTAATGTAGAAGGATTCAGATTCAAACATCTTGAAATCGAAACATTATCTGCTCCCAGTATGATTTTCTCATACTTTGTCAATCTGCTACTTGTTAAATGTTGAGTCTTACCTCTTGTCAGTAATATTTCAACTGAATGAGGCACAAAAACTTTCACAGGAAATCCCATAATGATTCCTTCACTTTGTTCAAGGCTGATACTTGTAGCTGCAACTGCTTTCAAACATCCTGGTAATGCTTTTGCAATTGGATCAAGAACTGCAGAGAAGTATGCAATAGGTTTCTTTAAATTTCCATGTCTCTGAATTAACACAGATAATGCACATCCTTCTCTCTCGCTGCAATACAGTTCAAAATCTTTCTCATAATTTGGCATACCTAAAGCAGGAGCTTGGCATAAGCTCTTTTTCAGGTTGTCAAAAGATTCCATCTCAGCATCATTGAGAATAATTGGATCTTTTACATCTGACTTTGTCAGTCTTTGTAGTGGTTTTGCAATTACTGAAAATCCACTTATCCATTGTCGACAGTAACCTACCATTCCCAAGAACATTCTGACTTGTCTTTGTGTTCTTGGTGGTAACATTGCTTGAATCATTTTTATTCTCTCTATTGTTACTTGTCTTTTTCCCTTTGCAATTCTGTGACCAAGATATTTTACTTCTTGTTTGCAAAACTGTAGTTTCGCTGGGGACACTTTATGTCCTTCTTCTGCAAGGCGATTTAACAGAATTATTGTGTCTGTCACACAATTTTCTCTTGTCTTTGCAGCTATTAACAAATCATCAATATACTGCACTAGTGTAGACCTACCAGGTAAGTCTAGGTCTTCTAATGATCTTTTTAACAGTTCGTTAAAGATTGAAGGACTTTCTGTATAGCCCTGTGGGATTCTTGACCATCCGAGGGTCTTACCTTGGAATCTGAAAGCAAATATTTCATAACTGTCTGGATGTAAGGGAACAGTAAAGAATGCATTGCAAAGGTCGATAACTGTATACCATTCAGCATCATGTGGAATCTGAAATAGAATTACTGCTGGATTTGGAACCACAGGACAACATGGAACGACAATTTGATTAACCTTTCTCAAATCTTGTACGATTCTAAATGTTCCGTTAGACTTTTTAACTCCCATAATTGGTGAATTACAAGAGCTACTCTTCATTTCCTTTAATACACCTTGCTTGATCAATTTTTCAATTATAGGTGTAATACCTTCAATTGTTTCTGTTTTCATTTTATATTGTGGAGTGTTTGGAAATTCTATCCCCTGTTTCAATGTAATTTTCACTGGATCTACGTTTTTCATCAGACCCATCTCATTTCCACTAAAATCCCATATTTCAGATTTCACTGTTTCTTTGAGTTCTTCTGGTAGATCTTTTTCTTCAAATGCAGGAAACAATTTTGTTTCTTCTGCTTCTATCATCATCATTGTCATTCTGTATAAACCATCTTCCTCCATTGTTTGTAACTCAACTCCATCAGGAGAACAATATATTCTACAATTCATTTTACATAGGATGTCTCTACCTAATAGATTCACTGGACTACTATTACAAACCACAAATCTGTGTTTATCTCTGTAGTTTCCAATTTCAACTGGTACTGGATCAGTTAAATCAGTTTTAATTTGCTGATTACTTACTCCGACAACTTGGATGGTATCCCCAGAGAGAGGTAGGTTTTCACTTTCCACTGATCTAACAGTAGAACGGGTAGCACCAGTGTCCACTAGAAAAGTGATGTCTACGTCATTAACTTTCCCATTTACATAAGGACCAGACTGGTCAATCTCAAGAGTGGCTCCAACAACACACTCTTCCTCCTCTCTCGGGCACCGTCAGCAATAATCATCAGAATCACTGTCTTGACTTTCTGCTAATAAGAATTGTTGTGAAGCATTTTGCATTTGAACCCTTTGCTGCTTTTGCTGTTTTTGTGGTTTTATTACCTGTTCACTTCCCTGAAATCCCACGTTTGGATTATATTTTTGAACTCCCCCACAATTCGGAAAAGGTGGTTGTGGTAATTGGTCTTGACGATTATTCACCTGTTGTTGTTGCTGTTGCTGTAACTGTCGCTGAATATTAAATTCGTTTAACCCCTGTTGTATCTGTAGCTGTCGCTGCAGGTCAACACCATTCTGCATCTGTGGATTCAATAAGGGATTCTTTAAGTTTTTAGGAGGATGAGGACACTCGTCCCTCCAATGTCCAATTTCGCCACAATTAAAACAAGGTAATCTTTGCTTCAGCTCCTCAATCTTTGGGCTAAATTTCTTTGGGAAATTATTACCTTTAAACTTTCCTTGTATCTGGTTTGTATTTCCAGTTTGAACAAAATTAGTGTTCTTATTTCCCATGCTGGCAATCTGTTGCTCAGCCACTTTTACCTGAGCCCACATGGCTTTCTCCTTCAGCTTCTTCTGTTTTACTTCTATTTCGTCGCTACAATACTTTGCTTTTCTTAGAATATCATCTACAGATAGTGATTGCCATCCGACAATACTAGTTCTGATCATTTCTCCAATTTCAGGTTTTAGTCCATAAACAAATCTATAGACAAAATGACTCATGTCTTTTTCATCTAATTTTTCATAACCACTGTATTGTTTAAAAATTAACAGTAATCTTTCATAAAAAGAATGAACTGATTCTTTTGTTTCCTGTTCTGTTCTTTCTATTTTAACCCAATCGACTTCTTTGGGTGGAATTTTGTTTTTCATCCAAACAATTACTTTCTCATAAAAATCCATTACAAGTGGATTAGGAGCACCTGTTTCTTTGATTCGCTCAGGTTCTGTTTTTGGCCAACTAATCGATATTTTGCATTCTGTCCAAAGATCAGATGGAACGACAATGTCAAAAAATCCATCTAAATCAATCCACAGAACTTTTGACACTTTGATGAATCTATCAACTTGCCTGTACCACTCAACTGGTTTTTCCCTCAATTTTGGAAAGTCATTTGTGAATAACAGAATGTCCTGTCTCGACCAAGGGATATGAACGTATCCTCCACCTGCAACTTCTCTCATTGGAAATTGTTTTGACAATTTATCCAATCTTTCATCTTCCTTCTTTTTCGTCCATTTTACTCTCCACTTATTCAGTTCTCCTAACTTTTTGATATAGACAATCAAATCTTTAATGTGAACTATTCTTCCCATTGAGTTCAAACTCTCAATGTCACTTTCTGAAAAGTCTAATCTGTAATGCTTTGCAAAATTCTTTTGTTTACTCACATCGATTTCAAGTTCTGCTGCTAGATCCTCTAGTTGATCATATTTATTTTTCGTTTTCCACTGAATGCTTTTGCAAATGAACAGTAGTTCATCATCCCGATAGTAATTTAAACTATCTGGACCAATTGTTCCAATTATTAATTCTTCGATATTCGCTTTTAATTTGGCCACATCTAGTTTTGGTGTGGTTACCCTGACTTCAGGACTCCCTATATCTGATATAGCACCCATTGGTGTTTTTGGAGATAAATCCTCATTAAAGGTTAAATCAGGCATTCTTGATTTAGAAGTGTTTATTTCAGATAAATCTGAATAAAATTTTTCAGCAGCCTTTTGAATTTCTGTATTTAAAGGAATAGTTAATCCAGTTTTGCTTGTTTCTCTTTGGTCAAATACAGGCTGAACAGGACCAATTGTTACTGGAACTGTCACGGCTTCCATGCCTTTTGTCATTCTTTTTATCAGTTCTTCCTTTGATCTTATATATTCATTATAATCAACATCTTCAACATTTCTTGCCTCTCTTGTATAATCTTTTGGAGGTTCCCTTGCTCTTGGAGTCATTGTAAAATGTCTACCTTCATTTCGAGCATTCTCGAATTCTGGTCTTCTAGGAGTTTCATTGATTTCACAATTATTTGGATAAAGTTTAGGAGCTTCATTAATTGGAGGTGCACTCGGTGAAGTTTCAGTAGAAACCACCGGAGTAGACCATGATCTAGGAGGTCTCAAAGGCTGATTAGGCTGATTCTTTCTAGCAGTTGTATATATTTCTTCCATAACTGCATCCTCAGATTCACTTTCCATAGATTTCCCTGTAGGAGTACCCATTACCATTTCATGAATTAAATACAATCCTTCACTCATGTTTCCCTGTCTCCACATTCTCAATCTATCTTCATGAGTCTCTCTTTTCCAAGATGGATTTTTAGAAGGTCTTTTAATTCCACTAGCTTCTCTTTGTAACTGATACATCTCGTCTTCCCACTCAACTAAAGCTTCAAATTGAGTTGGTCTCGGTTTTGGAACAAGAGCATTCATTTTCTCTCGTAAATTTCTTAAGACTCTTACATTAAATGAACCTTCATCAGGCCAAGTTAAAACACCGTCGTTTTTAGTATAACGTTTCCAACTGTCAAACCATAAGACAGTATGATATCCATATTCACCTTCCATGTACGCTGCAGGTGTTTTATACTTATGAAGTAGTTTACCACCTCGCGTTTCGATTTTCTTGTCAGGTGAAAATAAATTCTTAAATTTCTGAAATAATGTTGACTTTTTCTCAACATGTTTAAAATGATAACTCATTTTTAAGAGTTAAATCTTATTCACAAAATCGTTCGTAAAATATTTCCGGGATGTTCCGCAAAACAACCAATCCGTGCGCGAAACACACCAACAAGCCAATGACAGTTGAGCTACGTCACTTTTCTGCTCAACCAATAAATTTGGAGATTTTCCGAAGGACCAATCAGCTCACAGGCCGTCAGAGACTCAAGAGCCAATCAGAATATAGCTTGTGACGTAGGTCACCCAATCCCAGCGCGGCTCTGTGACGTACACAGCAGCTGCGGTTTCTCGTTTCTCACTCCTGGCGCTTACCCCTCCTTCACAAAATCTTTTCACAGCGCCATTTTAAGAACACTTTTCAGTGTAAATTAATTCTTTAACGATGACTATAAAGACAACATCTGTTCGTTTCACTATTTAGGATAGTTTACATACATTCAAGTATCCACACT
The DNA here is from genome assembly GCF_964261635.1 of Lissotriton helveticus. NCBI lineage: Eukaryota > Metazoa > Chordata > Amphibia > Caudata > Salamandridae > Lissotriton > Lissotriton helveticus. The sequence continues at coordinate 1,175,213,494 of NC_136072.1, read as the reverse complement.
TCGGAATAGACGGCGCTATTCACACTAAGGATAATATTCAATTGTTAGTAGAGTAACCTTACCCCACCCTTCTAACGCGTATAATTATGAACTCGCTTTGCTCTGAACCCACCGCGAAGTGAAAGTTCTAAGAGTTCCACTTGAACATAAAATACAATTCAAACTCGCACTTTCACACTGAAATTTCCCTAATTTCAAACACACATGAAATCCGTACAGGACTCTCACCTGTTTATAGAAATCATGCACCGTTAGCAAAATAACGACGTTATCCGTACAGGGCTCTCACCTGTTTATAGATATGAAACATGTACCCGTACAGGACTCTAACCTGTTTATAGATAATCATGCACCGACGCTAATTTACCCTTCACTCAAGCTCGGATATAACTAATACTTTTATCACAGTGAGTTTTATGGAAGGCGCTTTGTCCCTATTCTCATGCTGCTCTAATTTCTTAGAAAATCCTTACTATACAAGATTCAGACCTAGCCCTAAAACTGTGTTGCTCGGCGACAACACTATGGTACACGGCGATACCTCTTGTGATACTCGGCGATATCACTACAAACAGAACAGATGGCTTGCGTGACTAATTTCTCGCCACACAATCTATACCGGTATAGCTTACAGATAGCACGAAAAACGAACTCAACAAGTGTTAAAACATCGATCCTATTTCCATACCATAACACTTTAGTAACCCTTAGCAACCAACATATTACCTTGGTTACCCCTTAGCAACCATCAATGGACCCATTTATAAACTTGACATATTTTGGACCTACTGAATCAGGTGGTCAAATTAAATCTATATACACATTATCTACAAACTATATACATTTTTATACATCTGCGGAAAGAATGTTGTCATTAGAATAAAACTATACCATTTAAATGACCACCATTGGCGACGTGATCTAGCTAATAGTAACCTATACTCCTGAATAACCAAGACCAGCTTGTTTGTCAAAAGTAAGATTTTATTTACTAAATTATGGTATATAAGTTGATAGTTTTATAAATGAATTTTATTTGCAATAACGCAAGCATGATTGTAAAGAAATATAAGAAAATACAATTTAAGCAAGTGAATCAAATCAAAGTGAAGATATAAAGTTTAACATTTCAAAAATCTAATTTCCTAACTGAACTAAATAGATAGAAATTAAAGTAAAGTTCTTTGAGGATTCTTACGTGCTCCAAGCAAAGTCCAACAGCACATCACCCTCATCGGAAAGTCAGAAAGCAGCAGCCAGCCCATCCCTAAGGGCATGACTTTTTATACCTTTCTACGCTAACTGAACTAAGCAAAGGAAAGTTTTCAGAAATCTTCGACGTCCCATTGGCTGAGAGTGACAAGTGACATGTCACCCAGTTTTCGAAAAGTTCCACTAAATCATATTTCATAGAGACCATTGTTCCTTTCACGTGAAGCCAGAAGCTTCCTCATATTGCAACAAATGTATTAAGTCATTCTCGCAGCGTCCATTGACTTTCATTATACTTCCGCGGATGCCAAGTTAAGGACTGACAAAATGTTCACTTTCGACCTTGGCCATGCCCGACAGAATGATGACAGCATTAGTTTTTGCTTTGTGAACGCAGCTTTTTGACGAATAATTTATTTCAGAATGGGCGTCTCATGACTTTCTGCAGAATTACATGTCAGCTCTTTTCTGCGGCTCAAGTGACTAGGCCCAATAGCAGGCAACTTATGATTTCTAATATAAAACAAACACAAGAAAAGTATTAATGTAAGAAATAATGTAGATTCTGTATCCACCCCTTGGTTCACTAATTAATTAACCCACCCGATTAATCAAAATGTTACCTAGCCATTGCAAACAAATAAAGCAGCGTTTATATCTACCAGTCTCCGTTATTCCATGAGACCCATATGCACCTAGAATAGTAGAAATGACATCACACAGACAAGGAAAAGCAAAACAAGCACATGCTTCTTTTAAGTTTGCAGCAGTTAGTAATGACAAAAACGAAAACAATAATTTATTTTATTATTTTGCACGAACAAAAAGATGCAACAATTATGCACGTTTATGAGCACACATGTTAGTCCCCCCACGTGTAAAGTTTAATCTAAGTTGTATTAGCACGACATATCACAAATCATTAATATTTTTATTCATGTTATGGAAATGTGACTTCGCGAGTTTAAACAAAATTTTGTTTTCTATCTCGCTCCATCAGTAGATACACTTGTTTTCCATGGAATGGTATTCCTTCCTTGATGGATTGGGTTGTATCTTATTTTAACCATTGTGCCCATAACGAAGGAGGAACATTTTCATGGAGATCATCAAGGAACTGATATGCTGTCAAAACACAGATTACTTTGTTGGGATTGATTATAGCTTGAGGAATCCCTTCACATCTGTGTAATGAGGAATCTTTTCAGGAAAGCGCATCAGCTTTTTTATTATCTTGTCCTGGACGATAGGTCACAATAAAGTCATATTCTGCGAAGAACATCATCCACCGTAATTGACGTGGAGTTAATATTCTTGCAGAACTCATAAATTGTAAGTTTCTGTGGTCTGTGTAAACAGTCACTGTGAATCGTGCCCCCAAAAGATAATGCCTCCATTCTTTGAAAGCGTCATGTATGGCAAGCAGTTCCTTTTCAGCTATAGTATAATTCTGCTCAGCTGGATTTAGCTTTCTTGACATGTACGCCACAGGATGCATTTGACCAGTGTTTTGTTTTCTTTGAGAGAGGATGGCACCAATAGCTACATCCGAGGCATCGGCTTCGATAATAAAGGGTTCACGAACATCTGGATGCATCAAAATCGGAGCTGCTGTAAAGGCTTGCTTCAATATGTGAAATGCGTTATTGGCTTCAGGAGTCCACTCAAATTTTACCTTCTTTCGTAGCAACCGAGCGATTGGTGCCACTACAGCAGAGAAATGGTCTATGAAGCGAAGATAGAACTTTGCAAATCCTAAAAAACATTGTACATCACAAACTGAGTTTGGAATAGGCCATTCTGCAACTGCTTGTATCTTTCTGTCAGTCATTTTCATGCCAGTAGGTGTAAAAAGAACTCCCAAAAATTTGACTTCAAAAACATGAAAATCGCATATAGACAATTTGCAATAAAGGTTATATGTTTGTAATGTACCCAAAACCTTCTTAACGTGACCTTCATGACTAGCTATGGAATCGGAATAGATCAAAATGTCATCTATATAAACGATGACGAAAAGGTCTAGATATTCCCGTAATACATCGTTTTAAAAAAACTGGAACGCAGCTGGAGCGTTACAAAGCCCGAAAGGCATGACCAAATACTCAAACAGGCCATATCTGGTTTTAAACGCCGTTTTCCATTCGTCACCATTACGAATGCGCACCAAATGATACGCACCTCGAAGATTTAATTTGGTGTAGATCACAGCGGTCTTCACCTGGTCCAAAAGAACTGGGATCAATGGAAGGGGGGTACTTGTTCTTTATTGTGATCTTATTCAATGCTCTATAATCAATACATGATCTTAATTCCCCATTTGCCTTAGGAATAAATAACAACGGAGAGGCCGCAGGTGACATAGATGGGCGTATAAATCCGTTTTCCAAGTACTGATCAAGATATTGTCTCAAATGTTGGTTTTCTTTTTCTGATAATGAATATATCCGACAGTTAGGCACACATGAACCAGGCACAAGATCAATTTGACAGTCGTATGACCGATGAGGAGGGAGGGTCGCTGCTTTTGCTTCACTGAAGACTTCTTTAAATTCCTCATAGGAAGTTGGTAGCACGGTTTCTTTCTCTTCCGCGGTTGCAATTTGTCCCATCGTAGATTCTTTGGTCTTTAAACATGTGGAGTAACAATATTGAGAAAGAAAAACAAGTTCCCTTTTTTGCCAATCTATTAAAGGGTTATGCAAGCAAAGCCAAGGCATTCCCAAAATAAAGCCATATTGTGGGGCTTGGATTACATCGAAATAAACTTCCTGTTTATGCTGTTGGTTATTTGCATCTATGCAGAACATATGAGTCTTAGAGGTTTACATGGTAACAGGGCCTCCAGACAACATTTTGCCATCTACTGCTTGCACAATTTCTGGAGTGACCTTTTCCTCACAAGCAATTTGTAACCGTTGAGTTGTTTCAAAATCTACGTAATTCCCTGTTGCGCCTGAGTCTATTAGGACTTCCATTTGGTATATTTTTGACGTCAACTGAATTTGTACTGCCAAACGGAAGTGAGCTTTGTAGTTGGATACACAGGAATTCATTGAAGGGAAGGCGATGGTTCCCAAGAGATCCCCTTCTAAACATCTGGGGCACAATAGTTTTCCCGATGTTTGCTCAGTTGTAGTCACAGCCACAGACTTGTTAGCACTCACAGTCTTACCTTTAGGTTTTATTGTGCAATCTTTCACGAAATGTCCCTTTCGACCACAATAAAGACATTGGCCATTTTTACGTCTATTATCTTTTTCATCTTTTGACAATGGTTGCCTAAGAGTCCCGATTTCCATTGGTTCTGTAGTTGTTTCTGAATTACTAAGTTGATTTCTGAGTTTACTGTCAAACTTTCAACTTGACTTATCATATTTTTTCTTGTCAGTTCTTCTTTCGGACAGTCTATGATCCAGACGTAAAGTTAGATTGACTAACTCAGAACAAGTAGTTGGTTGAGGATCGATTTGCGCAAGAACATCTTTCAGATCATCTTTTAACCCTTGATAAAAGAGTGCTGCCCTCTTTTCTTCAGGCCACGAGGTTTCTGCAATTAATCTATTGAAATGTGACAAATAGGATATAAGGTCTCTATTCCCTTGTCGTAGCTGTAATAGTTCGCGATCTGCGGACAGAGTCACTGTTCACCTGTCAAAGATTTTTTCAAACTCTTCAACAAATCGCCGCCAATTGTACAACAGAGGACTGTCTTGTCAAACCAACGGAACCGCCCAATTGGCAGCATCCCCCGAATTATAAGAAATTAAGAAGGCTATCCTGGATTGGGGGTCAGGAAAGGCAGCTGGTCTACAAGTAAACTGCAAATCGATTTGAGTTAAAAAAATTAGCACTTTGGAGGGGTCTCCGGAAAAGCGTTCAGGTGGTGCTAAAGGGATTTGAGGTGGAACAGTTACAGAAATATTCGTGGAAGACTGTTTCTATATTCTGAGTATCAGGAGGAAGCGGAGTACTTAATTGCTGTATCCTATCTACTTTATCTGAGAGCATTGCAGTGGCATTCCTAGCTTCAGTTAAATCTGTTTGCATCTGAACAATAACCCTCATTAAATCATCCATGGTGGCCATTATGTCAAAACTCTCAGACCGGGAGGAATATTATTCGTGGGCTCACTATTCTGTCAGGTTGCTTCTTCCTCAGGGTCTGGAGTGATGACATAAAGGGCCCACCTCTCAATACCTCCAACTCTGTTTGTAATGATTACACAGAGTATTGAAGTGATTAAGCGGGGGGAAAGGGAATTAAGAAGGGAACAGCTGGGAAGGAGATCTGAAAAGGAAAAGTAACTCACAAACAAAAATACACGCACTTTCCTTTGCACAAAGACGTAAACTAGGACATCAGATTCTGTCCTTCTATCAGGAACTAGCTTAAGAGCTTCGTGGCTTGCGTTTATTCAGACAATCAGACTCTTAGTTGACCTTTTTTAGATCCGCTATATTGTGGCGATAATACTTCACTTCAGTATCAACTGCTCAAAGGCATAAGCGGCAGAATTTGGTTTAGGACTTTCTATGACTAGGTTTTCAATCACCTAAACAATCATGGAACTACTTATAGAACAAGAATCACACTCGTGAATATGAAAATGAGCTGGAGAAAACATGCATAGAATTTCTACTGAACAAGATTCACACTCGTGAATAAGGTAATGATCTTGAGAATCAAAACGAATGTTCTTAATAATTCACTGAAATGTTTTTAACAAGATTCGCAATCTTACCTGTAGAGTACGACCTAATCTACTTCTGAATCTGGGTTAGTGACAGGTAATCCCCCAAAAGCTAGCCTCACCGGGAGCCGATCAAGAAGAGAAGCTTCAGCAGATTCTAAACTCCTCCTGCAGCTCAGCGAGCGTTGTAGCAGTCTTCAGGCACCCAGAACTCTCCACCGATCAAAAGAAGAAGGCTGGCCTCACCGAGAAACGGAGCCCCAAGATCCTCTTCCTCCTTCACCAAAAGATGCTGAATAGTGAGCACGGGGAAAATGGGCGCGGCCGCTGACCTCATCGTAGGCACGCCCATGCCAAATCTCACTCATCTCGCGTGAGATGCCAAATCTCACTCACCTCGCGTGAGATGCCAAATCTCACGCATCCTGAGTGGGAAAAAGGTTAGTAAAGAGAACAAACATACTAGGACACAAGAACATGCATATTTAAACATTTTCGCCACCACAATCCTCCAGGGGCTACTCTATGACTTTTACCACATAAAGGTTGATCGCACAGGAACAGGCGTATGTGCCTACAGGATGGGGCGGGCCCTAGACCGCAAGCCACCCTAGTCCTGACAGTACTTCCCCCTCCCCGAAGCGGTCTAGGGCCCGGCTTCAAAGGATTTTGAAGGTGGAAGTGTGGTATCAAACGAGAAGCATGCACATTTTCAGCTGGTTCCCAAAAATAATTTTCAGGCCCATATCCCTTCCAGGAAATGAGATACCATAATTTAGCACCTCTGCGTTTGGAATCCAAAATTCTTTGTACTTCATACTCCCAGTTCCCATGAACCAGAAGAGGTGCTGGTCTTTCAGACATAGTTTGCCCAGCAGGTTTTAAAAGAGAGGTATGAAATACAGGGTGAATTTGCAAAGTCGTGGGTAAAAGTAATTTGTACGTTACTGGATTAACCTGACGAATCACTGAATATGGACCTATGAACTTTGGATGGAACATGTTTCTTTGTTTAAAGACAAAGTTTTTTGTGGATAGCCACACTTTGTCTCCAGGAACATACTGGGGACCAGATCGATGATGCTTATCAAATTGTTCTTTGTATTTTTCTTTACTTTGCAAAAGTTGTTTGTGGATCTGTTGATGAACGTTCTGCATGAATTGAACAGTGTCCTGAACAGCTGGTGTATTACACTGTATATTGGGTAGAGTTAAAGGAATGGTGTTAGGCACGTGACCATACAACCCTTCAAAGGGAGTGGACCCAGTAGACGAATGAGGTGATGTGTTGTAAGCCACTTCTGCCATCCATAACAAATCCAGCCAAGACCTCTTGGTGTCAGAGACATAACATCTTAGATATTGTTTCAAAGTTTTATTTAAACGTTCAGTTTGACCGTCCGTTTGTGGATGGTAACAAGTTGACATGTTTGATGAAATTTGTAAACTGCGACACCATTGTTGCCAGAACTTAGATGAAAACTGAGATCCACAATCGGACATCAGTACAGATGGTAACCCATGCAAATGGATAATGTTTTGTAAGAATATCTGTGCTAAGTGTCCTGCAGTTGGCAATTGTTTGCATGCGATAAAATTAGTATATTTTGTTAAACTGTCTATGACTATCAAAATAACTGAATGTTGATTTACTTGTGGCAGTCCAACAATAAAATCCAACGAAATATGATCCCATGGTTTAGTGGGCGTAGGTGGAACTTGTAACAAACCTTTTGGTTTGCTATGATCGGTTTTAAACCGTGCACAGGTTTCACAGTCTCGAGCCATATCGTAGACATCTTGTTTAATTGTTGGCCACCAAAATAATTTTTGAAGTTTTTCCATAGTCATCTTTGGTCCAGGATATCCTGCCAATGGGAGGGAGTGTAACCAACTGAACGCTGTTTCTTGTAATTTCTTAGTTGGTAGATACACTTGTTTTCCATGGAATGGTATTCCTTCCTTGATGGATTGGGTTGTATCTTATTTTAACCATTGTGCCCATAACGAAGGAGGAACATTTTCATGGAGATCATCAAGGAACTGATATGCTGTCAAAACACAGATTACTTTGTTGGGATTGATTATAGCTTGAGGAATCCCTTCACATCTGTGTAATGAGGAATCTTTTCAGGAAAGCGCATCAGCTTTTTTATTATCTTGTCCTGGACGATAGGTCACAATAAAGTCATATTCTGCGAAGAACATCATCCACCGTAATTGACGTGGAGTTAATATTCTTGCAGAACTCATAAATTGTAAGTTTCTGTGGTCTGTGTAAACAGTCACTGTGAATCGTGCCCCCAAAAGATAATGCCTCCATTCTTTGAAAGCGTCATGTATGGCAAGCAGTTCCTTTTCAGCTATAGTATAATTCTGCTCAGCTGGATTTAGCTTTCTTGACATGTACGCCACAGGATGCATTTGACCAGTGTTTTGTTTTCTTTGAGAGAGGATGGCACCAATAGCAACATCCGAGGCATCGGCTTCGATAATAAAGGGTTCACGAACATCTGGATGCATCAAAATCGGAGCTGCTGTAAAGGCTTGCTTCAATATGTGAAATGCGTTATTGGCTTCAGGAGTCCACTCAAATTTTACCTTCTTTCGTAGCAACCGAGCGATTGGTGCCACTACAGCAGAGAAATGGTCTATGAAGCGAAGATAGAACTTTGCAAATCCTAAAAAACATTGTACATCACAAACTGAGTTTGGAATAGGCCATTCTGCAACTGCTTGTATCTTTCTGTCAGTCATTTTCATGCCAGTAGGTGTAAAAAGAACTCCCAAAAATTTGACTTCAAAAACATGAAAATCGCATATAGACAATTTGCAATAAAGGTTATATGTTTGTAATGTACCCAAAACCTTCTTAACGTGACCTTCATGACTAGCTATGGAATCGGAATAGATCAAAATGTCATCTATATAAACGATGACGAAAAGGTCTAGATATTCCCGTAATACATCGTTTAAAAAAAACTGGAACGCAGCTGGAGCGTTACAAAGCCCGAAAGGCATGACCAAATACTCAAACAGGCCATATCTGGTTTTAAACGCCGTTTTCCATTCGTCACCATTACGAATGCGCACCAAATGATACGCACCTCGAAGATTTAATTTGGTGTAGATCACAGCGGTCTTCACCTGGTCCAAAAGAACTGGGATCAATGGAAGGGGGGTACTTGTTCTTTATTGTGATCTTATTCAATGCTCTATAATCAATACATGATCTTAATTCCCCATTTGCCTTAGGAATAAATAACAACGGAGAGGCCGCAGGTGACATAGATGGGCGTATAAATCCGTTTTCCAAGTACTGATCAAGATGTTGTCTCAAATGTTGGTTTTCTTTTTCTGATAATGAATATATCCGACAGTTAGGCACACATGAACCAGGCACAAGATCAATTTGACAGTCGTATGACCGATGAGGAGGGAGGGTCGCTGCTTTTGCTTCACTGAAGACTTCTTTAAATTCCTCATAGGAAGTTGGTAGCACGGTTTCTTTCTCTTCCGCGGTTGCAATTTGTCCCATCGTAGATTCTTTGGTCTTTAAACATGTGGAGTAACAATATTGAGAAAGAAAAACAAGTTCCCTTTTTTGCCAATCTATTAAAGGGTTATGCAAGCAAAGCCAAGGCATTCCCAAAATAAAGCCATATTGTGGGGCTTGGATTACATCGAAATAAACTTCCTGTTTATGCTGTTGGTTATTTGCATCTATGCAGAACATATGAGTTTTAGAGGTTTACATGGTAACAGGGCCTCCAGACAACATTTTGCCATCTACTGCTTGCACAATTTCTGGAGTGACCTTTTCCTCACAAGCAATTTGTAACCGTTGAGTTGTTTCAAAATCTACGTAATTCCCTGTTGCGCCTGAGTCTATTAGGACTTCCATTTGGTATATTTTTGACGTCAACTGAATTTGTACTGCCAAACGGAAGTGAGCTTTGTAGTTGGATACACAGGAATTCATTGAAGGGAAGGCGATGGTTCCCAAGAGATCCCCTTCTAAACATCTGGGGCACAATAGTTTTCCCGATGTTTGCTCAGTTGTAGTCACAGCCACAGACTTGTTAGCACTCACAGTCTTACCTTTAGGTTTTATTGTGCAATCTTTCACGAAATGTCCCTTTCGACCACAATAAAGACATTGGCCATTTTTACGTCTATTATCTTTTTCATCTTTTGACAATGGTTGCCTAAGAGTCCCGATTTCCATTGGTTCTGTAGTTGTTTCTGAATTACTAAGTTGATTTCTGAGTTTACTGTCAAACTTTCAACTTGACTTATCATATTTTTTCTTGTCAGTTCTTCTTTCGGACAGTCTATGATCCAGACGTAAAGTTAGATTGACTAACTCAGAACAAGTAGTTGGTTGAGGATCGATTTGCGCAAGAACATCTTTCAGATCATCTTTTAACCCTTGATAAAAGAGTGCTGCCCTCTTTTCTTCAGGCCACGAGGTTTCTGCAATTAATCTATTGAAATGTGACAAATAGGATATAAGGTCTCTATTCCCTTGTCGTAGCTGTAATAGTTCGCGATCTGCGGACAGAGTCACTGTTCACCTGTCAAAGATTTTTTCAAACTCTTCAACAAATCGCCGCCAATTGTACAACAGAGGACTGTCTTGTCAAACCAACGGAACCGCCCAATTGGCAGCATCCCCCGAATTATAAGAAATTAAGAAGGCTATCCTGGATTGGGGGTCAGGAAAGGCAGCTGGTCTACAAGTAAACTGCAACTCGATTTGAGTTAAAAAAAATTAGCACTTTGGAGGGGTCTCCGGAAAAGCGTTCAGGTGGCGCTAAAGGGATTTGAGGTGGAACAGTTACAGAAATATTCGTGGAAGACTGTTTCTATATTCTGAGTATCAGGAGGAAGCGGAGTACTTAATTGCTGTATCCTATCTACTTTATCTGAGAGCATTGCAGTGGCATTCCTAGCTTCAGTTAAATCTGTTTGCATCTGAACAATAACCCTCATTAAATCATCCATGGTGGCCATTATGTCAAAACTCTCAGACCGGGAGGAATATCATTCGTGGGCTCACTATTCTGTCAGGTTGCTTCTTCCTCAGGGTCTGGAGTGATGACATAAAGGGCCCACCTCTCAATACCTCCAACTCTGTTTGTAATGATTACACAGAGTATTGAAGTGATTAAGCGGGGGGAAAGGGAATTAAGAAGGGAACAGCTGGGAAGGAGATCTGAAAAGGAAAAGTAACTCACAAACAAAAATACACGCACTTTCCTTTGCACAAAGACGTAAACTAGGACATCAGATTCTGTCCTTCTATCAGGAACTAGCTTAAGAGCTTCGTGGCTTGCGTTTATTCAGACAATCAGACTCTTAGTTGACCTTTTTTAGATCCGCTATATTGTGGCGATAATACTTCACTTCAGTATCAACTGCTCAAAGGCATAAGCGGCAGAATTTGGTTTAGGACTTTCTATGACTAGGTTTTCAATCACCTAAACAATCATGGAACTACTTATAGAACAAGAATCACACTCGTGAATATGAAAATGAGCTGGAGAAAACATGCATAGAATTTCTACTGAACAAGATTCACACTCGTGAATAAGGTAATGATCTTGAGAATCAAAACGAATGTTCTTAATAATTCACTGAAATGTTTTTAACAAGATTCGCAATCTTACCTGTAGAGTACGACCTAATCTACTTCTGAATCTGGGTTAGTGACAGGTAATCCCCCAAAAGCTAGCCTCACCGGGAGCCGATCAAGAAGAGAAGCTTCAGCAGATTCTAAACTCCTCCTGCAGCTCAGCGAGCGTTGTAGCAGTCTTCAGGCACCCAGAACTCTCCACCGATCAAAAGAAGAAGGCTGGCCTCACCGAGAAACGGAGCCCCAAGATCCTCTTCCTCCTTCACCAAAAGATGCTGAATAGTGAGCACGGGGAAAATGGGCGCGGCCGCTGACCTCATCGTAGGCACGCCCATGCCAAATCTCACTCATCTCGCGTGAGATGCCAAATCTCACTCACCTCGCGTGAGATGCCAAATCTCACGCATCCTGAGTGGGAAAAAGGTTAGTAAAGAGAACAAACATACTAGGACACAAGAACATGCATATTTAAACATTTTCGCCACCACAATCCTCCAGGGGCTACTCTATGACTTTTACCACATAAAGGTTGATCGCACAGGAACAGGCGTATGTGCCTACAGGATGGGGCGGGCCCTAGACCGCAAGCCACCCTAGTCCTGACAGTACTTCCCCCTCCCCGAAGCGGTCTAGGGCCCGGCTTCAAAGGATTTTGAAGGTGGAAGTGTGGTATCAAACGAGAAGCATGCACATTTTCAGCTGGTTCCCAAAAATAATTTTCAGGCCCATATCCCTTCCAGGAAATGAGATACCATAATTTAGCACCTCTGCGTTTGGAATCCAAAATTCTTTGTACTTCATACTCCCAGTTCCCATGAACCAGAAGAGGTGCTGGTCTTTCAGACATAGTTTGCCCAGCAGGTTTTAAAAGAGAGGTATGAAATACAGGGTGAATTTGCAAAGTCGTTGGTAAAAGTAATTTGTACGTTACTGGATTAACCTGACGAATCACTGAATATGGACCTATGAACTTTGGATGGAACATGTTTCTTTGTTTAAAGACAAAGTTTTTTGTGGATAGCCACACTTTGTCTCCAGGAACATACTGGGGACCAGATCGATGATGCTTATCAAATTGTTCTTTGTATTTTTCTTTACTTTGCAAAAGTTGTTTGTGGATCTGTTGATGAACGTTCTGCATGAATTGAACAGTGTCCTGAACAGCTGGTGTATTACACTGTATATTGGGTAGAGTTAAAGGAATGGTGTTAGGCACGTGACCATACAACCCTTCAAAGGGAGTGGACCCAGTAGACGAATGAGGTGATGTGTTGTAAGCCACTTCTGCCATCCATAACAAATCCAGCCAAGACCTCTTGGTGTCAGAGACATAACATCTTAGATATTGTTTCAAAGTTTTATTTAAACGTTCAGTTTGACCGTCCGTTTGTGGATGGTAACAAGTTGACATGTTTGATGAAATTTGTAAACTGCGACACCATTGTTGCCAGAACTTAGATGAAAACTGAGATCCACAATCGGACATCAGTACAGATGGTAACCCATGCAAATGGATAATGTTTTGTAAGAATATCTGTGCTAAGTGTCCTGCAGTTGGCAATTGTTTGCATGCGATAAAATTAGTATATTTTGTTAAACTGTCTATGACTATCAAAATAACTGAATGTTGATTTACTTGTGGCAGTCCAACAATAAAATCCAACGAAATATGATCCCATGGTTTAGTGGGCGTAGGTGGAACTTGTAACAAACCTTTTGGTTTGCTATGATCGGTTTTAAACCGTGCACAGGTTTCACAGTCTCGAGCCATATCGTAGACATCTTGTTTAATTGTTGGCCACCAAAATAATTTTTGAAGTTTTTCCATAGTCATCTTTGGTCCAGGATATCCTGCCAATGGGAGGGAGTGTAACCAACTGAACGCTGTTTCTTGTAATTTCTTAGTTGGTAGATACACTTGTTTTCCATGGAATGGTATTCCTTCCTTGATGGATTGGGTTGTATCTTATTTTAACCATTGTGCCCATAACGAAGGAGGAACATTTTCATGGAGATCATCAAGGAACTGATATGCTGTCAAAACACAGATTACTTTGTTGGGATTGATTATAGCTTGAGGAATCCCTTCACATCTGTGTAATGAGGAATCTTTTCAGGAAAGCGCATCAGCTTTTTTATTATCTTGTCCTGGACGATAGGTCACAATAAAGTCATATTCTGCGAAGAACATCATCCACCGTAATTGACGTGGAGTTAATATTCTTGCAGAACTCATAAATTGTAAGTTTCTGTGGTCTGTGTAAACAGTCACTGTGAATCGTGCCCCCAAAAGATAATGCCTCCATTCTTTGAAAGCGTCATGTATGGCAAGCAGTTCCTTTTCAGCTATAGTATAATTCTGCTCAGCTGGATTTAGCTTTCTTGACATGTACGCCACAGGATGCATTTGACCAGTGTTTTGTTTTCTTTGAGAGAGGATGGCACCAATAGCTACATCCGAGGCATCGGCTTCGATAATAAAGGGTTCACGAACATCTGGATGCATCAAAATCGGAGCTGCTGTAAAGGCTTGCTTCAATATGTGAAATGCGTTATTGGCTTCAGGAGTCCACTCAAATTTTACCTTCTTTCGTAGCAACCGAGCGATTGGTGCCACTACAGCAGAGAAATGGTCTATGAAGCGAAGATAGAACTTTGCAAATCCTAAAAAACATTGTACATCACAAACTGAGTTTGGAATAGGCCATTCTGCAACTGCTTGTATCTTTCTGTCAGTCATTTTCATGCCAGTAGGTGTAAAAAGAACTCCCAAAAATTTGACTTCAAAAACATGAAAATCGCATATAGACAATTTGCAATAAAGGTTATATGTTTGTAATGTACCCAAAACCTTCTTAACGTGACCTTCATGACTAGCTATGGAATCGGAATAGATCAAAATGTCATCTATATAAACGATGACGAAAAGGTCTAGATATTCCCGTAATACATCGTTTAAAAAAAACTGGAACGCAGCTGGAGCGTTACAAAGCCCGAAAGGCATGACCAAATACTCAAACAGGCCATATCTGGTTTTAAACGCCGTTTTCCATTCGTCACCATTACGAATGCGCACCAAATGATACGCACCTCGAAGATTTAATTTGGTGTAGATCACAGCGGTCTTCACCTGGTCCAAAAGAACTGGGATCAATGGAAGGGGGGTACTTGTTCTTTATTGTGATCTTATTCAATGCTCTATAATCAATACATGATCTTAATTCCCCATTTGCCTTAGGAATAAATAACAACGGAGAGGCCGCAGGTGACATAGATGGGCGTATAAATCCGTTTTCCAAGTACTGATCAAGATATTGTCTCAAATGTTGGTTTTCTTTTTCTGATAATGAATATATCCGACAGTTAGGCACACATGAACCAGGCACAAGATCAATTTGACAGTCGTATGACCGATGAGGAGGGAGGGTCGCTGCTTTTGCTTCACTGAAGACTTCTTTAAATTCCTCATAGGAAGTTGGTAGCACGGTTTCTTTCTCTTCCGCGGTTGCAATTTGTCCCATCGTAGATTCTTTGGTCTTTAAACATGTGGAGTAACAATATTGAGAAAGAAAAACAAGTTCCCTTTTTTGCCAATCTATTAAAGGGTTATGCAAGCAAAGCCAAGGCATTCCCAAAATAAAGCCATATTGTGGGGCTTGGATTACATCGAAATAAACTTCCTGTTTATGCTGTTGGTTATTTGCATCTATGCAGAACATATGAGTTTTAGAGGTTCACATGGTAACAGGGCCTCCAGACAACATTTTGCCATCTACTGCTTGCACAATTTCTGGAGTGACCTTTTCCTCACAAGCAATTTGTAACCGTTGAGTTGTTTCAAAATCTACGTAATTCCCTGTTGCGCCTGAGTCTATTAGGACTTCCATTTGGTATATTTTTGACGTCAACTGAATTTGTACTGCCAAACGGAAGTGAGCTTTGTAGTTGGATACACAGGAATTCATTGAAGGGAAGGCGATGGTTCCCAAGAGATCCCCTTCTAAACATCTGGGGCACAATAGTTTTCCCGACGTTTGCTCAGTTGTAGTCACAGCCACAGACTTGTTAGCACTCACAGTCTTACCTTTAGGTTTTATTGTGCAATCTTTCACGAAATGTCCCTTTCGACCACAATAAAGACATTGGCCATTTTTACGTCTATTATCTTTTTCATCTTTTGACAATGGTTGCCTAAGAGTCCCGATTTCCATTGGTTCTGTAGTTGTTTCTGAATTACTAAGTTGATTTCTGAGTTTACTGTCAAACTTTCAACTTGACTTATCATATTTTTTCTTGTCAGTTCTTCTTTCGGACAGTCTATGATCCAGACGTAAAGTTAGATTGACTAACTCAGAACAAGTAGTTGGTTGAGGATCGATTTGCGCAAGAACATCTTTCAGATCATCTTTTAACCCTTGATAAAAGAGTGCTGCCCTCTTTTCTTCAGGCCACGAGGTTTCTGCAATTAATCTATTGAAATGTGACAAATAGGATATAAGGTCTCTATTCCCTTGTCGTAGCTGTAATAGTTCGCGATCTGCGGACAGAGTCACTGTTCACCTGTCAAAGATTTTTTCAAACTCTTCAACAAATCGCCGCCAATTGTACAACAGAGGACTGTCTTGTCAAACCAACGGAACCGCCCAATTGGCAGCATCCCCCGAATTATAAGAAATTAAGAAGGCTATCCTGGATTGGGGGTCAGGAAAGGCAGCTGGTCTACAAGTAAACTGCAACTCGATTTGAGTTAAAAAAAATTAGCACTTTGGAGGGGTCTCCGGAAAAGCGTTCAGGTGGCGCTAAAGGGATTTGAGGTGGAACAGTTACAGAAATATTCGTGGAAGACTGTTTCTATATTCTGAGTATCAGGAGGAAGCGGAGTACTTAATTGCTGTATCCTATCTACTTTATCTGAGAGCATTGCAGTGGCATTCCTAGCTTCAGTTAAATCTGTTTGCATCTGAACAATAACCCTCATTAAATCATCCATGGTGGCCATTATGTCAAAACTCTCAGACCGGGAGGAATATCATTCGTGGGCTCACTATTCTGTCAGGTTGCTTCTTCCTCAGGGTCTGGAGTGATGACATAAAGGGCCCACCTCTCAATACCTCCAACTCTGTTTGTAATGATTACACAGAGTATTGAAGTGATTAAGCGGGGGGAAAGGGAATTAAGAAGGGAACAGCTGGGAAGGAGATCTGAAAAGGAAAAGTAACTCACAAACAAAAATACACGCACTTTCCTTTGCACAAAGACGTAAACTAGGACATCAGATTCTGTCCTTCTATCAGGAACTAGCTTAAGAGCTTCGTGGCTTGCGTTTATTCAGACAATCAGACTCTTAGTTGACCTTTTTTAGATCCGCTATATTGTGGCGATAATACTTCACTTCAGTATCAACTGCTCAAAGGCATAAGCGGCAGAATTTGGTTTAGGACTTTCTATGACTAGGTTTTCAATCACCTAAACAATCATGGAACTACTTATAGAACAAGAATCACACTCGTGAATATGAAAATGAGCTGGAGAAAACATGCATAGAATTTCTACTGAACAAGATTCACACTTGTGAATAAGGTAATGATCTTGAGAATCAAAACGAATGTTCTTAATAATTCATTGAAATGTTTTTAACAAGATTCGCAATCTTACCTGTAGAGTACGACCTAATCTACTTCTGAATCTGGGTTAGTGACAGGTAATCCCCCAAAAGCTAGCCTCACCGGGAGCCGATCAAGAAGAGAAGCTTCAGCAGATTCTAAACTCCTCCTGCAGCTCAGCGAGCGTTGTAGCAGTCTTCAGGCACCCAGAACTCTCCACCGATCAAAAGAAGAAGGCTGGCCTCACCGAGAAACGGAGCCCCAAGATCCTCTTCCTCCTTCACCAAAAGATGCTGAATAGTGAGCACGGGGAAAATGGGCACGGCCGCTGACCTCATCGTAGGCACGCCCATGCCAAATCTCACTCATCTCGCGTGAGATGCCAAATCTCACTCACCTCGCGTGAGATGCCAAATCTCACGCATCCTGAGTGGGAAAAAGGTTAGTAAAGAGAACAAACATACTAGGACACAAGAACATGCATCTTTAAACATTTTCGCCACCACAATCCTCCAGGGGCTACTCTATGACTTTTACCACATAAAGGTTGATCGCACAGGAACAGGCGTATGTGCCTACAGGATGGGGCGGGCCCTAGACCGCAAACCGCCCTAGTCCTGACAGTCATGTAAACACCTGCCGGGAAACAATAAATTGGAGCATGCAATTTCTTCAAGACGTCCAAACCCATCAAATTCTCTCCACAGTTAGACGTCAACAAGAATGGCGAATACACAGTGAAAGGACCAATAGTCAATGCAAGAGCTTTTGAAATGGGGCTCACAACTGGTACACCAGAAAAACCTACTGAAACATTATTATGGCCAGAGAGAGTCGAACCGGGGACCAAGGAACGAGAAATAGAACTGTTTGTTGCATCTGTATCCACCAAAAACGTCTCATCCGAACCATGCGCATCTGTACTAACATACGGACCACGTTGATCTACAAGTATCGGAACTGGTCCCTTACTCTGTCCCTGGCTGTCCTAGCTGTAAGACATCCCTGTTACCTCATCCGTGTCATAATCATCATGATATTACTGTCCTCCCCGAGGGTCAGCAAAGTAATTTTGATCAGAACAACCCTGTGAGGCCACAGCATTCTGAACCCTGTCCTGACCACCAGCTCCACGACCTCGTCCATGAGACTTCGTCCTCTCTAGACTGCCACCTTCTACAAAAGCACAAGACACTCGCTATGCCAGTGTCCCTCCTTTTTACAGTATGCACACTAAGTCTGCCCTCAAGGCGTGGTATTGGTATGCCTGCTAGTGCGTGGAACCTTTCGGGCCGAAACACCATGTCTTCTACCATTCCTCCTAGAAGCCTGTTGCAACAACACTTTCATCTTCAAATCATTGTGCTTCTTCTCCATCCTCTCCTTATCCTCATTTTCCCTGTGCTCATAATACTGTGCCATATTCAAAATAACAGAAGGGGAATATGTGGACCAGGTGCTCTCGGAAACCTGCAATCGGGAAGCAAACTCAAATGGAAACAAATCTATTAACAAACAATCAAACACCACCTTCGATTGACAAATTCTGCCCACTGTAATCTAGAAACACACCTTCAAACCGAGTGAAAAAATCAGACACAATCTCATCCTTCTTCTGATATGAAGCCGATAACTTGTCCCAATCAACCTTCCTCCGAGGAATAGGAGAATGCATATACGTAAGATACGGCCGGGCAACGCAAGTACCTCTGCCCTAGGCTTATCACCAGGCTTCCTTTCCAGATCCCATACTTTAATTAGGTCCCAGGTACCATCCAATTCCACAGCATGATCTTGTGTGTGTACTTGTTTCCAAATATGAACCGGAACTGGTAAGCCAAAAAACATTTCAATATCAGCAAGTGTCATCACTGTTGAAGAGGCAGCTTCAGTCAATTCTTTATAATAAGCAGTTGGATTCTTCTTAGGATCAGGTAACTGAGTCTTAAGAGACAAGACTTTACTCCTTTTCCATGGAGTATAAACTCATTGCTCTTGGAATCGGGACACTGCCCCTGGTCTGGTAACAACATTATGCTGATCCCTCAGCTCAGGGTGATAAATAGGATGAACCTCCCGCATTGCAAACTGAGATACTGGGGTGGGGCTCTTCTCAAGCAGCCTACCCCGATAGGCAAGCAACGTCACAACATTACCAAAAACTTGACCGGGCGCCATATCAGTAACATATACATGATACTTAATATCATGTAGATTTTGTGGTGCTACATCATTGAAGCACTGCTCCCAAAGACTGATCAAAGTAGTCGACATATGCTTAAGGGCATGCTGCTGTACAAAAGGCTCATAATCTTTCATCACACTCCACACATCTTCCACACCATAAATGGGGTTTCGAGCCCACTGCACAGACTGAATAGCTACTGCCTTTTTCTCTGCATCACCCATCTCCGATCTCACAAACGGACCCAGTCACTCTTTAAACTTCGTCCAGCCTCTATCCTCAAATCCACGTACTGGCTTCCCGCTACTCTGTAACGTCCGGGGATGGAAGAACACAGTGGGAGTAGTAACAGAAGTAATAGGCACTAACGTCACTGCTGGCTGCGTCCCAGGTGTAAGAGCTGGTGAAATAGATGTTGACGCAATAGGTGTTACTCGAGTACTAACAGTCATAGTTGCCACACATGGTGAGGACAAAGAATGGATAGGAGGTGCCATGGCCAAGGCAGTCCGATAAATAGTATCAGGAGTGGAAAAGTAGAGTCAGAAGAACTGGGTAGATGAGCCTATGAGGGAAGAGCGGGATATATCCTCTGCGGGTCATATGGGTGTGGGGGTCGAGTATCTAACAATTGTTCCACAAACGTATCATTTTCTTCTTGGTTCACATAAGATTTATCGATATTCAATCGAAACCTCCTATCTTCACGTTCAGTTCCTATCTCTTGCTTCTCTCTATCATGCATTGCAGCTTTCTGAGTCAATGTTTGCATTCTCCCCTTCTGGGCCTCTTTCTCTGATTTCATTCGTCTCTGTTTAGCCTCCTTCTGCCACTTTAGAAGAGAATGAAACATAGACTGCCTACTTCTTTTTGTAAACAACTTCTCCTGTAAAACTCAATTTTTTTGTTCATCAAAAGTGCCCATGAACGGCCATTGCAACTCGCCATTGCCCCTCGTATATTTGTGCCATAGCGTACTAAACATAATAGGGGCAAGGCCATGGTTCACATACATATCAAAGTTCGGAGTGCCTGCTGGAGGCGCTGTCTGACTTTCTTCCAATTGTGCATCTGCAGAGCATCAACGGCAACAAGAAACCAAGAATCGGCTAAATACAGGCATTTTCAAAAGTGAGCCAAATTCGTTATATTGCCTGGCAATGTGTTCACAAACACTTTGTACCAAAATCGGTCCTCAGACTGTGCCGATTACAAACCAAAATGGTACCATATCCACAAAGAACCAAAACAAACTCACCTGGTGCGCACAGGTCAAACATATTTATTCTCAGACGGTTTGAATCCGTGCATGTCCCCGGCCTGTGGCGCCCTGGCAAGAGGGATAGATGACTGAATCGATCCCACACATCAGGGGAATATCTTCGTTACATCACAGCCGATCCAACTGATTAATCGGTCTTGGCGCCACCATAAATATATGAACGCTTATCGAACCGTACATATTCGGAATCTAGCTAACGGATAGCATTCTGCTCTATTACCGGATATATCCCTACGTTTACACTCCTGGACACTATACCGAGTGATTTTACAAATCCATAGATCCAGCCAATAGAAATTAGATACTTCTAAAGCTACAGAGCATCATCAACGATACTCAATATAAACCATATGTGCAATAGACGGCTACCTGATGAAGGCACGTATGCTGAAACGCGCGTAGTATACATCTGCCGCACTGCCTCCATCAACTTTACGTCTATCATACGTCTATCATATTTGATTTATGTACAAAAATGTCGGTTTGAAGAAATCATTCTCATGAAATGACTAGAATGAAGTTTATATACTCAGCTAATCATAAACAATATATAAAATAAGAAAATAAATTTTGTTGTGATACTTAATTGTGTGTGCACACATTTGTGAGAACAGGGTGGTTCATTTGTGAGAATAGGGTATTCCATTGACATGAACATTTCTTACTTAAAGAGGTACTCTCATTAAATAGGTTTACGGTTTAAATCAGCATCTAGCTATAATCGTTCTACACCATTTCAATTTCCCTATGTTCCCTATGTTATAGCTAGCTGTTACTATAGGGGTCCCTTGTTTTCTGAAGACCAAACATATTTATTCTCCACTGCCGACTCATTGGACCAAACTGTCAGATCCAAGGGTATCGCCATTCAGGACTCCATTCGGAATGACTGCTGGGTGAGGCACTGTCTGGCGGGACAGAACGGGCAGCTGCGAGTTCAGGAACTGTCTCGTGCAGGGATCCACGGTCCGTCCGTCCAACCCGATGGCAGCTTCGACCTCCCCACCGTTCTTCAGGAGGGGATGGACCCCTCACCCGATGGAGTCCCTGTTTAGGCGCCAACTGAAGGAAGTGACCCGATTAGGACCATCCGGGTCACTCGTGACCACCTCTTAGCCTTCCATACAAATAAAGAGTAGGTTAGACAGTAGAGAACACAAACCAAGTATATTTATTCAGGTACACTCAAGCAGAGCCCTGTCTACCCAGCCTCTAAGGATTGCTGCAGAGGGACTGACATGGTGATACATTATGTACAGTTCAGAACACGCCCAGCCTGGAAATTTACAGATGGAGGCAGTTACACAAAGGAGGTACAGAAGGCTAAGTTTCAATCCTGAGACCGGGCACAAACTATCTCAATGCCGAGGTCATTCTGCTTGTGCCTATCACTGGACTAGTGGGAGCAGGCCTCTATCTAGTGGGAAAGGTATGCGCTAAAAAGAGCAGTGTATTCATTAGTACCGGGGGTCCCCCTTGGAGAAAACAAAAATTACAGAAACTGCTTCCAGCAAAGACAGAGAGCGATTTGGTTTGATCATGGCTCAAAATGGCAGCCAAACATAAAATGGTGCAGCAAATCCTAACTTATGCAAAACAATATATAAACAGCACATCTAAGATATTTTTTATTCAATTAATAGTGCTTTAAATCCTAATAAATTGAACATCCCAGAGGTGCCGTATCTGGAGGATAAATGCTCCCATCCCCTCAGGCAGTGCTTTATTACAGTCACATTTTCCGCAGTAAAGCAAACTCATCCCTGGGTTTGTGAAGCAGCCTCGAAGATCGAAGAGAACAATTACACTAACAAAGCAAAGCCGAAGAAAAACACAAACGGCCTAAATTATGTACACAGAGAACCCGCTGCTGAAGATCACTCCTGTATTGCAGGAGCCGAGCACCGACCCAAGGGAGACTTAAAATTGACTCACTCAGTATTATGTCTCAGCTCATTTAAATTGAACCAGATGAGTCCTAAGCAGGGTCTTCTGTCTGAGATCTTGTCAGTGGTGGCTGGTGACATTTGAAAGTGGTGTGGCGTAAACATTGGGCATGATTTTTATAGAGCAAGCAATGTGAACAAGTTCTATGGACAAACCTAGGGTCCAGGGGAGTCCCTCTCATGAGAAGGAAATGAAAAAAAGAATGGTAAATGGTGCATTTTAAAGCAAATAAATGTAGTGATAAAGCAAGGCTTACTAAGCAGTTGGAATGTATAGTCTTGAAATTTTAAAAATATAAAAAACTGCCCCATATCTTCTTGCTTTCATTTGTTCAACAGTTACTGTAATGTGTAAATTGTTCTACATGACAACTTTAGCCCTTTAAATGTATGCTTGCCCAGTGTCATGCACTGCATGCAGCATTCACTTTGTAAAAATATTCTCCAACCAGACTTCAAGAAGCACCCACAGATGCTCGCTGTAACCAGTCATATAGAAATGTGTGCAGACAGGTGTGAGATGAAAAAAGTGGATGCTCTCTATAAAGGAACATGCCAAATAAATGTCTGTGATTCCCATTGTGTGCCATCAGACCAGTATTTTGGTTTCTCTCTGAGATTTAATTTTATCCAGATAAATGGCACAGCAACTGACATACGGCTAAAGCCGGTCAGTCTGATTGGCTTTGTCACTGGGTGTTAGCTGTTTAAGATAAATGAGTAACAACAATGATTTCTTATAAATAATTAACATTGGAAATGTTTACATTCTGAAATAGTGAGTCTGTGAATTAAATAGCATTGAGGCATGTGGAAAGAGATGTGTGCTTTATGTTAGATATGTATCCTCTTTTTCTCTGCATATCTTGTCCAACTGCATATCTTCAACCCCTCCCCTTTCCTCTTCAGCATCCTCTTTTCACTCTTCCCCGAATGCCCTTCCTCGCATCTGTCACTTCACCACCCCCAACATGCACTGCACTTCCTCAAATTTAAGCACTTTCATTTCTCTTACTTTTGCTTTGCAAATATTTTTAAATCTCTGTACCCCATTCACACACATATCCACAGAATTTCAGTTGCAAATGGAATACACAAACATTGTCCTGTGTGCTCTGCAGAGAGGACAACCCACTGACAGGCACTTTGTTTGGCTTTAGCGATAGCGCCTGAGCGCTCAATCAAAGCCCCTCATAAACACCTGACATGGCTCAAGCATCAAAGTATGCATAGAAAGAAATACAGATGAAAAACAACATTATAAAATAGCTAACTCGTGGGGAATGAAAGATTAAGTAAAGCATGTAAAATAGGAGAGGAACTAAATTGCTGAAATGCATTCCCTCAACTTTTTTATCATTCATTGTTTGCAAGTCAATCCATGTTTTTAGCATTAGTATAAACTTAGGGGCATGTACACAGGGTCAGTTTTAATGCCATACTTCAGAGAACTGGCCACTGTAAGCACTGTGTCACTGACCAAGTCATGAGTGATGTAATATGTGAGGTCATCAGCAGTGCATTGCGGGAGAGCAAGTTATAGTTAGCTGAACTAACTATAACGGGGGAATTTCTATGGTTTTGTACAAGTGAAATGTCCAACTAACTATAACACCCCTGAAATCTCTGTTTTTTTCAGTGAATATATATATATAGCCACAACCAGCTCCAGCATGCTAATCCATACAGCCAGATACCGACACTGCAATTCCAGTTTCTAGTATGGTTGTTTATTCAAGTGTTGTAACGCTTTTCGGCAGGTTCACACCTGTAAAATATATCTACCTTTCCCCTGTAGACTCGGTATGGTAATGCCACGTGCACGTGCCTCATATCTATTCTAATACAAGTACAGATAGTGTGTTAAATCCTGGTAAATTGAGACTGTGCCACAGGTGTGGTATCTGAAGATAATACCTTCTAGCTCCACAGTCTTTTGTTACAATTATATTGTCTGACAGTAAATCGTGCTCAGCCCTGGGTTTGTGTACAGCCCAGAAGAGCCGAGGGAACATTTACACTAACAAAGCACAGTCCAAGAAACACATCAACTTCATAAATTATATCCAATGTGAACCAGGTGCCAAAGATCACATCTGTGGGAGCCGGTGCCTCGCACTGCACTCACAAGGGACTAAAAAGTAATTACTCAGCATAGTGTGATAGCACTTGTAAATTAATGCAAACTCGGATAAAGAAGGGACTTCTGTCTGAGATCATGTTTCAGACAAGGTATCATCCAACTGACAATATTATATGAGATTAAAAACCACAAATTGAACATAAGAAGGTATTTCTAAGCCAAAGGGAGTTTCTGTGTACCCAACAGCAACTGATGTGTCTGTTATTTTGGGAGCTGTATCAGTCTTGTTCTGCATACTAAGTCTGTTGATACCACTTTGCCCATGCTGCGAGATTCATCTTTATCCAAACACAGATACAGCAAGAGCTTCACATTCTAATACATCCAAGTATTATGAAAGCAGGTAGCTGGAGGAAGTAATATCTGAAAAGAAAGCTTGTAAATAGTTGTTGTATGACATTTTGGTTCTGTTGTGATGTTTTCTGTTGATTTGTGTGCTTCTGAGTTTTTGTGCTACATTATTGCGTTGTGATATGTGTTAATGTGGCTGTTAGTTTGTTTTCTGTTTTGACTCTTGCTGTGTTGTGGCTTTATTTGTGTTCTTTTGTTGCTTTGTGTACGTCCTTGTATTATGTTCTACTCTTTAATTTAGCTATACGGGCAAATGTTGTGAAATTTCCAGCCCAAAGTAACAAGTTCCTTTACATTGAGTGACACACAACCATCTTCCACTGATCCATCTCTTCAAAAATGTAAACACCAGTCAGCCAAAACATGTGATAGACACCAGGGGGTGTGGCAGCTCTATTCCTACTGGACCTCTTCGCTGCCTTTGACACCATCTCTCACCTCATCCTCATCCAGAGACTCCAAAAGACTAGTATTTGAGGCCTTGGCCTAAAATGAATTCACTTAATCCTCACCAGGCTTTATCAAACTCCCAGCCTTCCATCTGACACAGCAAGCTGGTTTGTGGTATCTCACAGGGATCCTCCCTGATCCTCACTTCTTTAACCTCTGAATGGGTCTGACATAGAAGACCGGATGAAAAGAAGCTGCCTCAAGCTGAACTGCGACAAAGCTAAAGTGGTACTACTGTTCCTCAAACACACCTCCCTATGGGCCATGACCTGGTTGCCCACCGACCAGCAGCCATCCCCACCAATGCCACCAGGAACCTAGGCATCAAAATAAATAGCTAAATCTCCATGACCAGCCAAGTCAACTTGGTACCAGCAACGTACTTCAGCCCTCTCGAGATGCTCACATAATTTTTTTTAATTCCTCCCTTCGGACACCGGCAAGACAGTAAGCCAAACCCTCATCATTGGTAGACTAGACTGTGGCAATGCCCGGTGCGTAGACCCACTCCAACAGATTTTGCAAAAATTCTAGGAGTACTGGTTGACACCAAACTATTGTTTGATTTACAGGTAAATAGGTCAGTCTCTACCTGATTTTGGATAATAAAATCCCTGAGAAAAGCATTTCCCCTTTTTCCTCTTCAGGCATGAAAACAAGTGGCTCTGATTGTTCTACTGCAATGCCCTTTACCTGGATATCAGGAAGACTGCCCTTGCTAAACTGCAGCTGGTCCAGAACGCAGCATCCAGACTGATTCTTGACATCCCGAAATCACAGTCTGTCTCTGAAGGGATTCGGAAACTTCATTGACTCCCCGTGAACAAGCACATTATCTTTAAGGCTCTTTGTTTAGTTCACAATGCCCTTGACAACAGAGGCCCTAAACAACTCAGAAATCTATTTCAACACTACATTCCCTCGAGACAGCTTCGATCCTCAGGTTAACATCTGTTAATTATTCCTAGGTTTAGGCGATGAAGATAGGGAGGCAGAGCTTTTTCAGTGGCGGCATCCCGGTTGTGGAACTTGCTTCCCCCCATCAATTTCCAGTCTCCAATCTCATTCCTTATTTCGTAAGGCCTTAAAGACCTGGCTTTTCACTCTGTAACAGCCATTAGTCTGCTCCTTCTTAACTCTCTTTCTGCCGAAGATAACTAGGGCCGGACTGGGAACCAAAACCAGCCCTGGCAAAGTGCTCGGCCGCCCCCCTCCCCCGGGGGTTGGGGCTGCTGCCGAGCTCTCTGCCAGGGCCGGTTTTCGGCCGATTTTTTTACTGGGCCGCAAAAACGGCCCTGTATCAAAATCGGCCCCCAGGGGCCCAAAACCAGCCCCCACCTGTGCGGCGCACCGGGGGGGTTACCCGGTGCCCGCTATGGCCAGTCCGGGCCTGAAGATAACTGCTATCAGCGCCTTGACGCCTTTTGGCAATTGTTGCCCTTTACAAATCTTTTTCATTCATTCATCTCCACCTAGCTCTCTAACAGACACTAAGAAGTTAAAAATGCAGCTGCCAGACTCACACTCAACCTTACTCCACAAGTTAATATCTGCAAACACCTCAGAGACCTCCACTGGCTCCCCATCCAGAAACGTATGACCTTCAGACCTTTCACCTTCACTTTTAAGGCACTGTGCAACCTAGGGAAAGCCTGCCTCAATGACCACATATGCTTCCACATCCCATCTAGAGACTTCAGATCAGTTGCCCTACTCCTCACTCACATCTCCCACATCCAGCACACGTTTACTAAATACCAGCAAGTCACACCTGACAATATTAGCTGGGGGTCACTTCCTAGTATTTATTGGAACATGCTGATTTTGATTCACCAAGATATGCAAATTATTCTCAAAAATCTTATAACTGTGAGGTATTTTTTTAACTCAAAACATTCCAATTCAGGGACCCTGAGGATTTATCAGGTGCAGTAAAGATCACTTCAATAACCAGGCCTCTCATAAAGTGGGCCTTAGACAGTGGTAAACTGTTGTTTGTCATAGGAATATTCACAATTTGTGCTGCTTTTAAACCAGGAAAGTAGCTGCATTTATTGACATACCCAAAGTAAACAACAGAAGATAGTACAATAACATCCATACAGTGACATACCAAAAGAATTAAGACATAACAGGGCACATCACAATAAGAAATTTGAAACTGAATGAAACTCAACAACCACAGCTCAACACAACAATGCAACAATGCAGTAGAAAAGCACAGCAGCACAAAATAAAATAAACATATCACCACCAGAACAAAATTCAGAAGATAGTACAATAACATCCATACAGTGACATACCAAAATAATTAAGACATAACAGGGCACATCACAATAAGAAATTTGAAACTGAATGAAACTCAACAACCACAGCTCAACACAACAATGCAACAATGCAGTAGAAAAGCACAGCAGCACAAAAAAAAATAAACATATCACCACCAGAACAAAATTCGGCCTTGGTGGAATTTCGAATATGCTGGGATAAATAGAGTAATTTTGGTAATTTTGCATTACTCTTTGATGCCGAATTAACAATAATTATATTATTACTCCTGCTCGTGTATGTATGAGTAACATGAAAGGGAAAAGAATCCTACCTCAACCGTAGATTTAGGGAGCGCTAAGCAAAGTGTATTTTTGCCCCCATTTTGGATGCAAAGGGTCATTTTGTTCTAAGTAAATAGTGCTCAATGCCAGGAGTAAGTTGGGGGAAAATCCTACCCCAAGAACACATTTAGAGGGTCATTAGGATAGCGGGCGGAAAACCACCCCGACCGCCATGGAGGCGGAAACCAACCGCCCGCCTGCACCGCGGAGACACCAGCGGCCACATTAGGATCAACCGCCACTAAAGACCGACCGCGGTGGTAGCGGGCCAAGCAAAGCCGTCCAACGCGGGCGGTGATGGCGAAAAAACGACTGCGGCGGAGAGAAAAGCTGCGGAAAAGCAACAACCCGCCGCAAGGACAGCGGACACACAGCACGGGAAATTAGGACATCCCCGAGGGTGTCGCGATCGGAACCGCTGTTACCGACCGCCGCGGACGTATACAGGAGTGAATGGGAGAAATAGCGGAAGAGCGGCAGCATAGCCACCGCAGCAGAAGGGACATGAAAAACACGGCAGACAATGCCAAAACACCGCAGTGATGCCAAACATTGCACAAATAAAAGTAGCCATGCCCCTCAAATACATAACACACATACAAATAAAACAAATAAATGCAAATAAAAATTAAACAGCACAGGACAACTCCCAAAAAACACCTGACACCCAAATTCCACTTGGACACACCCACACAGCTGAGTATAAAGCCACCCCCTTCACTAACCACAATCCTTTACAACACTCCAGAAGAGAAGGCCATACACCACATCTAACAGGAGAGGCAAAAGACCTCAGTACACACAGACATCCACCTCTACCAGCACCACCACCATTACACCAGCACAAACAATCCCCCAGCACACAACACACCTCACACCTCAACACCACACCCCTGCACCCACAAACACCTCAACCACCACACACCATGACATTACAAAAAATGCCCAAATTCACCGAGAGTGAGTTGACAGTCATGGTCAATGAGATTGTGAGAGTAGAGCCACAACTGTTTGGTAGCCTGGTCCAACAGACACCATTAGCCACGAGGACACAAATGTGGGAAAGGATAGTCCAAAGGGTGAATGCAGTAGGGACCACCCCAAGATCCAAGAAGGATATCATGAAGCGGTGGCATGATCTCAAGAGGGTTGTCAAGGAGAGGAGGAGTAAGAACTGGACGCTGGCGAACGTGACTGGCAGTGGCCCTCCCATCCCACCGAAAACATTCACACCATGGGAGGAGAAGGTGCTTGCCATACTGCTTCCTGAAGGTCTCACAGGAGTAGCCGGGGGAGTGGAGGCTGGTAAGTACAAACAAATGCCAAACAACACACTGAGTACTTCCTTGCAATACCTAAACACCATTACACTGTCCACCCTCACAAAACAAGTAGCTAGCCATCTTACTTAGGAGGTCTGTATGGGGGAGGGAGGCATGCACTACCACTCCCACCATGCCCCCTGGCCCACAGCTGAGCAGGATACAGGCCTCCCCCACCCAGGAGCAAGTGTCAGCCATTGCACAGTACAACAAATAGACTTACAGGTAGGTAGGCATCTTGTATTGGAGCACTGTTTGGGTTTGGGAAGCCTGTATCACTACTCCCAGTATGTCCCCTGGCCCACACTCCAGCAGCATGGAGGCCTGCCCCACCCAGGAGCATGTGTCAGCCATTGCACTGTTCCCCTCAACTAACAGGTAGGTAGCTATCTTTCTTGTGATGTCTGTCTGTTGGAGGGAGGCCTGTACTACCACTCCCAACATGCCCCCTGTACCACACTCCAGCAACATGTAGGCCTCCCCCACCCAGGAGCATGTGTCAGCCATTGCACTGTTCAACAAACAGACTTACAGGTAGGTAGCCATCTTGTATTGGAGCACTGTTTGGGGGTGGGAGGCCAGTATCACTACCCCCACCATGCCCCCTGTCCCACAGCTGAGCAACATGGAGGCCTCCCCCACCCAGGAGCATGTGTCAGCCATTGCACTGTTCACCCTCACCTAACAGGTAGGTAGCTATCTTGCTTGTGATGTCTGTCATTTTGGAGGGAGGCCTGCACTAACACTCCCACTATGCCCCTTGTCCCACAGCTGAGCACCATGGAGGCCTCCCCCACCCAGGAGCATGTGTCAGCCATTGCACTGTTCCCCTCACCTAACAGGTAGGTAGCTATCTTTCTTGTGATGTCTGTCTTTTGTAGGGAGGCCTGCACTCCCACTCCCACCATGCCCCCTGGCCCACAGCTGAGCAGGATACAGGCCTCCCCCACCCAGGAGCAAGTGTCAGCCATTGCACAGTTCAACAAACAGACTTACAGGTAGGTAGGCATCTTGTATTGGAGGACTGTTTGGGTTTGGGAGGCCTGTATCACTACTCCCACCATGCCCCCTGTCCCACAGCTGAGCGGCACGGATGCCTCCCCCACCCAGGAGCAAGTGTCAGCCATTGCACTGTTCAACAAACAAACTTACAGGTAGGTAGCCATCTTCACTTGGAGGGTGTTTGGGGGAGGGAAGCCTGCACTACCACTCCCACCATGCCTCCTGTCCCACAGCTGAGCAGGATAGAGGCCTCCCCCACCCAGGAGCATGTGTCAGCCATTGCACTGTTCACCCTCACCTAACAGGTAGGTAGCTATCTTAACTCTTCCTGATGTGTGTGTGTGTGGCAGACCTGCATCCCTAAACGCAACAACAATTGCATGCAATGCATTGACATTCAACATGTATGAGTAAATCATGTTCCTCTGCACTATGATATTACACACAGTGTTGCCATGAATTGTACTACTGGTGACTTTATAATTGTGTAGTGTACAGACAGTCGATGATACACAGATGATACAATACTTGCACAGTGCCCAACACTGACCATTCCCCATCTACTCCACAGGTGATGAAGAACTAACTGCTGAGGACCACTCCAACAACCAGCAGAGCCAGTCTCCACCCCTGCACATGGACTTTCAGATATGGACTCCCAGGACAGTTTGGACGATGAGCTCCGGCCTGGCCCATGTAGTGTGCCACAGTACCACCTGCAGCACCCTCCCTGTCCCAGGGGATGACCAGCCCACAGAAACAACTGTGGTGGGCAGGGAGAGAGTGCATGGACCCACAGTGGTGAGGCAAGAGGTCCGCAGCAGCAGAGCAGGTGGGAGGGCCAGGGTCACCACCTGACCTCGGGAGGAGTGGACACCATCCCTGGACCACTTCACCAGAGTTGTGCAGGCATACCAAGAGGTCCAGGGACAAAGTGGCCGGTCGGATGAACTATTAAGGGAGCTCATCCTGCTGATGAGGTCCATCGACAACCGCCTTGGACAGATGGTGGACCTCATGGGCCAGCAAGTGGTGTTGCAGAGGGACAGGCATGTGTCCCAACCACCACCTCCGTCCCCTCCTGTTGTGCTGCAGGATGACAGTGCACCATCCTCCCCTGCGTCAACAGAGAGGGGCGAGTCCTCTGAAGCCGCTGGCCATTCAGCAGGGTCCCCACTGCCAAAAAGATCTAGGGGGCGTCCGAAGAAGAGCCTGGGAGTCACCGAAGGCAAAGCACCTGCCACACGCCAGTCACGGAGCCAGCTGTGATGACAACCCTCTTCCCCACTGCATTCGCTGTTTGGACTATCTTTCCCCACATTTCCTTGGCAATGGCACCTGTCTGTTGGACTGGGTCACCACATCCATGTAGTGTCTACTCTTGCATCTCATTGAACAGGACTGTCAACTCACTGCTCATTCCCCACCTTAATGTAAATATTACCGCACAATTCACACATCTACTTTCAAAATAAAATACCTGACGCACCTGATTTTGTGCATTTTCGTTTTTAGTGCAATATTTACAGTGTTTACAATGTCCAGGATGTGTCCAAATGATGTACAGTATGTAGGGCAGTATTCTTCTGTAGCACCTAGGGAGACACAACATAACAACAGTCACTGGTCTCATTGTGGCATCACAGGCAGAACACTACACAAAACATACACAAGACACAACAGGCATACTACACAATGGGCTGCAGGTGTGAACAAATAGGGTCCAGCATACGTCCCCATATGGAACGTCAATGTCACATTTACCACACACAGGTGACTGAACGTGTGCCTGTCGGTTACATCCGTGCATAGCCCTTCACAACAACAGAAACCACACCAGACAATGTACACGGTGTACCTCGTCATCCACCTTCAAGTGAAGTAACGGTCGATGAGCTGCTGGCGCAGGTCTACTCCTTCCTCCTCTCCACTGTCCTCATCACTGGACTCGGGTCCTTGAGCAGGTGGTGGCCTTGGTTCCTCACCATCGTCCAGGAGCAGGGGTACCCCCTTGGGATGGCCAGGTTGTGCAGCATACAGCATGCCACAATGATCTTGCACACCTTCCCAGGCGAGTATGCGAGTGCGCCTCCGGTCCTGTCAAGGCACCGGAATCTTGACTTCAGCAGGCCAAAAGACCGTTTGATTACCCGTCGGGTCCTGCCATGGGCCTCATTGTAGCGGATGTCAGCCGGGGTCCTAGCATTCCTGAGGGGAATCAACAGCCATGGCCTACTGGGATATGCTGAGTCACCTGTGAATGAAAAACACCCATTGCAATGTTGCACAGCCAGAGTGCATCAGGTAACACACAGCACGCCATATCAGTAGGCATACTCACCCACAATCCAAGCACACTCGGGATGCAGATTCTCCATCATCTGTGGCACCATGCTGTTCCTCCTGATGTACGAATCATGCGCCGAGCCAGGATACTTCGCACATACATGAGACAAGGTCATGTCCGCAAGGCACACCACCTGCACATTGATGGAATGATAATGTTTGCAGTTCCTATAAATGTGCTCCGTCGCCTGTGGTGCCACTAGACCTACATGGGTGCAATCAATGGCACCAACAACATGTGGGATGTGCCCAAGGGGATAGAAGTCCCCCTTCACGGCTGCCATTTCTCCTCCCCTAGGGAAATGGATCTAGCGATTTCGATACAGAATCATGTAAATGTAAATGTAGTTGAGCTTATATAGCGCACAGCTACCCGCAGTGGGTTTCCCGGCGCTTGCTTAGGGAACCCGTCCTGGTATTCCCCTGTGAGATATCCGGGTATCCACAAGGTGAAAGTCAGGCATCCCGCCGCGAGGGGCCGTTGTGGAGATTAAGCAAGCTATTGCCCAGAGTCGCAGAGTGTGAACCCGAGAGTCGAGGAGGCACCGGGGCGAGAATTATCGAGTCCGTGGAATTTTTAGCCCAAGACCCGCCGAGGCGGGGAATTGAACCCTGGTCCAGGACCAATCTCAGCTTCCGGGTCTGCTGCCTCTAACCCCTGAGCCACACTTCTCCACATCATGGCAGCAAGAACATCCCTCAGCACCATGCTGAACATGGGCTCCGACATCCCCCCAGCGCTAGCCACGGTCTCCTGGAAGGAACCTGTCACAGAAAAGTGGAGTGCTGCCATCACCTTGTATGTGGGTGTGAATGCCGTTGGATAGTGATGGCGAGGCTGCAGGTGGGGCTCCAATAGATCACACAGGATCTTCAGTGTTGGTCTATCCAGGCGGAATTTCCGTATTATTGCCTCATTCTCCATGTCCTCCAGCACTGTCAGGTGACGTAGGAGCTTTGGCCTCCTCCTAGTTGAGATGTAAAATTGAAAATGTCAGTGGCAACCATCATGAGATGGCCACAGCACATACCATCAATGATGTCATGGAAAAACATCGACTGCCTGAGATATGCATGGCACACCAGGTTACATGGCTGGCCTTTTGATGCACACAGCGGGCACACCTCTCCACTGACAATACACAAGTGCCACAAACACATCGGGGAATGTGAATGCACACATACTGGAGAACACAATTCACATGTGCAGGCAAGGTGCTGCAACATCCGCCAATGTTTTGGAAATTACTATGTCTGTATCATACCCATCTGCTGTACCTGTCACACCTCAATGCATCATGTAAACTCTGCATACATCCATCAACACAATGATCACAGCATCAGGAAAACGTTCATTTGTGTGCATGAGCTGTTGTGAATGCACCAGTCTGATATGATACAATGCAGTGGCACAAGCCTTGTCAAGGTCATCACTGACCCACAACAAATGGATTTGTACTACATCATGAACACCAACTCAAGAGTGTCAAGCATCATCAGCCATCAAATGTATAACTAACATGGCAGGGACCACAGACCAAAGTGTGTCACACTGAGCGTGCGTCTTCCTGTGGATAACATGGAAGTATGGCATTGTGTGTACAATGATGTGCCCTTCACCATGTTGCTGCTCTGTACTGATACAGTGTTCAGGATTGACATAGCCATTAATGGTTATGAAAATAGCGGTACCTACCGCCTGTCCCCGGCGGTGTGACGCCAGCACCACCCCCTTCACAAGTGCGGTAGGCATTGGCACATGGACATGTCTAAATGGCGGTGGGCATGCTCGGCCGCATGCATCGCGGTACCTAAAGCCTGTCCCCGGCGGTGTGACGCCAGCACCACCCCCTTCACAAGTGCAGTAGGCATTAGCATATGGACATGTGTACATGGCGGTGGGCATGCTCCGGCAGCGCAGAGGTGGTCATTGCATGCATTTGAATGATGCACCATAGCTGTAGCGCACCCCGGGCACCCGCGGTGCATCACCGCCATGGAGCATTGCCTACAGCCAATGGGAGCGATGATCGCGGTGGCATGATGCAGATTTGAAAGTCGCAGAAGGTGTGCTCCAGTCATTGGATAATTTTGAAAGAGGCAGACCTGGACAACCAATTGTTGCTGCTTTGCAGCTTCCAAACGACCCCAGGGGGCTATAAATCTGTGGGAGTCAGCCTCACATTTCCACTGCTCACAGAGCCTGCTGCCTGAGACCCTCTCCTGCTGCTGCCTGAAGAGACTGCTGCCTGGGACCCTCTCCTGTTGCTGCCTGGGACCCTCACCTGCTGCTGCCTGGGACCCTCTCCTGCTGCTGCCGGAAGAGCCTGCTGCCTGGGACCCCTCACCACTCACTTCCACCACAGGTGTTACATGTCCACAGGGATGGCAAGGACAGAGAAGATCCATGCCAGTCCATTCACAAGTGAGGAGCTGGAGGTCCTTGTGGACGAGGTGCTGGCACAGTACCCAAGCTTGTTTGGTGGTCCCAATGTAGTGGTAAGTCACCATGAAGGTAGCTGGAGGGCAGGGGGGTGTCAGACGTGTAGATGCGCAGCTGCAGTATATGCCGTGTGGTGTTGTGTGAAACACTGACATACAAGCTGCCTGCAGGGCAAGGGAGTGTGTGTGTCGCAATGTTACTCTTTTATATGCCTGGACTTGTATGTGTGTGTGGTGTGTGTTACGTTGTCAGACATACAGAGCCAACGGTTGATTGCCATGTAGGTGCCAGGACAGTATTTGCATGTGTGAATATTTCTGTGTGCACCTGTAGTCTGAGTCAGTGTGACCTAGAGAGTAGATTCAGGGCCTGCCCAACACAACGATTATACATCACCAGACTTACATGCTCCTTGCTCCAGTTCCTTCACACTGAATAGTAGATATGCCCCATCTATGCCCTGGATTACAGCCTCTCCCCTATGCCCTGGATTACTGCAGACCTACACACTTCTGTCGATGCATATTGTGTTGAGGCATCATGCATTTGTGGGAATATCATGGACCATATACGCCCCAATGTGTGCATGCAATCACAAATGTCTGGGCCATGCATAGTGCCCTTGTGAGTCGGCCCCCATTTTTGGAGGGATAGAGGTTACAATTAGTCATGAGTCTGTGTCTTGCTACTGTTCTGATAGATGTTGGTATCTGACATCGTGTAACTGTACATTTACCCTTCTTTTCTCTCATACCTGCAGCTCAAGGTACACCAGCGTGAGGCCTTGTGGAGGGCCATTGCAGAAAAGGTGCGAGCCCTGGGGGTTTCCAACAGATGACGTACCCACTGTCACAAGAGGTGGGACGACATCAGCAGGCTGACAAAGCAAGTGGCAGAGATGACCTTGGGGATGCTACCTCGCGCAGGGCATTTGGCACGGGGCAGCATGACTCCACTGATGGGCCACATCTTGGCAGTGACTCATCCAGACCTGGCACCAGAGACCCATGTGATGTGCGTGCAGTGCTGTGATGTGCTGTGTAATGTGAGTGGCTGCTGTGATGTGTCGTTCTATCAGGCATTGGCCCACCCTGGCCTTACTGAGCTGATAATCCCTGCTGTACTTTCGCATTGCCAGATGGGTTAGGCTCCACATGGTCGTTCTTCATTGGGATAGTGTGGGGAATCCATAATGGGGTGAACTGCAGAGTCGACTTTCTGAGTGTGACTTCATGTATGCCTCCTTTGCATGCACCATGATCGTTGAGGCCCACACATCAGACAACAATGTGCTCCAGGTTACCAGATGGTGCTTGCTATGGCCTACTTGGCATTGTGGACTGTAATGACCTAATAGATGTGTGTGTTGTCCCCTCCTGTTCCCTGAAGCTCTGACATTGGTTATAAGTGTTGTATCCACATCATGTCCCTAGGGTAGGGCGAGTGGGGGTGCACTCCATCTACGGGCAGGGAGGAGTGCTGTGTTGGCTAATTCATGGTATTATTTGTGCGTTACATGCACTGTTGTGGTCTATCTAGTGTGTTGCTGCACAGTGATTGCAGGGTGTGGCGGTTACCATGTACATATGAGCATCTCCTATACTGCATTGCTTGTAATTCATGTGACCAGAGGATGACACTTACACAACCCTGTATCTCTCTCTCATGCAGATTCGCAAGAGACCACGGAGGAGCATGAGCCAGAAACAGTGGTGGCGAGAGCAGCACTATAGCTGCACTGGAGGCCAGTGACACAGAGCCGACCAGCGAATCTGTGCCAGAGACACAGAGTACCACATCATCAGATGCCAGCAGGGATGCATCCATGTTGGCAGGCACAGGGGATGGGGAGTCTGCATCATCGTCTACCACCCAGCGGCCAGTGCCCAGCCTCCCATCCACTTCCACATTCACACCTGGCACTGCTGCCCCTGCACCTGTTCCCCCTGCTGCCCTCAGTGCAGAGTGTGTTGAGCTCTTGCACCAGCTTTGTGTGGGCCAGACCGCCCTGCTCAATGCCTTCAGTGACCATGACGAGAAATTAGGTCAGGTGGTTGCATACATGGAGGGCATACACTCAGACGTGGGTGGGCTACACAGTACAGTCCAGGCGTTATCATCCACAGTCACGTCAGCCCTTCAACAGGCACATGCTCCCATTCCAGCTCAGGTGCCTTTGTTCACCCCCCTATCAGTGGCCACATCAGATGACAGTGTGCACGCTTCGCCTACGTCAACGAAAAGGTACAGCACCAGAAGCACACAACAGACACAACCCAAACACTGCCGCCCACAGACACCATCCCCACTGAAGAGCATGGCCACCCCAGAATGCACAGACAAGAGCCAGTCAGGGAAGGGCAAGGCCAGAAGAGCAATGAGGCAGACGTCAGCCTCACATGCTGCAGAGGCATGACCAACAATAGACTCTCTTGTCCGTAGTACATCACACAAACCTACCCATGCAGTGTCTGTGCCCACTGAGGAGGTCTTGCATATCAGGGGTACACCTAGGAAGAGCACAGGGACACATCCACCAAAAACATCTACCCCAATTCCACGTTGATTGATGCAGGTGGAGGAGGGCAGTGTAGAGACCACCCCTGGCAAGAAGGCAAAGGAGGGAACGGTAGGGGGTACACCAGGCAAAGAGGGTAAGGTGGTCCAGAGACGTAGCCAGACCAAGCGTTATGCGGGTTCCATCACATCTCCAGAGGTAGTGCCAGTGTATGCAACTGATGTGGGACAGTTGGGGTGTGTGCCTCTTGTGTCATCACCACTTCCCTTCAACCCCAAGACAGAGAAGCCATTTCATATTCCCAAAAAGTGGAAGGGCTCCCAGCCAACCTCACCCACCCACACTGTGTCAGAGGTCTGCATGACTCCACCTCCAGGTGCCACTATGCCACCTGGTCCACACAGACCTCCAGCTTGCCAAGCCACTGTTAGCCCCACAGCAGCCAGGAGTGAGTTGACATCACCTTCATTCGCCTGTGCATCATATAGGTGTGCTAGTCCTGTACATTGTTTTGAACATGGGTGTGTTGCTGGCCCTGTTGCTCTGCTGTGCTGTACTCTCCCCTGTGCAGCCTCTCATCTACTTGCTGTCTCACCCGCCATGGACACTGGCCCTGTTGCTCTGCTGTGTTGGCCTCTCCCCTGCCATGGACACTGGCCCTGTTGCTCTGCTGTGCTGTACTCTCCCCTGCCATGGACACTGGCCCTGTTGCTCTGCTGTGCTGTACTATCCCCTGCCATGGACACTGGCCCTGTTGCTCTGCTGTGCTGTACTCTCCCTTGTGCAGCCTCTCGTCTACTTGCTGTCTTACCTGCCATGGACACTGGCCCTGTTGCTCTGCTGTGCTGTACTCTCCCCTTTGCAGCCCCTCGTCTACTTGCTGTCTCACCTGCCATGGACACTGACCCTGTTTCTCTGCTGTGCTGTACTCTCGCCTCCATGGACACTGGCCCTGTTGCTCTGCTGTGCTGTACTCTCGCCTCCATGGACACTGGCCCTGTTGCTCTGCTGTGTTGGCCTCTCCCCTGCCAT
Organism: Lissotriton helveticus; assembly: GCF_964261635.1. NCBI lineage: Eukaryota > Metazoa > Chordata > Amphibia > Caudata > Salamandridae > Lissotriton > Lissotriton helveticus. The sequence continues at coordinate 1,175,174,715 of NC_136072.1, read as the reverse complement.
GGACACTGGCCCTGTTGCTCTGCTATGTTGGCCTCTCCCCTGCCATGGACACTGGCCCTGTTGCTCTGCTGTGTTGGCTTCTCACCTGTGCTATGGACACTGGCCTTCCTGTTTGTGTTTCACTTGTGCATGGTATCAGGCATTTGTACATCATTTTGAGTCTTGCTGTTGTCTACAATTGTTGTACCGCTACATCTGTGCAATCTGTGAATAAATACAGTTACTTCTGTTGTGTGTTTTGTCAGTGTCCTTGCTGATTAAAGTTCTGTTTCTGTTCGCATTTGATTGCCTGTGCACCATGCTCCAAGTATGACTTCAACATTGCAAGGCTCTTTGCAGGCATCATATTTTTGGACAGGGGTGACAGGGTCTTCAGGCCATTCTGAGCCTGCAAATGTTGTCATGTGTGATGGCTATTTGACTTGCCATGCAGCCATCTTGTTAGTGATTTGCTACTGTTGCCTACAGTGTTCACATGTCTGGTTGGGAGACACTGCCAGCACAGGGTGTGATGCTGTGCCAATATTTAGGAGCTGGCTGGGATATGTCATGAAGTATGTGTGTGGTTTCCTTTCTGTGTGCCCAGCTTTGTATGTGTATGGTCATCTTGTGTTGGCTTGGTCCTGGTACCATGGCCTACATGAGATGCGTGGTCTTGGGTGTAGCAGAGGTGTGCAGTGTGAAAGGTGTGAGTTTGTAGTGGATGTATGTGTGCTCCTTTATTGTGGGGGACACGCATGTGTCACCCAGTAGTTGTATTCCAGTTGTTTGTTTTGTCTTGACCTGTGTAGAGGATTGTATGCACTTGTGTGAGCTGTTTGTAGTGCACTGTGCTGTGTGTTGGTGTATCCATGATGTTGTGTGTGACTCCTCCGTGTTGTGTTTGTAAGTTTGAAGTGTGCAAAGTGTGTGAGTTGCACATCAGTGTTGTTTGGTTGATCCCCAATGTGTTTTGAGTTTTTCTGTGTAAACTGTGTGGCCCTGCTGCTCCAGACTGCCATTGTGTTTGTCATGCATTGCAGGCACATGGTGGTTTTTCCACTCCTGTATGGCATGGTGTGTGTGGTTTTGGACCATCCACTATGTGTGCCACTTGTGCCTAGCCATTGTGGGTGTTCCCTCTGTAGGAGAGTAGGGTCTGCTATCCTATGGTCACCCCAAATTTTTGCTTTTTGCTTCACTGGTTTATGACTTAATGTGGCTGTGGGCCTGCTAATCAGACCCACAGCCTGCTGTTCTCTCTCTAAATTGTAACCCATGCACTTTAGGTGCATAACGAAATTGGAACTGGTTCACCTTATTGGCCCCTGTAACAGTGTACCCAGGTACCCAGGGCATAGGTGCTTCCAAGGCCTACCAGGGTCTGCAGCATGTATTGTGCCACCCCTGGCCTGGCCTCCATATTTGACACAACTGGCTGATCACTCAGCTGGGGTAAGTCAGTGTAACCACCCCTTACTTAGGTGTAGTCTGCCTATTCCTAACCTAAAATGGGCACATATGTTCCTATCAGTCACTCCAATGGAAGGCCTCATCAATCCTGGAGGCAGAGTGCTTGGAAATATGTGAGATGGTGCTCTGGCATGAGCTGAGCCTGTCTGCAGCTTTCGGAACCATGTCCTTTAGCTGTTTCATGATACTGCCATACCATATACTCTTAAGTGCATTATAATCCTCGCGGTTAAATGCTATCTTGGGTTTGGCTTTATCAAAACATGTCGAGTAAGGTGTCATACGAATTGGAATACTACCCCCTCGCCAGTTCTGGCGACGGGGGTAGCATTCCACCCTTCTAGACGGACACGACATGTACCTAACCTGAACCCCGGTTGAAGTTAAACAGAGCCTCAGCATCACAAAATGGATGCTGCCACCACAGACACAAGTCTGACCTCCTGTTGCTGGGAGTCCTTCCAGCGAGGGCAGCTTGGACAAAGGGTTTCCTGCCTTGGGAGGTGCTAGCACCACCCCAGACAGGATTTTATGTATTGGGTAGGACAGGGCTGAATAGAATCAGACATGCCTGGGGCACACAAGGTGTCCCTGTGCATAGGCCAGTTCAAATCGGTGCTGGGGCTTTCCTGCCCCAGTCCTGGCGCAAAACTGGACAAAGGAAAGGGGGTGTAACCACTCCCCTTCCTGGTCCCACCCAGAGGAGGGACCTAGTAGGTGATCCGGCCCCCAGAATTGGAATAAGAGTGGGAGCTGTGTCCTGAGACTTCAGATCATCCTGAATCAACTTGAAACTAAGAAGACGACTGGACTTCGACATTCTGCTGCAGAGAAGACTGAAGAGCATCTCCCTTGTGGCCTAGGAGTGGCCACCCTGTGAACACAGGCACCATCCAGCAACATGACGTCTGCTTTGCCGCCACCTCCTGCCGGAGCCCGAGCCCAGAGCCTGACAAGACCCAGACTCCCAGACATCTCACAGTCCGATCCACAGTCCCTGCAAAGAAGGGACCCGTGGAGGCAACGAGAGACGTGGGACCGGACCTCTTGAAAGACCCCCGAGAAGCTGACTGCGCAGCACCTGAGGCACCCTCGACGCTGTGCTTTGGGGTTTGAGAAGCCCCAACCTCGAGCAGGCCTTGCACCGACGATCAGCCCCCCAGCATCTCCACGATCTGCGTGGGGCCCTTTTGCACTGTGCCACTCGACGCACCATCCCGGGCACTTGCCACGAGGTTAGCGGCCATCTTGGCAACGAAAACGATGAACTACACCATTGGTCTGGTTGCTTCAGACTGTCCCTTGCTCCCCTAAAAAGGAGCACCCGCTCTGACCTTGCTGGTCCGAGTGAGAAGCTTGAATCACTTCCTGCGTGGCTTGCTTTAGCCAAGGCCTGTTTGCTTCAATAAAGTTGCCGACACCGCCATCAGCGAGAGCCTTTGTGGAACAGCTCGTGACCAACGCCTGGACGTCCTTGACCTCTTCGTGTCCACGTGGCTGCACAGACAATCTTCACGACATCGCCTGTTTGCACCCGACATTGCCTGGTTCCTTCCTGGTTCCACGGTAGTCACTGGCTAGTGACTTTGAACATTGTCCCCTCTGCTTTCAGGTCTTCACCTCTTCAGATCCACCCTTGGATCCACCGGAACTCTTCACATCGAGCCGCCTGCAGCATCTTCAGCTCCAAGCACCATCGACCTGCGTGTCGAAACCCGACACTACTTCGACCCTATGCACCCGCTTCCTGTGGGTGAGGTAACTCAGCAACGCCAGTGTTCCCACACTGGTACACACCTCTAGTGTCTGTGTCTAAAGTTTCATCCTTCTAGGTCACTCGGAAGGTTCCTTAATAACTAACTTTGTAACTTTTACGCACCATTGACATTGCATTGGTAATGCTTGCACTTTCCGCACTGCACCCGAGTCCCGCGGGCCTTTCCCGACTTCATCACTGTTAGTCCCAAACAGCTCCAGCGATTCCCCAGGCCCTAGGCCTCTTCACTTTCCCCATAGTGGTCCTTATACCACTATTTTAGTATATGGTTTAGGTGGCCCCTAGGGCTCATCCATATTCGTGCAACTTTTGTATATTTAAACTGTGTTAGAAGCATATGCTTCTGTGCTCATAAAGAGTATAGGGTATCTTTGTAGAAATAAATCTATATATATTTTCAATATATATCTGTGTGGTGTCCTTTCATTTGGTATTCAAGGGATTGTGTATGGTAAAACAGCTTGCTTCACATGCCTTTACAAAGTTTAGCCTAAGACTGCTTAGTCCATGCTACCCCTAGGATAGCTTGTCTATAAGGTTGACTTTACAACCTGCACCATAAGGGTTGCTTGGCATGGTACAAGGTGATCACTAGAACTAGTGAGCATCATATACCAGGCCAACTTCTCACATTGGTGAGCAGCGGATTGGGAATTGAGCTTGCTGTTGTTTTACCATTACAATCTTTGAGAGTATCATTTGAAAGATCATACAGGTACCTGATAGGTACACTAAAACAAGACTAGTATACTTAAGTTCTACTGAACTTAGTTGTTGTAGAGGATAGGGAGTAGCACACCCTGACTACAACTACTAGATAGGTTTGGTAGGAAAACACAAGTGTAGGTAGATTGCAACATATCCACCACACTAGAGCAATGTCTGGAGCAGAGGGATCCACTGGACCTATCTCTGTTGAGAGTGACCCTCCAAGGGCACTATCCACATTTGCTATCTTTCCTTTTAAGGAACTGAGGCAGCTGTGTTCCATGAGAGGAATCAAAACAGGTCCTACTCCTACAGCAGGACACCTCAGAGAGCTGTTAGACCAGTCTGAAGCTCTAAAGAACTCCAAACCAGGCCCCTCAGGGACTGGTGAGGAAGGTTCTCCTTCTGAAGAAGAAAACACTGATGCCCCTGCCTCGGTTATCCACATAGATGAGGAAGACCAGGTCACTGGAGATACTCAGCCAGAGGATGAGGAAGAAGAGGAGGAGGAGGAAAGTGGGTCTGATGATGAGAGAAATAGCCAGGTGCTAGTCAGCAGGTTTAACAAGGCTAACTTAAGCTTATTTGGGACTGAAGGTGGGTCCAACCCATTCAGACCCCCAAGTGGACTTAACAAGGAGCATAGGAGAAGGAGGGATCACTCAGGTGACTCCAATACTTCCCATGTTTCTAAAGGTTCTCATGGCAACTCCAGGAGGGAGTTGACTAGCCCTCAGAGAAGGGAACATGAGGCCAAAATGAGAGAGGCTGAACTTAGGATCCAGAAGCAAGAATTAGAAGTTGCCCTGGCCAAAGAGAAACTTGCTAGAGCAAGGCAGCCTAGAGAGAGTGGATTAGGATCCACTGGTGGCAGCACTATCCCTAAGGATAAAGACAGGTCCTATGACAATAGAAACCTGAGTAAGATTGTGCCCCCCTACAAAGTTGGGGATGATATCCACAAGTGGATGACTGCACTTGAGAGAGCTTGCAAAGTACAGCAGGTCCCTCAGGAGCAGTGGGCAGCAATCTTGTGGCTCTCCTTTGAAGGTAGAGGCCGAGACAGACTCCTCACAGTTAGTGATGGGGATTCTAGAAACTACCTAGTCCTGAAGAGTGCTCTGATTGATGGGTTAGGCTTAACCACTGAACAGTACAGGTTAATGTTCAGAGATACCCAGAAGACACAGACTCTGGGCTGGTCTGAATTTGTTGAATGTGCCACTAAGGCTCTGGAGGGCTGGTTGCTGGGAAGTAAGGTTACAGACTATACAGGATTGTATAATTTGCTTATGAGAGAACAGATTTTAAATAACTGACAGAACCAGCAGTTGCATCAACATTTGGTTGACTCAGATCTAACCTCTCCCCAAGAATTGGGAAAGAGGGCAGACAAATGGGTTAGAACCAGAGTTAAGCAAAAGAACCAGAACCAGAACCAGGGTGGTGACCAAAAGAAAACAGACCAGAAGGGTGGGGAGCAGAAAGCTAAAGACCAGAAGTCTTCAACAGGGCCCCAAACTAATACTGAGGGTGGGTCCCAAACTTCCAAGAAGAAGAAGAAAGAAGGTCAAAGAAAACCGTGGTGTAGCTTTTGCAAAAACACCACTCACTGGACAAGTGATTGTAAAAAGGATGGAGCCCCCAACACTGCAGCCCCTAAGGCACCTGCACCCACTAGTACAGTTGGCAGTGTTGGTCCACAGACTAAGGGGGTAGTGGGTATCACCTTGGGAACTGATGGAGATTCTGGCCTAGTCAGAACTCCTACACAGGCTGTTCTGATCTGTGATGGGAAATTGATTTCTCCCCTACTGTCAGTCCCAATAATTTGGGCAAGTACAGACAGACACCTCTGATTAATGAAAAAGTGACTCAAGCATACAGGGACACATGTGCCAGTGTCACTATGGTGACGCCTAGCTTTGTGGACCCTGGACAGTACATACCAGGTGATAATTACCTGGTGACCAATGCCAGCAATGTCACTACTACACATAGTGTGGCAATTGTTAACTTTTCCTGGGGAGGGGTAACTGGCCTAAAAAGAGTTGTGGCTAGTGCTGCTCTCTCAGTAGAATGTTTGTTGGGCAATGACCTGGAGAGCTCTCTATGGTCGGAAGTTGAGTACAGGACTCATGCAGAGATGTTAGGGATATCACCACATGTCCTTGCTGTGACCAGGTCACAGGCCAAAAAGTGCCTCTCTGAACCTCAGGTCTTGGATCCTGGAACAATGGACCAAGTACCTCCCAAGACACGGAACAGGAGGGTAAAGGCTGTGCCTTCCCAAATGCCTACAAGTAAGGATCAGCCTTGACAGGAAGATGATTCTGAGACCCCTGAAGGAACTGTCCCTATAGAGATTGAACCTGATCAGGTTGAGTTTCTGGGGACAGGGGGACTTTCTAGGGCAGACTTGGGGCAGGCTCAGTTATCCTGTCCTTCTCTTGAACCTCTCAGATAGCAGGCTGCTGCTGAGGCTGCTGGGAATGCTCAAGGTACCCATAAGGTTTATTGGGATGATGGGCTCCTTTATTCAGAGGGTCGAGACCCCAAGCCTGGTACAACCAGGAGGTTGGTCATACCTCTGCAATTTAGGGGCTTCCTTCTTACCTTGGCACACAATATTCCCTTAGCAGGACACCTAGGCCAGAACAAAACATGGGACAGACTTGTCTGTCACTTTCACTGGCCTCACGTGTCAGAAGATACAAAGGAGTTTTGTGGCTCCTGTGTAACCTGCCAAGCAAGTGGCAAAGCAGGTGGTACCACAAAAGCCCCCCTGATACCACTACCTGTGGTGGGGGTGCCCTTTGAAAGGGTAGGGATTGACATTGTTGGACCAATGGATCCCCCTACAGCATCTGGGCTCAGATTCATACTGGTGGTGGTGGACCATGCCACCAGGTACCCAGAGGCAATTCCACTTAGGACCAAAACAGCTCCTGTTGTGGCCAGGGCCTTACTTGGAGTTTTCTCCAGAGTGGGGTTTCCTAAGGAGGTAGTATCTGATAGAGGTGCAAACTTCATGTCAGGATACTTGACAGCTATGTGGAAGGAATGTGGTGTCAACTACAAGTTCACCACTCCCTATCATCCACAGTGCAATGGGCTTGTTGAAAGATTTAACAAGACCCTGAAGGGCATGATCAAAGGATTACCTGAAAAGCTCAGGCGAAGATGGGATATCCTTCTGCCCTGCCTTCTGTTTGCTTACAGAGAGGTCCCACAAAAGTAGGTTGGCTTCAGTCCCTTTGAGTTGTTGTTTGGGCACCATACCATATACTCTTAAGTGCATTATAAGTGCATTATAATCCTCGCGGTTAAATGCTATCTTGGGTTTGGCTTTATCAAAACATGTCGAGTAAGGTGTCATACGAATTGCATTATAATCAGTCACTCCTATGGAAGGCCTCATCAATCAAGTTCAACCACTGGAGAGTAAGATCCAGACCATAAAGGACTGGACTCCTCCAACTTCCCAGACTCAGGTCAGAGCTTTCTTAGGCCTGACTGGGTACTACAGGAAGTTTGTTAAGAGCTATGGGTCCATTGTGACTCCTCTTAATGATCTGACATCTAAGAAGATGCCCAAAAAGGTTCAGTGGACAGTAAGCTGTCAAAAGGCATTTGATGACCTGAAGAAGGCCATGTGCTCTGCACCTAGCCTGAAGAGTCCTGACTACTCAAGAGAGTTTATTGTCCAAACAGATGCTTCTGAGTTGGGAGTTGGAGCAGTGCTTTCACAACTTAATGTAGATGGTCAAGACCAGGCCATTGCTTTCATTAGCAGAAGGCTGACCCCCAGAGAGAAACGTTGGTCAGCCATTGAGAGGGAGGCTTTTGCTGTGGTGTGGGCCCTGAAGAAGTTGAGACCATACTTGTTTGGCACTCACTTCAAGATTCAGACCGACCATAAGCCCCTCTTATGGCTTAATCAGATGAAGGGAGAAAACCCCAAACTGCTCAGGTGGTCCATTTCCCTACAGGGGATGGACTTTACAGTGGAGCACCGCCCAGGGACTGACCATGGTAATGCAGATGGTCTCTCCAGGTACTTCCACTTAGAACATGAAGACACAACTGGTCAAGGTTAGTCTTATGTCCCTGCGTTTGGGGGGGGTTGTGTAGGAGAGTAGGGTCTGCTATCCTATGGTCACCCCAATTTTTTGCTTTTTGCTTCACTGGTTTATGACTTAATGTGGCTGTGGGCCTGCTAATCAGACCCACAGCCTGCTGTTCTCTTTCTAAATTGTAACCCATGCACTTTAGGTGCATAACGAAATTGGAACTGGTTCACCTTATTGGCCCCTGTAACAGTGTACCCAGGTACCCAGGGCATAGGTGCTTCCAAGGCCTACCAGGGGCTGCAGCACGTATTGTGCCACCCCTGGCCTGGCCTCCATATTTGACACAACTGGCTGATCACTCAGCTGGGGTAAGTCGGTGTAACCACCCCTTACTTAGGTGTAGTATGCCTATACCTAACCTAAAATGGGCACATATGTTCCTATCAGTCACTCCTATGGAAGGCCTCATCAATCCTGGAGGCAGAGTGCTTGGAAATATGTGAGATGGTGCTCTGGCATGAGCTGAGCCTGTCTGCAGCTTTCGGAACCATGTCCTTTAGCTGTTTCATAATACTGCCATACCATATACTCTTAAGTGCATTATAATCCTAGCGGTTAAATCTATCTTGGGTTTGGCTTTATCAAAACATGTCGAGTAAGGTGTCATACGAATTGGAATACTACCCCCTCGCCAGTTCTGGCGAGGGGGGTAGCATTCCACCCTTCTAGAGGGACACGACATGTACCTAACCTGAACCCCGGTTAAAGTTAAACAGAGCCTCAGCATCACAAAATGGATGCTGCCACCTATGGACCCCTATGTCTGGTGAGGGAAGGATGGGAGTTGCCTCTCAAAAAGCCCAAGCAAGACATAGTGGACTATGTACTTGGTCTCCGCTCCAGGATGGCTGAGTATATGGAGAAGGCATCCAAAAACCTTGAGGCTAGCCAGGAATTACAGAAAGCCTGGCATGACCAAAAGGCTGCCTTGACTGAGTACCAGCCTGGACAGAAAGTATGGGTGTTGGAGCCAGTGGCCCCAGCAGCACTCCAAGACAAATGGTCGGGACCCCATACAATTCTTGAAAAGAAGGGAGAGGTTACCTACTTGGTGGCCTAAGGAACTCCCACGAGCCCCCACAGGGTGCTCCATGTTAACAGGCTGAAAGCATATGTTGACAGGAGAGACATGGGCTTGCTCATGGCTACAGATGAGGGGCAGGAGGAAGAGAGTGACCCTCTCCCAGACCTGCTGACTCAGAATCCTGAGGATGGCTCAGTTGATGGTGTGGCCTTAGATGGCAGCCTCACTGAACATCAGCAACATGACTGTAGACAGGTTTTGCAGTCATATCGACATATGTTCTCCCTGACACCCAGTCAGATTAACTGGTGTACCCATGTGGTGGACACTGGTGATAGTCTTCCTGTAAAGAACAAAATTTACAGGCAGCCTGACCATGTCAGAGACTGTATCAAGGCTGAGGTGCAAAAGATGCTGGAGTTAGGTGTCATTGAGCATTCAGAGAGCCCCTGCGCTAGCCCAGTGGTTCTGGTCCCCAAACCTCACACCAAAGATGGAAAGAGAGAGATGAGGTTCTGTGTGGATTACAGAGGACTCAATGCTGTCACCAGGACAGATACGCACCCAATTCCAAGAGCAGATGAGCTCATAGACAAATTGGCTTCTGCCAAGTATTTGAGCACATTTGACTTGACAGCTGGCTACTGGCAAATCAGGTTAGCTGAGGAGTCTAAAGCCAAGACAGCATTTTCTACCCCCAGTGGGCATTATCAGTTTGTGGTGATGCCCTTTGGTTTGAAAAATGCACCTGCCACCTTCCAAAGGTTGGTGAATCAAGTCCTTACTGGGTTGGATGACTTTTGTGCAGCATATCTGGACGATATTGCTGTCTTTAGCTCCACCTGGGAGGATCACCTGGTCCACCTGAAGGAAGTGCTAGAGGCTTTGCAAAAGGCAGGCCTCACTATCAAGGCAACCAAGTGCCAGATAGGGCAGAGTAAGGCTGTGTACTTGGGCCACCTTGTAGGTGGAGGCCAAGTTCAACCACTGGAGAGTAAGATCCAGACCATAAAGGACTGGACTCCTCCAACTACCCAGACTCAGGTCAGAGCTTTCTTAGGCCTGACTGGGTACTACAGGAAGTTTGTTAAGAGCTATGGGTCCATTGTGACTCCTCTTAATGATCTGACATCTAAGAAGATGCCCAAAAAGGTTCAGTGGACAGTAAGCTGTCAAAAGGCATTTGATGACCTGAAGAAGGCCATGTGCTCTGCACCTATCCTGAAGAGTCCTGACTACTCAAGAGAGTTTATTGTCCAAACAGATGCTTCTGAGTTGGGAGTGGGAGCAGTGCTTTCACAACTTAATGTAGATGGTCAAGACCAGCCCATTGCTTTCATTAGCAGAAGGCTGACCCCCAGAGAGAAACGTTGGTCAGCCATTGAGAGGGAGGCCTTTGCTGTGGTGTGGGTCCTGAAGAAGTTGAGCCCATACTTGTTTGGCACTCACTTCAAGATTCAGACCGACCATAAGCCCCTCTTATGGCTTAATCAGATGAAGGGTGAAAACCCCAAACTGCTCAGGTGGTCCATTTCCCTACAGGGGATGGACATTACAGTGGAGCACCGCCCAGGGACTGACCATGGTAATGCAGATGGTCTCTCCAGGTACTTCCACTTAGAACATGAAGACACAACTGGTCAAGGTTAGTCTAATGTCCCTGCGTTTTGGGGGGGGGGGTTGTGTAGGAGAGTAGGGTCTGCTATCCTATGGTCACCCCAAATTTTTGCTTTTTGCTTCACTGGTTTATGACTTAATGTGGCTGTGGGCCTGCTAATCAGACCCACAGCCTGCTGTTCTCTCTCTAAATTGTAACCCATGCACTTTAGGTGCATAACGAAATTGGAACTGGTTCACCTTATTGGCCCCTGTAACAGTGTACCCAGGTACCCAGGGCATAGGTGCTTCCAAGGCCTACCAGGGGCTGCAGCACGTATTGTGCCACCCCTGGCCTGGCCTCCATATTTGACACAACTGGCTGATCACTCAGCTGGGGTAAGTCGGTGTAACCACCCCTTACTTAGGTGTAGTATGCCCATACCTAACCTAAAATGGGCACATATGTTCCTATCAGTCACTCCTATGGAAGGCCTCATCAATCCTGGAGGCAGAGTGCTTGGAAATATGTGAGATGGTGCTCTGGCATGAGCTGAGCCTGTCTGCAGCTTTCGGAACCATGTCCTTTAGCTGTTTCATGATACTGCCATACCATATACTCTTAAGTGCATTATAATCCTCGCGGTTAAATGCTATCTTGGGTTTGGCTTTATCAAAACATGTCGAGTAAGGTGTCATATAATTTGGAATACTACCCCCTCGCCAGTTCTGGCGACGGGGGTAGCATTCCACCCTTCTAGAGGGACACGACATGTACCTAACCTGAACCCCAGTTAAAGTTAAACAGAGCCTCAGCATCACAAAATGGATGCTGCCACCACAGACACAAGTCAGACCTCCTGTTGCTGGGAGTCCTTCCAACGAGGGCAGCTTGGACAAAGGGTTTCCTGCCTTGGGAGGTGCTAGCACCACCCCAGACAGGATTTTGTGAATTGGGTAGGACAGGGCTGAATAGAATCAGACATGCCTGGGGCACACAAGGTGTCCCTGTGCATAGGACAGTTCAAACCGGTGCTGGGGCTTTCCTGCCCCAGTCCTGGCGCGAAACTGGACAAAGGAAAGGGGGTGTAACTACTCCCCTTCCTGGTCCCACCCAGAGGAGGGACCTAGTAGGTGATCCGGCCCCCAGAATTGGAATAGGAGTGGGAGCTGTGTCCTGAGACTTCAGATCATCCTGAATCAACTTGAAACTAAGAAGACGACTGGACTTCGACATTCTGCTGCACAGAAGACTAAAGAGCATCTCCCTTGTGGCCTAGGAGTGGCCACCCTGTGAGCACAGGCACCATCCAGCAACTCGACGTCTGCTTTGCCGCCTCCTCCCGCCGGAGCCCGAGCCCAGAGCCTGACAAGACCCAAACTCCCAGACATCTCACAGCCCGATCCACAGTCCCTGCAAAGAAGGGACCCGTGGAGGCACCGGGAGACGTGGGACCGGACCTCTTGAAAAACCCCCGAGAAGCTGACTGCGCAGCACCCGAGGTACCCTCGACGCTGTGCTTTGGGGTTTGAGAAGCCCCAACCTCGAGAAGCCCTTGCACTGAAGATCAGCCCCCCAGCATCTCCACAATCTGCGTGGGGCACTTTTGCACTGTGCCACTCGACGCGCCATCCCGGGCACTTGCCACGTGGCTAGAGGCCATCTTGGCGACGAAAACGACAAACTACACCACTGGTCTGGTTGCTCCAGACTGGCCCTTGCTCCCCTAAAAAGGAGCACCCGCTCTAACCTTGCTGGTCCGAGTGAGAAGCTTGAAACACTTCCTGCGTGGCTTGCTTTAGCCAAGGCCTGTTTGCTTCAATCAAGTTGTCGACACCGCCATCAGCGAGAGCCTTTGTGGGACAGCTCGTGACCAACGCCTGGACATCCTTGACCTCTTCGTGTCCACGTGGCTGCAGAGACAATCTTCAGGACATCGCCTGTTTGCACCCGACATTGCCTGGTTCCTTCCTGGTTCCACGGTAGTCACTTGCTAGTGACTTTGAACATTGTCCCCTCTGCTTTCAGGTCTTCACCTCTTCAGATCCACCCTTGGATCCACCGGAACTCTTCACATCGAGCCGCCTGCAGCATCTTCAGCTCCAAGCACCATCGACCTGCGTGACGAAACCCGACACTACTTCGACCCTATGCACCCGCTTCCTGTGGGTGAAGTAACTCAGCACCGCCGGTGTTCCCACACTGGTACACACCTCTAGTGTCTGTGTCTAAAGTTTCATCCTTCTAGGTCACTCGGAAGGTTCCTTAATAACTAACTTTGTAACTTTTACGCACCATCGACATTGCATTGGTAATGCGTGCACTTTCCGCACTGCACCCGAGTCCCGCGGGCCTTTCCCGACTTCATCACTGTTAGGCCCGAACAGCTCCAGCAATTTCCCAGGCCCTTGGCCTCTTCACTTTCCCCATAGTGGTCCTTATACCACTATTTTAGTATATGGTTTAGGTGGCCCCTAGGGCTCATCCATATTCATGCAACTTTTGTATATTTAAACTGTGTTTTGTTTTAACGCATATGCTTCTGTGCTCATAAAGAGTATAGGGTATCTTTGTAGAAATAAATCTATATACATATTTTCAATATATATCTGTGTGGTGTCCTTTCATTTGGTATTCAAGGGATTGTGTATGGTAAACCAGCTTGCTTCACATGCCTTTACAGAGTTTATCCTAAGACTGCTTAGTCCATGCTACCCCTAGGATAGCTTGTCTATAAGGTTGACTTTACAACCTGCACCATAAGGGTTGCTTGGCATGGTACAAGGTGATCACTAGAACTAGTGAGCATCATATACCAGGCCAACTTCTCACACCCTCCCTCTATTTGTATGTGGTACACCCCTTACATGTCTGCTCCTGGCATGCAGGCTGTTTCACTTTGATGTCAGCTGTCCCCTTGGTTTCCATGTGTGTGCCTCCACATCACTTCATTTGTGGGCTTGTGCTTTGGGTACAGTTCTTGGGCCATGAGCGTTATTCCACTCTGGACATTGCCCCAATGGTTTATGTGTGCTGTCCTTGTGCTATTGGTCATTCTGTAGTGGTCATGTGCACTTCAGCTGTGTGTGCTGGCAAGTGCTCTGGTGGAGGTGGCTTGGCTCTTGTATCCCAGTATGGTTCATGTGTAGTTGTTGTGTTGGATGTGTGGATTTTGGCTGTGGTATTGCTTCAGTTCCTGGGTGTGCTGTTGTATTTGTGCAGTGCTGATTTGTGGTGTGTGTGATGCGGTTGTGTCGATCATGTGTGTGTGTGGCTGTTGTGCTTGTTATGCACACACTGCTTGTTGTGCATGCTGTGCTGTGTGTATGTGGCCTTGGCATTGCCTGATGTGCATCCCCTGATGTCTTGTGGTGTTTGTTGATTGGGGTTTCATGTGCATCTGTGGTCGGTTTGAAGTGGCAGTGTGTGTTTGTCAAGATGCACTTCTTGTGTGATTAGTGTTATGGTGTGTGTGTTTTGTTCCTGAGTGAGGCTGTTGTGTACTCCTGTTGTGTCTGTGCTCCCATTGCTTTTCCCCAGTTTGGCTGACAGGGTATGTCTGTTTCTGTTGGAGTTCAGTATGTGTTCCTGTAGTGTTTGTATGTTGTTCTTGTGCAGGCATCTGTTGAGGCATCCCTGTGTGTGTGTTGTGTTTGTGGCTACACCCAGGGTGTGTGTTTGTTTGTGTGTGTATGTAATGGTAGGGATTGTGAGCCTTCAGTGTGTGTGGCACTGGTGTTGTGTGTTCCTTGTCAGCCACTCCTGCAGTGACTGTGTCCCTGGTTGTGTGTTGGGTGGTGCAGAGGGTGTGCATTGTGTTTGTTATTGCAGTGGTTGTTGGTGTGCCTGGGTGGTGCACGGGATGGGCACCTGGCCTGTGACTTGTTGGGGTGTGTTGATGTGTGGTTGGGGGTGGTGTGTCCCTATGGTGTTTGTGCCCTGCCCATGCCTTAGAGTGGCCCTGCCTTCTGCAGAGTGCGCATGTGTTGACCGCGGCGGTGACGTGACCGTGACCGGGACGTTGGTGCTGGTTGGCAGATGATGTGTGTTCCGGATGCAGTGGGGTGCCTTGTTGTCAGGTGGGTGATGTGTGGGTGCCCGTGTGGATGTGTTGTGTCCCCCATACAGGGTGTCTGTGTGGTGCTTGGGCCCTGTGTCGGCTTGTGTGTTGTGTGTTGTGTGTTGCATATGTGTAGTTGCGTACCTGCGGCGTCGTCCGCGGTGGCCCATCTGGCGGTAGTGTTGTAGCAGGTACATCACCGGATGCATATGGAGGGCTGGGTCCATGGCGTTCATGAGCGGGTCTCGGCGATCGCGCTCCGCTGTCGACTTTCCGCCTGCTCAGGCTGGGCGGTGTCTCCGCTGCAGTGCGTCAGCTTGTTTGGGCCATCCTAATTTGTATAGCGGGCGGACGTCATTCTGCACGGTGGAGAGTCTCGATTGGCTCCCGCCGCCGCGGTGGTGGGTGCACTTTGATGGCGGTGTGCGTCGTTTCGCGGCGGACTGGAAATTACCTATGTTTCGCTACACTAATGTGGCAGACGTGAGTACCGCTGTTCGCGGGCGGTAAAAGCTGTTTTACGCCCCGCCACCACCGGGGTGGTGCCACCGCCCGACATCCTAGTGGACCCCAAAGTGTGAGCGAGAGGCCGCTTGCTCTTGCTATTGTGTTCTGATGCATTTAGCACTATTTCTTAGTGAAAAATGCATCCTCTTGCCAATTTGGACATGAGGTGGCATTTTTGCATGAAGTAATCAGGCTAAATGCAGAATTACTCTTCACGCATAATTATGCAGAATTTGTGGAATTCTCAGTTAATTATGCAACACTAATTTACGCGCGTTACCCCCACCCATAAACAAAATGCCATCAACAAATGAGCACAAATATTCTTGACACACATTGCCGCCTCCAGAATCCTGTATTCAGAATATTGTGGTAAAAGATGTTAGGTGTGTGCACTGCCTTAACAGCCTGTCAACAATGTTTTGTGATGCAGACCCTGTTGTAAATTAGTACTTGCAATGCTCATTTGATGCAATTAGGCCTGGTTGTCTTAATTAGAAAGAACCAGCCCTCTGAGGAGCATTGCTTCTGAGCAGGAGCAGTGCACAGACCTCCCTGAGGACTTTATTACTTTCTCAACACGGTAGGATACTGCACGCACAGACAGTATGTATTCACTCAGATGCGTCCTATGGGAATAAATGACTTTAGCGACAATGCTGCGCTCACTGTTGTGTAGTTCCGCTGCACAGGTTCCTTCACACAAGACAGCCGTAATCAATTATGTTGCCAGCATTTTTATCTTTTTTCATTAGAATTGAATTTGTAGTTGAAACAATGATAAAAGTGTCAGGAAAATTAAAGAAAACGGTTCACTAGGCAGAGGCATGATGGTGCTCGCCTGTCATTTTATTGTCAGTTTATGAGAGAAGGTAGCAAGGCTGCCCTTCGCTACTCACCTGTAATGAATTATTACAGGTGACTGGTGTCATTTGTTATTATCTGAAATAAGAAAATAAGTGACAAGGCTGATGTGGAATTTACGCTCTCCCATGGGCACCTACTCTAGATGCCATCTATCTATGGTTGTGTTCAGTGCTCAATTTAAAAAAACAAACATTTTTGGGCCTCATTTACAAGGCCATTGCAGTGTGCCACTTTTTTTTGATGCACCAGTGGCGCAGTGTGCCTGCTCATATGTACAAGGCCACGTAAAGTCACCCTGCTAGCCAGCCGTGTAAATATTGGCCCCCTTCACGCATTACAATTGCGTGAAAAGGGCGTTCCATGGGTGTTGCTGTGGGTGTCCCCATGCACGTCCATGGAACCTGACATATTCCCAAATGTATAAAGTCTTGTAATGCTGAGAATGCATCGGAATGCTACACCTGCCCTGGGGAGGCATAGGAGTGGTCAACGAGGTGAAACACTTTTATTTTTCCTCTTTCTATTCATGCGGCATTCTACAGCACTCAGGAAAAGAGGAAAATGCCATCATCGGAAAGGGACACCTTTCTGCATAAAAACAATCTTACTTGCAGGCACCCTTTAAATGTGACACAAGTGTGCCTACACAGGTGCAGGGCAGCCACTTGTGCGGAAGCTATGCGGAAAGCACACAGATGCTTTGTATTGTTGTTAATACGATGCATCACTGTGCTTTTGAACTGACGATGCTCAGCCCTGCAAAATGCCTTGCGTCGGTGCATCATTTTTTTGTAGATGTGGCGATTGGTACTAAAGAATTTTCCTGGAAGGACACTGCCCATTTTTCCACTGGCATGGCCCATTTCCACCATTGACAAAGTCTACCTCCACCCCTGGTGCTTCCCACGGCCCTCCGCACTACTACCAGACATGCCTGTGAAGAGAGACGAATGACATTTTTTAAAAGTTATGTGGCATTAATACCTGCTTCAGAAAGTGCCAGTGCAAGCGAGTGAAACAACCGAGTCTGGCTTATTTAAAGAGAGGTTTGGTGGTGGGTATGTGGTCCTACCCAGACAAAATGTTCTGAAAAAACAGTGTCAAGCTGTGACTGAGGTTTGCAGCACAATGTTAACATATGTACTAGGAACCCATAGGTTCTGAAGGGTACTAAATTGTGCATTCTCCAGTAGTACCACTTAGTTACATAAAGCTTACAGGATCATAATGCAGACAAGGTCCGCAAATTGCTCAGTCCCCTGTCAGTAGCTGTGACATTAAAGAAAGTTATAAATCGTAAGTCATGAAACAGTTTTATGGGCTGATTAGGATGTCGTTCGGAAAGGCTTCGAACTGTATTCGGATTCTCTGAATCCGATTTGGAACCTATGTTTCTGACCAAATTAGATACATTTCTGACCAATCGATTATGATGCAGGGAAACTGTTTGGGCTGTCCGATTTGGTTCCGAACGGCATTCAGACAACCCGAGTCGTTCGAAGCCAAATCGTACGGTTCTATGGACATGGTTTGCGTACGAGCGATTACGATGGCAGTTTCTGACAGCCGTTCCGAATTGGTTTGCCCGACATGCAAAGGCTGTCGGAATCTGACTTTGGGGGCCTGTAGTAGGCCCCTTTCACCCTAAGGCCTCCAGTTGGGCCCTGTGGGGGTACACATGGGACCCCTCTTTACAACCATGCACAGTGTGGCAGGTACCATGGGGTGCCTGCTATAGGGTGCAAGGTTTTCTCCAACCACCCCTTTTTTCAATGGGAGCCTGTGTTCTCGTTCGGAACATAGGCTCCATTGAAGTCGATGCAAGTCCGACTGACCGATTACGATGCTTCCCAACATCGTAATCGGTTTGGTCAGAAATGATTCTGAAACCGATTCGGTCGGAAGAGTTTCCGAACAACATCGTAATCAGTCCCTTAGTAGTAAGTAAGTGGTTCCCAGCAAAACAAATATAGACAATTGATTTTGAAATCCAAAAGGTACATTTTGAATAAATAAGCTCACACCCCCTACCTTTTAAAAAATGTATGGGTCCAGGAGTACCAGTTTTTCCTTTTTATTCAATACATGCCCTCTTCATGTGTACATAGCACTAAGAGGCCAATCTGGGGGCCTCCGATTTCTCCTAAAGTGTATCCACTTGCATCTCCTAACCATGTGTACATAATGCTGGAGAACCATGCTCCGATCTCAAGCCTACTTTAAGCGTATCTTTACACTCCTTCATGTGCTGTTCTCTGGAAGCTATGCACGAGCCCCAGTCCTCCCCAGAATTGGACTAAAACCTATAGTTTCCTCTTTTTCACGAGTCCCTTAACGATCCCCCACACTCAACTTCATTGGCGAGTGATGTCCTATAAGCTTGGTGGGGGTAATAAGTGAGCGAGTCTAACTTCTCAGTGGTTTCGAGCGGGGTTCACTCAGTCCCATTCTGACTCATTCATTTCACTCTGTCTCATTCTCACTGTGACTCATTCATTTAGTCTCACTTGTTCTTAGTCTAACTTAGTCTCACGAAATCTTATTCATTCTCACTCAGCCCCACTTACTCTCACTCAATCAATCCCACTCTGACTCACCCATTATTCAACTTCACTCTGACTCCCCAGTCTCTCTCAGTCTCACTCATTTCCATTTAGTCCAACTCATTGTGGCTCACTCTGTCTCATTCATTCTCTGACTTACTCAGGCTGTGACTCACTTCATCTCACTCATTCTCAGTCAGTCTGACTTAGTCCCTCTGATTTTCACTCATTCTCAGACACTCTTACTCTGATTCATTCAATCTCACTAACTCACCTTGTATCAATCATTCTCATAATCCTTGCTCAGTCCCACTCATTCAGGCTCACTGACAAAATATGTCTCATTGATTCTCACTCTGTCTCACTGCCATTGTTCCTCACAGTAACACTCACTGCTATTCTTCCTCACTTTAACAAGAACTGTCATTCATCCTTACATTAACACTCACTGCTAGTTTTTCCTCGCAATAAGACTCACTGTCATTCTCCTTCACATTGACACTCGCATTCATTCATATTCACAGTTATACTCAGTCTTCTCCTTCACAGTTACACACACTGTCATTCTCACTCAAAGTAACACCCACGGTCATTCTCACTCAGAGTAACACTCATTGTCAGACACCCGCACAGTTACACTCACTGTCCTTTTCCCTCACTGTTACACTCACTGTTATTCTCCCTGCTCACTATCATTCATTTACACTCATACTCACTCGTCCTATCAACCATTTCCACTCACTGACTCCCTCCATGGATTCCTTCACCTTCACTGACACATGCACACACCCACCCACTCACTCCCCCACACACATTATATGCTGTATCTCACAGACACAATCTTAGCCCACAGGCACACACACTTATCCATATGCACAGCACACAATACAAGAAGCTTTTAACGTATTTAGTTACCTGCTGCCGGTCCAGTTTGGAAGATTGCTCCTTTCAGCTTTCAGGTCTGGGGCATGAAACTGAAACCTCAAACCTGCACCAGTCACACATGGTTTTAGTTTCTGCTCTTTCACCCCAACCTTTCCCAACTCTGTGATGAATTGGAAAAGGGTCTGTGACAGCTGATTGGTGCGTAGCCACGGGCCCTGCAGAGCTTAAGCCTCCAGCACCCAGGTCTGCCTTTAGCTGTGATGCTTTGCATGTCACAAATGGGGGAGTCCTAGAGGTGTGTCAGGGCTCAAGCGCCAGAGGTGGAATTTACCCAGCCCTGGTGAGCTCTCTCTGAAGGCTGGTGCAGGTGCTTTCTTGCACCAGCTATAAGATAGAAACTGTTACCAGACCAAAAGGAGGTCTGTATTTTTATTTTACAAGAGTGAATGTTTGATTACTTTTCACATTTTATGCAATAAAAAGAAATGGGTCAGAAAACAAATGGGGTGTGGCCTCTCAGCCCATTAGGAGGAGCCATCACTGCTCAACTTCCATGCACTAAACATTCTTTATGCACTGTCTCGTGCAATACTTGATTGCTTGCTTTGCACTCTGTCTGCAAGTCGAACTGGGTCCACCTCATGCACTCCCGCCATGCACATCTATCCTGGGACCACCCTGGGGTTGGCATTCTTCCCAAAAGCAATAGAAATGGAAACACTTTCGTTTTTTGGGCCCTTGTCCTCTAGCTCAACAACATCTTCTTCACAGTTCAGCCCATTCCGCGCCTCCAATTGCACACACTCACACAGCACTCTGTTGAATCATTCTACAAGCCCTTTTGATGCAGATGAGACAGTGCAATGTTGCTGTTGTGGCCAGTTGTTTGTAATAATCTCCTGGGGAAATACTTTCTTCTGAAATTAGCCGCTCAAAACTCATCACATTCACCGTCATCTCACCAGACAACTCCAGCCTCAAAAACATATACTCACCCAATCAAGTTCCTTGATCAGTCTCTACCCAGTCGCTCTCTCACTTTCATTAGCACCGCGTCCTTATACACCTCTGCCAACCACTCTTACTTTGTCACCATACCTAAACACACCTCTTGAGTTTCTGTTACCATCCAATCTTCCATGTCTTCATGGACCTCACTTTCCATCGGCAAACGAAATAGACAATAGATGCTCTCATTCTTCAGGACCTGATATCCAAAGTAAACCCTTGCAACCTGTTCATCCACTTGGTTATATGCAGGGTCACCTTCCTGGAACCATTCATAGAAGTAAACCAAATACCAGCCTGTTGTCCATTCTCAACAAAAAGTGCACACCCCATACATGAGTTCTGAAATGCAGCTTGGCCCTCTACCAAGACAGTGCTTTCCTCTCAATGGCAGATTAGCTTTCCTCAGCCCCCTTCGAGGATTGTGAGGAAAAGCCTCAACCATCTCCCAATTCATACCCCAACACTGGGCCAAAATTCCATTCCGCTCGCGAAATTTGCAGGTTTTCGGCAATTTCGTGATCCGCAAATCTTGCAAAATTGCTGAAAAATCGCAAATTTGCTCGCGGGCGGATTTCTTTTTTTTTTATGGCCAGTTCACTCAAGAGACCAAAGTTACAGGCACACACGGTCACTGGAGTCAAATCTTCTGGCCCTTTACGCAGCTGCAGTGTAGGAAAAGCACTATACATTTACCCAACGAGGTAGCACTTACAGATTAGCCAGTAGAAAGTACTCCAGTTGAGTAGAGGTATTGCACAAAACGGTGGCATCTTCGTTTATATAATATGCAGGACAGGATTCATTCTGGCACGAGGCTCCTATCACAACAATTAAACCTCAACAGGAAGCACTTACAGATTATCAGGTGCCTGAATTGAAGTGCAAATTCTGTAAAGTTTTAATCAGCCCAAAACATTAGTGAGCACGGTCGAGGCTAGGCAAGTGTGCTTTATTCCCGTCTCTGCCGTCGAAAAATTAGCTGTAATTCTTTGGGGAGGTCTTTGCATCCTCGAGTTTCTCGAGCGTGATCCCCGTGTTATTCCTCTCACCAGGAGGCTGCTTTCTTCTCATATGATGCCCTGCTCGCTCTCTGACCCTTTATACACAAGAGGCATGTGAACACGCATAGAAGCCCCGCCCGTTTGGCCCCGCACACCAGGAAACAGTCTTTTTTGGGCAAATCCGCGAGTTCGTGAATTTTTTCACGAACTCGCGGATTTTTTTGCCGATTTCACGTGAATTTGCGGATCGCAGATCCGCAAAATTCGCCCGTACTTCAATGGTAGATCAGTGACGCGGATCAAATGGCTTAAATTCTGCAGCTGCTACAATGCACTTCACTGATAGCCAGCTGACTCTTTCACAATCATTTAAATATCTCCCCTTTCCTCATAAGTTCTGCAGCTCCAAAAAAGCACTTCTCAAATCACTAAAGACCAGCTGACCCTCTCCAGATCATTCACCTTTCCTGATAAGTTCTTTTAGCGGAGATTGATGTCCTAAAAAGGCATCTACAAATTTGCCGTACTACTCTGTAATGCATGCTAAACATTTGCCCCATGGGGCACATTCAGTTTAATACCTCACTTGTGACTGAGAGGTAATTAAATTAATTACGTCTGTGTGTATTCAGATCCTATCTCAATCCATTGTATAAATGCAAAAAGAACAATTGATGGACAGAATGCAGAACAATATCATACATTCACTCCAGTACAGAGATCTAGGCCTAAATCCATCGTTTTTTTGGTCACCATGCCATTCCTGTTTGAACCCAGTCATATGCAAATCAGTCTTGACCCTGCGCCCAATGGGAACAGTCCAGTCCGAACTGCCAGGCCAGGTCAATCCGTTTTATGCCAGTAAACATTCAAACAAGTCGATCAAAGCTTTGCCTTTTTTCCAGTTTTTTTTTATGTGATTTTTCAAATCCCATTAAGGTGTGCATAGAAGGCGTGCACTTGAATTTACGGAATGAAGATTAGTGATAGATAAAAGTGAGAATATATACAAAAAATAAAAAACAGACTGTAAAACACCCAAGGTTTACAGATTATGCAATCATTTTAGGGAGACTGTTCCAGACAATATACATGCCCTCCACAAGAAACTAATCAGTGAAAAGCCAGGGGGAGTGTGTGGATGCCGTGACACTGAATCAATTATCGAATCAATCATCGAATCAATTATCGAATCAATTATCAGCTTTCATCAGGACAGTAGTCATCTGCTAATACATGAATGAGTATGACAAATGCAGGGTACTTTGACAGTAATGAAGTGCGATTTGAACTCAATGGTGCAACGAGCAGTGGATCGAATTTAATAACCAAGGGGGGGAGGGGGTGCACAAATGCATTTAATGGTCAAAAAGCCTTCGATGTGGTAGAACACTGGACATGTGACCAGTAAATGTGTTTTTGGAATGTACTAAACCCATTTAGTTATTCGGTAACAGGTTACCAAATTGCTAAATGGGTTAGGAAACCATTCCAAATCGATATTTGATAAAGGTTTGTTTAGGGCGTCCCTTACACATACAGGTTTCTTGTGGTATGTATTGAAGATTTGCAACTGAAATCTGGTCGCAAATATCTTACTGACTACAGAAAGGCAGTGATAAACCATTTGTAAGTAGGAACAGGGTCCCCAAGGGACACCTTTCCGTATGTGAATGGTCCAAAAACATTTTTTAGGAGAACACATTGGGCCATGGGACCACTGCTTAGACTTAAAAAAAAGTTCATAAAACATTTATTTCATATTTGTGATGCAGCTTGGAAAAAGCTACCTATATAAAAAAAATTGCTGCATTTAAAGGTAATCGTAGCACAGTTCCAAAAAACTTTAATTTCGACACTTGGCCATTAAAGCAAATACAACAATAAAAGTTATAAAACATCTAATACATATAAAACAGATAAAATCTAAAAGTGGATTAAAGAAAAAAGGAGATTGACCATCCAAGCTTTAACTTATACTGCCAATGTAGTTAAATCAACACAGCCGCACATGAAGTAATTCTTTCTCCAGTAGATGGTATACAATCATATTGCATGAGAACTGTAGGCAAGGCAGGAGATTTTGAGTCCAACACTTGCTACTAGAACTTGATACAGACAGGTTGATAAGGACACTATAAGTTAGAGGGGCATAGTAGCAAAAACCTCGTTAAAATTATCGCTGTTTTAGCGGCAGGAAGCTGCAGGACATCTAACCTGGGCTTCAATTGGAATTCTATAACGCATATTAGCAAGCCCATTATCGCCGTTTCAGCTGCAGTTTCCTGCCACTAAAACGGCGCTAATTTTAACGAGGCTCTTCCTATTATGCCCCATAATTCACTTGATAAAAGCATGTCATTGAGGGCGAGCCCCCATTCCCACTTTATCGAGAGCAATGCATGCCTTTGTCTCCCCATTCCCAGGAAATATCTAGTGAGTGAAAACACCAGCGGTTTACTTTTGTCGGTTCTCAATATACGAAGTGCTTCTTTCTATTCCCGGAACCCAGAAGCCTTCACAATGGGATTAGCCTACTCTTCCTGCTAGTCTGATAAGTCAGGAAAAAAACAGCACATGCTCTACTGTCTCTATTGGGGCACCACAGGTCGGACATCGGGTATCATATCATCATGGAGGAGCAAAGCTCCATATCAAAACAGGAGGTCGAGATGCTTTGCCAAGGGTGGCTCGATCGCCTCTAAGTAATCCCCCTTCATATAGGAATCCTTAACTGAGAGCAGGGACAGACTGGGAACCGAAAGCGGCCCTGGCAAACTGCTTGGCTGCCCCTGGGAGGTGGGATGCGGCCAAGTTGTTTGCTAGGGCTGGTTTCGGCCGATTTTGTTACTGGGGGCTGATACTGCCATCCCCCGGTAACAAACATGGGTCCCCAGGGGCCCAAAATCTGCTGCCACCCTTGCAGCCCACCTCGGAAACCCCCGGAGCCTGCTACATGCAGTCCGCCGTGACTGAGAGAAAGGAATCAGTTAGCACCTTGGCTGCGTCTGGAATTCCGCGCCCGTGCTAGACATTCCGATCACAGGCGTGGTCATGACGGCTCCGTCATCAGCACACGCCCACAGTGACTCGGTCGGGAGCCGTCATGAGCACCGAAGGGGTTAAGGTATCATGGCTCACCTGTGAGTTTAAAAGGGAAACTTTGCAAGACCTGTAAGCAATTGTGATATTGGACTTGAAAACTGACCCAGTCACTTCTGGGGAAGTGCACAAATTATACATCCCGATGTCCTGCAGGGAAGCCTCCACAAATTGTAGCTAGGGATACAATCTCTCCAAACCCCTGTCGATAGGATTCGAGGTCTGTAGTCGACCAAAGCCTCCTCCAGTATAACAAAGGGCGCAATCCTACACTATGAGTAATAGATCTCAACCCAAGGTCCAGCCTGAGGGGGAGCAGAGGGGGGCTTACGGGAGGTCCAGCCCGCTGATGCATAAACCTGTCTTCCACCACAGCTAGTGAGGGCACGCCCAGATGACATGATGGTCTGTTGACCCCAGGAGGCCACTGTCCATCCATGTGATGGCAAAGAATTGTGATAGTTGCACTATGTAATTCGGATTTTGTAGAACAAACATATAACTGCATTGACAGGTCTTAAAAATGTTTACTGGTTACAAAAATATTCGTCACAAGTTAAGCCCAGAATTATGCGACCAGTAAATAATATATTAGGGCCATATGTATCAAGCAAATTCGCATTCGCAAAGGCCGAAATTCAGCCTTTGCGAATGCGAATTGGCTAAATGGTATGTATAAAGCAAAATGTGGTGCAAACCAAGGAATCGCAAAATTTGTGATTCCTTATTTTGCAATTGCATTTAAGGAATTGCAAATTTTGTGATTCTTTAAATGCAATGTGTGAAGCAAAAAAATTAGTAAAATGTCCTTAAGGAATTTCAAATTAGCACAAACTTCTAGTTGGTGGTAAGTTGCGAATTCTTTGAAAAATGCACATTTCAGCATTTTTCAAAGTGCCCTGTGACGCACTTACATGCCCTTAGGGCATGTATGTGTGCCACATGTGCACCCATGCATATTTCAGGGGTGCAACAGAGTGTCCTTTGGACACCCCTGCATCCTCGAAATTATTCTCAATTTGCGATTAGCAAATTGCGATTCTCAAATTGAGAATAACTTCCCATTCATTCCTATGGGCCTCCTGGCCCATAGAAATGAATGGGAAAGTATTCCTTAATTACGATTCGCAATTTGCTAATCGCAATTAAGGAATTTTAAGAAATCGCAAAAAAATGCGATTTTGTACATACATACCTATTTGCGATTCTCAAATAGCGATTTCTTAAAAATCGCTATTTGAGAATCACAAATCAGATTGATGATACATATGGCCCTTAATCGTAAAACTCAACCAACCATCAACCTTTTCAGAATGTGTATTTATTGTGACACTGCACTTCTACAATTCTGCAGAACTTATGCAGCCATGAGTTTCTGTTTCTGTCCACGTGTTAATCACCATTACTTATTGTTAGCACACCTTGTGAAGGATTTGAGCACTGCAGTGTCACCTTTTCAAGTTGTGTTAGTAATATGAAAGTGAATAATCACAGAAAAATGGCCTTCAAAGGCCTGCGTCAGTTTTACACCACCATTGCGTCACTTTTAGTGAAGCTTCAGCTGTGTAAATAATACGCCATGTTGTGCCCTATTTATGAAGTGACGCATCTAGGCAGATGCGTCACTTCGTAAACCACTGTGCTTCATTATACCTGCATCAGGTATAATGTACGCAGGGTGGGCATTCCCCCTCAAAAAAGGGTCTTAGGAGTGGCACAGTGAAATCTGAGATTTCACTGCACCACTTCTAGGACGCCAATGCGTCAATATCCTACGCCTGCCTCATGGCAGGCGTAAGGGTGATGCAGGCCCTTTCACATGGTGCTTGCCCCATGTGAAAGGAACATTGCTAGAGTTGCGTCATGCTTCCGACACAACTCCAGCAATGCGCCACTTTTCTGCTGACAGATACGTCAGTCACAGATATGTCAGTAATACTGACGTATCGGTCATTCCTTGAAACATGATGCGTCATACAGTAAATATGACACATCAATGGTATCGTAAGGAGGACGCACTGAGAACTTCTCATAAATGAGGCCCTTTGGGGCAGATTTACAATAACTGGCGCATTCCTGCATATTAGCAGGGATGCGCCAGGTATTTTGCATGATGGAAAAATAGCCTTGCGCCACCATGAATGCAACGCATTTTGCGGTGCACCGTGGCGCAAGGATAGACAGATGTGTGACACATCTTGTTGGCATAAGGGCAGCGCATTGCTGGAGTCATGTTGCAAGCACAACGCAACTCCAGCAATGGTCAGGAATGCCTATTCCTAACATGCTGCGTCACTCCTTACGCCAGCTTCAACCAGGCGCAAAGTTTTGACGCAGTAGTGTCGTAAAAGCGACTCAGTGAAATCTTGTAGATTTCACTGCGTCACTTTTACGGGGCTTCCTTGCGACGGAACGCCCACCCTGGATACATTTTACCTGATGCAGGTATAATGTAGCGCAGGGCTTTACAACATGACACATCTCACTAGATGCCTCATGTTGTAAATATGTTGCATCGTGGTGCATTGTTTACGACGCTGCTACATCACAGAAGTGACTTGCAATGGTGTTGTAAATATATCGCAAGGGGCTTGTAAATCTGCCCCTCAGTGTATAGCTCTGGCAGATTCAATAAGACAAATATATCTCGACCAGAAGAAAAGGGAAGGCCAGTGTAACTTTACGTACATTGAATAAATGTCTTCACAAGTGCCACTCTCTAGTACCAGGGGTTGTTACGAATGATACAACTGCAAATCTGCTCCCCTGACACCTTTGTGTTGTGTATTTTACCTTCAAACCTTGGCAGCGCTTTAACAATCGGCGCAAAGATTGAAAAATATAACACCAGGACCAGACCGGACACTGGTTCAATCTACTATCGATTAGGTATTGAGCCAAGAATCGGCAGGGCAGTTGTGGATAGAAAAGTGTTATAATGACTTGGAGACGAAGATTAATTAGATTCGGGGGTCCTGCCGAGGACCACACCACATTGGTTGTCCGGCCTCCTCCTGCTCGCGGGATCCGCGCTCCCTGGCGCGCTCCCGGGCGCGCGCCTTATCACTGACATTCAGCGTTTAGCATCATCGATCGGCCATTTTTGGTCGATACCCCGGATCAATGGGTCAGTTTTCCTCCCGCCGGCCCACTGCGGGCAGCGTGGCTTGCTTCTCGCGCTCCCCTGTTTGCCGCCTCGCTCTCACACATACCAACATCTGTGAAATAAATAATTGGATTCTTTGCGCTGGGCTTGCAGAGTGAAACGAAGCCGGCCTCTTTTTAATCAGTGCTCGCACAGGTGAAATGCATTTTACTTGAAAAATGCAACACCTTGGAAGCCGCCTTAAGCAGTTCCATTAAAAAAATAAATACAACTTAGGGGCAGGCAAGCGACGGAAAAAGATTCATCATGCAGGGCCGGCCTGGCCATTTATCCCTGGGGATGCTACCCTGAAGCCAATGGACGCTGGTTTTGTAGGCCCGTCTGTAACTGGTTCCCCAGGGTTAATTAAAGAGGAAAGGATGAAAACGAGAGGGAGAGAGAGAGAGAGAGAGTGAGAGAGAGAGAGAGAGAGAGAGAGCGAGAGAGGAGAGAGAGCACAGAGAGAGAGAAAGAGAGAGCACAGAAAGAGAGAGAAAGAGAGAGAGAGAGAGGAGAGAGAGAGCACAGAGAGAGAGAGAGAGAGAGAGAGAGAAAGGAGAGAGAGAGCACACAGAAAAAGAGAGAGAGAGAGCACAGAGAGAGAGAGAGAGGAGTGGGAGAGAGAGATAGAGAGAGAGAAAGAGAGAGCACAGAGAGAGAGAGAGAAAGAGAGAGAGAGATAGATAGGAGAGAGAGAGAGAGCGCAGAGAGAGAGAGAGAGGAGAGACAGAGCACACAGAAAGAGAGAGAGAGCACACAGAGACAGAGAGAGAGAGAGAGCACAGAGAGAGAGAGAGAGAGGAGTGGGAGAGAGAGAGCACAGATAGAGAGAGAGAGCACAGAGAGGGAGAGAGAGAGCAGAGAGAGAGAGATCAGAGAGAGAGAGAGAGAGAGAGAGAGAGAGAGAGAGGAGAGAGCAGAGAGAGAGAGAGGGCAAGAGATGGAGAGAGCGAGAGAAAGAGGAGAGAGAGAGAGCACAGATAGAGAGACTTCTGAGAGAGACAAGAGATAGAGAGAAGGAAAGAGACAAATGGATGGACAGACAGACGAGCAGGGCAGGTTGGAACCCTGTCTGGAAATAGATTTATAGCACCCCATGCCTTCAATGTATGGGCTTGTGAGCCACATGTAGATGTAAAGAGAGGTTTTCAAGACATTCAATGTGGTATGATAGACTGCAACAAAAAGAAGCGTTTACAACAAATATATATGTTTGTTTTGTGTATTGTTTTTTATAATAGCTTTGCTCTTATTACTCATGCAGGGCTCAGGTGCTTTTTGACTAGGGTTACCATACACAATAGAAATACCACATACATACACTCAGTACCAGAGAGAGCAGGTTATCCACATCTTCCACCCAATGCCTGGGAGGCCCTGATATCCAAAACTTACTCCTAACTCCTGGAACAATATTATATCCCTATCTCCCATCTTATTCCTAGGATATCCACACAATGCCAGGGATAGCAGGTTATCGGGAGCTTTCACCCAATGTCTGGATATCAGGGTATCAATATCTTCCACCCATTGCCTGGGATAGCAGCTTATCCGTATCTTCTAACAAACTCCTGGGATAGCAGGTTATCCACATCTTCCACCCAACACCTGACATAGCAGGTTATCCTCATCTTCCAACCAATGCGTGGGATAGCCGGTTATCCACATCTTCCATGAATGCCTGGGCTAGCAGGTTATCTTCATATTCCACCCGACACCTGGGATAGCAGATTATCCACACCTTCCATCCAATGCCATGGATATCAGATTATCCACATCTCCCACCCAATGTCAAAGGAGGTTATCCACATCCAAGCTGTGCCTAGGATGGCAGATTATCCACATCTTCCACACAATGCCTAGGATAGCAGGCTATCCACATGCTCACCCAATGCATGGATAGCAAGTTATACCTGTGTTCCACCCAATGCTGGGGTTAGCACGTTATCCATATCTCTCACCCAATCTGGGATAGCAGCTTATCCATATCTTCTACACAACACCTGGGATAGCAGGTTAGCCATATCTTCCACCCAATGCTTTGGATAACAGGTTATCCATTTCTTCCAACCAATGCTTGGGATAGCAGGGCCTTCACATCTTCCACCAAATGCGTGGGATAGCGGCTTATCCACATCTTCTACCCACTACTTGAGATAGCAGGTTATCCACATCTGCCACCAAATACTTGGGGTAGTAGGTAGTCCACATCTTCCACCCAAAGCCTGGGATAACAGTCTATCCACATCTTCCACCCAATGCTTAGTATAGTAGATTAACAACATATCCCACCCAATGATATTGGAGGTTATCCACATCTACGCTGTGCCTGGGACAAGAGGTTATCAACAACTTCCACTCACTTCCTGTGATAGCAGGCTATCCACATTTTCCACCCAATGCTTGGGATAGCAAGTTATTCACATCTTCCACCCATTGTCTGTGGTTGCTAGTTATTCATATCTTTCACCCAACTCCTGGGGCAACAGTATATCCATATATTCCACCTAACTCCTGGGATAGCAGATTATCCACATCTTCCACCCAGTGTCTGTGATAGCAGGATATCCACATCTTCAACCAATGGCTAGAATTTCAGGTTATCCACGTCTTCAACTCAGTGTTTGGGATAACAGGTTATCCATAGCTTACAACCAATGCCTGGGATATCAGGGTATGTAGATCCCTCACCCAGTGTCTTGGACAGCAGATTATGCACATCCAAGCGTGGGACAGCAGCATATGCACATCTTCCACCCATTGCCTACGATAGCAGGTTATCCATATCTTCAACCCAACTCCTGGGATAGCAGATTATCCACATCTTCCAACCAGTTCCTTGAATAGCAGGCTATCAACATTTTTCAACCAATGCCTGCTAAAGCAGATTATCCACATCTCCCACCCACTGACAATGCAGGTTCTACACATCTACCTTCTGCCTGGGACAGCAGGCTGTCGCCATCTTCCAACCACTTGTTGGGATAGCAGGCTATCCACATTTTCCAGAAAATGCCTGGGATAGCAGGTTATCCATATCTTCCAACTAATGCATGAGATAGCAGATTATCCACATCTTCCACCCTTTGTCTGTGGTAGCCGGTTATACATGTCTTTCACCCGACCCCTGGGACACCAGATTATCCACATCTTACACCCAGCGTCTTTGATAGCAGGATATCCACATCTTGCACCAATGGCTGGATGTTCAAGTTATCCACCTACCCAGTGTTTGGGATAGCGAGTTATC
Organism: Lissotriton helveticus; assembly: GCF_964261635.1. Taxonomy (NCBI): domain Eukaryota; kingdom Metazoa; phylum Chordata; class Amphibia; order Caudata; family Salamandridae; genus Lissotriton; species Lissotriton helveticus. The sequence goes on along the minus strand of NC_136072.1, from coordinate 1,175,143,653 downwards.
CATATCTTACAACCAATGCCTGGGATAGCAGGGTATATATATCTCTCGCCCAGTGTCTTTGATAGCAGGTCATGCACAACCAAGCCTGGGAAATCCGCATATGCACATCTTCCACCCATTGCCTCAGAAGGGCAGGTAATCCATATCTTCGATCCAAAGCCTGGGACATCAGCATATGCACATCTTCCACTCATTGCCTCGGATAACAGCATATGCACATCTTCCACCCATTGTCTGTGGTCGCTAGTTATCCTTATCTTTCACCCAACTCCTGGGACGATAGTATATCCGTATATTCCACATAACTCCTGGGATAGCAGATTATCCATTTCTTCCACCCATTGCCAGGGATAGCAGGTTATCCCTATCTTCTACCCAACTCCTGGGATAGCAGGTTATCAACATCTTTCGACCAATGCCTGGGATAGCTGGTTATCGACATCTTCTACCAAATGCCTGGGGTAGCCGGTAATCCCTATCTTCTACCCAACTCCTGGGATAGCAGCTTATCAACCTCTTTCAACCAATGCCTGGGATAGCTGGTTATCCACATCTTCTACCAAATGCCTGGGATAGCCGGTTATCCACATCTTCTACCAAATGCCTGGGATAGCAGGTTAATCACATCTACCCCGTGCATGGGACCGCAGGATATCCACATCTACCACCCAAAGCCTGGGATATCAGGTTATCCATAGCTGACAACCAATGCCTTGGATGGCAGGATATGCAGATCTCTCATCTAGTGTCTGAGACAGCACCGTATGCACATCCAACCCTGGAACAGCAGCATGTGCACATATTCCACCCATTGCCTGGGATAGCCGGTTATCCACATCTTCCACCAAGTGCCTGGTACTGCAGGTTATCCACATCTTCCACTCAATTACTGGGATAGCAGATAATCTGTATCTTCTAAAAAAAATCCTGGGATAGCAGGTTATCCACATCTTCCATCCAACACCTGACATAGCAGGTTATCCTCATATTTCATCCAATGCCTGGGATAGTAGGTTGTCCATATCTTCCACCCAATGCCTTCAATAGAAGATTATCCACATCAACCCGCCCAATGTCAAAGCAGGTTATCAACATCTAAGGTGTGCCTGGGACGGCAGATTATCCACATCTTCCACCTAATGCCAGAGATAGCAAGTTATCCATATGTTCCTGTTGTTCATTTCCTGTGAGGTCCATTGTAGTTTTCCCTATGTTAGCTGGACAGTGCGTGTTATAGGCATCATTTTCATTTGCACACATTGCAATAAAATCACGTTTGCTTTTGTGCCACATTGTACTTTCACACGGACCCAACATATGCTGTTGTGTTCTGCTCTGTTCCTGGGATTTAGTCTGAACTCGATAGACAAGGTCAAATAACAATGTCCCTTGTTATTATTTCTGGCCAGGCACTAGCACCTAGACATAACACAGAAATGCAGCTGTTGTTTATGCACACACATGTCCTATCATATAGATGAGCCCTTGAGCAAAAAACACACACATGGAACGAGAAGTCTGCAACCAGCGTACTGTGTCTGCTGAGATGTAGAGCGTCCAACTGTGCATGCTAAGTTACAGGTTCTGCCAGTAACCCCAGAGATCTTTGCTATATAATCATTTACTTCCATAGAAAGGCAGGGGGGTTTGGTTAGTCTGGCCTATAAAATGACCGAACTTTTCATGATATATAGATTATTAACCATGCTAACAGTATTTTTATTGTGCATTTATTTTCTAATTATGGCACGTATACTACATTTAAGAGCACGATTGTTTGAAAAAATAGTCAAAGCTGCCCTTGTGGCTTCTGAGTACCTTACTGTGGACAAATGAGAGTGAGAGAGCGAGAGGGTGTGTCCTGGTACCAAGATCCCTGAGAGGGTCGTGAGTGTTGTGTTCTGGGATGCCAATTCACTTGTTTCTCTGGGAAGGTTAGGAGGGCAAGTGAGGCAGTATAGCTTGTTGGACTCAGACCCATAAGTACTGAGGTGGTATGGTGACTCAGTCCATACAAACTGATGTTGTGTGATCCTACGTGTAGGTCTGTTATAAGAGCAGAATCCCAGCAACATTCCACCTAAATCCTGGGAGAGCATGTTTTCCATATCTTCCACTCAACTCCTGGGATGGCAGGCTATATTTGTTTGAGCCAATGCCTGAGATAGAGGGTTAACTCCATCTTCCACCCAATTTCTGGGACAGCAGGAAATGCAGTTCTTCCACCGAGTGTCTGAGATGGCATTATGCACATCCACCCAATGCCTGGGATAGATGGCATGCACATATTGCACTCAGCACTTGGGATAGCAGGGTTCGCACATCCTTCAAGGACTCTTGCTCTGTCTCACCAGTGAGTAGTCGGTAAACCCTCACTGATGATGCATTTTGTTGGACTGGGCATAACTTTTTTGTATCAAGCTTTGTTAGAGATGGGATTTCCAGTTGGCTGAGGCTTGCGCGAAAGCCAGGCAGAAACCACCACTCTAATCAGGGCAAGGGAGTTACACGCCAAAGATAACCCCTGCTCACCCTCTAGGCAACGTGGCGCGAGCAGTCAGGCTTATCCCGGAGGTTATGTAAGTTAAGTGTTTGTGCGCGCACCCAGCAACAACACCCAAGGCCCACCACAAAGGAAACTCCACACAAGGTTATATATAAAAATAGCTTTTGTATTATACCAAACACATTAGATAAAAACACATACTTTACAATGTGCCAAGAGGCACGGTCAGAATTTACAGGGGATGTATGTACAGGACAGGGCCACATGGACCACTGCCAGGAATAAGCACTTTTAGAACTAGAATAATTGTTAGAAATAGCACTTTGTAGGAATAATAATTCTTGTAGGAATCGCGCTTAGCACATAGGACAATAATAACTGTAACACCAAAAAGAAAATAAAGCACCCAACCAGTAATCACTGGTAACAGGTAAGTACCACTTACGCAACCCTAACCACCTTAAGAAAATATTACGCAGAGATCCAGGACCTCACTAGCTACACCTGCACTAGGAAGAACAACCACCTGCGTATCACTATACATTTAGGGGTATAGGCATAAAATCATTACACATGACGCATAAAAACACATTCAGAGGTGCAGGAGAAACACAATTGCGCAGAAATCACATAGGCCACAACCTGTGACTGTCCCCAGGCCAACTGGCCTCTCTAGGGCTGAAACGCCCTGTGTCCCAAAATGTCAGGGGGCCTAAACGGAGCAGGTGCCCACTAAGTGCTGGGAAGCTGTGGAGACAATGGGGCCAACACGTTCGAGCCTCGTGGCTCTGGACACAAACTGCCCCCTTGGAGCCTCGCAGACTCTGGCCACCAAAACATTTGTGGCCCCATGAGCCTCGCTGGGCTCAAGAACAACTGGGGGGCAAGGTGGGAGCGGCCCGCTGCCTTCCGGGGCCGCTCTACCAATCCAAAAATTCCCTCAAAGACTTTGGAGTCCCTCTCGGGGGACTCGAAGTAGAATTGTGCCAAGGAGCCTCTGCGGCTCGAAATAAAAGAAATACCCTTGAGCCTCTCAGGGCTCTTAAGAAATACTGGCGCCTTCGGTGGAGTCCTCCCTCTGGGGACTCAAAAGAGACAACTGCCCAACTCCGTGAGAGTACCTCGCGGGGGCTCTGAAGAAATGCCCCAGCACAAAGATAGCACACGGGGGCAGGCACCGGCAATGTGCCCCGACACACCCTCTACCACAACGAGCACCGGGCCCCACTCACGGTCTCCTTCTCACCCGGTCCCGCTTTCTGGGGGCCGGGTTCTCTCACAGGCGGCGGGCGGGGCTCTCTCATTCGCGAGAGCCTTGCGAGGGACCAGACAGCCTCTGTAGGCTTCTTCTGTGGGCAGCGCTGGGCTCCTCTTCCACAACGGAGCCCAGCCTGCACCTTCAGCCGCCTCTCCTTTCCCCGCGCTGCCGCTGCGAGGGCGGGACTTCCGGCCTCCTCTTCCGGGGCAGGCTGGGGCCCTTCCGGGTCATGCTGGCAGCGCCCCGGCAGCGTCCTGTACACTCCTGGGCTGCGGCGGTGACACGGGGAGACACACGAGGGGTAGGCTCCCTCTTTAATTTAAATAAATAAATAAAACGTGGTGGCACCCGTGCCGAGATTGGCAAAATGCGGCGTAGGCAGCCGCGAAACAAAAGCGGCACAATGCCGGGTCAGATGCAGGGTGGGCACCTGCTTTAAAGACCAGCAAAAAGGGGGATCCCCACGCCGGGGAATCCCTCTAGGGAGGAATCGCCTGTACCAGCGGCGCAACGCGCTATTTGGAGGGGGAGGCCAGCACTCCTCAGGCACTGGCAGACCACCCAAGTCCCCCCAGGTCCAGCAAAAAGTCTTTGGGAAGGAAAAAGCAATGGGGGGCACAGGCTGGGCCCAGGGGCCAGCTCACTGGGCCCTCCAGGCAGGAAGGCAGTCCTAGTGGCGGTCCTCCTGGCGCCCAGCAGCAGCAGGCCCCCCTCTAGTTAGGATCAGGAGCAGAGAGCCTTTTACATGGGGTCACAGCCCCTTCTTATACCCAGGATTCCTTTGTCCTTAGGTGTAGGGTGAAGGTAAAACCAGATGCAACTGGTTTTGGAGCACTTTGTTGTGCTCAGCCACCCTTTCCATTCACTGGCCAGGCTAGGGACATTAGACACACCACAGGGGGTGGAGCCAGCATTGTGTGGGGGAAAGCCCAGCCCTATTCAGGTCCCAGGTGCACTCCTCCCCGGCCATCAACATGCAGATCTCCCATTCACCACTGGGCAGACCCATCATGACTCATGGAGCCAGGCTCACGAGCCTGCTCCAGCCAATCACCAGCCAGACAGCCAATTCACATATTTTACTCAGACAGGCCAACTTCTAGAAGTGGCACTTCCACACTAGACACATTCACGCCGCACACATCATCACGCAGCATTTAATCACACGACTCCGCACATACCAAACTCGTTTCTGTACACCCCACACATCAGGAACTAACATGGACACATACATTCCCCATGCATTCCTATGGGAGGGCAGGCCAACCTCACCACACGCATGCGCTTTACCCTGTGACACAGTGGTAAAGTGCGCAGAAACCAAAAATCACTATCACCAGGTCACATACCAAAAGCAAAAAGTTCAGGGGGGGACCTGCCAGAAGGGGCAAGTCCAACAAGCTTGATTTGTAAGAAAGTGCTTTGGTAAATCCTCTTATCAAGGTTCACGGAGATTATTAGGATAGATCCTTTCATCCATGCTTGCAGAGATTATTAGGATAGATCCTTTCATCCAAGCTTGCAGAGATTATTGGGATAGATCCTTTCATCCATGCTTGCAGAGATAATTGTGATAGATCCTTTTACCCATTCCTGCAGAGATTATTGTGGTAGATCCTTTCATCCATGCCTGCATAGAATATTTTTGTGATAGATCCGTTCATCTTTGCACACATCAATTTTTTGGGATGGATCCTTTTATTCATGCATGCATTGATTACTGCAATAGATCCTTTCATCCATGCCCAGACAGACTATTGCAATAGATACTTTTATCCATGCCTACATAGATTATTGCCATAGAACCTTTCATCCATACCCATGCAGATTATTGTGATAGATCCTTTTATCCATATCCGCATAGATTATTGTTGCAATATATGGTTTCATCCATACCCTGATAGATTATTGTGAAAGATCCTTTTATCCTTGTCTGCATAGATTATTGCAATAGATCCTTTCATCCATCCCCACATATATTATTGTGATAGATCCTTTTACCCATGCCTGCATAGATTAGTGTGATAGATCCTTTAATCTATATCTACATAGGTTATTGTTGCAATAGATCCCTTTATTCATGTCCGCATAGAATGTTGTTGTGATCAATCCTTTCATCCATTCCCTCACAGATTATCATGATAGATCCTTTCATCCATGCCTGCATAGATAATTGTGATAGAGCCTTTCATTCTTGCCCAGATATATTATTGCAATGGATCCTTTCATCAATTCCTGCATTGAATATTGTGATAGATCATTTCATGCATCCCCACATAGATTAATGTGATAGATCATTTTACCCAAACATGCATAGATTATTGTGATAGATTATTTCATCCATGCCCTCATAGATTATCCTGATAAATCCTTTCATTCATGCCTGCATAGATAATTGTGATAGATCCTTTCATCAATTCTCACATTGAATATTGTGACTGATCCTTTCATCCATCCCCACATAGATTATTGTGATAGATCCTTTTACACATGCGTGCATGGAGTATTGTGGTAGATCCTTTCATCTATGTCAAGATAGGTTATTGTTGCAATAGATCCTGTCATCCATGCCCAGATAGATTATTGTGATTGATCCTTTAACACATGCCTGCATGGATTATTTTGATAGATCATTTCATCCCTGCCTAGATAGTTTATTGCAATAGATCGTTTTACCCATATCTGCATAGATTATTGTTGCAATAGATCCTTTCATCCATTCACAGATAGATTAATGCAATAGATATCTTTATATATGCCTGAATAGATTATTGTTGCAATAGATCCTTTCATCTTTGCCAGCATAGATTATTGTGATACATCCTTTCACCCATGCCTGCATAGATTATTGCAAAATATCCTTTCATCCATGCACAAATAGATTATTCCAATAGATCTTTTTCATTAATGCACAGATAGATTTTTGCAATAGATTTTTCCTCCCATGCCCGGATAGATTATTGCAATAGATCCTTCCATCGATACCTGGATAGATTATTGCAATATATCCTTCCATCGATACTCAGATAGATTATTGCAATAGATCCTTCCATCCATGTCCGGATAGATTATTGCAATAGATCCTTCCATCGATACTCGGATAGATTATTGCAATAGATCCTTTCATCCATGCACAGATAGATTATTGCAATAGATCATTTTAACTAAGCATGGGCGGATTTTGCGGATTGGCAATCCGCGAACTTGCGTATTTACGGATTCGCAATCCGCGAAGATCCGCGAACTCTAGCGGACTTGCGGATTTTTCCGTTTTTTGTGTTGGCGCGTGTTCGCGCCGATTTTGGGACAAGTTCGCAATTGCGAACTTACTTTTCGGCTTGCAACGGCCGCGACTATGTTGTTTCTACGTCTGGTTTATCATCACAGGTTCACAGCACCCTCTGTTTCACCACTGCCACCCTCTGGGACACCCATGCCACCCTCTAGTACATCCTCACAGGCACCTATTAGGTTTATTTATTACTGTAGATTATGGTGGTTGAAAAAAGCTAGCACACCTGCCCTTCTTCAACTGCCATCAATTAATTTGTGTTTCATTAATGTGTCAGTAATTTTGAAAGTTCCAGTCTGGCTGGCACCTGCTTCCTTCCTTATCTGTAATTTGCTTTTTGTTGCAGTGAAATTTTTTTTTTACAGGACCTTTATGGTGCTATTCTATGAGCCTGCTGTTTGGGTCATAGCAGGGTCATAGAATTGTTGCAAACTCTGGAGGGGCCCATCAGGAAGCACTACCTTGAATGTTACTAATGTTAAGTTTGAACTTTTGCACCTGCTCATTGCTTTCATTTTAGCTAAAATCGTTTTTTTTGCAATTTCGCGCGTTATTTGGGGCGCGAATCCGTGCGAGATCGATTTCGGAAGCCGCGAATACGTGCGAATACAAAATTGTTTTTGTTGCGACGTGTATATTCGCGTGATCTTGCGCGTGTTCGCGAGGCGCTTCTAGCTATTCGTTTGCCAAGTTACCCTATCGGTCGTACACGGGCGCGGCCATCTTGTTGGCGTGACGTAATTCCGTTTCCGCCCGCTATGTGTAATCTCGCAAAGTGTGCTGCTCGCGAGTACAAGTTCGCGCGTACTCGCAAGGAAAATCTCGCGCGAACTTACCCACGCGGTCGTGAACGGGCGCGGCCATCTTGTTTCTCATTCATTGCTATGGTTCTGGGCATGCTTTCTCTATCCTCTCTCAATCTCTGCCATCCTTTGCTTGTTTGAAGTTTTTTTGATCTAATTTTACTTATTATCTAACCCTCTATTTTTCTAGCTCTATATTTTTGTGTTTTCTGCAGCTTTTAGTTACTTTTAAACTACTTTTTTAAACTCTTTTATTTTCTTCTTCACTATTCTATTTCTTCTTTATCATTTAAGTTTATTTCTGCCCAGACCATGGTAAAGGGAGCCGGGAAGCACCCTGAGAAGGGGAAGGGTCCCGCACCCCGTGCCCGGCTCCCGTGCGGGCGTTTAAGGGGGGAGCAAGTGGTCCCGAGGGAGATCTTTAGCGCGGAGGAAGTGGCGGCACTGATCTTCCATGTCCAGCGCCGCCTCCCCAAGACGATCCTGGGAGGCGGCAAGATCGCGACCGGCTATGGCATCCGGGAGCGCCGCCAGCGGTGGGAGAAGGTGTGCCGGGCCATGTACAAGATCTCTGGGGTCCGGCGCACATATAACCAGGCCACCCACCGCTGGACCGATGTCATGGACCGGGAGCGGGACTTGCTGGACGCGCTCGGCGTAGAGGTCCCCGGGCTTGGTGAGTAGTAGTAGTAGTACATTTACTACTCTGTTTTATCCTGCTCTGTTATTTGCAAATCTTTGTTCTTTACCAAGAGCAATAATGCTGCCGATTACATTGAGGTAAATTATATTTCAAAATCTTCTATGCATTTCATTTTCAGGTGCACTGCTCTCCTTCTCAGTAGCCTTGCTTGCTACTATGCTTCTTTGTTTTGTATGTTGTGTTCAGAAGCATTTCATTGGCCTGAGAAATTATGTATCAGTGTACTGTAAAGAAAAGAACTGCGTAATGCTAGACAGTAAGGGTCATATTTTCAATTACCGGCGCATCCCTGCAAAGTAGCAGGGATGCGGCAGTAATTGTGTGCCATGCCACCACCACCCATTGGCCCAAAACGTCACAGAAGCCTTACGCATCTGTGCCGTAAAGGCAGCGCATTGCTGGAGTTGCGTGCCAACGATGGCGCAGCTCCAGCAATGCTCTGGGGTACCCTATCTCCCCAATGCTGCATCAAGCCGTACGTCGGCTTCAAGCGCGCAGGGTTTGAGTCATGCATCATTGTCATAAAAATGACTGATTGACATCTTGTAGATTTCCCTCAGCCACTTTTAGGATTCGTTCCTGCGCAGGTACGCCCTCCCTTGCGCCGGAACGCCCCCTGATGGCGCAGGGCTTTACAACGTGATGCATCGCCCATATGCCCATATGTGTTTTTTTTTTTAATATATACGCCGCACCAACACCATGGCGAGTCTTTTGTTCTGCCGCTGCGTCAGAAAAGGCACGCAACAATGGAGGAAAATCAGCCGCAACTTCCGCAAGGGACTTATAAATCAGCCCCAACAGACTGAAGTCCAGTGTCCTTCCTTTAGACAGTCACATGGCTATCAGAAGAAATAGTGGCGGTGGTGGCGGGTGGATTGATAGTTTGAGTATTCACTGATCTGCAAGCAGGATGGACTTTGTCTGTCACGTGTTGTGCACTACTGCCTGCAGTGCCAGGCCTAGGCAAACCTCTTTAGTAGTCTGTTTATTGAGTTACATAGGAACTTTCTAAGTCAACGTTCCGCAAATCAGGCAATACGAATAACGTAGTATACCACATGAGATAGATCCCGTGGAATAGTTGTCTATCTATTTGCTATTTTTCCAAAATATGTTGTTATTGTTCTTTTGAAATGTTTGATTTGGTTGAAAAATCTCATCCATGTTTTATGGTTTTTCTTTCTTTCATGTTGTACATCAGCTCCCCCCAAGGGCAAGAGGACACAGGAGGAGGGTGCTGAGGATGCAGGCCAGGATCGGGCAGGCGAGGGCTCCTTTGCTGGCCCCAGTAAGTTTACATTTTACTAAACAGTACCTATTTTTTCCTAGCGTTCCTCATTCGATTTTTTCTAAATCGTCTTTGATCTTCTTGTAGACTGGATATAAATTCTTATCCTGCCTCGAATATGACTCCCTGTGGTATTACTAGACTATTCTTATTAGTCTGTCTGTGTAGCTAACTAAGATTGGACATTTGGCAATTCCATTGGACTCCCATTATATTCAGCAATACCTCTATGCACTGTCTCCTTACTGACTAGATAGTGTGGCAGAGTCATTCAGCTCCCGAAGTCACCGATTATAGATCCCCAATGATCTCTAGATTATCGTACGCAGGACAAGAGAGTAGTACGGAGTCACAGCACAGTCAAGAAGTGTCAGAGGCACTCATGCTTGCAAAAATTCCAAAACCTTTAGCTCATCCACTCTAGTCTAGAGGAACAAAAACCACAGAGTCTATTTAAGTGTAAAAGCTTTATTAAAAGTAAACACATTTATTGAAATCTACTTTGTCATAAAACTATTTAACTGTAAACGGAAAAGTGGTTAGTGCTGACGATTAATTGGACACATTTCTTGTGGTCGAGCCGAACTCTCACCTACTTTGAACTTGATCCTGGTCGTGTTCTTAGGACTCAGGAGTCAAGCTTCTGTCTGTTAGGAGAAAAAGTGGTGCGTGTTAAAAATCAAAAGCAAGCATTCATCAGTTGTGCATAAAAGTGCAGCAAGACAACAGCCTTCCCTGGAAAATGGGACATTTTTACTATGGAGTAGACAGTCACAAATTATTACATTGTATTCTGTTTTTTTAACATTTCTCCTAGACCAAATATTATATAGTAGTGAGTGGTGTATTCTAACTTTCTTAAATGTACTTTGTAGGTGTAACATCTGGTGACGGGGCCAGCGCGGAGGTGGCTGATGTGTTGGACTTGGACTCGGAGGCCTCTGGGGAGGATGCGGCGGTAGAAGAGCTGGTGGCCGTTCCTGTGGGGGATCAAACGGTGGTGGCGGAAACAGGTAAGCTATATATTCCTTACTTATTGAGATTGAAGACTGCATAGTGTGCTTTCTGCACGGGTGTATTACAATTACAAATCAACCAGGTAGTAGCCTCCTCTAAATGTACTTCGACTTAGCTGTGAAGTTTTTGGTGAGAAGAATCCCAATAAGTTCTTAGACGAACGTGATGGATGGGATGAACGAAAAGCGAAAGAAGGGTGTAAGTAAGTGGGACGCGAACTTGTATGATGGCTGGCAAAGAAGAACGATATGTGTTTGCTTGGACCCAGAGGTGGCTGGGAAGGAAAGAATATGGTATGGTGCATGGCTGGGTCAATGATGAAGCAAGGATGGGTGGAAGGACAGCAGCCTGGGTGGGTGAAACAGAAACTGTATGTGTGCGTATACTTTGAATGAATGGATGCCTGGAGCATGGTATTCTCTGACTCTTACATAGCAAATGTGTATCTAGAGAGAGTAGATGGTCGCCAGGTGAAGTAAGTGTTACCTTGAAGAGCATGTACCACCGCACCCGCACGTCCGTCCCAGTGCAGGGAAGGCAAGGAAAAGAAATTGTAAATGTGTCCAATACTACCATGAATAGTAGCAGTACTTTGTATTGCGTTTGCATTCACAGCATATATCTGGTTATTACGGTGGACACTCCGTACCTCTCTTAATAACTTTAGTTTACTTGTAGTACGTCATTCATGTGTGGGTGTATCACTGTGTTCACTCAATATTAAGCAAAGCACCTAAAGTCATCTCATCTGTCATTAAATACGTCCCATGTGAAGTGATAGATAATCAAATTAGTTAGCTTCTTCAGTTTCCTTTTCTAGTACTCATTTGCACTGTAGGGTGAAAGGTAAATTAATTAAGCAGTAGCCCTTGTAACAGAGTATTCTCAGTGCCACCCGTAATAGAAAAGTAATAGCTTCACCACCTGCATGTACTGGACCGGTACAGTAACGCAAGTCTGTCTCCATCATCATGGTGTGCAACTTTTTTTCTCGGGTGCAACTTCACTGTGCTGTGTCCATGTCATTCTGCCGGCTTGCATAAGATAACGTACCCATTTCCCTAAACAAGAGAGAAGAAGAAGAATAAGACTGGTGTACTGTCATAGTCGACTGTAATGGAAGTCCATAGTGGTCGTAGAATTAGTTCATTAAACTACCACTACTGTTAGAGCAAGGATGCAGAAGTGGGAGGGTTACATAGATACTGTCCTCAATAGTTATGTACTGTGCTTTCAATTTGCTACTTGTACTCTGTGACCCAACTTTCGGCTCAATCACTTTGTGTTATTAATAAGGAGCATTGGTTACAGACTATGTCTTTCTTTCTTCATATAGTTGCTCCTTCCAAATCAACAACAAGGAGGGAGCAGGCTAGATTGGCCCGGCAACGGAGGCTGGAGGCCACAGTCGCCGAGTATCGGCGGCTGGTGGCCCTGGAGGAGGAGGAGGACACGCAGTCGAGCGGGGCAACATCTTCGACTGTGACCACTGCATCCTCCTCCGTGACTAAACCAGCGGGACCGAGCCGGGCTAAGAAAGCCGACCGCCACCGCCAAGCACCCGAAACACCAGCTGCCCCCCACAGGAGCTGCAAGGAACGCCAACACCGCCTACGAGTCCGCATGTCCAACCTGGAGCAGGAGGTCCTGAGGTATAAGACCTTGGTTAAGGGCCTCCGCTCCGAGCTTGCCACCCTCCGCAAGGAGTATGATGCCCATGCCGCATCATGCACCAGCACCAGCACCCTCCAGTAGTGGAGTGTCCCTTGCCCTTTTTTTATAGACTTTTGGGGGGTGGGATTTGGGAGTTGGGATCGTTTTGGGACGTTTCAGAGACAATCGTTGGGGTTAGGGTGGGTGAGGGAGATTATTTTGTTAGGGATAAATAAATATATTTTTCAACTACTTTATCTGACCATACCTGTTTTTTACTGCTTTTCAGTCTGGTGGGTGGGGGGCGGGGGTGTAACAGTAACTTTGTTTTCCTGAACAGTCGTAGGACTTTAGTAGTACAACCGTCAAACTCTTGTCTACTCCGAAATAATACTCCATTATACTACCTCCCACCAAACGCTTATCTTACCTGTAATTTGTGTTAGAAATTAGGGCTAGGCCCAGGGCTGGCTCCAGGTGAAATGGGGATTAACGTTGTCATTCCTGGGCGGGTGACATTTCCTCATTGCGGTGTTACTAGTGGTGTGACACAGTGGCAGTTGCATGCCTATGGAAAAAAAGAAAACGAAACCTTGTTTGTACTCCTTACTGTAGCATTACAACGGTTACGGTACGATCGAGAAAATAGCAGGTGACAGTACACTAGAACAGTGCCATAATGTAGCCTAACAAATGGTAAAGTATTGCAAGTATAACTAGTACTTGCGTTGAATTTATTTGACATTGGCTACTACTACTAGAAGATATAGTACTGAAGCTGAGTAAGTCTAGAAGATATCCTCGTATTCCTTCACCAGCCTGTTGCTGCTATCACCTTATCCTCCCCAGCAAGTGTGTGGAATTATTGATGTCATTTTAGTCAGACATCAAGCAAAACAACACAGCCCGGGGGAAGAGGGTTAGGGTTTGTAAAATGGATGGGAATGGGGGTTTCTTTTTGGGTAGGTTTTGTTGAGAGAAGAAAAAAAAAGCAGAGCATGGACAAACAATAATTGAAGATACAGAGTTTACAGACAATCTTTGGTTACAAAGTAAAGGTAAGCACATGCAGTCACACTCATAGAATAAAAGACAACAATGGATACTGTATCTGTATTGCGTATGTTGTTGGAGTTGTCCTGTTGAAATTGGTAAGTAAGTTGCATGCAGCAAACAATTCCTCTTATTGGCGGCACTCCTCCATTCCAGCTGACGCTTCGTCCATCAATGTGGTGGTGACCACTGACAGAAGAGACACCCTGTCCACTGCCTGCCTGGCGGATGTTGACTGAAACCCGGCCTGTAATTATTGAACGGAAAACAGGAAGTGCTATTACAATACCACTGATAAATAAATAAAAGGTATGTACGCTGTGTGGTTCAAAAAGTCACACTTTGATTTCCCTAATAGACAGTACAATATTTTTGAAATTGCGTGCTCTGTCTGAGTCACCTTTTTAAGGATCAATAAGTATGGCCAAAATATTATAGCGGATCTTTCCCCTCAAGGTGGGTGTACTACTGTGTTTTAGAACAAAATTTGACCTTCCCAGCAATGCTCCCACCAAGACCCTTACTAAAGCCAGTCGCAAAAATGTAGAAGAACCCAATCATATCTCCAAAAACGATGCCTAGCAGAAAAATGGTTACAAAACGTACTTTGAAAGTAACAGTAGACCCAAATACAGACCGTGGATTGTATTCAAACCACTTGCCTGCAAGCAAAAGTATCCATAGCCAGCATCGCTCCAACAGTGCTCTACAACAACAGAACCGCGTTGCAATAGAACCCCCCTAAACACATGCAATCCTGCTGCTAGGGCTAACCCTAACGAACCCTAACTTACAAAAAGTGCCAAAACTGGTGTTTCCTTATGGATTTTGTCCAACTAACTTCTAGCCGGTATTAGACCTTCCCAGGAATGCCCCAGGCAAGACCCGCCAACCCACCCGCAAAAAAACACCCGACACAACACCACCAAACAGCGAAAAAGCTAAATCTAATACTTACAATGTCTCTCGGCCTTCGGTCCAAACGCGGCGCTGTGCAGCTAGGTCGTCATCATCATCATCAATCATCATAACTCCTGTTTTCCACCACGGATTTCCTGAAAAGCAAATGCAATCAAGATTAGACTGTCGCAGCAGTGCTTCGACAGAGACCCCGGCCGCAACCCACCCACGAACAGCAGGAAGCCCCCCAAAACGCTACATTGAGCAAGATGTCTGAAGAAATGGCAAAAAAAAGGCTGTTCCTTGTGGATTTTGTCCAAAACACTTGTATCCGGTATTAGACCTTCCCAGGAATGCCCCAGGCAAGACCCGCCGGCGCCAACCCACCCGCAAAAAAACACGCGACACAACACCACCAAACAGCGAAAAAGCTAAATCTCATACTTACAATGTCTCTCGGCCTTCGGTCCAAACGCGGCGCTGTGCAGCTAGGTCGTCATCATCATCAATCATCATAACTCCTGTTTTCCACCACGGATTTCCTGAAAAGCAAATGCAATCAAGATTAGACTGTCGCAGCAGTGCTTCGACAGAGACCCCGGCCGCAACCCACCCACGAACAGCAGGAAGCCCCCCAAAAGGCTACATTGAGCAAGATGTCTGAAGAAATGGCAAAAAAAAGGCTGTTCCTTATGGATTTTGTCCAAAACACTTGTATCCGGTATTAGACCTTCCCAGGAATGCCCCAGGCAAGACCCGCCGGCGCCAACCCACCCGCAAAAAAACACCCGACAACACCCCCAAACAGCGAAAAAGCTAAATCTCATACTTACAATATCTCTCGGCCTTCGGTCCAAAGTAACGCGCTGTGCAGCTAGGTCATCATCAATCATCATAACTCCTGTTTTCCACCACGGATTTCCTGAAAAGCAAATGCAATCAAGATTAGACTGTCGCAGCAGTGCTTCGACAGACACCAAAAATTACACACAAACCCCCGGAACCCCGCCAAAGAGCACCTCAAAGGCAAGCAAGTCAGCAAAAACGGCAAGAAATTTCCACCTCATATTTGGTCCAAAACACTTTTGTCCATTATTAGAGCTTCACAGCAATGGGCCCAAAACCGTCAACTCACCCGCAAAGAAGTACAACACCCCCACAAGTGCTGAGTCTTTCTTCATTGTGCGTAATCCAGCACTCTGCTTGGAGGGAAATCGCAGTCTGGAGGAGGAGGATAGAGGAGCATGTTCTTCAGAACTTGTGAACCTGAGGAATGTAGACTGCGGCACCTTCAAATCAATAAGCAAACAAGTGAAGACAGTTCTGATGATGGTCTTGTTTTTGGGATTAGGTGATTAAAGTTTGAATTAAATTAACTGTGCAAAACAAAGAAAGAGAGACACAAAGCACACAGGAATAAAAGTGAATAAGGACGAAAAAGAAAGTTCTTGATTGATTGTCTCATTTTCAGGGCTCGGTGTCAGGGAATAAGAACAAGATTTCGTCATCATACTCTGCGAATTCAGGCTGGATGAGGTCAGTGGCACCGAACAGAGAAAAAATCCCCTCATCTACGTTGCTGTCCTCATCGTCTTCATGTGGCGTGCTTTCTCGCACTTTGTAATCTGGTGGTATGAGGTGCTGATTCATCTTGATCATTGTCAGCCGCTCCACATTTTTGGGCGATAGGCGGCTCCGTTTGGCAGTTACAATGCCACCAGCAGCACTGAAAACACGTTCAGAAGACACACTTGCGAGTGGGCAAGACAAATAGTTTATAGCCAGGTTGTAGAGCTGTGGCCACAATTGTTTTTTGCCATGCCAATACTGCAATGGCTCCTCATTAAGAAAGACCACTGTTGAGTCATTCAGATAGTCCTGCACCATCGACTCAAGGTCATCAACTGTTCCTCCACTTTGCTTACTTTTTGCTGTGCCTGTGACATTTTTTAGAGAACCATACCCCATCAAACTTAGCCAATCCTCCTCCCCAGCCACTGTTAGTGTTGTCATTGTGTGTGGTGCAGATGATCCAGTTGCCGGTGTCTTTAACGGCTGAGAGGTCACTTGTGCCCCAGCCACAGGTGCAGAAGTGGATTCTTGTGACTGCGGATGGCCTGCTGATGCTGATGCTGATGTACTGGCTTCTCCTTCAATAACCTGCCGTTCTTTTTCAAACCTCTTGGCTGACCAGGCTAACCAATGTTTGTACTTTTGAACATCTGCATCAGCGAAAGGAAAGAATGCGTTGTCTGCCAGCGCCTTTTTGTAGCGTGGATCCAGAATAGTAGCACAAATGTAATGCTGATCTGAGTTGATGTTTTTAAGACGTTCATCACCACGTAGGCGATGTAATAATTTCTCAGACAAAATGAAATGGTTTTTTTTTTTTCATCTTTTTCAAACTCAGAAGAAACCGCCATCAGTTGGTGCTCCAGTATGCACAACAATGGGATAGCTTTTCCCAAATTACAGTCCTCCTGGCTGACTGCACGCGTGAAGAACTCAAAAGGACGAAGCATGTCTGTCAGGCTTTTAACTATGGCCCATTGCGCCTTACTCATCCGCAGGTCCTCCTTCTGAGATGTAGCCTCTGTCAAGAAATAGTGATCGAGTACCGTATACTGCTCATGCAGACGCTCAAGCATGTAGAAGGTTGAGTTCCAACGTGTTGCCACCTCCTGGATGAGTGCTTTCACTGGCATTCCACGTTGAAGTAGCAGTCTCCGCAGATGCTTCCGGGCCTTAAAAGAATGGCTGAAATGGTTGCACATTTTGCGGCAGGTGGCCATTACCTCGAACGCTGGACTCTCTTTATCACTCAAGAATTTTTGAACTACCAGGTTGATACAGTGCGCCAAACACGGCACTCTAACATGGTGACCCTGTGACATGGCCTTAACTACATTGGCGCCATTATCCGTGGAAACATAACCAATCTTGCGTTTTAGGGGGGATAGCATTGACAACACCTTTTTGTCAAACTCTTCCAAAAGGTTTTCTGCTGTGTGACTTTTCTCCAAGGCAAACATGGCTAGTGTTGCATGTTTCCGAGCAGCTTTGAAAACTTGGTCCGGGTCAACACCTGCGTTTAGCTTTGCTATAACACCTGAAAAAGAGACCCAGTGTGCAGTGATGCACATGTAATCATCGCCTGGGCCACTGGTCCACATGTCTGTTGTCAGATGTATTGTGTGAACAGCACTCTTCTGCAAAGCTGCCCCAATTGCCTGCAGCACATCTTCATGTAGTGCTGGAACCGCAACTCTGGCAAAATAGAACCGGCTCGGAACCTTCCATTTAGGGCAGAGCGTTGCAACTAATTCAAGAAAACCTACCGCTTCTACAAAAGAAAAAGGTAGAAGGTCCACAGCTAGCATTTTAGCCAGCTTAGTGTTATACAGACGCGTCAGTGGGTGGTTGCGTTCATATGGCACGTCTGAAGTAAGCATTGTTCTAATGTTGGCCTGGACCAAGCATTTACGGGCTGATAATGACTTCGTTGACCCAATTTTGCTCGCTGGTGAACTTTTGTGCGTTGGTGTCTCACTCGCTCCAACACTCTTAGTGTGCCTCACATTGGGTGTGCTGCTGAGAGGGGTACTGGGTGTAAGGGAAGTGTTTGACACGTCTTCTTCCTGCTCGTCAACATCAGATGAAACATCAACGTTTCCTTGATTTTGGCCTTTCTTGATCGCAGCTAGGTGCGCAAACCATTGGACACCGTGCTTTCTGTCAAGATGACCACTCTGGCCGCCGGTACCATAGTTGCTACCTGGCTTACCACGACTAACTGCAAGCTTACAAAGGGTACAAATGGCAAACCTTGGATTTTTGGGACAAACAGTAAAGAAGTCCCAAACTGGGGACTTGAAGTGTCTGTGGGACCTGGAGGAGGCGGCGATACTGGTGGTGGTGGTGGTCATGAAGCTAATGCCAGATGAAGTGGAGGATCTGGATTGGCCAACTTTTGTACGTTTTCCACTTTCACCGCCACTAATTAAGGTCGAGGTTGACGCAGGTCTCTTCTTGCCAGAAAGAAATATGGAAGCGGGACGAGTTGGTGTACTACTTAACTCCAATGATTGTGGTGTTTCCACTGCCTCCTCATCGACAACATCATCATCATCATCATCACGCGCAGCAGCTCTTCGGGCTAGGGTCAAAATGTCTGTTTGCTGCATGCCCGCTGGGGCTGCAGTGACCTTTATGATGACTGGGTCGTCGTTGGCAGAGTCTTCATCAGCAGCAGTATCCGCCACTTCTTGTTGAGCCTCATCACACTCCATAAGTCTGAGACTTTGGACGAGCTTCCTTTTACGCTTAAGTACCTTTGTTGGATCATGGTGTGCCTCACTCTCAGACGGCTGTGGTGCTGGTTCCCAAGTTTGATCCGTATCATCAGAAGGAGGTGTGCTTGAAGAGGATGTAGACACCACCCTTGATCTCTTCCTTGCTAGGGTTGTGGAAGACAATGAAGGATCATCAGGAGGAGTGGCTTCCTCAAATGATACCTCGCCTTGATTGTCGATTTCCTGATGTGCCCCTACTTCGGGAGGAACAACTATTGTGGGCACTTGTTGTGACCCTCCATGCACCTCTGCATGCGCATCTCCTTGCGCTGCCTCTCCTTCCACATGTACTTGGGCTTGTACTTGCACATGTGATTGTTGTTGCCGCTGTGGTTGTTCAACACTCGTCAGATGAGCTACAACAACCTGTGTTGATTGAGGGACATTGCTGCTGCTTTCTTGCGATGAGCCAACATCACTGGTCGATGGTGATTGAAGAAGTATACTGGCTGCCTCTGCAGCACTCAAGGGCTTGGACTTAAGTTGGCGTGGTGGTGGTGGTGGCACTGAGCCCAATGGAGCGGGGGTGCTGCTGCCAGCTTGGTCCCCAGCAGATCCCGCTGCAGCTGCTGCAGGCATACTTTTTTTTTTACTCACAAAAAAAGGGGCGGGCGGCACACCAGTGTCCTTGGTAACTTGCTTCTTCTGCTGATTACTGGCACCTTTCTTGCTAGAGGAGCTACGGGTTACTTTTTTTGGGGCCATCTTCTTCAGAGCAGGTCAGCAGGCAGCAGTTGCACGAGTTGCAGAGGGTTCTGTGTCCAGACGTGACGTCGCGTGACGTTATGCTGCACACACCGCTGCAGGACTTCTTCCTGGCACTGGTGGTTCTATTGAGTCTTCTTGTGCACCTAAAAGCAATGGAAGACAGAGGAACATCAGTTCAGTTATACACCCCAAAAAATCGACAAAACACAGAAAAATGAGCACAATCCCATGCCATCCATGATGTTTACATTGAAGACACCCCACAGAAAGACTAGGGACATGCAAGTATGCAACACTCACTACCCCTGGGCATAAGGGATGAAAAGTAGGCAAAATAAGTGCAGGCCTCAGACACTGCCTCTCCTCAAAATGGCCCCCTTACACCCCAAGCACATGTTGCCTGTACCAGCCAGCACTCAAGATGGCCACCACCACCACCCACATGGCCAGTCCACATCAACAGTACACCCCCAAAAAACAGAAAAACAGCCAGAAATCACCACAATCCAATGCCATCCATGATGTTTACATCAAAGAGAGTGAGACAACACCACAGGCACACTCAGTCCATGCACCACCACCACCCCTGGGCAAGCAAAAGGCCACACCAGCAGCCCCCCAAAAACGACAAAAAACAATAAAATAAGCACAATCCCAGCCCATCCATGGCCTCAATTATGTTTAAATTCAAGAAGACACCCCACAGAAAGACTAGGCCCATGCAACACTCACCACCCCTGGGCAAAGGGCCACACTAGCAGGCCCAAAAAAACGACAAAAAACAATAAAATCTGCACAATCCCAGCCCATCCATGGCCTCAATGGTGTTTAAATTCAAGAAGACACCCCACAGAAAGACTAGGCCCATGCAACACTCACCACCCCTGGGCAAAGGGCCACACCAGCAGGCCCAAAAAAACGACAAAAACCAATAAAATCTGCACATTCCCAGTCCATCCATGACCTCAATGGTGTTTAAATTCAAGAAGACACCCCTCAGAAACACTAGGCCCATGCAACACTCACTACCCCTGGGCATAAGGGATGAAAAGTAGGCAAAATAAGTGCAGGCCTCAGACACTGCCTCTCCTCAAAATGGCCCCCTTACACCCCAAGCACATGTTGCCTGTACCAGCCAGCACTCAAGATGGCCACCACCACCACCCACATGGCCAGTCCACATCAACAGTACACCCCCAAAAAACAGAAAAACTGCCAGAAATCACCACAATCCAATGCCATCCATGATGTTTACATCAAAAAGAGTGAGACAACACCACAGGCACACTCAGTCCATGCACCACCACCACCCCTGGGCAAGCAAAAGGCCACACCAGCAGCCCCCCAAAAACGACAAAAAACAATAAAATAAGCACAATCCCAGCCCATCCATGGCCTCAATTATGTTTAAATTCAAGAAGACACCCCACAGAAAGACTAGGCCCATGCAACACTCACCACCCCTGGGCAAAGGGCCACACCAGCAGGCCCAAAAAAACGACAAAAAACAATAAAATCTGCACAATCCCAGCCCATCCATGGCCTCAATGGTGTTTAAATTCAAGAAGACACCCCACAGAAAGACTAGGCCCATGCAACACTCACCACCCCTGGGCAAAGGGCCACACCAGCAGGCCCAAAAAAACGACAAAAAACAATAAAATCTGCACAATCCCAGCCCATCCATGGCCTCAATGGTGTTTAAATTCAAGAAGACACCCCACAGAAAGACTAGGCCCATGCAACACTCACCACCCCTGGGCAAAGGGCCACACCAGCAGGCCCAAAAAAACGACAAAAAACAATAAAATCTGCACAATCCCAGCCCATCCATGGCCTCAATGGTGTTTAAATTCAAGAAGACACCCCTCAGAAACACTAGGCCCATGCAACACTCACTACCCCTGGGCATAAGGGATGAAAAGTAGGCAAAATAAGTGCAGGCCTCAGACACTGCCTCTCCTCAAAATGGCCCCCTTACACCCCAAGCACATGTTGCCTGTACCAGCCAGCACTCAAGATGGCCACCACCACCACCCACATGGCCAGTCCACATCAACAGTACACCCCCAAAAAACAGAAAAACAGCCAGAAATCACCACAATCCAATGCCATCCATGATGTTTACATCAAAGAGAGTGAGACAACACCACAGGCACACTCAGTCCATGCACCACCACCACCCCTGGGCAAGCAAAAGGCCACACCAGCAGCCCCCCAAAAACGACAAAAAACAATAAAATAAGCACAATCCCAGCCCATCCATGGCCTCAATTATGTTTAAATTCAAGAAGACACCCCACAGAAAGACTAGGCCCATGCAACACTCACCACCCCTGGGCAAAGGGCCACACCAGCAGGCCCAAAAAAACGACAAAAAACAATAAAATCTGCACAATCCCAGCCCATCCATGGCCTCAATGGTGTTTAAATTCAAGAAGACACCCCACAGAAAGACTAGGCCCATGCAACACTCACCACCCCTGGGCAAAGGGCCACACCAGCAGGCCCAAAAAAACGACAAAAAACAATAAAATCTGCACAATCCCAGCCCATCCATGGCCTCAATGGTGTTTAAATTCAAGAAGACACCCCTCAGAAACACTAGGCCCATGCAACACTCACTACCCCTGGGCATAAGGGATGAAAAGTAGGCAAAATAAGTGCAGGCCTCAGACACTGCCTCTCCTCAAAATGGCCCCCTTACACCCCAAGCACATGTTGCCTGTACCAGCCAGCACCCAAGATGGCCACCACCACCACCCACATGGCCAGACCACATCAACAGTACACCCCCAAAAAACAGAAAAACAGCCAGAAATCACCACAATCCAATGCCATCCATGATGTTTACATCAAAGAGAGTGAGACAACACCACAGGCACACTCAGTCCATGCACCACCACCACCCCTGGGCAAGCAAAAGGCCACACCAGCAGCCCCCCAAAAACGACAAAAAACAATAAAATAAGCACAATCCCAGCCCATCCATGGCCTCAATTATGTTTAAATTCAAGAAGACACCCCACAGAAAGACTAGGCCCATGCAACACTCACCACCCCTGGGCAAAGGGCCACACCAGCAGGCCCAAAAAAACGACAAAAAACAATAAAATCTGCACAATCCCAGCCCATCCATGGCCTCAATGGTGTTTAAATTCAACAAAACAGTTGTATCATGCACCCATAACCAACCCTGGTCCTACTGGATACTGTGGCTACCCACAATATAATTTATTTAATTTTCTGAAAAAGTTCCAAAATTGTACTTGCAGCAACTGTAATGCCCCAAACAAACTTACTTGTGAAAGTTGATTTCTAATCCAAAAGTGATCCAAAGACAGTCAAAAAGGCCTCAAATCCAAATATCCAGCAGCACCCACAAAAAGTAATCCTTCCAGCTCCAGATCCAAATGAAAGTGACCAGGAGATGGACAAAGCACTGGGAGGAGCCTGCTGGACAGGAACAGGAAGTTGGAGACTGTGGGGCACTTCCTTCCTCCCCCCCCCCCCCCAAAATGGACTCCTTGCAAAAAAAAAGGCCATGCAAATGTCAACCTGAGGAGTGATTCTGATAAAAATCATAATTTTCTGAAGGTTTATCCTGTTTGCTGGTGATTTTCTTGTGCGAAATTGCAAAATCTCTATTTCGCAAGTGCGAGATTGTTCCTTTCCGCCGCAACTACATGTTCGCAATTGCGAACTCTCGCGAGGTGTGCTGTGCAAGGTGGCAAGCCGCGAGTACGTATTCGCGGGCGACAAACTCCCGCGGGAACACGCAGCAAGATCTAAAATGGCGCGTCACTCGCAAAGAAAAACAACTCGGCAAACGCTAAAATGACGGAAAGTGAACGCCGTGCACCACGCCGCGCGCCGCAACTAAGCAAAAAATCCGCCGCGAGCGGATTCACGGATTTTCGACAAATTCGCGAGCGTTCGCGGATTGCGGATTTGCCGAAAATCCGAAAAATCCGCGAGCGGAGCGGATTTTACGCCCATGCTTAATTTTAACTATGCCTGCATAGATTATTGTGATAGATCCTTTTATCCATGTCCAAATAGAATATTTCAATAGGTCCTTCTAACCATGCCCATATAGATTACTGCAATTGATCCTTTTATCCATGCCCGGATAGATTATTGTGATAGATCCTTTATCCATGCCTGGATAGATTATTGCGATAGATTCCTTCATACATGCCTGCATAGATTATTTATTATGATAGATCCGTTTTCCCTGTTTTCAAAGATTATTTTGATAGATCCTTTTATCCATGCCCGCATAGATTACTGTGATAGATCCTTTTATCCATGCCCGCATAGATTACTGTGATAGATCCTTTTATCTGTGCCCGCATAGATTATTGCGATCCTTGTTTTTCTCACTAAGGGCAAAATGTATCAAAAACGAATTTAGCAAATCTCTAATTGCGATTTTTTGCGAATTGCAATTAGAGAATCGCAAAATGCAATGTAGGAGGCCTATAGGAATGAATGGGAAGACATTCTCAATTTGTGATTAGCAATTAGAGAATCGCAAATTGAGAATGCAATTTCAAGGTTGCAAGGGTGCCTGTTGCACCCCTGAAATATGAATGTGTGCACATTTTGCGCACATAAATGCCCTTGGGGGAATGCATGTGTGACTGACATATTGCACGTAAGGCACATATGGTACTTTTAAAAAATCAAAAAAGTTTTTTAAAGAAAACCGCAAATTACCACCATCCTGAAATTGGAGGTAATTTGCGATTCCTTAAGGCCAAATCACACTGTTTTTGTGCTTCTTACATTGCATTTAAGGAATCGCAATTTGTGATTCCTTAAATGCATTTGCAAAATAGGGAATCAGGAAAGTTTTCTATTCCTTATTTTGCGAGTGGGTTTTTGTGTGATACATTGCACACTGCTAAATTGCGATCGCAAACGCTGAAATTCTGCTTATTTCACCATTGGCGATTACAGTCGTAGCTTAGCTTGATACATATAACCCTAAATCCGTTAGCAGGCTACAAATTGTTCAAAACTTTGCAGGTCAATCAGACAGGTCGTATAGTTTGTATAATTATTTCCTAGGTGTCCAGAAGAGCTCTATAGGTTTCTGCATAGCTCTTTTTATCACATGTTCACGTTGACTTTCTTCAACTTTATTCCATAAACCTGAACCAAAGAGATTTTAATAAAAAACATAGGCTTGCCGTTTAACTCAGGAGGCAATGTGAGTGATTACTTGCTCTGGAATGGACGAGCAACAGACAGCAGGTTTCTTAAGACACCGGAAGATGTATTCAAAAGGCAGGAAGAACCCACTATTGTTCTGATTAATAATGTAAAATCCTGCATCGACTTCCTTCCCCAGCTCTCAGAGCTGCGGGTGACCTCAACCTGCTCCAGACACGGTCTCACATTCGTCAGTACCTCAACACCCAATTATCTTCTGCAAGGACAGGTTTGTTCCCCCAGAGCTCCCATCACTGTTGCTCTCCTGTCAGTCTAGGAAGGCACATACACACTTCTTCTCCCAAAACCTGTGCACCTTTATTGCAATATTAATAATGCCCATACCAGCCGTCAAACCTACCGGGTTACCCCCAGGGAACTGAGGCGTGATTGGCATCACCCATCCTCTTAAGAATGTGAAATGACCATAGCTTGTCGGTGGTGCCTTGAACTGGAGTCATCATAGGGCTAAAATAATGGTGACTTTTGTAAACAATTATTGACACAAAGACACTGTGTGCCATTGAGTCAAGACCTCTTGCACTGATATGCAACCTACGTTTACAGTTGCTGAAGATGGCAGGATGCCTCAGTGAGCTGACTGAAATAGGTCGGCGGTTCATGTTCTGGCGAAGCTGACTCAAACTTCTATATTTCTTGGGTCAGTAAATTACGTAACATAAGTTTACATCTATTTACAGGGCAAAAGGTATAAATCAAATTAATGTAATTTATTGCTGATATATTAATTTCATAGGTGTAAAACACATAGCGCTTCTTTATGAGTGCTTTAGTATCTGATGAATTAATTAACACGTTGAAGTATTTAATGGGGTACATGATATGCACACCTCTAATGTGTCACACCTAAGAATGGAAAATAATTTTGTAATGCAGCATGTGTTCCTCTTTTCGAGCAGTACATCTCGGAGTGTGCAACATTTTCTAGCTAGACCTGACATCCTTGATGTTGTTTTCCCCAAATCCTTTTGTCTTCATCCCTCCTGTTTTGCTGAAATCCCTTTTGCTGGCCTTAGGACTTCACTTTACCACTGCTAACCAGAGCTAAAGTGCTTGTGATCACTCCCCTAAACAAGGTAAGATTGGATTACATCCAATTGGCACATTTAATTTACCTTTAAGTCCGGGTAAAGTGGTTCTACATGTACCCAGGACATGTAAATGAATACTACTAGTGGGCCCGCAGCACCTATTGTGCTGCTCTCTTAAGTAGCTTTTCTAAGCATGTCTCAGGTGTCACGTTGAAGCATCTATGCAGTTTTAAACTGCCAATTTGACTTGGCACAATGAATCTTTTGCCAAGCCTAAATCTTCTTTTTTAATACATACAGATCACCCCTAGGGTAGGTGCTAAACTCTCCATAGGGCAGGGTGTGTTGTTTTTAAAACATTTTACAAGTCCTGATAGTGAGAAACTCACAAATAAACGTGTTACTTTATTACATTTAATAAGTGATAACGTTTGATTGGGAACAGGTAGAAATGCAATTTTTGCACTCAAAATAATCGTAAATTAAAGAAAAACTAGGACGATACCCACTTTTCAGTATACTCCTGGACCTGTGTACACTGCAGAAGAGCTGCCCTGCTGCCAGAGGAATGCCCTGAGACTTGACACCTGCCTCGCTGTCTGAGTAAGAAGATTGGAACCTGCTCCCTTTATCCTAGACAACCTGGATGACTCCAAGGGCTAGTTAGCTGGCCTCCTGTTCCGAGCTGCAGTTCCAGGGTCTCTCTGCAATTGCCCAGCTGACCTGCTGCACTGGACCTGACTGGGCCTGTAACTGGACCTGCCTGAGCCTTGCTGGTTTCTGATGCAATGAGTTCCTAATACCCAAGATGTGCCTTTCATGTACTGGACTCTTGGTGTGTACCTGACTCTGCGCTACTGAGACCACCAGTGACCACCAGCAATGTGAGATCTGCACTTCGCACTCCAGTTTCAACCGCCTGCAGTGACCACCAATGCAAAGCTCAAGCAATGACTGTCTACGATTCTTACAAGAGCTTTACGCAACAGTAACAACCATCTGCAACACCTGGGCTTCTTTCTAAGCTACAGTGATGACCATCCGCTACAGTCTCCCTGCTCCTCGTAGCCCCCTCCACCATGAACAGAACTCTTCGTGCTGGACTTTAGGAGGTAACTTTTTCAGTGGGACTGACCTGGATCCTGTATCTGACCCAACTACATCGTGGTAAGCCTGAACTTGTGACTTTCACCCAGTTTCATATGACCAGATAACTGCAAGGGCACTTTGTGCTTTTAGGAACTATTTGTTGTAATTACATATCTCTGGTTTTACTCATTGGACTTTTGTCATTTTCGAGTCAAATAATGTATTACTTTTTATTCTATTTTTCTTAATTGGGGTTAACCAACTACCCAATTTCTCGCATTTCTCTTCACGTATTTTGTTACTTTTCACTTGGCAAAATTGGTGCTAGGAAAATCTCAGCTATTAATGCCCATTTTGTAAGCTCATTTCAAGCAAAAGCTCCTGTTTGTGACCCAAACCAGGATTGTTGATGGCTATAGAATTAAAACCCTAGAAGTGTGTGTAATTGCTGACTCGCCTCTATGTTTACCCAGGTCAGTAATTATGTTCACATATCCATTGGATATTTCTTCACTCTTATCTTTGATGAATTTCCTTCAGATGCTAAAGACTGTGCAGTCGCTGGGTCTGATTCACAAAGGGAAACTTATAAATTTTACAAGTAAAATCTTTATGACTGTGGAGTCTCCACACTCATGGCGGAGAATCAGCACATAAAAAGATAGACAGTCGTAAAGATGCTACTTGCAAAATTGATTTGTGAATTGCAAAAAATCGCGAACTTGAGCAAAAGTGTACGCTTACCTTTGTGAATCAGGCCCTATGTGTCTTGGTCATTGATGATGCAAGGTAGGTTGTCAGTAAGGCAGTGTGCTGCATGTCTCTTGGTTATAGATGCTGTTGGAAAGGCTGTTGCTAAGGACTGTGTGGTCCTTAGTTTGGCGCAGTTGCGCTGGCTTTCTGCTTGCAGAGCTGTGCTAAACCTACGCAAAGACCGCCCATAGTATTATGAGTTGAACTCATGTACGGTGGACCCTTCTTCACCTTTCCCATGGCGGTACCTGGAAAACAGGCACCGCACTAGGAATGGCAAACAAGTTCCAGCATGGCATGGACGGTGACGTCCAAACTGTGCTGGAACTTTGGGGGTATACAGACAGAAGGGCACATGTTGTGCCCCCTGAATGTATCCCCATGGTGTAGGTGTATGGGGGCCCTGTAGGATCCTCTTTGTTCCTTCACTGCCAGCCTTTTCATGGTGGGGCTCCTGCCATGAAATGACTGGCAGTGGCAGAACTTCTAATATGCTTAGTGGGACTGGCGCCCTCCCGCTGGGCATACTACATTGTGGCACATGTCCGCCACCACCAGGGAACAACTGTTCTCCAGCGCACCTGGCAGTCCTTTGCAAGTCTTAATGCCACTGACGGACCACCACCACCACGAGACTGGCAGCTCGTAATCAGGCCCTATGTTTCTAGGTCACATATGCTGCAAGACAGGTTGTTGCTACGGTCTTTGTGGCCTCATGCCTACCAATGCTCCTGGGCTCTTTGTTGATAAGGACTGTGTGGTTCCTGTCTCTTTGCCACAGATGCTGCTGGACAGATTGCTGTTAAGGGCGGTGTGGTCTATGTCTTTTGGACATAGCTGCTGCCCTGTATGTTATTGCTAAGGCCATTTCATGGTCACAGATGCAAACACAAGGAGATGATAAACGGAGCGCTGAAAAAGTTCAGACACTCACCCCAGTCACAGATCTAGGTTGAAACCATCACCGTTCTTTAGCCCACTCTGCCACCCCAGTTCAGACCCAGCTATATGCAAATCAGTCTTGACCCTGTCCCTCATGTCCTCATGCGAACTGCCAAGCGAGGACTTCCCTGGACCAGAAACAAGCATCCTGGGACCTGTTTTGGGGTAACACCCCTCATCATTCAGTCTTGCTTGAATCCAGTGGCAAAGTGAGCAAGGGACCCACGTCTGGGCATACCCTGCCTACTTAGGACAAAAACAGCAAACACAAGGAGATGATGGACGGAGTGCTGAAACTTTTCAGATACTCACCCCCGGCACAGATCTGGGTTTACTCCAGGCAGGTGAGTTTGTTGCTAAGGACTAGGGGATCCATGTCTTTTGATCACAAATGCTACAAGATAGATTGTTTATATGTAGTGTGTGGTCTACGTCTCCCTTGGTCACAGATGCTGCTGTGTAGTTTGTTGCTAAAATTGTTCGGTCTATGAATCTTGATCACAGATGCTGCTTGGGAAGTTGTTGCCTAGTATTATGGGTGGTCTGAGGCTCTTGATCATAGAAGCTGGAGGACAGTTTATTGCTAAGTAAGGTTTGGTACATGTCTCTTGGTCACAGAGGATGCAGGACAGGCTGCTCCCCCGGCCCTTTGGCTACAGACACAGCAGGATACATGGGATCTTCCAGTTTATGTGAAATTCAAATGAATCAATTCTATTTGACATTCTTCATGCTTCCAAAGAAGGCCACAACTCAAATGAAGATTTGAACTGAGTCCCTTCTCCAAGTGCATATATGATAAGTGATTATCTGCTAGTAGCTATATGTGGCCACCCACCCAGTCCTACATGAGCATGTACACCTGTTGATCTGTCCAGAGACATTACAGCCATCATTCCGGAATTTCGTTCCACAGAGAAGTAACATCTGAAGAAGGAGTATTTTCTCTCCACCCTAGTAAGTGGTAAAACGGACCGATGGGCCCCCTTTCCTGCCCACCTGAGAATATATGCCTAGTGGTCCACAAGGCTGCTAGCTGGAAATGTATAGTTCATTCTCGGACCTCACTGCCAAGACCTGGAACACCCTGCCCCTCCACCTCAGGCAATCCGTGTTGCTGACCCAATTCAAGAAGGACCTCGAAACCTGGGTCTTTGACTGATCCATCACCCAGAGGGACCAGCAGTCTCCCAGCGCCTTGTGACGTTCACGGGTGAGTAGCTGCGCTTTACAAGCCCCTGATTGATTGATAGAGAATGGGAATTTGCATTTTCCCTCTCAAGGAGTTGGTCTCTGTGAATCCCCTTCCACAAATGGAATTGGTCCCCCTAAATTTCACATACATTGGCAGATGCCATATAGCCCGTGCCCCTTTAAACACTGCCCACGGTCAGCGCAGAAAAGAACACATCTGGGGGCATATTATCAAGGACCGGTGTTAAAATTATCGCCATTTTATCGGCAGGAAACTGCTGATAAAACTGTGATAATGGGCTTGATAATACACCCTTGTTAATTCCTATAGAAGCCCATGTTCTTGTGTTAACATGGGCTTCTATGGGAATTAACAAGGGTGTATTATCAAGCCCATTATCACAGTTTTATCAGCAGTTTCCTGCCGATAAAACAGCGATAATTTTAACACCGGTCCTTGATAATATGCCCCCCAGTCTTTTGTGCACATGGTGTACTGCATGCCCTCTCACTACCTCAGTCCTAAAGTTAGTTCAGTAACAGTGCAAGTAATGGAGAGAGGTGGCTCATTGGAAAGCGGATACCCCAGAACGAGTCTGCACAGATCCCTCCCCCCAGTCTATAACAAGCCCTTCAAAACATACAGTGGTATGGAAACTACTAACAGACTATTTACAATGACTAATTTTTTAATGAAAGTCTCTGCCATTTGTATAGTTTGAGGGTTAGCCAAGATTTGGTTTTACTAAAATTAAACACATAATACGGTAATAGGGGCCCATAGAACAGCCCACTTCAGCCCCTGGATATCCTCACTGTGAATAACAGCATTCTGCACTTTCATTAGAAGTACATTCTCAGACAGCGGAGTTCATTTGCATTTGAGGGTCTTCTAAGATAATGCAGGCTAGAGACCCAAAAAACATTTTTGATTTTAGGCATTTTTTATTAATTGGCGAGAGTCTAAAAGGTTCCCCAAAAATAAAGTTTTACAAAGATCACGCCAAAACAAGCAAGCATTGATAAAGGGAAAATGTTAACAGCCAACACAGACCAATTGGCTTTGCCAATGTTTGTTTCTATTGTCTGTAAGAAGTATGAGATCCTTAGTCTAAATTTTATTTTAAGGCAATTATATCATTTTCTTTAGAGGTGAAAGATACTTTTTACATGTTTAAAATTCTTATGATTTAAAAAAAAAAGCTGGATCTCACCACTGGGGGGGTAATCTGCGATCCTGATTGAGATTGAGTTGGTGAGGGATCTGGCATCTGGTGACTAATCTCTTGCCTGGACTTGTATGTTATTCATAGTCTTTGATAACTTCGGTATGAAAGAAAAATACCGGACATTTTTGTGTGTTTTGATATTCCGGGAGGACCAGGAGATGGTAAATATTAAAACAATTGGTTTGAAATCATTCAGGAATTACTATATACCTCTAAGCTACTTCTGACATGTTTTTATCTTACATTTGATGGTTTAAGTTTTCATTTGAATGAGAATAAGTACAGAATGTTGGTGAATTGCTAAAACTTTGTAATAAAGGGCTCTAACCAGAGTTTAGGATAAATGGTTTTCTTAGACGGTACCTACGCAAGATGTAGTTCCTCTGCCAGCCAACACCAACTGACTAAGAACTCTCATGCTAATGTTATAAATGTGCAGGTGTTCCATGATGGAATGTATGCGCTGCTGTTTTATATGACTTTGCAAGCCTCCTCGTCCTTTACATAACAAAGTACCGTACAACAAATTGGGGAAAGAAAAGGGGACAGGGAAAAGGAGAGACCAAGAGATCTCAAGGGGATATGAAATTCACCAGTCACAATGTGGCATTGATAAAACCATTGAATTGATGTAGTTTGAGACAAGTTTAGTGCAAACAAATCCCAATTGTCATCACATTGTACAAAAGACATTATTGATAGCCACAATGTGTAAACATAGAGGAAAGAATGATAAAAAGCAATTCATGCACATTCCAACAAAACATTTGCTTACTTGGAGATGTTACTTATTTCGACACAAATAATAGTGCAGCCATACAGGTACTGTACTGGGCCTAATGGAGCACTACCTGACACTTTGTGTACCATTGGATCTCATTCTACTGTGTTGTTTCCAACAATCACCCCTACCACTCTCTTTGCAAGTGTTGCTCTTTTTCCTCATTATCATTAAGCTGCTGCAACCGCCCTTACTTTCCTCCTTCCTCCTCACATTTACAACTTATCCATTCTTCTGAAACAACAAAACGTTTCTTCATTTCTATCTCTGCCCATTCAAAAACTCTACCTGCACTCTTGAATCCTGCCAGTAGCATGCTTATCCTTTACAACCCCTAACGTCTTTTCACTTTCTTCACAAACACTACACTTATTTACAAATTCGACTTCATTATGCCATCACTTCCTGGTACATAGTCTGTTGGCAGATGAGAAAAACAGTCTACCTATTGTTGCTTCAACCTGGAATATATTCCACATCAAAGTTATAGCCTGTCAACTTTACCACAAGCCAAGTTAAGCAGTCAGACACATGCAACTTACACCCTCCCTGGTGACAACACCTTCAATAACGGCATATTATCCATTTTGTATCATTACTTCAAATTTCACATGTATGAGCGGAAATGCTGGAGGTCCCAAGTTACAGCTAGTTCCTATTTCTCAATGATCACTAAGTTAATTTCGGTGGAGGTAAAAACCAAGATGCAAACTTACAACTTTGTCCCCTCCAGTGTGACACTATGAGAAAACGGTCCCAATTCCATAAATGCAAGCTGCTGTTACATTTTATTTTTACATCGTAAAGTGTTAAGATTCCAGCAGCACAAATTCCTCTTTTAACATCATTGAAGGCTATGTCTTCTCTAGTCCACTGAAACCAGTTACCATTCTGGAAAAATTCTCTCAGAGATTCTGTTTTTCAGCAAAGTTGTGAACAAACAGCTTGTAAAATTACACTAGTGCCAATTGCAATTTACCTTGCTCTGTGTCGCATGGGGCTGGTGCATATCTAATCTCGAGTAATGTCATAATTTGTTGAAACACACATACTTCAGAGGCAAGAGTAAATGGCAGACATGTAAACTGAAGCACACACTTCTGTATAATGAACACTGTCAAAAATTGTGATTCTTGATGAAGTTGGGTTTTGTGGAAAGCACTTCTCAAATCAAGTGTTGAGGAGTAATTACCTCCATTCAGCCTCAAAACCATCCCATTAATAGTTTGGCAATGGAAAACAGTTTACAACTTTTTTGCTGTTTAATCTCCTTTGATCAACACAAAATCTCAACTTTCCTTCCATTTTCTTACTGACAATTACAAGGGATACCCACTCCACTGTCTCCACACACTCTATGACCGCTTCATCCACCAACTCTCCAAACATCTTAACTTCCTTCCTAGCTACAATTAAAACTCATTTAGCTTTGTGTCTTACCGTTATTGCTCCATTCCTCAGTTTGTTTTGTAGACATATTCACTTATCAAATCTAGGGTTTCTCGGAACGCTGAGCTAGCATCTCTTACCATCGCCTCAAGGTTGGTATCTTCCACTACCATCACTTCTGCTGCTCCTCTGAGTTCAATCATTATATGCATATGAAACTCCTTATCCAACTCAAAATAGGTAGACCCAAATTATCTATATACACCGTACCTTGTGTGTGTCGATCCCTGAACACAATATCAGCCCACATGTAATCTAACACTTCTATATCAGTACCTTGATATCCCTTGGGATTTTCTTTTTTTTCGGGAAGTGTTCAATCGAGCCCCATTCCTATAACAACATATCACCTGGCATATTAGTGCACAAGGTTCATGAATCTACCATTACCCTCATCAACCTTCAATTTATTTTGAATTCTGCCTTAGCTCTACACATCCTATTTATGTCCTTCTCCTCTGGCTCTCTATCAACCATAAGTATTCTCTTGGTTTCTCTCACTGATGCCATGCTATTTTCTCCATTAATCTGGTGATAATCCTAGCATAATGCCCTTTCCTAACACAGTTTTAGAATCCAAATTAATACATTTGCTCCTACATCTATTGCATTTTCTTAGACAAGGGTATTTGCTTGCAGTCAACCTCATTTTTGTCTGCTCACCATATTAACTTCTGCCTCACAACCTTCATTCCCACTCCCTCCTGCCATTAATCATATTTCAATAATTTTCCTTTATTCCAGATTTCTCATCTTCAAGCAGGAGCTAAATTCTTCTACAATTTTAGAAATCTCTATTGTTTCTTTCAAAGTAGGTTTCTCCCCCCCCACAGACACTCCTATAAGTGGAACATAGTACAATCGGTTGTAGGAAGTACAAAGTACAAAACTGGATCTCAGTTTTAAATGGCCCTCTGCTGGAGCAGCAAGGGCTCTCTGCCCGGCAGACGAGCTACAATAGAAGTCTGAATCCCATTACAAAAACTAGGAAATCACTCCTTCTCGGGCTGCTTTTGCATCCAAGAAGGACACCATGGTTCAGGAAGATTAGGTTGGCCTGATATCGTGCTTAGCTGCCCAGAAGCCAATGAGTATAGTCCAAACTGAATAGTCCATTCAAGTTGGTTGCAAGTGAGCTAATCAAATTAGCTGACACAGGAGGCTGTTTCGTGGAAGAGGGTCATCATTCAAGAGTTAGGCCATTCTTATTGGTTGTTGCAAAGTCAGAATAGATGGAGCAGGTACATAAAGTGTGGGCTAGCTCAAGTGAATTATGAGAGGCAGATGTGCACCAGGAATCTCTCAGATGGGCAGACGTGAAAGTCTAAATTTCCTGAGAGGGTGCAAAATAGTGAACTTAGGGTCTGATGTATGGTTTGGCAGTTGGTACTCCATCCATCAGGGTCTTGTAGGACATAACCTTCAGCACCTTTATGACTACTGTCCCCCCAATTTAGGGGTGACCACCGGCCCAGCGGTCATCTATGTACCTTGAAAGGAGCCTCTGTCATGGCAGCTTCCTTCAAGGTGGGAAACGTTTGATGGATGACGCCCGCCAGTTACCTCAGCACTTCACTAAACTTTTAAACTGTTTTTGTTTTTTCTCAAAGTATATGTTTGTTTCTGAAAAACAAAAAAATCTAATGACACACATCCTGGGAGTTTTCTCCCAGGGTGAGGGTATAATTTCTGCTTTTGTTGGTGGTGAGGGACAGAAGAAAGACATTACACCTTCCACCCTAAATAGGGCAGGTGGTGTAATGCCCTTCCTCTGATGCGCCGTAGTCTGTCAGAGGGAGCTTTCTGTTGACAAAGCCAGTGGAGTCTCTAAATGAGGCACGCGGGTTGAGAGTTTTTGGGACAGGGCCCTCCATTGCATTTACAATGGGGTATCTTGTCCCCCAATCTCTAAATCAGTTCTTAAGGTTTAAAAGCAGGATCTTTGTCATACCATTATGTCTGGTATGGAGGTGGGAGCTGGATAGATAGTAATTAGGTATTTTAAAGCTTGGGTCTTTATAGAAACATCTAAAATCTGGCAAAGAAGGGAATACAAGTATTTCAGAAGTCTTCGCAGGAGGTGAGGTGACATCAAGACTGTAGGAATATGAATTTATAAAGCACAAAGATTGCTGGGGAATACTGGAGCACTGTATTTCTTTGGGGCTCCAGGGAAACAATACATAGTTGTGTACATCAAGTGTGGCTTTACATCTTTGAGTTATCACATGCATATATGTAGGCGTCTCAAATTTGCCTCCAGTAGAAATCCTGAGACAACAAATGCCTTCCCAGGTTTTCTAGAGTGATGTGTGCACATGCTCCCATCTCTGGACATGCATGTTTAAGCACCTCCCCCCTTGTGTGACAAACTGATAGGAAGAACAAGTGATAGCCAGTGATTATTATAGGGGGGCAGGTTTCCCTCTTTAGTGTGGTAGGGGAGAGATACACCCAGACTTTTCCACTTCAGAAGTGTGAGGTTGGGTTAGGGGTTTTTAGGGAGGGGGGAAGTGTGGTAGGGGAGAGATACACCCAGACATTTCCACTTCAGAAGTGTGAGGTTGGGTTAGGGGAGAGACACAACCAGACTTTACCTCTTCAGAAATGTGAGGGTGGGTTAGGGGAGAGACACAACCAGACTTTTCCACTTCAGAAGTGTGAGGTTGGGTTAGGGGAGAGACACAACCAGACTTTTCCTCTTCAGAAATGTGAGGGTGGGTTAGGGGAGAGACACAACCAGACTTTTCCACTTCAGAAGTGTGAGGGTGGGTTAGGGGAGAGACACAACCAGACTTTTCCACTTCAGAAGTGTGAGGTTGGGTTAGGGGAGTGACACAACCAGACTTTTCCTCTTCAGAAATGTGAGGGTGGGTTAGGGGAGAGATACAACCAGACTTTTCCAATTTAGAAGTGTGAGGGTGGGCTCGGGGAGAGATACAACCAGACTTTTCCACTTCAGAAGTGTGAGGGTGGGTTAGGGGAGAGATTCAACCAGACTTTTCCACTTCAGAAGTGTGAGGGTGGGTTAGGGGAGAGATACAACCAGATTTTTCCAGTTCATAGGTATGGGCGGGGGAGGGGAAGGGGTTGGCTAGAGATCCAACCAGATTTTTCCAGTTGAAGAATGTGTTTGGCGCCCGCCTCAGCAAACAAAGCTAGTGTTGTTGGCTGCACAATTCAGTCAACAATGTGATGGCCATTTTCTTGACCATGGATGTGACAGCAATGTCTGCACCTTATGGGCACTCCCACCCACCCTGCGCCTTGCATCATACCACTGGGTTAAATTAACCCCTCGCTGTGCGGGAACTTGTTTCCAACCAGGAGGTGAAACGACGACAGCAGGTTTGGGACAGTCTACTTTTAATGAAGATGTTAATTTCAAGGAACCAATATTTCTGAAAAAAGTATCTCTTTTTCTTGTGACAAAGGTTTGAATGACAGCAGCCTGTCTTGCTTGGGACGAGTCTGAACAGCACCCACTAGGTGCAGCTCTGTTTGGGAGGCTTCTGTCGTAGCTCAGGACACAGACCAGCTATTCAAAGCTGGTTTCACCGCGTTCAGGGGCAGATTTCTTTTCACAATGTGTCAAGCCCACTGTCACAAGAGCAGTGCTTGAGTTGTCGTTGAAGTTGGTGGGAACAGACACTCATTTGTGGGGACAGGGTCCCATTTTTTATCACAAGAACAAGCCTAGAATAATAAACCCGAGCTACAATGAATGCAACATAGACATAAAAAACCCTTCGAAACTAGATTCAATTAAATGGTTGTGGGTGCAAAGAATGTCCCTTTGCTTTATCTACAAGCATGCCCACATCCATGAGTGAGTCTCGCCTTCCAGCACGCCCACATCCATGAGGGAGTATCGCCTTCCAGCACGCCCACATCCATGAGTGAGTCTCGGCTTCCAGCACGCCCACATCCATGAGTGAGTCTCGCCTTCCAGCACGCCCATATCCATGAGTGAGTCTCGTCTTCCAGCATGCCCACATCCATGAGTGAGTCTTGTCTTCCAGCATGCCCACATCCATGAGTGAGACTCAGCTTCCAGCACACCCACATCCATGAGGGAGTCTCGCCTTCCAGCACGCCCACATCCATGAGTGAGTCTCGTCTTCCAGCACGCCCACATCCATGAGTGAGTCTCAGCTTCCAGCACACCCACGTCCATGAGGGAGTCTCGCCTTCCAGCACGCCTACATCCATGAGGGAGTATCGCCTTCCAGCACGCCCACATCTATGAGTGAGTCTTGCCTTCCAGGACTCCCACATCCATGAGTGAGTCTCAGCTTCCAGCACACCCACATCCATGAGGGAGTCTCGCCTTCCAGCACGCCCACATCCATGAGGGAGTATCACCTTCCAGCACGCCCACATCCATGAGGGAGTCTTGCCTTCCAGCACGCCCACATCCATGAGTGAGTCTCGCCTTCCAGCACGCCCACATCCATGAGGGAGTCTCTCCTTCCAGCACGCCCACATCCATGAGGGAGTCTCTCCTTCTAGCACGCCCACAATAATGAGTGAGTCTTGCCTTCCATCACACCCACATCCATGAGGGAGTCTCTCCTTCCAGCACGCCCACATCCATGAGTGAGTCTCGTCTTCCAGCATGCCCACATCCATGAGTGAGTCTCAGCTCCCAGCACGCCCACATCCATGAATGAGTCTCGCCTTCCAGCACGCCCACAATAATGAGTGAGTCTTGCCTTCCAGCACACCCACATCCATGAGGGAGTCTCTCCTTCCAGCACGCCCACATCCATGAGTGAGTCTCGCCTTCCAGCACACCCACATCCATGAGGGAGTCTCTCCTTCTAGCACGCCCACAATAATGAGTGAGTCTTGCCTTCCATCACACCCACATCCATGAGGGAGTCTCTCCTTCCAGCACGCCCACATCCATGAGTGAGTCTCGTCTTCCAGCATGCCCACATCCATGAGTGAGTCTCAGCTTCCAGCACGCCCACATCCATAAGGGAGTCTCGCCTTCCAGCACGCCCACATCCATGAGTGAGTCTCGCCTTCCAGCACGCCCACATCCATGAGTGAATCTCGTCTTCCAGCACGCCCACATCCATGAGTGAGTCTTGTCTTCCAGCACACCCACATCCATGAGGGAGTCTGGCCTTCCAGCACACCCACATCCATGAGGGAGTCTGGCCTTCCAGCACACCCACATCCATGAGGGAGTCTCGCCTTCCAGCATGCCCACATGCATGAGTGAGTCTCGCCTTCCAGCACGCCCACATCCATGAGGGAGTCTCTCCTTCCAGCACGCCCACATCCATGAGTGAGTCTCGCCTTCCAGCACGCCCACATCCATGAGGGAGTCTCTCCTTCCAGCACGCCCACAATAATGAGTGAGTCTCGCCTTCCAGCACACCCACATCCATGAGGGAGTCTCTCCTTCCAGCACGCCCACATCCATGAGTGAGTCTCGCCTTCCAGCACACCCCCATCCATGAGTGAGTCTCTGCTTCCAGCACGCCCACATCCATGAGTGAGTCTCGCCTTCCAGCACGCTCACAATAATGAGTGAGTCTCGCCTTCCAGCACACCCACATCCATGAGTGAGTCTCGCCTTCCAGCACACCCACATCCATGAGTGAGTCTCGCCTTCCAGCACGCCCACATCCATGAGTGAGTCTCACCTTCCAGCAACCATGTTTCCCAAACTCCACCATTACATTGGCTGTCAATTAGCAATATTAATTTATTAATTTATTACATTGAAATCTGGGGCATTGTGCAACACATCTTGTATGACTGACGGTCTTCTTATCTGAGCAAGTATTTGGTTATGTATCATTCAAAAAGAACTCTTTAGGCATTGGTAGCCATTTCCAAATTCAAATTTCACAGAAGGGAAGATGTTTTTGAGATTTTAGGCAGCCTCCTATAGAACAGGTTATCAGTCGATTTAAGACTGCGCTTTATACAGTGTCTCCTCTGTGGAAGCCAAAAGATCTGGTTTCGGACTCTGAGTAAGGTGCCCATATACCCATACAGAGCTGCTTCT
Source organism: Lissotriton helveticus (assembly GCF_964261635.1). Classification (NCBI taxonomy): domain Eukaryota; kingdom Metazoa; phylum Chordata; class Amphibia; order Caudata; family Salamandridae; genus Lissotriton; species Lissotriton helveticus. The sequence goes on along the minus strand of NC_136072.1, from coordinate 1,175,104,380 downwards.
CTTCAGCCTACGCCTCCTCGAGCGCCATTTTGGAGAGCGTGGTGAGCTTTGTGAATACACTTACATTTCAAAAGTAGAACATGTACAGCACACAGCTCTCATGCTTACATACAGGACCAAGCTCTTTATACCTCTATGGCTATGATGCGGTGACATTTTTAATTAAACACATAAAGATTAGGCACAAAGATACACACCATGGGCATGATGCACAAAGGTAAACTGAGACGAACGTCTAAATTTATGACTTTGAGTATTCACAAAGAGCATTTACAAGTAGTAAAGTTAGACTTTTGTCTCAGTTAAACTTAAGTTTTAGTCTTCAGTTTATCTGAGACCAAAAAGTTAAACTTTAGACCAAAGGGGAGTTGAACTGAGACAAAACTCTAACTTTACTGCTCGTAAATGCCCTTTGTGAATACCGAAAGTCCTACATTTAGACTTTAATCTCAGTTTAGGTTTGTGAATCAGGCCCCATAACCCTAAGCAAAACTCCAAAAAGAGATTGAAAAAAATGAACTAATAATCTGAGGAATAGAAAAGGCAGAAGGCACTTGTATAGAGAATGTTACCCATGTGTGGTGCCCATACTGATGCTAGACGCTGAGATTTCTCTTTACAGTAGGATAGTCTGATCCAGCGGAGTAATGGGCAAGGAGTGCCATTTTTTCGACTAAGTAGCCCTCTTTGGCTCCAACAGGCCTGAGTTCCATTCCTGGCTTCCCTTGTTGAACACATTGGGGCATATTACCAAGCACGGTTATAGGCAATTATCGCCGCTTTGGCGGCCGTTTTCGGCCGCTAAGTGGTGATAAGTCTGGTCTTCTGGCTTGGATCAAGATGGCGGCTGTGTGAGGAGCCGCAGAGCAGCAGCGTGGACGAGGCGAGGTGCAGTAACCCTCCCCGTTCCCCCCCCCCGCAGAAGCAGCGGCTTACCTGGCGGACTCCCGGTGTAAGAGAAGGAGAGCCGATGCTGATCGTTCCCTGGTGGTTCGGAGCGGCGAGCTTCCAGTGGAGGCAGTCGGTGAACACGGAGGGGCTGCTGGTGCTCTGGGTCCGACGTCCGCGGCGTTGGGGGCGTGGCAGCTGCCGACCGAGGCAGGCAGTGCGAGCCGGCGGAGAAGCAGGCAGAATCTTTCTGCCGATTAACTTTTTTTGGCTGAAGGAGCACTTTGCTCCTAACGTGCTGGCAATGGCCCCGAAAACGACAGCTAATGCAACAGCTAAAGCGCCAGCTGCAGCTAAGAAGAAAATCCAGGCAGCCCAAGCATCACAAGCGGCGCAGGCAGCGCAAGCAGGGCAGGCGGCTCCTGCTTTACCCTTAAACTCGGAGCAAGTACATCAAGGGACGGAAGACACATCTCAGCCCACAGTGGATCCGACATATGGTGAAGGTGATGAAACACCAATGCCGCCCAAGAGAGGTAAATAGATGACACAGCATCCCCGGCAGTCCCCCTCTATATCGGAGCTATTGATTCGCGGGGGAAGGAGTCAGAAGAACGCGGTTGAGACGCCTCAACCCCTAGCCCAGGAACCAATGGCGCAGAACCTCAAGGAGATTGGAGGGCCTGCACCTATCCTCCCCCAGGATGAGGTAGAAGGGCAGGAAGATGTATCATTGTCAACGGCTGCACGGGTAGAGGAACAGGCTGAGGCAAGGGGGCAAGAGACAGCCACAGGTACCCCGGTGGTTACAGGTACAGATAAGCAATTTGATGGGGCTGCATTAGATAACGGGGGGATAACTGAGACTTTGTCATCTCCTGTTCACCTGTTGAATGAACAGCTGGAGGAGGCCACGGGACAATGTTTGGTGACTGAAGGGGGTATGGAGAAAGGGAAGGAGAAAGAAATCGCGCTATCTTGCCCACTAGCTCAGCTCACCCTCACGGATAAAGGGGGTAAGGAGCAAGAGAGAGAAAGATAGCAGTGAGTGCTTCTTCTCAGTGACAGAGGATGCGGAATGGTCCGATGAGGAGAGGAGCTCCCAGGAAGGGAGCGACTCGGATAGTGACAGCGATCTAGAACGGGACCCTCCTAGTATGGCCAAAAGACCTGGTGGCCATGGAGAGACCCGTGCGCATCAGATGCGGGATTTGACCTGGGATCACTCTTCAGCTACGCCCCTACAGGGAAACCCTAATACTGAGGCCCCATCATCGTAACCTCCATTGTTGGATGTCATATATCAGACCATCCTTACGCATAGAGAAGAAGTTAGGCAGGACACCCGGAAGTCACAGGCAGCAATGCGTAAGATGCAGGGGGCTGTTAGAAAACTCTCTAAGGCATGCACCAATGTGGGGGATAGAGTCACTAATTTGGAGGAACGGATTGTGGCAACCGAAGCTGAAGCCGCAGCAGCATCTTCTAAGGTAGATTCCCAGTGTGCTCAGGTTGTCGACATCCAGTGGAAACTGGAAGATATGGAGAAACGGTTGAGGCGCAACAACCTCCGAGTCTTATGAGTTCCGGAAGGGGCAGAGGGCTCAGATATTAGGGTCTTCATGATCAACCTGTTCAAAAAAGCATTCCCGGAACTATCTGAGTGGAACTGGGCTGCGGAAATGCAGAGACTTCATCGTACTCCATTTAGAGCTCGCCGGGGGGCTGGAAGTGATGATAAACCTTGGGCAGTCTTAATATTTTTTGGTAACTTTGTTCTCCGGCAGATCATATCGGAAAAGGCTCGCCCCGATGCTAAAAGATCTAATGAGGGGGTTTCTTTCTTCGTGAGGCCAGACTTCTGTCACGCGACAGTGGAGAGGCGGTGGAGACTCCGCCAGTTGATTAAGCCCTTTCAGGACAAGCACACCCAGACTTATTTAGTAAATCCAGCGCAGCTTAAGATACTGAAAGATGGGAAGACCATATATTTTTCGTCAGAAGTTAAGGCACTCTTTGTGATTTAAATAGTCTGACTGGTGGAGTATTAAGTCCGCCAAGGTGTCTAAAATTTAGAATATTTTTTGGTGTGTGGTGCACTATCTATCTGAACTGATTGGTTCAACAGTGGGATTTTGCTTTGTCTGTTAGGGGGAGACGGGTTGGGGGGTGTACAGTCATAATATCGAGTCTTTTATTTTGACTGGACAGAATATCGAGTAAAAAATATAGAATGGACATAATATCGACTAGACATAATATAGACAACAAAAATATCGACTAGAGAAAATTAATATCGAATAGAATGGACATAATATCGAATCAAAAATATAGAATGGACATAATATCGACTAGACATAATATAGACAACAAAAATATCGAATTTAAGGTAAGTTAATAATAATTTTTATTTTTTGTGTAATATAAGTCTGTAGCGGGTTGTGGGTTTATAGGGGAATAGGGTGGGAAGTAATTTAATTCTAATTAATTAAATATGTTAATTTATTTATTAATATCTATTTAGAATTAATTGTTAATTAATTATTAATTGGTAATTAATTAAAATATAATTGGTAATTAATTCTAATTGATTAATTGATAAATATTTTAATTTTAGTAATTTATTTTCTGTAGCGGGTTGTGGGTTTATAGGGGAATAGGGTGGGAAGTAATTTTATTATAATTAATTAAATATGTTAATTTATGTATTGATATTTATTTAGAATTAATTGTTAATTAATTATTAATTGGTAATTAATTAAAATATAATTGGTAATTAATTATAATTGATTAATTGATATATATTTTAATTTTAGTAATTTATTTTCTGTAGCGGGTTGTGGGTTTATAGGGGAATAGGGTGGGAAGTAATTTAATTATAATTAATTAAATATGTTAATTTATTTATTGATATTTACTTAGAATTAATTGTTAATTAATTATTAATTGGTAATTAATTAAAATATAATTGGTAATTAATTATAATTGATTAATTGATAAATATTTTAATTTTAGTAATTTATTTTCTGTAGCGGGTTGTGTGTTTATAGGGGAATAGGGTGGGAAGTAATTTAATTATAATTTATTAAATATGTTAATTTATTTATTGATATTTATTTTGAATTTATTGTTAATTAATTATTAATTGGTAATTAATTAAAATATAATTGGTAATTGAAAATAATTTATTAATTTTTAAATTGTAAATTAATTTATTGTTAATAGGTAATTAATTAGTATGAGTAGGCAATTTTTATAATTAAATATTTTTTTTTTGTATTTATAAATAAATATTTAATATTTTTATACACTTTTTTAATATTTTAATTATTTGTAATTGGTATTACTATTTATGTTATTTATATATATTTGTGAAGTATTTACTTTCCCTACTATTGCACTCTCTGAAGTTGGAATAGTAATTTTAACCCCTACGCTATCCAACACTTTCCCTACTGTTGCACCCACTGGAGTGGGTATGCAACGTTTACAACGCTACTTTTACTATGCACTACCATTACAACAAAACTTTTAAATTGCACAAACTTTTACAACGCATACATTTACAAAGCATGTTTTTAAAACGCAGATACCGTTACAACGCATACTATTACAATGTAAGTATTAGTAAGTATATAATTATTTTAAAAAGGTTATATGTTTGGGATTTTGGGTAAAGGGGTATTTTTAGGGTTCAGGGTCAGTTTTCAGTTTTTGGGTAAAGGGGTATTTTTAGGGTTCAGGGTCAGTTTTCAGTTTTTGGGTAAAGGGGTATTTTGAGGGTTCAGGGTCAGTTTTCAGTTTTTGGGTAAAGGGGTATTTTTAGGGTTCAGGGTCACTTTTTAGTTTTTGGGTAAAGGGGTATTTTTAGGGTTCAGGGTCAGTTTTCAGTTTATGGGTAAAGGGGTATTTTTAGGGTTCAGGGTCAGTTTTCAGTTTTTGGGTAAAGGGGTATTTTTAGGGTTCAGGGTCAGTTTTCAGTTTTTGGGTAAAGGGGTATTTTTAGAGTTCAGGGTCAGTTTTCAGTTTTTGGGTAAAGGGGTATTTTTAGGGTTCAGGGTCAGTTTTCAGTTTTTGGGGTAAAGGGGTATTTTAAGGGTTCATGGTCAGTTTTCAGTTTTTGGGTAATGGGGTATTTTTAGGGTTCAGGGTCAGTTTTCAGTTTATGGGTAAAGGGGTATTTTTAGGGTTCAGGGTCAGTTTTCAGTTTTTGGGTAAAGGGGTATTTTTAGGGTTCAGGGTCAGTTTTCAGTTTTTGGGTAAAGGGGTATTTTTAGAGTTCAGGGTCAGTTTTCAGTTTTTGGGTAAAGGGGTATTTTTAGGGTTCAGGGTCAGTTTTCAGTTTTTGGGGTAAAGGGGTATTTTAAGGGTTCAGGGTCAGTTTTCAGTTTTTGGGTAATGGGGTATTTTTAGGGTTCAGGGTCAGTTTTCAGTTTTTGGGGTAAAGGGGTATTTTTAGGGTTCAGGGTCAGTTTTCAGTTTTTGGGGTAAAGGGGTATTTTTAGGGTTCAGGGTCAGTTTTCAGTTTTTGGGTAAAGGGGTATTTTTAGTGTTCAGGGTCAGTTTTCAGTTTTTGGGGTAAAGGGGTATTTTTAGGGTTCAGGGTCAGTTTTCGGGTAAAGGGGTATTTTTAGTGTTCAGGGTCAGTTTTCAGTTTATGGGTAAAGGGGTATTTTTAGGGTTCAGGGTCAGTTTTGGGTTTTTGGGGTACAGGGGTACTTTGTAAAAATAAAGTAAAATTACATTTAAATTAAATTTATTTAATACAATTAAATTATATTAAATTATATTATAATATTTTTTATTAATTTATATTCAAAAAATTATTATATACTTACCAATACTTACGTTGTAATGGTATGCGTTGTAAAGGTATATGCGTTGTAAAATCTTGCGTTGTAAATGTATGCGTTGTAAAAGTTTTTGCGTTGTAAAAGTTTTGTTGTAATGGTAGGCATTGTAAAAGTATGCGTTGTAACGTCATACATCCCTGGAGTGGGAATAGTAATTTTAACCTCTACCCTATCCAGCGCTTTCCCTACTGTTGCACCCACTGGAGTGGGAGTAGTAAATTTGACCTCTACGCTATCCAACACTTTTGCTAATGTTGAACTCACTATAGTTGTAACAATAAATTTTAAACATTTTCTAAAATGTTATATATGTTTATTTAATAATATGTTTATATATATATATATATATATATATATATATATATATATATATATATATATATATATATATATATATATATATGTGTGTGTGTAATTTTTGGTGATATAATTTTTTTAATTATATAAATTATTTATTAAAATTACATTTTTTTATTAATTATTTCTAAGTTTATATTAAATATATTTATTACTATATTAGTTTTAACTTAATTTTAAGACTTTTAAAAAAATCGATATTTTGACAGTCTATATTTTTGTAAGTCGATATTTTGGAGTCGATATTTTGGTACTTACCTGTTTGAAGATAGGGAGTCGATATTTTGTCAATCGATATTTTTGACTCGATATTTGTGTATCTCGATATTTGTGTCGTCGATATTATGTCAGTGATCCGGGTTGGGGGAGGTAAGATACGGTTCATATGATGGTGGGGGTTTAAGAAATAGCTGCGCCTTTGTTCCACGCTGCTGCACACAACCATCATTAGCTCAGACCAAGGTCTGAGTGCTCCCAGTGGGAGGGAGAAGAGGGAGGGTTCCTCTGGAGGGGCACTGGTGGGAAGGGTAAGAGGGTAAAAAAGCAGAAAAAAATGAAAATTTGTGGTACAATGTTTTTTACAGCTTTGGTGTTTTTGGAAAATGGTAAACTTGTTTTGGAAAAGGTTTTCTTTTATGACCATGATGTTCAGCTGAAAATAAGGCTATTCTATAGCAATAAGCATGGCAAATCTTAATGTATATTCAATAAATATAGGAGGGCTAAACGATTGGAGGAAGAGATCAAAGTTGGCACAGTTTGTTAAGACAGAGTCCGTAGATATTTTGTGACTTCAGGAAACCCATCTACCATGGGCGAAGAGGCAGCTGCTAAGGGTTGGAGGGTTCAATATTTTGGCATGTTCTACCCAAACGTCAACAGTAAGGGGGGTAGTGATTTTGGGGAAATCCTTTCTGGGGGAGGCAAAAAGGGCTAAATCTGACGCACTTGGTAGATGGGCTCTGGTGGAATTGGAGTGTGGTCTTACTATCTGTGGCATATATGGCTCAAATCAAGACGACCCAGAGGTTTTTGAAATTTTGGAAGAGGAACTGTCATCATGGCCGATTCCCATACTGGTCTGTGGTGATTTTAATATTTCCACGGATCTTTCTGAGGGAAGTTCATATGCTGGCAGAAAACCAAGTGTATTCATGGCTCTCCGTTTTATGATGTTGTCACACGGTTTAATGGATGTCTGGGGGGCAAAGAAGCCTAAAGATCCAGGCTATACATACTTCTCTTGTCCCCACAAGAGGTATAGCAAATTGGACTATTTCTTAATATCATCTACAGAAATTAGCAAGATCAGTATTAGGAAACTTCCCAAGGTCCTCTCGGATCATAACCCGTTGGCAATTATGTACAAAGGTATGGGGCTAGTTAGGAATTGCAGGGCTTGGACATTCAATCGAAAGCTCCTGGCTGATGTACAGTTTGTTGAACATATGCAGAAATGGGCCCGCGAATTCTTTGATGCCAATCGGTACAGCGCATCAAGGAATTCTGTGTGGGATTCATTTAAAGCAGTATTAAGAGGGGAGGTTATCAGTTATTCTGCTCAGTCCAGGAAAAAAGAACAAGCCACCAGGGTCAAGCTTTGGGGGGATCTAGGCAAGGCAGAAGAACAACACTGCCAGGATATAACCCAAGGAAGGGAAGGTAGAGAGAGCCAAACTAACATCTGCCTAATTAAAGCAGAATAACAAAAACACTTTGCAGAAAAGGCGGCAGCAGAATATTGGACATATAGGGGGAGGGTGTATGAAACTGGGGAGCAGGCTGGTAAGGAATTAGCGCTAAGGATCAGGCAAGATTATACTAAGAGTATAATAACAAGCATATGCGAGAATGGACGTGATGTGGTGGAACCCCAGGGCATCCTCTCAGTCTTTGCTAATTTCTATGAAACCTTGTATAAGGAGGAAATGGGTGGGACACGCACAACCGGCGGGTACCCGGATAATGGGCCTAAACTGGGACCAGTAGAGAAAGAAAAATTGGAGCTGGATATAACGGGGGATGAGATCCGTGAGGCACTATCTGACCTGGCTGCTGGCAAGGCTGCTGGGCCAGATGGCATCCCTCTCGAGATGTATAAATGCCTCTCAGGAGAGCTGGGTCCAATACTGGTGGATCTATTCAATGGCATCATCGGCACGGGTAAGATCCCGGAAACAAGGAAAGATACTAACATCATAGTCTTCCATAAAAAAGGAAAGCCAAGGGAAAACCCAGGGTCATATAGGCCTATATCTTTGATTAATTCTGATAATAAGCTGTATGCCAAGTTCCTGGCCATGCGGTTGGGGAGGGTTATTGGCGGACTCGTCTCCCTCTAGCAGCATGGGTTTATCCCTGGTCGAGGAACGGCGGACCATGTTAGAAGAGCAATCTCGCTGTTTGAGGCCTATGCTGCTGGGGGGAGAGGAGTCGCCATGATCCTCCTTGACGCAGAAAAAGCATTCGATCGTGTCAGGTGGGTTTACCTATGGAATGTATTGATGGAGAGAGGGTTTGGCCCAAAATTCAGGATGGCCATTAAAGCCATGTATTGCGACCCGATGGCCCGAATACAGCTGATTGGCCAGAGTTCGGACAGGATTGGGATAAGCAGGGGCACCCGCCAGGGCTGTCCCTGCTCACCCATCCTGTTTGCTCTATATATCGACCCGCTGGTTAGGCATATTCTCGAGAATGGGTGACTACAGCCGGCAGTAACCAATGGATTTACGAGCAAAATATTAGCATATGCCGATGACCTGGCAGTAATCACACCAAAGCCAGCTGAGGCTATGCAGATACTGGTAGAGATCGCTAGCGAGTTTGGTATGCCTTCGGGGTATCGCCTGAATGAGTCGAAGACCCAGGTAATCTGTTCTAAGGAGATTGTTAAAATATATCAAAGATATGTCGATTCTGCCACTTATCTTGGGGTAGTAATTAATGCTGAAATAGGCTCTATTATACAAGATAATTACCTCCCACTTCTTAAAAAAATCGAATCGGATTTAAAGCGGATGGACTCATTGCACCTAACACTTATTGGAAGAGCCAACGTGTTAAAGATGACCATGCTACCTAAACTCCTTTATCTGTTTAGATGTATACCATATTTAATTGAGGAAGGGATGTTAAAAAAGATCGAGTCTATCTTCAACAGTTTTTTATGGCAGTATGGTAAAACCAGGAGGGCACTAAAATGCATGACGCTCCCTCAGGAACGTGGAGGTTTGGCAATTCCAAATATCAGATTCTACCACTGGGCTGGTTTGTTAACTCAGATGTCTATATTATTCGAGCCAGCATCCAGAGGGAGATATACAAATGATCCTACCTCAGATCTATATGTTTTGCCATCAATTTATGAATTGCTGATGGGAAAGGAGGCTGTGGGGGTTTTGTTGAGAAAAACCAGTCGCAGATTTTTTTAAAAATCCCGCTATAAGGCGGCATTAAGCGTCTGGGATTTGTGGAAAAATCTGTAGAAACTGTGCCATATCCCTAAGATAAATCTATATACCCCGCTGTGGAACTCAGGGTATACGCCAAATTTGAGTGTGGATGGGGCTTGGAAGTGCTGGGAGCAGCTGGGTATTCGGACTGTGGGCGATGTGATGTTGAATGGAAGCACTGCTAGCTTCAACTGGCTGCAAGAGAAGTATGGTCTCCCCAACGACCAAATCTTTAAGTACTTCCAGGTTTCACAAACACTTAAATCGGTTATTTCTGATATCTTGCCCTGTGCTGGGGTATTTGCTAGGAGGAGGAGATAGGATTAGTAGTATATATCAAGCCCTTATTGAAAAATCCCCCGATGATCTTGAGAAACATGAGGTCGCCTGGGCAGTTACTGATCTCGATAAGGCCCTGAGTTTGGATAAGCAGGTACTTCGATCCTCAAATTTGAAGGTTCAGCATTTTAAAACACTATTTAACCTGTATTATACACCATCTAAGCTACATGATTGGGGCATGAGGATCGATAGTAACTGCCCTAGGTGCCAGAAAGGTCCAGGAGACCTATTACATATGTTCTTTTACTGCGAGCAGCTTAGTTTGATTAAAACTGAGATAGAGAAATTTTTGGAGGGGCTGCTAGGCTTAAAGATCTGCCTATCCCCGACAATAATGATCCTTGGGAGTGACAGTAAAACGGCCCTTCTGAATAAAGAAACAGAGGCTTTTATCTTTCTAGCTGTTGCCGTTTTACGTATCCTACTCTCAGCCGCTTGGAAGGACCCTAATGCCCCAACCTTCCAATTGTGGCTGACCAGGCTTCTTGGTATTCACAACATCGAATCTACTCTATCTATACTACTATTATAAAGGAAGAACTTTGAACCTTTGAGGCGGGTAAACTCGGGAACCACAGCGCCATTCCACACACCCGATACATCATTGTAATCGTCAGGGTGTGCAGATGGACATAGGCTATATAAACTTAATAAATATATGTAATTTAAAAAAAAAAAAAAAAAAAAAAGTAGTCCCTTGGAAGAAGCGCCGGCCGCGGCGTGCGTGCTGACGACGTTAGGAGCGCGGGGAGGAGCGGCGTACAGGAGCGCGAAGAGGACCGGTGGACATGAGCGCGGGGAGGAGCGGTGAGGAGCGGCAGACAGGCGGTGAGGAGCGGCGGACAGGCGGTGTGGAGCGGCGGACAGGTGGTGTGGAGCGGTGGACAGGCGGTGTGGAGCGGCCGACAGGTGATGAGGAGCGGTGGACAGGCGGTGAGGAGCGGTAGACAGGCGGGGAGGAGCGGTGAGCGGCGGATGAGGTAGGTTATTTATTTATTTAGGAGCGGTGAGCGGCGGCAAAATACAAAAGCAAACGTTACATTAAATGAAGCAAAAATGACAATCGTGAGCCAACAAAACACAAGAGGAAGCAAACGGTGCATTACAAAATTGAGCCAAACCGTGCATTACAGGAGGAAAAAGTGACGTGTGCCGGTTACAAAAGCGTACAAAGTAAACAGAGGTATAATACTGCATTACAGGAGGAAAAAGTGACGTGTGCAGGTTACAAAAGCGTACAAAGTAAACATAGAGGTATAATACTGCAATATATGGAGAAAGGCTCCGGGGGACCCACGGACAACGTCGGGCCGGGTGGGGGCCCTGAAGCCTAATTGCTCCCGGACAACGTCGGGACGGGCTGCTAGTATTCTTATAAGGGTAAGAAAAAGCGTGATTTTGGAAATAAGATATGGGACCCCTTTAAAAACTGGACGGAGGGGCAGTTTTAATCAACTGATGATGAGTCTCCTATATGTATATTTATTCTTATATGTAAACACCCATATATTTATTTATTGAATGTCTGGCTTTATGTATGATGCTTTAATGCTTACTGAAACTTATTATGAAATAATGGAATTTTCCTTATTAAGCTGTATCTGTTTTTGTACCAATGAATTTACAATAAATTAAAAAAGAAAAAAAAAAGTCTATCGCTCTATTAGCAAGCTGTCGCTAACAGCAGTTAGCGACAGCTTTAGGAGATAGCGAGCGGTTTGGGTCCCGCTTTGCATATCAGCGATATTTATCGCTAATGACATGCAAAGTGGGCGTACCCAACCTGTTAGCGACTAAAACAGTCGCTAACGCCTATTAGCAAGGCAGGCGTAGCGATGGAAATAATCCCACTATCACCAAAAACTAACGTCTGCTCTGACCAGTTCTTAGCCATGTTATCCAATTGGAGGTGGATAACATGGCTAAGAGCATTTTGTCGCTAATGCGAGAATATCGCTGTATTCTCACCGATATTCACGCTATCGCCGGAAAATGTATCGCTTTGGAGATAAACGTTGCTAATAGCACGTTATCTCAGCGATAATTTCCGGCGAAGCTTAGCGATAAAACATTTGTTGCTAAGCCTAGTTAGCGATAAATAGCGCTAATCGTTGTGTGACTCGGGGCAAGTTACTCCATCTGCATGTACCCATTCTCTGTATCAGGTGATACTGGGCGCACTTACAAACAGGTTACATGTCGATATGAAGCACTATAAAATCAACTGTACATTACCAGTTTGCATTTGCATCAGAGAGTGAGAGTGCCTGCTGAGATTTTCCATTAAGGCAGAAAATGGCTCCTGACCAATGGTTGTGCCCCGTGGGAGTTGTCATCTTGACACCAACAAGATGACCAGTGCGTGGCGGGTTGCATTCCAAAAAGAGCTTTGGCTGCACAGCAAGAGGCACGTGTTTGTACCTCTGCTGCTAACAGCGCTTTAGCTTGCTCTTGCAGAAAGAAACGAATAATTTCAATCAATTTACATCTCATTTAAATTCCTGCTGCTTCTCCTTTCTGAAAGTCAGACAGCTGTGCCTGCCCATTCCACATCTTCACTGATATGGTCCCCAACTGCTGCACACTTTCATGGGTCAGCCATTCCTTTAACTATCATAAGTCCTAGGCATAACTCTCTTTATAACAGTAGTATATATGTCACTGGTCCTTTCGTGTTTGACAAACTGTACTTTCAACTAAGTGAAGTTGTAACAGCTGGCACCAGCCTCATGTGCCAGGCGGGCGCACTGTGAATCAGTGGAGAAGTGTGGCTCACTGGTTAGAGGAGGCAGACCCGGACGCTGAGATCAGACCCGGGACCAGTGTTCAATTCCCGACGCGGCAGGGTCTTGAGCCCAAAATGTCCACGGACTTGGTAATTCTCACTTCGGTGCCTACTCAAATCACAGGTTCACACTCTGCAACTCTGGGCAAAAGCTTGCTTAATCTCCACTACGGCTCCCTGCGGCGGGATGCCTGTCTTTCACCTTGGGGATACCCAGTAGGGGCTATCTCACAGGGAAAAACCAGGACGGGTTCCCAATGCAAAACGCTTTGAGACCTGGCGGTGATATTGCGCTATATAAAAACCTATCCATCCACATCACATATATTGTGTTCCAGGCCAGTTATGCAGATTTGGGGAGGTTCTCTGACTCGCTAAAGGCCTTAGGTTTGTCTGTGTCATCTGAGTTACCCTAAATATAAGTATGCTCGTCCTCCATATACACAACTTTACCTTCAGTATATTTTTCTAAACACAACACATACATTCTGCTCTGAGCATTCGGTGGCCCAGGTACCATCATACACCTGGCTCTGTGTGTACACTTTAAATAAATGCAGTGGATGGCTTTCGGTTCGTTGAAAATCTACTTTCTACTACATGTACGTAGCTCCATTGCATCATATATTCAATTTTTATACCCTTTATTCATAAAGGAAGCCAACAATGTACTGCTGCTAAGGGGGATCTGTATATGTGATTCTGTCACCACAGGAATCCTTTCTGGGTGATATTTTACATTTCAAATCATTTTAGATACAATAATTCTTGTACCCAATGGTAGCAGAGGCCTCTCAGATGTATTTGGTATTCCTGTATTTTAAATTGCATACTTTGCACAGTTAGTGTGTTGACATTTCCCTTCAATTGAGTGTAGAATCATTACAAAAGTACATTTGTCTGAAAATATTCAAGATTTCCCGACGAAGGTTATTAATCTTTCTCTTACTGCCAAAACACAGCATTCATGCACTATTACTTTCTAGTTTCTTGCGAAGATTTTTGTTATGTATAAGACATCTTTTGTGAAAACTAACTAGGATTTTATGCTGAGTGTGTACTTTAGAAGTTTGGAGTGTGATTTAGTTACTGTACCATAAATGAATTAGGGACCAGGGTGCATATTACCAAGGCGGGCGATATGTGATTATCGCCGCTTTAGCAGCCGTTTTTGGCCGCTAAGCGTCGATAATTTTATCGCCCTATTAGCAAGCTGTCGCTAACAGCAGTTAGCGACAGCTTGTAGGCGATAGCGAGCAGTTTGGGGCCCGCTTTGCATGTCAGCGATATTCATCGCTAATCACATGCAAAGTGGGCGTACCCAACCTATCGCCTATTAGCAAGGCAGGCATAGCAATGAAAGTATTCGCGCTATGCTTGAATATCTCCAAAAACTAACGCCTGCTCAGACCAGTTCTTAGCCATTTTATCCAATGGGAGTTGGATATTATGGCTAAGTCCTCATTAGCAATAATGCGTGAATATCGCTGGATTACCAGCGATATTCACGCATTATGCCGCTAACGCCGGATATTATATAGCTTTAGAGATAAACGTTGCTAATAGCACATTATCTCTGCGATAATATGCGGCGATGCTTGGCGTTAAAAAAATACTCGCTAAGCCCATTTAGCGATAAATATCGCTAGTTGTTGGTAATATGCCCCTGAATGTCTGCGGAACATATTCTCCACCCATGTGCCCTATCACAATCTCAGATTGGCCAAGGACAACCTTGCGGCTGCCCCTCAAAGAAGGAAGCCCACCGGAGATGGTAAAGCCTTTTAATTTCTAACTCCACTATGGGGAATAAACAGCTTATATCTTTCCTCACTAGACCTTTTTCACTACTTTTAAGGAAACATCTGAAAGCTCATCTTTTCACTCTTTAATATCCTTTTCTATCGGTCACGCTCTGAGTTAATACATAGCACCAGGAAAGTCCTTGCGAGGTAACAGTCTTATGAAACTCTCAATTGATCAAAGCATAGTTGGGGAAATGTTCATGTTTAGGGGCTGATTCCAGCCATTGATGTTCAATTCAGGTCTCCTCCCTTGTGACCTTAGGTCTAGGTAAATGTTACAGCCTCATCATCATAGCAGACTTAGTTGGACTATAGTTGCAAACATCGCAGAGCCTAAGTGTTCTTATTGTCCTACCACCATTGCAGCCTTACGCGGGCCGGGATCAGCACCTTTGCAGATTATGGACGGTCATGGCAAACTTCCACATTAGGTCTAGACAGTTTGATTGCCACCTCCATTTCAGTCTTGAATGTGTCCGGCCAACTAAGTCTTGTTCCTGTCATTGTTTATCAGCATTATTTGTTTTTGTTTATTGATCTAAATATTCCTAAAGCACAGAGCTTGCCACAACAGAGCACAGTTTGTACACATGAGGAAGGCATCATAATGGCAGTCTTCTCTGATGTATGAGACCCCTCATTCTTTCCTGGCAAGAACCAAAAATGTCTTCCCTTGATGGAAAGTATACTTGCCAGGGTGTGAGTGGGGCAGGGTAAGGCATGTCAGTGTAGCAAGGATGTCCTGGGCTTAAAGGGAAATAAGTAAAAGACCATCAGCCATTGGTGCTCAGCCACTCCTCCGTTCCAGGAATAGGAGGTCTGTGACCCATGGTCCTAGGCTACAGAAGATCCACTTTCAGACTTGGGCTTTCTGCATCACTTCTCTTACCCTCTCACCCCCACCCTCTGGAGGCCGACTAACTTCCCTGTGACAGTTGTTTGTTTTTGCAATGAACAGATGTGGGTGTTGAGTTTGATATTATAAAATTGGAATGAAGTAAACTGGGTTAGGATCTCTTTTTTATTTGTAACTCTGAGGTTTATGTATTTATATTTTAATTCATGTTATTGCTAAAGCATTAAGGGGCATGTCAACAAGGCCCGCAATAATTATTGCTCAGCGCACTTAGCGCGAGTATAATTATCACTGGCTATCGCTTTATTATATCGCAAATATAGCACCTCATCATCAACGCTTATCTCCAATGCGATATAAAATCCAGCGATACCAGTAAATTGTGCGATTATCGCTGGAAATCCAGCGATAATCGCACAGCGATAGGCAAATCCTTGTAGATAGGGCAGGGTGGTCTCATCCTTATAATCCACCACCCATGGGCTATAATGGCTTAGTAAGATTCAGAGCAGGCGTAATGAAACCTGCGATAAGCGCGTTTAGTGCTACTTTGATCGTCACTACACAGGTTAGCGAGCAGATTGATAACTGGAGAAATATCTGTTAGCGACATTTTCCACCTTAAGTTTTGTAAAGTACACCACCTTTGCATACCATTAACGTTTCAAAGCTGAACGTTGATAAAACGGGCGCAGAGGCATAGAAACACTTGCTAGCGTGTCCATACTGATAGTGCGATAAAATTATCGCTGCTTTTTGCCCGAAAACGGACGCTAAGCAGTGATAATTTTATCGCTTGGTCTTGATGATATGCCCCGCAGTTACTTAGAAGGTTATCCTTGCGCTAAGAACACGGCAAATTAGTAGTGTTCAGATGCAGAATGCACAGAGACTCGAAAGGAATCTGTTGGCAACTGGAAGTAAATGGAGAGAAAAACAGACAGAGAATGCTGGCCATGTCCAGGGAGCTGAAAGGTGTGGTTGGCTGCTTCAAGCTGATTGCGAACAATCTGGACCAAGCGCGTACGCACAGAAACCAAGAGCTATAGTGGTCCATGAGCAGTCAAATAACTGCCTGGACCACCATCTGCCAGGGTTCCTGGACCAGAAAATGGAAGATGTAGATGAAAAACAACATGAAGAAATTGTGTTAAAATGAGGGGATAGCAAGAGCGCTGTAAAGATCCTCCAAACAGTCAAATGTGAAGAAAGTTCTTTATTTAAGTTATAGGTAACACCTCAGCATGATAGTACCACCTTCAGAGCAGACAACAGGATAACTGTTCCACTGAATCAAAGATATACATTCCAAGCTCAAGCTTGGCAATCAGAGTTCCAGAAATCTGAAGTTTCACAGGCAGAAATACGCTTACGATGGCTGACAATATAAATAAAGCGAAACACACATACAATAGGTACAGAATATCATAGGTACAGAATATCACAAGCGCCTGATCAATAAAACTCCTAAATCACCCCCTTCTGGGAAAGGGATGGGAGGGATTCTAATCACTGTATCAGGCTGAAACATTTTTTGCAGGTCTCAAATCTGTATTGATTTGAAAGCCTTTGTCTTGTCCAGGAGACAACTGAAATGAGCCAGTTCTAAAAACTGTTGCAGTTGTCAGAATCTTGAGCATACAGTTGGAGCCTAACTTTGTGCTTCATTGGATAAGTCAGAATCAGAGGGGAATAAATCATATGTTCTGCTTTTTTTCAGGGTCTTAGGATCTTGTGTTCTGGAAATCCTCATTCACATTTAACTCATGGTGCGGTATAAGAAGGTTCTCCGCTCTGTCGGATAGGTGAAAAGCATCATTATTGGTTTATTTTTTATCACTTGAGTGTTCGATTCTCCAAGTGATCTGTGTTCCTCCACCTGGAGGGAGACCATCTGGTTTTTAGACAGTTGTGATTAGAGAGTGAATAGTGTCAAAAAGAGGTGAGCAAAATTCAAATTACCTCTATTCATTTGTTCGTTTTTTTATTTTAACAAGGAAGGGTCAATATTAAAAGGGCTGAGCAGTGCTGTGGTGGATGTGTTAATGATCTACCCCACCTGGTGTTAGGTCATGGTAGGTCGACATGTTTTGGCCCTTGGTTGCCCTGATGGGTCTATGGGCCTTCTTCAGGACCAAAGTGAAGCTGGCTAAGTTCAGGTTGCTTGTAAGGAGTTAGCGAATCAATCACCCCTCTTCATTTGTGAGCTCACTCGCTCAACTACTTATATGTGTTATAGGTACACCGTTTGCCTATAACTTTGTAAGGAGACAGATGATGCTCCTTCTGGGATGGAAGTGGGGACTCGCCCTTTGCGATTTCACTTGTGCTTGTGCTGACTCTGTCCTTCACTCACTGATGAAGAGTGGTAAGTGAAGGGAGACGTGAAGTGCTTCATTCACAAAGAAAGCTTAATGATAGCCACATTCACCAGACTCCAGACCATACACGTGCCACTGTGCACTAATCACATTATTACTAATTATCCTAAAACAGGAATGTGCAAAGTGCACAGCGGGTAAAATGCACCGAAGCTCATTACATGTCTACCTTGTGCACATGACACGCGCTGGTGATGATTTCTTAGCGTGGTGCTCCCACGCACAGCAGGGTTGTGGGAGCTCATCTAACACATATTGGGATAGTTTAATTTGTGACCTTTTTATCCAGTACATGCTGGTGAGAGATGGAAGGAATGCAGAGTGCAGAATGATATAGATAAGATTAAACATTGTAATTAAAATGAATAATGATTTAATCCACATCAATCACTAACATTAATTTCCTGTTAATGTTTATTGCTTCTCTGTTTGATATGATCAGAACTGGCAAAGGTATGCAAATGGAATCATTTACTACAGATGTGGCCCTTGGAAAATAGAGAAAATTCACCCCATTTTTATGTCTTCCTTCCTCCATTGCATATCCATCTCTTTTCCACTCTCACTCTTTGTCCCCCTCTCTCTCTTCTCGCTCTCCTTGACCCACTCTCTCACTTTGTTTATCTCTCTCTCTCTCTCTCTCTGCACCTGATTTAGAGTTTTCCAAACTCTTTCTCTTTTTCTCACTCTTTCTCTCTCTCTCTCTTCCTCTCTCTCTTTCACTCACACTTTCTCTGTCTCTCTCTGTCTCTCTCTCTCTCTCCCTGTCTCTCTCTCTATCTCTCTCCATCTCTCTCCTCTGTCTCTTTCTCTTGTGCTCTATCTTCCTCTCTGTTTCTTAGTTAGGCATATGATGTTCTCCCTGCATAAAAAGCTTTGAGCAAACTTAGCGGAAACATGGTGCCCCTTCCTGCACAAAAGCAGTCCTGCTAACTACGCTGGGGCAAGTGTGCCTGCATTGGTGCCTGGCCTGGTTTTTCAATATCTACTTAATCCTTTCAACCCCCCTCTTGTATAACTAATCTACCCTTCAATTTTATGTATTGTGTATTTTGTGTTTTTGTCATTTTAGGAGTTTGTTCTTTACTTTTTTGTACTTTTTTATTTTTTACTTTACTCCCCTAGTTCTTGCCTTCTTCCTTACTTTACCTATTTCTGTTCGTTTTTCCACTCACCCAGCACCATGGTAGAGCAGGGCGAGCAGGGGAGCGGCGACACCAGGCCATGAGCAATGACAGGCAGCTGCTTACCTTGCAGTCATCATGAAGGGGTGCAGCCCGCACAACTTTTTATGAGGTGGAGGTAGCATAACTAATTTTGGTTTGTGAAGCACCACCTCCCTCCATGCTGGCAAAGGCAGCAGGCCTAGAAGCAGATACCCCCTGGTGGAGCATTGGCTGCATTAGGGGAGGGTGCGCTGGTGTATGTGCCAGTCCACCAACATTCAGCATACCCAACAGCAGCTGGCACATCGCTGGGCACATACCATCGACCGTGAGCAGGATCTGCTCGACCTGCTATGCGCAGACATTGTAGGACTCAGTGAGGAATTGTTTGTTGTGCTTTTGCTCTACAATGCTAAAATACAATTCTGAATAGCATGATGCTCACACTCAAAGGTAAGTTAAGTTCATATTAAGAATATTATGTGATCCGGTTAAAGCTAGCCAGGTAATCAAAATACCTAATCTTACTCGTCAGCAATATTTACGAAGTCATTGTATTCTCCTCTATTCTCCCACCACCAAGATAGTGAATTAGTGATATCAGTGAATTAGCATTCTCTGTGACTTTCTTTATGTAGCTCGCACAGTCCCAAGCATTACCACAATGATCATTCATTGCAATGCACAAGTTCCAAATGTAGTTTTGGTAAGGAAATTTGGAATAGGAATTTTAGGATTAGTATGGCCAATTCAGTAGTCTATATTAGTACTACAGGTGATCTGATAAAGAAAAGTACAATGTTACTGCACTTGCCTGTCATTATATTTTGGGAAAGATTAACTGTACCCCAGCAACCAAGGGCAAGAAGAGGGGGAGCTCGGAGGCAGGCCCAGGAGACAGCAACGAGGCGCCAACCTCCAGTGCCGCTGATGAAGTTTTCGCTCATCTTAATCCTATTATTTATTGTTATATCCCTAACCTTTACCTCTGCCCACTTATTTTTTATACAACTCCCCTATCCAATTTTTGTTTCATTCTTGTTCTTTCTGCATTATCCTTTTCATGTTTTTTTTTGGTACCTGACTTTCTTCTGTCTGTACTAGTCTCTAGTTTTCTTTTGCTTTGCACTAGGCTTTCCTCACCTCCCTGTATATCTTCTGGTACAGTAAGACTAAGGGGTCAATTACAATGCCATTTGGAAGGGCTCCGAATCTGATTCAGGTTTGACGAATCTAATTTGAAACCCTTGATTCCAAACAAATCATACACACTTCCCAATGACCGATTACTATGCCCGTAAGCAATAGGGGTGTCTGAATAGGTTCCAAAAGGCATTCGGACAGGTCAAATCTTCCGGGGCTGAATTGTACAGCTCTAGGGACTCGGTTTCCAACTGAGTGATTACGATGACCGATTCGGAAAGCCGTTCTGAATCAGTTTCTCTGGAACACATTGGCTGCTAGAATCTGTCTTTGGGGACCAGTAGCAGGCCCCCCTTCACCTGGGGCCCTCTTTATCAGCCCCCTTGGGTAACCCAAGGGATCCCCTTTTCAACCATGCAGAGTGTGGCAGGTCCTAAGGGATGCCCACCACAGGTGAACAATTTTCCCCAGCCACCCCTTTTGTCAATGAGAACCTGTGTTCTCATTCGGAACACATTCTCCCATTGAAGTCAATGGAAATCTGATTGATTGGTATCCAGAAGCATCCGGATACATCCAAATCGGTTGGACTCACATGATCCGAGTCATCTAAATAGCATTCCAGGGCCGGTTTGGTTGGAAGACTACCCAGACTAGATCATAATCAGCACCTAAGAAGATATTTTCTTGAACTTGAAGAGAGCGGTCTATGATGCTGTACTGAATGAGTCTCGCTGTACTTGTCACTTTTTGCCAGCGCCCCGTTCCACCACGGGTTTTCCCGCTTGTTGGGGAGGGCGCCGGCATAGATTGTTGGTCTCTCGCGGATTGGAGATCCAGGGTCATGCGCTAGCCTCTCCTCCTGGCACCGCCCTATTTAGTCCTCATGACCTGCCCTGTGCTTAGCGGTCTATGATGCTGTAATGTACTGACTGATTGCACTTTACTCTGCTCTTTTAACCTGATTGTATTATTTGTATAATTTTTAAAATACTTGCTCTTTGCACTCACCTTGTAACAAGGCTCGCTGTACTTGTCACTTTATGCCAGCGCCCCATTCCACCATGGGAAATCCCGCTTGTTGTGTAGGGCGCCGGCACAGATTGTTGGTCTCTCGTGGATTGGAGACCCAGGGTCACCCGCTAGCCTCTCTTCTCCTGGCGCCACCCTATTTAGTTCTCATGACTTCTTCCGCGCTCAGCGGACGCGAGCAGCGGGAGTGGGCCGAAGTCGCGCCTAAGTCCAGCCCGTCTGCGCCCGTCCGCGCTGAGTTCACACCTGGGAGGCTGGGTTGGCCACTGCTGGTACACAAGTAGGTTTCTGCTATTCTAGACAGTTGTTGCTTGCGCTGAAGCCTTTAGCTAAGCCCTGCTACCATACTATTGCCCCTGAGGCTTTCTCAGTTAGGACGGGTTCTGAATGTTTAAGCAGTGGTTCCGGAAATGCGAATTCCCGGAAGGCACAGCCGAGTTTTAACGCTCCTAAGCCCTTCCCCAACATAACGACTGAAAGGGGGTTTCTTATTAACGCCAGGTCCTTAATAAAAAACAACATTGCTTTCAGGGACTTTGTTTCAGCCTGAAAACCCACATGGGTGTTTATCACAGAGACCTGGGCATCTGATGCCTCGGGACTGGATTTGATAAATGCCATTCCCACTGGGTATACCCTAGCCAAGATGGATAGAACTGGTCGTCATGGAGGAGGAATAGGAATTCTATACAAGGATTCTCTCATATGCCGTACTGAGTTTCTGTCCAATCCTTCTGACTCTTTTCAGGCTTTGTATTTTTCCATCAACTCCACCCCTTGTGTCTCTTTCTCCGGCCTCCTGTTATACAGACAGCCAGGCCCTAGATCCTCTTTTAGCCAGGATCTGATAAAGCTCCTAGAGCCATTTGTAGAGAGGCCCAATATCACTCTCCTGGGCGATTTTAATTTCCATTTGGAAAATATGGGGTCCAGAGATACCCAGATCCTCCTGGACACTCTGGATTCCTGTGGTCTGACTCAGTTGGTGGCAGGTCCCACCCACCTGGCTGGGCATACACTTGACGGAGTTTTTTCCAATGACCCCAGGCTGAAGGTGGGCCCTCCGGACCCCCTAGCCTGGTCCGATCATTTGGGCGTTCCACTAGACCTGTCATTTCAGGATGCTCCCCCTTCTCTCCCGGACCCCAAGAAGTGAAAACTTAGAAGGAACCTTAAAGCTATTAATAACAAGGTTCTTTTTCCTTTTTTGAATAAATTGACGCCCGTTGTATTGCAGGATGTCAACTCTGCCGCTCTTGAACTCGCAAGCACCATTTCACGGGCTCTGGATATCGTGGCTCCCTTTAAACAGCACTACTCTGCGAGAAAGCGCCCTTTGGCCCCCTGGTTCTCAGACAGACTTAGGCTGCTGAGACAAGGGTGTCGGAAACAGGAGAGGCTCTGGAGGGCTCAGTTGGATCCCTCAGAGAAGGAACAACATAAACTCCGTTTAAATGATTATAGCTATTGTGAAGGAAAAGAGGGCCTATTTTTTCCAAGATTACTGCTTCCCTTAACTCTCCCAGAGACCTTTTAAAATCATACACTTCTTATCTTCTCCCCAGGGAGCAGACTTGATAGTGGAATCTCAGGAGTTGTGTGATGATATCTCAACCTTTTTCCACTCAAAGATCGTAGATATTCATAGCCCTCTTGCATCCCTAAATCTTGGCACGCCCCCTTCCGACAATTTTGCTCCTTCTTGAGTTTGGAGCCCGTCTGGTGGACATCCCCCGAGTTTTCTGTCCTTCCCCTTTCTTACTCCTGAGCTGATGACTCAGCTCCTGGATAACACCAAATCGGGTTCCCCCTCAGATCCTTGCCCCCTTAAAGTCTGAAGGCTTGTTCGGGATGTGGTTATTCCCCCTCTCATGAATGTCATGATTTGAGCGATCTCTGAGGGAGTGTTCCCCTCTTCATGGAAGATGGCGGTTGTTAAGGCCCTCCTTAAGAATCCCACATTTGATCCAGGAGTTTTGAAAAACTTCCTCCCCATCTCTCTTCTTCCTGCCCCTGCAAAGATGCTGGAATCGGCACCTTAGTTCCTTTCTTGGGGACTCGGCCCAGCTTGATATCTCCCAGCATGACTTTAGGAGATCTCATAGTACTGAGACCGCTCTCACGGCAGTAGTTAACAACATCCGCTCCCAGGTCGATAAAGGCCATACCACTCTTCTGGTCCTGTTAGACCTGACGGCGGCTTTTGACACCCTGTCCCCATCTATTCTAGTCACCCACCTTAGGGATATAGGGGTCGGAGGTCCTGCCTGAGCCTCCTGGCTTGCTTTCTGAATGAAAGGGAACAGAGAGTGAATCTGGGTCAGTTTCTTTCTGCCCCTAAGCCTGTGCATTGTGGGGTCCCCCAGGGCTCTTCATTGAGCCCTACATTATTTAACATCTATGTGGCCCCACTTGCCAGGGTAGTTAGATCTTTTGGGCTGGAAGTACTGTCGTACGCTGATGACACTCAAATTATGGTCTCCCTCTCGCAGCCTGTGAAGGACTCTGCCCTGAATTTCAGGAACTGCATGGAGGCTGTGTCTCAGTGAATGATACAGAACTTCTTGAAACTGAAAGGGGAGAAAACGGAGGTGTTGATCTTTGGGGGCAGTCAGGATATTTGGTCAAATGACTGGTGGCCGGCCTTTCTCGGGGACTGCCCTCCCCCTCGCCAGTTTGCTAAGAACTTAGGGGTGCTGATGGACACCGCACTCTCGTTTGACCGTCAGGTCAGGACGACTGTCTCCACCTGCTGTGGCATTATCAGGGTTCTTAGAAAGATTGCCCACTATCTCTCTCCTGAGGCCCAGAAACAGGCCACTGCGGCATTAGTTTCCTCAAGACTGGACTACTGTAATGCCCTCTATGTGGGCATAAATAAGAGTCTTATCCATCGTCTCCAGATGGCCCAGAACGCGGCGGCAAAGATGGTTCTTAACCTCCCCAGACTTGCCTCGGCAGCCCGGAGAAGCCTACATTGGCTTCCTATTCAGTCCAGGATTTCTAATAAGATTCTTTGTCTTGCCCATGGGGTCTTCTACGGTACAGGTGCTGAGGGTCTCGGGTCACTTATTCACCTCTACTCTCCTATTCGATCCCTTCGCTCCTCTAATAAAAATCTTCGGAAGGTTCCTAGGTTTGTAAAAGCCAAATGGGGAGGCAGAGCATTCTCTATGGTTGTTCCCAGGTTGTGGAACTCTCTCCCCTCCGAACTCCTGGGGCAACCCTCGCTTGCTCTGTCCGCAAAGCAATGAAAACCTGGCTTTTTTCTGAAGTGTATCTGTAAGGACTTCACCGGTGACTACACATTACATGACCTGCTTAGGCGCCTTGATGCCCTTGGGTTAAGTTGTGCGTTAAAAGATTCCTTTCATTCATTCATTCATTAATACCTACTGTGACGTTTGCAGACCCAAGTTAGCTAGTATTATTCACCACGCATGTTTGCTGAGAAGGCCTTCTTTTTCTTGCTCATGCTCTAACAGTTAACAAGAGAGTGGTCATGGACCCCGCCTGCCCCCCCAATGTTGTGCTGCAGTTCATATATACAGTATACCAGAAGTTTCCATGACAGTGCAGCATGGCTGGAAAATATGAGGGCCCATAATTGCATTTGTTAACCAACACCATATGTCCTTCACTGACCATTATTCCACTCCATCATTGCCTTTTATTGGCTCAGAGTCATCATCATAGGCTATCGCCCTGCCCCTCCATAACAAAAACTTTTTGGTTGCCTTGACTACCTGGCTTTTCTAACATTGACAACCAACAAAATGCCCAAAGTGATACTTTCAATTGAAGATAATGCAAACCGAACTGTAGTGAATGTAATTTTTTTATTACAAAAATAAGGGAAGGCATATCTGACATCTAACAGAACATGTAATGATTTTTTTCTGTCGTTGAGTTCTTATGGTCTCTTCTATCTGCAACTATGCAAAAGTGTGCAAAATAGTTGCTAGAAATTATGGGTTGATGGGAGCGGGAAAGAATGGAAAGTTAAAAGAAACAGGATACAATAGGAAAATCAGTGAAGAGATGTGTGGGTGGGTGGGTATTGGGTAAATTGAGAGATGGCTGAAAGGACGGTTGAAAGGGTGGATACTGAATGGATAGATGTATGGATTGAAAATTTCAGTGAAAGACTGGATGAGAGAAAGTAAAGCTTAAATCATGGTGATATCATTGGGTGAATATAGAAGAATGAACGATGAAGGAATAAATGCTTTGATTAGGAAACAAGGGAGCTCTTCTGGAGAGTGGCATGTTCACCTGCTTTGCTTGCTAAGTTTTATTTAAGCTACGGTTCAAAGTGAGGGTATTTTAATTGTTGGCCTACTCACTTGACTCATTGACTCTGTTTGTTAAGCGAGGCAGATGTGTATCCCATCCATCATCATTCATCACCTGCCCATGCCACTTCACCACCAATGACCTAAGTGCAGCGTAGTGGTTGCAGCGCTGGCTGTGCAACGTGGTATTGAGAGAAAATATAGATTTGGAAATATTTACTTACTGAAATATCGAGGCAATAATATCAAGATATGGAAACATCGATTTTTATATATACTAAGTATTATAGAACTAATAATTTAACATGATATTATAATGTTAAAAAAATACATTATACATATATATACGTGTTTATTTGTATATTTGTTACACTATACATTAAATATATTCTATTAATGTTAGTATTTAATGTATTTTATGTTTAATATTTTATGTCATATATTTAAAAATCTATATTTAATACAATGATATTATTGAAAACAATATATTGTTTAATACATTTGTTCTTACCTTTTTAAGTATGGGTAGTTAATATTTTTGTAGTAGATACGTTTTTTCTCGATAATTTTGCAAGTCGATATTTTGGACCTCAATATTTTGTCAGTGAACCATGCAATGTTTGTCTGCTTCAGTTAATGTGGCATCTACAAAGTTTTCAATGCATTGTAAACCAAACGCGAGGTGACTGTATAAGCCAGAATTTAGGCACATGATAATGGTCAGTAACACCAAAATACTGTATAGCAACAGCTCTACTGACCCAGCGTAATCCCTCTAATCTACCCTGCAGTAGAAAATAAAGTGGTACTAAGGGCCCGATTACAATGGCGGAAGGACTGCCATTTCTCTATCGGGGCCTGTGCTGTGGCCTTAAATCTTTTTCTTGATATAACTACTTCTGCTGGTCCACCACCACCACTGTCACGGCAGGAGATAGTGGCCCATATGCAGTGGCAAAGGCTGGAGACTATCAAGGTTGAATGCAGCTGGCTGGTGGCCCAGGAGGATGAGGAAGCATTTGCCTCTGCCCAGGGCCCCAGTTCCTCCAGCAGCCAGCCAAAGCCTCTAGCCTCCCGGCCAATCCATCACTGCCGCCAGTTGTTAGGCACCCGAACAGGCCGCCAATTCCAGTGCTGCCTCCTGCAGCAGATGGACAGATTTGAGAACAGGCTTCACCAGAGCATTGATTGTCTCTGAAACCATATAGACAACGCCCTCTTCTATGCCTTTTTAAAAAAAATGTTTGTTTTGGTGGGAGGAACTTTTGTTGTGGGTGGAAAGGGTAGCATGGGAGTTGGAATGAGGAGTTTGGACTTTTGTTGGATAGTTTCCTTTGGACAATGGTTGGGGTTGGGGTGATTTGCTTGGGGAGAGGGAAAAACTATTTTATCTGCAGTTTGTTTGTGTTTTACTTTTATTTATACTTTGCACTGCCGCTTTTTTCAGAGCATCTTGTTTTTTTAACCTACTTTTTAAAGCGCATACCGGTTATTTAAAGTTAATTATATATCCATATCTTACTACCCTCTGTAACTATCTTCACCATTAAGGGGGTATGCTGCCATGACCTAGATTGCCTACAGCAACCTAGATAAACAATTACTTATCTGCAGTAGAAGTTAGCTACCTACTAAGTAAACTAGTTCATTTGACTACATTATTCTCTTACTTGAATAGATAAAGCGATAGATGCAACTGCTCTCAATTCTCTCACACCTTAGTAGCTGGAGGACTTTCTAATGTGCCGTTTGTAATGGTGGTGGGAGTTGGAGCAGGCTAGTGCGCTAACAGGGAAGGCATCACAAGCAATATCCCACTCCCACCTGGGTGAGCTCTAACCTTAGAATTAATCGTAAATATTGCCCATCACAGGCATTTAAACTGAAAGAAAACACAGAGCAAGTGTGTGATATTTATATCACAGCTTCACAAAGATTGTGACCAGACTACTACCACCATGACACAACAAAGAAAACCTGGTAATATAACTGTGTGACTTAATTAAATGGATCACGGAGCATGGATCATGGGGGAATGAGTATGTTACAGTTCAGTTAAATGTATTGCAAACAGTCCTTCAGCCCCAGAGACCCAAGTTATTATTATATATCTAAATGTTCTATCATTTAGGTTTGAAAGATAAAAATTATGACGGAGTGAAGTGAACCCACACAGTTCAGAAAAATGATTCTTAAAAGAAAAATGATGCTGTATTGCCAAATTGGAAGGTGCATCTGCATTCTTCTTGAATTGTCCGTCAACATTGAGTGCCTGGCTGAAGCGGTCGGGTAAGGTAAGCAGAAGTGTTATGGAGCTTTCACCTATTGTGCAAGAGAAGAGGAGGTCTGCGGATTGTAAAGCAGAAAATATATTGTAGATTCAAAGAGAAGGACATAAGGTAAGCTTGATGAGGAGTGTACCAAGAAGAATCAGAATCAGAGGCAGAGCAAGAGCATAGTCTGCTGCAATCATTGATTTTATTAGGCATTTCCAATTGATCAATAGAGAAGTGAGAGTAAATTACAACCAATCACAGAAAAGTGGGTGCATGTCCCTGGCTGATTAATCTCACAAATGTCATCATAAAATTTTGCTAAGTGTATGTATAATATGAAGATGTGACATCGCATGTCTGTCATCTTCAGTTACTTACAACAGACCTCCAACCCAACCAAATAATAGAGGAGTTTTAAATTTTAACTAGCAGACATACAGCATTGCATTTCCCAAACTAATGCATCTCTCACCAGTTCACAGAGATGAGTAGAACTCTTATAGTCATCATCATGTTGGGTACCCTGAAGTTGATAACTTCCTTCTTCTGCTGTTATTGAGGTCATCCAACCCTGGGTCCTTCCATCATCCTCCTGACTCCAAATAACAAATCGGTCCAACTTTGTTCGGACTCCCAACCCAAATGACCAGTAGTGCACTGCTGTTGACGAACAAGAAGAGAAACATTGAGTCATTTTTTGTGTAGATTTGTGTTTGATAACTAAATATATTGGTCTGGTCTTTGAAGAGTGTGAAGCAGAAAACAAAGGAGTAGACCTGGAAAGCAAATCATGCTATGTGTCAAAGGGGACGGCCAATCACATTCAGGAAAAATAATCACCCATCAGGCCACATGCACTGCAAATCTTCACAATCAAGCTTATAAATTATAGTTAAACACCGTCCCTCATAGTCTACCACCACATGAATCACCACTCACAATCACTCAAATATCAATCATTGGTGCAATAGCTACTTGTTCAGATACAAGCGCGGTGGTACCAAATTATCGATCCTCTTTTATACATGTAACACACACTGGGCAGGCTTGTAATTCACCTTTTCGCATGGCCCAGGCACACTCAGTCAGGGGGGTAGCGTTTGTCCTCAAACTCAAGTGGTTCATCCAGAAGCTGGTTAGCTAATGCACTGGTATGACCTGAGTCTGACCAATCACCCTCATCCTGCTCCTGAGTTAATTCAGGTATGATGCAATTTGGTTGTATAATATGTTGGTTGATTTTGATCATGGTCAATCTCTCCTCGTTTTAAGACAAGAGACTGGTCCTTATCACTATGTCCACTGCTCCAGCAGCACTGAACACATGCTCCACAGATACACTGGCTACCGGACAAGCCACATTCTTTATTGCCAGCCTGCTGAGCACTGGCCATTGGAACCCATACCAATACACTAATGGGTTATGATCCAGATAGACCTCTGCTGGCCATCCAGATAGTCTTGGAGCATCCTCTAAATGGTCATTGGTGCTACAGATTGATCAACTTCTTTTACCTTCACCTTTGCATGGAACTCAAGACCTGCCACTTGAAACCAGGGTATTGGAGAGTTTAGGGCTGATGCTCCTGTGGTTATGGTTTTTGCCAGTGTTCTTGTTGCTGGTATTAGCTGCTGTGCGCAAACAGCACTGCTGTCTGTGCACGTTGAAGTCTGCATTCCAGAATTTCTGCCTGGGAGTGGGTCTGCAAATTCAAACCACACCAACTTAACACAATATTCTATTTACAATCAGGAAGGACAATTAACAGCAAAATACAGATGTAACTGTTTGCTTTATTTAAATCACAGCAACATACAGATGTAACTGTATGCTTTAAGTGCATCATCTAAGAAGACATGTGGCCCTCAGGGAGGTATAGGTGGAAATGGAATAATCCTTAGAAAATAAATGCAGCTATTGGGCTGTGTGCCTATGGCAGGCATGGAGGGTTAATGGATGGTGGGAAGATGTAAAAAATGAAATGAAAAAAGAAAAATAAGGATTCTTTTTTTTTTACAAATTTAAGAAAATGAGAAACTCATTGGGAGTTGGAAGGCAAGGCGGTGAAGGTGAAAAATGCCAAACAAGCATATAATACAAGCACTGTTAATCATAATATACAATACATTTACAATGAGCAACTAGGCCTCAAGCATATTATTAAACTGATATCAGGGAAATGTTAACAAATGAACACAGACAAAATGTTTTAGGCCCCTCCTATCAATATCTATGGAAAATAGCTTGGCTTCGCAAAATGGCCACAGCCTACATGATTGAACAACACTAGGCAAGGAGGCATGGCCACAACCTAGAGCACATATCAGCCTATGGCAAAATCACACTGGCTGGCTACACAAATAACTACCGGTCAGACTGTCAAACAACAGCACCAAGCACCGAGGCATGGCCACAGCAAAGAACGCATGCAGGCCAATGGAAAAAGCACATTGACAGGCTACACAAAAAGGCTACCAGCCACATGGTCAAATAACAAGCAAGGAGGCATGGAAAACAAATAACACATGCAGGCCTATAGACACTGACAATACAAAATAACCCCTAGCACACTTACACACTGGCCAGACAAAGGAGGCATGCTAACACTGAAGAAAACAGCATTAATTCAGCAATGGCAAAAATGAAAATGAACTGAGCTTTAGCCCATCCTCCAAAGACATCAAATATATGTGTATAATACCCCACTTATACACCTTTTGCAGAAGAAAATAGAAAATCCCAAGAAAGTAATTTTTTTTTATTTAATCCAATGCCATCCCTGACCTAAATAATATTTCAATTCAACAGACGCCACAAAAATCGTTTTTTCATGGAACCATGACTAATGCTGGGACTAATGGCTGGGTGTCCCATTGGCAGACTAGGCCACATAGTAAAAAATTTAATATTGCATGTTTATTAAAAAATATAGAGAAAATGCACTGAACTGTGCAACATTTTTTCCTTTACAAAAGTAGAAAAGTTAGTTGCAAAAAATAACAAGGCCCCCACTGAAACTATAGGCCACCAACCATAATAAATGTTAGAAACTGAATAAAAGTACAAATAAATGTTGGTGCATGCGCTCTATCAAACAAACAACACCCTTAGTCAACTTGTGATATCACAGAACAAAGTCCTTACATCCAATGGTATATATGCAGCAGAGAAAGAGACTGATCCTTCCAGGTCTAAATCCTAATGAAAAGTGACCAGGAAATAGAAAGGACACTGGGAAGAGCCTACTGGACAGGAACAGAAAGTTGAAGTCTCTGCGGCACTTCCTCCTTGTTGAAAAAAAAAGGAAAATAGAAATAGGCTTCTTGCACTACAAAACAACTTAAACATTCATTTTGACAAGACTATTAACTCAAAAACATCTTTTAGACTAGATTTAGCTGCTTCTCGAGGAGAGAATCATCTTGAGGTACAGCTGTGGTCACTCGTGCTCTGTTGCGCTCGCTAACATCATAAAATAGAGCAGTAAGTTGCTGGCGCTGCAGCCACCAAATCTTGTGAGTACTTGCCAGTGCACAGGAGCACCCAGCAAGTCTCAGCGCACTTGCCAGCTCACGCAAAATCAAGACTTGAGCATGCCAACAGAAACAAAATTCCTCCACCAGATGGAAACTCATTGGGAACTCCATGTTCTCCGTGTAGCACTGAGTTTACAAATTCTGCAAACTCCACGATTGGAGCAGAATTTTACACCCAGGCCTAATTATGGGTTGGGGGTCGAAGGAGAGGAAAGGGACCACTGTATTCACAAAGGGAAGGAAGTCAGTACTGTATGAGGTGGGATGAACAATGGTATGTTTTGCACCTATTGCAATGGGACACTGATGGAGCAAATGGGCACCAGGAAGTAGCCACATTCAGTGCTAAAAAAAGATCTGTATAAAGATAGGGAGCCCTGTACGTGTTTGATTTATATGTAAAGTCATTTACATCTGTATTAGGGGTCTTCATCTGGCCTGCCACTCTACCGCCATTCCACAATGGCCAAATATGTATTCCTGATATTAACATTCTAGTACATTCATCTGTTGAGATTACATAAGTTGCTTTATAAAATATTGTCTTATAACAACAGTTACTGCATTTTAACATAAAAAAGATATATTGTGTGCTGTCATACAGCCAGTACTTACATTTTAGTATGCATTGACAGGCATTAGCTTTTATTCCCTGGCTCACATATCACCGCTGGTATTGTAAATCCGAACCTGCAGGACATGCAGTGTTTTCTGTATAGCATTGTTAACTTATCTGCATATTTATAAGGGTTAGAGGCCTGTATTTGCTTCAGGTGCCTGAGGAAAGTATGGATTGGTGAAATATAGGGCTTTGTGGTTCTTCGATTAAAGCATACAGTAAATGAATTTACTGTGACATTTGACTACAGTAAATAACATAATTTAAATGAAGGATTATGGGATTTCTTTTTTGAATATATGTATGTAAATCTGTTTTACTGCATGCCTTACAATTTCATAGCTCTGAATTGACTGTGCTTACTGCAGGCTGATGCAGCAAGAGCTCGTGGAAAGGGAGTGTGAGGCGTGATCTGCCCCAGAGAAGAAAACAGATCAAAATACAATCACCAGTTGCCCTGGAGAGCCCCTCACTTGTTGCATCCCCATTTCATGTGCACCTAGGACCCCAGTTTATTCTCTTTTTAAAGCTCCCCAAAGGTTTACAAACTCTTTCAATTGTGAAACTTTCCTGTTTCCTTAAACTCTCTGGACATAAAATGGAAGACTGGCTGACACAAGCTAACCCATGCCATGCTCACCCAGTCTACATTTCAGGGGCTGTATTGTGAAAGTGCCCTGGGGCGCAGCTGGAATTAGCATCCGCTTTAGGTGCCCCCGGGGCACTTTGGTATTACAGAAAGGGCCGCAGATGCTTGTGTGGATCTTTCCGTAAAAAAGATAGTGGTGGCGCACATTAACCGCTAGCACTCTCACCAGAGGGCATTCCCTCGTTTGCATGGGGCTATGGAATCTCTTGTCTCTGATCATGCAAAGTATTACAGATGTGAGTGCAGAGGCAAAGAAGTTGTTAGGAGGCACATAGGCATCATGCTACCTAAAAGGTGGTGCGTTGTCGGTGTGCCCCTTGCTTGATGGCAGCCATCAGGAGGCGGGGTAGGGGGTCGCATGGACCCCCTCAGACATCCCCTTGCAGGTGGGTGCAGTCACTCACTGCACCCACCTGCAAGGTGATCCCTCTCCCCTCTTAAAAGTGCAGACTGGTCGCTGTCTGCACCCTGAAACATGGACCGACTGCTTCAAAGCTGCTCCATATTTCACCTTAATACACTGTCCCCATGGCAGCACTACTTTGCAGCTGCCCTGGTGGCAGCGCATTCAATGTAATAGGGTGCACTTTTCCTATTTGCACCCGGCGCACCTGTCTTAAGGTGCCCCGTGGCGCAAACAAGGAAAATGCATCCAATCCATAATTCAGCCCCAGGAAAGCAAACCTTATTCTGGTAGGTTAGGAAGGCTCCTAGTTTGGGAAAGGAGCACACACATGAGCTGATGCAACAAGCTCGCCCGCTTTTTACATCTTTTGAATGCGTGGGCCCTGAACTCCTGGGTTACCTCAGACAGTCTAAATGGCAGCATATTCTACCTTCCAGATGTGCCCTGGAGCTCCTAAGCAGAGGTAGGCTACATTATGATTGTATTTGTGCTGCCAGGTGGGTCCCAAGATTTCCATACTGAGAGTTGACTTAGCACAAATCCCTTCTGCAGTGAAACATCTTGACAGAATTGATGAAGGTACCAATGTGTTTTGTAGTTTTATTTGTGCTCTAGCACATTTGCAACAAATAACATCAGTGATTGCTTGCTTCCTGTCCAGGGAAGACATGGCTTGGCAGTTTGAGCTGGACTGTTCCCATGAGGTACAGGGTCAGACTGAGTTGCATATAGCCATGTCTGAACTGGGGTGGCAGAGTGGGCTAAAGAATGGTGATGGATCAAACCCAGATCAGTTGACTGGGGGTGAGTGTTTGATTTGCTCCAACGCTCCGTCCATCATACCCTTTGGTTTCGCTTTTTTCGCCCTAAGTTGGCAGGGTATGCCCAGACATGGGTCCCTTGCTCACTTTGCCACTGGATTCAAGCTAGCCTGTCTGATGACGGCTGATTAGCCAGAAACCGGTCCCAGGGTGCTTGTTTCTGGTCCAGGGAAGACATGGCTTGGCAGTTCGTCCTGGACTGTTCCCATGAGGCACAGGGTCAGAATGATTTGCATATGGCCATGTCTGAACTGGGGTGGTGGAGTGAGCTAAAGAATGATGATGGATTAAACCCAGATCAGTTGACTGGGGGTGAGTGTTTGATTTGCTCCAACGCTCCGTCCATCATCCCCTTTGGTATCGCTTTGTTCGCCCTAAGTTGGCATGGTATGCCCAGACGTGGGTCCCTTGCTCACTTTGCCACTGGATTCAAGCTAGCCTGGCTGATGATGGCTGATTAGCCAGAAACCGGTCCCAGGATGCTTGTTTCCGGTCCAGGGAAGACATGGCTTGGCAGTTCAGGCTGGACTGTTCCCATGAGGCACAGGGTCAGACTGATTTGCATATGGCCATGTCTGAACAGGGGGGTGGAATGAGCTAAAGAATGATGATGGATTAAACCCAAATCAGTTGACAGGGTGTGAGTGTTTGATTTGCTCAAACGCTCCGTCCATCATCCCCTTTGGTATCGCTTTGTACACAGAGGCGGCACGTAGTGTGGCTCCTGAGGCCCCCATCCCACAAAAGTGGGGAATGAGGTTTCCACTGATCCCTGAGATGTTCGTCTGCTGTGCAAGTGCAGTAAACTCACTGCATCTACCTGCAGAAGAAATGTTGTACCCCTTGGTGAAGCAGAAAAAAAGTGCTGCCTGCACTGTAAAAGATGGAGCAGCTGCTTTGAAGAGCTGGTCAACCATTCACTAGCAAGCCTTCCCCAAGGCAGCCACAAGTTTTCAGATGGTCTAAGGACAGAGTCATTTCTGTAATAGAGCATGCTCTCCCTGTTTGCACCTGGCATGCCTAGTTAAAGGTGTGCCACAGAGCAAACAGGGACAGTGCACCACACGTATAATACAGTCCCAGTCAGTAACCCATTTAGACGTGAATTCTACTAACAGTAAGTTATGACGTAACGATGGTTGTAACAACTCTAAAGAACCTAAAATCTCCTGTAGTCAATGGACATTCTCGAAATTCTATCAGAGATATTAAAACCCTCTTCTTCACTCCAGTCTTATTATTCCTTGAACATTGCACACAATTTGTACAATGTGCCCACCACAAATTATCCCTTGTTTCGCCACTAATAATATTCCCTCACCCAGCCTTGGGAAGATTTCTGCCCACAAGCCTCTCATGAACAGAATTGACAAACTTCTCATATCATCTGCATTCTCTTCCTAATATAGCCTTATAGCCCACCATAGAGGGCTATACCGGCTATTAAAGGTCTGCTCCAGCGTTAAAGGCCCGAGCCGAAGGTGAGGGCCTTTAACAAGGGAGCGGGACTTTATTAGCCAGCATAGCCCACCTACGAAGGGCTATAAGGCTATTAAAACATTCTGGCACTAGAGGGCAGAATGTTCTAACAATTTAAACAAAGGCCTCTTGGAGCCCGAGGGGATTGAAATCCCCTCGGGCTCCAAGTGGCCTTTGTTTCAACAACATACCCTGTCCTTCATCATGCTCAGCACTTTATCCTGAATTTTAGCTTTTCCCCACGGACCTCCTCTAACTGCTCTTTCACTGATACACATTACATATGACTCCTACTCTTCATCTCCCTCATCATCAGCAGGTATCACGAGAGGCACTAAGCTGACTTGTTTTTCAGCTCTGGTGAGCACCAAGCCATAAAGTTATATTCTTCTAAATATTTGTCCTATCCACAAATCCTCTAGGCAATGGTTTCTGCTCCCTTGAATCAAAACACCGTTCTCAAGGATCAATGACTTGCCCATCCTGAAAAAGGAATGCCCCTAAATAAAACTGAAAACGTTGGGTGGTTCAAGCACAAGCTAGTGCTTCTTGCTCTATCACTGCTATAGTAAGGGAACGGAATGTCAAAGCTACTGCAACTTTATCACCGTTACACAGATAGGTTGGCCCAGCTCTTAGTTCCTGTGCCCTACATCCCTTGACAGAACTGTTCTCTTGTGCACATAAAAATGACCTAATATGGGTACCATCCCCATTTTGCTCTTCATGGTATCAATGCCTCTGTGCACTTGTTGGTACACTCATATTTCATTCCTTGTTATCCTTGACCTTAAAGGGTGCACTAAGCTGCAAAGTCCAGAATATCATTAGATGAGCCTCAGCCAGCTGATCCTCAGATGAAATATGGGGGTAAAACACAACAGAGCTGTAGTGTTCCCCAAAATGTATAAATCTAACTCTTATCATCGGCCCCATCGGAATTATCAGGCCATTCCTAATGAGGGTGTTAGCGTTAGGAAAATGTGTGACAATTCAGAAGCTAAGACATGTGTCCAAAGACCTTTCCTGATCTGGGAAGGCATCAGAGGGTTGATATCAATCCTCTTGGTTTGATAAGTCAAGATGGTCCTGTATGCAATGTTCACATGTTGGCTTACTTGAGGCTAACGGACGAACAAAGATGACCAGGAGCGAGCTGGGTAATCCTATCTCAGATTATTGTAATGATGGATGTCCTTCAACATGATGTATGTGGTTATTATTATTATTATTTATTATTAATAATTAAATTTGTAATGCGCGCAGCTACCCTAAACAGGGTTTCCCGGCGCAGGCATGACTGCTACTGCATACCAAATGGATGGCCAGCTGGTTACTGAAAAAAAGCCAGGTCTTAAGATCTCGCCTAAACTTGGGGTAGAGAGATTCATGTTTCATTACACTAGGGAGAGAATTCCATAATCTAGGACCGAGAAATGAAAAGGAGCGACCTCCCATTCTAGTAAGTCTACAACTAGGGGTGACAAGATTGCCTAGAGTGGCTGAGTGCAGAGGCCGTGAAGGGGCATATGGATGGAAAAGCTCCTGAAGATAGGCTGGGGCGGTTCCTTGCCTAATTTTAAAAACAAGACACAACGTCTTGAATTTAATACGGCTGTCGATGTGGAGCCAATGTAAGTTCCGAAGGAAAGGAGAGATGGATGATTTCCTTGGGACATGACATTAAAGACGAGCTGCGGAGTTCTGCTCCACCTGGAGTTTCCTCAACACCTCCTGACTTCCACCTAGATACAGCATATTACCGTAGTCCAGGTGAGAAGAAACCAATGCCTGGACTACCGTTCTTTTGGTGGAGTCTGGAAGCATCCAGATGATCTTATGCAGCCATCTTATAGTGGTAAAACAAGTGGCGGCAACGCTTACCGCCTGTTGCTGCATTGAGAGGTTGCTATCAGTAATAAACCAAAGATTGCGAACTTGGGTAGCAGGTTGGGGAAGAGTTCCCATTTCCGGAGGCCAATGTTGAGGACCCCAAGGATGCTTGTGCTTACCCAAAATAACAACCTCGGTCTTGTCTCCATTCAATTTCAAAAGCTTGGCACACATCCACTCCGACACCCACCGTAGCCCCACCTGAAGGGAGGACAGGGAACCTTCCTTCGTAGAAGACAAGGAAAAAATGATTTGTGTGTCGTCGGCGTATGAATAAAGGGCTAGCCCCGCCTCCTCCACTATGGCCGCCAGGGGTCTCACTTAGATATTAAAGAGCAACGGGCTCAAAGTAATAGTAATAGTAATAGAGAACATTAGTAACATTTTTAATTTCTCCCTTGATCATTAAGTATTGGTTCGGGACCATTGTTTTCTTTGCTACAGTAAATGTCCAAATCTATGGACTTTTGTTGGGTTACCCTATTTATTTAATGGGCACCCATTCTATTCAACATAATTCTAAAAATGAGCAAATGTGTTTGTAAGGCTTTCCTCAAGCCATCCTGTTCTTAACAGCTAACTGGATTGATTCCTCGAATTACTTCATTGAACCGTAACACTTGTCAATGGGATTCAGGATGAAATTGTGCTGTTCTTTTTTGCTGCTCCCTGTCTTTAGTAAGATAGTCTTGTACTTTCACCCTGGCAAATACTGATACAATTTCCAAAGCAATCCCTTCCAGGCAAAACACATTATCAGAAAATGTGATGTTCACCTCCAGTTTAACTCTGACCATCATCTGAAACTCTGCCATTTGGGAGACCACTTGAGCAATTCCAAAAGCCTCTTACCTTGGAACTTCTGAAAAAACCCAATTCTATCATTTCACATCTCCTGTTGGAGGCCTTCCATCAACCCCACAGGCTTGGTTTCATAATGAAGTCTTCCACGAATTTGCATTCTCAGATTACACTCATACACCCTTTTATCCAGAACTGTGTGCATTGATCAAAGGTATGCTTGAGCATGCCTTCAGGTACCCAACATAGCAAGATGACCCTCATGGCAATGTTTAAATAACCTTCTTCTCAATCCAAAGGGAGGAACAATTTTGTTACCTCCGAATAACATATCATTCTCAAGGGAAAGTCGTTTATGTACCTTCAAAAGCACATTTAGTTCACCCGGCAATGTATGCCCCTTTCTGCTACTTTAACCAACCACTCATTATATAGCTCAACACCGCCTTCCTGGAAACAACCCTTTCCCCCTAAGCGACCCATTACTCCTCTGAGACAGCATCAATCATTTCCATTCCATGTGCAGATCACATACCATCGTGTTGATACTTTACACTGAACCGCTTGTCTCTTCCACTAACGCCACCTTGACATATAGTACGCATTAATGTTTTTCTTCCCAAGAATGACCTCAGTCCTGTGTTGTAAATCAGTAGCTACCCTAGCCTACCTAGCTGCTTGCTGTTAACACACGTACACCCCCAACCCTCCCCTCTCAAACAATCGGTTCAACTAAGGCTTGTATGGTGTAAGAACAGTGAGAATTCTGAAATGGTCACCCGCCCACACACACTCCTTCTCTGTAACAAAGTAGCTATGTTCGGTAGAATTAAGGGCTCTTGATCCATATGATAATACCCTCTCTAAATCTCCATCCCAGTATGACACCAAACCCGCGACTGGTCCTAGCCACTCCTATAATGCTCTCCCTACCAATGGGTTTAAGCATGCTGCCTGAGCAATCTCCCTCTTAAGTTTAATAAAAACACACTCCTGACTCTCACCCCAATAGTATTTTACATATTCTTTAAAAGACATCTAAAGAGTTCCAATTTCTCAGCAAAGGATTGAGAAAATGTAGCACCATATTACTGCCGATATATGGTCTGCTAAAGCGGCGATAAGGGGCTTGATAATATGCCCTTGAGAATTCCAATAGAAGCCCAGGTTCTGGTGTGAAGGACATCAAACCTGGGCTTCTATTGGAATTCTCTAGGGCATATTATCAAGCCCCTTATCGCTGGTTTAGCGTCAGTTTCCTGCCACTAAAGCGGTGATAATATTACACCCAGTCCTGATAATATGGCCCCCAGTGTAGAAACAATAGCCTAAGTCAAGCCTAAAAACCATATCAACTGTTGCTTGGTCTTGGTAACTAGTAGGCACAAGTTTGCCAGACATGGTTCATGTTCAGCTTGATTCTCTCACTGATGCTACAATATCAAGAATTAACCATTTCCTTCTTGATGAACTTACCTTTAGATCATTTGTCTTAAACCCCTTCTTGAGAAGCTATTCCCACATACTATTAACATTAGAATCATGAGCTATTTCATCCTCATTAATCACCAGTATGTCGTCCTGGCATGCCACTGCACCTGGTACCCCCTCCTAGAGTCTCCTGCATGAGACATCAACACTTGGAGATATTAAAGGGCATCCCACATGTATGTGACATTATCTCAAGGCGCGAGAGAACATATACAGGCGGGAGAATTTCTTAAGGACAAATGCAATACCTTTTTCAGTGTTTATGCTTGATAGTGCAATTATTATAACTTAAGTTACTGTTGTTTATTTGTTTCAAGTTTGGTACCAAGTATTCCTTTTGTACTGATCTGCATGTTTGTAACTTGCTTATGTGATGCTGCAATGAAAATCAGCAAAAATTGGTTAAAAGAAAAAAAGGACATCCTGCTGTGAGGATGCACACTTTCAGGAGTAACAAAACCCATCAGATATTTACTTTTATCAGCCAAAACTACCTAGTTTTAGGTGGTAGTAAATATTTATTTTGGCAGATTTATACAGCGGGAGCTTAGCCCATGTGTACTGGAGCACAATATTGACTAGAGAATATCAAAAATAAAATATAAACAGGTAATTAAGTATAAAATGTCTTTATGTAACTTCACAAATATGTTCCTACGCAGTACACACAGCTTCAAATTAGGTAGAGTGGGTTAGGACTCAAATCTATTCTTCCCTACGTGCACTTACTTTTTGATATTTTGTCCCTCAATATTCTTCTACGACAATATTGTTGGTGTGGATATTCAGGATTACAATCATTTTTAGACACAGGGAGATTTGCCCAGAATAATAGGCTGTCGAAACGATGACAGAACTCCAACTTGCTTCCTCAGATCCAAAGTTGGCAGCTCTGACGGTAACGCCACATCCTCTTGTGATAAAGAGTGGAAACGATTTTTGCACCAGCTAAGATCTCCTCCTTCCAAGTAAATTGGTGAAAGGGTGAAAGTCCATCCAGATGAACAAACATAAACTGTGCAGATCTATGCGTGGTCTTAATTTCCAGAAACATTTCAAACATATCATAACTACAGCATAAACCCATGGTGACAATTTCTTTTGGTTTCTCACTTTAAGTAAAAGGATAATTCCTCAGTCTTTGCCTGATGGGTACCACTTTCTCCGTCAAGTTAAGGAAATGTTACAAAATTATGTACTTGCCTATCGTCCCTACAGACACATCTTGAAATGTATGCCGGAGATACTCCCTTCATGAGTATATGTCAAGGGCCATATTATCAAGAACGACGATAACATTATCCCCTCTTTACCAGCAGGAAACTGCTGCTAAAGCGGCGATAAAGGGCTTGATAGTACGCCCTTGTGAATTCCCATAAAAAGCCCAGGTTCACACCAGAACCTGGGCTTCTATGGGAATTAACAAGGGCATATTATCAAGCCCATTGTCGCCGCTTTAGCAGCAGTAAAGCGGCAATAATGTTATTGCCGTTTTTGATAATATGGCCCCTAGTCTGTTACTTTTGGTTACTTCTTCATGATCCTAGGGTTTGCTGACAATATAATCGGGTGTCAGACAGTGGATCTAATTTTATTACCATCTCTTCTTGGTGAAAACAACTAAGATTAGCTTCCCTTTTTCCACTTCATATACTTTACAATTGGTAAATTACATTGTCCCATATTTGTGACTAGTGTAACATCCGGGCTGTACCTCAGTGTCATACAATCTTTTTTTCTTCCACAATTCATCAACTAGGGATTCACATATGATACTGTACCATGTGGGAAACTGTCGGAACACCGCACCCTCAGCCGCTCGTGTTTCAACTACACAAGTTCTACCACACTTATCTTAATCCTGCCTATGTGTCATTAAGGCGGTGCGCGGTCTGGCTGTTGGCTGCTGCTTGGCGGAAGCAGGAAGATGCCAGGAAGAGAGCCAGAGGATGTGGTGAGGTAAGTGGGGCTAAGGCCAGGTTTGTTGGGTTGGGGGTGGTTTCAGGGTTGGAGAGGTAGTTTTCAGGGTAGGGTGCTGTGGCAGTTTTCAAGGTTGGGGTAGTTTACAAGGCGGGTCGGGTAGTTTTCAGGGCTTGGGAGACTGTAGTAGTTTTCAGTGTTGGGGGCAGGGTAGTTTTCAGGGTTGGGGGGTTGGGGTAGTTTTCAGGGCGGTTGTCAAGTAGTTTTCAGGGCTTGGGAGACTGTAGTAGTTTTCAGTGTTGAGGGCAGGGTAGTTTTCAGGGTTGGGGGGTTGGGGTAGTTGTCAGGGCGGGTGTCGGGTAGTTTTCAGGGCTTGGGAGACTGTAGTAGTTTTCAGTGTTGGGGGCAGGGTAGTTTTCAGGGTTGGGGGTTGGGGTAGTTTTCAGGGCGGGTGTCGGGTAGTTTTCAGGGCTTGAGGGACTGTAGTAGTTTTTAGTGCTGGTTGCAGGGTAGTTTTCAGGGCTGGAGGTTGGGGTAGTTTACAGGGATGGTGAGGCGTTTGGGGTAGTTTTCAAGACTATGGTGTCAGGGTAGTTTTTAGAGCTAGTGGGGAGTCTGGGTACTTTTTGGGGCTGGTGGGGAGGCTGGGGTAGTTCTTTAAATTAGGCAATAGGGTGTTTGGCCTAAGGACTGTGTAAGGGGTTGGGGTAGTTTTAGGGACAGCATGGGATTTGGAAGGGGGTCAGGTCATGTATGTAAGGGGCAGAGTTCTAGGTCACAGGGGGAGGGGAATGGGTAGTTGAGTAGTTTTTAAGGCTGAGGAGAGGGCAGGGTAGTTTTAGGACTCGGGGTGGGGGGGAATCAAGGTAGTTTTTCAGATTAGGGATTACGGTTTTAGGCCTAAAGGCAGTGGAAGGGCTTGGGGTAGTTTTAGGGACAGTGCGGGGGTGGGAGGGTGTCGGGTGGGAAGGTTTTGAGCCTCAGGGCATGGAGGTCAGTTAGGTGGTTTGTAGCTTAGGGCAGGGGGAGTGGGGTTGGAGTAGTGGCAAAATTACTTGGTAAAGGCATGCATGGTCAAGGAATGCGTGCTTAAAACACATTCGTGGTTTGGGCTGCATGGTAGAGTAATGTGTAGTTTAGCCATACATGCATCTATCATACAACCGTATCATGTACATGAATCAATGAAGAGCAAACCATCTTTCCCATCAATGCTCTCTGTGCCAATGGGCAAACTCTTCCTGTTATGGCTGCCTTCTACCACACTTAACAGTACATAAGCATGTGGATCAGCATTAAACTGCTCAATTACCATGATACCCTTCGTAAAATTCCTTCACGCCATTCCAAAATAGCCCTTCTTTTCACATTTCACACATGACTTATCAATAGTTGGACAACCTTTGAAATTCCCAACATTGGTTAGCCTCTCACAGCTGTAAAACTATAAAGTGGAGGTTTTGTGGGAGTCCTTTTCAATACTTATCCTACTGTTCTGTACTTTGGTCTCTTATTTATCACATTCACCCCAGGACAGTTGTTACTCATTATCTCTTAAACAAAACAATCAGATTGTTTCACCTTTTTAGCATTTTTAATTGCAGCATTTAAAATCATGTCAATCTCAACTCACATGGACTTTTTTTACTGATGGAGGGTGTGATCATTCAGACCCATTTGTAATTTATGTTACAAGTGATTGGTAGTGACTGTAAAGCTGTCACATTTTCCTAATTTGTTTCACCTTCTCCTTGCTTCCTCAAATAAAATGCATACCTGTCCATAACAGTATTTACTTTTTCCCTACACCATAACTCAATTTGTCTGACAGTGCAGGTCAAAACATCAGTGTTATCAGAGCTCCCAAGCACTGGTACAACATTAAAATCCTTTACACGAAAACACCCTAAACTGTTTGAGAAGAGAACGTTTGTTATTGGGAGTGAAATCATTATCTTCCAGGTCCTCCACAATCAGCTAGAAAAACTTTATATCGAATATATAATTACTAGGAGGTTCACCTGGATTCTGCATGGCAAGACCCAGCAGTAATCTTGGATTCTTGAATGAAAACTACAAACTAAAGTTTTGGAATTAGCAATCATTGTCATGCTACTTCAACCTTTGCGAAATCACAAAAACAACTTCTACCAAGAGATTCCAGTGAACCGGTACAATCGAGAGTTGAACTGAGTTAAAACTACAAAATAACTAGGTAAGACGCTATCGCATATTGACATCAGGAATAAAGAATGCACAGGTGCAGTAGCAGATACCACATATTAGATGGCTCTCGATCAAGTACAGCCATCATGAGATTCCACCATGATCCAACATGGTTGCCAGCATCATGGTGGATTGGTCATTATGTCAGATAATTCACAGAGTAGAAAAATTAGAGATGACCACCTGCTTAGTATGTAAGCATAGTTTTTACAGTGCTGTTTGAATGTAGGACTGTGTGGCTGTTCCTTGTGATACACCTTCTTGATGAAAGCGTCATGTGTCTGACTTTGCAAGTGGTGGAGAAGTCTTGCCATCAACACCCAAATCTTAGGTCGCCGGGTTTAACTGATGCAAGTGTACCTCATTTGCCAATCCTACAGTCACAGATTCCCATCCTCTACTTCCCACTTAAGGTAGAAGTGCAACACTCCTCACTACACAATTCTTCTAGCACCTACACCTTACTCTACTGCAGTTGGCGACCCACACTGAGGCCACTTGTTGCCACATTTCTCACACAACCTACTACTAATGCACGAGATTTAATATGCTCCTCTATGCTACCTCCTCCCCGTTCAGCCCATATCCCACTCTGCAACATCACCACACCCGTACCCCACCTCCTCTCCTCGTACTTGCCTGTTCTTCGCCTGTCCCATTCTTTTCCCCTGCATTGTCCTCAGCTCCTCATCCCCTGCAAGTATCCTATTTGGCATCTTGCCTCCTGGACCTTACACCAGGTCTTCTACTCAGTACCGCTGCTGCCATGAAGGACAGAGCTGGGAGACAGACAGAGGTACCACGTACTTACTCAAGCCTTGTAGATTTTGATGCAAAGTAGTGAGAGCTGTGGGTGCAGTTAGGGAACACCATCTGTTAGAGATTGGGTTTAAAGTTGGCAGAGTATGCGCTCTTTACAAGCAGGAACCACAATCCTAGTCAGACTAAGTTAGATACACACTTTGAATTAACCTGTGCTTGCCTTCTAGTAATTTGGCACAGAGCAGTCAGGCTTAATTTAAGAAGCAATGTTTTCAGTATTTGTGCAATACAACAACAGTAAAGCAGTGAAAACACCACAATTGGACTCCACATAGTTTTAGAGAAATAGATTATGATTTTATAAATATAACAAGACCAAAATGAAAAAAATCCCATAAGTAAGTTGAGATAGGAATTGTTAGAGAATAAATAAAGTTCTAGCCTTAGAAGCA
Source organism: Lissotriton helveticus (assembly GCF_964261635.1). NCBI lineage: Eukaryota > Metazoa > Chordata > Amphibia > Caudata > Salamandridae > Lissotriton > Lissotriton helveticus. Next base: position 1,175,059,690 of record NC_136072.1, on the reverse strand, counting down.
AATAAAGCTTTAGGGAGTTATCTGGTCACGCTGGACCAAGACAAAGTCAAGAGTTAAGGCTGCACGCGATGGAGTGCAGGCTGGCTACAGGACCCATGTTAAAACCTGAGTCGGGTCGGGGACAATCGATATTTGCCCGGCGGTATTGCCTCTGTGACCCTCTAGTTATTTAATCAATGAAGAGGCAGGCGCTGGAGACTGGAAAGCAGGAAACAGGGTTTTTATTCTCTCCGGAGGAGAACACAACAAAACCGGCAGAAGGTATCGTTCTGAGGTGTTCTGGATACATTTCTGAGGCCTGGCCTCTTATACACTGGTTTATGACTTTATTGTAGATTACACATTCATGTTAAAGCTTTGATGTACGGAAAAGACATTCCCGGAACTCCCCTTTGGGACCGTTCCCACACACATTTACAGTTGAAGTCCCCACCCTAGTCACCACAGGTGATGAGTATCACGCAGCTGGATATTCCGCCGATTCACGGAATGTGGGGGGTTTGATCGGATCTCATGGAGTGGGGGCTTTGATCAACCCGGGGATCCTTTGATGGGGGAAACTTTCTATTGTACGGGGAGGGGCAAGAAATGGTATCGGCAGAGCTGGGTGTTGGCCTGGGAACGGGGAAGACAAAACGGGCACACGGGGAAGAAGGGGGTTTGCATCTAAGGGCCGGAGATCATGAAAGGGAGGCAGGGGGGTGTCGCGCTGGGAACAGGATGAGGGCCTGGGGCAGAGCAGCGCCGAAGAGGGGTTTATGACTCAAGGCAGGTGCAAGCAGGGGGTGGTCAGCGTGCAGGCTTAGCGAAGGCGAAGGGCTATGTCAGAGGCCAGCGGCATGCAAAAGGGTTCGTTCTGATCGGGGCATCTTAAAAAAATGGCGGGCGCGCACGACAAAAGTGTGGCATCAGGGGAAGAGGCAAGATGGCGCAGATAATGTTCACCAAAACGTACTAATTTTCAACAGTCCTCCCTTTAACATATTCAAGACATCTTGCTGGCTCATTCTCTACTCGGTTCTATTGTGGTGGGCATGAGAAAGAAAACGGTAGGGACCCTAGATGAAAAGAGTTGTCAACAATACATTTTAACATTTCTAGTTTTTTTTTTTAGGAGGTGAGCCTATTTGATAAACTTTGATCAATTTGTTTAGCAGGAAAGTCATAGGAATGCAATAATTACATATATATCAGGTTCGGATTGGAGCATGATCAATACAATGGCGGCTGGGAGAGAAATGAGGTCTAGTAGAAACGGCGATTGGGGATGTCAAATGTTCGAAGTTTAACGAGTTCTCATCATTCTTTGTTGCCTTTCGTTGGCGCTGTTGAGCACCGGCGGTGGAGCTACAAGTCCAGCTCTGTTCTAAGTTCTGCGTTGCAGGGCACGACCCTTTCCTCGCGTTTCTGGTCGAAAAGGTCCTTTTCGCCCTGTGTCCTTTGAGGTGATTGTCAGAAAGTTCAGATGGAAGAAGAGCGTACAAAACAGTCCATAGGGTAGGTCAGAGGAAAAGGGGGATGGAGCAAGGCCAAATTAGGAACAAACTAGGGGAACGAGAGACTTCAAATAGGCGGGCGTGTGACCGAATTCAGAGAGCGGGGACTTGTCGACAGACACTGGACATCGAGCAGGGGCATCAGGTCGACCCTTTCTTCTCATGTTGTCGAAAACAGTGCCTCGTCCTGCAGCTCTTTTCTGTCGTGGTCTCGCCTTGGCTAATGTCGCAGGTGTTCCTTAGTCTGCAGTCAGGCCTCGTGCTCCCACATCCGGTCCTTCTCTCCTCCAACAGCAGTACCCTTAAACAAGTTTGAAAAGACAGTCTTTAGAGAATTTGCAGATGAAGATAATCAAAAAGTCTATTTCTCTCCCAGCTCCAGGCAAAGAATGAAAAATGCCCGTTATATTAGTGTTCACAACTGGCATATGAATGACCGGTGACGGGCCTGTTGGATTTACTATGACTTTCCTTTACAATTATTTATTACAGTCACGACAGTTCATCTGACGGTGACCCACCTTCGTGAGACGAACCTGGCAAAGATATGCCGTTCTCTAGAGTTTTACGTTTACAAAGGGTACTGTGAGTCGTCAACATGGTACTACACAGGTATTTTGCTGAGAGATGAACATGGCTAAACATTTCCTTCCTATCGATGCATCCTGCCTTTCAACTACTACGGGGTTCATTTCGATGATTTCTTTACCTTGGACTAGTCTGTTAACCTTGTAAAACATCGCTCTGGATCCTACGTAACCTGAGCATGCCGCTGAAATTGTCCTGGCGAAATCTGTGCCATCGGGCATAATCGAACGTGGTGGTTCTGTCTGGTCTGTCTATGTAAGTCGGGTTCTTCTTTGTCTCGCGCTTTTTCTCGTACTGCCGGTCTGTCGTTCCTGTCGGCCCTTTGCCTTTACTCACGCTCAGTAGAGTCGGGCATTGGGCTTTCCAGTGTCCGACATACCTACAAAAAGCGCATTGGTCTGGCCCTAAGTCTGGTCGTCTTTTGCATAGTGTCGGGGGATAAGTCGTGGGTAGCGATGTCCTGGGGTTGTCCTGTCGGTATATTTCTCTACTTGGTTTGTCCTCGTCTTTTCTCTGTCGTTGCATAGCCTCTCTGCGCCACATACCGAGACTGTCGAGCATAATTGGCGTTGTCTTATTATTTCGAAGGGCTATTTCTAACGTTTCTATTTTATCAAGGTCAAAGGATCCTGCCAGTGGCCACTGTTTGTCTTGACTCTCTTCGGTATACCTGTGCCACAATTTATTATAGGCTATGGTGACTAATCCATAGTTTATGAACATGTCCTTATTAGGGGTGCCTTCTAGTGGAGCTATATGGTCCACCTCTAATACACGGTCCGGGCTAAACAGGCTATTAATCAGTGGGGAGAAGACAGACATGACGGCTCGTAACGAGGGACTAAAAAGTCAGCACTGCCTATCTTATCACTAGGTGCAAAGACTGGACAGAATATTTCTATTCACCGTTGTTTGCAGGCAGTGAATACCTCATGGATCAAAAATAACAAAAAGACCAATAAATAACAATGGGGAGAATGAGTAGGTCCGCAAAGATCTGCGTTACCTACCCTTTTCACTATCTGCAAAAAGGGTGGTCTCTTCCCTGTTTGCAGACAGGGAATCTCCAGGAAACAATAGTTTTGCGAACAACAGTTCAGTTTCAAGTAGTTATTGAGTGGGGGAGAAAAAATAAGCACGGCTGTTGCCCTACCTATCCTCCACTGCTTGCAAAGAGAGAGCCCGTTGTTTCTCCGTTTGTAGACAGTGAATCTCCAAATAAATAAAGAGCAATACTAGTATTTTTAAACAATCAAACAATCAAGCAATTATTTCGCAACTTGTCGTGATTACACGACCTTACCCGGACCATGTGGACAGTTTCTTGTCTTCCGAATCCAGCGCCAGATCGTCCTCTTTTTCTCGTATTTCTCACGGCACTCCTGATGGTCCCCAGTCAGGACCGTAGATCACTCGAGAGAGGTCTGTTCGGAACTAGTGAAGTTCGGATGATCGGCTGCCAGACGAGGGTCTATTGGGCAAGAGCTCTCCCGATCGTTGCAGTCGTTCACTCTGTCGTCGGGACCTCTCCCACTGGATCCACGAGTCGCTGATGGGCCCCACGCTTGGGACGCCAATTGTTAAAACCTGAGTCGGGTCGGGGACAATCGATATTTGCCCGGCGGTATTGCCTCTGTGACCCTCTAGTTATTTAATCAATGAAGAGGCAGGCGCTGGAGACTGGAAAGCAGGAAACAGGGTTTTTATTCTCTCCGGAGGAGAACACAACAAAACCGGCAGAAGGTATCGTTCTGAGGTGTTCTGGATACATTTCTGAGGCCTGGCCTCTTATACACTGGTTTATGACTTTATTGTAGATTACACATTCATGTTAAAGCTTTGATGTACGGAAAAGACATTCCCGGAACTCCCCTTTGGGCCCGTTCCCACACACATTTACAGTTGAAGTCCCCACCCTAGTCACCACAGGTGATGAGTATCACGCAGCTGGATATTCCGCCGATTCACGGAATGTGGGGGGTTTGATCGGATCTCATGGAGTGGGGGCTTTGATCAACCCGGGGATCCTTTGATGGGGGAAACTTTCTATTGTACGGGGAGGGGCAAGAAATGGTATCGGCAGAGCTGGGTGTTGGCCTGGGAACGGGGAAGACAAAACGGGCACACGGGGAAGAAGGGGGTTTGCATCTAAGGGCCGGAGATCATGAAAGGGAGGCAGGGGGGTGTCGCGCTGGGAACAGGATGAGGGCCTGGGGCAGAGCAGCGCCGAAGAGGGGTTTATGACTCAAGGCAGGTGCAAGCAGGGGGTGGTCAGCGTGCAGGCTTAGCGAAGGCGAAGGGCTATGTCAGAGGCCAGCGGCATGCAAAAGGGTTCGTTCTGATCGGGGCATCTTAAAAAAATGGCGGGCGCGCACGACAAAAGTGTGGCATCAGGGGAAGAGGCAAGATGGCGCAGATAATGTTCACCAAAACGTACTAATTTTCAACACCCATGCAGGGCCTGCTGAACAAAAGTACCTTAGTCCTTGTTGAAAACCCCTGGATGCAGGATGCGTCATCGACTGATGCGTCAATGTCTATGCTGCAGTTGAAGAGATGCTATGATTTTCTTCATGCTTTGACTGTGATGCGTTGGTTTCTGAAGACGAAGTGCATGGCCTGCGATGTGGTGATTCCAAGCCAATGTACCAGGTATCTCCATGCTTGTTGAAGGGATGCGTTGATCGCCCTTAAGTGGTGGGGTGATGCTGTGGTATCTGCGATGCATTGGTAGCCGATGCGCCGGGTTTCTCCACACCTGTCGGAGGGATGCAACTGCTGTTCTTCCGTGGTGGTGGTCGATGCTGCAGTTCCAGTGATGCTGTGCCAATTCTACTCTTGCTTCGGCAGTGATGAGTTCATTCTGCTCATCGCAGCAGAGGATGCATCAATTTTGCTGAAGCAAGCACATGGACTCAATTCCAATCACCCAGGAGCAGGGTTAAAGACTTTGAGGTCACTGAGTCTTTGAAGGACAGGAGGCTAGTCAGCTTGCCCTTGGATATACTCTGGGACATCCGGTCACAGGCTCAATCTGTGCCGGCGTACCGACGGAGAGAGTGGTGCTCCTTTCCTGAGCTGTTGCCAGGCAGAGGTGTAGTTGCTTACCCAGCAGTGGCGGGTAACTCTTCCCTATGGAACAGACAGATTAAGAACAGTTTCTGTCTGTTTTTGTTGTATCACTTACACTTATTAAGCAGCAGCATCACAGGTCCTGACGAAAGCCTCGCCTACATATTGGTTTATGGCTGAAACATGTTGATCATTACTTTCTATCTCACAGTCGCGGTTTAAATCCATACGACTGGTGCACTGTTTTTTAATCCAGGCAAGGGGCATATCTAAATAAAGTACCATTTTTACGCTCCTTAGCTAGTTTTAAGTTCACTATCCCCACATTTTTTGTTCATTTGCACTGCGCCCTCATTCACACAGCTGTCTCTTCATATGTGGATTTAGAATATCCTACCAGCTATTCAAAACATCCCTGAGAGAAGGGGTTGTAGCCCCCAGAGGAACTAGGTTTTTCCTTTGGGAGGAGAATCCCATATGATGAAACATGTCACCTCTGGTGAGTGAGGGATTTTGTCCTGAAAAGGGAAGTGCCCACAGCTTGGTCTGTGGCATATAGTCATTGGTTCTGTAATGTTTATGTTTTTGTTCACAAATTATTTAGTAGTGGTTCGCCACACTCTCTAATTTTTGTAGTAGACCCAAGGATTTTGTATTGTTTAGTGATACTCTGGGACAGTCAGCAGGAGTAGGCAGGCAGCAGAGAACACAGCAAGGCAACAGTCTTCCAGAGCAGCAGTCCAGAAAACAGCAATGTTGAACACAGCAGTCCTTCTTCTTGTCAAAAGTGGTTTCAAGTCCCGATATGTACTGAGTTGGTAGGGTCAGAGATCCAGTACTTATAACCAGTTGTGCCTTTGAAGTGAGGGTGACTTCAAAGCAAGTCTCTGAAGTGCACACGGGTCCCTTCATCCTGCCTTGGCTCCACAATCAATACGGGGTTATGCAGATCTTTGTGTGGGAACAGAGCACAGTCTATTAAGGTATAAGTGTGAGGCTGTGGCCAGCCCCTCCCCTCCTTCCTCGCAGGAAGAGGCATGAAGTCACACCCAGCCCTTCCTTTGTGTGTGTCAAGGTCAGACAAGACCTCTTACCTGTAGGGTGCTTGATTGTAGTTTTGCAGAGACGCTATGAGCTAACTTCCCTGTACCCTACCTTATAACCTGTGTATGCTTTAAATCCACTAAGGCTATGGAATAAGGTTTAGGGAGGAGGGCTGGATACTGGACGCTGGCATCTTCTTGTTGTCAACCTGCGAGGCAAAAGTAAGGATTAAACAGTGTTTTCTAATGTATCTAAGGGAGTTACACCAACTTTTTCAGTCTCTTTCCTCGATGAGTGATATACTAAAATATGTGTCCTACCTGCGATCTTAAGAATTGTGGTGTAGCGTCCTTGAAGTCTTATGATGGCGTCTAGTCTTACTTGAGGAGTGTTTTTAGGTGTTGTCATCGTCGAGAAGTGCAGTCCGATGCCTTGTTCTATAATGTTTTCTGGGAGTCAACAATAAATTACATGAAATACGTTACTTGATTCCTTTTAACGCCTTGTATGCTTTACACTCTAGTAAATACTCTATACAGTAGTGCCTTTAATCACTTACCTGCACTTTCCCCAATTTACTTGTTCCATCACATACTTCTGTGGAAAATATACTATAACAATCAAACAACAAGTAAAACATTTCCCTCAATGCTTTTGCCAAAGTTCTTTAAGTCTCGCAAGTGCTTTTTCTCTCACAAAAAGCATTCCAAAAATTGTCTTTAAAACTCTCAAAGTGCAGCTCTCTTGCGATGGGCTCCTTAAGGTAAAGAAATTGTTGACTTAGCTTTCGCAATGTCTTTTTCTTTTCAGGAACAACGAGGAGACTTCTGAAAAGCCCACCGTGATATTTTCAGCGGAGCACCAAAGCCGAGAAGAATCCAGGCAGGAGTCACAGTGAAGATCAAGTAAGCAATTCTGTAGCCGGTTGTTTCCTCGAGCGTTGATGGAAGGCTAAGTGCCTTCTAGAACTTGGTTGTGGCTATTTATAGCATGGCCACACCCAAGAAGGCTGTTGCACATTGCGCGTAGCCACCGTACAGCGTTTCACAACTCCAATTCTAACTCAGCCAGCAAACGGGGACAAAAGCGGGAGCTGCTGTATTTCTAAAGTATACATTATCGTGTAAAGCGCACATTATCGTTTTTACCTCATAATCATGTACAAAAGTGTACCATGACATAACGATTAAAATAATAACATATACAAAGATACCAGCCATACTTGGCATGATTTACATGTATACAATACCCATGATATCAATGATGATACATATTATACTTCACATAGAGTCATAACTAACCCTGGGCAAAGCACTATGCTACGCTCAAGTAGCTGGTGGAGTTTGTTCTACTTCGCACTATGCGGACTGCACGTAGCACAGTGCAAACATGTGTAGCGTAGTGTAGCATAGCGTAGAGGTCATTGTTTGCTTGCTTTTGGTCCTCATCGTCAAGCTGGCAACCGCGAACAAGCAAAATGACATCCCGGCGAGACTTTTTCCTTGTTCGTGATCAGCAAAATCAAGTTGCTGATTGCGAGCATGGAAAATAAACCTCCTGGTTTCTCATTGTGGAGGTCTGGTTTCTCATTGCGAGTGGTTGCGTATGCTCGCGACCACTCGCGATGACGACTACCAGTCCGCATTGAGAAAGCTGCAGCTCGAGTAAAAATCTACTCGAGTGGCAGTAAAAGACAGCTTGCACTGTGCAAGATGCCGTTTTCAATTATTGCATAGTGCGGACAACCATCCGGCACTGTGCAATCATCGTTGTTAGACGGGGACCTGGAGGGTCGGCCGAGCACAAGGGGCGAGGCCGCCGGTGAGGGCCGTCTCCAGCGAATCGTACAGATAAGTAACTTCCCCCCCACAGATGGACACCACACGAGGATCAGCTTAATACTCTTTATAGGCAATTCTTGAAGTAAGGTAGTGCGATACAAGGGGATCAGGACATGAGGATCCTCTCCATTCTAGTCTCTAGTAGGGAAAGGGGGTAGCGGGACAGTCTTGGTACCTACGGGTACTGAGGTGAACGGTGGTAGCTCACAATCCTCGAGCTCGGCGTTCGGACGGGTCGGGCCGCGGCAGCGCCAGCAGGTCCCGAAGAGGTCGTAGGTAGCAACGGACCGCGGCAGCGCCAGCAGGTCCCAACGAGGATGACGATTACAACGGGCCGCGGCAGTGCCAGCAGGTCCCACGAGGATGAAGGTTGCAGAAGGCCGCGGCAGCGCCAGCAGGCAGGACGATAGTTCACAAGGCAGGGCTGCGGCAGCGCCAGCAGTCCATCAAGGATGAGTTCTTCTCGGTGTCTCTCGACTCCAGGATACAACTGCCCTCCTGCTCTGGGGCTGCCTCAGTTATAGGTCTGGCGCCCTTTGATGTCCGGACCCTCGCACTGGGAGGTCGGGAGGTCCGGGATGAGGGAGTCCAGACACCCAGCAGGGGGGTGGAGCCAGCACCCGGGGAGGCTGGGGGCGAGCGGCACCTGGCGGGGGAGAGCCATCAACACTTCTTTCTCCCATTAACCTGCCAAGTGGTCCGTCACCTCCTGGGTGGATGGTGGTGCCGGGATGTCGGGGCCTGGCCAGGCCCAGGTTTGGGGTCGAGCTGAGGCCACGCGGCCGCGTGGTGCAGTGTCCAAGATGGCGGCTGGGCCGGGCAATGGGGCTGACGGGGGCCCGGGCCCGTGACACAGAGGTATCCGGGAGCAGGCGTCCCGTAGGGGACGGGTTGCGGGTTCTTTCTGCGGGTAGCACCCGGGGAGCCGGTGTCTGGGCCCTGTCATGGGGGGGGAAGCGAGCCCTTCATGGGGCCTGTCCAACATGCGTCCCCCCCAGCTGAAGGCGGGGAGAGTCACCCATCCTCTTGGGGACTCCCCTCGTCGAGGCGGAAAAAGCGGGACAGGCCATCCGCGTTGGCGTGGTCTTGGCCAGGGCGATGCTCCACAGTGAAGTCCATCCCCTGCAGGGAGATGGACCATCGCAATAGTTTGGGGTTCTCCCCCCGCATTTGCATGAGCCATTGCAGGGGCCGATGATCTGTTTGTACCCGGAAGTGGGTTCCGAAGAGGTAAGGCCGGAGCTTCTTGAGGGCCCATACTACTGCGAAGGCCTCTCGCTCAATGGTGCTCCAGCGCTGTTCTCGGGGCAGTAGGCGTCTGCTGATGAAGGCCACTGGTTGGTCGACTCCCTCGGGGTTCAGTTGGGAGAGGACGGCCCCGATGCCATGGTCTGAGGCATCAGTTTGGACGATGAACTCTCGGCTGTAGTCAGGGCCTGGAGCACAGGAGCGGTGCACATGGCGGCCTTCAGTCTCTCGAAGGCCGCTTGACAGTCGGGAGTCCAGTTGACTGTTTTTGGGTTGGTCTTGGATGTGAGTTCCGTGAGGGGCCCCACCATGCTGCCATAGTCCTTCACGAACCGCCGATAGTATCCGGTGAGCCCCAAGAAGGCTCGGACCTCGGTTTGGGTTACGGGGGGGCACCAGGACTGGATGGCAGCGATCTTGAGCTGGAGGGGGGCCACCAGACCGCTCCCCACTTGGTGTCCGAGGTAGGTCACGGACCCCTGGCCGATTTGGCACTTGCTGGCCTTGATTGTGAGGCCGGCCTGTTGGAGGGCCTGCAGGACCCCTCGGAGGTGGCGGAGGTGGTCTGACCAGTGGCGGCTATACACCGCGATGTCGTCCAGGTATGCGGCGCTGAACTCTTCGAGGCCCGCTAATACCTGGTTCACAAGTTGTTGAAACGTGGCTGGAGCGTTTTTCATGCCGAAGGGCATCACTCTGAAATGGTAGTGTCCATCCGGGGTGGAGAAAGCGGATCGTTCTTGTGCCCTGGGGGTGAGGCCGATCTGCCAGTAGCCCGCCGTCAGGTCGAAGATGCTTAGGTAGCGGGCCGCCCCCATGCGGTCGACTAGTTCGTCGGCTCGGGGGATGGGGTGAGCGTCGGTTCGGGTGACAGCGTTCAGACCCCGATAGTCGATGCAGAATCGGTCGTCATTGTGGATTCGTCGTAGGGTGAGTTACTCTCTGTACGGTTACGCGTTGGTTCGGATCGCGCCGCTGGCCACCAATGTTAGACGGGGACCTGAAGGGTCGGCCGAGCACAAGGGGAGAGGCCGCCGGTGAGGGCCGTCTCCAGCGAATCGTACAGATAAGTAACTTCCCCCCCACAGATGGACACCACACGAGGATCAGCTTAATACTCTTTATAGGCAATTCTTGAAGTAAGGTAGTGCGATACAAGGGGATCAGGACACGAGGATCCTCTCCATTCTAGTCTCTAGTAGGGAAAGGGGGTAGCGGGACAGTCTTGGTACCTACGGGTACTGAGGTGAACGGTTGTAGCTCACAATCCTCGAGCTCAGCGTTCGGACGGGTCGGGCCGCGGCAGCGCCAGCAGGTCCCGAAGAGGTCGTAGGTGGCAACGGACCGCGGCAGCGCCAGCAGGTCCCAACGAGGATGACGATTACAACGGGCCGCGGCAGCGCCAGCAGGTCCCACGAGGATGAAGGTTGCAGAAGGCCGCGGCAGCGCCAGCAGGCAGGACGATAGTTCACAAGGCAGGGCTGCGGCAGCACCAGCAGTCCATCAAGGATGAGTTCTTCTCGGTGTCTCTCGACTCCAGGATACAACTGCCCTCCTGCTCTGGGGCTGCCTCAGTTATAGGTCTGGCGCCCTTTGATGTCTGGACCCTCGCACTGGGAGGTCGGGAGGTCCGGGATGAGGGAGTCCAGACACCCAGCAGGGGGGTGGAGCCAGCACCCGGGGAGGCTGGGGGCGAGCGGCACCTGGCGGGGAGAGCCATCGACACTTCTTTCTCCCATTAACCTGCCAAGTGGTCCATCACCTCCTGGGTGGATGGTGGTGCCGGGATGTCGGGGCCTGGCCAGGCCCAGGGTTGGGGTCGAGCTGAGGCCACGCGGCCGCGTGGTGCAGTGTCCAAGATGGCGGCTGGGCCGGGCAATGGGGCTGACGGGGGCCTGGGCCCGTGACACAGAGGTATCCGGGAGCAGGCGTCCCGTAGGGGACGGGTTGCGGGTTGTTTCTGCGGGTAGCACCCGGGGAGCCGGTGTCTGGGCCCTGTCATGGGGGGGGGGAAGCGAGCCCTTCATGGGGCCTGTCCAACAATCGTGAACAGGGTACTACGCAGTTTGCGTTGTGCTACACGTAGCTCGCATAGTGCGAAGTGCACTTCATGTAGCTACGCGTAGCGCTACTCCGCGAACTACGCCCAGTGTTAGTCATAACACACTTTCCATATGTACACTTAAGGCATGCAGGGTGCACGGAACAGGGGTGGGTTTTAACAGGGTATCAAAGCATGGTGCTAATCTATCTGACTGCATGCGGCGTGCAACGGTAGTTAGCAGATGGGGGGTTGACTGCGTAGCGGAATCATGACAGTGACAGACTGTCTAACGGGAATGCACAAAGTGAACTATCACCCAACCCAGCAAGTGATAATAGACTGGCAGTAGACACCAAAGAGTTAAGAGCAAGAAAAGGTCCAGCTTTTCAAAAGTGGCATTTTCACAAGGGTTACTACAAATCCGCTATAACCGTTAAATAGGACTTGTGAGTACCTTTCCAGAGGTACTAAACATGACTTCCTTACCATCTCACTATCAGGAATTACAGTTTCTTGAGTAATATTAAATTCCCAATGTTAACCTATGAGAGAGAGGTAGACCTCTCAATAATGAAAACTTAGTTTGAGAGTTTCCACTACCAGGACATGTAAATCTTAAAAGTACTTCCTTTTAGTTGCATAGCACCCTGTCCAATGGACTACCTAGGGTCTGCCTTAGGGGTGAATTATATGTAATAGAAGGGGAGGTTAAGGCTTTGCAAAGGAATTTTTGCCATGACAAAGTGACAGTGTAAACTGCACACACAGGCTCTGCAGTGGCAGGCCTGAGGCATGTTTAAAGGACTACTTGCATGGGGGGGCACAGTCAGGGCTGCCAGCCCACTAGTAGCATTTAATATAAAGGCCCTGGGCATATGTAGTGCATTGTACTAGAGACTTATATGTAAATTAAACGTGCCAGTTGTGAATAAGTCAACCAAACCATGTTTTAGGGGAGAAAAACATGCACTTTAGCACTGGTTAGCTGAGGTAAAGTGCTCAGACTCCTGAGTCCAACCAAAAGAATCAGAAAAAATGTGGAGGTAAGCAGGCAAATAGTGTGGGGTAAGACCACCCTAAGCATGCCAGGTCTAACACCATCAGTGAGGGACTGAGATCAGAGAAGAGCATGAGGAGGTAAAGAGGGGACTCAACAGACCTCTGCACAGACTACTATGTTCAGAAACAGTAACCATCACAGGCTCACACTCCACTTAATCAAGTACACAAAATAGCCAATATTACACACCCAACAAATTTTACAGCCTCAAACACAACACGCACTACTACATAAACAAACACATGCTCACAAACCACAAACCAGCACACAGCCGTACACCATTACCTCATCACAGGGACACTATCACGCCTATGCGCACAGAGACCATAGAATCAGGCATAAATGAACACACGACATCACACAACAGAACCATCATCTCACAACGACTGCCCATCACACATACCACATACAGCACACACATCACTGCACCAACATCATCTATCAACCAGAAATCACCACCGTACACTAGTACAGCATTACTGGCACACTCACACACACAACTCATGAGCAGACATACATCATTACACAACAATGCCCCATCACAGAGCCACAGACCATCACGGTATCACAAACATCAAGCACTATGAACACACAATTGTACCAACATGGACATTTATTTATTTATTCAACTTGTATAGCGCAATTATTATCACGAAGTACACACTATCACACACTGTACACAATTGCAGCGTGACAGGAAGGGACAGAGAGGACCGTGCATCCATGTGTGCCCGGTGGCACCTGCACTATGAGGGAGGGAAGCTTGCCCTGCTGATGCCCATATGGTACCCGCTCAATGTGCGCTGCTGAAGATGGAGAAAACGTTATCCTCATGCAGGAACCACAACGTTTGTCGCTGCCAATGCCTGTTCACTCTCGCATCCTTCTTTCTCAGCTGAAGTGACTACACACACCACTAGGGGGAGGTCTGAGGGTGGACATTTGGCAATGCTGGGCCTGCTTTGCAATAAAGTCCACACTTTATTCATTAAGGGCCATATTATCAAGAAAGGGTGATACATTATCGCCGCTTTTATAGGCAGGAAACTGCTGCTAAATCGGCGATAATGGGCTTGACAATATGCCCTTGTGAATTCCCATAGGAGCCCAGGTTAACACCAGAACCTGGGCTTCTATGGGAATTCACAAGGGCATATTATCAAGCCCATTATCGCCGCTTTAGCGGCAGTTTCCTGCCTATAAAAGCAGCTATAATGTAGCGCGCTTTCTTGATAATATGGCCCTTAGTTTCCTTTTGAGAATATATTTATTCAAGAAAAATATCCATCGCTTCGGCTTTTTCCTCAAACCCCACAATCCAAATGAAAAGTTATAAATTCATTTCCCAGGCTCCTCCAGCTGAAGGCCTTGTTATTGCACAGCTCGCGCGTGAGCAGAAACCTCCCGCTGTGCTGGTTCAGGGCCCAACCTCGCCAGACGCCTCTTTGCAAATCATTATTCAATCTCCCCTTCCCCGACAGACATGTCTGTTCCACGCAGGCTCCTGCTAACAGTGGGTCAGGCGCACACTGCTCAGCAGACGGGCTCTTAATTATTAACACGTTTTATCAGACGCCGCATCAAACAGCCTAATGGATTTCCATGCCTTGCCCCTACCTTGCTTTGAGCAGAGAATTAATTAGCATCACCCTGGAACCCAATAAAACAGTTTGAATGAGCACCTCTTCTGCACATACATTTAGATTTTTTTTTTAAATTGTTTTGAAGTTGGAGGGAGCTTTAGTTGGAATATGAATCGTGATAGATTGGAGATGAAACGCTGTCTGTGTGTGAGACTATGGGGCATATTACCAACCAATAGAGATCATTTTTGTCTCTAACTTGTTTAGAGACAAAACTTATCGCCACACAACGGCGATTTTTATCGCAGATAAACCTTGCTATTAGCAAGGTTTATCGCAAATGCGATAAAAAACGGCCGCAATGCATGAATATCGCTGAAAAGTCAGCGATATTCATGCATTATCGAGCAAATGCTCTTAGCCATGTTATCCACCTCCCATTGGATAACATGGCTAAGAACTGCTCAGGGCAGGTGTTAGCTTTTGGAGATATTCGCGCTTAGCGCGAATATCTCCAAAAGTTGGTAATAGGAGATAGCGATATTAGCGACTGTTTCCAGTCGCTAACATCTTGGCACGCCCACTTTGCATGTCATTAGTGATAAATATCACTGACATGCAAAGCGGGGCCCAAGATGGTCGCTATCTCCTATTAGCTGTCGCTAACTGGTGTTAGCGACAGCTTGGTAATAGGGAGATAATTTTATCTCCGCTTTCTTGGCTTTTAAAGCAAAAAAAGCGGAGATAAACACCCTTGATAATATGCCCCTATATTTGAATAGAGCTGCCCATCCCTGCTGGGATTAACTCTTGTTCTCCTTAATTCACTAAGAAAAGAAATATATGAAACAGAGAATATACTTATACAGCATAACAAGCCTCCCACAGAAGCAGGAGAGGTTTGTTCAACCAAAGAAAAAACACTTCCCTTTTCGGGAACACTTTGACCTGCAAAATGTAATCTGTGTGTGGAAATTGTTTGGGGCAAAATTTGCATCTCTGGGCGAGGTCAAAGAAGTATCTGGTTTTGTGTGAAGCTGCAAAATCCTTTGACTCAACAAAAATGTTTTTTTCTTTTAACTTCAGTAGCTTTGTGAAGGACACATTTCATGAAGTTTAAAAAAAAAGTAAAGGGACCCTTTGTGACATCAATCTGAATCTCTCAAGGGGGAATATCCGAAACTTATTAAGAACCGAAGAGAAGATTCAGAGCAGAAAGGCAGGAGTGTGTTTTCATTGTTGAAAGGCTGCACATTTTGTTAAACTCTGGTGACTGTTTTTGGTGAAGCTCATTCGAGTTCCCCGCCTACTCAGCGGCGTGCCTCAATAGAGGAAAAATATAGAAAGGAGCTATTCCAACTCTCGTTATGTTACATTATGTTATGTTTTATTATGTTATAAAGAACTTGTTAAACGCACGTACACCAAAAAGGTCTCCTGGCTCTGTCAAACATCTACTATTCCAGGGCCCTCAACCATCCTAAATTGAATTGACTCTGGATGTTTGTAGACTGCGAGGGCTTGTGATTAATGCAAACAAAACTAAATTCATGGGGCCTCATTTATGAGGCTTTGCGTCACTTTTACGCCGCTGGTGCATCACTTTTTGTGACGCACCAGTGGCGTAAAAAATGCGCCTTGTTGCACCATATTTACAAAGTGACGCAGCTAGGTAGATGCGTCACTTTATGAACCCCTGCACCATATTATTCCTGCGCCAGGTATAATGTATGCAGGGGGGGGGGGGCGTTTTGATGCAAGAAAGGGTCGTAGAAGTGACACAGTGAAATCTATAAGATTTCACTGCGCCACTTCTAGGACACAAATGCATCAATTTCTTACGCCTGCCTCACAGCAGGCGTGAGACTGATGCAGGCCCTTTCACATGGGGCTTGCCCCATGTGAAAGGATACATTGCTGGAGTTGCGTCACACTCCAGCAATGCGTCACTTTTGCGATTACAGATATGTCAGAAATACTGATGTATCTGTAACTCCTTGCGCCATGATGCGTCATGCTATAAGTATGACGCATCATTGTTCTCGCAAGGAGGGCGCAGTTAAAAGTGACGCATCGCTGTTTTCACGCAGCGATGCGTCACTTTTCATAAATGAGGCCCATGGTTTTTAACCAGCTCCGGCCAGTCAGGGTAAGTGGTTAAATGATGAGCCCCTTGAACAGACAGCTGTTTTTAACTATTTAGGATTCACTCTGGCCAAACAGTTGAATTGGAAGCCGCAGATCAAAACCATGGCTTTAAGACATCGCCAACTGGCGGGGTCATTAGAAAAAGAACATAACACTTCACTTCCAAAACCGGTCAGCCCCGCCCTACAGATTTAGGATATGAAAGCTGTGGGCTCTGGGCTCTGAACTCTGGGGTTTTGAAAAATTGACTCAACTTGTTTTAGCTGAAAATATGGATGCATTACAAATCTCCTGCAAAACATCCCACTTAATCCTCAGTTTTATGATCTAGGCCATAAATCCATAGTAGCAAGATATCGTGCAATAGCATTTTGGCATAAGTTGTGGACTACCCCAGAGCTAGCACATTATGCAGATGCACTTAGATATGTTATGGAGGTGGATAATGCACAGAAGATAGGCTGGCTTCAAAAAGATAAGAGCTTGTTGCCAGCAATGGGTTTGAGGCATTTATGGGAGAATCCCATGGGTCTACAGTTCCCTACAAAAGGGAAAATGAAAGTGCAATACTGGTCTATGATCATGACCAATGACATAAGAGCCACTGAGAGCACCTCATTGACAGGGAGGTTCTTGGAATTTAAGTCTGCCCCCTTGTATGGGCTTTACTGGGATACTATGACCTAGTACTCTGATAGAAGATTATATTTCTAATTTCTGGAGGGCACCCTTCCATTAAAATCTTTTACATGTAAATGGTCCACCAATGAAGACAGTAAATGCCATATGTGTGCAGACCAAACTGAAACATACTCTCATGTTCTCTTTGTTTGCCCAGCAAATGAGGCCCCGTGGAAAAAATGGCCAAGCCGTCTTGAAAAAACATGGGCACCAGCAGTAGCGGGACTGTATTGAGAGCATTGCACACAAACTCTTTGGTGCAGTATGCATCGTCTGTTGCTAAGTTCCTGGGATGGATGTGGGCAATATGTTCCAAGATGTACATTTTATTCCAGGCTATGCCTGAATGCTGTTAAACAAGTCTGCATGACCCAGATTAGCCAATAGGGTTAAGAAGGAACCTACCATTGATGCCTGTTGATCCATGACTTTTATAGCAATGAGTTTCAGCTATTATTATGGATTTTAATATTTATTTGCTTTTATGACGTATTGTTGAAATAAAGCTTGAATTGAATTGAATGGTTTGTGACTGTTTAATGGACCAAAGATTTCATATTCAGCATCGTCTTCCAAAGCAACCAAAGAAAATATGTGAAGCGTTTGTGGTTAATGATGGAAAAGCCCTGATGACTTGGAAGTTTGCTGGGAACTAGCTCGCATTATTGGCTTAAGACCATGGACATGTACAAAGTTACCTCATTGAGTCCCCTGAATTTGCAGCAGCTCTTGGAACTCTGTAACATGGCAAACATAACCCTCCGATTGACTGAAGGAAAGAGATCATCATATTTTCGTTCAACACTTGTGCTAAAAGTAGCTTTTCCAAGGAAGGATTGAACTGGGTGCCTTTCTTTCACTTGCTGAGTGATGCAAAAGGATCCAGAAAAGCTAATTAACACTAGAAGCCTGAAAGTGTTACAAGATGTGCAAAGTGTTTGGCTGCAGAGAAACAATAATAAAGTGAAAATGCAACACAAGAAACATCTCACACCAATTTAGGAAAATAGAGTAAAAAACAACAAGAATCTTATCAGTAGAATTGCGATACGCAATTTCAAAGGTTCAGGCAAAAATAGTGCTAAAAACACAAATCGCCAACAGTGGTTATCTGGTCTCAACCGACTGAGACCAAGTCACAAGTTCAGGCCGATTATGATGCACTACAGGCCGGCTACGGGGACCAAGTTAGGCCCACTTAACAAAGTACCTTAAATCCTGGCTGCAGAGCATTGCAAAGTCCCCTGAAGAGGATGAGTTTCACAGCGGAAATTCAAGGCTGTGATGAGAGGTTCTGTATTGAGGAAGCCTCATGCAGTGGCAATTCTAAGGAGATGAGGTGCTTCAATGTAAGGTCCTGCGTTGAGGATGTGTCACGCAGTAGCGGTTCCAGGGAGCTGCAGATTCCTGTTTCGCGATGCATATCACAGCAAATTCTCTGATACAAAGCTATAAGGCAATGCATTGCCCTTTGTTGGTTCTGCTTGGACCATAATTGGGATGGCAGAGCCCCTTCAGGCCCACTTCCAAGGGTTGGGGACTGGGGTGGCACCACTTGGGGGGGGGGGCAAGACTCATAGAAGGCAGAGTCCAGGTGCTGGGTTCAAGGTGGTTGGAGCCTTTTCTGTACCTGAGGCTCTCATCAGGAGCCCAGCAAACTAGCCCGTGGAGCCCTCTAAAGGTCCTAGGTTCAAGATGCAGGTCCAGTCCTTTTCCCTCAGGTGGCAGGACAGCAAGGCATCCGAGTAGCGGGTCAGCACAGTGCCAGCCTTTCCTGCAGGAGAGCAGCACAGCAGTACTTCTGAATCTTCCACAGGTCTAGTGGTTTACCGAAGACTTGGGTCTCAGAGTCCAGTATTTATTCTTGGTGCCACCTTTGAAGGAGGAGAAGATTCAGGAGATTTCCACTCCCAGAGGTGTTTGGAATTTCATGCCTTCCTGCTCTGGCCCTTGGGGCCCAAAAGACTAGTGTAAACCCTTTGTGAGTGTGCTGAGGTCTTTATAATGTGCAAGTGTGGTAGGTGACAGCTCCACCACCCTTCAAGTCAGAGATGGCACATCCTAGAAATACCTATTACCTCTTTGTCTTGCTGTCTGGGAAAAATACATATAGACCAATAGCCAGCTACACCTAGTCATGTGACCCAGGATACAGGGTGCATGCACCAAATGGTAGGACAAGAAAATGGCAACTTTCTAAAAATGACATTTTCAGAACTGTGACTTAGGCCTGATTTAGATCTTGACAGACTGGTCCTGCCATTGTTTTTTTGGCAGTCTTCACGCCTGCAGCCTTGGCAGTCCGTACACCTGATTTAGATGTTTGCTGGGACCTGGAGGAAGATTGCTGTGGCACCGCTGACTCTGATAGGATCTGTTTCCCGCTTTGATGCCGTCAGAGGTGGAAGCGGCTGTTGGAGGGACTCCCGCCAAGATTTCTGCCAACCAGATTATGAAGTGCCTCTCCATCAAGGCAAGTGCAGCAGGGAAACCTCCCAGCTCGTGTTGGATGAAACAAAGAAAAAGGGGTGAAAATTCAAATTTTCCAGGGTCCCACCACCAATTCCGTCCTCACCGCTATTATCCAGGTCCTTCCAGTTCTGCTGCTACTTTACCATGACGCTCAGCCACGCTGCTGTCGCCATATTCCTGGTAGGCTTTCGTGGTGGGTGTGTGTGTCCAATCAATGGTGTGTGCTTTTTAGTGGTGCACAATGATATATGTATAAACAATGCCCAGTACACATTACCTACATGTAACATATTGACATATACAAAACATATATCCATATTGAGATGTAAATAAGTAGTACTTACCTGTCTCCATGCCAAAATCACCCCACTACGTCAGGACTCTGCTGCCAGGACACTGCCAGCAGAACTGGAACATCTAAATCAGCTCAGCGCAATTCTGCCAGCCTGATGGCAACGGAGTACTGCTAGCCAGCATAGAAGACAGCTGTTGCAGCGAGCTTCTTTTTATTGCCGGAACATCTAAATACGAAAGGCGGGCCGCAATCAACTTGACAGACTACTTGGGAGTGCTGCCATTGCAGGATGGCGGTATGACGCCAAGATCTAAATCAGGCCATAAAATCCAACGTTACGATTAAAGATGGTTTAAAATTATAATTCCTTTGAGATCAAAAGCAAGATTTCTACCTGCTCCCAACTGAAAGTTATCACTTATTAAATGTATTAATGTAACTCAATGTTCTCCTACGGGAGAGGCAGGCCTTGCTGTAGTGGAAAACATATTTTTAAATACACTGCACCCTGCCCGATGGCCTGTTTATGGACTACCCTAGTGGTGACTTATATATATTAAAAAGGGAGGTTTAGGCCTGGCAAATGTGTAATTTGTCACATTGAAATGACAGCTTAAAACTGTACACACAGGCTGCAATTGCATGCCTTAGACATGGTTAATGTGCTACTTAAGTGGGTGGTACAATCCGTGCTGCAGACAAACTAGTAGCAGTCAATTGATATGCCCTGGTTACAGGTAGTACCACACAGCTAGGGTCCTACAGGTAAATTAAATGTGCCAAATGGGTGTATGCCAATTTCACCATGTTTGAAGGAGAGAGTACATGCACTTTAGCAACATTTTTCAATGGTAACATGTGCAGAATCCTAAAGCCAACAAAAATGAAGTCAGAAAAAACAGGAGGAGTAAAGTAAAACGTTTGGGAGAAGACCCCTAAGGTTGACAGGTCTAACAGTCAAGTTTCATAACTTTGTTGTTCAGTTGGGTAAATGTCACTTCCATTGACTTTGGCATTCATGCTGATGTTATTTATTTACCAAGAAAAATGTGAGAATTGCACAACATTCTATCTGCAATTGAAAGGAAAATTCAGTAAATAAACTTGAAAACAATAAACTGAAAATAAAATCAAAGAATCAGAAATTCACCTTAAAGCCAGTCAGCTTGAAAACATGAACTACACCAGTTTTATTTCATGTGTGGAAGATGGTCAAGTCGGCAAAGTTTGTCTGAAATTGTGTCTACAGAAGCTGTTGAATTTCTGAAGCAGATACGACAGCTTGCAGGAAAGAAGTCTTTCAACACCCCTTAGAAATGCCTCTCACCAGGGGGCGTGGCTTAGCGTCTGACGGAGATGGCGGCTCCCGTGTAGAACTCCTTGATGGGACCGAGCGGCTGCTTCTTCTTCATGCTGCCTCGGCGCCGCGTTTTCTCCCAGAAGTGTCGGACCTCATGCTGAACAACCTCAGAGCTCCCTGGCTCGTTTTTGGACAGAAACTCACCATATTTCCAGCAATGTGAGTCCTTTTCTTCTGTCGCTCTATCGCGACCACCATTTTGTTTTCACTCGCGATGCTGAGGTGCCGATTTTTCCTACCTCGAGTGAGCTGCTGTAAATCCTTGGGATGTTTAATGCCTTTTTTATAGCTTTCCTGCTACATTGTGCCATATTATGAGTTACTGTGCATGTTTCCTGCGTCATTGACCTTGCCCACAGTGAATGCAATTTTTGGGTGGCCATTTCATGATTCCTATTCCTCCTCATCATACTTTTTGGTCACCTCTTTGCTTTTTCTCTCCATGGGAAGGTCTAAGGGATCTTTTTCCACAGTAACTCCAGCTAAACATATTTTTATTAAAAACTCGAAAGTTTTTACCCAATTTTCACGCTTACAAGACTCTCTTCCCCCGTCTGACGACATGGCAGCTTCTGAAACTGCGTCAGCGCCTTCGGGGAAATCTCTCACCAAGCGTGTTCGTCAAAATTCCTCTTCTCCACCGAAATCCTCCTCGCCTGTTTCAATGGAAGTGTTGTTAGAGGAAATAAGGGCATTACGTCCCTTTATGGAGGAAACTAACTCCAAATTGGAAGATACCAACGCTAAACTACAAGTTCTCACTGATACTTGGTCGCAGCTTGATACCAGAGTATCAGCAATTGAACAGTCCATTCCCTCCCTCACGGACACTTGCTCTAAAGTTTCTCCTCTTCAGGCTCAAGTCTCTCTGCTTTAACGCCATGTGGAGGAGTTGGAAAATCGTAACAGGCGTAATAACCTCCGCATTTACGGCCTTGAGGAGAATCAGGAGGGGTCTGATCCAATCACATTCTTTAAATCCTTCATTCCTAAAGTTCTCCGGATGCCAGAGGGCACTGTTCTCAACATTCAGAGAGCACACAGATTGGGTCGCCCGTCTTCACCCACTGCTCCCTCATCGAAACCTAGAGGCGTTATCCTGTATTTCTTGGAATACACAGATCTATTGAAGGTCCTTTCTGCTGCCAAATCCTCTCAACGTATCACTTGGTCTGGATCCACTCTGTTCTTCGCCCAGGACTACGCCAAGGCTACAGCGAATCGGCGGAAGGCTTTCCTCAACTTGAGACCTGCTCTTCGTGCAATGGGCGCCCAATATGGTCTTTTCCACCCCTGCCTTTTTAAGGTTACTTTTAACAACAAGACCACTACGTACGAAGACCCGCTCCGTCTACAGAGTTTCATAAATGCTCATCATACCGAATCCATGGACGCCTCCTCCTCCAATGTTGGCTGATTTCTCTTATATGTTTCCCTTCTTTGGTCGTTGTCACAGTATCTTATGTCTTGACGGCTGACTATTGTATATTCTAATTTCTTCCTATATCGTTCTTATTTGACTTTTCTTGAAAATTTTGTGTTCTGACTTTCTCTGTTTCGTTTGTTTGACTTCGAGTTTTCATATTCATATTGTGTTCATATTGTGTTCATATTTTCTCCCACAGCTCTTTCCCTTTTTTGATGTGGTACCTCCCGGTCCTCCGTCTTGTTCGCTCCCGGTTGTGCCAGCCGTCCCGTCTGGTTCTTCCCCCTCTCCTCGTATCCTTGGATTTCTCCTTTGTAGGTATGATCTTTTCCCTTGTATTCCCTTCGTTGTTTTTCTGCAAGTTGTACTTTTTTCATCCTTTCCTATCTTTTGCCTGTACTGTTTTTCACATATTTTTCTCACCCTCTCACATTTTCTCTTCTTCTTTTCCTTCTCCTTTTCTACTCCCTTCTCTTTTCTTCTATTTCTCTTCTCTGATTACTTCTCTTCCCATTTTCTCTCACCTCCTTTTCCTTTTCCTTCCTCCTTCTTTTTTCTCTCAGATTTATTTCTTTTCCAGGTTAATGCATAATTTCATTTCATGTTTGCTTATCGATTGTATCCTTTTTTCTCCTGTTTGGTTGTTTTTTATATATTACATTCTTGCACTTTTTATTGCATTGTTTGCGTTATATTTGCATTTAATACTTTTACTGCATATCATTCAGAGTTATCTCATGGAATGTTAAAGGTTTAAATAGTCCTATTAAAAGACAACGAGTACTAGCTCATTTGGCTAAATTAAAATCTGACGTTGCCATGTTACAAGAGACCCACCTTAACGATATTGAATCTTCTAAATTGAAAAGACTTTGTGTCGGTCATGTTTTCTCCTCCCCCTCTTTGGGGAAAAAGAATGGCGTAGTCATATTAGTTCATAAAAAGTTTGCTGTTACTGATACTCAACTTGAAATTGATTCTGATGGTCGTTTTATAATCTTGAGATTGACTGTTGATAATGTGCCTGTTGTTGTTTTCAATGTCTACGCTCCAGTTACTGTAGATCACTCCTTTTGGCCCCTCATTTCAGATAAATTGATTTCCCTAAATGACAATTACATTATTTTTGGTGGCGACTGTAACCAAATACATGATCCCTTCCTTGACAGACACTCCCCAGTCACCTTCATTCGATCCAAAATGCATAATCAATTTACTTCTGCTATTCGCCGTAAATCCCTAACAGACATTTGGCGACTCTGTCACCCTGATCTCCAGGAATACAGTTACTTTTCCCCTCCTCACAAAACCCAATCACGTATTGATTACCTCTTCCTTAGCAAATCCCTTTCCCAATGTGTCCTTACATCTGAAATTGGCTCCATCCTCATATCCGATCATGCCCCTGTCCTAGTAGACTTTGAACTGCTACCCTTCTCTCCCTCACCTGGCAGATGGCGTTTTAACAACTCCCTTTTGGCTGATTCCAAGTTTACTGACCAGTTCAATGCTTTCATTACTGACTTTTTTATTACTAACTCCTCCCCTGATTCCTCTCCTGTCATGATTTGGGACTCTTTCAAAGCAACGGCCAGAGGATTTATAATTAATTATGTTTCTAAAAAACGGAAAGGTTTTGAACGTCAATCTTCCCTTCTTCTTGCAAAAATTAAAAAGCTGGAATATTCCTACTATCGCTCACCCTCTGATTCCTCTCTTAAAGACCTTATCTCAGCAAAAGTTGCTTTTAATAAGTCCTCTACTGACGCCGCAGCCTCTTACTTACTGAAATGCAGTGCCCGCTATTATGGAGGTCAAAATAAAATGGGTAAACTCTTAGCCAACTACCTCAAAACACGTCAAGATAGGACTTGGATTGCCTCCATAACTGACTTGAATGGAGATTCCCATTTTAAAGACGAGGATATTCTACATGATTTTGTCTCCTTTTATAAACAACTTTATACCCCCGAATCCCCTCCTCTTCCTGATGACTTGACCTCCTACTTCCACTCTCTCACTCCCCCTTCTTCTTCCCATGTTGACTTTTCCACACTCAAATCTGATATTACTCTAGCGGAAATCTCCCACGCGGTGTCGGTGCTTAGACGTGGCAAAGCCCCCGGCCCTGACGGGTTTACTATTGAATTCTATAGCCACTTCTCCAAGCAACTCCTACCTCATTTACTTCTCCTTTTCAACTTTTTTGTTAATGATGGCTCCTCCCAAGCTACTTTTCAGGAAGCAATGATCTGCCTCATCCC
Source organism: Lissotriton helveticus (assembly GCF_964261635.1). Lineage (NCBI taxonomy): Eukaryota > Metazoa > Chordata > Amphibia > Caudata > Salamandridae > Lissotriton > Lissotriton helveticus. The sequence continues at coordinate 1,175,035,068 of NC_136072.1, read as the reverse complement.
CAAAGACAATAAAGACCCTACACTCTGTAAAAACTATTGACCCATTTCTCTTGTAAATACGGATTACAAAATCTTTGCCAAATTACTTGCCCTACGCATAGACCCCATATTACCTGAAATTATTGGCCCAGAACAATCCGGTTTTGTCAAAGGCCGCTTATCGTCTGATAATTCGAGAGTTTTCTTCAATGTCCTCAGCAAGGCTTCTACCATTCAATATTCTTTGGCAGCTATTGCACTCGATGCCGTAAAGGCTTTTGACCGTATCAGCTGGGAGTTTATGTTTCGTGCTCTTTCTTGGATTGGCTTTCCTCCAAAATTGATTTTCCTCATTTCCCTCCTGTACTCTGGCCCCAGAGCTTCTATTTTCGCAAATGGGAAAGTTTCAGACTATTTCTCTCTCTCTAGGGGGGTTCGCCAAGGCTGCCCTTTGTCCCCCTTACTGTTTATTGTTGCACTAGAACCCTTTTTAACAAAGATCAGGCAGGACAGTCTTATTACTGGTTATAACCCTGGTCCCAATCAAGTCAAACTCTCAGTCTACGCAGACGACATCCTTTTTTATTGTTCTAATCCTGAATCCACTATCCCCTCCTTTCTTCATCAAGTTGAAGCTTTCTCTTTGGTTTCTGGCTATCGCCTTAATCGTGATAAGTGCGAGATCCTACCTCTTAATGTCTCCTGCCTTCGTCACTACTTTGATCAAACTGGTTTCTCCTGGCAACCTTCCAAGATTAAATATTTAGGCCTCTGGTTCTCCCCTTCCATTTCGGATAGTCTAAAATTGAATTTTGAGTCTATCTCCAAGAAACTCTCTGACTCTATCGCTAGATGGAATCCGTTATTCCTTTCTTGGTGGGGGAGATTAGACTCAATTAAGATGATGTTGGCTCCTATCATCTTGTACTCCTTATCCATGATTCCTGTTCGAATTCCTCATTATTACTTCAAAAGATTGGATTCTCTTTTATCTAAATTTCTCTGGCAAAAGAAACCTCCCGGGATTGCATTACCCTTTCTTAAAAAAGATAAATCCCAAGGTGGACTGAAATTCCCTGATTTCAAATCTTATCATTATTCCTTTTCCCTGAAACAAGCTGCTCGTTGGTTATCTACGGACCCTCTCACCTACCCACCAGTATGGTTGTCCATGGAGAAGTCTCTCATTTCCCCTTTTGACTTTTCGGAAGTCCTGGCTCACACTCCTTTTTTACGCTCTCCTATTATCGCACATTCGTGTCACATCCTTGCCCCCCACATTCCCTCTACGTACCCTTCCCTTGCTTCTTTATCTCACCAATCCATTTGGCACAACAAACTCCTTCGCATCAAAAATCGCTCCTTCTGCTGGAAATCTTGGATTTCCAGAGGGTTAAAGTGGATCTCGCAATTGCTTCATGATGGAGTGCCCCGCTCCTTTCCTGAACTTCAGTCTCAATTTTTTCTCCCCAACTCCTTTAAAAAACAATATAACTTATTACTCCCTGCACTCCTTCTATTCCTTCAAACCCTCCCACCCTCGTCTGACTTCCCTCCCCTCTACCCTCTTTTATCTCCTCTTTTAAACTCCTCATCTTCAGCTTCGCGCATTTATTCCTGTCTGATAACACCTTCTGATCGCACTAAATCACGCGCTGAACTGGCCTGGGAACAGGATTTATCAGTCATTTGCAAAAACAACAAGTGATGGACTGAATGTGGATCAATGTCACACACTCCCCCAGTCAAAAGATCTGGGCCCAAATCCATCGTTTCTTTGCACTCCACACCACCCTGGGTTAGACAATGGCGGTATGCAAATCAGCTCTGACCCTGTTGCCCCATGGGAACAGTCCAGTCCGAACTACAAAAGCCATGTCCTTCCCAGAACGGAATCAAGCATCCGAGGACCGGACCGGTTTCGAGGTAACACCTCTCTTCAGCCCGGCTAGCTTGACTCCAAGTGGTGTGGAGTGCCTGGGACCCACGTCTGGGCATCCCCAGCGCACTTAGGGCGGCAATTGCAAAAACAACAAGTGATGGACTGAATGTGGATCAATGTCACACACTCCCCCAGTCAAAAGATCTGGGCCCAAATCCATCGTTTTTTTGCACTCCACACCACCCTGGGTTAGACAATGGCGATATGCAAATCAGCTCTGACCCTGTTGCCCCATGGGAACAGTCCAGTCCGAACTACAAAAGCCATGTCCTTCCCAGAACGGAATCAAGCATCCGAGGACCGGACCGGTTTCGAGGTAACACCTCTCTTCAGCCCGGCTAGCTTGACTCCAAGTGGTGTGGAGTGCCTGGGACCCACGTCTGGGCATCCCCAGCGCACTTAGGGCGGCAATTGCAAAAACAACAAGTGATGGACTGAATGTGGATCAATGTCACACACTCCCCCAGTCAAAAGATCTGGGCCCAAATCCATCGTTTTTTTGCACTCCACACCACCCTGGGTTAGACAATGGCGATATGCAAATCAGCTCTGACCCTGTTGCCCCATGGGAACAGTCCAGTCCGAACTACAAAAGCCATGTCCTTCCCAGAACGGAATCAAGCATCCGAGGACCGGACCAGTTTCGAGGTAACACCTCTCTTCAGCCCGGCTAGCTTGACTCCAAGTGGTGTGGAGTGCCTGGGACCCACGTCTGGGCATCCCCAGCGCACTTAGGGCGGCAATTGCAAAAACAACAAGTGATGGACTGAATGTGGATCAATGTCATTGTCAATGTCAATGTCAATGTCAATGTCACATTCAGTCCATCACTTGTTGTTTTTGCAATTGCTGCCCTAAGTGCGCTGGGGATGCCCAGACGTGGGTCCCAGGCACTCCACACCACTTGGAGTCAAGCTAGCCGGGCTGATGAGAGGTGTTACCTCGAAACCGGTCCGGTCCTCGGATGCTTGATTCCGTTCTGGGAAGGACATGGCTTTTGTAGTTCGGACTGGACTGTTCCCATGGGGCAACAGGGTCAGAGCTGATTTGCATATCGCCATTGTCTAACCCAGGGTGGTGTGGAGTGCAAAAAAACGATGGATTTGGGCTCAGATCTTTTGACTGGGGGAGTGTGTGACATTGATCCACATTCAGTCCATCACTTGTTGTTTTATCAGTCATTTGGCCCGTCTCTTTATGGGACAGGCTTTGGATTAAAATTCACAAAACTTCTCGTGCTGCCAACACCACACAAACCCTTTATTTTGTTTACCAAAGATTATTGTTTTCTCCATCCAGATTATCCTCTTTCTCCCCTGATCTTTCCCCGGCCTGTTGGTCCTGTTCTTTTCCCTCTGCTGACTTATCTCATATGGTATTTCATTGCCCTAAGGTTGCTTCCTTTTGGCGTGCTATTTGGTCCCGTATTTCCATTATCTTCCGATTTCAACTCCCCTTTTCCCCTTCCACCGTGCTCCTAGGCTCCCTCTCCCCTATGTTGCCTCAATCCCCTTCTCACTATAAGTTATTGGATCTTTTCATTGCAGTGGCCTTTCATTTGATTACCTCCAACTGGAAAGACTCCTCAAAACGTACCTATTCTGCCTGGTGGAATGCTATCTGTTTTCACCATAGACTTGATACTAATTATGTTACCCCTATCTCCCTTGCCATCAAACGTGCCCTACTCTGGATCCCACTCACCAACTACCTCTCCTCCTCTCCCTCTCCCCCTTCTATTAATAATGTCCCCATCAATACCCCTGATGAAGTTCGTAAACCCCCTTTTTGCCTATCATTTTGCAGTTTTCTTCTCCCAACTGTAATATATGATTACATTATTTTTCGCATCCAATGTAATTTGTGCACATGTTATTCTACTCCATTTTACTCTTATTGTCTCCCTTTTATTTTCTATATTTTTTCTCTCTCCTTCTTTTTTCATGAACGAGAGTGAGTTGTTTATTGAATCCGCTTTCTTATTCTTTTGCATTGTTTTATTCTATTTTCTCTTGTATATTGCTCTTTCTTGAATGCATTTTCACTTTTGTACCTTCTGTTTGGTTTCAATAAACTTGAACTTAAGAAATGCCTCTCACCTAATTAGAACAAATTAAAGTTGGTGTGGGTTGACCCCCGGTGATATTTTCATCTTAACATTTCAGAAAAAAGTAAAAAATAGTTATTTGAGAATGTTCCCTGGCAAAATATAGATATGATCAATATGTACTTGGATAAATTAAATAAACTTGTTGTCATTTTAACACAGAAAAATGTATCTTTAACCTCTGCAGGAAAGACTTCTGTCCAGCAGAGGTTAAAGATACATCTTTCTGTGTTAAAATGACAACAAGTTTATTTAATTTATCCAAGTACATATTGATCATATCTATATTTTGCCAGGGAACATTTTCATATAACTATTTTTTACTTTTTTCTGAAATGTTAAGATGAAAATATCACCAGGAGTCAACACACACCAACTTTTATTTGTTCTAATTAGGTGAGAGGCATTTCTAAGGGGTGTGGGATAGGAAGAAATGAATGGGGAAGATGCTGCAAGCAGTTTATAAGCAAGGCTGGTCTTCAATGGGTTACAAAACGTGTATAGAGTAATAGTATGACAAAAGAAGGAGTGTCATAGTTGGTTGGTGCACGCAGATTTGTTTATGAATGCAAGATTGCTTTTTGTTCAACAGTGAAAATCAAGGAAATTTCCAAGCATGTTAAAGAAAGCTATTGTAGCCTAAGGAAGTGTGTTTATGGCAATCATAGAAAAGGAATGCCATGATTGGCAGGGAAATTACTCAAGGAAAAAGTCATATAAGATGTGGATTTTCTGCTACAGAAAATAGATACTCACTATCTCTTCTATGGACAAGAGAATGTGTGTTGCCTCATTCATTTGCAATCATTATGGCAGACTTGTTTATGAACTGTTGAAGCACATAATTGATCTTCATTGTCTGTAATGCCCAATTTAATTGTTATTGCCCGCACCTGAGCCGGCACTAGTTAATAAATGTTCAAATGTTCTCTTGAAAGATTGAGGGTAGAAGATGTTATAATTGAGATAGGGCATCCTTTTGCCAATAACTTCCAATGTTGTACACATTATTTGTTTATCAGTTTCTCCAATCGTTTCTGAATATGGTTGCTCCTCTTTAATAAGAGTGTATATTAAGGTGAATACAACCCAAGAATTTTGCATTGATTTTTGGCATTGTTCTTTCCCATCACTTAAACTCTAATGTACTAACCATCATTGAGACAATTTGGCATCATTACATGTGGTTACTGTCATAGGGGAATATGTTATATTGAGAACCAGGCCTGTTTGCTGATGGACCAGCAGGTTAGGAAAAAAGGCTGTCCATAAACACACTAGTATCAATTTGCCACAGGACTATGCCACCTAAGTTGCATGTGCCATTCTGTATCATTTTAGTGAGCTCACTATTAGTAACATTTTCTTTCCATTTCCAGCCTTAAAAATGCATTACAGCAGTTTTTGCACTAGATGACATTTTGGAATTTAAATTCATGTTTACAATTCTCTGCTAGTCAAAAAGCTCATGCATGTAGTGTGCTGGACTGCTTAACCTGCCAAAAGTTGGAACCACACACAGTTTTCTCATTGATATTTTCTTTCCAAAATGTAAAACTTTGATCAAGAAAGGGAATCAATAACTTATGTAGAATATATGGATCTATGATTGGTCTCTGGTTCCTGGTAATACTAAAAGGCAGAGGGATCAGACTGTTCATAACTATTATAATAAGGACATCTTTTCGATAACCTCTAGGACTACTTATGGGCATTACCTTAAAATGTTCTCACTATGTGTAATTATGGATCTTTCAGTGTCTATTTGATTATGGCATTAATAACGATACAAACAATACACCTTTTCATGATTTTCAGCATTTAAAATGAAGTCTACGCTATATAGAGAGGCATAGGAACCTAAATCTCACATTAATAGATTGACAGATTGTATATGTCCTCTAGTCAAGGGATATTTTTAAAATATTTATGTGACACAATATTGGGAACAAAAGTCTAGTGATGAAAGAATATTGTGTTAACATTCCATTTCCCATTCCAAAATAAGTAAAAGCAAATAAGCAAAAGCACAGAAACTGTCGGATTTAACTCTAATCCAAGCATTAGTATGGAAAGTGTTGGGCTTTGGAGTGGTTAGAGTTACTATTCCCCCTCCCCCAACTTGAGTAAAAGCAAGGAAATTGTTGGCATTTGAAAGGGTTAGATTCACTGTTCCCACTTCAGTCAGTGCAGCAGTAGGAAAAGTGTTGAACGTTGGAGTGGTATGATTTACTATTCCCACACCAGTCTAAGCAACAATATGAAAAGTGTTGAACTGTTGAGTGGTTAGATTTACTATTCCCACACCAACATAAGGAAAAGCAGGAAAAGTTTTGGACTTTGGAATGGTTAGATTAAATATTCTCATTCCAGTCTAAGCAACAGTAAGAAAAGTGTTGAACTTTGAAGTGGTTACATTTACTATTCCCACGCCAACATTAGGAAAAGCTGGCAAATTGTTGGACTTTGGAATAGTTCGATTAAATATTCCAGCTCCAGTCTAAACAATAGTAGGAAAATTGTTGAGCTTTGGAGTGGTTGCCTTTACTATTCCCACCCCAACATAAGGAAAAGCAGGGAAAGTGTTAGATTTTGGACGGGTTAGATTTACTATTCCCACTCCAAGGTAAGCAAAGGAAGGGAAAGTGTCGGACTTCGGAGGGGGTAGGTTTACTATTCCCAATCTAACCTTAATAGGTATGGAAAATGCTGTACATTGGAGGTATTAAATATACCAATCCAATACCTAAATGTTAAAAAAATACACAAAAAATAAAATATGTATTAACAAAATAAAATATGTAGCCAAATTAAAAATAAGACATATATTCATTATATATCAATAAATGAATGTTGAATAACAACATCGCCAAACTGATATAAAATAAGTTAAAATAGTTTAAAGTAAATACACTTCCCTTCCTACTCTCCCACCATCATATAAAATCAAATAGGTATACATAAAACAGTACTAGTAATACATTATCATATACAATAAAAAATACATTAAAACAACAGAAATGAAAATAAATAAAACAAATATAACATATAAATATTATTCTAAATGTTATTAATAAACACACTAATCAATAAATTACTAATTTAAAAACAATAACAAATAACATAATAATTATTATATAATACCTAAATAATTTAAATCGTGTTTTAATTAATACTACAATTTTATAGAAATAAAAAAAAATAATGTATATTTTCATTAACTTCCCTTCCTAATCCCTCACAAACTCAACAACCTACTAGTAAATCAAGAGATTACTAATTGAGTGCAAAAACAATCACACATTAAATATAAAATAAAATATTTATTATAAACAATTTACTTAACATAAAATTCTATCATTTATATTTTAAACAACTTTCCACCCTAATCCCAGCAGAAAATCAAAAACATGTTATTAAACAAAAAATATTAATTAAATGGAGAAAAAATAAATTACACAGTAAAAATTCCAAGTCATACAAAAAAGGTATCATACTAATACCTAAAAAAATAAAAACAAAGCTATTAAATTATTTAAAAAACAATATTTAATGCTACTTTATTCAAGTAATCAACATTTTATATAACTATATTAAAAAAACAGTAGTATGTATCCCAAAAAATGAAAGTCCTTCTTGCTATATTCTGTCCTATTTTATTTTTGAGTTGATGATATTTTTGGCACAATATTATTGTATCACAATATTTTTTTTTCCGTAATATTTTAGTAATTCACCTTCTACAACATATGAAATTAGAATAATTTCTGTTTGATCCACGGGATATGACTTGATGTTCACAGCATAATTAATCCCATCATGCTCTGTGAGAAGAAGAATGCGGCTGCAATTCCTGAAGCACAGGAAACAACAATGTTTCTTCAGGAATATAGTTCCCAAGTACTAAAAGCAAAGTTATGATCAACATTGTACTCCAAATTATAATGGCCAAGACTTCAATAGCAATCCAGATGCATGATTGCAGAGGAATAGGGTATCTAGCGAGTAGATAATGACAGTAAGTAAAAAAATAGATATGTATGAAACATTGATTAACTGGAGGATGGATGATTATTTTTCTTCCTCCAAAATTTTCATCAGAGTAATTTTCATACAACACAATTCTTTGTAGATATATGAGTTCTGTCAGTGGTTCATAATAAAACCTTGTTGCAGAAATTACAGTTGTCAATATTGCAGAATCAGGTTTGCTTATTAAAGTTGGCAATAAAGCTGTAGTAACAGTAGATTCATAAATCCCTGGAATGAGGTTGACAATTTTAAAGCAAATGTATTCAAAATGATAAAGACCTCTATTCTACCCCTATGGGCAAATATTGTTAACACCTCTCTGAGGCAAGGTTCCATACCTGACTGCCTTAAAATAGGGCAGGTCACACATGTACAAAAGAAGGCCAACTCCCTCTCCAAAGACTCAACAACTATTGCCCTGTATCCAGCATCCACACTCTTTCGAAGTTATTAGAAAAATGTGTACAAATTCAACTTTGCAACCACATCAAGAACTTCACCCTCCTAGATAAACACCAATCAGTCTTCCATAAAGGCCACAGTACCGAATCAGCACTCACCCATATAATGGATGACATTTTAAAAATGCTAGATCATAACGAATCGTGCCTATTGATACTCCTTGACCTATCTTCCGCTTTCGACGGATCACTGACATAATATCGACTACAAAAATATAGGCATTTAAAATATCGACTACAAAATATCGACTACAAAAATATCGAAGTCCTATCTACAAACAGGTAGGAACAAAAATATCGAATCAAAAATATCGTTTAAAAATATGTACTTTGTAAAAATATCGAATTTATTAAAATTAATGAAAAATTAAAAAAATATTTAAAAAATAAATAACTAAAATATACTTAAAAATACTTAAATAAACTTAAAATTATTAAATAATTAATTTAAGTTATAAAAATAAAGAATACAATTGTATTTGTTAAAACATATATATATATATATTAACATAATATTATAAAAAATATACAATATTTTTACCGTAGCATAGCAAGAGTGTTAAAATTATTATTCCCACTCCAATGAGTGCAACAGTAGGGAAAGCGTTGGATAGCGTAGCGGTAAAAATTACTATTCCGACTCCAAAGAGTTCAACAGTAGGGAAACCGTTGGATAGCGTAGGGGTAAAAATTACTATTCCCACTCCAAAGAGTGCAACAGTAGGGAAAGCGTTGGATAGCGTAGGGGTAAAAATTACTATTTCCACTCCAGTGAGTGCAACAGTAGGGAAAGCGTTGGATAGCGTAGGGGTAAAAATTACTATTCCCACTCCAGTGGGTGCAACAGCAGGGAAACCATTGGATAGCGTAGGGGTCAAAATTACTATTCCAACTCCAAAGAGTGCAACAGTAGGGAAAGCATTGGATAGCGTAGGGGTACAAATTACTATTCCCACTCCAAAGAGTGCAACAGTAGGGAAAGCGTTGGATAGCGTAGGAGTTAAAATTACTATTCCCACTCCAAAGAGTGCAACAGTAGGGAAAGCGTTGGATAGCGTAGGGGTAAAAATTACTATTCCCACTCCAGTGGGTGCAACAGTAGGGAAAGCGTTGGATAGCGTAGGGGTAAAAATTACTATTCCCACTCCAGTGAGTGCAACAGTAGGGAAAGCGTTGGATAGCGTAGAGGTAAAAATGACTATTCCCACTCCAGTGGGAGAAACAGTAGGGAAAGCGTTGGATAGCGTAGGGGTAAAAAATACTATTCCCACTCCAGTGAGTGCAACAGTAGGGAAAGCGTTGGATAGCGTACGGGTAAAAATTACTATTCCCACTCCAAAGACTGCAAGAGTAGGGAAAGCGTTGGATAGGGTAGGGGTAAAAATTACTATTCCCACTCCAGTGAGTGCAATAGTAGGGAAAGCGTTGAATAGCGTAGGGGTAAAAATTACTATTCACACTCCAAAGAGTGCAACAGTAGGGAAAGCGTTGGATAGCGTAGGGGTAAAAAATACTATTCACACTCCAGTGAGTGCAATAGTAGGGAAATCGTTGGATAGCGTAGGGGTAAAAATTACTATTCCCACTCCAGTGAGTGCAACAGTAGGGAAAGCGTTGGATAGCATAGAGGAAAAAATTACTATTCCCACTCCAGTGGGTGAAACAGTAGGGAAAGCGTTGGATAGCGTAGGGGTAAAAATTACTATTCCCACTCCAGTGAGTGCAACAGTAGGGAAAGCGTTGGATGGCGTACGGGTAAAAATTACTATTCCCACTCCAAAGACTGCAACAGTAGGGAAAGCGTTGGATAGCGTAGGGTTAAAAATTACTATTCCCACTCCAGTGAGTGCAATAGTAGGGAAATCGTTGAATAGCGTAGGGGTAAAAATTACTATTCCCACTCCAGTGAGTGCAACAGTAGGGAAAGCGTTGGATAGCGTAGGGGTAAAAATTACTATTCCAACTCCAAAGAGTGCAACAGTAGGGAAAGCGTAGGGGTAAAAAATACTATTCCCACTCCAGTGAGTGCAACAGTAGGGAAAGCGTTGTATAGCGTAGGGGTAAAAATTACTATTCCAACTCCAAAGAGTGCAACAGTTGGGAAAGCGTTGGATAGCGTAGAGGTAAAAATTACTATCCCACTCCAGTGGGTGAAACAGTAGGGAAAGCGTTGGATAGCGTAGGGGTAAAAAATACTATTCCCACTCCAGTGAGTGCAACAGTAGGGAAAGCGTTGGATAGCGTACGGGTAAAAATTACTATTCCCACTCCAAAGACTGCAACAGTAGGGAAAGCGTTGGATAGCGTAGAAGTAAAAATTACTTTTCCCACTCCAGTGAGTGCAATAGTAGGGAAAGCGTTGAATAGCGTAAGGGTAAACATTACTATTCACACTCCAAAGAGTGCAACAGTAGGGAAAGCGTTGGATAGCGTAGGGGTAAAAAATACTATCCACACTCCAGTGAGTGCAATAGTAGGGAAATCGTTGGATAGCGTAGGGGTAAAAATTACTATTCCCACTCCAGTGAGTGCAACAGTAGGGAAAGCGTTGGATAGCGTAGAGGTAAAAATTACTATTCCCACTCCAGTGGGTGAAACAGTAGGGAAAGCGTTGGATAGCGTAGGGGTAAAAATTACTATTCCCACTCCAGTGAGTGCAACAGTAGGGAAAGCGTTGGATAGCGTAAGGGTAAAAATTACTATTCCCACTCCAAAGACTGCAACAGGTGGGAAAGCGTTGGATAGCGTAGGGGTAAAAATTACTATTCCCACTCCAGTGAGTGCAATAGTAGGGAAATCGTTGAATAGCGTAGGGGTAAAAATTACTATCCCCACTCCAGTGAGTGCAACAGTAGGGAAAGCGTTGGATAGCGTAGGGGTAAAAATTACTATTCCAACTCCAAAGAGTGCAACAGTAGGGAAAGCGTTGGATAGCGTAGGGGTTAAAATTACTATTCCCACTCCAGTGGGTGCAACAGTAGGGAAAGCGTTGGATAGCGTAGGGGTAAGAATTACTATTCCCACTCCAGTGAATGCAACAGTAGGGAAAGCGTTGGATAGCGTAGAGGTAAAAATTACTATTCCCATTCCAGTGGATGCAACAGTAGGAAAAGCGTTGGATAGCGTAGGGGTAAAAATTACTATTCCCACTCCAGTGAGTGCAACAGTAGGGAAAGCGTTGGATAGCGTAGGGGTAAAAATTACTATTCCCATCCCAAAGAGTGCAACAGTAGGGAAAGCGTTGGATAGCGTAGCGGTTAAAATTACTATTCCCACTCCAAATAGTGCAACAGTAGGGAAAGCATTGGATAGCGTAGGGGTTAAAATTACTATTCCCACTCCAAAGAGTGCAACAGTAGGGAAAGCGTTGGATAGCGTAGGGGTGAACATTACTATTCCCACTCCAGAGAGTGCAACAGTAGGGAAAGTAACTACTTAATATATTATTTAAAAAAAATATAAATTAATATCTATAAAAAATTTATTAAAAGTAATTACCAATTTAATATAATATAATAATTAATCAATTAAAATTACAAAATAAAATGAATTATTACAATTAGTTACCCATTAATACAAATTAATTACAAATTAACAGTTAATTAATTAACAATTAAAAATTAATTAAGAATTAATTCAAATTAAACATAATTGAATACATTGAATTATTTAATTAATTATAAATAAATTACTTTCCACCCTAGTCCCCTATAAACCCACAACCCTCTACAGAAAATAAATTAGTAAAATTAACATAATTAGCAATTCATCAATTAAATAAAATTAATTGGCAATTACATTTTTATTAATTACCCATAAAAAAATAATTAACAATTAATTCTAAATAAATACCAATAAATAATTTTACATATTTAATTAATCATAAATAAATTACTTCCCACCCAATTCCCCTATAAATCCACAACCCTCTACAGAAAATAAATTAGTAAAATTAACATAATTAGCAATTAATCAATTAATTAAAATTAATTGCCAATTAAAATTTAATTAATTACCAAATATAAATTAATCATCAATTAATAAAAAATGAATACCAATAAATAAATTTACATATTTAATGAATTATAATTAAATTACTTCCCACCCTATTCCTCTATAAACCCACAACCCGCTACAGAATTAAATTAGGCAACAATTACAAAAACTAAATTCATTAAGTAAAATAAATTATAAGATAAACACACACTTTTCACACATATAATAACATAAAAAACACATTAAAAAATTCTATATTATTAAAAATTCGATAATTTTAATAACCTATATTATATACTTCGATATTTTAACTTTCTATATTTTTAACATTTGATATTACATTACTTACCTTAAAAACGATATTTTTGATGTCTATATTCTGTCCATTCGATATTTTGTCCATTCTATATTTTAAACTCGATATTATGTCCATTCGATATGTTTTACTCAATATTTTGACTGTTTACCGCTTTCGACACGGTTAAACACGACAATCTACTGTCCCTACTTGATCGAAGCATGGGCCTAACTGGTCCAGTGTTACAATGGTTCACCTAAGCAACAGATCCCAAAGAGTCAAGATGAAGCAATCCTTGTCTCAACCATCCATGATCACACTAGGAGCTCCACAGGGATCACCACTATCACCTATCCTTTTTAATCTACTCATGGAACCCCCATTCTATATCACCTATACACGGATGACGCTCAACTATATATGAAAATCTCCTCACCAGATGGCTTCATCTCCGTCAACGCCATACTTCATAATACCCAAAGTTGGCTCAATGGCAACCACCTCATGCTCAAAACCAAGAAAATTGATTTCCTCCTCTTCTCCCCTCCCAATCACACACCCAAGATAGACTTACGGCTGAAGCATCTAACTTCCTTTCAATCAATCAATCAAGGCATTTGTAGAGCGCACTACCTACCCGTAGGGTCTCAAGGCGCTTGGGGGGGGGGGGGCGCTACTGCTCGAACAGCCAGGTCTTGAGCTTCTTCCTGAAGGAGAGGTGGTCTTGGGTCAGGCGCAGGTCAGCCGGGAGGGAGTTCCAGGTCTTGGCGGCCAGGTAGGAGAAGGACCTTCCTCCTGTGGTGGCTCTACGGATGCGTGGGACGGCGGCGAGGGCGTGGCTGGCAGATCGGAGGTGGCGTTTGGGAGCGTAGAAGTTGATGCGGTCGTTGAGGTAGCTCGGGCCTTGATCGTGGAGCGCTTTGTGAGCGTGGGTAAGGAGGCGGAAGGTGATTCTCTTGTTGACCGGGAGCCAGTGCAGGTCTCTTAGGTGTCCGGAGATGTGGCTGTGTCGTGGGACGTCGAGGATGAGTCTGGCTGAGGCGTTCTGGATGCGCTGGAGTTTCTTCTGGTTCTTGGCGGTGGTTCCGGCGTAGAGTGCGTTGCCGTAGTCCAGTCGGCTGGTGACGAGGGCCTGGGTGACGGTCTTCCTGGTCTCCGTGGGGATCCACCAGAAGATCTTCCGAAGCATGCGCAGGATGTTGAAGCACGACGAGGAGACGGCGTTGACTTGCCTGGTCATGGAGAGGGAGGAGTCCAGGATGAAGCCCAGGTTGCGTGCATGGTCTGTTGGTTTGGGTGCGGTGCCCAGGGCGGGAGGCCACCAGGAGTCGTCCCAGGCGGAGGGTGAAGAGCCCAGGATGAGGACCTCCGTCTTGTCTGAGTTCAGTTTGAGGCGGCTGGTCGTCATCCACTCGGCTACCTCTTTCATCCCTTCGTGCAGGTTGGCTCTTGATTGCGCCCCATACATCATTGACTCTGCGAAATCCCTGGGAGTCACCCTGGACAAACATTTAAATATGCAGGTAAAAATCTACAATGCCAACAGGGGAGTCAATTTTCAGTTGAGTATCCTAAGGAAACTTAAACCCTTCCTCCCACAGACTGATCTAAAAATGGCAGTTCAAGCTCTAGTACTACCTGGACTATGGAAGTACCACTCTATGCGGTCTTCCAAACTACATGCTAGCACCGCTCAGGGCATCGCTTAACGCTGCAGCCAGGCTGGTCTCCGAAATAAAAAGAAATTACCATATCACCCCGGCCATGAAGGCTTTGAACTGGCTACCCTACGAGTCGACAATACAACTGAAGATCGCCTGCCTGACACATTAAGCCCGACATCGCTACACCCCCAACTATTTAGCACAAAAGCTAGAGCGGTCTGGAGGTTGCAGACATTCATGAAGCTCGAGCTCACTACTACTAAAACATCAATCCTTCCACAAAAAGAGAACTGGGTGCAGAGCTACCCCAGGTATGGTACCGAAGATTTGGAACAACCTTCCCCCAGACGTACACAGAATCTCCTCCTTTACAGCCTTCAAAAAAGAAGCAAAAATGTTTCTAATGAACAAATTAACATCCTAAATCTTTAACTCTCTGATGCTTATTTGCCACTGATTATATCCAAACACCAATGTCTACCTCTTTTGTATTATATGCAATTTCCAATTGTATGTATAATATGTGATAGCAATGTACTGTAAAGCGTTCTGATACCCCGTGGGTCATGTTCATGCTATATAAAACTTTATAAAGAAAATAAAGAAAAAAATTGTCCTGTTCTTGGGTAGTACCTCCAGAGTAGGATGAGAATGTGATGATCTACTCCAGAGAAACCTTGGTGTCAATGGGGTTCTGTTGAAGGGTGTCGACCACATAGTGTTTTGATCCTATTTTGCTGTCTGAGTGCCTTCTACCC
The DNA here is from genome assembly GCF_964261635.1 of Lissotriton helveticus. Taxonomy (NCBI): domain Eukaryota; kingdom Metazoa; phylum Chordata; class Amphibia; order Caudata; family Salamandridae; genus Lissotriton; species Lissotriton helveticus. The sequence goes on along the minus strand of NC_136072.1, from coordinate 1,175,019,831 downwards.
CAAGAATTGGAAAGGCAATCAGTATGATGGTCTGAAGTTTTGCTTGCCAGGGATTCTCTCTTGAAGTAGCAATCCCACATGGGAGAGCCATCCACCAGATTCTTATATATCGTGTCTTCTTCTGTGGAGTTCTTCATGTTAGACAATTTAGTTACAGTTTCTTGAACACTATACAGTAAATGTAGGTGAGAAAGTGCACCAAGAGTTTTCCTCTCTGCTCCCTTTTCAGAACATCAAGATTTGACACATACATGGCACTCCAAAGAGTCATTTGTCTGGGGTGTGACCACCTAAACCTCTACTCTGCAAATTATTTTATGCTCTCTAAACCCCATGGATGCATATGTGTGTGAATGTGCATTTCAATTTACATAATCTAAAACTATTCTGCATGAATTATCAAGTTTTAACAAAGAACAAAATGATGTTCAAGGTGAAACAACAAGGCACTATTATATCTTGATATTGCAGCTGATCTAAAATAGCTTTTATATTGTACTTAACATCTGTCTTCAAAGGATAATGAGCCCGTACTTGGAGCTCAATCTTTTAGGGAGTCACGTATTGAACAGATTCTTTGTCCAACCCCCTTACTTTATCCTGAGTTTTCCAAATAGAAAGGAATGGGCTTGCATAAGTACCTCATCAGCTCGAGGTTTTATCCTTTAAACAACCAAGACGCTATGCATCCTCTGTGAGAATAACATCATAGGCATACAATAAATGAGGCCAGACTATAGCTTTAGTTCTGACCAATATCTTTCTATCTGAAGGATTTATATTTCCATTTGGTGTCACAACCTTAATGAATTCTTTAGTTGGAATCACTACCAGGTGCTCATTGGACATCACTTCTGCTGTGCTGTCCAGAAGAGTCACCACCCAAGTCCCATTTTTTAGAAGAATTGGATGTGTGTAGGTCATTGTTTTCCACTTAAAAAGCAACTTTTTCTTCTAAAATGACTCTTCGAATCAGAACCTTTCTCTTCCTTATTTATACTAACCTCTCATTCACACGCCTGTTCACCCTTCTCCTTGGGGTACTCATCCTTTCTGCGATACAACATCTTCCCTTTGAGGAAAAACAGGCATCAGAATCTTGATACCAATCTGGCCTTTCAATTTTATCATGGCCCCTCAAATGATATACAATGTTACTGGAATCCTGCTATGGGGAAAATCCAGTCCTTGTTTTCTTTTTCACAGGCTGCTTTTTTTGTCACCGGTGTATTTTTCTCTTAGCCAGACCCCTTATTCTCTTTTTTGCTTTGGGTTGCAGTTTTACGGCTTGAGAACCAAAAGTATCACGGTCCACAGAGGTGTTAACTTTTGAAACCATATTTAAAAGCTCCTGCTATTGACCTTGATGAGGAGATGAGGAACCACTGTCTGCCTCTGGCATACTGCCAGAGCTGCGTCTTCTCCTAGATTTATATTCTGAACTATTGAGTATACAGTCTCAAAATGACTTATTAATTCCATCCACAGATCAAGGGCAGAGACAGTCCTGTACTCATTTTGTATTTTGTTTCTACACCTCTAGTAACACCTTCATTGAGGGTGAGCCATGAGTACCAATGTAGATACTCACAAATATTGTTCCCCAGGCGCTACACTCTTCCAGAAGTGGTACAACATCAAGCGAAATGCCATATTTAACCTCCTATGTATGTCAATGGCGTTGTGTGAGGATAAACTGCTTCCAGCTGGGTCATTTTGTGACCAAACTAAAATGGAACATCACCTTTTTTTATTTGAACTTTGCTCATTATTTCATTGACAGTTTTTGACCACATGGTCTGCAAGACCAGCTGCACTTGTTTGCAGGACTGGGAAGAAATGCATTTGTAGCAGTCAACTGGAGAATATATTATCAAAGGTGACTATACATAGCCACTAAATGATCTTGTCTTTCATCTGCATCTGTCAGATTGTCTATGTCATGAAATGATGTATACCCATCCAATAAGAGTCAGGCTGCCCCCTTTTATGCTCAAGGGACCCATCCTCATATTTTGAACCACATTAGGTAGATGGCCACAAAACCATGCTACCTTAACATGACTTCTAAGAAGGGTTTGTAATTAGCTGGGATTGCAGCAGCTCTGTATGTATGAACATATCCCATATTGTGATCTACAGCCAAAGAAGAAACACTTATCTTTATAGAAGTAGGTATTGAGTATTACACCGGATGTCTCCACTAATTGCAATACATTATTTATTGAGTGGACATTCATAATTACTCCCAGGTCTAGAAGAATGTCTCATGTTGGGCACAAATGATACATTTTATGGGTTAAAGAAAGAGCTTAATGTCAGTATCAGAGATGGATCATACCAGCATACCCCCTCTGAATAAGGAAGCCAGAGTTAAGTGAAATAGCAATGTCAGCTATTCTTGTCTCTGTTGTAAGGAGGGCAAATAAGCCCACTGAATGAAGGCTACATACACCTCCTAGCTGCCTTCTGCAAAGGAAGATAGTACGATTCTGCACAGGCTTTGCATTGAGTCTTTTACATGAAGTACCCGCTATCTCATGAAAAAATAGAAACAACGTCAGACTGGAAAGGGTGCACAAACCTTCTGTCACCTGCCGTTGTTTGGTGCCACTGTCCAGCAGACCAAGCATTATATTGTATAGGAAGGTGCACCAGAAGATGATCAAGTTCAACTATGTATTCTTAATATAACCTTTATTGTATTTCTTCAATGCAAAAAAGGTTAAAATCAAGCCAACACGTTTCGATGCAATTGCTCCTGGAACTTCATCAGGACTCAGAATAGTGTCTGGCGAATATTTCCTTAAATAATTTAACATGACAGTCCATCCACACAATAAAGAAATAAAGTTCTCCACAGTGAGTCATCAATTAGTTTAATAACCATTAGTTAGTACCGAGGAAGTTCATAATGCACCATGTTTGATCCCATGATACGCATCCCATGTGCCCATAAGTCTTGTCTATCTAGTCACACTCTGTTTCTGGTTTTAAGAACAGGTCTATCTATTATTGCATTTTTATGAATAAACAATTGGCAGAAAAGGCCTTGGCACCATTTGACGTATTTACATTCTGTGAAACTGTGCTTTTGTTTAGAAAACAAGAAACAAGAGTATTGAACAGTTTCCATAAAACCTTGTCTGTCATTCAAAGCAATCACTAGAATAAGAGATTTTATTAATACAAAATAATATGAATATATTTAAGCAAACTTGATTATTATGTGCCAAGAACTACTAGCATAAATAAAGCTGCATTATTTTTTATTTCAATACCATAATAGATTAACAAACATTCAACCTTCGAAAATGAGACTGCTGAAAAAAAAAAAAAATGATAAACATTACAGGAGTCCAGCTGAGCTCTAGTAATCAAGTTTATGCCTGGTTGTGCAAGGGATGACATCCTTCCTGCACAAGTAATTTGAAGTACAAGGGGACATCCAGTGTAGAGAACACATAGGGGCCCATTAGGATGTCGGGCGGATTGCCTCCGCCAGGGTGGCGGTGGCCACCACCACCCTGGCGGAGGCCATCCGCCCGACATCCATGCCTGCATTCCCCCCCGCCAGATTAGGATGGCGATGGGGACAGTGGTGGACGGCAAGACCATCCGCCGATTATCCCGACCGGGGCGGTAATAGAATAATATGGTGGCGGTGTCCTATGGACACCGCCAGCCATATTACAATGTCCACATTAAGGGGCCTTTCCGCGGCGGCAATGCCGCACGGAAAGCCAGGCGGTGTTTGCTGTGGGGGCCCCCTGCGGGGCCCCCAGGTGACGCCAGCTTAAGGGGAGGACAGGGGGTACCTATGGTACCCCCCGCCCACATTTGCATATGCAAAGCGACAGGCACCGCGCGGTGCCTTCTGCTTTGCATATGCAAATGCGTTCTCTTATTTTTTGCATTGTGGCGGGCGGTGCAGAGAGCACCGCCCGCCACAATACAAAACATGTAGGATGTGCCCGCCACTGTGGCGGGCGCATCCTAATTCCCCCTACGGACCCCCGCCCTTATGGCGGGCGGTCCCGTTCTCCATTAGGGTGGCGGACGGACAAAGTCCGCCCGCCATCCTAATGTGCACCATAGTTCTCTGTACCTAGTCCTACATCACTAACAATGACCAAAAACAGACATTCAAAAATGTTACTTTGTTCGAAGATGTTGGGCTGGGTTTTGATATCAATTGTGAAATCCTTCACCAGACAGACCCTTTAAAGTTTGCTACCTGGTTATCGTTAGCACACATGTAATGACTGTTTTTGATGTTTTCTTTTTAAAGCAGAGTGTCTGACTGGCACCGTCGGACAAGGAGTTGGTGATCCCACTTCCATTATTTGGATGTGACTGCCTTCATGGCGATTGGAAAGTGTATACTTTCCATTGCGGCTTGGGCTGCGAGCCTCAGCATGAGCCACAATAGAAAATATACACTTAGGAAACATCCCTGCGGAGTGTGACTGGCACCATGCGGTGCCTGCCACAGACATGGTGCAGGGATGTTTAGGGGAGTACCATAGGCCCAATAGCATAGGGCCAAGGGGAGTAGAGACACCCAAAGTCACTTTTTGCCTGACTTTTAACCCCTTGCCTGCTGATGAAGAGCCCAGCTCATCATGAGGCACAGTGGAGCTGTGCTCATGATGAGCTGGGCTCATCATAACGGCAGCGCCACTCCCCCGCGTGGTGAATTCCACGCCTGTGTGGACGTTCTACGGGAATGGGCAGAGTCATGACGAGCCCAGCTCATCATGAGCACAGCTCCACTGTGCCTCATGACGAGCTGGGATTGTCATGAGCACCGCGGCACAGCACGCCCCCCCCCCCCCCCGCACCGCGGGGGAATTACCCCCACGGTTAAGGGGTTAATGGCGGGCAAATCACCATGAAAAGGCAGGCAGAAAGGTGGATCGTAATCCTCATGGTGGTTCCTAAGAAGGCACCACCTCAATTGTGGGGAATTCGATCTAACCAACCGCCTGATGGGCTCCTTGAGCCCATTGGAAGCTGTCAGTTTGTCCCTGAAACTATGCAGTGGAACCAATGGCAAGATAATGCGGAGGTCTGACCTCCGCATTATGTTGGTGGGACCAACACCAAAGTGCCATTGGTGTCGGTCCTACCAACATAGTAAATGAATCCCTCAGGTTTTAAACTGCGTTCGAGTCTACCTTTACTACTTTAGAACAGAATATAAATTGCTCATAATATTCCCACCCATGTGTAAACTTCTGGATATGCATGGGTCGGAATTACAAGGCTGAAGGTATTTATCACACCAATAATTATCAGATGCAATAAATAACTCAACGTTCACTACATTTTGTCTGGTTTAACCGCCAAAATGTAACAAGGGAAAACATATGATATTTACTGTATCATGAGGATTTTGGTGCTTTAAACACAGAAAACTGCATGTTATTTCCCATGAACTTGAAATAGGTGTTATTGATCACACTTGATAAACAATGTACCCTGTGGTATCATTATTTATCAGGCTTGATAAATACCGCTTTAACTCGTAATCAGGTCCTGTGTGTTATTGATGACCTCTAACTGTAATGTGCATGTGCGTAGCTTTCCATGTGGATGTCATGGACAATCATACGATTTTCCAGTTGGGATACCATTTGCGCTGAACAGAGTTTTCCGTTGTGGAGCACTCCACACATTGGGCCCGATTCACAGAACTAACTGAAGACAAAATCCTAAACTTCCTACTTTTGGTATTCACAGAATTTAGGATTTTGTCTTAAGTTTGTCTTAAGACAAACTTAAGACAGACTTAAGACAGACTTAAGACAGACTTCAGACAAGTCTGTCTTAAGTTTGTCTTAAGTCTGTCTTAAGTCTGTCTTAAGTCTGTCTCAAGTTTGTCTTGAGTCTGTCTTAAGTCTGTCTTAAGTTTGCCTTAAGACAAACTTAAAACAAAATCCTAACTGCTGTGACTACCATAAGTAGTAAGTTTAGGATTTTGTCTTAGGTTAGTTCTGTGAATCGGGCCCAGAGAGAATGGAATCCCAGTTCCAAAGACACATTTTTAAAAGTGCTCCCTTTGCCACTCATTCTCACCAAATTTATAGGCAATCCATTTCCCTTTACACCCTGGGTAGAGGATTTATGCCAGTCCATAGCTGGAGTGAAAATGCAACCCTTTCTATCCCCGAAAGGGAAATAGGAGGAGATGATGAATTCCACTGAACCTACTTGTTTGTGGGCACTCACAAACGTCTGAGGCAAACCATACATTGTAATGCCCAGGAACGCCCTGAATCCCACCCCTTCAGTGAGACTTACAGGTGCACAGATATTCACACTCTTTGCTGAGATCTCCACGCCCTTAAAAGGGTTCATCGCTGCTAGGAACCCCCAGTGCAAATACCTGTCATGTGTAACTGATTTAAATTCAGTCATAAAGTTACACATACAAATAAATGTACCTTTGTGAATAGGCCCCCTTGTGCTTGCTGAGATACTCATGCATGGAACTGGGAAACCAAAGAACTATGAACTTCTTAGTATGTCCAAGCAGCATGCAAAGTGTGCTGGATCTACAAAGTATTCAACAAACATGAGGTTTTGCTCCACCAGCATCACGCTTGAAGGAAAAGGTTCTTGCCAACTATGCTCCCTTGATGCAACGCTCTCAAATTACCAAGGTCCTGTATAAGTAGCACCAATCTATGTAGTATATCCTTGTTGTGCTGTAATGTTGGTAATGCTTTTATTTTATAATTACAGTCATTTGACGTTCTAAACCTGATGGCCAAATATGGTTATGAAATATCAACTTATGAAGGCCAACATTATTATTATGGTGTGCAAGAAGGCAAGGCATTCCTACTTATTATCTATTAAGGACATTGCCTATCTTCAGTGTCTTCATGTGTTTTATATCCATATAATTTCTTCTGTGGCTCAAACAAAAAATTGTTTTAATAAAGCAATAGTTCCTAAAAACTGTAGTTAATATCTTCTTTATGACTTTCGCATAAGCATCTTATCCAAGACTTCACTTATCATTCAAAACGATTTATGGCAGTCAATCTCCTCCAAACAACATGCCATCCTTGTATGATGCAGATTAGGACCCAGAGCACCGCTGTGAAGTGTCGAGGGTCACACCATGTGTGTCCTCCTTATTTCAGTTGTGACTGGGAGCAGATAACTAGGCTGTAAGGACTGACACTGGTTGCAGCAATACCAGTTCTCCTGGCAAGTTGTGAGTTTGTGCTTTTGACAGTGAGACATGTCTGCTGACCTCACCTACTTTCTTAGTTGGTCAGCCAGTTCCCCCTAGCCAGGTCCTTATCTCTTTCCTGTGGAGCATGGATTTTACATAAGGTGTACTAGCGTATGGGTGTGGAAGATGCATATAACACATGTGATTGAAGTCACACTGGGTTCCCATTTGCTACATTTGAGTGGTACCAACTATGATGGGTTGGCGGGAGAGCCCACACAGTAGATGTGGGCTGCAAGGCTGCCCTGAGAACCATTCCATCCCTCTCCTATAGTTGGCCAGACTAAAGAGTGTTAAAGAAACAAGACAGAGGACCACTCCAAGGCATGGGCATTTCCCCCTCTCTCTTCCTGATCCCTTGTATTTCAGAGAAACTACCACCTCACAGGTAAACAGGTAGATGAGTGGGACAGCCCACCCTTCTTTTGTACTCTTGTTGTGGGTCCCTCACAGAAGACTCATTACTCTACCTCACCATCCTACCCACACCTGATTCCTAAAACATTGGCTGGGCAAGTCTTAGAGAAACAAACAGAAACATTCATAACAGGACTCAGAATTGGTAGCTGGAATACACAACTGTAGTGCTTCCTGGGTTGTGGCTCTGTATCCGAGTTGAAGGAAGATCTTAGACTCCAAAACCCGTCAAGCCAGAAAAACTATGGGGCATATTACCAAGGCAGCGATATGAAATTATCGCCGCTTTTGCGGACGTTGTCAGCCGAAAAGCGGCGATAATTTCATCCCCTTATCAGCAAAGACACGCTATCGCGTGTTTTGCTGATTTAGCGACCCTTTCAACAACGCCCAGCTTTGCATCTCTAATGAGATGCAAAGTGGGCGTTCCGTGCAAAAATAACTGGAGAAATGTCGATAACCGACATTTCTCCAATTATCAAGCTGCACACTAACAAGTAGAGCGTTAAGAAAAGTAGCGCTAACCACAGTTAATGCTACTTTCCCAATGCCTGCATGTGACCTGACTTAGCCATATAATCCAATGGGAGGTGGATTACATGGCTAAGATCACCCTGCCCTATCAGCAAGGTTTCGCCGGTCGCAGTGTGATTATCGCTGGATTTCCAGCGATAATCACACTGTTTCCCAGCTAACGCATGGATTTCTATCGCTTGGGAGATAAGTGTTGCTGATAGCACGCTATCTCCACGATAGAATCCAGCGTTAGCCTGCGATAATTATCCTCGTGCTAAAAGCACTGAGCAATAATTATGGCAGGAGATTGCTAATATGCCCCTATGACTTCACAGCTACCTCTCTGACTGGTGCTAGCACTTTCATACGTCACCTGTGACATTGTGCCAGTACTGCAAAGGCCACACGCACACCTATTGGTTTGACTGGGGTCAAGGGCCTGTTGCCTGCCCTTCATGGAGCATGCATTACACATTAGATAAAGCTGTGCTGCCCCTTTACACTCAGGAAACTGCAGGTGTTCCCTGCTGTAACCAATTGACATAAACATACTGTGAAACCGGAAAGAACCCAGAAGGGGAAAACTCAGCCCACATTAGAGGGTAGGGGATAACTGTTCACACAGACCCTCGACCAGGTAGGTAGCCCCCACTAGAATTTCTACATTTCACACTCCTACAGGTGAGAAGCCCCAGAGAATATTCTGTGACCTGCTGTTCCACTAGAACAGTAGGTGTTATCCCAGTAAAAGGCATGGAATATTCACTCTTCTAGCATTTGTGATTCTCTGCTGTATTCTGTACAGTATTACATTGTGGGTAAAACAAGTAAAATACTGCTTCTTTTCTAGAGAATAAGCATTGGCTGGACATTGATTTATTGGCCAGTACTGGCTGTCTTGTGCATTTTTAAGTCTCTAACACCTCATCATCTCCATGATTATTCCTGAATTGCTGAACTTCACGGCCCTGATTGTCAAGTGCTAAAGACGTGGACTTAATGCTCAGTTTAGTTTCCAATAGTTCAGTGAAACTCCTTGTCACCCATGTAAACATCTCTCATTGATAAAATCTGAGCACAGTGAGCCCTAACTGCTCAGAGACTTCTGAAAAAAAAACACCTACAAATAAAAATGAGTTCTTTTTTAGTAGGCACATACTGAGAAGCTGGAGGATGAAGAGAGAAGGGTAGGGGAGAGCCAGAAAAAAAGAGAAAGACAGAGAAAGTGAGGAGGAGTAAGAGAGCAGAGGAAGTGAGAGTGAAGGTAGAAACAATGAGAAGCTGGAGGATGAAGAGAGAAGGGTAGGGGAGAGCCAGAAAAAAAGAGAAAGGCAGAGAAAGTGAGGAGGAGTAAGAGAGCAGAGGAAGAGAGAGTGAAGGTAAAAACAATGAGAAGCTGAGGATGAAGAGAGAAGGGTAGGGGAGAGCCAGAAAAAAAGAGAAAGACAGAGAAAGTGAGGAGGAGTCAGAGAGCAGAGGAAGAGAGAGTGAAGGTAGAAACAATGAGAAGCTGAGGATGAAGAGAGAAGGGTAGGGGAGAGCCAGAAAAAAGAGAAAGACAGAGAAAGTGAGGAGGAGTAAGAGAACAGAGGAAGAGAGAGTGAAGGTAGAAACTAAACCTCTTCAATGCCCATGGAATTTAAAAACACTGCAACTGAATCACTACCCAGTTCAGTTTTCTGAGTAGCAACTCACAGATATTAAAATCCACTGGTACCTGTCCCAAGAATTTCATAAAGAGCAGGAACACGCATCATCATTGCTCTCTTGCACACCTTTGTTACCTCTGCTTTCATACTGCCCTTTTACTTAGAGGGAGTTTGAATTCACATTAACTTTTTCTACTTCTTCCCAAACTTTATTTATCTCTGCCAGCTTGGGCCCAATGACGAAATTTAGCATTGTGGGGGCAGGCGGGACGGCACTGCTGCTCCCCCACACCATCAAGAGTTGCCGCCTCCCACTAGATTCCTGCTTAAAAGGGGGCTGGTGGGTGGCCGGGCGGTGTGGTGGTTCATGGTGCGGTGACTCTTTCAAAGGTGGTGGTAGTGCCTTTGAAAAAAACATCTGCAGATGGGAATGCCAAACAAGGTTCCTGCACGCCAGGGATTCGAACGTCAATGCCATGCATGAACTGATGTGACTGCATGCAAGGGTGCACATGTTATGCCCCCCTGTGTGCATCCGCAAGCGGAGGAGGCAAAAGGCACCCCTTTGTTTCCTCTCTGCCACAGTTTTCACAGTGCTGAGCTGCCATGAAAACAGTGGCAGAGAGAAAACCCCTAATATGCTTTGTGGGACCACGGCGCCCTGCTAAACATATTGCTCCCTCAGGACCACTGTGCCGCCTCCAGGGAATAGCAATTCCCTGGCGTCATTGGCAGTGCCAATGGTGGTCGGACTGCCCAAGTCATAATGGTGTGCTTGGAACACCATTGCAGTGGTGGCTGGACCACCACCACCATGCAACCAAAAGTCTGGTGGTCCTTGGACCACCAGATTTGTAATTGGGCCCTTAGTTTCTTCTCTCCTATACATTTCAGAACATTCAATCTGCTTTGCTAAGTTTGAAGCAGTGAATAATTTGGGATTCTCATTCAGTGATAATTCTCTTGAACGTTCTTATTGTTGGTCTTTTCAATTAATTGATATGTTATCATTTCATGTTGTATATCACAAAAGTTGAATGTAATCACCAGCATTTTCTATGCAGCTACAGAATTTTTCACTTGTTCTACAAGTTGTTGTCCTCTTTGTAACAATGTATGCCTTTCTAGCACCATATTTTTCTGGGTCTGATTCTCTGGTCTAGTGTTTTAAATAAGGTAGCATTTTTGTCAATTACTTCTACTGTAGCTAATTCTTTTCCAGTATGTACTGTTGCTTACTCTATTAGGTGATGCCATAAAAGTGCTCTGTCTTCTTGAACAAGATTTAGTATAAACATTATGTTTTTAGCAGTAAATAAATCCCTATCAGCGGCATCAAAATATTCCTCAGACTCGTCTCTCCACTAACGCCAAAGGAGGTGTTCCAGGGACTACCTAAAAAAGAAGGAGGCTAAGATACTGTTGTATTCAGAGTGTTTTCATTTGTACACTTATGTAAATTTGTCTCATCAGTTTGTTGATTGTCTTGAGGCATGTTCCCTCAGTGGCATAACAAAACTTGAGGGGGACCGCCTGCAAAGTACATGGAGGGGACCCCCACGCTCTGAATCTAGTCAGGAGCTCTCAGTCCAGGGGCCAACCTCCTGTGCACAGTGCCAGAGGGGGCCACTCACACTCCTGGGGCTGCGAGGGCCAATATTATTACACCACTGGCTCCCTGCAGGTCTTTGTTGCAATGGCTTCCCTGTGCTCATTGCCTTATGTGTTTTGCATTTATGATTCTAAAGTCTTGGGGCCCGATTCCAATGTCTTTTGGAGGGCCACCAAATCGGATTTGGCTTTCCCGGATCTGATTCGTAGCCCTTGTATATGACCGAATCATACACAGGCCTGAATGAGCGAGTACGATGCGAAGATCGCGTACATGCCCACTGAATCGTTTCTGGGACTAAAACCTGTCCGTACGACTCATACATAGCCCAATCGTGCCACGCTATAGAGCCAAATTCCGAGCGAGTAAGATGCACAATTCGCCTCAGTCTCAGCTAGATGAAACGGCTGTCGGAAGCATACTTCGGGAGGCCGTAGCAGGCCCCCCTTCACCCGGGGTCCTCAAATATGTCACGGAGTGTGTGTATGGGTCCCCATGATCTAGGCATGCACAGTGTGGCGGGCACCATGGGGTGCCCGCCACAGAGTGTATGCTTTTCCCTACCCACCCCTTCTCTGCTATGGGATCCTGTGTATGCATCTGTACACAGGTTCCCATTGAGTTCCATGGGTGTACGAGTGAACCGAGTCCACAAGCATACAGCAGCATCGTACTCGCTCGTTCGGACTCCTAGAGCACGTTTCGCTCGGAAAGCCCTCCAAATCCGAGTCCTACGGAGGGCTTTCCTAGCGAGATCGGAAGTGGGCCCTTTATGTTCAATGCCATTCCTCTGAGACCTGCTTGAGTGAGGAAATCGCCTGGCTGTAGGGCCCAATAAACATTTCCACCTATTTACATACTCTTTTCAACGTTTTGGTGTTGCTTCTAGGGGCCCCTGCTCCTCTCATTGCTACCTGCTCTAGGAGCATTTTTATCTCTTCATCTGTTCAGCAAATGGCCTGACCCGACCTGGTTCACCTCAGCGGCTCTGCTATTCTGCCACACTGCAAGCCTGTTTTGCCGCCACCCTTTGCAGTGCTTATGGTGGCCTTTTGCAGTGTTTTCAGAAGCACATGCAGCTGATTTCTGTTTCATTGACTACCTTCCCTCTTTTACTCTGCACGGCTGGTGCTGTCTTCTAGAGTCACATTTTGAGTCTGTTTATTTTTTCTTAAAGCATGTTGACGCAATTTTCACTTGCCTCTCTCCTCTCTAAACTTTATATTCTTTTTGTCTGGAACCTACATTTATTATTTACCATAAAATGTAATATAATCCTCCTACTGCATTCTACATTCTTCTGGTGAACACTCTATGCAATGGAGTTCTTGGCTAAAACCTTTTGACAATTATTTAATCGCGATGGATGGTATGAACTTTAATGCACAAAGGAACGATGCATTGCATTCGAGATTACTCGGAAAAGAAGCTCAACAACATTGTGGGCATTTACCTCCTTGTCAAGCTCCTCCAGGGATATCAGATGGTGATAATAATGTTTATTTAGAAGCATATGCTAGTCTTAAATTACAATTCAAAGATGATGCCCACATTGTAATGCAGATACATAACTTTTCTACATGTCCTCAGCTGTTAATGAGCCTATTGATGCTTGTGCAGCAGCTTTAGGTATGTTAGCCTTGAAATGTGAATATGATGAAACTCATGCTCTCTATCAGAGATCAAATTATTGTTCATTGCTCCAACAGAAAGATTCAGGAACAACTGTTGAGACTTTGCAATCCTTCTTTAATGAAATCCCTAGTCCTTGTGAATAGTGCTGAAGTTGCCATTCGTTCTATAAAGACCATGTCTGAAAAGACAAAAAGACAATCCAGTCAAAATACATTCTTCAAATGCCTGAGCCTATATTCACTAATTTTACAGATTTCTCTTACTCATTTGGCTAATTCAAAACTCTGTATGGCCATTGTCAAGGAATGCAAGAAGTGCAAAATGTTTGGCCATGTGCTGCTGTGCGAACTATGGTTTGAAAAAGAATCCTTCTTTTCAAGAAGGTGAAGATGAGAATGATTATATTTCTGTCAATAGAATATTAACCATTAACGAGCAAAGATGTCCTTCAGAAAATGATTTTATACAAACCATTCCTTCTCAAAACATTTCTATTATTGAGAGAAACCTGGGTGTAGTTAAAAATGGTGCACAGACATAATATCGACTACACAATATCGAATGGACAAAATATCGAGTTTTAAATATCGTTTGGAGAAAATATCGACAGGACAGAATATCGACAGCCAAAATATCGTTTTTAAGGTAAGTGAAGTAATATCGACTGTAAATAATATCGAAAGTAAAAAATATCTTTTTTTATATAATATGTAATTATTTATAGTGTTTTTATGTTATAATATGTGTGAAAAGTGTCATTTTATGTTATAATTATTTTTAATTAATGATTTTTTATAAATTATTGTGTAATTTTATTCTGTAGCGGGTTGTGGGTTTATAGGGGAATAGGGTGGGAAGTAATTTAATTATAATTAATTAAATATGTACATTTATTAATTGGTAGTAATAATTAATTAATTGGTAATTAAATATTATATGTTAATTATTTAAAATTTAATTGGTAATTAATTTAATTTAATTGATTAATTGCTAATTATGTAAATTAAAATAATGTATTTCCTGTAGCGGGTTGTGGGTTTATAGGGGAATAGGGTGGGAAGTAAATTAATTATTATTTATTAAATATGTAAATGTATTAATTGGTAGTAATATTTAATTAATTGGTAATTAAATAATATTTGTTAATTAATTAAAATGTAATTGGTAATTAATTTAATTTAATTGATTAATTGCTAATTATGTTAAATTAAAGGGGTATTTTTAGGGTTCAGGGTCAGTTTTTAGTTTTTGGGTAAAGGGGTATTTTTAGGGTTCAGGGTCAGTTTTTAGTTTTTGGGTAAAGGGGTATTTTAAGGGTTCAGGGTCAGTTTTTAGTTTTTGGGTAAAGGGGTATTTTTAGGGTTCATGGTCAGTTTTTAGTTTTTGGGTAAAGGGGTATTTTTAGGGTTCAGGGTCAGTTTTTAGTTTTTGGGAAAAGGGGTATTTTAAGGGTTCAGGGTCAGTTTTTAGTTTTTGGGTAAAGGGGTATTTTTAGGGTTCAGGGTCAGTTTTTAGTTTTTGGGTAAAGGGGTATTTTTAGGGTTCAGGGTCAGTTTTTAGTTTTTGGGTAAAGGGGTGTTTTTAGGGTTCAGGGTCAGTTTTTAGTTTTTGGATAAAGGGGTATTTTTAGGGTTCAGGGTCAGTTTTGGGTTTTTGGGTAAAGGGGTATTTTTAGGGTTCAGGGTCAGTTTTTAGTTTTTGGGTAAAGGGGTATTTTTAGCGTTCAGGGTCAGTTTTGGGTTTTTGGGTAACGGGTTTTTTTAGGGTTCAGGGTCAGTTTTGGGGTACAGGGGTACAGTGTAAAAATAAAGTAAAATTAAATTTACATTAATTTAATGAAATTAAATTAAATGAAATTATATTTAAATAATTTTAAATAATTTAAATTAAAAAAAATTATTATATACTTACCAATACGTTGTAATGGCAGTGCGTTGTAAAAGTTGCGTTGTAACGTCATATATCCACTGTTGCACTCTTTGCAGTGGGAATAGTAATTTTTACTCTTTTGTATTTGTACGTTAATAATATTGGCTATTATTTAATTAAATTTTGTTACTATATATATATATGTTTTAAGAAATATGATTAAAAAATATTATTTTTTTACTTTCATTAATTATTTAATTATTAAAAGTTATTTTAAGTATTGTTAATTATTTTTTAGTCATTAATTTTTTATATTAATGTAATTAAACATTGTTTTTATTAAAGTCGATATTTTTTACAACTATATTTTTGTTAACGATATTTTGTACTCGATATTTTTGTACTTACCTGTTTGTACATACAAACTCGATATTTTGGTTGTAGATATTTTCTCGTCGATATTTTGGGTAGTCGATATTTTGGTAGTCGATATTCTTTCAGTGATCCGTTAAAAATATTCATTTGTAGCCCTATGTTCTTCCCTAATGTGCTATTTTCATTTACAATGTGGCTAAGGGCCTGATTATGAGTTTGCTAGTCCATGAACTGCTAAACTCATGGTTGCATGGCGGTGGTGGTCCAGCCACCGCCTTACCTACAGCTTATTACAACTTTGGAGGTTGGACCACCATTAGACCACCACAGCCATCAGGGAACTGTATTCGTCTGTTGTGGTGCGGCAGTCAGGGGTTCACAATAGGCTGGTAGTGCTGCAGCAGCAACGCCATACATATTATGAGTTTCCAGACCACCAGCGGCTCATGGAAATTCTAACTCCATCAAACTGCTGGTGGTCAGGAAACAAAGGGGGCCATCAGGGCCTCCCTTGTCCCATGGATGTTGGTGCATGCATGGGGGCACATGTTGTGTCCCTCTGTGTGACTGCACCCCCACTTCCAGTATGACATGGAATTACCAGGCCATGCGTGCTGGAAAATGCTGTGGCAGTCCTGTGGCGATGCAGCTTTAAGACTAACTTTTGAGCCTTTTTACTGCACCGCGCTGGACCGCCATGCCACCGGACTGCCAAACCAGGATTTTACTCAGATCCTGGCAGGCTGGCAGCAGCCCTGTTTGGTGATGGGGGAGCGGGGCAGTGATGTGGCAGCCCACTCCTACACTGCCAAACTCATAATTAGGTCCTAAGTGTCAACTTCTAAATTAGTTCCCTCCAGGTCTCCATATACCATCATTTTGACAAATTTATTGCAACACACTGGGCTAATGTACCTTTATTTGAACCAGACATTAAGGTTTTTCTGATTGTGGAAACAATATTGACTTATTAAGACTTGTTTGTGTTGATATTCAACACAATTCAACACAACGTATGTTATGGCAAGGTTTAGGTTTCATATCAAAAACACTCAGGAATGACTATTAGAGTGGGTTTGATACTTCTGTGTTGATGGTTTCTCATTCTGTGGATGTAATTGTGGACTCATTTTCTTATGTGTTTTCAATAAGAAATTAGGAAGCGCTTTCTCCCAATACCAAATTGATTCAAGATGCCACATCTGTCACAATAAGATAAGAAATGTATCCATGGATGTTCATAAAGAGATTTCTTCTTTACTAAGCTGTATGTATAAGGAACCAACTGAATCTTCACAGTAGTATCTCATATTGCTTTAGATTTAAAAAAAAGGAGATTTAAAATGGGGGGCTGATTTAAGATCTTCAGTAAGCAAATTTTAGTGGATTGTCAACCTCATTCCAAGATATAGTATATTTCTGCGAGAATGGGAACAGTCAAAATTTTTACTACATTAGAACTCAAGGTAGCTTACCTTCAAATTGAATTAGCTAATAATTGCAGATACCTCTGCACATTTTTAACACTTCTGCGGCATTTTGTTATTTGTGAATGCCATTACATTTGACATCTACCCTTTCGCTTTTCATAGGTTGATGGATTCACTTTTTGCCAATATGAAACGAGTAGCAGATTTTCAAGATGATATCATTATCTTTGTCCCAACCGTTGACAAACATAATCCCATTCTTACTAATGCTGTTTCTGTTCTGCAAGAAAGAGGCATGACTCTACATAAGGACAAGTGTAAATTTTTACGAAGTGATGTTGAGTATCTAGGCCAAACTATTTGTTTCAATGGTATAAGCTCTGAAAAGGTTTTCTTAAAGTCATCAGAGACATTCTGTCACCTATGTCTAAGGAATATTTGTCATCATTTTTGTGGCTTCTTGACTCAAAATGTGTTTCTGATTTCTCATCACATACTATTTCCTTGGGGAAATTGTTAAAAAAGAATATGTTTGTTTAGACAAAGAGTTTGACAAGCGATTCAATATGGCCAAATGTTTAGTTCTTGCTGCATTAGTTCTCACATCGTTTTCAGAGTATTACATTTTCATGGTTACTATAGACGCTACTGGAATTGAGTTAGGTGCTGTCCTCTCTAAAATGTCCATGTTTAAACAAACATGAGAGCTAATTGGTGCTTATGCATCAAGAGCCATTTCTTAAGCAGAAATAAGCTATTCTTACATTGCCCTGGGAGGTGTTGGGATGCATGTGGGCAGTTGAGCATTTTAAGACTTACTTGTGGGGATTCATCATCAGAACAGACCATAAATTATTGGTTTCTTTTCTTTCTAGTAATATCACAGGGATGGCCACTTCCAGATTGATTTTGTAACTGTATGAGTTTAATTGTGATGTACAGTTTATTTCTTGTAAGGAAACTACCAGAGAAGATTACATCTCCAGGTTATCCAGGTAGGTTTGCTGAAGGAGTTGAAGATTCAATATAACAATGTATTGGTGGCAACATTTCTGATGTTGTTTAATTTGATAATATTATCATTTTTGAAGAGGAGTGGGATGAAGCTTCGACTAACAACGTGCCAATTATTTGGTTGTTGGTAAATGGCTCACAGAAGGACCATTCCCTAGTGAATTCAAAGTGATTTGTAAGGTGAAGGAAGAATTGTCTTTGTAGAGGATATTTGTAATGAGGGGTGATAGATTTGTACCTCCGGTCAATATAAGTTCTACATTTTTTGCATTTTCACACAAGGAACACCTAGGTGAGACCTACAGTACAAACCTGCAAGAAGTAGATTTTGATGGCATTATATTTATTCCATGGTTATTTTTTCCATTAAGAAATGTTTTGTTAATTCTAATTATAATAAGTCATTGAAAATACCTTTGACACCTTTGGAACCCACTCTATATCCTAAAAAAACATGGGAAATTGCTAGTATTTATATTATTGGTCCATTAGATCTCATGAAAAACAATGTAAACACACCATTGGAATGGCCGATTACTATTTGAAAAGGGTTGAATGGAAGTTTGCAGGTGTACCTGATGCAGAAATGTTTTTACAGGGAATGATTCCTAAGAACTCTAATTTCAGATAATGGGAATCAATTTATTTCACACAAAATGAATAACTTCATTAAGGAGCACAACATAATTCATAAACACACTCCACTTTATTCTCCAAAATCTAATGGTCTGCTAGAAAGAGATAATGAATAGATTAATTTCTTAGGATGTGCATGCAGCGTATCATGCAAGATAAATGTTGAGATTTGCTTTACCCAAAAATTGTCTGGTGTTATCATTTAACACGCTATGAAACTACAGGATTTTCCACTTTTTTCTTTACTGAGAAACATAATTCCTTCTTCCAACATTACGGTTGACCAAGTTTAAGGAACAAGACCTATTAATAAATATGCATCTGCAAGCCTAAGCTAATGTGTTAAGTAAACAAAACAAGATGAAAGAATGGTGTTGCAAAATCTTTGGCTAAAGTTAAATTTGGGGACTTTGCCAGGGTGAAATACACAGTTTTAAGACAAAATGGAGCTCCTCTTGTATGCCTTCTAAAAAGGTTAGCATTAAAACTCTGATGGCTCTATTAGAATGTTGGCCGGAGTTGCCTCCAACCAACACCGCCATGGTGTGGGACACGACCGACCACAGCTCGACGGTTTCTCACACCATATTATGATGAGACCGCACATGGATCGATTGCAAACTCCCATTTCTCTATGGGAGCTTGTAGTGTTTCTGGAACCCGCCTGCAGCACAAGCTCCCATAGAAAAATGGGAGTTTATGTAAATCCCTGCAATGAGTGGTGTGTACCTCATGATGCCTGCCACATGGTGGAGGGATTTACAGGGGGCACCTTAGGTGCCCCCCAGGCCACAACCATAGGCCACAGAGGGAAGAGGGCCCTGCTAGGGGCCCCAAAAGTTTATTTCTGTTAGGATAGGATCTGGCTAGGATAGGATCATGGGGAAAACTCCCCCTCCTCGTACAAGGCCCAACACCAGACAGAAAAACACTATTCAAACCCATATTATTCAGCCGACTGCGATAGATAGAATGTTGCAACAAGTCACAAGCGAAATAGAACGCACAGAGAGGCGTCTCTCTTTAACACCGAGTTTGCCAGGTATCTCAACTATGGAGACAGATACCCCTGCCATGTCCAACTCACCAGTTCTGTCCACTCCCACAGAATTACCTCCAGCCCAAGCGAATATAGCCTCACAGAGAACAGGCAGGTTGGGTACGGTAGGGAAGGCGAAAAGGAAAGGGGCCCGGCGGAAAACAAGCACCCTTAAGAGTGCAAAACATGCAGAGCATCATCCAGAGCTAATCGCAAGTAATACATCAGGGAGTGAAGTTTTGGTTGAAAGCAGTAATAAATCCTTTGAGCCCCGGGGCTGGGTATCGCCATTGATATCTGAGCTTAAATCACATATAGAACAGCTTATTAAATCAGAAATTAGAGATGCAATGACAAGTATTGCCAAATCAAAGCTTTCCATAGAGGCATGGGGAACTAAAATCGATGCTGCTCTGAATTCTGTTGACACTACTATACATACAAAGATACAGGTTACCCTTCCCCCTCTGTGCAGAATCCTTTCCCAGAGGGTCCAAAGAAAGATCCCAAGGCAAATGTGCCTATGAAGAATAACTCTTCCTCCGACAAGAGTCAACCATCAATCAGCTCCAATAACAAAGTCACCCACTCCCTTTCTCCTGCCAATCTGCAGAAATCTAGGGCTGCAGAGTCTATCACGGTAATATCAGATGACCCCCAGATACCTGTGATAGAGTCAAATACAGATAGGAACCAAATTCTACCGAATTTAAGACCACCAATGCTTGCTTATCCTTGTATTGACTTGCCTCCAGCTTCAACACCCTATGTGGTAATGTTAGCCGCAGTGCCACCACTAGAACCTGGTCGCGAGGAAACATATGCTGAGCTAAAAAATAAAATCATTTACTGGCTGAATAAAAATAGACCACTCCCCCACTCAATACACACTGAAATTCTATTCACCCGGAGAATCAGTTGGCTTGGGCATAGACCTTCCAGGGGATTGTGTTCTGATCAATTTTAGAGATAGAAGGGTGGTTGAACACATTTTTAAATTGGGCCCTTCAACATTGATTGGGGCTATTCAAACAGTACCCCTAGGCTATTTCTATCCACAGAGCCTTCTATCTGATAGAGTGGGTAGTGTTTACAACAAATGGGAGCTGCATGCACAGAGTAGGTTTCTGTCACATACAGGTCAGGCTCGGGGGTCACAGAGCACAATTAAATATCTCAGTAAGCAACTGATTTAGTCGCTTGGACTTGACTGACTAACACCGATGAATAAACATTTGATTTTGGAAAACAATTCTTTTAGAAATACCCATTCTCCAGAAGGACTCAAAATTAGAGACCAATCTCATGAAAATCCCTCCAAGACTAATTCCTCAGAAGCTGTTCTTGAAGGCGGGCGCCCAACACAGAATCTTAAGATCTTATCCTGGAGCATAACAGGGCTCAACTCAAAAATGGATCTTCCAGACTGGGTAGCGTATATAGATGCCCACGAGCTGTGCCTTTTTCAGGAAACATGGTCCAGGAAGGCCTTATATAGAGTGGGCTCTGTTGCATACCATATTCCAGCTGTTCAGGGCCCTAGGGGGAGACCCTCTGGTGGTCTTTGTATCTGGGTTGGTGTCCATTTAAGGTGTAATATTAAAGTGTTGGATACATCATTCCTAGATATTTTGTGCATTCTTCTCACGTTTCCCAACAATCTAAAAATTGCTATTATCAATGTTTATTCATGCCCAGTGAAACAGGGGCTGACAGCGCAGGCTTTAGACTGCCTTGCAACATTCTTACAGGCTTTGCCCGAATCACCATACAGAATTATTGGGGGTGATTTCAATTGCCACTTTGAACCGTTAAATGGTTTGAGTACTACTATCACTAGTGAGGAGGATTCGGCCTGGTCAATCCCTGAATGTAACACTTATCAGGTAAGAGGCTGGAAACCCTTAGTTTTGCAAATGAACTTACTTACTCATACAAATTTGCTAAGGGCATGTAATGGTTGTTTCTCCTCCGACAGCCCGGGTAGATCTACTTATAATAAGTTGGGACAAACATCTAATATTGATTACATATTAGTAGATGTGGAAATATGGCACAGATTGGTAGACTTCGCAGTTTACTCCCGCTGTGAAAGTGACCATAACCCATTGGTCCTAGAAATAACCCTGTCACAGCCGGGGCAAAATCAGAATCTAATTACACAATCTCCCCCAGACTTGGTAGCAACTGAAGGAGGAAGAAGAGTTTGGTGGGGAACATTCGTGCAGTCACCGGAAAAACTAGCTGCCCTATATGAACAAATCATTCCTTATTTGGAATTTCCCTATGGAACGTTAGCAAATAACCAAGATATAGATTTTCATCAGGAAATGATCTCTAAACTTGGCGAGGTTTTCTATAATGGAGAATCCACTAATCGACCAAACCCTAGAAATAGTAATTTCTGTATGATAAAACAAGTAGGGCAGCTAAGAGTGCACTAGTGAAAGCGGTTAAAGATAAGGATACTCAACGTACCATAGAAACTAGGGCCGTATACAAAAAAATGGTAGGTGAAGCAAAGCTTGCATGGGAGTCAGATAAATGGGAAGCAATAAAATTGGCACTAGATTATAGTGATCTGAGAGGCTTTTGCAACCTGGTGAGAACTGGGATGTCCGAAGGCAACTCAGCAATTGAACCAAATTTGGGGGAGGAAGTCTGGAGGTTACATTTTCAAACTTTTTACTCCAGAACTGTGGAAGAAGTTGTGTTAGTTACGGATTTAATATCTTATAATACTTCCCAGGATACTAGACCCCCTCCAGGGGCGACTCTAGGCTCAAGGCGGCCCTGGGCAGGGAGCGTAAGTAGGGGGCCCAGAAAAAAGAGGGGGTCCGGGCAGGGTGGAGTTCAGAGGCCAGTGAAGAGAGGGGGTCAGGGTGTTTGGAAGTGGAACAGAGCCGGAGGCCACCAAATCACTGCCAGGGGCCGCCACCCAAATATGTATCCATCCTCAGAGGATTATTATATTAAGGGTATATATTGGCGTGGCAGCCCCCAGGGGTTTTGTGGCCCTGTGTAGGTGCACAGCTTGCACATGCCTAAGGCCACCCCGCCCCCTCCTTGTACTTTAAAGGAGGTTAACACAGCTCTCGTCAAAATGCTTCCAGCAAAAGCGCCAGGTCTGGATAAAATTCCTGGTGATTTATTTAAAAATGAGGGGTCTGTGTGGACACCCTATTTTTGCATATTATTTAACGCCGTCATACAAGGGATGGCTTTACCAACTACCTGGGCAGGTGCAGAAATCATCCCGATTTATAAGAAGGGCTCCCCCTTAATCCGGCGAATTATCGCCCTATAAGTTTAATCGATGTTACCCAAAAGGTATTTGCAAATGTTGTCCTGGGTCGCTTGCAATCATGGATTGATGAAAACAACATCTTAACACCTTTACAAGCTGACTTTAGAAGTAAAATCTCAACTATTGACCAGATTTTCAGATTACAAATGATCCACTGGAAAACAGTGATCTTGGAGTGTGGCAGTTTGTATCTAACCTTCGTGGATCTTAAATCTGCATTCGATATGGTGCAAAGTGACCGGCTATGGGACATTCTGCATGATATGGGAGCCCCAGTGTATTCATGCCATATGCTGAAGCGTCTGCACCAGGACACATATGCAAGAATTAGATTTGGCAAGAAAGGAGAATTGACAGCCCCCTTTCCAGTAGAGAAAGGGGTGAGACAGGGCTGTGTACTTGCGCGACCCTGTTATCCCTCTTTTTAAATGGCCTAATTGAGACTCTGCTGGCCAGAAAAGGTATAGATTCACCAAGGTTAGCAAACTGTAAAATTCCTGCACTAATATTTGCAGATGATACGCTGCTACTCTCCAAGACCCCAATGGGTATGGAGCGGGTATTGGAGGAGTTCAGTAAATTCTATAAGAATAGGGATTTGGAGGTTAACCTTCAAAAAACGAAATATATGTTTTTTCACGCAAATACTAGCAACTGCCCACAGCCCCAAATGGAAGGGAAGCCGCTAGAAAGGGTGTCCACCTTTAATTACCTGGGTCTTACCCTTAATGACAAGATAGAGTGGAGGTCCCAGGTAGATAAAGCAAATCTGAAACTCACACAATCGATTAGGGGCATTTATATAAAAAAAATTCACCCAAAACGTGGTAGGGCCTCCTGCAGAAATGTATAAAATCCAGGCTAGGGGAGCCTCACTTTATGGTGCTAAGCTTTGGGGCTTTTTCCCCTCAAAAGTTCTATCTTTAACAGAGAACACTTTTTTACGACAACTCTTACATTTACCCAAAAGTACACCTCTAACCCCATTGAGGATGGATATGGGGATTAGCCCTATTAGTGATATAATTGCTTCCCGTCCGCTTTTATTGTGGCGCCGCTTATGGAGTACGCCCGAGCTATTACCCTTAAGAGAGGAACTGAAGGATGTAATGTCTATTTTGGGGGCAGGGAATATCACTTGGTTGGCCTCTATTCGTAATACATTTTATGCAATGGGAAGGCCAAACATGTGGCTACTGCCTGAGGAGACTTGCTGCTCTATTTAAAAAAAATCCCTTCAGCTCGCCATTAACGAATATACCCTAGTACAGCTCTCACTGAGCACTAACTCTTGCACTTTGACCTCTAGGTTTCTGGATGTCAAACTGCAATATAAGCTTGAACCAGTGATCGATATGATTCAACCACTTCTAGCAAAGAAATTGTTTTTGCAATTTAGACATGGGGTACTTCCCCTTAGAGTCTTTACAAATAAATGGAAGGGTAGCCTTAATTTGGATTGTCCAGGGTGTATGCTGACTCAAGAGTCTGATCTTCATGTTCTTCTCTTTTGCCCTGATTATAGTAGTTCAACGTCCAAATGGGTGCTTCAGTTGTGTAGAAACATGGGAATAAGAGATCACACTGTGGCCTATAGGTTACTAAAATATGAATTACACCCACTATTTGTTTTTGCAACTTCAAGATTCTTGTTCGCAATGTGGCATAGACGTAGAGCTATTATAGAGAAACAAAGCTCGGGGCTAACACCAAGTGCGCCCATGTAATAAGTTTGCTGCTATTTTATAATCTGTAAAATCTCCCATGAAGAATACAGGAATGGAAAATTGCTCCCTATTATTAGCCTTTTTAATGCCTTTATTGATTTTAACACTATTTATTCCTATGGCTTTTTAATTGTTTTTAAATTTGTATATATTTTCCCTATTTTTGCTTGGAACTTAATGTTATCCATTACTGTGATATATCTGCTCTTTTCGGCTAGAATGCTTATTGTATATTTGCTATTTATAGATCTGCAGTCTTTAAAAATATCTGGATTAGTTTTAACACAATCAAAGCAATGTGCAATTGTTATTCGGTGTTGTGTATGTTTTTATATATTTGTGTTCTTTTATGGCATTTTGCCGGAATAAAGATCTTTTGATTGACTGACTGGCTTTCTGTTAGGCTTTCCATGTTGGAAAGCCCAACATGGAAAGACTGTCAGAAACTGACATTATAATCCTGATGGCAGAAATGCCATCCGTTAGGGATTATGAGCGGCATCCGTCGGGCTCCTTGAGCCTGTCGGAAGCCTGTCGGTTTGACCGGTCGGTTTACACTCCGACCACTGACATAATAATTTGGAAGTGGGATTGTAAACCTATGATTGATTGGAGGCTTACAGACCAACATCTTAATCAGCCCCCCAGTATCAATAACCTTGTGGAGCCTCTGTCTTATGCCTTCCCCATGCCCACTGACTCATGTGTTCTGAATTTATATTTGGAAATATGAGGGCCCAGATTCATCAAACTTTTACACAGAGCAATGAAGCAGGGCAACTTGATGCGACGCACCAAATTGAGAGGGCAGGCATGTGCCTATTTTATCAGACATGATTTTCAATTAGCCTTTGGATTTTTGCTTTGCACAAAGTTTGTTTGAACTGTTGCTTCTTTGAACTGCTCCCTATCATTATAGCTTCGCTGATTCCCAGTGTGAATGACTGCCATCAAAGCGGGGACAAAGATTATAGATTTAATCCAGTCAAGACTAATCTTCTGCTCATACGAGGAAACCTGTAATGTTGGGCTGATAAGGAAACACGATGCAAGTCCAACAAGATGGCTTCTACGTTCAGCATGGCAAATGTAACACAAATTGCATGTTATGTTATGTAGATTTGTTTGGCACAACTTATCACCCTTTGGGGGTATCAAGACACCAGAGCCAGAGGGTATGCAGTGTTTAGAACGCAAGCATTACCACGGAATACCTTTACAACGCGGGCGTAACAATGAAAGTTGTTACCACGCATTGCACTGGGGGGCGCTCAAGGATAGTAAATGATTTAATTTACTATCCCAACACCTTCCCTACTAACCCCGGGGACTGGTGTTGGAATAGTAAATTAAATTAATTAATTTTGCGCCCCCCAGCGCAATGCGTGGTAACAACTTTCGTTGTTACGAACGCGTTGTAAAGGTACGCGTTGTCAATGTATGCGTTCTAACGTCATACATCCGAGCCAGAGGGTTGTACGGCTTTACAACGCGTGCTTTTACACAGCGTGCCGTTACAACGCGTTTTTTTCAACGCAAGTCGTTACCACGACTTGCGTTGGAGGAGTGCGGACGTAAGAATTTTTTAATTTACTATTCAAACACCAGCCTACGTACAGGAGGGAAGGTGTTGGATAGTAAATGAAAAAATTCCTTGTCCTGCAGCGCCCTCCAGCGCAAGTCGTGGTAACGACTTGCGTTGAAAAAACCGCGTTGTAACGGCACGCGGTGTAACAGCCGCGTCGTAAAGGCTGTTCCCCGAGCCAGAGCGTAGGGTTAGAGGTGCTCCGAATAGAACATATGGGTTTTCAGTTTCTTGAAAAAGTCAAGGAGTGGAGTGGAGATTTTGTTACAGTTTTTGGCTGTGATGAGGGAGAAAGCCGTACCTCTTGCCTTACTTCGGTGGATGAGGGGGACACTGGAGAGGCAGAGAGAAGGGAGCGTAGATGTCTGGAGGGTTGTTATAGTTGGAGTCGATCATTGGGTAGGCTAATTCTGCATGGTGGAGGGCTTTGTAGGTATGGATGAGAAGCCTGAATTTGCAGAATGTATTCATGGGTAGCCAGTGCAGTTTTGTGAGGTAATACATGATGTGCGCGCTTCTAGAGATTTCTACAATAAATCTGGTGGCGGTGTTCACGATGGTTTGCTTGAGTTGGCCGGAGATGCTTCCTAACATACAAGCATAAGAAGCAGCTCTCTAGAGTTGTGTGGCCCCAATTGGGCCTTTCTGGGCCTTTGATACAGAACGATTAATTGGTTTCTCTTGTGCACATGGCCATCGTCAGGAACAGTTATTTCTTTCGATGAGGATATCATCTCCCGTTTGATAAATAGGTATAACACTGTGCTAAAATAACACAAATAAAAGTGGTGTGCTGTCCTGGTAGTAACCAACAGGCAGGGATCAGATATGCTGGTGGTAAGCAGCTCATCACCACTGCAAAAGCAGGACTTACATGCCAACCACAGTTTTTAGGATAAGATACAATGACCAACTATCTGCAGAGTTCGATTGGTAAAACCACAAGTATTGGTACCGAAAGCCAACGCTATCGAAGAACGTAGTGTTGAATACCAAGGCTGCGTATTTGTGATTCCACCTCATATGTGTTTCATTTAACACCAGACACTACCTGCCTCTTTATCTCTCTTTTGCAGATAAAATTTCATCCCTGGTATCTCCCTTTATCACTGTTTTCCATCTTTGCGGCTCTCTTTATTCCCTTTTTTTGTTTTTCTCTCTCTTGCTCCAGTTCAAAGGCTGTTAAGGAAATATAGGTGTTGGTCCCCAAAAATAAGTTTGAATGGGCCCCACTGCAACCACCCACTCACATTAGGCACTGGCTATACTCCCGCAGCAGCACCTGTGCTCTCATAGAATATTCCTTCACACATATCTCAAGTTGTATTAGAATGTAGAACATTCGCATAAAGAACTCTACAACATTACTAAACCTCACAATGTGCTATGTTTTTGTGACATTACAAATATAGTGTTCTCTTATTTTACAGCTCTCTGATGCTACTAGGGCATGGTCCACACTTAAAAAAAAGAAATACGTTCAACTCAGTCGGACACCTCTCCTGGCTGACCTCCACAGGCTATGATCGGGCAAGACACTTTCGAAACAAAGAGAATCAGAATGCTTCTAATTTTCAAAATCTTAAGGCTAGTGAAAGACACTGCCTTCTGTGGAAATATCATGCATCTTTGTATTTACATCCCAAAGTTGACTCTTTTTCGGCCCGATTACGATGTCGGTTGGAGTTGCCTCTGACCAACACAGTCGCGGTCTCGGGACTGACTGACCTCCGGGCGGCAGTCCTGACACCGCATCTACAATGCGACCGTACATGATGCGGATGCTTACTCCCATTTTTCAATGTGAGCTAGTGCGGCGGTCGTAAACCAGCCGTAGCAAATGCCCCCATGGAGAAATAGGAGATCCTGTTAATCCCTGCTACACATGGCAGACAGCTCAAGGTGCCTGCCACACAGTGCAGGGATCAATAGGGCACCACAATAGGTGACCCCAGCCCCCAACAAGAGGACGAAGGGCAAAGGGGTCCCTGCTAGAGGTCCCTAAAGTCACTTTCCGACAGACTTTCCATCTCAGAAATCCTGACATGGAAAGCCTGTTGGAAACCAACATCGTAATCCGGACAGCAGAAACACCGTCCTTAGGGATTACAGTGAGGTGTCTGACTTGCCGACGGGCTATTTGAGCCCATTGGAATCCAGCCGGAATGACTGTTTGTTTTCACTTTCGACTGCTGCATTATAATGCAGCGGTCTGAAGTGAAACCTACGATGTGACTCGGAAAGCCTCCGACCACAGGTCGGAGGCTTTCCGAGTCACATCGTAATAGGGCCCTTTGTCCCACCTGTTGCTCTGTTATCGAGAAGGTAAGTGAAAATAGTTAAGTATAGATTTACTATTCTTAACTCCACATCTAGGTACCTTGAAGATATATATGTATTGTCAAGGTACATACACATGGAGTTGTATATAGTAAAACTTTGCTTACCTATAGAAACATACCTACGCAATATTTATGTACTTGAATTCTTGACACAATATTTTGTCCACACAATATTTTTGTTTTTTGATATTCCAGCTAAACACCCAGGAAAGGAGTAGAAATTAGACAAAATAACAAGGTTTTAGCAGCACTCTTTACTTCCTGTCCCTGTCACTGCATTATTAACCTCATGGGTAGCCAGGGCAAGCCAGGGCCAGTAGACGCTACATCTTGATGTCCACTGGCAGGTTTCCCTTCTGTCACCCCATTGCTTGATTATAGGAGCAGTTCATCCATTTCTGCTGCTTAGTGTCTCCAGCTGAAGAGAGTGACAATTCAATAGGAGTACGCGGATGTCAGCGCCATCTTATAAATGTACTATCTAATAGCTCAAGACCTTGCTGCACCATCTGGGGCCATTAAAATGGTGTTCAGTGTACTAATGAGCATAAAAATGTGAGATTTGCTTAGTCTGTGCCGGAACAGCGCCGCTTTATAACACTCAGATACTTGAGGAGGGGATGAGCAGTGAGCTATCATCTCCTGATTAGAAATGTCTTATTCATCCCACACTTTATTCAAATGTGCATCATTGCATATGGAATATCCTGAAATAAATGTGTCTCATATTCAGGAATCATTAGGAGAGCCGAAAGCAACATTGCTTACCGCCCACGGGCTGTGCCTGCGTTAAAACATGCTGCTTGTTCGATTGTTTTAGCTCACCTTATGTCGATTTACAGCAACTAGCAAGCCATATAAATCAAAGTGCCTAGAGGTGATACTGTTTACAGTAAGTGTTACTAGGAGATTCCGATTGTCCTTAATTCAACCTGGCCACTCCATTTTCAGGTAAGTTCAGAATTCTCTGCACAGTTCGCGTTTGTTGAAATGTTTCACCGGCAAAGAGCTGTGGGGATTAGAGGGCAGATGTGTCAATCTTTCACACAGCACAACGCAGCAAGCCACCTTACTCAGCTGCGCTGCGTGAAAGGGAAAGGAGAGGAATGCGCTGTATTAAGCATAACACAACACATTTCTGTCTTTTCCTAGTGCTGGCGTACTTGTGGCTGTCTAGCGCCAATGCAGGCACCCTTGTGTCATGTTGCAAGGGAGCCTGCATTGCAGGCAGGATTGTTTTTCTGCAGGAAAGTATACCTTCCGGCACAAATACAAGTGATTTGAGCTGACTTGCACAACTCAACATTAACCAAGCCATGCAGGGCCATGTAAGGTGGGCGTAAGTGGCTTGATAAATCTCAGTTAGGATTTGCATCGCCCTTGCGGCCTCCTGCATGGCACAAAGGTGCCGGCTGTCCAGACCTTGGTTTCCTGTGGGAGGGGTAGGTGCAGAGCAGCTTGCCTGCAGCGACGCTAGAGGGCTCCCTCATCTCGCTGCTGGCCCCACTTGGACGGCCCGTGAGGTTTCAAGAAGGAAACATTAGGGTTCCAGAAGGTCCCCTCAGTGGAACCATTATGATACGACACTACCTCAGGTCGTATACTGGTGTCCTGACAAATTTTTAAAGGAACCAAGTAATTTATGAGCACCCAGGTCCTGATGAATCGCCCTTAGGGCGTGAAACATGTTGACCACTTCTTGCACATAAAGGGTTGAATAAGGGTTGGTTCCATTACTTGCCACCCCTTAGTACCCCTTTTCTTTTTATTGAAGCAGGGAGCCTGACCAATAAAACATTCACCAACAGGACTCCCCTGACTTCTTTTAACTTCACTACCACGCTCACGATTACACTCCCTTAGGCCCCTCACACGCACACACCCGCTGGCCCAGAATTAAAGATCTCCACCAAAAGTGCAGCTTTCACCGCTGCCCGACGGGCATTGCACCGCCAGCCTGCCGAAGGAGCAGGGTACCGATGATGAGGCTGGACAACTATCGACTGGGGCTACAGCTGTGGTCCTGTCGATAGCCTGTGTGAGGTACCTTTTCATTCTGGAATATGGGTCTACACTGCACACTTGAGACCCTTTCTTCACCCCTTGTCTAGATATCACGAGAGAGAATTATAGGTTGAGCCAAATTTCTTGAGCTCTCCCGGGGGAACTCTGTACACCCTTTGTTGTTGATTGTTGTTAGGACAAGTACATTGGACCCCCTTAAAAATTGTCCTACCTCCTTTCCCCCTTTTTGATATCATAACAAAGGTGACTCAAAACTTTAATAAACCTGCCACTTAGGTTATACTACATTTCTGGACAAAGATTAACTGTTGAGTGAAAATATTGGGGTGCTATTCTTTCTAGAAGTCTTCCCTCCTTATGAATAGGCTTCAAAGCCATCTTAAGGATATTGTGGGGCCACGGCAAGATACATTGTGGGCCCCCGTGTTACATACATGTGAGAAATCACAACCTGTTTGCAGTGCCCCTCACGTTTTGCCCCCTTTTGACTACTAGATGCTGATTGTCTGACTCTGATTGCACCCTAGGCTATGCTAACCAGACCCAGCACCATGCTCTGATTAAAAGCACATGGTTAGGTAGCATTATAAATGGCAATGACATGTAAGTCCCTAGTATATAATAAGGCAAGGGGATTCAAACTACTTATAAGACCCTCATTTATAATAGGGGTGGGAGTTTTAGAGATCCAGTAGATTTCATGCACTGAACTTTAAACTGCTGTGTTTCCTGCTGTCATTTTAAAAGCCACTTCAGCCTTGCAGACTGTCTTTAGAAGTAAATTAAATGCAAAATTCGACTTTGGAATTAAATTAAAAGTAGTAGTCAACTTTAGTTTTACATACCACTATGTCACCCCTAGATGCCCCAGGGGTAGGGTGCCATATAAATATAAAGCAGGGACATTATAAAAGATATTTTATGAGCATATGAACAACTGCCAAATTCATTTTTACCAAGTGTATTGAATGACTCCATAAGCTAACTTTGAGATATTTTATTTACGTATAACTATTGATGATGCGCTAAGGAAACTCAAACTCTATCTCCATACTCATGACCTAAAGGTTGCATTGCAAGCGTTAGTGAACTCAAAGCTGGGCTATGGTAGCGCAATGCTTCGCGGCTTGCCCAGAGTGAAGACGGCTCCTCAGTACTGCTGCCTAAAACTATAAGAAGAAGGACTGCCCTACTGGAATCGGGATCTACAGCCAAAGGACTATACTCTGAAGGACTGCACCTGCTGCACAATCTGGGTCTACAGCCCTAAGGACTATGCCTTGTTACAAGAAGGATTAAGGAATGGTCTCCCTGCAAGCTACAGGCCACCAGAGCCCATCTGTATCATCTCCACCAACTGCCCCCATCCTGGAGGGCGTCCAGTGGACTTTTAAGGATTTGGCCAGGTGTAGTATGGGAATTGTAGTTCAGACATAGCAAGGACCATATTAGAGATTACAGGCCCTTGAATTTGTGATTTAGTCACTTTGAACCCTCAATGAGACTTTCTGGAAGAAAATGCAGACGTTTGGTGAAGTTTGGGAACTTTTTGTCAAAAAGCTCCATAAGGTGTCTGAGTCAACATGAAAAGTCAAGGCGGCTACCTTCAACCGCAACCTGGCCTTGATTTCAGGTTTGGTCTGCCTTAGTGCATGACCAGATGTCACAAAGTGGTGCTATAGGTTATTAAACAGTAGAAAATGTGTATTCCATAAAAAAAATCATATCATATATTAAAAATAGAGTTCGATTTTTATTGGGTGTTGTGTCTTTCATAATGTATTGGTGTTTTTAAATGCTTTACACACCAGTCTTCTAAATTACTTCTCCCTTGCTCGTTGACAGCTCCCAAGGGTTGAGCAGGGGAATAATTTATAACGACCTTGACTAAGCCTTGTACTTTATTGGTGGCCTTCTTACCATCTTTGAAATACCTACTCATTTCCAGCTCTTTCAAGCTCTCATGATGCCAAACAATATTGATTTTTATAGAAAGTGGTAGAAGCAAGGACATAAACGATAACAAAGTACTTCATGAATAAAATCATAGTTGTTTTCTCCACAGCCTGCAGCAAGAAAAGGTCAGAGGGAAACTGGTAAGTAGTTTTGCTAGAGAACCTTCTTCAGCAAGCTCACTCGTTGCACTTCTTATTCAGGCTCATACAACTGATTATAAAGCTTTGGTATTTCATCAGAAATGAGGTTGTGCATGGTGTCAGCATCAAACGTCACTCAGGGTCTGATTACAACCGTGGCGATACAGGAGCGGACCGCCACATCATTGGCCCGCTCCCACACCCCCAAACCAATGGGTGCACTGCCTGCCAGGTTATGAGATCTCTCGCTTTTTTTGGAGGTCTTATATCAGTCCCTCTGAAAATGGGCACCACTATGGGGACGCTATAAACAGTTCCTGCATGGCATGGACTGTAAATTCCATGCTGTGCAGGAACTGGGATGCATGCACACTGGGGGGAACATGTTGTGCCCCGCTGTATGCATCCCCATGCACATGGGCAGCCTTTGTATCAGGACTGCCAGCCTTTTTGTTTTTATTTACTACAATAAAAATCATATGTAGGTATATCTATACATTTATATATATATATATATATATATATATATATATATATATATATATATATATATATATATATATATATATATATATATATATATATATGTGTGTATATATATATATATATTCACTGAAAAAACCATAGGTTATAGACCATATATAGTTAGGAATTAGCATTTACAAAACCTTGAAAATTCACTGAAAAAAACATAGGTTATACACCATATATAGTTAGGAATTAGCATTTAAAAAACCTTATTTTACTCACACAAAACCATTGAAATTCCATATATAGTTAGTTGCACTAACTATATATCGCGCACCCGCAATCCACTGCTGATCATGTCACATATTACATCATTCATGACATGGTCAGTGACATCACTGATGACATCACTGATGACATCTCAAATGACATCACTGATGAGATCACTGATGACATCATCCAGTGACTGTGTGTTTCTGTAAAGTGTAAATATGTTTTACATATTGAAGAATGAGTAGATGTATAAGTGTCTGGACGAAGGATTTAGTAGGTGCATGACTGAATGTATGAGTGAGTGATTAAATGTGTCTCACTGAGTGCATGGGTTAGTGACTAAACTGTCTTAATTTGTGCATCATTATGTCTGTTGTTCTGTAAACTGCTGCATGTGTTGATCAGTAGCTATATGATTAACTATATGGGTTATTGATTGATTGTCCAAGTATTTGTATAGGAGACTGAGTGTGTGTGTGGCTGGCTGGGAGGTGTGTGACTCTGTGCAGATCAATGTGTACTTGTATCAATGATTGTATAAGAAAGTAAGTATGTGTTAGTATATGTTTGAAAATGTAAGGTGCTCTATGTTTAACTGTATAGACAAGAAAATGGAAGTGTGATTGATTCTTTACAGGGACGCCTTTTTGTATTTTAGCATCTTGCTTGTTGTTTGGGACTGACTACTTTGCAGCCTACCAGCCTTCCAGCTTTCCTGCCTACTTCTCGCGGAACCCGCTCCGCGGGTCCCGCATCGTTGGAGTGTTCGTGACAGCTGAGGGAAGTTTGAAACGGGGCTGCGAGCGAGCGCGCCTGCTCCCTGAGGGACTTCATCTCCCAGGAGTGAGCGCCAGCCCGGACCAGCATCACCTGGGCCGCTCTCCCCGACCCCTCCCACCCTTCCACCGAGCACTCTTAAACAGCATCTGCTGGGATTGAGAGCGGGACGCCTTTTTGTATTTTAGCATCTTGCTTGTTGTTTGGGACTGACTACTTTGCAGCCTACCAGCCTTCCAGCTTTCCTGCCTACAATGGTTTTTTAATAGCAAATATCATAAGCTGTTGAATGTCAAGTACGTGGTAAGTAAAAACATTTTCGTGTTTATGCACACTGATCTGCTTTGAATGCTGCCCCCCACCCCTCATTTCTATTAGGAGTACTCTCTCTTTGCAGATAGTGAAGGGTAGTTAACGCAGCCCTTTGCCCCCTTTGTAATCCGTCGTGCCTGCTTCTCTCTCCATTTGATTGATTGTTCTCTTTGGTTCATTCTCTATTTACAAACAAGCACAGAGTCGCAATACTCTGTTTAGTCTTTGCAGATAGCGAAAAATCGTGTAAAAAAACAAAAGGAATCGAGCAAAATCAGTAGGCCACTAATGGGATCTCTTTTTGACCTCGCTAAAATAGAAACATTAGGAACAACCTGTTGAAAATAGCAATGCGTATGTATATAAGCGGCGTTCATTTGTGTTCACAGTACCCCTTGTTGATTGTTTCAATCGAGCATTGAATTGTTCGAAGTTAATTCTCTTAAGGATCTTCTCTACCTGCAAACGAGGAAGAATAGGAATATTCTCTCTCCCTTTGCAGATAGTGAAGGGTAGGTAACGCAAGCCTTTAACACGTCGTACCTATTTCATACCTCATTGATTGATTGATTGTCCGAACATTGACTGTTTGGGAATTAGTTCTTTTTGGAGGTATTCCCTGTTTGCAAATAAACGTAGGAAAATCTTTGCAAGTAGTGAAAGGGTACGTAATGCGGACCGTTCTCCCCCGTTGTAATCTGTCATGCCTATCTACTCCCCACTGATTGATGCACCTTTTTCACCCGGACCATTTACTAGAGATACGTCATCTGGCCCGACCAGAGAGCACCCCTAGTGAAAAGGACATATGCAATAATAACGAAGTGATCACTGTATCCTGTTAACAGAAACTTTACCATGAAACAACCTGGAAAGAAAAAAATAGGAAAACGAAAATCAGTAGGCCACTGATGAACATGAACTTTTATTAAACAACGAACAAAGAAACGATAACATAACATAATGATAAAACCTATTAATGTCCTAGAAACAAGAAAACGTTAAAATATGCCAGTGGTGAGAGACCAGAAAAACAGTAAGAGAAACCAAATCACCCCTCGCTGTCCCACCGCCTGCCACGCCAAAACAATCGATAGACTAGGGAAAATGCAAGTCAGTAGAACATCCACCCCCACTCTGGAAACTTCCAAGGTGGGGCAGGGTTCCGGCTACGCCCAGCCGGGAGCAGCCCATATAAGGCAGGTCCTGCTGCCACGCCTCGGCCAGGAGATCCTAACGTAGGGTGTAGCTGGAGGAGAGGCCGAGGCCAGCGGGACCCGGCCAGGGGATTGCCTTTACAACGCTGAACAGTTGCAGGGGGGGGGAATGTCTCCTCGACCCTCCCCTCTCTCTCCCAGTCCGGCCGCGGTGGCCCTTGAGAGTTGCAGGTAGTCCCGCCACATGCTCTTCCGGTCCGACCACCAACGGTCGGGGGGCCGAGGCCGACGGGATCCGGCTGCAGCCGATAAACCAAGAAACCCGTTCATGGGGCCAGAGCCAGGGGCGTCCGGCCGACATCCACCAGAAGCCCGGCCCGAAGACGGACGGGACACTTCTTTCTTTTATAATGGCTGCGACAACACTGGGGGGGGGATGTCTTGCACATGCCTCCGACCCCCCCCCCCTCGTCCTCATCGCCTGGTCCGGCCATAACAAATCTCAAGCGAGACGCCGTGGGGTGCACTGGGAGGGAGAGACGGTGCGAACAGGCCTCTCCCGCCTCCCCAGGTGGAGGCTTCCCAGCTGCACCCTCAGCGCTCCAGGCGCCCGGAAAAGGGTTCTTCCACTGTGGCCATGCTGCAACGTCTCGCCCGGCAGGGTGGAGCCCGTCCGCTCATGTGACCCCGCGATCGCCGGTAGCTGCCGAACTCTCAAAATGGCGGTCGACCTGGCAAGAGCGGGCCCAGCATAAAGAAATGGCCCGGTCACTGGTTGACTCCACCACCGTAGTCCTCCACGACCTTGAAGATTCTAGAGGAGCCGCGGGAGTCTCCGACCCCCGATGGGGAATGACTGCCATGATCGCCCGTGGAGTGACGAAACTGTATCCGCGGGACGTCGGCGCTCCCATGCTGGCGCCAGCCTCACTTTGAATTACTAGAATCCTGCAGACCTCACTTCCGGTGAAAGCACAGTGTGACCCGGTAGGAAAAATTATTGCACCCCCTCCCCTTTTTGACTGATAGTTCAAACCACCGATCCTTTCCTTTGCCCTTTTAACGGAACTTTGGACTGCCTCCCCCTCTTTTACATTTTCTAGAGAAAACAAAACATTAACCACTACATTAGCATAGCAGTTGACACCAGAACTGTTTTCAAATTGAAAACCAACAACATCTTCAACAGAATCCTTTTTGTTTCTGCTGTGACCCTGCTACAGCACAGGCATTGTCCCCAGCAGTAATTCTGCAATGCCGGTAAGAATAGCTGTGGTGCCTACTGGACTCACTCACCCCCGCGGCGCCCCACGCCGTTTTTTGCTGGGCGGCAACTTACTAGACATCACTTTCGTGCCATCTAGATTTCAGCGCGTTCTGCTGCCTTGGAACTATTCGCACAACAGACCGCTACTGACAAGAATATTTCATTATTGGTGCTGTCAATTTCAATAAATCTATTGGATAATTCAAAAGAAATTGCCACGGTCTCTTCGTTGTTTAAATGTTTTTACTTTCTTGTATATATTTATATGTTATTAAAGTTTTATAT
The DNA here is from genome assembly GCF_964261635.1 of Lissotriton helveticus. Lineage (NCBI taxonomy): Eukaryota > Metazoa > Chordata > Amphibia > Caudata > Salamandridae > Lissotriton > Lissotriton helveticus. The sequence continues at coordinate 1,174,982,766 of NC_136072.1, read as the reverse complement.
TCCTACTACTTTGTTGGAGTGCTATATATTTTTAATGTGACACATAATTGTAAAAACTTTGATGTACAAAGAGTCATTCCTGGAATCTTCCGCTTCAGGCTCGGTCCCCTCCCCAATCACAATACAGGATGGTTTTCAGATAGTAGGAACACGTGTGGTGTGACGGATCTCATCGGGTGTGGGCCTTGATCTACTATAACTCCTTTGAAGAAGGGTGATTCTTTACAGCTGGGGCCATAAACTACATCTGCAGGGCTAGCTGATAGCCTGGACAATCGGACACAGAGAAAGAGGAGTGTCAGAGGGTGCGGTAGTGAATAGGGCGAAAGGGAGGTGTCGGGCGGGCACAGAGTGTGATTCTCAGGGAAGAGCAGCGCAGATGGGGGGAGGTTTATTGCCCATGCATAAGACAGAGAGCGGTGGTGACCAGTGCCTAGGGAAGATGCTTGCGTGGGTGAGGAGCCATGCTACGAATCGACAGCGTGCAGAGAGTGGGTCTGGTCAAGACATCTAAAATGGCTGCCGTGCACGACAAAAGTGTGGCATTTCAAAAAAGGCAAGATGGCGCAGACAATGTTTTTCAACACTTCCTCATTTCCTTCGAATCGAACGTTAACAGACGTTGGGGCATATTACCAAAGTTAAGCGATATTTATCGCTAACGATGCTTACCAACCAATTTTTTACCACTAAGCATCGTCAGAAATTATCGAAGATAAACCTTGCTATTATCAAGGTTTATCGCAAATGCGATAATAAACGGCCGCAATGCATGAATATCGCTAAAAACTCAGCGATATTCATGCATTACCGAGCTAATGCTCTTAGCCATGTTATCCACCTCCCATTGGATAACATGGCTAAGAACTGCTCAGGGCAGGTGTTACTTTTTGGAGATATTCGCGCTTAGCGCGAATATCTCCAAAAGTTGGTAATAGGAGATAGATATCTTGCATGTTGTAATGCAAGTTATTGTGGTATATGGAACTCATACCATAATCTCTCAGGAAAGCAGAAACTGATCCTTTTGGGACCGCCTAAAAAGGCCTAGGGGGTGAGGAGTACTCTACTTTGCCCCCTTTTCACGTTCCAAACTATTTTATTTTACTCTCTTCTGTAATTACACAAAATAGCAGCGATAAGATGCATCGGAGACACACAGTGAGAGAAAGGAGGCCGGAGATGAAGAAGAGATGTCAAATACACATTGGAGATAATATAGTGGCAGAAGGGAAGTAAATATGAGTAAACTTACCATGTAACATAAAAATGTTGCACTCTATACTATAAGTCTCATTTTATACTACAATCACTTCGCTACAACCTCATAAATTAAAAATAAAAATGAATAATGTCTCAAACAATTTTTGATTTCTAAATATAAATTTATTCTTCAGAATTTTCTAAATTTGAAAGAACTAGTAACATGTCCTCATCAGCAATGTCCTCATTAAAAGTCTCCAATGATGATTCTTGTAACTCTATGGTCTCCAAACACTCGATAAATTCGCCATCAAGAGATTGATCAAAAAAATCATTCAAGTCATCTCCTCCTTGTGACAATATTTCATTATTGGTGCTGTCAATTTCAATCAATGTAGTGGAATCATTCAAGTCATCTCCTCGTGACAATATTTCATTATTGGTGCTCTCAATTTCAATCAATGTAGTGGAATCATTCAAGTCATGTCCTCCTTGTGACAATATTTCATTATTGGTGCTCTCAATTTCAATCAATGTAGTGGACAATTCAAAAGAAATTGCCACGGTCTCTTCATTGTGAGCCATTTTATTTTGAAATTGCTTGCTGTAAATTGCAGAAAAAAATATTCACTTTCATTTATCGTTTTTAGTAATACATAATATAAAACTAACTTTATCAAGTATTTAGTATAACAGAAGGACTGCAAATAAATAACAGAAAACATTTTTCAAATTATCTTCAAGTGTACAACATAGTTCCCCTTACAAATTAACAACTCACCTTTTTAAAAGTAGCAGAAGTGTTAGTACTGTGTAAATCAAACACCAGAAATTCACCACCAAAAATTCCTCACAAATGTACCTCAGACAGTAGTATCACAAAATGGCTGTGGTTTCCTCTCATTTGACATATATACATAACCAATTAACTTTCATCACACACAAATACAAAACCAAAGTAACATTTTAATTGGTTCTAAATTTCAACACTTTCAAATGTGTTTTCCCCATGCAATTTTCCATAGGACATTTACATACGTCTACAGCCTGAATGGCTGAACGGAATTACACCAAACTTGGCAAAATGGTACATCAAACCTAAGAGGTCAGGAAGGATCTACTATGCCCCCTTATGGTCATTTCCCCCTTCGCTTTGGCCTCCTCTTGTCTCTCAATCCTACCGAGAGACAAGATGGCGGCCGCTACGGACTGTTTGGAATGTTGACAGACGCCGGAGAACCAATCAGCTTCGCAAAGCTCCGTAACGCGAAAAGTACGCGAAGCGGAGCGCTGTTACAGATATATATCTTTTTTTGAACGTTAATTTCTCAAAATCCACTGGAGCACATATATTGAGACCTAGCAAAGGCACATCGGGCTACCAGTCCCTAATATTTTGCCAAGTTTCGTGCAAATCCATTCAGCCGTTCGATTATTATTATTTTGTTTTTTTTTTGCCCCGCGGGGCCCTTTTAAAACCTCCACATCAAACCTAGGGGGTCAGCGAGGATCTACTATGCCCCCTTATAGTTATTTCCCCCTTTGTTTTGACCTCCTCTTGTCTCTCGATCCTACCGAGAGACAAGATGGCGGCCTCTACGGACTTTTTGGAATGTTGACAGACGCCGGAGAACCAATCAGCTTCGCTTCACAAAGCTCCGTTGCGCGAAAAGTACGCGTCCTGGGACGCTGCCAGGTCCGCTGTTACAGATATATATCTTTTTTTAAACGTTAATTTCTCAAAATCCACTGGAGCACATATATTGAGACCTACAAAAGGCACATCGGGCTACCAGTCCCTACAATTTTGCCAAGTTTCGTGCAAATCCATTCAGCCGCTCGGGCTAAAAGTGAGGCCAACCGCCCTATGGAAAACTCAATGTTAAAAACACGTTTTGGGACCCCCCTTTTTTCTCGGCCCCCCCTTGACGAACCCCCCCCAAATTTTCAAGGGCTGCTCAGAAACAAAATGTGCCATTTTCCTGAAAATTTCAGCCAATTCCGTCCACAAACGCCAAAGTTATTAGACATAGAATTTTCAAAAATCCCATAGAGCAAAAATCCTAACTATATATACCTACTGGCGACCGCCAGTAGGTAATATACATATATATATGTGTTCCCAGAAATGCCCATGCATTTAGAGGCACACTCCTCCAGCTGGTAGGTCACAAACCTTTATTTGTAAAAGGACAGAATTACAACTCCAGCCATTTCTGTCCATTTGCCTTACGCGTTTCAGAGCAATCATGCTCTTTCCTCAGAGGCAGTTTTAAAAGCACACCCTGTTTCAGGTTTCCACACAGTTCCTTTGCATTTTGCAATTTACATGGACCAATCGCACCGCCCCGTGAAACGGTGAATGGGGATCGCTTCCCTGAATCATTAGGGGAATGAACGGCACAGCTGGCTCTTCATTGCAAGGACAAAATTCCAACCCTGGGGCCCACTGGAGGGCAAAAATTGGTCCATGTAAATTGTTTTAACAAGCACGCAGCCACCCGAGGTAAATAGCAGGCCATGAAAACCACAAGCTCCAGCATGCACTTTAATGTTTTACCGGATTAACTGGAAAAGGCACACCTGAAGTCTATTAATGTGACGCAATGCAAAGGAACTGTGTGGAAACCTGAGACAGGGTGTGCTTTTAAAACTGCCTCTGAGGAAAGAGCATGATTGCTCTGAAACGCGTAAGGCAAATGGACAGAAATGGCTGGAGTTGTAATTCTGTTTTTACAAATAAAGGTTTGTATATATATATATCGTACACAATGTGACCCTTCAGACCTTGATTGCGCTCTGCTACTGGTGCTCTGCATAGGGGCCGGATCATGGCCCAAATAAACAATTTTACACCAAGGATGCGGCACTCCAGACTTGGGTGATATTCAGCTTGGTTTATTCAGCAACAACTCGAACCATCGCGTTTCAGCCTAACCTTGGCTTTGTTCACGGTTTATATATATAAATATAATCATCACCAATCTTTCCCGGAAGGAACGAAAAAGGGGTCTTACTCCCGTAGGTTTTTGCAATTTTTATTTTATTTTATTTTGCTCAAAGTCAGGGTGAAGGCAACTGACCAACGCGTTTCGGTCTTTACAAAAGACCTTGATCACAATCATAGTTGGCGTTTGAAAAGTAATCATTTCCGGAGAATTCTTAAGAATTCAAAGAATTTGTGCAGAACAAGAGGAATGGCAAAAACACAGCGTAGCAGCAACCACAGAAAGATTTGAGGAGAGCCAGTATAACAAAAGTATTGCAGGGAGATGTTGGAAGAAATCAAATGAAAGATCGAGAGAGGAGTGTTTGTTAACAAAACAAAAAAGTGTGACACGAGATTCTGAACCTATAAGGCTAATCATGGATTACTCAAGAGATACTAAAAATCCTTAGGAAAAATTGGAAGATTTTGCAATTGGATCCCACTGTCGGAAAACTCATCAATAATCATCCAAATATCACATACCGAAGAGCTAGAAATCTAAAAGATCGATTTATTCATAGCCATGTCAAGTGAAAAGGAAAGCAAAAAGATCAGTGGTTTGGAAACCAAGGGTTTCGTAAAGCGACACAATTGCAAGGTCTGCCAAATAGCAAAACCAGCCACCGAAATAAAATTGGCAAACAACAAAACATGGAAAATAAAAGAGTTGATGTAAGAGCCAATTCACAGTCTATGCAATTGAATGTCCGTGCTTTCTGAAGTACCTAGGAAGCATGATATGTGAACTTAAAAAGAGAATTCTGGAGCATGTCCACGCTACCATCAATAAAGATAAAGCAAATGCAGTTGCTAAACATATGGAGCAACATCATGGGAGCGATTTGGAAATTGCTCACATTTTACGGGTTAGAATCAGTACCACAAAACGATTGTGGAGGAAACAGAGAAAAAATCCTTAGACAAAAAGAATCATGTCACATTTTAAATCTTAGGACATTGACAACTAATGGTTTAAATCAAAGTGAGGAGCTATATATTCATTTATAAGGAAATATGGAACACTTCCCTTATTTCATTGAAAAATAAACACAAACACAAACAAAACAAATATGGATTAACGTTTTGTAAACAATATTAGAACATTGGAATGTTGGTAGCTCCGTTGAAAACATTGGAGTGCTCAAGGCTTATAATGGCTGGTATAAGCCCGAAGCTCCAACATTCCAATGTTTCTTTGTTCACAGCTCTGGCTGTGAACAAAGGCTTCAGGGAGCCTGACGGGACTTCAATCCCCTCGCACTCCCTAAAGGCTTTGTTTTATTTGTTCGAACATTCTGCCCTCTAGTGGCAGAATGTTCTAATAGCCTTATAGCCCTTCATAGCAGGTCTATCCCGGCTATTAAAGTCCCACTGCCTTGTTAAAGTCCGTCGCCTTCTGCTCGGGCCTTTAACGCTGCAGCGGGCCTTTAATAGCCGGTATAGCCCGCTATGGCAGGCTACAAGGCTATAGTAATTTTTAATGGGCCCCAACGAGTGAAAAGGATAAGAAATATAAATAAAAAGAAAAGAGAATCAGGATTGACCTGAATATTACCCACTGGAGGGATTTTGAAACTGAGAATTGCCTAACATCTTAATAAACAATTATGAATGTCATAGACCCAGGAACCCATTATTAGAAATTAATCTGCACTGTATTTTAATTATTTCACTTTTTCAGTATATTCTCACATTTATATAAAGAAACCTTTTTATTTTGGTTGTTTATTAAGTTTCACAAATATACATAGTACTATAAACAAAGAGGAAAATAAATTTGCTTATGTAGTACTACATCTCCCACAATGCTTAGGGCCTTTTGAGGTTACAAACAGGAAATGACCTAATGATTTTAAAATGTATTTTACTGATTTCTTTTCACACGCCAACTATGATCGTGATCAAGGTCTTTTGATAAGACTGAAGCCTGTTGGTCAGTTGCCTTCACCCTGACTTTGAGCAAAATAAAAGAAAAGAAAAATTGCAAAAACCTACGGGAGTGCGACCCGTTTTTTCCTTCTTACCGGGAAGGATTAGTGACGAATAGGAAACTGTTTGGCTCTACCGTGGGATCCCACACCTTTGGTGAACGCTGCTACATCCCAGCAAATGGAGCTTAACTTGGAGGAATATATAAATATATATATAATATAAAAAAACTAATAAATTAAATGCAAAACATGTAATACATTACCAAATGAATTACATTTAAAAAACAAATAAAAGGCATTTACTAAAAAATTTATTAAAAAAATTATATAAAAAATATATATAAACCAATAATAGAGAATGAAGCAAATAATATTAAATATAATTAAACAATATTTAAACAAGCCTGTGAACAGTAGGAAAAGGTTTAGAGTTCAGCGGGGTCAAATTTACTATTCCCATTATAGTTTTTGCAATACTAGGGAAAGCGTTGGACTTCAGATGGGTAACATTTCCGACTCCAGTCTGTGCAAGAGTATGTATAGTGTTGGACTCCGGAGGGGTAACATTTACCATTCCCACTCCTGTCTGAGCAACAGAAGGAAACCTCTGGACTCCAGAGGGTTAACATTTACTATTCCAACTCCAGTCGATAAAAAAGTAGGGAAAGTGTTGGACTACAGGGGGGTAAAATATACTATAACCACGCCATTCCCACTCCAGTCTTTGCAACAGTAGGAAAACTCTGGACTCCAGAGGGTTAACATTTACTATTCCAACTCCAGTCTATGCAAAAGTAGGGAAAGTGTTGGACTTCAGGCCAGGGGAGTGGGTGGTAAAATATACCATTACCACGCCACTCTATGCAACAGTAACAGAAAGTACTTCACTTCACACTAATTACATGAATGAAAAATAACCCTGTTAATTTTAACAGATATAAAACTCATAATATAAACATTATTAAACTCAATATTTATTAGTTTAGAAGCATCTTCCCACCCTATACCCCAACAAACCCGGCAACCCGCCTTTAACAAATAACTTTAAAAATATAACTATTGCAGCATTCAAAAAATTACTTATCAATTAAATAATTATTAATAAATAGTGAAGTAATTATTACTTACATAACTTCCCAACCTATACTCCTTTAAACCATGTAGCTCGCATATAATATAGGGGCTGATTCACAGAACTAACTTAAGACAAAATCCTAAACTTACTACTATTTTGGTATTCACAGAAGGCACTTACCCATTTTGGTATTCACAGAAGGCACTTACTCATTTCAGTATTCACAGAAGTTAGGAGTTCTAACTTTAGGACTCCTAAATGCCTTCTGTGCCTTAGGAGTCCTAAAGTCTAACTTTAGAACTTCTAAACTGAGAAAAATCCTAACTTTAAGACTTTCGGTATTCACAGAAGGCATTTAAAAGTCTTAAAGTTAGAAGTCCTAACTTTACTACTCCTAAACTGAGAAAAATCCTAACTTTACGACTTTCGGTATTCACAGAAGGCATTAAGGAGTCCTAAAGTTAGGAATCCTAACTTCTGTGAATACCGAAATGAGTAAGTGCCTTCTGTGAATACCAAAATGAGTAAGTGCCTTCTGTGAATACCAAAATGGTAGTAAGTTTAGGATTTTGTCTTAAGTTAGTTCTGTGAATTGGGCCCTTAGAAATTAAAAAATGTAATTTCACAAATGAAATAATGAATGATCCATTACATTATCAATACTAAATTAATAACTATTTATTATTTAGTTTTACTTAATTAACTTCCTACCTTATACCCCTACAAACCTAGCAACTCACTATGACAGTAAAATTAGTATTATAATTAAATTAAAAATTGAAAATCACTTAACATTACAAACTATATTTAAAAATAATATTATTAGCAAATATGCAAGCAATAATAACACAGTTTATATATAAACTAACACACATAAAGATAATTTAAAAAAATGTTTACAACTATATTATTGAAAACAATATTTACAAAAACTATATTCTGGAAAGCGATATTTCTTACCTAAAACAATAAACATTCTTGGCCACGATATTTGTGCACATTGATATTGTTGTATTACAATAATTTTTTTCTCTGATATTTCTGCAACCAATATTTCCAACTCAGTATTTTGCCCAAACACCGGGCCTTAATCATGAAAAGAGATGCATCACTGTGTGAAAACAGCGATGCGTCATTTTTCATTGCGCCCTCCTTGCGACATGCTGGATGTGTCATATTTACAGTATGATGCATCATGTCGCAAGGTGTTACAGATACGTCAGTATTTCTGATGTATCTGTAGGCGCAAAAATGACGCCTTGCTGGAGTGTGTTACGAAAGTGATGCAACTCCATCGATGGGTCATTTCAAATGGGCAAATCCAATTTCAAATGTGCCTGCGTCAGTCTTATGCCTGCTGTGAGGCAGGCGTACGATATTGACACATTTGTGTCCTAGAAGTGACGCAGTGAAATCTTATAGATTTCACTGTGTCACTTTTACAAGGCTTACTTGCGTCAGAATGCCCAACCCTGCATCCATTATAACTGCTGCAGGTAAAATGTGGTACAGGGGTTTACAAAGTGATGCATCTACCTAGATCCATCCCTTTGTAAATATGATGCGACATTGCAAATTTTTTACCCTGAAGGTGCGTCACAAAAGTGACGCACTGGCGGCACAAAAGTGATGCATGGGCGCATAAATAAGGCCCTTAGTTTTTAATTCAGGCAGCATGGTTTTAATTTGGACATCCTCCGTTTCGTGTAGAAAGGAACAACACCCTTGTTCTACTGACTGATTCAGATCTCAGTTTTCCTTTTAAATTTGGACAGCCTACATTTTTGCAGTGGGGAGCATAACTCCGGTGATTACAGTCATCCTTCATTTTTTGTGCTGTGCTGAGGAAAAATCTGTGAAGATTCTGAGGTAGAAGGAAGGATTCTCCAGAGAGAATATTTGAAAAATTATTTTTCTTACCATTTAATTTTGTTAAAAAAGTAATAAGATTATATTTCTATTTCGATAAACACTTATTTAAATGGTAAACCATCTGTTGGATATTACTTTTTAAATTTGCATCTTGTTCTAGATTTGCTTACTTCAAACTCTTTAAGTAAATCTGAAAATTATATTTCTCGAAGTATTTCCAACTCATACACTGACGGTTCAGTCTTGCTTACAATATGATAATTAATCGCACTTTTTAGGAAATTACTTTCATCAGTGCAGTCTGTTTACATACTGACTGGAGTAAACACTGTGGGGCAGACTTGCAAGCCCCTCGTGTCACTTTTGCACTGCCGCTGTGCCACTTTTTGTGACGCAGCAGCACCGTAAACAATGCGCCACGTTTTCGGGCCATTTACAATGTGACGCATCTAGGGAGATGTGTCACGTTGTAAAGCTCTGCGTCACATTATACCTTTGTCAGGTATAATGTATACATAGTGGGCGTTCCCATGCAGGACCACCTTGTAGAAGTGACACAGTAAAATCTACCAGATTTCACTGTGCCACGTCTAGGACGCCACTCCGTCACCACCTTACGCCTGCTTGGAGCAGGCATAAGGAGTGACGCAGCACAATATATATAGGCCTCTTCATGCATTGCTTGAGTTGCCTCATGCTTGTGACATGACTCCAGCAATGCGTGACAAATGCATCAGAATTTCTGAAACATCGGTGAATCCTTGCGCCATGGTGCGTCGTATTATAAATATGACGCATCCATGGTGATGCAGGGGTTTTGTCCAAAGGCGTACTGAAACTGACGTATCTATGCTCTAAAGTAGAGAGGTGTTAGTTTCTTGTAAATCTGCCGCTCTGTGATTGCAACTTTGGGTAAAGTGATTTCTAGACCATCTGTTTTTATTTTTCTGTAGCAGCAAGATATGAACATTGTTTCTTTCTCTTGAAATGCAGAATGTTGGAACTGTTGACATTCAATGATGAGACCTGATCTGTCCAGGTCATCATAATACAGAGTTGGAAGATTTTCATGCTGCTCTTGGATGGTGGGTCAATAAAACCTTAGTGCCCCCCCTTTGCAAGAGATGGCGAGGACCCCCTCATAACACCACTTTGCCACCTTCCATGTTCACATACCTGACCCCGAAACCAACCCTTTAAGATGTAAGCCGGAGTTTCAGTTATACAATCAGGGGCTTGTTTATGAGAGGCTTACGTGTCACTTTGTTTGATGCTCCGGTGGCTCATCCTTCTCAGTCATATCTATGAGGTGACACAAAGCCACCCTGCATGGCTTTGCAAAGCCACATTGATAAAGAGCAAGACAAAGTAGAGCACGTTGCTGCCTTGACTTACTCTGCGTCAAGGAGGCGTTCCATGGGCATGGCGGGCGGTGTTCCCACGCACATTCATTCATTGTGAATCCAAAGAGTGGATGTTATGAAAGGAAGAATAGACAAGGAAGCTGTGCAGTGAAGAGGCAGATGATGCTTGATGAATTATTCAAGCTTGGAGTTGCCAGAGTGGCTTTGAACATTACATGCATACGTTGTCTCAGTTTGCATGGGAGAACAGTAACATTGGTGTGTTACCACATAGACATGATGCTATGACGTGTGAGGCAGGTGGTCCATGCTTGATGGCCATGTATTGAGGTTGGGTTGAAATGCAAGCATCTGTTTTGCACACATACTGGATTAAAAGCCACGTTTCAACTCTCTGACCACAGCACAACCACAGAGCATCACAGCAATAAGTGCCACCAAAAAACCCACTAACATGCTAGGGGTCTTGTATGGCAATTTGGGCATTCAATACAGCCTGACAGCCCCTTCACTTCTTGGCATTGCTGCTAGGAATGGCAGCTAAGTTGCCAAGGTGGGTGAAGGATGAGGCCATGATTAACAGCCTTGGGACTGAAAACAAGGATTAGGGTGCATGAATGTGGATTACTTTTTGGTGAGCGCTGGATGGATAAGCTGAGCTTTGGAGCCATGAGCCACATCACACAGTCAGGAATCCCTCTGACTAAGTGAGAAAGGCACACCGGCCCACACGGGCAGGTTGAGGATCCAGGAGAAAAGACTTACATCTAGCCTGCAACAATACCACCTTGCTCCTTATAAAGCTCATTATACCACCTTTGCCAAGCAAAGTAAATTACAGAGGCTACTAATAACCCTATTTAACCCATTCAACGCTCATGACGAGCTCAGCTCGTCATGAGGTACACCTCTCGTACACTCATGACGAGCTGAGCTCGTCATGCAACGCGGGTTTTAAAAAAACTCAGCGCAACACGGTAAATCCTACCGCGGCTAAGGTGTTAATGTTACTAATGTTCCACCTTTCAGAAGCATAACAACGGCTGACAGGGATATCCACTATTCAAACTTATGCCTGGCACTCACTTCCTGTTTTCCAAGTGCCAATATTCTCACAGGCCATCTTCCTGGGTAGAAGGCCACCGCAAATGCGGCACTTGTGTGTCCTGTTCCAATACAGTGGAAGGAACAGAATTTCAATACAACAACATTAAATGGAGACACAAGGAACTTACAAATTGCAAAAGCCGCAATTTAGTTTATGCAATAATCTGCCCTTGCCCAAAACTGTATATAGGTAAGACGACCCAGCAAATAAATCAAAGAGTAGCTCAGCATCGATCCAGAATAAAACAAAATATACTAACAGCCCCGATGGTACAACACTTTCAGCAATATGGACATAGTGAGAAGGACTTCAAGTGGACTGTATTGTCCGGCATCAGGACCCCCCCACGAGGAGGGGACGTGGACAGTTTACTAATGCAAAGGGAAGCATATCTGATATTAAAGTTCAACTGCGTGATCGATGGTATGAACGAACTTTCTGAACTCCAAAGGAACATTTACTGACCCCCCTGTGAACCGCACCGGCACTTATTTGAACGCATTCAGGCGCTCAAAAATAAAAAACTGAAACAGTTAAAAAAAAAAAGAAATTATTGTGGTCCACCCTACAAACTTGAACGTTTTCAAATTCACCAAACTAAAAGTCCCAGAAACACCCGAGACAAGTGTAATCACATGACTCAGAAGGCGTGGCTTTAATAAACACACAGCAAAGGCATGGCTGAACGCTAACTAGCAGGAGCGAGTAACTGTGAATCCCACCCAAAGACGTAAGGTGAGCAAATAACGCACATGTAGAGTTTCAATTACAGCCCGCAGTTAAATGCGTGCGCGCTTAACAAAGCCTCAAACTTTTTTCAGCCAAACAATATTGAAGGCGGCAGATTAATACCCAAAACGAAGATTCGCCACAAGATAGCAATGTAACTACGGCAGATACAAGTAAGAGCTCGCTCCCCTTTTAAAATGTTTTTTTCACAAAAACACGCAAGACTGCTGTTTTACTTTTATTCACTGTCGTCTAGAACTGATACAAGTTTGTTATCTACAAACAGAGGGGTGATTCCGTAAGACTGTTTTTCAACGTGGGATTCGTCTACAGTACGAGCCCACCGCATTCATCATCACAAGTAAGTCCTGAGTATGCACGGTATGTTCTAAGAAATGCCCAGGTGGAGACACACATGGATACAAAACGTTTCCCTCTTTTCACACCACCACATGTCATGAAACAAACATAAATCCAGATTGCACATGCTAAAGCGGCGCTGTACCAATAAGGTAATTCCGGGCGCCTAAAAACTGTAGCATAGCAACTCCAATTGAACTAGGAGAAGGCACTAATACTGTAATTTTTAACCTGTTAGGTACCCAGGTTTGCCCTGAGGAAAAACCCGAACGATTGGACCGGGTTTGGAAACGCGTCGGCTCTCCTGAGCAGATCCATCGCTCCAGTCGCCAAGGGTAGCAAACAAAAAGGGTGTCCGATTTGGACACATCAGTCGAAAAATGGCCTATGGTGATAATCAGTCCCTTAAAAGACATTCAGAAATAACACTGACAGGACTGAAGTATAATTGAGTCTGGTGTACCTCCAAAAGATGTTTACTTTATAAATTAATCGAACCATTGATTGATTCATGTATGAAACTGTATTGAATATTGATTTGTTCTGTACAAAGTGTTTAATTTAAGTTCAGAATGTTAATTTAAGTTTAGAATGTGTTGAAACCTCATATAAGAACTGAAGTAATGGCTTATATGAATTTTATGTAAAATGAGTGAAATAACACATGAGCTTCGTAATTAATTTCAGGCTCACATTCTGCTGATAATTAAAAGACAAGGAAAAAAGGGGAAAGGCTGGGTCCTGTCTCTGACCGGCTGGACCACTCTTATGAGACAAACAAACCAAATTGCCGGGCAGTATAAGTTGGTAGACACAAGTACACACCTAGTACAATAAATTGCTAGGCTGACAAACCATTTGTGTTTGGTCACTTGTATTTTTATGAAAAAAGATTATGAAAAAATGCCTTGGCATCAAAAGGATTCACACCGCATTTACAGAGGTTCACAAGTACATTGAAAGAACCATAAACAATACATTAAGTCAAAACATACACATGTAGCAATTGTGATGACAATGAATATAGACAACTGTGGAATGCCTCAAAGAATTCCCTTTGTTGAGGCACCAATCCTGGATGAAAATAAACAAGTGGACAGCTAAGGTGACAAACTAGCCTACTTGTTTTTACCACCGCTAGATACACATTAATTGATTTATCAAATGGTGCAAAACATAGGAAGACACAAAACTATGCAACAATGTAGAATTGTGTGTGAGTTATATTCCTATTGTGCCCTGATAGTTCAGTATCTGGGTGGAGCAGGACGCCGACGCGTTTCGAACCCGTTCATAATCTTTTTTCATAAAAATACAAGTGACCAAACACAAATGGTTTGTCAGCCTAGCAACTGATAATTAAAAGACAGCATTGAAATCGAGACCAGGCAATTGTGTATTATTTGTATCTTCCTGGGTATAGCACCAGTTTGGTTAAAGATTTCCTGCCATTGTTTGGATTCAGATTGAAGGAAAGACTGGAAGTAAGATTCTGAGCAAAAGGCAGCCTGTGTATGCCAGGCAGGCTGGGGCATTTATGAAATTAACAATCCTTTCCATTTTTGGCATACTCTGCCCAGCCTCTGGAGGAAGCATATTGGTGGGTGAGTTAAGCAAGGCACAGGCTTGGCACGGGCCAAATGCCTGACTCTAGCTTTGCCCTGGCGACTTGTCAGAGAGGACATGGCTTGCATCCCAGATGCTGCCCTTTCCCGCTCTGATGAAGTTTTGTAACCACAAAGACTGTCTTGGGCTGGGCAGCAGAACAGAAACATAAATTCCAAAAAGAAGCAGCTCAGCTTGAACTTTTTTCGGCCCTTCATATGTAGAAAATTGTATGTGGAACTCAGTCTGCAGCCAAGCGCTGCACTCCCTCAGGCTTCATTGAAGATGCTAAGCCCTGCACTCTTGAACATGTCAGGTGCCATACTCTAATATGTCTCATTGAACATGCCAAGCTCTGCACTCCCTTATGTCTTGCTGAACATGCCAAGCTCTGCACTTCCATGTGTCTCACAGAACATGCCAAGCATTGTACTTCCATGTGGCTCACTGAACATGCCAAGTGAGTACTCTCTTATGTCTCATTGAACACGCCAAGCTCTGCACTTCCACGGGTCTCACTGAACAAGCCAGATGCTGCACTTCCATGTGTCTCACAGAACATGCTAAGCATTGTACTTCCATGTGTCTCACTGAACATGCCAGACGCTGCAGCTCCATGTGTCTCACAGAACATGCTAAGCATTGTACTTCCATGTGTCTCACTGAACATGCCAGTTGCTGCACTTCCATGTGTCTCACAGAACATGCTAAGCATTGTGCTTCCATGTGGCTCACTGAACATGCCAGGCGCTGCACTTCCATGTGTCTCACAGAACATGCTAAGCATTGTGCTTCCATGTGGCTCACTGAACATGCCAGGTGCTGCACTTCCATGTGTCTCACAGAACATGCTAAGCATTGTACTTCCATGTGTCTCACTGAACATGCCAGACGCTGCACCTCCATGTGTCTCACAGAACATGCTAAGCATTGTGCTTCCATGTGGCTCACTGAACATGCCAAGTGAGTACTCTCTTATGTCTCATTGAACATGCCAAGCGCTGCACTCCCTTATGTCTTGCTGAACACGCCAAGCTCTGCACTTCCACGGGTCTCACTGAACATGCCAGACGCTGCACTTCCATGTGTTTCACAGAACATGCTAAGCATTGTACTTCCATGTGTCTCACTGAACATGCCAGGCGCTGCACTTCCATGTGTCTCACAGAACATGCTAAGCATTGTACTTCCATGTGTCTCACTGAACATGCCAGGCGCTGCACTTCCATGTGTCTCACAGAACATGCTAAGCATTGTACTTCCATGTGTCTCACAGAACATGCTAAGCATTGTACTTCCATGTGTCTCACTGAACATGCCAGGCGCTGCACTTCCATGTGTCTCACAGAACATGCTAAGCATTGTACTTCCATGTGTCTCACTGAACATGCCAGGCGCTGCACTTCCATGTGTCTCACAGAACATGCTAAGCATTGTACTTCCATGTGACTCACTGAACATTCCAAGAGTCAGTGGCGGCTGGTGACATTTGAAAGTGGTGTAGCTTAAAACAATTGTCATACTTCACTGTGGCGAGCGAGCCTAAACCACCTACATGGGGTTCAGGGGGGGGGGTTCTCCCCCAGAGAAAATTTTGAAAAAAAGAGTGGGCAAATGGTGAATTTTCAAGCAAACCAGAAGGTGTGAAGAATGCTCAGTTCAATACTACTGTTTGGAGTTGTGGGAGTTAAGAAACCTTATAGAAGTTTAACACATAATGAGAATGCTCTGGGAACATGGAACTAAAATGAACAACAATTTACTGGCACCGCAGCAGCACAACTATTCTTAATCATATTGGATAGAACCACGGTACATCCAACATGAAATAAATTCCAGTTAGGAGTCTCATGTAGCTGTTAATAGTATGCTTTTCCTGCTTCCTGGTCCAACCCTCAATTGATAGTAATAACCCCTTTGCTGCTTCTGTCGGCCAATGGCCATCGCGAGCACTACCGCCGTGGTACTGCGCATGTCCATTGTCTGAAGCGGCCCTGCCCACTCAATGGAACGCCCGCACCGCATATACGCAGGTGAGTACATTTTGCAAATTTCCCTACATTGCGGTGCAAGCTGTACTCATTGTACAGGGAATGTCCCTGATGCCCTGCTACGTGGCTCAGTATGACTTTGGTGCAAATGCATCTTGTGAGCTGTCTGTCCCTGCACATCACGGCCTTCCTGTTCCCTCCTTTCCTCTGGTGTTAAATATGAAACCAGATCATACAGCACACCAAAACATGTCTGGTGGGGTTGGCGCTATAGCAGAGACTAAACACAGAGTTATGGCTGACACTGGCACACAGCTTGTACGGAGGACAACTACCAAGCAGTCAGAGGTGCACCTTCAAAAGCAGGCAGAAAAAGTGGCAGGCAGTCAGTGATTGGCGCGGTGGGTGTAGGCAGGCACACCGAAAAGGATGCAGTCAGAGGGCAGGTGCCAGGCAGTCAGATGTGCGCCTTCACAGGCACGCAGAAAGAGTAGCAAGCAGCACCGAGCGGCGCATGCAGGGAGGCACACACAAAGTGATGCAGTCAGAGTTACAGGGAGCAGCTGCCAGGCAGGCAGACTTGGGTGCCAGGACGCAGCACCAGCAAACAGAGCCTCAGGGAAAGGAGGGTGGAGAGGCACATCAGAGGGTGAGGCAGGCTGAGACTAACAATACAGGCGAGCTGGCTGTCATGGGGTAGGGGCATGTCTAGAGGCACACACAAGTGGTTACACGCTACAGACATTCATAAGATGGCGTAGACAGTGGGAGCGGAGGACAGGCACACCTACAGAGATACAGGCTGGAGAACAGGCAGAGGGAAGTGCAGGCGAACAAGGAAGATACAGGAAGAATGCAAGGATATACAGGCAGGCGGGTAGTCAGGAGGCAACAACCAGGGAAGATACAAGCACCAGGGTTGTTTAAGGAAGAGCAAACAAGGCAGGGCAGAGAGAAAGAAGAGTTACACGCAGGACAGGGGAGGCCGTACGTCACAAGCAGTGGCAGGCACAGGGAGGGAGGTGCAGGCAGAGTGGGGAATGGGAGGCAGGCAGGCATGGCTACAGACTTGGGGGAAACAACCTCCTCTGGTAGAACTGACCATTGAACGTCCTCCTACCTCAACGATAAAAGCAGTGCTCAGACTCTAGAACAACTGTTCCATTCAGCGCTGCGAAGCAAAAGTAAGGAGCAACGTGGCGCTTTCTAAAAGTCCTCAGCAGCTGCTTGTATATGAACTCTGCGACTAGAAAAGAATCGCAAATTCCTGAAACTTCAATTTCCTTCAGATTTTTAAAGCACACACAACCCCCCCTGCACAAAATGTAGCTTCACTTCAGTGGAGCTGCACGTCTGTGTTGTAGTGTTCTGGTGCAGGCCTAGTAGACAGACAGCACGAGACACACATGTGCAGTTGGTGGCTAGTATAATACCTGACCACGCCCAGAGCCCTGGGCCTTTTATTCTCTACTGAACGTGACCAACGCTCACGTTGGTCTGAACCAAATGTCCCCTCACGCTCGAGGGGTAAACTTAGAGGAACCAGTGGGAGGGGGCGTGTGCTGCAGTGGTACGCTCCACAGTCAGCGACACTACAATCCTCCTTTACCTAGGGATAAAACAAACTGGGATACAACAGTACACAAAAAGTCTTCTCAAAGTCAATAGGGGTGCTGCGATGATCATGACAGGCTACATTTAACAAAGTTCGCCAAATGTCTCTGATGCAGTCTCTGAGAGGAACATGACAGGGGGGTACAAATCAGAACAGTCTTACTTTATTCTCGGCGGGGTCAGCCATCTCGGTCAGTTCAGCGCCAACACTAGGCCACGAAGTCTCGATACCTCTGGGAAGGTTTTGGGCACGGGCGTAGACTGTATCTCGTTTGGCTTCGGCCTTCTGCCGCAGTCGGGGATTGGTCTTTTGGCTCTCTCTCGTTGACACTGGGGTCATCTGCTGGTCCCTCTGGCTCTTCCTCTCTCGGAGTGGGGTCACAGGCTTGGCTCGCCAGAGTGTCTGTGTCAGTCGGCTCTGACGGTCTGCACTGGGGGGTCAGACGCCAGTTGTCTGATTCCAGGTCCTCTCCTGCTTCGGGTGTTCTTTTGAAAAATGAAATGTTCCTTGTCACTACCTCTCCATTTCTGACAGCAGTGACCATTGTCCCGTTTACCTCCATTACTCTCCAGGGGTCAAGCTCAAAGGGCAGACGGAATTTCCCACCGGGATGGCATTCTTTTACCAGGACCATGTCCCCAACTTGAATCGGGCTGTCCGCTGCCTTCCGTCTTCGGGACGCTTCCTGGTTGTTCTTGGCGCGCTGTTCCATGGACCGGTTCTTGGGGATCGGGGCTAGCTCCCACGATGGGTGGTGTGGAATTGTGTCAGCGATAGCCCGGTTGAAAGAGAGTCGGCTTGGAGATACTCCTGTGGTGCAATGTGGGGTCAGGCGATACTCTCGGAGAAACTGGTAGATAGCAAGCTCCAGACAGTGGCCGTCGGCTATTGCAATTTGGATTGTCTTATTCAAAGTTCTCATCAGCCTTTCGACCTCACCATAGGCTTGGGGCCACCTTGGGGTGATCCGTCTATGTTTGATGCTATGGCTCTGCAGGTATTCTGTGAACTCACTGCCGTTGAATGGGGGTCCATTGTCAGTGCGGACCTCCTCCATGAGCCCATGGGTGGCAATAATTTTCTCGAACTTCGGTATCACCTCAGATGCTGCTGTTGATGTTACAAGTTCCACTTCGGGGTAGCGAGAGAAATCGTCTACCACTACGAGCATGTATTTGCCCCCGGGGAGACTGCCGAAGTCTGCGCTTACTCGTACCCATGGGGACGTTGGCCCTTCTTCGGTGATCACAGGTGCTGGAGGATTTGGTAGGCTCGTCGCTAGGCACACTGGGCAGCTTTGGACCACCTCCTCGACGGCTTTGTCGAGTCCTGGGAACCACAACTTGCTCCGGAGTCTGTTTTTGGACTTGACGATCCCCTGGTGTGACCCATGGGCCAGCAACGCAGCTTGTTGGGCGAGGCTGTTGGGCAGTACAAGGCGAGGGCCTCTCAGGAGGCATCCTTCGGCTGAGATGGATAGCTCATGCCTGACTTGATACAGGGCCTTTAGGACCGCCTGGGCGTCTGGAGTGCGGAAAGATGCTGGGCTTTGTAGCGCCTTCCAGTCGCCTGACTCTAGGGCGTGGATTGCTATTTGGATGCAGTCGTCATCTTTGGTGGCTCTCGCCACTTCCTCCAAGGACATCGGCCGTGGTCTTGACCGTTCGACAATCAACCGGACGTATTCTTCTGTGGCAGCTGCTTCGGCTGCTTCAGCATCGGTGACCGGACGGGCATGCCTTCGATAGGTAATCCGCAGGGTTCCGTGTGCCGGGCCGGTACTCCACTGTGAACTGGAACTCCTGCAACTGTAATACCCACTTTTCAATTCTCGGAGGTGGACGAGAAGAGGAGCCTTGGAATAGTGGTATGAGGGGCTTATGATCGGTGATCACTGAAAAGGGATGTCCATACAGGTATATATGGAAGTGGCGGCACCCCCATAGAATGGCGATGGCCTCCCTTTCGATCTGTGAATAGCGTTGTTCGGTGGGCGTCAGTGTACGGCTGGCATATGCTACTGGGGCCCACTCTCCGCATGCTTGTTGTTGCGACAGGACGGCTCCAAGGCCTGTGGGGCTGGCATCCACTAGCAGCTGCGATTCATGTTGCGGGTTGAAATAGGCCAGGGTGGTGTCTGCTGACAGGGCTGCCTTCGTCTTTGCAAACGACTCTTGTTGTTCCGGGCCCCACGTCCAGGTGGCATTTGACTTCGTGAGGTCGCGGAGGGGCCCTGTCAGGTCGGACAGGTCCTTGATGAACCGCCCGCAGTATGTCACCATACCTAGGAAACTGCGGACAGCTGTGACAGATGCGGGGGCTGGCGCATCGTGTATGTCCTTAACTTTCTCTGGGTCAGGCCCTACTCCTTGGTCGGAGAACTTATATCCAAAGAAGCTGATGTCTTTGCGGAGGAACTCACATTTGTCTCTGTGAAGAGTCAGGCCTCGCTCTTTTAGCCGGTTGAATACTGCTTGGAGGCGTCTGATGTGCTCCTCCAAAGTCGGGGCGTGTACCAGAATATCATCGCTCACGTTGAGCACTCCGTCGAGGCCTTGTAAGACGTTGTGAATGATATTTTGAAACACTTCGGCTGCACTTGATATGCCGAAGTTAAGTCTAGTGTACCTCCACAGGCCTGCGTGGGTAGAGAAGGTCGTGATCGGGCGAGAGTCTGGATGAAGGGGAATCTGATGGTACCCCGACCTCAGGTCCATCTTGGAGAACCACTTGGATCCTGCGAGCTCCCCGATGATGTCGTCGATGGTCGGCGTTAGGTGACGTTCTCTCTTAATTGCAAGGTTGGGGAGGCGCATGTCCACACATATCCTTACGGCCTCGGGCTGCTTTGGTTTTTTTGCAACCACAATGGGGGATACCCATGGTGTGGGTCCAGTCACACGTTCAATGATGCCGGCTTGTTCAAGCATCCGCAACTCGGCTTCAACCTTGGGCCGGAGGTGAAAAGCGATCCGTCTATGCCGGAGGGCTACTGGGGCCACTGACTGGTCAATGTGGAGTCGGACGGGGGGTCCTCTTAAGCATCCGATGCCCTCGAACAGCGAGGAATGTTCCGAAACCAGATGGTCCAAACCTTGGGCTTGCACTGTCAGGGCAAAATGTATGAGCCCGAGCTCTCGTGCTGTTCTGCAACCAAGAAGGAATCCTGATCCTTCTCGGGAGACGTAGATCTTTGCTTGTAGCTGTGTTGAGTCGTGGGACACAGCTGTCCGGAATACTCCGCACAGGCGCAGGGGGCGCCGGGTTCCGTAGGCAAACACTTGCACTCTTGTGGGGTGGAGTGTTGGAGCATTTTCGAGGCTCTGGAAGACACTGGCAGCCATGAGATTTATCGTTGCGCCTGTGTCGATGAGGGCTCTGACGGTTTGGCCATGTACTTGGACGGTGCACATTGGTTCGGCTGAAGACGTGGCCGCTAGGGTGGTGAGCATGCGCACCACGTGGACGGATGCAGCGTCTTCTTCATCGTCGTCCATGTCGCTGCTCATTGGCGTGTTCGGCAACGGTGCCATCTGTCGCACCCTCCTGGGTGGAGCACTCTGCTTCCTCCTCTGCGACGAGATACAGACGCTCGCAAAGTGATTGGCCTTGCCGCACGCGCTGCAGACCTTGCCTTGGGCTGGGCAGGCGCCTTTGTGGGGGGTGGCACCTCCACACCACATGCACGCTGGATCTTTCGCGGATTGGGCCGGCTTCGACCGTCCTTTTCTGGGGGGCCTCGTCTGGTTGTCTGCAGGTTGTGACTTGATGGTGCACACCGGTTCCGTCTTGACCGTCACCGCTGTTTTTGGTTCCATGGGGGCAGCACGGGCCTTGGAAAGCTCTTTAGACCGCCCTAGGGCCAGGATGTCGCGCATGGACATGGCGTCCGTTTCTAGCACTCTCTCCCGCAGTTTCAGGGAGGCGCACCCCTGAATGAATTGGGCGCGAATTTCATCCTCCGCATCCGGGAGGGTGCACGTGCTGGCTAGCTTCTTGAGCCGGGCGTAGAATACATCTACAGACTACTCTGGGAGTTGCCGCGCTTGACGGAGCAGGAAACGCTCGTAATCCGCGCTGGTGAATGGCTCAAAATACTTCGTGATGGCATCCCGCAGGGTCTTGTATGTGTGAGGCGGGGCACCCTCCGTAATGTCTTTGGAGATGTCATGGATTGCTTCGCCACCCAGGTGTAGCAGCATGGCGCGCTGGCGTGTAACTGCGATGTTCGCCGCGACGAAGTAGACTTCAAGCCGCTCCACCCACTTCTTCCACCGGGTGGCCTGAGAAGGGGGGCTTCCGGTGACGGCAAACGGTTCCAGAGGCGGTATGTTGGCCATGATGGACCGGCGTAGCAGGCACTAGTGGCTTACAGACAGGCGCCTGGCACAGCAGATGACTTGCCGGTATGCAGGAGGACACCAGGGCCCGTTTCCGCGAGATGCGTGAGGTTTGGCAGGGTAGATGACATGCGCAATGCGTGGCGAATGGCAGGCCGGCTGCGTAGCGCATCCAACACGTGGCGCGGGGCGCACACAGCGCATGCGCGGGCCCACAGGAGAGTCACTGGGACTGGGCCCGGAGGCAGAGACGGGGCCTCAGGGCAGTAGGCTGCGGGCCGGCGGGCAGACACTTCGGGGGTACCTGGCAGCGACGCTCCGGGCCGCGGAGCCGCGAAGGACCGTTGGCAGCCAGAGAAGCTGGTTGAAAGCACTCTGGGCACCTGCAGCACAGAAGGGAGCCGCGGGCAGGCCAACGGAGACGCTGAGGTGAGCCACGGCGGGCTGTCGGCGGCACAGGGGGCGCCGGGGAGCGCGCTGCTCGCGCCGCTGGCATGGAGGTGTAAGCGGTGGCGGGAGGGCACGCAGGGGCCGGATTCACAACCACCCTCGTCGCCAGTGTAGTGTTCTGGTGCAGGCCTAGTAGACAGACAGCACGAGACACACATGTGCAGTTGGTGGCTAGTATAATACCTGACCACGCCCAGAGCCCTGGGCCTTTTATTCTCTACTGAACGTGACCAACGCTCACGTTGGTCTGAACCAAATGTCCCCTCACGCTCGAGGGGTAAACTTAGAGGAACCAGTGGGAGGGGGCGTGTGCTGCAGTGGTACGCTCCACAGTCAGCGACACTACATGTGTGTAATCTTGGAGCGGCTGCCACATAATCTAGTATTTCCTGTTTAATTTGCGGAATTTAACTAATTAACCAGAACTAAACATTGCTCCTAGCTCGGATTATAAAGTACTAAAAGCCAAGGCCAACTAACTAAGGAGAGGTTCGACTTCATACCCACAGTGGAGGGAGAGGCGCGACCCCATGTGGGGACATCCTAGGAGGGTTCGGAGGGCACAGCCCGCAGACCACCCAGCACCACAATGCCCGTCACCGTAGCAACAAAAGGAACGCTCTGCTTCTTAAAAACACACACACACACAATCTCTGTAAACAAAATAAAAATATGCATTCTTGCGATGTCTAAAAAAAGGTGAATCTCTGTGCCAGGGACCCAGCAGCGCATTGAAGCTTGGTTGATAATACACATACATACACACACAGTCGCGGATCGCAATACTCGCGGGGGTTGTGCGGGGGTAAGGGCCGGGGGGGTTTAAAAAATAAAGTAAAAAAAGAAAACTTACCTGACCGGATATGCGCCGCCTCTGCTGCTGGGCAGGGGTCCCGCGTTAACCCCTTCAACGTCTTCTGCGTCACTGGAGTGGCTGACAACCCCTCTCAGCTAATACAGACACTTCTCCCACAGGGACAGGATTTTCTTGAGCAGGGATACTCCCCGCCCATTAGGAGATGGGGGGCTGTGGCATGAAGCTACCCTCGCTCTCCTAAGTGGAAGGCTGGTGCGCATGTTCGGGATGGTCGTAAAAAATGACCAGACCAAAATTAATCATGCACACTATGGCTGTCTAGTGCACTGTCACTCAAACCCTGAGTGCTGCCGCAGTCCAACCCCTCCAGCATCCCTCGTTTTACTTCTGATGCTAATTCCAATCAGGAGTCCTGATTCGAATTTGCGTCAGAACAGAACGAAGAATTTGTTATTTTTAATTTATTTAAACGATGAATGGGGTCGTGGTATTAGTGGGGCAATGCCCCAGCGCCCCAATGGATGCAACGCCACTGCCAAGCACTGCACTTCCATGTGTCTCACCGAACATGCTAAGCGCTGTGCTTCCATGTGTTTCTCTGAACATGCCAAGGTCTGCACTTCCATGTGTCTAATTGAACATGCCAAAACACTGCAGTTCTGTGATTCACAGAACATGCTAAGTGCTTCGCTTCCATGTGTCACACTGAACATGCCAAGCGCTGCACCTGCCTGTGGCTCATTGCCGACAGGTAGTTATCAGCGTCATCTCTGTGGAATATCCAAACCTCTTTGTTTTGCTAATATATGTAATTTCCTTCGCTGAGGTGCCCCGGGCTGAGCTTCAGACAGTCCTGAAATCATTCTCTTTGTTAAGTCTTTGGAAGTTATTGATAATAGCACATTAACAGCTCCTGCCTTCCTTTAAGTGGGTAATCTTATTCATCAAAACTGCAGCTGTCAGATTCATTTGTTCTTTGATTGGTTCATTTATTTGACACAATATATGATTTAGCTTCTGATAAAACAGTCATTTGGAGCTGTTAGCAGTGTAGCGCAGAAAACATCAATCCATTATCTAAATTGGCACGATAAGTAACCAGGAAACACGTAGTTCACTTCCCAGGACCCCAACTTGAACAAATTGTTTGTTCTTAATCAAATCACTTTACTTCACTGTGTCCCATTTTCCTTGATCGCGTTTGAGAGCACCTTGATTTCAGGGCAGGATGCGCCCTGCGCAAAACTCGGTGGTACTAATTACGAGTCTGTCGGACCCCGGACCACCGTACTAGGGGAAACATCCTTTACAACGCAACTAACACAACGCACTACCATTACAACTAAACTTTTACAACGCAGGATCCATTACAATGCATGCCATTACAACGCATGCCATTACAACGCAGCTGCTATTACAACACATGCCATTACAACGTAAGTATGGTTAAGTATTTAATTTAATTTTAACCCCTACACCATCCAACACTTACCCTACTATTACGCCCCCCTGGAGTTAGAATAGTAATTTTAACCCTTACACTATCCAACACTTACACTAAAAATTACTTACCCATACTTACGTTGTAATGGCATGCGTTGTAATAGCAGCTACGTTGTAATGGCATGCGTTGTAATGGCATGCGTTGCAATGGATCCATCTTGCTTAGTGACTATAATCACGCTCCATCCTTTACAATATTGGCCATATTTGAGGGGCACACTACAATGACGAATGACCGCTCTCTTAGTTTCCTCATAGGATTGTTGTGCTTTGCTCTTGAAATGCCAGCAGCATTGCAAGATCTTGGGGTACAGTGCACCTTGTAATATTTACATAGCTATAATAGCTACATATATAGTCCTTGTGCAGCCTGAGACTGAAAGGAGATGACAAAAATGCCATAAATTGCATCTTCGTTGACAAAGAGTGAAAACTTGTGTTGCGAGTCCCCGGTCTCATACATGTCATTCCTCTGCGTGAAACAACCCTTACAACGTAGTCATTCCAACGCACTACATTTACAACGCAGTCATTGCAATGCAACTGGCTTTACATCTCATGCCATTACAATTCATGTCACTACAACACATTCCATTACAACGCATGTCAATACAATGCATGCCATTACAATGCATTATAAGGTAAGTAATGGGGAATAATAACTTTTACCCCTACACTATCCAACACTTACCCTACTGTTGCACTCACTGGAGTGGGAATAGAAATTGTACCCATATGCTATCAAACACTTACCCTACTGTTGCCCTAAAAGTATTATGCATTGTAATGGTGTGCGTTGTAATGGAATGCGTTGCAAATGTAGTTTCTAAAAATGCATTGTAATGGCTTGCGTTGTAAAATCACTTGTAATGGATGTTGTGATGTAAAAACTGCGTTGTAAAGGCATGTGTTGTAAATGTTTGAGTTGTAACGTGTCCTATTCCTCTCTGCACCTCTCCCAGTCCCACACTGCAGCAATGGGTTTTCCAACACAGCTATCCTAACTCATCACCCACCTCGACCCCTCCCACCACACACACACAAACACACACGCACCCACACACACACACACCACAACCACTCTTTAGTGCCAACCTCAAACCGTTTAGCACAGGAGATTTCACGCATATCTGACGTCACTGTGGATGGGGATGGGGAGCTAGGGGTCTGGGGGGAGTAGGCACCAATGAAACGCTGTTCAGGAAGCTTCGAGGGACATTAGGATTGCTCTGTTGACATCTCAACCTCTAAGGTCTAACATGAAGCTTCCAGCCCCCGCCTGCAGTCCGCCCCTGGCCTGCAGTCCTGGCCTGCAGTACGCCCCTCGTCTGCAGTCCGCCCCTCACCTGCAGTCCGCCCCTGGCCTGCAGTCCTGGCCTGCAGTACGCCCCTCGTCTGCAGTCCGCCCCTCACCTGCAGTCTGCCCCTGGCCTGGTGCCCGCCCCTCGTCTGCAGTCCGCCCCTGGCCTGCAGTCTGCCCCTGGCCTGCAGTCCGCCCCTGGCCTGGAGTCCGCCCCTAGCCTGCGGACCCCCCTAGCCTACACTTCGCCCCTAGCCTGCAGTCCCCCCTGGCCTGCAGTTGGGGCTCTCTGATGGACCGGACCTCTAAGTGAAGTGCACAGCCATGCAGGGTTCGGCTTGGCTGCAGGGCATGCACAGTCAACTGGAGGGAACTGCGCATGCCCAGACCGACCTCGAACCAGTTAGCACTCGTGACACTCACTCTAGAGCAGGCTATACGTGGCAGTGAGACGGTTTTATCTTTTGTTTAAATGAATGTCTGTTTGTAGTATTTCTATAGCACCAACCCAGCCAGAAGGGCCGCTGAGTTCTGCATAAAATGCTTTGTTCTGAACTTATGATGAGTGTGAATGATCATATGCTAAAATCAGCGTTGGATTGGTAACACGGGCACTCGGGCAATGCCCGAGGGGCAGGTGTCCTTGCTCCAGTTGTGGACTGTTTTATTTTTGGTCCGATTTGGGCGGTTTCTGAGTTGTTTGATGCGCCAGTGGCCCAGTGGGTGCCTGAGTGGCCTTTCTGGAGGTAGATGGGTGTCCATTACCTCCTTTTTATCAACCGCAGAGGTGTCACTCCCTTTCTCTGGCTGAGCCGGCCCATTAATATATGCATATTGAGCAGGGGCAGGGGGACTGATCAAAAGTGACCTCACTTGTTTTCGGGTGTGTTTCACCTGCATAAACTAATCTGTGCCTTTTTTTAATGCCGCCCCCTACCCTTCACCCAACCACCTTTTCACCTTTTTAAGGCAATATGCAAATGTGGGACACTTTTTTATGTGCCCAGGCCGATTTTTAATCCCAATCCAACCCAGGCTAAAATAGAATACTGGCGCCGTAGAGCTGTCCCAATCAGTTTCTGGGGGCCACTTCAAAAACGGGGCCCTGGATATTTGTCCCCTTTGCACACGCCTTAAATATTCTCTGCAGATAAAAGATGTCATCAGTGATGTCACTGACCATGTCATGAATGATGTAATATGTGACATCATCAGCAGTAGATTGCGGGCGTGCGAGATATAGTTAGTACAACTAACTATATCGGAGGAATTTCAATGGTTTTGTACAAGTGAAATGTCCAGCTAACTATAACACCCCTAAAACCTACAGTTTTTTCAGTGAATTTATAAGGTATTTTAAATGCTAATTCCTGACTATATCAGGCCTGAAACCTATGGTTTTTTCAGTGAATTTCAAAGGTTTTTTAAATGCTAATTCCTAACTATGGGGCTGATTACGATGGAGGATTTTCTGCATCCTTCTGGCCGGCAGAAGCCACCGCCGGCCCGGAGGATGCGGAAAATCCTTTCCGGACCCACCAAAGACCCACCCCCACATTAGGATGGCTGGTGGGTCCTGGTTTCAGTCCGCCGCTTTTCCGCCGCGGTTGACTTACAACCGCGGCGGAAAAGGCCTAATATGGTGGCGGTGTCTCTCTGACACCGCCAGACATATTAGGATGGCTGAGAAAACATGCTTTTCTGCGGCGGCTTCTCCGCCGAGGAAAAGCATGCGGATCTTCACCTCGGGGGCCCGTAGCGGGCCCTCTGGGTGAAGAGGGGGTGGGGGGTGCACATGGGGGGTACCTATGGTACCCCCCTGCATTTGTATGCAGAAATCGGCAGGCACCGCGTGGTGCCTGCCGCTTTCTGCATACAAATGCAATGTATGCATTTGTAACATTGCGGCGGGTGCAGCTTGAAGCCGCACCCGCCGCAATGTTACAAATAGAGGATGTGACCGCCAGGGTGGCGGTCACATCCT
Organism: Lissotriton helveticus; assembly: GCF_964261635.1. Classification (NCBI taxonomy): domain Eukaryota; kingdom Metazoa; phylum Chordata; class Amphibia; order Caudata; family Salamandridae; genus Lissotriton; species Lissotriton helveticus. The sequence continues at coordinate 1,174,954,530 of NC_136072.1, read as the reverse complement.
AATTGGACTGGAGGAAACTCCGCATGCCTATGCGGAGGTTCCCTCCTCCTCGGTGATCCGTCCGCGATCATAATCGGCCCCATAATCAGGCCTGAAACCTATTGTTTTTTCAGTGAATTTCAAACGTTTTTTAAATGCTAATTCTTAACTATATCAGGCCTGAAACCTTTGTTTTTTTTCCAGTGAATTTCAAAGGTTTTGTAAATGAAAATTTTTACATGTATTAATTGTTATATTTTTTTTATACTGATCTATACTACTATAATAAAGTAAGAACTTTCAGGCTTTGAGGCGGGTAAACTCGGGAACCACAGCGTCAATCTAAACACCCAATACACCGTTGAAATCGTCAGGGTGTGTAGATGGTTATAGGCTATATAAATGACAAAATAAAACGTTATTTACAATATTTATATTTTTTTTAAAAGTAGTCCCCCCCCAAAGTAGCGCCGGCCGCGACGTGCGTGCTCACGTCAGCACGGGGAGGAGAGGCGTCCGAGGAGCGGCGGACATGGCGCGGGGGAGGAGCGGCGGCAGACAGGCAGTAAGGAGCAGAGCGGCGGAGCGGAGAAATGAGGACTGGTGGCTGAGGCGCGAGGAGCGGTGACATGAGGACCTGCGGCTCAGGTAATGCTCCGGGACAATGTCGGGGCAGGCGGGTGTCAGGAAACACCCGTTGCAACAAAAGTATTGCATCTCGCTGACATCGCGGCAGGCTTCAGAACGCATGCAATTACATCGCATGGACCTTTAAGTCGCTAGCGATTGCATAGCATCTACATTGGGTGGCTGTTTGGAGGCTGATTTGGATGGCGCTGTGGAAATCAATACCAGCAAATACCACGCTGAGGCACCTGAAGATAAACACATGAAGGCACATGAAGATACATAAATAACATGATAGCGTAAAGAGTAAAAGATTTGTTTATGAAGGGGAAGGTCGTGAGTTCGAATCCCCAACTTGCAAGAAATGCTACAAATAATTTATGCAAAATGTACATTTTTGAGAATGTTGTATGGTGTCACCTGAAAATAAACATTACGAGCTTACATTAAATACCTCGCTGAGGCACATGAAGATACAAATGTGGGGGGAAAAAATACCACGCTGACTGACTAGCTTTTCTTTATTAATTTATGATAGCGTAAAGAGATAAAAGAATCGTTTATGAAGGGGAAGGTCGTGAGTTCGAATCCCCAACTTGCAACAAATGCTACAAATAAGTTATGCAAAATGTACATTTTTGAGAATGTTGTATGCTGTATAATTTTTCAGTTACGTGTACATGAAAAGCTGTTTCGTCATGTACATCGGTGGATGGACGGATGGATGAAGGGTGTATGGTCGGACGGGTGAAATGCTGGGAGGTTGAATGGATGGATGAAAGGGTGGATGGTTGGACGGGTGAACGGCTGGGTGGATAAATGGATGGATGAAAGGGTGGATGGAAGATGGTTGCATGATGAATGATGTATGGATGATGAGCTGGTGGATGAATGATGGGTGGATGGATGGGTGGGAGGGTGAGTGACTGTCGTTTGTAATGCACAAAAATTAATATTTGGCCAAACAATATAATATGGTTGCATGATGAATGATGTATGGATGATGAGCTGGTGGATGACTGATAGGTGGGTGAGACGGTGAGAGGGTGAATGACTGTCGTTTGTAATGCACAAAAATGAATATTTGGCCGAACAATATAATACAGCGCTGACTGTCCAAATAACCATTCACAGAAGACAAGTTGGGTCTCTAAATACCAGCTTCCCATTAAAAATTTATGATAGCGTAAAGAGCTAAACGGAACATTTATGAAGGGGAATGTCGTCTGTTCAAATCCCGAACTTGCAAAAACTGCTACAAAGAATTAATTCCACATGAACACTTTTGAGAAATAACGTAAAGAAAAAAAAGAATGCGATGTTCAGGATGTTAGGGCATTAATACTGTCAATATTGTATGCTGTATAATTATTCATGTACGTGTATATTCAAAGCTGTTTCGTCATGTACATCAATGGATGCATGGATGGATGGATGAAGGGTGTATGGTTGGACGGGTGAAACGCTGGGTGGTTGGATGGATGGGAGAAAGGCTGGGTGGACGAATGGATGGATGAAAGGGTGGATGGAAGATGGTTGCATGGATGAATGATGTATGGATGATGGGCTGGTGGATGGATGGGTGAGAGGGTGGGTGAACGGACGAAGGGTGTGTGGCTGGACATGTGAAAGGTGGAAGGCAAGATGGATGCATGGATGGATGGATTGATGGATGGATGGGCGGATGAAGGGTGGGTGTATGGATGGATGGATGTGGGGCTGGTAGGATGTGGATGGATGAAGGATGGGTCGATGGATGGATTGATGGATGGATGGACGGGTGGATGGAAGATGGTTGTATGGATGAATGATGTATGAATAATGGGCTGGTGGATGGATGATGGATGCATGTATGGATGGATTGATGGATGGATGGGCGGATGAAGAATGGGTGGGTGTATGGCTGGATGGATGTGGGGCTGGTAGGATGCGGATGGATGAAGGATGGGTCAATGGATGGATGAATGGATGGATGGATGGAAGGGTGGACGGCCGAGTGGGGTTTCTCAGGTAATTAGTATTATGCCGATGTTCCCAAAATTACAATTATTGTTATTTGAACTCTAGTGGGCCTCTGAATGTCAATGCCAGTTTTTAGAATTATCTGCTGCCATCCGCTGCACCAAAGAGAGGCTCGGAAAGAATTGGATGGTGCTGTCTTCACAGCAGGACGGCTGCATTAATATATTCAATCCCCAATGCCACAAACCCCAATGCCCATAGAGATCCCCTTTCAAGTGAACCTCCTTTTCCCGCTTTCCCTCACCCCGCATGGTCTAACCCCATATGCGTGATGCTTGGCAAAGCTGATGGTCCAACTGTTACACAGCTTTTCTCACAAATGCCAACATTTCAGGAAAATTGGTAAACTCCTTATCACTTGAAAACTAATGTGATGCAGAGATTACCCGAATCGTCCCAACAATTTAACAAGGGCTCAAAAATTTGAATTGCCACTTACTGAGAATTGTAGAGATTCTTTGACAAATGTAGAGAGATAATGTGCAAAGTCTAATACCCCCATTACATACGTCTGGTAAATGGTATGGCATTTATCACACTTTATAACGTCTGCAGAGTCAACGTTTATTGAGGTCAATAAATAACACCCAATTCATTTTTGGGGGGGGCGTAACATGTACGTTTTCTTTGCTTTTCGCACCAAAATTGTTTGCCTGTCTTACTAAATACTGAGCGTTTTCCCCCCAATAATTATCGACACGTTGGAGCTGATGATATTTATTACAAAACAAAGAATTGTGATACTTGCTGTAAGAGGAGTTGCCACACATATGGCAAATAAACGTGCTGCTCGTAATGAGGCAGATCAGCTCAGCATCATGTGACTCAGGGCAATAGCTCACGTAATCTCCCCCATGGCCCCCAAAGTCTAGAGACCCTTATGGGTGATTAGGTGGCACTGTACAAATACCGGGTTTTTGCAAAATGTGTATTAACAGGAAGTCACAAAAACTCCTTCATCAGTAAAGACAGGAGGTATTTTGTGAGCCATTAAGACTAACTGCAAATGCATGGATTGGGCCTGCAAGGGAGGACGGATCTCCAGACCTGCATGTGCTTTCCTTACACGAAACAGGCTAAAATTAAAATAAGAGTTTAAAAAAAATAGGGTTACATTACTTGCAATTTACAAATTAATAATATACCATACTAACAAAGTGATAAAAGTAGAAGATTTGGGGTCGAGGGGGACGGGAGCGGGGGGGGCAGGCAGGGGTAGTGGTGGGTTCCTGCGCCAAACACAAGAAACCGCGTTGTTTTGCCCTGCGACGTAATGTACTGCGGGGTGATGTTCGGGCCAATGGGAAGCAATGCAATCGTGTTGCAAAGGGATGCGATGTCATTGGTCACGATGTAATGGAGGAAGCGATGTAATAGACGCGATGTTACAGCGTGCGATGTAGCTGACCCCGATGTAGCGTCATACATCCGCAGGTGTCGGGCCAGGCGGGGGACGGGAAATTACAAAAACAATGATCGGGGTAGGCGGGGGACGGGGCGGGCGGGGGCACGGGCTGCTAGCGGGGCCACGGGCTGCTGGGCAATGTCGGGGCAGGCGGGGGTAGGGGAAGCCTAAATGCTCCCGGACAAGGTCGGGACGGGCTGCTAGTTTACTATATTTTTTAAACTATTTATTTTTAGACATTGTATTTTTTAAATTACATTGTAATTACATTATACATTACATTACAAAATATACTTTCTCAGAATGAATTACTTTAGTTTAAATACTTTGCAAATAGGCAATAGACTTTTAAGTACAGTAGTTACAGTAGTTGCAATGGGCAACACAACTTCAAACACAGAGCAGCATTGGCCTCAATGTGTTTTGCCAGTTAAATGTAATTAGTTACTTAATGGATCACTTTTCTAACCACAGGACTGGATCGTAGATTCAGTCCTCGGGCACCTGCTGTAAACGGTTGAGTGAAACTGTTTTAGTTACAGTAGTGATTTTTAAGGAATACCATTGTATTTTAAAAGTTGACAGAATTTTTTTCACATGGAATCAGCAATGTTATCCTACGGGAGGAAATTCACTTAGCAGGTAAGTAGTGTTATCATTACTTTTTCTTACTCAGTCGTGGATCCTGGTTTCAGCACTGGTGCATCTCCTGTAAACAGTTGAAAGGATGTGTTTAAGTCATGCAGGCGATTTTTTTGAAATATTTTTAGTTTGTGAAAATAGACACAGAAACATTTCTGGTGAAAACTAGACAATGGATTCCTATGGTAGGAAATTCAAGTTACTGGTAAGTATGGTTAGAAACACTTTTCAGGATCAGTACTGGGCTAAAAGATGCAGCACTGAGGTCTCTCCTGATAACAGGTGAGTAAATTGGAATTCGTAGTTCGGCTGATTTTAGAGGAATTTTTTAAAGTTCAAAAACTCCACACTTAGAAAAACTTCCAAGTGAAACCAGTCAATGTTAGCCTATGTTAGGAAATTCAAGTTACTGTAAGTATTGTTAGAATTACTTTTTAGGATTAGTAGTGGGTTGAAAGATGCAGCACTGAGGTCTCTCCTGATAACAGGTGAGTAAATTGGAATTCGTAGTTCGGCTGATTTTACAGGAATATTTGTATGTTTGAAAAATAGACACTTAGAAACTTTTCTGGTGAAAACCACACAATAGATTCCTATGGAAGGAAATACAAGTTAGGGGTAAGTACGCTTAGATTTACTTTTCAGGGTCTGTACTGGGCTCAAAGATGCAGCACTGATGTCTCTCGTGATAACAGGTGAGTAAATCGGAAGTCGTAGTTCCGCTGATTTTAGAGGAATATTGTGCTCAATAGTGAAAGAAGGGGGCGTGGCCTGAGGTGACAACTGAAAACATGCGCTGTGGCGCGTTTTAGGTTGGGGAATTAATTTCTCTTCAATCCTGAGGTCCCCTGTGAGCAAACTAGTCCACCAGGTACCTCCAGTATGCGCCAGGGAGCTGCGTTGCAGGGAGGTGTTCAGAGGGCACGCCCCCTTTTTACAACACTCTGCAATGCAGCTCAGTGGCGCTTACTGGAGGTACCTGTTGGACTAGTTGGCCCCAAGGGGACCTATAGATTGAAGAGGAATTAATTCCCCAACTTAAAACGCGCCACAGGGCATGTTTGCACACATATCACCTCAAGCCCCGCCCCCTGCCTTCACCACTGTGCAAATGCACCCCGTAGCAGGTTCTAAGTTGGGGGATTAAGTCCCCATGCATACTGGGTGGGGGCCAACTAGCCCACCAGGAATCTCCAGTATGCGCCAGGGGGGTTTGTTACAGGGAGGTGTAAAAAGGGGCGTGGCCTCATTACACCTTTCTGCAATGCAGCCCCCTGGCGTGTTTGCAGAGGGGGAACTAATTCCCCTTGCATACTGGGGGTCCCTGGGGGCCCACTAGCCCACCAGGAACCTCCAGTATGTGCCAGGGGCGCGTTTGCAGAGGGGAAACTAATTCCCCTTGAATACTGGGTGTCCCTGGGGGCCAACTAGTCCACCAGGAACCTCCAGTATGCGGCAGGGGGCAGCGTTGCAGAGAGGTGTAAAAAGGGGCGTGGTTCATCTAAAAGCCCATGCTAATATGGCTGGCGGTGTCTAATAAACATTTTCCGCCCGGCCGCAAGGCGACCGGGGCGAAAAAGCGGCGGACGGTCTTTCCGTCCGCCGCGGTCCCCCCGCCATTCTAATATGGCGGGGGGACTTCTGGAGAGGATGGCCCGACATGATAATGGGCCCCTTGGTTAGCAGAGCAATGCACACTACATCACATCAAGGTATCTCCCTCTGCCGATCTCTTCCGTTCACCCGCTCTCATCTGACCTCCCTTTTTCTTCACGCTTTGCTTTTTTCAGTAAGTATCTGTCTTGTCCCTCCTTCTCACTTCCCTTTTAGCATCTCTTCCCCCTCCCAGCACATACCCTTTTTCCCTCAGGCTCTTCTACTCCCCCCCCCTCTTCTCCTACATAGGAATGGATGTATTGTATCTCTCTCTCGTCAACCCTCTCTCATTCTCTCTCTTTATTTCCTTCTCTTTTCATTGCATATTCTTTAACCTCGACCCTTGTGTCTACCTTCTCCACTGTTCTCTACCTTTCTATACTTTACCATTTTCTAAAGGTTCCTTCTTACTGTTGCCTTTTCATAGCTCTTTCTCCCACGCACCCCTCCTTTGTAAACCTCTCTATCACTCTCCTTATGCCCACTGCATCCTAGTTCCTTCTAACTCATTATTTTACCCCCCACGCACAGCCTTTTTTCTCACCTTCAATGCTCCCTCTTTGCCTCTCTCTTGTTTCTCTCAATCTGCTTCTCACTCGCCCCCTTTCTCTTGCCTCCTCTCTGTTTCTTTTTACCTTTCTATTTATCCTCATATCTCTCTTTAAGCTTCTTTCTCTCTATTCACTGTTCCTCTTCTCCCCCTTTCTCCTCCTCTTTCTCCTCTTATCCATCTTTGTGCTTTTCTTTGTCTTTCCTTTCCCTCCTTAATGCCTCATCTCTTGCGCCACCTCGCTCTCTCAGCTGTGGTTCTATCTCTTCCTCTCTCGCTCTCTCTCAATCACTCTCCTCTCTCTCTCTCCCCCTATTTTTCTTTCTCTCTCTTGCTCTCTCTCCTCTCTCTTTCCTTCTCTCTGTCTCTCTCTCTCTATTTCCTCTCACTCCCATTCCCTCTCTCTCTCCCTCTCCCTATCTATCTCTCTCGCTCTCTCGTCGTTTTCTCTCTCTCTTGCTCTCTCTCTCACTATCTCTCTCGCCCTCTCTCTCCCCCTCTCTTGCTCTTTCTCACCCTCTCTATCCCTCCCCCTCTCCCTCCCACTCTCTCTGCCTCTACCTCTCTCTTTCTCTCTCTTTCTCTCTGTTTCTCTCCTCTCTCTCTATCTCTCTTTCGCTTTCTCTCTCTCTCACTCACTCCCTCTTCACCCCCGTCTCTTGCTCTCTCTCTTGCTCTCTCTCTCTCTTGGTCTCTCTTTCTCTCTCCCTTTCTCTCTCTCTATGCATTTATCTCTCTCTCTCCCTCTCTTTCTCTCTCTCACACTGCCCTCTCTCTTTCTTTATTTCTCTCGTCTCACTCTCTGGTTCTCCCTCTCTCACACTCTTTCTCTCTGTCCCCCCTCTGGTGCACAAATTCTCCTCTCTTGTGCGTGCATTCTCCCCCAGTTTTTCTTGTCTCTATCTAACTCTTCTCTCTTTCTCTTCATCACATTCTCTCCTGGCCTTTCTTATGCTCTGGCCTCATCCGGTTCCTGTCCCACGCTGTGCTCTCTGCTCACCTCCTTTGCAAACATTAGGCCAGAAATAAGTCACTAACAAGAGTCATATCATAGAATGCCTATACATTTACCCACATCCCACATGATCTACATAGACAAACAATATGCAAAGTAGATATGCATTTAATCAGATCTTCCAACACAAATGACTCACTGCCCTGATGTGCCTCACAGGGGACTAATGAGGAAGGCTCTTTGATGGATGAATAACTGCATTTTTCCACTGTGATTGTAAACCACAGGGGAGGATTACATACATTTTATTCTGACATTTGCTTCGGTAGACTAGTTCATGAACAAAATTTGCAGCAATCGAACAGTGCACAAAATGTGATTTTTTTTGCACCAGTTGATCAGTACATTGTTTTGCACTGGATGTCAACGCAAATACAGATGCAAACTTCATGTAATCTGGGCCAGAGAGCAGCCTGTAGCATCCACCCGTACCCCAGGAGTATGAAAAGGAATACACCACACAGGGAGCTCTGGATTGTACGTCTTTATTCTTCAACATACGATCACACACAACACTCTTACTAGCTCATAACCTTTCATACCCACAAATTAACACCTCCCAGAAAGTTATGTAATTCCTTGTTGAGTCTGCCCAGAACTGCAAGGGTCTCAATAGCTGGAACATATTTCTTCAATAAGGCATCGAGGCGCTCGCACTTAATGGCCAGATCGAGTGGTATAAGATGGTTGAGATGCACCCTGACCGTGCACTGTTTGCGCAGGGTCTGATGCTTGATCTGGACTGTCAGGCGAGGTTGCCTCATTCATGATTGCAGGATCTGACGACCATCCAGGTAGGTGCCTGAAACAATCCTGTGTGAAGGATTTTCTGAGACGATACACCTTCACCATATGTGCTTTGCACATGAAAACCCTTAAAGAATCGACAGCAAATACAGTGTCTATTTTCTGCTTTTGTTTCTTCTCGACCTCAGTGAGATGTGGAGACAAGGGAAAATAATCCTCCCTAGAACGCGGTTGAACCCACCCTGACCTTTACGAGTCAGAGTGAACTCGATGAAGAAGAGTACCACTACTAGAGTGGGTGAGGGTTGTATATAACAAAGGATTATTTTTCCTTTTCCCCACTTCATACTCGAGTGGTGGTTAGTCACTCTTTTCCTCAACAGGTATAGGGATACTCTTTAGTTTGACGTACATTACCCTGGGAGAAGGTATGCCTGCATCCCATGATAAACAAAAGATATCCCTGCCATTCTGGTGGGAAGGAACCTTTCACACCTTAGCCTAAGGATGCATCAAACATGACATCTTCACTGCGGTCAATAAAGCCACTGTGGCAGTGGCTCCATTGAAAGTAGCAAGATGCCCGCTTAGCTGGCAGAAAATGCTAATTATTGTGAGAAGTCCTCCACCAGGGGAGCAGAAGACATTGCTTCCACTGACCTGGTAGGATGGCACGCTCTACATTTTATGTGAGTAGTAGCAAATCAAACACCCAAAACAATCTGCTTGCTGGGTGTTTAATGATTGCTCCATTATGTTCTAGCAATTTCAAAAGATCAGAGGTGAACACAGTGTTGCTCCTAGTCTCTCCATGCACGTATGTTTTCTCACTTAACCTAATGCTTTCAGAATTCACTGACAAGGACCATGAGGACAGAGAAGTGCAAGCCTCCGTTAAAAAGGGGGTCTTTAATCATCTCTACTCACCTCCTGGCTCTATTGTAAGCTTGGGCGTAATTCGTGGAGTTTTACAACGTGGAACTCAGCGCAGTTACAAAAAAACTCTGCGAAGTTCCACGAGTGGCGGAGTGCAATGCGAACCTCAGTTTGTGCTGGTATTGCTACTGCTCGGGTAGAATTTCTACCCGAGCTGCAGCTCACGCTCGTGAACTTACCTCATTCTTGATTGTGAATGAGGTAAAACCTCTGCTGCACATCGCGAAGCGGTGTTTTCTGCACTCCGCGAGCTCCGTGGAGTGCGGAGAGCAGCAAACTCTGCAAACTCTGTGAACGGAGAGAAGTTCACTGCCCAGGCCTACTCTGTTGCTCATGATGCAGCGGTGTCCTGGACTTCATGATGTGGGCCCGGTGGCTGTAATAAGCACTGGGCTGCACCCAAGGCAGGCAGACGGCACAGACTGATGTGATGGAGTGGCAGGCGATATCAACAGCCAAGAGCAAAGTCATAGGGCAACAGGCACCAGACAATAGGAAAGGTATGTGTGTATATTTCCCAATTGAGCTGCAGATGTGCATACTGATCATTGTCATGTGGTTTCTCCACTTTCGAGTAGGAACTGCGAGTTAGTTGGGCAACAGAAATGTTGGGATTGGTGCCAGACTGATCCTATGCGCTTTCTCAGGATATGTTGTCCTATAGACCAGCTAGCTCACATTACCACCATAAGTCCCCTTATACCTAGAGGTAACAAATGGTTTGGGAAACCTCAGAACATGTCAACCCTGATCCCCCCTTCCCAGGAATTGTGGTGACAGATCTAGAACCCTTTCACTCAGCCACTCCTTTGCTCTCTGAGAGATATACAAGAAATACACAAAGGGTTGTTTTCTATATTTATTGAAACATTGTGATTCTTAAGGATAAAATAAATGCATTGCAATGATCAATAGGCAAAATCAGATAAAGGTGATTAGTAATATAAGGGTGGTGAAAAGAATTAACAATTCCACCATTGTGCTAAAACAATGTATATATGCTGGCATAAAAATGCTTGGTATGGTGGACTCCTACTATGCGTTCCCTAACCTAGTCTCTTAATCGGGTAAAACACAGGTGATAAAAATGAATGTGGCTTCTTGGGTCATCTACTAATTGCGAGATCGCAAAAACGGAAAGTCGCATTTCGAGCACAATGATGACATCACAACCAGGAAGTAGGCAGTTCCCTCCCTCATAACACAGAGCCTGAGAGTGGAAGAAGCACAGCCCAGAGCTCCACAACACACATCCTGCAGCACCACAACACGACACAAACAACAACAAAAAAATCCCAGGAAGCAGCAGGAAGCAGTGCACCAGGCAGAAAGCGAAAAATAAAATTATCGGAACAGGAATTGGAGTACCTCATCGAGGGAGTATCCAAGGACCATGACAGGCTGTTTGGCAAGGAGTCCCGGAGGGTGCGTGAGGCCGACAAGAGGGGCATTTGACTGCGCATCCGGTCAAAGGTGAACTCTGTTGGAGTGACCCAGCGCTCCATTGATGAGCTTAAAAAGAGGTGGTATGACCTCAGAGGTCGTGCCAAAGAACACATTGCTGAGAGGCTGGGGGAGCAACATGCCACCGGAGGAGGAGACCCCACAGTTGCACCCAACACTCCACTCGAAGACCTGGTGGAGGACACCGTAAATCCTGCAGCCGGCGTGGGGGTCACCGGCTGGACACCTCCTGACCCACCCAACAATCCCAAGGTAAGTGCCATGCAACTGCGACCCCGTCCCCTAACAATGCCCATGACTCCAGAGCTAGCCATTTGATAACCCCAGTTATGCAGGTCATGCACACCTGAAATGCCCTATTGCATTGTGGGACCTGTAGTGTGACAATAATTCCCGGATAGACACACACAGCCAGACCTGTCAAGTGAAAGATATCCCTAAAGCCAGTCAGGGAATGCAAGCCTGCATGCATGTTGCAACATCCCATGGGCAAGATACATATCATTAATCATGCACCCATTTACATCACAGGTGCGTCTGAACAACCCAGCAGAGACAGCGAGGCACTCCACATTGAGGAGAACCCTGAGGACACCAAGGGAGAGGGCCATCCTGCCCCACGACCTGGACCATCACAAGCACCAGCAACAGTACCACCACCTCCCCATGTGGACAGGGCCACCCCTGCAGCCACAGGAGCACAGCAACCACCCCATGTGACACCCATGGCAGTGGTACAGGCCACACCTCCACCCAGGAGGCAGACACGGCGCACAGCCACTGTCCGATCTCAGTCCAGCGGACTGATGAGGCAGCAGCGCAACGTGTCAACACGCCCTGGCAGGGTGGAACTTGTCCGAGATCCTGGGCTGGGCATAGAATGCCGGGTTCTTGCTGTCCACCCGAAGCAGGCACGGCACTTGGCAGCCATCCACCTGCAGCTTAATAAGACAGCGCTAACGTGAGCCAGCTCACGGAAAGCATGCAGGTGATGACCGGGAGAACAGCCAGATCCTGGTGTCCCAGCAGGACATCACCCGCCGCCACCACCACCGCCAGCTGCTGACCCGCCTGTCAGCATACACAAGATCCAACCATCTGCTTGGCAATGCGACCTCCCAACTTTCACGCCGCTCCCTCGTGATGCAAATTCAGATGGTACAATGCTGCCAGGACGTCGCCAGGGCCTTGGAACAGGTCACAACAGCTGTCCATAGTCTGCAGGCGTCTGGCCATAGCCAAGCAAGTGGGGGGGATGATGCCAGTGAGGGCACATCAAGTCAGTGGTAACCGCACGCCGCCGCAGCACCAGGCCCACTGCAGCATCACGGGCCAATAGTGGCATGGAGGACGTGGAGAGGCGACTGGGTGCGTCCCGCCGGAGACACCAGTGACTCTATGTACTATAGCAGCAGTGCCATGCTGATAACACAAGCACGCCTGCTCCGCTGTCATGGGGCTGTATGAGGAAATACAGTTGACATGTATTGCTAAAAAATAATCCTAAGAAATATTTTTGTGCCAAAAACAATAAGAATTTATTTCAAACGTAATCCGACTCATGTCATTATTTCATTTGGCATGCATGAGTGCAGTGTTGTGTGAGGGGTATGGGTGCACTAGAAATAGTTCATTGTGATTTGGTTGCGGCGCCTGTGTCCTTCTGCAGGATTCTCCCCGCGTGCATGATGCACATGTGCAGGTGGGCGGTTGTCCCCCTCCGACTCACTGCCAGAGATCTCCACAGGTATCCTCCGCTTGGTAGCAATATTGTGGAGTATGGCACACACGGCCACGATGCGGCAGCAGACTTCAGGCTGGTATTTGAGGGCCCCACCAGTCTTATGTAGGATGCGAAATCGTCTCTTTAACAGTCCAAATGTCTGTTCAATGCAATTTCTGGTGCGAATGTGTGCAGCATTGTAACGCCGTTGCTGTGGTGTGGCAGGGTTGGGGTATGGGATGAGGAGCTACTCACGGAGGCCATAGGCACTGTTACCTGAATGAAAGGAGTAGAGGGTCAGTGCAATTTTATGCGCAGCTACATGGTCTCGATGTACTGTATGTGGGTATGGGTACTTACCGAGGAGGTGTCCTTCGCCATAGTCACCCCTGGCCAAGCGGGTGTGTACGCCACTGTGCCGGAAGGTGAAGGAATCATGCGTGCTCCCCAGGTATTGGGCCACTATGTCAGTGATGATTGTCTTTGCATTGCAGACCATCTGGATGTTCAGTGAGTGGTAGGACTTGCGGTTCCGGTACATGTTCTCTGTCTCAGCGGGTGGGCAGATGTGGATGTGGGTACAGTCAATGCATCCAATTACATGGGGGAATTGCGCAATGTTGTAGAATTGAAGCTTTGTTTGACTTAAGTCCTGTTGGTTGTTACTGAAGGTTATGCAATGGTGTATCCGGGTCAGCATGGCGTCCGGGAAACTCTGTAGGCAGAGGACAGTGTGCTCTGGGAGATCCCCCCCTGCATATGCAACTGTCCCCTGGAAGCTTCCAGAGGCCAGGAGGTGCAGGCAGCACAGGACCTGAACATGGGTGGGCACGGCATTGGTCCTCCGTGTTGGGTGCTGCATCCGGTGGTCAAGGTCATCGATGAGCTTCTTAATCATAGCCCCATTCAGCCTGTATTTGGAGTAGATCTCCTCATCAGTCTGGCCCAGGAGTGTTATCCGCAGCCGGAAGATGCGCTCCTGAATCCTGCGTTGGTTCCGGGCTGCACGCTGGAGCATCAGCCACCTTGCCACGATATATAGTCCTGGCATTGTGAATGTCCTCATGCTCCTACTGTGTCTCCTTAAGTGTGTTTGTTTTGCCCCGCCCAATATTACATTTTTTTTTCTTTTCCAATTGAACTTCGTGGTTACCACCTGGTTTGACTTCTCCTTAATTTGCGCCTCGCTAATAGCGATTTTGGTGTTTTTCGCATATTGCGATTTTTGATGAATTGGATTTGCAATTAATTTGCCAGTTCGCTAATTAACTCGCAGAATCAGTGGAACATCGCTATTACAGAATCACAAAGGGGGTTCTACGTTGATTCTGAGAATTTATTTGCGAACTCACAAAATATTTTTTGCGAATTCACAATTTGGTTGGTTTTTCATTCAGGAATTGCAGGTACATAAATTGCGATCGCATTAGCTGTTTCGCAACTATTGCGATCGCAATTTTGGTTGATGAATCTAGCTGTATGATTAGTGCAAGCCAATGCACAACAGCTGTAGATACTTTGACAAATCAGTGCTCTTCTATGACTAAAACTTACCAGCCAAAACATGTCAAAATGAGCAGATTGTTGCCGCCTTGGGATGAAATTAAGCACAAGCAAGATCTGCAAACCCTGCCCCCCCAAAAAAGGGCGGTCTCCCGCACTTCATTAATTATAGGCCCCGGAGTGGGCCAGGTCCAGAGGGAATGTCCCAAATACAGGAGAGGAGCACAAGCCCCCCTCCTGGGATTTATGATGCCCGGGAGGACCACCACCTACCCGGGGCTCACTCATTTTAATGCTGGAAAGCCTATTGGACCCCCAGAGGCCCCGGGGACCACCACTTCCCCTGGGCCATATGCAAATTATTGGGAGGCCATTGGGAATGGCAGGCTCTCCCAGGTTTGGTGGCCTGCTGGGCTCAGCAGACCACCATGTCTGGGACTGCTTTTAAATAAAGCAGTCTTTTTTTAACACAGCCCATTTTCCTTAACAGAAAATGGGATGCACTTAAAAAAATTTAAAATTAAATGTTTTTGTTTAATTTTTTAAGGGCAGGTAGTGGTCCCTGGGACCACTGCCTGCCTTTAGAAAATATTTTTTGAGCCTATCATAACGGGGAAGGGTCCGCTGGGGACCCCTTCCCATTTGTGACTTCTCTACCACCCTCTTCAATTTGCAAGTGTTTTGTGACCTTTGTAGATGGGTTAGAGAGTCGCCATTTGGAAGGGAACGCCCCTTCCAAATAGCGAACCTCTAAACACTCTTTTGCGAATCGCAATTCATTTGCAACTTGCAAGATTGACATGGCCATACCAATTTAAGCACGCGCAAACGGGTCGTTAACCCGTTTGGGAAAGCTAAAATTAGTTGTACATCTGGCCCTAAAACTACAGTGTTCTCTGGCCGGCTCCGCAGGGACATGCATGGGCACCTTCAGGCATGCATTATGCAGACAGGCATTCATTACTAATAAAAAGAAAGAGCAGCAAAAAAAAGGCAAGCTATTTGGACGTTTCCTTTTTAGGTGCCAGAGTGGCACAAAATGCAGGCATCATGCTCCATAAATGATTTAGTGGGAAAATAGGGATTCACGAAATTGCTAAAAGCTGTAGGCTCTGACTAATGGCCACTTTCTACGCATAAATACAAAAAGAACAATTGATGGACAGAAACATTCACCCCAGTACAGAGATCTGGGTCTAAATCCAGTTTTTTTGCTCCCCATGACATTGCAGTGTAATGCCAGCCACATACCCTGAAACCCGTCCCAGGATACTCGTTTCCGGTCCAGGGAGGACCTGGCTTGGTAGTTCAGGCTGGACTGTTCACATGAGGAACAGGGTCAAGACTGATTTGCATCTGGCTGGGTCCAAACTGGGGTGGCGAAGTGAGCTAGAGAAAGATAGATTAAACCCAGATCTTTGTGACTGGGAGTGAATGTTTGCATTATTCAGCATTCCGCTATCAATTGTTTGTTTTTGCACTTCCTATGCATGCCAGATGGCACATTGACTACTGAAGGGCGATAACATACTTCATGTCATGGAACCATTGTGGGACAATGGCAAATTTAGAATAGGAGCCCAAGAACTTGTATCGTCAGACTTCGTTACTAGAGGGGTTGACCGGCTACTGAAGGATGGTAGCATTGTATAGTTGGCTGAGGCACACACCACCTTTGAACCCTTGGCACGCCAATCCTAGAGATTTTAAGAGCTATCCCACTGCTTAACTGCCACCGTGGGTGCTCTACCTATCAGCCTGGCGATATTCCCTCTAAGCTCCTACCTGCAACGATGGGGACTTGCAATGTGGTGAAATTGTGGATATAAAGGATTCTAATCAATTCAGTCCTTACGCTCCACACACAAGTCCACCATTGAAGCTGGGGGTTCACCAACTCTTTATCGAGTACACTGAGTAGATTGGCCTGACTTTCACAACTACAATCAGGTTAATTTAAGATCCTTCAACGGTTGCATTGGTCACCATATAGACTACACCACACAGAGACCCCAGCCAACTCCCTGTGTTGGAGATGGCAGAAAGCGGATAGTGACATAGTACATATAGTAAAGGAAGGCTAAATACCAGTACGATACTGGGAAAAGGTTTGGGTAGAATAGGAGAATTATAGTGTGGTTTCTTGAGATCCAAGCAGCTCTACTGTGCTGCTCCAGGAATTCTCTCACTATCCAGATATTACTCAACCAATGGGTTGGTGGTTTGCCACTGCACTGACGACCACCACAGCATGCCTCAGTTGACACTGGAAAGCTGCTACAATTCCCACTGTAGATTCACGGCTCAGAGAAATGCTTACCATTGTGTCACATGAACATATACAAATTGGAAGACCACCTCCTCATGTATGACAGGGCATAGGGCAAATATTTGCAACCTCGCAGCGGGTCGCCTGAATTCCAGCAAGAACATTACCCTACAACGCCTTATAGTTGATTGAGATAGCAAACCGGCTGCCGGGCTTCAAACCATCGGGAGCTTTTCTATGTGTAGTGTGTTCCTACTGGATACACACCAAGCAGGACACTCAGGCAGGAACATAAATGCATACACTTCTTTACTAAAGGTACTCCCCACACAGGAAAGAGGTCCTCACAGTTCCTCTGCCCACAGCAAGCTGCCCTCCCACAGAATGCTAAAGGCATTTGAATTAAACCTGGGCGAAGTACTACACTACGCCCATGTAGTTTGCGAAGTTTGTACTACTTCACACTACGCGAATTGCACGTAACACAATGAAAACACGCGTAGCGGTCATTTTTTGCTTGCTCGTGGTCCTCAACGTCAAGTTGGCGACCGCGAGCGAGCAAAATGACATCCCGGCGAGACTTTTTCCTTGTTTGCGATCAGCAACATCAAGAGGCCGATCGCGAGTGTGGAAAATAAACCTACCGGAGAGATTCTCAACGCGGGGAGGTCAGGTTTCTCATTGCGAGTGCTTGTGTATGCTCACGACCGATCGAGATGAGAAACTACCAGTCCGCATTGAGAAAGCTGCCACTCGAGTAGAAATCTACTCGAGCAGCAGAAAACGACCACTTGCACTGTGCAAGATGGTGTTTGCACTGATTGCACAGTGCGGACAAGCATCCGGCACTGTGCAATCAGTGCGAACAGCATTTTGCACGGTGCACTACGCAGTTTGCATAGCTATGCGTAGCTCCCGCAGTGCGAAGTGCACTTCGCATAGCTACGTGTAACGCTACTACGTGAACTACGCCCAGGGTTAATTGGAATACCACTTTGTAACCCTCTTCCAGAGGAACACATCATGTATACAAAAACATAGCACTCTGACTAATCAGTACTAGTTCTAGATGAGTAGTTGGAGTGTGGAACACAATTTCCTCCCCATGTTTGGGTTTTTCCGCACTGCTCAATGTGGCTTGTTGGGAGGGAGAGAAGAGGGAAAGGGGCTGTGAACTGGTGAGATAACAGCATTGATATCTCTCTGTCTGTGAGATGGCCGATAACCACTATTGGGGGTTTTGTGAGCTTTTAGTTTGTCACTTTTGTACCATTTGTCATCACTAACCACAACTTTGTTTCCATATGCTATGTATTAGTTGATGTTTTGTGCTGTGTTTGACAAATTGATATGCTTAGCTCTGTCTGCATATTCGGCTTCATTTGTGAGCCTCTTAATACTTTGATAGTCATTGAACTATTTCCATGCACAATTAATATTTTATTTTTTTAAACTTAAATCTAGGATTCAGGATACAGCTACTTTTGAGTAAGCCAGTGCGAAAATGTGATTATACCGGTGTAATTGGCATAATTTCAGAAATGTTGCTGTAAGCACAAATCTCTAAATAAATGGCAATAGGCCACTTTGCATAATTATGTGCCATTCACAGTAAAAAGTTACTGGGACATGTACCATTCATGGTAAAAAAAATGACAGCGCATGGGAAAAATAGAACGTGAACGGCTGTTAAGAGTTGTGTTCTTTAGGGCTCGGCTGAACGCGCGGAAGCGCGTCTCCGCCGAGAACTTATTGTGGCCGTGTCTCCTTTCCAGGAGACATTCCTGGCCGCGCGCATCGCCTTGGAGGCGATTCGGAAAGAGCACGCGCACGCGAACGCGCTCGCTGCATTCACTGTAAACTCCTCAGACTCAGTGCAAGGCTGGGTCTTTTAGGCAGGGTGCGTGTGACGTGATAGCAACTTAATCGTACTATTCATTACATATACCGTTATGCCCGTTATAACCGTTGTGCCTACCAAGCATTTCCAGCCACGAGACGCACTATGCTTCAAAGTTTCCTAGTAGGTTTGTCCCATCAAATGACCATGCCATTTATTTTTAACTGAGTTTGCTTTCCCTCGCCCCCTCTCTCTCCGTCCATCTTTCTGCTCTTCTGTGTCCCTCCTCGCTCTCTCTCTCTTCTGCCCCCCTCCCTCCTCGCCCCCTGCTCTAGAAGCTTCTCCCTGTTGTACCACAGACTTCCCACGGCGCTCGTCGTTTGCACCAAGGCCCCCGTGGCCACTGCAGGCATCAGTGGGAGCGCTGCTGCTGTGCTCTAGTCTAGCGCCTCCGAGAGGTAGCGCTTTATATCAGACATCAGTGGGAGTGCTGCTGTGCTCTAGTCTAGCGCCTGCGAGAGGTAGCGCTTTCTATCAGACATCAGTGGGAGCGCTGCTGCTGTGCTCTAGTCTAGCGCCTGCGAGAGGTAGCGCTTTCTATCAGACATCAGTGGGAGCGCTGGTGCTGTGCTCTAGTCTAGCGCCTGCGAAAGGTAGCGCTTTCTATCAGACATCAGTGGGAGCGCTGCTGCTGTGCTCTAGTCTAGCGCCTGCGAGAGGTAGCGCTTTATATCAGACATCAGTGGGAGCGCTGCTGTGCTCTAGTCTAGCGCCTGCGAGAGGTAGCGCTTTCTATCAGACATCAGTGGGAGCGCTGCTGTGCTCTAGTCTAGCGCCTGCGAGAGGTAGCGCTTTCTATCAGACATCCGTGGGAGCGCTGGTGCTGTGCTGTAGTCTAGCGCCTGCGAGAGGTAGCGCTTTATGACAGACAGCCGCAATGATTCCGCCGCCGTACCTGCAGCTATCTCCTGGCACAGAGAAGAGGTCAGACCCCTGAAGGAACTCACGTATGGTACTCAGTAACTTGACGATCTTTGTAGAACATTCCCTGGGAGGGAAAGTGCTTCCAAGCACTTGCACCTTCCACAATGTAAATGGCAGCTCTAGAGTACAGGCTTTGAGCATTCGAGGCCGTGAGGCTGTGAGTGACGGGCCACCTTCTTGTAGGAGGAAAGGCCTTGCAGAGGAGCGAAGGGCCGAAGTTTCAGCCCTCTTCGGAAATGATGTCTGATGCTGTCAATGGCGGAATATCCTGCAGAAAGTGGAGTCCCCGCAATAACGTGGCCTAAACTTTGTGTGAACAAAATATCAAATACCAAATGCCCCACATATACTTTACAGAAATATCAACTGATTAGAGTTAATAATATAACATCTACACCCAAGGGCGAAGATCGCCACAATATTGATGTCAGAGGATATTCTGGGATCAATATTCCGACACACAGCCCTGCAGAAAGGAGTGAGTGGGAGCTCATTTTTCCTTGGCGTGCTTCTCTCTAAAGAATTGGGCATTTCGCATCGACTTTGACTGCCAAGGTCACTGGTACAGAGCAGCAGCCACCAGCACTTCTACAGTGGAGTCCTGTTGTCCTGTTTGCACTTTCAGCGAGGCGACTGTTTCTCGTGGTACTGCTGTGCCAGCCAGTGCAATGTTCTTAAAGATATGAAAGAAGTGAGTAGTGAGTGCAGAGTAGTGAGTAGAGTAGTGAGTAGAGTAGTGAGTAGAGTAGTGAGTAGAGTAGTGAGTAGAGTAGTGAGTGCAGAGTAGTGAGTGCAGAGTAGTGAGTGCAGAGTAGTGAGTGCAGAGTAGTGAGTAGAGTAGTGAGTAGTGAGTGCAGAGTAGTGAGTAGAGTAGTGAGTAGTGAGTTGAGTAGTGAGTAGTGAGTAGTGAGTAGAGTAGTGAGTAGAGTAGTGAGTGCAGAGTAGTGAGTAGTGAGTGCTGAGTAGAGTAGTGAGTAGTGAGTAGAGTAGTGGGTAGAGTAGTGAGTAGTGAGTAGTGAGTAGAGTAGTGAGTAGTGAGTAGTGAGTAGAGTAGTGAGTAGTGAGTAGAGTAGTGAGTAGAGAGTAGAGTAGTGAGTAGAGTAGTGAGTAGAGTAGTGAGTGCAGAGTAGTGAGTAGTGAGTGCTGAGTAGAGTAGTGAGTAGTGAGTAGAGTAGTGAGTAGTGAGTGCAGAGTAGTGAGTAGTGAGTGCAGAGTAGTGAGTGCAGAGAAGTGAGTAGAGTAGTGAGTAGTGAGTAGAGTAGTGAGTAGTGAGTAGAATAGTGAGTGTAGTAGTGAGTAGTGAGTAGAGTAGTGAGTAGAGTAGTGAGTAGAGTAGTGAGTAGTGAGTAGAGTAGTGAGTAGAGTAGTGAGTAGAGTAGTGAGTAGAGTAGTGAGTGTAGTAGTGAGTAGTGAGTGCAGAGTAGTGAGTAAAGTGAGTAGAGTAGTGAGTAGTGAGTAGAGTAGTGAGTAGAGTAGTGAGTAGAGTAGTGAGTAGAGTAGTGAGCAGAGTAGTGAGTGCAGAGTAGTGAGTTTAGAGTAGTGAGTGCAGAGTAGTGAGTGCAGAGTAGTGAGTAGAGTAGTGAGTAGAGTAGTGAGTAGAGTAGTGAGTAGAGTAGTAAGTAGAGTAGTGAGTAGAGTAGTGAGTAGAGTAGTGAGTAGTGAGTGCAGAGTAGTAAGTGCAGAGTAGTGAGTTGAGTAGTGAGTAGAGTAGTGAGTTGAGTAGTGAGTAGAGTAGTGAGTAGTGAGTAGAGTAGTGAGTAGAGAGTGCAGAGTAGTGAGTAGTGAGTAGAGAGTAGTGAGTAGAGTAGTGAGTAGAGAGTGCTGAGTAGTGAGTAGTGAGTAGTGAGTAGAGTAGTGAGTGCAGAGTAGTGAGTAGAGTAGTGAGTAGAGTAGAGTAGTGAGTAGGACATCACAGGCAGCAGCTGTGCAAGCTTCTTACACTCACAAGGAGACCACAGGCAGCTGAGTTGCAAGCTTCTCACACTCACAAGAAGGACATCACAAACAGCAGCGGTGCAAGCTTCTCACACTCACAAGAAGGACATCACAGGCAGCAGCAGTGCAAGCTTCTTACACTCACAAGGAGACCACAGGCAGCGGCGGTGCAAGCTTCTTACACTCACAAGGAGACCACAGGCAGCAGCGGTGCAAGCTTCTCCCACTCACAAGAAGGACATCACAAGCAGCAGCGGTGCAAGCTTCTCACACTCACAAGAACGACATCACAGGCAGCAGCAGTGCAAGCTTCTTACACTCACAAGCAGAGGACAGGCAGCAGAGGTGCAAGCTTCTCACACTCGCAAGAACGACATCACAAGCAGCAGTGGTGCAAGCTTCCCTTACACACTCACAGCAGGTACTGTGCCAAGGCAGCAGCAGCAACAGAGCAAGAGTCCCTTACAAAGAACAGGCACAGCACAGAGATGCACAATGCAATCTTCTCATACTCACAGGCAGCAGCGGTGCAAGCTTCTCACACTCACACGAAGGACATCACAGGCAGCAGCTGTGCAAGCTTCTTACACTCACAAGGATACCACAGGCAGCTGAGGTGCAAGCTTCTCCCACTCACAAGAAGGACATCACAAGCAGCAGCGGTGCAAGCTTCTCACACTCACAAGAACGACATCACAGGCAGCAGCCGTGCAAGCTTCTTACACTCACAAGAAGGACATCACAGGCAGCAGCAGTGCAAGCTTATTGCACTCACAAGGAGACCACAGGCAGCAGAGGTGCAAGCTTCTCACACTCACAAGAAGGACATCACAAGCAGCAAGGGTGCAAGCTTCTCACACTCACAAGAACGACATCACAGGCAGCAGCAGTGCAAGCTTCTTACACTCACAAGAAGGACATGACAGGCAGCAGCAGTGCAAGCTTATTACACTCACAAGGAGA
Organism: Lissotriton helveticus; assembly: GCF_964261635.1. NCBI lineage: Eukaryota > Metazoa > Chordata > Amphibia > Caudata > Salamandridae > Lissotriton > Lissotriton helveticus. The sequence continues at coordinate 1,174,932,270 of NC_136072.1, read as the reverse complement.
CCACAGGCAGCTGAGGTGCAAGCTTCTCCCACTCACAAGAAGGACATCACAGGCAGCAGCGGTGCAAGCTTCTCACACTCACAAGGAGACCACAGGCAGCAGAGGTGCAAGCTTCTCACACTCAAAAGAAGGACATCACAGGCAGTAACGGTGCAATATTCTCACACTCACAAGGAGATCACTGGCAGTACACACCACATGAACACACTCCATAACACATAGCAACAATACATTGGCATTTACAATGCCATTAGCTCAAACTCAAATAAATCCGAGCCCGATTGCATTTCTAATGCTTGTATTTAAATGCATCCGTGTGCGAAACACTGAAGCGGACACATTTTGTATCAAAATATAGTACAAAGTGATGGATTTGCATTGTGTATAATTACGTATAATTGTACGTAGTTTTGCTGTAATTGTGTGTAATTGCACACATTTTACACACAATGTTGTCGGGACTGAATGTGCAACACACATGTATTCGGACTATAAAGAACAATGGTAAATTTGTATTCAAGTTTATTTTTTATTGTTTTTGGCAGCTAGTGGCATTTGAAAAGGAGAAAAAGACAAGTATACAGCCAGCAGAATAATAAAGAAAATACAGAAAAAAGAAAACATTAGGAGTAAATTACATTTTAGGACAGCATTTTATTATAAAATGGAAAACAGAGCCTTTTCAAGGGAAAGGGAGAATAGAATGCCTTTTAGTACAGCATGAGCAGGAAAACAAAAATTGGCAGAGACAATGGTTCTGCCTTGACAATGTGATCAAAATGTTGTTTTTCCACATTTGTTTTCTAAACGTATTAAAATTAAGTGTTTCTCTCTTGGCCCAACACTGGGAGCAAAACAATAGCTGTGTGCTACATGAGTTAGTTCAAGTTTTGCTCAATATTATAGAATTATAAAAAATTATTCACAGAGGAGTAGCTACATTGAAATATGACAGACGCGCCGGTTGAGGCTCATCTAACGTGTTTCAGGTGGTGACGTATATATAAGTGCATGCACTTTCATTGTGGTGAGGAAAACACAGAAAATGAAATATGCGCTGAACATATCAATATAGTTATGTTGAAGAACCCGCACTAAAGTACTGCAGCATCTCAGCATTATTAATACAGACATTAGGTGAGGGTAATAGTTACACGTATTGCATATAGTGCTTAGAAATCAATCAAGGCATTTATAGAGCGCACTACTCACCCGGAGGGTACCAAGGCGCTTGGGGTGGGGGGGTGGGGTACCGCTACTGCTCGAACAGCCAGGTCTTGAGCTTCTTCCTGAAGGAGAGGTGGTCTTGGGTCAGGCGAAGGTCGGTCGGGAGGGTGTTCCAGGTCTTGGCGGCCAGGTAGGAGAAGGACCTTCCTCCTGTTCTCGCTCTTCGGATGCGGGGGACGGCGGCGAGGGCGTGGTTGGTCGATCGGAGGTGGCGTTTGGGAGCGTAGAAGTTGAGGCGGTTGTTGAGGTAGCTCGGGCCTTGGTCGTGTAGGGCTTTGTGTGAGTGGGTGAGGAGACGGAAGGTGATTCTCTTGTTGACGGGGAGCCAGTGCAGGTCTCTCAGATGTCCGGAGATGTGGCTGCGTCGGGGGATGTCGAGGATGAGTCTGGCTGAGGCGTTCTGGATCTGCTGGAGAAACGCTTTATGAGCATGCATTTACAGAGACTGATTTTAGGCCAGTTTGTCTATTTGATGCTTGCTTTATTTTGCTTTCTAATTGAGCTAGCCACCTACTGAGTAGTTAAAAATCGGTATTAGGTTTGCAAATTAAAAAAGTAGCCCCTGGAATGCAAGCAGAGACACTAATGCGCTGATGCTGTTTATTGATCAGCAATAAATGCAGTGCATTGTGGGTAACAGCGGTTATAGTAACATTTGTGTTGATACGGCACTTCAAAAGGGAAGAACTGCTACATAAAGCGCGATGGTTACAATATATTGTTAACAGATTCGTTGAAAAATAGCAAATGAATGAAGAAACACCGAGCAACAGAAAGACTGCAATATCGGAAATGGAAAGTGAATGCAATAACTCTAATGCAGCAAACAAACAACACACGTCAAACCCTGCATCGTAACAGAGCTTCTCGTTCTCAATAAATATAAACATCCAAGTAACTAATACTACTCTATTTTATGCAGCACTTAAAAGTGGCAAATATATATTTACGAAGCGCCACAAAACAAATAAAATACTTATGCGCAATAATGCGCGCTAAAAGCATTAGGTGGAATTGTTCCAAGAGTGCAACAAGACGAAAACATAAAAGGATCAGTGCATACGGGTGTGTCCTTATTAAAAAAAATAATTATGTTGCGCCTGAATAAAAATAAATATCATGTGCTTTAAAAGCCAGACCAGGGGCCAGGGACCAGGGGCCATATTATCAAGAAAGGGCGATACATTATCGCCGCTTTAGGGACAGTAAACTGCCGCTAAAGCGGCGATAATGGGCTTGATAATATTCCGTGTAAATTCCCATAGAAGCCCAGGTTCTGGTGTTAACCTGGGCTTCTATGGGAATTCACAAGGATATATTATCAAGCCCATTATCGACACTTTAGCGGCCGTTTCCTGCCGATAAAAGCAGTGACAATGAATCGTCCTTTCTTGATAATATGGCCCCCCATTTCACTTAAGATGGAAAAGCAATAGAATGTGAAATACGCGTTAAGTGAGGGCAGGGGGTTGTTTGAGAAGCACCAGAAGATTTAAGGGGCGGGGCATAGATCCAACAGGGACTGAAGGGGTGTGTAAAGGGGCGGGACAAGGAAGACACAAAAGAAGGACAACTGCCAGATGATGCTTGTGTGCTTGAAAGTGGGCAGGTACCAAATGTCATGGAGGTGAGGGGCAGAGTCATGATGGCAGCTGCAGTTGGCTGAGGTGAAAATGAAGTGCACTACATCCAGAAACTGAAGTAAATACAGGATGGAATGGGTTCTTTAACAGCACAAGATTAGCTCCAAAAACCTTTTAGTGACCTGCTGCTATATATTACTAGCAAATAAATGAATGAATGAATACATTTTAAATACACCAATGGATGAAGAGGGCTGACGTAAAGCCTCTACACAGGCGTATCCATTTGCAGTTAGTCTCAGAGTGATGATGGTCCGATGGTGCCGACTCTGTTATTTCCGACTGAGAGACTTCATCGTGGAAGCTGAATGTACAGATCCCTGACTTCTTCTAAAGAAAGCTTCAAGAGGTTTCTGTAGCTAAAGCCAGTTATGAAGTCAGTTGGGGGGGCCCACTCTGCTATAAACATTCTTCATGTGAACTTCAGGTCCTAAGACCACACGAGTGCCACCTTTCCTTTTAGCCACACAAAGAATATATTCCAGAAGGGACCTGTGGATTTAGGGCCAGATGTACCACAGTTTTTTACGGTCGCAAACAGGAAATCTGACTGTTTGGAACAGCAAAATTGGTCTGGCCCATGTACAAACTCTATTTTGCGAGTCCGTAACCAATTACCAACTTGCAAAATAGGATTTGTGACTCGCTATTAGGAAGGGGAGTGCCAAGGGCAACCCTTCCTAATAGCGAGTCCAAATGGTTTGTACCATTGTTTTGCAACCAATTTTGCGGTCGCAAAACACTCGCAGTTTACCACCTACTTCAAGTAGGTGGTAAGCCACTTGTAAATGGGAAGGGGTCCCCAGGGGACCCCTTCCCATTTGGGAATGGATGAGAAAATATTTTTTAAGAGCAGGCAGCGGCTGCCATTAAAGAAATGAAACTGAAAAGTTTCATTTTTCTTTTTTAAATGAAGCTCGTTTTTCTTTAAGAAGAAGGGTCTGCATTTAAAAAAAAACGTTTTATTAAAAAAGCAGTCACAGACATGGTGGTCTCCTGGCCACAGCAGCCCACCATCCCTGGGAGTGCTAGCCATTTCTAATGGGGTCGCAAATAGCACTTGTCTCATGAATATTAATGAAGCAAGCAATTTGCGACCCCATTAGGAATCACTAACAGTGTTTGGGACACTGTTGTATATTGCAGTTTACAAGTCTCAAAATGTAAGGGTCGTACATCTGGCCCCTAGTCCTTTCAAGTTGATGCTCATTGTCAATAACTAGACATTTCGTATTGGTTAACAAAGTCCAATTGAGTTTCTATTCAGCCATGGAGGGTTATGCTCAGGAGAGACCATTTTAGGGCATATATATATAGAGAAGGTGACAGGCTGGTGCCTCTTGTTACTAAAGTCGTTTTGTTTTTAAACTGGCATCTACCAGCTATCCAGGTCAAGGGATTTTCCATAAAATATAAATTGTAACGAGTATTTCAGCAGGCTCTCTGAAGGTTTTTACACAAACATGATTATAGGAGCATGTTGTAATTTAGTGGTCAGAGATATTATGCTTTGTTGTGACATGCAATGCTATTCATGTCTTTGTGCTGTTGTTGCTGCGGTTACCAGGAGAGCCTGATGTTCGAAGTCCAGCAGTTGGCCTTGAGCTGACGCGGAGCGAAGTCACGCTCAACCTTAAAGCTAAATAAAGCTTCCTTTCAAGAAACCTACCAGTTATAATGCCTCCCTACAACATAATTTTGGCGACAAGTTGTCAGCTCAAAGACGAGGTTGTAGCATGAACTTCATGGTCCTGAGTGAAGAGGTCAGGACTACGGACTCACGGAGGAAAGCGGTGAGCAACGGAATTTACTTACCCATGAAACATGAAGGACTGTTTGCGGAGTAACAGTGAGTCGAAACAAGTGTAGACAAGCCATGAAACAAAGCGTGTAAGAGAAACGTGTTATGATCTTCCTGTCACTGAGTTCGTGTGTCGTGTGCCTCTGTAGAATGTCCATAGTGCCAACATTCTAAGAGTTGACTGTGCGATCTCGTCCTGACAGTTGAGCGGCTGCTGGCTGAAGGATGAGGCATACTGATGCTATGTGCTATGAGAAATATACTTCATGTTGTGATTACAATATGTTTTTGACGACGAGCTTCAGTCCGCATAGAACATAGTGTACATCGATGAATCTCTGCGTGCTGTGCGCTAATCAGATGTAAATCCTGGAAATGCGTGAGAGGACTATACTGCGGGGTGAGAAGACGCCTAAGGTTGTGGTGTAGTCAGTAAAGAAGAATGGGTGGAGGCCATGTCACAAGATGAGGTCCTAAAAGGAGTTCTCAACCTCATTCTTAAAGGTGGGCATAGGGAGAGTGCATTACCCACTAGTGTTAAACCCTTTAATGCTGTCATTGATGAACTATCCACTGTCGCTGATCAGATTATCATGCAGGGCAATACAATAATTCCTCCTTTTGGCATTCACAAAAGACTATTCAACTTAGCCCATGAAGGACACTTAGGGCAGACCATTACAATAAAAAGTTTGCGGAATGAATTCTGGTGGCCGGGCATGGATAGTGAGGTGGTTGACTGGGTTGAAAGATGCAGTGAATGCAGAGTGTGAAAAGAGACTTAAGGTCGGGCCACAGTCTGTCCCGAGTTCTATCCATGATCCTGGTGTAGTGTGGCATAGCTTTTGCCTTGACTTCATTGGACCTAATCCAGGAGTTCACCCCAGCAAGAGATTTGGTATGGTTGTAACGGATGTCCACTCTACATGGCTTATTGTGTAGTGTAGTTCCTATTTTCCCAATAGGCTCTGCGCATTGGAATAGTACCTACAGCAGTAAAGGCCTAGGCCAGACGTTAACTAGGTCTACTACTGTCGATACTAGACTTAATTTTTGGGTTTGCCAGCTAAGCTCAGAGTTCGCTAGAAACTTTCTCGAATGTTCAAGGAAGGATTAACTCCCCTGATTAGACAAGAAGGGATTTAGTTTCTGACAACCATAGAACATGACAACTTTGCTCTCCCCTAATCAAGAGTCAATCTCAAGAGTCGTGTGAGCACAAGGCAATTATTTTACTCAGTCAGTACGTGCATTCTTAGTCTCATCAGAATGTAGAGAAAAGGAAGAGACGGGCGTGTTCAATAAAAAGATGTTATTTATTGATCAGTCTCTTTTCTCGTACAAGAGAAATGGATCGATATTATTGCGATACTTATAGTTAAGTAAAGTGCATACATTAGAAGCAATAGTATAAAATAATACTGTAAAAACATTGATATGGTTTCTGAGCCATATGATGTTTAAAATGATTAAAATATATTTACATACACATATACATTTGACTAAACGTACTCAACTGGTGTTTCTAAATACGCCTACCCCGTGTACCTGACCTAAGTCTAATGCGTGGGCGGGAATAGAAAGTTACAGTTTAAGTTAAGTTTGTTTTTGCCAAGTGAATAACTAAAGAATTCTCTAGGAGGGGTTATTCAGTTCTGTACCTGGAATTTAGGATGAATGAGGAATGGTATCTCTTTCTCTGCTCTCGATATTCCAGGCTGCCTGCGAGGGCTACCCGGAAGCGCCGGTGCTGGGTCTCTCGGCTTGAGATAGCAGCGCGTCTCTCAGCGCGTCAGGAAGGCGGGGCAGCTGCCAGCGGGGTCTGCTTCTGCTCTCGGCTTCGGCAAGTATGGCTGCTCCGTCTTGTCACCACGCGTGTGTTTTGCATAGGGCAAGATCGGCAATATTTATACCTTAAAGGTGCCGGGATTGACGTAAGGATGGACATAGGTACGTCAATAAAGATGTCATACGACTTGCTCGTTAGCACATTCTTTACTAAAGTTCTCTGTGAAATCAAAACAATGGCCGCACGGATTATCCAGGTTGTCATAGGTTTGATTTGTTATGAGAACGTCGTATGCCTTATCAGGGGCTGGAGGAATATCGCTTGTCTAATTAGATCTCAAGCGTTATGACCTAATCAGATAACACGTTCCTGTGCCGTAGTGTGACTGCGTCAGATAACGGTATCTGCATCATGGGGAATTTCTTGCCTCATGGGCTGACTGTTAGTTAACTAGCTAGGTAGTTTAACCAGAATAGGGTCAGGAATAGGGGGATCGATTCAGAACCTATAGAAATACACGACACCCACTCCACGCTAACTATGGTCATATCTACTAATCTATGCATAGTATAACATAGTACAACATACTATAGAGTACAGTGTATACCTTACCACCCCAAAATACATAAATGCATTCTGAAATTTTCAAATATACTGAAAAATTGCAGTCATATATATCGTATGCACTTAAGCTATGAATCAAATGCAAAAGTAAACACGCATTGTTATGCATTATTGTTTGTTGGTATATGAGAAATACACATGAAATGGCTCTTAATATGGCTATACAGAAAAAAAGTCGAAACCATTTCATCACATAAAATATATTGTGAACATACCAGTGGGCAGCTAAAGTCTATATAAAGTCTATAAAGAATCTAAAAAAATAGAAATCTTAGTTCTCTAGGAATAGTTTCTTACTTTAAGCAGAAGATCAGTGTCCCGGGAAAAAATATATAGAAAAATATTTTTAGGGGCTTGCTGAAAAAAGTTGCTGTCCGTGAACTGGATTGTAATTGTTCATGTGACTTTATTTTTAAAGTTGAAGGCCGAATTCAGGGTACGCCGCGTGCGAGTTTACTCAAAAGTCTCTATTTCTGTTCCGGAGAGAACATCATATCATTCAGGCTTTCGAAAAAACTGTCAACAGCTTCATGGGAAAGTTCCACTAAGTCGGAAATAGGGGTAACCATGCATTCGTGCGCATGATTGTCTCCATTGACATTCTGATTTGCATTGCTGACAGAAGGTCGTACCTGTTCGATGCTGCTTTCATCTTGAACTTCACTACTCTTCAATCGCAGTGGTGAAGATTCCAGGAATGCCGTCATCAGAATTGGCAGCCTTTGAGGGCAGCACAGTGGGTGAACCTTGGTAGGAACCAACAGTGTATCTGCATCCACTGGCGCATCCGATTGTAGCGTCAGACAGGTGTCTAACACGCATTCTTCTCCGCATAGCAGACACCTTAGTACAGGTAAAACACACCTTTGCCACATTGGTCGAAATGATAGAAACCAAGTCATGTTTAGGTCTCTAAGCCGGGAGAGTCCCAGGATTTTTGATATCCGGTCCCGGTATCCAATGGCTAGGATCGTTTCTTCCATTGTCGTGAGATTTTGTTCTGTGACATGGGTTGCCATAACGAAAAATAAGGACTAGGAATAGGATTCCTACAATTAGTCCCAGGATCAAGGGAAGTCCGCCAAAAATCGAATGGACGAAATCTGGAAAAATACCCAGTATGGCTTTGAATGGTGTTAATGCCATCGAAAATACTGTCTTAAATACCTTTGAGACCCCTGTGGTATCAGAAATATTTAAGATTTCGCTCAGGATTTCCGCGAAATGTACGGGGGAATTGGTTGATAATAATGTATGTATCTCTGCAGTCGTCCTTGCGACTTGTAGATCATACGTTTCTTTAGATGACGTGAGCCTTGTAGGCGTCTGAAGAAGCACTGTTTTCATTCTGCTTAAAGTGTCTATTCGAATAGAAGTAATTTTCAGACCGGGCCATGCCCTTGCCTCCCTGTCTGGAAAGGAGCTGGGGAACAAAGAACGTCCACAGCACTTGACCTTCGCCGTCGTAGTGACGAGATAAGGAGTCCCGGGCATAAGACTACAGCATCTGCGGTCTACAATAAGAATGTAACTCCCATTATAGAGTCTTTGAAAGAATGGTTCTATTTCAGTTGCAGGTGCGCCTTGCTGGTGACATGAAAGGTTGTATGAATTCCCTTCACAGGCTCCGTGCAAACTAATACCGTTACACAGAAGCGTGCCGCTCAGTGACATAGCACAATTGTTGCCACTAAGAAACACTTTCTGTCCTTTGTTACTGACACATGCATGTGAATAGGGCAGGTTCCAAGTTGTTTTAAGGTACCCTTTTCCCAATTTCTCGTACATGCCAGCCTGTATATATTTTTGGCAGTATTGAAACCTGAAGGTTGAGATTGGAATATTTATGATTCCGTGTATTATCCATTCACTGACAGGTCGTTCTGACATTGTCATTGGTAATCTTTCTAGTTTTTCAATGCTCAAGATTGTATAATCAGCACCCTTCTGCGCCATACCGATTTGTCTATCAGTAAGGTTAAAGATTTGGAATAGTGACGTTGTGTTGATTAAACGCCAAGGCACATAGCCTGAACGCAGATTTTGTAACGTCCAACCAAGCTGTACAATAGAACGCAATTGTGACTGACCATGTTGTAATAATAGTAAGTCTTGCGATAATATATCGATTGCTGAAGACACAATGCTGTCCAATGAAAAAATTCTGGAGGACAGAGTCATTAACCCATTGTCCACTACAGAAAGTGATTTTTCCAAATTAATACGGTCAATTTCCCGTATTCTTTCTGCTGTCTCAATTTGAGTAACCTTCCAGGCCTCATTGTATGCTGCATATACAGAGGCTGCTATGAAACGCTTATGACGCTGTTTGCGTGGTCCCAGTATGAAATCACGCAAGTCAGCACCATCAGTAAGTAAAGTTAGGTGTTGCTTAATTTCAGGCAGTGTGGAATACTGTAGCCATTGGAGGCATAATTTGCCCACACTGTAGGTTGTTATTATCCCTGGGTGATGTCTTTGAGGATATCTAGGGTCTGGCCTGTTCATTTTGAAACCCTGTGTTTTATTCAGGAATCTATCTTGACAGTTATTTGTATCTGTGGGCCAGATCAACCATTGTTTCCAATCAGGATGTGTTCTGTTTTGGTTAAGTATATGGTTTATGTCTATTTCTTCATCTGTATCAGAGTTATTGCTAAACATTGTTGGCTTTGGAATAGACAGGTTATTTAAATCTTTGATTTTTGCTAGGCCAAGACAGGTGGTTTGTTGGACGGTGTCATTTAAAAATATCATTTGTTCTGGGATCATGCAGGCTCTAAACAAAGCTTCTAAACCCTGTACTTGCCATTCTTTTGTACCCCAAACACTTTTCAAATCAACATGTTTGTCCCAATAATCAAATCCAAAAGTATTCATTTTTTCAAAGAAAGAATCTGAATATATCAATTTTGTGTTGGTTATCATGGTTTTCATCCCTGTCTTGTTTGACAATTTGTAATAAAATGTTTCAGCATTAGTTATGTTAAAACCTGAAAAATATGAATATTTGTCATATACGGTTCTAGAGCTCCCTTTTGGAGGTGTAGCACAATGTTCCCATTGATTATAACTTAAAACATTTCTAGGTTGTGCAGATTTATGCAAGAAATGGTTACCATAGTGGTTATAGCAATACATACTATCATAATTTGTAGAACCCTGCAAATAATAATGTTTTGTAAATTTAGCAGACATTACTAAGTCAGACATCATATTGTTAATACTTTCAAAGTCCCAATCATCAGCAAATGAGTTTGGTTTTGCAAAGTCACTCAAAGAGATCTTGATTTGGTGTGGATATTTCAGGATCTCGACCGGACCATAAATTTCATAGTCAGTGTTGTCCCAGGCTACCCCACCAGGTATTGGAATTGCTGTGAAGTTGGCTGAAGAAAGTTCTGAAGAAAGTTCTCGTTTCTCGACGTGTGAAGATGTGTGTGGTTTGAGGACCAAGTTGATGTTCTGACTTGCTGTGTCCATTTTAGCATATTTTCCCTCAATGAAGCGTCCCAAGGTAAATACCATGATGAGCCAAAGTATGAGGATAAATGCACCAAAACCCACCCAAAATTCAATCCATGGAGAAATCAGATATGTTTCTTTTAGTTGTTTCAAAAGCTCCTTTGCTTTGTCTTTAAAGGATTTTGATGATGGCTGTGTCTTTTGTTCGCTGAAGCCTTCAGAGGAATCATCGAAGTTGATGAAGTAACCGGATGCAGTTCTGTCAATTGTTCCAATTGGTTCAGGATTTTTGTTTCTTGCATTTTCACTTGGTACTTCTGTATAGATTGGTGTGTCTCTACTAAATGTCTTTATTTGGGTTTTCAGAGGTCTAAGTTCTATTGCATTGTTGCATAGTCCTTGTTGTTCTTCTGTAGGCGTTTCGAATGTGATGAGCCTCTTTGTTAGGACCTCTGTACTGGTAGCAAACCTTGGTGTTCTGCTACTTATTGGGAGTCCACTTGGCCTACTGTTTGTTATCGGCCACATGTTGTGGTTTTACCAGGTCGATGGATACAACTCGGTTCTCCTTTTTTCCAGCAAGTGGCGGTAGTACAACTGATCTTGTCCCGTTGACAGACAAGACAGGAACTGCTTTTCTGTAAGAAGGCCCAAATTCCTTCTTTACCGCGATCTTTTCCCTGACTAGATCCCCGACTTTTGGAATCCAGACAGGTCTTGCTGGGACAGGTGGTGAATCTTCAGTGGTTGTTGGCTGTTGTTTCAACTGTATGTTGCTCAGGTCTTTTCTTGTTATGTTTAAGTCCTGCAAAATAGCCAAACGGTCTTTGACATCAAAGGTTTTTTCTGTTACCACTGAAGTCTGACTATCAAGGTCAGAGATCAACATCCTAGTTCCGAATAATAATTCGTACGGACTGAATCCCTTCAGAGAATTTCTTGGCAAGTTATTTAGACTACGTTGGACACTTATTAGATGTTTGACCCACCCAGCTCCCGAACCTAATATCCTTTTTATTATAGATTGCTTTCTGTCTTGGTTTTTTCTTTACACCATCCCATACCCTCAGGAAGGAAGTGAGAAGATTCCCGCTGGGCTGTGCTCATTTGGCCATTCCTTCCCCCCCCAGGCTGGATTGCCTGAGAAAAAGAAAAATTGGTCGAACGTAGCATGCTCTTAGCGTATATGCCATTTAGACTCGCAAATCTTGTATAACAGTCCGGACGTCAGCCGAGTGCTGTGGATCTACATTATAAGTGGAACTAGCCTGTGTATGTTAATCGCAAGCCATTCTTTTTGCTGGTAATATTATCTGCCTTGATACGACGAGGTATTAAACTGCTTCTCTCCCCACTGCGATCTCTGTTACAGTTTGGGCAGTTTTTTACAAACATGGTGTAGTGCAGGCTCATGCCTGGCCACCAGTACCGTGATTGTAATTCTTTCAGAGAATCTTTTAATTTAAGGTGTCTGTGACCCTCGCCCATGTGTGCGTCTGCGATTAACAAGTTTCTCCTGTCCATGTTTGGAATCACTCTATCCCCCACTCCAGGGATTCGAGCAAAAGGGACGGAGTTTGCATCGATTATGTATGTATAATTGAGTGGATAGTTGATCGGTAACGCTGAGCAGTCGCCTTTTGATGACGTTTTCACCGCCAGCAATGTTTCGCCGTCAATGTATTTTAATGTACGCTTTTTTCGATCTACGGGAGCCGATTTAGTGGCTGCCGCTGCGGCTGTCTCAGCCAATGAATTCCCCACAACGTGAACGCCATCACGTTGATGACTCAGTGAGTGAGTCACGTGAGTCTTTGGTAGTTCTTTCTTCAAAAGAGCTACTTGTTCCCAGAGAAGTCTCTGCTTTATTGGTGCACCTGTGTCATCTTTGTAACCGTTCTGAATCCATGTCTGCAAATCCTTGTTATATGCTTTGACGCAGAAATATGAATCTGACACTATAAGTGTCGGGAATTCGCGATCCGCATTATCTAGCGCCATTTTCAAAGCTAATATTTCAGTTTGTAGTTCTGAATTAGTTTCTACTGAGTGTGATTTTGTTAATAGAGGTCTTAGTTTACCTCCGTGCCACACTTCTTTTGTAATCTCACATGTGGGATTGTATGCATGTTCTCCCCAAACGGAGGGTTGAGCATGTCCGTCTGTATAGATTACACAGGCGTAATGTCTTAGAGGCAGAATGTCGATTGGCAGAGGATACGTTTTTTCATATTTTAGATTTTTTAATTCTTCTAGTTCTGGATCAAAGAAGTAGTATACTTTGTCCGTTGTGATTGAATTTACCCATTGCAACCAATCTGGATCCAATGTTGTTGTTGGTAAATTACACGGTGTTGTTAATGCCTCGAAGGCTGATTCAGCTGTTCTGACTGTGATATGTCTACCATCAGCTATGTCTTTTTCTCTAGCTATTGCGGTTTGAACTGCTTGAACCATTTTTCCTTTGTTGCTGAATCTCTGTTCAGCTTTTGTGTACAAATGTGATTTGAATGCAATTGGTACCTTTTCTCCCTCATTAGAGGTCAGGTATGTGTATCCGCATTTCCCTGGGATGACTCGGATCACAAGGTTGCGTGTATTATCACGGGTTTCTAATTTTGTTTTAATTAGCATGTCTGTTTGTAAGGATCTCAAAATTTCTGTGTGTGTTTGAGTCCAACTGGATCTTTTAAAGTCTGGTTTAATTAGATCGTAAAGGGGCTTGACCCTTTCTGCGTAATTAGCAATGTAAGTTCTTCCGAAATTTAGGAAGCCTAGAATTGACTGTAGGTTTTTTAGTGTTTTAGGAGCTTGGATTACGGCACATTTCTCTAGGAAATTGTCTGCCAGGCTTTTGCCTTCACTTGATAACTCATATCCTAAGAATAGGACCGTCAGATGGGCAATTCTGGACTTTTTGAAGTTGAATTTGTAACCCTCTGCAGCGAAACCAAGTATTATGGTGTTCACTCTTTTCAAGTGAGTTTCCAAGTCATCATCTGTTAAGTAAATGTCATCGACATAAGATAATGCTTCATCATCATATTGTTGTAGTAATTCTGTTACTCTCGCTGAGAATACCCCCGGGCTATTCTTGTACCCCTGGGCTAACCGACAGAATTGTTTTTGAGTGCCATTTACTGAGAATGCAGTTAAATATCTGCTCTCTGGTGCTATGTTTTGACAAAAGAATCCGTTGGAGATGTCCAAGGTTGTTTTGTATTTTTTGCGCACTATGTTATTCATTAGTGCAGCACTGTGTGAGTTTTGCACTGCAAAAGTTTTGCAACATGTGTTAAGGTGTCGGTAATCCAAAACTAGACGGTACGAATTGTCTGGTTTGGAGACCGGAAACAAAGGATTGTTCATTTGTGAGGTGCAAGTTTCAATCACCCCTTGGTATTCTAGCTGATCTAGTATTTCATTTACTTGTTTTTTAGCTTCTTGCTTAATTGGGTACTGCCTTTGTGCAGTTGGTTGTGATTTTAACTGGACTTTGTGAGGAGGAGAATCCTCATCCCATCCTACATGATTTTTATATAAAGCAGGTGCTAAGGCCACTGCCCACTTTCTAGCAAGTGTGTATTTTTTATGAATCGGTATTTGATTCGAGAAGGCAGGCATAATTACTTCTTCGCCATGAGGGCACTCCCTGACAAACTCCGGTGGCCAGTCTTTTTCAGCTAGAAGGATGTCATAGCCTTTGGATAGGTTATCCCAAAATAGTCCCCTTATTTTCCTAGTCTTATCTCCCTCTATACGTAATGTTATCTCGTATATTTTGTGGGGCTTGCTAACTCTGGTATCTGCAGTTTCCACTTGAAGGTATTCATTCGTGTCCACTGTCTCCAGATGATTCATAAGGACTTTGCGAGCTATGCTCACCTCTGCTGCGCTGTCTAGCATTGTCTGAGCCCACTCTCCGTTTTTCAATTGTGTCCTCAGTATTCTCGGCATTGTTAACTACCTTGATACTGGCTACCTTCTTTTTTGGAAATTGTGATTTCTTTTTCAGTTGAGCAGGTTCCTTGTCTTTGGACTTGGCGTGCTCTTCTGATCGTCCTCTTCTTTCCGATTTCTGCGAGGAATTCTGAAAAGATTGAGAGGGACGTGTATCAATGTCTTGATATCTATCAGGTTTTTTAATATTATCCCTATTTCTAAGGTTATATCTATTCCCAGAGGGTTCACTCTGAGGTGACCTTTGTCTCGGGTTTGGAGATTTCTCTCTTCGCCTAGGAGACCTTCCTCTGGACTGGAATTTCTTTTCTTTTGGATTGGATTGTTTGTTTCCATCCCAGTTCTTTTTTGGTGAATTATTATTATTAAAAAATATTTTTTCTGGACTTGTAGTCAGTTGCGGTTTTACCGGTATTCCACCTAGACTATCTCTGCCTAGTTCTTCATAGGATTTTTCTATGATTCTGGCAATTTCAGCTGGTTGGTCTGCTATATCTGTCTCTTTTAACCTCTGGCGGATCGCCACGTTTGCTGCTTCACCTTTTATGTTGGCTAGTAATATAGCCGAGACCTGCTTGAAGTCTTTTAGTAATTTCATACCAAGAGTTAAAGCAGGTTCTGGACCGTATTCATCTTGAATTTGTTTTAGCACATCTGGTATCACCGAAATGGATGGGACACCGTGCGTTTTTGTGTAGATGGAAGCAAAGACTGTACCCCAAGTGTCACAGTCCTCAATGTGTGGTGCGATTCCCATTGGGAGACATATAGTCAGAATCCTGTGTTTTTCTAGCGGGGTGGTGTCAGGAAACACCGCCTCTATTTGGGTGATTTTCTGTGCCAACCAGAATGGTATCTGTTCCCGTTTAGCTGGAACCTTACCTAGGCAGGATTGGATGTTCTGTGGTGTAATTTTATTTGTGTTCCCCTGGTGAGAGGTCAGCTGTGGTAGTTTAATCGCTGGCTGAATTGTAGAAGTCCGCATTACATACTGAACTAATTGTCTGTGAATTTTTAGTAGTTGTTTTAGCTGTATTAATAGCTCTGGTGCAGGCATCTCGTCGATGTCTGGATGTGGTGTGTATCCGGCTAAGACCGGCCACGTTGCTCCTGGTCTTCCTAAAGGACCGAGCCTTGTAATGTGATTATTATGTTTTAGGGCGCCATCAAATAAGAGCAAATGCTCTTGGAATTTGAGTGGTACTTCCACCTCCTCGAAAGGAGTGTACGTTTCTGGAGGAACCTCTATTTTGTAATAGTGGAAGTACTTTGTTACAGCATTTGCTGCTGGAAAATGTATCCATGTATAGTATACCTCTGTCTGCCGATATTCGTGTGCCTCGATTACGAATATGACTGTGCCACCTCTAGGTGTCAGTCCATTTTCTATAAGTTTTAAGGTTATAGATCTCCTTTTGGCGACCGGAATGAGTATTATATCCGCGTCCGCATCTAGTGCAGCATTATCAGCTGCTGCTATTTCAGCCGCTAATCTAACTGCTTCTCTTTCTCCATCACTGTCTCCCATTTTACAGACAGGATGGTATTATGTTTGTTTGCAGATCAGGTTTCTTTATGGAAACAGAGATTAGGTGCACAATATTTTGGAACTGTTTTATCCTTCAACGTTGACTATACCAAGAACCATACATAGGAGTTCCCTCCTGCGAGGTTTTGGAGGATTTATAACCTTTCACCCACTCCAGACGTCTTTGGAGTATTTGGGAAAAGGGGTCTGAGTGAGAAAGCACGACTGAGTTACTCTAAATGTCTTACGTTAGTTTTATCGCCCTTTCCAAACACGTTGGGCGCCATGTAGTGTAGTTCCTATTTTCCCAATAGGCTCTGCGCATTGGAATAGTACCTACAGCAGTAAAGGCCTAGGCCAGACGTTAACTAGGTCTACTACTGTCGATACTAGACTTAATTTTTGGGTTTGCCAGCTAAGCTCAGAGTTCGCTAGAAACTTTCTCGAATGTTCAAGGAAGGATTAACTCCCCTGATTAGACAAGAAGGGATTTAGTTTCTGACAACCATAGAACATGACAACTTTGCTCTCCCCTAATCAAGAGTCAATCTCAAGAGTCGTGTGAGCACAAGGCAATTATTTTACTCAGTCAGTACGTGCATTCTTAGTCTCATCAGAATGTAGAGAAAAGGAAGAGACGGGCGTGTTCAATAAAAAGATGTTATTTATTGATCAGTCTCTTTTCTCGTACAAGAGAAATGGATCGATATTATTGCGATACTTATAGTTAAGTAAAGTGCATACATTAGAAGCAATAGTATAAAATAATACTGTAAAAACATTGATATGGTTTCTGAGCCATATGATGTTTAAAATGATTAAAATATATTTACATACACATATACATTTGACTAAACGTACTCAACTGGTGTTTCTAAATACGCCTACCCCGTGTACCTGACCTAAGTCTAATGCGTGGGCGGGAATAGAAAGTTACAGTTTAAGTTAAGTTTGTTTTTGCCAAGTGAATAACTAAAGAATTCTCTAGGAGGGGTTATTCAGTTCTGTACCTGGAATTTAGGATGAATGAGGAATGGTATCTCTTTCTCTGCTCTCGATATTCCAGGCTGCCTGCGAGGGCTACCCGGAAGCGCCGGTGCTGGGTCTCTCGGCTTGAGATAGCAGCGCGTCTCTCAGCGCGTCAGGAAGGCGGGGCTGCTGCCAGCGGGGTCTGCTTCTGCTCTCGGCTTCGGCAAGTATGGCTGCTCCGTCTTGTCACCACGCGTGTGTTTTGCATAGGGCAAGATCGGCAATATTTATACCTTAAAGGTGCCGGGATTGACGTAAGGATGGACATAGGTACGTCAATAAAGATGTCATACGACTTGCTCGTTAGCACATTCTTTACTAAAGTTCTCTGTGAAATCAAAACAATGGCCGCACGGATTATCCAGGTTGTCATAGGTTTGATTTGTTATGAGAACGTCGTATGCCATATCAGGGGCTGGAGGAATATCGCTTGTCTAATTAGATCTCAAGCGTTATGACCTAATCAGATAACACGTTCCTGTGCCGTAGTGTGACTGCGTCAGATAACGGTATCTGCATCATGGGGAATTTCTTGCCTCATGGGCTGACTGTTAGTTAACTAGCTAGGTAGTTTAACCAGAATAGGGTCAGGAATAGGGGGATCGATTCAGAACCTATAGAAATACACGACAATTGTGTATCTGCTTCCTGAGATTACCACTAGAGTCCCCATTAAAATGCTGCGCACCATTTTTAAAGAGGAAGGTTTTCCCACTGTCCTTATTACGGACAATGGCACACAATTAACTTCAACGGAAATGTGTGTTTCTTCGTGAGTGTGGTATTAAACATTTCCTCACCACATTTTACAATTCTCAATCCAATGGTATTGTGGAAAGAGCCAACCATATGATTAAAGGAGCTATTGGTCTGGCTCTCACCAATAATCTTGACATTGATGAGACCTTGAATTAATTAGTGTGGGTTTACGCACCACAGAAAATTCCACCACTGTGTGGTTCCCTTCATTGCCATACGAGGTAGAAAACCTTCTTCCAAACTAGTACCTTCATGGGTCAGAGAGTTGTTGGAAGGGAAGAAGGTGAGTGGCAGTCATAAGGGTACTCCCATGCATGCATCCTCTCTTGTACATTCCCAAAAAAAGCCTTCTGTCAACCTACTTGTTGGAGACTGGCTTTAAGTCAGATCTGGTTGGTGGATCAAAGGCCTATGCAAGTTTCGTGGTCCTTTTAAAGTTCAGGAGGTGCATCCTTTGTATGTTGTGTTGGCCAATGGGGAAAAATGGAATTTACGCAGAGTAGCCATATACCGCTCACAAGACAAATCTCCCAAAGCCATTATCAACAGGAATTCGTGTTCGGGTTACATGTTGGCTCCTGATCACCAATTGCTCAACAGTTCCTGTTCTTGTGCAGAGATGAGAGTGTCGGGACCCAGTGGTGACAATTTGGGGAATAGCCTAAGGTTCAATGTTGAGAATCCAGATTCTCATGGTCCTCAAGCTACACAACTGTGTCAAAGGCCAGGAGACTTCCTCAACACTTGCAGGATTTCATGGTGGGGTGATTTGCCCTCTTTGTTATTTATTCATGGTGGGGTATTTTGCTCTCACTGTTATTTTATTGCCCTTCTCTCTTCTCTCTGCTTCATTGTTCTATCTTTCCAAGCCTTTCCATTTGCCCCTGTTCTCTCTTCGTTCTCCTCTTCTCTTTTTCCTCCATTCATCTGCTCTACATGTGTGTAGAGGAAAGGGGGGTATGTTATGATCTTCCTGTCACTGAGGTCGCGCGTTGCATGCCTTTGTAGAATGTCCATAGTGCCAACATTCTAATGAGTTGACTGTGCGCTCGCGTCCTGTCAGTTGAGCAGCTGCTGGCTGAAGGATGAGGCACGCTGATGCCATGTGCTATGAGAAATAACTTCTGGAATCAACCATTTGTTTCCGTGTCATGTTGTGATTAAAACAAAACAGCCAGTGTGATAAAGTGAGGCAGCGTTGGTATGGAGGAAGACAAAAGAGCACATACCGTTGCCAGTTCTCTGCTCAAACAGAGCTAGTGAAGGAGCAAGTGTGAGCAGAGGCAGGCGCTGGCCAGCGTGATGAAGTGAGGCAGCGTTGGTGTGAAGGAAGACGGAGGAGCGCATACCGTTGCCAGTTCTCTGCTCTAATGGAGCTAGTGATGGAGCAATTGTGAGGAGAGGCAGACGCATGCAGTCGCATCGAGCGTGAGCTACATCTGTTTACTGTGGGGGGGCGCTCATGCCATAGTGTAACTCCGGAAGGGCTCAGTCTCATCAAGAGTGAGGAGCAACAGTCACTGTGGGCCTCTGCCTAAATCATACAGGAACAACGCAAAGCTGCAGCCACGTTCCGAGCGTAGAAGAGCATAGAAAATCATGCATAGTATAGAAGTTACATTACCATGCAGGGGGATCGGAAGTCTTCTTTGCAGCAGTAGTTTCTTTGACCGCATGGAGGTGCGCATGTCAAGCTGTGTGTTTCCATGTGGTAATTGGGGTCAGTGAGGAGCAGCCTTCAGGAGACTTTTGGGTGCAATTGCAGTTCAACATGACACTTTAGAGGAAAGAACATTAGGTGTTAAATGCACAGACAGACAAGCATGGAGCTAAATGTCATTGTCACATGTCAGGATTGAAATATGTCTCACTTGTGAAATCCTCTAGGGAACTGTTTTGTTTTTAATCCACCAATTGAGTTATAACAGGGGATGGATATTTTGACAATTCTTTGAGGCTTTAGATGGCCAAACATTTCATCTAAATTGAAAAAGGGCTATGTTGCCTTATGCTTTGGGGCAAGAAAGTTAACATATGTTGAGACATCTACAGGCATTAGAGGGTCATCAGGATTTGGATGTATACGAGGAAGCTAGAAAGAAATTGGAGATCAGATTTATTAAAGAAAGGAATGTGGTAATGAGAAGGTACAAATTTTATTCAAAGCCTCAGCGGTCTGGTGAGTCAGTGGATGACTTTGTGACAAGGTTAAGAGAATTGTCAATGAGGTGTCACTTTGGTCAGATGGCTGAGGAAATAATACAAGACCAATTAATTGTTCAGTGTAAGAGTCTCAAGAAGCAGGAGAGGCTATGGCTAGCAAAGAACCCAACGTTAAAGGAAGCAATAGAAATAGCGAAAATGGTTGAAGAATCTGAGTATTGTATGAAAGAGATGGAGAAGAGGGATTTGAGAGAAGAAGTGGTGGAGGCGGATTCATTCAAACAAGAAATTGGGGCCATTGGGAAAAAAGAGCCTACAGTAAGTAAGCCTAATAATTTCAAGGCAATAAAGCAAATGGTAGGATATGTCGGAGGTGTTGCAGCCCTAATCACTCAACTGATGCAAAAACTGTTTGATTGCAGGAAGTGCGGGTGCAAGGGGCACTTTGCCCATATGTGTCATGGTGGAGGGTGAAGAAGGTTGATGGCAATTTAGAAAAAGCACATTCTGGGAGTGTTTGTGTGTTTATTAACAGAATTGTATATGTCGATGGGGCTGAAGACTGTCCAAATCGAAAGGCCAGACCTAAAGCTGATTTTGAGAGATTTGGGAAATGTGTTTCTCCAATGGTAGATTCGGGGTCACTGTACACAATCATTCCTAAAGTTATGTTCTGGAAGGAGTGGCCTAATATAGTTCTGATGCTAAAGGATGTAAATCCAGGAGGTTATCAGGGAGAGACAATTGATATCTTGGGTTGCAAGGATACTGAAATCACTTTTAGAAGAAGAAACTTCACAGGGAACGTGTATGTAGCGGAATCTGGCCCCCTTAACATCAGATTAAATTGCACAATGATTCCAAACCATTGACAGCGTTCATTAGTATGGAAGGCACATTCCAATTTACCTGCTAGCTGTTCGGACTATGCTCAGTGGCAAGTATCTTGCAGAGAGTTATGTCAGAGGTGCTCATGGGTATGACGAACGTTATATATTACTAAGATGACATTCTTGTGTATGGTGACACTGAGGTGAAACACAACTTGTCACTGAAACAGGTCCTAAACAGAATTATGGAGGCAGGCCTAACTTTGAGAGGAGAGAAATGTGTTTTTCTTGCAGAGGAAATTGAATATTTGAGACATACGCTGTCAGCTAATGAAATCAGGCCTAAGGAAGACTTGCTGGGGGCTATTGGATTGGCACCTTCACCTCAAGAGAGAGACCAGCTGAGGTCTTTCATAGGTCTGATTGAGTTCAATGTGAAATTCGTAAAGAAAATGCTGCAAAAGCTGAAGATGTGAAGATCTTGCTGAGGAAGGGTGTGAAGTTTAGTTGGTCACCCATTCAAGAAAGGTGTTTCACCATTATTAAAAAGGACATATGTGAGGCAGAGATTTTAGTTCCATTTGATATAAGGTGTCAGTCAATAATTACTGTGGATGCAAGTGTATGTGGTGTTGGAGCCATTCTGAGCCAGGTTCAGACAGCAGGAGAAAGAACAGTGGCGTTTGCATCGCGTACTTTTATTCCCACCCAGCGTCACTACTTGGTGGTTGAAAGGGAGGCGATGGCAGCTGCATTGGGCATGGAACACTTCAGAATGTACCTGTGGGGTAGTCAAGTGATTTTGAGGATGGGTTACAAACCTTTAATGAGAAACCTTTCTCCAGGCAGTGCAGGAAAAGGTTCAGCCATGTTGCCGAGACTTGCTGCGAGACTACAAGAGTGCAATTATACTCTTGAATTCATTTTGGGGTGGAGAAACGTACAAGCAGAATGTCTCTCGCAAATATTTTTGGACTGGGATTGTGTGGACAGAGACGCTGTGAGAAGGAGTGAAAGTGAAGTGTCTGTGCCCTGTGTTAGTGATGTTGTACAATGATTTTTGGGGGCTGTAAGTGCAGAGGAGTGGAAGGATGCCATGTCACAGGACAATGTATTAAAAGGAGTTACTGGATGTGCGTTTAAGGGGCTGTGTAGGGAGAGTAGCTTGCCCATATCACTAAGAACTTTTGCAAAGGTGTTTGAATAGTTGTTCTTAGTTGGGGATGGTGTATTGGTCCGGGGACAGAAGGTTGTCCCACCCATTTGAATGCAAAGGAAGTTGTTTGTCATTGCTCACGAAGGACATTTGGGGCAAACAATGACAAAGAAGAGAATCAGAGCTGAATTCTGGTGGTCAGGGGTGGATGAGGAGGGGGTCCAATGGGTGGAGTGGTGTAAGGAGTGCACAAAATGTGAAAAAAAGACTGAAAGTTGGCTCTCAGAGTGATTTTGGAAGCATTCATGATCCAGGACAGGCATGGAACACGGGATTTCATTTGTCCATTTGAGGGGCTAAAGCATGTCAAAAAGTTTGCATTTGTGCTGTTAGATCAACATTCTAGGTGATTGGAGGTCAAGTTTATGGCAGAGAAAGGCACATCCTCTACAATTGATACACTTTCGGAAATCTTTATGGAGGAGGGGTATTCTATGTGCCTTATCACAGACAATGGGACGCAGTAGGTTTCTTGAGAAATTAGAGAGTTTTTGGGAGCATGTGGGGTGCAGCATTCTTGCACTGCCCTATATCATCCCCAGGCAAATAGTACAGGATGGTCAAAGGGGCTATCCTGTTGGCAGTGGTGAATGGCTTGAGTGTAGAGAGGACTGTGTTAGATCTGGTGTGTTGGTATATCACACACATAGAGAACAGCGCAGTTAATACTTCTCCATTTAAAGTGATGCGAGCTAGGGAGCCAAAAAACAGGTTGACTCCATTTTGGTTGATGAATCTGTTGAAGGGGGATGTGGAGCCTAAAAGTGTGGAAGGAGGGAAGAGAGAAGATGTTCCTGCTTTTCAGAACACAAGCAGGAGTGACAAGATTGTACCTGGTGATTGGGTGAAGATTAGATCTGCAGGATTGTTAGAGGTTTGAGCAAATTTTGTGGACCATTTCAAGTCCGTCAGGTCTTCAACCACAACTTGGTTCTCACTAATAGTAAGAAGTGGAATTTCAGGAGGGTGTTGAGGTTTGGGTCTAAAGAATGGGCGAGGAACCACAGTGAGAGCGAGTGTGAGAGTTTCCCATGGGAGGATGTGAGAAGTGGAAACAAGGATGTTGGGGCTCTGTCTACAAGTGTGAGAAGGGAGTCTGTACTCACACAGCCAGAACATCTTTCATCTATTGTTGCTTCACTTTCTATTTCTTCTCCACAAGTGCTACCTCAAAATGATGGGAGAGAACAATGAATAAGGGGACCCCCTATGTATTTAAAGGATTATATGATGTAATATGTGTTTAATTTAGGAGGGTGGCATAAGGGTTTATTTAGTTTAGTATTTGAGGGAAGATCAAAGGAGGAAGATAGGTTTTAATCTAGTGGTCAGGCATATTAAGCTTTGTTGTGACATGCAATGCTATTCATGTCTTTGTTCTGATGTTGCTGTGGTTACTGGGAGGTACAAAAGGGGGTGGTGATGGACAGAGCATCTGAACCAATCAAACACTCACACCCAGTCAACAGATTTGGGTTTAATCCATCACCGTTCTTTATCCCACTCTGCCACCCCAGTTCAGACATGGCCATTTGCAAATCAGTCTGACCCTGTGCCTCATGGGAACAGTCCAGCCCGAACTGCCAAACCATGCCTTCCCTGGACCGGAAACAAGCTTCCGAAGACCGGTTTCTGGCATTTCAGCTGTCTTCAGCCCGGCTTGCTTGAATCCAGTGGCAAAGTGAACGGTGATGGATTAAACCCAGATCTGTTGATTTTTGTACCGCGTGGTTACTGGGAGAGCCTGACATTCAAAGTCTGGCAGTTGGCCTTGAACTGGGGCGGAGCGAAGTTGTGCTCGACCTTAAAGCTAAATTAAAGCTTCCTTTGAAGAAACCTACCAGTTGAAATGCCTCCCTACAACAGAGTACTACTCTCTCCGTAGCACACCAGTGGTAGATGGATTCACAGAAGCATCCAGACCATCTCCGCTGTGACCCTGAGCGAGTGAAGCGTTGCAGCAGAGGAGTTGCAGCACTGCATGGCAAGACATCCTTCCAGTGTCCAGCTTTAAATACCTAACAATCTGGAAGATAAACTAATCAAGAACAGCTACTTAACCGATAACCCTACCTAAACCACAGAACTTGCCTGGTATGCCACCCTCAGTGGTGCTTCTTTTTGTTAAAACACTACCACAAGTGTAATCAATGCCAGAGCCATCTCTCTGCCTCCCCTCTATCTTACATCATTGATTCAGACACTCTAGTGTAAGGGCATAAATAGCACCCAGCATATAACGTTTTATTTACAGCAACCGGGGTGGTAGAAAAATTACTGTTATTTCCTTTCTAGTGCTTCTTATCATTGACAGCTTCTCAGCACTACACCTCCTGTGTCTCTTTAAAAATAGCTTCTCAGCAACACCATTTTTAGGTTTCTGCTAGGACCGCTTTACCTACGGCACACATTTATTCATCTTCAAGCCCTCCCTGGCAGCATCACTGACAGCTTGTGAGTCCAGCTGCCCCTCTACTCTGAAGGGCCAGAGAGCCTCATGGTGCCTATTGGTTAACTTGGCAAATGCCAGGAGTATCTACTACCCATCTACTCTCAAGAGCTTCATGTTCCTTCATCGTCCCATGAACTTCAGGGTCCTTGTGTTATTGACCTAATCTTCCACCTCTACTCACTGTCACTAAACATGAACACACCATTCTACTGCAGCACAGCCTACACAACCCAAATCAATTGTCTGGCCTTTAGAAAACAGGCCTCTTTCAGTGGCCTCTCAATGACTCCCAAGATTCACTTCAATTCAATTAAAGACGTCTAAAGCTCTTTGCCATAGAAGTTGTTTTGTCAAAATGCTGCTTCAGAACCTTCAAACTCCAGTTCCCATCTTAGGACTCAGGCCACTTGCTCTGCTGTCTTCCCTCCACAGGAGACCCCTCCCTCTTAGCATTAGAGCTGCCACTACTTGGAGTACCTTCAAAATAGCTCTCAACTCTCACCTCTTTCAATTTAATCTGAACTACTCCGCATCGTTGATGTATCTTCTACAAAACATCTCCTGAAGATTCAGTGGACTCAATTTTGTTTGATGTGCAGCACTTTCCGCAGCCACTGATACCTCTGGCGTTTATTAGTAGCCAAAAAAGTAAGTGCAACATTGCTACAAAATGGCACTTTACTAAAAATACAGCTCAGGTTAATTTACTTTATTTCGGTCAAAGACCATTAAAGTAATACACAAACACATTTTCCATACAAATGAAGAAAACACCATTAGAAGAACATCATAAAAAACTCTAATAGCAACATTAAAATTAGATCATGATTAAAACATAAAGCCAAACAAAACCTGAAAAAGAGAAATACATAAGAACACCATAAGAAGGAACAACTATACTTTTTCTCCTCGCTTCTGGGACAACATATTTTGCAACGTATCAGCCAAATACTTTCAAAAACTGCAACAGAAAAACGATTGTGGATGACGTATTAGATCTACAAGTCCGTAAGGCAACTTTATATTGGCGAAAATCCAACAATCGCCACAGGGACTAACTCAGCGTTTCGCTGTTTAAGCAAAACAGGACAAAAAAACAATAAAAGTCCGTCAGTTTCTTCACCCCCAACCAAAGCCTAAGCAGACCCTACTGGTCCCCATTCCACCATTCCACTTGGAGGTAAAAGCCTCTAGTGGAAGGGTACCCAGACTGAAGCAGATATAAAGAGACTTTGGGGCAGATTTACAAGAAAGTGATGCATCTGTGAAGATGCGTCACTTTCCCTGCGCCACTTTGAGAAACCCTTTCGCCACTATGAATGCGCTGTATTTACAATACGGCGCACCCTGGCGCAAGGATTGACAGATGCGTCAGAAATTCTTATCTGTTGACACAAAAGTCACGCATTGCTGGAGTCGTTTCGCAAGCACGACGCAACTCCAGCAATGCAGGGGAGGCCGATCCTCATTGTGCTGCACCACTCCTTATGCCTGCTTCAAGCAGGCGTAAGAATTTGATGCAGTAGCATCCTACAAGTGACGCAGTGAAATCTTGTAGATTTCACTGCGTCACTTTCACGAGGCTTTTTTTGCATTGGATCGCCCAGCCTGCATACATTATACCTGATGCAGGTATAATGTGACGCAGGGGTTTACAACATGACGCATCTCCCTAGATGCATCACGTTGTAAATGGGCCGCATTTTTACGCTGCTGCTGCCTCACAAAAAGTGACGCAACTGCAGCGCAAAAACAACGTAAGGGGCTTGTAAATCTGTCCCTCTGTATGGAGTGGATCTATTTCAACATATACAGCTCTAGGGAGGAAAATGGCTTATACTCTAAAAAACATTCTGTGGTATGTCCCAAGTTTGAGCGATTAAGAGGTCTTTCCTCCCCCTGATTCCAATAGGTTACCTTCACGTTGTTTTAGGGAGTAGGTGGGATGGTGTTCGGATCAAGCCAATATTCTTGAAAGCATAAAGAATAAAGCTTTTGTTTCACATATTTTAACCACAATGACATCTCCCCACCTTGCTGCCTTGCTAAACCATCTTTCAAGACTACCCTATAATGGACTAGTTTGGGGTTACACCAAAGTCGCACCCAAAATAAAATAGGTTTAAAGTGAATTAATGCGATTATTGATTGAAATCCTAAATCCTGCTCAAAACCTTTGGGGAATTTAGGGGAAGTTTGAGTGCTGATCTGAGAAATTTATTTTCAGCAATCTCGAAGGCATTAACTTTAGTGTGACCTCACTGTTCAGCACTATAAACAGCAGCAGTAAAAGCTTTATCCCTCCAAACTTTAAGCAAGGGGGAGATAGGATGAAAAGAGGTCTTAGAAGCAAAGTCTAAAATAGGGGTGGCTCTATGGTTTAATATGAGAGCAATGTTTGTGACTTAATCAAATCAGCAATTAGAGCAAGATAAACAGATACCAAGGTAACTAAAACTGGGCACTTTCTCCAGCTTCTTTTTGTCTAAGGTAAAACACAAACCCTAAAGCTTCTATGGGTATGAATGGCAATGCTTTGTTTTACTTGCATTGATTTGCAGACTGTGATCAAGACAAAATGTATTACATTTTTCAAAGAGAGTTTCAAGTCCTTTTGGGGTTCTCTGAAACTAGCAACATATCATCGGCGAAAAATAAAGCACGGACTTTAAAAACCCCAAGTAAGGCAGAGTCATTGTCCCAATCAGTTAAATAAGCCATGCACTTGCTAGTAAACAACAAAAACAACGTTGGAGCAATTACACAGCCCTCCTTAACCCCCTTTTCTACTCTAATGGGGTCAGTATTTTTCCCCATTAGGGCCCCAGCGGACTTGTGCAAAAGAGTCACAATGAAGCCGAACAATGATGTCAAGTAGGGGAGCCCTAATTCCTTAACCCCTCCCATGCTCGTGACGCAACCGTTCCGTCACGAGCCTCGGGTGGGCTGTGCTGGTGACGGAATGTTTCCGTCACGGCCCGCTCGCCGCACCTGCGCAGCATGAATTCCGCGCCTGTGCTGACGTTCTAATGGGCGGGCGGAGCCGTGACGGAACCGTTCCGTCACAAGCACAGCTCACCCGAGGGCCGTGACGGAGCGGTACCGTCATGAGCACGGGACCGCCGCGCGGCCCCGCCTCCCCCTTAGCGCCGCGGCGGAATAGCCGCCGCAGCGAAGGGGTTAAGGGAGCTCCAGAGTTTATTCCTAGGTACCATATCAAAGGCTGCTTTAACCCCTTGAGTGCTGCCCACGTTCAACGGGCGACCCGTGCACTACCGTGCAATAGAACGTTCCGCACCAGCGTGGAACGTTCAGCGCAGCAGAGGGGTTAAGGTCCACAAAGGCAGCAAAACACTTCACCTCTTGAGATGAACTTCCTTCCAACTACCTAACTGAAAACTAAAAACCAGATTTACAGTGCTGATCTTTGCACGAAATCCTGCTTGAAATTGAGTCTCTATTTTCACTAAACCAGGTGATAAGACAATCCAGTACCAATTGGCAGGATATTTTTGGGCTAGAGTAGCAAGCTAATTGGCCAATAATTAGCAGGATCACCTTTAAAGCCTTTCTTATGAATAGGAATTACTTCTGCATCCTTCCATGATATAAGGATATAACCTCCTGCCATTAGTGCATTTTCCATCCGATGGTCAGTAGCTGGGGGTGAAGATAGGAGCCCATCTCACCATGTCTCGCACTGTTTCATCATGATATCACCAATCTCATAACACCTAGATTTTGAAAGTAGGCGTTTAGTTGCTTACCCCGTTAAGATGAGACTTGATGATGCCAAATTTGGACTCAAAAATACTCCAGGCCTTCTAAAACGGTGCTGCTTGCTTTGACATTCATGCACTTGCTTTAGTCATATCCCCTCCATTTAGGAACAGTGACCATGACTGCCGATCAAGCAAAGAACATCAATAGATCATGGTAGTGCTCGGATGGGTCGCTCATTTTCTGTGCCTGCCCCAAACTGTGGGTTTCAATTGTTAATCTTCGAGTAGAGTGATGCTTCCTTCAGTTGAGACGCAGCATCAAATCTCGGGGGGCTTATTTATGAGCCCATACGTCACTTTTGCGCTGCCGGTGCGTCACTTTTTGTCCGCACCAGGAGGGTAAAAAATGTGCCATGTTGAGTCATATCTACAAAGTGAAGTCTCTAGGCAGATGCTTCACTTTGTAAACCCCTGCGCCACATAATACCTGCGCCAGGTATAATGTATGCAAGGTGGGCGTTCTGACGCAAGAAAGGGTCGTAGAAGTGACGCAGGGAAATCTATGAGATTTCACTGCGTCACTTCTAGGATGCAAATGCATAAATATCTTACACCTTCCTCACAGCAGGCATGAGACTGATGCAGGCACATTTGAAATGGGGCTTGCCCCATGTGAAATGACCCATTGATGGAGTTGCGTCACTTTCGTGACACACTCCAGCAATGCCTCATTTTTGCGCCTCCAGATACATCAAAAATACTGACGTATCTGTAACACCTTGATACATGATGTGTCATATGACGCATCCACCATGAAGCAAGGAGGGCACAATGAAAAGTGATGCATTGCTGTTTTCATGCAGCAATGCATCACTTTTCATAAATGAGGCCCCGGGTGTTGAAGCCGCCATATGGTTCAATTGTTTGGGCTTTCCCTTCATGCTTAGGAATCTAGAGACTGCTGGTATGAGTGAACTGTCTAAATTGAAATTAGAAATAAAAGTAAAAATAGAAATAGAAATATTAGAAATAAAAATAGTCACAGAATTAGAAATAGTAGTGATGACTGGTGGGCGTTGAAAATCGTAAAAGAGCATTGGTGTCGCTGATTTGTGCGCTCTAAGTGCCTGATTCACAACGGTGAACTTAAAATTTTGTGTAAGTTTATGATTTTTTGCAATTAACAGAGCAATTTTACTAGTAGTATATTTACGATTGTGGAATTTCTGCATTTGTGGTGGAGACTCTGCACATAGAAAAGATAGGCAGTCGTGAAATTATAACTCTTAAAATTGCTCTGTGAATTGCGAAAAATCAATTGGGAGAGACGATCACAGGCCCTGACTGTCATAAGTACCACTGAAGGAGGCAACAGGGACAGTGAGGGTGATTGGGTCCTTGATAACTAATGGGGGAGAAGAGATATATTTGCTGTATTCTGCAAGAAATCAGTGTCTTGTACCAACACAATTGTAATGTAATGTTTCTCTTTTGCTTGAACTTAATAAAAATATATTGGAAATATATTTTTTTTAAATTGCTCTGTGAATTGCAAAAAATTGTAAATTTACGGATAGGTGTAAGTTTACCTTTGTGAATCAGGCCCTAAGGTTGTGCTTTCTGATGGATCTTAAGATAGCCAGTGATGATTGGTGCACAAGTATTAAGACAGATGGACTGTGCAGTTCAGGAAGCAAACAACAGGAGCTTTAGTCAGACATGGCGCTCCTGGGAGCCTGTTGGCTAATGCACATTTAAAAAGCGAGCGCATCTGCCTTTATAATTGAAATGGAAAGAGAGCTTTGATGGAAAGAGAACATGAAACGTTTCCTTTTCTGAACAGCAATATAATGGAGCTAGGATGGTAAAAGGATCCCTTGTTCAATCAATACTTCTATGCATTGCAAGACTGTAGGAAGTAGGAACCAGGGCTATTAGGGAACAATTGATTACATTGAATCATTACAGGCGCGAATACAATATGGAAAAAAGGAACGAAGAAGGGAGGGTATGAGACGGGGAGGAAGGTAAAAATAGAATGAAGCAAAAAAAAGATAGAATGAAAGTAAAGCAATATAATTAAAAAGAAAATATAGAAAGCTGTGTAAAAACAAATAAATTACATTAATTACAGTAAGCTAGCAAGAAAACTGAAAGAGAAAGAAAAAATAAGGGAAAGCGGAAAATATTCAGAATCAGTGGCAGCTCCTCGAGGGAGTGATGCGGGGCAGGGGAGGGGCAGGGTCGGGGGTAGTAAACTCCAGAATTGGGCCACACGGAGTTGAGTAAATAAATAAAACGAATTATTGCGCGCTGCATCGCGATTTGGCGTTGCAGTGCACGCAATGTAATTTGTTTTGTTTATTTTTTTCTTTACTCAACTTTGTTCGCCCCAATTCCGGAGTTTACTACCCCCCACCCTGCCTCTCCCCCACCCTGCCTCACCGCCCCGCAGCACTCCTTCGAGGAGCCGCGACTGTTCAGAACCAAATCAAGAAATAGAAAGAAAAAAGAAAGCATTAAAAGAAAAAGAAAACATTGAAGAAAGAACAAGTAGGAACAAAAAAGAAGGAAAAACAATAAGAAAAAAACTGAAAGAACTGGAGTAAAATAAGAAGAAAGCTAGAAACAGAAAGAAGGCAGGGCGATAGAAGAAAAGGAAGGTGGAAAGAAATAAAGAACAAATAAAACAGTGAGAAGTAACCAAGAAAGTGAATGTACTCTGTAGCTCTGAAAAGGTCTTTTAACAGTTCTTACATGACAAGAGCCTAAATGATTAACATTTATAAGAGTAAATGTATTTCTTCTATGTGGAATGGAGCAGGAGTTTTGGGGATTTAAGAGTGCTGGGTCATTGCAGCAGGTTAAAAACATATTTTTGTTAAGATTAGTGTCTATGCCCCAATCCACCCCTGCTTTTATGTGCCAATCAGAGGTTGGAATGACTCCTTTGGGTGACAGGATTTAACTGGAATCCCTCTTATTATGGCTCGAGATTTGAGGGGATCCGGAAGCCCAGCTTTCAAGGGATGTATTGGAAGATTGTCTTGTTCTGGATAACGATGATGCAATCAATCCCCTGGCCTAACTAGGTGGTCGATTAGGATGGAGGACGGACTTGCGTCCGTCCGCCACCCCCGAGGTGGAGGGACTGACCGCAGGGGCAGCGGCGGTCCCTCCATAGCAATAAGGATGTGACCGCCACCCTGGCTGTACCTCCCATGTGCACCCCCCAACACCCTGGGGGCCCGCAATGGGCCCCCAAACACAAAAGACCCCATGCTTTTCCACGGCAGAAAAGCCGCCGTGGAAAAGCATGTTTCCGCCTGCAACCTAATATAGCTGGCGGTGTCTTGCAGACACCGCCACCATATTTGCGTGCATACACCGCGGATCAGCGGCGGATGGACTTGCCGTCCTCGGCTGATCCCCCCGACATCCTAATGTCGCGGTTGGTGTTTGCAATGGCTGCGGCGGTGAATCCGCATCCTCCGGGCCGGCGGTGGCTTCCACCGGCCCGGAGGATGCGGATTCACCGCCAACATAATCGACCCCTTAATTAGGCCAGGATTCACTGACCCTGGCATGCTGGAATTGACTGAGAATGCTGTGAAAATAAATGCAAAGATCATGCTTCTGGTGAAGAAGGCTTTCCAGGACAGGCAGGATAGGTTCCATCAGGCACATTTTGACAAATTGCATGCCCTTTCCAATTAAAATTCCAGTCAAACTGTCATCTGGGTGTGAGTCCAAGCCTTCCTGGTTTTACAACTTGAATTCTAGGTTTTAGTCTACAAGATTTTTTGAACTGCTGCACCTTTATGTTGTGTTTCCTAGGAAGGCAGCTTGGGGCTAAGAGTTGCCGAGGTGTCCCTGTGACAACATTGCTCAGCAAAGCACAATGCACTTTATTTTGTCATTTATATTCCTATGCAAGAAAAAGAAATTTGTTTCCAATCTTAGGCTCTTCTAAGATTAGAACTCAACAGGAGGCCTTTGCTTATTTGCAAAAGTTGGATAATATGGATCTCTGTGTTGCTGTGGTAAATTATGTCCAGCCCACCCTAAGGATCAGAAGTAGATATGGATCAGTGTAATGATCCGGGAGCTTGGAGCTGCAGCCATTTTATTCACATAGGCCTTGAGGACTGTGGGCATTGATTGTATTTCTCCCAGGGTCTTATTGACTTATTTTTATGGATTTTACCATATAATGGGTCTCATTTTTTAAGATGTTTTAATTATTTTTTCGTTCTGCTCAAATATTTATAACTGCTGCTGCCTACTATTTATGATGATGTATCGATGTTATAGTCATACAAACTCATTCTTTTTCTTTTGTTTTTATGACTTATTATAGCATGAATAAAGTGTGTTTGACTGACCAGGGCATAGGTTTTCCCCACAGTCATTAATGTTACAAATTTCTTTTCATAGCTCCAGGACAAAAGTAATAAAAATCAACCGATAGTTCTGAACATTTATGGAGCTCTTTCTCACATTTTTGTACTTTTTTTTTTATCACTCAGAGTAGTGGGTGTAATGGGGCAAAGAAAAGTGTTTTTCGCATCATGTAGTGGAAGAAGAAGAGAACTGTGTGAAGAGAGACCAAAGGATGAAACACGGGGTAGGCCTGTTCCTGGTGTGGACTAACCCTGGGCAAAGCACTACGCTACGCTCGCGTAGTTTGCGAAGTTTGCGCTACTTCGCACTATGCGAACTGCAAGTAGCACAGTGCAAACATGTGTAGCGTAGCGTAGTGCAGCGGTCATTTTTTGTAAAAATCTACTCGAGCGGCAGAAAACTACAGCTCGCACTGTGCAAGATGCCGTTTTCAATGATTGCACAGTGCCGGATGCTTGTCCGCACTGTGCCATCATTGAAAACACATCTTGCACAGTGCGAACAGGGTACGACGCAGTTCGCGAAGTGCTACGCATACCTCGTGAAGTGCACTTTGCGTAGCTACGCGTAGCGTTACTTCGCGAACTAAGCCCAGGGTTAATGTGGACAGGACAGACTGAAAAAACGGAGCACCAGGACTTAGGAGGAGAGTAAGTGGGGCCAAAAGATATAAATTGGTTGAAAGTGACACTGTTGGTAAGGAAGGGGGTAGTGGTGGGAATCTGTGCAGGAACTTGGGAAGAAGAGTAGTGAATAATTGTAAATTCATTGATTATGACATGTTCGTTTTTGTCACATCGCTAAGGGATGTCAAAGTGTGAGCACACTACCCCCAAATAAAGCTGCCCTTTCACACACAAGACAGGCTGTCAAGGGTTAGTCCTCTCCCATCTGTATTTGTTCAATGCCCTCAGGGCTGGCTCCACATTTAGTTCTCATATTTAGGGTTTGGAGGAATGAGGAAAACACCACAAACAGATCGCTCTTGGACCCACCAAACCTGTTGGTCCCCTGCTCTACTTAGATTCAGAGAATCCCCTCATATTACTGCCTGTGTAGCTTGCGCTGCCTCGGCAAGTGACAACGCCTTACCCAGCGGTCCGTCTGAAAGAGAAACACTAAGTCACAGTGACAGTCATCTTGCCCTATTTAATTTGGGAAATGGTCACTCATTTTCCCTGCCTGCCCATTTTAACATTATTTCCTATGGGGTTTTATTTTAAGTTATTATATCCATTATTTTCTATAGGAGAGTTTTGGAGTACCTGTGAATGGTCATGGGTGCCATTGGACTGACTCCAGCACTCATCTGAAGTATATTTATAGGTTCCTAGGGCTTTTTTGCTGCAATTACTATAGAGTTGCTGTTTGTGAATAGCAATAGGCTTACTTTTTTGTGGATGGCTACATGCCCCCCGTGATCCCACCCTTCCCCTCTCTAACCCCTCCTTACTCCTCCTTTATCCCCTCCCCCTCAGGAGAGGTTCCTCCTCTGTAGCATAGGGGTGCAGTCCCCCCTCCCCGGGGTGAGGGGCTATGCCATGCATAACTTAACAAGTAAGGGCCGATTCCAATGTCGGATGGACCTGAGTTGTCCGACATCAGCCACGAACCATAACCGAACGACCTACTGTTGTCAGTTACGGCCCTGCAAGTATGATGCGACCGAACTCCGTTCGGTCGCACTCGTATGTCTCACAAGGAGAGCATGCATTCCGAGCAGAATGCATGCCCGCATTGTGAAATAGAGGGGTGCGGTTCCTCCCTGCACCCTGTGGCCTGCAACCACAAGGTGCCTGCCACCAGGTGCAGGAATCACTGCCATAGGGGCCCTACTGGGGGCCCCCAAAGACCGTTTCTGACTGCCTTTTTGTGCCGGAAACACCGGCATGAAAAGGCAGTGAAAAACTGCCATCAAACTCCCTCGGTTGTAAAGAGGCGACTGGGGGAGTACTGACGGATTTCCAGACGGCGGACGGGCTCTCTGAGCCCGTCGTAAGCCATCCGGAAATCCGAGTCGGATTCCTTTCCGACCGAGCCCATCGGAATGGCTTGGTCAGGAAGGAATCAGGCCGGCACGTTCTGATTTGGGCAGAAGAGCTTCGACCATCGTTTGGAGTCCTGCCGTCTGAAATTGGAATTGGGCCCTAAGTCTTATCCTTCTTGTCCTGTTCAAGGACTGTGCCCGGCCCCCTGGCTGCACGCTTCATTCTCTGGTGTGCTAAGATGGCCAATCCAGGTTATTGGTAGGGCCAACAGGCAGCATCAGCAGAAGTCTCTAGTGCGCACGCCGGGTTGGACAAGTCTCTGACTGTGGCCTACCTGACATGCGCACTTCTTTCCTTGAACCCGCGTTCTGTTAGAGTGTCAGCTGAAACCCATCAGAGCCCCCCATTTGGAGCGCCGGTTTCTCCTGACCCCTGCTTTGCTCTCATGCAGCTTTAATGAAAAAAGGCATGAGAGCGAAGCTTGCATTGGTTCTCGGCAGGCTAGCCTATCTTCGTGCTGACCCCCACGTTCAAAGCAGCCCAGGACAGGTCACTCATGACCAATCCCTGTGGCTTTATTTTAAAGCCATCAGTGACTGGTGATGCCCCAGGCTGGTTCTGATATTTTCTCTTGTGCACAGTGCCTGTCACGGAATTGTGCATGAGGGGAATGGAGATGAAAGCAAAGCAGTCACCCCTGCTATTTGACTGACGCCCCCAGACCCCTGGCGCCCCAGGGCAGTGAGGGTCACCTAGAAGTGAGTCCGGCATACTACAGATTTTAATGTTTACCAGATACTACAGAATGGCAGGATTTTTAAATAACTAACCCTACAAGATGAAATATCTTTCTTGCCTGTTTTCTGCTTTTCCTTGTAGGATTGTCTACCCGGTAGGTTTAAAAAACAGTTGCTTTAATTGCAGCCATTCCGAAAAGACAGAAATATGTCTCCAAGTCCAACTGCATAAGCTTTTGTTTCAGATAACTCTTGAAAGGTCTCAGGGGCACATGTGTGTTTGTATCAGCCTGCCTTCGAGGTGCAGCAGAAGCAGGAACGAAATACAGACATCGCCTGGCTCCGATTTCCAAAATAAACTTACTATGATCGCTTTTTATGACTGCACAAAACAGCCCGGACTCCCAGACCTGAGCCCTTAATCTTTATGACCGATCACAGTGGAAAAACGGTGGGCCCGATTCACAGAACTAACTTAAGACAAAATCCTAAACTTCCTACTTTTGGTATTCACAGAAGTTAGGATTTTGTCTTAAGTTTGTTTTAAGACAGACTTAAGACAGACTTAAGTTAGGATTTTTTCTTAAGTCTGTCTTAAGTCTGCCTTAAGACAAAATCCTATCTTCTGTGAATACCAAAAGTAGTAAGTTTAGGATTTTGTCTTAAGTTAGTTCTGTGAATCGGCCCCACAGAAAGCAATGACTATTTACTTTTTTGTTCCCTCCCATAATGCTTTATTCTTCAGTGAACATCCAGGCGTATTCGCCCCCGCACATTGCGTGAAGCCCCTTCGAGTCGTATTGTTATTGGGCTATCCAAACGTCTCAGGCTGCCGACATTCTACACTAATGTTGCCTTTCCGCCGTGGCGCTAAAATCTCTGAAAATGTCGTGGCTCTTTGGGGCCCATGCATCAAGATATGCTTTTGCGAGTCCTTAATTGCGATTATAAAGGAATCACAATTAAGGACTCGCAAAAGCCTATGCATGTAGGAATGGCTATAAAAATAGCCATTCCTAAACATTCCTTAATTGCGACTCGCAAATTGCGAGTCGCAATTAAGGAATGGCTTCCCATTCATTCCTATGGACCTAAAGGCCTATGGGAATGAATGGGAAATTGCATGCATAATTTGCGAATACCAATAGGTACTCGAAATTTTCGCATGCTACTTCAAGGGCGCAAGGGTGTCAAAAGGACACGCTGTTGCACCCCTGAAATTGTGATGTGCACCCATGTTGCGCACATACATGCCCCAAGGGCATGTGCGTGTGTAACCTAAAACTTTGAAAAATGCACTTTAGAGCATTTTTCAAAGTTTTCGCAAAATACCATCAGGTTTAAATTATCGGTATTTAGCGTTCCATAATAGCGAAATCGCTATTTTAAATGCAATCTTGCATTGCATTTAAGGCATCGCAAATTGCCTTAAATGTCATTGCAAATTGTGATTTTTGCATTTATGAAGATGCATCCCAAAGGCAAAAGTTGTGGTCGCAAAGGGGCAGATTCTGCGAATCTGCCCCTTTGTGACCGCAATTTCAAATGATGCATGTGCCCCATTGTTCCCTCTCACTCGTGCTGGCCTCCGTCGACTAAGTCCTGTCTGTAGCGGTGCAGGCGGGCCCTGTTTCATCTCACACAGCCTGCTATGGGCCGGCCTCCCTCGTGGCTGCAGCAGTGAGCCAGTGAGCCAGTCCTGTCCTCTGCTGCTGGGGGCCTCCGGTTCTGACATATACATGTGTGTGGCACGTGTGCTGCTCGATCAGGGACATGTGCCACTGAATACAGGTATGAGATCATTCACTGCCACTATAGACCGGCATGGGTGAGTTTCAGGTGCGTACGGTTAAAGGCACAATAGTTGACCACCCTTGCATCAACTTAGATCAGTGACCCTGAACAGTTATGAAACCAAAAACATTGACTTTGGTGCAAGTGCTTAGAATATCATCCATAAATACTTGAAATGTCATATTAGTTAGGATATAGGTAATGTTGTATCAGGAGTAATTGGGCTAGATTTTTGGAGTTGTATATTTTTTATGGCATAAAACCTAAAAACACCTTCAATTCGACAACTACTCTACCGTCCATGGTATTGAGAGGATGGAAAGAGTGTGTCAGGGGTCTCTAAAGGCGGCATGGCTTACGTAATAAGGTGTCACTTAATCATGCGATTTCCACAGTGGACCACCCAAACAGTATGCTGGCACCGCTTTGAGTTTTCTGTTTTTGCATCCAGATGTATAACACAAACACTTATCAAGACCTATAACCAGCCGGGACTATTGGTTTTTTCAATGATTTTGGGTAAATGATTAATATTAAAAAATTTTGATTTATGAGGCTGTGAATTAAAAATGACTGAGTCCTGCGGAAAAAGATCTTCAGTGTGTATCAGTCACGCTCATTATATTCACTCAATGCTAAACATGTGTCGCTTGTCTCTGCACATCTCCCCGAGTCATATGTTGCACCTCATTTCTTTACTCTTCCCAGCCTTTTTTTACTCCCTCCTGAATGCACTTACTCACATTTCCTCATTTCACCACCCTCAAACACACAGCACACCCACTGACTTCTAAGCACTGCATTTTCTTTTACTTTCACCTTGTCACTATTTTGACAACTTTGTACTTCCTTCACACACATTTGCACAGAATCAAAATTGCAACAAGAATATGTGATAATTGCTCTTTGTTCTCTGCAGCGAGGCCACGGATTGGATGACCATGGGTTCTGAATACCTCTCTGACCCTCTGACAGGCACCGCAAGAAACTTGTACTGCCTTGTGCCTCAGATCCTGAGCTTTCAATCGTGTCTCAATGTAAACACCTGGAGGCAAAGCGGTTCAAAGGGTGCACAAAACAAAAGTAACGTCCTCCCTGGAAAAACACAGAAACACTTAAACTGGAAATAGCAAACACTCTTTGGGAACACAAGAGTAAGGCTAAGATTGAGTAAAGCACGTAAAACCTAAAGGGGAATTGAATCATTGATATCGCCGTAACCGTATTCACATTTATTAGTCAAAAAAACTCTATGGATACAGGGCCCAATAGGGTCCTGTTTTAATGTCTGTTTTTTCATTACTACCAAGTCTGAGACAAAACGAAAGTTCTGGAACCGATGCAAACAACTCTCAGCCCTGCCAACCCTCCTTATGTTGCTCGGGCTCTCTCGCTACATTTGCTCACAAAGTAAGACTCATCCCCACACTTTACGGTCCACCACTTTCAAATGACACCAGCCGCTACTTCTCCAATTCATTATTAAGTACTCTTCATCTTCCAGCCACTCCTCAACTCTCCCACATTTAGTACTAAACATATTCAGGGTGGGGATCTTAACACAAAGAAATATCCCAGGGCCACCCTTCTGTATCATTTTATGGTGGAGCCCCCTGCAAGTAATGTGTTCCATTTCATGTCAGAACCCTGGCAGCCCATGTGTGTCATTTCATGTCAGATCCCAGGCTGCCCATGTGTGTCATTTCATGTGAGATCCCAGTCAGCCCATGTGTGTCATTTCATGTCAGATCACAGGCTTCCCAAATGTGTCATTGCATGTCAGATCCCAGGCAGCCCATGTGTGTAATTTCATGTCAGAACCCTGGCAGCCCACGTGTGTCATTGCATGTCAGATCCCAGGCTGCCCATGTGTGTCATTTCATGTCAGATCCCAGGCTGCCCATGTGTGTCATTTCATGTCAGATCCCAGGCTGCCCATGTGTTCCATTTCATGTCAGAACCCTGGCAGCCCATGTTTGTCATTTCATGTCAGATCCCAGGCTGCCCAAGTGTGTCATTTCATGTCAGAACCCTGGCAGCCCATGTGTGTCATTTCATGTCAGATCCCAGGCTGCCCATGTGTGTCATTTCATGTCAGATCCCAGTCAGCCCATGTGTGTCATTTCATGTCAGATCACAGGCTGCCCAAATGTGTCATTGCATGTCAGATCCCAGGCAGCCCATGTGTGTCATTTCATGTCAGATCCCAGTCAGCCCATGTGTGTCATTTCATGTCAGATCCCAGGCTGCCCATGTGTCTCATTTCATGTCAGATCCCAGTCAGACCATGTGTGTCATTTCATGTCAGATCCCAGGCTGCCCATGTGTTCCATTTCATGTCAGATCCCTGGCAGCCCATGTGTGTCATTTCATGTCAGATCCCTGGCAGCCCATGTTTGTCATTTCATGTCAGATCCCAGGCTGCCCAAGTGTGTCATTTCATGTCAGAACCCTGGCAGCCCATGTGTGTCATTTCATGTCAGATCCCAGGCTGCCCATGTGTGTCATTTCATGTCAGATCCCAGTCAGCCCATGTGTGTCATTTCATGTCAGATCACAGGCTGCCCAAATGTGTCATTGCATGTCAGATCCCAGGCAGCCCATGTGTGTCATTTCATGTCAGAACCCTGGCAGCCCACGTGTGTCATTTCATGTCAGATCCCAGGCTGCCCATGTGTGTCATTTCATGTCAGATCCCAGTCAGCCCATGTGTGTCATTTCATGTCAGATCCCAGGCTGCCCATGTGTTCCATTTCATTTCAGATCCCTGGCAGCCCATGTGTGTCATTTCATGTCAGATCCCAGGCTGCCCATATGTGTCATTTCATGTCAGATCCCAGGCAGCCCATGTGTGTCATTTCATGTCAGAACCCTGGCAGCCCACGTGTGTCATTTCATGTCAGATCCCAGGCTGCCCATGTGTGTCATTTCATGTCAGATCCCAGTCTGCCCATGTGTGTCATTTCATGTCAGTTCCCAGGCTGCCCATGTGTGTCATTTCATGTCAGATCCCAGTCAGCCCATGTGTGTCATTTCATGTCAGATCCCAGGCTGCCCATGTGTTCCATTTCATGTCAGATCCCTGGCAGCCCATGTGTGTCATTTCATGTCAGATCCCTGGCAGCCCATGTTTGTCATTTCATGTCAGATCCCAGGCTGCCCAAGTGTGTCATTTCATGTCAGAACCCTGGCAGCCCATGTGTGTCATTTCATGTCAGATCCCAGGCTGCCCATGTGTGTCATTTCATGTCAGATCCCAGTCAGCCCATGTGTGTCATTTCATGTCAGATCACAGGCTGCCCAAATGTGTCATTGCATGTCAGATCCCAGGCAGCCCATGTGTGTCATTTCATGTCAGAACCCTGGCAGCCCACGTGTGTCATTTCATGTCAGATCCCAGGCTGCCCATGTGTGTCATTTCATGTCAGATCCCAGTCAGCCCATGTGTGTCATTTCATGTCAGTTCCCAGGCTGCCCATGTGTGTCATGTCATGTCAGATCCCAGTCAGCCCATGTGTGTCATTTCATGTCAGATCCCAGGCTGCTCATGTGTGTCATTTCATGTCAGATCCCAGGCTGCCCATGTGTGTCATTTCATGTCAGATCCCAGGCAGCCCATGTGTGTCATTTCATGTCGGAACCCTGGCAGCCCATGTTATGTCATTTCATGTCAGATCCCAGGCTGCCTATGTGTGTCATTTCATGTCAGAACCCTGGCAGCCCATGTGTGTCATTTCATGTCAGATCCCAGTCAGCACATGTGTGTCATTTCATGTCAGATCCCAGGCTGCTCGTGTGTGTCAATTCATGTCAGATCACAGGCTGCCCAAGTGTGTCATTTCATGTCAGATCCCAGGCTGCCCATGTGTGTCATTTCATGTCAGAACCCAGTCTGCCCATGTGTGTCATTTCATGTCAGATCCCAGGCAGCACATGTGTGTCATTTCATGTCAGATCCCAGGCTGCCCATGTGTGTCATTTCATGTGAGATCCCAGTCAGCCCATGTGTGTAATTTCATGTCAGATCCCTGGCTGCCCATATGTGTCATTTCATGTGAGATCCCAGTCAGCCCATGTGTGTCATTTCATGTCAGATCCCAGGCTGCTCATGTGTGTCATTTCATGTCAGATCCCAGGCTGCCCATGTGTGTCATTTCCTGTCAGATCCCAGTCAGCCCATGTGTGTCATTTCATGTCAGAACCCTGGCAGCCCATGTGTGTCATTTCATGTCAGAACCCTGGCAGCCCATGTGTGTCATTTCATGTCAGATCCCAGTCAGCCCATGTGTGTCATTTCATGTCAGATCCCAGGCTGCCCATGTGTGTCATTTCATGTCAGAACCCTGGCAGCCCATGTGTGTCATTTCATGTCAGATCCCAGTCAGCCCATGTGTGTCATTTCATGTCAGATCCCAGTCAGCCCATGTGTGTCATTTCATGTCAGATCCCAGGCTGCCCATGTGTGTCATTTCATGTCAGAACCCTGGCAGCCCATGTGTGTCATTTCATGTCAGATCCCAGTCAGCCCATGTGTGTCATTTCATGTCAGATCCCAGGCTGCTCGTGTGTCATTTCATGTCAGATCACAGGCTGCCCATGTGTGTCATTTCTTGTCAGAACCCAGTCTGCCCATGTGTGTCATTTCATGTCAGATCCCAGGCAGCACATGTGTGTCATTTCATGTCAGATCCCAGGCTGCCCATGTGTGTCATTTCATGTCAGATCCCAGTCAGCCCATGTGTGTCATTTCATGTCAGATCCCAGGCTGCCCATATGTGTCATTTCATGTCAGATCCCAGTCAGCCCATGTGTGTCATTTCATGTTAGATCCCAGGCTACTCATGTGTGTCATTTCATGTCAGATCCCAGTCAGCCCATGTGTGTCATTTCATGTCAGATCCCAGGCTACTCATGTGTGTCATTTCATGTCAGATCCCAGTCAGCCCACGTGTGTCATTTCATGTCAGATCCCAGGCAGTCCATGTGTTTCATTTCATGTTAGATCCCATGCAGCCAATGTGTGCCATTTCATGTCAGATCCCAGGCAGTCCATGTGTGTCATTTCATGTTAGATCCCATGCAGCCAATGTGTGCCATTTCATTTCAAATCCCAGGCAGCCCATGTGTATCATTTCATTTCAGATCCTATGGCTATCCTATCTGCCATTTCAGAGCCTCTCGGGTCAACCTGTGTTTACCAGTTTCCAAGAAGATCTCATTGCAGTCCTTGGGTACCACAGTGGATCCCAGGTTTTTTTGTAGCAGATCTCAATGGAGACCATGGTTGTCATAGCTGTCCCCAGTGCTGCACACGTGCGTCATTTTATAGCAGATCCCAATGGAGACCGCGATGGTCACCGCTAATCCCAGGGCATCTGTTGTGTGTCGTTTCATATCAGATCCCAGAGCAGCGAGGTGCGCTACATCATAGTTTGATCCAGGACAACCCCAGACTAATGTTTCTAAGAAATGAAATGAAATGAAATGAAATGAAGAAGGTTCTTAATAAAGCGCACTGTGACCAACCGGCTTCCTGGCGCTAGAAGAGAGGACTGAGGAGGGTGGAAAGTGACAGGGGTGCTTTAACAGGAGTACGCAGTAGAAAACAAATGGGTCTTAAGGGCCTTGCGGAACTGTGAGTAAATGGTGATTGATCTGATCGACAAAGGAAGACTATTCCAGAAAGAGGGACCTAATACAGAAAATCTTGTGCCTCCAGTTTTAGATCTACGAAACCGAGGTACACTGGAAAGAAACTGATTAGCGGAGCGGAGGGAACGGTTGGGAGTGTAGGGAATGATGAGAGAATTGATAAAGACTGGGCCGGTGCGAGCCCGAGCCATGAAAGCCAGGCAGCCCATCTTAAAGAGGGATCTCTGAGAGATAGGGAGCCAATGAAGGGATTTCAAGACAGGAGTGATGTGGGAGGACTTGGGGAGGTGGAGAATAAGACGGGCGGCCTGATTCTGAACAGCCTGTAGGCGGTGAAGTTCGTATGCCTGAATGCCCACGTACAGGCTGTTCCCATAATCAAGACGGGAGAGAATCATTGCCAGGATGATGAGTTTAAGGGCGTCAGGGGAAAAGAAACGGGACACCTTTCGGATAATTCGGTGAGAAAGGAAACAGAAGGAGACAACTGAGCTGATCTGGGCATGCATAGAGAGGTCCCGGCTGACTTTAATACCCAAGGTCTTTGCAGAGGCCGCTGGGAGAGGAGGAGGGCCGAAAATGGGAGGCCAAAAGGCGGCCGACCAAGGGGAAGAGGAAGGGCCGGTCAGGGCCAGCTCTGTCTTGTCCAGATTGAGCTTCAGTTGATTCCGCTTCATCCAGTCTGAAATAAAAACTAGAGTGGAGTGGAATTTAGGTAGGGAGTGCAGGGGAGAAGAAAGATCAAAAACAAGCTGGAGGTCATCCGCATAATTATACATGGAGACCCCCATATCAAGCAGGGAAAGAATAAGGGGGCGGATATAGAGGTTAAAGAGGAGAGGGGACAGGGAGGAACCTTGGGGGACTCCACAGGGGACCAAGCGGGTAGGGGCGGTATGGCAGGAAAGATGCACCGCCTGAGTCCGATCTTTGATAAAGGAGGCGAGCCAAGAGAGGGCAGTGCCTCGAACGCCCGCTGCGCAGACACGGTCAAGAAGGATGGAGTGGTCGACCGTGTCAAACGCAGCGGACAAATCAAGGAGCACCAAGGCTTGGGGCAAGTTGGAATCTGCCTTACTCTTTAGTTCGTCCATGACGGACAGGACCACTGACTCAGTGGAATGAGCCGGACGGAAACCTGCTTGGTGGGAGGCCAGGAGATGGTTGTCCTCGACGAAGGAGGAGAGGCAGGAGGTGATATAGCTCTCCGGGATCTTCCCA
Organism: Lissotriton helveticus; assembly: GCF_964261635.1. Classification (NCBI taxonomy): domain Eukaryota; kingdom Metazoa; phylum Chordata; class Amphibia; order Caudata; family Salamandridae; genus Lissotriton; species Lissotriton helveticus. Next base: position 1,174,888,266 of record NC_136072.1, on the reverse strand, counting down.
AGGTAAGGGAGAAGGGAAATGGGTCTAAAGTTAGAGGGAAGGGAAGGGTCTAAACCAGATTTTTTTTAAATGGGACGAACTATGGCGGATTTGAAAAATGTAGGAACTAAGCCAGAGGAAATGGAGGCATTAAGAAGGGAAAGAGGAGGGTCAGGGCAATGGGTAAAGAGCACTTTCAAAATGCGAGCTGGCGCACAGTCAGCTGGGGAGCCAGACTAACACTGGACGCCATAGCAGTCCACGTGATGTAAGAGCAGATTCCAGTGGGACATTTTAAGAAATGGGCAAAGTGGGCTCTGGCACAGGGCGCCAGCCTTCTATCCCACTCTCCCCTGATAGAGCCAGCTCTGTTCTGCAGAGAGTCTTTCCCCGATTACCTTGAATCATTTTTAATCAGCTTGTTTTGAATACTGTTTTCCTTTAGTTTATTTTTAATGTGGGTGATGTGTGAGTCTATTGCAGACATTTTGCAGAGAAATTTTGGGCTTGTGTTTCCTGCAACAACCTTAAAAGTTTCTTTTAGGACAAAACAGGACTTCACACATGAGTAATGGCAGGGGGGGGTGTCACAAGGATTATTTGCAGTAATATTACTGAGCTGCTGCTGTGTTAAATATTGAAAACACACATCACTATCCCCGAATATAAGATGTAAACACATTTAGAATTTGGAGGAGTGTACCTGTGCACTGTCAGTGACCTGGCCAAAGAGGGCATGAAAAAGCAGAAATTGGATCTTGAATGCAAAGCTGTTCTGAACAGGGCCACCAAACTCCGGCACACATGTACATTTTAAGTGATGGAGCGCGGCGTTAGCCATCTTAGCTTAGCGCTGCGCTCTGCCACTTCTGAAACTCAAAACTGTACCATATTTACAACAATATGGTGCAGCCCAGCGTTTCCACCTGGACTGGTGCTACATTTAGCTGTCTAGCGCCAACGCAGACTACCCTTGCACCATAGTGCAAGGGTGTCTGCAGTGAGAGAAAGATTGTTGATGTGCAGGAAGGTGACCTTTCCTGCACATAAACAATCTTTAAATAGTGGTTTGTAACTTCTATTTGTGCTGCTTAATTCAGCACACATAGAAGTAGCAAAACTTTTTTTTTTTTTAAATTATTGTTTATGAGCAGGAGGGGACACCTTCCTACACATAAACAATCATTGGTGTTTTGCTGTTTCCATGTGTCCTGCACAACGCAGCACTCATGTAAACAGCAAAAACGTGGAGAAATTAAACATTTCTTCTCACTTCACCAGGGTAAGACCAGGTTTTCTGTGATCTTAGTTTTGATGCTGCCCTATATCTACGCCACCCTTGTAAATAGGGGAAGATTCAAAATCAATGGGTCTTGTGGCGTATCGCCCACAACAACACCCCTTGCCCACCCCTTTCAGGCTAACTATAGCGTGAAAAGGTGCCCTATTTACCAGAAGGCGTTGAGCCTCGCTGCCTTGTAAATAAGGCGAAGCCGCTATCACCACCACAACGTCATGAAAAGTGAGTTTGTGGTGGCGATAGTGGTGCTTGTAAATATGCCCCTCCATTTGGCCCGGGCCCCCGTAACTCTTAACATGTCCCTGTCCCAGGGGTGTCATTTCATTGCATCATATTCATTTCATAGCGGCTCCCAGGTAAAGGTGTGCGCGTCATTGCGAAACAAAGGCCTATTCCTAGTCCAAATGCAGGCATGGCAAATGCCCCGGACCCCAGCCCCCACCCAATACTCCCCCCCCCCTCTCATAGAGTAGTAAAAGGCGGCCATAACTGTAGGTGCAGCGGGCCCTTCACACCCCCGGGGCCCCACTGCACCCCTCCACCACCGCCCCCGGGGCCCCAGCATCCTCAGGAAGGTTCCCAAGAAGCGCACAGCCGCTTCACCCCAAGAAGGCCAGTGCACCCCGTCCTGTCTCAGTGACGTCCCTTCAGAGGCCCCGGAGGGGGGGGGGGGAGGGTATTGGCAAAGCTTCGGAGTATGAGAAATAAGTGAAGATATTACATTTAATTTCACGACAGCTTAGCCTCGGAGCTGGAACCAATTAAGCGCCGGCGCGGGGTCCCTCGGTCATAAGCCGGGGCTCGATAATCGGTCGATCCGCCGCCACCGCCACTGAACTGTGGACTCTTCAGCAATTTCCCGTGAATGAGCGGCTCTGAGCGCGCACTTAATGGACCCTGATGAGCAGGGAAAGGCTGCGGAGTCTGGACGGACGCGCCAGTGACGTCTCCGAGCAGGAGGAGGTTCAGAAAGAGACGGGTTTGGATAGAAGGGACGCCCCAGTGACGTCCCCGAGCAGGAGGAGGGTTCAGAAAAAGACGGGTTTGAACAGAAGGGACGTCACCTTCCGCCTCCTCACCCACGCACACAAAGCTCTACACGACCGAGGCCCGAGTTACCTCAACAGCCGAGTCAACTTCTACGCTCCCAAACGCCACCTCCGCTCAGCCAACCACGCCCTCGCCGCCGTCCCCCGCATCCGAAGAGCGACTACAGGAGGACGGTCCTTCTCCTACCTGGCCGCCAAGACCTGGAACTCCCTCCCGGCCGACCTGCGCCTGACCCAAGACCATCTCTCCTTCAGGAAGAAGCTGAAGACCTGGCTGTTCGAGCAGTAGCGGAACCCCCTCCCCCCCCCCCCAGCGCCTTGAGACCCTACGGGTATGTAGCGCGCTCTACAAGTGTCATTGATTGATTGATTGATTGGTCCCTGCTGAGAGTGTCTGTCTGAGAGAAGCTGTTCCGGCGCAAAGATCTTCAAACTCCCAGGGAAAGTGATATTTTGCTGCTTGGGCGCTCCCTGTCCTTTAGCAGCTATGCAGTCCACTGTTTGGCCATGTATGGACTCTGCCAGTCTCTTGTGGTTATACCCGGTAGCGCCGTAAGCCTGTTGCAAACAATGGTCTCCATAAAGCGCTATCCCGGCCGAGAGGACGTGGAGAAGTGATCTTTGAAGAACCAATATTTCAGGCCGTGGAATTGGGGCAGTTAACTCTGCTCGGTCAGACCAGGCCGAGAAATCCCTCCAGTCTTCTGTACAAGTAAACTGTCCTGTAATAAGCAACAGACAACAATTAGCATAAGAGACAATGAAACATTCCTGAGAGCCCTCGGTGGTCCTTTCTGTCGAGGAGCGAGGCATTTATTATCGATCCGGTGTTCTGAAAAACCTTTAGTCCACCCAGAGACCCCTCCCACCCCCCACCCATCCTTACTCCTGGTTTACAGGAGCCCTGAAGATGTTTAGGCAACCTACCTGATAACTGGAGAGAAATGGCAAGCTAAATACGAAGATAACCAAGGGGGGTTATAGTGAACTCCAGTGTTCTCTTAAGGATTGTTGGGCCCCCTGGGAAAGACATGCTTTGGGGCCCCCTGTAAGGAGGAACTTTGAATTTTATTACCTATGCTGCCAAGCTTGCATGAGCCCCAACAATATTATATTTAAACTTTTACATAAAACAGCTGAAATATGTCTTTTATAGGGCCCAACAATCTTTAAAATGACAAAAGAGAGAGAGACAGGGAGAAAGTGAGAGAGAGAGAGAGAGAGAGAGAGAGAGCGAGAGAGAAAGAGAGTGAGAAAAGAGAGAGAGAGAAAGAGAGAGAGAGAAAGAGAGAGAGAGAAAGAGAGAGAGAAAGAGCGATAGAGAGAATGGATAGAGAGAGAGAGGAAGAGAGGATAGAGCAAGAGAGAGAGAGAGAGAGAGGGAGAAAAGAGAGAGAGAGACGAGAGAGAGAAAGAGAGAGACCACGACGAGAGAGAGAAAGAGAGAGAGAGGAGAGAGAGACAGAAAGAAGATAGAGAGATAGAGAAGGAGAGAGGAGAGAGAGGGAGAAGATAGGGAGAGAGGATAAAGAGCGAGAGAGAGAGAGATGTAGAGAAATTCAGATAGAGAAATTAATAAAAGTGAGACAGAGTGAAAGAAACTGAAAGATATCACTTCACCAAAGGGCCGCTTGGAAGGTGGGGGCCCTGGGCATTTGCCCACTTTACCCAAGACTTAAAACGTTTCTTCAAAGACCCCATGACAGTGGATTCTAAAGCCAAGCCACAGGACCCACTCTTGAGCTGAAATCATAGCTAATCCTAAAAGTTGTCAGGGAGCTCTTTCAAACTCTCACCAAATTGTTAAATCCCCAGGTTGGAAATACCTGCTTTGACAGTAAGACGCAATGAGGGACCCCCTCAAGCAGCACTGAGAATCATGGCCAAGTCCGGTCCCCCAGGCCGTGCTGCGGTCCGGAACTGAGAGGCCGCTAAACGAGGGACGAAGAGGCACCCTGGCACGGCTCCGGGGTGGGATAATCTGCCCACGCAGGGCAGAATCAGGGCAATGGTGGCAAACAAGATCACAGCCCCCTGGTGTCACTGAATCAATAGATCCCAACATTTCTGAACAAGAAAGTGTTAGATTTAAAAAACAAAAATTGGGAGAATGTGTTTCCCCCTGTACAAAATTGGGATAGTGGTTGAGGGGGTGAAACACTACTGAAGCTGCAACAACAATCCTTGTCCGGGTGAATCACAAGCACACTTCAGAGTAACCTGTGTTTAAGCCTCTGGTTGCATGGCACAAAGCAGCCAGGCTTAGATTAGAGGCAAAGTGTAGCGTATTTATGCAGCACTTCAAACAGTAATAAAGATGAAACACACAAAACGAAAAGTTTGTGCATGACCACACTGGCTAGAGAACTGGTCAGGTGACAGTGTGCTGTTGCGCAGTATGACTTTGCTGTTGGAAGTGCACATTTAAATGCCGGCAATCACCTTTGGGAAGGTGCCAGATTTGGCAGTGTCTCGAGTGCTTGGAAGTAGAGATAGAGGCACTGAGGTGTAGGAGATCCCTCGAGACCTCAGATGGTAGCATATTGAATGCTTGTGTGTGCTAACACTGCCCTAAACACACTGAAAACATACACTTTGCTTAATGTGCTGTATCTGCAGAGTGACCTGTCCCTTCTGCAGCACTGGACCCCTTGACCTGGGCTGAACCACTGCTGCCACATGACTGGCTCACGCAAGGAATCATCACAATCATGCTAATGGTTAGAGTGCAGTGATTGAATGTGTGTGGATCTGGGTCCCAGTAGCTTCATCTCTCTCAGGGTTGTGGGGGGGCATAACTGGGTATAGGACACCTGTGGGTCACCACAGTGAAGGGGTGTTTGATCCGTTTCTAGAGACAAGGCCTGGGCGGTGAACTCCGCTCGGTTCACAGAGTTTGCTGAGTTTTCTACACTCCACGCAGCGCATGGAGTTCAGAGAAACTTTGCTGAGTGGAGTATTTCCTCACTCAAGCTTGCCAGCATTAAGTTGCAGAGAGAGAGAAATCCAATGCTAGACCACCTCCCAGCGAGATTTCTCAACACGGATGGTCATGGATAGTTGTGACCGCATCTGTTGAGAAACCACTCAGTCGGGTTGAGGAAGTTGCCGCTTGAGTAGAAAATCTACTTAAGGGGCAGAAAGAAGCATTGCCTTCTTGCACTGGGCATGGTACTGTTTGCAGTGATTTTCTAGTGTGGGACAAACACCCAGTACTAAAAATCTATGTAAATGGTGTGACCCAATGAACTCCACCACTTGTGAAACTCTGCATTGCAAAGCAGAGTTTTTTTGGTCACTTCGTTATGCCCAGGCATTCTAGAGATGTGCCATGATGGACAGAAACCAGAAACAAAAGGAGGAGGCCCTAACCGCTATGGCTGCAGAAGAGGATATTTAATCTAGCAGAACGGATACTCCTCCCACAGGCAGAAATCAGGACTCTGACAGATTGGAAGCTATTCTGACAACAATCAGCTCCACTAGAGACCTTCTAGAAAGTAAACTTGATAGGTCAACCTACTGTGAGACGATCACAGGAAAATGAGTGAACGCATCCTTTAGGTGGAAACCACTCCGGCAGAGACTTCAAATCGTCATAATGTGCCTAATTAAGTGCCGAGACTGAGTGAAAGATCAGAAAAAGAGTGCCAGTGAAAATATGCATGTAGTGGACTTACTCAAGAAGACAGTCTACTTCATTTCAGGGTTCGGGTCTATACCTTGCAACAAGTATGCCTTACAGGTCTCTATACTTTAGAAAATATGAAAGGGACCATATTCCGGAACTTTGCAAAGTCAGTCCAGAGACAAAGAGTGTCTCACATACCGGTAAAGTAAAGGCTGTGGGACATTGGACTCCAATATGCTCTCCTCTGCCTAGCAACATTGAGGATCCAAAGAGATGAAAAGACTGAGGGGCATATTATCAACAGGCAGCGATAATTATCGCTAAGTGCACTTAGAACGATTTTAAATATTCCTAGCTATAGCTGATTTACATCTCCGAGTTAGCGCGTTATCACCAACGCTTAACTTCAAAGCCTGAATTTCACTGGAAATCCAGTGATAAAAAAGTAGCGATAGGGAAATCATTGATAATAAGCCATGGTGGACTTATCCTGACAATCCACCTTCCATTGACAAGATGGCTAAGCCAGGTTTCAATAAGGCATGCAAATACCAGCAATAATCACGGTTACCGCTACTTTCATTATCGCTATGCGGGTCCTGGGCCGGCTTGAGAATAGAGGGAAGTTGTGTTAGCGACAGTTTTCATGTTATTTCAGTGAGGAACGCCTACTTTGCATATCATTAGCGATAAATATCGCTGACATGCAAAGCGGCAGGATAAATGGTAGCTCTCGCAATGATACTAGCGCTAACGCATGGTAGCGGGCCCTTGGTGATAGTGCGATAGGAAAATCGACGCATTCATGGCGATATGTGCCAGAAAAGTGGCAAAACTTTCCTTGATAATATGCCCCTCAGTTCTTCTTCACCCAGCAGGAAGCTAGGGAGTTTTTGGATGGCTCCATGGGTGGATCGCAGAGGGAGAACCCATCAATGACCCATAAATACAAACAGCACCAGCCTCAATGTGAGAAAGGAGCACGTCAATCGACACAGCAGGGCGGAACCGGAAGGGAGATGGTGGCAGCGGCAGCAGCATCACTGAACATCTTCATAGACCTCAAGAATATAGTGACCTCAAACAAAGACCTGAGATCGGGACTTGATAGAGTCAAGATGATCACAATGTTCTCCCAAAGACACTCAGCACCACTGATGAGATCATCTGATTCAACTGCTAGTTTCTGCAAACAGCCTACTTGGCTTGATATTTTTCTGAGTGAATTGATTCTAAAGAGCAGTCATTGAGGCATTTGCTACCTCATTGGTTTCCCTTTGATATTCTTCCACTAGCTCTGGGGGGGTCCCTGTGCTGGGCCCTACTGGAGATGCGATTGAAATTGTTTGCTTTCATTTTTGAGGGAATGCATTGTGTACTCTCCCCTTGTTGGGGGCAGTTGGGGTTGTTGGAAAAATCTCCCTAGTTAGGTATGGTAAGGGGAGTGGCTGCTGGGCTGACAAGCAATGGGAAGTGTTGGGTTGGAATGCGGGGGAGGGGTCTACTGCACAAACATAGTATCTGATGCACATCAATCCATATAAGGTCGCTGCTTAAAACTACTGATATGGCATGCATGGGGCCTTACTTCCAAAAGATTCAACATGCAGGTTTATATTGAAGGAAGGGGGCACAAATAGCATTTCTGCAAGAAGCACACCTCACTTAAATGGAGGGACAGGCACTACAGAATAGTTTACCTTTTCGATTTATTCAAGGGGTACTGATCTGGATTATGCTTGGGGTTCACATTCAACCTATGGTGAATCAGCATTAACAAGGATGGAAGATATGTTTTTGCTGGAGGCAGAGTCGAACATGGACCAACAGATATTTCTGAAGGGGTTAACACCACAGTTAGCCACAATACTGCATAACTCAGGTGTTTTAGGCTGAGGTGTCAACTGCATTACTGATGTGGGATTGGGTAGGTTGTCTCCTCCTAATTCATCATCTATGATACACAAAATGGCCAAGGATTCACTACTTCGATGGCAAACTGAGGGGCGGTGGACACCTGCAGGGCACATAACCCCTTGTAATGGGAATATTAATTTCATTCAGACATGCATGATCTTTATGAATAGTTAGATACATTTCTCTAGTGCCATATAACACACTCTAAAACAATGAATGCTGAATACCTGTGTCGGGGTCCTTACTCCACCCCCCCCGTGGATGTCTGTTACGACGCCAATCGCGAGAGCGGCCTGTTACGAACTACAAGTACCAGCAGGATAAGGGCGGAGCAGGCGCAGGCTGCCTCTGCCATAAAGGATGGCCGCGGCTCAGTTCGGCGTCGGATATTGAGCCGGACGTCGTCGGTTTCTGACCTGCCCCGGGAGAGACGCGGCTGGTGTTATCTCCTTCTGAATCGGGTGAGGATCCGTCTATACGGCGTCTGGGTAGAGCGGCAGCACCCTCGAAGACTTCAGTGGTTCTCCGGCCGTTCGCGAAGGACGCTGCACCGGAGGGAGAAACTCAGTCGGAGTCCTTCTCTCAGCCCCTGGTCCACAGGATATGCCGCAGTCCACACCTACTCAGAAGGTATTAGCGGATTTACAAGCGGTGAATCAACAGCTACCACTACTGCTTCTGCTACCATTGACGGCTTCGCTAGCGGTGAGGTAACCGCGAGCGAGACCACACCCTGCACCTTGGCAAGCTCACAAGCGGTGAGGAAACCGCTAACCCTGCTATATCCTACGCCTTGTCAGAATTACAAGCGGTGGGGTAAAAATGTAAATTGATACTTGTATAGCGCACTACTCACCCGCAAGGGTCTCAAGGCGCTTGTACGAATACCGCTGTGGAACCCATCCTAGCTTTCCCTGTGAGGTGTCCACTCCTGGGCACCCCCAAGGTGGAGGCCAGGCATCCTTAGCGTTGTGGGGGCCGTTGTGGAGATTAAGCAAGCTATTGCCTAAAGTTGCAGAGTGGGACTCCATGATTGGAATAGGCACCGAGGCGAGAATTATCAGGTCCGTGGAATTTTTTAGCTCAAGACCCGCCGAGGCGGGGAATTGAACCATGGTCCCGGGCTAGACCTCTGCATCAGGGTCTGCCGCTCTAACCATTGAGCCACACTTCTCCACTTCTCCAGGTAACCGCCAAAACCTTCACTTTGGCAGGCACAAGCGGTGAGGTTACCACTACGTATCTGCACCCAACAGTCGTGCCCCACCACAGCAGGCGGAACTCGAGCGGCATTGTCGGCCGCTGCTTAGCACGGTGTCCTCAGTTGGCGAGTTGCCAGGACGGGTGCTCATGCGGAGGACGGTTGGTCCCAGGTAGTCGCTCGGTGTTGTCGGCCAAGGGGGTTCCGCAAGAACTAGCTGTAGGTGATGGGTAACATTGACTTTTCTTATTGTCTTCTTCTGGATTTCATGGGTATGAGTAACACTGTCATGTTGCAATAATAAACCAGTCACTTGACTATCGCCTGTTTCACACTGCTTTCTTTCGTTTTACATGGTACAAAGAAGCGGGGAGAGGTTCACCAGGTCTTCTCACCAGTTCCTAAGGACCTCTGTCTATTTCCTGTCTCTTTAGCACCAGGTAACACTTGGTGGTGTATCCGGCTGTCGTCACACCGATCCCGAGGACCAAAAGAGGATCACATAATATCCAACCTTTAACTACCGTCTTCCCTGTCGGGTTGACGACGCTATGGCCACACTGGAAGATGTCCTGGCGGCTTTGGCTGCGATGCGGGTCGAACTGGATGCTTCCAGGCAGGAAGCCACGGACCTCAGGGCAAGAATGGACGGGATTCAAAGTAATCCTTTTGGAGCAGGGTCTGCCCACCCCGCCCCCACAGCAGCAGTGGTCGTGGAGATGCCACGCCCAAAAGGTTCAGCGGGGAGTCCCAGAAAGTACAGGTGTTATTGACGCAAGTGGCGCTTCACTTCTCGGGTAAACCCAAGGCTTTCCCCACCAACCATGCCAGGGTAGCGTTCCTCATCTTCTATTTGGCAGGCGATGCCGCTCAGTGGGCTGTTATTTTTGTGAGCTGAGATGACGCTCTCGTGCACGACTGGGAAGCCTTTCAAGAGGAGTTCATTAAGGTGTTCGACCGCAGAGCCCACTCCTACACGGCGGACAGGGAACTGCTGGAACTCCGGCAGGGCAGCAGGGACCTGCTACACTACCTGAATTCCTTCAGGCGCTTGGTGGCGGAAACCAAATGGCCAGAGTCAAAGAGGGCAGCGAATTTCCATCAGGGGCTGAGCGAGGAGCTAAAAGACGTCATCGCGCAGATAGACCCCCAACCGGACTCTTGTGAGGGTTTGATTGGTCTGGCACTGCGCCTGGATCACCGACTGGGAGAGCGACGAGGAGACCACAAGAAGAAAGGCAAGCCTCCACCTTTGGGTGGTCATCCGGCGACATCGGAAGCCCACCAGTCACATGTGGCGGAACCGATGGACATCGGAGCCATCCAAGCTAGCCTGACCTCCACGGAAAAGGAGTCTCGCTGGAAACAGGGCCTGTGTCTATATTGCGGCAAGAAGGGTCACTTCGTGCACGAGTGTCCTGCTAAGCCGAAGACAGGGCGTTTCCTTTCCGGTAGGATGGTAACCGCGGCAGTGGATCCGTTGGTGGGAAACTGACGGACTCCCAGAACAGAGAAGGGGCTTCTCGGGGTCGCAGCTACATCCCTTTGCTGCTAAGCCTGGATCAGGCGAGTCGACGTCACATGTTTATCCCCGTCCCGCTTCTGGTCCAAGACAAATGGGTTTCGGTGGACGCCATGGTCGATTCAGGGGCCACTGGCCAATTCATCGACGCAGAAAAGGCCCATCGCATCGGCATCCGCCTATGTCCAAAAGCTGTACCGGAGGAGGTGTATGCGGTGGATGGGCTAAACTGATCACAGGACCCATAGAGCACCACACAGGAGAGGTGCAAGTTGGGTACGGGGGAGAACACCTGGAAGCGATTGACTTAAGCTTCATAAGGGCCCCTCAGTACGGAGTCATACTGGGGTTGCCCTGGCTTCAAAAGCACAACCCATCTATCGACTGGGTGTCAAGAGAGGTCCTCATGGAGTCACCCTACTGCCTCACGCAATGCAGGGTAGCACAGAACAGTATACCTCAGGCCCGAGTCGCTTCGCAAGCTGTCGCTACAGCGGCCGAGAAGGAGGTGTGTCTTCCCGAGGAGTACCAGGAGTATAAGGTGTTTTTTCGACGACGTCCAAGCAGAAACGTTCTTTCCCCATAGGCAGTATGACTGCCAAATCGATCTGGTTCCAGGAGCGTGTGTACCCAGCGGGCGTCTTTACGCGCTCACCGAACCTGAGAACCTCCACCTGCGCTCCTATTTGGATAAACTGCTGCGCCTTGGTTTCATCAGACCTTCCAAGTCACCGGCGGCATCCCCCCTTTTTTTTATACCTAAGGCCAATGGGGAGCTGCGCACCTGCGTGGACTACAGGGCCCTTAACGCTATCACGATCAAGAACCGCTATCCCTTGCCGCTCATCAACGTCTTGCTGGAACAGGTCAAGAAGGCCAAGATATACACGAAACTAGACCTCAAGGGTGCTTACCACCTGGTTCGCATGAGGAGCGGGGACGAGTGGAAAACGGCTGTCAAGACCAGATACAGCCTTTTCGAGTATCTGGTTATGCCGTTTGGGCTCTGCAATGCCCCTGCGGCGTTCCAGTATATTGTGAACGCCGTGCTGCGAGAGATCCTTGCCGTCTACATCGTGGTGTACATAGATGATATCCTGGTTTATTCAGAAAGGGAGGAAGCCCACATAGGTCATGTGGCGAACGTCTTGAAGATACTACAAGCCAATGGGTTGTTCTGCAAGCTCAGCAAGTGCGACTTCCATGTCGCTTCTGTGGAGTTCCTGGGAGTAATGCTGAGCCCGGACGGGCAGGAAATGGCGGAGAGGGAGGTCAAGGCTGTGAAGGAATGGCCTGCTCCCCAGAGCGTCAGGGATGTGCAATGCTTCATCGGTTTTGCAAACTTTTATCGGAGATTTATCGACGGATTCTCCGGACTCGTTGCTCCCATCATGCAGTTGCTGCGTAAGTCCCAGCTGTTTGTTTGGACCTCGGCAGCACAGGCGGCATTCCTTGCCTTGAAGCAAGCCTTCGTTACAGCTCCTATCCTGGCACACCCCGACCCTGAGCTACCATACATCGTGGAGGCCGACGCATCGGCAGTGGCCCTAGGGGCCGTTTTATCACAGAAGCACACAATAACCAGCATGCTGCATCCAGTGGCCTTTATGTCCCGAAAGCTGAACGATGCAGAATGAAACTACCACATTGCAGAGAAGGAGCTGCTGGCCATAAAGGAGGCTTTCACTGATTGGAGACACCTCTTGATGGGGGCAAAACACGTGGTCATGGTATACACGGACCACAGGAACCTTCAGTTCCTGACAGCTGCGAGACTCCTCTCTCCTCGCCAGCTGAGATGGATGCTTTTCTTTTCCGGTTTTCATTTCACCATCACGTACAGACCAGGAGCGGAGAACAGAAAGGCGGATGCCCTTTTGCGGCAAACGGAGGTGGCGCCACCCCACTCCCAATGCTCGAACCCCTGGTTCGCCCGGCCACGGGGTTAGGGGTGATACAGCCGGGTTCGTTCCTGCGGGGTGTACAGCAAGGTGCCAATACGTTTGCATGGAAAACCTGGCTGTGATGCCACAAGGAGTGGCAGGTGAAAGACGGGATACCGATGAACGGGCAGCGTATCTTGGTTCCTACACTCATGCTTCGAAAACAAGCCTTTCGTTGGTGCCATGAATCACCCAGCGCCGGTCATTTGGGGACAGAAAAAACGATCGAGTATCTCTGCAGAAAGTTCTGGTGGCCGACATTGAGAGCAGATATTCGGGCATGGATTACGGTGTGCGGCATCTGCGCCTCCATGAAATTGGACCATCGCCGTCCGCAGGGTCTGCTACAACCCCTTCCTACGCCCTCCAGGCCTTGGGAGAACATCTCCTTGGACTTTATTGTTGGTTTGCCAGTGGACCAGGGGTGTACCTCGATCCTGGTGGTCGTCGACTACCTCACGAAGATGGGACACTTCGTGATGTGTAGGCAGGTGCCCTCTGCGGGACAATTGGCCAAGTTACTACTGAAGCATGTGGTGAGGTTGCATGGACTTCCCAGCGTGATAGTGTCCGACAGGGGTTCGCAGTTCACGGCGCAGTTCTGGAAGGCGTGGTGTTCGGCCTTACACGTCAAAACAGCTCTGTCCACAAGCTACCACCTGCAAACGGATGGACAAACCGAACGCCTCAACCAGTCTCTTAAGCAATATCTGTGTTGCTTTGTGGAGCAAGGCAAGGAGGAGTGGGTGGACTGCCTGCGGCTTGCAGAGATCGCGTACAACAACGCCACCCACAGCTCGACGAAAGCATCCCCGTTGTACAGCAACTATGGACTGCACCTGCGGTTTCTACCGTTTATACACCCTGCCAAGAACCACAGTCCGCCTGAAACCGCCCGGAGAGTGGCGCGCATCAGGGAATCCCTACTGCTCCTGCGGAAAAACCTGGACGCCGCCAAGGCCGCTTACACAGCATTGGCAGATAAACACCGGAGGCCAGGGCCGCTTTACAGGGTGGGCGATTACATTTGGGTTTCTACCAGGAACATGCGTTTTCACAAGCACAGCGTATTTCACCCACAGTACGTAGGACCCTATCGCATAACACATTGCGTTAGTCCGGTGAACGTGCGACTGAACCTGCCATCGCATATGCGCATCCATCCTGTGTTCCATGTCTCCCTGTTGAAGCACTCGACCACCCCTCGGCGGTCGCCCCGTCTCCCGTGTTGGTGGGCGCAGAGCAAGAATACGTGGTGGAGGGTATACGCGGTTCCAAGTGGCGTAGGGGAAAGCTGTGGTACTTGGTGGCCTGGAAGGGGTATGGCCCAGAGGAGCAATCGTGGGAACCGGTGATGGGAGTCCACACGCCTCGGCTAGTGGCTGCATTTCACAGGAAACACCCCGCTAAGGCGGGCCCGGTAGGAGGCCCTTGATGGGAGGGGGATGTAATGTTGGGGTCCTTACCCCCCTCACCGTGGATGTCTGTTACGACACCAATCGCGAGAGCGGCCTGTTACGAACTACAGGTACCAGCAGGCTAAGGGCGGAGCAGGAGCAGGCCGCTTCTGCCATAAAGGACAGCCGCGGCTCAGTTCGGCATCGGATATTGAGCCGGACATCGTCGGTTTCTGACCTGCCCCGGGAGAGACGCGGCTGGCATTGTCTCCTTCTGAATCGGGTGAGGATCCATGTATACGGCATCTGGGTAGAGCGCCAGCGACCTCGAAGACTTCAGTGGTTCTCCGGCCGTTCGCGAAGGACGCTGCACCGGAGGGAGAGGCTCAGTCGGAGTCCTTCTCTCTGCCCCCGGTCCACAGGATACGCCAGCAGTCCACACCTATTCGGACTGTATTGGCGGATTTACAAGCGGTGAAGCAACAGCTACCGCTACTGCTTCTGCTACCATTGACGGCTTCGCTAGCGGTGAGGTAACCGCGAGCGAGACCACACCCTGCACCTTGGCAAGCTCACAAGCGGTGAGGAAACTGCTAACCCTGCTATATCCTACGCCTTGTCAGAATCAAAAGCGGTGAGGTAACCGCCAAAACCTTCACTTTGGCAGGCACAAGCGGTGAGGTTACCACTACGTATCTGCACCCAACAGTCGTGCCCCACCACAGCAGGCGGAACTCGAGCGGCATTGTCGGTCGCTGCTTAGCACGGTGTCCTCCGTTGGTGAGTTGCCAGGATGGGTGCTCATGCGGAGGACGGTTGGTCCCAGGTAGTCGCTCGGTGTTGTCGGCCGAGGGGGTTCCGCAAGAACTAGCTGTAGGTGACGGGTAACGTTGACTTTTCTTATTGTCTTCTTCTGGACTTCATGGGTATGAGTAACACTGTCATGTTGCAATAATAAACCAGTCACTTGACTATCGCCTGTTTCACGTTGCTTTCTTTCATTATACATGGTACAAAGAAGCGGGGAGAGGTTCACCAGGTCTTCTCACCGGTTCCTAAGGACCTCTGTCTATTTCCTGTCTCTTTAGCATCAGGTAACACTTGGTGGTGTATCCGGCTGTCGTCACACCGATCCCGAGGACCAAAAGAGGATCACAACCTGGCTAAAACCCTGTAAGACCAAAATTGAGACCTGCTCTTACCTGGTCTTAATTTTGGCACTGCCCCATGTTTACGCCACCCTTGTAAATATGGGACAGCATCAAAATCAGTGGGTATTGTGGTGGAACGCCCACAGCAAGCCCTGAAAAGTGATGTTGTGGTGGTGATAGGGGCTTGTAAATGTTATGTTATGTTATACACATTTTTATAGCGCACAGCTGCCCCAGCAAAGGGGCGTCCCGGCGCTTTTGAACAAGCAAATGGACACATAACACCACACAAACTACAGGACCGAAGCAGGAAAGAGAGAGAGACTAGCAAACATTAGGGAACAGATACGTTTTAATGGCCCTCCTAAACGCAAGCAGGTCGTCAAGTGCACGGATGTGGGAGGGAAGAGAGTTCCAGAGTTTGGCAGCCATAACCCGGAAGGATCGACCTCCAGCTCTACGCAGCTTGAACCGAGGCACTACCACCAGATTTTGACAGGCAGATCTCAGGGAGCGAGAAGGAACATAGGGAATGAGAAGATTCCCAAGAATCTGAGGAGAGGACAGCTTGAGGATCTTAAAGGAAAGACAGAGAGTTTTAAAGTCAATCCTTTGCGCCACAGGCAGCCAGTTAAGAGACCGAATAGTTGCACTCACAGAGCAGAACCTCGGTAGTCCCACCAGGGCTCTGGCCGCAGCATTCTGAACGCGCTGCATCCGGGTGATTTCCGCCTGGTTCGCCCCTAACAGGAGCAAACTGGTGTAATCGAGCCGAGACAGAATAGTGGCCTGGATGATCAACTGCCTGGTAGGGGCATCGAAGAACTTCAAAATGGGTCTCAGTCCTCGAAGGATCCCGAAGCAAGTAGCTGAAACTTTTTTCGTATGGGCACAGAAACTGAGGGCAGAGTCTAACCAAACCCCTACGTTTTTTACTTCCGATACCGGAATAGGCGTAACACCTAACTCTGGAGGCCACCACTCATCACTCCACATGTTGCTATGCTTACCAACGATCAGTATCTCAGTCTTCTTAGCATTCAGCTGAAGACAGTTGGCTGTCATCCAGCCGGCCACCGCCAGGAGACCCGCTCTGAACCTGGGGGCCTCAAGGACGGACTTCCCACTCAGAACAACTGCCAGCTGCATATCGTCAGCGTAGGAGATGATGGTCATATCCCACTGCTTGGCGACTGCAGCCAACGGGTGTACATAAAGATTGAATAGTGTGGGACTTAATGCCAACCCCTGAGGCACACCCAGTTCTAACGGATAGCATTTGGACTCAAAAGGCGGAGTGTCAACCCGGAATGAACGATCTATCAAGATAGACTGGAACCATTTTAGTGCCAGGCCAGAGACACCAGCTTCTCCAAGACGTTGTAGCAATATCGAATGCGAGACCGTGTCGAACGTGGCACTGAGGTCAAGTAACATCAGTGCCACTGTATGACCAGAATCGAGCGCCGTCCGCAGGTGTTCCGTCATTGAGAGAAGGGCAGTCTCAGTGCTGTGGCCGGCACGAAAACCATTCTGTGAAGGGTCTAGAATGTTTGCCCGTTGGAGGTGTTCAGAGAGGAGAACATTAACATGAGCTTCGGCTACTTTCGCAGCCCAAGGAAGGAGTGAAATCGGACGATAAATTTCCAACTTGAGGGGGTCCAGTGTAGGCTTCTTGAGAATAGGGATGACCACCGCCTGCTTCCATTTAATCGGGACTAAACCTGAAGACAAAGACAGGTTGATTAAATGCCGCGTAAGGGGGAGACAGAGAGTCGGTAATTCTCTAAATTGCGCCGGTCTAAGGGGGTCAGTCGGAGATCCTGATTTTACCATAATGAATAGCCTGTCAAACACTTCCGCTGACATAGCAGGGAGGGAAGAGAGAGCCCCGGAAGTATTGACACTGAGCATCGGAGTCTCACAAGGAGAAGGAGTATTGGTAAAGGAGCGATAGATCGCCTGAACCTTCTCTAAGAAGAAAGCCGCTAGGTCTTCACAGTGAGACACCGAGCAGATTTCTGCTGCGGGAGCTCTTTTGGCAGTCAGATCTTTAAGAACCTTAAAGATCAGCTTCGCAGGATTTGGGCTGTTCTTGAACTCTTGAGAATAGTAAGCTGCACGGGCCCTACATATAGCTCTATGGTAACTTTTAACCTTAGCGAGATACAATATTTTTTTCCCGGCCTCATACGACTTACACCAGTTCCTTTCTGCTTGTTTACAGGCTTTCTTTAAAAGCAAAAGAGTATCATCGTACCATGGACTAGGTTCCAGAGAACGAACTCTACTCCAGGTAGCAGGAATCAAAGAATCAAGGGCCCCAGTGATCCAATCACAGAGGAGATCATACCCCGATTCGACATCAGTAAACTGACCCGGAGGATTTTCCTCAAGCAGACGATGGAAGGCTTCTAACTTAAGTGTTTTCCAGGGGCGCTTTAAGACAACTCTGTCTATGGGTTAAAAGGCAGATCCTTGATCGTAATATGCAGTTTCACAAGGAAGTGGTCGGACCATGCCACTGGGCTTGGCTGCAACACCTTTACCCTAGTCAGGTTCGTAAAGATAGGATCTAATATGTGTCCACCCACATGCTGGGTTGGACAACCAGCTGACTAAGCTGCAGTGCCTCTAGGTCTGCAAGAGTATTATTAATGGTCGAATTCTGGCAGAGATCAAGATGGAGATTGAGGTCTCCAATAACACAGAAATTCGCAGGGCCCATTGCAAGCGAGCCCACTATTTCGGGAAGAGACCTTCTGAAGGCAGTATCATTGCCTGGGGGTCGATAGATCAGAAGTCCGGACAAAGTAAAGTGGTGGCTGATCATTATGTGGAAATACGCACTTTCACACCCATCCAAATTCTGTACCTTCCAGATACACGGGTAACAGGACTTAACAATCACGGCGATCCCTCCCCCTCTAGAGTTGCGATTGTGAGTATAAATAGAATAATCAGGAGGTAGAGCAAGATTTACTACAGCCGTGGTCTCGTCCTGTAGCCAAGTTTCCGTCATGAAAAAAATATCCGTAGTCTCCTCCGTGATAAAGTTATGAATCTCGGAATAGTGTTTGGGCAGAGACCTAACATTGAGGTTCCAGATGACAAGATCTTTAGGGGTAGAGGAGATGGTGTGGGGAGATGCAGTCGGGGGAGAATCAATAGCAGCAATAGACGCTACAGTGGGGGCTGGCATAATAAGTGAGAAGATCTGACATACACACTGGAAAGGACTGGAGAGAGGATCTATAGAATCAACAGCACAGTGTGGAAGCATATGCCGGATACTCAACAGTTCCTTCCTTGAATACATACCTCCACTAAGCGATGGAGAGACAGAGTCCTCCGTAGCGCTCAGCGCCTCCTTAGCGCTGATGGGCGCAGACGGGCAGGACTCTGGCTCGACTCCGGCGTTAATATGGCGCGCCCGCTGCGCGTCACCGCTGCGCGACACCGCTGCGCGTCAACATGGCAGATTTAAGTAGGGAGCTTGTGTGCCCAACTGAGCACTAGAGAGCTAAACAATGTGGCCGCAAACGTCCCCAGCTACCCCCAAAATGGCCGACAAACGGGAAGAACAGCTACTGACCCGCCAAACAGCGGTGGAGATAACCAAATTAGAGTGCAGGTAAGCGCTATGGTGCCATTTAAATACAGGGGCTAAGAAAGCAATTTAAAAACCAAATACGCAAAATGGGAATAATGATTAAAAATGCGCGAACGCCTTCAGAGTACTACTCGCTACAGCGCTATGAGCCTGAGCGCAGCGTAATGCAGATAAGCCTTGTCCAAGGCCGACCTGTCATAGAATCACGTCTTAAGTAGGCAGCTCGTGTGCCCAACTGAGCACTAGAGCGCTAAACAATGTGGCCGCAAACGTCCCCAGCTACCCCCAAAATGGCCGACAAACGGGAAGAACAGCTACTGACCCGCCAAACAGCAGTGGAGATAACCAAATTAGAGTGCAGGTAAGCGCTATGGTGCCATTTAAAAACAGGGGCTAAGAAAGCATATCGCTACAGGGCTATGAGCCTGAGCGCAGCATAATGCAGATAAGCCTTGTCCAAGGGGCATATTCCCCTAGGTTTAAATTGCTTTACTATTCCTACCTGCATAAGGTATGTAACACCCTTAAAAAAAAGATAACATGTGCTGGTTATCCTAGATGTTAAGAGGTGAGGGCTGATGTTTACATATGTCGTTGAGTTGTTCGGAGTTGACTATGCATTGGAATAAGGATTTATGGTTCATTAAAAGGGCCACTCACAGGTCTGTCCTGAATGATTTGTGTGTTGCTTGCTTGGTTTGTTTACAGGAACCAAAACTAACATAGTGTTCAGCATTTTAACTGGCAGACATCTTTGAGCTGGAAAAGTGCAGCTGGTCCTAACATGTAGAAATTGTATAAAAAAAGTCCACAAGTGGGCTGAATATGAGGAGGCAGCACTAAAGCAAGAGATCAGGAGGGGCTAGACAACTGGATGTGGTGCAAGCCTGGAGAGATATTGTGCTGACAGTGCCAAGAATTGACAGTAATGAAAATGTACATATCTTGGTTGACATTGATGACTGAGAAGTTGTTAAACTGCTACCCACAACCTCCCCACAACCTCACGCCACTACATTTAAATTGTAAAGCATTGTATAAACCTCCACATTCCCTCCAAGAACACATATACTAAATTGGACACTATTCAGAATCTATGCAATCCCCTCATGAAAAGCTTATATAGTTATCATTAATATTTGCTGCTGTGTGTCTTACGTGCCCAGAAGACCTGTTATTACCAAAGATTGTTAGACAGAATGCAATATTGTTGCAGTAAACATATTTATTCCTGAACTGGATAGCCCTGTACTGTGATGGACACTACAGAAACAGAGTCTTGTTCCTCTTCCATTATTGTTGTATTATACTTTTATTTGCCTCTATGAGTATTGGAAGCACCTGGGGGCATATTAGCAAGGGCGTCTTTGCCACTTTAGCTGCACTTTTCGACCCTAAGCGGCAATATTTGAAATGCCCTATCAGCAAGCTGTCGCTAACAGCTGTTAGCGACAGCTTTCTGGCGAAAGTGACCATTTTGGGGGCCGCTTTGCATGTCAGCAATATATATCACTGATGACATGCAAAGTAGGCATTCCAGACCAAAAGACCACAGAAACAGCCGCTAGCAGACCTAAAGCCTATTAGGAAGGAGGCCCCAGCCCGGTTAGGGATGAAAAAAGTTGCGATAACTGGGGTTATCGCAGGAATTTTTACACCTGCTAAAATCCTGACTTTGCCATTATCCTCAACGGGAGGTGAATTCTAAGCCTAAATCTTCCCCTACCTACTAGCAAGTTTTACTTTAGCGATAAATGTTTTATTGCTGTTTTACTTGTATTTTTGGTGGATTTCGTCGCTATCGCCGGTTCTTTTGTCGCATGGAAGATAAACATTGGCAATAACGTGTTATCTCCGCGATAGGATCCAGCGATAGACGGCGATAAAAAAATATACGCTAAGCGCGATTTGCGATATTTTTCGCACGCCCTTACTAATATGCCCCCTTGTTTTTAAGTGAAAGAGGACGGACTTCTAAAGATAATGTAAAAATGTGTCTAATTTCCTAGTCATAGACTTGGCATTTTACTCAAAGTGTAAAATACACAACCTCAATGCTAGCTAAACCATCATAGTGTCTTGTTCAGTCTATTTTTTTTATAGCTGTTTCTCACAAGAGTGATAAGTTATGCCCACTCAAGAAGGGAAGATTAGCAAAAATCCCAATAAATATGTAAAACAGGTAGGTGGAACATATGAGGGTGGTAGGTTATGTCTATTTTAGTACAGGAGTCCCTAAGCTCTTACCCAATGACGTTGAAACCGCAAATGCAGGTAAATGGGAAATGTTAAATGTGTTATTTGTTTGAACCTGGAAGTCTCACAGGTAATAACCTGCCTCAACATATTCTCCCTTGTGATGAAAAAGCCATCCCAGAACTACTGAAAAGAAGGAAGCATCCAACAGCGAAGCTAAGGCAGCACCAGCAAGGCCTCAAGCAGCCTCTCCAACCTGATCAGCTTGACCACTTTGGAAAAGGTCACTAGCTCACTGAGTGAAGGGCTATTTCCAAAGCACTAACATTAGCCATCACTGACCCCTGGTAAAGTTGTTGACATGATCTCCTATTGATCTGTAGCTCAGTTTCGAGTTTTAAGAACCCCTTCTGAAGAATTGGAAGGCAAATATTCTCAAGCCAACCTCCTCTTCATCAAGGAGCCTAATTCAGATAGTGTCCCGGGTACTATGGTATTATCTGCTGTCAGTGCACCTCCGGAGGGAAACCCTTTGAGGGGTAAAAATGGATACCCAACACATCCCTCTTCAGGCGGGTGTCATCTATGGCCCATTCTGTAATACCATATTGCACCAGTGACAGAAAATGTGCGTGCATACATCGTGTCCATCCCATGGGAACTAACCGTAACACGGCCCTTGGATGATCTCCGGACTGTATCAAGAACTCAAGAAAGGGGTCCTTCTTGTATCTCATCAAAATGATTTACACATATAACCTCTCATTACGAGTGACATGTGTGATAAATAGCACTTATTATGACGTTTTCCCCTAAAATGAAGCATTTGAGGGGGAATTTACCACACCAAAACCCATATGTTCCATTATTTCTATGTCTTGTATCCCTTTAAATTTCAGCAGATTTGACCTGCCGAAAGTTCCTTGCAAGGTATCACTCTGAGGGTGGTGTAGATCAAAGCTCTAGGAGAACCACATATTGTAAATATTATTGCTACTAAAACTCCACCTCATGATAGGACATGCCAGG
Source organism: Lissotriton helveticus (assembly GCF_964261635.1). Lineage (NCBI taxonomy): Eukaryota > Metazoa > Chordata > Amphibia > Caudata > Salamandridae > Lissotriton > Lissotriton helveticus. The sequence continues at coordinate 1,174,866,338 of NC_136072.1, read as the reverse complement.
TTTAAACAACAGGAAACACAGCACCTTTAATAAAGGCACCATCTAGTGTATTATATAAAGTTATATATCACATACAGTTATATACATGTTCTCATCATCACTCATCAGTGCATCCCACATGTGCTCATACTTGTTTATTGCACATCAGCACGTGTAGAAGTTGGCCCCACCTGAACATGGCAGGGCTCAGGGATGGCTAAGTCAGCTGTCAGGCAATGGCGGCCGTCTTACTGACTTCATCTCAGGCCTACAAGCTGCGCCTTTGACTGCCAGGGAAGCATGTGACTAAAACTGTGTTTGTTATGATGATGTTGACTGTCTCACCCCAAATGATGCATGAAGGTTCCCATGAATGTCCTTAGGAAGCAAGGGGCATATCAGCAAGGGCCTGCGATAATTGTCGCACAGCACTTTTAGCGCAAAAAAAATTATCGCAGGCTAACGCTAGATTCTATCGAGGAGATAGCGTGCTATCAGCAACGTTTATCTCCCAAGCGATAGGAATCCATGCGTTAACTGGAAAACAGTGTGATTATCGCTGGAAATCCAGCAGTGATCGCACTGCGACCAGTGATACCTTGCTTATAGGGCAGGGTGATCTTAGCCATGTAAACCAAATCCCATTGGATTACATGGCTAAGTCAGGTCACAAGCAGGCGTAAGGAAAGTAGCGATAACTGTGGTTAGCATTAATTTTTTTATCCCTTTGCTTGTTTGCGTGCAGCTTAATAATTAGAGAAATGTCGGTTAGCGACATTTCTCCAGTTATTTTAGCACGTAACGCCCACTTTGCATCTCATTAGAGATGCAAAGGGAGGCGTAGTGAAAAAGGGTGCTAACATGCGATCTTGCATGTTAGCACCCTGTTGTTGATAGGGCGATAGTTTTACCTCCGCTTTTTTGACTTTTAAAGTCCCTTCCTGCACATAGACAATCTGTAAAAAGAAATATGGCATTGTGCATTAAGCAGCACACATAGATGTGCAAAATGGCATTTAAAGATTGTTTATGTGCAGGAACAATCTTCCCCGGCATGTAGGCACCCTTGCACTATAGTGCAAGGGTGCCTGCGTCGGCGCTAGGCATCTAAATGTAGTGTCAGTGCAGGGGGAAGCGCAAGGTTGCACCATAACATTTTGTAAATATGGTGCAGCCCTGCATTTCTGAAGTGGTGGAGTGAGGCGTTAAGCCATGGCGGCTAACGCCTCGCTCCGCCACTTCTTTGTACATATGCCCCTTAGTGTGCAGTTTGGTTCTAACAAGTGTCTTATGTAATGTCTCTAAGTCTGCTAGTATAAACTAATTTTGAGGGGTGATTGTGAGGTTTTTGTTTTCATGAAGAGATGAACCGCTGGTAATTTCTTGTACTATAGTCATCTGTGTATGAAGTAATTTGAGAGGAAAAATCTTCAAAGAGACAAAACCACATATAAACAAAGGGACCTTGTAGACAGTCATCTGTGCTATACATAGTTAATATAATAATAGGGCTACCTAGTAGTCCCTCGTGAGATTACATCAAAAGCCAAAACCCACTCCAAGTATATGTGACTGTGAGCTATGGGGAATAGGTAGACAGGGATAGTGGAAGAGGGATGTATTAGACTAAAGATGGTGGTGTTAGCTTATATGAGTGGTGAAAGGATGAGTTCAGATGCATGCACAGGACCCAGCCAGAGTTAGGTACTAGGCGAGACCTCCTTCTAGTGGGACCCTCATGTTTCTTTGTCTGAGTTCTCTTTGCCTGTTAAGTACTCTGCCTTTTGTATTCATCCCCCAGGTTTGCCCAGGGCTTTTCTATGTCTGATTCGCCATTTAGTAAGTTTGTAGCATATTCAAAATAGTTTGCTGGTTATTTTCCCATTCCTGTGAGCCACCACCTTATTCCACAAAAGTGGCAAACTAAAAAGAGCAAGTGCATTAAATCAATTAATCAATAATTATTTGTAAATTGCATCTACTCACCCGTGAGGGTATCCAGGCACTATGGTGTTGTTGGGTTTCAGTTAAGTATGACTATAAAGAAAACCGTCTAGCCTTGATAGTAAAGAAGAGGCTGGGTATGTTCATCAGCTATGCCACCGAAGCCTTTCCTTCATCTTTATTTCTTAGTTTTCAGATCTTGGGCCAATATACCTGACTTTGTAACACTGTTTTTTTGTCTTAAACCAGAAAATGTTCATTGTTCAAGTGTTTTCAAATATGGGAGGTTATTGTAAGGGACATTCTTTTCAAATTTCAAGAGAGTATATTATCGGAAAATGCTTTGCAACTGCAATTACAGCCACAAACCATCGACCACTTACAGACTCCTGAGTTGGGGTGGTAACTTGTCTGCAAAAGGGAAATGCGTTCCCTTTGCAATTTTTGTCCTTTGAGAATCAGATTAGCAACTTTGGGGGGGGGGGCAGTGTACTGTGGGCAGTGGAGAACTGCCTGCTGTAGCTGAAGTTTTAAAAAATTGGAACAAACGTCATAGCTCAGGTTGCTTTAAAAAAATTAGGACATGAATTCCATTTTAGAATACAGTTTCAGGCCTTCAGATGTAGACACGTGCCTACCCATGATTAAGGCGATATGGGCGACTTGGAGGGACTCGCTCAAGTTATTGGGAATGGACGAACACGCACATCTGATTGCACCATTGTGGTCCAATGTGGGTATTGGGATTGGGCGACAGAGGGTTAAACTGTTGTAGTGGATTCATTGCAGGATCAGGACAATAGGCGACCTACACAAAGACCTTCGATGCATTGAAGACGGAATATTCTCTACAAGTTTCATAATTCTGGCATCATCACCAGCTGCAACATTGCCTGAAAAATAGCTTCGGGTCTGACCCAGAACAATATCTGAATCACCAATTCAGAAGTATCTGCTGACATGCGTTGTGTCAAGGGGCACCGTCTCCAACATGTACCAGATCCTCATTGATACGATATACTCACCCAGAACCAAAAATGAGATTAAGGGCCTGATTATGTTCTTGGTGGACAGGGATATCCCGTCTGCCAGATTACAATTCCATTTTGTCCTACGGAACTCGTAATACAGTGGATGGGATATCCACCACATTTGTGATGGAGTATCCCATCCGCCAAGATCGTTATCAGGCCTTAGGACTTAACGGCAGTCTACATTAGGGATCAAGTACACTGATGAAGACTGGTCCAACCATATGGATCACCATAGTCATAGCTTGAGGGAAGAAAGACGAAATGTCTTCTACCTCTAAGTCCTAAACAACTGGTATTGGTCTCCATACAAACTATTCATAACCTGATTTACATTAGATGATAACTGTTGGGGAAGTAGGACTCTAGACTTCACTGTACCATGTACCATGTATCCTGTACTGTGGTCCTTTACTCATCTAGATCCACATTGGACAGCTTTCTAACATACAAAACGTATGACTAGCTAAGGCCCCTTTGTGATATCGGATAAACTGGCCATATTTCATGATGTGACTGACACTTAAGACACCGATTACCACTGGAGACAAAGGTTATCAGTAACTCTCCTTGAGACACACATTTGTATCCTTTGCTATTGGCGCACATCAACAGTACCCACACATCAAGAATAGACGTCAAAACTCTTTAGGTCAGCTACATACAAAAGATGTATTTACAAATTAGAAGACAGATTTCCCATATTCAAACTATTTGAAGCCCATTCATACATTTTATGGATCCATAGATCTGGGACTGCAGGCACTGGGACTTTTTGAGACTACAATTGAGGACAACGTCAACTTGAGATAATTAACCCTAGGCAAAGCACTAGGCTACGCTCGCGTAGTTTGCGCTACTTCTCACTACACGAACTGCATGTAGCACAGTGCAAACACACGAAGCGGTTATTTTTTGCTTGCTCGCGGTCCTCAAAGTTAAGTTGGCGACCGCGAGCAAGGAAAATGATATCCAGGCGAGACTTTTTCCTCGTTCGCTATCAGCAACATCAAGGTTCCGATCGTGAGCTTGAAAAATAAACCTCCGGGTGAGATTCTCAACGCGGGGAGGTCAGGTTTCTCATTGCGAATGGTCATGTATGCTAGCGAGAAACTACCAGTCCGCGTTGAGAAAGCTGCTGCTCGAGTAAAAATCTACTTGACCGGCAGTAAAAGACAGCTCGCACTGTTGAAGATGCTGTTTTCAATGATTGCACAGTGCGGACAAGCATCCGGCACTGGGCAATCATCGCGAACAGGGTACTACGCAGTTCACGTAGTGCTACGCGTAGCTCTTGTAATGTGAAGCGTAGCTACGCATAGATCTACTTCGCAAACTACGCCCAGGGTTAGAGATAATATTGAGTGAAGATTTGACTAGCCATGAGCATGTCTTGGGGCATGTTGTTATGAGGAATAGGGGAGGATAACAATAAAGTTCAGCAAGGCTAGAAAAAGGGAAGAATATGTTGTCTATGTTGCAACTGTAAATTCAGTAATATTGTACATGTTATTGTTATAGATATGTTGTATAATAACCTCTGAGGAATGATGTGACTGTCATATAATATTTAGCTTTTCTTTCACATAGACACAGAACCCCCTAAATGTTTTGTTGGGTTAGGTTGCCTTTAATAGAAAAGGTAAACATTTTCTGGGGGAAGAAAACACATTCTGTTGTGATAGCTAATATGTGCCACATGAAACATATGTGTACCAGGGTGATGCCCAATACATCAACAGTATTGAAAATCATTAACAAAATGTATCAAAAGAATGCAATCACAGGAATAGAAGTCTGCTGTTCTATGTAGACTTCCTTCCTTGTGTTTGGCCATAAAACAGGGGTTCCAAATTGTGACCTACCTAACACATCGCATCCTGCGTTCATAAGCACCTGCTTCTGTGTTGGAGGACCCAGTGACAGCACAACCCCTGAACTGCTCAAATTAATAATAAGAACATTATCTGCAACAGGCAGATGTGTTTTTACTTCAGCATCTGGACAACTGATATAATTATTAAACACACACATAGCAACCAAAAGATGCGTTCACAGTTCAGCACGAGGGCAACTCATATAAATAGTAAACACACAAATAGGAACAAAAAATGTGTTGACAGTTCAACAACAAGACAGCGCATCACATAAATTATCACACAAATGCAACCCAAACATGTGTTCAGAGTTCAGTACCTGACCAGCTCATCTCATTAATAAACAAATAGAAACAAGAAGATGTGCTTGCAGTTCAGCTCCTGAACAGCACATCTCATTAATAAGCACACAAAGCAACCAGAAGATGTGTTCTCAGTTCAATACCTGGACAGCTCATAAAATCAATAAACACACACACAGCAACCAGAAGATGTGTTCACAGATCAGTACCTAAACAACTCATATAAATAATTAGCACACAAACAGCAACCAGAAGATGTGTTCACAGTTCACCACCAGGACCACTCATCTCATTATTAAACACACAAACAGCAACCACAAGATGTGTTCACAGTTCAATACCTGGACAACTCATAAAGTCAATAAACACACACACAGCAACCAGAATATGTGTTCACAGATCAGTACCTGAACAACTCATAAAGTCAATAAACACACACACAGCAACCAGAAGATGTGTTCACAGTTCACCACCAGGACCACTCATCTCATTTTTAAACACACACAGGCATCCGGAGGATGTGTTCCCAGTTTAGCACCTGAACAGCTCATCTCATTAATAAATACACAAACACAACCAGAGGATGTGTTCACAGTTCAGCACCTGGAGAGCGCATCTCATTAATAAACACACAAATACAACAGGAAGATGTGTTCCCAGTTCAATACCTGGAGAGCTCAGCTTAAAGGACATTTTCAGACGCCTGCTGAAAACCGGTATTGACAATTCATCACCTGGCCATTCCGCATTATTATTAAAACTATGGGTGGATGCTAAACTCCACTCTGCCAGCATAGTTTGTGGAGTTTTGCTACTACACTCTCCACTTGGAGCGCGGAGTTCAGCAAAAACTCTACATTCCGTCATGTGATGGAGTTTACCGGTGCTACCCCACTTTATAGTTGTAGTAGCTATAGAGCGGCAACTTTATGTTGTCATTTTTATGTTTTTATGCCTCGTGTGTGTGAAACGCATATGTACCAAGCCTCGTTCTAGCCCAGTCAGTTGAGGAAGCATACTTTTAAGTGATATGCAGCTGAGAGGAGTGACTGAACGGGAGACACTCAAAGCTTTCCTCAGTCTCTGATGAATGCTCATCCCTTGGACTATCTTATATGGCTCCCAGGCTGGGGTGAAGCGATGTCTGCCATATGCTTTTACTGGCCCTTGGGCACAGCATGGCCTTGGAAGGTGAATGTATGATGGTACAACGCATACATTCACATCGCGGTATTTTACATCACGTTCGTTACAACGCAAGTCGTTACAATGACTTGCGCTGGAGGGCACTGGACTTAGGAATAGTATGATTTACTATTCCAACTCCAGCCTACGTAACAGTAGGGAAGTTGTTGGATTAGTAAGTCATACTATTCCTTAGCTTAGAGCACCATTAAGCACAAGTCGTTGTAACAACTTGTGTTGTAATACCCACGATGTAAACATATTGTGGTGTAACGACCGCATTGTAAAGGTCATTCTCCTGGAAGGCATGCAGAAGAGGGTAGCATTCCCACAGCTGCTGGAGCTGCAGAACAATCTAGACTTCAGCCTCAAAAAAGGTAACACAGTCACTATTAGTCCTCCACCTCTGCAACACATTGGAGATGTGTTACTTATTTCAGTCACATGTGTCTGATCTCACATTCTGTTGGATGAGATGCGAGTTTATTTTCTGCATTTTTTGAATGGTATGGCATCTCTGCTGACGTACTTCTGTGAACTTCCGGTGTACTTTTATGTGCGTGGAAACTTTACTTATTTGTTAAAGGCATCCAAATGTTGATGCAAAACTCAAGGGGGCATATTTACAAGCCCCTTTCGCCTTCTTGCAATGCCATTGCGTCACTTTTGTTGACACAATGGCGGCACAAACAAAGCAGCCTCTTTACAACGTGGTGCATCTAGGGTGATGAGTCACATTGTAAAACTCTGCGTCACATTATACCTGAGTCAGGTATAATGTATGCAGGGTGGGTGTTCCCACGCAGGAATGCTTCGTAAAAGTTATGCAGTGAAATCCACAAGATTTTACTGTGCCACTTTTAGGACGTCACTGTGTCAAAACCTTACACCTGCTTGAAGCAGGCATAGGGAGTGACGCAGTACAGTAAGTATAGGCCTCAAAATACATTGCTGGAGTTGCATCATGCTTGCGACACAACTCCAGCAATTCGTGACTTTTGGACCAATAGATGAGCCTGAATTTCTGACTCATATGTTAATCCTTGCGCCGTGGAGCACTGTATTGTAAATACAGTGCATCCAATGTGGTGCAAGGATATTCGATGCTGTCGCAGGGAAACTGAAGCATCTATGCAGATGCATCAGTTCCTTGTAACTCTGCCCCCAGCTGTTTAGTAATTGTAGGACTTTGCAAACCTTGCATACCATTGCACCACTTGAACGCATTGTAAACTACCGTATATAAAGTTCTCCCTCTGTACTCATGTTTGGTTGAGGCGGATGATATACTGACGCTCAACGTATTTCAAATGGCAGAGGGTGCCAGCTTCTGAAATCTGTTACCTTCAGGCATCAGATTCAAATCTCAGTAGGTCTGTTCCAGCATTTCATCCTTCTAAGGCTTATAAATTCAATATCAATGAGACATGGTAGTTAGTTTGGAGTGCACACAGTAAACACAATTATCATTATTATATAACATAGTGTTCAAAGGAATAGAGGGTGCCGGGAGAGAAGCGGAGGGCAAGAAGAGGCCTGAACCCTGATGACTGCAGTTCGGATCTTGCTTCACTAGCCCGCGTGCAGCCAAGATAAGCTGTCTCCGTCCCACGACTGTGCTGACAGCATGAATGCATTCCTCCACAAGCTGGCATGGGGCAGACCACAGATGCTTCTGTTTGGGTGAGACAGGCTAGAAACTGCAGGAGGAGAGGGAGACAGCGTCCTGGAAGTAATGGCAGGGTGGGCCGAAGCATATGGTTGCCTACTATCCCACAGAGAAGAAAATTCAACAGCCATATCTTATGCACTTTCTAATGCCTGGCTAATTTCTAAGTGGGCACCTTTCGGATTTTTGTTAATAAAGATGAATGAAAGTAAGCTAAGTGGAGTGACCAAGATCACACAGTTGTAGATAGTCACTTCCTTTATAAACCAGGTCACGTCCTATGCTTAATATTTATGGGATTTATTTGTGCATGTGAGCCAGTAAATGAAGCACTTGGTTGGCCCCTAATTCATCTCTTCTCGCTAACAAGTTCATTTTTTATTGATGATTGATAAGCAAACGCAAGCGTGGTGGCTGTAGAAATGCACGTGTTGTCTGTAGATGCCTTGTTGACCTGCCTATATCGCTCTCCCATGGTTTTAGGTAGGCATGGGTGGTATATTCCGTTCTGCTCACGGAATTTGGGTAATTTCCTGTTCGGCCGAGAACGCGGAATTGTCAAAAATTCTGCAATCCGCGGCTTTGCGGAATTTTTTGCTTGTTTGCACTTTCAAAATGCGTGTTCGCCAGATATTTCTCCAGAGCACGCAAACAGGATTCACGAACAGGAAAAAAACATTGCGAACGAGCGGAACAAGCAATTTCACGCGTATACGGAACTTTTGCATTCTTGCGGAGATTTTTTACCGTTTCGCGGAGCGTGACTATGCAAATTCTGCCCACCCCTAGTTTTAGGGCATTAGGTATCAGCAGGACTGCTGGCGCCAGTTTCCATAGTCGAGGATTCAGGAAAGAGGGGTGTCAATTCAGTCGTTAGCAGTTTTGGGCACTAAATGAGAGCTCTTTGATGTTCTGGCACTGCAGCTTTTGTTGCTGGGTGGAAAGAATAAGGAAATGAAGCGTTTGAAGTGGGTGCCTTTTCTCCATCAAGTGAAGCTGCAGATGGAATTCTGAACAGAGGCCAGGCTCGAGCTGTGGTGCTTCTTTGTTGCATCAGATTTTATCCAAAGAGGACACCTTTGCATCTTGCAGCTGGTGGAGCAACCCTGCTAGAACACCTGGAGACTTTTACGCGCAGGAGTTTTCAGGAGCAGTCGGGGACCAGAGATGCTGTCATCTCTGTGATTTTTAGTTTCTCATGAAAGGCGCACGTTGAACAGGAACCCATGTCGGTGAAAGCCTCTAACTCCATTCATGCTGTTTCTATCTGCTAGAAACAGCAGTGCCTCACCCTTGCCAGTTTGCTGATAAATTGCCTTGACTCAAGCTGGGCAGTGCACAGTCTGTGCATTGTAACAACTAAGTAAGGAGAATAAATGGTGTGTGTGTGATACTGTATCTGCCGGCGCCTGATCTGCCCTGCTCAGTTGTTCCAGTAAAGACTAGAGCTCGGCATGTGTTTCACATTTATGGCATTATTCTCGGGGATGTGGCTACTCCATCCACTCATAGAACTGCGTGGAATACTGCAGAGTTTTTCAGTAACTCAGTATTTACAAATGCTCGATGACCCATGGGAGATTTTTTAATATTGCGAGCTTCCTTATTGCAGCCGTAAGACTGAGAGAAATTTGGCTCCCTTAATTAATATAAGAGCACCGGTGAAGCTCATGTTAGTGTTTTTTTTAATACTTGCCTGTTTTAGTACATTTTTCCTGTAATATATTGATGATTTTTTTTATCTTGTGAATCACATTCGAGATTTTATGAACTTCATGAATTGTTTTTTCCCCCAAAAAAAATCTTCTTAAGTCGCCATATCTGAATCGGTTATGACATTTTCTGTGTAAAGTATGTGTTTTTATTGTATCTCGTATGTGTTATATGTATTGTTTTGCGATTTTTTTGTATGGTACTTTTATGGTTTTTATTAACGGATTAAAATGGTTTGACTGACTGACAGTAATTCAGTGGAATTCCAGAGTAAAACTCTGTAAACTCCACCCAGGCCTAATTAAAACACATAAATAGGAACCAGAAGATGCGTTCAAAGCTCAGCATCTAAACAGCTCTTCTCATTAATTAAACACACATTGAACAACTAGATGATGCGTTCACAGTTCAGAACCTGGGTAACTTTTATTTTTATTAAACACACAAACCTAGCAAGATGGGCTCACAGTTCAGCTCTTGACCTGCTCAGCTCATTATTAAACATAGAAACATAACCAGAATGTGTGTTCACAGTTCAGCACATGGACATCTCTTATTATTAATAAACACACAAACACAACCAGAAGATGTGTTCACAGTTCAGCACCTGGACAGCTCTTATAATTAATAAACACACAAACACAACCAGAATGTGTGTTCACAGTTCAGCACATGGACAGCTCTTATTATTAATAAACACGCAAACACAACCAGAAAAGGTGTTCACAGTTCAGCACTTTGACAGCTCTTATCATTAATAAACACACAAATACAACCAAAAGAGGTGATCACAGTTCAGAACCAGGATAACTTGTATCTTTATTAAACACACACCCACCAACATGAGCTCACAGTTCAGCTTTGACCAGCTCATCTCATTAATAAACATAGAAACACAACCAGAATGTGTGTTCACAATTCAGCACATGGACAGCTCTTATCAATAAACACACAAACACAACCAAAATACGTTTTCAAAGTTCAGCACCTGGACAGCTCTTATCATCAATAAACACACAAATACAACCAGAAGATGTTATCACAGTTCAGTACCGGGACAGTTCTTATCGTTAATAAACACACAAACACAACCAGAAGATGTGATCACAGTTCAGCACGTTGACAGCTCTTATCATTAATAAACACACAAATACAACCAAAAGAGGTGATCACAGTTCAGAACCAGGATAACTTGTATCTTTATTAAACACACACCCACCAACATGAACTCACAGTTCAGCTTTGACCAGCTCATCTCATTAATAAACACACAAATACAACCAAAAGAGGTGATCACAGTTCAGAACCAGGATAACTTGTATCTTTATTAAACACACACCCACCAACATGAGCTCACAGTTCAGCTTTGACCAGCTCATCTCATTAATAAACATAGAAACACAACCAGAATGTGTGTTCACAGTTCAGCACATGGACAGCTCTTATCAATAAACACACAAACACAACCAAAATATGTGTTCAAAGTTCAGCACCTGGACAGCTCTTATCATCAATAAACACACAAATACAACCAGAGGAGGTGTTCACAGTTCAGCACCTGGACAGCTCTTATAATTAATAAACATACAAAACAGAACCAGAAGAGCTGGTCACAATTCAGCACCTGGACAGCTCTTATAATTAATAAACACACAAACACAACCAGAATGTGTGTTCACAGTTCAGCACATGGACAGCTCTTATTATTAATAAACACGCAAACACAACCAGAAAAGGTGTTCACAGTTCAGCACTTTGACAGCTCTTATCATTAATAAACACACAAATACAACCAAAAGAGGTGATCACAGTTCAGAACCAGGATAACTTGTATCTTTATTAAACACACACCCACCAACATGAGCTCACAGTTCAGCTTTGACCAGCTCATCTCATTAATAAACATAGAAACACAACCAGAATGTGTGTTCACAATTCAGCACATGGACAGCTCTTATCAATAAACACACAAACACAACCAAAATACGTTTTCAAAGTTCAGCACCTGGACAGCTCTTATCATCAATAAACACACAAATACAACCAGAAGATGTTATCACAGTTCAGTACCGGGACAGTTCTTATCGTTAATAAACACACAAACACAACCAGAAGATGTGATCACAGTTCAGCACGTTGACAGCTCTTATCATTAATAAACACACAAATACAACCAAAAGAGGTGATCACAGTTCAGAACCAGGATAACTTGTATCTTTATTAAACACACACCCACCAACATGAACTCACAGTTCAGCTTTGACCAGCTCATCTCATTAATAAACACACAAATACAACCAAAAGAGGTGATCACAGTTCAGAACCAGGATAACTTGTATCTTTATTAAACACACACCCACCAACATGAGCTCACAGTTCAGCTTTGACCAGCTCATCTCATTAATAAACATAGAAACACAACCAGAATGTGTGTTCACAGTTCAGCACATGGACAGCTCTTATCAATAAACACACAAACACAACCAAAATATGTGTTCAAAGTTCAGCACCTGGACAGCTCTTATCATCAATAAACACACAAATACAACCAGAGGAGGTGTTCACAGTTCAGCACCTGGACAGCTCTTATAATTAATAAACATACAAAACAGAACCAGAAGAGCTGGTCACAATTCAGCACCTGGGCAGCGCTTATCATTAATAAACACACAAACACAACCACAGTATGTGATCACAGTTCAGCACTTTGACAGCTCTTATCATTAATAAACACAGAAATACAACCAGAAGAGGTGATCACAGTTCAGAACCTGGATAACTTGTATCTTTATTAAACACACCCACCCACCAAGATGAGCTCACAGTTCAGCTTTGACCAGCTCATCTCATTAATAAACACACAAACACAACCAGAATACGTGTTCACAGTTCAGCACCTGGACAGCTCTTATCATCAATAAACACACAAATACAACCAGAAGAGGTGTTCACAGTTCAGACCTAAACAGCTCCTCTCATTAATAAACTCACAAATACAACCAGAAGAGGTGTTCACAGTTGAGCACCTTGACAGCTCCTGTCATTTATAAACACACAAACACAACCAAAAGAGCTGTTCATAGTTCAACACCTTGCCAACTCTTATCAATAATAAACACACACACAACCAGAAGGTGTGATCACAGTTCAGCACCAGGACAGCTCTTATCAATAAACACAAAAACACAACCAGAATATGTGTTCACAGTTCAGCACCTGACCAGCTCATCTCATTAATAAACAAATAGCAACAAGAAGATGTGCTTGAAATTCACCTCCTGACCAGCTCATCTCAATAATAAGCACACAAACGCAACCAGAAGATGTGTTCACAGTTTAATACCTGGACAACTCATAAAGTCAATAAACACACACACAGAAACCAGAAGATGTGTTCACAGATCAGTACCTGACAACTCATAAAGTCAATAAACACACACACAGCAACCAGAAGATGTGTTCACAGTTCACCACCAGGACCACTCATCTCATTATTAAACACACAAACAGCAACCACAAGATGTGTTCACAGTTCAATACCTGGACAACTCATAAAGTCAATAAACACACACACAGCAACCAGAATATGTGTTCACAGATCAGTACCTGAACAACTCATAAAGTCAATAAACACACACACAGCAACCAGAAGATGTGTTCACAGTTCACCACCAGGACCACTCATCTCATTATTAAACACACACATGCAACCAGATGATGTATTCCCAGTTTATCACCAGAACAGCTCATCTCAATAATAAATACACAAACACAACCAGAAGATGTGTTCACAGTTCAGCACCTGGAGAGCGCCTCTCATTAATAAACACACAAATACAACCAGAAGATATGTTCCCAGTTCAATACCCGGAGAGCTCAGCTTAAAGGACATTTTCAGATGCCTGCTGAAAACTGTGTCGACAATTCATCATCTGGCTATTCCGCATCATTATTAAAACTATGGGTGGATGCTAAACTCCACTCTGTCGGCATAGTTTGCAGAGTTTTGCTACTAAACTCTCCACTCAGAGCGTGGAGTTCAGCAAAAACTCTGCATTCTATCATGTGATGGAGTTTACCTGTGCTACCCCTACTTTATAGTTATAGTAGCTCTGGAGCAGCAACTTTATGTTGCCAGTTTTATGTTTTTATGCCTCGTGTGTATAAAACGCATATGTACCAAGCCTCGTTCTAGCCCAGTAAGTTGAGGAAGCATACTTCTAAGTGATATGCAGCTGAGAGGAGTGACTGAATGGTGGACAGTCGAATCTTTCCCATAGTCTCTGATAAATGTTCATCCCTTGGACTATCTTATCTGGCTCCCAGGGTGGGGTGAAGCGATGTCTGCCACATGCTTTTACTGGCCCTTGGGCACAGCGTGGCCTTGGAAGGTGAATGTATGATGTTACAACGCATACATTCACAACGCGATATTTGACATCACGTTCGTTACAACATAAGTCGTTACAACGTTTTTCCCTGGAAGGCACTGGACTTAGGAATAGTATGATTTACTATTCCAACTCCAGCCTACGTAACAGTAGGGAAGGTGTTGGATTAGTAAATCATACTATTCCTTAGCTTAGAGCACCATTCAGCGCAAGTTGTTGTAACAACTTGTGTTGTAATACCCACCATGTAAACATACTGTGGTGTAATGACCGCATTGTAAAGGTCATTCTCCTGGAAGCTATGCAGAAGGGGGTGGCATTCCCACAGCTGTTGGAGCTGCAGAACAATCTAGACTTCAGCCTCAAAAAGGTAACACAGTCACTATCAGTCCTCCACCTCTGCATCTCATTGGAGATGTGTTACTTATGTCAGTCACATGTGTCTGATCTCACATTTTGTTGGAGGAGCTGCGAGTTTATTTTCTGCATTTCTTAAATGGCATCACATCTCTGATTATGTACTTCTGTGAACTTTTGGTGTACTTTTATGTGCGTGGAAACTTTACTTTTTTGATGAAGGCATCCAAATACTGATGCAAAACTCCAGGGGGCAGATTTACAAGCCCCTTGCTCCTTCTTGCAATGCCATTGCGTCACTTTTGTTGACACAATGAAGGCACAAACAATGCGGCCTATTTACAATGTGACGCATCAATGGAGATGAGTCACATTGTAAAACTCTGCGTCACATTATACCTGAGTCAGGTATAATGTATGCAGGGTGGGCGTTTCCACACAGGAATGCTTCATAAAAGTTATGCAGTGAAATCCACAAAACTTTACTGCACCACTTTTAGGACGTCACTGTGTCAAAATCTTACACCTGCTTGAAGCAGGAATAAGGAGTGAAGCAGTACAGTAAGTATAGGCCTCAAAATACATTGCTGGAGTTGCGTCATGCTTGCGACACAACTCCAGTACTGCGTGACTTTTGGGCCAATAGATGCGCCAGAATCTCTGACTCATATGTTAATCCTTGCGCCGTGGAGCACTGTATTGTAAATACAGCGCATCAAATGTGGTGCAAGGTTATTCAACGCTGTCGCAGGGAAACTGATGCATCTATGCAGATGCATCAGTTCCTTGTAACTCTGCCCCCAGCTGTTTAGTAATTGTAGGACTTTGCAAACCTTGCATACCATTGCACCACTTGAACGCACTGTAAACGACCGTATATACAGTTCTCCCTCTGTAGTCATGTTTGGTTGAGGCTGATAATATACTGACGCTCAACGTATTTCAAATGGCAGAGGGTGCCAGCTTCTGAAATCTGTTACCTTCAGGCATCAGATTCAAATCTCAGTAGGTCTGTTCCAGCCTTTCATCCTTCTAAGGCTTATAAATTCAATATCAATGAGACATGGTAGTTAGTTTGGAGTGCACACAGCAAACGCAATTATCATTATTATATAACATAGTGTTCAAAGGAATAGAGGGTGCCGGGAGAGAAGCAGAGGGCAAGAAGAGGCCTGGACCCTGATAACTGCAGTTTGGATCATGCTTCATTAGCCCGCGTGCAGCCAGGATAAGCTGTCTCCGTCCCACGACTGGTGTGACAGCATGAATGCATTCCTCCACAAGCTGGCATGGGGCAGACCACAGATGCTTCTGTTTGGGTGAGACAGTCTAGAAACTGCAGGAGGAGAGGGAGACTGCGTCCTGGAAGTAATGGCAGGGTGGGCCGAAGCATAAGGTTGCCTACTATCCCAAAGAGAAGAAAATTCAACAGCCATATCTTATGCACTTTCTAATGTCTGGCTAATTTCTAAGAGGGCACCATTCGGATTTTTGTTAATAAAGATGAATGAAAGTAAGCTAAGTGGAGTGACCAAGATCACACAGTTGTAGATAGTCACTTCCTTTATAAACCAGGTCACGTCCTATGCTTAATATTTATGGGATTTAATTTGTGCATGTGAGCCAGTAAATGAAGCACTTGGTTGGCCCCTAATTCATCTCTTCTCGCTAACAAGTTTATTTTTTTATTGATGACTGATAAGCAAACGCAAGCGTGGTGGCTGTAGAAATGCACGTGTTGTCTGTAGATGCCTTCTTGACCTGCCTATATTGCTCTCCCATGGTTTTAGGTAGGCATGGGTGGTATATTCCGTTCTGCTCACGGAATTTGGGTAATTTGTGTTCGGCGGAGAACGCGGAATTGTCAAAAATTCTGCAATCCGCGGCTTTGCGGAATTTTTTGATTGTTTGCACTTTCAAAATGCGTGTTCGCAAGATATTTCTCCAGAGCATGCAAACAGCATTCGCGAACAGGAAAAAAGCATTGCGAACGGGCGGAACAAGAACATCTGCGTGTTTGCTGAACTTTTGCGGGCTCGCGGAGATTTTTTACCATTTCATAGAGTGTGACTACGCAAATTCCACCCACCCCTAGTTTTAGGGCATTAGGTATCAGCACTGCTGGCAGGAAGTTTCAATTGTCGAGGTTTCAGGAAAGAGGGGTGTCAATTCAGTCGTTAGCAGTTTTGGGCACTAAATGAGAGCTCTTTGATGTTCTGGCACTGCAGCTGTTTTTGCTGGTTGGAAAGAATAAGGAAAGAAGGCGTTTGAAGTGGGTGCTTTTTCTCCATCAAGTGAAGCTGCAGATGGAATTCTGAACAGAGGCCTGGCTCGAGCTGTGATGCTCCTTTGTTGCATCTGATTTTATCCAAAGAGGACACCTTCGCATCCTGCAGCTGGTGGAGCAACCCTGCTTGAACACCTGGAGACTTTTACGCACAGGGGTTTTCAGGAGCAGTCGGGGACCAGAGATGCTGTCATCTCTGTGATTTTTAGTTTCTCATGAAAGGCGCACGTTGAACAGGAACCCATGTCGGTGAAAGCCTCTAACTCCATTCATGCTGTTTCTGCCTGCTAGAAACAGCAGTGCCTCACCCTTGCCAGTTTGCTGATAAATTACCTTGACTCAAGCTGGGCAGTGCACAGTCTGTGCATTGTAACAACTAAGTAAGGAGAATAAATGGTGTGTGTGGGATACTGTATCTGCCAGCGGCTGATCTCTCCTGCACAGTTGTTCCAGTAAAGACTAGAGCTCTGCATGTGTTTCACATTTATGGCATTATTCTCGGGATGTGGCTACTCCATCCACTCATGGAACTGCAAGAATACCGCAGAGTTTTTCAGTAACTCAGTATTTACAAATGCTCAATGACCCGTGGGAGATTTTTAATATTTCGAGCTTCCTTGTTGCAGCCGTGAGACTGAGAAACATTTGGCTCCCCTCATTAATATAAGAGCACCGGTGAAGCTCATGTTAATGTTTTTTTATTACTTGCCTGTTTTAGTACATTTTTCCTGTAATATGTTGATGAATTGTTTTTTATCTTGTGAATCACATTCAAGATTTTATGAACTTCATGAATTGTTTTTTTCCCCAAAAAAATCTTCTTAAGTTGCCCTATCTTTGATGAATTGGTTATGTGTTTTTATTGTATCTCGTATGTGTTATATGTATTGTATTGTGATTTATTTGATAGTACTTTTATGGTTTTTATTAACCGTTGTGGTTTGACTGACTGACAGTAACTAAGTGGAATTCCAGAGTAAACTCCACCCAGGCCTGAACCAGAAGATGGGTTCAAAGTTCAGCATCTAAACAGCTCTTCTCATTAATTAAACACACAAACAACAACTAGATGATGCGTTCACAGTTCAGAACCTGGATAACTTTTATTTTCATTAAACACACAAACATAGCAAGATGGGTTCACAGTTCATCTCTCGATCAGGTCATCTCATTAATAAACATAGAAACACAACCAGAATGTGTGTTCACAGTTCAGCACCTGGACAGCTGGTATCATTATTAAACACACAAACACAACCAGAAGAGCTGTTCATAGCTCACCACCTGGACAGCTCTTATCATCAATAAACACACAAACACAACCAGAAGAATTGATCACAGTTCAGCACCTGGACAGCTCTTATTATCAATAAACACATACAAACAACCAAAATATGTGTTCACAGTTCAGCACCTGGACAGCTGTTATCATTAATAAACACACAAACGCAACCAGAAGAGGTGTTCACAGTTCGTCTCCTGAACAGCTCTTATCATTAAAAAACACACAAACGCAACCAAAAGAGCTGTTCATAGTTCAGCACCTGGAGAGCTCTTATCTATCTATACTACTATTATAAAGTAAGAACTGGGGGGCATATTACCAACGTTAAGCGATATTTATCGCTAACAATGCTTAGCAAAGATTTTTTTAACGCTAAGCATCGTCAGAAATTATCGCAGATAAACCTTGGTATTACCAAGGTTTATCGCAAATGCGATAAAAAACGGCCGCAATGCATGAATATCGCTGAAAAGTATGTATGTATGTATGTATAAACCATTTTATAGCGCGCTCCGTTACTTGAGAGTATCCTGGCGCGATAAGGGAAAAACAGAAACAGAACAGCAGGAGGGCATTTTAAATTGTACTCATGAATAAGTGTGTTTTTAGATTTTTCTTGAATAGAGCCACAGTTTGCGTAGAACGCAAGTGGAGAGGGAGAGCGTTCCAGGCCCGGGCCACGGTCACAGAGATCGATTGGCCACCGAGCCTAGCTCGTTTAAAACGGGGGAGGGACAATTTGAACAGAGTGGATGATCTAAGGGTACGAGCGGGGGTATAGCAAGTGAATCTCTTTCTTAGATAGTGGGGGCCTTGATCATGGATAGCTCTGAACGCAAGCACCAGAGACTTGAACAGAATGCGCTGCGCGACAGGAAGCCAATGGAGGGTGCGCATCTCAGTGCGTACACTCTTCCATCTAGGAATGTTGAGTAGCAGACGGACAGCCGCATTCTGAATGATTTGCAAGCGTTTCACCAGGTAGGCCGGAGTGCCACTGAACAGTGAATTCGCGTAGTCCAGCCTTGCCAGTATGAGAGCCCGAGCAACTGTCTCCTTAGCCTCCCTAGGGAGCAGTGGGAAAAATTTGCGGAGCATTCTCAGCGTGGCAAAGCAGGTGCCTGTAAATTTTTTAATGTGGTCCTCAAATCTAAGATCCTCTGCAAACCAGATGCCAAGGTTTTTTGCCGGTCACCCCATCTCTTTCGGGCTGGGAATGTTGGGGGGCCACAGTGTGTTCTTAAACGAGGAGGGAAAGGAACCATAAAAAAGCACCTCGGATTTGTCCTCATTGCATTTCAGCTGGGCCTGGGTAAGCCAGCGAAATACAGAGGACAAACACAGATGCACTGCCGATACATCCAGATTGTTGTCTGGCCAGGTAAACAGCAGTTGGGTGTCATCTGCATACCCTATAATCTTAGCCCCATACTGTTCCGCTAGATAAACCAGGGGGGTGATGTAAACATTGAACAGTAGGGGACTAAGAGTCGATCCCTGGGGGACCCCCGTGAGAAGTGGTTTGGGCTCAGATGCATATGGAGGCATCCAAACCTGCTGAGACCTGTCGGAAAGAAAAGAAGACAGCCAGGCCAGCACAACTCCCCCAATGCCAATAGCAGACAGCCTGGCGATAAGAAGCTCATAGGGAACGGTATCGAACGCGGCAGAGAGGTCCAATAAAATTAGGACCGCTCTGCCGCCTCCTTCTAAACAGTCCCGAATCGCCTCAGTCATCTCCACCAGTGCTGTCTCAGTGCTATATTCGGCCCTAAAGCCCGATTGGGCAGGGTGGAGGGCATTGGAGGTTTCTACGAAGTTTTCCAATTGTTGAAAAACCACTTTCTCACAGATTTTCGTGAGTGCAGGCAAAAGGGATATGGGACGATAGTTCCCGGGGACCGTAGCATCCAGTCCCGGTGTTTTCAGGAGCGGCAAGAGTTTGGCTCATTTCCAGCCTAGAGGTACCTCACCTGAGGCCAGGGAGAGATTCACTATCTGCGTGATCTCGGTGCAGACCGTTTCTGCCACTTCTGAAAGTACACGGGCTGGGCACGGATCGGCGGGAGAGCCAGATTTCAAGGATTGAAGGAGAGGCAGAATAGCACACTCGCCAACTTGCACAAAGTTCGAAAGCTGTTGTCCAGAACCAGGACATAGTGTGGGACACATGTCATCCACTGAGCCGTCAGCGGGCAAAGCCGCTAGTAGGTCCTGCTGGATCTTCGCTATTTTGCTGATGAAAAAGGTGGACAGATCCTCGCACCATTGCGCAGAGGATGGGAGAGTAGCTGCATCAGCAACCGGCGTGACAAAGCTTTTAACAATAGCGAAGATCTCTCTGCTATTGTTATCTGCTTTCGCAATACGCCCTGCGTAATAGTTCCCTTTCGCTACCTTAATGGCTGCATAATAGTCCTTTTGTGCAAAACATAGGGCGGATTTAGCCTCAGAACTATAACTAAGCCTCCACACTCGTTCTAATTTTTTGCAGCCAAGTTTCATCGCCCTCAACTCAGGAGAGAACCAGGGTTGAGAGGGAGATCGTCGTGGTCTGGACACAGTAGTGTGTTTCGTGGAAGCAGAAGCCGCCTGTCGCACCCACTCGTTGAACTCGCAGCCCGCCTCATCCAGAAGCATCTTAGATTTAGGGCGGGCTCTGGACAGGGCCTGTCTGAACGCGGGCAAATTGATCTTTTGAGTGTGCCATATGGGGGGTGTAAAACCAGATTCCGGCATTACCCACGCGAACCTGACCAGATCGTGGTCAGACCAGGTTGTTTTTTCCACGGTCACAGACTGAATTGGAAAATTAGAGCAGACCAGGTCAAGCAGATTACCTCCCGCATGAGTCGGAGCAGTTACCCATTGCTTGAGCTGAGCCAGGTCAAAAATTTGGCCGAGCCTGCGGGCTTCCGGTGAATCCGGAGTATCTACGTGAATATTTAGGTCGCCGACCAAAAGAAACTTTGGAAAACTTAAGGCCCGCGGCACTATATATTCTTCTAGGGAGTCAAGAAAATGATTAGCCTGGCCCGGAGGCCTGTAAATCAGGGAACCACCTAAGGTGAAATGGGGGGAAATTATTATGGAGAAGTGAAGGACCTCGCCGTCAGCATCCGCAATCGGTGGCTCAGAAGCGAAGCGCCACCCATCCCTAAAAATAACGGCTAATCCACCCCCTCTCCCCAGTGGTCTGTCTTCCCTAGCAATCTTAAAGCCCCTGGGGACAGCAAGTTCCACGCTCGGAGCGGATGTGCTGGTCATCCACGTCTCCGTGACGAACAGCACATCCACCTGGCCATCCACCAGTAATTCAAAGACATCTGCAGTATGTCTCACCAGAGATCTGGCATTAATCAGACCCGCCCTAATGGTTGCAGCATCGGCGTTACTGACTGAGCGTGGGGATAAGGCAGGTTGGGGGAGAAAGCCACAACTAGGGCACTTAACCCAAGCACAGTCTGGGTCTGCACGTAAGCACGGCAGTCCTTCACTGGGGGAGGCAAGTTTCATAAGATCGTTGCGAGAATACTTGCATTTCCCAGAGCTGGCCATCCCTGAAGGTAGCCGGGCAGAGTGGCAGGCCCTGGGCCCGTCCGGGGCACGGACGGGCACAGACGGGCCCTCCTTTGGCGCTCCTTCGGCGCGCAGACGGCGCGCCCGCTGCGCGCGACCGCTGCGCGCCCTATGGGATATCATTAATTATTGCCCAAGCCCCTCCCCGAGCTGGACTGCTACCTCCCGACCAGCCAGGGACCGGGCCTCACTAAAGATGGCGCCGCCCGACCTGGCCCTCCACTACAATCGGCACAGAGCAGCCACGGTGGAACAGGGCACAGGGGAACCGGGAAAACAGCACAAAAGTTTAAAACGGGTGCAATTAATTAAAAAACAGACATCACAATTCTCAATCAATTGAATGTAGAAAACAGATTAATTTTTAAAAATTGCGCTAAAAACTGCGGTGCAGAAAAGCGAGTGGGCAGAAGAGTGAATCTCGCAGTCTGCCCGTCTTTCCCCAGCGGAATTTCAAAGTGCTGCCACCACCATGATCAACCACCGCTGAAAAGTCAGCGATATTCATGCATTACCGAGCTAATGCTCTTAGCCATGTTATCCACCTCCCATTGGATAACATGGCTAAGAACTGCTCAGGGCAGGTGTTAGTTTTTGGAGATATTCGCGCTTAGCGCGAATATCTCCAAAAGTTGGTAATAGGAGATAGCGATGTTAGCGAATGTTTCCAGTCGCTAACATCTTGGCACGCCCACTTTGCATGTCATTAGTGATAAATATCACTGACATGCAAATTGGGGCCCAAGATGGTCGTTATCTCCTACTAGCTGTCGCTAACTGGTGTTAGCGACAGCTAGGTAATAGGGAGATAATTTTATCTCCGCTTTCTTGGCTTTTAAAGCCAAAAAAGCGTAGATAAACCCCCTTGATAATATGCCCTGGGAACCTTTGAGGCGGGTAAACTCGGGAACCACAGCGCCAATCCAAACACCCAATACATCATTGGAATTGGCAGGGTCTGCAGAGTGACATAGGCTATATAACCCCCCAAAATATACGTTCTTTAAAAAATATACCTTCCTAAAAAAATAGTCCCTTGGAAGTAGCGCCGGCCGTGTGCACAAACGTGCTGACATCATCAGCAGCGCGAGGAGTACAGCCGTGGGGAGGAGCAAGGAAGAGAGCAGCGGCGACAGTGGGGGCGCGAGGTAAGGGACTTCCTGAAGCACGGAAAGGAGCAGACAATTTGTGACGGGTGTCAGTATTGCAGGGGGTCCTGAAGCAGCCTTAACGTCGGGGCGGCCGGGGGCCCAAAAGCAGCCTTTTGCTCCCGGACAACTTCGGGACGGGCTACAAATAAATGAATAAACATGCAAAAAGAAGGCCCCTCGACAACTCAGAAAAATAAATAAAACAGGCCTGTGGTTACTCGGAATCGGTAAAAGTGTGCAGGAATACAGGGACTGAGGCCCGGATTAACTCTCCTCCCCCCGGAACTACGGAGACTCACAAGAGGCAGAGATAGTTGATAAAAACACCTGATAACGGAACATGGACGTGGCAGGCGCGGGAGGGAGGGTGGGAGGGAGAGAGAATCAGTGGTTTGTGATATTTTGATATTTGTTGCTGTTTCCACTTTAACACCACGCACAGTAAATGTCTCTCCTGTTATAAAATCACAGTTATAAAAAATGGAATTCTACATCGCAAACAATTTGGGTGCTGAGGTTTTGTCAGGTCTCTGCCAAAGCGCTGCTTTACAGTGATCAATGAGACATTTAATCAGTGCGTGAAGACACCGGCATCACTGCAACCAGAGGCCCCAGTTTACGGGAATTGTGGCATTATAAATTGTCTGCACATGTTAAGGTTTGTCAGCATTACAGTGAGATTGCAACAGGCTTTTTTACACACCCCCTGGCGAGGGTTGCAGACACCACTGCGACCAGAAGCCCAAGTTTATGAGACTGTGGCGCTAAGCTGTGTGCAAGTTATATGGTCATAAAAATACATGAATGATGGATGCAGGGTGGGTGCATTAATGAGTGTTGGGTGGATGGGTGCATGGATGGATGCATGCATGATGGGTGGATAGATGGATGAATGATGGATGGATGCAGGATGGGTGGGTGGATGGATGGGTGGATGCATGAATGATGGATGGATGGATGCATGCATGATGGATGGATGGATGCATGCATGATGGGTGGATGCATGATGGATGGGTGGATGCATGAATGAATGATGTATGGATGCAGGATGGGTGGGTGGGTGGATTGATGGATGGGTGGATGCATGAATGAATGATGTATGGATGCAGGATGGGTGGGTGGATGGATGGGTGGATGCATGAATGATGTATGGATGCATGCATGATGGGTGGATGCATAATGGATGAATGGGTGGATGCATGAATGAATGATGTATGGATGCAGGATGGGTGGGTGGATGGATGGGTGGATGCATGAATGAATGATGTATGGATGCAGGATGGGTGGGTGGATGGATGGGTGGATGCATGAATGAATGATGTATGGATGCAGGATGGGTGGGTGGATGGATGGGTGGATGCATGAGTGATGTATGGATGGATGCATGGATGCATGCATGATGGGTGGATGCATGATGGATGGATGGATGGGTGGATGCATGAATGAATGATGTATGGATGCAGGATGGGTGGGTGGGTGGATGGATGGGTGGATGCATGAATGATGTATGGATGGATGCAAGGTGGTTCGGGCTCGCTCGCTGCAGTGCAATATGCAAATTAGTTTACGCCGCACCACTTTCAAATGTCACCAGCCGCCCCTGATTGTCTGCACTTTTTAGTTTATTCCTGCATAACGCTTGCGCTGTGCTTATGAAATCAATTGTATATATCCATACGAATATAATAAAGAGAGAGCCCAAACCTTTGAGGCGGGTAATCTCAGGAACCACAGCACCAATCACAACTCCCAATACAGCGTTGGAAAGGGCAGTTGCAGCAGAAGGACATAGGCTATGCAGACGCCCACCATATACATTTAAAAGGTAAAAGAACCGTGCCAGAAAAGTAGTCCCTTGTGGGCATGTCTGCGTTGTGCTGTGGGGATGTGCTGGGGGCGTGACAAACGTGGGGCGTGTGGTACGTTCCGCCCTTCATGCCATGTCTCATATCGTGTACTGTGGGTGTGTGCTGGGGGTGTGGGCGTGTACGGGGCACGGGATTGCGGAAAAAAAAGCTAGCGTTGTGCCCAATATTTCATTGTTTTTTCTTCCCAGGTTATGTACATTCCAGCTCCGGGTGTCCACCCTGCTCCCTTAGAATACCCCTGCACCCCATAATCATAACCCACCCTTACTCCTTAAAATACCCCAACACCCTTAAACACTAACCCATCATAACCCTATAAATATACGCTGTACCCCAAAACGCAAACCTATCCCTAAACCCTAAAAATAACCCTGTACCCCAAAACCAAAACCTAGCCCTGAACCCTATAAATACCCCTGTACCTCAAAACCCAAACCTACCCCTGAACCCTAAAAATACCCCTGTACCCCAAATCCCAAACCTAGCCCTCAACCCTAAAAATACCACTGTCGCCCAAAACCCAAACCTACCCCTGAACCCTAAAATACCCCAATACCCCTGTACCCCAAAACCCAAACCTACCCCTGAACCCTAAAAATACCCCTGTACCCCAAAACCCAAACCTAGCCCTGAACCCTAAAAATAACCCTGTACCCCAAAACATAAACCTACCGCCGAAACCCTAAAAGTGCCCCTATACCCCAAAACCCAAACCTAGCCCTGAACCCTAAAAATACCCCTGTACCCAAAACCCATACCTATCCCTAAACCCTAAAACTACCCCTGTACCCCATAACCCAAAACTATATCTGAACCCTTAAAATACCCAAACAGCCCAAAACATATACCTCAGTACTCCAAAACATATACCCCTATACCTATACTTACCTTATCCAAACATTTTTAAAAAAGCATGCTTTTACCATTAATGTATTTACAACGAATTTTGTTGTAAATGTATGCATGGTAAAAGCATATAAAATGTAATGCCATGCGTTATAATGGCATTGCGGAGTCATGGTACTTTTGTAATGAAAGTATGCGGAGTGATGGTATGCGGAAAGAAAGTTGTGGAATAATGGGTGTTTACCCTCCCCCGGTAAGTACATTGGTGTCACGGCAGCCCACATCTCCAGCAACATACTCATATTTTTTCACCATCCATTTGAAAAATTCACAGGTCTCTCTCATTGATGGCCAGCACCAACATACACTTTTAGACACACCTCCCGCCACAAGTTCTAGAATTGCGAACTTTAGAGCTGGGGTGCTACGTTCGAATCTCGGCAACAGCTCAACATCCTGTGATTCCAAGCAAATCGCTTTGTCTCCCCGTGCCTACCACAAATGAATGTGTTCTTCTGTAATGTAAATTGTGCTCGTGCCATGTTGTCGAGTTCGCGCTATATAATATTGCAAGGAAAAATAAAGTAGGGAAACTCGAGTTCACACACTACTGAACGTGCACTCTTAAGTGCATCAGCAGTGCACTGTGAATCGGAGCGTTTCACAGGCCTGTCACAGATAAGAAATGCTATCAAAACAAAATCCTACAAAACAATATACTACTGGCCGGCAGCAATTCATACCCGGACAACGTCGGGACGGGCTGCTAGTACTAATATAATAAAGAGAGAGCCCAAACCTTTGAGGCGGGTAATCTCAGGAACCACAGCACCAATCACAACACCCAATACAGCGTAGGAAAGGGCAGTTGCAGCAGAGGGACATAGGCTATGCAGGCGCTCAGCATATACATTTAAAAGGTAAAAGAACCGTGCCAGCAAAGTAGTCCCATATGGGCGTATCTGCGTTGTACTGTGGGCGTTTGCTGGGGGCATGACATAAGCAGGGGGCGTGTGGTACGTTCCACCCTTCATGCCATGTCTCATATCGTGTGCTGTGGGCATGTGCTGGGGGCGTGGGCGTGTGCGGGGCGAGGGATTATGGAAAAAAAGCAAGCGTTGTGCCCAATATTTCATTGTTTTTTCTTCCCAGGTTCTGTATATTCCAGCTCCGGGTGTCCACCCTGCTCCCTTTAAATAACCCTGCACCCCATAATCATAACCCATCCTTACTCCTTAAAGTACCCCAACACCCTTAAACACTAACCTATCTTAACCCTATAAATATACCCTGTACCCCAAAACCCAAACCTATCCCTAAACCCTAAAAATACCCCTGTACCCCAAAACCCAAACCTAGCCCTGAACCCTATAAATACCCATGTACCTCAAAACCCAAACCTACCCCTGAACCCTAAAAATACCCCTGTACCCCAAAACCCAAACGTAGCCCTGAACCCTAAAAATACCCCTGTACCCCAAAACTCAAACCTACCCCTGAACCCTAAAATACCCCTGTACCCCAAAACCCAAACCTAGCCCTGAACCCTTAAAATACCCCTGTACCCGAAAACCCAAACCAACCCCTGAACCCTAAAAATAACCCTGTACCCCAAAACCCAAACCTACCCCTGAACCCTAAAATTAACCCTGTACCCCAAAACCCAAACCTACCCCTGAACCCTAAAATACCCCTGTACCCCAAAACCCAAACCTACCCCTGAACCCTAAAAATACCCCTATACCCCAAAACCCAAACCTAGCCCTGAACCCTAAAAATACCCCTGTACCCCAAAACCCATGCCTATCCCTAAACCCTACAACTACCCCTGTACCCCATAACTCAAAACTATATATGAACCCTTAAAATACCCAAACACCCCAAAACATATACCTCAGTACCCCAAAACATATACCCCTATACCCATACGTACCTTATCCAAACATTAAAAAAAACATGCTTTTACCATTCATGCATTTACAACGAATTTCGTTGTAAATGTATGCGTGGTAAAAGCATATAAAATGTAATGCCATGCGTTCTAATGGCATTGCGGAGTCAGGGCAGGGTACTTTCGTAATGAAAGTATGCGGAGTGATGGTATGCGGAAAGAAAGTTGCGGAATAATGGGTGTTTACCCTCCCCCGGTAAGTACATTGGTGGCACGGCGGCCCACATCTCCAGCAACATACTCATATTTTTTCACCACCGATTTGAAAAATGCACAGGTTTCTCTCATTGATGGCCAGCACCGACATACACTTTTAGACACACCTCCCGCCACAAGTTCTAGAATTGCGAACTTTAGAGCTGGGGAGCTACGTTCGAATCTCGGCATCAGCTCAACATCCTGTGATTCCAGGCAAATCGCTTTGTCTCCCAGTGCCTACCACAAATGAATGTGTTCTTCTGTATTGTAAATTGTGCTCATGCCATGTTGTCGAGCTTGCGCTATATAATATTGCAAGGAAAAATAAAGTAGGGAAACTCGAGTTCACACACTACTGAACGCGCACTCTTAAGTGCATCAGCAGTGCACTGTGAATCGGAGAGTTTCACAGGCCTGTCACAGATAAGAAATGCTGTCAAAACGAAATCCTACAAAACAATATACTACTGGCCGGCAGGAATTCATACCCGGACAACGTCAGGACGGGCTGCTAGTAATTAATAAATACACAAACACAACTAGAAGAGCTGTTCACAGTTCAGCATCTGGACAGCTCTTATCATCAATAAACACACAAAAACAACCAGAAGAGCTGTTCACAGTTCAGCACCTGGCCAGCTCCTCTCATTAATAAACACACAAACACAACCAGAAGAGCTGTTCATAGTTCAGCACCTGGCCAGCTCTTATCATCAATAAACACACATTTTGTACCAGAAGATGTGATCACAGTTCAGCACCTGGACAGCTCTTATCATCAATAAACATCCAAACACAACCAGAATATGTGTTCACAGTTCAGCACCTGGACAGCTGTTATCAATAATAAACACACAAACGCAACCAGAAGAGGTGTTCACAGTTCAGCACCTGGACAGCTCTTATCATTAATAAACACACCAATACAACCAGAAGAGCTGCTCACAGTTCAGCACCTGGACAGCTCTTACCATTAGTAAACACCCAAACCCAACCAGAAGAGGTGTTCACAGTACAGCACCCGGACAGCTCTTATCATTATTATACCCACACACCCAACAAGAAGATGGGCTCACAGTTCATCTCTTGAACAGCTCATCTCATTAATAAACACGCAAACAACAACAAGAAGATGTGTTCACACTTCATTATCAGGACAACTCATCTCATTAATAAGCAGGCAAATGTAACCCGACCATGTGTTCGCAGTTCAGCACCAGAACTGCTCATATCATTAATAAACACTTCAACTCCTGGACAGCTCCTCTCATTAATAAACACTCAACCCTAACAGGAAGATGTGTTCACAGTTCATCACCTGGACAGCCCTTATCATTAATACATACATTAATAGCTGCTAAGATCTTGTGTATACACTTCAACGTGTTGGCGTCTTATATTAGCAGTGTTCACAATAACAGCTGCTTAAAACATGTGTACGCAGTTCAGCACCTTGGCAGCTCATATTTGTAATACACAAACACACACACACGCGCACACACACAAATAGCAGCCTAGAACATGTGTACACAGTTCAGCACCTTGGCAGCTCACATTAGTAATACACAAAAAGCATCGTAGAGCATGTGGACACCGTCTAGCACTACAGCAGCTCGTAACTTTAATATACACAAATTGCTGCCTGACCTCGTGTTCACAGCTCAGCATCTGAACGGCTTGAATTAATAGACACATCGATTGTTGCCTAGAACCGCTGGATGGAGTTAGGTACCTGGACAGCTCATCAGCTCATACTACTCCTACTACTAAAATAATAATAATAATATTATAATATTAATAATTAATAATAGAGAGCTGATAGGTACCCTTGACACCATCAATGCCAACATAAATAGTTGGCAAGAACCTGTGGGTACAGTTAAACATCGGAGCAGCTCATATCACTACAACACACACCAATAACTTCCTACGGGGCATATTATCAACGGCCAGCGATAATTATCACTGGCAGCGCTTAGCGATACATTTTTTATCGCAGGCTATCAAAGGAAATTATCGCCATACTAGCGCTGTAGCAACATGCATAGCGCTATGGCGATAATTATTATTCGATAGCACTGTTTTCCATGTAACATCGCTGGTTTTCCAGTGATGTTCCATGGAAAACGGCGATAACCTTGCTGATACGACCCTGTGGTCGTATCAGCATAAGCCACCCCCTATGTTGTGAATAGGTAAGTCAGGATTTTAGCAGACGTTAGTTTTTGGCGAAAACCGCGGTTTTCGCCAAAAACTAACCTCTGCTAATATCCTGAGGGCCACTTTGTAAATATCGCGATGTGCATTTCGCGATAATTTACAAGGTAGTCCAACAGGGGTAAACCCAGTGACGCCCTCTTTGCATCTCATTAGAGATTTAAAGCGAGGCGTCGGCAAAATGGCTGCTAACATGCGCTAATGCATGTTAGCACCGGCTTGCAAATATGGCGATAATATTATCTCCGCTTTTTTGTCTTTTAAAGCCAAAAAAGCAGAGATAAGGCCCTTGTTAATATGCCCCTACAATCTTTGTTCAAAATCACACAGTTCAACACCTGGACAGCTCTCAGCATTAATACACAGACAGCTTCATATGACGTCTAGGGCACATCAGCACCTGGACAATCATTACCTTAATATACACGGGGCCTGATTCACAAAGGTAAACTTACACTTTAGTAGAAGTTTATGATTTTTTGCAATCCACAAAGCATTTTACGAATTGTGTCTTTATGACTCCCTATCTTTTCATGCACGGAGACTCCTCACTCTTAAAGATACTACTGGTAAAATGAATTTGTGAATTCTCCAAAAATGTAAATTTAGACTAAAATTCACAGTTCAGCATCTAACACACACACCAACCCACCCACACACACATACATGGACACCATTCAGCTTATAAACAACTTATATCATTATTACACAATTAAGCAGGGTCCAGGAAGCCATGGGCACAGTTCTGCATCTGGACAGCCCATAATAGCATTACGCAAACATGTGGGTGCCTAGCACCTGCGGACACAATTCAACACCTGACTAGATCATAACATTATACTAGTATACTCACACACCGCTGCACAGGACCTGGGGGCAGTTCAGAGCCTGAATAGTTCATAGTATTATCAGACACTGCACTTGAACATTTTGTAGCATTAGTAGAGACACAGATAGCTGTTTGCAACCTCTGGGGACAGTTCGCCGCCTGGATTGCTCATCAGGTTGACACAGCACGTGGGCAGTTGATAAAGCCTGCCACATTATTGAGCAGTGGTTGCTTAAATGAGGTCTGCTTCCCCTGGGGACCCACAAAGCCTTCTCTGGGTGTCTGTGACATTTTAGAAAATCTAATATTATTCGCAGATTAGTAAAGATTTGTGGGAGCAGTGCAAGTACAACATGGACAATAATTGGCCTTGAGCACTGGCATGGAGAGACAAAAAGAGAGCGAGCACAGAAGCAAAAAAGGAAACGTGATATCTCAGAGTCTGTCACATCACTTCATGAGAAGCCTATTTCATGTAAATTGTCAGATTTTGGATTTTTTTATTTGAGAACTAAATAAAATATTTAATATTTGATGTATTTTTAAAGATTTATATTTGTTTCTTTATTTTTGTGCAATTTTTTGAGACTCAGATATTTGAAACTGCATAAGGGGGGTCCCTGGCTTCCAGTAGCGATTTAATGGAGCTCCATAAAAGTAAAAAGATTAAGAGCCGCTGTTCTAGTGCATTGGATGATGTAGAAAGTACGTGGACAGGCCGACATACACTACCTGTTACACTATCAAGTAACTGACGGCAGAGACTCACTTTAGCACCTGGATAGCTCTCTATGCTGCCTCTGCCGCACTGACTTTCCTGTGTTAGATATGTGAGGCACACTTTAGCACAAGTGCAGCTCCTTGTATTGTTGCCACACTCTCATGTGTTAGATAAGTGACACACAGTTCACACTCTCATGTGTTAGATAAGTGACACACAGTTCACACTCTCATGTGTTAGATAAGTGATACACAGTTCGCACTCTCATGTGTTACATACATGATACACAGTTTGCACTCTCATGTGTTAGATACGTGATACACAGTTCGCACTCTCATGTGTTAGATAAGTGACACACAGTTCACACTCTCATGTGTTAGATAAGTGATACCCAGCTCACACTCTCATGTGTTAGATAAGTGATACACAGTTCACACTCTCATGTGTTAGATAAGTGATACCCAGCTCACACTCTCATGTGTTAGATAAGTGATACACAGTTCACACTCTCATGTGTTAGATAAGTGATACCCAGCTCACACTCTCATGTGTTAGATAAGTGATACACAGTTCACACTCTCATGTGTTAGATACATGATACACAGTTCACACTCTCATGTGTTAGATAAGTGATACACAGTTCATACTCTCATGTGTTAGATAAGTGCTACACAGTTCACACTCTCATGTGTTAGATACATGATACACAGTTCGCACTCTCATGTGTTAGATACATGATACACAGTTTGCACTCTCATGTGTTAGATAAGTGATACACAGTTCACACTCTCATGTGTTAGATAAGTGATACACAGTTTATACTCTCAAGTGTTAGATACGCGATACACAGTTCACACTCTCATGTGTTAGATACATGGTACACAGTCCGCACTCCTATGCGTTAGATACGTGAAACGCAGTTCACACTCTCGTGTTAGATACGTGATACACAGTTCACACTCTCATGTGTTACATACATGATACACAGTTTGCACTCTCATGTGTTAGATACGTGATACACAGTTCGCACTCTCATGTGTTAGGTACGTGATACACAGTTCACACTCTCGTGTTAGATAAGTGATACACAGTTCGCACTCTCATGTGTTAGACACGTGATACACAGTTTGCACTCTCATGTGTTATATACATGATACACAGTTCACACTCTCATGTGTTAGATACATGATACACAGTTTGCACTCTCATGTGTTAGATACGTGATACACAGTTCACACTCTCATGTGTTAGGCACGTGATACATAGTTCAAACTCTCATGTGTTAGATACGTGATACACAGTTCACACTCTCATGTGTTAGATACATGATACACAGTTCAAACTCTCATGTGTTAAATACGTGATACGCAGTTCACACTCGTGTTAGATACGTGATACACAGTTCACACTCTCATGTGTTAGATACGTGATATACAGTTCGCACTCTCATGTGTTACATACATGATACACAGTTTGCACTCTCATGTGTTAGATACGTGATACACAGTTCGCACTCTCATGTGTTAGGTATGTGATACACAGTTCACACTCTCGTGTTAGATAAGTGATACACAGTTTGCACTCTCATGTGTTAGATACGCGATACACAGTTCGCACTCTCATGTGTTATATACATGATACACAGTTTGCACTCTCATGTGTTAGATACGTGATACACAGTTCGCACTCTCATGTGTTATATACATGATACACAGTTCACACTCTCATGTGTTAGATACATGATACACAGTTTGCACTCTCATGTGTTAGATATGTGATACACAGTTCGCACTTTCATGTGTTAGGTACGTGATACATAGTTCAAACTCTCATGTGTTAGATACGTGATACACAGTTCACACTCTCGTGTTAGATATGTGATACACAGTTCACACTCTCATGTGTTAGATACGTGATACACAGTTCACACTCTCATGTGTTAGATACATGATACACAGTTTGCACTCTTATGTGTTAGATAAGTGAGACACAGTTCACACTCTCATGTGTTAGATAATTGAGATACAGTTCAGCACCTGGACAGGTCCTTGTACTGCCTGGCACAGTCTCTTATGTTAAATGGCTGAGGCACACGTCAGCGCTTGGACAGCTCTCTGTATTGCATTAGGTGAGATACATGAGACATAGCTCACCGCCTGTAAAGCTCCCTGCATTGAAAATATTCTGTCTTGTGTTAGATATGGAGACGCAGTTCAGCATTTCGACAACTCCCTGTAGTGCCTGAAACAGTCTCATATGTTAGAAAGCTGAGACACACTTCAGTGCCCCGGCAGCTTCCTGTAATGCTACCACACTCTCATGTACACAGTTGCATGTATTAATATGTGAAACAAACTTCAGTGCTGAACAACTCCTTGCATTGCTGGACTCACTCACATATGTTAAATATGTGAGACACAGTTCAGCACCTAGACAGCTCCCTACATTTACGGCACATTCCCATGCGCTAGATATGTGTTGCACAGATCAGCATCTGGACAGCTCCTTGTATTGTTCGACACATTATCATGTGCTAGATTGTTGAGGCACATTTCAGTGCCTGGGCAACTCTCATGTTGTTAGATATGTGAAAACATGTTTCAGTACCCTGGACAGTTCCCTGTAATGCTACCACACTCCCATTTTGTTAGATATGCGAGACTCAGTTCAGCACCTAGACAGCTCCCTGCATTGATGACACACACTAATTTGTTAGATATGTGAGACACACTTCAGACCCTGGGCAGCTCCCTGCATTGATGACACACTCAAGCGTTAGATATGTGAGACACACTTCAGAACCGGGACAGCTCCCTGCATTGATGACACACTCTCATGTCCTAGATATCTGAGACTCAGTTCAGCACCTGGACAGCTCCCTGCATTGATGACACCCGCTCATGTGCTAGATATCTGAGACTCAGTTCAGCACCTGGACAGCTCCCTGCATTGATGACACACTCTCGTGTGCTAGATATCTGAGACACACTTCAGCGCCTGGACAACTCCCTGCATTGATGACACACTCTCGTGTGCTAGATATCTGAGACTCAGTTCAGCACCTGGACAGCTCCCTGCATTGATGACACACTCTCGTGTGCTAGATATCTGAGACTCAGTTCAGCACCTGGACAGCTCCCTGCATTGATGACACCCGCTCATGTGCTAGATATCTGAGACACACTTCAGCGCCTGGACAACTCCCTGCATTGATGACACACTCTCGTGTGCTAGATATCTGAGACTCAGTTCAGCACCTGGACAGCTCCCTGCATTGATGACACACTCTCATGTGCTAGATATCTGAGACTCAGTTCAGCACCTGGACAGCTCCCTGCATTGATGACACACTCTCATGTGCTAGATATCTCAGACTCAGTTCAGCACCTGGACAGCTCCCTGCATTGATGACACACTCTCGTGTGCTAGATATCTGAGACTCAGTTCAGCACCTGGACAGCTCCCTGCATTGATGACACACTCTCGTGTGCTAGATATCTGAGACGCACTTCAGCGCCTGGACAACTCCCTGCATTGATGACACACTCTCGTGTGCTAGATATCTGAGACACACTTCAGAACCGGGACAGCTCCCTGCATTGATGACACACTCTCATGTCCTAGATATCTGAGACTCAGTTCACCACCTCGACAGCTCCCTGCATTGATGACACCCGCTCATGTGCTAGATATCTCAGACTTAGTTCAGCACCTGGACAGCTCCCTGCATTGATGACACCCGCTCATGTGCTAGATATCTGAGACTCAGTTCAGCACCTGGACAGCTCCTGCATTGATGACACACTCTCGTGTGCTAGATATCTGAGACACACTTCAGCGCCTGGACAACTCCCTGCATTGATGACACACTCTCGTGTGCTAGATATCTGAGACTCAGTTCAGCACCTGGACAGCTCCCTGCATTGATGACACACTCTCGTGTGCTAGATATCTGAGACTCAGTTCAGCACCTGGACAGCTCCCTGCATTGATGACACCCGCTCATGTGCTAGATATCTGAGACACACTTCAGCGCCTGGACAACTCCCTGCATTGATGACACACTCTCATGTGCTAGATATCTGAGACTCAGTTCAGCACCTGGACAGCTCCCTGCATTGATGACTCACTCCCATGTGCTAGATATCTGAGACTCAGTTCAGCACCTGGACAGCTCCCTGCAATGATGACACACTCTCGTGTGCTAGATATCTGAGACTCAGTTCAGCACCTGGACAGCTCCCTGCATTGAAGACACCCACTCATATGCTAGATATCTGAGACACAGTTCAGCACCTGGACAGCTCCCTGCATTGATGACACACGCTCATGTGCTAGATATTTGAGAGTCAGTTCAGCACCTGGACAGCTCCCTGCATTGATGACACACTCTCGTGTGCTAGATATCTGAGACTCAGTTCAGCACCTGGACAGCTCCCTGCATTGATGACACACTCTCGTGTGCTAGATATCTGAGACTCAGTCCAGCACCTGGACAGCTCCCTGCATTGATGATACGCTCTCATGTGCTAGATATCTGAGACTCAGTTCAGCACCTGGACAGCTCCCTGCATTGATGACACACTCTCGTGTGCTAGATATCTGCGACTCAGTTCAGCACCTGGACAGCTCCCTGCATTGATGACACACTCTCGTGTGCTAGATATCTGAGACGCACTTCAGCGCCTGGACAACTCCCTGCATTGATGACACACTCTCGTGTGCTAGATATCTGAGACACACTTCAGAACCTGGACAGCTCCCTGCATTGATGACACACTCTCATGGGCTAGATATCTGAGACTCAGTTCAGCACCTGGACAGCTCCTTGCATTGATGACACACTCTCATGGGCTAGATATCTGAGACTCAGTTCAGCACCTGGACAGCTCCCTGCCTTGCTGGACTCACTCACATAGGTTAGACATCTGAGCCCCACTTCTGCATCTGGACAGCTCCCTGACGACCAGGCCGCTACAGCCACAGATGCAGCTCTGCCTGTCTCCTTTCCAGCTTCACTCGGACTCTCATGTAGCTGGTGAGGGCCAGACCTGGGCCTCCCACATCTACCTGGATCAACGCACACACCATGGAGATGCATATGGCTGTTTAGAACCAACCCTTACATTGACCTTACAGGAAGTGTACAAGAACAGCTGGACTCTGCCACTGGTTAGAAAACTAACTCTGGTGTGCTAGAAAAATAGATATTTCCTTCCTGCACCTACCCCTCTAGGGTAACCACGCTGTCAGTGGAATGCTCCTGGCACGTACCTCTCCTCTCCCAACAACCCCTTCTCAGTGTTTAACTTACCACCCCTCTGCAGCTCAACTTACCCCATGCACAAGTAGAGCTTTTTCCCTCCACTCCATATTGCACAATTTCTTTGTACCACTGGGACTCGAACTGATGAATTTCAGAACACTCAGGCCCAGGTTTTCACAGATATCATGGAATGTTGTGCAGCACCCAAAGCTGCTGTGCTGCGTTGTGTGACAGGGGAGTATATGGTACTATCCTCTTACCTCCCTAGTTCCAGCGCACAATCAGTCAGCCGTTCACATTATACACACCTTTTCAACTTAGTTCTAAGGTGCCTGCATGA
The DNA here is from genome assembly GCF_964261635.1 of Lissotriton helveticus. Classification (NCBI taxonomy): domain Eukaryota; kingdom Metazoa; phylum Chordata; class Amphibia; order Caudata; family Salamandridae; genus Lissotriton; species Lissotriton helveticus. The sequence goes on along the minus strand of NC_136072.1, from coordinate 1,174,829,352 downwards.
GTCTAGCATACGTTTTTAACTGGAAGGGAACCCTTTCGATACAAAATACTAAGCTTACACTAACTTTAACAATTTCTCACTTTAGAGTGAGAGCTGCACAGTGCAACATACATGCAAAGTGAGTAATATTAGAAGAAATAAAAGCACTTCTCCTTTTTAACGTCTGCTATCAAGTGGCATTAATGTTTGGCACAAAGCCCTGTGTTCTATTGTTAGTGCATCGGGTATTGTGTAAAAAACCATGGGTGGTTGCCTGAGAACGCCCATGTGCCACCCATGGATTGTCCGCTTAACCTATAGTAATGCGAAGCATCACTTTGCACTGCTTTGTGTTACTTTGAGGCATTTTACCAGCACAAAACAAGTTTTCGCTGCTTTGCATCACTTTTGTGAAGCAAACACAGTGCAAAATGTTTATAAATCTGGACCACAGAGTGGAAGACTGTGGCAGAAGGATATTGGTTCACGGTGCTGTATTTTTAGCACAAAGACCTGTTTCAGAAGGACATCTATCTCACCTGTCATCCGTTGCCTTGACCACACAATACTTCCTTTTTTAACTAGATTACAGGATTCTGCAACTATTTTTGCTCTTCCTGTTTTGTTTTAAAGTTTTTTTTATATAGCACTGCACGTTGTCTGTGCCCAGAGTCCGCTAAATACATTTCCACCTTAAATACTAGGGCCCAATATACATAGGTACACTTACATGTTTGTGTAATGTATGCTTTTTCCACCTTGACAAAACTGTATTTTAATACTTAGAGGTCCATTAGGATGACGGGCGGACTTTGCCCGCCCGTCATCCCATCGTGAATCGGGACCGCCCGCCATAAGGGCGGGGGTCCTGGGGGTGCCATTAGGATGTGCCCGCCACAGTGGCGGGCACATCCTGTATTTTCAGCATTGTGGTGGGCTGTGCTCTCTGCACCGCCCGCCGCAATGCTGAAAATACACTTTCACATTGTCATTTGCAAAGCGGCAGGCACCGCGTGGTGCCTGCCGCTTTGCAAATGACAATGAAGGGGGGTACCATAGGTACCCCCCATGTGCACCCACCATCTGTATTTCACTCTGGGGGCCCGCAGAGGGCCCCCAGAGTGAAGACCACATGCCTTTCCATGGCGGCAGCGCCGCCGCAGAAAGGCATCTCACAAAGCCCATTGTAATATGGCTGGCGGTGTCTAACAGACACCGCCACCATATTAAACATTTTCCGCCCCGGCCGCAAGGCGACCGGGGTGGAAAAGTGGAGGGCTCCACTGCGGTCCCCCCCGCCATCGTAATATGGCGGGGGGAATACAGGGAAGGATGTCAGGCGGATTGCCCCCGCCAGGCTGGCGGTAGCCACCGCCTGCCTGGCGGGGGCAATCCGCCCGACATCCTAATGGACCCCTAAGTGTTTGAGCTCGGAGACTTCACAGTCGGGGTGGAGAAGTCTGCACATAAAAAGATAAGCCTGACTCATGTTTCTATATGTATAGTTTGTCCCCACACTGCGGAGTCTCCACCTTAATAGACTTAAAATTAAAATGCAGTTTTGTGAATACTGAAACAACATAAACTTAAACAAACATGTAAGTTCACCTTTGTGAATCAGGTCCTTCTATTCCAGTATTGTGAACATTATTGTGAACATTTGTCTTTTGTCTCACCAAAAAATCTGATAAAGTCCGTCTCTCCTTATTCATTTGTCTGTTTATCTCACAAACTGTTTTATAAGTTTGAGCAAGAGGGTGCCTTAATGTCCATGGGTACAGCAGGAGAGGCAAGAAGCGGGTGGTTTTTGCAAAACTTTCTATAAAGAGCATCGATAAGTCAACAAGCACAGAGATGATCAGAATATTTAGGGTCTCCTGGACTCGGTCTCAGCGACTGCCTCCAATCCCATAAACCAGCACCTTTCATTTTGGCAATACAATCCAGAAATTAGATTTACATGCATGGCAATTTTCTGTGACATTTAAGGCCATATTGATGATTTTAGTGGCAAAGTGTAGCCCAGCAAGTCACCTTGCTGAGGTTGACTATCAGATGCTGGAAGTGGCAATCTAGTGGTTGCACGGTGCATCCGAATGTCATAGCATCACAGCACCAGCCTGCAGGAAGCAGGAGCAGCAGTTGAGGAGTAGAGTCACTGACTTGACCCCCAGAGGTAAGATCCTGGAGCCAATATCACTCGACTCTAGTCCCCACTCAGGTTTCTGCTGCAGAGGGATCGCTGAGAGGCCGCTAAAAGTCCTGGTTTCTAAGGACCACACATGTCGCTACCTACCCCTACAACCCCTACAAGCTCTCCCGCTTGCAGTGGAGTAGGTGCTGCACCACAAGGTTGATGGCCATAGTGAGTGGAAGCGGCCAGCTTCGGTGCTGGTGAAGCTTGCATACCGAGTTACCTTCCCCCAGGTCATTCATCATATCACCTTACAGCCTATCAAATGCCCATCTCCTTCTCTCCAATGATGAATCAGTGGAACCAGTGGACAGCCCTGTCATCAATCAGAGGCAGCCTGTTGCACCTGGTGGACCTCAACAGTGTTGTGCAGGCATGTACCAGTAGTCCAGCACCCCAGTCTAACAGCCCTTCACCACATTGTGGAAACAATACTTAGAGCCTAACCTAGCCAATACTTTTTATCTATCATCTGGACAAGTTATCAAGCTCACTGGTGCACAAACAACTACCTTACTTTCATCCCTGCACATTTGAGGACCGACCAGCAACCCATTTTATGAAGCACGCAGGTGCCCTGACCAACAAAAGGCAGTAAAAGCATCAAATCAAACAAATATATAAATTAAGGATGAGTAGTGCAGGGAGGTGAGGCTACACAGCCAAGAAGAGGCTAAACGACCCATTGATCAGCGGGGCCCAGTGTATCTAGGGCCCAGGAAGCTGATAAGGCCTAGACATCGTGAAAACACCGGCAGCACAGGGGTACTCCAAGGGAAAAGCAAGGGCACCCAAAGAGGTTACATCACAAACTCAATTATCCACCCCAACCAAACAACCAAACATGATTCACAAGAGAAACTGGAACCTCTAGAAACACAATGGCTCTACGTTTCATTATTGATTCCTCCAAAACTCCAAAGTTTCCTCTCTACCTCTGTTTCGTTGCCTAACAAGCTGCTTTTGATTGTGTGAATACCAAAAGGCTCTGGAGAATACTAAAAGACTGGTGTATCTCCCCACCTCTCATGAAAGCAATTCAAAACATATACTCCAACAAATGGATTAGAATCGAGCTTAGGAAGCAGAGCTAATCTATCAAGAGCTATTCCAACACCAAGAGGCCTCAAAGAGCAGTGTTTCCTGGCACCGACTCTATTCAATCATTTCCTGGCAGTCCTATCTCCAGCCTTATCTTCTGTAAACCCGCACATTCCAATGCTAGGGTCCACACAACTATCAAACCTTTTTTGCACGACGACCTGATACTACTAAGCCGAACCAGGGTCGGGCTTTACATCTCCTAGGAGCCACCCAAGGCTACTCCGTGGCGAATGGGTTAAGAATAAACAACAACAAAAAAAAACATCATGATCCTTTCACAGAGGGACACTCAGAAGGAAGGTCAGTTGGTATCTTGATGGGAGCTGTTGGAACTGGCCCTTCTTGCAGGGTCATCCCCAAACTTTTTGCTTCTCCCTCCCCTATTTTTCCTGACCCGTGGCTGTTGGCAATAGGACTCTGCGCACTTTAACACTGCTGATCAGTGCTAAAGTGCATATGCCCTCTGTGTAAATTGATATTGTGATTGGATCTACATGATTGGCATATTTGTATCACCACCCTTAGGGGTATAAGTACAGGACCAATGACAACAGAAAATTAGATCATCCTGGAATCAAGAAGGAACCTCTGCCAAGGAGAAAGCTAAAACTGAAGAAGGAAGATTGTCCAGCTGTTGCTCTGATGGATTGCCCTGCTGTTGCTTTGCTGCCAAGGAGAGGGGAAGGTCTTTGCTTTGTGCTGTGTCCCCTTGCTTGAAGGAATCTCCAAGTGCCTGAGACGAGCTGGCTCCCTGTGCTGAAGTCCAGTGGAACAAAAGGACTTCACCCCCAGCTTCCCCTGAGCTCTACTGGGAGAGTTATGTCCTTCCTGGAGTGCTTGGCTCATGTGTGGTGCCTCTGGAAGTTGTACCTGTGTTGGGAAGCTTGAAACTAAGCTTGAGAGACTTTGCTACAGAAAGGTTATCGCATCGCTCGCTGCGGAGCTCATCCCCGACAGTGCGAGGAAATTCCCGCCGCTACAAAGGTCGAGATCGTCGCAGCACCTGTTGCCGCTGTCAGAGCCATTGCATCCTTCGCTTGCGGGATGCACCTAATCGGTGCGGGAAGTCTAACATCGCTGCGAGTGTTGTCGCAAAGCCTGTCGTCGCTGGGTGAGATCGCTGCACCGCCTGCTTGCGGACTGTATCACGTCGCTGCGAGAGTCATCGCCGAAGTCATCGCAGCGAGGAGCTACGAGAGAGAAGATCACCGTAGGTCCGCGCATCGTCGCCCCGGAGATCGTCGCAACTCCAAAGATCATCGCATCGTACCTCTGCGAGAACAAACTACCTACGGAACCTAGGCACCGGAATCCAGACAAGTGGCCTTCCTCCCCATACAGACCAGATTCGCCGCAACACGCCCGCTGATGCAGCGGGGCTGTCGCAAACGCCTCCCCAGGGTCCCAGGAGCAACGCATCGCTTGTTTTCCACCGCACCAGCTTCTGCTTTTGGAACTTTGTCGCAACTAAAGGTACTCTGAGCTAAATGTGACGCAGCTGTGAACTTTTCACGTAACTGTGGATTATTTTATCGCAACCTAAAGAATTTTATCGCAACCTAAAGAATTTTATCGCAACCTTAAGAACTCTTTTGAAACCATATTCTTGTACTGTGTATGTTGGATTTTGTCGTTTTGGTCTTGTGTAGTTTAGATTAAATACCTTTATTTTTCTAAACTGTTGTGGACTCAGTTTGTGGTGGTTTCACTGTGTTACTGTGAGTGTTGGTACAAATACTTTACACATTGCCTCTGGTTAGCCTAGAATGCTCGTGCCAAGCTACCTAGAGGGTGAGCAGGGGTTATCTCAGAGGGTTTCCTCCTTACCCTGACTGGAAGCAAGGGTCCCTATTGGGACAGTGGTACCTACCCCTGCCAACTAGAGACCCCCATTTCTAACAGGAGCAAGGTAGAGAAAACAAACAAATACCAATAGCGTGGCCTTTATTTGACAACAACGGCTCGTTTAAACCTCAAAAAAAGGGAATTAAACAGAAATGGATGGCCCTAGAGGCATGGCTTATGGTCATGTTTAGGAGTCTTAATAGTCACTCATTCACCCAATACTAGAAAGTGCCTGGGCAAAACTGGTCCCAACTCTGGCCTGCAGCTGCGTGGCTCTTTGGAGTAGGGACTTGATAATTCTGGACACAATCATTGCAAGAATATATAGGCACATTTTCCAGCTCCCCTGACACACATCACCAGACCACATTAGGTTGGAGTTTGGGCTTACAAAACTGGCATATGGCAGGCAGCCAGCCTTCATCATCTTCTTCCTTAAGCTAAAATCTGCAGAAGAAAAAGCAATCAACTACCACACATGGGAGGAAATCTTGAAGAAATCGCTCTCCCCAGCACAAGGCTACCTTGATGAAATGATTGATCTGCTCAGGCTTAGAGAGCTGTGGTCAGATGCAGCGAGTCATGGCACCTTAAAAAGAGCTGTTAATAAAACAAGCAAAATAATATCTTCAGTAGAAGACAAAGCAACGCTAGAAAAATGCTCTCATGCCTGATCAGGACTTAACAGCTGCAAGACCCAGAAACCGCATCAATACCTGGGAGAAGCTCTAAAAAACAGAATATAAAACAATTATTTGTTCAGGCAGGTCGCTTCCCATGCCACAGATCTAGCATCACCTGTTCGTGCCCATGTCCTTCCTGACACTGCTCCTTCCACGAGCGCGAGTTCGAGACTCCTGTGCCCTCTCTCGCTTCTTTTTTAATTTTCAGCATTTATTTTTCACTGCTTCACTGCTTTTGGTCCACTCCTCTGGGCTACTGTGTCTGCCTTCCGGCCTGCCTTCTTTCTCTTTCCTGTTGTCCTGCCCCAGTAGATCCCTGGTTCTTTTTACCCCCGTTGCCTCCTGAGTGTTTTTCCCACCGCTGCGTCCCCTGCGGCCCCGCCCCCTCACTCACCCATTCACCCTCCGAACTGCTCCACCAGCCCACCTCCCCTTCTTAATAGCGGCTGTTGCATGGCTGCGCCGCTTATATGCGGAAGGTGTGACTAAGGCAAGCCCGTCTGTGCCCGGACTGCGCCCAGCACCAGACCCCCGGACCCTGTGAGCGCCACAACACCAGACGCCGATACGACGCCAACCTCCTCCATGCACTCAATGTCGGCTGATTAACCTCCTGCTTCCAGGCCACCCCGAAGCGCACCCACGGACCCTTCACCTGCCGAAACTGTAGCTTCACCAGCCAGCCTCCACCAGCATGTCCTTCCCTTCCCACCAGGGCTGGCCTCTACCTTCTCAGATGCATACTGCTCAACACTTGCTCTGTCCACAGGCACGCCATTAAACTCTGGGACCTGCTCAACTCATACTCCCCAGATGTCGCTTTCCTGATGGAGAACTCGATGAATACCTCATCAGCACCCGACGTTACCATTGCCATCCCGGAAGGTTACATGATCATCCACAGGGACTGTACCAACAGACCAGGAGGAGGAATCGCCATCATCCACATAAATACCCTCATCCTCAGAGGAACCCTTGTCTACAGACCCCCTTGACCCCGGCCACAGTTCAGCGACTCCATCACAGACGTCGTCCGCTCGCATGCCTTGGCCTCCATAGACTACATCCTCCTCAGAGACCTGAGCTTCCACCTCGAGAACGCCAATGACAGCAACTCAACAACGCTGATCACCAACCTCGCCAACCTCGGTCTCAAACAGCTCGTCAAAACTGCCACCCACTCCGCCGGACACACGCTCAACCCCATCTTCTCCGGCAGCAGACACGTCACCTTTAGCCACACCACCGAACTGCACTGGACTGACCACTGCTGCATCCACTTCTCCTTCAAGAAAAACACCGCACACAACCACCCGCAATGAATACCCCACCACAGCTGGAACAAGGTCTCCACCTTCACCGATACCCACCAACCGACCACACCGACACAGCCGCCCGCAACCTCAGGCAATGGATCGACGACTGCGCCAACACTCTTGCCCGGATCAAGAAACCCTCAAACAGACGCACCAACAGAAGGGCCATCTGGTTCACTACCGACCTCCAAACATCCGAGCAGACCTGCCGAATACTTGCGAAGAAATGGCACTTCGAGCAAACACTGGACAACCAGACAGCCCTCAAGAACGCCAGCCAGAGGCACCACCAACTCATTCGAACCGCCAAAAGGACCTCCTTCAAGGAAAGCATTGACAACAAAGCACACAACAGCAAAGAGCTCTTCAACATTGTGAAGGAACTTGGCAACCCCAGCTCCAATGACATTCCGCCATCAAAAGACCTCTGCGACTCTCTAGCCATCCACTCTGGCTCACCATTAGACCCCTGCCCCCACCACATATTCAACAAAACGAGCTCCATCATCGAACCCCAACTCCGAAAGATCCTCAACAGCTCATGCGAGACCGCCACCTTCCCAGAAAGCTGGAAACACACAGAGATCAACGCTCTACTCAAGAAACCCAAGACAGACCCAAAGGACCTCAAGAACATCCGGCCCATCTCCCTGCTACCGTTCCCAGCAAAAGTAATCGAGAAGATCGTCAACAGACAACTAACTTGATTCCTCAAGAGAACAACACCTTGGACTCAACCCAGTCTGGATTCCGCAGCAACCACAGCATCAAAACAACCCATATCACCGCCACTGACGACATTAGGATCCTGCTGGACAACGGTGTCAGCGCACAGTGAGTAGCTTTTCATGTAGAATCCTAATCAATGCCTGACTTTGCCTCTGTGCAACTGACCTTCCAAAGGTACAACCATATGGTAAACCTTTGCAACTACTATGTAGGCCAGTCTAGTCTGCCCTTCTTATGTTCAATGTTGCCCTGCTTTTTGTCCAGATCATGTCCACCCAAGTTCTATCGTCCAGATGTAGTTCAGTAGCTCTGGAGTCAATGTTTTCAGCACGCGAGAAGAGGAAGTTGTTCAAACTCTTTATTGCAAACTCAGCACTAGCTGGAATAATGAGCTGGACATAATTGGAATATTCATCGTAGTCTACGAGCATTTGCAGCCAATAGGAGATCAATAGTACTTTAAAGAAATATATCGACTGTCAGAGCAGTGCTTTATCGCCTCGCGCTCTGGATATGCGAAATCCAAAGGCTGCGTCAAGCGGAGACATTTATTAGGGGGCTGCCAAATGGGCACCAGGAGGACATATTCCCAGCGAGCTGGGTATCGATGATGATGTTGTTAAAGATGGCTGACCTATAAATGCATTGAGATATGCTATTGGAAATCCATACGAGGGCATGAGCAGCACCCCTCCCCCTCCACAGTAAACGCAGTCTGTAAAAATGATGGTTTGTAATCCATTTCTGTATGGAGACATTCCCTTAAAGAGATACATTATTCCTGCATTGTATTTGGAGGCAGCTCAAATGCTAAAATGGGAATTTGCTGTGGGTCTTTTTATATATTTTTCATACTGCTACTTTACAGGAATTGGTAATGCCAATAGGTCTGGTATGGGAACATATATTTATTTGTTTAGAAGCAAACTATTAGAATAATATTGGTGTATGTTATAAGCTCAGGTGACCTTTGCGTTGTCAAGCCAGACCCAAGAATCCATCTACGGTAATGACTGCCCTCCTCCCCTCTGTTCTGCTGACACAGAAAAACACCAAAAATAATCTAGTTATCTAAGACACCTTAATAGCATTCCAGTGCTGTGTTTGCCCCTGAAAGTTCTTACTTAGGCAGTTAGATAAAAAAACAAAATGTTCACAGCTCTGTGTGGGGCAAGCACTTTTTGTGGCAGCACACAGCCTCTGCCGAGGCAAAACATGTACTCTTGACTCCCATTATGTGGGCGGAGCCAAAGCCCATCTCTCATGGTGCTCACATAATTGTTTGTCGACAGCTGTCCAGCTAGACCTAAAAAAGACATTTATAGACAACTCTGCAATTGAGCAGAGCAGAAGACAATGTAAAACCTAAGATCTAAAGAAGGAGTAAATGCATCCTGATGCTGCAGGGTTTACAGTTTGAGATTGGGGATATAGGAAATGAGCAGAATAAATGGGGCAGAGCTGGTGTAAATGGGCAGCATGAAAAAAGAGCAGTACTGGAAGAGATTGGAGATATCAGTATGAAAGGGAAATCACTGGAAGAGCAGAAAAATTGGCAGAATAGATGAGGCATAGCTGATGTACATGGGAAGAATAAAAAAGAGCAGTTCTGGAGAGGATTGGAGATGTTAGTATGAAAGGGGAATCACTGCAAGAGAAGGGAGATGGGCAGAATTGAAAGGGAAGAATTGATAGAAATGGGCAGAATACAAAGGGCAGCTCTGGAACAAATAGGAGGGGGGTGGGCAGAATAAAAGGGACCGTCCTGCAATTTTAGAAATAATCAAGTGAAAAGTGTCTGATGCACTGGTTTCCTTTGACCAAATTGTCATCAGAGCAGTAGGGACATCTTTAAACATGGCAGTTTTATAAAACCACAGGAAGTGACATCATATGATCTTTTACCTCCTAACGTAACATTATGAATCTTTTAAGCTTGATGAAATCAGAGGAAGTGAATAAAAACAATCAATAATTGAAAAAAACAGATGAATAACAAACATTTCACAGACGTAAATAAAAAGATCACAAGGGATCACTGATGCAAATCCCATTCTCCACTATGTCACTCCCCTGTCCTCAATTGTCTGCCAGAGGCCCTGGCCATCAGTGTTGTTGCTGTGCAACTTGTGCTCAGGGCTTAGAGAAACTGAGCCGCTCTGCCCGTATATGTTTCTGGACAGCCCTGTGCATGTTTTCCCTCTGCGAGCCCAAAAATGCAGCTGCCCCTGAGGAGTGACCCATGTGTTATCTCTAGGAGACATCAGAGCTGAGTCATGATGACAAGACACCATCCCAAAGTGCACCCCACTTTCTGAGGATACCTACTGCCTCTTCAGCCTGGGCTTTGAGAAACTGACAGTGATGGCAGATTAATGTATATTCAGCAGTATTTCCTTTCTCTGTACCCCTGAGGAGGGGCAGCTTAGCAGTTATTTCCATTTAATATCTTATCAGTCCCCCAAAAGTAGGATCTATTGTATCTGTCATGTCTGGAATCCACGTAGTAATTTTACTACTAGTAAGATAACTAGCTCAAGCAGCTCTCGGACTGGAGACGCATGTCTCAAGATCTGAAAACAGCGGATAACACTGTTGTCCAGCCCTGGCTATCATGGCAAGGTTTCCTCCTTCTGTCAAAGGGTGATCAGGAAGCCAGTGTAGACATGCCCACAAGGCTTTGAGGAAATCATTACTTCATCCTCTTGCTTGTGCAACTATAGCAGTAGATAGAAAAGGTTCCTCTGTTTCCAGAACCTTTGGAATTATCATTCAAGCACATGCAAATCTGAGGGTAATCCTTATTTGACCTCCAGTCATGACCCCAATGCTGCCCTAGGCTCCGACTTTGTCTAGTTGGCATCAGTACCCCTCAAACTAACCATCATTGGAAAGCTAGACTGGCACACTTGCCAGCCAACATCCCTGACAAGGAGTCCAGCAGCCACTTCACACTAGACTCCAGGGGCCTCTATCTTAGTGCAGAGCACTGGTGGTCAGACCTGGGTCACCCTCACCAAACACCACCAGGAGACATCATAGGCAAGGTTTGGCTTGCCACTGAAAGAGTAGACATGACATTCTTTGGTTAAGTGGGTTCCTTTGAGCCAGTGATTTTAGAATTCATACCAGGTATTTGATTTTATAGCAGGCACATTGGTGTCATAAATTGACAGTTATCTTGTGAGATTGTGGCACTTATCACAATACTAATCCACAATCTCCTGACAAAAGGGAAAGCGGATATGCAGTCCGATAACTGCGGCATTTGCTTTCACCTGAGGGGGAATGGGGCTAGGGAAAAGAGAGAAAAACTGGAGTTAGTTCCATTCGTCTGGTCTTATATTGGGGCACATCCAATCTCCTCCCGACAGGGCTTTACTACGTCTTCTCATGAGTGAACACAAATATTGCACATTATGAAATTGTAAGAAATATTTCAAGCTTTTTGGGAATTACTTGGTAACAATGAATACTTACCTGATCATCCAATACGGGGCCGTGATGACCTGGAAAGTTCCAGGAACCACACCTGCAACAAACTTGGAGGAATAAACAGGTAAATCATAATTAAAATGGAAACTTGGATAAAACAGAAAAGAAATCGGGAAGAGAGCAGGGAAACACAACACATATGAAAATGGAGGCTAGTGGTGAATAGACCTGTTGGCTTTTGAAGCTTTGTAATGAAAGAAATTGTGAGGCAACTTCTTCCATCCACTGCCTTTACTTAACCTAATGCAGAATTTAAGTTTCTGAACCTTCTGTTTTCATATTGGTAAGCCACTTACCTCTGACCTGACTTCTCCTCCTTTTCTTCTTACAGAGTGCCCAGGTCCAGTTTCTACCTATTCCAGATGCTCCATTCTGTGTATTTCTAACAAGCCTTAGTTTCAAATTCTTAACAATGGCAAACATTCATGAGGGCATATGAAAACTCCTGTTGAAACGAAATTACTGCCAAGCAAATACCATAAACATTAATTTAGTTTTAGATGTCCCCCTCTTAGACTCACACTGTTGATAGGTTCAGTGACAACTTTATTTCAAGTGTTTAGCAGATAGGTACTTTTGGAGCCAAACCCCAATAATCATATGAACCCCAATATTTTGGTCATTACAATATTTATCAAAATAGTTTGCCTCCCGCATCTCAAATTGATCTAGTGGATATTTATTTGTTTATTTTTTTAATTTGTAATGTGCAACAGCTACCCAAGAAGGGTTTCCCAGCAGAGGGAGCAAATCCAGGGCTTAGATAAAAAACAAGAGAGCAGATTATTTTTTTTTTAAAACACGTTTTAAAGGACTCGCGAAAATGAATGTAGTCAGTCTCGTTGCGAAGTGCTGTGGGCAATGCGTCCCAGAGTGAGGGACCAAGATGAGAGAAAGACCATCCGCCCCTCCGAGCTGGTTTGAATTTAGTGACGATAAACCTCCCTTGAGTGGCGAAGCGAAGGTTTCGGGAGGGAAAATAGGGACTGACCAGGGATTGACGATAACGAGGGGCATGACCAGTTTTGATTTTGTACATATAGCTCAGTGCCTTTAATTTTACCCTGTTGTCCACCCTGAGCCAGTGTAGATTACATCGGTAGGTGGAAATGGAGGTGGCCTTCGGGACTCCGCACAGGAGTCTGACCACTGAATTTTGCACCATCTGTAGTCTGTGGACTACAGTTTTGTTTGAGCCTAAATACAGTACATTTCCGTAGTCAATCCCTGATGTTATTAAGGCATTTACCAGGGTTTTCCGGGTAGACTCTGGTAACATCCACCAGATTTTTTTTTAACCATTTAAGAATGGCGAAGCAAGTCGCTTCAACTTTAACTGTTTGGGAATGCATGTTGAGTGAATCGTCAATTTTGATGCCCATATTCCAGACTTGGGGGGAAGATTGCCCCTTTTGCAAGGCCAGTGTTGGGGGTCCCATAGATCTTTGTTTTTGCCCAAAAACAGTACCTCAGTTTTTTCTCCGTTCAACTTGAGGAAATTGTGTTGCATCCATGATGCTATTTTGTTTAGGCCAGTTTTAAGAGAGGAAGGGAAGATATCACACTCCTCATGAAAGGAACAACAATTTAGTAGAATAAAACAGAAGTACAAATTAGATGTAGAAAGAACTGAGTCCTAGATCAAAAATAAGCAAAAAGGATTTTTATTACAGAATAATAAAATAACAGTACAAGGAGAATAAGCATAACATTCTACTGTAAAGGCCAGAGGAGAAATCAAGAAATAATGCAAAATCCTAAACCTTAATTGGGCATATGCTAAACAAGGATTTCTAAATGTCAAACTCATAAAGAGTACTGACAACCTAACAGGACACCAACTAGGAAAATGGCAAAGTATCTACTTAAATAAAAATGAAAAAGCACAGGAGCAAAAATAATAATCATTGCATTTGACGAACCAGAAACGACAAAGCAATAATTAAAAACTACGCAATTATTCAAGCACTTACTCATGTCTGAAGGTAAGAGAAATCTTCCATTGCTTCCTCAGCAACTGCACTCTGGGGATGTATAACACAAGTGAAACAATGCTTGAACAATGGCTCATAGAACTCACACATGAAACTTCCTGCGGACGCCCTTGAAAATTAAAATTTTGGTACATCATGGGAGCCTGGTTTACAATACACTCCTTTGAACAAGATTTTATACAACACTGATTCATTTGATGTAATCTGCTTGAACAAGAAGCAGCACTTTGAGACCCTCACAGAGGCGTAGTCGCGCTTTTGTAAGAGCAATGACTGATTGATTGATTGAACAAGAAGAGATGGTTTTGCAGCAAGACACTGATTGGATTGGGAGGGGGAAATGAGCAGGAGCAAGTTCCATTTAAAAGTTCAGGCTCCATGAGGTAGTGGGGGTGGGGCGAACCCTGTCGTCACACTTACACCAAGGGACATTGTCCTCCCTCGCACCTATTTAGCGCATCGTAGGAGGAATGCGGGGAGCTGAATTGGTGCAAGAGAGGATGAGGTCCCTTGGTGTAAGTGTGATGACAGGGATTACCCCACCCCTACTACCTCATGGAAGTTGACATTTTAGGAGATATAGGCCACTGGAGGGATAATGTCCTATATGGTCTGTTTGACTGCATGCTTTATATTTAGCGTACTGTGTAAACCAGCATTAGGAGTTGATATTTAACACCATCTGTAGAAAATCTACGGACTGAGTTGGTCCTGAAGAAAGCTTGCTAACCCTGGGTGGCACTTGTAACAGGCTGCAACATGTCCCCCTTCATGAGTTATAGATGTTAGGGGTTTTTGCACTCACAGAATATCACGCTGATTTTATCCCAGCTAAAGACCTTATTAATAAACAAGAATTAGGATCCTGAAGGCTTTTTTAACTTGCACTTAGGTTTTAGTAAGGACTCCGCTTACAAACTGCGATGAGCCCATCCACTCACACTAGGTGCAGTGGGTGGGGGTCCAATGATGACCCGTTCCACTGATCGTTCTAGAGGGTGAGGATCCTACTAATATATCCATGTGATGCATGGGTTGCACCGTTTCAAGTGGTTGCAGATTCCTTTCCACTTTGAAATATTTACTGAGACCAGTTAATTTGACCTCTTAAAACGTTAGGAGTACATCAGATGTGAGGCTTTCCCTCTCTTGTGTACCTGATATATGACCTAAACACTTAATACCGGGTGCAACCTTATTAATTCATCATTGGCAACTGTATGCATCATTAGAACTCATGCATTTCAAAAACAATTTTTCATGATATTTGCATATTTTGCATTTTTTGATTAGTGCTACAACACAGTAATACATCTGTTTGGGGGCCCAATCTTAGGTGAGGTTACAGACATTCATAGTATTTACTGTGCATCATAGATTTATGGGTTGATTATTATTAGTATGTGCAATTTAAACTAGGGGAGAGGAGTTGGCCTAACGGCTAAGGCGCTCAACATCGGACCTGGGGATCTGGGTTCGAGTTTCGGTAACGACGCCAAAACCTCCTGTGATTCTGGGCAAATCACTTAATCTCCCCCTGCCTAAAAAAAAAAAAAATGAAAGTGTGTGTCCTCATGTAAAACGTAACTTGAGCTATGTAAAGCGCTCTGATACCTGATTCGGTTTGGGTCTAGTTCGCTCTATATAAAACTCTACAAAAAAAAAACCTCTTTCTTAACCCCTTGCATGTGGGGGTAATTCGCTGCGCTGGGCGGCAGGGGGGCGCACTCAGTACCCCCATGCTAATGACGAGCTCAGCTCATCATGAGGCACAGTGATCAGGTGCTCATGAGGAGCTGAGCTTGTCACGGCCACACTCGTTCCCATGGAACGTTCAGCACAGCAGGGGAATTATCACCGCGTGTGAGCGTTCCACGGGTAATGACGAGTTCAGCTCGTCATGAGCACCTGAGCACTGTGCCTCATGACGAGCTGAGCTCGTCATGAGCACAGAACGGGTTAAAGATATGACTGGACCTTAATGATTGTTGCTATCTGTCCTTCTGTATTGGTAGTGTCTAAATTCACACGACTTATGGAGAAGCCCCTGACTTCTGGACCATCACTACTCTGTCAGAGCCAAATGTTAAGATGGAGTAATTTGTTAGCCTGTTGTAGTACTTTAGTAATGTAGCCCAGTTTAGAAGTTACCTGAGTGTAGACTTTGTGAGCCCCAAAAAGGCCTCATATGCATCTTCTTGGCTGCAATGAAGATAGATTTTTCCGAATAATTTATCTCCAGATTATGGCTGATACCTTAACACAGAGGAAGACCTATCTGACAGCTGCGAATCAAGGGGTCATAAAAGTTACAAGAGAAAATGTTATGTTTGCAATCGTTCTTAGAACACTCAATGTTCTGAGCTTGGTTTGTAATAAGGCCCAGGTCAAGATGACTGACATTGCCACAGCACCGCCACCAATTCTTTCTTTTACAAAGAATCATGGTACCATCCGGTGCTTTGTTGTAAAAAATAGACACAGAGATGATGATGGAATGCAAAGCAAATCCAACATTCACCCCCAGTCAAGAGATCTGGGTTAAATCCATCGTCCTTTTGCTCACCATGCCACCCCAGTTTAGACCCAGCCATATGCAAATCCGTCTTGACCCTGTTCCTCATGGGAACAGTCCAGCCCGAACTGGCAAGTCAGGTCCTCCCTGGACCAGAAGCAAGCATCCTGGGAACAGTTTTGGGGCATCACCCCTCATCAGCCAGACTAGCTTGAATCCAGTGGCACAATGAGCAGGGGCCCCACGTCTGGGCATACCAGGCACACTTAGACCGAGAAAGCAAAAGACACACAGATGATGGACGGAATGAAGAGCAAATCAAACATTCACCCCCAGACAAGATATCTGGGTTAAATCCATTGTTCTTTCGCTCACTATGCCACCGCAGTTTTGACCCAGCCATATACAAATCAGTCTTGACCCTGTTCCTAACGGGAACAGTCCAGCCTGAACTTCCAAGCCTGGACCGAAAACAAGCATCCTGGGACCGGTTTCGGAGCATCACCCCTTATCAGCCAGACTAGCTTGAGTCCAGTGGCACAGTGAACTTTCACAAAATTCAGCTTTCCAGCTGCCCTTTCCTGATTGGCCTTCCCCTGGCTGAGACAGAGCTGCTTGAAGAGGTGTGAAGTGTCCTGTCAGAGTAGACAATTGATTTTCTGTGGGTACAGAACTTTAGCTGCAGAAACGAAAGGCAAAAGAGCTTGGGGGAGCCAAACTAGTCTCCAACGGGAGAATGACACTTTGGGAGCAACACAGGCTGACACCAACATCCTGCACCCCAGCCAAACAGGAGCCTCAGTTATTATATTGGTCAGAGGAGGTGTGTTAGTGAAACTTAGCCACTCAAGTGGGCATTGACACCTTCAATGGTGAGCTGACAAGCTCGACACTAGCCCTTGTCTCCTGGAATATAGCTAGTCTATAATCTAAGATAGCGTCAACAGATTGGTCATCATTTATAGAGGGTCACGAGATCTGGGCCTTTCAGAAAACCTGGGCACAGAGTCCAATCTTCCGCCCAGGCTACCTGAATCTTTTGAAACCCACCATCACTGGACAAAAAGGGAGACCCTCAGGGGGACTTACTATGTGGGTAAGGAAACATTCAGGATATAGGTTTAAGAGATATCAATGGATAGCCCTGATATCTTGGCTATTACAATACACTCAAAACACAACCCAGATATTATAGTGATTAATGTAAATGCAAGAGGGATGGCGGGCGGGAAACTTTCAACTACTGTTTCCCTGCTAGATACCTTTATTGGGAACCACAGGAGAAAAAATCATATGGTAATTGCAGGCGATTTTAATTGTACGTTTGAGCCCCTAGATCATGAGGATGGTGCCCTTAGTAGCGATGAGGATTCTCCCTGAGGCATTCCACTGCTAACACTATCCCCGATGAAAAAATGGACAGAGGCAGCACTCCAGCTAAAAAGTTTGTGTCCGGAGCGAGGTCTCAGGGCTGCTAATGGGAGGACATTATCGTACAATGAGGGCTCGGATACTTACAATAATGGGTCAAGAAGTAGTCAAATTGACTACTTTCTTATTATTTTGGAACTGTGGTCCAGACTTGTTGATATGTCGGTCCAACAGAGAACCGAGAGTGATCACAACCCATTATTATGAACCTTACAGATGACGGGGCTGGATATGCAGCCAGAGCTAACTGAGATAGTAACTGCAGATGTTATTTTGTCAAATGAAATGCTGAGGGTAAAATAGGCATCATTATTGGGAAATGACAACACCCTAGAACAAATAAAGGCAGCGGTGGAAAATACATTAATAGTTATGTTAACTTTAGACACCCAGGAAGATACTGATGCTGTGATCCTACAAGCCCATGAAGAGCTGTTTACAAAGCTTAAACGTTTTTTCTTAAAGATTAAAAAAGCAAGTAGACGAGAAGTTCAAAAGTCAGCAAAATGTTATGATAAGGACTGTAGAGCTGCTTATAAGCATTTGTCCCATATTATAAGAATAAAATCAATGGAGGATGTCAAACTCATACGGATTGCGTATAAAAAAGCCAACTATTAGCGAAAAAGGAGTTTGATGAGGAAAGGTGGAATGAACTTCTACCAGCGAGTAATGGGAAAAATATGCAGAAATTTCGGCAGGTAGTAAAATGGGGAAGTGGTGAAATTAGACAAGCCCCGGATAACAATGTAGCACCTGAACAGTGGGTTTCCTATTTTCAGGCGAAATTTGCTGCCATGTCAGATAGTTCTAACAATCATTTTATAATAGTTTCCAATACCACGTTGACCTTTGGGATTGGGGAGGTTGAAACTGCCCTGGACGCAATTCCAAAGGGAAGAGCCCCTGGCCCAGACTGTATTCCGGCCGACTTATTCAGGTATGATAGAGCCAAATGGCTTAAGTATATTCACACACTTGCTAACGCAATAGCAGGAGGGGCTCCTATCCCTGAATCATAGCGAGGTGCAGGCCAATAAGTCTAATGGACACGATGCAAAAGATTAATGCCAGGCTCGTGCCAAGCAGAATCAATACCTGGATAGGTGAATATGATATTTTATCAACATTACAAGCTGGTTTCCGTTCCCATGTTAGTACGGTTGACCAAGTCTTCAGGTTTATCATGATCGACTGGAGTACCAGAATTAGAGCCGGCGGAACTATATAGGCAGCCTTTATAGATTTAAAATCTGCGTTTGATTTAGTCCCCCGCTATAAGCTATGGGAATCATTAAAGTAATCAGGGATGCCTTCAGAACTACTTGCCCTAATTGTTAAATTATATGAGTCCAATTACGCCAGGTTCGCTGGGGCACTCAGGGAAAGGTAATGGATAGGTTCCCAGTAACTGAAGGGGTTTGACACAGGTGCGTCCTGGCTCCCACACTCTTTTCATTGTTTATTAACAGGGTTGTGAATTAATTTTCTACATACCCGACTGATGCACCTATACTTGCTGGCATGAAGGTACCTCTGTTAATGTTTGCAGGTGATACCCTAATTCTATCTAAGACACAAACAGGGCTGCAGCGAGCTTTGGATAGATTTGGGGTCTTCTCCAGCGACCATGAGCTAGTAGTCAATGTAGACAAATCAAAATTCATGGTCCTAGATACACATAAAATAGTCAAAGGGAGAGTAGCTATGAATAATGCTCTATTGGAACAAACTGACATTTTTACATATTTGGGGGTACTCTGGGAAAGAGGTTGAGTTGGAAATCCCAGGTAGACTTATTGGCCCATAGGCATGCCCAACTTGCAGGTGTTCAATTAAAAGAGCATTGACTTTCACAAACTAAGCCAATTGGCCCTGCTTTAACGATTTATAATGCTAAGATCAGGGCTTCAATCTTATACAGTGCCGAGCTCTGGGGTTTCGTAAATGTAACATCCTTAGCCATAGCCCAGAATAAGTTCATCAGAACCTTAACAGGTCTCCCACAATCTACTCCCCTTAGACCCCTTTTTCTTAGATCTGGGTTGCATTGCGTTTGAGGAGATAGCACGATTTAGGCCTATGTTGTATTGGAAAAGACTCTGGACTATGCCGGAGCTGTCACCCTATGCAAATGCAGTAAAATATGTAAAAGACACTGATTTGTCATGTAAAATCCAATGGCTACAAAAAATCAAGTGCACATTGGTTGACATGATGCTCACTCACTTGTGAGAGGAGCCAGAAGGTAGTCTGTTTCCATCAAAAAAAGATTACATAGAAGCATATTGGAATGCGGTTAACATCAAGCGTATGTCATCTATACAAAATTCCTCCCTTACTGGTATCTTCCTGGAGCACAAGTATGAAACAAGGTGGAGGTTTACTGGAATTATATCTCTAGACCGTGTGATAGGAAATTGTTTCATCAATTTAGAGTAGGCTCACTCACTATAAAATTGTTTACATTAAAATGGCAAAACCAAATGGATATAAAATACCCTTCTTGCCAAACAATGGATGAGTCTATCATGAATATATTGTTCGTATAACCAGCATATAACTGCCCTAGAGACAAATGTCTAAAGCCGATTTGTTCTAATCTTGGCACTAGATCAAGAAAAATTGCACTACGTATACTGAAGACAACTTTGCACAAAGATCTAGTAATAGCAGTGGCAAAGTTTCTGAGCTGGATGTGGGGAATTCAAAGAAATAATATGAAGAAGCTAGGTGCAATGAATGTCAACCCTGTTCCCGATAATTTTTAAGTGTTCTTATACATTCCCAATTGGGGAGTCTTAGATATGCACAGGCTGTGTCCCACTTTTAAGCTAACTAGTAGACGAGATGATGAAAAACTGCATATCTAAGGCTGTCATATTCATACCAGGGATTATCTGTGCAATATTATCAAATGCTAAAATCTTTTACATTTTTTAACATTTTAATACATTTCTTAATACAATCATTTTTACTATTTGCAATATTGCTGTATGTATTAATTAAAAACAACATTTTGTAATGTATTGTTGCTTTTATTGTGTCTTTAATGATTGGAAACATCAAAATAAAGACTTATTTGATTTGTTTTGAAACTTAGCCACACCAGGTGGTTGGCTTAGCCAGATCTAACCCTAAAGGAGGGACTTTATCCAAGTTGGGTTTTGAAAGGGTAGTACTTTCTGGGACAAGAATATGCCACACCTTGGAGGAAGTGGTCATACACTTGAGTGGCACCCATTGGTCAGGGGCGCCCTCCTGCTTGACGCTCTGCAGATCTGCTGCCTGAAACTACAGGGAGAAGGACTGCCCTGCTGAAAACCTGATCTGCACACTAAAGGTCTGCACTCTAAAGGACTGCAACTGCTGCACATTCTGGGACTACAGCCCTAAGGACTTTGCCTTACTTCACTTCACAAAGGATTAAGGAGTGGACTCCTTGCAAGCTACAGGATAACAGAGCCCACCTGCATTATCTCCACCAAGAAGTCGCCATCCTGGAGTGTGTCCAGTGGACTTTTGAGGATTTGGCCAAGTGCATTGTGGGAATTGTGGCCCCAACATCCCAAGGACCATCTTTTAGACCCCTGAATTGGTGTTGTGGACACTTTGAACCCTCAAATACAACTTCTGGAAGAAATTCCAGAAGTTTGGAGCAACTTTTGTAAAAACAAACTCTAAACGCTGATTAGGTGCATTGTGAAGTTGTATTCCCAAACCCCCAGAGGCAAACCACAGCATCCGAATGCTTGGCTGGTGTTTTGGCCCACCTTCCTGCATCAAGAAACCATTCTGGAAGTAAGTGTAAAGAACTCTTGACTTTGTCCCGGTTCAGCATGACATTTTTTTACCTTTTGAGCACTATTAGCTTCAAAGCACTAGTTTAACATTTAATTAAAAAAAAAACATATTTCTGGTTCCCTACATTTGATTTGTGACATTTTAGTGCCTGTTTGTTCATAAAAATATAATCTATGTTTATAAATTGGAGATGGATTTTTGACATGTGTTATGTCTTACTTATTTCAAGGATTGGTGTTTTAAATGCTTTACACACCTGTTTCCTAAATTAAGCCTACCTGCTGATTGCCAGCTACCAAGGATTGAGCAAGGGAATAGTTTATTGAGACCTTCACTGACCCATTTATTGTTTTTGTGGCGTTATAACTAGGGGTAAGTCACTACTTATCACTACGAATTATCACTACTAATAATCCAATTTAAAACATTTGCTAACAAGCATTGCTTCTTTCAGTTCATCTGAGTGAATAAAAAAATCATAACTTGTAACTAATGAATGTGGTACTTGCATTCAAGCTTGTAGGTAAGCGTGGGCAGTGAACTCTGCTCCATTCACAGAGTTTGTGGAGTTTTCTGCACTCCGTGTTCCAACGAGCTCGCAGAGTGCAGAAAACTCCACTCCGCATAGTGCAGCAGAGTTTTCTTCCTCGCTTGCGTTCGCCAAGGCTAAGTTGGCAACGTTGAGATGCTGCTCAGTTGGAATTTCTACTCGAGCTGCAGGAAGATCAACATGAACAGTACTTTGTGCCACGCCCTGCGCTTGCGGAACTCGCTGAGTGTTTTTGTCACTTCGTGGAGTTCTGCATAGCGGAACTCAGTGAACTACGCTCAGGCCTACTTGTAAATCTCTAAGATCCATTGCAAAAGCATTTAACACAGGGATGTTAATGGTCTGTCCTGTGGTCTACTGGGAGATAAACAGAAACATGACAAACAATGTAATAATGCGATAATTAAAAATTAAAATGAGGAAGTGGTGTATTTTAATAACATGATGATGCAGATTTACTGAATAATAAGTTGAAGTATTGACATTTTAAGGTTTAAATACTTTTATTTTACCAAGTAATACCCAGTACATTTGTCTAGATGAGATTGTACCTTGCTGTGCATGTACTAGCACATTTGTCCGTTCCTGAACCACCAACAGATCCTTTGGATTTACTCTGGGTGTTACCGGCAGTCAGTGCATTCCTCTAAAGGCTAGTCGAATATACGTTGGTTTAAGGTTCAACTTCTTTCCCCTCTTAGAGCTAGATTTGTTTAATACGACTAAGGGAAGTGATTACTATGACCATCAAATTCATAGTCACCTAAAGAAGAATACCTTCATTGATGAAAGCAACCTTAAGCTTGGCTTCTAAGCATTAGTGATGCAACTTAGCAAACACAGGCTCTGATTGTGTTCTTTAATGACATTCACTAAGCAGAGCTTGATCAATGGATCAATGTTCAGCCTATGGTTGCACACTTTGGAAGCAGGATTTGGTGATGTTCTGAATAATGCTGGCCATAGCTCAGTGTTTAAAGAGTTGGCTAAAGAAATTGAGTACCTTTACCCAACCTTGTTGATGATTTATTCAAGAGCAATATTGTCCTACACATACTTGTAAATGGTTAAATCACAAATATGTTTTTTTAAAACATTGGCAAAAGAAAGAGGTCTGGCATTGGCCACCAACCGTTTGGCTTTGCCAATGCTTACTTTGTTGTTTTTTGGGGGAAATGTTCTTATTGGGTAGCATACATGGCCCTCATCAATCTAAAAAAGACATTGTCTAAAAGCATGTTTCTGTTCTCAAGAAGCACACATTGCCTTAGTAGTCCCAGGTCTTGAAGTGAACTACATTGTGTGTCAAGGTGCTCCTTGTAAAAGTGCAAAATGCCACCAATCACAATACAATTAGCTAGTGTCTGAAGTGTCAGACCCATTGCCCCATGCTATAGTGGGTGCAAGAAAAATGTGAATGACACGATAACAGACTAATGGATGAAGAGTGCTGGATGAAAACCAGTAAAGGTGTTGACACCCAACCATATCTAATGTTATGGGGGTTAGTGTCAGAGAGAGGGGGAAAGGCCTGGTTTCATCTATTTAGACAATAACATTCAGGCAAAATGTTGAAACACTAACCACAGTTCTGTTCATTTATTCAAATATCCAAATAATCATTACACAAGGCAAACTATTAGTTAATCAATCATATGAATAAGTATAGTAAATTCATAAACAAAAGACTACAAATAGTCAACTAGCCCTTTCAAGTAGACTGACATAAGGCCAATCTCGTTCAAGGTCTAAGGAAAGTCTCTAAATAACTACAGGCAGAAAGTTAAACAGCTCCACTGGAATAAAATCTTGTAGAAATCTTTAAGTAGCTGCATGCATGCATTACAAGAAAGAACATGCCTGTTCCCCTAAAAACATGTCTTCTATAATGATTTAGACAAAGAAAGCATACAATTTATATAGCCTGAAATTATGTAAATGAGCAGAACTGAATGTTTTTACACAGCACCAATGTTTAAAATAAAACATACTTGCATTGACTAACAGTGCACATAATTTGTTATCAATGGAGAACACAAGAATGACATCAACAACATAATATTAATAATAATAAAAGCCTTTTATATAGCGCCTGGTTACACTAGAACACAGTGTGTCCCCGCGCTTTATGGAACAAGGACTGAGCTGATCAGGGAAGGCTAGGGGGAGAAGAACTGAAAGGGGTCTAAAGAAAAGGATTTCAATGGGTAGTGAATTCCACTGTTTACTGGCCAAGTATTTAAAAGATTTACCGCCCATACGTGTCCGATAGATTCTAGGCACTTGAAAAAGCATACTGCCTTGGGATCTTAAGAGTCGTTTGGGTTGGTACTTGGTCAGTAGTTTTTGAAGATATATTGGTCCTTTTCCTTGGGCAATACGGTGAGTCATACACATTGTTTTAAATGTAATGCGTTCACGTATGGGTAACCAGTGAAGGATGGCTAAGGCACGCTTCCCTGAAGATCTTCTAGATAGGTTAAGTGCCAGACGAGCAGCTGCGTTTTGAACGCACTGCAGGCGCTGAAGGCCTTTTTTACTTAATCCCACATACAGTGAGTTGCTGTAATCGAGTTGGGGTGTAACTAGAGAGTGGATTAGAGTTTTCCTATTAATTGCGGGGAGGGAGTCCAAGGTTTTGCGTAGAGTCTTAAGGATTCCATAGCATTTGCCCGCAATTCCTCTGTTGTGGTGTTCCAGAGACAGGGTCGAGTCCAATCTAACCCCTAGGTTTTTCACCTGCTCGGAGGGTTTAGGCATGGCGCCAAGTTCAGATGGCCACCATGCAGACGACCAGATGGATGGAGTCTTCCCCAACACAAGAAGCTCAGTTTTATTTGCATTTGCATTACAGAGGTTCAGCGTACTGGCCGTGCAATATTGCAACATTAGAACATCCTTTCCTGGGAAGCTAGTTAAATGCTATTTAGGGACTGATTATCATGTCGGATGGGACACAACCAACCCACCGTCAGTTTTGGTCCGCCCAACATCCGACCATGCGGTTCACCCGCCACATTATGATGTGCCGGCGGGGGCATTGGATGGAGGGACCATCGGAGCATCAGAAATGCTCATGATCCTTTAATGATGGCAGAGGGTCCAGCCGAATATGATGTCATTTTCCCATGGCCTTTCTGACATGGAAAGGCTGTCGGAAAATGACTTTGGGGGGGCCCTAGCATGGCCCCTTCCACCCTGGTCCTCCGCTAAAGGTTCTGGGGGCCACCTATGGTGCTCCCCAAACATCTCTGCACTGTGTGGTATGCACAGTGGGTGCCTGCCACACGATGTAGGGATGTTTACAAACATCAATTTTTCTATGGCAGCTAGTGCTATGGGCCTTTTCCACCCCCAGCACAAGCTGCCATAGCAAAATGGATGTTTCTGACCGCCCTATGGCTGGTCGTATCCAAATTGTGAGGTGGGAACCGCAGACCTATGGTCGGGCGGCTCCAGACCACTATGATGTCAGGTGGGTACGCTTTCACCCAACATCGTAATGAGCCCGTTTGTTACATGCAAGTAGACTCCATGGTTTGCAAGTCAATTCAAATGGCTTTCTAAAACAGATTGAAAACATAACACAAGCCTTCTACAACTCAGCTCTTCTTACTTTCAACATATCATTCAATCTATAACATCGTTCTCTGTGCAAAAATGTTTAAATATTACTTTTCACATCAACAACAAGTTTCATGGTATTTCTCTTGTAAATGGTCTTCTTCATGACCTATATTTCTTTTATTGCTCATTCTGTCAGTATCCAGCCACACAAACCCTAACTTTAATGAATAATGCATTTTTAATAGTTTATTTCCACAGAAAGGTAACTCAAACATGAATACTTAAAGGGATATAGTACATCTACAGCTATTTAAGTTTCATTAGGACATTGTGTCCCTTTTAATTAAATGTATAGTGTCAAAAACACAACTATTGACCTGACAGACATGACCGACAGCTTTTGTACTGTGAAAAAAGCATTAAAATGGAAAACTGCAAGCCTTATTTTATTAAAATGTAACAAGAACCTGCAAAGCACACTTTGAGTAGGATGTGTCCTTGTAATGTCATTACCTATGAGTGCCACTATTATAAACTGCTGTGGAGAGAGGAAAAGCACTGTTGGAGGGTGATGGTGGGAGAATCATTGAAGAACCCCCAGAAAGGTTGTCAAATTCTGGAGCATAGACAGATCTTCATTTACTATTCTTTAAAAACTAATACAATTCAATAGATCATGATAAATGTGTAGTAGACTGCACCAGTGTTTCCTAATTTTATTTTGAGGGGGGGGAGCCTTCCAAAGCCCTGTTTGTAGTGGTCAGGCTCACTCACTGCACTTGGTGTGCACAGTACGTGGACTGGTCTGAAACCATTTGCCAGGGCGGCCTTGGGTTTCCAGTCTGGCCATGGCAGGGCAGGAGCCTCGTACTGCGAAATAAAACCAACCATTGAAAAATTAGTCACGGATATGCAGCACCAACCTTCCCATTCAATATAAAATACAACAGAAGTGGCGTAGAGTGTCGTTAGCCTCCTTGGCTTAACAACACGCTCCGCAACTTCAGAAACGCAGGGCTGCACCATATTTACAAGAACATGGTGCAGCCCTGCGTGTCCCCTGTGCTGGCGCTACACTTAACAGCGGAAGATTGTTTATGTACAGGACGGTCCCTCTTCCTGCACGTAAGCAATCTTAAAATTTCGTTTTGTCACTTTTATGTGTGCTGCTTAATGCAGCACACATGGAAGTTCCAAAATGTCTTCTTTTTTTTTTAAAGATTGTTGATGTGCAGGAAGGGTCACCTTCCTGAACATAAACAATACAAGGCGTTTTGCAAAAACGAGGAGAAATAAAGCATTGTTTTGCCAAGTTAAGACCAGGTTTTCCCTGGTCTCAATTTTGGCGCTGCCTCCCATTTATGCGGCCCTTGTAAATAGCTATGGAAAAACAATGGTCCTAGACCTCAGTTTAAATGCTGCAATAGTCAGAACATAGTCAATAAATCCAAAACATTCAGAGCATATTATTATAATTCATCTGCTCATTGTGTAGTGTAGTTCCTATATTCCCAATAGGCTCTGCGCATTGGAATAACATAAACAATAGTTTAGACGTAGGACTTAGGTTGACTAGGTCTCTATTGAATATGTTACACTTAATTATGAATGCCAGCTAGCTCAGAGGTCACTAGAAACTTTCTCGAATTCACAAGAAGGGATTAGTTTCTGACATCCGCATAAACATGATAACTTTGCTCCCCTAGAACAAGGAGCATATCTCCAGAGTTGCGGAACCTTGGTCAGAATGTAGCATGCCAATTGCCGATAAAGACTCGCAAATCTTTTATAACAGTTCTTGCGTCAGCCAAGCGCTGGGGCCACATCCAAATTAATCTCGTGCAGGAATCCACTGCGACCATGATATATTTATAGTTGCCATCCCTTTGTAAGGGATCACAGTGGTCCAGGTAAACACACGCTAATGGTTTATCTGAGATTAGAAGGGGCGTCTGTGCAGGTCGTTTCACTGTTGATACCTTAATTTTTTAGCATATTTCACATTCTAAAACATAGGGGCCGATTATGATGGCGGACGGACCTGAGTCCGTCTGCCACCATAGAGTAGGGGGGAACGTCCGCATGGGCAGCGGCGTTCCCCCCGTGAAGATTAGGATGTGACCGCCAGGGTGGCCGTCACATCCTCTATCCTTAACATTGCGGCGGGTGCAGCTTCAAGCTGCACCCGCCGCAATGTTAAAAATGCATACTTTGCATTTGTATGCAGAAAGCGGCAGGCACCGCGCGGTGCCTGCCGATCTCTGCATACAAATGCAGGGGGGTACCATAGGTACCCCCCATGTGCACCCCCCACCCCCCTTCACCTAGGGGGCCCGCAACGGGCCCCCGCAGTGAAGTTCCACATGCTTTTCCACGGCGGAAAATCCGCCGCGGAAAAGCATCTTTTCCAGCATTTCCTAATATGGTGTACGGTGTCTGAGAGACACCGCCACCATATTAGAGCTTTTTCGCCGCAGTTGTAAGCCAACCGCGGCGGAATAGCTGCGGACGGAAACCAGGACCCACCAGCCATCCTAATGTGGCGGTGGGTGTCTGGTGGGTCCGCTGCGGTTTTTCCGCATCCTCTGGGCCGGCGGTGGCTTCCGCCGGCCCGGAGGATGCGGAAAAACCGCAATCCTAATAGGCCCCATAGTTTCTAGTCTGTTTTCTCATGCGTGGCCACAAATATCCGTGTTTTAATACCGATACTGTGGCGGAAACACCAGCATGTGCAGAAGCGAGCCCTTCATGCGCTGCTAAAATTAGTCCTAACCTATGTTCCATGTTTGGAATTGCCCTATCAGTTTTTTATGAGTACTTTACTGGAAAGCCTTTCGGGAGTGTCTTACAACTGTTTTTTACTGAAGCACTGACAGCTTGCATTATCTCGCTGTCTATTTTTGTTTTTGACCTGGTAATGGCAGCTACGGAAGCCGTTTACACAGCTGCCTTCGCGGCCTCATCAGCCAATGAATTCCCTTCAACGTGAACGCCATCACGTTGATGACTCAGTGTATGAATCATGTGAGTCTTTTGTAGTTCTTTCTGTAAAATAACTACTTGTTCCGAAAGCATTGTATGCTTGATTGTGCCACCTTTTGCATCTTTGAAACCGTTTTGAACCCAGTTCTGCAAGTATTCACTGTAAGACTGGACGCAGTAATACGAATCGCACATTATTAGTGTGGGGAATTCGCGATCGGTATTTTCAAGCGCCATCTTAAAAGCCTGTAGTTCAGCTGGCTGAGCAGTACAGTCTCTGAGTGATGGAGTTTTAGTGACCAGGGGTCTAAATTTTCCTTCGTGCCAACGACCTTTAACAATCGCGCACGCAGCACTATATGCTTGTTTACCCCCAACTGCGGGTTGTGCTGAACCATCTGTATATATTATACAGCCGTAATGTTCCAGAGGCATGATCTCAGTCGGCAGAGGACATTCATATTCGTATTGGAGAAACTCTTGCGTTTTAAGTTAGGATCAAATTCGTATACCACGTCTGATGCAGAAAGAGAATTAACCCATTGTATCCATCTCGGATGTAAAGCTTTGGCATTCAGAATGCTGGCTCTTGTTACTGCCTCTAGGGCAGGTACCGGTGTAATGATTATTATACGTTTACCTTGTGCGAGGGCTCTTTCTTTTGCTACAGCAGTTTGGACTGCAGTCAGAATTTTTTCAGTAGAACTGAATTTCATTTCAGCTTGTGTGTACAAGTGTGATTTATAAGCTATTGGTACCGTTTTTCCCTCATTAGAGGTCAGGTACGTAAATCCGCATCTTCCTAGGATGACTCGGATTATAAGGTTGCGTTCGTTTGCGCGTGTTTGCAGTTTTGTTTTAGTTAACATGTCTGTTTGTATCGATCGTACATTTTTTGTGTGTTTCTGTGTCCAATGAATTGGTTTGAAATCAGGTTTTATTCATTTGTAGAGGGGTTTAACCCTCTCTGCGTAGTTTAGAATGTAAGTTCTTCCGAAATTCAGGAAACCTAGAATTGATTGTAAGTTTTTCAGCGTTTTTGGATCTTGGAGTACTGCACACTTCTCTAAGAAGTTGTCTGCTAGGCTTTTGCCTTCACTTGATAACTCATATCCTAAAAATAGGACAGTGAGGTGGGCAATTCGTGATTTTTTAAAGTTGAATTTGTAACCCTCAGCTGCGAACCCAAGTATAATGGTGTTCACTCTTTTCAAGTGTGTCTCCAGGTCATCGTCTGTAAGATAGATGTCATCGACATAAGATAATGCCTCATCATCATACATTTGTAGTAATTCTGTTACCCTGGCCGAAAATATTGCTGGGCTGTTCTTGAGTCCCTGGGGGAGAAGACAAAATTGCCTCTGGGCCCCCATACTGGAGAAAGCGGTCAAATACCTGCTTTCTGGTGCAATGTTTTGACAGAAGAAACCATTTGAAATATCTAATGTTGTTTTATATTTTTTGCGCACGATGTTATTCATTAGTGCTGCACTGTGTGAGTTTTGTACTGCAAATGTTTTGCAACATGAGTTTAGGTGTCTGTAGTCCAAACCTAGACAATATGAATCGTCTGGTTTGGATACAGGAAACAAAGGGTTGTTCATTTGTGAGGTGCATGTTTCAATCACCCCCTGGTATTCAAGTTGATCTAAGATCTCCCTGACTTCTTTTTTAGCTTCTTGCTTAACAGGATACTGCCTCTGTGCAGTAGGTTGATTGTTTAACTGAATTTTATGGTGAGGAAAATCCTCATCCCATCCTACATGATTTTTACATAATGCAGGGGTTTGGGCCACTGCCCATTTTCTAGTATATGTGTATTTATTATGAATTGCAATGTGATTTGAGAAGGCAGGCATAATAATGTCTTCGCCATGTGGGCACTCCCTGACAAACTCTGGTGGCCAGTCTTTCTCTACTAGAAGGATATCATAGCCTTTAGATAAATTCTCCCAAAAGAGACCTCCTATTTTCCTAGTTTTGTCCCCTTCTATATGTGATGTTATTTCATATAATGTATAAGGGAACCCTAACTCTGGTGTCTGCCTTTTTCCACCTGAATGTATTCATTCGTGTCCACTGTCTCCAAAAGATTCATCAGGATCTTGCGAGCTATGGTCACTTCTGCTGCGCTGTGTAGCATTGTCTGGGCCCATTCTGCGTTCTTGAGTTGTGTCCTCAGAATCCTCAGCATGTTTTATTTTAATACTAGCTACCTTCTTTTTGGGAAATTGTAATTTTTTACTTTGATGAGCAGGTTCCTTGTCTTTGGACTTGACGTGCTCTTCTTTATGTTCTGACCGTCCTCTTCTTTCCGATTTCTGTGAGGAAGTCTGAAAAGATCGAGAGGGACGTGTATCGTTATCTTGATATCTGTCAGGTTTTCTTAAATTGTCCCTATTTCTAAGGTTGTATATTTTTTCAGAGGGCTCCTGTTGTGGAGACCTGTCCCCTCAACCTGGAGATCTATTTCTCCGTTGCGGAGACCTTCCTCTGGACTTAAACTGTTTTTCTCTGAGAGTAATTTGTTTATTACCCTCCCACTTCTTTTTTGGAGTAATGAAATTATTCTTAATAAAGGTTTTTTCAGGATTTTCAGTTAGTTGTGATTTTAGTGGTGTCCCACCCAAACTATCTATACCTAATTCTTCATAGCACTTTGCTATTATTCTGGCAAGTTCAAAAGGTTGGTCTGTAATTTCTGTTTCTTTTCATTTTTGGCGGATCGCCACAGTTGCTGCTTCTCCTTTTATGTTGGCTAGTAGTATAGCCGAGACTTGCTTAAAGTCTTTCAGTAATTTCAGACCTAGATTTAAATCAGGCTCTGGACCGT
Organism: Lissotriton helveticus; assembly: GCF_964261635.1. NCBI lineage: Eukaryota > Metazoa > Chordata > Amphibia > Caudata > Salamandridae > Lissotriton > Lissotriton helveticus. Next base: position 1,174,798,331 of record NC_136072.1, on the reverse strand, counting down.
ATTCATTTTGAATCTGTCTTAGTACGTCTGGTATAACCGCCATAGATGGAACACCATGTGTTTTTGTGTATATTGAAGCAAAGACTGTTCCCTAAGTGTCACAGTCCTCCATAAGTGGTGCGATCCCCATTGGTAGACAGATTGTCAGAATTCTGTGTTTTTCATGAGGTGTAGTATCAGGAAATACTGCCTCTATTTGAGTAATTTTTTGAGCTAACCAGAATGGAATTTGTTCCCGTTTTGCAGGTAATTTGCCAATGACTGATTGTATAGTCTGTGGTGTTATTTTATTAGTGTTCCCCTGGTGAGGGGTGTGCTGTGGAATTTTTATTGCTGGTTGGACTGTTAAAGTCTGCATGATATATTGGACCAATTGTCTATGTATTTTAATTAATTGTTTTAGCTGAACTAAAAGTTATTTGTCTGACATTCCTTCAATGTCAGGATGTGGTGTATAGCTGGCTAGAACCAGCCATGTGGCTCCTGGTCTACCTAGTGAACCGAGCCTGGTAATGTGATTTTGATGTTTTAGGGCGCCATTAAACCAGAGCTGATGCTCTTGGTAAGATAGTGGAATTTCAACGTCCTCGAAAGGAACGTATTCCGTTGGAGGTTCCTCTGCTTTGTAGTAGCGGAACTCGTGTGTCACAGCATTTGCTGCTGGAAAAGTTATCCATGAATAGAATACCTCTGTATGCCGATCTTCATGGGCCTCTACCACAAATATGACTGTACCACCTCTTGATGATACTCCATTTTCTATAAGTTTTATAGTTATGGTTTTTCTTACATTTATTGGGATGATTATTGCCTCCGGGTCATTTTGGAGGGCTGTGTCATCTAAGACAGCTTGAGCTGCTATTCTAGCTCTTTCCCTTTCGTCGTCACTCTCCGACATTTTTCTGACAGAAAGTTTGCAGAGCAAGTTTCAAGGAAACAAAGATTAGGTGCACAATATTTTGGAACACTGTATCCTTCAACGTTGACTAAACCAAAAACTAATACATAGGATTCTCCTCCTACTAGGTTTTGGCGGATATTAACCTTTCACCCACTCCAGGCGTCTATTCGAGTTTTTACGGGAAAAAGGGGTCTTTGTGAAAAGCACGACTGAGTTACTCTAGTATCTAGCGTTAAATTATCGCCTTACCAAACGTTGGGCGCCATGTAGTGTAGTTCCTATAATCCCAATGGGCTCTGCGCATTGGAATAACGTAAACGATAGTTTAGACGTAGGACTTAGGCCAACTAGGTCTCTATTGAATATGTTCGACTTAATTATGAATGCCAGCTAGCTCAGAGGTCACTAGAAACGTTCTCGAATTCACAAGAAGGGATTAGTTTCTGACCGCATAAACATGAACAAGGAGTATATCTCCAGAGTCGTGGAAACAATAGATAGCTATTTTACTCAGTCAATTGTGCATGCTTAGTTTCACCAGAAGTGCAGAGAAACAGGGAGACGGGCGTTTTCAATAAAAGAGGTTATTTATTGAACAGTCTTCTTTCTCATGCAAGAGAAGTGAATTGCTACAATCGCAATCCTTGTCATAAAGTAAAGTGTGTATAGTAAAAGGAGTATTATATAATAATACTGTAAAAGCATAGTATGGTTTCTAAGCCATACGGTGTTTAAAATGGATAAAATATATACAATGATAAAAGAATGACTAAACGTACTCAACTGGTGCTTCTAAGATACGCCTACCATGGTGTACCTAACCTAAGCCTAGTACATGGAAGGAGTAAGTGAGATGTAGTTTGAGTTAAGATAGTTTCTGCCAAGAATCTAAATCAAGAATTCTCTACGGGTCTAATCAGCTCCGTACCTTGGTTATAGCATGAAGGAGGTCTTGTATCTCTCTCTCTCTCAGGACTCGATCTCCCAGCAACCCGCAAGGGTGACAGGGAAACACTGGAGCAGGATTTCTCGGCAGGAGAAAAGACAGCGTCTCTCTCAGTGCGTCAGCGGGAGGGTCGGCTTCCTTCGGCACTTGCTACAGCAGGGCGTCGGGCAAGTAGATAGTCGATCTGCTCCAAACCACCGTGTGTTTTGCTAGGGCAGATGCAGGTATATTTATACCTGGAAGGTGCCGAGTTTGACGCAAGGTTGGACAGACATCACTAAGAACTCGCAGTTCTTTCAGGACTCCGGGAGTTCAAGGACAAATCAATACAGAAGCAGGGGGGATTCCCGGGCTGCTGGAGGCTTGGTTTGTTTAAGAACACGTTGTGCTTTCTAGGAGTCTATGGGAGTAGCCTTGCCGTATTAGGACTGCAATGGCTATGTCTTAATATGGGTATGATTCTTATGCCTCTATAAGGATATGATTTGATATAACCACATAGGGGCATGAATCGGGAATATTTAACTAGAGTCCTAGATTCGTCTACAACAATTGTAATAAATACTTAAGGAAAGGAGAAGAAGCAACAGACCAAATTCAATTATTATCAAGCAATTTAATTCATTGCCTATCAAAGAGTTATTATCCGTTGTTCACACTGTCCATTCCTGATATCAAAGGAATGTTATTAATGATTCACAATAGTACAAAATTACATTCATAGGTGAATTTGCCCCAAGGAGGAACGTGCAAAAGTACAAGTGATCAGAAGTGTTGTTGGTGCTTAAAGAATGAAAAAGAGGAATCTGAAGAAGTGACAAAAATTATTTACAATCTTTAGCAAAAGTTAGGATCAGTATTAAAATCACCGTCCGAACATCCACCTGGCCACAATGATAATTATGTATATTCAATTAGAAAAGTAGGACATATATTCCAAATTGGGCACATCAAATAAGGATCAACATGGGTCCAGGTGAGGTCAAGGGGTGAGCGTCGACGTTTCGACTTGTCTTGTGGCCTGACGGGTAATTTAAACCTCGGCCGTGCGAGTCTTCGTCAGGACAAAGGAAGGGATGGGGCAGTTTCACCAAAGCTTGGCATCCCTAGAAGGATTACGGAAAACAATAAGACTGTTGCATGGATGGTGTATCCTATTTAAACCCCCAAATGGGAAAGTGGTTACCCAGGTCCAGGACCAATTGGGTTACCCCATTTTTGATAATGGCCCTTGTAAATAGGGGGCAGCGTCAAAATCAATAGGTGTTGAAGGGAAAACTCCCACCGCAACACCTACTGCCCACCTCTTTCATGGTAAGCATTGAGTGAAAGGGGGTCTTATTTTCCTTTTAAATAAGGTGAAGCCCCTATCGACACGGGAACGTCGCAAAAAGTGATGTTCCCATGGTGATCAGGGCTTGTAAATATGCCCCTAAAATCCTTAGTAATTAGAGGTTTTTTTTTGTGTGCACAGGTGGGTTATTTATTTTTCAAATTACTGTTTTAATGTTTCCAATTTATGTCCTACAAATTGCTTGGGGGTCCCCGGCTTCCAGTGGTGACTCAATGGGGGTCCTCAGGAGTCAAGAGTTTGGGAACCACTGTAGATTGTAAAGGACTTGTGTGAGGTCTTCAACACCACTTTACGATTCCAGCTCTCAAGAGAATAGTGGTGGTCCTTGCATCCAGATACTCATTTGCACCTCATTCTATTGGGTCTTGACCCAATAGAGAGTATTTACCTGAAACTTCTACCTGATGGTATAGTGCTCATAAGTCACCAATACTTCCCTCTAGCCTTGTGAGGATCCATCTCATTTGTTTGTCCGGATGAAGAACCAACCAGACATCTTATCCAACTGGGGCAAAAAGCCAATGCCTACATGATTAAATTCTTAAGTAATGCAATTTCAAATGGGCAACACATTAAGTTCACTGTTTGACAATGGACATTAAGGGGCCGATTACGATGCAGTCTGTGATGGCTTCGGAACATTGTAATCGGCCCAGCAGTTTACTTTCTGACGACCTCATTATAATCTAGGCGGTCAGAAAGCAAACCAGACAGTCATTCCAGGTGGCTTCCAACGGGCTCTACGAGCACGTCGGCCAGTCGGTAACTGGCACATAATCTCAAGGGGGGGACCTTTCCGCCCTTGAGATTACGATGGTTTCCATAACGGCCTGTCTGACATGTTTCGGGGCCGCAGCTGTGCCCCTTTGTGCTTGCGGCCTCCAGTTGGGGGCTGACGGAGCACCTTTTGCTGCGCCAGCCATGGGGTGCAGAGATGAACTGCACCTCTCTTTTCTGAAGTCCACCCGACATCGTAATCAGGCCTTTAGTTTGAATTATTTATCAACAAGCTTTTTTAGTTTTGTGGACATTTTTTATGTTATTCGGCCAAAATATTGAGTCATAAATATTGAGTGACACTAATATCTATTTTTAATTTTGTGTCACAGAATTATCTTGATGCAAGAATATAATTGACAAAAAAATATCGATTTTTGAAGGTGAGTAATATAATTTTCAAGACTATCAATGTTGTTAATATTGTTTACAATAATATTGTTGTAAAAAAATATTTTTTTAACTTATTATGTTCTAAATAATATTGTAATTGTATATTATATATATTGTTCCTATAATTTTTGTTAATGTTTTTAAATATAGTTTGTAATTTTAAGTTATTTATAGTTTTTATTTTAATTGATAATAGTAATTTATAGTGTTGTAGCGGGTTACGCATTTTATAGGGGTACAGGGTGGGATGTTAATGAAGTATAATTAATGAATAATTAATGTGTAATTATTTCATTGATAATTAATTATGTAAGTTGCATACTTAATATTTTTTTGAGTTTTGTTTGAGTTGTGGGTTGTTGGGTTTCTAGGGGTATAGGGCTGGAAGTTAATTAAGTAATAATTGATTCATTATTAATTAATTAATAATTGAGTATGTCAATCATGTAATTATTAACTTTTTAAGGTATCTTAGGTATGGGTTGTTGTGTTTATGTGAGTATAGGGTGGGAAGTAAATTAAGTACATTTTAAACTGTAATTAATTAATCATTTTAAATAAGATATCTAATGTAATTATTTGAGTTGTGTTTTTATGGGGAATAGGGTGGGAAGTTATTTAAGTAATATTTAATTAACAATGAATTGTTAATTTATTATTAATTATTTTACTTCTTAATATGTCAAATGTGATATTTTTATTTTTATTATATTTTACATTTGGGCTGCTAGGTATGTGAGAGCATAGTGTGAGAATATAACTAAATAATCAAATAATGGCATTTTTTATTTGATATTAATTATTACAAAATGGCAATGCTGAACATTGTTTAATTGTTTTTAAAATGTGTATTTATAATATTTATATTACTAATTTTGGTAAATTAAAGCATGAATTCAAATATGTATTAAAATATGGTATGTGCCTGAACTGAAGTACTTTCCCTATTTCTGTGCAGACTGGAGTGAGAATAGTAATTTTACCCCTCCTGAGTCCAGCGCATTTTCCCTACTGTTGTTACGACTGGAGTGGGAATAGTAAATTCCTCCCCTCCTGAGTCCAACGCTTTCCCTGTTTCTGCACAGACTGGAGTGGGAATAGTAAATGTTACCCCTCGGCAGTGTAATGCTTTCCCTACTGTTGCACACACTGGAGTGAGAATAGTAATTTTTACCACTCTACAGATCAATGCTTTCCCTACTGTTGCACTGATTGGAGTGGGAATAGTCAATTCTACCTCTCCTTAATCCAACACTTTCCCTACTGTTGCACCGACTGGAGTGGGCATAGTACATTTTACCCCTCCTGAGTCCAACACTTTTCTTACTGTTGCAACAACTGGAGTGAGAATAGTAAATTGTATTTATTTATTTTTTATTTATTTATTTATCTTATAGAGCGCACTACCACCTTGCAGGCATCCTGGCGCTGATGGCTCAAAAGAACGGACGAGTGTCAGACGGGCAGGACAGAACGGACAGAATGCATTTACTTAGGAAACAGCCAGGTTTTAACCTTTTTTCTGAAGAGAAGGAGCTCCCTAGTATGCCTAAACTCACACGGAAGCATGTTCCACAGCTTGGCTGCCGCCACCTCAAAGGATCTGCCCCCTGATCTAGTCTTCCTAAATTTAGGCACTCTCACCAACCTAGCTGCCGAAGATCGAAGCAGCCTTGTTGGGGTGTACCAAGAGAATTTGGATGGCAGGGGTAGAGGGCCTGTTCCATGGAGGGCCTTAAAAACAAGGCATAAGGCCTTGAATTGTACCCTCTGTCTCAGCGGGAGCCAATGCAGTTTAGCCAGGGCTACCGGCACATGTGCTCTCCTAGGGAGCCCCAGAACCAACCCGGCGGCCGCTGATTTCATTCTTTGGAGCCTATCCAGCAAGAAGCCAGGGGACTCCAGCGGTAGAGCATTACAATAATCCAACCTACTAAGGATTGTACACCTTGCCACTTGGGCACGTGCCTGAAATGGCAGTAGTGGCAGGATCTTCCGCAAAGACGGCAGAATAGCAAAGTAGCAGGCGGTCATTTTTTTAACATGAGTATCCATGCTGAGCTTCTGATCAAGCATAACCCCTAAGCTGCGGACTGATTCCACTGTGCACTTTAGTCACTGTCTCAGGAGGCCAAAAATTCTCTGGAAACGGACGGGAGATCTTATTCCCAGTGCTAAAAAGCACTTCTGTCTTCCCAGCATTGAACTGAAGGGAATTGTTCTTTAGCCAACGTGACGTATCCCGCAGAGAGTTGTGGAAAACCTCCACAGGTGTCGATTCTTCTCCCTCAAAGGAAAGGATCATCTGCGTATCGTCAGCGTAATTTATAATCTTGATTTTATAGGCTTTAATAAGCGAGATCAGAGGTCTTAAATACAGGTTGAAAAGGATGGGGCTAGTTGCTGATCCCTGTGGTACCCCATGTGGAACGTGAGAAAACGCCGATTGGAAGGGGGGCAGGGACACTGCCTGCTGTGTATTCTGCAAAAACGACTGAAGCCACATCGGAGCGCTACCTCTCACCCCAGCATCACTTAAACGGCCCAGCAAGATCTCATGGTTAACCGTATCAAAGGCGGCAGACATGTCTAACAGAATCAGAACCGCTGCCTGTCCCCTATCTGCACGCCTTTGAAGCTCGTTCACGGCGGTGACCAATGCCGTTTCGGTCCCATGGGCGGGCCGTAAACCAAATTGATCGTCCTCTAATAAGCGATGCTGTTCCAGATGTTTGGAGAGGGTTAAGCTAAACAAACGCTTGACAATTTTGGCTGGGAAAGGCAGCAAAGAAATAGGTCTGTAATTCTTGGAGCATTCCGGGTCTAAAGAAGGCTTCTTCAACAGGGGAGATATCACAGCCTGCTTCCACTGGGCAGGAAGAATACCCGAGGCAAGAGATTGGTTACAGATCAGGCGGAGAGTCGGAAATAGTTCCTCCTCAAACTCCTTCCAGATCTTGTGTGACATGGGGTCCAAAGGAGAACCAGAAGAAATCCCCCTTGCCAGCCCACTAAAGGCGTCTTCCGTAAGAGGTGGAAACTCTAATAAAGGATCACCCAGCGACCAAACTGGATCGTTAATCTTATTTACTGGAAACCCATGTCCGGAGGCCGCAGGGCAACCGATTTCCGGGGAATCCTGCAAGTCCTCAATAATTAACTCGATTTTCTCCTTGAAGAATTTGGCAAGATTCTCACAAAGTTCCTGAGACGGGACAATGGAGTTCTTAGAGCACTCAGGGCTAGTAAGACTATTTAGTATATTGAAAATACTCCTAGAGCTATTGCTAGCGTTAAAAATCAAGGAAGAATAGTAGTCAGCCTTAGATTTCCTAATCAGACTTTTATATTCCACGATTTTGCGCTTCCACTGCACCCTGTTAAGTTCCTCATAATTACGTCTCCAACTTCTCTCCGCTTGTTTACAACCCCGCTTCAGGTTTTTCAGCGTGTCATTAAAGCAAGGGGCAGAGATTTTCCCCTTGCAACTGCGTACTTTAAGGGGGGCATGAGAATCCAGCACCGCCGTAATCCCTGTGCAAAGTGAGGCATAGTTCTCCTCAACTTGCTTATCCAAAGCAAAACACTCTCCCACTTTAAACACCTTACCGGAGGGCTTCAATCGAACAAGAGCCTTCCAATCTCTGCACACAAACTCCTTAGTAGCCTGTGGAGCCTTTATCCGAGAACCCTTAATATTGACATAAAATTTAATGAGGGAATGGTCTGTCCAATCCATAGGCAGGATTTCCCCCATCACCAACAGGTCAGGAACATTGAACACCAAATCAAGGAGGTGCCCCGCCTTATGAGTAGCTTCTGTAACTTGCTGATAAAGGCCAAAGCTTTCGCAAGAATGAAGCAAATTTAATAGACCTGCGTTTAGGGAGCCATTAAACCAGAGGTTAAAATCCCCTAAAATAATCAGCCTGTGGTGGAAGCAGCCATATTAGTAAGGGTGGCTAGTAGAGATTGTTGCTGCAGAATGCTAAAAGCCCCTGGAGGTCTATAACATAAAATCCCAGTAAAAATAGTCCCGGAACAGCTCTGAATGGATAGGCCCAGAAGTTCCGTTCCATCAGCCGGGTCCAAGTCAATGGTTCCAATCTTACAAGTTGCTTTATAAATAACCCCTACCCCCCACCCCTCCCATTAGACCTAGGGAGATGTAGAAATTTAAAACCAGAAGGGCACGCCCAGCCTGGGTCAACCAAACAATCAATGCGAGTCCATGTTTCCGTCATAAATAGGACATCGAGCTCATGTGTCTCTATCATCAGCTGGATCTCCACGCTGTGCCTTTGCAGGGACCTCACATTCAACAGCCCACACATCAAAAGATCGTCAGCAAGAAAATCAGCCCGTGGGTGGGCTGAATGCAACAGCCTATGTGTCCTCCTGTTTGCATAAAGCTTACCGATATCTAAAAGGATCTCTCTAGGGTATGACGGGCCGAATAGTTGTCGCTGTTCCTCCATGTGATCAAAACGGGCAGCATTACTGGCACTGGGCGCTTCCTTGGCGCGGACGGGCACAGACGGGCTTGCCTTTGGTGCGCCTTCGGTGCTCCCGCTGCGCTCGCCCGCTGCGCGTATGCTCCAGTGTTGTTTTTATGGAGCCCAGAGCGTGCAGCCCCGACCACTAGAACGTGGCCCAACTACCCTTACTGTTGCAACAACTGGAGTGAGAATAGTCAATGTTACCACTCCTTGGTCCAACACTTTCCCTACTGTTGCACAGACTGGAGTGGGAATCATTAATTTTACCCTTTCGGAATCCAATGCTTTCACTACAGTTGCACAGACAGGTGTGGGAATAGTAAATGTTACCCCTCTGCAGTGTAATGTTTTCCCTACTGTTGCACAGACTGGAGTGGGAATAGTACATTTTACCCCTCTACAGATCAATGCTTTCCCTACTGTTGCACCGACTGGAGTGGGAATAGTAAATTCTGCCTCTCCTTAATCCAACACTTTCCCTACTGTTGCACCGACTGGAGTGGGAATAGTAAATGTTACCCCTCCTGAGTCCAACACTTTAGTTACTGTTGCAACAACTAGAGTGGGAATAGTAAATGTTACCCCTCTTTAATCCTATGCTTTCCCTACTGTTACCCTGACTGGGGTGGGAACAGTACATTTCACCCCCATGAGTCCAACGCTTTTCTTACTGTTGCAACAACTGGATTGGGAATAGTAAATGTTACCCCTCCTGGGTCCAACACTTTCCTTACTGTTCCACAGACTGGAGTGGGAATAGTAAATTTTACCCCTTCTGAGTCCAACGCTTGCCCTACACTTGCACAGACTGGAGTGGGAATAGTAAATGTTACCCCTCTTTAATCCTACGCTTTCCCTACTGTTACCATGACTGGGGTGGGAATAGTACATTTTACCCCCCATGAGTTCAATCAACGCTTTCCCTACGGTTGCAGAGACTAGAGTGGGTACATTTTATCCCTCCTATTTCCAAAATTAGCCTACTTTAGCAACGACTTATTGTGGGAATACTACATTTTACCCCTTGGGAGTCCAAACTTTCGGGTGGTGGTGGTTGAGGTGAAATTTGCGCCCATGCAAACAAATTTATATTGAGGCAATCTATTCTCTTGGAGTGTAGTGAATCTTGATTTTTTTGGTGATTTATATATGCGAGGGACAGTCCACCCTTGAGAACGGCACACAGTGTGCAAAGAGCGCACTACTAACGGACTGTTTATTGGCCCCTTTAGCAACCCCCCAGGATCGGGCACATAAAGATCCAGATGATGCAATAGGCTGACGACCTGTTCTTTTGGATCACACCAAAATTGGCCTCCAAAGAGCGCTGACAGCCCTTTCAGAGTACAGCGCCAAAAAGAAGCTGATCGCTAACCCAACCAAGTCCAAGATATTGATCTTTGGCCACCACCCGAAAAAAAAGGCGGCAAAGTGGAGGTTGGGTCTGTTAACTTTGAACTGTGTACAATCTTACAATTATCTTGGGGACTGGATCAGTGAAATGGGCCGCTCACGGGTCCACCTTCACAAACTGCAGCAGAAAGGAAAAATGGTCACCTATGTTTTTTGCAAACTTATTGCCTTCTTAGACAGTCCAACAACAATGGCTATTAGAAGAGTGCTGAGGGCAAAACTACTACCGTACCTCAAGTATGCGCAACAGGGGTTTCCAGGTAAATTTCCACAGGATTTGGAAAAAATAAATTGTACAGCTTACAAAAAGATATTTTGTCTACCACCCTGCACCAGGAATACTTTAATTCGCCTGGAATTTAACCACAACCAACAAATATTAGAAGAATTGGCGGCTCTAGCTAAATACTTTTATTTAGCAACGGCGGCACCAGAGAACTCGATGAAGGCTGCTATAAATTACATCTTCCGACATCCTGGCCATCCCTGGTCTACCGGTCTCGCCTCTGCTAAAGAACTCTTGCAACTAGCCACAGAGAATTGGGACTCTAGCATAATTAAGTATGCTACCATCAAAACAATAATAAAGAAGCAAGTACGATCATGTTCTCACATGTCGGACATTGAAGTTCTGGCAGCCAGAGGCTTCCACGAGACCCAAAGCTCCCTCAACACACTACCCAGCCTTAAACAACATCTCACGCAGCATGTGGGGAGACTAGCCCTACATAGGATTCTTGCAGTCAGACTACATCCTCTCCCCTTAAAAGAACTGTACCCAACTGTGAAAGTAAGGCCGGTCATCACAGAGTGTCGTCTCTGCAATTATAAACGAGAGTCTCTGGCTCACGTTCTACTTTGCTGCCCTGCCTTGCGGCAGGCTCGCCGGATTCACCTTAAGCCCATTCTCTTTCAGCTGGGCACGCGAACAGCAAACGAGGCAGCCCAACAGCTTTATACATTGGACACTGTGAAGCATATGGCCAACTTTGCCAAATGTATTCGTTACACCCGCACAATATTGATGGATAGGTCGCTACAGGCCCACTGTGGCAAACACCCGGGTGGTCCTTAAAGCTTGCGCGAGCCTACTCAGTCTGGCCACCACCAAAGGACTGATACGTCATGCCTAAAAGATTGTTATTACTCTCATTGTTAAACTAAAGACAACAAAGGAGGTTTTACAAAAAAGTTGTGCATATATATTTATTCATTTTTCTTTTTTAAAAATTGCCAAAAATCCGCTTTCCCTCCATTTTACATACATATGCTGTTTTTGTAATGGTTTTTATTAACCACACAAATAAAAAATTATTCATTCATTCATTCATTCTAAATGGTAAACCGTCATAATATCGATTCCAAAATATAGAATGGACATAATATCGAAGTAAAAATATAGAATGGACAAAATATCGAATGACACAATATAGTGGTTAAAAATATCGAATTTAAGGTAAGTAATATCGATTTTCAAAATATAGAAGTCAAAATATCGAAGTATACAATATAGGCATTAAATATATCGATTTGTTAATAATATCAATTGTTTTAAAGTGTTTTGTATGTTAGTATATGTGTGAAAAGTGTATAATAATTTTTGTAATGTATGTTTAATGTATTTTAAGTAATGAATTTTATGTCATTTAATTTTTGCATAATTTAATTCTGTAGCGGGTTGTGGGTTTATAGGGGAATAGGGTGGGAAGTAATTTAATTATATTAAATTAAATATTAATTTTTAGCAATTATTATTGATTTTTAATTAAATTTTGCTTTCTAGTTCTGTAGCGGGTTGTGGGTTCATAGGGGAATAGGGTGGGAAGTAATTTAATTGTAATTAATTAAATATTTTTATTTATTTATTGGTATTCATTTTGAATTTATTGTTATTTTTTAATTGGTAATTAATTTTTATTATTTGCCAATTAATTTGTATTAATTGATTAATTGTTAATTATGTTAATTTTCTAAATTTATTTTCTGTAGCGGGTTGTGGGTTTATAGGGGAATAGGGTGGGAAGTAATTTAATTGTAATTAAGTAAATAATTCTTTTCATTTATTGGTATTGATTTTAAATTTATTGTTAATTAATTTTTAATTGGTAATTAATTTCTATTATTTGGCAATTAATTTTTATTAATTGGTAATTATTTTGTATTAATTAAATATTTGATAATTATGATAATTGTATTAATGTATTTTCTGTAGTGGGATGTGGGTTTATAGGGGAATAGGGTGGAAAGTAATGTAATTGTAATGAATTACATATTAAAAACTACTTTTTGAGTATGTATAATTAATTTACTGTTAATTTTTAATTGGTATTAATTTTTATTATTAATTAGTTTTTGTTATTGAAAATTAATTCGTTGTTAAATAATTATGAATAGGGTATTACTTTTTAATAACTAATATGTAGTTGTATTTCTAATTAATTATTACATAATATCAAATTGGTTATTAATTTCAATTAATGTTTTATTGGTATTGATATTTAATTTATTTTTAATAATATATTAAATCATTACTTTCCCTACTGTTGCACTCTCTGGAGTGGGAATAGTATTTTTTACCCCTACGCTATCCAAAGCTTTCCCTACTGTTGCACTATCTGGAGTGGGAATAGTAAATTTCACACTCCCGCTATCCAACACTTTCCCTACTGTTGCACTCTCTGGAGTGGGAATAGTATTTTTTACCCCTACGCTATCCAACGCTTTCCCTACTGTTGCACTCTCTGGAGTGGGAATAGTAATTTTTACCCCTACGCTATCCAATGCTTTCCCTACTGTTGTACTCTCTGGAGTGGAAATAGTAATTTTTACCCTTCCAATATCCAACGCTTTCCCTACTGTTGCACTCTCTGGAGTGGGAATAGTAATTTTTACCCCTACGCTATCCAACGCTTTCCCTACTGTTGCACGCTCTGAAGTTGGAATAGTAATTTTTACCCTCCCGCTATCCAACGCTTTCCCTACTGTTGCACTCTCTGGAGTGGGAATAGTAATTTTTACCCTTATGCTATCCAACGCCTTCCCTACTGTTGCACTCACTGGAGTGGGAACAGTATTTTTTACCCCTACGCTATCCAACACTTTCCCTACTGTTGCACTCTCTGGAGTGGGAATAGTAATTTTTACCCCTACGCTATCCAACGCTTTCCCTACTGTTGAACTCTCTGGAGTGGGAATAGTATTTTTTACCCCTACGCTATCCAGCGCTTTCCCTACTGTTGCACTCACTGGAGTGGGAATAGTATTTTTTACCCTCCCGCTATCCAACGCTTTCCCTACTGTTGCACTCTCTGGAGTGGGAATAGTAATTTTTACCCTTACGCTATCCAACGCTTTCCCTACTGTTGCACTCACTGGAGTGGGAATAGTATTTTTTACCCCTACGCTATCCAATGCTTTCCCTACTGTTGCACTCTCTGGAGTGGCGATAGTAATTTTTACCCCTGCGCTATCCAAAGCTTTCCCTACTGTTGCACTCTCTGGAGTGGGAATAGTATTTTTGACCCTTACGCTATCCAACGCTTTCCCTACTGTTGCACTCACTGGAGTGGGAATAGTATTTTTTACCCCTACGCTATCCAACGCTTTCCCTACTGTTGCACTCACTGGAGTGGTAATATTAAATGTTACCCTCCTGCTATCCTACGGTAAAATATTGTACATTTTTTATTAATAACTTAAATTAATTATATCTTAATTTTAAGGTTATTTGAGTATTTTTAAGTATGTTTTAGTTAATTATATTTATTATTTCATTAATTTTAAATTACTTTTAAGACACTTAAAAAAATTCGATATTTTGACTGACTATATTTTTTACAGACTATATTTTGGATTCGATATTTTTGTACTTACCTGTTTGGAGATAGGAATTCGATATTTTGACATTCTATATTTTGGTGACTATATTTTGGTAAGTCTATATTTTGTCATTCTATATTATGTCAGTGATCCATTTTTAATTATAGTTTTATTTCACCTAGATGTACATTAACATACTCACATTCATATACACATGTGTGTGTTTAAATAAGTATATTTTTATATATCTCTTTAAATAATTTTTTAACATACTTAATTAATATTTTATTAACGTAGGCAGGTTGTAGGCCCTAATTACGAAGTCCACCTGACACCTTTTCGGTGTTGGAACCGACCGACCGTAGGTCAGCGGTTCCAAACACCGCATTTTGATGCAACCGCACATGGTGTGGTCGCAAACTTTTATTTCTCAATGGGAGCTTTTGCTGCAGGCAGTTTCCACCCACAGCACAAGCTCCCATAGAGAAATGGAACTTTGTGTAAATCCCAGCACCGTGTGACAGGCACGTCACCTCGGCCATCACCCGGAGGCCACCGAGAGAAGGAAAGCCCAACATGGAAAGCCGGTCCGAAACCAACATCACAATCCAGACGGCGGAAACACTTTCCGTAGGGAGTAGGTTGAGGTTTCCTGGCTGGCTTGTCGGAAGTCAGCCGGAATGACTAGCCTGTTTGACTAATTAATAAAAAATGAAAACAGAGTGGGTGCCAGCACACATCCCTGTCAAACGCCTTTGCACACCAGAACTCTTTCTGTCAGCTGTGTCTGGTCACCTCCCCATCCAATACATGCATAGTTGCATTCGTGCAAATGGATTAAAAGAGATAACATCATCAGAGGCATATGCAAATAGGCCAAAATACTCTACAGTTTTGGTCTAGAAATCATATCAAAGGCTGAATTTAGGTAGACAAACATGACATACAAGCTGTCACCACGGATCAGTACAGTTCTCCAGTATATTAGCATAAATCGAAAAGCCTGGTCAATTCTTGAAACCTTAGTATGGAAGCCAGCTTGAAAGGGGCTTGGAGTAGTGTGCTCATCGATCCAATATTGTTTCTTGTTAAGTAGGCACCGACCCAAAGATTTTCTGAATGCAATCTATAAGGCTTATTGCCTACAGTTAGATGGTAAGGAACTGTCGCATTTTTTGAATATGGGTAAGACTATGGCACCTTTCCATGAATCAGGAATGGGAGCTCCTGCTGCAATTGCATTGGCCAAGGCTAAAATATACTGGGACCAGGTCTCTACGTAAATTAAAAAAATATTGACAGGGGTGCCATTTGGCCCAGGTTCACGCCCACGTGAAATGGAATTCAGGGAATCAATAATGTCTGCAGTTTCAAACATCCACGTGTTGCTGGATGTTGTTTAGATTGGTATAAAAACTGCTGATGTTGCGGGGTCCACAGAATCAACAGTATATAAACTGCGAAAGTTATTTACCCAATCAGAGGCAGTCACATTATTATCCAAGTTCTGTGTGGCTCTTGAACGATACTGAGCCACCAAAGCCTAGAACTTGGACGGATCCCCAAAGGAGGATGAATCCAACAGGGCCCTCCACCTTTTCTCATCCTATTCTTTTTTAACATGCAATATAGCCTTTTTCTATGCTTTCCTTAAAACAGGTATCTGTGTCAAATCTTTAATTTTTACTGACTTGACTATTAGATGACTTATGACATGACATTCATTGTTATACCACATGTGCTGCCTTTTCGGCTTCCTCAGTGATGCATTAGGAATTATAAAAAGCGATAAATCTTGCTCATAAAAAGCCTCGTCGGTGGTGGTCATTAGGTTGTGAGTGCTTTCACGAGCTTCTTCAATCTGCTTGATAGCTACATAAAGGTCATTTTATATCGCGGCCAGAATTCGAGGATAAGCAGCCACCTGGGGCCATTTGAAATGGTGTTTATCACCTGGGGGGACGGTCTCTCTAGTGTAGGTGGCTTCAGCATGATCTGGGTTAATGGATTCACAGAAAGACATGAAAATGGGAGATAGAGAATTGTGGTCACTGTCTATACTTTCTGTGACTACCAAATCGATGACTATTGGAGACAACCTCAAGTCAACCACAATATAATGTATTCGACTTGTATGAGATGGTTTATTATAAGTATGAACACCTTGAATATCAGATTTAACATGACCATTGAGTGCTCTCTAGCCTTACTCAACAGTTAGTGCTTTTAAGTAAACAGCAGAGCGAGCCCAGGTGCCAATCATGGGAATGTCAAAGAGTGGAGCAGCCCAGGTTGTGTTCTTTTCCTACAATGTAAGCTCGTCTTGGTCAGCCAGTGGCTCAAAAGTTATATTAAAGTCCTCCCCTATAATGAGATGATAATTTTGGGGAGTGAATCAAGAATGTGGTCAAGAACCTCAAGGGTTTTTGACACTGAGCCCTCACTGGCTCCCCTCACATAGATCTTAAGAATGATTATCTTTAGATGATTGATAGTTGTTAACTGCATACACAATATATCAGGGGAATCGATCTTAAATTGGCATATCATACAATTTAAGGAGTTTGTAGTCCAGATTAGCAGACTCCCTGCAGCCTTTGTCCCTCAAACTGGGAATAGGAGGAACAAAAAAGTTAAGATAATCTTGCTTGTGGACAGGATCAACCAGCCACATTTCTTGCAAACGACAGATATCATGATTGTTCATAAAGGTGTTCCATTCTGGAAGAGATGTTTTTAGCCTAGGAAAAAGCCCAAAGTATGAATGGGACGATCAAATAAGTGAATGTGTTTCCTTCATCCAGGTGTGAGAGCAATAAGGTTTTAAAGTTGCACTGAAGTAAGTTTCAGCGAGGAAGGGTTTCACTTCACTCAAGAAGGAGATGCTGGGATCACGCTGTTTTGCTTTTCTTAGTGGTATGCATGCCATGTCAGTGAATGTAAATATGGCTCAATAATTGATGTTATTTTGAGTGATGGTATTAATTAATACACATGTCCTGTCCAGTTTAATACCTCCATAGTGTGAAATTCACATGCGAAAATCATTGTTTACTTCCTCCCAGATTGTATATTACAATTCATTAAAAAATAGAAGAAATTCTCCTTATACTCATGAGTACTTTTTAATATTCAATTACTTTATTGCACAATTGTAACCCCTTGCATACTAGCTCTGTTTAAATGCCATTATGTAAAGCAAACACACATGAAAAATGCCAAGGCATAAACCATATATGCAAATGTGCAGAGTACAAGCTGTTACCATTGTTAAGGGAGGGGATGCATGATTCACTTGAGGTGTTACCTCAATATATACACCACACAGTAGCAACCTACACTGTACAGTTGTTCCTAGGTCAGAGTTTTCAGAAAACAAGCAGTTTTTATTTTGCTAGCAACGTTTGACACCATTTGACAAATCTACACTAAAATTTCCAAACAAAGTTCATCCAGTTTAGCTCCATCCTGGAAAACTTTTGAATAATCTGTCAAGTGAAGGCCAACAAAAAGGAGGAGCCTCAATTCGTTAATTTGCCTTTGTATTTCTATTGGAAACTTCTTTCACAGATACAGAAAAATGGATGAAAATATTACAGAAAATGTGGCAAAAAAGTTAGAACTTTATCCAAAAACATACTTTCAAATTAGTGTAATTTTATGTAGCTGTTGTCAAGAAAGTTGCCTTTAAAGAGGTGCTTGGTTGGCCACGAAGGGGTTAAAAATAGGTATATTTAAACTGTTGGTGGCCAGATATACTCTCACTGGTCTCTTTAAAGGAGACTATTCCAATTGCGCCAAAGGGGGGCAGCAATGGCCATAACAGCTATCCGATCAATACAAGAGGATATACTCACGAGATCTCCAGAAATCGTTAATGAATTTGCTTCTAATTATCAATCTCTTTACACCTCAGGTAATCAAATAGATTCAGATAAGATGTCTTCCTTCCTTGCAAACGTAGAACACCCCCGTCTCTCTGATGATGGTAGAGCCCTACTTGAAGGTGAAATTACCAAGGATGAGATATCTAAAGCCATTGCTGCCCTACCTTACCATAAAGCCCCTGGAGAAGATGGATTCCATGCTGAATTCTTTAGATGGGCAGGACATAATATCATTGATACATTACATACCGCATTCCAGGAAGCAGATAATAAATCTTCATTGGGACCTCTTTCTAATAAAGCAGTTATTGCCGTGCGACCTAGACCTGGTAAAGATCCTCTGCTATGCAGTAGGTACAGATCCACTTCATTATTAAATTTTGATATAAAAATATTAGCCAGCATCCTAGCGTCTCGCCTTCGCAAGGTCCTGCCCTCTCTGATACATTTCACTCAAGTCGGCTTTGTCCTGGGGCGTTCCTCTCGGAATCATCTCCATACGTTAGCCCATACATTGTGGTCTGCCAAGCATCTTTCAGAAGATGCATTAGCCCTTTCACTTGATGCAGAAAAAGTGTTTGATCGCATTGAATGGGATTATCTTTTTACAATAATGCAACGATTTGGCTTAGGTGATCAATTTATAGCTAAAGTACGATAATTATATGATAATCCTTCTGCTCAGGTGAATTGTGGTGGTTTTATATCTGATACATTTCCGATTTGGAGAGGAATGCGCCAGGGTTGTGCTATGTCCCCCCTCCTTTTTCTTTTAGCAATGGAACTGTTGGAATTCGACATCCTACTCAAATAATAGGTGTAGCCCTTCCAATTAGATATTCTAAAATCTATTTATATGCAGATGATATTTTACTTACTCTTACCAATCTTCCTCAATGTTTTCCGTCTGTCCTTCAAATTATTAATGATTTCTCTTCTTTTTCAGCCTACAAAATTAATTGGGATAAGAGCGAGGCTCTACCCATCTCCGATGGCACTACAAAGGCATCTGTGCATGGATTTCCTTTTCACTGGCAATCTTCACGTCTCAAATACCTAGGAATCTTAGTTAATAAAGGTGTGTAAAACATGGTTGCAGACAATCTAGCTCCTCTGCTATCTCAAATGCAGCGTGATTTTAAAAAATGGAAAACTCTAGGTTTAGCTCTTTGGGGTAGAGTCCAAGCTATCAAAATGGTCACTATTACCCAGATTCCTCTAGCTACACGTCGATCAATAGATTCCAAGATTAAGACCTTAAGGCCACGACTTGCAATGACAAAATTAAAAGCCAACCAATCACATGGAGGAATGGGTCTTCCATCTATTGAACACTACTCCCTTGCATTGCATATCTCTCAATTCTCATTTTTTACCAGGATTCAAAGATATTCCAGAATGGGTTTATATTGAGCGCTATCTTTTATCCATGGACTCAAGTCTCTCTCTTTTCTATGGCAGTGGTACTAGTCGTTCTGATCCCAAAAACCCAATTTTATCAGCTATGCACAAATCTTGGCAAAGAGAACATCGTTTATTGGATTCAAATCCTCGTATCCATGTCAAGGCTCCCTTATGGAATAATTCAGGTATTCGTATTAATGGTTTTACTTTCTCTTGGCCTTTTTGGCAGGAACCTGACATCCACTCCCCAGATCAACTTCTTTATAATGGCGACTTTAAATCCTTCTCACAACTAAGGGAGGATTTTAATCTACCTATCTAACATTCCTCTAAATATCTTCAAATTCAACAATGTTTGAAGAAATATTTTGGACCACCCCCTTGGTTGCTTCAAGTCTATCCATTACTATCCTACTTAAACATTTGGGGAACGCATAAAGGAGTGACCTCTAGCCTTTATAAAACCTTTACGCTTCACTTATTTTCACAAACTCTATCTCATAATCTTCAAACTAAATGGCAATCTCGTTTATCTACTTCTTATACAGGCACTGAATGGGAACAGCTATTAGAGGGTTTACATAAAGGAGTTCGTGAAGCAAGGCTTACATTTTGTGGGGCAGTTTTACAAGCCTCTTGCGCATCTTTTGTGTCATTTTTAACAAGGGAAAAGTGACACAAAAGTGGCGCAAGGGGTTAGTAAATCTGCCCCTGTGTTTTTAAAATTCTCCATGACTGGCATTGGTTACCGGTTAAACTGCATAAAGCTGGTCTACTTCTGCATGCCGATTGTTGGAGGTGTTCTACCTCTGGTTGTGATACAACTCATATTATTTGTGAGTGTCCAAAAAAACAGTCTTTTGGGATCTTTATTGGTAAAACCTTACACTCCAGGATGCCTTTACTTCTACCACTTATATCTGCCAGTATTCTTTTACATGACTTACGTCATTCTCCAAAGTTCTCTAAATCACAAACTTGTCTCTTCGACACTGCATTGGCCACAGCAAAAATGTGTATTCTGCGCCATTGGAAGTCATCATCCCCACCCTCGCAAGAGGAATAGTTAGTGACAATGATGCAGATGGCATCGCATGAACGTACAATATATTACCTCCAGGATCAAGATGATATGTTTATCCAGACATGGTCTCCTTTTCTAAAAACTGAAGTTGATGATGCCATTACCTCCTCTGCTGCACCCAATATACACACTCAAGCAGACTAATTTAATGTCTTACGCCATTATATATTATGTTGTTCTCATCCCTACTTGTTTTATCTCTTGATTTTTTGCCATATTCCTTTACTACTCATTCTCCTTTCATTTTCCTTTCTTTTCCTTACTCTGGCATCACCTCTTCATATTATTCTTCAAATCTACTATTTTTTTTATTTTTATATTCTTATTCTTCCCCTTATTCCTTACATTATTTCTTTATTCTTTTTCAAACTATTATATTCTATGCCTGGCATGGTGAGTATTTTATATGATAACACTTTATTTTTCCTCTTCTCTTAATGATCTCATATGGAGTTATTGTCTCATATTTATATCGGAGTCATTTATATTTTATTTATTTATTAACATATAATATATCAATTTCTTTTCTTTGTGATGTTCACTACTCAATATTTATATAGTTATGTATTTAATTATTTTGTATATGATATGCCTACTTATATAATTCATATTTATCCATCTGTAGTTACCATAAATGATATGTAGTCATTATTACTTTTTATTATTATATTTTTCAAGTATATATTAACAATGTATTGCTCTTACCTATTTTGTTTAACATGTATTTTATTGTAAAACTTAATAAAAAATGTCAACACAAAAAAAAATAAAGGGGGCTATTCAATCCTGCTTGGCTGGCCACAACATGAACAACACTTTATGGTAGCCACCACAGGACTCAGGAACTGGGTCGCTGTGTCAAGAAAATGAATGAAAAAACATATAAGGGGGCAGGATGAACACACCCTAAACCCCAGTAATAAGACATATGAGGTCATAGGCAGTGCATGATGATGATGATGCAAATCATAGCTGGTTTAATAAACTAAAACTGGCGTATTACAATGTTTTTGGGTTTTTAATTAGAGCTTGTGTCTCATTTCAACTCCTAACTGTATCACTTCAGTCAGAAAAAAAGTACATTAAAAAATACATTCACATCCAGATGTACTATAGTCAACACTTCTAAAGTTGCTGTTTTGTTTGCCTTGATGGTGGGGATTTGCTTCGCATGTACTGAGGCCTCTTCTGAGTAAACATCTTAGGGGCATATCATCAAGACAATTATCGCCGCTTTAGCGGCTGTTTTTGGCCAAAAAGCAGCAATATTTGTATCGCCCTATTAGCAAGGTCACGCTATCGCGTGAATTCTTGCCTTAGCGCCCTGTCCCTGAACGCCCAGCTTTGTATCTCTAATGAGATGCAAAGTGAGCGTTCCGTCCCAAAAGACCGTGAGAAATGTCAGTAAGCGTCATTTCCCCTATTTACAAGCTGCATGCTAAAGAGCATAGCGATAAGAAAAGTAGCGCTAACCTTGGTTACTGCTACTTTCCTTATGCCTGCTCTCAGTTTGACTTAGCCATAATGTCAAATGGAAGTTGGATACTATGGCTAAGTCTGGCATGCGCTATCATCAACATATCGTTGTTACCTGTGCAATTATCTCTAGATTTCGGTGAACAACCTTTACAACGAAAGTTTTACAACGCACTACCATTACAACGCGGTCATTACAACGCTAACCATTACAACGCATTGCGCTGGAGGGCGCTCTAGGGTAGGGAATAATTTTAATTTACTATCCAACACCTTCCCTAGTGTCCACGGGGACTGGAGTTGGAATAGTAAATTAAACTATTCACTATCCAGCACCCCAAAGCGCTATGCGTTGTAATGGATTGTGATGTAAAAACCACGTTGTAAAGGCAGGCGTTGTAATAGCCTGCGTTGTAACGTCATACATCCCTAGATTTCCAGTGATAATTGCACAGTTGTGTAGCTAACGCTTGGATTTCTATCTCTTTGAGGATAAGCGTTCCTGATAGTACGCTATCTCACCGATAGAAACCAGCGGTAGCAGGCGATAATTATCCTAGCGCTAAGCGCACTTAGCGATAATTATCGCCGGTTGTTGATGATATGCCCCTTAGATTTTTAAAGAGTCATTTGTAGAGACTAAGAAAAAGCCACCAGTAAAGATTTGCCCCCTCACAGACTCACCATGGCCACCATAAATGACCACCATGGTCGCCATTCAACAATGTGTTTGGCATCTGGCAGCAATGTGTTTCAAAGCTCTATTTCATATTTCTGCCAAGTCACAGAAGGATGGACTGATGTGTCTTCTCACACAAAGCCAAGAGCCTCCTTTCGAATTTCTCTTTTTTTAAATAAAGAACTGTGAAGCTATGGAGGATTGTTTCATTGAAAATATGAATTTTTCCTTCTTGAAGGGGCTAAGCCGTGTGCAGACAATTCTGTGAGTGGATCATGAATAAATACCACTGGCATTTTGTACAACTGACCTAGCATTGATCGCGCCGACCCACCCGCTGTCTGGCCTTTTCAGTGAGAAAAGCTGTTTGATGTATTACTTTAGATGTTTTTTTCATGCATATCTTGTAGACATTGAATTTTGAGCATTTTAAAACCACTTTCCCTTGGCCTTGTTAGTATAAATTGCACATTTCAGCGGCGTGAGAATGTGTTCAGAAGTTCCTTTGACAGCGTGCATTGATTACTTGGAGTAGAGGCATTTCTGTATTCTTGTTCCCGGCTGTCTCTAAGTGGGAAACATTCAGAAGCTCTGCATATTTCACTTTTCGTACAACTAATGGTCCTGAGCATTGATGTTTTTGACACAAATTGTGGTTCTGTGGTTTAGGGCTTGTGATACAATTACTGCTCCTGCTGCAGTGAAGGGGGGACTGTAAAGATGACGCTGGACCAGGTATGCAAAGCACACCTCTTCTTCACTGACAACTCTTCCAGCTTGGAGAACAGGCAGAAGTACAAGCACAACTCATCATCCTCTGGTCCCAACATCCTACCACCCCCCATAAATACCGAGAACATTCCAAACAATCCTAATTCCAACATAAGAAGGTGCCAAAGGCATGGGTATCAAGGGGCAGATTTATGACGACTGGTGCATCCCCGCAAATCAGCAGAGATGCGCCAGATAAGATGCGTCATGCAAGTTTACCCTTGCGCCAACACAAATGCGCTGCATTTAAAATGTGGCGCATCATGGCGCAAGGATAAACAGATGAGTAACGCATCACCCGTCGGAAGGGTGGCGCATTGCTGGAGTCGTGTCACAAGCGACTCCAGCAATGCTCGTGGCCTGCCCATTCACAACGTGGTGTGTCAATCTTGTAGATTTCACTCAGGCACTTTTTTGAGGTGTTTCTGTGCCGGAACGCCCACCCTGCGCTGAAACGCCCACATGAAACCTGGCGCAGGTTTCATGTGGAGCAGGCCTTTACAACGTGATGCATCTCCCTAGATGCGTCACGTTGTAAATCTGTCACAGCATGGCACTGGCTTTATGCCGCCGCTGTGTCACAGAAGTGACGCAACGGTGGCACAAAAGTGGCGCACGGAGCTTGTAAATCTGCCCCCTAATGTGCAAACCTTTCAGTGTCCCTCCTGTATCCTCGGACCACAGGAGTACTCTCCATGCGGCTGAAGAATTTGGAATAAGGGTGACAGAACCACTGGAACCGGATTTCGGACGTTTGGGGACCCTTATGCCTTTGCTATAACTGATGAGTGAGGACTCTTTTACTGGATGAGATTGAACACGGCATTTTATATACTTTACGATATTCTGTCAATAGCCCTGATGAAGTCAATTTGGTTTATGTACCAGTGATGAACACGTGTTGGCTACAAGATTGACTGGAATGAATATTGAACTCCTGAAGTGACTTAACTCTATGTGGAGATCGAAGAATAAAAAGACAAAGGAATACCACTACAGAATAAGAACTTTTTTTGTACAGACATTTGAATGTTGTGTTGCTCAGGGGTCTTATAAAATTCGAATTCTACATGCAAAATTAATACCACAGTACAACTTACTTAAATATACCCATTACTACACATCCCTTCTTTTAGACGGGGCGATCTCAGAGGGCCAGGTTGTGCTCACCCGACCACCCCAGGACCGACCTCTCCCACAGATACTGCCGAGTCTTATCGTGAGGTTCCCACCAGGGAGGACTTCGAGTCTAGGATCGTACACACTGAGCTCACACCACACTTACGAAAGGACACCACACCGTTGATATTCAGGAATAAGTTATTTATGAACAGTAAGAAGGAATCAGCACTCTTATTTACAAGCGATCGATGGATCGTAAAGTCTTTAGGAATTCGGGAAGAGGGAAGCGGGACAGTCTTAGCCTTCAGGCCAGTACGGAACGTACCCTGCGCACAGCTATCAATCCTCGAGCCGGGGGGTATAGAAGATGATGGTCGTACTAGCTGCTTCAGTCACGTCGAATCGGCTCAGGTTGTGATGGTAGCGTCGATGGTCCAGCCGGACCAGAGTACTCCTCGAGCCGCGACGAGGTCAGCAGGGCTCGATCCGGAGTAGTTTGGGGGAAGCTGCGACAGCGTCAGCAGGGCTCCGATGGTTTCGAATTCAAGCTCGAACCGTGACAGCGTCAGCAGGGCTCCGAGATCTTTTGGAGAGGACAAGCTGCGACAGCGTCAGCAGGGCTCCGATGGTCTTTGAGAGGGCGAGCCGCGACAGCGTCAGCAGGGCTCCGATTGTCTTTGAGAGGACGAGCCGCGACAGCGTCAGCAGGGCTCCGATGGTCTTTGAGAGGACGAGCCGCGACAGCGTCAGCAGGGCTCCGATGGTTCAGTTCCGTGTTACGAGAAGGAGCCGCGACAGCGTCAGCAGGGCTCAGCGATTCAAAGGTTCAGTTCTCCTTAAGGTCAGCCGCGATCAGATCAGCAGGGCTTTCTTGTCCAGGATACAACTGCCCGCTAGTTGTGGTGCGGGCCTTGATATAGTCCAGTGGCCCTTTGATGTCCGGACCCTCGCAGGTGGAGGTCTCAAGCCTTGGTGGCTGGTCGTTGGCGAGGTCCGGCGGTTGGCTCCTTGATCCTTTGAAGATGCGTCCGGGGATTCCCAGACGCCCAGCAGGTCTGGAGCCAGCACTCAGGGAGGCCAGAGGTGCGATTGAAACTGGCCCACAGGGGAAGGCCAGAGGTGTGATCGAAACTCCCTGGCTTATCTCACTCGGGGAGCCCTTTCTCCCCTCCAGCCGGGACTGGGGCGCCTTGGAGTCTGAGTTTCGTTGGGGCCGGGGTCACGCTAGGCCCAGGGAGTCAGGGACCTCGGGAAGGGAAGATGGCTGCCGGGCCTTGTGGGGCATTTGGGTTTTAGGCGCTCGGAGCTGGGAGTGGGACGGGATCAGCGGGGCTGGTTGTACAGGGAGCAGGACGACCAGGGACTCGGGGTGCTGCGCAGGGAACTCTGGGAACAGGGTTACGCTAACGGGGTGCTGGGGAGTGGGTAGGTACCACGCCACAAGGCCAGGTCCAACACCTTCCCTTTATTAAAAAGGAAAAAAACATCTCATGACATACAAAAAGAAAAGAATAACCCTGTGTTATACCAAACAAAGGATAACAAAAAACTAGATATTATGTGTTATCTACATAGTCCTCCAAAATCTTAGGTTTTACTGCTTCTGCCTAAGGTGCTTGCATTTACCTCATCTGACTGAGCTCTCAGGGTGTCAATCAATCAATCAATCAATCACAGAATTTGTATAGCGCACTACTCACCCGTAAGGGTCTCAAGGCGCTATGGGGGGCGGGAGGGGGGCCGCTACTGCTCGAACAGCCAGGTCTTGAGTAGTTTCCTGAAGGAGAGGTGATCCTGGGTCAGCCGTAGGTGAGTGGGGAGGGAGTTCCATGTCTTGGCTGCCAGGTAGGAGAAGGATCTTCCTCCGACGGTGGATTTCCGAATTCTTGGGACGGAGGCGTGGGCGAGGCTGGCGGATCGGAGCTGGCGGGTGGGTGTGAAGAAAGTGAGGCGGCTGTTGAGATACTTCGGGCCCAAGTCGTGGAGAGCCTTGTGTGCGTGTCACCACATACAGCATCACTCACCAGAACCTCATTTCAGCATCACCCTGAATATCACACTGGCTGTCTCCCCTTCTTTCACCTGAACCATCATTACTTTGTAATTCTTCCTTCACAATGTCCTTTCCACCCGTGGAATCCACCAATATCTATCACCTTGGTCCTCTTCCTTTTGAATCCTTTCCCTTTCCATTTATCAATGTCTTTGACAATTGCCAAGCGGCTCAGGTGACAAATACTGCCAGCATTGAATTCCACAGTGTTATTCATCACTTTCACAATTTGCTTAGGGATACTGAACTTGCCTCTTTCTTTAGCAACTTTCCTGTTAGACGTAACACGTACCCATTGTCCTACTACTAACTTCACATTACGTACTCGGTGTTTATTGTCAAAGTACATATTATTCTTTTGCTGAGATGTCACGAAGTACCTTCTCATTTCCCCTGCATCCTATTCAACTCTCTAACATTTTCCTATCCAACTAGGGTTAGCCTTTGAAGATGGTACCGACCTCTCATTATGCTACAAGGACTTTCTCCAACAGAGTTAGGGGATGTCACTCTAGAACGCCACATCATCTTCTTCAATTCTGTTTCCAAATATTTCCTGCTTTGGGTAGCTAGCTGCAATGTACCCTTAGTGACTATGCTGATACCAGGCAGAGGCGGGAGTCCAAGAGAGGTGAGGTTGCCATGGAGCGATGGATACATGATTGTTTTCTTGTGATCCTCAAGGACCCTGCGTCCCACAGGAACAAGTCTTGTAAGTGCAGCTGGCAGGAGGAATCGAGCAGACACTATGTGGAGCTGAAGGGAGCATTCGCTGAGATGTTCACCCAGACGAGGGCCCCTGCCCATCTGAATCCCTGCCCTCATATCAGAGACACCCTGCTGGAAATGAATTTTGATCTCTTCATCATCTATCAAAATTCTCTGGCTCTAATCACAGCAAGAAAACACAACTGAAAGGAAAGCAAACACAGGGCTCTTATTTCTCCCAGTTCCATCTATGAGAAGCTCATCCGGCCCAGCATTTTTATTCAATCTGGGAACTTGTAGTCTTGCATTTAGCATGAGCCACACTGGACAACATCTCTCGCTGTGCTCTCGCGGTCTGCTGGCACCTGTGCTCTATCTGTGCTGCCGAACCCTGCTGGGCCCTGAACTCTCTCTCTCTCTCTCTGTGCCAGTGCCTGAGCTCAATCTGTGCTGCCGAACCCTGCTTGTCCATGAGCTCTCGCTCTGCCAGTGCCTCTGCTCTTTCTGTGCTCTGTAGATCTGCTGGGCCCTGAGCTCTCTCTCTGCCAGTGCCTGTGCTCTTTCTGTGCTCTGTGGATCTGCTGGGCCCTGTGCTCTCTCTCTGCCAGTGCCTCTGCTCTTTCTGTGCTCTGTAGATCTGATGGGCCCTGTGCTCTCTCTCTGCCAGTACCTGTGCTCTTTCTGTGCTCTGTAGATCTGCTGGGCCCTGTGCTCTCTCTCTGCCAGTGCCTGCGCTCTTAATGTGCTTTGTATATCTGCTGGGCCCTGAGCTCTCTCTCTCTCTCTGCCAGTGCCTGCGCTCTTTCTGTGCTACATAAGTCTGCCGGGCCCTGAGCTCTCTCTCTCTCTCTCTCTGCAGTGCCTGCGCTCTTTCTGTGCTCTGTAGATCTGCAGGGCCCTGAGCTCTCTCTCTCTGCAGTGGCTCTGCTCTTTCTGTGCTCTGTTGATCTGCTGGGCCCTGAGCTCTCTCACTCTCTCTGCCAGTGCCTGCGCTCTTTCTGTGCTACATAGGTCTGCTGGGCCCTGTGCTCTCTCTCTGCCAGTGCCTGCGCTCTTTCTGTGCTCTGTAAATCTGCTGGGCCCTGAGCTCTCTCTCTCTCTGCCAGTGCCTGCGCTCTTTCTGTGATCTGTAGATCTGCTGGGCCCTGTGCTCTCTCTCTGCCAGTGCCTGCGCTCTTTCTGTGCTCTGTAAATCTGCTGGGCCCTGAGCTCTCTCTCTCTCTGCAGGGCCTGCGCTCTTTCTGTGCTCTGTAGATCTGCTGGGCCCTGAGCTCTCTCTCTCTGCCAGTGCCTGCGCTCTTTCTGTGCTCTGTAGATCTGCTGAGCCCTGAGCTCTCTCTCTGCCAGTGCCTGTGCTCTTTCTGTGCTCTGTAGATCTGCTGAGCCCTGAGCTCTCTCTCTGCCAGTGCCTGTGCTCTTTCTGTGCTCTGTAGATCTGATGGGCCCTGTGCTCTCTCTCTGCCAGTACCTGTGCTCTTTCTGTGCTCTGTAGATCTGCTAGGCCCTGAGCTCTCTCTCTGCCAGTGCCTGTGCTCTTTATGTGCTCTGTAAATCTGCTGGGCCCTGAGGTCTCTCTCTGCAGTGCCTGCGCTCTTAATGTGCTTTGTATATCTGCTGGGCCCTGAGCTCTCTCTCTCTCTCTGCCAGTGCCTGCGCTCTTTCTGTGCTACATAAGTCTGCCGGGCCCTGAGCTCTCTCTCTCTCTCTCTCTGCAGTGCCTGCGCTCTTTCTGTGCTCTGTAGATCTGCAGGGCCCTGAGCTCTCTCTCTCTGCAGTGCCTCTGCTCTTTCTGTGCTCTGTTGATCTGCTGGGCCCTGAGCTCTCTCTCTCTCTCTGCCAGTGCCTGCGCTCTTTCTGTGCTACATAGGTCTGCTGGGCCCTGTGCTCTCTCTCTGCCAGTGCCTGCGCTCTTTCTTTGCTCTGTAAATCTGCTGGGCCCTGAGCTCTCTCTCTCTCTGCCAGTGCCTGCACTCTTTCTGTGATCTGTAGATCTGCTGGGCCCTGTGCTCTCTCTCTGCCAGTGCCTGCGCTCTTTCTGTGCTCTGTAAATCTGCTGGGCCCTGAGCTCTCTCTCTCTCTGCAGGGCCTGCGCTCTTTCTGTGCTCTGTAGATCTGCTGGGCCCTGAGCTCTCTCTCTCTGCCAGTGCCTGTGCTCTTTCTGTGCTCTGTAGATCTGCTGGGCCCTGAGCTCTCTCTCTGACAGTGCCTGCGCTCTTTCTGTGCTACATAAGTCTGCTGGGCCCTGAGCTCTCTCTCTGCCAGTGCCTGTGCTCTTTCTGTGCTCTCTAGATCTGCTGGGCCCTGAGCTCTCTCTCTCTCTCTCTGCCAGTGCCTGCGCTCTTTCTGTGCTCTGTAGATCTGCTGGGCCCTGAGCTCTCTCTCTCTGCCAGTGTCTGTGCTCTTTCTGTGCTCTGTAGATCTGCTGGGCCCTGTGCTCTCTCTCTCTCTGCCAGTTCCTGTGCTCTTTCTGTGCTCTGTAGATCTGCTGGGCCCTGTGCCCTCTCTCTCTGCCAGTGCCTGTGCTCTTTCTGTGCTCTGTTGATCTGCTGGGCCCTGAGCTCTCTCTCTCTCTCTGCCAGTGCCTGTGCTCTTTCTGTGCTCTGTAGATCTGCTGGGCCCTGAGCTCTCTCTCTCTGCCAGTGCCTGCGCTCTTTCTGTGCTACATAAGTCTGCTGGGCCCTGAGCTCTCTCTCTGCCAGTGCCTGTGCTCTTTCTGTGCTCTCTAGATCTGCTGGGCCCTGAGCTCTCTCTCTCTCTCTCTGCCAGTGCCTGCGCTCTTTCTGTGCTCTGTAGATCTGCTGGGCCCTGAGCTCTCTCTCTATGCCAGTGTCTGTGCTCTTTCTGTGCTCTGTAGATCTGCTGGGCCCTGTGCTCTCTCTCTCTGCCAGTGCCTGTGCTCTTTCTGTGCTCTGTAGATCTGCTGGGCCCTGTGCCCTCTCTCTCTGCCAGTGCCTGTGCTCTTTCTGTGCTCTGTGGATCTGCTGGGCCCTGAGGTCTCTCTCTGCAGTGCCTGTGCTCTTTCTGTGCTCTGTAGATCTGCTGGGCCCTGAGGTCTCTCTCTGCAGTGCCTGCGCTCTTTCTGTGCTCTGTAGATCTGCTGGGACCTGTGCTCTCTCTCTGCCAGTACCTGTGCTCTTTCTGTGCTCTGTAGATCTGCTGGGCCCTGTGCTATCTCTCTGCCAGTACCTGTGCTCTTTCTGTGCTCTGTAGATCTGCTGGGCCCTGAGGTCTCTCTCTCTGCCAGTGCCTGTGCTCTTTCTGTGCTCTGCAGATCTGCTGGGCCCTGAGCTCTCTCTCTGCCAGTGCCTGTGCTCTTTCTGTGCTCTGTAGATCTGCTAGGCCCTGAGCTCTCTCTCTGCAGTGCCTGTGCTCTTTCTGTGCTCTGTAGATCTGCAGGGCCCTGTGCTCTCTCTCTGCCAGTGCCTGTGCTCTTTCTGTGCTCTGTAGATCTGCTGGGCCGTGTGCTCTCTCTCTGCCAGTGCCTGCGCTCTTTCTGTGCTCTGTAGATCTGCTGGGCCCTGTGCTCTCTCTCTGCCAGTGCCTGCGCTCTTTCTGTGCTCTGTAGATCTGCTGGGCCCTGTGCTCTCTCTCTGCCAGTGCCTGCGCTCTTTCTGTGCTCTGTAGATCTGCTGGGCCCTGTGCTCTCTCTCTCTGCCAGTGCCTGCGCTCTTTCTGTGCTCTGTAGAGCTGCTGGGCCCTGTGCTCTCTCTCTCTGCCAGTGCCTGTGCTCTTTCTGTGCTCTGTAGATCTGCTGGACCTTGAGTTCTCTCTGCCAGTGCCTGTGTTCTTTCTGTGCTCTGTAGATCTGCAGGGCCCTGAGCTCTCTCTCTCTACCATTGGCTGTGCTCTTTCTGTGCTCTGTAGATCTGCTGGGCCCTGAGCTCTCTCTCTCTGCCAGTGCCTGCGCTCTTTCTGTGCTCTGTAGATCTGCTGGGCCCTGAGCTCTCTCTCTCTCTCTCTGCCAGTGCCTGCGCTCTTTCTGTGCTCTGTAGATCTGCTTGGCCTTGTGCTCTCTCTGTGTTCCCCGGGTACGATGGTACCCGTGCTCTCTTTGCTCTATAGGTTTGTCAGTCGCTATGCTCCTACTCTGCTACCCAGGCCTTCTCATCGCCATGCTCTCCCTGTGCTTCCCAGGCCTTTTGGTCCCTGTGTTCTCCATCTGCTCTGTAGGTATCCTGGTGCCTCTGCTCTTAGTCTGCTACCGAAGTCTGATCATCCCGGTGCTTTAATTGTGCTCCCCAGTTCTACTGTTCCCTTTCCTATTTCTGTGCTCTCTGTGCTCTGTAGATCTTCTGGTCCCTGTGCTCTTGCTCTCTGCTACTGAGGCTTGGTGCTCCCTATGCTCTCTCTGTGCTCTTCACGTCTGCTCGTCCTTGTACTCTCTCTGTGCTCTTCAGGTCTGCTCGTCCTTGTGCTCTCTCTGTGCTACCCAGGGCTGCTCGTCTCTGTGCTCTTCAGCTCTGCTCGTCTCTGTGCTCGCTCTGTACTCTTCAGGTCTGCTCGTTGTTGTGCTCTCTCTGTGCTACCCAGGCCTGCTCGTCCTTGTGCTCTCTCTGTGCTCTTCAGGTCTGCTCGTCCTTGTGTTTGCTCTGTTCTGCCCAGGCTGTTCGTCTCTGTGCTCTCTCCGTGCTCTTAAGGTCTGCTCATCCTTGTGCTCTCTCTATGCTGTGCAGGTCTGCTCGTCCTTGTACTCTCTCTGTGCTCTTCAGGTCTGCTCGTCCTTGTGCTCTCTCTGTGCTCTGCAGGTCTGCTCATCCTTGTGCTCTCTCTGTGCTCTTCAGGGCTGCTTGTCTCTGTACTCTCTCTGTGCTCTTCAGGGCTGCTCGTCCTTGTGCTCCCTCTGTGCTCTTCAGGGCTGCTCGTCTCTGTACTCTCTCTGTGCTCTTCAGGGCTGCTCGTCTCTGTACTCTCTCTGTGCTCTTCAGGGCTGCTCATCCTTGTGCTCTCTCTGTGCTCTGCAGGTCTGCACGACCTTGTGCACTCTCTGTGCTCTGCAGGTCTGCTCGTTCTTGTGCTCTCTCTGTGCTACCCAGGTTTGCTCGTCTCTGTGTTCTTCAGCTCTGCTCGTCTCTGTGCTCTCTCTGTGCTCTTCAGGTCTGCTCGTCCTTGTGCTCTCTAAGTGCTACCCAGGCCTGCTCGTCCTTGTGCTCTCTCTGTGCTCTTCTCTTCAGGTCTACTTGTCCTTGTGTTTGCTCTGTTCTGCTCAGGCTGCTCGTCTCTGGGCTCTCTCTGTGCTCTTCAGGTCTGCTCATCCTTGTGCTCTCTCTGTGCTGTGCAGGTCTGCTCGTCCTTGTGCTCTTTCTGTGCTCTGCAGGTCTGCTCGTCCTTGTACTGTCTCTGTGCTCTGCAGGTCTGCTGATCCTTGTGCTCTCTTTGTGCTCTGCAGGGCTGCTTGTCTCTGTCCTCTCTCTGTGCTCTTCTCTTCAGGTCTGCTCGTCCTTGTGTTTGCTCTGTTCTGCCCAGGCTGCTCGTCTCTGTGCTCTCTCTGTGCTCTTCAGGTCTGCTCATCCTTGTGCTCTCTCTGTGCTGTGCAGGTCTGCTCCTCCTTGTGCTCTCTCTGTGCTCTGCAGGTCTGCTCATCCTTGTGCTCTCTCTGTGCTCTTCAGGGCTGCTCGTCTCTGTGCTCTCTCTGCGCTCTTCAGGGCTGCTCGTCCTTGTGCTCTCTCTGTGCTCTTCAGGGCTACTCGTCTCTGTGCTCTCTCCATGCTCTTCAGGTGTGCTCATCCTTGTGCTCTCTTTGTGCTCTCCTGGTCTGCACGACCTTTTGCACTCTCTGTGGGTTCTGCAGGTCTGCTCGTCCTTGTGTTCTCTCTGTGCTCTGCAGGTCTGCCCGTCCTTGTGCTCTCTCTGTGCTCTTCAGGGCTGCTTGCCTCTGTGCTCTCTCTGTGCTACCCAGGTCTGCTCGTCCTTGTGCTCTCTCTGTGCTCCTCAGGTCTACTCGTCCTTGTGTTCTCTCTGTGCTCTTCAGGTCTGCTCGTCTGTGCTCTCTCTGTGCTCTGCAGGTCTGCTCGTCCTTGTGCTCTCTCTGTGCTCTTCAGGTCTGCTCGACCTTGTGCTCTCTCTATGCTCTTCAGGTCTGCTTGTCACTGTGCTCTCTCTGTGCTCTTCAGGTCTGCTCATCTGTGCTCTCTCTGTGCTCTTCAGTTATGCTCGACTCTGTGCTCTCTCTGTGGTCTTCAGGTCTGCTCGTCTGTGCTCTCTCTGTGCTCTTCAGGTCTGCTCGTCTCTGTGCTCTCTCTGTGCTCTTCCGCTCTGCTAGTCCCTAAGCTCTCACTCTGCTGCCCTGGCCTCCTGGTTTCTGTGCAGTTCCTCTATCTCTGACAAAAAAGCATCTCATTCAGCATCTGTTATTCAACTGTGACTCATCATGATGGGAAAGGATATTACCAGCTAATCATAGACAGTCTTACAACTTCACAGGGGTCTCAGATTCAGTAACAGCTCTCATGCTGTGTCATTTATTCTCTGCACAATGATGTCCCTTTCTGGCCCAGATAAAGTGTATGTTCAGCCTCCCGGATGAGTAGTGTACTACAGAAATATACAAATGGACATAAAAAATCATAAATTAGCACACATTTTTAATCTCCCTCTGTAGCTGTACTCCAACGCTTGCACCATATCCGCCCTGCCGAATGTGAGATGTGCCGATGGTGGAAATAGAGATCAGCACAATAGAACTGTGAGAAGAGGGTTACGGCGTCAATGATTGAATAGGATAAGTAGGGGGAAATAGGTAAAAACCTGGAGGATATTATCAAGAAACGGCATTAACACTATCGCTGCTTTATCGGCAGATAATTGCCGCTAAAGCGGCGATAATGGGCTTGATAATAGCCCCTTGTGAATTCCCATAGAAGCCCGTGTTCTGGTGTGAACCTGGGCTTCTATGGAAATTCTCTATGGCGTATTATCAAGCCATTTATCGCCATTTTAGCTGCAGTTTTCTGCCGCTAAAGCGGCGATAATGTTAGCGCCGTGCTTGATAATATGCCCCTTAGAGTCAAACACTACATTCAGCTAGTCCATGAGTGTGGGACATCTATCATGGAAGGAAGATGGCAGTTAAGTTAAACTACTCTTTGCAAGATTCCGATCTGGTTAGGAAAGCATTCCCACCTAGGGCCTGATTCTGATGCGGTTAGGAAGGCCTCCTAACGGCAAGTGCTCCTTCCAAATCGGATCGGGAACGTGTCTTCCCGACCAAGGGCCAGATTACTATACGGTTAGGAACATAGGCAACCATAGAAGTCAATAGGAGTCCAACTAAATCGTATCTGGAAGCATCCGGATGCATCAAAGTCTGTTGGTCGGACTCTCCCGGTCGGATTCGGCCGGGAACCATTTCCAAACCAATTAGATTGGGAACATTTCCTAACTTCATCAGAATACAGTTCTAAAAGTGAAGAAAAATGATATTGTCTAAAATTATACAAAACAGCATTCTTCTAGCCTTGTTCACATGGAAGCTAGGGTAACTAAGCACCAGGAGTGCCGTGAAGGTGCTGCTTCTTTGCAGAAGTGAAGGTCTGTAGAATGAGAAAAGAAAATGACACTATTTGAGAGCCAAGGTAAAAATGGCACGCAAGGAGGTAGAGTGTGGAGCATAACCTAGCTTACACTTAACTAAGAGCTAATCTGCAATCACAGATCCCAGAAAACTAGCTGCAATTACCCCAAATGATGACCACCTGAACAATAAACTGTTTTGAATGTACCCATCACCAATGTGCACCACAGCCACTTAAGAATTACCATTCAGGCCAATTGTCTGCATGGCTATACATAGCTCACCCCTTCCCGGTCCGCAGGAGTAGGCCTCTTGTTTTCCATAGGTGTAGATAGTCACTGGTCTTTGTTACGCCTGCTGATGTCAAGACTTGACGATTGTATGTCTTCCAAAAAGAGACAGACCTATTTAATATGAAAATTAAATGAATATCTGTCTTTGTCCAGTCTGAGTAAGCTCAAAAGATTCAACAGAACCAAGAGATGCTGGTGTGCAACTTAGCAAAATGCTAATTAAGGAAATCTTCCTGGCTTCATCCTGAATCAAATGACGGTCCAGGCATAAAACACCAAGTATGCCTAAGCTAAGGCTGTTAATCTATGACATGAATCACCATTTGACATTCATTGATGTAAGTCCCTTGTTCCAATTGAGGGGCACATCTTCCTGTCTTTTTTCCCTTTCTTCCCATGGAAGCCACCTACTTAAGTTGTGCAGTGCAGTCCTTCACGTACATAGCATAACATCACATAACATAGCATAGCATAGCATAGCATAACATAACATAATATACCATGAGTAGCCCTTGTCTCCGGTCCTGTGTGCCGCTTCCCCTGACCTCTGTGATAAAGCCCTGGAAAGAGGGCTCCTACTCGACACCAGCCCCTCGAGGCCCTAGGTTCGGTTCCTGCTGTGCCTGCTTCCACTGTTGTAGTCTTATCTCCATTTGGCCCCTGCCACCACTGTTCTTATTGTGTTTCACTGTGTTGTACCCCTGGTGCCAGTGCTGTAGTCTTTTCAGTTTTGCCTCTGCTGCCACTGTTTGTGGCTGTTCTTTACTCTGGTTTGCTGCCACTGTTATGATTAGTCTTTACTTAGATTGCTGCTGCTGTCACTGTTTTCCTGCTCCTGCACCCCATTGGTTCCTGCCCATCCGCCTCCCAGCCAGCCCCTACCACCTTCCAAGACTACTTATGGAGGCACGCGAAAAACCGCTGGAACGTTTGCAGCCAAGGACCAAAATTGTGTTATTCTACAAGTTACGATAGGTTCAAATACCATTCCTTTATCACTGATGGATGATATTATTAAGCTTACTACTATAGTGCTCGGGATTTAATAATATATCACTCCAATTGAGGGAGTGATTGGAAGAGACTGATACACCGCAATCTCTACATCTTTTTTCGTTCGAAAAAAACTCACTTAAAGATCGAAAAAGGACGCAACAAGAAAATATTTGTCCTGAAGAAGTCCGTATGGATGAAACGCATTGGCTACTTCGTGTCATTTTTAAAGAAGAATTTTGAATAAAGAAATTATACAACGACCTGCTGATTGGTTTCTGAAAATGTGTCTTTTATAACATATGTATCACTGAGTGGAGTGCCGGATCACTGTATGTTTATTATTGTTTTTGTGGAGTGTTCCATAGGGGACTTAGGGGTATTGCGTTTCAGGTCCTTGGCACCCAAACAAATTACCTTACCCCGATTAGGGGATAGGTGCAGTTGTATTTGCCCCATACCCTGTGAGTTCTTGTATCATCAATACTTATGGAGGCCGCTGCGTGGCATCGAAGGAGTAGCCCTTGACCCTGGTTTTGTGCACCGCTCCCTCTGACCTCTGCGATAGAGCCATGACAAAGGACTTCTAGTCAGCCCCTTAAGGCCCCAGGTTTGGATTCCACCTGCCTTCTGCCACTTTTGTAGTCATATCCATTTGGCCCCTGCTGCCACTGTTCTTACTGTGTTTCACTGTGTTGTACCCCTGTTGCCACTGTTGTAGTCTTTTCTGTTTTACCCCTGCTGCCACTATTGTTTGGTGTTTTACTTTGTTGTATTCCTGCTGCCACTGTTGTGTTTATTCTTTACTTTGGTTTGCTGCCACTGGTATAATTGTTCTTTACTTAGCTTGCTGCCGCTGTCACTGTTTTCCCACTACCTCACCCTGTGGGGATCCTGCCCTCCCGCCTACCAACCAGCCCATCCCACCTCCCAGGAGTACTTATGGAGGCTTCTGCAAGGCATCCAAGGAATAGTCCTTGACATCGGTCTTGTGCCCCGCTCCCCCGACTTCTGCTGTAGAGCCATGACAGAGGATTTCTCCTCAGCCCCAGGTTCAGTTCCCACCTGCCCGTTTTCACTCTTGTAGTCTTATCTCGGTTTCGCCCCTGCTGCCACTGTTCTTATTGTGTTTCACTGTGTTGTAACCCTGCTGCCACTGTTGTAGTTGTTCTTTACTTTGGTTTGCTGTCATTGTTGAAATAGTTTTTTTACTTAGTATACTGCTGCTGTTTTCCCACTCCTGCACCCCAGATGGTTTCCGAGATGGTTTCCGCCCTCTTCCCTCCGAGCCAGCCACTCCCACCACCCAGGAGTACTTATGGAGGCCGCTGTGTGACCATGCTGCTGGTGCGCTGAAGGCATGCCAAAAGCAAGCCCATCTGCGCCCGACCACACCTGGGCCCAGTGGGCCATCCACCGCTACACCACTGCCGAGCTCTTAGCCCTGGACCACAGAGGTTACAGCAACAACTGCTGCATCACTTCCTCAAGAGGTACGGAAGGATCCTTCGCCTCCCACCACTGCTGGTTCAACTGCAACATCGAAACACCTTCCGGGCCACCTCATCCAACCTCCAACCCTCCGGAACAGCTCCAGTGTAAGCATGGGCATAAAATCCGTTCCGTTCACGGAATTTGTGGATTTTCTGCAATTTTGCGGTCCGTGAATCTCGCGAAATTGCAGAAAAATCCGCAAAATCGCGTGCGGGACGGATTTTCAAAAACTGAAGTACATGAGGCACTTACAGGGTTACAGCAGGTGCCCAAGTTGAAGCTACTTTCTTTGTAAAAGAAATTAACTTCATCTTGGGCACCTGCTGTAACCCTGTAAGTGCTTCCTGAGCGGCGCCTCCAGAGTTGTTGCCTACTTCTAACTATTCTATGACCCTGCTCTGACCCTCGAAGCAGGGTCAGAGAATCGTTACCTGTATGGCAAAATGCTCCAGGCTGTCACAAAAATTAAACCACAACAGGAAACACTTACAGATAAGGAAGCAGGTGCCGGAATTGCAGCTCAAATTCAGTAACACATTAACCAGCCCCCGGTTGAGGCTGGGCAGGTGTGCCTTCTCCCCATAATCTACAGTGGTGAACCAGAGGGTGCTGTGATGAACCAGAAGGTGCAGTTGTGAACCAGAGGGTGATGTGATGAACCAGATGGTGGCAGTGGTGAACCAGAGGGTGGCAGTGGTGAACCAGAGGGTGCTGTGATGAACCAGAGGGTGGCAGTGATGAACCAGAGGGTGGCAGTGAAGACCCAGAGGGTGGCAGTGATGAACCAGAGGGTGGCAGTGGTGAACCAGAGGGTGGAAGTGATGAACCAGAGGGTGGCAGTGGTGAACCAGAGGGTGGCAGTGGTGAACCAGAGGGTGCTGTGATGAACCAGAGGGTGGCAGTGATGAACCAGAGGGTGACAGTGATAAACCAGAGAGTGGCAGTGGTGAACCAGAGGGTGGCAGTGATGAACCAGAGGGTGGCAGTGGTGAACCAGAGGGTGACAGTGCTGAACCAGAGGGTGGCAGTGATGAACCAGAGGGTGGCAGTGGTGAACCAGAGGGTGGCAGTGATGAACCAGAGGGTGGCAGTGGTGAACCAGAAGGTGGCAGTGGGGAACCAGAGGGTGGCAGTGATGAACCAGATGGTGGCAGGGGTGAACCAGAGGGTGGCAGTGGTGAATAAGAGGGTGTTGTGATGAACCAGACGGTGGCAGTGGTGAACCAGAGGGTGGCAGTGATGAACCAGAGGGTGGCAGTGATGAACCAGAGGGTGGCAGGGGTGAACTAGAGGGTGGCAGTGGTGAACCAGAGGGTGGCAGTGATGAACCAGAGGGTGGCAGTGATGAACCAGAGGGAGACCGTGGTGAACCAGAGGGTGACAGTGGTGAACCAGAGGGTGGCAGTGATGATCCAGAGGGTGGCAGTGGCGAACCAGAGGGTGGCAGTGGTGAACCAGAGGGTGACAGTGGTGAACCAGAGGATGGCAGTGGTGAACCAGAGGGTGACAGTGGTGAGCCAGAGGGTGGCAGTGGTGAACCAGAGGGTGGCAGTGATCAACCAGAGGGTGGCAGTGATGAAGCAGAGGGTGGCAGTGGTGAACCAGAGGGTGGCAGTGATGAACCAGAGGGTGACAGTGATGAACCAGAGGGTGGCAGTGATGAACCAGAGGGTGGCAGTGGTGAACCAGAGGGTGCTGTGATGAACCAGAGGGTGGCAGTGATGAACCAGAGGGTGGCAGTGGTGAACCAGAGGGTGTTGGGATGAACCAGAGGGTGGCAGTGATGAACCAGAGGGTATCAGTGGTGATCCAGAGGGTGGCAGTGGTGAACCAGAGGGTGGCAGTGATGAACCAGAGGGTGGCAGTGGTAAACCAGAGGGTGGCAGTGATGATCCAGAGGGTGGCAGTGGCGAACCAGAGGGTGGCAGTGGTGAACCAGAGGGTGACAGTGGTGAACCAGAGGGTGGCAGTGGTGAACCAGAGGGTGACAGTGGTGAGCCAGAGGGTGGCAGTGGTGAAGCAGAGGGTGGCAGTGATGAACCAGAGGGTGGCAGTGATGAAGCAGAGGGTGACAGTGGTGAACCAGAGGGTGGCAGTGATGAACCAGAGGGTGGCAGTGATGAACCAGAGGGTGGCAGTGGTGAACCAGAGGGTGCTGTGATGAACCAGCGGGTGGCAGTGATGAACCAGAGGGTATCAGTGGTGAACCAGAGGGTGGCAGTGGTGAACCAGAGGGTGGCAGTGATGAACCAGAGGGTGGCAGTGGTAAACCAGAGGGTGGCAGTGATGAACCAGAGGGTGGCAGTGATGAACCAGAGAGTGGCGCTGCTAAACTGCCCGGGAGCCCTGTGGGTGAGAGCCCCCGCGCTGCTGAGCTGCCCAGGGGTTGTGAGCCCACGTGCTACTGAACTGCCCCGGGGCCCAGTGGGTGTGAGCCCCCGTGCTACCGAACTGCCCCGGAGCCCTCTCAGTGTGAAAATCATTCATGCTCAATTGCCTGGGAGCCCTCTGGGTGTGAGCACACATTGTGCTAAGTGCCCCCCTGCCCCCAGTACATATATACCCGTACTGCACAGCACCATTATGCTATTGCACCATGAAGTCTGGTGCTTGGATGCTCCTGATCCGTGTAGGTGGTATCACCATCTGGTGCAGTCAAAATGTAAAGTCATAACTTGCTACACAGCACTAATAAACACGTGCCCCCCCTGGCACCGGTATGCGCATGTACCAGGCGTGGAGCACCCGCATGCCACTGCACCCTACTGCCCAGCGCCAGCATATGCCTGTACGGGGCAGTTTAGTATGAGATGGGACATTGTCCAGCAGCAGCAGCTGCATGCGTCTGAACCGACTGAGCAGGATCAGAATGGCTTTGTACCAACACGTGCAGCAGAGCTGTCTGGGACATCTGAAGGATTCTGGGGTCCTATGCCAAAGGTATTTTTGCATCCATGAGTTTCCTGAGCGCCATCTCCATGGAGCTCCTGTGACCAGGAGGCTGCTTTCTCCTCATCTGCTGCTCTGCTCGGTCTCTGACCCTTTATAAACAAGATGCATGTGAACTCGCATAGAAGCCCCGCCTGTTTGGCCCCGTCCACCACACACTAGCAGTATGAAACGTCTTCCCGCCCGTCCCCACTATAATGGCCAGCTCACTCAAGGGACCTCGGCACCTTTTGGCGCGCTGGCAAAGTTACAGGCAAACATGGTCACATATTTGTGCAAATGGCACAAAAATCCACGAGTTTGCGGGAAAATTTGCGAACTCGACGACTTTTTTTGCAATTTTGCACGAATTTGCGGACCGCGAATTTGCAAATTTCACCCATACTTACTCCAGTGCATGCTACTCAACATCTGCTCCTTCTGCAAGCATGCCACTGAAATATGGGACACCATCGCTACCTACAGCTCTGACATGATGTTCGTCACTTAGTCCTGGCTCACACCATCCTCCACACCCGACACTGCGTCCAAAGCACTCCTGGATACAATGTAATATATAGAGATTTGAACAGCAAACAAGCAGGAGGCTTACCATGACCCACTCCCACGACCCCCCCACACACACCGCAATTGGAGCAAAATCACAGAGACCAAATGGACTACCTTCCTCAATGCCATCAGACCCCTCCCCACATGCAACCTGTCTAAAACGTCTCTTACTGGCTCTCCAGCTGCACCGACACCATTGCACAGTGAAAGCAACCAGCACCAGAAAACTCTCCAAGCATGCCAGTTGGTTTACCCTGAGCTCTGCACCATCAAACGTGAGTGTAAGTAACTGGAGAGAGACGTTGGTGATCCAGCAGGAACCCCTCAAGCCTCACCATCTTCTGAACGGCCCTCAGCAACTACCACCACTGCCTCAAGGAAGCCAAAAGGGACACCCTAATTACCTGCGTCAACGCCAGTGTCAATCACACAAAAGAACTCTTCAGCATCGTCAGAGAGTTCTCCTGCCCATAAGCAACTGAGATCACGGTTTTTCCTTCCCAAACCCTCTGAGACTCCCTGGTGGACTACTTCCATGATAAGATAGCAGACATCTACAGCAACTCAACCCACAGTCCACCAACCTTGACTACACCCTGACTTGAATCGGCAACTCCCACAGCCACCTCACTGAATGGACACCGTTCATCAAGCCAATCACCTCAGCGATAATGACCTTCATCAACTTCGGAGCACTTACTGGCCCTTGCTCCCACCATGCCTTCAACCTGGCATAGAAGGAAATCTGCAGCACTGTCACCGACATCCTCAACTCATCCATCACCACAGCCACCTTTCCTGATGCCTGGAAACATGTGGAGGTGAAACACCTCCTGAACTAACCATCCCCCGACCCCAAGGAGCTCAAGAGTCACTGCCTCATTTCACTGTTCCCCTCCCCGGTCAAGGTCCTAGAGAAAACCATCAACCACTAGCTCACAGACCACATGGAAGAACACAAGTTTCTGGATGCCACTCAGTCCGACTTCCACTCCAAGCACATCACCGAGACTGCCCAAATAGCCGCAAACAATGACATCAGATCCATCCTCAATGGTGGCAAGACTGCAGCCCAGATCCTCCTCAACCTCTCAGCAGCATTCAATACAGTCTCCCACCACACCCTCATCACTTGACTCCACCAACCCAGCATCAGAGGAAACACCCTCAAGTGGATCATACTTTCTCTGAGGACGCACACAGAAAATCCACCAAACAACCTTTCGCCTCTGAACCTAACAGCATCATCTGCAGAGTCCCCCAAGGATTTTACCTAAGCCCTAGCCCTGACATCACAAGCACTCACGGATTCAACATCATCTCTTATGCTGATGACATCCAACTAATCTTATCTCTCATGGAAGACACTGTCTCAACCAGAGTCAACTTCCAGAATGCCATAACCAATGTCACCGACTGGATGAAATCTGACTCCCTGATGCTGAACAAGGACAAGACTGAAGTGCTAATCTTCGGAAAGAACACCTCCCCATGGTATGACACATTGTGGGCCACTACGATCGGACCCTTACCTACCACTACCAGCAACACCCGCAACCTCGGCATCATCCTGGACAGTGACCTCTCAATGAAGCACAGGTCAATGCAGTAGCCTCCTCCTGCTTCTACACCATCCGCATGCTTTGCAAGATTTTCAGATTGATCCCTATCAACACCAGGAAAACAGTGACTTAAGCCCTTGTCACCAGCTGACTGGACTATGGAAACACTCTATAAGCCGGAACAATCTCCCCTCTCCACAAATGACTACAGACTATACAAAACACTGCAGCCAGACTCATCCGCGACCTCCCCTAATGGACAAGCATCACCCCATCCCAAAAACCTCCATTAACTCCTCGTCTAGAAGAGATGCCAGTTCAAGCTGTTTATCTACACATACGGGGCCCTCCACAACACCGGACCCTTCTACATCAACCACTGCCTGACTTTCCACCAGCCTGCCAGACAACTCAGATCCGCCTTCCTCGCACATGTCCCCCATATCCGGTGGAACCACAGCAGAGATTGCTCCTTCTCTTACCTCACTGGCAAGTCCTGAAATGACCTCCCGCTCTACCTCCGAACCTCCCCCTCACTCGCCAACGTCAGGAAGGGACACAAGTCCTGGCTCTTCGACTAAGGCTTCCCTCTCCTCAGTGCCTGGATACCCCTGGTGCGATAAGCTGCACTATATACATAATGATTGATTGATTGATAATTTATTTATAAACCACACATTCACCCAAGGATATCTTGGTGCTAAATAACTGATGTTTATGACTTACAGAAGAGCATGGGAATGGAGGATTAGGCTTGAGAAGCAGACATCTTTTTTTAGAAAATTGTCTGTCTTTCTAAAGTTGAATTAATGTTTTCCTTTGTCACCACTCACCACTCAGTCCCTTGGTCAAACAGCTGTGTCCTGTGTGATTGTTTACTCACAGGTGAGTAATACTCTTATAATTCCCCTGATGGACGGAGAAACAATTATACAAGAATTGTCACACGAGACCATCCTCTTTTTCTTTAGTTAAATCATAATTTTGTGGGTGCAGTCTCAAATAATTTCTATTTTGTTCGTATACGGACTTTGTAGGCCCACTGTCTTTAGGAAATGGGGAGGAGGTGCTTTATTTTCACTGTCCTACTACTTTCTCTTCTTGTTCAATTGAATTGTTCACTTGAACTGATTGAATGAATGCGTGCATGAATCAATGAAGACAGATGCCCATAGGCTTCATTGCACTAAACTCAAGCTATCTGTTCGGGGTGACTCAGCTTAAAAAACTGCAATTGATGGGGGGTGAGCAGCATACATGTCACTTGTGTCACTTTGGCCTCTTTTAGCTTTTAATAGAGCTCCACTGGCTCTAATGTGGAGATTGCTCCACCTTCTGTCAACGAGCGTTTGACTAAGGTCTCCTTATTTGGTAGGCTCCTTCCTGGGATAAGGCTGCCACCAGTCTTTGTCACCATTACTCCATCCTCTGCCGCTTTTCCACCTGTGGCACCACTGACTACGTAGTTGCCCTCCAGCTTACTGCTCTAGCTCTTTGCTCTAGCACTCTTGTAACATGATAGGACATTTAAGAACTATGCCATTCGTGGGCAAAGAACACTGTGTACAGGGAAAATTAAGTTTACACAGGGGAGTCAAATACAATCATATGCGGTTTATAGTGCTCATCTACTGCAAAGCCAGATGGTTACTAGGCCTGGGCGGTAAATTCCGTTCCGTTCGCGGAATTTGGGTAATTTCGCGTTCCACTGAGAACGCGAAATTGCCCAAAATTGTGCGTTCCGCGACTTCACGAAATTTTTGGCTTGTTCGCGTTCTCAAATGCGTGTTCGCAAGATATTACTCCCTGAGCACGCAAACAGCAATTGGGAACAGTAAAAAAGCATCGCGAACAAGCAATTTCGCATGTTCATGGAATTTCTGAGTGTTCGCGGAGATTTTTTACCGTTTCGCGGAGTTTTACGCAAATTCCGCCCACCCCTAGTGTGGAGGGCCTCCACCCATCCCATTGGTTACTCCCTGTGCCGACTCACCATTACGTTATGAAAGATTACAGCTTAAATCGAGTTGTGCAGGCAAGAATGTGGTGATGGACTGAGCAGAGCCGAGGTATTTAAATATATTGGAACGATTCACCCTCCATGCATGGCAATGTGCTCTGAACTGAATGCCAGCTGGCATGGATTGCTAATGCAGTTCCCTCAGGATATTATTTTGTCTTT
The DNA here is from genome assembly GCF_964261635.1 of Lissotriton helveticus. Classification (NCBI taxonomy): domain Eukaryota; kingdom Metazoa; phylum Chordata; class Amphibia; order Caudata; family Salamandridae; genus Lissotriton; species Lissotriton helveticus. The sequence continues at coordinate 1,174,753,513 of NC_136072.1, read as the reverse complement.
TATTTATTCGACTAGAAATACTGGTATCGCGACAACAGCATGATTCCTATGCGAGCAGCAGTTTTTGGTGGGAATATAAAGAGACGGTATTGGCTATGTTGTATGGTGAAAGTTCATTACCATCTCTAACTGGTCAGTTATATCAGAGTACTGCGGAAAATGCAAATGAAACCATGTGAAAAAATAAATGAACGAGTCAAAGCAAGGCCCCATCTGTGGTAAGATTGTATTCTGTACTAATGATGTTAAGTCGTGACTCCTGGCCTTGTGTGTTCTGCTAAAATAGGGAACACACCAGGGGAAAGAACGATGGAAGAGCAGGCGATTTGGTGACCTGAGTTGTAATGCCCCAAAGCAGCAGAGACACTACAATCGCGTAGCAACAGCATGCGCAGTAAATGCGTGCGATGTAATGCCTTTTACGATTGAACAACAGCGTGGTAATTGCATGCGTTGTTACGGTTGGCGATGTATCATCATACAGCCCAGAAACCCAGGGTCAGTTGCCAGGGAATGGCCATGCACCATCCATCCAAAGCCCCCTAGATGGAAAGTAGTGATGAGTAGTGACAGGTGCCGGCTTGTACTGCTCCAGAGCTACTTTCAAGTGCAAAACATGATTTGTGTTGGAAACTAAATTTCAAAATCAACAGCTGCCACTGGTTTGTGCCCTAATAGTAACATCAACTGAGCTTAAAGTGTTGATAAATTTGGCCCTCGTAGTTTCCAATTACCAACTTACTTTTGTCTTTCTTTAAACTGAGACAAAAAAGTGGTACCTCTTTCTGATAGGCACTTATAGCCACTCAAGTGTTGCAACCTTTCAACTTTACCAACAGTTGGGTCATTCTGCATTGCTGTTGTGTATGTCGTCTGTGGTGTCCGTGGCGATTGAGATGTGCACTTTATCTGTTTAAATGTATTGTCTCCAATAGTCTGGGCTCAGTCATGATAGGGAAGTGCTCCAGGGGGAGCATGATTCATACACCAGCTGAGGGTCTCCCTGTGTGTGGAATCGAGGGGCACTGGCTTCAGCCTTTTACCTTCACTATTCATGCCTTTGAGGCATTCTGTGGGCATTAGAGAGGGTCATTGGGGTAACTGAGCTATTACTCCATGAGCTTGTTGTTTCCCATGTAGTGTCACCCTTTTTGCTTTGTCCCTTTATTAAACTCATCACCAGAATATCATAACAAATATATTGACAAACATTAATATTGAATCCTAAGAAACGTTTACCAAAATATCATTCCACTGGGGTTAATAATAGAATATCTACGCCTAAAGGCACAATATGTTTGTAAACAGTGTTTAAGACACAAGATTATGTGACAATATTTTTATAACTATATTCTGACATACTAATTAGAGCAAAGCAAAGGGCGAGTGACCTCCCATGATTCAGCAGGTAAAACATGTGCTGGGAAAGTTGCACAGCGAAGGAACATTCTGGTCTGGAAAAAGTCAGTCTGCCCAAAGGAGTCACCATCCTATGCACTCAGGGTCGAAATAGAACCACAAGAGAACGGCATGTACTTGTGTACACATCTGCTCACAGCCTCAGCATGTGTCCACACATGATGAAGGCAAGCCCAGCTATTAATGGAAGCCATTGCCACCACCTCCAGCCACAACATAGTCTGGTTTGAAGAAGCAGTGGGGACCCTCAACTGGACAAGGGGGCGCACATAGAGCCGCTATAGCCAGCAAAGCACCACTTGGATTTCAAACAGCAATGAAAGATATGCCACTCTTCCAGTGGGTTTACATGACTTATTAGATTTACTAGAGGAAAACAATGGGATAGATTGAAAAAATGGACACAGCAAAAATACAGGAGCATATTTGCAATAGACGGCGATGAATATCGCAAAGCAAGCTTCGGGCTTTTTTTTATTTATCGCCGTCTATCGCTGGAATTTTTCAGCTTACTAACAACGCGTATCACTGAGCTGATAAAAATTCCTGTGATAGCGGGGATATCACAGTTTTCCGTGGAACAACGCTGGTTTTCCAGCGATGTTCCATGGAAAACGGTGATATCATTGATGATAGGGCCTGTGGTCTTAGCCACACAATCCACCCCCCATGTTTGGTATGCCTTAGTCTGGAATTTAACAGACGTTGAATTCCAACCTTAAGGTCCAGTTAGCGTGAAAAAAATCTGCGCTAAACCGGACAGGGCTTTGTTGTAAATATAGCGAAGCACCGTTAGCAATATTTTATAATGTAGTTGTAAGGGGCACGCCTACATTGCATCTCATTAGTGATGCGTGGTGAGGCAACAGAAAACCGGGCGTTAAGGCAAGGAAACACACGCTAGCGTGTCCTCGCTAATAGTGCAATGCCATTATCACCGCTTTTCGGCCAAAAACGGCCGCTAAAGCTGCGATAATGGGCTTGATAATATGCCCCACACAATTTTTTTAAGCTGACTTTTATTCTAGAGCATTTATTTCTAAAATTGCCACAGTTTTTTGAGTCGGTAGGGGAGAAGAGAAGCAAGATGCCAGGTATATGGGATTTGAGGATGACTGTGGGCAACCGGTTGTCTGGAATAGTCTTTTGGAAGGGATTAGCCCACTGAGCTTTTTCAATAAGAATAAAAAAGTTCAATTGTAATACTATATTTGCAGCAAAAGTGCTACAAACAAATTAGTTTTGCCACAAAATTTCTATTTTTATGCCGCAAAAGTTTTAAATCAATCCGGCAATATCTTTTGAGGGTCTGACTTATCTGTTATCTTCATTCAAGGACAGATATGTCACACTTATGGACTTTCAGAGTGCAGTTCTTGCCTCTCTAAAATTTTACCTAATTACTCTCACCATGCCTTAATTCTCTTCCCCACATTGTGAGTTCTATTGTGCTGTTATCTTTTTCATTTCAAAAATCTTTATTTCGATCACTGATCATAAAAGATACATATCAATATATACAGTTAAAAACTTATTAAACCAGAGTGATCCAACAGTTAAAAATGATTGAATTAAAATACATATGAGACAGTAGATACAAATCAAGTGATAGGGAGCATTATACCAGTCTTTTCATAGCTCGGCTGCGGATAAACCAGAGTGATGTTAAAAATTTTGAAATTGCAAAAACCACAGCAGCAGAAAGATCTGTTTTTAAAACTCTATAGGCGGTTTGGTGTGATCTAAATCCCATGTTCCTGAGCAATGGTACTAGCCAGTATTTCCTGCTCCGCTCGTAACCCTTACAGAAGAAAACAGCATGCATATCATCCTCCTTTGGATGTGCACACATTGGGCAGGATACTACAGTGGAGCACGATTTCCAGGATGCTGTAAATGAAGCTAGTGGGAGGCATCCATAACGCCACTGTAGGAACAGTTTCCTCGTTAATGGAGGAGCTATCTCGTCTAAAGTTTTTTCGAGGGAATATGAGTCTTTCACTTTCAAAAATAAGTTTGTCAAGGACCCTTCTCGAGTGTCATTAATTGTTCTAGTCAACATCAAAGCATAATAAGCACTCGCAATGACCTTTTTTGGAATCCTGGTACATGAGTTTAAGGGGTCTGTCCACAATTCCGGGTAGCCCAATTCATCGAGCCTCCCTTTCACATACATTAACCACGGAATCTTCCTTGTATTCCGTAGTTCGAGGAAATCCTGTAATTCCTCCCTATAGTGAACGAGATCTGGGCTGCTCCACAATCGCCTCCAAAAAATTAGGGGTTTGAGTCCTAGCTCCTCTGTAATAGGTTTTATTCCCAGATCTAATCTAAGGGGCAGCAAAGGAGTGCTCTGGGGGAGAGCAGCTACCTGTCTCAGAAATTTATTTTCAGTTGTCTGTAGCTTTGGATATCGGATATGACCCCACAGCTCACCCCCATATGTAACCCCCGCTCGTGCTTGTGTTTTGTATATATGAATAATTGGGGAAAATGGACGATAACATGATTTGTTTGCCAGGCGCAGAGTGCCACCCGCCAACTGTGCCAGTTTGATGGTCACTCGGGCCTGATGCGGCGTCCAAGTTAGATGTTCATTTATAGTGATCCCCAAGTATTCAATATTATGCACTCTTTCTAATTGGGCAGTGCCTAGCATAGGTGGTGTTCGTTTTCGGGATTTGGGATTTAAAATCATAAACTTTGTTTTTTGTGGGTTTATTTCCAATCCCCGGTCAGAGCAAAAATCCAGGAAACCATCCAAGATGCGTTGGATCCCCATCGGGGATTTAGACAGCAACAGGGTGTCGTCTGCAAACATAATAGCAGGCACCCTGTTGCCGGTCAACTTTGGAGCATCGGAATTTGCAATCCCATTAAGGTGGGCGACAACCCCGTTCACAAAGATGCAAAACAGGGTAGGTGCGAGCACGCACCCCTGTCTCACACCCCTGCGAACGGGGAACCTTTCGGTTAGTTGGCCACCTTTGCCACATCTTACGCGGGCATAATTGTTGGAATGAAGTCTCATCAGGATTGCCAATATATCCGCAGGGACCTTCAGTTCTTCCAAGACTTTCCACAACCTTGCTCTGGGAACTAAATCGAAGGCGGCACGTAAGTCTACAAAGATGGTATATAAACTTCCGCCCTCGATTACCGCTGTTCTCCAATAGAGAAGGTGCAGCCTAAAGATTTGGTCTATGGTAGATACTCCCTCCCTGAATCCTGCCTGATACTGAGATAGGATGTTCATCTCTTCAGTCCACGCCTGCAGACGATTCAGGATCAGTCTGCCAAAGAGTTTCTGTGATGTGTCAATCAGGCTGATGGGCCGATAGTTGGAAGGGAGCAGGGGGGATCCCTTTTTATAAATTGGGACCACCTCTGCTCCCCTCCAAGTATCAGGCACCATCATCCCCCCCCAAATGGCATTGAATATTAAGGTCAGGTACGGAGCCCATATCCCTGGTTCCTGTTTAAACAGGTCCCCTGGGACCCCGTCCAGGCCCGGTGCTTTTCCTGGAGCTAGCCCTTTAATGGCATCCCTCACCTCCTTCTCAGTAATGGGAATATCCGGGGGGCATGACATGGTTGCAGCTCTGACACTGTTTAATTCCCAACTGCCCTCCGCGTACAGTGCTTCAAAGTGGGCCTGCCATACAGAGGGGGCAATATTGGGCTCAATTGCAGACGATAGGTCCTCCGTGCCATTCGCCACTATGCACCAAAATTTTCGGGAGTCTCTAAATGCTAATGCTTTCATGAGATTCTCCCAGTAATCGGAGTCCCATTCCGCCCTCGCGTTCACTAGAAGGGATTTGTACCTTTTCCTCCTAGCGCGGATTTCTTCCTTGCTAAGGTGTCCCTTGATAGCAGCTAACAAGTGGGCCTTAGCCTCCCTACACGTGGCATTATACCAGGAGGTTTTCGGCTTGTGGGCGTTCCTTTTCCCTGTGGTTTTAAACAAATCTTGTTCTAAAGAGACAATAATACTATTATGTATTTGTGCTAGTTCTCCTCTGGTGTCTTCATCTTGGACCTCGGTTCCTAAATAGAAGGCTTTTTCAAGCAGGGGAGTTAACCTTTCATATATGCGGGGTATACTATCTGTGCTATTCGCCAACTTCTCCCACTTCACTTTCCTACGGTTATTTTCAAGTAGGAGGCCCATCTTTTCATTGCCCGATCCCTGCGAAGTGTCCTCCCTCCCAGTGAGTGAATATAACACTTCCAAGGGGTTATGGTCACTATCTGTTCTTGGGCAAACTTTAAAATCAACTATTGCAGGCCACATGAAAGTTTTGACCATGATATAATCGAGTCTGGACTCACTACCAACTTTATTGTAGGTAGGATTACTCGGTATATCCGATTGACATCGGCCATTGCACGCCCTGAAACCAAAGTTGAGCGTAAATGCATTTATCTGCAGGGCTAGAGGAGTCCAAGCCCTTGGGGGAGGAGCCACCGTCTCAGGTATAAACCAACAAGAATCTTCATCTAACGATGGACCATCACGTAGTCCAGGCAGAGGTTCATAATGGGAGTTGAAATCGCCCCCAATAAAACAAGCAAGTTCAGGTGGAACGCCCTCTAGAAAACTAGCTAACTCGTCCACAGTACTCGACTCTTTATGCATCTGTGTCGGCCTTGAATAAATATTAATCAATAATAGCTTCTTAGAGTCAGGCCATTCAAGTAGGACAGCCAGCAAATCGTCCGAAGCAGTCTCTGAGTAGGTAGCTTGGCAGCCTAGGTCCGTTGCTACCGCTATCATTAGTCCCCCGGATGGCCTGCCCCTGCCCCCCCATTTGGCTGCTTTAAAGAAGGACGCAAACCCTGGTAATTCTATATCTTCACGCGCCCATGTTTCTTGGAAGAGTAATAGGTTTTTAGATCTAATGTAGGAACCCCATTCAGGACAATCCAACTTATCTATTTTCAGCATTCACAGATCACACACTTGACAATCAGTTGGGGTGTGCACATCATTAAACTTTTATGAGAGAGGTTCTCAGAAATTGCACATTTACCCAAATTATCCCCCTTGTCTAGGTCAGAACGAGGCATCATAACGCAGAGAGTGAGTTATAACAATGGTAGATTGTGGCTTGACAGTGTGCACAATCTCTGCCCCACTGAGATCTAATCTACCTGATGATTCTAGAAAAGCTAACCTCCTTTGGTGAATTGAATCTTCGTCTTGTTTGCCTTAGTGATTGAACCCCTCTTTACACTGCATTGACTTATGCAAGTTGTTGTCTTAGATTTTCCACTACATTTTTGTATTTTTTTTCAAAGTGAGGAATGAGAATCTTTCTTTGCTGGTTCTCCTGCTCCCTTCTAAATCAGAAGAACCTTTTTTCTGTCAAGTCTTGCCAGTTTGGTCCTGTTGGGGCCACTAGCAGTTACTTCCCTTGGAAACCCCCCTCCATCAGTAGCTTATCTTGGTGGAGGTGAGTGACAATGCATTTTTGCTCAAGTAAGAACTGAAAAGTGTTTGGGTGTGAGGTTGAACAGGAGTTTGTAGTATGCATAATATAAACAAATCTGTATTTCATTGGTTGTTGTAGTATTCCTCCTAAGTGGTGAGTAGTTTGTGTGGAAGGAAGGGCAGCACACAGATATTACTGCTACTGACTGATGGGAGGGTGGGCAGTCTCAGGTGACATTGAGCCAAGAAAGGGAGAGCCAGAGGTAATGCACCATCAGTTTTACAACACTTATTGCAGGAGGGTGGACTGGAGACATGTGCAAGGGTAGCCTGAAAGTAAGGGAGCACAAGTCAAGCAGAGACTTGATAGAAGATTAGATGGAGGTCAATGAGGGTGGACAAATGGATAAATTATTTGTGATGAGCCAAGTTCAGAGTCTGTTCTAATGGTGAGTAGCATTAGCATCCCATTTTGAGAATGTTAAAGGCCAAATGACAACATAATAACAAAAAATAATAATAGTATTATTAGTAATACAAATAAGGAGACATATTAATTCATAAAAACCCATAAGTGGGAAAAATATTGTACTTATCTTACAAAAAATAAGCCTGCCCACTCCACACTCCTCAAACCCTCAAAACAACTATGCCAATAAACGTACCTGTTCTTCACCTGTCCAACCTTCACCACCCACAACAGGCCCAGCCACCACCACCCTAAACCCTCAAAAACTATCCTAATAAACCTAAGTTAAGTTTAAAATATTTATTGAGCGCAACATACACCTAGACGGTTTCTTGGCGCTAGCGTAGGGGAACAACCCACTGAGCGGGGACAGTCACTGAAACAGTGGCTGGAAGCTAAACAATAACCTAGGGAAGAGCCTGAGGAAATAAAAAGGTCTTCAAAGCTTTACGGAAGGCGGAATAATCAGTGAGGGACCTAAGGTAAAAAGGGAGCGAGTTCCAGAACAAGGGGGCAAGAATGGAAAATTTCGAGCCACCCTGTTTCTTTCTCCGATAGCGGGGCACCGCTAGGAGAAGTTGGGTGGAGGAACGGAGGTCTCTGCCCGGGACATAAGCCTTGATGGCCGATGATATGAACAGGGGGGCCAGGCCAGTCCTGGCCTGGAACACCATGCAGCCTAGTTTAAACAAGGCACGTTCCCGCACCGGAAGCCAGTGAAGAGTTCTTAGGAGGGGGGAGGAGTGATGGAATTTAGGGAGACCAAAGGCAAGACGAGCAGCCTGGTTTTGCACTAATTGCAATTTACGGAGGCTGTACTGAGGGATGCCATTATACAGAATGTTCCCGTAGTCCAGGCGGGACAGGACCAGTGCGGACATAATTAACTTGAGTGCCGGAAAGGAGAAGAAGCGAGAGATGGAACGAATAGTGCGAAGAGTGAGAAAGCAGGAAGAAACCACGGAACCAATCTGGGAGTGCATAGTGAGTTGATTATTGAGCTTAATACCAAGAGTCTTAACCGAGGAAACCGGGGTAGGAGAAGGACCAAACGAGGGGGGCCAGAAAAGTGAATTCCAGGGACTGGAACAACCACCCGTCACCACAAGTTCCGTTTTATCGGGATTGAGTTTCAGGTGGTTGAGGTTCATCCAGTCCCTGATGAAAGATAGAGTAGATTGGAAATTAGAGATAGAATCAGGTGTGGGAGAGAGATTAAAGATAAGCTGGAGGTCATCGGCATAATTAAATACCGAGACCTCCAGGTGCTGTAAAGAAAAGATAAGCGGAGCAATGTAAAGATTAAAAAGTAAAGGAGAGAGAGAGGAACCCTGGGGAACACCGCACTGGACCTGGCAGGGGGTAGCTGAAAACTCCCCAAGATGGACTGCCTGGGTCCGGTCCCTCAGAAAGGACGAGAGCCAGATGAGGGCTGATCCTCCTATGCCCGCCGCCCTGACACGGGAGAGCAAGATGGAATGGTCCACCGTGTCAAAGGCGGCGGACAAGTCAAGAAGGACCAGCGCCTGAGGTCTACCGGAGTCCATGCCCTCTCTGAGGGTGTCTGATACTGACACCACCACTGACTCAGTCGAGTGCCTTGGCCGAAAACCCGCCTGGCAAGGGGCCAACCTCCCATTCTCCTCGGCGAAGGCGCTGAGTGCAGATGTCACATGCCGCTCCTGCACCTTCGCCAAGAAAGGGAGAAGGGAGATGGGGCGATAGTTAGCCATCACAGAGGGGTCAGCTCCCGGCTTCTTCAGGATGGGAACAATGGACGCGGCTTTTAACGATGGAGTAACAACCCCACGGGCTAGCGAATCGTTAAGGAAGCCCAGGGGAGGCGACGGGCAGACCGTGTAAATCTGCCGTAGAATATGAGCCGGACATATGTCAGATGGGGAGCCGGACTTGATTTTCGGGAGGAGGGACAGAAAAAGTTCCTCGGAGAGTGGAGGAAAGGAATTGAGAGTGGCTGGGGACGGGTGAAAAGTGGGATCAACATGAGAGGGAGAAGGGGGAGGGATATTAGATTTAATTGTCGCGATTTTATCGACAAAATACCGGTTCAATGAATCGCAGAGTTTCTGGGAGGGGGGGGGCTTAAGTGTGGTCCGGTCCGAGAACGCCAAATCATGAGTGATGGTAAAGATCTCCTTTGGTTGGTTCTCGGCCGCTAAGATTTTCGCCGAGAAATACGCTTTCTTGGCCTCAATGATTTTTTGTTTATAGGTCCCCAGGAGGTGAACGTAGTGGGTCCTGGTATTCGGGGAATAATCCAGTCTCCACTTGCGTTCAGCCCTTCGGACGGTGAGCTTCAATTCCTTCAGCTCGGTGTTAAACCACCGATTGGCGTCTTTAGGGCGCCTAATCGAGGTACGCCGGAGGGGAGCTAGGCGATCGCTTCCCTCCGTGAGCCACGAGTCAATGGCTGAGGCTTGGGCTGCGGAATCGAGTCCTGATATGGGGGGAAGAGAGGCCAGGAGTGTGGCCGAAAGCTCGGGCAGGTCGACCTTGCCCCAGTTGCGGGCCCAAGAGTTTTTAATGTGCACAGGGGACTTAGTTACTAAAAGACTAAAGGAGAATGAAATGATAAAGTGGTCGGACCAGGTACAGGGGGCAACAACCAGCGAGGAGAGGGTGCAGTTAAGAGACCAGACCTGGTCGAGGATGTGCCCGTGAATGTGAGTAGGAGAGTGGACAAAAGAAACAAAGTTAAGGGAAAGAAGGGTTTCTGAAAATTCCTTGGATGACACGCACTCCTTAGGGTCCGAAGGCCAATAATTAAAATCCCCAAGGACTAAAACCGAGGCATAGTTGACCGACAGGGTGCCAAGTAAGTCTTGAAAGGCCGGGAGAAAAGAGGGAGTCAAATGAGGAGGGCGGTAAACAAGCACTATCGCCAGGTGGGGGGAAAGGGAGGAAGAGCGGACCACCAAATAGTCGATTCCGGCCAGGGGGGGGGGAGGAAGGCCTTGAAACAGAAGATCTGAGCGGGCGATAAGAGCAACGCCTCCACCCGTTTTCCCGCCAGGGCGGTCGGCGCGGATGGCATAATAAGTCGAGGGGAGGGTAGCCAGAAGGGAAGGGAGGGAGGCTTCAGTAAACCATGTTTCTGTAAGCAGTAGAAGGTCAGGTTTAACAGTATCTAAAAGAGTGAAAAGCTCAAGGTGATGTTTGACAGCAGATCTAGTGTTGAGTAGTATGATGGATAATGAGGAGGGATAAGAATCGCCGGTAATGAGTGGGGCGGGAGAGGGCAATGACACATGAGGGGGCGGGCAGCCAGATGGACAGGCGTGACAGCGTGAGTTACAGCCCAGCAAAGCAATCTGCTGAATAGTGCAGGGATCAAGGGACCAATGACCCCGCAGTCGGAGCAAAGTCGCGGCAGAATACTGGAAGCGAGAGCCAGAGGTAGTGGCCCCTAGCCCCGGTCTGCCGCGGACGGGCGCAGACGGGCTTAACTCTGGCGCAACTCCGGCGCGCCTACGTCGCGCCCGCTGCGCTCGTCCGCTGCGCTGACACATAATGGACGGCTATATAGGTGGTGGCACGTAGGGGGAGGGGTCAGGAGGGCGGGGTGGACGACGTAAGGATTTTAAAAATACACAGGTAGCCGGTCCCCGCTTGTAATCAGCGGGCCGGTGGTAGCAAGAGCAGTGAAGCGAGGCTGCTAGCAGTCAGCAGCACGAGTAAAATAGTCTTTTTAAAAGCACAAATGAAATCCTCACGCTCAGCGCGAAGCCCTCAGCCCTCTGCCACCGGGCTTTAGACAGTGCGCGAGGGGGAGAAAGCAGGCTAAATGGACGAGGACAGGTGGGGGGAGGGGTCAGGAGGGCGGGGTGGACGACGTAAGGATTTTAAAAATACACAGGTAGCCGGTCCCCGCTTGTAATCAGCGGGCCGGTGGTAGCAAGAGCAGTGAAGCGAGGCCTACCTACCTACCCTTCCCCAGCTCTCCCACCCTCACCACACACAACACAACAGGCTCATCCATCACTACAATTGCCTTTCTATGTCGTCCAGTCTGATAATATGCCTCTGTTTCACCAGCCGATGAAAGGCCACCGATATGGAGTAAAAGTCGAGCCACTATCTTCTGTCAGTGATGCTGGGAGGCTTTACCCTAATACTTTGGGGTTTTAGCCCTGAAGTAACTATAACTCGCCCCACCACCTTGCACAACGTTGTTCTCAATGGTGTCCTTTAAGATGATGCAGTGATATTATGAATGATGTCATAGAACATTTCATGAGTGAATGAATGAATTACAAGACTCTTGCACCGGCGCCATACTTGAACTTGACATTTTCAACTGAAGTAAATAAACAACTAATGACATTACGTTTTGGAAAATTACCATCTTTGGCGGACCAGCCAACCTCAGTGCATATAGGTCCTAAATCATGCCGGCTGTGTGATTGCTGCAAAGAAGACTTCATTCATGTAATTTGCACATGCAAAAAAATTTACAACAAAAGAGCTATTCTCCTCAAACAAAGCTTTAATGTGAGAGGCATTAGGTCTTGAAGAGCTGCTATAATCGCGTGCCTAAATCCATCAGACCCACAACTGAATGGTAGACTGATCAAATTCCTCAAAGTATTTTTAAAGCTTTGTTAAAAGGGCCAGAATTCTGGCAAAGAAAAATGGACAAATTTATGGCTAATGAATTTTAGCAATTACATTTTATAAGTGTAAAGCAGCGATGAAATGAATATATTGTTTAATACTTTTTAATCTGTTTTGTATGACATATGGCTTTTATATTGTTATAGTTTTAATTAACTAAACAATAAACATTTACTTACTTACTTTGTTATGTCATGAGTGATGTAATATGTGAGGTCTTATGCAGTACATGGCAAGGCCCTGAGTTATAGTTATTCCAGGGCTCGAGTTATAGTTACATCAGTTCCCTACACGGTGAATTTTTGTGTTTTTTGTTTGTTTAAAATGTTATGTTGCAACAGATAGCATCGCTTTAACCTTTGTTATTTTCAGTGAATGTCTAAAGTTTTTGTGAACACCTAACTATAGCTGTCACTTATACCTTTGAGCTTTTTGATGAATGTTTTGTATTTCTTTTCAATGTAAGTCACTGACGATATATAAAAGGCAGGTCTATTGCTTTGTCAAGGAATCATTGAAATGTCTGTCAATAAGCATTTAAATAAAGCATTTGTCATTAGAACAACTTTAAACAAGTGTTGTAGTTTTCCTTCCACACTGCGCAAGCCACATACATCTGCCATAAGACCACCAACAAGTGATCTCTGCAATCCCAAGGTGAAGAACAAAAGCTCCAACTTTAGCAGTGCATAAAAGTCTCAATACATTTTCTTGGGGTCATCTTCTATAAACCTCAGGAAACACAAGGGTATTTTTTTAGTAATTCACGGGGGCTGGCACACTTTTTGCAGCCACCCAACAACACCTAAAATTATGCTGGTGGTGCACACTCCTGTTGGACAGCATCCACCTCCCTGTACTGTGGCTTCCATTGGAGCACTCTTTCTTTTTTTTATGTTTGAAAGCTTTATTGAAGTAAATAATCAATCCAACAAGGTAACACCAGCATACATAAATGAGGAAGAGGGAATATAATGAAAGGATAAAAATAAGGCTGATGGTACAAATGAGGAACAAAGCATTTTAAGCGTTTTGAAAAGGGGGGGAAAGGAGGGAGGGAAAAAGGGGGGGGGAATAAGAAAATACCTAGCAATAAGTCATAAATTGAAAATTGCAGTAATTATGAACAACAAGCATAAGAAAGTACAGTAAAAGCACCAATGACTATAAACAACGATAACTATATGGTCTAAAAGGCAGTAAATAACATATTATGAAGCATAAAACGGCATAAGCGAGAGAGTAAGGAAAGTGAGTTGGTATCGGAGTACATGTATTCAAGGGGGCTTAAAGTTGGCAGAGGAAAATGTATAGGGTTTTGTCTTGGCAACTTGATCCAAATGTAAAGTTAAGGGCAACCAATATAAATCAACATTACGAGAGGGTTTGCACAAGGCTGCGAAGGCTACATCAAGCCTATGGGAGTGACAGAGTAAATTCCACCAACAGACCATGGAAAGTTTGTGTAGAGACTTCCAGTTAGAAGAAATGTGTTGGAGGGCAAGGGCAAGCATGAGGTCAAAGAGACCTCTCGAGTGTGGTGGGAGGTCAAGAGAATCAGACAGACTGCCTAGAAACACCAAGGAGGCTGAGAAAGGGAGAGAGAAGTGAAAGATATGAGAGATACGGGTCCACACTTGTGTCCAAAAAAGGCGAACGGAAGGACAGATAAAGAAAAGGTGAAAGGAATCTGCATTGGGAGCCTTGCAAGTCCAGCAAACAGCACTAGAAGAGGATATAAAACGAGATAAGGAAAGTGGAGAGAAGCAGAGTCTATGATAAAAGAAAAAGAGAGATTGAGTCAGAGAGGCATTGCGGGAGGTCTTGAGAGACTTAGCCCAAATCTTGTCCCAAAGAGAAATCGGCCATATAGAATCGAGATCTTTCTCCCAAGAGAGTTCTAATTTCGATTTGGGGCGATCAGGGTCAGAAGCAGAGAAAAATCGGTAGATAAGGGAGGCCCTAGGGAGAGTAGAAAGAAGGGTAAGTAAAGAAGAAGACGAAGGGGGCGAGGTGGCAGGAGAAAGAGAATAGTATCGTTCAAGGACAGTTTCCATAAGAATGAAGTACTTCTTCGCGAAGGAGGAAGGGCATTGGAAGGAGGACTGAAATTGAGGGAAGGAGCGAGGGGACAAACCATCGAAAAGATGATGAACCCAGATAATACCCTTCGATCGCCAGGTAGGCCAGGCAATGGGTCTATTCCGGATGAGAATAAGTGAATTATACCAAATGGGCATTAGCAGAAAGGACTCACGAGAAATAGGAACAGATGAGGTCAAGGGTCGCAAAAGAGATGAAGTGTGTCGAAAAATAGGGGAGACAAGACACGGAGCTTTAGCGGTGAATAGGAGAACTTCTTTAAATGAATGTGGAAGTAATAGATCACGCTCAACTGAAAGCCAAAGTGGGGACAGAAAGGAGATGTCCTGTGATAACCAACGAGAAGCTTGACGGAGGGAAAAGGATTTGTGGTAGAGACGGAAATCCGGAAAATTAGTACCACCATTCACTTTGAGTTTACGAAGGGATGAGAGTGAGATGCGCGCTTTTTTCTGTTTCCAGAGGAATTTGGACAAGACAGAGTCAATACGACGAAAGTAAAGAGTCGGAATATGGATCGGGAGCATGGAAAGTAAATAAATTAAGATTGGAGCAATCATCATTTTAATGGAGTCAAGACGCCCCCACCATGAGAGGAAAAGGGGATTCCAGGAGGAGAGGAGAGCATCTATTCTAGAAATAACGGCGTTCATAGTAAGACGAACAGATGATGAGGGAGAATTGGAAAAAAGTACCCCTAGATATTTAAGCTTGGTACTCTGCCAAGTAAAGCCAGTGGAAGAAAAGAAGTGCGGAAGACAGAATTTAGTGAGGGGAAGAATCTCAGTCTTATCGGAGTTGATTTTATATCCGGATACCAAAGAAAAACGTTCAAATTCAGCCAATAGGGAGGGGACTGAGGTAGTAGGGTCAGAAATAAACAGAAGGATGTCATCAGCATATGCAGATAATTTAAGTTGAGTGGGTCCATATGGAAAGCCAGAGATGGAAGAATTATTACGAATAGAGGTCAAAAAGGGTTCAAGAGCTAGGATGAACAAAAGAGGGGAAAGAGGACAACCCTGACGGACACCGCGTTTAAGAGTAAAGGATGAGGAGAGTTTACCATTGACTAAAACAGAAGCTTTGGGCATGGAATAGATTAAGGAAACATAGGAAATGAATTTTGGGCCAAAACCATGCCATTTCAAGGAAGCCATAAGAAACGACCAATCAACTCGGTCGAAAGCTTTTTCAGCATCCACTGAGATGGCTGCAAGAGGGATGGATAAGGAAGGGGCTTTACTGAGGACATTAAGGAATAGTCTAGAGTTGTCTGAAGTGAGGCGACCTTTAACAAAGCCGCATTGTTCTTTCCCTATGAGGTGAGGTAGAAGAGGATCAAGGCGAAGAGCAAGAAGTTTAGCAAACAACTTATAATCTACGTTGACCAAAGATATTGGTCGATAGTTTTTGCAAAATTTGGGATCACGACCTTCTTTAGGGATGAGGCAAATAGTGGCGTCTTGGAATGACCCTTGAGCTAGGCCGTCGGAACAAAAGGACTGAAAAAGGAGAAGAAGATGAGGTAAAAGAATGTCGGAAAAATGGAGATAAAATTCAACCGGAAAGCCATCAGGTCCGGGGGTCTTGCCTTTGGTAAGAGACGTCAATGCAGTGGATAATTCAGAAAGGCTAATGTCAGAGTCCAGAGTCGAGAAATTGATCTGGGAGGTATCAGGTGTAGGTAGACGAGCAAAATATGACTGAAGAAGATCTGGGGTAGGGGGATTTTCAGGAGTATATAAAGTTTCATAGAAAGAATGAAATTGCTCCAAAATATCTTTATCCGTATGGAGGAGAGTATTGGAAGGAGAATACATAGCATCAATAACAGTCCGTTCCTTCTGCGATTTGAGGTAGTTAGCAAGCAGCTTACCGGATTTGTTGCGGCCCCCGTAATACCGAGCACTACTGCGGAGAAGATAAGAAGAGGCCGAATCCGTGGTGAGCTTATTAAAGGCAATTTTAGAGCGAAGAAGTTCAGGAGACATCTGATTTGGAGAGGAGGTATAAAATTGGTGTTCAAGTGACTTAATATGTTGTAGAGCGACCTTGCGTTTTTGAAGAAACGCTTTCTTTTTCTTGGAGACAAAGTCAATAATGAAACCTCGGGCCGTGGCTTTAAATGAATCCCAGAGGGTGTGCAAAAGGGTAGTAGGCGTAGAGTTAAGGTGGAAAAATTCTGAGGTGAAAGAACGAAATGCGGAAGAGAAAATGGGATCAGTGAGAAGAGAAGAGTTAAAACGCCAGCGAGAGGATTTAGGGGTAGGGGGGAGAAGATCAAAGACAGTAAGAATAGGGGCATGATCAGAGATGACAATAGGTTCAATGGAAGAGGAAAGAAGATTTTGAGATAAGGAGGAAGAAAGGAAAATGTAATCCAAGCGGGAGAAGGAAGAATGTGGGGGAGAGAAAAAGGAAAAATCTAAAGTGTCAGGGTGTGTGATCCTCCAGGAGTCTATGAGATGAACCTGAGAGATAGTGTCAAGGAACTGCTTGTGAGGTTTATGAGGAATGAAACGAACAGAAGATTTACGGTCTAAAAAGGGGTCCACAATCTGGTTACAGTCTCCACCTAATAGAAAGGCGTCGTCCTTGTATTGGATACATTTGGCTGTGATCATGGGCCAAAAAGAAGAATCAGGGCATGTAGGACCATAAACATTCAGTATAGTAATCGGGATAGCATTGACAAGCAGTTTAACTAAGATCCAGCGACCCTCTTCATCTCTCTCCTCAAGGAGCAGTTTACACTTTAGACGTTTGTGAACTAGAATAGCAACCCCATTTTTTTTATGAGAAGCAGGTGAAAAGAAAACATCGCCGACCCAAAGTCTTTTGAGTTTCAAAGACTCCATGTCAGAGAGGTGTGTTTCTTGGATAAGAGCAATATCAGGATTATAAGAGGAGAGGTGGGAAAGTACTCTCTGCCGCTTAATAGGGTGGTTAAAGCCTTTAACATTCCAGGAAATGACGTTAAGCATGAGATCGTATAACACTAAGTAGAAATAACAGGTGCCAAAACATACTGTACATGCAATAAGGTGAAGTAGAAACATTATAAGCCATGAAAACTAGGGAATGGAAAAATGGATAAACATATTGTATGAGCAATAGGTTAAACTGCAAAAAATCGAAAAATATTAGAACAATTGAAAGGGTAGAAAGAAGAATAGGAGGAAAAGGAAAAAGAGAGGGGGAAAGGGGAAAGGCGAGGGGATAGGAAAGAAGGTCAGCAAAGGATGGTGAAAAAGGAAAAGAGAGAAGGCATAGAAGACAGTACAAATCCAAAAGGATGACTGTAATAAACATACCTGAAGGGAGTAAATACACAAAGGGAAGGCGGGGAGGTGGTGATGCGTTACAAGACGGGGGACCAGGAACAGGAGCGGAACCACACCAAGACCTCACAAAAGGAAAACGAAGGACTGAACAAGATGGTGAAGGGGATATCCGAAAAGATCTGCGTATGGAAAAAGAAATTAATTAAGGACATACGGAACAAGATACATGAGATACATAACCAGAAATAGAAAAAGAGGAATGGTGAGCGTAGTCAGGGAGACTCAAGAAGAGAAAAAATTCAAGAGGAGGAAAACGAAGAGATCAAGAGAAAAAAAAAAAAGGCGAGAAGAGTACATAGAACTAGAGCAAAAAGAGAGCTAGAGAGCAGAACATGAATACAACAGAAACATTTCAGCCACTGTTTGAAGGAGAGGAGGAGGCTTCCATCCCTTCCTCATTCTGTAGAAGAAGAAAATTACGTAGTTCATCAGGTTCCTGAAAAGACCAAGTCTTATTCCGATGAGTAACTCTGAAGGTACAAGGATGAAATAAGCCATAACGTGCACCAAGAGAACGCAGAGAGGGACGCATTGCCAGAAATTCCTTGCGTCTGGAGGCAGTAGCATTAGAGACATCCTGAGAGAAGTAAATTCGCTGACCTTGAAAAGACAATTGTTTTTTGGTTCGTGCTGCCGAGAGGATCAAAAGAAGGTCGGTGAATTTCAAAAACAGGATAATAACTCCACGGGGTTTGACAGATGAAGATTGTCTAGCGCCAAGTCTGTGTGCTCTTTGAATACTGATGGACGTGGAAGGAGGCATGTCCAGAAACTTCGGAAGGAAGGAAGTGAAGAAAGAGACTGGATCGTCCCCCTCAAGATTTTCTGGCAGATTATAAATGCGAAGGTTGTTTCTTCTGTTGCGAATTTCCAAATCCTCCGTGTGTTTCTGCAGAGAAAGGACAGTCTTTTCTAACGTTACAATGCGTTGCGTGTTTGACTGAACCTCAGGTGTAAGCAGTGGATCACTGAAAGAATATCGACTACCAAAATATCGACTACCCAAAATATCGAGGAAAAAATATCTACAGCAAAAATATCGAGTTTGTATGTACAAACAGGTAAGTACAAAAATATCGAGTACAAAATATCATTTACAAAAATATAGTTGTAAAAAATATCGTATTTACTAAAAACAGTGTTAAATTAAATTAATATTAATAATTAATTACTAAAATATACTTAAAATTACTTAAATTAACTTATAATAATTAAATAATTAATGAAAGTTAAATACATATTTTTTTATTTCATATTTATTAAACATATATATATAGTAATAAAATATAATAAAATAATACCCAAAAACTGAAAACTGACCCTGAACCCTAAAAATACCCCTTTACCCAAAAACTGAAAACTGACTCTGAACCCTAAAAATACCCCTTTACCCAAAAACTGAAAACTGACCCTGAACCCTAAAAATACCCCTTTACCCAAAAACTGAAAACTGACCCTGAACCCTAAAAATACCCCTTTACCCAAAAACTGAAAACTGACCCTGAACCCTAAAAATATCCCTTTACCCAAAAACTGAAAACTGACCCTGAACCCTAAAAATACCCCTTTACCCAAAAACTGAAAACTGACCCTGAACCCTAAAAATACCCCTTTACCCAAAAACTGAAAACTGACCCTGAACCCTAAAAATACCCCTTTACCCAAAAACCCAAAACTGACTCTGAACCCTAAAAATACCCCTTTACCCAAAAACCCAAAACTGACCCTGAACCCTAAAAATAAAAACAATTTATTTTACTATCTATAGTATATACTTACATATTTTCACTTTCTATATTATTTACAGTCGATATTACTGCACTTACCTTAAAAACGATATTTTGGCTGTCGATATTCTGTCCAGTCGATATTTTGTCCAAACGATATTTTTTCCTCGATATTCTGTCCAAACGATATTTTGGAGTCGATATTATGTCTGTGCACCGTAAGCAGTTCTACAGAAGAAAGGCGAGCATCCATGGATTCCCATTTATCTTTCAGAAGCTGCATATCCTTGCTCGTCTCTTCGATAAAAGGACGCATCGCACGAAGCTCCTCCAAAATTTGATCAATAGGAGATGAGGATGCCAGTTCATCCGGTGTGGGAGACTGTTGTTTGAGACGTTTGCCAGCTGGAACCGGTGGAGAGGTTCTACTGGAGGTCGATTGACTAGAGGGAGCACGCTGAGAGGAGGAAGTCGACATTTTAGTAGACTGAGGTAATGCAGACCCAGTAGGCGAAGAAAGCTCCGGAGAACGCACCGAAGGATCAAAGAGAAATTTAGATTTCCGTAACGATACCATAGGGAGCTCTCCTGCAGACAACAATGAAGTTCAATGTGCGTGGAATGGTGCCAAAGAGCACTGTAGAGTGAAGGAAGGCAGTCACTGGAGATAGATAAGAAGATTCAAAAACATATCTCCGTGGGTTTCGCTGACAAGAGGAAAGCAATAGTCTTTGAAGACGTCAGATGAGTGTGACAGGATTGCGCCAAAAAACAGACCTGAGGAAGCGCAGGTAAAGTACAGTGAAAAACGCCAGCGTGCTGAATGACGTGGGTGCCGGTATTATTGTAGAAAAGAAAACAAAAGGCACAAAACCTGTCTTAGAAGAACAAAGCTGTGAGGCATTCAGTGAGCAAATAATGAAGGAAACAGCCGCATTATACCCCCAATGACGAGCGCTGAAGTGGCAAAGCGCATGGGAAGGCAGGTCTCACAGCGGGAGGCTCATAACCGAAAAGTCGGAATAAACGCCTCAGAGGAGACGAAATTGCAGCATAAATGTACTCTAAATGCTCACCCTCAAAGGCAATGATGACAAGCAGTTCATGGTAGTCGAGGAAGCGCTGGAGCATTGAGGAGGCGGAGGTCCGGTGTAACGCGGCTTGCCTAAAATGGCGGCCGTGTGAGGAGCGGCAGCAACATCACGGAAAAGTGATGAAAAACGGCAATTGAAAAGCCGCCCTTGCGCTCTGTGCGTTCTCCGGAGGGTCCGAAATAAAAATGCAGGAAGAAGAAGGAAAAATAATCCCCTTCACATCGGGGAATCTTCAAGGAGGCTGGGTGGTGCGGCGGAGCTCCGTAGCTAGCCGGCCATCTTGCGCGGCAGCCAAGCCACGCCCCCCCTGGAGCACTCTTTCTAATCCCTGATTGTGACCCTGAGTGCTTCCAACCGCTCACATTGTACAAAAAAGACCCAAAATTAGATTGACAGAGAGTTTTTACAAATATATACAAAAAGGTTAACTTTGTAATTCCCACCCGGTACCTTTTTTAAATGCAAATATCTTAAAAAACGATTTCTACATTCATGACAAGTTTGGTGTCGATCCATTCAGTGGCGTTTGCTCTGAATTGCAGCAAAACTTCCTACTGAAGTTAAACGAGGAAAGGATACACTTCCCAACGTCCCCCTCAACATGTAAAGAGAGCTTCAGAAAACGACCAATGCTGAAACTTAGCTGACTAAGGGGTATAATTATCAACATGTAATACAACGCAGCACAGCGCAGCGCAGCGCAGCGAGCCACCTTAGGCATCCAAAGTATATATACTCAAAATCCAAAGTACATTCATTGACAATGCCAAGCCTAGATATGAAAATAAAAGTATTATCCCACCTTAATATACCACTATTCAAAACAGATTTTTTTATATTATATGCATCTCATCAGAAGTCATACTTTTATTTATTGAACATAGCGTAGTAATTTACGTCATGAAGGAAATCAACACAAAACATTATCAGCTGTGGTAAAAAGGCAGAGACCAAGATATCTATTCAATGACTGTATCGTAAAATGGGTAACGGGATTTTGGGGCAGATTTAAAAGCCCCATGCGCCACATTTATGCCGTCGTTCTTCTGTGATGCAGCGGCGGCGTAAACCATGCGCCACTTTGCACCTTATTTACAACGTGAAGCATCTACGGAGATGCGTCACGTTGTAAAGCCCTGTGCCACATGAAACCTGCGTTAGGTTTCATGTGGGCGTTCCGGCACAGGTTGGGCGTTCCGTAGCAGGAACGCCTCGTAAATGTGATGCAGTGAAATCTACAAGATTTCTCTGAGTCACTTTTACGTCCATGCTACGTCTAAACCCTGCGCCTGCTTGAAGCAGGCGTAAGGAGTGATGCAGCATGATAGGCATAGGGCGCCCCTGAGCACTATAAAAGTGATGCATTCGTGGTGGCGCAGGGGGGGAATTGCATGTTGCATCTTTTCTGGCGCATCCCTACTGATTTGCAGAGATGCGCCAGAACTCGTAAATTTGCCCCTATTTGTTCAAATCCCAGGCTCCTTACTTAACTGAACTGTGTGATCCTACACACATCACTTTACTTCACTGTGCCTTTTTTTAATTGAGCATTATATCTGAGATGGCTGGGTGTACCTCAGTTCAGGAGGCGTGCTGTGTGAAAAGAACACTTTCTATATTTTACTAGACCGTATTGTTGCTCCACAATCGTCACCAAACGTAGCCATATGTACAGTGCACATGACAGACTTACATCTCTTGGTTCACTCCATGCAACACTGGAAGTGGGGAAAAGAACACACTTCTAAACTAATATTTTACCAGTTGTATGAATTGGTATGTTATCTATTGTACTGACGTGAAATGCAGACATTCAAGAAATGTAACTCTAAATGATTTCAAATCTAAAAGCCTTTACAATGTTTTTACAGGACATTAGCTGTATCATGTACAGCTAAGTGTGGTGCAGCACAAGGAGAGGGGCCAGAATGATTGCTCCTCCACCCTCTGCCCCTATCCAAAAAGCACAGCTGGGTGACGGGTGAGGTGTGCCATTTAGGCTTTTTTTTGGGCCAAAGTGAAGGTCATCTTTTCTATAGATTCTTGACATGTTGCCGAGTTCTGATGTTTGTGATGTAGTATTTGATGTGATGAGATGTCATGTCTCCAGAGAGGATCATGGTATTTCAGGGAACATTTGGTACTTTTCTGAAGGTTTCATGCCACAGGGCTGCTGGGGTTGAAAGAAATGATTTCTAGTCCTTCATGTGTTATTTTATCTCTTTCTGTTAACAAATTGAAAGGAGGGAGGCGTGTGGTATCTCGTGGGTTCCGCGAGTGCTTTGATTCTTGCTGTCGTCCATGAGTGCCTGTCTCTTTCCACTTGGTTTACCTTTGCATCTTGGTATGGAGTAGTCGTGAGCGACAATGTTGTCGCTCGTGCCTGTTTCATATGTTGCACTGGATAGGGGAACTCATTTTTCTCGTGGGTGGAGTTGGGAGTATGTGTTCATATGTGGGGTGGGGAGTGTATATATGCTTGGAAAGAAACTGTTGCAGCATTTGGATCTTGCACTTACTGCAAGTGCATGCGGTTGAAGAATAATTCTTAGGGAATTCTTTTTTAAATGAACGTTAGTTGCAGCATACTTCTTTAATGGACATCTTTACAGTAGAGAAGTTCAGGATTGTAGACTGAGTCCTACATGACCTGGAGTCAGATGGTCACTCTAGCCCAATCTCACCAAAAAAGAGGCCAAAAGCCAGAAACACTGATTCCTGAGAGAATATCTGCATGTAGTCATTGACAACCAGTGCCATTCCAACAATATCATCGTGTTATCTTATAGGAGGAAGATGGGGACGGACACTTCTTGAAATGTCCTTAACATTGTAATCCACTCTGGGACCGATACTCCTCTCACACATTTGTTCATGACCCTCTCACATCCTTTTTCCTCCACATCTAGAAAAATATTTCTCTCCTGTGAGTCTGAACACGACTTTTAAAATTCCAGACTATCCTACCATCAACTCGTACAGCATTTCTGAACACTTCATTGACTCTGACAGGTTCTGACCACATAGCACGCCCGTTCCCATCAGTTCTTCCTTTCTTGATGTGAACCCAATCACCGACATTGAAGTTTTGTGTACTTGCTGGGCCCTTCCTCCTTCTTAACTCTTGTTTCATTTTCATTTTGTATTCTTCAACTCTGTGCCTTATCCCCTTGAAATTTACTTCAGCAGCTTCCCCAAAATCACGACGTTTGTTAAATAGCCACCAAGGTACTAATTTGGTACTAAGTTTAGGCCCCCATAACAATTCAAAAGGACTCATGGTGGTTACAGAATTGGGAGATGTCCTATAACTTCAAATCATAGATCGCAATGCATTACTCCAATGAAGTTCCCCTTTTACATCCAGCTGGATAGCCTCCTTTGTTACTCGTTTGAACCTCTCAACTTGACCATTGGCCTCAGAGTGGAAATCAGCTATTTTCTGTGTGTAACACCACGTTTTTCTAAAAAGTTCTCCAATACCATGCTGATAAACGGGGGACCATTATCAGTCACAAGTCCCTTAGGAATGCCCTCCCTACAAAAAATCTTGCCTAGAAATTTGACTTGTTACGTAACTTCATTCACAATTTTGATTTCCGGCCATTTGGAATAATAGTCAACTAATACAATGCCATAAGCCTGGTGCCTGGGCTGTACTGCAAATGGTCCAATAATGTCCAAACCCAATTTCCTCCAAGAAGTAAATGGTAATGCTCTATTACTTACCGGTAATCTTCATTACTCCGGGTCCCGTTGTCCTCGTCCCATTCATAAAAATATGGAGATAACCATCTCCCGACAGAAAAAACGATCAAAAGAATGCTGGGACACTAACCCCGCCCCTCCCACCGGGAGTACATAAGGGGTACTTACCCAGCAGTCTCCCTGAACAACCAAGCCCAAAACAGGAAGGCCTGCCGCCCGGGAGGGAGGCCGGGGCGTAAGAATGGGACGAGGACAACGGGACCCGGAGTAATGAAGATCACCGGTAAGTAATAGAGCATTACCCCCAGGTCCCTTATGTCCTCGTCCCATTCATAAAAATATGGAGAATACCAAAGCAGAAAAGTCGGCCTTCCCAAACCAAACAGAAGCCAACTCAGGAAACACCCCAAGGTAGGAACCGCAGGAAGCACGAGGCAGAACCGGGGAAACCCCAAGCAGGGCCCCCGACAAGGAGGAGCCCCACCAAACCAGGAAGCACCCAACCAAAAGAACCGAGGAGCAACCAGAGGACCAGAATCACCACCACAGAGGGCAACCAGGCCAAGCAGGAACACCCCACCGCCAACCAGAGAAGGGGAGAGGACGGACACACCAGCCAACCGAGGCAAGGAGAAAAATCCACGAGGAGTCCACCCAAAGAAGAAACAGGCCAAGAACCACTAGGCCAGGAAGCCAGAACCGGGCAACCAAAGCCAAACCCAGGCACAGAGAGCCCAAGCCAGTCAAAACCCGGCCCTGGAAAAGAAAAGAAACACCCAGGAGACCAGCGGGTCAGAGGAACACCAAGACCCAGCCAAGAACAACAAAGGCGGCCCCAGGAAAGAGGGGCCGAGAAGGCCACCAAGGGAAGGACCAAACCAGAAGAGAAGAGAAGCACCAGACACGACCACAGAGCGACCAGAGGAAAACACCCCCGGAAACCCCCAAAGAATAGCACGCCGAACAGAAAGGGCCAGCAACAGCAGCCAGACCACCAGCAACCAACCCGGAAGGCGAGACATAGCCCACGGACAGGAAAGAGGCAAACCCCAAGGCCACAAGGGACCCATCACCCCCAGGAGACCCGAGCAGCAAAAAAACCACAAGGGCAACCATCCAGGACCAAGGGACCCGGAACACAAAGAAGGAAAGGGAACAGGAGGAACCACAGGAACCCCAGAACACAGCCCCAGCCAACCGGAGGAAACCGGAGCAGGAAGCAACAGCCCGAAGAAGACACACCCTGAACAGCAGAGGAGGGGAGCAACCAAACAGACAAAAGACCCAGCGAACCCAAGACCAAGCAGGGGAACCCAAAGGGGCCAACACCAATCACAGCCAAGCCCAACCAAAAAGGGCAAGAAAAGAAGACCCCAAACAGCCAAAGCAGAGGGCCAGGAAGCAACCGCAAGGAACCCCTCAAGCCCAGCAGGAGGAGAAGCCAAGACGACCAGCAAGCACCCGAAGCCCAGCAACAGGCAAGCCCCAGGAGCCCACAGAGGGCAGCGAGACGGAGGGCCAACAACCCCCAGAGCACCCACAGGAGCGGGACAGGGCCAAACAGCACAGCACGGAACCCCAACCCAACAGGGGAGAGGGAACACAGAAGCAACCGAAACCAGCGAGGAAGCCCAGCACGACCCAAGGCAGGGCACGCGCAGGGGACGAACCCCACAGGGCACAAATGGCAACCCAACACAAACCCCGGAAGCCAAGGCCAAGCACCCCGCAGGACCCGAAGGACCCGAAGGCCAAACCCAAAATGTGGGAAGGCACAAAGGAAAGGAAGGCCCCAGCAGAGCACAGCCCCGGCAGCGCCCAAAGGAAACCAACGAGGAGGCAAGCAGGGAAACAGGAGCCAGAGCCATAAACAGAACCAGACTCCAGAACGGCAGGAACACACCCCACGCACAAGGGACCGGAACCCGAAAGCAGAGGGACCAACCCCCCCCCCCCACAGGCAGGCAAGACACCCGCCAAGAAGTGCCATGTCCAAACAGGCAGGCCCGAACAGCAGAAAAAGCGCAACCAGGCAAACCCAAGCAGGGCGC
Organism: Lissotriton helveticus; assembly: GCF_964261635.1. NCBI lineage: Eukaryota > Metazoa > Chordata > Amphibia > Caudata > Salamandridae > Lissotriton > Lissotriton helveticus. The sequence goes on along the minus strand of NC_136072.1, from coordinate 1,174,727,523 downwards.
CCCGCAGACCAGCCAAGGACAGGAGCCAACAGGGAGCAGAAGCAACCACAAGCCCGCAGACCAGGAAGACCGAAACACAGCCCCCGGAACAGGAGAACAGGGAAAGCGGAGGCACAACTCCGGCAAAAGGAACACCAGAAAGGGAAGGGAACAATACCCGCCCACACCACAGCGAGCCAAGCCAGAGAAAGCACACGCAGGCCAAAGAGACCCAGCAGACCCCAACCGCAATAGGGGAAGCCACCCAAGCAGCAACACAGGCCCCAGACGAGACCCGAAGAAGCAGGAGGAAATCACACAGGCAGAAGCCCAGCCAGAAGGCGAGGAAGCCAACCCAAGACACCCCAGGGAAAGCCACTCACAACCAAGGCACCAGAGCAGGCGAGCCTCCCAGAACACCTCGCAGCAGAGAAGACCAGAGAGAAGCGACCAGCGCAACCCAAGCACACCGGCAAAAGGGGGACAGCCCCCAAAAGGAGGGCAGACCAGCAACACAGCGCCAGGGGAGCCCGGGGAGGGAACAAGCCCAACCGGAAGCCAAGCGGGAGACCACAACAGGGAGAGAAGCCAACCGCAGGGAGGAAAGGCCAAAGGCAACAACCCCCGGAAGCCAGGACCGCAGCACCGGGCCCAGGGCAAGGCCAAGGAGGACCCGCAACAAGCCCCAACGACAGGGCCAGAGGGCAAACCGGGCGAAGAGCAGCACAAACACGGGCGACCACAAGCACAACGCAGGAGCGCAGGCAAGGCAACCCGGAGAAGGACCAGGAGAGGCAAAACAGCAGCAGGAAGCCCGAAACAACCAGGCACCGCCGCCACAGGCCCCACAAAAAGGCAGAAACCCCCCAAGGCACAGGAGCCCAGAGCAGCAACAGAAAGACACAGGCAAGGCCAAGGTCAGACCCAACACCAACAAAAACAAGGCCCCCACCCGACAGAGACCCCCAGGCAGCCAAGAAGGCAACGCCAGAGCCGAGAAGACAAGCACAGCCCGAAGCACAAGGAGAAGACCGCAGCACAAATCCACCAAGCAACAACACCCCAGACAAAATAAGGCACCATGAAGGCATAAACCAGGACCAGAGTCGCAAAAACACGACCAGGGAACCCAGACCGAGAGACGCCCAAAGCAAAGGCGAGGAGAACAACAACGGACTCCATACTCCGAAACAGACACCCTGCACACGGAGAGTAAGTGAGACGCCCAGAATCACAGGCTGCGCAGCGCCGTAGCCGAGACTCGAACACACATCCCCAGCTAGGAGGCCGAACACAATAGCTGTAAGGCCACATCCGCCCCATCAAGAAGCACAAACCCAACGGAGCGCCCAGAGCACAGCGACAACCAAGCCGCACAGGAGGACACGCCACAAGTGCAGAACCAGGAAAGAGCAGAAAAGCCACCCAGGGAGTCCCGGGACCAAGTCCCGGCTCCCCAGACCAAGGCCAAGCACAAACCACAAAGAGGCCATAACAAAGGCACCAAAGCAAAACAGCAACGGAGCCAAGGAATCACCAGCACAGAGACCAACCCCCGGACCCGCACACAGCGAAGAGCCACCAACGCCAGAGCCACCGGAAAGCCCGAAAGTGCACTACAGACACCCAACTCCACGTAAGAGCCGGGGCCCCGACACACAGAATACCACATGAGAAGGCAGCGCCCAGCTGCCCACGACAAGTCCCCGAAGACAGGAACAAGCACCACCACAGGAGGAACCCCCCCCCTCACGAGGGAGGACACCCAAGGAAGAGATGCAAGAGTCACTAAGCACCGCCCCGCAAGATAACGCCAAGGGGGCCCAACAGACTCGCAGCACACAACAGGGCATTGCCAGGGCGGCATTCCACCGTTGAGTGGCAACTCGAAGGCCCAAGACCAGCCAAACAACATAGTAGCCGCTGTGTGAAGGGGAGAACCCCGAGTGACAGGGAGGAAGCAGACAGTGCCATGCCACATAGTCCGACAGCCAAGTTGATACATCACAACAAAGGAACCCCAGCAAAGGCAGGGGAGCTGCAGGCGAGCAGCGGACGGGCCGCGCTGGCTCCGCACCCCGGAGGACCCCCCCCCCCGGCAGACCAAGGTAGCCCAGGAGCAGGGGGCCGCTGAGACAGAGCCGGACCGGGGACATAAAGGGGCCCGACCCCAAGAAAAACGGGCACCCACCAACAAGCCGGCCACACAAACCCGTAAGCCACAACGATCCAGAGAGGTGGGCAAAACAGGCCAGGGAACCAGCGGGAGATGGCCTCACGCCCAACCAGCGGAGCGAGGCGCAGGAACAGCCGGAGGCAGTGGAAGTGGAGAAAAACAATGCACAAAGACAGGCAGGGCGAGTAGAAAGAAACCAGCGCAACGCGGGACTCACCCAGAGCAGGGGGTGAAACACCCCCAGGATCAAGGCCCCCACTCCCAACAACCGGCATTGGAAATCCTGGACAAAAAGCGCAGCGCGTCTTCCACCCGGCCAGGCCACAGGAAGACGCGCACAACGACCCGGCAGGAACCTCCGGAGGCGGCGCACCAGCCGCAAAGGGCCGGTCACCAGGAATCCTCAGCCAGAAACAGGCCCGACACCCAGCAAGCCCGGCAGGCCAGGTGGCAGACTCAAGGAAACCCCCCCACCCACGAAGCCAGGCAGCCAGGCGGGGGGGGAGATGAAAATAAGCGCACGCCACCCCAGCCCAGCAGGAGCAGGAGCAGCACCAGCATCCAGACCAAACTGTCGACAGACAGAAAAAAGAACAGGGAGACTGCTGGGTAAGTACCCCTTATGTACTCCCGGTGGGAGGGGCGGGGTTAGTGTCCCAACATTCTTTTGATCGTTTTTACTGTCGGGAGATGGTTATCTCCATATTTTTATGAATGGGACGAGGACATAAGGGACCTGGGGTAATTCAACAGAATAAGGTTCAACACAAACAGCCTTGGCAGGCTTATCACTAGAAGCACATTTGCTGCACAATCTCACCTGGTGCTCAACAAATATACCCACACTAGGCCACAAGCAACTCTTCCTAACTCGCTTTTTAGTGTATGACATGCCCATATGGCCTTCATGAGCTATATCCACAATCACTTTCCTCAGATTGAATAGAGGTATAAACTTATCACCACCTACAATGATACCATTTTCCACAGCCAATTCCTCCTGTACTTAGTATCCCATATTGACTCCAGAGACATTCCTTTCTTCTGGGAACCCATGTAACATCCATTGCTTAACTAACTTTCCTGAGCTCCCTATCATTGTCCATCCCCTCGGCCCATCAAGATTCTAGAATAATGTGCTGGTCTGCATTAGGAAGATTGACATCCTGTAAAGTAAAAGAAACTTCACAATCTTCCTTATCGATCATTCCAGCATCATCTGCAACATCAGCAATGGGAAAACAAGACATGCAATCAGCATGCACATTGTTTTTCCATGCACAAATTCCAATTCATACTGGAAGTTTTGCAATCTGGATGCTAACCTTGCAGACATAAAGCGCCCACCACCAGGAGTCATCATGTAAATGAATGATTTATGTTCAGTCTTGATAACAAACTCGGTGCCCCACAAAATTGTTCGCAAATGTTCCGCACCCACACATGTGCCAACAGTTCTCTCTCAATCACAGAGAAATTCCTTTCTGCTTCTCTCAACACTCTGGAAGCATTCACAACTATCCACTCCTCACCTCAATCTCTCTGCATAAATACACCTCCTAACCCACAGTTGCTGGCATCTAGCAATACAACACAATGTGTCTCGACTGCAAAAGGTTTCAAAGATGGTGCATTAAAAATTAACTCCTTCAATGTCTGAAAAGCAATAGACATAACCTCAGTCCAATTGAACTGTGCATTGTTTTTAGTAGAAATCGGAAAAGGTCACCTTGATCAGTATAATTGGGAATAAATTTGGACTGAAACTCCAATAACCCCAAAAAAGCTACTAATTGTTCTTTTGAAGTGGGAATGGGGGTCTCAAATGATATTCTCCACATGGTTTCTCTTAGGTCTTATGCCTGAACTACTAATGTAGTTTCCTATTACTCAACTTCACTTTGCCTAAACCTGCATTCATCATGTCGTAAAGGCCATCAAAACTTTCTTTACATTGTAATCATGTTCAAGAACATATTTGCCAAAAACAAGTATGTCATCTTGGAAAACAACTGCTCCCTTTAACCCATCTAAAGTTTCCTTAATCAATCTCTGGACAACAGCTGCTGCACTGGCAAGCATAAAAAGCATGAGACAGAACTGGAATAATCGTTCCGGGGTTATGAAGGCAGTTAAGTCCCTTGATTCTTCTTCTAAAACAACTTGGTGATGCACACTTGCCAAATCAAGAGAGGAAAATGTTTTCAGTCCATATATTGGGGTGACCATCACATGTAGGTTAAGTAAGGGGTGGGCGTCCGCCCATCTGGCATTGTTGAAGCTGAAGAAGTCAATACAAAGTCTCAACTCACCAGAAGGTTTGACCGAAATAACAATCGGAGAAACCCATCGTGAGGATTCCACAGGTTCAGTGATTTTCTTTTCACAAAGAACTTGTAAAATGTCTTTAAGTTTACTTCTATATGACAAAGGGGTATTACAAACCGTATGGCAAACAGGTACTGCATCCTCATATAGGTGAATGTGATGCTTGAATCCCCAATACTCTCTCCTAATGTGCCACTGAAAAGTTCAGAAAAGTGTGATTTCAATTGCAAACCCATAGCATCTTAGTCTTCAGTATTACCAGCTACAACATTCACAGTGGGGGGGGGGGAAGAGGGGGTGGACACAGAAGAATCTAACTTGATTCCCATTTCTACTTGGTGAGGCCAACCTAAAAGAAATTGTTCCTCTTTGCCTACATAGATTTTCCGGAAAGTCTGACGCCTAGAAAATTACATTTTGGCCCAACAAAAACCTAACAAATCAATGTTATGGCTAGTGTAACCTCCAGGGATGAAGTCTTTGCTAGGCCATTTCTTTTTTTGAGCAATATGTGAAATAGTAGTGTACTGAGCACTTAAATTCACGAGTATGCACAACTTAACTCCATCAATATTGATTTCATATAAAGGAAACTTTGTGGGCGGTGTCTCTTTGCCAAGGCTCAACACAGTATTAATGGCAGGTTCCCTGCTATCATTCGAACTATCATAGCCTTCAAACCTTTGTATAAGATTAATCTTTTTGGGAGCTGATCTACAAACACTGGTAAAATGTCCTTTCTTGCCACACTTTAAACATGTTTTGTCATTGCCAAACACACCTTTGCATTACCCAGATGTGTACTGCTACCACATCTATAGCACACAAGTACATTCTTCCTTCAATCATGTCTCTGCCATGTGGGCTTTACATCATTACATTGAAATCTTGCATTTCTTTTTATATGAGCAGTCTTCTTAACACCTCTTATTTCTTGCATGACATTTCGTTGAATGCTCATTTGCTTTGGCAATTTCAATAGCGGCATTGAGCAACATGTCACTACTTGTATACAACCTTTGTTGTACTTTTTTATTGTTGATTCTCATTAAAATGGGCTCATAAAGTGCTTGTTCATAAGAAATGTGCTCAAAATCACACGTGATGGCTACGGACGTGAGAACAGATGTAATCCTTGATAACCTCAAAAGAGCGTTGCTTTTTTGAGTAACATATGAATCCTTCTATTACAATATTAGTTTTCTTACCATACCATACCTCAGAATATGCTGCTTGGATGCATACTGGTAGACATTAACATTCCCAGGACTGACTAAAGCAGGTCGATTTTTGATGTTTTTCAATCCAATCACACAAAGACAATGTTTAAGTTTAAGGTTCAGATTCATCCCCTTCAAGTACTTCTACATACACCAGAAACATAGCCTCCCAAGGTTCCCCAGGGGAATTTAGAAAGGAAGGAGACGGTACAATCCAAGACATAGTAATGAGTGAAAGAAAAGGAAAACAGCAGATGAAAAACTTAATGTACAGTACTAAGAATATGAAAATAATAAAAGTAATCACTGTTGTTTACTACTGAAGATGAAACTGAGAATAAACACGTTGGGCCCAATTCACAAAGGTAAACTGAGATAAAAGTCTAACTTTACAACTTTTGGTATTCACAAAGGGCGTTTACGAGTAGTAAAGTTGAACTTTTGTCTCCAAGTTTTGGTTTTAAGTTTAACTGAGACCAAAAAGTGTAGGCTCAGTTAAACTTAGGACCAAAACTTAAGTTAAACTGAGACAAAAGTCAAACTTTACTACTCGTAAAGGCCATTTGTAAATTCAGAAAGTCGTAAAGTTAGACTTTCCACTCAGTTTACCTTTGTGAATTGGGCCCCTTGTTTAACATGATGCAGTGTGAACACATATACATTACTAGGAATATAAAATAATAGAAGCAGTCACTGTTGTCTTCATGGAACAAAAAATGGAAATTAAGGACACGCTTTGTCTAATGTAATACTGTGTAGGCTTGACATACAGTACCTCGAATCCACAACCAGCGCTTCTTTGTAAGTTGCCCCCGGTGACCGGTAAATTTAAAATATAGTCTTGTCATAAGGAGCACCTCCCGAAAAGGTGCCTAGCTTTGCGATGCAGCAGGCGTGGTCAAACAACAGTATCCAATGAGGAAGGCTAATCCCAGAAGCCTTGTGTACTCTTCCGGCAACGTGAATAAGAAGGAGAAGCTATCCTGAAAACATCCAATATGTGTTCAGCACACGGCATTCAAAACTTCACAGTAGTGCAATCCAATGCAGTGTCCAGGCTCTACAACCAATAGAATATGATCAATTAGGAGCAGTAAATAAATGGATGATAGAAGTGAAAAACAATCCAATCGTTGATCCACCCATAGTTACTTTCCTGCTCGTCGCCAGTGTGAATATATCCACAAAAGAAAAATGCTGCGAGTAATATTCATATAAATAGAAAATCCATAAGGTTCATTCTTCAACAGCATGAGATGTCAGTAAATGCAAGATCCAAATTCTGCAACAGTTTCTTTCCAAGCATATATACACTTCCCCTCACATTGGAACACATACTCCGAACACCCACCCACAAGCGAAACCTGTTCCTCTATCCAGTCCAACATATGAAACAAAGCAAAATCAAAGGGGATGATGGATGGAGTGTTGAACATTGCATGCACTCACCCCCAGTCAACTGATCTGGGTTTAATCTATCATCATTCTTTGGCTCAATCCGTCACCCTAGTTCAGACATGGCCGTATACAAATCAGTCTCATGGGAACAGTCCAGCCCGTACTGCCAAGCCATGTCTTCCCTGACCAGAAACAAGCATCCTGGGACTGGTTTCTGGCTAATCAGCCTTCATCAGCCAGGCTAGCTTGAATCCAGTGGCAAAGTGAGCAAGGGGCCCACGTCGGGGCATACCCTGCCAACTTAGGGCAAAGAAAGCAAAACCAAAGGGGATGATGGACGGAGTGTTGAACATTGCAAGCACTCACCCTCAGTCAACTGATCTGGGTTTAATCCATCATCATTCTTTAGCTTTTGCAACATATGAAACAGGCACAAGCAACAGCGCATTTGTCGCTCATGACTGCTCCATAGCAAGAAGCAAAGGTAAACAAAGTGGAAAGAGACAGGTGCTCACGGAACCCACAAGAAACCGCATCTACTACAAATGAAGGACTGAATTTCAAGTGTGTTAGTCTAATTAGTTCAATGGAAGCTAATTAAGACTACAACACCCAGAGTGCAATAGGCCATTACACAAAAGTCAAGGACTGGCAGCAGTTTGCATCTAATTTGGGTCAAAAAACAGTAAAAGAATTACTAACTCTCTTTAAAGCTAAATGCCTCCTTTTGCCACCTCTGGGGCAGGGATAAGGGGGTGTTACAGATGCCATCAGCTTCAAGTAATAGAAAGCAATTTCATTAAAAGACTTCTGATGGTACCAACAAGCACCTCTGCAGCATTCTGCCATGCAGAATTGAGCCTAGATCTGATAGAGAACCGTATTGGCCTTGCCCTGTTGTGCCTATGGGCTAAGATTTGGAGATCAGAAAACTTGAAGTTCTTGAGAGACATCATTGTGGATTGCCTTACGGCTCATAGAGCTGATAAGATCCCCCGGCTTCACTTTTTGAAAGACAGGTTTTATGAGCTAGTACTAGGTCACTTTTTTTAAACCCCCATAACATTCCCCCAAACGCCTAAGACATTATGAAACAGGCTTCCTTCAATATGGGCAACGTGTATAAGCCATAGCCTTCAGCTCGTTTGGAAGCCCCTATCCGGCTATGGCCATCCCACAGTTGTATTTAACCTTTACCACTAATGTCCAGACTAGATTTTATCTTGATAGGTTTCAGGCAGGCACTGTGCCCTTTTTTGTAGCATTCCGCCGTCATGAATGATGGTCGGATAAGCTCACGCCATGCCCCTGTGACACCTTATCGAAGGAAAGCACATTTAAGTTTGGACTGTTCTGTGCACTTTACAAGTCAGTGAGAGTTATATTTTTGCTACCATTATTGAGAAAGCTTCAACAATGCACATATAGCGATGGTTTTACCTAGCTACACTCCTTAGCTTCTACCGATACCTGTGTCGCAGTAGCAAACTTTTTAAGGGGCGCAGCTGTGATCAGGAAACGATATGAGTAAAATCAGTTCTAGTTTATTCTTTTTCCAGAGGAATACCTTTCCGCCTTTTTAAATGATGAAGTCTCACATGAGATGTAGGGGCAGAGAGGGAGATAAGGACTGGTTTACCTGTTTTTGATATCTAAGGATGGCTTTAAGGTCTTTTATTGGTTTAGTTGTTTTATTTTATTTATTTATTTTTATGTACCTAAACTTCCCTCCAGAATCAGGCCCGGCCGGAAATAGAATAGCAACTTGGGTGACTGGGCGGACCCTATATTGGACTTCTTCTGGTGTAGTACTTAAAATTCTGGACCCGTGTTATAAACATCATCGTAGCATGACGAATTTGATATCAGAATGGCTAGTAGTCTATGTACAAGCATTTTCGTCATGCTCGAGTGACGATTTCACCCTGAAATTGTAGTTTTCGTCCTGAACCCTCGGCTTCCATTTTGTGTACGGCAGCCATTTTGTGAGTTGCCCTCACATAGGCCAATGACTAAGGACAAACACGCTTTTGAAGGACACGTACACCTTTGCTGACTTCCCTGTGACCTGGGCAAGCTGACTCCACTGCCCAAGGCCAAACCTGTTCGGTCAGTTCCTCTCCCAGTGGCCGAACAAGATAGTATCAAGGCACAACATGCCATAAACCTTTCATCGCACACAGACCATGCCTAGTCTTGCACACACCTGTCCCTGTTTCCTACTTTATGACTTGCTTTACAAGGAGGAGGTGCCAGATTTTATTGGGGTCCGTCGATATCTGATGAGAAAACTGGGCCTTGCCGGATAATTTATTGTGGGCTGGACAAACTGAAATATGGGCTTGTCATCATGACTCTGCTTTTCCTTTGTAGTGAAAACATGTAAATGGTCAACTGAAATGTAAGGAATGTTTGCCTAAAGCGTAATATTTTGTATAAAAAGAGAATGCTGGCTTTGTAAGTTTGAGCAGTCTCCTGAGAATATACACCGTGTTGTACTTCTAGGATACCTGTTACTTGGTTGCAGCCAATAAATTCGATCTTTGACTTCACCTAGAAGACTCTGAGTTTCTGTAGTCTGAAACAGGAAGAACCCGAAATCTTAGGGTGTTGTCCCTGGCACCGCTGGGTTACCGGTTCAGTACCGGTTCTGAAAAACCCAGTACTTCAGTTGGCGCCCAACGTGGAGCGATATCAGCGGTACCGGTCCAAGCCAGAGGTTCGTGAGGAGCTTTGTGTGAAAATTCTGGAGGAAGGCCGCCACTTCATCGACCCCTGCATGTCGACGTGGTCTGAAAGTCTTTGCTGCGAGGTTCCCCGCTTCCCGACGGCTACGTACGACTGCTGCCCTGACTATCGCCCTGCTTTGGACCCTTGACGTTTGGTAGAGCGAAACGATAGACGAGTCTTCTGGTGACGTCATCGATACCTCAGTTAAGTATAAGTGGAGCGTCTCCCAGTCCTTAATTTGGTTCTTAGTTTGGGTATCCCTTCGGGATCTTTGATTTAGAACTTGCAAGTACCAAAGCCGCAGGACTCGTGTATTCATGAGAATATCGTATTCGATAATCCTTTGAAGATTGAAGCTAGACTAGAGAGCGAAGATGCCTGGTCTTAGCAGACTTGGAAATTTGTTTTGTCTTGGTTGTAATAATAGGGATTCCCGATTGGAGGACTCGTGTCCGGTACCTCCGATTGGAACTCCGACCTATGAATTATATGTGAAACATGGAGTAGGCCCCATCACATAAAATGAAGTATGGATTCGATACACCCGAAAGGATGGTGTTTTAAAATGGCCCCAATATGGTAGCTTTGACACGGAAATACTAGATAACCTCGAGGTCAAACTTTTCAAGAAGAAAGCCCGGCCGGCGATATTTCACTCTTTCCGCCTATGGCGTAAGGAAGCCAAACAGAAGGAAATTAAATTAGAGAAGAAAAATAAGAGAGAAAGGGGTATCTTGATAATGCAAGCTGCTATGCAGTTTAAAGATAACGAAGAGGAACAGATGAGTGAGCAGTTGCACGGGCAACGTAAACTGGTAATCGATAAATGCTATCCAGTTTTGCCGCCTCTTCAGCAAGGTGCAGCAAAAGAACTTGAGAAAAATCCCCTAATGTCGCATTTGTTGAGTTCGCCACCCCCCTATGCGCAAAATGCTACGGCACCTCCGCAACCTTTAGTTGCGCAACCTTTAGTTGTTCTGCCTCCTGCTCCTCCACAGCCACCAGCTGTTCTCCAGTTGGTTCCTATTCCTTCGGTGCAACCCCCTCAAGGGCCACCGACTTTGACGGCTGCTTTGCCTTTACTTCCTACAACTTTAACCACTATATCGACTCCCACTCCTGGTATTCCTTCTGACACTGCCTCTGCATCTGCCTTGCCTCACCCTGCTTTTCCGCTTGTCTTTTCATCGACTTCTCCCTCTGTTCGACAAAGAGTGACTAGCACGGTCACTAGTCTTCTATATCCCTTCTTTGGGGCGACAAGTATGACCCCTACCTCAGAGCGTACACAGTTGCGTAGTCAACTGCCTGATTCTAGGGAGAAGGAATCGTTGAATTATTTGGCACGTAAATGGGTTACTGACTCAACGGGTTATGACCTGGAGTCTGTTATGGATGTCTTCCATCAGTGGGAAGCACCAAAGCAGAGATACATCTTTGAGAAAATGTGTGTTTTTCTGTGTGAGGATTTAGAGGAAAATGATTTGGAGCCTAATCCGCCCGAGTTGAGTAGTGTACGGTTCGAGTTTTCAAAAGGCACGATTGTGGGTTCAGATGTTGAAAAAGCGGTTGCGACGTTGTTATCCTTCAGGAGTGAAGGCGTTTCTCGTTCATTGTTTGATTACTCTGTTAAGAAGAAGGTGAGACAGTACCCCATGAGAGAAGTTCCCCCGGTATGGAAGGAAGCAGTACAGGCTGACGTAGGTCTTGGTATTGTAGCTGCACCAGCACATTTTCAGCGTGTTTGGGTACATGTTCCATGGAAACGAGCTGAAGTTTTGGCCCTTAAACAGACATTGCCTGATCCCCGTAAGAATCCTGCAGGGTATTACAAGGAGTTGTCACAGACTGCAGGTTCATGCATCATGAATTTAGCGAATATAGACATGTTGTTTGGAAATGTTGTTCCACAGCCCTTATGGGGAAAGATTCGTCATGCAGATCATGATTAGGAGTTAGGTGACACATGGGCCAATATTACTGCTGCAGATGACCGACAAGTTGGTGGTGCTAAACACGAGCCTTTAGTAGCAGACTTCCCTGGTAGGATCATTAATTACATCAAAACTCTAATGCCTGCGATGCGTGTAAATTGGGATAAACTGCCTGCGTGTAAGCAGAAGAAAGATGAAACGGTGTCGGATTTCTTCACCAGGTTTGAAGAAACGTTTGTCGACCACAGTGGTCAAGATATGAGTACAGAAGGTGGTCAACGGTTGTTCGTTGACAAGTTTGTGCACAATTTGCTCCCCGAGTTGTGTAAGAAGCTAAAAGATTCAGAAAGTTCTTGGGCCGTTTCCTCTTCAGCACAGATATTGGCTACTGCACAGTATTATGAAAATCGAGAAGATGAGAAAGATAGAGCAGAGAAGAAAACTAAAGAGTTAAAGACAAAGGTTCTGTTACAGCAAGCGTATCCACCACGTGGTGGTCAGAATAACTATCATCAACCACAAATGTATCAGAGGAACTCGCAAAGGGTCGAGTTTTCTCAACCACGTGTTCCTGTAGGTCCCAATCAGTGTTCATATTGTAAAGAAGAGGGTCATTTCAAATATAGTTGTCCTATCTTGTTACAGCGTATGAATTGTGTTTCTGGTGCAAAAGGTTGAGGTGTTCAACAAGCGCCTAGAGGTAGAGGACGTGGAAATTTCCCCAGGAACGCACGTTACCTTCCGCCGCAAAATTCGATGAATAGGTTTGATCAGCAGAATAATGCATCTGGTAGGACAGCTCAGTACTATGCTGATGACTACTATGCAGAAGATGAGAATATCGAAGGTAATGATTGCTAGGACAGCCATAGACAAAGAGAGGGAGTTGTTTCAGTTCCAGTAGATCAGAGTGGACCTTATGTTGAGGTGATTACATCAGGTGTGTCAGAGCCTTTTCTGTTGGATACTGATGCTACGAAGAGTTCTATTATGCACTCAAAACTCCCTGGCGCACCTTTGTCTGGCAAAACGAATGTTTCAGTAGGTTTTTCTGGCGCCCCAGTTAGAAACCCAGTTTCTCGTCCTATGTCCCTTTCTGTTGGACCTTGCGAATTCGAAGCACCCCTTATTTTAACGACAGGTTGTGGTGAAAACTTGTTAGGATTGGATTTGTTGAAAAGATTGTATGCGACGTTGTATTGTTCTCCTTCAGGAGTACAACTTACACTGGGTAAGAAAGTGATCTCTCCAATGTATTTGTCAAAGGACAAACTTCCGACAGAATTGACGTTTCTTCCCGATATTCTTTGGGCTACTGGTCCTAACGATGTGGGTCTTTTGGAAATACCGCCGTATGTTGTGACATTGAAAGCCAATGTGAAAATGCCACGCATTCCCCAATACAAGATCTCTAGTGAAGGTGAAAAGGCGCTGCTAGAGATCATTTATGACTTGGTTGAAAAAGATGTAATTGAAGAGACAAGAGGTAACATTTGCAATAGTCCGGTTCTGCCTGTTTTGAAGCGTACTGACCCTACTCAGCCACCCGTGTACAGATTCGTAATTGATCTTAGAGAGGTCAATAAGATAGTTGTACCACAATTTCCAGTTGTTCCTGATATCACTGCATTATTAACTATGATTCCAGCTTCCGCCACTTGGTTTTCGGTGATTGACTTGAAGAATGCTTTCTTCAGCATCCCGATAGCCGAAGAGAGCAGGGATATCTTTGGCTTCAGTTTAGGAGGACGAAGCTTCCGTTTCAAACGCGCTCCCCAGGGCTACTGTGAAAGCCCATCGATATACAGTCAAGCTTTAAAGACACAGCTTGATACGATTGTTTTACCTGATGGCGCTACCCTTATTCAGTATGTTGATGATTTGCTTGTTGCTGCAGATACTGAAGAAATCTGTAAAGAAGCCACGTTATCATTGTTGCGTCCTTTGTCTGATTTGCACCACAAAGTGTCTCTTTCGAAATTGCAATATTGTCGACAAGAAGTGACCTATTTAGGTCATCTCTTATCGAAGGAGGGAAGGAAACTGACCCCAGAAAGAATTCAGGCAATAGCGAAATTGAGTGTGCCAAGGACACAGAGAGAAGTGCGTGCTTTCTTGGGCATTATATCATATTGCAGACAATGGATACCAAATTTTTCATTGTTGGCCAAACCTTTGGTGGCATTAACTTGTAAAGATACACCGAATCCCATTCCATGGTCTGAAGAGTGTCAGAAAAGCTTCTCCGAATTGCGTGATGCATTATGTTCGGCCCCTGTGTTGGGTACCCCTGACTACAGTAAGCCCTTTACATTGTATGTCCATGAGAAAGAGGGTTGTGCATTGTCAGTGTTGACACAGTTGTTCGGAGACAAGCAGCGTCCATGTGCGTATTTTTCGTCAACTTTGGATCCGGTAGCTAAAGCATTGCCGAGTTGTTTAAGAGCAACAGCGGCAGCAGCTGTCTCTATTCGACAGTCTGCTGGTTTGGTGATGAACAATACATTGATTGTGATGGTTCCACATGCTGTAGACACGTTGTTAAACAGGACCAAGACACAGCACTTAACTAGTGCTCGGTTGTCAGGTTACGAGTTGACACTATTAGCGAGTCATGTTCACATAAAAAGATGCAACACGCTTAATCCAGCTACGTTGTTGCCGATTGTAGCAGAATTAGATGCTTCAGAACAGCATGATTGTTTTCTCAGGACAGAAGAAGAGACGAAAGGGAGAATAGACCTTCAGGATACTCCGCTTGTGAAGTGTGATGGTACATTATGGGTGGATGGTTCATGCTTCAAGCTTCCGAATGGTGATACGACTGCAGCATATGCTGTCACGACTTTGCATACGATTGTTGAAGCTGCACGTATCCCACATAATTCAGCTCAAGCAGCAGAGTTGATTGCACTTACGAGAGCATGTGTGTTGTCGAAAGGAATGAAAGTGACCATATATACCGACAGCCAATATGCATTTGGTGTGGCTCACAGTTTTGGACGATTGTGGAACGAACGTGGATTTTTGACTTCGCATGGAGCTAAGATACAGCATGGTCAGTTGGTGAATGAGCTTCTGGAATGCCTTACTTTGCCGTTGCAAGTTGCGATTGTGAAATGCAGTGCACACAAGAAGGTGACTGATGATGTTGGTTGTGGAAATGCATTTGCTGACGAAGTCGCAAAAGAAACAGCGAGGAATGTGATGAGTCGAATGTATGTTGCAGGCCCTGCAAGATGGGTTGGTGATGTTGGAATGTGTGAAGATACGATAGAGAGTGTAAAGTCTATTCAAGCTGAAGCTACAGAGAGAGAATTGAGTGTGTGGAGAGAAAGTATGGGTAAATTGGATGCCAATGGTTGTTGGGTTGAATTGTCAGAGCATCAGAGATGGTTGTTACCCGATGCGTACGTGCTTGCAGTGGTTACGATGGCTCATGGAATGGCTCACATCAGTGTGAAAGGGATTTGTAAGTTGTTGGCTCCAGTATGGCAAAATGCTGGAATTCTTAAGTGTGCAGAGAATGTGGTCAAGAATTGCATGGTGTGTCTGAAATACAATCCTGGTAGGGGAACCCCAACTCCAGCTGGTCATTTTGCGCCTCCTACGTATCCGTTCGAGGTTTTGCAGCTAGATTTCATCCACATGGAAAGGTGCAACAATTTAAAATACGTACTCGTTGTTGTGTGTGCCTTTTCGAGATGGGTAGAAGCATATCCCCTGAAAGACAACACTGCCTTATCCACAGCTAAAGCCCTTGTGAAAGAATTCTTCCCTAGATTTGGAATGCCGAGAATGGTCTGGAGTGACAATGGGAGTGAATTTGTGGGTCGAGAGATGAAGAAAGTATGCGAAGGGCTAGGCATCCAACAGAAATTCCACGCTGCAAATCACCCCAAATCAGCTGGACTAGTAGAGTGCTACAATGGCACATTAAAACTAAAATTGGCCAAAATTCAAGCGAGCTCTGGTCTTAAATGGCCTGACGCTCTGCCTTTAGCACTCCTCTCAACCAGAATGACTGTGCATTCGCGAGTGGGACTTAGTCCATATGAGATTGTGTTCGGCCGTCCGGCCAACATATGGGGAGTGCCAAGGCCGACTAAATTCAGTGAAATCGAACACCCTGTACTGCTTGACTATTTGTATGAATTGACGGCTAAATTGCGTGTTTTACACCAACAGGTTCACGATACTCTGCCTCAGGTCTCTGAAGCTCCAGGACACCCAATCAACCCTGGATCCTGGGTGCTGGTAAAAAGATTTCAGCGAACGAGTAACGACCAGCCCCGGTGGACCGGCCCTCACCTCGTCCTTCTGTCAACAAGATTAGCTGTTTGAGTGGAAGGAAAGAAGCACTGGATCCACGGTGTACACTGCAAGAGGGTACCTTTGCCTCTGCCGTACGACCAGTGGGTCCAGGAGGGCGTCGCTGACTCAGAGACTGAAACTGTGCCTCGATTTCTGCCCTTTAGTGATGCACGTATAAAAGGAACAATTACTGAGAAAGAAAGTGACAATCTCTTGCAAGCAGCTGTGCCACCATCAATTCGATTGGACACTACAGAGCCTGATCTCCTTTTCCAAGATCAGACAATACCCGGAAAGAAAATATATAATCTGAGGCCGAGAACTATGGACAAATAAAAGACACTTTTCTTTGCTATTTTTGAAAGTGCAGCTCTCCCATCTGAGAAACTTTTTTATTTTTGTTTTTCAAACCACCATCCGGGTTCCGCTGTAGGGTTGCGGTTGCCCAAAGTCTTTGGGGTGCAGCTGAAGACGTTAGGTCGACAGTTCTGGTTGGTCTAAGGGAGTTGCCCTGGACTGACAGAAGCATTCCTTAGCATAGAACACCCTACCCTCGCGAGCAGCATTTTAGAGAGGATGGAGTTTTTCGAGATGGAGAGACCTGCCAAAACTATGAACTTTAAATCTAGAATATGTAAAATGATGACCACAAAACGCTTTTTGATACTATGTATTTTCATGTTATTAAGTGTAATGATGTTTTTATAGGATATGTTTTATTCTCGTTTCAAGTGACATTTGCACCCACTACATCGCCCATACCTCCTCCTTCCACCGTTTCCTCGCATTCTTTTCAACATCTTCCTGAATACGAATCCGCTAGGAGATTAGAGTTTATTAATAACTCCTTTGTTCAGCTTTTGCACCAACACCAACTGGTAATGAACACGACTAACTGCTGGGTGCGTGGTCTTATGCCTCACACCACGGATAAAGGTATTCCTTATCTGGTCCTGCCATTCAGACATAATGGTTCTGTGTGGGCATACAGAACGATGTTCATCTACGCACATGAAGTCTATCCCCTACGTTCTGTAACAGACAATCCTAAGAATAGTGCTCTAGTTAAGGGTATAGTAGACATGATTAAGGAAGATATTTCCTACGAGACTATCCCAAGAGATGAGACACTAGTATATATAGGATGGAACGTAACCGGATATGGAGCTACTTTGAGTGAGAAACAGCAAGCTAAGAGATCTTCCCCGATTTGGATTGTACCCCATCAGGGTCACATGTCTGCAAGGTAATGGCAAGAATTCCAGAGCTCAGCTAGGGAAGAGTATCTGCACTGAAACATATGTGTTTGCGTCTCAGACTCCATGTAAAATAACAGGAGCCCCCTGGTGCAAATAGCAATCCTGGGTCAGGGTAGAGAATATATGTAAGCAAAAGTTCCCAGGCAAGCACAAACGTAACTAGCAGGTACACTTGTAGATAGAATTAACTACAATGACATTAGACAAAACTGCTTTTTCCAATACAATTAGTTTTAATTATTCAAATATGCATAAAAAATTCCTATGATAAAAATGCATTACAATGTTCAGAGTCAATGCAAACTTCATTGTAATTATACATGATCTAATAGTGATAAAATTTGATTAAACATTATACTCCCCCTTCATTCTTAGCAGCTAAGGGTACCTATTTCATCTGCCATGATCGAGCCTATACATGGTTGCCCCCTGACTTCTCGGGCACATGTTTTGTTTCGTTCCTGTTGCCTCCCACCTACACAGCTGCGGCAGATTATCATAGGACAAGGATAGTTAGAGGTGTCTTCAGTAAAGAAGACACTGCAGGACAAGAATTCGGGGACTTCGTAAAGGGTTTTCTGCCGTTCTGGGGACCAATGGTTAACAGCAGGAACATAAGGCAATTGACAAGGGTGGTTGAATCCACCGTAATTGAAACTGCCGGGGCCCTTAGCAACTTGACTGCTGAGCTCCAGTCGGATCGTCTTATGGGTAGGCAGACAAAATATCGAAATTAAAATATCGAAATACAATAATATCGATGTTTTAATATCGATGGTATAGTATATCGATGTGCCATAATATCGACAGACAGAATATTGTGTCGATATTTTTGTATGTGTCGATATTTTCAGTTCTCAGTTCTTGGGTAAAGGGGTATTTTTTGGGTTCAGGGTCAGTTTTCAGTTTTTGGGTAAAGGGGTATTTTTAGGGTTCAGGGTCAGTTTTCAGTTTTTGGGTAAAGGGGTATTTTTAGGGTTCAGGGTCAGTTTTCAGTTTTTGGGTAAAGGGGTATTTTTAGGGTTCAGGGTCAGTTTTCAGTTCTTGGGTAAAGGGGTATTTTTAGGGTTCAGGGTCAGTTTTCAGTTTTTGGGTAAAGGGGTATTTTTAGGGTTCAGGGTCAGTTTTGGGTTTTTGGGGTACAGGGGTATTTTTAGGGTTCAGGGTCAGTTTGGGGTTTTTGGGGTATAGGGGTATTTTTAGGGTTCAGGGTCAGTTTTGGGTTTTTGGGGTACAGGCGTACAGGGTAAAAATAAAATAAATTTAAATTTATTTTAAATCAATTAAATGAAATTAAAAAAAAAAATTACATTAAAATATTACGTTTTTAATTTATTTTAAATGTATATGTATTACTTTTAATTTTTTAATTATGTTTTAATGTTTTTATTTAATATTTGTTAAATTATATGTATTTTAAAATTATTTTTACATTATTATTAATACATTTAAAAAAAATATTTTTAATTTCGATAATTTTGTACTACGATATTATTTTTTCGATATTTTTGTACTTACCATTATGTAGATATAATTTCGATATTTTTGATTTCGATATTTTTGTGTCGATATTTTTGTATGTAGCTATTCTGTCTGTCGATATTATGTCAGACATTCGCCTTATGACCCTTCAAAATAGGGTCGCGTTAGACGTCATCCTTGCAGACCGAGGTGGGGTATGTAAATTGATCCAATCAAGTTGCTGTGTTTTCATTCCAGATGACGCTCCAACAGTGTACCAGGCCATCTCCAAACTGCATAAGATTTCCGAATCTATTCATGTGGATAAAGCAGATTGGTCATTGATGGGATGGTTCTGGGAACTGGTATCCGACTGGGGATGGAAAATTCTGATTCCTGTTCTGTCTGTGTATACAGTGTGCTCCTGCACTATGTGGCCTCTGTGCTGCATCGTGTGTAAGGAAACCTGTATCAAGGGACAAGCTAAGTAATAGGATGATGCTACAGCAACATCTCAATGAATTTAGGAATATAGACCTGGACTCAGATTAGCATGAGTATAGGTTATTGCCTATGTAAGGGCAAAAGGAGGGTCTGTAGTACTTAAAATTCTGGACCCGTGTTATAAACATCATCGTAGCATGACGAATTTGATATCAGAAGACCGAGAATGGCTAGTAGTCTATGTACAAGCATTTTCGTCATGCTCGAGTGACGATTTCACCCTGAAATTGTAGTTTTCGTCCTGAACCCTCGGCTTCTATTTTGTGTACGGCAGCCATTTTGTGAGTTGCCCTCACATAGGCCAATGACTAAGGACAAACACGCTTTTGAAGGACACGTACACCTTTGCTGACTTCCCTGTGACCTGGGCAAGCTGACTCCACTGGCCAAGGCCAAACCTGTTCGGTCAGTTCCTCTCCCAGTGGCCGCACAAGATAGTATCAAGGCACATCATGTCATAAACCTTTCATCGCACACAGACCACGCCTAATCTTGCACACACCTTTCCCTGTTTCCTACTTTATGACTTGCTTTACAAGGAGGAGGTGCCCGATTTTATTGGGGGTCCGTCGATATCTGATGAGAAAACTGGGCCTTGCCGGATAATTTATTGTGGGCTGGACAAACTGAAATATGGGCTTGTCATCATGACTCTGCTTTTCCTTTGTAGTGAAAACATGTGAATGGTCAACTGAAATGTAAAGAATGTTTGCCTAAAGCGTAATATTTTGTATAAAAAGAGAAGGCTGGCTTTGTAAGTTTGAGAAGTCTCCTGAGAATATACACTGTGTTGTACATCTAGGATACCTGTTACTTGGTTGCAGCCAATAAATTCGATCTTTGACTTCACCTAGAAGACTCTGAGTTTCTGTAGTCTGAAACAGGAAGAACCCGAAGTCTTAGGGTGTTGTCCCTGGCACCGCTGGGTTACCGGTTCAGTACCAGTTCTGAAAAACTCAGTACTTCACTGGCTTTTATTTTGAGATTGTTGTCTCCCAGGTGTTGATTGCAGTAGTTGGGTCTCATCTTCAAACTTAAATAAAATGCACCTCCTATCTCATGATGTTTTAATTGGTATGAAATGTTATTATGTTTGATGTGTTTTAACTGGTATCGAATGTCATTATATTTAACGAGGTCTTTTTAATGTATGGTAAACTTTATTATGCGCACTTTTATGGTTCATTGAACCGAAACAAAGCTTTTTTTACCTGATTTGACCGGCAGCAGCGCCCGTGATGACCTGGAGGGAGATGATCACCTTAGACTGGGCAGATATTTTATTTTGACAGAGTTGTGTCCTGAATTGGTGATGATAAGGTGGGTGGTGACATAAGAAGGCGCGGGGGGGCAGTACAGGTGCCATGATGTGTCTGTAGTGAGGATGAAGAGTTGACCATTGGGGGCGCTGGTGACAGCAGACACTGACCCGGCAAGCTGAGAGTCCTGAGGGGGTGGAAGATACATTTCCTTGTTTATCCTGAACAATTCTCTCCAGTGCAGGGCTGGTTTTGAGCAATTTGTGTCCTAAAGCAGTTCATGTGATACGAAGAGGAAGATTGTAAACGCCTGGGACCCTTGCTCTGTGCCTGGACTCCTCAAGAATTTAGGGGCGTCTCATTTAGTTTCCTGTTTAGAATATGGTCAATGTCCCTGCCGGATTAAAGCTTTTTCTGTATTGTGAGGAAGTTTTTATGACAGTGTGAGATAATTTTCATACAAATTAAACTCAGAATCGGCTAAAAAAGGTAGGTAGAGGTTTATCTTTAGCAAAGCTTCTTCATGCCCCTGGTAAATGCCGCCCTCATCTCTGTATCTTTACTTTCACTTTCACAATAGCCTTAAACTGCAGAGAAAAACTAGAAAGAATATTTCCTGTGAACCGTATCTTAAGCCCA
Organism: Lissotriton helveticus; assembly: GCF_964261635.1. NCBI lineage: Eukaryota > Metazoa > Chordata > Amphibia > Caudata > Salamandridae > Lissotriton > Lissotriton helveticus. Next base: position 1,174,706,322 of record NC_136072.1, on the reverse strand, counting down.
ACCATTTTATTATTCTTGAATACGGTCCGGATATGCGTGACAAGTCGCTGATGTCGCGATTTTCAAACAGAGCTGGCAAAGCGAAAAATCTAGGACTCTTTACAGCATTGTAAAGTTTTCCATTAACCTTTGTTGAATGTCAAAAAACACCAGCCAGTGAGTCACCAGAACACACCTCCTCTCGTGAAACACATCTACCACGCCTTCTGCTGGGTGATAATCTTGGAACTGATATAGAGGGGGTATGGAATTTCTGCACCCCCAGACCCAGTTGTTTGAAGTCCCGTCAAGGGTGAAGACACTATCATGATCTGTGACCACCGTTTGCTTTTCAAGGGAAAGTCAGGATCGTGACTCCAGGAGCATTCTGTGATTTTATTTTTTTATTATTAAAAAGAAAGCTTCCGCGCCCTTTCCTGCTCCCCTCCGGCAGTATGTCACACAGATTGCATAAATCCATTATTCCGAGTGGCTGCAATTTAAGGACATTCAGCCGAAGAAAAGATGTTTTTCATAAAAATAAAAAAAACGCGAGGTACCAAGAAGCATGAAGGGCATCAGTGGAGCGTCGTGGATGGAAGTCTGGCCGCCATTGCCATGACAACGTCATCCTCATCTGTGGAGGCGTCAAGGACGCAGGTCCATCAGAGGCTCGCGGCGGTACGGATGGAATGTCATGTTGTAGACAAGAGATATGGGTCCCTAGGTAAGAAACATCACAGACGGCTACACGGCGCATCTGCGCATGCGCTGCGTCTGTTATCGACAGGGTGGGCTTCACTTTTAATGGAGAGAATGGTTCAGACGCCTTTGTCGAACTAAAGGATAAAACATTGATTGCAAACATTTTGATTCATGTGAGGTCACTACTGCTGAATGGCATTTAAAAAAGCATGTTTCAAGAAAAAATCTGTGTTCTATTATGGTAAGAATGTATACATAAATGATGCAAAGATGTCCATAATGGGCTTAATAAACTTACTTACTACCACTAATATTTGTATTAACTGATTCACAATGATCAAGTCAGAATTCTGCTAATTTGTCAATGTTCCACTCTCTGGATCTGTGGATGCTTGCTGTATTCTAATGTGTGAGCTGATGCGTTTTTTTCTTGAATCAGTTTATAACAAATCAACACATTCATTTTTATTTTTAACAAATTTCTTTTGTGAAACTATCTGTTGAAAGCTTAACTTCTGCCAATTTAGAAATGCAAAATCTGGTCAGAATGTTCTTGTGTGGAGAACAGAATAGTTCCCTACAACATTATATAATCCATAGTCAGGGTGGGGACATGTATTTAAAGCGAGTCCTGTGCATATCTTACTCACAGAAAATACTGCGTCAGAGCTACATTGGGAGAGCCGCTAAAAGGTTTGCAGGGCAGCACTGGATTTTTGACACAGACCGGCCATGCATATTAACCATGGTTGAAATGCTGTCTTTACTCTGTGAGTTACATTTATGTAATGGAATGAAACCTATGCCCTTGTAGGGTGAATATTCTAATCAGTCTGTTGGTGTTAAGGCCAAATTAAATTAAATAGAGTAATAATGTCTTGAAAGTTCCGAGTAGTGTACAAAGAAAACCAGGAAAGCAAGGCTTTCCTATGCAAAAATAGGATGATGTATATTGTGAGGTTTCTCTTTTGGGCATGGTGGGCCCGATTCACAGGACTAACTTAAGACAAAATCCGAAACTTACTACCATTTTGGTATTCACAGACGACACTTACTCATTTTGGTATTCACAGAAGGCACTTACTCATTTTGGTATTCACAGAAGGCACTTACTCATTTCGGTATTCACAGAAGTTAGGAGTCCTAACTTTAATGGTAATAAGTTGAGAATTTTGTCTTAAGTTAGTTCTGTGAATCAGGCCCTGTGTCAACACCTCGCAAGTATGGCACGTCATGCCACTGTCTTGTTCATGACAATGCTCTCTTGGGCATTCACAACACACACTTGGGAATGGTCCGTCACAAACCTCTTATAAGGCATTGCTCATGAAGACGTTCTCTTGGTCATGGCAAATCACAACATACTCTTTACATGGCCCACTTCAACATCCATTTGTGCACGGCAAGATAGCTTAGAGATTGTAGAAAACCTGCTCTTGGTACCTGCGACACACATACAATAGTGAAGTAGCACTTACATCTGGGCATTGCAGAGGCAGAGTAGAGGAAGCATATTGGTTTCAAGTTCCCATACATAGAGTCAGAACTAGCAAGCTGGTTTCATGCAGCATCTCGCTTGCTGTGGGGCTTCACTTTCACTTCATTCATCACCAGGTTTGCATCCCTCACCCTTGTTATATTTAGGTTTCATTCTTTGTTCATGAATACCTCTGCTTTCCTCCTTGAAGAGACTCCAGAGACTTCCTGTGAGAAATTAGGCTGTTGGTTGAGGAAGGGTGAACCTTTCTCCAGCAACAGCCATAACCCTTGTCAGCGAGAATCACAAAAGTCATTTAATTCACCTGTGTTTATTTCTCTGGTAGCTTGCCACAAAAGCAGTGAGGCTTAACTTAGAGGCAATGTGTAAAGTATTTGTGCAGCATGCAAACACTAATAGAGTGAAAACACAACCCAAGAAAAATCCTACACCACTTTAGAAAAGTAGTGTAACATGAAGCAAATTATATATATGCAAAGATTTAGAATAAGTAAGGTAAGCCTAAAAGCATAAAACACCACTTGTGGTTATTTGGTCATGCAAGAAATGGTGAAAGTGATAAATGCAAACTCAAATTTTACTTTATTTCGGTTAAAAATATATAACCATAAAAGTGCAATAAAAAGAATCACAGTTCATCTCTACTTCGATGGAATGTGGGCCAGATACAGGGCCCATGTTAGTCACGCTGAAAAGGTTATCTACTAAAGTCCAGCTGGAAGAGTTCCATTTGAGGTGGAGGAAGCAGCAAGCAGCAAGCAGCAAGGCGATCATTGTGGATGGTAGCCATTGTAGCACAATGAGCCGCCCGGGAAAGAATTAATGGTTGTAGCTGTAGCACAAAGTTCCTGTTAGCCATTGCGAATGTTATTGACAGAGCTTCATATTAGCAGTCGCAAGGACTGTTGATGCTCTGGTGAAAAGTGCAGATCTTGCGTTGTTGGTCGTGGCTGGTGGCTGGTGGCTGGTGGCTGCTGTAACACGAAGAGCCGGGTTCACCAGAGCTGTGTGTTGGCAGTTGGCAAGATTGGCAAAATCTTGGCACGAATGGGCCCATTCATGGTCATGAACTGTCCAAAACCTTAGGATTTCTCCTTTTCTTCCAGGAGAAGTTCACTTGATGCCACATCAAGGGTCCAGGACCTGAGAGACTCTTCTTGGAGATCAGGAACGCAAACTCCAGCAGAGTCCCGTATTGCTTAGACAGGTCCAGAGCAACAGGTCAGCTGGGCAGTTGCATTGAGGACTCTGAAGCTTGTTGTGTCCCTGTAGTGCAGAACAGTTAGCTAGCAACTAGAGTCACTCAGGTAACCTGGGGTGAAGGGTGCAGGCCCAGTCTTCCTTCTCAGAGAGCAGGGCAGTCATCTGGCAGCAGGGCAGTCATTCTTCTGTAGTATCCACAGGTCTAGGAGTATACTGAGGGTCTAATTTTTATAGTTTGTGCTCACTTTAAAGTGGGAGAAACTTCTGGAGTCATTCCGTGTGTGGATTATCTTTCATGCCCTGATCACAGTCTGTCTGTAGGTTCATTACACGAGTATGAAGCCCTGAGGCAGTGTCTTTGAAGTGCAAGTAGGACTGTGCACAACTCCGCCCCCATCCTGCCTTGGATGGCCCATTCTGCCAACACCCAGGCCCTCTATTGTGTGGCTGTCTGGGAGGACTACACAAAGGCTAAATGCCGAATTTGATTGGTTTGTTGTTATTATTTCCAGAGCTTCAACCAGTTACACATTCTCCATTATTAATGTTGAGTGTAACCATGAGGTTTGTAGTTCGTCCTTATTTAAAGCATTTATATCACACGAAGTAACAAGGGGATCGTGGCATTGTTTATCCTGTGCTTGTTTGTCCCTGTTCGGTGTAGAGTGGAAATGCTCCGGTATTTTAAGTTTGTGTGTTGTTGCTATTTCATCCTGTTGTGGATTTCTTTTATCAGATTCCATACTCAGATCAATGCATATTTGCTTAGTGTCTCCCAAGTCATTTTTGTTATTGTTTACTGAATGTATAATTTCCTGTACAATTGTCTTTTTTGCACTTATCGTTTGATGGATTTTGGCGAATTTTCCTCATTTCTTCGATCTGCTAATATTTGATCCATTATTCCTACACTTTCCTTGTTTCCGGGCACTGTGTAGGATGCTGTTACATGAGGTACTAGTTATTGACCTTCTGGCAATTCAGCAGCCTTTGATTTTTGTGGAGCAAGAGGTGTAAGCAAACCCTTTATGTTACTTGTCTCCGAAAAGATGGCTGCTTCTGGGTCTTTCGGAAAGAAAAATGTGATTATTTTTTGTTCCGACCTTTTGTTTTTTCCAGGATTGGTTTCCAGTTGAGAGGGTGTTGATGAAGGATAATTTCCTATCCCTTGGGGTCTTGTTGGAGATGTCCCCCTTGTTATAGTTGAGTTTTTTTGCGATTTGTTTTGTTTGTGTGTTTTTTGTAACGGGGGCACCTGCCTGACCCATCCTGATCTAATTTATAACACTATTCTGGTGTACCACCAATTAGGAGTTACCGTCTGTGCTTTCTTACGTCTGTCTTAACAATTTACACGGCAAGTTGTGTCTAGACAGTTTACAAACCATAACCTAAAAGCAGGTATTCCATCTGCCCCGTAATGCCTCTCCAGCCCAAATCCGTCTGGAATTTGGATTAACACAGCAATATATAGCAAGAAGTTATCAGTTTATTAAAACGATGCATAATATACAAAACAATCAATCGAGTGTTTTAGTTAACATGTTATGAGAAGCCTTGGTTAATTATGCTAATTCAATTTATAGCAAATACTTTTTTTTCCTTCTTTTTTTTTAAAAGTGCACGCAATTGCGCATCAAACTGTTTGTTACAACATTTACTCAGTCCCATTTCCCCCCTCCCCTACCACCCACTGAAGCATCCCAATCATGCCTGTACCACGCGCCCACCGACCTACAACCCCCCCCTCCCCAACAAATTGGGGTCTCACTAAACTCTTGTAGTGGACCAGATCGGGGTAGTGCCCTTAGGGGGCCGTCTAAGGTGGCGACACAACCTCGCCTCCGTCATACTCGCCAGAAGCCAAGGCCTCCAGCAAGAAGACAGAGGTGCCAGGCGTTAAGCAGTGTGGCATGTATTGGGAGAACCAGAACACCCCCTCATATAATCTCAAAAGGAAGGACCCCAAGAAAGCATTTCAAGAAAGAGCCACAGCTAGACGCTGAGCTATTAGTCTAGTAAGCTAAGTCCTCATGTCAAGGGGACCATGAAACTGGCCTCCCTTCCTCCCCCAGCTAGGGGAAAGTGTACCTCAAACCAGTCGCATAGGATCAGGACAGCACACATAATGTCTCACATAACAGTTAAATTCTAGCAATCACTCCGAGCCCCCATTTACAAAGTACATGGGTCTTACTAGTGTTCCATATCCGCTTCAACGATCGGGGGGTCCCGGGAATCGTCTGTATCCGCTTCTAGTTTAGCCGATCTCTTCAGATGTTTCAATAAGTCCTCTACTTGCTGTGGCTTTGTAAAGAACCGCTGCTTCCCTTGATGAGTGATCCGTAGTCTTGCCGGGTATAGAAGTGCATAGTCAACCTGTGCTTTGTGCAGTTTGGCCTTAACATCTAAAAACTTACGCCGTTCTTCCTGCACCATAGCAGTAAAATCAGGATATATGGAAAAGGTAGACCAGCTCTCGCCTGCTGCGCGCCGCCCGAAGTGCCACATCCCGGTCTCTATAGTTCAGGAGACGCGCTATTATAGGTCTGGGAGTGTCTCTGGGCTTGGGCCGGGGCGCTAGGGAGCGATGCGCCCTTTGGATGATAAATTGGGCAGAGAAAGCGTCAGCTCCCACAGCGTCGAGGAGCAACTTCTCTACATAGTCCTCCATACATCCAGTGTTGGTGGACTCCGGAATTCCTATAAGGCGAATGTTGTTGCGCCGACTGCGTGCTTCCAAGTCCTCATTCTTTGCCGCAATGGAGCGCAAAAGATTATCCATGCAAGACAGCTGGGATGTGTGAGTGGCAGAGACATCTACAGAGTCAGAGACGCGTCTTTCAACTTCTTTGATCCTTTCGTCATGCCCATCAAGCTTGTGGGCAATGGCATCGATCCGTGAGGAGAGCCTGTCCACCTTATCCACAATGGTGGCGAATCCTTGTCGAACCTCCCTGAGGATCTCTTGGACATCAGCAGCAGGGGCAGGTGCCGCCGTTCCGTCCCCATCACGTCCCGGCTGATGCCGATCACCCTGGTTAGGTCATGGCATCTTTTTGGCTGTGTCGAATGTAATCTTGGGCTGACGGATGTCTGGTTTGCCCATTGCATCGATCTGGCGTGAAAGGGAACCCTGCCCCTTTGCTCTCGCTGCATCTAAGTCCAACAAGTATTCACCACAGGGCCTCACTGCAAAAGTTCAATCTCCCCTGCAGGGCGCTACCGCACTTCCACTCTCCACTCCAGTGAAGTTCGTTAGGCCTGCGCGTGTTACAGCGTCTGGGGGACGAAATCTCCACCTGTGCCCTCTATCGCCTAGCAAGCAGTGTCAAGTCAATCAGCCCAGCTTCTTTCTGGGGTCCAAAATGGCGCCGGATGGTGTGCGCTGACAGCGTGGCGTCACAGCGCCAGGGATGCAACAGCAGGCCACATCGGCAGATCGCGGGTTTGTTTCGCTCTATTCAGGGTTGGAGGCAGGGGGATCCCGCATCCACACGGCGTTTAAAGGCCTGAGAGTGCCCCCTCTGAGGTCAGACATGCCTGTAGAGCCAAGGCGAGTCCGGAGCCAGCGCCAAATTCAATTTTCTGGGCCAATGAGATAGCAGCAGCAGCGAAATTCGGCCCACAGCTGCAGAGCGGTGTCCGCAAACAATCGAGGGTGTCAGGGTCAACCCGCTTGGCAAAATATAAGGATAATTAAAGGATTAATTACGCCGGACGGCAGGAGCTCGCTACAGAGCGGCCCTCTGCTAGTGCGCCACCTAGCACCCCCAATTATAGCAAATACTTGTTTTCATCATTACAATCAACAAATGCGGGGTAGCTATGGGATTTAAAATTGCCGCATCCCACGTTTTGCCAGGCCATGAACAAAGCAGCAAATATTCACTCACTGATAAAGGATAAAAGTATTTTTTCACGACGAGCCCATGCATGGATGACAATTCAAACGTATGTCACACTGCAACCTGCAACTTACTTTCAGTTAACCTATCCGGTGCACTTCAAAAAACAACTATTGGCCATGCGACTAGGTGATTTGCCGTCTTTATCAGAAAAAACACTTTGGCGATACAATGGACCAAAAACTATGTGACGCAGCAGAAGAGGACTTTGTGCATCTGGTCTGTATATGCTCCAAAATGATGAATGCGCGTCAATTACATTTAAAGTTCTTATTCAATGAGCGAGGGATCCGTACATGCAGAACAGCAATCATGAGAAGCTTGGATCCTACTGACCCTCGGCTAAATTGCAATATAGTGAAGTTTTTGCAATTTCACGACAAAGTAGTAAAACAGGCTTGCAAGTAGTATCCAAAAACACAGGCTACAGCATTTAATGACATTGATAGGCGGCCAAAATTGTCGCAAATGACGATATCTAGAACCATTGAATCATGTTTGCTAAATTACCTGCATACTCCACATGAATAACTTGTTTAAAACTGCAAAGTATCTGCAATTATGCCTTGAATATATTTTTATAAAACTGTGGGGCATATTATCAAGGGATTTATCTCCGCTTTTTTGGCTTTAAAAGCAAAGAAAGCGGAGATAAAATGATCTCCCTATTACCTAGCTGTCGCTAACACCAGTTAGCGACAGCTAATAGGAGATAGCGACCATCTTGGGCCCCGCTTTGCATGTCAGAGATATTTATCACTAATGACATGCAAAGTGGGCGTGCCAAGATGTTAGCGACTGGAAACAGTCGCTAACATCGCTATCTCCTATTACCAACTTTTGGAGATATTCGCGCTAAGCGCGAATATCTCCAAAAGCTAACACCTGCCCTGAGCAGTTCTTAGCCATGTTATCCAATGGGAGGTGGATAACATGGCTAAGAGCATTAGCTTGGTAATGCATGAATATCGCTGACTTTACAGCGATATTCATGCATTTCGGCCGATTTTTATCGCTTAGGAGATAAACCTTGATAATAGCAAGGCTCCTAAGCGATAAAAATCGCCGCAACACGGCGATAAAATTATTGCCGCTAAGCCAACATAGCGATAATTATCGCTAGTTGTTGGTAATATGCCCCTGTATTTTATAACTCACGTTATGTGATATCAATCAATCAATCTATTGTGTGGCTGTCTGGGAGGAATACACAAAGGCTAACTGCCAACTACACCGAGTGATATGACCCAGCAATCAGACTGCATGCACCAAGTGATTAGGACAAGAAAATGCCAACTTTCTAAAAGTTCGAAACGCGTCGGCCTATTGGAGAATAGCACTTTTGAATGATTGAAACATTGATTCAGTGTTTTCTTTTCTTTCACTGATTAAGATTGTGCATGTTACTGATTCATCTGTTCTCCATTTGATTTCTTCTTGATTTTCTCTTAATTGTGTTCACCATTCCTTGATTGGAATTGCATCAATAATATGAACATTTTGGTAATGTATATATGATATTGACCAAATTTGAATATTGTGCAAATGTACATATGAAATGTGCATATGAAATGTTTTGCTTCATGTTTTATGTAGTAGTGTCATAATTTTGTACTGTTGAGTTTTTGAATAATTGTGTATATATTGGATGTCTTTTTCGTCAAACTATAATGTGTTGTTTGAAAATGAATAATTCATAAGGTATAAATAAAAATACCATACAAATCCTCAATCAATAGGTGATTTGTTACTCCAATTAAGGAGACGTTACAAAGTATTTGTACGGCCAGCACTACGCTTTTTCTAAGATTTACATATGGTCCAGCTGCCCGTACGTCCCAGGACCTAACTCCCTGTTTACAACAACTTTCTAAAAGTGGCATTTTCAATATTGTTACTTCAAAATCCAACTTTCCCATTAAATAGGGTTTTAAATTACAATTTCTTAGACACCAGACATGATATTCCTACCTACTCCAAAAATGTTTTATCATTTATTAACTGCAATTGGGTAACCCAATGTTATCCAATGGGAGTGGTAGGCCCTGCAATAGTGAAAAACAAATTACGAGGACATATATGACTTTTTACAAATAACACACTCTGCCCCATGGGCTGTTTAGGGCCAATCCTTGGGATGACGTGGATAAAAAAGAAGGATTAGGCCTAGCACAATGATTATTTTGGCAGGTCAAAATGGCAGTTCAAACTGCAGACACAGACTGTAATGTCAGGCCTGAGGCAGGTTTTAAAGAGCTACTTATGTAGGTGGCACAATAAGTGCTGCAGGCCTGTTAGTAGCATTTAATTAACTAACTCTTGGGATATGTTATACCACTTTATTAGGGACTTACAAGTGAATCAAATATAGCAGTTGGGTGTAAGCCAACTTAGCCATGTTTGAAGGAGAGCGCACAAGCACTTTAGCACTTAATAGCAGTGGGAAACGGCGCAGAGCCCTAGAGCCAACAAAAACGAGTTCAGCGAAACAGAAGAAGTGAAGGCAAAAAGTCTAGGAGAAAACCAGGCCAAGGATGTCAGGTCTGACACTTCCTTACCCCTTTCCTCTTCTACAAAAAGTGCTACATCAGGTCCGTATTCAGTGATCTGATGACATCTACCATGCTGATTCCATAAAAGTCTCTAGGCGTTTTGTGGTGCTTTTTTGGGGCTTTTCGTTGTTTGACATTGAATCATCTGGTGTATCCTTTGCACACTTGAATGGGATATGTTTTGTCATGTATTTTAGGAAAGAAGATTGTTGAATTAAACTTAAAATCCATTGCAACTCTGTACCTTTTGGGATGAGAGCATTCCTAACACAAAGCAACTTCACCACTCCATGCGTGTGGTGACCTGTATGGGTTTCTCGGATGCAGCAGGTAACAGGGTGTGTGGACACCTAGGTTTCAGATTGCTGCATAGTACACTGGATTTCAAACTTGCGCTTCTTTAAGTGGAGCGAACCCTATGAGTACATACAGTGTTATGGAATGTAATCTATATCCAAATTTGATCACTGATAGAGCATTCACTGACACCGCAGGACACATGCAGACCCCAAGCAACTACCTCCTACTTACAGGACATTACTCTGAATGTGCCTTCACTGCAATCGTACAGATGTGCAGTGCTTTATATGGCATTGTAAAGTAAATGGCACAATTTTATCATGCCGGACTGAGCATAACCCTATTATTGCTCCTCCATTGGAAATACATGTTAAGCCTTGAAATAGTCCTTGCGACAAAAGGGTTCCCTCCATATCACTATCAATAAGGTATGGAAACTTCAAAGGATTCTTTTGAATTTAGGTTTTCCTCTAGAAATCCCAGTGTTTTCCTCTGAAACTTTAGCTAGGTCCACATGCCCTTAATTTCTTCCTAATTATTGGTACAGTAATTTATTTTAAAGGAAAGCCTGACCTCTTAAGTCCACTGAAACTATTATCCCTTTGCTGTGAATTTCCTTTTTGTTATGTTTTGTCTTTAAAATGATTATCATTTGTACAGTCCCACTACCCACAGAGAGCAGATTGGGGCTGGTGAAAGTCATTACCTTGCTAATGAGGCAGTATAAGTATTATGGCTACTTTTTTTAAAAGTGCACACTGTATACCTAAATTGCTGCTAGGCACTTTGAGAGAGAGAGAGGCAGACAGAGAGAGAGACAGAGAGACATTATGTAAGCGGGTTACAAGTTGCACATATTATTGATGCTTGTAGATGGGGAAGCATTTTTGTTTTGTATGGTGCTGGCTTGTTCCCAGAAGCCATGTTGAAGCAGCAATGAGAATATATTGGTCACTCCAACTATGAATGCCACTGTGATCTTTTAGGAATGCTTGCAAGACCTAGATATAAAAGACGTATTTTCTACTTCCAAAGAAACAGAGATGGTCAAACAACTTTGTGGTTGGGGAGGTTGGACTTCTTGAAAAAGGGGCGTGGTCCATGCAGTGTCAGGAAAAAAGAGGATGGACTCTGAGAAGGCATGTGCATAGCATGGGTTTCTTTTAGGGCTCTCAGACTCTGGGGTTCCTATCTCCAGACATTAGGAAGAGCTCCAGTGTTGGTCACCCAGGACTTGAATTGTTTAATTTACTTCAGTTTTTCGACTCAACCCAGTTTATGTGAGAAAATGTAATCTTGTGTCTGAGTTTTTGATACAACATTTCGAGTTTATCACAGTGGAGTGAGCCTCTGCCAATGCTGGGTTTTGGGCTGAGGGGTGGGTACTTTCCACACTGCCTGAGGAGTTTGGGGGGACAGAGGTGCAAGTGGAATAAATGATGTGGCGGCCACACAGCAGTGGCACTTACGTCACGGTCACTCTTAGGTGACTCGTAGGCGGCGTTGGCGGTCCTTGCAGCTCCTGTGGGGGGCAGCTGGTATTTCGGTTGCTTGGCGGTGGCGGTCATCTTTCTTAGCCCGGCTCGGTCCTGCTGGCTTAGTCACGGAGGAGGATGCAGTGGTCACAGTCGAGGATGTCGTTGTTGCCCCGCTCGACTGCGTGTCCTCCTCCTCCTCCAGGGCCACCAGCCGCCGATATTCGGCGACAGTGGCCTCCAGCCTCCGTTGCCGGGCCAATCTAACCTGCTCCCTCCTTGTTGTTGATTTGGAAGGAGCAACTATATGAAGAAAGAAAGACATAGTCTGTAACCAATGCTCCTTATTAATAACACAAAGTGATTGAGCCGAAAGTTGGGTCACAGAGTACAAGTAGCAAATTGAAAGCACAGTACATAACTATTGAGGACAGTATCTATGTAACCTCCCACTTCTGCATCCTTGCTCTAACATTAGTGGTAGTTTAATGAACAAATTCTACGACCACTATGGACCTCCATTACAGTCGACTATGACAGTACACCAGTCTTATTCTTCTTCTTCTCTCTTGTTTAGGGAAATTGTTACGTTATCTTATGCAAGCCGGCAGAATGACATGGACAGCACAGTGAACTTGCACCCGAGAAAAAAAGTTGCACACCATGATGAGTGAGACAGACTTGCGTTACTGTACCGGTCCAGTACATGCAGGTGGTGAAGCTATTACTTTTCTATTACGGGTGGCACTGAGAATACTCTGTTACAAGGGCTACTGCTTAATTAATTTACCTTTCACCCTACAGTGCAAATGAGTACTAGAAAAGGAAAATGAAGAAGCTAACTAATTTGATTATCTATCACTTCACATGGGACGTATTTGATGACATATGAGATGACTTTAGGTGCTTTGCTTAATATTGAGTGAACAGTGATACACCCACACATGAATGACGTACTACAAGTAAACTAAAGTTATTAAGAGAGGTACGGAGTGTCCACCGTAATAACCAGATATATGCTGTGATTGCAAACGCAATACAAAGTACTGCTACTATTCATGGTAGTATTGGACACATTTACAATTTCTTTTCCTTGCCTTCCCTGCACTGGAATGGACGTGCGGGTGCGGTGGTACATGCTCTTCAAGGTAACACTTACTTCACCTGGCGACCATCTACTCTCTCTAGATACACATGTGCTATCTAAGAGTCAGAGAATACCATGCTCCGGGCATCCATTCAGTCAAAGTATACGCACACATACAGTTTCTGTTTCACCCACCCAGGCTGCTGTCCTTCCACCCATCCTTGCTTCATCATTGACCCAGCCATGCACCATACCATATTCTTTCCTTCCCAGCCACCTCGGGGGCCAAGCAAACACATATCGTTCTTCTTTGCCAGCCATCATACAAGTTCGCGTCCCACTTACTTACACCCTTCTTTCGCTTTTCGTTCATCCCATCCATCACGTTCGTCTAAGAACTTATTGGGATTCTTCTCACCAAAAACTTCACAGCTAAGTCGAAGTACATTTCGAGGAGGCTACTACCTGGTTGATTTGTAATTGTAATACACCCGTGCAGAAAGCACACTATGCAGTCTTCAATCTCAATAAGTAAGGAATATATAGCTTACCTGTTTCCGCCACCACCGTTTGAACCCCCACAGGACCGTCCGCCGGCTCTTGCACCGCCTCCTCCCCAGAGTCCTCCGAGTCCTCGCCCAACACAGCCACCTCCGCGCTGGCCCCGTCACCAGATGTTACACCTACGAAGTACATTTAAGAATGTTAGAATACACCACTCACTACTATATAATATTTGGTCTAGGAGAAATGTTAAAAAAACAGAATACAATGTAATAATTTGTGACTGTCTACTCCATAGTAAAAATGTCCCATTTTCCAGGGAAGGCTGTTGTCTTGCTGCACTTTTATGCACAACTGATGAATGCTTGCTTTTGATTTTTAACACGCACCACTTTTTCTCCTAACAGACAGAAGCTTGACTCCTAAGAACACGACCAGGATCAAGTTCAAACCAGGTGAGAGCTCGGCTCGACCACAAGAAATGTGTCCAATTTATCGTAAGCACTAACCACTTTTCCATTTTCAGTTAAATAGTTTTATGACAAAGTAGATTTTAATAAATGTGTTTACTTTTAATAAAGCTTTTAAACTTAAATAGACTCTGTGGTTTTTGTTCCTCCAGACTAGAGTGGATGAGCTAAAGGTTTTGGAATTTTTGCAAGCATGAGTGCCTCTGACACTTCTTGACTGTGCTGTGACTCCGTACTACTCTCTTGTCCTGCGTACGATAATCTAGAGATCATTGGGGATCTATAATCGGTGACTTCGGGAGCTGAATGACTCTGCCACACTATCTAGTCAGTAAGGAGACAGTGCATAGAGGTATTGCTGAATATAATGGGAGTCCAATGGAATTGCCAAATGTCCAATCTTAGTTAGCTACACAGACAGACTAATAAGAATAGTCTAGTAATACCACAGGGAGTCATATTCGAGGCAGGATAAGAATTTATATCCAGTCTACAAGAAGATCAAAGACGATTTAGAAAAAATCGAATGAGGAACGCTAGGAAAAAATAGGTACTGTTTATTAAAATGTAAACTTACTGGGGCCAGCAAAGGAGCCCTCGCCTGCCCGATCCTGGCCTGCATCCTCAGCACCCTCCTCATGTGTCCTCTTGCCCTTGGGGGGAGCTGATGTACAACATGAAAGAAAGAAAAACCAGAAAACATGGATGAGATTTTTCAACCAAATCAAACATTTCAAAAGAACAATAACAAAATATTTTGGAAAAATAGCAAATAGATAGACAACTATTCCACGGGATCTATCTCATGTGGTATACTACGTTATTCGTATTGCCTGATTTGCGGAACGTTGACTTAGAAAGTTCCTATGTAACTCAATAAACAGACTACTAAAGAGGTTTGCCTAGGCCTGGCACTGCAGGCAGCAGTGCGCAGCACGCGAAGTGACAGACAAAGTCCATCCTGCTTGCAGATCAGTGAATACTCAAACTATCAATCCACCCGCCACCACCGCCACTATTTCTTCTTATAGCCATGTGTCTAAAGGAAGGACTGGACTTCAGTCTGTTGGGGCTGATTTAGAAGTCCCTTGCGGAAGTTGCGGCTCATTTTCCTCCATTGTTGCGTGCCTTTTGTGACGCAGCGGCAGAACAAAAGACTCGCCATGGTGTTGGTGCGGCGTATATATTAAAAAAAAACACATATGGGCATATGGGCGATGCATCACGTTGTAAAGCCCTGCGCCATCAGGGGGCGTTCCGGCGCAAGGGAGGGCGTACCTGCGCAGGAACGAATCCTAAAAGTGGCTGAGGGAAATCGACAAGATGTCAATCAGTCACTTTTAGGACAATGATGCATGACTCAAACCCTGCGCGCTTGAAGCCGACGTACGGCTTGATGCAGCATTGGGGAGATAGGGTACCCCAGAGCATTGCTGGAGCTGCGCCATCGTTGGCACGCAACTCCAGCAATGCGCTGCCTTTACGGCACAGATGCGTAAGGCTTCTGTGACGTTTTGGGCCAATGGGTGGTGGTGGCATGGCACACAATTACTGCCGCATCCCTGCTACTTTGCAGGGATGCGCCGGTAATTGAAAATATGACCCTTACTGTCTAGCATTACGCAGTTCTTATCTTTACACTACACTCATACATAATTTCTCAGGCCAATGAAATGCTTCTGAACACAACATACAAAACAAAGAAGCATAGTAGCAAGCAAGGCTACTGAGAAGGAGAGCAGTGCACCTGAAATGCATAGAAGATTTTGAAATATAATTTACCTCAATGTAATCGGCAGCATTATTGCTCTTGGTAAAGAACAAAGATTTGCAAATAACAGAGCAGGATAAAACAGAGTAGTAAATGTACTACTACTACTACTCACCAAGCCCGGGGACCTCTACGCCGAGCGCGTCCAGCAAGTCCCGCTCCCGGTCCATGACATCGGTCCAGCGGTGGGTGGCCTGGTTATATGTGCGCCGGACCCCAGAGATCTTGTACATGGCCCGGCACACCTTCTCCCACCGCTTGCGACGCTCCCGGATGCCATAGCCAGTCGCGATCTTGCCGCCTCCCAGGATCGTCTTGGGGAGGCGGCGCTGGACGTGGAAGATCAGTGCCGCCACTTCCTCCGCTCTGAAGATCTCCCTCGGGACCACTTGCTCCCCCCTTAAACGCCCGCACGGGAGCCGGGCACGGGGTGCGGGACCCTTCCCCTTCTCAGGGTGCTTCCCGGCTCCCTTTACCATGGTCTGGGCAGAAATAGAGTTAAATGATAAACAAGAAATAGAATAGTGAAGAAGAAAAGAAAAGAGTTTAAAAAAGTAGTTTAAAAGTAACTAAAAGCTGCAGAAAACACAAAAATATAGAGCTAGAAAAATAGAGGGATAGATAATAAGTAAAATTAGATCAAAAAAACTTCAAACAAGCAAAGGATGGCAGAGATTGAGAGAGGATAGAGAAAGCATGCCCAGAACCATAGCAATGAATGAGAAACAAGATGGCCGCGCCCGTTCACGACCGCGTGGGTAAGTTCGCGCGAGATTTTCCTTGCGAGTACGCGCGAAATTGTACTAGCGAGCAGCACACTTTGCGAGATTACACATAGCGGCCGGAAACGGAATTACGTCACGCCAACAAGATGGCCGCGCCCGTGTACGACCGATAGGGTAACTTGGCAAACGTATAGCTAGAAGCGCCTCGCGAACACGCGCAAGATCACGCGAACATACACGTCGCAAAAAAACCACTTTTGTATTCGCACGTATTCGCGGCTTCCGAAATCGATCTCGCACGGATTCGCGCCCCAAAAAACGCGCGAAATTGCAGAAAAAAACGATTTTAGCTAAACTGAAAGCAATGAGCAGGTGCAAAAGTTCAAACTTAACATTAGTAACATTCAAGGTAGTGCTTCCTGATGGGCCCCTCCAGAGTTTGCAACTATTCTATGACCCTGCTATGACCCAAACAGCAGGCTCATAGAATAGCTACAAGTAGACCATAAAGGTCCTGTGAAAAAAAAATTTCACTGCAACAAAAAGCAAATTACAGATAAGGAAGGAAGCAGGTGCCAGCCAGACTGGAACTTTCAAAATTACTGACACATTAATGAAACACAAATTAATTGATGGCAGTTGAAGAAGGGCAGGTGTGCTTGCTTTTTTCAACCACCATAATCTACAGTGATAAATAAACCTAATGGGTGGCAGTGAGGATGTACCAGAGGGTGGCATGGGTGTCCCAGAGGGTGGCAGTGGTGAAACAGAGGGTGCTGTGAACCTGTGATGATAAACCAGACGTAGAAACAACATAGTCGCGGCCGTTGCGAGCCGAAAAGTAAGTTCGCAATTGCAAACTTGTCCCAAAATCGGCGCGAACGCGCGCCAACACAAAAAACGGGAAAATCCGCAAATCTCTAGAGTTCGCGGATCTTCGCGGATTGCGAATCCGTAAATCCGCAAGTTCGCGTACGCGAGATCCGCTAGATCCGCCCATGCTTAAGCAGGAGGATTGCTTTCAGAAGTTCAAGAAAGAAATATGTGAGGCTGGTATATTAACACCTTTTGATACCAATCGCAAGTCCGTTTTGACAGTGGATGCGAGCGCTGTGGGGATTGGTGCGGTGTTAGCTCAGATGCATGATTCCGGGTTGAAGACAGTTGCTTTTGCGTCAAGAACTCTCACAACTGCAGAGAGGAATTATTCTATAATCAAGCGAGAGGCTCTAGCTGCAGCATGGGGTTGTGAGTACTATAGGATGTATTTGTGGGGGTTCAAGTTCACGTTGTTGATGGATCACAAGCCCTTGGTTAAAATTTTATCACCTGGTGGGGCTGGAAAAGGATAAGCGAGGTTAGCTAGACTGGCTGCGAGGATTCAGGAGTACTTGTATAGTGTGGAGTACATTCCTGGATAGAGAAATAGCCAGGCTGATTGTCTTTCTAGACTTCCGCTACCTTGGGAGGTGGTGGATAAGCTGGGGGTGGAACCACTTAATTGGGAGGGGTCTGTGGCAGCCGTGGATGAAGTGGTGGATATGTATGCTGGGGCAGTGAGTAGGAGTTGGTGGAATACCTGTATGGTAAACGATGAGGTGCTGAGAGAGGTGAAGGATTTAATTGTGAAGGGTTCAAGGAGAGAGAGTTGTTTATCTCCTGCTCTTCGCCCGTATTTGAAAGTTTTGGAGCACTTGTCGATTTTAGACAAAGAAGGTTTCATCATTTTGAAGGAAGACAAGTTTATTCCCCCACAGGAGGTGAGGTTCACCCTATTCAAGATAGCTCATGAGGGTCACCTGGGGAAGTCTCTTACTAAGAGGAGAGTGAGGGAGCATTTTTGGTGGCCAAGCATGGATCGAGAGAGTGGGTTGAGAGATGTACGGATTGTTTGGAGAGTGAGAAGAGGCTTAAGGTTGGTGTTCAGAGTGGGTGTGGAACAATAGAGGATGCAGGGTTTCCGTGGCATACTATATGTCTTGATTTTATTGGTCCTTTTTATCAGCTGGGTCATGATATGAGGTTTGGTTTGGTGGTTGTAGATGTTTGTTCGAAGTGGTTGGTGGTCAAGTTTACGAAAGAAATCACTACGAGAAGCACGATTGATGTGTTGAAGGATATTTTCAGGGAGGAAGGTTTTCCCATGAAGATTATCACTGATAATGGGACGCAATTGACTTCAGTGGAGATGGTTAGTTTCTTGGAGAAGTGTGGCATTGTGCATTCGAGGACGTCGTTGTACAACCCACAGGGGAATGGCATGGTTGAGAGGGCGAACCGGATGGTTAAGGGGGCAATCCAGATGGCCCTGTCATCTAGGGTGAATGTGAGGGAGTTGGTTAATGATTTGGTTTGGGCCTATAGAACCACTGAGAATGGTGTGACTCGGAAGATCCCTTTTTGCGTGATGAGAGGGCGTTTGGCCGGTACCAAACTTGTTGCGGCATGGATGAAGGAGTGTTTGCGTACCGGAGTTTTGGAGAGGTGTGAGGATGAAGGGGAGGCGGCGAGAAGGTGTAATTTCGCGGTGAATGATTGGGTGAAAGTGAAACCAGGACGTGTTGGTGTTGGATTAACGAAGTTCAGAGGCCCGTTTAAGGTCAAGTCTGTGCATAAGAGGTTTGTGACATTATTTAATGGGGAGCATTGGAATTTGAGGCGGGTGGCTCTGTACAAGAAAGCGGAAGAGGGGGTTGGTTTGTCTCAGTCTAACCGGGCGTTGGAATCGAGTGAGGGTGGCAGTAGTGGTGATGTGGGAAGAGAGCAGAGGGAAAGGAGACCACCGAAGTACTTGCAAGATTTTGTTTGTGAGTGAGTGTTGTTTACGTAGTTGAGGGCATGAGCATGTTTTGTTTTGTTTTTTTCTTGTTTTCTAAATTTTGTTTTTTTTTCTTTCATGGGAAGGGAAGAGGATATGTTGTATTTCCTTTACTTGCATTTTGTTGTATCGCTTTAAGATCTACATTCTATGTTACTGATGTCATATGGTGCTTTGGTTTGTCTGGATTCTTGCCTGTCAGTTAGTTCCCTGGCTTTCTGATGGGAACACCAGTTATTCTCTGTAGCATTCAATAAATACCTTTTATCTATTTCTACTCTGGTATCCGCCTCCCTACTTCCATTACAACACGGTACAATCCAAGACATAATAATGAGTGAAAGAAAAGGAAAACAGCAGAGGAAAAACTTATTGTACAGTACTAAGAATATGAAAATAATAAAAGTAATCACTGTTGTTTACTACTGAAGATGAAATTGAGAATAAACACGTTGGGCCCAATTCACAAAGGTAAACTGAGACAAAAGTCTAACTTTACAACTTTTGGTATTCACGAAGGGCATTTACGAGTAGTAAAGTTGAACTTTTGTCTCCAAGTTTTGGTTTTAAGTTTAACTGAGACCAAAAAGTGTAGGCTCAGTTAAACTTAGGACCAAAACGTAAGTTAAACTGAGACAAAAGTCGAACTTTACTACTCGTAAAGGCCATTTGTAAATTCAGAAAGTTGTAAAGTTAGACTTTCCACTCAGTTTACCTTTGTGAATTGGGCCCCTTGTTTAACATGATGCAGTGTGAACACATATACATTACTAGGAATATAAAATAATAGAAGCAGTCACTGTTGTCTTCATGGAACAAAAAATGGAAATTAAGGACACGCTTTGTCTAATGTAATACTGTGTAGGCATGACATACAGTACCTCGAATCCACAACCAGCGCTTCTTTGTAAGTTGCCCCCGGTGACCGGTAAATTTAAAATATAGTCTTGTCATAAGGAGCACCTCCCGAAAAGGTGCCTAGCTTTATGATGCAGCAGGCGTGGTCAAACAACAGTATCCAATGAGGAAGGCTAATCCCAGAAGCCTTGCGTACTCTTCCGGCAACGTGAATAAGAAGGAGAAGCTATCCTGAAAACGTCCAATATGTGTTCAGCACACGGCATTCAAAACTTCACAGTAGTGCAATCCAATGCAGTGTCCAGGCTCCACAACCAATAGAATATGATCAATTAGGAGCAGTAAATAAATGGATGATAGAAGTGAAAAACAATCCAATCGTTGATCCACCCATAGTTACTTTCCTGCTCGTCGCCAGTGTGAATATATACACAAAAGAAAAATGCTGCGAGTAATATTCATATAAATAGAAAATCCATAAGGTTTATTCTTCAACAGCATGAGATGTCAGTAAATGCAAGATCCAAATTCTGCAACAGTTTCTTTCCAAACATATATACACTTCCCCTCACATTGGAACACATACTCCGAACACCCACCCACAAGCAAAACCTGTTCCTCTATCCAGTCCAACATATGAAACAAAGCAAAATCAAAGGGGATGATGGATGGAGTGTTGAACATTGCATGCACTCACCCCCAGTCAACTGATCTGGGTTTAATCCATCATCATTCTTTGGCTCAATCCGTCACCCTAGTTCAGACATGGCCGTATACAAATCAGTCTCATGGGAACAGTCCAGCCCGAACTGCCAAGCCATGTCTTCCCTGACCAGAAACAAGCTCCTGGGACTGGTTTCTGGCTAATCAGCCTTCATCAGCCAGGCTAGCTTGAATCCAGTGGCAAAGTGAGCAAGGGACCCACGTCGGGGCATACCCTGCCAACTTAGGGCAAAGAAAGCAAAACCAAAGGGGATGATGGACGGAGTGTTGAACATTGCAAGCACTCACCCTCAGTCAACTGATCTGGGTTTAATCCATCATCATTCTTTAGCTTTTGCAACATAAGAAAAAGGCACAAGCAACAGCGCGTTTGTCGCTCATGACTGCTCCATTGCAAGAAGCAAAGGTAAACAAAGTGGAAAGAGACAGGCGCTCACGGAACCCACAAGAAACCACATCTACTACAAATGAAGGACTGAATTTCAAGTGTGTTAGTCTAATTAGTTCAATGGAAGCTAATTAATACTACAACACCCAGAATGCAATAGGCCATTAGACAAAAGTCAAGGACTGGCAGCAGTTTGCATATAATTTGGGTCAAAAAACAGTAAAAGAATTACTAACTCTCTATAAAGCTAAATGCCTCCTTTTGCCACCTCTGGGGCAGGGATAAGGGGGTGTTACAGATGCCATCAGCTTCAAGTAATAGAAAGCAATTTCATGAAAAGACTTCTGATGGTACCAAAAAGCACCTCTACAGCATTCTGCCATGCAGAATTGTGCCTAGATCTGATAGAGAACCGTATTGGTCTTGCCCTGTTGTGCCTATGGGTTAAGATTTGGAGATCAGAAAACTTAGAGTTCTTGAGAGACATCATTCCGGATTGCCTTGTAAATGTAAAGGAATTTATATAGCGCAAATCACCGAGCGGTTTCCAAGCGTTTGCTTAGGGAACCCGTCCTGGTATTCCCCTGTGAGATAACCCCGGCAGGGTATCCGCAAGGTGAAAGCCAGGCATCCCGCCGCGAGGGGCCGTTGTGGAGATTAAGCAAGCTATTGCCCAGAGTCGCAGAGTGTGAACCCGTGAATCGAGTAGGCACCGGAGCGAGAATTGTCGAGTCCATGGACATTTTAGGACTCAAGACGCCGCCGAGCCGGGAATTGAACCCTGGTCCCGGGCGGACCTCTGCTTCCAGGTCTGCCTCCTCTAACCAGTGAGCCACACTTCTCCTTACGGCTCATAGAGCTGATAAGATCCCCCGGCTTCACTTTTTGAGGTGGTAACATCGCAGACATCCTCAACGTAAGGGAGCTTAAATGGATGTTTCGCTTTAATTCCATCAGCAATGGCCTTAATGAACATGATAGTTCCTTTTCCCAATTGGCTCTGCTCCATTAGAGTGTTCTTACTTATTGCAACTCTGTAATATATTATGCATCATCTCTCATTCGTTCCTAATGACGTTGTGATTTCTGTATATTGGGTGGCAAAGTTGTGTTATCCTTGGTTTATGTGCATAAACTATGCGGGATTATCATCAAATGGTAATATTAGATGCGTTGGCCTTTACCGTCCTGTGACAGGTACGCCATTTTCTTAATTTTTTTCAACATCAACACGTGACGATGGGATTTATTGGGTGTCAAATGTATGAATTTACTCTGTATCTTAACACCAAGATTGGGCAACCATGCATGCGGTGGCCTATACCGTCTTGTGAAAGGTACGCCATACATTGTCGTCTCTTCGAATGTGTCTAAATCCAAATCGACATTTGTGATTTGATTCTGCAATTTATGTCTTTAGGAACAACTAAACTGATCTACCATGCTATGGATAATGAGTTGGCAATTGTATGTATTGATTACAGATTGGCTCATTCTATAAATTCGCAAATGCATCTTAATGTAAGTAGTTAGACGCCTTTTGGGATTTTGTCCCCCTTTTTATAATTTATCTTGAACATATATAAATGCACACTGATGTCCCCTTAGTTTCGATTTGTCAGTCACCTTGTGATGATTGATTATCAATCGCTGCATGTAACTAATTTTTTCATATATTTTTTACATGCCCCTCAATGATAGTAGTATGATGCCACCTGGTAATTGTGGCCTGACATATATCACCGTTGGACATACTAGGAGGCATTTTGGTGCACTCTTGATGGCCGCTACTACACACCGTATTTGTAATACACATTCGCCCTCCTCTATTTCCATGCCGATCAGTACCATGTGATCGCACTTTAGGAATGGAGTTGTTCGGCGAACTCCGTTACGCTGTTGTGGCCTGAATTCTTAACAAGAAACTACGCATCAGGTACGTCCTTAACTTCACGGCCCCCAACTTGGACACTGGTTAACCTCTGTTCCGAGTGGATTTTCACGGCGCCCCCTCCCTCTTTTTGTGTATTTCATACAGATGCCTGATTGAATATAAAGACTTTACAGTGTACATGACGATTATCTCGGTGCCCGACTCCACTCCATTGGCTACCGGTAGGCGTCCCTTCTACTTTAATGAATTGTTTGATAAGTTAGGAGTCCTCAACGCTTGCTTCATTTGGTGACGGTCTGGTTGTTCCCTTTCAGAGACCCACAGTTGCCCGATTTATCTCTTATCCATCCACACATTGATTTGATTTGGTGGTTCTCTTTGGAAGTACACTTATTCCAGTGTCCCACACCATTCGTGATCTCACCTGGGAATTACAACATGGCGCACATTGTAAGTTCACTGACTCTGATCGTGACACGCCTTTTACCATCTAATCTGTCTGGCATTAGCTTACTTAATTTATTATTTCTTCCCTATCTAGAAAGACGCCTCTTTTCAATACTATTCACCAATCTATGCACTGTAATAATTTCTGAGACCAGAGGTTGGTCCAGGAGTCCAGGTTCTACGTCCTGTAGGAGTGTTAGTTCTTTCTCCGCCTTTGAAAACGAGCATCCTTGGTATGTCTTGTTTTCCTTAATTTTGATGTGCTTAGTTTTTAATTATTTATGTATTTAGGAGTCGACCCTAATTGTCAATTTATGTACTAAATAGGTCTGTGTCCCTGTCTCTTGTCCTGATGAAGACCCCACTGCAAGGGATCAATTCAAGCCTGCTTCCATAAAGGGGTCGAAACGTCGACTATTTCCCTGTGTTTTCAGCTTCACTCCAACATATGTGTTATCCATTACACTCATGAAGCATGTTACTTTGTAGTGTTATATTTGAACCTACGGTCATATACATTTAAGTTAGAGTATTTGCTAATCCACTGCTGTGTGGCCTTTGTGTTTTTTTCTATGTCACTCACCCTTTCCTACACTCACTGCACAAATTCCCTCCCCCCTTTCCAGGGCACTATAACAGTTTTAAGTATTGTATCATGAATTGTTGCCCTAATAGTTGGCTTAGCTTTATTGCAATTAAAAACAATGTTAGCAGATTGACTCTTTTGTCTATATATTTGGACTAACTTGTGTGTTCTGTAAATAATTTTGTGTGTGTTTATTGGGACCCCTCTTTCTCAGCATCATACTTACCCAGGTCCCAGTGACGATATTGGGTGAACCCATTTGTTGTAACCTACTTCGAGCAGGCGCTGACCTGCGAGGTTCTTCTTTTTTCATTTTTCATTTTTTATTTAGTACAGTTCAGCACATCATGGTGGAGAGTGAGCTTCTCTCCTACTCTGAAGAATATATCAATCAACTACTGGACAACCCCAACAATAATTTTCTTTCATCTGATGTTCCCACCATTGACTTCACTTTGAAAGATAAAATTTCACATTTAGAACGTCTTGAAAAGAAATTGATTAGAACCCGGTGGCATGGCCACCTACTAACTAAATATCTAAAGGAAAACATCATCCCTATCGGTCTTCAGATTAAGATCGAACCCGCGATTTTCATTGAAGTCCCTAAATTCAGGGAAGGCTTCAGCCACGTCTCCAACAATTGTTCACGCCACTGGATGGTGTTGGGGGTGGAGACGGCGGCTGATCAGGTGAAAATAATTGCTTCCGAGATTGAACAACTAAAGGCTGAGATCTCTGCCCATGCTAGTTGTGCCTCTGCCAAGGAAACTCTCATCAATTTAGATACCTCTCTTAAAGATTTTGAATTAACCACGCAAAATAAGAAACTCGAAAAGTTGGCACGCGATCTGCGGCTGTACGATAAGAAAAAGACCTATCCGTATCTGCAGGACGATTATTATCGTCAGGACAATCAAGGCAGATTCACGAATAGAGGCCGTAGTTCCTTCCACGGACGGCGGAATTACTCAACCTTTTCCGATTCTTCATACAGTTCGGAGGGTGAGCAGGACCAAGCAGGTCCGAGCCACACGTACCCCTTCCTAACAACACCTATTCATTCCAGGACTTCGGATATTATCCACACCAATTCAGTCCTTTTTTAGTCCCAGGCCCTGGATCCTGGAGACCACCCCGTGGCAGAGGCAACAACTGGCCCAGAGGCCAAACACGTGGTCAACCCCAGAACGCACCAACATGGGATGCGGGCGCGGCCAATCTACCAAACAGGTGCAATTCCAACCCGAGCAGCACGGGGAACGGACAACACGCCGCAAGACCTATCGGTGGTGAAGGCAACTCCCTCATCGAATCCTGTGGTCAATATATCTTCCTACATCCTGACTGATGATGAGCAAAAAGTGCTCAATAAAGGATTATCTTATGTCCCGACTTACATACCTGACAACTTCTCAGTTAAGACTGAATTATGTAAATTTTTCCGGAAGATTCGACTAAAATATTTTTTTAAGAATGCACCTCCATCCCAACAACAATCTCAGACTGGGCTAAGGCTGCCATCCTCCGTCACCCTAGACTGGGCAGATATTTTATTTTGACAGAGTTGTGTCTTGAATTGGTGATGATAAGGTGGGTGGTGACATAAGAAGGCGCGGGGGGGGGAGGGTAGTACAGGTGCCATGATGTGTCTGTAGTGAGGATGAAGACTCGACAATTGGGGGCGCTGGTGACAGCTGACACTGATGCAGCAAGCTGAGAGTCCTGAGGGGCTGGAAGATACATTTTCTTGTTTATCCTGAACAGTTCTCTCCAGTGCGGGACTGGTTTTGAGTAACCCTGGGCGTAGTTCGCGTAGTAGCGCTCCGCGAAGCTACGTGAAGTGCACTTCGCACTACGCGAACTTCAAGTAGCACTACGCGAACTGCGTAGTAGCATGTTCGCACTGTGCAAGATGCATTTTGAATGATTGCACAGTGCGAACAAGCATTCGGCACTGTGCAATCATTGAAAACTGCATCTTGCACAGTGCGAGCTGTAGTTTTCTGCTGCTCGAGTAGATTTTTACTCGAGCAGCAGCTTTCTCAACGCGAACTGGTAGTTTCTCATCACGAGCGGTCGCGAGCATGCACGACCACTCGCAATGAGAAACCTGACCTCCCCGCATTGAGAGTCTCACCAGGATGTCATTTTGCTTGCTCGCGGTCGCGAACATGACGTTGAGGACCGCGAACAAGCAACAAATGACCGCTGCACTACGCTACGCTGCGCTACATGTGTTCGCACTGTGGTATGTGCAGCTCGCGTAGTGCGAAGTTGCGCAAACTTCGCGAACTACGCGAGCGTAGCAGAGTGCTTCGCCCAGGGTTAGTTTTGAGCCGCTTGTGTCCAAAAGCAGTCCCTGTCAGACCAAGAGGAAGATTGCAAAGCCTGGAACCCTTGCTCTGTGCCTGAACTCGTCAAGAATTTAGGGGCGTCTCGGGGGGGCAAGATGGCCGCCAGTGTGGTGTAGTGAATAGTCGCACCTATTCCCTCTCCCGACCAGGACGTTATGGTTGATGCCCTGAGGAGTTCTTGGTACTGGATATGAGACTGCTCTGGTGGCTTAATAGGGCGGTGAGCAGCGAACAGAAGTGCATAAAAAGGAATCTCAGAGAAAGCGTCCTGTTAACAGCCAGAACAGCGCTTAAAAATACACGAAGGTACTGGGAAGACATTTTCAGCGTGATGTCCCAGAAAGGAAAGAGAGAGAAGATCGAAAAAGACAAAGACAAGGAGAAAGCAGCGCCCATGGCCGGTAGTACAAACAAGTTACAGGGAACAGGCGCGATCCCCAAAACACCCTGTCCCGGCAAACGAGGGACGCCTGCACCGGCCTTAATATCAACCTTGGCCCAGAAAACCTTGCAACGCAAAGCCGATAAAGACAAGAAACTTGGAATGAGAACTATGACTACGAGGGACGAGACACAGAACATAGCTGCCGGGCTAAATAAAGATGCACTCGAGCAAAGAAACAGGATTATGGTGGCAAAAGAGGGCAAAGAAGCAACTTTCAGGCAGCCTACCTTGCCGGAATCCTTCTGTGCAAAACCAGCTGGGAGTGCAGCAGGGGCGAAGCCAGTGGAGGAGCAAGTATCCGGTAGTGAGAACGCCACCGGAGAAATGAGGGAGCCGGGCGCCGTCCTCGCGGACGCCAGCGGCTCAGTATCCAAGCAACCAGCGAGCGCAGCCTCAGTGAGTGCCCCCGCGGACGCTAGCAGAGAAGGGAGAAAGCCAGACGGCACTCTCGTGGATGGTAGCGGAGAAGCGAGGGAGGCGGGCGATACCCAGGCGATTGCTGGAGGAGACGCGAGGGAGCCGGGCACCGACCTCATGGACGCCTCGGTAACCAAGCAACGAGCGAATGCAGTCGATGGTTGCGCGTCAGCAGGAACAGCACTGGAGCTCAAAGAGATTGCTGGCAGCTCAAACAAACAGGAGGGCCAGGTGCCGGCGTCAGTAGCAGAGTCAGAGGGGGTAAGAAACCTGAACAATGAAAGGATGCTAGACGCACTGTTACAAGTGGAAGAAGAATGGTCCAATAAGCTGGGACAGAGTAATTGTGCTATGTGGGGAAGCCTGGCAAGTATTGAGTCGTCGAGAGAGAGAGAGGGGGATAAATTCTTTTCGGTGAATGAAGGCTCAGACACTACCTCAAGTGACGATGCAGGTAAATCTATAGGCAAATCCACAACAGAAACTAGCTCAGATACTGAAGAGAGCGGGGAGAGAAATACAAAAAAAAAAAGGAAACACACTGTGAGGCGTGGAGGCTCCCCTGATAAAACAAATAAAAACCTGCTGTGGGATTACTCAGGAACTGCAAGCGCCTTTCAAGAAACCTCAATAGGGGGAAGCGGGGCAGCAGGAGGTGGGGTCCCTGAAATTTCACAAAATGTCACGATGGATATGTTGTTTAGTACTCTTAAACAAATGCAGGCTGAGGCAAGAGCAGAGAGCAGAAGAGCCAGACATGACACTAAGAAAATCCAAACCTCGATTAGGAAAATGAATAAAAAATACGAGGAAGTGGAAGAAAGAGTGGGTCTTGTTGAGGAACGGACTAGCAGAGTCGAGGATGAGATTACTGACTGGCAAGCATTTAAAATGGAACAGACTAAAGTGGCAGAGGACTTGCAGTGGAAAATTGAAGATTTTGAGAATCGGCAAAGACGGAGTAATGTGAGACTTCTTGGACTGGAGGAAGGGGTGGAGGGGCAGGACCCCAGAGGTTTCGTCATTAAATTGCTGAAAGAGGCCTTCCCTGAAGTACCATGGCAATGGGAACTAGAAGTACAACGAGCGCATAGGTTCCCACTGGTTAACAAAAAGAGGAAAGATGATAGACAGGATAACAAGCCTAGGGCTATGCTGGTCTTCTGCGGTAATTATTTGGCAAGGCAAGAAATAATGGAAAAAGCCAGACCAGATGCCAAAAAAACAGCTCAAGGAGTAACTTTCTTTGCTCGCCCCGATTTTTGCCACGTAACGGTAGAGAGACGGTGGCGACTTAGGCAGATGATAACACCTTTCCAACAGCAAAGGGCAGAGGCTTACTTAATGTTTCCTGCAAAATTGAAGACCATCGTGGGTGGTCATGTTAGGATGTTTTTCTCGGAGGTAAAGGCCAGTGAATACTTAACAGAGTTGACAGAGAAAAACAAGGGAAGAGGGGGAAAAAGATAAAGTTATAAGTGGCAGTGCTAAGACAGGGTAGCAATACAGGGTGTTGGGCGATGAAGGAAAGATAATGAAATTGGGAGGGAGAGGGAAGCGACTCTACAGCACACAGCAGCCACATATAGGTCATGTGTGACCTATTTGCCTGTGGAAGGGGTGAGGGGAGGGGGGGCGGGAGTCCTGAGGGTGGGGTGCGGGGAGGGAGGGTGGGTAAAGGGGTGGTTGTAAGCTGTAGGATAAGAGCACAAATAGCGGGAAAAGGGAGAAAAGAATGTACTAGAGAGGAAGATGTATCAGTAAACAATCTGTTGGCAAGTGCTAAAAGAGTATGTCATTGTAGAAGGGATATTTTTGTGATACATAAATGGCGTTAAGGATGATTTCCATGAATGTATGTGGGTTGAACAATGCTGATAAAAGACAAAAAGTCGCTGCTTTGCTGAGATCGCTTAGATCAGAGATAATATGTCTGCAGGAAACACATATTGCAGGAAAAGAAAATCTCTTGCTGGGACAAATGGGGTTTGACATCCTTGCCTATACAAGGCAAGAGACAAAGACAAGAGGAGTGGCAATATTAGCTAAAAAAGGGGTCGCAAAACTTAAAAGGAAAAAAGAAGATCAAGAGGGAAGATGGGTAATTGTGGAGGTGGATGTACAGGGGGGGTGTTATACAATAGTGTCAGTTTATGCCTCAAATGATGATGAACCAGATATCTTTGAAATGCTAGATGGAGAACTTGCATTGTGGACTGAACCAATAATATGCTGTGGAGATTTTAACATCAATGGACTAAATGGGATGAGCTTGTTGAATAGGGGAGGGTATAATGGTAGAAAGAAAAAAACGTGCAAGGCCATACACTATATGGCGAGGCATAATGCATTAGTAGACGTCTGGGCGGAAAAAAATCCAATAGGGACAGGGAGTACATTTTATTCAGCCCCGCATAAGATGGTAGCCAGACTAGATTACTTTTTTATTTCTAGATCGATTATAAAAGATGCTAAATTAATAAAACTCCCCAGAGTGATTTCGGACCACAATCCATTAGTGTTGAGTATACCAACGCTCAATAAGATTGTGAGTAAAAACAGTACTTGGACATTTGAGAGAGGATTATTGAGTGAGCCAGGTTATATAAGACATATGCAGGAATGGATACCCCAATATTGGGAAGAGAATAGGAATACAGCTACAACTAATATGATCTGGGACGCATTCAAAGCTGGAATCAGGGGAGAAACATTAAGCTATACGCTGCAAAGAACTAAGAAAGAGAGGATTAAGACAGAGGAAAGGATGAGGGAACTGGAGGTCCTAGAAGAAAGACTAATTACAGCAATCCACAAGCGAGACCCACTAGAGGAAATACTTTTAGAAATAGAAATAAATAAAGCAGAGGCAGGGACAAGCCTGGCCCAGAAGGCGGCAGGGAACTATCTAGCAAAGAAGGAAAAGTGCTATGAGTTCAATGAAAGGGTGGGACACTTACTAGCAATACGCACCCGACAAAATTTATCAGCAGGGGATATAAAAGAAATTAAAGATAGGCTAGGCAATGTGGTTACCACACCAGAGGAGATACAGGAGGTTTTTAGAAGTTACTATGGCAACCTATACGATTTAAGCATAGGAAACGTGGATGGAGAAATTACAGACTATTTGGGGGGAATACAGCATGATATACTAGACACTGCAGCTAAGGAAGAATTAGATCTACCACTAACACTACAGGAGATAAGGGAGGCCGTAAGAGATTTACCGGTGGGGAAAGCCACAGGACCAGATCAGATTCCGGCAGAATTTTATAAAATCTTTTGGGATCAACTGGGGGGGGACATGTTAGAAACCCTTAGACAGGCACAGGCTGGTAGCACGATACCACGGTCATGGGCAGGCGCAGACATAATAGTGATTCTTAAAAAAGACAAGCCTCCGCTAGAGCCAGGGTCTTATAGACCAATTACACTCCTAAATGCAGACACAAAAATCTTCTCAAAATCACTAGCTCAAAGACTTAGCAAAATCATTGAAGGATTAGTTAGTACTTCACAGCATGGCTTCATCCCTGGAAAAGGTACGACCCAACATACTAGGCAGATGATAACTATTCTAGATGCAGTTGAGGTATCGCGAGATCCTGTCGCAGCCATATTTCTCGATGCTGAAAAGGCCTTCGACAGGGTCTCGTGGGACTACTTATGGAGGGTTATGAAATGGCTCGGGATAGGCGAGGGATACATTAAGGCAATCCAGGCTCTCTATGAAAATTCAATAGCAAGGATAAGAATAAATAGAAACTATACAAAGGAAGTTCAGATCAAACGAGGGACCAGGCAGGGCTGCCCAGCTTCGCCGCTGTTGTTTGCTTTATATCTAGATCCCCTGCTAAGAAAATTAGATGCTAACAGGAATATCCAACCAGTGATACTGCACGGGAGGGAGTACAAACTATTCGCCTATGCAGACGACGTGGCCATTATAACACCAAAACCAGGGAGGGTGCTAGTTGAAATAGAGCAGGAGGCTTGGAAATTCGGAACGATTGCAGGATATTCAATTAATAAAGGTAAAACCCAGATCGTTCAAAATAAATACACAATACACCAAGATAATAGAATTGTTTCCGTAGCTACATATCTAGGGATAAAAGTGACCACTGACCTAGATAAATTAGTAGAAATTAATATGAGCCCATTACTAGATAAGGTTAAAAGGAACACCGAAAGGATTCACAACCTACACCTGACGCTAATGGGGAGAATAAACGTTATTAAGATGATTACCTTCCCAAAATTCTTATACCTTTTCAGAACGATTCCATTCTTTTTCGAACAAACATGGTTCCGGAAACTGGAATTAATACTTAATACGCTAATCTGGGCCCAAGGGAAGACCAGAAGAGCCTATCGTTACATGGTTCTCCCAAGGGAGAAAGGAGGTTGGGGAGCCCCGGATTTTAGACTTTACTATTGGGCAGCAACATTGCAATATACACAAGGGTTATTAGGTGGAGGGAGTAATGAGGAACAGGATACAAATGTATATAGAGCACTTATTGGGGATGAAGCTGAGAATGGTCTGCTGAAAACAGTGGATTATAACTATTTTAAACATACTAAGTTTAAGACTTTACAAGCAGCTTATAAAGTTTGGAGAGGGGTGGCAAAAAAGCTGGGTATCGGCCGATACAATCATTACACACGACTATATAACAATCATTCATTACCAGGGGAGATATTCAGGGATACAATTATGAAGGAATGGGATAACAAGGGGATTAAAAAGATAGGAGATCTTATGGACATGGAGGGGACAATTAGACAATTTCAGGACTTACAAAGGAAATATGACATAAGAGGGAACAATTTTTTCAAATATCTACAGCCAAGAAGTTATCTAGCAGATAAAAGAGGAGGACCAATAGGGTTCGAATACAGCAGGATTATGGAGTACATAGAGAAGGCGGATCGATGCAAAATTAGACAGCTTTACGCAGAAATGTATACATTAAAAACCGATGATATAGATAAGTTTGCCACTAAATGGGTGGAAAAGGTGGGTGCCTCCACGGAGGATTTACAGACATCTTTGAAGTTAGGCCATACAGTTTTATCTTCTGCAACACTACAATCACAGCATTACAAAACAATATACTCTTTATACCACACGCCAGCAAGAATTGCACAGTGGGGGGGGGCAATGGAATCACATGCCCACGATGCAACTCATCAGAGGCGGATATTGTCCACATGTTTGCCCAATGTCCACAACTACATACACTAAAAGGGGCAATTGAGAACTTTTTGGCAAACTCGTTGGGAATCAAACGAAAATTGACAGATGATATTATAATCTTAGGAATCGCGGGCGAAACAGAGGAGTATCACATAGAATTTTTGTTTATGGTAACGGCGGTGTATCGAATTGGAATCGCGAGAGCATGGCTTGACAAGGCCCCCCCTACTTTTGAACTCTGGATAGCAAGGCTGATTTCTACTTACAATCTGGAGAAAGCTATTTATGAAAGAAAGGGCAGGAGGGCGAGAGCATTGAGGGAAAGAATTTGGCAACCTCTAACTCGCTGGAAGAAGAGTAAGACTCAAGGCGGGAGCGAGTAGAAATGAGTAGGAAGCCAGAAAATAATGTTAACGATATGATTGCACCAAGTTGTATAATGGTATGTAGTTAATACCAAAACACATATGAATATGATTATTTGTATTACTTTTGGTTGTTTTAATGTTTTATGAGTTTGCTCTGCCTTGTTTTTCTCTTTTTTTTTACTCTTCTTTTCTCTTTGTATACTGATTGTTTTATGTGCTATACTGGTGTACACTGTAAAAATGGGATAAAAATCTTTTAATAAAAATATTTAAAAAAAAAAAAAAAAAGAATTTAGGGGCGTCTCATTTTTTTCTGCTTTTTCTGTATTGTGAGGAAGTTTTTATGACAGTGTGAGATAATTTACATACAAATTAAACTCAGAATCGGCTAAAAAAGGTAGGTAGAGGTTTATCGTTAGCAAAGCTTCTTCATGCCCCTGGTAAATGCCGCCCTCATCTCTGTATCTTTACTTTCACTTTCACAATAGCCTTAAACTGCAGAGAAAAACTAGAAAGAATATTTCCTGTGAACCGTATCTTAAGCCCAACCATTTTATTATTCTTGAATACGGTCCGGATATGCGTGACAAGTCGCTGATGTCGCGATTTTCAAACAGAGCTGGCAAAGCGAAAAATCTAGGACTCTTTACAGCATTGTAAAGTTTTCCATTAACCTTTGTTGAATGTCAAAAAACACCAGCCAGTGAGTCACCAGAACACACCTCCTCTCGTGAAACACATCTACCACGCCTTCTGCTGGGTGATAATCTTGGAACTGATATAGAGGGGGTATGGAATTTCTGCACCCCCAGACCCAGTTGTTTGAAGTCCCGTCAAGGGTGAAGACACTGGAGGGGCGAGATTTTGATCGATACCTTATCACTATTGATCTAAACCTCGATCTGGTCGACTGAACCTTTGTTGCCTGTCATTGAGGGAAGAAAGTGCATCTCTTACCAAGTTAGTTCACCCAATAAAGGACCTCGCTCCAAAAGATCACAAACAACTTCTAGCTTTCAAAAGTTTATTGTAAGGTTAGGATAAGCTGCAAATACAGGCATCTCAGAATGAGATTCACGAGATACACAGGTCCAACTACATACATGTGCTCTCTGAAAGCCCTCAGACGAGCAACGGAAATTACCAGCACAAGTTCTAAGAATAATAAAGCTATCAGCATTGACACATATTGAGATCTCTCCTTCATTTAAGTTGGAGGGAAAACACACAGGTTAGGCTGTCCCTACCCTGCTCTAGATGGTATCCCTACTTAACCAAGTCTCATCCTAACAAAAGGTGTCAGCAGTGAATGACCCCCAAGGGAAGTCACTCACTCTTAGTCTCTTGGTGAAAACCTATAGTTCTCCAGTCATGACCCCTCTCTCTGCCTACCCATCCGCTCTCTAAAGGGTCCTCAGGCATCTGCTCTAACTCCACCCAGGGGTGCTGTCCCTAATACAAAACAGTCAACAACATTTGAGACGCCCCTCGTGAGACGCCCCTCACGTGGTGTAGCTTCTGGCTTTTTCCATGCTGCTTTGTATTGGGCCTCATACGTTGGAGTTGACCTTGCTTCTCAGACTCTTCTCCGGCCCGCTGATACCCCTTAAACATTCCGGAACCCTCCTCCATGTCTGGGCCGTCTTCTGAACAGACCTCTATTCATATTATTTATAATTGGATTCCCCCTTTTCTCTTGCAGACAGACATCTGCAGCCAAGATCCCAACTCTCATAGACTTCCAAAAAGGTTCGCAACATTTCTTGGCCCAGACCAGTACGTGTAAACCAACGTTAAAACATTTCAGGCCTACAGCATTTCTCATAATAATTATAGCATTCAACTTCTTCATTAATTAAAGCATGTTAATACTCTTTATTCTATTATTCAGTAAACACATCTATAAATCATGGCCCATTAATGCAATGACCAAAACATTAGTGCAATCTATGTCGTGAAAAGAAACACCTTCCCTTCTAGCTCTGGCCCTGAGGCCTACCACATTCTGCGTTTAACCACATGCCATCTTACATTTTAACAGCTACACGACATGGATTCAGGAATAATCACATCTAATAAAATCATATAGTGTCACACATTTCTGTATTAGTTCCACTTCTACTTAAATCTCTACATTAGCTATACCTTCAGAATATAATTGCAGATACTACTAGCACTCATGGCATTTCTCCTCATGATTTGTGCTTACTACGGGTAAGTGTGATGCACTCATACATTTAGGTCAGTTTGCGCTCTCTCAGTTCCCCCCTTTGATGACCTCTCGGGGTCATCACTAACATTTAAACTGCAGTTATTGCTAGCATAACTTGTCTCTGCGTTTCCAGAGCCCTCAGACTCCTGTACTGATTATCTTGTATGGCAGCCAATCTCTGCAGCTGCTCTCTTTGGGCCCTTTCTGACCTTTTTGCTCTGTACCATTTGAATACCCTCACCAATCCCCACAATATGATCCCACAGATCAATATTATGATGACAGGTTTTAGTATATACCACACAAAGCTTTTGCCTAGGGTGGAGATCCACCCTCCAACTTCACTCATTCCGTGGCCCACCTTTTCCCAGACATTTTCTCTACTCAAGTCTTCGATCTCCTTGTGAATATCAGTTATGTTCCTAATAACTTTCTCAAGGGGCTTTGAATTGTCTGGAATGTAAGTACAACATTCCTGGACCTTCAAAGCCTTACAGACTCCGCCCTCTTTTGCTAGTAGGACATCTAACGCAAGACGGTTCTGAAGAACCATAGCCCTTATCGATTGCATCTCTCCTTCTACCAGCATTAAGGACTGAGCAGTGCTGGCAGACAACCTGTCGACGACTGTTGCCAGTCGTCTAATTTTAACATCATTAAGGATTAGTCCCAAAAGAGGGAACACAGCTCCAAAGACATCTCCAACCATTTCTGCATCTCCTATATCTCTCCTTCCCCTCGATGATGTCTTGCCCTCGATGATCTCTAAGTCTTGTGCATGATATATTTTGGGGAAGACAATTGCTAGGTAACATGATCCATACCAGTTGTCAGGTAGTCTCACGTAGGCATTTCTTCCACATACAAAATACACATTTGGAATCACTTGCATTCCCTTCAGGAAATCTTTAGTATAGTACTCTATATTAAAAGCATGTTCACAGCTGACTTCTCCCACGTATACATTCTCGTAATACGTTTTGGCTCGGTGTAGACATAGCTTTCCTCTCTGCGTCTTATCTAAAGCTATTGGACCACTACTACCCTTTCTCTTGTGTGCCTTCTCTTCCTCGGTCCAATCTGTTTTCCATTGTCCTGATTTTTTCAAAATCTTTTGTCTCCTGTAACGATCATCCACCTGCCCTATGAACTTCTTCTCGACTTCTGACACCTTACATGTCAGGTTATTTCTACGGGCATGTGAAGTATCTAAGGTAATCCAAGGAATGAAGAACTTGGCCAATCTGTCTTCACTCTTCCAGTAGTCCCATTTGTTCATCTGCTTATAATTTGGGACTTCTGGCAACACTGAATCATAGTTGGAGAAATAGTATTCAAAACTATCTCTCCCATAAAATATACTAAGCAATAAGCTACATGTAATGCCATATGTCAGCGGGAGGTGATGATATCTAATGCCTTCATCTACAGACGCCGGCAACTGCATGCAGACGTAACAGTCCTTAACCTCCATGGCATCCACGTATTCATATAAGAGTTTAGCATAAGCATTTGACCTAAAGTCTCCTTGGGACTCATCTACGTGTAACCTGCGGGCTTCTGCAGCTAATAACGCTTTCTCTTGAGTGTTTTCCCTTTTCTCACCAGCAACAGTGGGTGTAAGCGTTTCTACAGATTTCACATCAGTTACCTTCGCCTCTTCCTCATGTCCCTTTACATAAGAAATTGTTACCACTAAAGCTATTAATATTATCACTCCTACTATTAGTGTACCTATTATACATTTAGCTCTGCGGTTCTGGGTGCCGGCTTCCATTTCGTCAGACAATATGGCTCTCTCTTATCTTGGCACAAAGTTATTTTCTTCTCGTTCCTTTACAGTCTCTTTTTACTCTTTTTGTCTTTAGAATCCACACAACTGGAAGCTGACAACCTTCTTCGCAAAGGTCCTTTAATAGTTCAATACAGACAACCCTAGCCCTTCTCCATCAACTCAAGGGAAGGTCCCTAATATTCTCTGCTTCCTGGGCGCTAGGTAATCTTCTTTTTCTGCTCGCTTTATTTACAAAGTCCTTTAAGCATCTACTATCAGGTTTGTGCCTGCAGCTTCGATAGCAAAGTTCAGTATTTCCAAACGAAGATTGTGCTCTTCATGGGCTGTTATCGTTGTACCAAAGTCGGGGAATTGCAATTCTGAGAGAAACATGTGTTTTAACTTGCTGAGGCGGGGAGGTCTGGGGAGCATGAATGTTAGTGACCCTTCTTGTTCGACTCCGGGTACCAACAGTCGTATTTCCACGGTGACGATGGGCTCAGAACTGGACACCACCACCGCTCGAATCCTCCCTGTCTCCTGTTTCAAAGACATTTGTTGGCAGATATGTCCACTCAGGGGTGGAGTATCTTCTGCTTGGCACACGCACTCTTCTTGACCTTCTTCGGTCCGGTGCTTCAGCGCCCTGAGCACCTTCTTCCGGGTCTGAGTCTTCTGATATTGGAGGAAGGGTTATC
Source organism: Lissotriton helveticus (assembly GCF_964261635.1). Taxonomy (NCBI): domain Eukaryota; kingdom Metazoa; phylum Chordata; class Amphibia; order Caudata; family Salamandridae; genus Lissotriton; species Lissotriton helveticus. The sequence goes on along the minus strand of NC_136072.1, from coordinate 1,174,668,954 downwards.
TCTGGAGTTGACCTCAAGCTAGAGCTCCTTCTTTGCGGCCAATTAGCTTCTCCACGTGTCCTTCTACTCCTTCTCCTTCTTGTCTGTTCTCGCTCTCTGTCAGACCTGTCAGTGTCTGACTCGTACTCCCAGCTACTTTCTCCTTCTGTAGCGTCGTCTGTTTCGCTGTTGTACTGACCGTCCTCAGCTTGGTCAGACTCGTTCCCTGCTTCCGCTGGCACCTCTACAGCTTGGCTAGCCCCCTCTATGGCTTCTCGGTCCTCTGCTGGACGTCTATCCGAGAGAGGAGCTGTTTCTTCCAGAGGTGCTGGAACCCTTCGCGTATGTGACGCGTGGATCCAATTGGGCAGGCCTCCCACCTTCACAGCCGTGTTCGCGATCAGGATGATCTGGAAGGGCCCACGCCAACGAACATCCAGGCAGCTTCTTCTCACATGTTTTTTCACCAGGACCCAGTCCCCAGGGTACAGGTCATGGCACGGGCCCTGGCACGATGGAACCTCGGCAGCCTGCACCTGAAGGGACACAGAATGAATGGCGTCAGACAGCCCCTTACAATAGTCCAGGATCATATCATCTGTGATATTTAACAGTGCAGTAGTTGGGACAGATGGCAGCCTCATTGCTCTCCCCATTAACACCTCATGTGGTGACAACCCCGTTCTTCTGTCTGGGGTACTACGAAGGCTCATGAGGACCAATGGCAGGGCGTCAGGCCAACTCAGGGTCGTTGAGGAACACACTTTTGCAATTCTGGCTTTGATCGTGCCATTGATCTGCTCCACAATTCCTGAGGCTTCTGGTCGGTAACTGCAATGCAATTTCTGATCTATGTTCAAAGCCGCACAAATCATCTTCACAAGCTCGCTGTTGAAATGCGTTCCCCTATCTGATTCCAAAGAGGCCGGCACCCCGAAGCGCGGAATGAGTTCCCTAAGCAGTAACTTGGCCACTGTGAGGGTGTCGCACCTACGTGTAGGGTATGCCTCAACCCATCTGGAGAATACACAAACAACCACCAGGACATAGCGGAGGCGGTTGCACCTCGGCATTTCAATGAAATCTATCTGCATTCGATTGAATGGACCTCCAGACCTTCCTATGTGGCTCAGTGCAACTGGTGTTCTTTTCCCTACGTTCAACTGCTGACAGGTCACACAACGCTGGCACACTGCTTCTGCTGCTATTCTAAACTTAGGATTGTACCAGGTCTGTCTAAACACTCTCAGCATAGCGTCTCTCCCTAGGTGTACGGGACCATGTATGTGTCTGGCCATTGGGCTCACCATCTCATTGGGCAACACTGCTCTGCCGTCTGCTGAAACCCAAAAATGGGACTCACCCACTACACATCCTGCCTTTTCCCATGTTTCTTTTTCAAAATCAGGAGCATTTTCTTGCATGTTTGTCAGTTCGTCCCAAGTATCAACAGTTTCCAATATCATGGCTAATTCAGTCCTTACATTTATTCCACCCACTTCCACCTCTGTGAAAGAGTACCCTTGTTCCGCGCAATACCGCGCGACTTCGTCGGCATATCTATTGCCTTTCGAGACGAAGTCCTCATTTCTGGTATGTGCGGTGCACTTTACAACTGCGATACCTGCTGGACATTGCAACGCCTCTAACAACAGGCGCACAAACTCTCCATTGCGAATGGGAGAGCCTGAAGAGGTCATGAACCCTCTTTGAGACCATAACTGCCCGTAATCATGAACCACCCCATAACCATATTGGCTGTCGGTGTATATGGTGACTCGAATTTGATTGCTCGCCAAGCAAGCACGTGTCAAGGCAATAATCTCGGCTACCTGAGCGGAGTGTACTCCTTCCAGGCACCCAGCTTCCACAACTCCAGTAATTGTACAAACAGCGTAAGCTGCTCTCAACTGCCCAACTTCGTCTCTTACACATGAGCCATCGACAAAGAAAATTTCGTCTGGGTCGGTCAGTGGCTCATCTACGATGTCGGGTCTGGGTTTGGTGCATAGTTCAGTCACATCGAGGCAGTCATGGTCTGTACATTCATCATCATCCTCGATATCATTTGGGAGTGGCATCAAGGTGGCAGGGTTCAAAACAGAGCATCTCCTGAGGGTCACATTCTCTGCAGCAAGAATAACTTGCTCATAGCGCGTGAGCCTGCTGTTGGTCAGATGCTGTGTTTTGGTCCTGGTCATCAACAGTTCAACAGAATGGGGCACGCACACCTCTAACGGGTGCCCCATGACGATATTTTCACATCTCTCAATGCTGACACCCGTTGCAGCAACGGATTTGAGACATCCGGGCAACGCTGCGGCTACTGGGTCTAAGGTAGCCGAGAAATAAGCAACTGGTCTACGGGCATTCCCATGGATTTGGACTAACACAGACAACGCGCAACCTTCTCTCTCACAACAGTAAAGCAAAAATGGTTTATTGTAATCAGGCATTCCCAATGCCGGAGCACGACACAGGTCCTCTCGCAGCTGCAAGAATGCCATCAAACAGTCTTTGTCCCATGGTACCGGATCGCTCACCTCCTTATGCGTCAGTTTTTGCAAGGGCTTTGCTTTCAGTGAAAAGTTCGCGATCCACTGTCGGCAATAACCCACCATCCCTAGGAACATCCTGACCTCTCTCTGTGTCCTAGGCGCATTCATTTTCATGATCGCCTCTATCCTGTCTGGTGACACCTTTCGTTTGCCTTTCTCTATTCTGTGTCCCAAGTACTGCACTTCTGTCAGGCAGTACTGCAACTTTCCCGGGGACACCTTGTGCCCATTGGCAGCTAGGTGATTTAACAAAGCAATGGAGTCCTCCCTGCAAGCTTCTTCTGTTTCTGACGCCACGAGGAGGTCGTCTATGTACTGGACCAGAACTGACTTCTGGGGCAGCACTAGACTTTCAAGATTTTTCTTCAAAAGCTGGTTGAAGATCGATGGGCTTTCTGTATACCCCTGAGGAATACGACACCATGTTAGGACGCGACCTTCCAGCTTAAATGCGAAAAGAAAATGGCTTTCTTCGTCCAGAGGGATCGAGAAGAAAGCCTGACAAAGATCAATCACAGTGAACCACTCAGCTTGGAATGGAATCTGAAACAGTATCACTGATGGATTCGGTACCACTGGACAACACGAAACGACTATGTTATTAATCTTTCGGAGGTCCTGCACTATCCGGAATTTCCCATTTGGTTTCTGCAGACCCATAATCGGGGAGTTGCATGGACTACCCACGATTTCTTTCAGTATTCCCTGTTTAATCATGGACTCGATCACGGGTTTTATGCCTGCAATCGTTTCTGGAGTCAATTTATATTGGGGTGTTCTTGGGAACTCAGCATGTGGTTTCACTACAATTTTCACTGGGTCCACCCCTTTGACCAATCCAATCTCTTCCCCAGTGAAATCCCATACTTCTGGTGCCACTGTCTCTCTCAAGTCCCAGGGGAGCTCATCTACTGTCAAAGTAGGGTACAGCTCCACGCATATTCTTGAGTTTGCAACTTTGAAGTCTGCGTCATCATCATTGGTCAATACCTCCACTCCCTGAGGTGTACAGTATATCGTACAATTCAATTTACACAACAGGTCTCTGCCTAGCAGACACACAGGACTTGAATCGCAAACCACAAACTGGTGCTCATCGCTGTACTTCCCTATTTTCACCTGTACCGGTTCTGTCAATTGGCTGGTTATTCTCCTGTTTGCGACCCCCACCACTTGTATGGTCTCTCCAGACATGGGCAGGTCTGGAACTGCAGCTGATCTGATCGTGGATCTAGTGGCTCCTGTGTCCACCAGAAATGTCGTGGGGCACCCTGCTACTTCTGCTTCGACATAGGGTCCCCTCTGGTCCACCTCCAAGGCGGCCCCGAGGGTGCAGTCTTCTCTTTCCACTCTCTGTCCGGTTAATGGGTCCACATAATAGCACTCTTCTCCTTCTACAAACAGGGGCATTTGTCTATAGGTCTTACCCATAGTCCCTACTCGAGGAGGTTGCGGGAACTGGGCTCGGGGAGGAAACCCCCCCCCTTTGAGCACCTTTCCCTGGTATGTCGTCACCCCTCTTGTAGGCGCGCTCTGGACCTCTTCCTCCTCTACCTCTTGTTCTCCTATCTCCACATTGTAGGGACACTCGCGTTTCCAATGTCCCACCTCGTTACACTGGTGGCACCTAGTCGTTTTCTTCAAGGCAGCTATGTCTAATCTGGGTCTAAAGGTGGAACTCTCCTCATTGCCCTTGTTCTGACTGTACTGCTTCTTTCCTCCTGTACCTATTCCTTGCTGCTGTTGCTGCTGTCCCCCCTTCCCTGCTGCCTGCATCTGTACCACCATCAACTTTTCTTTTAGTTTCTTAGCCTTGGAGTCTATCTCATCACAGCAGTACCTGGCATATCTCAGTATTTCGTCTAGGGGTTTATTTTGCCAACAAATCAAGTGTTGCTGAATCATTAAACTAATATCCGGTCTCAGTCCCAGGACGAACTTGGACACGAATTGCCCTATGTCTTTTGGATCCATTACATCCAGGCCGCTATACTGTTTAAACGCCTTCAGCAATCTCTCGTAATATTCGTGGACTGTCTCTTTGGGTTCCTGTCTGGTTCGGTCTATTCTGACCCAATCTATGTCTTGCATTGGCACTTTCTCTTTCAGCCACGTCATCACTCTCTCGAATTTTGCCATCACAATCTCGGACGGCCCATTAGTCTTAGCATCTCTCTCCGGCTCCGTTGTGGGCCACTCAGCGCTAACCTTGCATGCTGTCCACAGATCTCCTGGTACTACAATGTCAAACAGCGTGTTCAGATCTATCCATAGGACCTTTGAGATTTTTACAAATCTCTCAACTTGCTTGTACCACTCCACTGGGTTTTCCCGCAATTTGGGGAAGGAGGTGGTAAAAGCAGCTAAATCTCCCCTACTCCAAGGGACATGCACATAGTTCCCATTTGCGACTTCACGCAAAGGGTATGCTCCTATTCCCTGCAGCCTTCCTGGTGTCGTACCAAGCGTGCTTCTCCTGACGGTCCCTTTCTTGGACCACCTCTCTTCCCACTTATCTAGTGCCCTCCATGTCCTTATTCCAGTGATCAGTTCCCTTATGTGCGTTTTCAGCCCGATCGTTCTCCTCTCATCTAGGTCTCGATCTGTGTAATGTAGCCTGTGGTTACCCTGTAATGCTTTGGTTCTTGACAGGTCCACCATATATTTGCCTGCTAGTTCGACTAACTTCTCATGGATTGCTCTCGCCTTTCGAGTGATGTCCTTTGCCATATACAGTATTTCATCCTGCTCATACATTTCCAGTCTTTCTAAAGGCAGGGTACCATCTACCATGTCATCCAGGTCTGACCTTAAGCTGGCGACATCGAGTCTCTTGGCTTTTATCTCAGCTCGCAATATGTCTTTCGAAGGGGGCTCACTGGTCTCCCTACCATCCCAACTCCGAGCTCTACGTTTGGGCTCGGGAGAGTTAATGAGTGCTCTCCCTTGCTCCCATCTCTCCAGGTCCCATGCTCGGCCATCCGATCTTGGAAGGTGATGGAACACGGGCCTGTTACCCCCACTCTTGCTCTGCCCACTCTCTCTTTCTTCTCTCCTTTCACCGTACACCTCTCTGTTATTTTCCCTCTGGTCGCTACTCTCCCTTTGCCTAGTATCGCTCAGTATCCGATACGATCCTTCCTGGTTCCCCATATTCCCTGGGCTGCGCTCGTGTCCGTCATCACAGGGACTATGGTGCGACCTCTCACAACTCCCATTCAGTTCTCTGGTGCCGGGCACACAGTGGGTACACTTAAAGCTGTTTCTGTACTCTTGCGTTCTCCTCTCCCCTTCACTGAGTATTGGGCGCGCCACCCCTCCACTCCCGGGGCCCCCGTTTTCCAGGTCCGTTCTATCTCCACTCCGGGCCCAATGGGTGACTCCCCTACTATCTCTCTCTCTCCAGTCCCACTCCGGGCTGCTCTCCCCAGCCCCGCAGTGAGTCCGAGCTCTGCTGTCCTGACTTTCCCTTTCAGCTTCCGCAGCTATGATGCTCTTGTGAGCCTCCACTGCCTCATCCCACTTCTTCATGTACTCATTTAGCTCTTGAAAGGATTTTCGTCCAGATCCCCTCATATCCACTGGCCATCTAGGGCCCCCAGGATCCCCTCCTGGATCCCCTGCTGTGTGCACCGGGGTGCTCCACTCTCTTGGTATCGGCATCTGACTTGGGAAATTGATCGTATCGTTCCTCCTTGCCGTCTCTGCTCTTTCTCCGTCCTTCCGTACCCGTTCTTCCCCTCTTGCTCTCTCTGGGTCATATATCGATATTATAGGACCTATGGTAACAGGTACCTGTAGTGCATCTGGTAATGCGTAGGATGTGGCGCACTCCGTTTCCGGCGCTCTTTGTACCACAAACCTCCCGACTACCTGTTGCACCTGACTAGGCTGGGACAGCTCTTTCTTTGCCTCAGGATCCCACTCTGAACTGGGAAGCGGTCCATGCTCTCCTGCATTGCCCCCCTTTTCTCTTTCACTATGCTCGACCTCTCCCCCTGCTCTATTATACGGGGGTGGCCTGTCTGTCAATAATCTGTTTATCAGGCTGTCCTCTGTTTCGCTCTAATCATCTTCTTCTAGGGGGCTTTTATTTCCGGGCACCTCTAACACTGGGTACAGTTTATTGACTTCCATGTTATGCACTCTCCATCTTTTAGCATCCGCATCCCATCTGGCATCCTGTACTGCCCTTACCGATCGTTTCACCCTTTCTTGTCGTCTGTTCATATTCTTTACATGCGCTGCCCTAATCCATGCATCAAGGGCTTCAAACTGGGTCGGTCTAGGCAAGGGTCTCATTGAGGTCATGACTGATTTTAATCGATGTAACACCTCTAATCTGAACGTCCCGTACTTCGGGAACGTCAGTTCCTCATTTCCTTCCGTAATCTTACTCCACTCTGTTATCCAAAGGATCGTATGCAGCCCAACATTCACTGCCATGTAACGAGCCGGCGTACCCTCCGGCGGGGCTTCTTCCCCTTCATCCGATCCCCGCTTCTCTTTTTTAAACGCCGCTCTCAGCCATTTAAAACACTTCAAAATTATACGCACAATATCCAGCCTCGCTACTCTGTTTACTTCCTGATGACAATCCACCAATCCTAGCGCGGCTTTGCTAACTTGGCCTATCGCAGCGCGGTCTTTCTCCGGTCGGCCAATCCCAGCTCGACACTTTCTGACGTCTTTGCTAGCTGGCCTATCACAGCGCGGTTTTTCTCCGGTCGGCCAATCACAGCGCGACACTTCCTGACGTCACTTTTCTCCGCTTCGCAGCAGCACCCCTCCTTTCTCAACTCGTCTCCCGGTCATGCATGCGTCCCATTCATACACCGAAAAATGACTACTTCCGACCAAGCGGTCACTTCCCTCGACTGTACGTCCACAGTCTATATGTAATTGTCAACACAACTGACGAAATGTCTATCGTCTCTCTGATAGGTTGCTTACACACACAGTAACCTCCGACCAGCGTCCGTTACTCACGCACTCACTCTTACGTTCCCCCTATCTCGGTCTTTCGGGTGATCAATGGTACCTCATGACCCCCTTCACACTAGTTGACAATTACTCTGGGTGTCCGATACACCCGAACCACTTAAGCTCTCCTTGAACTTAAGATTTCCACCGGTTGCGCGCGCTCACAACCTGTTCCACAGTCACTCTACAGACATTCAACTCCGCCAGACATTACAACATAGATACAATACAAAAACACCGCAATCTAACACGCATGACCCTTTATACTCACTCTCGACCGATACTGCTGCTTTTTCTGTCTCACGTCATCCGGATCTTCTTCGGCGGGCGGTTCTTCCGATCATCGATCTCTAAGGGCCTTGGGGTAAGCTAACCTGGCCTAGGTCACCGTCCTCAAGAAGGCAACCATCCTCTATAGCTACCAACTGGAGGGGCGAGATTTTGATCGATACCTTATCACTATTGATCTAAACCTCGATCTGGTCGACTGAACCTTTGTTGCCTGTCATTGAGGGAAGAAAGTGCATCTCTTACCAAGTTAGTTCACCCAATAAAGGACCTCGCTCCAAAAGATCACAAACAACTTCTAGCTTTCAAAAGTTTATTGTAAGGTTAGGATAAGCTGCAAATACAGGCATCTCAGAATGAGATTCACGAGATACACAGGTCCAACTACATACATGTGCTCTCTGAAAGCCCTCAGACGAGCAACGGAAATTACCAGCACAAGTTCTAAGAATAATAAAGCTATCAGCATTGACGCATATTGAGATCTCTCCTTCATTTAAGTTGGAGGGAAAACACACAGGTTAGGCTGTCCCTACCCTGCTCTAGATGGTATCCCTACTTAACCAAGTCTCATCCTAACAAAAGGTGTCAGCAGTGAATGACCCCCAAGGGAAGTCACTCACTCTTAGTCTCTTGGTGAAAACCTATAGTTCTCCAGTCATGACCCCTCTCTCTGCCTACCCATCCGCTCTCTAAAGGGTCCTCAGGCATCTGCTCTAACTCCACCCAGGGGTGCTGTCCCTAATACAAAACAGTCAACAACATTTGAGACGCCCCTCGTGAGACGCCCCTCACGTGGTGTAGCTTCTGGCTTTTTCCATGCTGCTTTGTATTGGGCCTCATACGTTGGAGTTGACCTTGCTTCTCAGACTCTTCTCCGGCCCGCTGATACCCCTTAAACATTCCGGAACCCTCCTCCATGTCTGGGCCGTCTTCTGAACAGACCTCTATTCATATTATTTATAATTGGATTCCCCCTTTTCTCTTGCAGACAGACATCTGCAGCCAAGATCCCAACTCTCATAGACTTCCAAAAAGGTTCGCAACATTTCTTGGCCCAGACCAGTACGTGTAAACCAACGTTAAAACATTTCAGGCCTACAGCATTTCTCATAATAATTATAGCATTCAACTTCTTCATTAATTAAAGCATGTTAATACTCTTTATTCTATTATTCAGTAAACACATCTATAAATCATGGCCCATTAATGCAATGACCAAAACATTAGTGCAATCTATGTCGTGAAAAGAAACACCTTCCCTTCTAGCTCTGGCCCTGAGGCCTACCACATTCTGCGTTTAACCACATGCCATCTTACATTTTAACAGCTACACGACATGGATTCAGGAATAATCACATCTAATAAAATCATATAGTGTCACACATTTCTGTATTAGTTCCACTTCTACTTAAATCTCTACATTAGCTATACCTTCAGAATATAATTGCAGATACTACTAGCACTCATGGCATTTCTCCTCATGATTTGTGCTTACTACGGGTAAGTGTGATGCACTCATACATTTAGGTCAGTTTGCGCTCTCTCAACACTATCATGATCTGTGACCACCGTTTGCTTTTCAAGGGAAAGTCAGGATCGTGACTCCAGGAGCATTCTGTGATTTTATTTTTTTATTATTAAAAAGAAAGCTTCCGCGCCCTTTCCTGCTCCCCTCCGGCAGTATGTCACACAGATTGCATAAATCCATTATTCCGAGTGGCTGCAATTTAAGGACATTCAGCCGAAGAAAAGATGTTTTTCATAAAAATAAAAAAAACGCGAGGTACCAAGAAGCATGAAGGGCATCAGTGGAGCGTCGTGGATGGAAGTCTGGCCGCCATTGCCATGACAACGTCATCCTCATCTGTGGAGGCGTCAAGGACGCAGGTCCATCAGAGGCTCGCGGCGGTACGGATGGAATGTCATGTTGTAGACAAGAGATATGGGTCCCTAGGTAAGAAACATCACAGACGGCTACACGGCGCATCTGCGCATGCGCTGCGTCTGTTATCGACAGGGTGGGCTTCACTTTTAATGGAGAGAATGGTTCAGACGCCTTTGTCGAACTAAAGGATAAAACATTGATTGCAAACATTTTGATTCATGTGAGGTCACTACTGCTGAATGGCATTTAAAAAAGCATGTTTCAAGAAAAAATCTGTGTTCTATTATGGTAAGAATGTATACATAAATGATGCAAAGATGTCCATAATGGGCTTAATAAACTTACTTACTACCACTAATATTTGTATTAACTGATTCACAATGATCAAGTCAGAATTCTGCTAATTTGTCAATGTTCCACTCTCTGGATCTGTGGATGCTTGCTGTATTCTAATGTGTGAGCTGATGCGTTTTTTTCTTGAATCAGTTTATAACAAATCAACACATTCATTTTTATTTTTAACAAATTTCTTTTGTGAAACTATCTGTTGAAAGCTTAACTTCTGCCAATTTAGAAATGCAAAATCTGGTCAGAATGTTCTTGTGTGGAGAACAGAATAGTTCCCTACAACATTATATAATCCATAGTCAGGGTGGGGACATGTATTTAAAGCGAGTCCTGTGCATGTCTGACTCACAGAAAATACTGCGTCAGAGCTACATTGGGAGAGCCGCTAAAAGGTTTGCAGGGCAGCACTGGATTTTTGACACAGACCGGCCATGCATATTAACCATGGTTGAAATGCTGTCTTTACTCTGTGAGTTACATTTATGTAATGGAATGAAACCTATGCCCTTGTAGGGTGAATATTCTAATCAGTCTGTTGGTGTTAAGGCCAAATTAAATTAAATAGAGTAATAATGTCTTGAAAGTTCCGAGTAGTGTACAAAGAAAACCAGGAAAGCAAGGCTTTCCTATGCAAAAATAGGATGATGTATATTGTGAGGTTTCTCTTTTGGGCATGGTGGGCCCGATTCACAGGACTAACTTAAGACAAAATCCGAAACTTACTACCATTTTGGTATTCACAGACGACACTTACTCATTTTGGTATTCACAGAAGGCACTTACTCATTTTGGTATTCACAGAAGGCACTTACTCATTTCGGTATTCACAGAAGTTAGGAGTCCTAACTTTAATGGTAATAAGTTGAGAATTTTGTCTTAAGTTAGTTCTGTGAATCAGGCCCTGTGTCAACACCTCGCAAGTATGGCACGTCATGCCACTGTCTTGTTCATGACAATGCTCTCTTGGGCATTCACAACACACACTTGGGAATGGTCCGTCACAAACCTCTTATAAGGCATTGCTCATGAAGACGTTCTCTTGGTCATGGCCAATCACAACATACTCTTTACATGGCCCACTTCAACATCCATTTGTGCACGGCGCATCACAACTCATTCCTTGCATGGCTCACGGGAACACTTTTTTGGGCATGGGCCGTTACAGCACTCTCTTGGGAATTGACAATCATGACACTGCCTTGATCAAGGAACATCTCAACACTGTTTTGGGTCTGGCCAATCACAACACTATTTTGGGCATAGCCCATCACAACACTCTCTTAGACATAACCCTTCTTACACTCTCTTGCCAATGGAGTGTACACAACACTCTCTTATGTAAGTCCCATTATGACACCCTTTTGTGCATGGGCCGTCTCAACACTCTTGGGTGCAGCCCATCATAACACTCTATTGGGCATAGCCTGGCACAACACTGTCTAGGCTTGACCTTTTGGAATACTTTCTTGTGCCTTTCCTTTTATGACGCCCTCTTGGGTATGGCCCAGCATGATGTACTGCTGATCACGGGAAGTCGGAACAGTCTTTGGCGTGGCCCATCACGACACTCTATTGGATATGGCTCATCACAACCCTTCTTGTTCATGGCCTATCCTACAGAAGCACCCACAGATAGCTGAGTGCTCGAATAAGAATACAGGACGTGCTTTAAAATTCAATGGTCCTGTATCCATATAGCTAACTCGTTTCTAAGTCTGATTTACTTAATTATTTCTGAATAAAATGGATGAATTTTATTAATTATACCTCTCTCAGAAAGCAGCTGACACAGCTTTGTATATGTTAAAACAAATACTTGCTTATAGAAATCTCAAAGTGATCACAGTTCCTCATTTGTCTCATCAACTTCCATGAAAAATGAAACATTAATAAAACATTGACAATCTAATAAGGAAACAATGTTTTTCTTATATTTATGGGTAATGCACATCATTACATTTCCTTACATTGCATAAATCTAACATTTCCCTTTGCTCTCCAATGTCTACCATTTTTCCTGCAAGTAACATGTTTTTTTTCCTGGACAATTAATGGATATAATTCTCCATTGTTTAACTTATAAATAGACACATTGACTTCTGCTTTTGGTCCGAGTTACTTAAGACACTTATGTTATTTTATATTGGCAGATTCTTCTCTTGGAATCATCTCTGGGGTCAGTCTGTGCTATGTTCATATTTTTATAATGAAACCTCCATCTCTTCTTGAGTTGTCATCATCAAACATTCATAGGAGTAACGCTTCTCAGTCCAGTTTATAGAAGTTTCTATTTGTGGATGTTATTTGCATGTTGCAACATTTCATCTTGGGAATGCTAGCCTCTCTCTAATCAATGCACACTCACAAGCATTCTGACTTTCCTTTCCTTTGTATGCCTTTCTGAGATCAGACAAACATCTAGTTTTTTAATGTTGCCTTTTATTTCTGAAATAGCATCATAGATTGAGTTTTATTAAATAGCGTTATACCCTTTAAATGACCTACATCACAAAACTGCTGAGTAAGAGAGGTCTTAGTTGTCTATAGTTGTCTATTTGATTTTTTACATCAATATATAATGAATAGGTAATGCAACCAGCTTCTGTAGATTTATGGCCATTAATATTTATTTCAAATTCCCCAGAACTAAACATCCCTCAGATATATAGTTTGTGTTTAGTTCATTCTTTAAAGAATACAAACCCCATGAGATCAGATTTAGGGGCTGATTTATTAATGAGCTGGCAGCCCGTCAATTCTCCAGGGGGGTGGAGTACATTACTCCGCCCTCTTGGTGGAGGGACCACCCATCACATTTATAAATGATCACCAAGCAAGGGAGAGTTATAATGGATTAGCAGGGACCACTGTCATGGGTGTTTCTGCCAATGCATTTCAATGTTTGGGGCCGGGATGTGTCATGCTGATACACCTCAACACCAAACAGTTTACTTTTTATATTTTCAATAATAACATTTAAAAAAAATTCTCCCCTCCTCATGGGAGTCACCTCCATGGCAAGAGGATCATTATTACCATTTTAATGTCCCTCACCACCAGGGTTTGCTTGGCAGTGACAGGCAGTAAAACATGTCTATTTGTCTGCCCATTCTGATTGGGAAGGTGGATATATGGTCATTTCTCTGATGGCCCTTACTCCGACGGGCCATCAATAAAGTTTGGCTATGGCAGTGACAGAATTTTCACTGCCTTAAACAAACTTAAGGTCCACCCGTATCAAAATCACACGTGTGGGCCTTTAGCTTGGGGGTATGTATATGTCATAGCCGTTGTGACGGAGTATACATACCTTCAAGATACAAATCAACCCCTTAGTCTTCTTGAGAAGGTTATTTAAAATGCATAACATTTAATCCTAGGAATACTGACTGCATAACTACAACATTTATATGGAAGACAATATCAAGAACTGCACTAAGGTTGTTTGGATTTAGTAGAGGAAGGCGTCTGTTACGCACCTCATGTCAGAGTGTTGGAAACTCTGGGGCAGATTTACAAGCCTCTTGCGCCACTTTTGCGTTATTTTTAACATGGGAAAAGTGACGCAAAAGTGGCGCAAGGTTCTTGTAAATCTGCCCCTCTGTACCGAGTCAGATGAGGCAGGGGTACCTCATCACCATAGTGTCAAGTCTGTTAGTAGAACACAGAGGAAGGGAGGTGTGTAATAAGGTATGGCAGAGAAACAAAGACTATCAAATTCCCAAGATAGCTTAGAGATTGTAGAAAACCTGCTCTTGGTAGCTGCAACACACACACATAACTGAAGAAGCACCAACATCTGGGCATAGCAGAGGCGAAGTAGAGGAAGCATATTGGTTTCAAGTTCCCATACATAGAGTAAGAACTAGCAAGCTGGTTTCTCGCTTGTTGTGGGGTTTCCACTTTCAATTCGTTCATCGCCAGGTTTGCATCCCTCACCCTTGTTATATTTAGGTTTCCTTCTTGGTTCATAAATACTTCTGTTTTTCTCCCTGGAGAGACTCCAGAGACTCCCTGTGAGAAATTGGGCTGTTGGTTGAGGAAGGGTGAGCCTGACAAAAGTCACTGAATTCACCTGTGTTTAATCCTCTGGTAGCTTGCCACAAAAGCAGTGAGTCTTAACTTAGAGGCAATGTGTAAAGTATTTGTACAGCATGCAACCAGTAATAGAGTGAAAACACAACACAAGAAAAATCCTTCACCACTTTAGAAAAGTAGAGTAACATGTAGGAAATTATTTGACATCTAAACAACAAAAATGCAAGCAACAGAACGGGATATATGCAAGGTCAAAAATTTAGAGTAAGTAATGTAAGCCTAAAAGCACAAAACACCACTCGTAGGGGCATATTAGCAAGGAACCTCGTTGAAATTATTGCCGTTTTAGCGGAAGTAAACTGCCGCTAAAATAGTGATAATGGGCTTGCTAATACACGTTATAGAATTCCTATAGAAGCCCAGGTTAGATGTGCAGGACATCTAACCTGGGCTTCTAGAGGAATTCTATAACGCATATTAGCAAGCCCATTATCGCCGTTTTAGCTGCAGTTTCCTGCCGCTAAAACGGCGATAATTGTAACAAGGTTCCTTGCTAATCTACCCGTGGTTCTTTGGTCGTGTAAGAAATGGTGAAAGGGATACATTCAACCTCAAATTTACTTTATTTCAGTTAAAAATATATAACCATAAAAGTGCAATGAAAAGAATCACAGTTCAGGTCTCCTGCGATGGAGTGTGGGCCAGATACAGGGACCAGGTTAGTCATGCTAAAAAAGTTATCTAATAACGTCCGGCGCGAAGAGTTCCATTTGAGGTGGAGGACACAACAAGCAGCAAGGCAAGCATTGTGGATGGTAATCATTGTAGCGCAATGAGCAGGCCGGGAACGATGGACCATTGTAGCTATAGCACAAAGGTACTGTCAGACATTGCTGATGGTTATTGACAGAGCTTCAAAGTAGCAGTCACAACGGACTGTTGAAGCTGTGGTGAAAAGTGCTGATATCGCATTGTTGGTCCTGGCCGGTGGTTGCTGTAACACGAAGAGCCTGGTTCACCAGAACTGTGTGTTGGCAGTTGGCACGGTTGGCAAAATCTTGGCACAAATAGGCCCGTTCATGGTCATGAACTGTTCAAAACTTTAGGATTTCTCCATCTCTTCCAGGAGAAGTTCAATTGATGCCACATCAAGGGTCCAGGACCTGAGAGACTCCTCTTGGGTATCAGGAATGCACTCCAGCCGAGTCCAGCAGGGCTTAGGTAGGTCCAAAGCAGCAGGTCAGCTGGGCAGTTGCATTGAGCTCTCTGAAGCTTGTTGTGTCCCTGTAGTACAGAACAGTTAGGTAGCCCTTAGAGTCACTCAGGTAACCTGGGATGAAGGGTGCAGGCCCAGTCTTCCTTCTCTGGGAGCAGGGCAGGCAATTGGCAGCAGGGCAGTCAAAAGTAGTTTATTGTGTTGATTATTTAAAATCTTACAATATTACACATCTAGAAAAGAAAAAATATGTAAAACAGTTAGAAGCTATGTTCATGTATAAATACACTTAAAATATTGCATATTGCATTGGCTTTGTAGTCATGAAATATTTAAAATAGTTACAACTCCTAGTTTCCTTTTAACTATCATTAGGAACTTTACAAACGTAGCATTTAGAATAATATCATTCGAGTGCAGGCACTTAATCAGGGCCTGCCTGCATGTCCTTATGCCTCGTGCCTTGAATGGAAACTTAAGCAATGTCTTTCTCTCCTGCAAGAGTTCAGGGCAAGTACACAGAAGATGGAGAATATCCTCCTCACCAGTATTGCACAGTCTACATTGCGTTTGGGTTACCAATCTCTCCCACGGTGGAAGGTGACACAAGCCTGGCATTATTCCAAATCTGGCTTTAAGGAGCAACTGTTTTTTTTTCCGTCCAGGGTGTTACCAGATATTGTTGAATTTCCTTCTTTTTATAACCGTTAATTATCGCCCAAGCATGTTTTCCCTTAGTTAGAATCGCTTTATCGTTCAGAATCGATAGGTGGTTTGCAGTTTTATTAATTATTTTCTTAAACGATGTTTTGGTTATATTATTTTCCCATATCGGCGTGGCCGCAAAATCCTTTATTGCTTACCTAAGATAGAGCCCTGCAGTGGAGTTAGTATCATTATTTAGTTCTCTCCATAACAGGTGCGATATTTCATTTTGGTGGTCAGTTTTTATTTGATTCCAAACTTTTATAAAGTTGTCTTGCCTTGCATAATGTTGATTTATTAGTCCAAACTCCAACCTTACTTGGGCTGGGGATGCGTTCGCGGGAAGACGAAATGGGGCCCGATATGCTCTGGTTATGATTTTGTTCAGAGTTTCAGTATCCTTACCCTTACCCAGTACAACTTCACTACCATATGTGATAGTCGGTAGGAGTCTTGCACCAATAATACTCAGAAGAGGGCCGTAGGTTAGACTGGAAAGTGACTTCTGGACAATTCTGAATGCTGCAGTTAATGCATTCGCTTTTCTTTGGATGTCCTATTTTTGTAGTTGGAAGTTGCCCATTGCATCAAATAACACACCCAGGTATTTATATACCTCTACTTGTTCTAGCTCCGTCTTGTCCATGAACTATGTACTCTTGAGTCTTATCTTATTATTTTTGGTAACTACCATGATCTTAGTCTTTGTCTCGTTTATGACCATCCCATTATCCTTCGACTACATGTGAGTCCGGCTAATTAGACGCTGTAGTCCCACTTTAGTGTGGCTCAAAAGTATGACATCGTCCGCATACAACAAGTTCGTGAGACGCTTATCAGCTAATTTCGGGGTGTTGCAGGGTTTCTGTACTCACACAGAACTGTGCACAGAGGAGTGGAACCTCGGCAAATTAGGGTGTCCCAAAACTTACCTTAGCAACCAACTCACCCCTTACCGAGCTAGCTACAGTGTCTCATTGGACATATCAAACTCCCAATGTTTAGACAAACCAGAACATGAACTTACAGTACCTCAGGGTACGTGGGACTCATGAACACTCTTTCGTTATATTATCATTACAAACCAGAACATGGAGTAAAGAAGACACATGTGCATTTGAAATGTTTATTTACTAATGCCGTCTTCTCAGGCGCAGTATCTTAGATAATACAAGTATACTTATTATCAGTATCAAAATTACCAGCATAGTTACTAAGACATAAAAAGCGAATGGTGACAGCATGTTAACATGCTGTAATGAATAAGAGTTAACAACACTTATATCTCACCCTCCCTAACACATATATTATATTATTAGCTAAGAAGGTCTCTTTGGGTTGTTTTAGGGCGGGCCCATACCTTAGTGTCCTAGCATGAAGGAATCACATCAGCATACACCAGCTCTCTCTGCATGTGCACCGCATCAAGTCTGTTAACAATTCTCGTGCAAAGCAATATCAATCCCGCCTCAAGCCCAAGTTGGCAAAGGCTGCACTTGTGTTATGACTATGAAGGCGTGGAGATCAGACCTCATAACAATTCCATATCGTGTTGCTCCTGAAACTTCAGCACTCTCCGTGCAGACATGGTTTATTAAACAAAACTGATATCAGAGCAATAACATATTATTCTCACATACACCACGGCAAACCACTAGGTTGAAAGCTAAGTCAACAATTAAGGGTCGTGTGCAGAAGTTGCAAAAAAGGAAAAATGGCGTTTAAATCTCAAATGTACCTATGCTGACTTAACACGATATAAGGATATATAGGAGCTATACAACACCCCCCCATGATCCGAGAACGGACTAAATAAGATAACAGAAGTGCCATCACATGAGAGCAGAATCCAATTATAAACGAGCATGAATAAAAATTCAAATATAAAAACTAATGCTAAAAAATAGCCCACAAGTATAATGTGGCTCAAGCCAATAGGCAAGCAAAAATAAAATGTCTTGACCAAAAGTCAATAAAATCAAGGAAATGCTATCAATCAGCATGTCAATTTGAGGCATTGTCTATGATAAGACTGTATATGAAAAGTAAGCCGCAACAGCCTCCAGGAGGAAGTCACTGTCCTCATCCGAAAACAGTTCAGCCATCCAATTTAAAAGATGAAAGGAACATACGTGATCTTCCAGCACCGGATCCTCTATAACCATCAGAGGACAGCTCGGTGGGTTTTCAAGAAAACTTCGTTCCAAGAAATTTCGCGCTGCCGACAACACATCCCAGGGACCCATTAGTCCATGTGCCACCGCCAAGGCCATAATCCTTTCGTCAGAACAAACCAACTCGTGAGCAATGATAGGACTCATCAGTTGATCAAAATCGACGTCAGAAGATATTGGTCCGCAGAGACACAAATCAATGGCCCAAAGGAAATCACAGGTCAGGCAGCGAAATACAGGCTGGACACAGGTGAAATAGGAGAACCGAAAAGATAATCCAAACGCCGTGCTTAGAGTCGCCAACGGCAGTGTGCCATAATAATCAAGCATGCGGTTGCGAAACCGCGTCAGTAGCAGCTGAGCGTGGTCTTGCACAGGAAGGGCATCCATATTTAAAAAGGCAGAAAACCACCAATGCGCCAGCCGCCAATGCAAGTAAAAACGGGAACCCTCCAAATAAGGATGAAAAAATAGAATGGAAGAAGGCAGGGATGACTCCAAAAATCTTCTCAAAGGAAGTCACGAGACCACCGCTAATAACTTTAAAAAAATGTGCTAGGCCGGTTGTGGAGGATGCGTTAAAGATAGAACGGACCATGGCTCCGAAATGCAAAGGCAAATCAGTATTTAAAAGAGCCTGAACCTCCGTACGGGTGTTAGCAATGTGAAGCACGAAAGTTTCACGGGCCGAGCTCAAGGCCACCTCTTTCTGGGACAATAGAGCTCTTATTCTAGCCATGCCGCTGAATTCTGCTCCCAAGGTCGGTATCTGTGGCCAAATGGAAGACTCCCTATGTTCACGTGTGGGAGGATAAAGAACATTTCTGCAGCAAATAACTCGCTCACTAACCGTTACTATGAAAGCTATACCTTTAATTAAACCACAACAGTTTTCATTATTGAGCATTAAATAACTACCATTTTCTAACAATTTAAACGTGGGGATGATAGCAGGAACTGGCGTGCCCTGTAAAACGCAAGCCATATTCGGTCGGTCCTTGTTACATGAACCGTGTAACTGTATGTGTCTGCACATTAAAGAATGATCTGGCGTCTCAGTACACTCATCCCCTGTTAGATAAACTTCTTGTTCATCCTTGAAACATCTGTATGTGTATGGGAGTGACCAGACCTCATGAAGAAAACCGCTACCTAAGGGTTCAAAACGACCTATTGGCACATATTTCATACAATTTGAAAACTTATATAAAGCAAAAGGCAGTGTTATTAAACCGTGGATAAGCCACGTAGCAGTAGTGGCTTCTGCCACAGAAAAAGGTAAAGACTCCAATCTTTCAATATGGAGCATAGAAAAGGAAGCATCACGCATTGAAAGCAAGCGTTGTTTGTCTGTCAAATTAAACGGGGAAAATAAAGAGGAAACGTTCATGTATCCCCATGGAACTTTACCCATTTTCAGAGTCTGAAGTGTCCATGCAAACTGCATGATTGACCGTAATTGATTTTGACCATGGTACAAAACTGACACTTCATCATGCACAATATCAACAACAGACGACACAATATTATCTAATGTGTAAATTCTAGAGGAAAGCACATTAATGCTATTGTCAACAACTGCAAGCACTTTCTCAAGATTCGCCTGATCAATAGCCCTAAGGCGTGAAGCGGCCTCAATCTGTGAGAGTTTCCAAATTTCATTGTAAACCCCATATAACCACCTTTTCGACCTGCCACTAGCTGGGCCTTTAATGAAATCATTCAAATCCACGTCTGCATTCAGTTTGGAAAGGTGATACTTAACCGCAGGTAAAGTTGAATGTTTCAGCCAAGCTTGACACAACTTGCCCACAGAGTAAGAGGTGACAGTATGACTCAAATCAAACCGGGGATCAGATCTAACAGTCTTAAAACCGTCAGATATATTCAAAAATCTTTTTTGGCAAGAATCAGCACTACGGTGCCAAAGCAGCCAACCCCTGGGATTCAAACTGGAAATGTTAAAGGAGGAATTAAGAAGCAGAGCCTGTATATCTTTAATGGACAATTGAGTAAAATTACTCCAATTCTCATATTCCTCCAACTCCGGGAAAGACGGGGTGTTTAACCTTTTAGATGTAGCCAATCCAAAGCACGTGGTCTGGGAAATGGTTTCATTTAAAAACAACATATGATTTGGGATGAGACATGCACGGTGCAAAGCCTCAGTGCCTCGTACCTGCCAGGCCCTTGAACCCCAAACTGATTTAAGGTCTATTGTTACCTTCCATAACTCATAGCCCCCAGTAACTAATTGATCTAGGAAGGCCTTCGAGTACAACAATTTTGTATCGGTAAGTCTAACCTTGGACAGTGGCTGTTTGTGAAATTTAAAATAAAAGGACTCGGGATTGGACTGGTTAAAGTCAGTGAAATAAGTATACTTTTTAAGAAACGTTTCTGAACTCCCTTGTGTAGGAGCTGGGCAATGTTCCCACTGAGTAAAATTAACAGCCTCCCTTCGGGAAGATGTTTTGTGTAAGAAGTGATTGCCATAATGTTGGTAACAGAACAATTCACCATAATTAGCAGATTCTAAATATAAATCCTCAGCATCAAAAGCAGCATAGTATTTCAAATCAGAAAACAAACTTTCCACAGCATTAACATCCCAATCATCAGAACGAACGTTTTGTTTCACCACATCCCCCATATTAACTCTTAGTACATTAGGAACATTAACGACTTCCGTTGGGCCATGAATCTGAAAACGAACTGCATCCCACGCGATTCCATCCAGAACAGGCCATGCTGTGATGTTAACCAAAGTCAAGTCTCTTTTTAATCTGTGTGTAGAATGTGAAGAGGAAAGTGGGGCCAATGTTCCATTTAAATGAGTAATGCAAGTTCTCTCCTCGACATAGTGTCCATTCATAATTCGAAAAAAATAAAATATAAAACCAATTGACATAAAAAGGTAAACCGAAAAAAGGACCAGCCAAATGTATAACCAAGGAGGAATCAAAAAATGTTTTTTAAACAGGCTAGCATATACCGCAATTTGAGAGGGTTTTTTCGAGGCAAGGGAAGCAGAGTCAAATGAAAATCTGGATTCCGTGGCTAAACGAGCTCGCAGGTCAGGCATGGACAAATCAGTGGAGTATGTATAGTCTGTCTCATCCATGTCAGTTCCGGGCAAATTATTTAATAATGGACTGGAAACAGCAGGTAATTCGATGGCCACTTCAGGTTCAATATTAGAGGCAGTGGGCATAATTGAATTTCTCACAATGGAAGGACAGGAAACAGCCGGTGTCATGCTAAGAAGAATCGGCCACTCTGTGTATCTTGACATTGTCAATAGAAATAAACCTGTTTTCCTTACGACCTGGAAGTGGTGGTAAAATGACTGTTCTTGTGCCCTTCACTCCAAGCACTGGGACTGGAGCTCGATAGGAGGGACCAAACTCTTTCTTGTTGTCGATCTTCTCTCGAACCAGTTCTCCAACTTGGGGTAGCCAGCCAACTACCGGGATCTGCAACGCATCATCCGAAGTGGAGGGCAAATGTTCCTTTGCAAGACTGTCTCTGGTCTTTTGTAGATTCTGTAAAACATTGCAATGTTCATCTGCGTCAAAGGAAGTGGCGCGAACCACAGAGTCTAGACCGTCAAGGTCAGGGACGTACATCTTGATACCAAAGAGCATTTCGTATGGGGTCCGCCCACCCAGAGACCTTCTAGGGAGATTATTAAGAGCACGCTGCACGCCATAAAGGTGAGCCAGCCAGTTTCTGCCAGTGCCTATAACTCGGGCTGTCAAAGATTGCTTTAAATCACGGTTCATTCGTTCAACTACACTATTACCCTCAGGTCTGTAGGGTGACGAAAACTTGACTTGGACCCCCATCGAAATCATGGCATCCTTATACGCCTTAGAGGCGAAAGCCGGACCCTGATCCGAATGGAAGGTACCACAGGCAAAAATCCCTATAAAGATACGCAAATCTCTAATGACAGTCCGTGAATCAGCGCTGCGATGTGGCCATACCCACACAAAGCGTGTGCATGAGTCAACTGCTACTAAGATGTATTTATACGCAGTATCAGATGAAAAAGGACCGCAGTGATCTAAATAAACACAGCCTAGTGGTTTATTAGAAATGTACAACTGAGTCTGTGGCGGACGCGTAGCAGTTGAAGGTTTAATCTGCTGGCATATGTCACAAAGAAGGACATAATCACGCGTCTGTTTGTACAGTCCCCGCCACCAGAAACGTTGTTGTAGTTGCGTTACAGTGGCTGAGACGCCCGCATGCGCAGACGCCACACCTTCATGAGCCGCTGTAATCAAGTCTGTTCTGCGATCCGAGTTGGGAATCAGCCGTTCCCCAACATCAGGAATTGTCACAAAAGGAACCTTTTCGGGACTTAAGTGGTATTTATACTTCGAAGGGAATCCCGCAGGATGTTTACTTCCCTTCTCAGAGGCCGCAATCGCTGCCAAGATGTCGCTATCAATCTTGGTTTTAGACCTAGTAACTGCTGCAACTAAGTATGTAGATACTGCTGATTTCGCCGCTTCATCAGCAAGCGAGTTGCCAACAGCGTGAACTCCCACGCGCTGATGACCGAGAGTATGAATCACATAAACGAGTGGCAACATAGCCTTAAGCTCTGCCACTCGAACCCAGATCATTTTATGTTTTATTGTGCTACCCTTGGAATCATGAAAGTCATTTTGAATCCAAAAGAACAAGTTTTCATTGTAAGACTGGACACAGTAGTAAGAATCACTTACAATTAGAGTAGTAACACTTGGATCTGCGTACTCCAAAGCTAGTAAGAGAGCACGAAGCTCTGCTAATTGTGCGGTGCAATCGCCCAGGGGCAACGTGTGCACTTCCCTGGAAACGAACTCATCATCCAACACAGCACCGACCACAATGGCGCATGCGGAAACGTAGGCATGTTTAGAGCCATGCGCAACCTGCGCCGACCCATCAGTGTAAATGATGCAATGGAAGTCCTCCAAAGGTCGCATAGCCAGAGGAGCGGGATGAACAAATTCATACTGCAAGTACTCCTGCGACCGTAAGGAAGCGTCAAAAATAAACATGACATCCGTGGATGACAATGACGCAGCCCACTGAATCCACCGAGGGTGCAAAGCTTTCGAATTCGGTACACTGGCTTTCGTGACTGCCTCCAAGTGAGGACAGGGTGTTACCACCAGCATGCGTTTCCCCTGAGACAGTGCTCGTTCCTTTAGAATAGCCATCTGTACAGCAGTTAAAACCTTTTCCACTGTGGGAAACCGCATCTCAGCCGAAGTGTACAAGTGTGACTTGTAAGCAATAGGTACTGTGTCACCTTCATTAAAAGTGAGGTATGTGAAACCCACCGTCCCAGGAATTATTCTTATTACCAGGTTGGTGTGGTTATCACGAGTCAGTAAATATTTAGAAGCGAGCAGATCAGCCTGCAAGGATTGCAAAATGGCTGAATGCTCAGGCAGCCAGCATGATTTTGAGAAAGTTGGTTGTATCAAAGCATATAAAGGCTTGATACGCTGGGCATAATCCGGAATGTAAGTTCTGCCGAAATTCAAAAAGCCCAGTAAAGATTGTAATTTTTTCAGTGTTGTTGGAGCGCGCAATTGTGCGCACTTCTCTAAGAAGTGAGGAGCCAAACCTCTACCCTCATTGTTGAGCTCATAGCCCAAAAACAACACTGTGTGTTCTGCAATGTGCGATTTTGCAAAATTAAATTTGTAACCCATGTCTGCAAAGGTACAAATTATGGAATTCACTCGACACAGATGCATCCAAATTTCGTCGTCTGTGAGATAAATATCATCCACATAAGAACATGCATCCGGATCGATTCCCTCCAATAGTGTGACTATTCTGGAGGTGAAGACCCCAGGACTATTTTTGTAGCCCATTGGGAGTCGCCGGAAGCATTTTTGCACACCAGCGGACGTAAAACTTGTCCATTGGGAGCTAAAGCCATCCAGTCTGTGGGCATAAAAACCATTGGAAATGTCAAGCGTTGTCTTGAAACGCTTACGCACTAGACTATCCACTAGGGCAGAGCCGTGAGTATTCTGTACTGCACAGTTACGGCAATGCGAGTTCAAATGCCGGTAATCCAATACCAAACGATATGATCCGTCAGGTTTGGTCACAGTAAAAAGGGGATTATTCATTGGTGACACACACGTTTCAATAACTCCCTGATATTCCAATTGTTCAAGGATTTCTGCGACGGCCGCTTTAGCTTCACGCCGTATGGGATATTGAGGCTGAGGCTGCGGCTCAGACCGCAAAGGAATTTCGTGGCATGGGGACAATTTGTCCCAACCACATTGGTTACGGTACAGAGCCGGCGCGAGAGCCCGAGCCCACTCTTCTGCAAAATGCTGCGCATGCTCAGTTGAGACAGTGTGCGCGAAACTGGGAAGGATTACCTCCTCCCCTCGCGGCACTGCGAGCACAAAAGGTGGGGGCCAGTCAGCCTCGGAAAGCAAAATGTCGTACGTAGACGAAAGGTTCTCCCAAAATACCCCTCTGACAGTACGCTGTATGTCACCTTCAATTAACAGGACAATTTCAAAAAGTCTTTCAGGGGGAGCCAATCTCGTATCGGCTGTTTCTATAACAACAAAAACTTCAGTCGCTGTCACCCTCAGTAGTGGACGGAGCGCCTCTCTGACTATGGTAATCTCCGCCGCGCTGTCCAGCAAGGTCAGAGCCCACGTCAGATTCCGAAGCCGCGTTCTCACTATCTGTGGCATATCTATGCGCTGTTAAGGCCGCGACTTTCTTCTTCGCAAACTGCGGACGCTTAGGCGTAGAATCCTCCTGCTTCACTGCGCCGTCTGTCTGGCGGGACTGACCACGTCCTTGCTGGCCACCACGTCCACGTCCACCCCTTCCTCCACCACCGGTCTTCGGGGCCGATGTTTCCTGAAAGGAACGAGGAGAGCGTTGATCAGAACCCTGAAAACGATCAGGTGATTTAATCATCGCGCGATCGCGCAAATCATAAACTCTTTCCGCCGGCGCAGGAGCTTGTATTGCAGGAACAGAATCCTGAGTTTGCCTAGTCTGCTTCCCCTGTGTCTGTTTCTTAGGCCAATTCTGTTTTTTGGACTTGGGCTGGACATCTGTCACTGCAGATTGTCCCTGAGGTTGTTTTTTATCCTTCACTGGAAAATATTTCAGACCTCTACTTGTGCGGCCAATTGTCTTATAAGCGGCCACCACAATCTTTGCTAACTGGCGGGGTTTGTCGGCATCGGGCAGAGCAGCCAAAGCATTCGACACCTGAAAGTTAACTGCATCTCCTTTAACATTGGAGAGAATGAGATCACTTACAATCTCAAATGAACCACACAGGCGCATACCCAATTCAACCGCTGCCTCTGGACCGTGATCATTCTGAACACGTCTAATGATTTCAGGCAGGGCATTCATAGACGGGGTGCCGAAGCACCTCGTATAAACTGCCGCAAACGTTTTTCCCCAGCTTTCACAGTCAGCAAGTTCAGGAGTTATATCCTTCGGTAGAGTAATCGTTAACATTCTATGTTTATCAGCAGGAGTAGAATTCGGAAAAACCGCCTCCAGTTGATCAAACTTCTCTGCTAGCCAGAATGGGAAGTCATCGTTGTCAACTGGACGCGCACCAAAAACCGAATTAACCATCACTGGATTGAGACGCATTCCGCCTCGTTCCATGGGAGCGGCCGCACCCCCCTGGGGACCACCAGGAAGATGTCGACCGATGTATTGCACTAAGGCACGAATCACGGAAATGGAAACAACATGTAGCCTGCGAATTTCTGCCAGGGTACAAGCCCCGTGATTCGGGTGCGGGGTAAAGCCACCCAACGCAGGCCAATTTGTACCTGGAATTGAGAGTGGACCTAACCTCGCAGGTGACAAAGAGTGGGGGAGGGCGCCATCAAACCAAACTCGATGCTGCCAATGATCAATAGGTATTTCCAATGCCCTGTACGGCGTATATTCAGCTGGGACATCCGAGGCGGTGTAGGAGTGGAACAAACCAGAATTAGCGTCCACAGCCGGAAACGTAACCCAAGAGTAAAACAACTCGTAAGGAAACGCCGGATCTGCACATACCACGAAAATGACAGCCATCCCATCTACAGGGACTTGGTACGTCTGAAGATGATTGCGTACCGCTACGCGACTATGCTGCGCAATAGCCACCGCCGCCATGACAACACTGGAAACAAGAAAACACAAAGAATACTTTGTAGCACAACTGGGTAGTAATTCAAAGAAACCGTTTAAGAAAGAATCAAGCTTGAATAAAGACCTATTTCAAAAAATAGGTAGGTTTCACCGACACCCCGTTTTCCGGAAACGGATGTGAAGGGGTTAAGGCATGAACGATAAACTACTCGAGTGTCATGATATAAGACCACCGAAACCGTTGGGCGCCATGTTGCAGGGTTTCTGTACTCACACAGAACTGTGCACAGAGGAGTGGAACCTCGGCAAATTAGGGTGTCCCAAAACTTACCTTAGCAACCAACTCACCCCTTACCGAGCTAGCTACAGTGTCTCATTGGACATATCAAACTCCCAATGTTTAGACAAACCAGAACATGAACTTACAGTACCTCAGGGTACGTGGGACTCATGAACACTCTTTCGTTATATTATCATTACAAACCAGAACATGGAGTAAAGAAGACACATGTGCATTTGAAATGTTTATTTACTAATGCCGTCTTCTCAGGCGCAGTATCTTAGATAATACATGTATACTTATTATCAGTATCAAAATTACCAGCATAGTTACTAAGACATAAAAAGCGAATGGTGACAGCATGTTAACATGCTGTAATGAATAAGAGTTAACAACACTTATATCTCACCCTCCCTAACACATATATTATATTATTAGCTAAGAAGGTCTCTTTGGGTTGTTTTAGGGCGGGCCCATACCTTAGTGTCCTAGCATGAAGGAATCACATCAGCATACACCAGCTCTCTCTGCATGTGCACCGCATCAAGTCTGTTAACAATTCTCGTGCAAAGCAATATCAATCCCGCCTCAAGCCCAAGTTGGCAAAGGCTGCACTTGTGTTATGACTATGAAGGCGTGGAGATCAGACCTCATAACAATTCCATATCGTGTTGCTCCTGAAACTTCAGCACTCTCCGTGCAGACATGGTTTATTAAACAAAACTGATATCAGAGCAATAACATATTATTCTCACATACACCACGGCAAACCACTAGGTTGAAAGCTAAGTCAACAATTAAGGGTCGTGTGCAGAAGTTGCAAAAAAGGAAAAATGGCGTTTAAATCTCAAATGTACCTATGCTAACTTAACACGATATAAGGATATATAGGAGCTATACAACAGGGGGGTGCGCGTTTTCCTCATCCAGTATTACAGATAGGTCTGCAAGAAACAAATTGAAGAGAAGGGGGGCTAAAACACAGCCTTGTTTCAGGCCTTCATTTGCTGCAATCTCCTTAGATAGTGTTCTGCCATCCCCCATCCTCACACTCACCCATATGTCTGTATACAAAAGACGAATCAGTTTAAGAAGGGGAGGTGGAATTTTCATTTTCTCAAGTTTTTTCCAAAGTAAGTTTCTATTGACACAATCAAATGCGGATTTGAAGTCTATAAAACATAGATACAGAGGTTGCTTCAGTCTTATTGACTTATCCATAAGTAAGGCGAGAACCAGAGTGTTTGTTGTTGTTCCTAAGCCTTGTATGAAGCCTGTTTGATTTAGGGGCAATTTCTTGTTTTCAGTCACCCATTCCGATAATTTGGTCAGCAGAATTCTGGCAAACAACTTGGCATCCGTATCTTGTAAAGTGATCAACCTATAGCTCTCTGCAAGTGCCCAGTTTCCTTTTTTGAAAATTGCGGTTATTAGGGATCTTCACCATGACTTGGGTACAGTTCCTGTTAGGATGACTTCTACATATAATTTCTCTAGGATGGTCGCCCATAGTTCCGGGTTTTCTTTAAAGAGTGCAAACGGTATCCCATTCGGTCCGGGAGCACCGTTCTTCTGTTTTTTTTATATATTTGATTATCTCCTCTGTTTCTATGAATATTGGGGTATCCAAATCCTGATCCCGAGTGGAAGATTCCATATCGTTATCATTTTTGCCCCCATGTTGCATTTCCGGTAGAGTTGACTGTATAGTGTCCTGATTTAGATGTTTACTCAAGAAAATCTCCCATTCCTGCTCGGTTATCGGTGATGAGACTACTTGCTTGTTGGGTCTAGCAAGTCCATTTATAATTTTCCAGAAGTCTCTTGGATTCTTCTGCTTACTGGCGTGCAATACTTTTGCCCAAGTTGCCTGTTTTGCCTTATTTTTTTCACCCCATATTAGCTTCTTCAAATTTTGATTTAATAGTTTCAAATTTCCCAGATTTTCTGCTTTTACCCCTGGTTTCTTCATTAACCTAATAGTCCTATTTCGATATTTCGATATTTCGATATTTCATTATTGTATATGGTAAGTTTAAATGGTGTTCCATATCCCTGTTTGATTCTTTCCACTTTAATTCTTATTTGCTTGTTTTTGACTTTACGTCATGATCAACATCCTAGTGAAATTTTCCCATTGCTCTATCACTGATTCTAGTGCAGTGTCTTTAAAGAATGCTTCCAAGAGCCTTTCCACCTGTTCATTCATTACTTCTTTGTTTCCAACATTCCAAAATAGTTTTTTATAATTAGTTGTACCAATCTGCCCTTGGACCGTCTGATAAGCCTTGTTTGTATTTGTTCTGATTTTCATTATAATTATTTGCTGGGCGTGGTCACTTTCATTTACTTTCTTTAGGTGGTACGAGGTAATGTTGTGAAACATAAATAATGAGGTCATGGTATAATCGATCCTGGAATATGCATTATACCCAAAGTAACTATATGCTGGAGGCACATCCGATTTTATTCTGCCATTTAAAATTCGAAGTCCCATTGCTTCAATGTCCTTTACAAATTTTTTCCCCATTCCGTTCTTATTGGAGTTATTATCTTTCCCTAAATCCTGTTCTGGAATTAGCCATTGGTGGTTTTGCGATTGCGTTGTATCATCTCTTATGTGGGATGACATAAGATTGAGGTTAAAGTCCCCGGTAATCAGAAAATCTGCCAATGGATCCTCCAACATTATGTTAATTAGAACGTTGTTCAGGGTTCCGCAGATTGTCTCCCTGCTTCGATTAGTAGGCAATATGTATACAGTGATCAGATATAACGTTTTGGGTTTTTGGTTATTTATTTTATAGTTTAGTTTAACTATCAGGATGTTCTTGGTATATACTTCCACTTGCTCATGGTGTACCTGTAACGTATTCGAGATAAATATTGCCTGACCCCCACTAGGTATACACCCGTTACAACGGATCTTTTACTCCGCAGACCCATTACAATGCGACCATTACTCCGCATACCACTACAACGCATTGCGCTGGGGGGCGCTCTAGGATAGGGGATAAGTATAATTTACTATCCAACACCTTCCCTAGGGTCCACGGGGACTGGAGTTAGAATAGTAAATTATACTTACCACTATCCAGCGCCCCAAGGCGCTATGCGTTGTAACGGTATGCGGAGTAAAAGTCGCGTTGTAATGGTCTGCGGAGTAAAAGTATGCGTTATAACGTCATACATCCCCCCCACTAGCTCGCCCAAACCTTTGCCCTTTCTTTGCATGTACATAGTAGCCGGCGTATCCTTGTAACAGAAATGGGTTGGTTTCCCATGTTTCTTATAATCTGGGGTGTTCCTACTATAGAATCGATATGTACATTATGCATCTTACCTCTCAACCCATTAATGTTCCATGAACACATTCTTATTATATCTCTGTCATTACCTAATTCTCCTATTTGCAGTGAACTACCATATCATTGATTACGGTTGCTATGTAGTGCCACATTTATCCATTTGTCACTTATTTCTAAATTTCTGTCTATGGTGTTTTGCGACAGGGTACATACATTTTTCGTAGGAGATCTACCAAGTGCATTTTCTAGGACAGAAACGATCTGTGTGTCTATTTTTCATATTTTTATGTTATTTCATCCCCAATAAAAGGAGTAGGGTAAACCTCTGGGATTTGTCTGGTTAGTACTATGCCCCAGGGCGTAAAAAGATTAGCCATTTATTGGTTGAATGGACTGAATGAATTAATTTGGAGTCTATTTTTCCTTATTTGAACTGTGTACATTCAACTGTAGTTCATTGATTTATGATTGTCATCAAGTTTATACTTTTGACTCTGGTCTTTATGGAATTACGGATGATTTTTTCTTCATAGTATGAATATTTGAGTGTATATATATCAGAGCAATTCACTTTGTATAATACAACTAGTTATGTGTATGTGTATGTTTTTGTGTTTTAAATAATCGCGAATTGTAAATAATTGTATATAAGGTGTACAAAACGATAAGGTGTCCCTTTCATACATCAATACTTTAAAAAAAGACAAAAAACAAACAAATAATAAAAGGGTTTGAGTGATATACCCGAACGAACCAGGAAGTCTCTTATGGTTTGTTCCCTCAAAAATAGAGGATTTGAGTAAGTGTGTGGCCGGCAATTTGTGTACTTAGAATTTATATTAATGGTCCAGCTAGCCCCACGTCCCTGGACCTGACTCCCCCATTCTTCAAACATTTATCCATTTGTCACTTATTTCTAAATTTCTGTCTATGGTGTTTTGCGACAGGGTACATACATTTTTCGTAGGAGATCTACCAAGTGCATTTTCTAGGACAGAAACGATCTGTGTGTCTATTTTTCATATTTTTATGTTATTTCATCCCCAATAAAAGGAGTAGGGTAAACCTCTGGGATTTGTCTGGTTAGTACTATGCCCCAGGTTTTAAATGTTGTTCGCTCATTCATGATCTGCTCAGATATTATTGGAGATATTAATGTTATTAACGTCGGAGTCTGGCTACTGTGTTTCCCCTCCATAAACTCAATAGAGATAATGTCCTAACTTACAATGTTAGAGCTGGTATTGATTTAAATAGTCTAAGTAAGTTCCCACGGTTAAGTATGTCGTGCCTTCCTCTGGACTGAAATTCTGGTGTAAATATAAGTTTTTCACTGATTTTGGGGATTTGGTGCGTAGGGACCTCGTTTTTCTCAATTTGGTTGGGTTTGTTGTTTTTTGTTGTTTTTTTTTAAGCCTTTTTATTTGTGGGTATCACAGGCAGATTTAAACAAAGTAATCAGAATTTTGTTGTACATAACTACCAGTATTTACACAAATATTACAAAAAGTAGTTAACCAAAACTTGCAAATAATGAGCACTACTCCGACGGGCACTTAAATACAGTAATAAAAAAAAAAAAAAAAAAAAGGAAAAAAAGCTAACACAAATAAATACAGTCTTATCTAAATTAGAGATAGACATAAATACAAATCAGGTTAGTTAATTTCGGATGTGTAAAACATGCCTCCCCAAATTCTCTTTACTTTAATCATTGCTTTCACTCCTCTTTTCCTGGCTAGAGATAATTCCATATGATGTATCTCTTTAACCAAGCACCACCATTCATTCGCAGTGGGTGCTTGATCAGCTATCCAGGCTCGAGCCAGTACTAGCCTTGCGCATGCCAACACAATAAAGATTAAATCTTGAAAAGGTGTAGGATTGGTCTGTATACCTATCAGAATCATTTTAGATGTTAAAGGTGCATCAATTAGCAATTTCAATCTCAGTATCTTTCCTATACCGTCCCAAAACGGAGCTAGCGCAGGACAAAGAACCAACATGTGTTCTAAATCAGCGGCCTGTAGATGGCATTTTGGGCATTAGTTCGATCATTAAAGGCGTTATTCGGGGACCATTTGCTTATTTGTAGAGGTGTATAATAAAGTTGGCATATTGTGGTTGGGTTTGTAGCTAATAGTTTTTTTTCCCTTCCCTGCTTTTAATCTGTAGATTGTCCCATTCTTGTGTTGTTATGGGTCCGTTCCCCGCATTCACCACTGTAGGGTCCCCATCTTTTTTTATTCTCACATCAGTGCCAAGGTTATGGTGAGGAATCGTTATTATGGTTGATTTGATAGGGCTACTTCCATTCATTTTGTCAAAGTAACAATTACTTGGCTCTCTTTCTTCTTCTTTTTGCTTTATATCCAGTTTGATTAACTGTGGCGGGATATCTGGGGTCGTATTGCCCTCATGCCCTTTTAATACTCTATTATCATTCCTTGTTAAGATTTGTGTTTCATTTACGTTGGGGCACATTGTTTGGTTTGGACCAGTTGTTGGGTTTTTACCAAAGATAGGAAAGTAGATGTTTCTACCTTTCGTTGTATCCTCTGAAGTTATTGATATTTGATCATCATCTGACTTAATTGTAGCCGTCCGTTTCAGTTTTTCATTTTTTCTTGCTTTTCGGAGTTTTTTCCTTTGACGTTTTGACATCGTCGAGAAACCATCTGATTCAGTAATATTGTGGATTTGATCCTCTTGGTTAGCTTTACACGTAATTTTGTTTCCTGGTGGGTCCATAACTTGCTGGACTGGTAGATTAACTGGTACACAGACATAATATCGACTCCAAAATATCGTTTGGACATAATATCGACTCCAAAATATCGTTTGGAGAAAATATCGACAGGACAGAATATCGACAGCCAAAATATCGTTTTTAAGGTAAGTGAAGTAATATCGTTTTTAAGGTAAGTGAAGTAATATGGAGAAGTGGAGATGTGTGGCTCACTGGTTAGAGGAGGCAGACCTGGAAGCAGAGGTCAGCCCGTGACCAGGGTTCAATTCCCGGCTCGGCGGGGTCTTGAGTCCTAAAATGTCCATGGACTCGACAATTCTCGCTCCGGTGCCTACTCGATTCACGGGTTCACACTCTGCGACTCTGGGCAATAGCTTGCTTAATCTCCACAACGGCCCCTCGCGGCGGGATGCCTGGCTTTCACCTTGCGGATACCCTGCCGGGGTTATCTCACAGGGGAATACCAGGACGGGTTCCCTAAGCAAGCGCTTAGAAACCGCTCGGTGATTTGCGCTATATATAATTCCTGTACATTTACATTTACAATATCGTTTTTATTTTTAGGGTTCAGGGTCAGTTTTGGGTTTTTGGGTAAAGGGGTATTTTTAGGGTTCAGGGTCAGTTTTGGGTTTTTGGGTAAAGGGGTATTTTTAGGGTTCAGGGTCAGTTTAGGGTTTTTGGGTAAAGGGGTATTTTTAGGGTTCAGGGTCAGTTTTCAGTTTTTGGGTAAAGGGGTATTTTTAGGGTTCAGGGTCAGTTTTCAGTTTTTGGGTAAAGGGGTAGTTTTAAGGTTCAGGGTCAGTTTTCAGTTTTTGGGTAAAGGGGTATTTTTAGGGTTCAGGGTCAGTTTTCAGTTTTTGGGTAAAGGGGTATTTTTAGGGTTCAGGGTCAGTTTTCAGTTTTTGGGTATTATTTTATTATATTTTATTACTATATATATATGTTTAATAAATATGAAATAAAAAAAATATGTATTTAACTTTCATTAATTATTTAATTATTATAAGTTAATTTAAGTAATTTTAAGTATATTTTAGTAATTAATTATTAATATTAATTTAATTTAACACTGTTTTTAGTAAATACGATATTTTTTACAACTATATTTTTGTAAACGATATTTTGTACTCGATATTTTTGTACTTACCTGTTTGTACATACAAACTCGATATTTTTGCTGTAGATATTTTTTCCTCGATATTTTGGGTAGTCGATATTTTGGTAGTCGATATTCTTTCAGTGATCCAGATTAACTATTTCACCATGTTGTTTTGTTGACTGTTTTAATTCAGTGCCTTTAGGGCTAACAAACCCATTTCCAGTTTCTTTTTTCTTCTTTTCCTGTGTAGTGGTTTATCAGTATTAACTTTCTCCTTACTGTCTTGGATGTTTCTTTTAGTTTCTTCTATTATACTTGTTAAAACTGCCGGTAGTACTGCTAGTTTATCCATAATAGGTATGTAGATACAGTCAGACGTTGTTTTTTCATTTTCTGACTATACTCTGAATATCAAATTATTTAGTTGGGCCAGGTTATTATCAATTCCCGCCACGTTATTTGACATCATTTTTAAGAGGTCAATTTGTATGTCCAATTTATTTGATTGGTACTGGAGAGCTTCTAACGTGAGTGTCGAAGTTTAGCAAAAGATATCCCAAGGTATCCCTGCTTCTTGTTGTTTTATTCCCGATTCTGTATTGTGAGCCATTTCACCCTTAGTATGTTTGATACACTGGGGATTTTTAAGTTCCACCTTATTTTAATCAATAGTATTCGAGGCTAAAACATTTTTTTCCAGAGGTCCTTCAGAATCTTCCCCCAACCTCTTGGTTTCTTTTATTGATTCATTTAACATGACTTTGCTGTTATTACTCCCCTGGTCAGCGCTATCTTGATTTTGATATGTTTCAAATTCCTCAGGGGGTACACACAACCGTTTGTTAATTTCAACATTAACTTCAATGGGGAACCTTGATGACGCTTGCTCCATCCTATCTCCGTAATATTGTTGATTAGTTTCCTGGAGAGTCATCATCTTTTGCCTTTGACTCTGTCTCTGTCTTTGTATTACCGTTTTGCAACTCTTTTGGGGGTTCTTGCTGAGTTATCCGTTGCAGTTGCTCTCCAATCACTATATCTAGGTCCTCACTTTGATTTTCGTCATGGTTTTGTTCAATGTGTTCCGTTTGCTGACTGTTTTGTGTCATGTTATGGGTCACGCTGCTAGTAGGTTTCATGGGGGTCTGTAGTTTATCCTTATTTGATTCTGATTTCATTAACATCAGAGCTCCGGTTGGATCCTTCATAAATTGAAACTTTTCCGGTATTTTACCGGATTTCTCGAACATCCGTGCAATCGGGGAGATAAGCGACTGGGTCAGTCCTGGTGCCTTGGTTTTTAACTTTTTTGATACCGTAGATTGCTGCATTCTTTTTGCTTGTTTTGTTGTTGTGCCTGCAGTCCTTTCCTTACCTGATCTCATATTATTGACTTTGACTTTGTTATATTTGCTGGTTTCTTTAAATCTGAGTGTAATTTAATTTCGTGATTGACACCCAGGGGCACACCCTAATACTCTCCTCTCTCGTTGCTCGTACCTGGTGGCGAAGTTCCGCCCGATCCGCAGAGATCTGCTCGAGCTCCCAAGCCTGTCTGCTTCTTTCCTACGCTGCTGTGTTCTCACTTCTAACACATGCACAGTACGCAGAGAAGTTGGAGCAGCTGCCTTCAGGGAGGGGCGATGACTGCAGTGTTGGGGTGTAAGGCAGAGGCTGAGGCAGTGGGATGGATTGTCCAAATCAGAATTAACTTTTTGCGCAGGTTAAATGCAGGTTCAAGGCAGGTTCAATGCAGCTTACTGATGATACATGATACATACGTACATGTCAGAAAAGTTCCGAAAAAAGTTCAGTAAGGGTTAGGGAGACAGCAACTATAGTTTAGTGAAAAAGTAATAGTACAATTGCTGGGGCTTATCGTTGCAGTCCAATGCCCTGTATTTATCCTCCTTGTGCCTATCTCTCCCCCATCCGTTTTATTTGCCGGGTATTTCATGGTCTGTATCCTGGATTATATCCTGTATCGGCCCCTCGCCCCTTGCCCTCGCCGCAACCACAGCTCACAAGCCCCGGTCAGCTATCAGGTGCTATCAGGTGCTGAAGTGCTACAGGGGGGGCTGCAGCTCACAAGCCCCGGCCAGCTGTCAGGTGCTATCAGGTGCTGAAGTGCTACGGGGGGGGGCTGCAATGGGCTATTGGGGATACACGCGTGGCTATTTACAAAAGGCAGGAAGTCAAATGGGTGCCACAGACACGGCACGGCACACGGTACTCAAGGTCCCGGGAGCACAGCGGGAATCACCTGGAGTCACTGCAGGCACCCCTGCAGGAACCACTGCAGCACTTATCGTGGCGCTGTTTTGCTTAGTACCTGGTGCCCGGTGCTCAGTGCTCTGTAGTGTGGCTTTTGCGTGTCTTGCTCGGCTTTGTGCCTTGCTTCCTCTGCTTATCGGTTTTGTGCTCAGCCCAGCCCAGCCCGGGTTGCAAGCTTCAAATGTAGGAGCATTCAGGTGTAGACGGAGGAGAACTCAGGAGCGTACAGGGCTCTTGCAGTTACGCCCTCCGTGGAACCCAGCTCTCAGTGGCTCTCCGTGGCTCTCAGCAGTGCCTTGCTCTCGTGCCTTGCTCTCGTAGCTGCACCCTCCGCTCCGCCCTCCGTGGTAGCTGGCTCGCGGCGGCTCTCACCTGCTCTTAGCTGCACTTAGTTGCTCTCAGCTCAACTCGCAGCTCGCAGCTCGGCGTGGTGCGGTGCTCCAGCGCTCGCTGCTCGCTGCTTAGGGGTCAGGCAGGGCGTTAGGGTGCTTGATACTTAGGGTTGTTCAAGGGTTGTTCAATGTGCGCCGAGGATGTGGCATGCCGCGGCACACTGCAGCACCCCCCCCCCGGCACTTCACCGCCGCTCTACCGCGTGTTCCCGACAGCCTGCGGCAGCTTCCTTGGCGGATCCCAGTAACGCCGATCACCGGTGGCAGCAGCGATTGTGTGAAGCTCCTCCCTCACTCACTCGTTCACGTGTCAGGGCAGTCATTCTTCTGTAGTACCCACAGGTCTAGAAGTATACTGAGGGTCTCTTTTTTTATAGTCAGTGCTCTCTTTGAAGTGGGAGAAACTTCTGGAGTCTTTCCGTGTGTGGATTATCCTCCATGTCATGTTCCGAGTCTGTCTGCTGGCACATTAGGCAAGTATGAAGCCCTGAGGCAGTGTATTTGAAGTGCAAGTAGGACTGTGAACAGATCTGCCCCCATCATGCCTTGGATGGCCCATCCTGCCAACACTCAGGTCCTCTATTGTGTGGCTGTCTGGGAAGAATACACAAAGGCTAATTGCTAACTACACCGATTCATATGACCCAGGAATCAGACTGCAGGCACCAAGTTGGTAGGGCAAGAAAATGCCAAGTTTCTAAAAGTGGCATTTTCAACATTGTCACTGAAAATCCAACTTTCCCATTAAAGAGGGTTTTACATTACAAATTTGCGGACACCAGACATTCCTACCTACTTCCAAGAAAAAGTTATCATTTATTAACTGTAATAGGGTAACCCAATGTTTTCCAATGGCAGTGGTAGGCCTTGCAATAGGAAAAAACTAATTATGAGGACATGTCTGACTTTTTAAAAATAACACACTCTGCCCCATGGGCTGTTTGGTGGTCAATCTTAGGGATGACATATGTATTAAAAAAAGAAGGATTAGGCCTAGCAAAATGTTTATTTTGCAGATCAAAATGGCAGTTCAAACTGCACACACAGACTGTAATGTCAGACCTGAGGCAGGTTTTAAGGAGCTACTTATGTAGGTGGCACAATAAGTGCTGCAGGCCTGTTAGTAGAATTTAATTTACCAGGGCTTGGGATATGTTATACCACTTTATTAGGGACTTACAAGTG
Source organism: Lissotriton helveticus (assembly GCF_964261635.1). Lineage (NCBI taxonomy): Eukaryota > Metazoa > Chordata > Amphibia > Caudata > Salamandridae > Lissotriton > Lissotriton helveticus. Next base: position 1,174,631,327 of record NC_136072.1, on the reverse strand, counting down.
AATTAAATATAGCAGTTGGGTGTAAGCCAATTCTGCAATGTTTGAAGGAGAGAGCACAAGCACTTTAGCACTTAATAGCAGTGGGAAGCTATGCAGAGTCCCAGAGCCAACAAAATCGAGTTCAGCAAAACGGAAGGTGGGAAGGCAAAAAGTCTAGGAGAAAACCATGCCAAGGATGTTAGGGTTGACACTTCCTTACCCCTTTCCTCTTCTACAGAAAGTGCTACATCAAGTCCGTATTCAGTGATCTGATGGTATCTACCATGCTGATTCCTTAAAAGTCTGGAGGCATTTTGTGTTGCTTTTTTGTGGCTCTTCATTGTTTTACATTGAATCACTGGTGTATCCTTTGCACACTTGAATGGAACATGTTTTATAATGTATTTTAGGAAAGAAGATTGTTGAATTAACTTAAAATCCATTGCAACTCTTTACCTTTTTGGATGAGAGCATTCCTAACACAAAGCAACTTCACCACTCCATGCGTGTGGTGACCTGTATGGGTTTCTCGGATGTAGCAGGTAGCAGGGTGCGTGGACACCTAGGTTTCAGATTCCTGCAAAATACACTGGATTTCAAACTTGCGCATCTTTGAAGTGGAGCAAACGCAATGAGTACATACAGTGTTATGGAACGTAATCTATATCCAAATTTGGTCACTGATACCGCAGGAGACATGCAGACCCCAAGCAATTATCTCATGCTTACAGGACATTACTCTGAATGTGCCTGCACCGCAATCGTACAGATGCGCAATGCTTTATATAGCATAGTAAGTAAATGGCACAATTTTATCATGCCGGACTGAGCACAACCCTATTATTGCTCCTACATTGGAAATACATGTTTAGCCTTAAAATAGTCCTTGCGACGAAAGGGTTCCCTCCATATCACTATCAATAAGGTAAGGAAACTTCAAAGGATTCTTTTGAATTTAGGATTTCCTCTAGAAATCCCAGTGTTTTCCATTTCCATTCAAACTTTAGCTAGGTCCACATGCCCTCAATTTCTTCCTAATTATTGGTACAGTAATTTGTTTTTAAAAGAAAGCCCGACCTCTCAAGTCCACTGACACTATTATCCCTTAGCTGTGAATTCCCTTTTTGTAATGTTTAGTCTCTAAAATGATTAACACTTGTACAGTACCACTACCCACAGAGAGCAGACTGGGGCTGGTGTTGAAGTGTAGTTCCTATATTCCCAATAGGCTCTGCGCATTGGAATAGTATATCCTATAGCTATAACATAGGACTGAAGTCGACTAGGTCTCTATCGAATATACTAAACTTAATTGTGAGTGCCAGCTATCTCAGAGGTCACTAGAAATGTTCTCGAATTCACAAGAAGGGATTAGTTTCTGACAACCACATAAACATGACAACTTTGTTTCCCAAGAATAAGAAATGTATCTCTAGAGTCATGGAAACAGTGGATAAGTATTTCACTCAATCAATCGTGCATACTTCGTTTCTACAGAGTTTGCAGAGAAATAGAGAGATGGGCGTTTTCAATAAAAAAGGATTTATTGAACAGTCTTCTTTCTCATGCAAGAGAAGTGAACTGCTACAATCGTAATGCAGGCTGCAAAGTATAATGCGTACAGCGTAAACAGTAATATGAAATAATACTGTAAGAGAATTGTATGGTTTCTCAGCCATATAAAAATACATACATAATTAACAATGACTAAAATACTCAACTGGTGCTTCTAAAATACACCTACCCCAATGTACCTAACCTAAGTCTAGTACGAGGGAAGAAGTAAGTGTGGTGTAACATAGTTTTAATTTTCTTTGCCAAGAATCTATCCAAGATATCTCTTAGGTTCTATTCAGCTCTATACCTTGGTTTAGAATGAAGGAGGTCTGGTATCTCTGTCTCGGGACTCGATTTCCCAACACCCCGCAAGGGGAGCTTGGAAACACTGGAGCTGGATTCTCGTCGGGAGAAAGGCAGCCTCTCGATCAGTGCGTCAGCTGGAAGGTCGACTTCCTTCAGCACTTGCTGTAGCGAGCTCCATCGGGCAAGTAGATAGTCGAACTGCTCCGAACCACCGTGTCTTGCCAGAGCAAGTGAAGGCATATTTATACCTTGAAGGTGTCTGGTTTGACATAAAGTCGGGCATGATAACGTCAGGAAAGAACCCCTAGGGAATAGTAGTTCTTTGTAAAGGACAGGAGTTCTTGGACAAATCAATATTCCAGCAAGGGGAAGTTCCCTTACAGCTTAAGCCGATTTTCCAAGAAATCGTTGTGATGTTTGGTACGGGTGGAAGTAGCCATGCCTGTATTTGGACTGCATGGGCTATGTCTAAATAAGGGCTTGATTTCTATGCCTATATTAGGGCAATGAGAATTGTACCTATATAAGGGCATGAATCGGGAAAATTCACGCTGAGCCTAAAACGCCACACAAGTTAGTTTAAGTCATTACCTTATTAATGAGGCGGTCCACTTATTATGGCTATTTTTTTTTAAAGTGCACAATGTATACCTAAATTGCTGCTAGGCGCTTTGAGAGAGAGAGAGATAGACAGAGAGAAATAGAGAGACATTATGTAAGCGGGTTACAAGGTGCACATAATATTGATGCTTGTAGATGGGGAACATTTTTGTTTTGTATGGTGCTGGGTTGTTCCCAGAAGCCATGTTGCAGTACCCATGAGAATATATTGGTCAGTCCAACTATGAATGTCACTCTGATATTTTAGGAATGCTTGGTATACCTAGACATAAAAGATGTATTTCCTACTTCCAAAGAACACATTTAGGGATGGGGGGCTGGACTTCTTGAAAAAGGGGCGTGGTCCATGCAGTGTCAGGAAAAGAGAGGACGGACTCTGTAAAGGCATGTGCATAGCATAGCTTTATTTTAGGCTGTCAGACTCTGGGGTTCATATGATCTACACATTAGGAAGAACTCCAGTGTTGGTCACCCAGGACGTGAATTGTTTAACCTACTTCAGTTTTTTGACTCAGCCCAGTTTATGTGAGAAAATGTAATCTTGTGTCTATCAGAGTTTTTGATTAGCTGTGTACAACATGTCCACTTTGTCACAGTGGAGTGAGCCTCTGCCATTGCTGGGGTCTTGGGCTGAGGTGTGGGTACCCTCCACACTGCCTGGGGAGTTTGGGGGGACAGAGGTGCAAGTGGAATAAATGATGTGGCTGCCACACAGCAAATGCCCTTACATCACACCCACGTACACTCTGAAAAACAGAAGATGTACACATCCAGCATACCATCCAAGTACTGTAGGAGGGCTCCGCGGGACTTTGAGGGCAGCAGGTAGAGGCCTCCCAGAGCAGCCACAGCAGGGTGTCAGCAGCAATATTAGCCTGGCTGATGCCCCCTGTGGAGGTAGGAGTGCCTCTGCCCTCCTTTGGGGGTCATTAACACCTCCCTCCTAGGCTTGCAGTAGCACAAGAGAGTGCACATTGGGAGAGGGGTGGAACGCCTTCCTCACAGCGGGAAGGAAAGCTGGGAGCACCATGGGCCCCGCAGCAGGAACAACCAGTGAAACAGCAGGTTCAAGGGTCTCCCCATGTGCATTCTGGGATGCTCGTGGCTGTCAGCTACTGTATCAGGCAAAGATACCACTAAGCAGGGGTGGGCTTTTCCTGGACGACCACCCCACAAAAGATGGTGGACAGCAGCCCCAAGTGTAGAGAGCCACCAGGGCTCTCCACAACATTGTTGCACCTGTAGCACTCTTCAGGGTGGGCTCACCCCAAGGAGATAAATAAACAGGCGTAAGGCCACTCGAGGTCTTTGCCCACACTGAGTGAACCAAGTCTGTTCTGTTTATTCCCTGGGCACTGGGTAGGCCCCTTTCCACATATAGGCCGACACTGGCGACCAGGCCGGTGCCGAACCAGCGCCGTGTCTGGTCACCTTCATTGTCCTTCCGACTCCTGGCTGTTTCTGCAGTTTTACCTGTCAGCTGAGCGTGCGGCAGAGGATGCCATCAGAAGTTCCAGTTCCAGTGGGGACTGCCGGAGGTCCCGCCAACGCCGTGGCTGCCTACCTCATGGGTGTGTCCCCTGCAGCCCTGCACTTTCGTTGCAAGCTGCTGGTTCACAGCACTTGTGGCCCCGCTTGGCGCTTGAGGATGAAGTGGTGGTCCCTCTCCCATTCCACTGACCCAGTAACAGATGGTCACACCCCACCCAGCGGCCCTGCGAGCACCCGGCCATGCAGCGGTGACTCGCGGGCAGCCGGTAGGCCGCTTTCAGTCCCAGTCATGTGGGAGGTTGGCCAGACACGTCTTCTAGGGCCCGGCAACTCCTTACCACTACTAAACAAAAACAAAAAAGGAATGCCAAAGACGCAGCACACCTCACAAGTAGTGAAAAAGGACACTAGAAAGGGAGGAAAAGGAACTGAAAAATAAAAAAGACAAACATAAGTAAGTGAGGGCAGCAAAAACAGAGCTGAAAAGGAGTGACTGCCCAGCAAGAACGGAACAGTGTGCAGGCCACAAAGAGTGAGACACAAATCCAAAAGGGCAGACAATCAGGATTAAGGAAAGGCATAGTGACGCTTGAGCAGGCAGGAAGCCACCAAGAGCACACCACCTCAAGTGGACGCAGGTGGCCCATCGGCAGGTGCAGTCGCACCACCCCAACATCACAGCCACACTTGGGTCACACCGCTCCCGACCTTTAGCGAGCTTGCCGATCCTGCAAGGGCAGGCCTAACTGGAAATCCTGGATAGGGTGCCTCAACCACTACTTCAGGTGCACAAGAGAGACAGACAGAGCAGCCAATGGATCACTGCTCATGCACTCGGCAGGGGAGAGTTTTATCACCTCTTTGAGACTCTTCAAGACCCTCCCAGACACAGAAGATAAGGATGATTTGCCCTGAACCGGCATTTTGACCCCAAAATCAATTCAGACTGCGAACGGTTCAACCTGAGACAGGCCAAATAGGCGGAAACAGAGTCAGTTGACGTTTTCTATGCCCGGCTGAGGAGGCTTGCTAGCACATGCACATTCCAAGATCAGAGGGAAGAAATACGGTCCCAGAACATCCAAGGGTGCCAGTCGGTGCTGTTGTGAAGGCTAATCCTGCGACAACCTGGAGTGTCCCTTGACGACATCATGATACTGGCAAGGTCCCACGAGTTATCAAACTCCCTAGCCTACAAAATGGAGACAGACCTTAAAAGGGGTGTCGTTGCACCCAGCACCCCCTGACACGTCCAGGTCAAAGAGGAAAGAGTGGAGGCCATTCAGAAATGCCCAGGCCCTACCATACTTCACCAAAGCCGCTGATAAGCGTATTCCAACATCTCCCAACAGGTTCCTGCTTGCAAAAGGGAAGGTCTGCGCCCAATGCGGGAAATCAAACTACTTCACCAAAGCATGCCGGAGAAAGAGATCCAAGGCGGTCTTCAACAGACCACGTGGGCCTGGACCAAAATCAGGCAGTTGTCAATCGATGATCACCTCACCCAAGAAGACACCACACCATCAGGGCATGGTGTGACATGGAGGGAGAGGACAGCAACATATTCACAGTGTCTTTTGCCGGTCGAGCTGACCGATGATGACAACTGACTTCCATGTGCACTCTCCGAGTGGCAGGATCTACAGTGCAAGCACTCGTTTACAACGGGGCATCAGTGAATGTCCTGGATTCAGAACAATATGAATGCCTTACACTGCACCCCACTCTCTCTCCTACCAACATGAGGATCTACACCTACAGTGGAACCCACCCACTCCCTCTGAGAGGAGTAATCTAGGTCGAGGTAGCCAACAACAAGAATGCTACATGGGTAAGGTTTCACATAACAGATGGAAAGAAAGGCACTTTTCTCAGCTGCCATATGGTGGAGAACCTGGGACTGGTTTTCTTCGCCAATCAAGTCCACAACTCCCATGCCAATGTCATCCTGCGGGAATTTCCACAGCTGTTCAAGGATCTAGTAAAGCTAAAATGAAAGCAATTCAAACTACATATTGGCCCCTCGATCAGACCTACAGCATGGAGATAAAGAAGGGTGCCCTTTCACCTATGGCCACAGGTGGAGGAGGAGTTGAAGAAACTTGAGGATCTCGGCATCATTGAATGAGTCACAGGCCCCACCCCGTGGGTGTCACCTCTAGTCATCGGCCCAAAGCTCAAGCAGCCTGGGGCTATCCGGCTATGCATCAACATGCACCTTCCTAATCAGGCCGTGAAGAGAGAACTACATCTGACACTCATCATTGATAACATTGTGGCTGATCTCAATGGGGTGAAGTGGTTTTCGAAACTCAACCTAAATGCTGGATAACATCAGCTGGAGCTCGAACCTGGGAGCTGAACCATCACCACGTTCTCCACCCATGTGGGTCTGAGGAGGTACAAGCGGCTAAGCTTCGAGGTGTCGTCGGCCGCCAAAGTCTTCCAAAATGCCATCCGGGAGACCCTGTCAGGTTTACAGGGAGTCATAAACCTCAGTGATGACATTTTGATGGCACATGGGGACATTGTCGTTTTCTCCATGTTGGCATGAGCTTGCTGCTGTTCGCCCGCTGCTTTGCACACGTTACTACATGACTTTATTTTTGCAAAGACTTTGTTCATATTTTTTCACATGTGAACCGGCTGCTGTGTTCACTCTCTCAGTTCCTGGGATTTAGTCTGAACATTGTGAGCAAGGTCGATAAACAATGCCCCTTGTTATTTTGTTCTTGTCAGGCCTTAGCACCTAGACAAAACATACTGATGCAGCTGTTGTTTGGGACAACGTACTTTGGTTTTATAGTTATACACGAATAGGTAGCACACACTTGGAGAGGGACCTTTCCAGGGAGAAGAGTGAGACAGCACCTATGATGTAGAAATACCATCAAAAGGCTAAGGCAATTATATGAAGAAATATGTAAATATAAAAAGGATGACTGTGGTAGAATATATGAGAAGTGGAGAGTCAAACTAGGTCTAACAGGGAATGAGGCAGAGAAGTCATTAAAACTGTCAAATTCGGTCCTAAGAGTGGCAAAACTACAATCTCAACAAGACTATATTTGAACTTTATTACACTCCCCACAAAACAGCGCAGTGGGGGGGAAATAGCGGGGGCATCTGTCCGAGGTGCCAATCCACGCAAGCAGATACAATTCATATGTTTGCATCATGCCCCTCTCTAGATATATATAAAAAATCTTTGGAGCAATTTTTCGCCGATTCTCTGGGGATCCATCTAAGTTTGACTGATGAAGTTATGATTTTGGGTGTAGTGAGGGAGGGTGTAGATGTTCTTCACCATGAGTTTTTGTATTTAGCCATGACCCTCAGTAGACTATGCATAGCCACACTGTGGAAGGATACTAACCCCCCAACATTACAGCAATGGATCTCTCGGGTACTGGCCATATATATCTTAGAAATGGCCCTATATGAAAAAAGAGGGAGGGGAAAAAACGAGGATGGACGGAGGATATGGGCCCCAATAATTGAATGGAAAAGGAGGCTGGGAGAGATTTAAGATGAAATGGGGGGAAAGTCTAATGAAATTAAGAATATATGATATTTCATAATGATGGTTTTCTATTGTTTCTGAGATGAATTTTTCCCCTTTTATAACTCACTCTTCTCAGTCTAAATCTCTTTGTGTTTTTGAAAATTGCTTTATTTGTTTTGAACCTGATGATAACGCTTTTTGAATTGTAAGAATATTTTTTTTTCCTTTTTTCTGTTTCTCTGGCAATGTTCTTTGAATTTGTAATTCTGATGTTGATGAAAAATAAAAATATATATAAAAAAAAAGGCTAAGGTATGGGGTTTGCTGACAAAGCCCAGAGATCTTCTAAAATATAATAATACTGCTTCTTAGCAAGGGGAGGGAGGTTAGGCTTTATTGTCTTTTCTCTATTGTCTTCTCATAATTACATCGCCCTCCATGATACATGGACTGTTGCTATGCTGACTTTATTTGTACTATTAATTTTTCTGCTAGCTGTGGCACGTATACTGAATGCTAGGGCACGTCAGTTAAAATAATTATTTTAAACTGTTTCGTGTCTGTCAGATCTTATTGTGGACAAGTACAATGAACGAAAGGTTGTGTCTTGTTACTGCGATTCCTTAGAGATCTGGGAGTGTTGTGCTCTGGGGTGTTGAATCACTTGTTTCTCTGTGAGTGAGTAGGAGAGCAAGTGAGACACTATAGCTACTCAGTCTTGGGCTCATGGTTACTAAGGTGGTAGCATTGTCCAAAACCTCAAGGAGCCTGTGCAGGCCCACACAGCGACGGTACAGACGTCGACCATTCCTGCAGATGCTCTCTTTCTGTCCTGACGAAGACCCCAACATGAGGCATTAACAACCCTTCAGCGTACATGGGGGTCGAAACGTAGACTACGCCAACCTAGCACACCTTAGGACTGAATTAAATGGACTTACCTAACCTATGTGTGATGTGATTTGGGAACATTTATATTACCTTGACTGTAAAGGCGTATAGATTTTACTGTGATGTTATCAATGTCACGCCACCTTTACCCAGTCTCTCACAAACCTCCTCACAAACCTTCCCTTCCTCACTGAGAGCACTATTGATTTAATGATTTCATAATTACATTAACAAACTTTGATGATTGAAAACAATTTCTGTGATGATGAACGTACTAGAGTATATGATTGCAAAAATAAATGCAATTAGATTTTGAACATTTAAACATTATTTTTCATTTTGTATTGTTCATAATTACTGAAGCCTATTTGTGGTGAATGACTGTATGGAGTAAATACAGAACATTTGTGCAATAATTGTGAAAAACTCGGACCAGTCTTTGCTGTACTTAGTTCTGTTTTTGGGCAGAATTCCTGCAACATGGTGCCGCCAACGTTTGGTCTGGCACTTATTGGCGAGACCCCTAAGTAGCACTTGTGCTTGTCCATGAAACCCTCCCACCGGTTCCCCGAGATATTCGTGGTGGGAGGGGCTTAGCCTCCTGTATTTGTAGGATATCCCTATTTCTATTGCTTTTTCAAGCTTAAAGTTTAAAAGGTTTTTCACCCTGTTTTGCACTGCCGCTTTTGTAGTTGCCTACTTTATAAACATGGCACAAGCGGAGTCATGTGAGGCCCATAACCATGCTGCGGTTAAGGCTTACTTAACTCAACGCGGAATACCCAATTCAGGGGCAAACATTGATTTAGTGGTTGAGGCTGATCCAGTTTTTTGCTTTGAGGTATTGTATTCTTGGGTTACATTTCCAGCAGTAAATGGAAAGGATCATTTGTTTCATGAATATATGCCTGCTGCTCCTCCAGCAGCGTTTCGTCCTTATGCATTCATTGAAGTTCTCTTGACATCATGGGAGCATACCATTTGGTTTAATGATGCCCTTCCCCCACCCTGTTTCTTCTGTTTTAATGGGCCCATTGTCTATCAATGGGGCCACCTGGCCTGTTTTGGCTGGTTTCACACCACATACGAATTATCTCAATGTTACTATCGCAGAGCTGCATCAATTGTACACAGAGTTGATTCATCTTCATAGACGAGTCATACAGTTTATGTCTAATGCACTTCAAGCAGCTCCGGCTGGAACTGCTCCTCTGCCACCAGGTCATGTTGGTGGGCTTGTGATTAGTCCTGTCATGATTAACTCGGAAATGAGCAAACAACCTGAGAATCACGATGACTTGCCGTTTTGGCTTGCACAAATATTTGAGCAGCTTGAGGTGGTTTTTCCACATATGAACCCCCTTTGAAAAACACAGGATCTTTACGATGAGTATGCAGAGTGGTCTGGTTCCTTATTTAGCTGACTGCACCACCTGGGGGACAGTGTTTGCTTCAGTGTACACACTGTGCTTTGGCACCCCCTCCATGAGCATTCTACCGAGCATTCTGAAGAAGGCACAGAATAAGCACGGTGCTGGTCCAACCCAGGATTTGGGGATGAAGTTAATGGGAATGTTCCCTAATGTCTCTGATATGATTCTGGCCAACATTAAATGTGAGGCAGTTTGCTTATAAGTACGCCAATGCCTAGCGGCGGTGGCAGGCGTGGATCAGCAGCGACAGGTGCCGATCATTATTGCGAATGTGTATATGTCCTTAGACTGCAATATCTTGGAGATTCAACCATTTACACAGGCACAGATAATGAGGGTTGTCCAGTCTTTCCTAAAAAGGCTTGGAAAAAGAACCAGTGGCAGCAACAACAGAAGCCAGGTTCTCGTGCAGGTTCGCCTCCGCCTGACGCTTCTGAAAGTAGATATGGTTTACGAGAAAGCTCAAAAATTAAAACACCGGAGAGTTTCTAGGTTCCTGATCCTCGTTCTCCTCATTCTTTTCAGGAATCATCGGATCAACAATTCGGCGGAGGAGGGCAACAGGATCGCAGGCAAGGCCTGCAGCACCAGTTTGACGTGAAAGGCTAGCAAGAGGAACCACCTCAATATCGAGCACCATTTCAGAAGAAAAAAGTTGACTCTTTGACAGCAAAGTATGCCTCAGATGGTGAGAGCCTTCCTCCTAGACAGAAGATGGGTGGTAACCTTCCTCGACAGTGCGGCGGAGCTTCCCACAGCGTGGCAGACACTTCACCAGCTTCTGGAGGCAAAAGCAACTGACACTTGTATTACCATTGAAACAGCTGATACTCGAGTTGCTCCTTCTGATACGCTTTATAAAGTAAGTCTCCAAATTGAAGGTGATATTAAGCGCCCAGTTAAAGCAGTCTTTTGGAAAAATCTCACATCTTCTTATGACATTTTATTGGACGAGGTTGATTGGCCTCCCCCTTTTGTCCTTGCTTCCTGCAGACGGGAGGATGTTATTTTACCCAGTTTTTCGCATTATGTCCCTGATGTTGATAAAATGGCACATGCTTTGGAGTGGGCATTATCCCTGGCTCCGGTTTTGAAGGGAAACAACCTTTACAACGCAACTTTTACAACGCACTACCTTTACAACGCAACTTTTACAACGCACTACCATTACAACGAAACTTTTACAACGCAAAAAGCATTACAACGCATGTATTTACAACACATGTTTTTACAACGTAGATACCTTTACAACGCATACCATTACAACGTAAGTATTGGTAAGTATATAATTATATTGAAAATGTTATAGGTTTGGTTTTTTGGGTAAAGGGGTATTTTTAGGGTTCAGGGTCAGTTTTGGGTTTTTGGGTAAAGGGGTATTTTTAGGGTTCAGGGTCAGTTTTGGGTTTTTGGGTAAAGGGGTATTTTTAGGGTTCAGGGTCAGTTTTGGGTTTTTGGGTAAAGGGGTATTTTTAGGGTTCAGGGTCAGTTTTGGGTTTTTGGGTAAAGGGGTATTTTTAGGGTTCAGGGTCAGTTTTGGGTTTTTGGGTAAAGGGGTATTTTTAGGGTTCAGGGTCAGTTTTGGGTTTTTGGGTAAAGGGGTATTTTTAGGGTTCAGGGTCAGTTTTGGGTTTTTGGGGTACAGGGGTACAGGATAAAAATAAAGTAAAATTAAATTTAAATTAAATTAATTAAATTAAATTAAATTAAATTAAATTAAATTAATTTAAATTAATTTACATTAAAAAAATTATTATATACTTACCAATACTTACGTTGTAATGGTATGCGTTGTAAAAGTATATGCGTTGTAAATACATGCGTTGTAAATACATGCGTTGTAATAGTTTTTGCGTTGTAAAAATTTCGTTGTAATGGTAGTGCGTTGTAAAAGTTGCGTTGTAACGTCATACATCCGGTTTTGAACCGCAATCAGGCAGGTTGGGACATGGATTCCCCAGTTCATGTGAATCATTTTCATTCCACGCCGCAGCCCCAACCCAAATACCCAATTAAATGTGATGCATAAGTTTCCGTTGGTGAAGTTCTTACCCAGTTGGAATATCAGGGTGTGATTGAACTCTGTGTTTCTTCAATGAATAATTCTTTTTTTCAGATATTGAAACAAGATGGTTCATATTGTATAGTTTTGAACTACCGACATTTGAACAGTCATGCTCATACCTTTGCGGTTCAGAACACACATAGAGCTGCGTTAGTGAATAACATTGTTCGGAAGAAATATAAGACCACTTTGGATATTTCCAACAGCTTGTCCAGCCAATCTTTGGCTCCTGCGAGCCGTGATGTGACCGCATTCTGAGCCCTAGGCTATCAGGGACGATATGCAAGATTGCCTATGGGATATAAGAATACCCCTGGTGTGTTTGTGGCTCGCATTGTTTCAATTTTACATGAGATTAACCTTGATGCCTTTTAGTAAGTGGATTAAATTTTTTTAGCTGACGAGATTAATCCTCATTTTATGCACATTGTCACACATTTTGCAAAGTTAGGCTACAAATTTAATGTTGCCAAGTCCCATGTTGCCTTTTTGGCAGTTTTTTTCCTTGGTTATGAACTTAATTATGAAGGTAGGGGGTTAGCCAACCACTTTCTGGAGAAATGTGCTCAATTGCAACCTCCATCTACTCTTAAAAAATTGCAATCTTTGCTGGGTTTCTTGAATTTTGGGAGGACTTACGTTCCTGATTATGCCCAGCATATCAAACGGCTTTACGCATTGATACAACCCTCTTTTTCTTCTTACAGTTGCCTTCCCGAACATTCTTCCATACTCACGTCTTTGCAGTCTGATCTGCTTGTTACCCAGTTCGTGTAACAAGAGACAATACCACAAATGTAGTCATATGGATTGTACCAGGTGTGTTAGGTTTTACTTATATGACTTTTAATGAGGGTCACACGGTTCCTATTGATTATAAATCACATTTGTGTACTCCAGCAGAGTTATGTTTTTCTTCTACCGAAAACATTTTGACTGCTGTACAGATGGCAATTCTTAAAGAACGCTTTCTGGCTCAGGGAAAACACATTTTCATGGTCTCGCCATTGCCTGCTTTAGAAGCTGTCACGAAGGCGAGTGTTCTAACTTCTAAGGCTACACATCCCTGTTGGATACAATGGGCTAGTTCATTGATGTCGGCTGATGTCAATGTTATCTTTGACCCTTCTTTGCATACACAGGAGTTTTTACAATATGAACATTTTCATCCTCCTCCTTTATCAATGCTGCCCCTTGATCAGTACAAATGCATTATTTACACTGATCGGTCTGGATAGCCAGACATTGGTTCTAAACATGCTTATTCATCAGCCTGCGCATTTGTGGCAGGCACAATAGAAGATGGTGATTTCAAATCTTCCTTTGTGCATACCCAATCCCTTGCACGGCACAATTGGCTGAGTTGCGTGCTTTGGATTTGACTCTTGAGTTTGCTGATCCTAATGTTCCTGCACTAGTAGTGTACGATTCTTTTTACTGTGTACAATCCTTCAATGATAATTTGTTCTTCTGGACACAAAAGGATTTTCGTGATTCTGAAGGTAGCAAGTTCAAGTTCAAGTTCAAGCATTTATAAAGCGCACTACTCACCCAGAGGGTCTCAAGGCGCTGGAGGGAGGGGTTTACTTTTTATCGAATAGCCATGTTTTCAGTTCTTTTCTGAAGGAGATGTGATTCTGAGTAAGGCGGAGGTGGGTGGGGAGTGAGTTCCAGGTCTTGGCAGCCAGGAAGGAGAAGGATCTGCCACCCATGGTGGTTTTTCGGATGCGCGGGACTGCGGCGAGGGCTTGATTGGATGATCTTAGTTGGCGGGTGGGATAGTAGAAGGACAGTCGGGTGTTGAGGCCTTCGGGTCCTAGATTATAAAGGGCCTTGTGTGCGTGGGTAAGAAGGCGGAAAGTAATTCTTTTGTTGACGGGAAGCCAGTGGAGGTTTTTTAAGTGACCGGTGATGTGCTCTTGGCGCGGGATGTCTAATATGAGTCTCGCTGATGCGTTTTGGATGCGCTGGAGCTTTTTCTGCAATTTTGTTGTAATTCCGGCGTAGAGTGTGTTGCCATAGTCCAGTCGACTCGTGACCAGTGCATGGGTGACAGTCTTTCTTGTTTCGAGGGGGATCCAGCGGAAGATCTTTTTGAGAATGCGAAGGACGTTGAAGCAGGAGGACGATACGCCGTTGACTTGTCTGGACATTGAGAGGGAGGAGTCTAGAATGAAGCCAAGGTTACGTGCATGGTCTGTGGGTGTGGGCGCAGATCCCAAAGCGGAAGGCCACCAGGAGTCGTCCCAAGCTGAGGGGGAGGATCCTAGGATGAGCACCTCCGTCTTGTCTGAGTTGAGTTTTAAGCGGCTCTGTTTCATCCATTCGGCAACTTCTTTCATACCTTCGTGAAGGTTGTTTTTGGCGGTGTTGGGGTCTTTGGTGAGGGAAAGGATTAGCTGGGTGTCGTCGGCGTAGGAGATGATGTTGAGGTAGTGTTGACGTGCGATGGAGGCGAGGGGACTCATGTAGACGTTGAAGAGGGTGGGACTGAGTGAGGAGCCTTGAGGTACGCCGCAGATGACTTCGGTGGGCTCTGAGTAGAAAGGGGGGAGTCAGACTCTCTGGGTTCTCCCGGCTAGGAATGAGATGATCCAGTCCAAGGCTTTTCCTTGTATGCCGATGTTGTTGAGGCGTTGTATGAGGGTGTTGTGACAGACAGTGTCGAAGGCAGCGGAGAGGTCGAGTAGAATGAGGGCCACTGTTTCACCGTTGTCCAGGAGTGCTCGGATAAAGCATAAAAATCTTTGGGTCCGAGTGGCCGCTCTTAAGGAGCATTTGTCGCTCACACATGTTATCTACACAATAGGTGATCAGCATGTGGGAGCAAACGCTGTCTGTAATTTATTGGCTGATGAGGCAGCCAAATCTGCAGTAGCCACTTGCTCAGTAGCAGCATTCGATAGGTCTATGGCTGAAAATGATGATGCCATTCTGGCAGCCGTCACTGCGACGAAGGAGGGAACGGAGTTTCCCCAAGGTTTCCCTTCACGTTATACGTATCACTTGACATCTGATCAAATTCCATTTGCAACTATACCATCCGTTGGGGATTGGCTGATTCCCAACGAGAACCGCAGACTTTCTATTATCATTGATACACATGAAGGTGTAGCTTCTGCCCATGCTGGCGTGACTGCGACAATTTCACTTTTGCAGGAACGTTTTTGGTGGCATGGGTTATATCAGCAAGCCTGTAAATATGTGCTTTATTGTGACATTTGTCAGCAAATTTAACCTTCTACTGTGTCACGCCCACCACATACTCAACTTTATATTTGTAATCATCCATTTGGCTGTAAGTCCTTTGACTTCTGGCCATACTTTTCAATACATCTTGGTAGCAGTGGATTCTTGCTCTAGATTCCTTTGGGTTTGGCTGCAACATAGTGCTGACCCTGGAAGATTTGTTTGTCTTTGTAGGGACCTTTGCCTGTGGCACCTTCAATTCAGACCACGGTCTGGATTTTGCCTCTAAGGCTTACCAGGATACAATGAAGTCTCTGGGGGTGCAATTCTCATCTCCATATCGGCCTTAGGGCAATTCTGTTGTGGAGCAGAAGAACTATGACTTAAGCCAATCTTTAACAGCTAGCGTATTAGGTACTGGCATGGGTTGGCTGACTCATCTTTATGGAGTCCAACGTGCACTTAATAATCTCCCTAGAAGGTCTCTGGGTGGACGAACCACATACAAATTGCTCTTTGGCATTAAAATGTTTGTGCCAGACCTTGATGGACTAGATGTTGTGGTGGCTGCCGCAACGTTTGACTTTGATAACCATTGTGCAATGTTACAGGATCTACAAAAGACTTGTGACGCACTGGTGAAAGATAATTTACACTCATCCACTGAAGCTGCTGTGCTGAATCCTGTTACTGGCTGGCTTCCTAAAGTTGGAGACCTGGTCCGAGAGAAAATGCAGAACAAAAAAGAATATGGTACTTCATACCATGCACCAATCCCAGTCCTTGGATTGAGGGTACCCATACTGTGATCTTACCTATGCAAGAAGAATAGAATTTTTTCCATCAAACATGTCAAGTTACACCATATGGCCGATACTCAGTAGTATGCCTACAACCATTCGCTGAAGGGATGGTTCACTTCATCCAATGACTTCTGTCTCTCCGACAACTACACAATATCAGGAAGACTTCAATGGATTTGTTGCCTCTTTTGCCGTCGCCTTCCAACACTGAGGCAAATGAGTATGCCTCTCCACATGTTGAGGTCATAATTGACATTCCTGAAATTGCAATCTATTCAACATCCAATGAAGAGCAACCCCCATTATTTTGTCTCGGTTCCAGTGGTTACTATATGATGAGAGACTACATCTTCTTCGTCTTCCTCTGAGGCAGATTTAAAAGAACTTACCTTGTTCCTCCTTGAACATAAATCTGTCTGGTGCTGATGATGGTGTTCCTTTTCATGTGGATTGGGTTTGTGACAGTGTTTACCTGAATGCTCTGCTGTACACTTGATTGATAGAGTTCTGGCACCTCATTCTTCATCTCACAAGATAAAACGAGATCAAGCTTTGGTAAACATTTGGGCATTCCCAATTATTGATGGTATTATGTGGGATAAAGTAGCATTCAATATCCATGGCCCGACCAAGACTTTACAAATTCTAAACGTATTCCACGTCTCTTTAGGAGATATGGTCTTGCCTGGGATTCACTCAGATGCCCGGGATGTTAATGCTATCTATTCATTATTTTCTGATTTGAAATATTATACTGCTATTGACACTGAAGATTTATATTTAAATTCCGCAAATTAAGCTGATTTATTTTATTACCTATATTATGGGCATCATTTTTTTGCACAAAACCAATACTCAGAGACCGTTTTTTTTAATTATACCCAGTGGGAACATTGCCCAACCCCGGTACAGGGCAGCTCTACGGCCCAACAGAGTAAATTCATGTACTTGACTCGTTACAATCTCTCAGACTCTGAGTTCTATTTTTATAAATTGAAGATGACTGCCCACACCAAAATATGCTGACTCATACTAAATTGGTCTATTCCTCGTCCTTCATAACTGGGTTGTCCATGAAGGGTTATGATGACTGGAAGGCTGCAGTTGATTTAAAATCTATTTGGGGTACCAAAGGTTGGCAAGTGCAGGGCATTGAATCATTGCATCGCACGACCTTAAATCTGGCTCAGCAGTGCAGCTAACTACTTGTTTTGCTTTTGCCACAGCTAAAAACTTAAATACTCCCTCCATTCCATTATTAGCTGCTTATGACTCATGGCATACATACTAACTACACGATTGAGGATTTGACTGTCAGAATGGTACACTAAGGGCCAGATGTAGGTAATTCCTATTTACCGACTCTTAAATACCGAATCATACCGATTCGGTATTTAAGAGTAGGTAAATAGGAAGGAGGCATATGTAGATAAATCTTATTTTTCAATTACCGATTCGGTAAGATTCGGTATTTACCGATTCTGTAAATACCGAATCGGTATTTCACATTGATTCCTATGGGCCTTGAAGCCCATAGGAATCAATGGGAAATACAGATTCGGTATTTACAGATTCGGTAAATACCGAATCCTGGCAGGGGGAACGGGGTGTCACTTTGACACCCTGTAGCACCCCAATTGCAGGCATGTGTGCCATGTGGCACACAGACATGCCCTAAGGGCATGTCTGTTTGTCATGCCCTAAGGGCATGTCTGTGTGTCACATGGCATAGGTGTAGATGCACAGAAGTGCATGTACACTGGAATTCGGTATTTTACCACCCAATAGGATTGGGTGGTAAAATAAGAATTCCTAAGGGCCTGTGGCCCTGCAAACTGTGCCACCTACATATGGATTTACAGAATCGGTATATTTACCGAATCGGTAAAATACCGAAGTGGTAAATTTACCGAATCGGAAAATATAATGATTCTGTAAATAACGACCCACCTACATCTCAAAAGCCAAATACCGGTCGGTAACGGCCGAAATCGGCCGTTACCGACCGGTATTTGGCTACCTACATCTGGCCCTTAATTCTTCCAGTATTGATCCTTCAGGTTGGTTGTTGTGGCCAGTGAGTGCAAATGCATGCCAATTACGTTTTTTATATACCAAGAAAGGGTTTACACAAAGTAGAAGTGATCCTTGTTTTCCACATTTCCATACAGTTACTACACATTCTGAAGGTAAATTATGTCAACAATGGTTGGAACATTCCATATTGTCATCTGTGAAACAACATCTTTCCCTTTTTAACAGGTAACATAGATCTTGCTGAGTTTCTTTTAGGCCCAAATTCCCCTCAGGCATAACTTTTTGTTTATGCAGCATACAATTAATTTAGGAAGCTATCGCAGATGGAAGCTGCAGTGCGTTGTGCCAAATTGACCAAGATAATTTAGGAAAGGTTCTAGCAGTAGTCGATAACAGCTTTAATACACTGTCTTTGTGTATCTATACTTTGGATAATATTGTATCATCGGTCAGTGACATTGTGCAAAATGTTTTTTATCATTGTCAAAATCAATTACGTTCTGTTATGCAATTTGGTTGGACCTTGCAAACACTCAAAAGTGGGAAAGGACCGTGGATTACCTGAATGCTTCCACCCTGTTTTTACCATTTAATTTGACAGATAAACAGAAATTGGTATTAATGAAAGATGCAATATATATGACATTACATATTAAAAAAACTAGAACCATTACCATTTTCTGTGGCAGAGACTGATTCAGCTGTGTGTTAATACATGGGTTTATTTCATTGCCCATCTCACTCTTTCAGTTTACAGCCTGCATGAAGCACTATCTGGTTGGTAGATATGAGCCCCTCGGGAGTTGATATATTCATGAATTATGGTCTTTGCCTTTCACATTTCGGTGTCAACGAGAAGATAAGGAGGTTTCCTTACTGGGGAGGATTGTGATTCTACAGAGGACACTCCCTGATCTGTAAACAAGTAAAACTTCACAGTGCCTGCAACTTCTCAGCCCCTAATTTGGCTTGTTTTTTAAAGGGGACCCTGGTCCCAGCTATTATTCCTGCTCTGACTTTGATTTCGAACAGCAGTAATCTTATCCTAAATATCCACAACTGCTGTGGCTTACAGGCATGCATCCCCTATATAGTAACCGTTTCACAACATGTTACATGTTGCAGCAATGTCCTGTTTCCGCCCTGCATGGGATTGTAGATAGTTCACTGTGGCCTTACATTTCAACTTTGAAAACAGATTTCAATAACGTAAGCAGACTCCAAGCGCTATTGTTTCAACAAGAAGTGTCTCTCACTTCATCCAGTGAGACCTTCGAATTGCTGGTGGCGAAAACTGCAAGCGAGATTCAGTCACTAACAAACACGACTCTCCCACTATATTTTGGAGAATTAATTCACCAAATAGTTAAAGTGTCTGATACAGAGGGCCTTGTCCACCTTTTTAAACTTGTGGGATCTGGCCTCATCACCTCCTTTCAGACTATTTTTTAAGTATTAACAGCTTTTCTCCATTTTATTTTTTCCAGCACCTTCGGAAGGTTTCCCCTATTGCTCCTGCTGATTTGCAGCGTACTTGTACTTCTGCTGCTGCTCCATAATGGCTGCTCGATATGTAGAGTTGCTAAGCCCGGTCCAGTTGTTGCTGTACCGTGATCAGATGCACCAATCTTTTGGTTCAATGCCATTACAGGCTCTCAACATCGACTATTATCTGACCCTCCGTTATGCCTACATT
Source organism: Lissotriton helveticus (assembly GCF_964261635.1). Lineage (NCBI taxonomy): Eukaryota > Metazoa > Chordata > Amphibia > Caudata > Salamandridae > Lissotriton > Lissotriton helveticus. Next base: position 1,174,611,754 of record NC_136072.1, on the reverse strand, counting down.
ACCAGTGTGCGACCTGTGTTTCATTGCCTCTGTGCCCTTTTCAATTGGCCCTGGATGTCTGCCTCTCAAATATGTCACACACTGCCTTGGATTACGAACTGTTAACGAGTCAGTTGAAGGCCCATGACCAGGACTGTTCTGTGGGTAGAAGCCTGGTGTGCGATCCTATACTAAAATCGATAGCAGACTTGAGTACCTGTGCCCATGCAACGCGTCTCTTGGATCAAAGTTTCATCAAAGTTTACTCAGGTTGCCCCGACATGCTCCTAATGGCCTCTGGATATAAGAAGCATGTGTGTTCGTTCAACCTAATTAATTGGATGGCATACCTTTTTACTATGGAAGGTTCAGACAAACTACTGGAGTTAAAGGAATACTACTTTTCCCACACTATTTCTTCTCTGAAGATTAGCTGGAAATGGATGTAACAATGACATTCTCGTATACTTAAACACTCTAGAGGAACCCCACATAGACCTACAGGACACTCCAATGACTGGCAGTCAGTCGCCTCACACTCAATAAGGCAAAATGCTCTTTCTATCAGGAATCTGTAGATTTTTTTGGATACATCTTCTCACACGAAGAACTCCAGGTAGCCCCAAAGAAAGCCATTGCCATTCAGGCAGCCCAAGAACCCACCACTCCACGAGAAATCCGCAGCTTCCTAAGGATGGCCAAGTACTGCGGCCGCTTCATTCCAAACCTGGCCTCCCTGTCAGAGCCGCTGAGAGCTCCTACACGCAGTGGTGCACCCTGGATTTGGACCCCGAAGATAAATGCAGCCTTCCACGCCATCAAGCAGGCTCTAAAGGACAAGTCATTCATGGCATATTTTCACTGATGGAGGCAAACCGAGCTGGTGGTCGATGTGAGCCCAGTTTCCCTGGGAACTGTTCTCCTCCAAGAAAGTGAAGAGAAGGAGTGGAGGCCTGTCGCCCATGCCAGCAGGACACTCTCAGACACCGAGATGAGGTATGCCCAAATAGAGAGGGAAGCTCTCGACATCCAATGGGCGTGCCAGCATTTTCACTTGTACTGATTCGAGCACGATATTTGGGTGGTGACTGACCACAAACCTCTGATTCCCCTGTTTTCCAGAACGTACAGGTTGGCCCCTACCAGGATAGAAAGATGGGCCATGCAACTTCAAGCTTATCGCTTTGAGGTTGTGTTTTGCCCCAGTGCCAGCGGGGGGAGGAGGGAGTGGAGGAAAGAGGAGGTCATTACTAATGACCAGCAGATAGTGTGAGAAAGCTCATAGGGTGCTAAGGTCATCAGTTATTTGTTTCTCAAAAACAAGTACCAGCTTTGGGAGTTTTCTTTGGAAAAACGCAGTGTATTTACAGAAACCTTTGAACCCACAGAAATCACCACTGGTACAAAATTAATCTCTAAATATGGTTGCAGGCAGTCAATCAGGGTGGTGGGTTTAATGTCCTCCACCACACTGATTGGCAGAGGGCTGCACTCAAATCTTCAGACCAGGCTCTTAGTGCCCAGTCAAATAAGTTCAGCTTTTGCTCTTGATCTATGAGGATATTATAAGATTCCTCAGTGGTCTATAACCACTAAATGCCAGACAGGGCTGGGTGAGAATCAGTCACTTCATAAGCACAAACTAAGATGTGGCAGCCTCTGTCCACCTTTCAGAAGGGCCATGCAAGTGAGTGACGCTGCCTCCGCTCAGCTGGCCTTCCAGAGGATACAGAACCTGCCAGGTGACTGGCTCAGTCCCACTCCAGCTGGCCCTTTGTAGACACCAATACTGGCATGTGGCTGACTCTACCAGTGCTAGCCCCCTTAAGCCAACTTTGACTTGCCAATGCATATCTCTACACACTGTTTTCCTCTGTACCTGACTCCACTCAATTCAGCGCCTTTCCTGTTGCGGTGCACTGTGGTCCACATTTGTGAGAAATGGTGTACAACCCAGACATTGGGAGTCATTTAGACTGTAGAGGGGTGTCCTCCACTGCCTTGGCGAACTGCAGCCCACCATATTTAGACATCTCTGTTAAGATCTCTATGCCTTCAGAGAAGCTGCCCCAATGGCAATGCCTCTGAAAGCACTGAACGTTTCTTGAGTGGTAGCCATGCTTTATGCAGCTGACCAGCATATGATTTTGCTATACCAATGCAAACAACAAAAGTATTGATGCTGAATTCCTGGCAGTTTTCTCCTTGGGTGAGGAGGTCATTCTTTTCTATTAGTGAAGGCTAGGCCTTTCCTGGTAGTCCCATACATATTAAAGTATGTTCATTCTAAATAGGGTGGATGGAAAGGAACTTATACTGATGGACTCAAGTCCATCGGGCTATCTGTGTAAGGTTTCCGCCAGCAAAACCAGTGGGGCACTGTCAGCATATGCATGATGGTCCACCCGACTCTAAATAGAGCAGGCTAAATGTATGTGAGTTGGCTGCCAAAATACTCTCCCATGCTTGTGGTGAATTACCCTGGCCGCCAAACTGTGAATGAGGCTGATAGTGTGTGAGCCATCTGTTTCTCTGTGCCCAACCTGGAAGGATGCTTTCATGATGTCAGTCTGTATTCAGTGCCAGCTTTCACAGGTTGGAACTGGGCCAAAGCCCTGTTTTCCCATCTCTGTAAACAGCCCTTATGCTGTTCATAAGTGGATCAGCCTTGAATTTTCTTTTGTGTTGATTATATGCCATATTTGATTACATCTCGTTATCTGCTCTGACTTGGTTCCAACATCCTATACAAGAGTTTTGACACAAACATGTTCATTTTTGTGGAGCTATATTCAATAGCTGAATAGAAAAGAGTCCCGGTGTATTTTACAGCAGACCTTCAAAACAAATGAGGGGAGATCTTTTACCAGCCTGAAGGCTTCAGATTTGGATCCTTGCTTCATTCCGTGCATTGTGCGAATAGGAAGTTAATCAGGAATGAGGAATGTCTGGCTGTGTGCTGGTGCATGAGGTGCGGCCATACCCAAAGGGAGTTCATAGAAAGCAGGGATGGGGCAATGACAGTGAACAGAATCCTGAACTAAACCATTACTGCCAGGGCTGGTGCTGAGCATGGGCACTGTGGGCAACTGCCTGGAATTCTGCACCATCTTTCAACTAATTGGCATCAAGCTAATGTGCCAGTTTTTTACAGACTTCTGTGGTGCAAGGGTCAGGGGAGGAGAGCCCCCTCCATGGTATCTCACAGCAATGGTTCAAAGCTTTGAGACCCAAAGATAGGGCCCTCCGCTTGGGCTTGCAACCATCAATCAGCCATGAATCAGACATTAAGCAGTGGTGTAACAAAACTCGAGGGGGCTCCCCTGCAAAGTACATGGAGGCCTCCCCCAGACCAGTCAGAAGCTCTCAGACAAGTAGCCCGCTGCCCGTGCACAGTGCCAGATGGCCCCCCCACACCGCAGGCCAGGGGGGGCTAATGTTAGGCCACTGATTTTAGGGTGGTCAAAAGTCATGTGCCCTCTAGGTTTGTCCCACTTTTTGGTAGGCTTCCACATGGCCTGTACTGTGCTGATGTGGGGAATCAAATGTTCTGCAATCTGTTGGTCTCAGGACAGACAAATAAAAGGCTCATCAAGAGAATTTTAGACACCAGGTACAGTCAGTTTTCCCATACTCCATGTACTTTAAAGAGGTGTTTGATGGCATCTAGCTTTTGTTTGCTACAAGGCTTGGAGGGAAGTGATGCACCACACGAGGAGTCCTGAGCAATGCACATTCAAGGACATGGTCCACTCCAGAGATGCTAATGCTAAATGTGGGCAAATGCACACTGTGTCATTGGAACCAAGCTATACCCGATTGATGAGCCCTAATAAGAGTAAAACTGGCCTTGGATTCTTGTGTTCTGGTTCAGGGAGAACCTGGCCTGGCAGTTCGCTCTGGACTGTTCCCATTAGAGCAGGGTCAAGACTTATTTGCATATGTATGCATATGACTGGGTCTAAATTGAGAAGTCAAGGTGTTCAAAATAGTGATAACTTGGATGCAGACCAAAGCAATTATCAGCGAATGAGATAGATACAATTATTTCAACCATCATTTTTTTGGGGGTGTTCAGCTTGATGCCTTCCCAATCAGGGATGACCTGGCTAGGCTGGTCAGGCTGGACTTTTCCCATTGGAGCAGGGCCAAGATAATTGCAAATAATTGGGTCCATACTCAGGTGGCATGGTGTGCAAACTAACGATGGACTGAGATGAGGCCCGAGTAATTAGCGGGAGTTGAGATTGATTCAAGCATTCCATACATCACTTTATTGAATACATCTTTCTAAGTCTGCACATATATTGTCAGATTAGGGGATAGAGGAAGAGTATGATTTGCCTAAGAGACTTGAGACTGCAAAGCAGTACTGCATGCTACAAATCCTATAATTTAATACCCTATTACATTTTTCTGAATAGACAATGACTCTGTTGGACTCCCAAGCCTCCAATGAAAGATTTCATTATTTTACTACAAACTTACAAAAAGCTTTCAGATTGCTATTAAAGAAGCCCATTCATGCACCACAATTAGAGCCCAAGAATACATTCAAACAGTGGCTGCCAAAGATCACACAATTTGGCTGAATAAGAAGGCTAAGCTTACAAGCCATGTCTCTTGAACCATAGTTCATGTGGCAGTGATTCAGATAGCAAGGTCACAATGATCATCCTGATATAGACAGCAACATTGTTCCAGATCCTGTGTGCATACATAAAAAAGGTCTAATGCCCTGTTTTTTTTACGTTTTTCACACTTTTAATCTTCTCTCTATGGATGTGCCAGGACCACTAGGATAGTAAGCTTGTCAGCAATAGAAGCAGGGGTGCTGGGCGTGGTGGCTTTGTTAATGATGCAACTGCTTTTGAACACATTGAGGATCCGCAAGGAGAGACAATGGAATTTTGTCAGAGAGGAGCTGATGTGAGCATATTTCTTCAGGCCCTGGATGAGACATGCTGCAACTTGTTGGATGCTCTTAAGTGTTACCAGTTTGGAGGCTAGATGTGAGAATATGAGGGTTTGAACAGCAGTTCTGAAGTGGCTTTCTGGAAAAAGCGACTTCAATTTCTTTAAAAGACAGAGCTCGTAGGAGGTGGTCTTTTTTATTTGGCAATATGTGAGGTTGTTGTCCAGGAGGAATCCAAGTGATTTGGCATTCAGTGAAAGTTGTGGTTCAAAGCTGTTATGTGCTGATGATACACAACTCTACTTGAAAGTCTTCTCTGCTCCAGACATGCAGCGCCTCAAACACTTCCTGTACATAATCCAGACATGGGTGCCCATTGCCTACCTGAAGCTCAACTCAACCATCGTAGAATTAATGTTGTTTGCCAGGAACAAGAAACCAGAAACTCTACAAATCTTGCTCAAATGTACTGAATTTTAGTGACTTTCCCAATGAGGTCTCAAATGACCTGCCTCATCAGTATTTATAATGCAGGTCACAATTTGTGACCCATGGGTGTGAGCAATAACACAGGGATGGTGGAGTGCTGGGGACAGCATGTCCCATATCTGTGTTAGGCCTGGGCAGAGTATGCGGAGTGGGACTTCACTGAGTTCCACAGAGTTAAAACAAACTCTGCTTACCACCTACTTGAAGTATGCGGTGAACTGCGATTGTTCTGTGATCACATTCCAGTCACAAAACAATCGTACAACCCTCTGCGACTCGTTATTAGGGAGGGACGCCCTTGGCACTCCCCTTCCTAATAGCAACTAGCATTTCCGATTTTGCGAGTTGCTAACAGGTTACAGACTCACAAAATAGGGTTGATATACCCTACAACGTGGTTGAAAATGGCCCGAATTTCCATTTGCGATTGCTAAAAAAGGTCCTGTATCTTTTAGTTTAATTTTATTCATGCCCTAATCCGGAAACTATTACGAACATTGGAAAAAAACATCAGGTTTAGAGAGAACTAGGCTTGATGTAGGAAATGACCATCTTTTGCATAGTGTACCCACAGATTGTTGACCTATCCATTTTTGCTGGTGTAGCGCTCTATGCATGTTACCACTGCTAACCAGTAGTAAAGTGCCTGCGCATCTCCTTTTAATATAGTTGAATTGGTATGATTCTCATTGGTATATTTAACTTACCTATAAGTCTCCTGTATATAGTAAAAGGTGTACCCAGGGTGTGTAAGTTAAATGCCACTACTGGACTGCAGCATCTTTTGTGCCGTTCACTACAGTTGCACTGTAAACATGACTTCAGGCCTACCATTGTAGCCTGACTGAAATAGTTTAAAAACTAAAAGTGCAATTCAACCTGTCAAAATAAAACATTTGATAGGTCTACACCATCATTTTAAATATGAATAGGTCGCCCCTAGGTAGGTCTTATAGCCCAAAAGGCTAGTTGCATGGTATTTAAAAGTAAGACATCTAGAAAGTTAGGGGCTTATTTACAAGCCCCTTGCACCACTGCATGCCACTTCTTCCCATATTAAACGTGGGGTACCAGCGGTGCACCTTAATGTTAAACATGTCTGTACAGTGACTCACACCTAAAATCTATTTTCACTAAAGCACGGCTCGATGTTCCATAGGGAAACACTGGGATGCAATAGTAAATGTAATAATTCTATCTTTGGCTAGGAAACACTAAAATATAAGTTTGGACTCTTTATAATATTTTCTAAAAGCAAAGTCACCAGTGCAGTCAGATGCGTAATAAATATTAAGGAAAAGATACTTGTAGAAAGTTGAATTTTCACTGCCTAAAGTCTCTGGAGGCACATTTTCATTAGCCTGCAGTTGCAGCCCTCTGAGTGCTCGTGCCCAGAATGACGGGTGACAACTGCTCGAAAGCAGAGACAAAGGGCTAGGTGTGGGGAAGGGTTTTCTGCTCCTCTAGCAGGATGACAATTTGGCCACTGCCCAGGAACTTAATTTACTTCAAAGGGGCCTCCCCTATCACAGGCAGATGTCAGATTGCATAATATATAGCCAATCTGGAAGGTGGCCATACCATACATGGAGTTAAGCCACCATCTTTGAAATATTTTAGTTTAGAAATTTGAATGCATTTTCACTTGGCTCTGTTAAACTTGGTATGTTGATGTTGGGAGAGTGGACCTGGCATGTACCACTTCCACAGTGTTATTTTGTGAATCTGGGCATGTGAGAATCTGATGTGAGATTGTCTCCTGTTGCAAAGATCTGGGGATCCTGAAGCAAGGTTACATCTGAGTTTGAGCTCCACAGAATGGAAATTGATCTTTCTCCTGGAGGACTTTCTAAATCCAATAAGAATGTCAGCTTGGGAATGCAGCATCAAGCCACGCGACATGTGCCAGGCATGCTCACATGCGCTTATGATCAGATGCTGTGACTCCGGAGCTCAGCTAGCCTGGCCGTCGGCTGCCGTCTCACGTCACACTCCATACAAGTTGGCAACAAGAAGAGAATTGAATTCAAGTCAAGCAATCAATCAGGCTTTTGTTAAGCACGACTACTCACCAGTGAGGGTCTCAAGGCGCTAGGGGGAGGGGCAGGATCCATTCCATCAAGGAAGGGGTCTGTCGAAGTGAGAAATGTATTTAGCTTTCTCGACTAACACAGACCAAAGACAAGACATCTCAGCAAGACATTGATGCAGCTAAATGCATTTGAAGAATTAATAAACGTACCTGTTTGGCTGGTTTTATTCCTAAACTTCGGTAGTGAGCGATGGAGGTTTAGTTAGTACTGCCGCTGTTTGTAAGGGCCTCAATTAGAGTTTGGCGGATGGATTACTCCGTTATTAACGTGATGGACATACGGTCTGTCGTATTACGTATGCGACTCTTATTACTACTTACTAAAACTCTAAATCAGGCCTTAGGACTTTTAACCCCTTGCATGCTGATGACGACCCCGTCCGTCATGCACCGCGGTGCTCGTGTGCTGATGACAGCTGGGGGCCGTCATGAACCCACCCACTTGCGATTTTGCCGCACAGGCCAGAATCGCGGCCGCATGCAAGGGGTTAAACCCAAATCTGTTTTCATTCAGGACCTTGGAATCAGTGCTTATACAACACTTGCTAATAAAACAATAACTGCTGGCCCAAAGATTTGCTCAGAAGCCCGCGGCCAGTGCTTTCGAAGGCCGGGAGGTCGAACTAAAGTTTCCTAGTCTTGAGTCCACCTGATGCCTCTTTCATCCACCACCAGACACTCCCGGGCCCTTTATCTCACTCTAGCAGATTCTTTTTCATCCCTACCTTCTCTCCTTGTCTCTGTTTTTCCGTCTTTCTCTTCCTCTTTGTTTTCCCCCTTCCCTGTAGTGCTCTGTCTTGCTCTGGGTGAAATTCTCCAGAGGAAAAATAAAGCCCGACCTGCAACCACCGGTTCAAATTAAGCACTGCTCATAATCCAACTTTGGAAAGTTTACACAAGCCACCTACCCACCAAAAATATACATTTTGATAATGGACATCTGACTTGATAAATAATGCACAGCCAAAGTAAATAGGCAGCAAATTCTTCATGGCAGGCGCCTGGAAATTGGCCTCCGTGCTGATATGGGTTCCACAATGACACACCGTGATTTACTGCACGTCCCTGCCTGCTATGCAAGGTGCTTGTTTGAACGAGCCTGTACTTTATGGGGACGCATAACTTAAATGTCAGGCTTGTTATTCTGTGGAGGAGCTGACAGTGTTTTGCGGCCTTATAAATGGAGCCGGTGCGATAAACGCCCCATGCAAGGAGCGGCATTAAGTCATGGCTTGCATACCCGCGCGCCCGGCTGCTGCCTCGTGCTCGGTGTCAACGCAAGGCATTGTGGGTGATGAATGTTTATAGGTTCCCCAGTCCCCAGATATGAATCATGCATGTTTCCAAGCAATCGGCGGTGATCGAGGCTGCCGAGCAGTAAAGGAAAGACAAATAAACAGGATTATTTGAGTATTTACAGAAGAAAGATAAATTAGAAATTAGGGGCGAACCTGTGTTCGAAACAAGGCCGTGCGCACAAAGAATGAACAGACGCTGGAATCCACTGTACCATTACACCATAACACGAGGCACATTAAAAAGCTATTTCCATGTAAATCAGATGTTGATACTTGTCACAGATCTTTTATTCTGATTTACATTATTTTTCAATAAATGTGTTTTTGCCTTGATACTTCACTGATGGCTTCAAATGAGGGTGAAATTTGCAATCTTATTGCAAATTAGGCGCCTGTTCCAAGGCGGTGATTTCAGTGGTCTGTCCACTGAAATGTAGGAGCCGTCACAAAGTTGTGTAACCAGGGCGGTGACCTCCACCTGAAACATCGGTGGTGTTACAAGGACTGTGACCTTCACCGTAAACACAAGTAGTGTTACAAGGGTGGAGACCTCCACCTGAAACACGGGTAGTGTTACGTGGGTGGTGACCTCCACCTGAAACATGGGTAGGGTTATGAGGGTGGTGACCTCCACCTGAAACACGGGTAGTGTTACAAGGGCAGTGGCCTTCACCTGAAACACAAGTAGTGTTACAAGGGCGGAGACCTCCACCGGAAAGACGGGTAGTGTTGCGAGGGTGGTGACCTTCACCTGAAACACGGGTAGTGTTACGAGGGTGGTGACCTTCACCTGAAACACGGGTAGTGTTACGAGGGTGGTGACCTTCACCTGAAACAAGGGTAGGGTTATGAGGGTGGTGACCTCCACCTGAAACACGGGTAGTGTTACAAGGGCAGTGGCCTTCACCTGAAACACAAGTAGTGTTACAAGGGCGGAGACCTCCACCGGAAAGACGGGTAGTGTTGCGAGGGTGGTGACCTTCACCTGAAACACGGGTAGTGTTACGAGGGTGGTGACCTTCACCTGAAACACGGGTAGTGTTACGAGGGTGGTGACCTTCACCTGAAACAAGGGTGGTGTTACAATGGCAGTGACCTTCACCTTAAAAACAAGGGTAGTGTTACATGCGGGGTTGACCTTCGCATGAAACATGAGTTGTGTGGACTGTCCCCCTGAAACATGGGTAGTTTTACAAGGGTTGAGACCTTCACGTGAAACATGAGTAGTGGTGACCTTCAGCCGACATATAGGTAGTGTTACAAGGGTGGTGACCTCTGCCTGAAAAACATGAGTAGCTTTACAAGGGCGGAGACCTTCACATGAAACATGAGTAGTGATAACCTTCACCTGAACCATGGGTAGAATTACAAGGATTGTGACCTTCAGATGAAGATTAGTAATGGTAACCTTCACCAGAAACATGGGTAATTTTCAATGGTGGTGAGCTTCACATGAAGCATGAATAGTGTTACAAGAGTGGTGAGCTTCACATGAAACATGAGTAGTGTTACAAGAGTGGTGAGCTTCACATGAAACATGAGTAGTGTTACAAGAGTGGTGAGCTTCACATGAAACATGAGTAGTGTTACAAGGGTGGTGAGCTTCACATGAAACATGAGTAGTGTTACAAGGGTGGTGAGCTTCACATGAAACATGAGTAGTGTTACAAGAGTGGTGAGCTTCACATGAAACATGAGTAGTGTTACAAGAGTGGTGAGCTTCACATGAAACATGAGTAGTGTTACAAGGGTGGTGAGCTTCACATGAAGCATGAGTAGTGTTATGAGGGTGGTGAGCTTCACATGAAACACGAGTAGTGTTACAAGGGTGGTGATCTTCACATGAAACACGAGTAGTGTTACAAGGGTGGTGAGCTTCACATGAAACACGAGTAGTGTTACAAGTGTGGTGAGCTTCACATGAAACATGAGTAGTGTTACAAGGGTGGTGAGCTTCACATGAAGCATGAGTAGTGTTATGAGGGTGGTGAGCTTCACATGAAACACGAGTAGTGTTACAAGGGTGGTGATCTTCACATGAAACACGAGTAGTGTTACAAGGGTGGTGAGCTTCACATGAAACATGAGTAGTGTTACAAGGGTGGTGAGCTTCACATGAAGCATGAGTAGTGTTATGAGGGAGGTGAGCTTCACATGAAACACGAGTAGTGTTACAAGGGTGATGATCTTCACATGAAACACGAGTAGTGTTAGAAGGGTGGTGATCTTCACATGAAACATGAGTAGTGTTACATTGGTGCTACAAGGGTGGTAAGCTTCACATGAAACATGAGTGGTGTTACAATGGCGGTGAGCTTCACCGTAACATGGGTTATTGGAACCCGTATCTACTAGGGCCTCTTTTATGATTAATCGGATACATTTTGATATATTATAGCACACATACCAAAATTATCAGAAGCATGGATGTTTTAATACCCATAGTTATCCATCTTATAGATTTTAACACCTAAAACGTACTTATCAATTCCAGGGGAAAAACAACTGATTACTCACAGGGCTTAAACATTTTTATTGTTAAGTACAAAAATCCTAATGTTATGCCCCCATTTTCGAAGTGGTACAAAAGGGGGTGGTGATGGACGGAGCATCTGAACCAATCAAACACTCACACCCAGTCAACAGATCTGGGTTTAATCCATCACCGTTCTTAAGCCCACTCTGCCACCCCAGTTCAGACATGGCCATATGCAAATCAGTCTGACCCTGTGCCTCATGGGAACAGTCCAGCCCGAACTGCCAAGCCATGCCTTCCCTGGACCGGAAAAAAGCTTCCGAGGACTGGCTTCTGGCATTTCAGCCGTCTTCAGCCAGGCTTGCTTGAATCCAGTGGCAAAGTGAGCAAGGGACTCACGTCTGAGCATACCCTGCCAACTTATGGCGAACAAAGTGGTACAAAAGGGGGTGGTGATGGACGGAGCACAATTCGGACAAGGCGATAATGAATACATATTACACATTTCGAACACTGCTGTGTCAGATTTGATCAGTATGGTCTGATTGTCACATCCAATACCATGCAGCTGACAATCAAGCCTTTACAGAGTCTATGACCATCAACAATTTTACTGTTGCCTAAATCTGTTGTTAACACGCCAACTTTGCGACCAATGCTGGAACAGAGGAAAGGTACTATTTTATGTAGATTTTGACACATGGCTAAAATACTTTAGCAGAATGAAAGCCCCGTGCGACCTGGCAGAGGGTGCTCTTCACTGACTCAGCATCCCTTGTGTCAGACCTACCACCCTAAACAATGATGCCATATTGAAGAATCCATTACACTCGATTTGATTGTCATTGGGCGACTCAACAGCCCATCATAAGTGTATCATTTTTGACAAATAAGCACTTCACCTGATGCCACCAAATGTGAGTAGTCCATACCATTCCAACTATCTTCCAAAATGGAGAGTCCACGCCTTGTTCCATTCATGCCCAGTTCCACAAATGGATATTGCGTGTGGTGTGTGACCGGGATGTTGAGAGAAACACACATCCGACTCATGCTTTTTAGTGGTTGAAGGGATCACCAAGTTCCACCAAGATCCAATGGTATTGGATGCAAGTGTTTAAAGGTGCTTGATCCTCCCCCACAGTCTGGCACTTCAGCCTACAGTAGAGTGGGTACTGGAGCCAAGTGTCCAACACAATCTAGACCTTTCCCCATAAAGTAGCCCTGCATCTCACAATCCATGGCCATGTTGGCAAGGAAGTGCTCTCAGAAAGCACACCCATTCCTCACAATCCATCGATGTATCCCACAATGAAAGCATCCTGGAGATCCCCGCTCCATAGAAGATGCTACGAGCCATAAGTAGCAGAGGAGGAAGTGTTCATAGGTTAATTTTGCCCAAGATGAGCTAGATCACAAGTATTTTCTAAGGAACACGGGGTCATATTAGCAAGAAACTGCGAAAAATATCGCAGAGCGTGCTTAGCGCGAAGATTTTTATCGCCAGTTATCGCTGGAATATATCACCATGCTAACTCTGTATTAGCAACAATTAGCGCTATTGTGATATATATTCCAGCGATAGTGGGAGGGAAGGGCCAACATCGCGACAAAACCAGCGATGTGGCATGGGGAAGGGGAAAACCTTGCTGATACGACCCTGTGGTCGTATCAGCATAATCCACACCCCATGTTAGGTATGGCGTAGCAGGTGTAAAAAAACGATGATGACAGCGGTTAGCGCGACTTTTCACAGCGTTAACCGGGGCCAGGGCCTCCTTGCTAATAGGCGAAAGGCCTGTTAGAGGCTGTTTACTAGGTCTGTTGGTCGGGACCGCCTACTTTGCATGTCATTAGCGATGAATATCGCTGACATGCAAAGCGGCACCCAAACTGCCCGCTATCGCCAGAAAGCTGTCGCTAATGCCTGTTAGCAACAGTTTGCTGATAGGGCGATAAATAAATTGCCGCTTTAGCGTCAAAAAGTGCAGCTGAAGTGGCGATAAGGCCCTTGTAATATGCCCCGCAGTGCAGTCGCTTAGACTCCACTAAATGAGTGAAAGTGCTGTGGAGTTCCCTTATCCTCACTGAGCCCCACACAGTTTAATCTCTATATACGTCCTCTGGCTGAGGTTGTTCAATCTTATGGACTTTCAGTAGAATCCTACACTGATGATACTCTGATTGTAATCTCCTTAACTCCTGCAAGTCTTTCTAAAGCTGACACTCTGTCTGAAAGAAGTAGCCGGTTGGATGGGAGCTTGTTGTTTGAAACTCAATCGAGATGAAACTGAAGTGTTGTTATGTTATGTTATGTTATTAACACTTATAGAGCGCGCTATTACCCTTAGGTGGCCTGGCACTGGTGGTGGTCGGCTATGACGTTAACTGCTGATGTAAGTTTGTTGGCCGGAATCCTTATATTGTTATCCTTATCCGAAAGTGATGTCAAAAATCCAGATGTTTGGTTTGGCAATAAACTCACTTTTGAGGCACAGATACACATCACATTAATCAGTGGCTAGCTGCGATGGTATTCTGAGAATGTTCTGTAAGACTCTACATTTTCTACCCTATTCTTCCCTGTGGAAAATTGTCTAGGCTTTAGTTCTTTCGCGCCTGGACTATGGTGATTCTCTTTATTTAGGATGCCCTCATTATGTATTAAAGAGATTGAATTTGGTGCAAAATGCAGCAGTCCACCGACATCTTTGGCCTCCATGCATTGTCTACTCATCAAACAAAAGACTCAATGTAAAGCGTTATGTATTGCTCACCAAGCTTATCACAAAAAGACCCATTTTCAAATGAGCCTATATTCCTACTAGAGCTTTGAGATCCTCCCCATCCTATTTTGTAGTGACTCTGATAGTGCAGAAAGTCAGAACTGGTGGGGGATCCTTCTCTTACCTTGTCTCTACATTGTGGAATTATATGCCTATTTCATTATGGAAGATGAATGAATCTTTAGGAAACAGCTCAAGACCTGGCTATCTGTTTAACTGGATGATTTAGGTGCCTGAACTATGTCCAGGGCTGGGAGGCCTGTCTTGGGTAGTCATGTGCTTTACAAATCCCTAGAAGAGAAGAGAATAGAATAGAATGGAATAGAATAGAATAGAATAGAACGGTCTCTTTGCCTGGGCCTCTGAGACCATACAGATAAATTGCCACAATCAGAACCTTTGTTTACGTAAGTGTGCTAGCAGACTAGAAACACAGATCTTACCAGCTTCTACAGTTGTAAAAATATAACAGAGATATGAATGGTATTAATTGTGCTTGTGCAACTTTACAAAGTGGTTGTGCAGCTGCGGCCTGTGGAGGGTCTGCATTGCATGTAAAGCAGAGTAATGCCTGTCATTCAAGACACCTAAAGCTTTACACATTCATGTTGTGTAGCTGAATCAATATGTTGATGGCCATCGTTTGATTCTTAGGACTGTTCGGCGTCCCATTGTTGCAGTCTCGGTGGAGGGAAGCCGGCTTACAATCTGTGGCTGCACGATCAATTCCTCTAAGAATCTGAGCAGCACCTGTATATGGCAACCTGAGAAGCCACAGGGCTAAAGTTCTGCCCTAGTTTGTCAATGATTATGGTTACGGTTCACTATGTGAACCAGGTGATCTCCGAACAAATGTAAGTGAGATCCAAACAAGAGTAGGCATCAACAAAAACAAAATTGCTCCACTGAAGTTTTGGAATGTTGTCAGACTTTACATTTTGTAAAGGTTCTGGAATGTGACCAATGCACGGGAGCTTGATATGACCTTTGCCCCACCACGCCTTTTCCAAAGTACTCCTACCAATTATCGAAGCACTGATACTCATCCTCAATACCTCCGTCGAATCAACCACAATCCAGACACCAGGAAACATGCCACCATCATGCTCCTATTCAAGAAACCATCCACTGACCCAACCTCACTTTCAAACTACAGATCGATCTCCCTCCTAACGCATCCACGAAATGACTTAGAGAAAGTAATCAACTGACGCCCCAATGACCTTCTCGGCAATCACCAGCTCACCGATGCCACGCACACCAGGTTCAGGTACAACCACAGAAGAGAAAAAAACACTCATCGCTACCTCAGATAGCGAGGTATCCTTGAGAGAGGAGACACAGAGCCTTCATTGTTCTGGACCTCCCTGCAGCATTTGACAAGGTCTCACACCTGATCCTCATCGGGCATCTGCATGAGATTGGTATTTAAGGACCTGTTCTCTGTTGGATATGCTTCTTAATGGATAGCACATAAGCTGTCAGTCTGGCACCTTACTCATCTGCGGAGTGTCTCAAGATTCACTACTTAGGCTCACCCTACTAAACGCAAACATGATTCCTCTGGCAAACGTCACTCATGCATATATCAACATCCCCTCTTGTGCAGATGAAATGCACCTTAGACCCTCCCTTTCAGACAAGACCCCAACACAACAAATCAGTTCACTGCCTGCATGATAATTGGATGAAAGCCAAATGTCCCAAGTTCAACACAAACAAGATAGAAGTAGTGATCTTCTGCAACAACACCTCACTGTGGGACTCCAATTGGTGGCCGGCTAAACTCAGACCCAAACCCAGAACCCATATGCAGAACCTCAGAACTATCATTGACAGCAAACTGGGCATGGCTGCACAAGTCAACACGTTACTGCATCCGGCTTCCAGACCCTGAAAATGCTGAGGAAGATCTTCAATTGACTCTCAAGCAACACTAGACAAACTGACACTCACTCCCCAGTCACCAGCAAATTGGACTAATGGAACACACTCCCAGTTACTCAGTAAAAGACGGCAAAACATCCAGAACACAGCATCCTGTCAACCAGAACTCACAACACACCACACCTCAGGGTACTAGTTGACTCCTGATACACAAATGGGTTAAATTCAACCTCCTTACGCACATTCAAGGCACTACACAACTCAGGTCTCACCTACCTGAACAATACCACCTTCTCCCAAAAACCACACGGACACCTCTGCTCCGCAAGTCTCCAATTTGCACACATCCCATACATACACATAACCAGATCAGGAAGTTCGACATTCTTTTACGTTGCTCCTAAAGCATGGACAAACTGAATTCTGCAAGAAAGGGAAGACCTGGCTTTTCAATTAATCAACCTACCATAGGCAGGGCTAGAAGCACACACCTGCTCAGTGCCAGGATAACCTTTTGGATGAAAGTATCTGTTACAAATAAACATAACATTACAATTCATAAATCTTCATTTGCAGATGAAAATTTCAGCTAAAATAGTTTTAGCAGAACCATTAAGCACAATCATTATTATTTCTCCAGCTAAGAGCATGCTTTTTCCACAAAAAACTACTTCAGTAAATTACTACCCCTCCACAAATTGATTAAATGAAATAACTCATTAATTTATTGCACTTGTAAAGCACGCAGCTACCCACCAGGGTTTTCCGGTGCTGAGAGCCTGTGGAGGCAAACAACCAAATTAGGCAACAGGCATAAAAGGAGCACACAGAGATCAAGCCGAGTCATTAAACAGAAACGTCTTTAAACCTTTACGAAAAGGCAGGAATGATTGGCAGTTCCTAAGGGCAATTGGAAGGGAGTTCCAGAGCTTGGGACCAAAACAGGCAAATGAGCGACCTCTCATACGCAAGTCGGATTCTTGGAACTGAAAACAGTGAGAGGCTGGAAGATCTCAACTGTCGAGCCGGAATATAGGGTGTAACCAAACTTTGCATATAAGAAGGGGCAAGGCCACATTCAGCACGAAACATATAACACAGGGCCTTGAACTCAATATGCTTGTTAACACTAAGGGCCAGATGTAGGAAGCCTAATACTGGTCGGTAACGGCCAAAATTATCGAATTTAGGCCGTTACCGACCGGGATTAGGCTTTTCTGATGTAGGAGGCCTAAAAGAAGGATACGGTAATTTAACAAATCGGTAATTTAAGGAATCGGTAAATTACCGAATCCTTAAAATACCGATTTGGTAAATTACCGAATCCTTAATGTAGGGAACACTGAAATTAGTGCTTTTCCCATTTCAGGATTTGTTATTTACCACCAACTACAAGTTGGTGGTAAATATCGAAAACCCTGAAAAAAGCAATTTTTGGCAATTTATGACAGGGCCATGTGGCAGACATACATGCCCTTAGGGCATGTGTGTATGGCACATGTGCACCCATGCACCATTCATGGGTGCAACAGGTTGTCAAAGTGGCACCCTGCCACACTTGACTGTGTTCCCCCTTTTACCGAATCGGTATTTACCATTCATATTATACGTTATACCTGGTGCACGTATAATGTAGTGCAGGGGTTTATGAAGTGACGCATCTAGGTAGATGCGTTACTTCGTAAATATGGCACAACATGGTGCATTTTTTAAGCCATTGGTGCGTCACAAAAAGTGACGCACCGGTGGCGCAAAAGTGACGTAGGGGCTCATAAATGAGCCCCCTGGTGAGCTAAATTGAACCCCCAAATATGAACATTATTCACAAAGAGTGTCTGAGTTTGTGTTTGTGTATACACTACAATCCAAGCTCCAAACATGTCCAGAAGCAGTTTGGAGTTGCTAAAGACAGCAGTCTCAGTCGACCTAGTTGGAAACCCTAGAGTCATATCAGACATCAGTGAGTGAAGTGACGTTGCACAGATATGAGCTTTTATATAGGTTTTAAAGGCTCCTTTGTGCATAGGTTTTATAACCTATTTCTGTAATCCCTCTGATGTTGACCGTGACTACTTCAGCTGGGTCTGGTGTAGACCGGTTTATGGAAAAGGTAAAGCCTATGTCTTGACAGGTCCCTGCCTCTAAAGTTCTAGGCAGAGTCTGGAAGCCCATGGGCTGAATATATTATTATTATTATACTATTATTATTATTATTATTAGTTAGCATTTGGTAGAGCGCATGGCTACTCTTAGGCATCCCAGTGCTAACAACAGCAAGCAAACAGATGAGGATCTTTAAGGAAGGTTCTGAAATATCCATGTTTTTATATGGCATGACAGTGGTAGAATGGCATCATATCTAACTGAGGTCAGGACTGGGGCCTTAGTGGGCGATGAAGTTCTTATAATGTGAACTTGCAAAGGGGTGAGGACTAGGGCTGTCATTTCCAGCCATGAAGAATCTCTGCCTTAACCTGGTTCCACCCCTTTCACCTGGGCATTGTATCCTGTGTGCAAATTTTTGATCTCTTGAATCCTCCCTGCCCAATAAACACTTTCCTTCACCCTCAGGTACGGGAGCAACTTCAGCGCACATCTTGGAGCCACCAGGCACTGCATCTCTCACTCTGCCTGAGAAGAAGGAACCAAAGGTGGTGATGGAACTAAAGCCGACAAGAGGGAACCACAGGATAAAGAAAAAAGAGGGTGAATGGGCCAAGAGAGTCAAATAAAAAAAGATGACCAAAGAACAAAAGATGGTGGAGCAACAAACAAGACTATAAATATTAATGGGGGAAAAGGGAGGCAAGGGAAAGTCAAAAAGGAGAAAAAAGAGAGCTGGATAAATGAGTATAAGATTACAAGAATGTGAGGTAACATAAAGGAAAGTAGACAAAAGGGAGAGAGAGCACAGAAGGCAAGTGAGAAACAAGCATAACAAGGTGAAGGTAATCGGTCTCAATCCCAAACTATAGGCTTTGCGAGTGCTCGCTTTTTGTGGTAGGTGGACTTCACGAATATGTGCACCCAGGGCGGCCATCTTGGAATGGAATTTATAGAAATAGAGCTCATTCAAAAATGGCTGTTGTGAATTCAGCCCCTTTGAAAGCATATTCATTTTTACGATTCCCTTTTAACGATGGCGGTGACATTATATCCACTTTTAGCAAAGGAGGAGAAGAAAGAGGGGTTATATATACCAGGCCATCACATATTCTCTCTGAAATGACTTAAAAAAAACATTGTAGCTTAGTTGCTGTCAGCCTAGTGATAGCTACAGCTATTTCATCATGTCCTCTAGGTAATGCCATTAGCAGGCAGGAGGCCCCTCACCCACAGGGGGGTTGCATGCTTCATCACTGGGTTTGTTTCACCTTGCACAGTATCCTGTTAACAGAGTGATCCATGGGACATGCTAAAAGATGAATATGGGTGTGCAGAGGAAACATCCTTTACATCGCGGTGATTACACCGCGATGCAGTTGCAATGCAGCCGTTACATCACCAGTGGTTACATCGACTTGCACTGGATGGCGCTATAAATGTAAATGTAAATGTACAGGAATTTATATAGCGCAAATCACCGAGCGGTTTCTAAGCGCTTGCTTAGGGAACCCGTCCTGGTATTCCCCTGTGAGATAACCCTGGCTGGGTATCCGCAAGGTGAAAGCCAGGCATCCCGCCGCGAGGGGCCGTTGTGGAGATTAAGCAAGCTATTGCCCAGAGTCGCAGAGTGTGAACCGGTGAATCGAGTAGGCACCGGAGCGAGAATTGTCGAGTCCATGGACATTTTAGGACTCAAGACGCCACCGAGCCGGGAATTGAACCCTGGTCCCGGGCTGACCTCTGCTTCCAGGTCTGCCTCCTCTAACCAGTGAGCCACACTCTAACCAGTGAACCAGTGAGCCACACTTCTCCACTAACCTAAGGAATAGTATGATTTACTATTCCAACACCTTCCATACTTTACGTAGACTGGTGTTGGAATAGTAAATCTTACAATTCCTAAGTCCAGTGCCCTCCAGCGCAAGTCGTTGTAACAACTTGCGTTGTAAAGACTGCGATGTTGTATATCGTGATCATTTTGATCGCGTTGTTACATCACATATTCGGTGTGCTTAATTTCGAAAAAGCATAAATGTCAGGGCCCATGGTAATATACTAACATGCAACTGCAGCATCCATCAGCAACTGCCACTGCCGGTACAGCAAAATGCCAGGACTAATGGTCTGTGGATGAACTGATATTACTACACTAATGTGCTCGGCTTAAAACAGCGCCACCATGTGGTAGGCTGTCATAGAAAACTGACAGTGTTCAGAATTAAGTGCCGGAGCCGAGCACTGGCACACACCAGCACAAATTAAGCACCGTGGGTGTGTATAAAAAGACCAGTGCTGACACCACCTACACCACATAGACTATACATCCTGGATTTTCTAAGGTATGTTATCCACATGAAGCTTGAGGTCAGAAAGAGACCTTTCAACAAAAAACAATATTTAATTCTGCTTTTGATAAGCAGTGATCCTGATACCTAGATACAAGAGCCTTGGTTTGATATGCATTTGTTTGTGGAATCTTAAATAGAATTCTCTTTGAGATGAGAATTATACCTTTCTGGCATTCGGATATTAGTAATTTGTCAGCAGAGATGAGGGCGGTGGTGCCTGCTGGGAAATCACAGCTGAGCTGACATGTTCAGAACCAGAAAACTTTGCTGTTTCTCAGAAACCTACATTATTTATTACTGTGATGAGTTATAAAGTTCCAGAAAATTAGGGATTCTGCTCTCATCAGTCAACTCGCTGCAGGGGTTATTGGACACTGACTATTTTAACTCCAAGAGAAAGGCAGAGAGCGTTGATGAAAAGGGGAGGCCTGCCGGCTGAAACTCTCAGCGACCACTTGAAAATCAGATGAAATCAGTGACCCACTTACCAAGCCACCTGTGAGCAGAGCTGAGTGGCTCAGGGTCCAAATCATAATTGCATATTTCATCTCTACCCTGAGCAGGGCCTTGTCTTGAGTGTTAACAGCTGCTATGATTTTCAAGACATTGTATCACTTGTAGAAGCTTATCCTTAAAATGGCGTCCACCGTGACTGCAGTGGTGGAGGGAAAAGCAGGAACTCGCAGAGGCGTCGTTTTAAATCCAGGACAGCTTTATTGGAATAAAACAAATAGGTACATGCAATAGGGAGAAGCACCTGCACGAACAAGTGACAAGCAGCAACTGCTGGGGGTCGGTTAGAACATAGCATGACACAATACAATAGGAATTTCAGAGAAAGGATTCTAAGGATTAAAGGAACAGTGAGCAACTTACCACATACCCCCACCATGAACACAAAACATTTTGATACAAAAAATAGTTGTGAAATTTGATAGGTAACCTACAAACTCGCTGATTGCGTGCAACTCCATCCTCAGGTTTAGAATGGGAATGGCAAGGTAAGACAGCATTTGAATGGCATGAAGATGAAGCAGGTGTGGTTGGGACAAAATTGAATATATGTTAAAATCCCGCATTATTTTTCTCCGCGGGGAATCACAACGCGGTCGTTATCACGACCCCGTTCTGATTCCGCATACCATTACTCCGCAAGTCGGAACAACGACTTGCGGAGGGGGGGTGCTGGAAGTTGGAATAGTATAATTTACTATTCCAACTCCAGTCTATGCGGACACTAGGAAAGGTGTTGAATTAACTCCAACTCCTCCCCCCTCTCCGCAAGTCATTGTTCCGACTTGCAGAGTAATGGTATGCGGAATCACAACGCGGTTGTGATAACGACCGCGTTGTGATTCCCCGCGGAGAAAAAGAATCATTGTAAACGCTGTTTACAGACAGAATTATCACTATGTGTATTCTGGAAATGTATGATATCAAAGCCAGGACCAAAAGTGAAATCAGAATCATTTTCATCAAACCTGTTAGCATAAACTTTGTTAAAGATCGCAACTTGAGTGTCTGTAATTTTGACAACATTGTTCTTGTTCCACCAACCTCTGTTTTCTAAGAGGAAAGAAGGCTTGGTGACTTTGACAACGAGAACAGGTATAGTGAATCTAGTTTGACCTTTGCATAAATTATAAGGTTTCTTGATGAGAACCCAGTTGTTAACTTTGAGATCAGGACCTTGGGATCTAGAAGCACCATCATGGAATTTCTTCTGCAGTAACTGCTTTGCTTTCACCCTATGTTTGGTTAATTTGGGGTCTGGCAAAGTGTTTCACTTTTGAGACAAAGCAGAACTTACTACTAAGTCACTGAACCACTTAGACCTAGATTCCCTACCTCTGAGATCCCTGAAAGGTGTAACACTTGTGGTGGAATGAGGTGTTGTCAGATAAACCCACACTTTTTTTGCGAGAAATCACCCACATGGGCATTGGATGCGATAGCAGTTTGAACACCTTCTTTGATGAACCGATTGGCTCTCTCGACAAGTCCATTGGAGGAAGGACTGTATAAGGCAACTTGACAATGGTTACCTCGGAACTCTGCAGAAAACTGGTAACCTGATGAGAGAGGAATCGTTGACCATTATCAGTGACAACACATTTTGGAGTGCCCTCAATCCTAAATAGACTTTGAAGAAAGGAAACAACGGTGGAGTAATTGGCTGCTGGTACAAAAGAATAATAAATCCACTTGAAATGATAATCAATAGCAACTAAACAATATCTTTTGTCTGAGGATAACAAAGTGAAAGGCCCTGAAAAATGCAAGGCAATTTTATCCCAGGGAAAATCGGGAAATGGAACTGGTAGCAAAGGTTTTTTGTTAGTTTTCCAGTGTTTTTCAGAGAAAACACAGCTTGGACAATTATCCGCAAACAGAGCCACTTGTTTGTCTAAACCTGGCCACCAGTAGATGCTTTTTAAATTTTGCAAGTGGCAGAAATACCTAAATGGCCTTCATGAGCGATGTTGATAATTCTTTCTCTCAATGAAGCAGGTGAAACAAAAAGACATTGCCTCACACATACTCCATTTTCAAACGACAATACCTCACTGTTTTGTGCAAACATTTTAAATCATTACTTAGGCTCCTATTAGCAGGCCATTTGCTCTTGACGAACACCTCTACTTTCTTAGGAGCCTCATCCAGTGCCCATTAATCTTGTGAGATGCTGCCACAACACATGAAAATAGCATCTATTAAACCAACCACACAATCCTTGTGAAAATTGTCTTCACCTTTGCTACAATTAGGAAGAGGAATATGACAGAGACATTCTGCTTGGACATTTTTACCTCCTTGAATGTATTTGATAATAAGATTATACTCTTGTAACTTAGAAAGTAACCTCATTAGCCTGGCAGAGGATTTACCAAATCCATTGCCCGACAATAAAGAAACCAAAGGCTTTCGATCAGTGTAAACCTCAAAATGAACTCCCCATGTGTAAGTTTTAAACTTCTGATCAGCCCAAACAATAGCAGGAGCCTCACGTTTGATTCTGCTGTAATTACATTCAGAGGGTGTCAGGGCACGGGATACAAAAGCAATAGTGTTTTCCTTATGATCCACCTACTGTCCAAAGACTGCACCTAGACCTTTTTGACTTGCATCCACAGACATGAAAGAACTAGCATTAGGAACAAAAGGATGTAATGCAGGTGCGTTTATGACTAAAAGTTTCACCTTCTCAAAAATATCTTGAAGCGCGGCAGTCCATGCAAATGTAGTACCCTTCTTAAGGGGACACTGTAGGGGTTGGACTAGTTGTGCATAACCAGGAACAAATCTAGTGTAATATTCACAGAGTCCAAGGAAATACCGTAAGGCATCTTTATCAGCTGGAGGGGGAGCATTACATATTGCTTCAACATTGCAAAATTTAGGTTTGATACCTTCACTTCAAAATCATACGTCCTAGGTATTCAACCTCGCCAACAAGTAGTTTGCATTTGCTAGCTTTTACGGTCATGCCTGTATTTTGCATGAGCATTAGTATCTTGTCAAGAATTTGCGGGTGTACCTCCCTCATTTCTGTGTGGACTAAGATGTTGTCTTGGAATTCTTGCACTTGTGAAGGGACACCAAAAAGGCTGTCCATGAGCTTTTGAAAAACCCTCGCAGATGAAGCGAGACCAAAAGGTAGCCTCAGATACTTAAAGGCACCAAAAGGAGTCACAAAAGCAGTGAGCGTTTGACAGCTTGGGGAAAGTTGGATTTGGTGGTAGGCAGAATGCAAGTCGATAGTAGAGAAAAACTTGGATTTACCAATGTTGGCTAGCATTTCATGGATATGAGGTAAAGGGTGACAATCTACGAGAATATTTTGATTAAGAGATCTAAAGTCCACATATAACCTGAGATCCCCGGTCCTCTTCTTCTTTAAAACCACTGGAGAGACCCATTTAGAGGTATTGATGGGGGAAATGATACCCTCGGACTGGAGATTGGATAGTAATGATTTTAAATCATTACTGACACTGAGAGGTACAGGTCTGACTTTATATACAATAGGAACAGCATCTTTCTTGAGCATAATGGTATGTTCATGACCTTTGACAGTACCTACAGAATTTTTAAACACATCGGGAAAAGATTGCACTAGTTTATCAACAGTCGAGTCCAGTTGACAGAAAGAATGTTGGAAGGAAGATCACCCAAAATAATGGCAGGATCTTGCCCAGGACACCGAATGATGCCTAGGAGAGCATGGACCTTCCATCTTATGATGTCCCTTCCTTTGACCGCCACATAAATCTTGGTATTAGCGGACCTGCCTAAGCACTCGACTTTGTCCCAAAAGTAACCCAACAGATCAATATCTTGTTCCTCAAATGCTTTGGGACTGATATCAGAGGTAAGAAGTAGCATACTGTTGGGCCATCATTTGTCAAATGTGGGATCTGCAAGGATAGTGACAGGGGAACTGAAATCTGCCATAGCTGAAATAGTTTTCCTATCGATAGAAATATCAACCAACGGCCCTTTAATAGGTTTAACAGAAAACTAAGGAATATCAACAGTGACTATAATGTTAGCAAACTAGGAAGCACAATCTTGGACGTCCGGAGTGTCCAATGAAATGTTAGTAACTTTAAGCCTATTAGAGTTACAGTTGGATGCTGTGTTCATACCACCCCTACACACACCTTGAAAATTTTCCAAGTTTCCGGCACTTAATGCATTTCTTTCCTGTAGCTGGACAGTTAGGATTGTTTCCTATGTGGTTCCAGGAACCACAGTGAAAACAAATTAATTGGCTTTTAAAAGGTTGATTTTTAGAAAACCTTGTGTCAGAAGTTTGATTTGTGTTGATGGCACAAACAATATTCTCATCAGAAACAAAATGGATATGTAGGAGAAACCATAACTTGGTTAGGATAACTAGATAAGATTTTAGATGTAACAGTTGATCTCTCAATGCTTTTGGCAATGTCAATTGTCTCAGCTAAAGTGGGATTGCGAGAGGTGAGAAGGCGCTCTTGAATCTTCTTGGAGTAACAATAGAAGACAAATTGATCTCTTATATAAGTGTCGACATTTGTACCAAACTCACATTTCTCAGCCAAGACCCTTAAAGTTGCTATATAATTCTCTACTGATTCTTCAGAAGATTGTTTACACTTAGCAAAATTAAACCTCTCTAAGAGGACATTTGTGGAATCAGAATATTGTTTACCCATACGTAGCTTAACTTCAATAAAAACGTTCCATACAGTATCTTCAGATACAGGTGCAGGAAAGCGTGGAAGATTGTCAAAGACTATACGGCCAGCTACTCCCAAATGATTTATTAACAAGGCCAATTTCCTTGAGGGAGATTAACCATCAGCGTCAATGGCAATGAGATAGTTTTTTCAAAGTCATTCAGCCATTCTGTCCACTTCAAATCAGGCTTGCCTGGTTTCTGCAGAAAAGGGTAAGGCTGACTGACACATTGAGCAGTTGCGATATCAAAGTGTGGCAAAAGAAAAACAAAGAAGAAATAAAATGTACTGCAGGAATCACAAAATACAATGCTGTGTGAATCACAGAAGGATGGAGGTGTCACAACAAGAGCGTAGAGTAAACAAAGAAAACAAAAGTGGTGTGTGAATTACCGAATGATAAGGTGTCACACAAATTCTACGTGAAACTAACTCACTTGTACAGCAGGCAAAGATGATAAGAAGGTGTACAAATCACCGAATATTGCGCCACACACAGTAGTAAACACAGAAATTGTTACAGATTTGTTACAGATGAGGATAGTGTGCGAATCACTGATTGCAGCGTCGCGCAGAAAAGGAAAGTCGTTAGGGTAAAGTCGAAAGTAGTAAAAAGAAAATCAACTTAATGACTTAGCCAAAATGGCTGCCGTGTGTGTGATGTCAGCATGCCTCCCACAATGCACAGAAGAACTTCCTCTGTGTTGAGGTGACGTTGAGAAGACCAGAAGAATGGAGAGGCCCGAGCTAGAAGTCTTAGGCTCCAGGAATCCGCGATGACGAAGGTGATGGCGAGCTGCGCAGCAAGTGATGATTTGAAAACAGGGCGCGTGGGCAACCAGCGGAAGAGAGAGTTGGAGGCAGCAGGAAAAGGCACAAATTCGACCCACCTTGTAGAAAGGGCTTCAAATGTCCCAGTCAAAGTCGTAGAAATAGAAGTAAATGCAGCAAACACAGACCAGTGCGCTCCAGCAGAAGGGTTAGTGTAGAAATCACCTTCATGAATCCAAGTGGTGTGTAGAAGAGTTTATTCACAGAGACAGCTTAGACAACCACCTTCAGCATAACACCAGTTACAACTGATCAGATGACCACATATAGAATGTTACATTGAGGATGTGCAATAACAATTCTGTCATGGAATGTTATACTAACAGGGAATACTACACACCTTCCCCCTTAAAAATTAAAAAAAAAAAAAAAAAAAAACTTCAGCATAAGTAATCATGTAGCTTTACAGGAATTTGTTTGATGCGAGAACTTTTCCTTTGTGATATATTAGAAATTTCAATTTGTTGGTGAGTGGAACATTGAACGTCTGGATTAGTTTCTTGAACATTGGAATTATTTGCAATTTGTTCATTAACAATTTGGGATGTTTGATGAGATGAATTACATGCTGGAATATCAATGCTAGAAACTGGACTTTCTTGTAAAAAGGTATCAACCATTGCGGAGTATGAAGTGGTATTTTCCTCAACAGTATCTTTAGGTGCTAAAGAGGGGGTAGGTTGACATGAATTATCATCATAAGAAACTTGGTTCCTGCATAAAGACACTCTTCTAAAATTCCATATCTTACCTCCTTCAACACGAATGGCTTTAGAGAAAATTTCAATTACCTTGCAAGGATCTGACCATTTGTTCCATTTATTCCTTACTGATCTTCCAAACTTGACTCGTACAAAGTCACCAACTTTGATTCTGTTACTCTGGTTATTCAAAGACAAAAATTTGTTTTTCATCTTCTCCTGGTATTTCACAACTCTATCTTTTACCTCATCACAATTATAAGAAGATTCAAACGGGAGTTTAGTTTTTAACCACCACGGAAGAAGCTTAGAACCAGGTTTTCTACCTCTAAGCATCTCAAAAGGAGACAAGCCAGTGACTGAATTGGGTGAAGTTCGATAAGATAATAGTGTAGTACGTAGAGATTTTCTCCAATCAAGGTTACTCTTAATGGCTAGTTGGATGGACTCCTTGATAACCCTATTGAAGCGTTCTGTTTGACCATTGGCCTGAGGGTTATAGTTGGATACTCTTTTGTGCACGATCCCACATCTATCTAGAAATGATTTAAATTCTTTACTGATAAATTGTGGACCATTGTCAGATACTATTTCAGCTGGAATTCCTTCCTTACAAAAAATTTCATCTAGAAATTGAATAACTTGTGTGGAATTGACCTTATCCATAACTTTAATTTCGGGCCATTTGGAAAAGTAGTCAATCAAGACTAATGCATATATTTCTCTATTGGGAGATAAAGATAAAGGTCCTATAATATCAATACCGAGTTTTTTCCAGGGAGAAGTTACAAATTCGATAGGGGAAATATTCGTAGATAAAGGCTTTACAGTCTTGTCACTTTTGGCACAGGGAGAGCAAGAACTTACCCATCTATCTACCATTCTATCTATTCCTGGCCACCAGTAGAATTCACGGATGCGTCTTTTGGTACTGGACATTCTCATATGGCCTTCATGTGCCATGGAAACAATTCTTTCTCTCAAAGTGGAAGGGGGAATGATTTTATCACCTCTAAGTATGAAACCTTGGTCAAACATGAGTTCATCTTTGATTTTATAGAATGAGAGCACGTCACCTGAAATATATCTTTCTTGGGGCCAACTATGTTGTAAATAATCTACTACACCTGATAAACATGTGTCATTAGACATTGCTTCTCTCCGAACTGTTTCAGATATGCCTTGAGATGAACCAGAGGTGTCACATTCATTAACATCGTCAATATTGAATACAATATCAGAATCACTTTGCCTTGGACTCACTGAATTGATTAATGGTAACCTTGACATACAATCAGCGTGTACATTGAGACGGCCAGGGATGTACTCAACAACACATTGAAACTCTTGTAGTTTTGCTGCTAGACGGGCTAAACTTGCAGTTAAAGTTCTACCGCCCCCAGCTGCTAACATATTTATTAAGGGTTTATGGTCAGTTCTCAGGCGGAACCTAGTGCCCCAAATAAATTGTCTATAATGTTCACAAGCCCAGGTGCATGCTAAGAGTTCTTTCTCTATTGTGGAATAGTTATATTCAGCTCCACGCAGTGTTCTTGAAGCATATGAGACCACATACTCATCACCTTTGTTATTCTGTATTAAAACTGCACCCAAACCGACATTGCTTGCATCCACACATACTATACATTCTTTACCCAGATCAAAAGGTTTAAGGAACGGAGCGTTAGCTATTTCTTGTTTCATCAAATCAAAAGCAAGCTGTTGTTCATTGCACCAAGCAAACTTTGTGTCTTTCTTCAACAGAGATCTCAACGGGTGTACTTTCGAGGCATAATTTTGAACAAATTTGCTATAAAATTCCGTTAAGCCTAGAAATGACACTAGTTGTTCTTTGTTTAATGGTGCCGGTGCTTTTGAAATGCTCTGTATGTGATTAAATTTAGGTTTTATACCTTCTAAAGATATTTCATGACCGAGGTATTCGACTTTGCTTTGTCTGAATCTGCATTTTGACAATTTTAACGTCAAACCTTTTTCTTGAATACATTTTAACACTTTTTCTAAATTGGCATCATGTTCCTCATAACTCTTTCCATAAATAAGAATATCGTCTTGGAAAGCGATAGCACCCAAACAACCTTCTAGTACATGTTTCATTAGTCTTTGGAAGACAGAAGCTGCACTGGCTAAGCCGAACGGCATTCGGCAATACTGAAACATGCCTTCTGGGGTAATGAATGTTGTTAAGAACTTTGATTCTTCATGGAGTAATACTTGATGGTACGCACTAGAAAGGTCGAGTGTAGAAAATACTGAGGCACCTGACAAAGTAGATATGAGTTCATGAATATGGGGTAAAGGGTGTCTATCAATCCAAATTTCATTATTTAAACTTCGAAGATCAACACACAAGCGGAGTTCGCCATTACCTTTGAGTGACAAAACTACTGGCGAAACCCATGGGGACGATTCTACTGGTTCTATGATTTTCTTGTCAACTAGATCTGCTAAAATTCCCTTCAATTTTTCACGGTAGGCTAAAGGAACATTTCTTACTCTATGCCGGACGGGAATAGCTGAATCTTTTAGAATAATACGGTGTTTGAACTTTGTAAATGTCCCTAAATTGTCAGAAAAGATGGATGAGAATTTATACTTCAATTGGTTAATGAAATCATTGTCAGGAGGAACAACATAAACAGGGGGAGAGGCGTTCGGATCCAGTTTGATGCCTAGATCATGTTGGTGGGGCCAACATAATAGGGATGCACCCTTAGAAGAAACATAAACTTTCCCTTTAATAGTCCTGTCTTTGAACTTGATGTCAGCCCACATGTAACCTTCAATATCAATTTTCTTACCTGTGTATCCACCGGGATGCACATCGGATGGTAACAACTTAGTAGAATGCCAATAACGATCAAAAACATTTTTACCAATTAGGGTGTACCAGGCACAGGAATCTATTAACATAGGAATCTCTATACCATTAATAGTAATAATGTCTGAAGGAAATCCTTCGCATTTGGAATCACCTACGCATAACAAAGTGTTAATTTCGGAAGGTTGTTCAGTGTCCTCATATTCTTCATAAGATAAAAAGTTCACTTTCTGAGGAGACCTACACATTTTGCTAAAATGTCCAGATTTTTTACATTTGACACAGATTTTGTTCCACGCAGGACATCCTCTATAGTTACCCACATGGTCATTGGCACCACATCTATAACAAATAATTTGAGGTTTTCTGATCGGAAATTTATTCTCTTTCCCTGAATATTCCTTTTTAAATGGGATAGGTGGTTTTTTAAAATTACTGAAATTTTTTACTAGTGAGACTTCGGGAATAATTACCTTATTTTTGACATCTTGGTTTCTGATTTCATTTACAAACATTTCTGATTGTTCAATGCCCTTAGCGATATTTAAAACAGCACTGAGGGAAGAATCAGTACCCATCCACAAACGTTCCTGAATTTTCTTACTTTTTGTGCGCATCATTATTTGGTCTCTAAGTACCTGTTCAAAATTTATAGTTTCAAACGCGCAAGACTCAGCTAAGGTGCGTAAAGCAGCTACGTAGTTTTCTATTGATTCATCATCTTTTTGTATTCTGGAGTAAAATTTGAATCTTTCCATCACGACGTTAATCTTTCTTGCAAATCTAGAGCTTAGTTGTTTTATGACTATTTCAAATATATTTAAGTCACCTGAACCAACATTTTCAATGGGAGGTAAACTTTTTAACTCTTTGAGTCCTGCACCCCCTAAACAGTTTTTTAACAAAGCTAGCTTTCTTTTTGGAGAACATCCATCTTCTTCAATGACATCGACGTAAGCTAAAAATGTGGGGTACCAAAGATCCCATTCTACTTTTGGATCTCCTGCAGTAGGTAAAAAGTGAGCTGGGGAGGCAATATTGTTAGACATCATGGATTTTAAGTTATTCACTTATAATAAACTATTTAAATTTTTGAAACATGTATATAAAATAATAAAAGTAGTCACCGTTGTCATTAGAGAGGATGGTACTTGAAGTGTCTGCAACCAAGTCTTACAATGTTCTGTTCTCTTCTGTCTTCTTTTCGTTTTTCTTTTCTTTTATTTATTTATTTATTTTTTTTTTAAACGTCAAATAAATGTTTAAATTGTAATTGTAGAGGTGAATGGAGTATTTTGCTGTGAAAACGAGGGTAATTAATGGTTGGATTTGGTTGAAATAGGTTGTGAGTGTGATCGTTGCTCCGTTGTTATGGAAACGATAATGTTTCAATAGCTAAAATGGTTGCTGAAACGCATGCGTGGAGACGTGATGCGTGGTGACGTCATACGGAAGAAACGTTTTGCAGACCGGCGTCAGCAGAATGCAGGAAGCAGCGTGCAGGTAGCAGCGCGTGTTTAGTAAGTTCTTTGTTGTTTTTCAACGATTGACGCTGTGGTGCGATTCGATGGCGCGTGCTCGATAACCTTTAGATTTGAACAGTGCCACTTTGCACAAGGCAGAACAAAACGGGGAAAATGGTCCTCAAATGCCGGAGTTGTCAACCCTCAATACGCGAGTAGCGCTGACAGTTTGAGATAGACTAAAGACGGCTTCACAAGTAGAGGGGCGCTGCTCAGAGTATTAAAGAGGTTTAACTCCCGCTGGTGCAATCAAAGCACTATATTTTACAAACAGCCGCTGGTGCAATCTTCGTACACACAGACAAACATTTTAAATACCTGGTAGAATTTAGTTGTGCAGGCGAACGCTGTCTGTTTTGTGAAAATTTCTTCAAAGTGGATTTTAGTTGGTATAGAGGTCTTCTCTGGATGACTGGGTTGAAGATCCCGATCGTCGCCAAATTTATGTAGAAATCACCTTCATGAATCCAAGTGGTGTGTAGAAGAGTTTATTCACAGAGACAGCTTAGACAACCACCTTCAGCATAACACCAGTTACAACTGATCAGATGACCACATATAGAATGTTACATTGAGGATGTGCAATAACAATTCTGTCATGGAATGTTATACTAACAGGGAATACTACAGTTAGGTGACGCAGGAGAATGACGACAGATCCACCCCACTCCTGGTACCAAAATGTAGTAGTTGAGGGAAAAGTTGGAACTTGCAGAGGCCTAGTTTTAAATGCCGGAGAGCTTTATTGGAATAAAGCAAATAGGTACATGCAGTAGGGAGCCCACGGCAGAAGCACCTGCACGAACAAGGGACAAGCAGCAACTGCCGGGGGTAGAGAAGAACATAGCACAACACAATACAATAAGAATTCCAGAGAAAGCATTCTAAGGATTAAAGGAACAGTGAGCAACCTAATGAGCAACTTACAACAGTGACAAAGCCAACCTGTCCTGTGTGGTGTCTTGCTACACCATACCCTGTTTTTGAGCCTCTAGGGAAGTCATTCTTAACCTTCTGATTTCTGTGAAACCCCAATTAATTATTATTGGAGTACAGGAAGCCCCACTGAGTCATTACTTGAAGATGGGGACGAGGCCTAAGCAATTTCGATGATTTAAACTGCAAAACAATGCACAAAAATACAGACAGACCTATTCATCAAGCAAATAATCAAATGACAAATGTTTTACTGATTTCACAAACAAATATTATAAAAAAAGATTTTTTTTATTTCAGTGGAAAGGTTAATGCTTTTCTAACTTCAATTGAGTTCAGCCCACCTTTCATCTGTATTATATTCTAGTGGATGCACTTGCACTGCTCCCACCAATCAGCTAAGGAGACCAACTTACTTTTTAGCCTCCAGCTTCCTTCACATTTACAGAATGTTTTAAAACTTTCGGTTTTCCATTTTGCTTTTGTATTTAAATAGACTTTATCGATCCGTTAATAATTTAATGCTCTAAGCAGCCGCGGACCCCCTGAGTAGGTATCACGGACCTACAAGGGTCCTCGGACCACAGGTTAAGAACTACTGCTTTTGGAAGACTGTATATTAGTTCTTGAGCCCATACGTGGCTCTCCTGTGATGTTTCACACCCTCAGCCCATGTACAGCTACCCTCCCGCGATGAGTGTGGCCTGGTCGTGACTGGTGGCCTTTGATGATATTAGTTACAATAAATGTGGCATTGACCCTGACAGCTAGGTTTACAGTGAACAGGGCAATGTGTTTATATTTTACAATTGTCTTGCCCTACCTGCACCTGTGATAACTAGTACACACTGACAACAGCCTTGCTGGTCCTAGCCCTAGTATACCAGCCTTGCTAGTATACTAGGGGTGGGTGGAATTTGCGTAGTCGCGATACGCAAAGCTCCGCGAAACAGTAAAAAATCTCCGCGAGCACGCAAAAGTTCCGTGAACACGTGGATTTGCTTGTTTCTCCCATTCACAATGCTTTTTTCCTTTTTGCGAAAGCTGTTTGCGTGCTCGGGGAGAAATATCTCACGAACACGTATTTTGAAAGTGCAAACAAGCAAAAAATTCTGTGAAGTCACAGATCGCGGAATTTTTGGCACTTCTGCGTTCTCTGCAGAACGCAAAATTACCCAAATTCCGCAAATTCGGTGAGCAGAATGGAATTTACCGCCCAGGCCTACAATATACCAATAACCTCTTAAATTAATCCATCTTTTTGGTAGCAGTTCAGCTTTATATAGAGATATGTAAGTATGTAACAACTGAATTGACGTGCTCCACATAGTTGCCACCATTTGGAAAGAAAGTCCCAGACCCCTTTGCAGCACAGGGTCACTGCAGATGGAAAGTTCTTGTTTGTGTACCTGTGTGTAGTAAAGAGGAACTGTTTCTGCACCAACATTACCCTGGACAGTCTCCAACTTGCTGGGACTGTCCCCACAAAAACGGGACAGTTGGCAAATATGGTTCCATAACTATTTGAGAAAGGATATTTATGCAATAGGTTAAATTGGTGCCTTGTTCCAGCCTTTCCCAATACACTTTACAATAACTAGACACATATGAAATGTACATGATGCTGGCATAATTAGTGACATTTCTGTGTTATGCTTGTTATGCAAAATTCCTGAAATTACATCATATGCCATTTCACATAATTATGCTGACATTCATGGAAAAATTATAGGATAGGAATACAGGAATAACACAATCAAAATGGCGCTGCTGTTCTTCGTGCCAATAGTGTTTTCGAAGCAATTTAATTTTTCGCACATCAGAAATTGACACAAAGATCCATTTTGCACTAAAGCCCAATGCTAAATGATGGGTTTGCCTTTTGTGTAAGTATGCGTAATTTTGCATAATTTTCTAAAAATATCAGATAACTCTGCAAATTTCGCACCTCCTTAGGGTTACCTCTACAATTGTTGAGGAATCTTTCTACATGCGAATTCC
Source organism: Lissotriton helveticus (assembly GCF_964261635.1). NCBI lineage: Eukaryota > Metazoa > Chordata > Amphibia > Caudata > Salamandridae > Lissotriton > Lissotriton helveticus. The sequence goes on along the minus strand of NC_136072.1, from coordinate 1,174,577,322 downwards.
CAGTTCTGGAACTCCTTGTAAGGAGAGGCAGGGCAGGTGGTCACCAAGGTGCCAACATCCACAGGTGCTGGGATTTATTTTTCTTTGAGGTGCAACCATTGACACCGATTCACCAAGGTCTAATGAAAGAGACGTCGCACACTCTGTCACCATGACAACATCACAGGAAGTGGCACTAAAAGTGACCTTTGTCTCAGATAACGTCATCAGAAGTACTGTTGTGTGACACTTCAGCCTGATGCCCTCAAAGAGTGTGACATTTCATGACCTTTGGAGCAGCATCAACAGAGGGTTTCTAAGGCAACTGCTGATTGCCTGCATATAATGTAAGAGATATATTAGGGTGTGATGTAGGGGCTTCTGTGAGAGGACACGTTTGCGTGACATATCTCACTTCCTCTGCAGGGGACAGTGTCCAGCAAATCCTTTGGCAAATGTGAAATAATGGTTAGTGACAAAAATGCAGTGGGGAAGAATGTATGATTTAAGATTGCTCAAATACACTGTATTAGAGAGTGTGTGTGTGTGTGTGTGCACACACACATGTGTGCACACAGCATACAGGACTTTCTGTTAAAATAAAGACTTGCCTAGGCCTTTTTGTGCAATAATTCGATACCCCTGTGCTGAAGAGCACACTTTGAGACAAAGCATTGCTATTCAGCACAATGAAAGCCACAGACAGACATTAAACTTGCTGGTCTGCAGTTTAATGCTTATTGCACACCATAACACTATGATTTCACTACTGTCACGAGTAAAATGAGTGCTAAAATCCTGCACAACTTCCTGTGAGAAATATATTTGTTGATCAGTTTGTAGAACAGAAGCAGATCAGGATCAGATCCGAAGTAGACCCGTTCGTAGATCAAAAGTAGATGAGGTACTAGATCAGAGGGAGATCAGTTCATGGATCAGAAGTAGATCGGAAATAGATTAGAAGTAGATTCGTTTGTAGATCAGCTGTAGATCAGTTCATAGATCAGAGGTAAATTAGAAGTAGATCAGTTTGTAGATCAGAAATAGATCAAAAGTAGATCATTCCATAGATCAGAAGTAGATCAGTTAGTAGATCATATGTATATCAGTTTGTACATCAGAAGTAAACCACCTTATAAATCAGAAGTAGATGAGTTCATAAATTAGAGGTAGCTCAATCCATAGATCAGAATTATATCAGTTCATAGATCAGAAATAGATCGAAAGTAGAACAGTTTGTAGATCAGGAGTAGATAAGTTCATAGATCATACATAAATCAGAAGTAGATCTGTTTGTAGATCAGAAGAAGATCAGAAGTATATCAGCTCGTAAATCCGAACTCGATCAGTTCATCGATCAGATATAGATCAGTAGTAGATAAGAGGTAGATCAGCTCATAAGTCAGAAGTAGATCAGATCGTAGAGCAGAAATAGAGCAGAAGCAGAAGGGTTCATAGATCAGATGCAGATCAGTTCATACATCAAAAATAGATCAGAGGTAGATCAGTTCATACATCAAAAATAGATCAGAGGTAGATCAGAAGTAGAACAGAAATAAATCAGAAGTAGATCAGTTTGGAGATCAGAATGGATCAGAAGTAGTTCATAAGTATATCAGTTCACAGATCAGTTCGTAGATCAGTAGTAGATTAGAAGAATATCAGTTTGTAGATCAGAAGTATATCAGTTTGTAGATCAGAAGAATATCAGTTTGTAGATCAGAAGAATATCAGTTTGTAGATCAGAAGAATATCAGTTTGTAGATCAGAAGAATATCAGTTTGTAGAGCAGAAGTATATCAGTTTGTAGATCAGAAGAATATCAGTTCATAGATTAGAAGAAGATCGGTGGTAGATCAGTCCGTAGATCAGTTTGTAGATCGAAAGTAGATATGTTTGTAGATCAGAAATAGATCAGAAGTAGATCAGTTTGTGGATCAGTTCGTAGATCAGAAGTAGGCTACTAAGAGCAATTTTCCCAAGGAAGTTGAGAAGCATCCAGAAAATATTTGGACAGTTGATGGCTTGCCATTATTTCAGCTTGATACAACAGGCCTCTTTCCATTCCAAGTCTCATTTAGAGATTATACTGAAGTCTTGTCCTTTGATTTTATCTCCACTCCCGCTTATACTGTCAAATTGTGGATTCCTTGTTTAAAGAGGCATATTCTGTGTGTCAATTTTTCTACTCAATAAATATCACTGTCATCACTCTTTTTTCATGCTAATTTTTCTATTTGTAATTTTAATTACCACATTGGTGCACTTTCTTATTTTTATTATTACTTGCACCGTTATTTAATGATGTTTATGTTTGGTTTAACTTGTTATTTTCTTCCCAGTACTGTCTCTGCAGACAGGAGGTCTGGGCTCTGATTTTACAAAGCTCTTTCCATGTCTCCAACTGACCCGGTCTCTCTGATGGGGCTGGGCACAGACTTCACTCCTCTGATATTAGTCTCTTCTGCGGGGCTTGTGTATTTCATGGGATGCCAGTTTAAATGTGTACTGGGGGCAAACTGCTGGCACGCTACAGTAGCACAAGGGATAGCTTGTCTCTGCCCATTCTTGCACTGCCCAGGCACAGTGCATGTGACTGACACGCTACAGGTGCACAAGAGGCTAGCTTGTCTGTGCCCATCCTTGCACAGCCCAGGCACAGGGCACACTGCTAACACGCTACAGGTGGGAAACATCCTTTACAACGCAACTTTTACCACGCAGTGCTTTTACATCGCAACTTTTACTACGCAAACCATTACAACGCATTGCGCTGGGAGGCGCTCTAGGATAGGGAATAGATTTAATTTACTATCCAACACCTTCCCTACTATCCACGGGGACTGGAGTTGGAATAGTAAATTAAACTATTCACTATCCAGCACCCCAAAGCGCTATGCGTTGTAATGGTATGCGTTGTAAAAACTGCGGTGTAAAAGCATGCGTGGTAAAAGCATGCGTTGTAATGTCATACATCTGCTACAGGTGCACCAGAAAAAACCACAGCAGCAACAAAAACTGTCGCAAAAGCAGGGATCAGCCACAACTACCACAACAGCAGCCATGGTCACTGCTAACAGCCTCCACTACAACAGCAGCAACAGCTGCAAACTGATCAATCCTGCTACCACAGCAACAGACCCAGCAGTGATTCCAGCTGTTAAGATAGCAAGGACCATAGAAATTAGCCACCCTTATTGTCATGACAGCCACAAAAGCTTTGACAACTGCAAGGATCACAGAAACAGCAAAAGGAGGTAAACCACTAGTCACAACAGCTTCTGACCACTGCCATGGCCACAGTGTCCACATCAGAAGGGGCCACAGTGCACATCTACAGCATTGCCTACAAAGCAGTGACTAAAACAGCAACAACTGAGATGACAAAAGTGACAATACCTGCCACTATCGCAGAGACAAATGACACCAGCTGCCCACACAGCAGGTATCTTAGCAGCAACCACTTCTGTAACCACAGCAGTGACCTCAGCTTTCACCATGGCATGCATGTTAGCAGGACTAAGGCACCTAGGCAAGGGCAACAGCAGTTACCATAGTAATCAATAGTAAACATGATTACCACAACATCATGAATCACATCAGGAACTACAGACTTCACAACAGCAGAGACCACTGCAGCAGCAATACCTGTCAGCAGCTACAACAGCCAAAACAATCACAAAAGCAACAACAGCTCACACTGGAGCTGCAAGCAGAACATGTTCCACAGCGGCAACCACAACTTTAATGCCAAAAGGGACCCTAGCTGCCATGGCAGAGACCAGAGCACTGGGAACAGAGAAGCTACAACTGAGAGCACAGCACCAACCAGAGCTGCCACCACTGCAAAAACAATAGCTTCTACTACACCATGGACTTCAGCTGAAACAACAGTTGTAGACACATCCACAACTTAAGTTGTAGGAACAGCCGCAGCAATAGTTATGTGGACAGCAGGGTAAAGATTACTGATGAAAGCTTCTACCACAGCTGCAAGCACAGCAGGGACCACAGCTTCTATCTAGACAGGGACAACAGCAGTGAAAACAGTTTTTACCACAGCAAATGTACACACAGCAGCAACATCTCCTGTACATCAAGGACCACATCTGGAGCCACTGTTTTCACCTCAATACAGACAAAAGCTAAGACAAATGTCACTACAGCATGAACCACACCTGCTACAACTGCAGTGATTACAGGAGGGACCCAGCAGTGACCATAGTTGTTTAACATTACAGCAACAACCTACAACAGCTGCAAGCAAGAGACAACAGCAGTGGCCACAGATGTAACCATAGGAGAGACAATAGCAACACAAAATCTGCCACAAAATAATAAACAACTGCAGCAACAACTGTTTTGTTAACAACTGCCAGTCAGGTAGGGCTAGTAACTTTGACCACCATTGAAACCTGTGAAAATGTCAGTTAGTCAGTCAAGATATTTTTGTTTGGCTTAAAACAACAGTCATAAAAGTTCAGAAATTAACACTAAGTACAATATCACAAATAATTAAACCATGCTGTGCACTAAATCAATCAGTCTAATCAATCAGTCATTACAAACAAGTAGTCTAAAACAGTTCACAGTATACTAATAACATGTTATGTTATAATATGTGTGGTATGTGCATGTTTATAGTACGCTAATCACCTGGGAGGGTATCCAGGCACTCTTTAGCAGGTGTTTGAGGCCAGCCCTGGAGGCTTACTTGAAACGCCAGGTCTTCAGCTTCTTGCAAAAATCAAAAATAGAGGGGGAGGCTCAGATGTGTTGTGGGAGGTTGATCCAGGCTTTAGGGGAAAGGTACAAGAAGGCACGCCATCCTGCTTTGATTTTGTATATAGGTGGGTTGTGTGCTATAAAAGACTGGCAGAGCAGACATGTCTGTAAGATTGGTGGAAGTGAAGGGAGATATTGAGAAAGGCAGGGGCAGTTTTGTAGGGAGCTTTGCAGGTGTGGGGAGGAGTTTAAAGTTGGCAGGGTATGCTCAGACGTGAGTCCCTTGCTCACTTTGCCACTGGATTCAAGCAAGCCTGGCTGAAGACGGCTGAAATGCAAGAAACCGGTCCTAAAAGCTTGTTTCCGGTCCAGGGTAGACATGGCTTGGCAGTTCGGGCTGGACTGTTCCCATGAGGCACAGGGTCAGACTGATTTGCATATAGCCATGTCTGAATTGGGGTGGCAGAGTGGGCTAAAGAACGGTGATGGATTAAACCCAGATCTTTTGACTGGGTGTGAGTGTTTGATTGGTTCAGATGCTCCGTCCATCACCACCCCCTTTTGTATCCCTAAGGCATGGCAAAACCATACTGTACATCTGGGAGAACTGCATTCTGTTCTGCCCAAGTTTCTAGTCCAGCCATGAGAACTCTACCTAGGCTTTTAATTGTAGAGTACAAAGATAGTGACTGAAAACACCAAGGCTCCTTCCTGTGGCTTCTTTTGAATATGAGGCAATTATGGCCTTCAACAACATGTTTGGGATTGAGGTCTTTGTAGCAGCCCTCCATACATTGCTTATTTGTGGTGTCCGTAGGGCCATATCATTTTTAAAAATGTCAGTGGGAATCCCATTTGGGCCCAGGGCTTTTCTGCTCTGGCTATCTTTTATAGCATAAACTGTCTCAGAGACTTCAAAAGGGGGGGCTAAAATCCCCAGACCCCTTTCCTTGAATCTTGTCCTCTAATTCCACCCACTCGTTCCTTCCCTGGGCACATGGATAAAACTGACTGAAATGGTCGAACCACAATTCAGCTGATATTAAACATGTCACCTTCTAGGCAGGTGGCTCTAAAAGGGGAGATTAACAATCTTCCAAAAATGTCTACTGCCCTTTAATTTACTGCAGCTAAAAGATCCTCCCAAGCCTGATTTCTAAAGACACCCTTCCAGGACTGTCTCTTCCCTGTCTAAGTCTCTTCCTTCATTACCACATTTCCTTGTAAGTATGGGGCTTCTCTTTTACAGCTACCACTAACTTCCTATGGACCACAGAACACACTCTATCAAACCACGTATGGGGCGTATTCCTTTGTGAAGCTTTCTTCGAGGACATAAGATCTTTTAATGATGCTCACAGTGAAGTCTAGTGAATAGCGACCAATATTCACAGAAGGTGCTTCAGTATCATCTAAACATACATCACACTCGTTCGAATTTATTCACATTGTTAGACTCGGCACCATTGGTGTGGGTCTCCCTTCCATTTTTTGCTGTTTCCTCCTGTGTTTTTGCTGTGTGTTAGACTCCATTTTGCTGGTCTAGATGCTTTGGGCACTTTGACACTGCTGTTCAGTGCCGAAGTACAAGTGCTCCCTTTGTAAATTGTTGTTATGAATTAGTGATTCCATGATTGGCATATTTTATTTACTTGTCAGACACTACTTCTTTTCTCCCCTCCACTCTTCTCCACCCTTTCTGAACCTAAGTTCCTTCCCCCTTAACTTATTTTTTATTGCGTCACATTTGAGACTCGTAATTTGCGACTCGCTAATTGGGATGTACAACAGTGTCTCAGACACTATTTGCGATTCGTAATGGGGTCGCAAATTGCATGCCTCATTAATATTAATGAGGCAGGCGCAATTTGCGACCCCATTGGGAATGGCTAACACTCACAGAGATGGTGGCCTGCTTTTAAATACAGCAGTTTTTTTTTAATGCAGCCCAATTTCCTTAAAGGAAAACGGGATGCATTTGAAAAAAAGAAAAATGAAACGTTCAGTTTCATTTTTTAAGGGCAGGCAGTGGTCACTGGGAACATGGTCTGCCCTTAAAAAATATTTTTAGACCCATTCACAAAGGAGAAGGAGTTGCAAATGGTTTACTACCTACTTGAAGTAGGTGGTAAATTGTGAGTGTTTTTCTACCGCAATTGCGGTCACAAAACATTCATACATACAATGCGAGTTGATATTAGGAAGGGACGCAATTGGCATGCCCCTTCCTAATAGCGAGTTGCAAACCTCATTTTGAGAATTAATAAAATTTACCGATTCACAAACTGTGGTTTGTACATGGCCATGCCCTAAATTGCAGTCGCAAATGGGCTAATTGCCCGTTTGCGATCGCAATTTAGGTCGTACATCTGGGCCTTAGTCTTTAAACCCATTCTTTAACATATTATCTGTTCCCATTATCTGTTCCCATCTTCACGCTATACCCTACAACCACCACTCCTGCCTTTAATCCAACATGTTTATTCTGCATGTGCCCTCTTACCTCTGCCTGTGGTTTACAACCACCATTCCTAAATATCCCCTAGTGTGCTTCTCCTCCCTTCTCCATTACACCTGCTTTCTTTCTCTCTTCCTGTTTTCTTGTGATGCTTATCATATTTTCATGTCTCCCATGCCACTATTTTGTTGATGTTATGACAAATGTACCCTCATTAAAGCTTGGTAAAGTCATCAACTGGAGTTTCACAGTCCAGGGATCATCATGCTGGTGTTTTTGTGTTCTTTTCTGAACAGAGCTACATTCACATGCTACCCCAATTGCTGTTCTGTGTACAAAAAGAAGGATTGTCACCTTTCTGCTGCTGCTGCTTGTGTGGTATCCACACCACAGTAGCATTGCTTAAAAATAAATATAGACGTCTGTACTGCACTGTGGAGTTATTTTGAGCACATCAGACGTGGAACCTAAAGAGAACATACTAACAAATAGAACAAAAGATTCTCGTGATCCTGGCCTGAGAAGATCAGGTATCCTCTTGAACTGCTCAAGGGCATCCGCACTGGACACAGTATTAAGATATCACATCCCGCCATTACCAGCTCCCCATCCATCTTCTGCTGAGAACCAGTAACTCACTTTCAGCTATATATTTGTTTGACAGGCAGAAATGTGGATTGTGCTGACTCTGTCATCTAAAATGGTTTATTTTACTGACAGCCATAAATTTGAATTTGAGATGGCTGTCGGCTCCGACCCCTCGTCGTCCTGTCAACCATGCCAGTCTTAGAACAGTGCAGGACTGCAAGTAAAGTGTTTACGACTCACCAGCCAGCCAACGGGAAGGGACAGGCTGACCTCCATGGATCTTTGGAATGTGTGTGATGCTGAATCTAGAATGTGAAGAAGAAAGTGCGCAGACCTTCCTCTACTACTGCATTTACTTCGATTACCACATTAACCTCTCATAACATTATCCTTTAACACACTTAATGCCAACTACACTTCTACCCTAAATGCACTCCTACAAGTCACTGACCTCTCATACTCCATGCACCTTGAAAGACAACCAGTGACCCACTCATGTAAAATGTATATATGTATATTTTTTTTTTGTTCTGTTTTTCTTTTCTTTTTTCACTGAAAAAACCATAGATTTCAAGGACGTTATAGTTAGTTGGATTTCAGGGACGTTATAGTTAGTTGGACATTTTGCTCATACAATACCAGAGAAATTCAGCCATTAAAGTTAGTAGAGCTAACTATAACTCGCGCACCTGCAATGCACTGCTGATGACATCACATATTACATCACTCATGACATGGTCAGTGACATCACTGATGACATCTTAAATGACATCACTGGTGATATCATCCAGTGACTGTGTGTTTCTATAAAGTTTAAATATGTTTTAAATATATGCCAAGGTGTATTGAAGAATGAGTGAGTGTATAAGTGTACGGGTGGAGGATTTATTAGGTGTGTGACTGACTTTATAAGTGAGTGATTAATTGTGTCTTATATAATGCATGGGTTAGTGACACAACTGTGTGAATGTCTGTATCAGTCTGTCTGTTGTTGTGTAAGCTGCTGCATGGGTTGGTGAATAGCTACATGAGTTTCTATATGGGTTATTTATTGATTGCATAAGTATCTGTATGGGTGCCTGAGTGTTTGTATGGGTGGGTGATTTTGTGCATAGATGTGTGAGTGGGTGATTCACTGGGTACATGGGTTCAAGAGTGCATGTGGAAATAGCTGTAAGGGTGTGTGCGTGTGTGTATGGGTGTGTTAGTGAGTGAATGGATGTTTCAGTGGTATATGTGTGAGTAACTATATATGTGAAAGACAGTATATGTGAGTGTTGGAGTATATATATGACTATATGTGAGAGTGAGGGATTGTGAGAGTGGCTGTATGAATGAGTGTGTGCTTGTGTCAGTGATTGAATGAGAGAGTAATTATATGTTAGTATCTGTATGAATAGGTGAGGTAGTGAATGTATAACTGTATAGGTGAGTAAATGGCCGTGTTATTTATTCTTTACATGACTGGCTAGGAGTGTGAATAACTCTATGGATGAGTGGCAGTGTATGAGTGTCTGTATAGGTGCATGAGTGCAAATGATAGTGCTGTTTTGATGAGTGACTGCATGTATAAGTGAGTGTATGGGTGAATGAATGGATGTGTGTGTATGCCTAGGATCAGTCAGTGGGTATATAATAAATGCTGTTGGTTTGTCTATGGTTTCAAAAATGGCAGTCTGTATTTTAGAGTGGGTGTATCAAAGCTTTTATATGAGGGTGTGAGGATGTGCATAAAATTATCACATGGGTGATGTCATAAGTGATGTCACTGACCACATCATGAGTGATGTAATACTTGATGTCATCAGCAGTGCATTGCTGGGGCGCGAATTATAGTAAGCTCAACTAACTATAACAGCCGAATTTCTCTGGTTTTGTACAAGTAAAATGTCCAACTAACTATAACGTCCCTGAAACCTATGTTTTTTTCATCTAAGTTGTAAGGTTTTTTAAATGCTAATTTCTAACTATAACGTCCCTGAAAGCTATAGGCCGGGCGCACATGCTGGAGGCCATTTCCATTCTCTTCCATGAATTGAAGTACACGGAGTTGGTGGCAGCCGAGGCACTTTACCCGACACTTGCCTTCCGCCACGTGCCGATGACGAGTTCCACTGAGTTAGTGCCAACAGAGCTGAAGATGCATAGCCCTCGATACACCATCCTGGCAATCAATACCCGATTTGAATTGTGAGTTCAGCTGCACTGCGTGTACGCCACACAAAGATGACTACGGTGCTGTACATGTGTTCTCTGCCATTGCGATATCAAGACCCAGAATCAAATATGTGACCTTCTGGCTGCCAAGGACGTGGCCCCTGGCCTTGGAGCTCGCTGCAGAATGTGGTGGGCCCTTTTGGTCACACGCCGGTGGCAGAAGGTGAGCAGAGAGTCTTGTTTGTGCAGCAGCGGGCAGTCACATCTGGGCGGTGGGAGTGGATGGTGTGCAGCAGCCTGGGTGCGCGGGGTTGGCCGTCACCTCTGGGCGGTGGGAGTGGATGTTGTGCAGCAGCCTGGGTGTGCAGGGGCGGGCAGACCCTTCTGGGCAGTTGGAGTGGATGGTGTGCAGCTGCCTGGGTACGCAGGGGCGGGACAGCGATGAAGTGTGTGCAGTTGTATGTACTCTGCCATTACAGATTCTATACTATGTTTCAGATAAGTGAGCTTGAAGGCTGCAGAATGTCCCGGCATGTGATTGGAGACACACCGGTGGCGGAAAGGTGAGCTGTGAGGGTTTTGTCCGTAGTGTTGGCATTCCCTCTCCCTCTCCATCTCATCATTTCTCGCTCTCACACTCTTTATCTCTCTCTTCCTCTCTCTCTCTCACTCTTTATCTCTCTCTTCCTCTCTCTCACACTCTTTCTCTCTCTCTCTCTTCCTCTCTCCCTCACTCTTTCTCTCTTTCTCTCTGTCTCTCCTTTGATCAGCACATGATGCACAATCTTATCTTGCTTTTTGTCTGGCAGGCTGTTATTCACAGATTGTCGAGGGATGACACACCATGGCTGTACCTACTTTTATTTTGTTGTTTTATTTAAATAAAATGTTTTGTATGTAAATTCATAGATGACTGATTCTCATTTGTCCAACATCACATGCATCTTGATTGTTATAATTGTGCGACATCAGTCGATTTGTTAAGTTCTAGATTTTAGAATGTTGCTGTCACATTTGTTTGTCGGGGTGGCCATGGGGGATGGCGGACAAGGGGGTGGTGGCGGGGGGTGGTGGGGCCCTCTGTTTGAGGCAGCTATCACTGGTAAACTGGTGATATTGGCTTTTTGCACCAGCTTGTGAATGGTGAGTTAAATTTATCACAATTTTGGCTACGATAAAGTGCTGTTAACTCGGAGATGTGTCCTTGAGAATTTGCCCCTCGGTGTTTTAAAGCCTTGAGAAGTACTCGAGTGCCGGGCACCCAGCGCGTTCACACTATGGAGCTGTGCAGAGAGCCACGCACCCTTCGTATTCACACCAGGGGGCCGCACTGAAATTTGCGCTAGGGTCGCAACTCCAAACTTTTTTGATTAGTTTACATTCACTTCGATTAGTTTACATTCGCCTTGGGGACCCCATCCCCAAAGGCATGGCCGCACCTACATATGTTTATTCTTTTTTAAAAGGGAGGGGGCCAAGTGGCCTCCATCCCAGGCCACTCCTGGCCCCGGGCACCCCATCCCCTGGGGCCTGGCCTCTCTGTTGGGGACCATGTGGGGAGCCCCAATGCCTCCACGGTCCCGCTGGTGTCCCGCCTTCTGCGGGAGCCGGCATTGCTTTTGGACAACAGGAGCTGCTAACATGCAACTTCCCTTGCCCAAAAGCAATTCTCCTTTTCTTTATTGAAGCGAGAGGAGGTTTTCCTCCTCTTGCTTCAATGAAGCAAACCAGGGTTTGCTATCACAGGGTGGAAGCCATGCTCCCGCCATGTCACAGCAAACAGCAATGTCCCGGGGTGGACACCCTAGAACATTGCCCTGGTGGGTGGCAGTCCCCAGGGCTATCAAGCGCTTCAGGAGGGGGCCGCGCGGCCCCCCTTCCTCTATTTTCAAAGCCCTGGGGTAGTGGTGATCCCCGGGGCAGCGGGAGTTTCATGTGCCCTCCCACAGCCCAGAGGAGGTCGCCGTATAATTATACGATTGCCCCCGGGACCTGGCCCACCTGGGGGCTTATTTAAATGAAGTGGGGGAGCCCCCACTTCATTTTTATTCATTTTTTATCCGGATTCGCACACCCAGCGGGCATTCTGACGATTTTAAAAAATAAAATAAAAATTGGGGGGTCCTTGTGGGACCCCCCTGAGCAGGCCTAAGGAGTCAAGGTGTTTCTACCCTGCCCCCTTTTCTTCATTTTTCACTTTCTTTTACTGTTATATTGTGACTCGGTTCTACCGAGTCACAAGATGGCTGCCAACACTTCCTGGTTTGGAGTGTTGGCAGCCAATTAGAATGAAGCTTGTGGTCGGGAGGGGTCGCAAACCACTGCGGCCACTGATATCAATATTTAAATTTGTGGATTTTCTCAGCAACTACTGAATGGATTTACACCATTTAAAAGAAGGTCTCTTTCTGAACTAAGAACTACCTTTTTGCCAATTTTGGTGTAATTTTTTTCAGCAGTTCGGGCTGTAGCCTTGGATAACGTTTCCTATGGAAATTAACATGGAGAAAACATGAGGCCTGGGTGTGTAGGGGCGGGCAAGTCGGGTTCGGGAACCAGCGGCCTGGGATGCAGCAGGCGCACAATATTGTAGGCAACACCACTCACAGCAACGGCAAAAGCCTCGTTGTGGGCTAAGTGGCGCCGCCCTGGCAGAGACGTTGGGCATTCTGGAAGAGGATCACACCCAGGGCTACATGCTTTTTAGTCACACCCCTATGCTGGCCTGGCGTACGCCGGGCCAGCCCACTCCGCTCATGCTTACGGGGGGACATAACAAGCTACATTGCCACCCATCCAGTGGCTGGGGTGACATGGTTGAGTCCACTACACTCCATACACCAGTGCTGAATGTCGACCAGCACATTCATACCACACTTAGCATTGTGTACCTTCTCATTCATGCGTCACTTGCCTCCTTCGCACATGCCTGGTTCCCACCTCTCCCCACATTCAGCTATTGTGTGGCTGAGGTGCCATGCCATTGATGGCTTTTGTGCATGGCTGGACCAGGTTCCTACAGGAAGTTGTGCTGTCATGTCTGGTGCTTGTGCATGTTGTATGTGAGTTTGTAACATGTGCATTCCCATTGTTGTGAGTTGCATGATTGTGGAGTTGAGGTGTGTGTTGTGTTCATTTGGTACTTGCCAACGAGCAGTTCACTTCCTTAGGTGCCATCCTGGTAGCGCTGGTTGCTGATGGACTGCCGGGAGATGTAGAAATCATGCACACTACCTGGGTGGTTGTCATCGACGTTGGTGGAGATCTCCCGGGGGACCGCTATTGCCTGAACATTGATGAAATGCGTGTGCTTTCTGTTGCGGTTAGTGTCTGCAGTGTTGCCAGGGGGCACCAGTGAGGAACTTGGATTGGGCTGGTTGAGACTACTCCGATTCTGGCAGTTGTTGGATGGAAGGTACCAGAGGCCAGCAGGTGCGGCACGGCCAGTAGCTTTGACTGAGGTGGGATGTTGGTTGTCTGCTGTGTTAGTACCATCAGCCTATGGACAATGATGTTCAGGATGCGGAGGATGGTTGTCCTTTTGGGCCTGTGGTGGGCAATGACATTCTCTGGTGTTGGGTCTGTGAGGCTGGAGCATTTTCTGATGCTCCGCTGTCTTTGTCTGCGCTGCCTCAGTGTTGGTCTAGGGGGCGGTGGAGATCCGGGGGGTGGGGTGTGTTCCTGGGGGTGGTAGCCGTGGGTGTTGATGCCCTCTTGGGTGTCCGGGCAGCATAATCAGTGGCTCCATGCTATCTGTTGCCATTCAGGTGTAGCTCCGGGCTGGGCTCCCTTTTCGGGTGCAGGCTGTCATCCGCCTTTACACCAGGTCAGAGCAGGTGTTCGTTTCCTGCTGCTAACACACCTTATTGCATGTTTTGTGATCTTATCGCCAATCTGGCTGGTCATTGAGAATGTTGTGGAGTGGAGTTGTCACGGCTTTTTGCACGGGAAAGCCTACTCTGCATCTCATTAGCGATAGTTGCCGGGGTGATTTGTGGCAATGTTTTTTGAGGCTGCTATCGCAGGTAAACTGGTGATATGGGCTGTTATCACCAGCTTGTGAATGGGGAGTAAGTTTTATCGCAACTTTGGCTGCAATAAAGTGCTGATAACACTGCAATAGTCCAGTGAGAATATGCCCCTAGGAGTGTTGTGTTCTGGGGTGTCTAATTTCTTGTTCCTCTGTGAGTGAGTAGGAGGGCATATGAGACACTATAGCTAGTCGGTCCTGGGCTCATGTTTACTAAGGTGGAGGGATGACTCAGTCCCAATCTACTAATGTCCCATAATCATACGCAGAGTTCTCTGTTTGCGAAGAATCCCTGCAACATGGCGCCGCCAACGTTTGATCTGGGACTTATTTATAGAGACCCCTGAGTGTCGCTTGTGCTCATCCACAATAGCCTTTTGCCGCTTCCCGGGGATGCCCGAGGCAGAGGGGATTTGCCTCCTACCATTGTAAGGTACACTTGTTTTGTAGGTTTTTCAAGGTTGAATTCTAAAAGGTTTCTTTGATCCATTTTGCCCTACGGTTTTCTTTGATTTTCCATACGATATGGCACAGCCAATAGCGATTCCGGAAAATAGCCGGGCGGCGGTTACGCAACATTTGACACTGCATGGAGTCCCCGATACTGGTCATGGTGGTCTGAGTAGATCCATCTTACCGCTTGAAAGTTTTTTATTGCTGGGTTACATATCCTGCCATTGTTGGAAATGATGATTTTTTCCATGCCTACGTGGCAGCTGCCAACCGGCGGCGTATTGTCCTTACATGATGATTAAAATTCTGTTTACTTTGTGGGAGCATACCATTTGGTTTAATGGCGCCATTCCTCACCCTATCTCTTTTGTTTGTATGGGCCCCTTAAGTATTGATGGGGCTGCTTGCTTGGTTTTGGCTGGTTTTACACCACATCCACACTATCTAAATGTTACTATAGTGGAGCTTCGTCAGCTCTATGCACAGGTGACTCAACTCTATAGACGAGTCATACAATACATTTCTCGTACCATTCAGGTAGCTCTGCCTGGAGCTTGGCCTCTGGCACCAGTACAAGGTGGGGGTCTGTTGACTAGTCCCATCATGGTTAACTTGGTGATGGGCAAACAACCTCAGAATCGTGAGGATCTTCCTTATTTGATAGCACAGAAAATTGAATAGATTGAAGCTGTTTTCCCGCACACGAGCCCTGTGGAGAAAGACTGGTTCCTTACTATGTGTTTGACAAGTGGTCTGATACCCCTCTAGTGGATTGTAACATCTAGGGAATTGTGGTTGCATCAGTGTATACAATGTGCTTTGGCACCCCCTCCATGAGCGTTCTGCAGAACATTATAAAATGAGTTCTGAATGAACACAGGGCTATCCCAGCCCTGGATATGGGGATGAGATTAGTGGGAATGTTCCTTATTGTCTCGGATATGATTCTGGCTAACTTAAAAGGTGAAGCAGTTTGTTTGCAAGTGCGCCAGAGGCCTAGCGGTGGTGGTGGATGCTGATCGGGAGCGACAGTTGCCGAATATTATTGTCGATGTTGATACATCTCTCAGTCGCAATAATTTGAGAGTCAGGCCATTTACACAAGTCCAAAATAAAGCTCTCCGGACAAGGAGGGTTGTCCAGTCTTTCCTAAGAAGGGCTGTGACACAAATTGGGAGCAGTAGAAGCCTAGGTCCCGTGCGGGCTTACCTCCACAGCACTCTTCTGAGAATAGATATGATTTATGCGCCTGCTCTAAAATGAAGACACCTGAAAGGTTCCAGCTTCCAGATCCCCGTTCTCCTTGTTCTTTTCAGGAATCGTCAGATTAATAATTGGCGGAGGGGGGCGACATGATCTCAGACATCTTCTGAGGGCGAGGATATAACTTTACAGTCTTTCTCACAATATGTACCAGAGGAGACTAAACAGGCTTATGCTTCGGAGTGGGCTCTGACCGTGGCTCCTGCTTTGCATCGCAATCAGGTGGGGTAGGATAGGGATTTATCTTTGAATGTAATTCCTTTGCAATCTATGCCTCAACCGCAGTATCCCATTAAACTTGATGAAAGCGTCCATTACTGACATTCTGAAACAATTGGAATATCAGAGTGTTATTGAACCCTGTGTTTCGTCAATGAAAATAATCCTCTTTTTCCGATAATGAAAGTAGTAAAAATAATATAAGAGATGGATAGTAGTTCATGTGCCATGTTGTCTACAGCACCTTCCTGCACAAAAACAATCCTGTGAGGCATTTTCCTTTACCCACTATGGGCCAATGGCATGCCTGCAGAACAGCAGCTGTTCAACCTTAAGCCCTCTTTTCTGAGGTGGGTATTTCAATATTTCCCAACATTTCACTATAGAGTGACTCAATGGCTTTTAATAGTGGAGTTGTAATACCCCGCCTACTTAGCTTTGCCACAGCCGGCCTCTTGGGATGTTGTCAAACACTTTTTTTAAATAGATAAAAGCTCCATAAAGTGGGAAGGATTAAGGTTAGCAAATTATCCTAATGTTACAATTCCTCTGAAACCCAGTTCGAAACTATGAGATCAGCTTCTTGTCGTTAGCATGTTAGGATAGTTGACCAGCAGCAGGTGTCAGATTTTAAAAGAGCCGCTGACAGGCTATCTGGGCAAGAGGCTACTTACTTGTCTTGAACAGCCTTGGTTTGTTGGGCCATACATGTACTCCAGGTAGTTCATTTGGCTTTATTTTTACATAGGTTGGGGATATTGAGGCCATTTAATTCAATGCCCATTTCTGGTGTGACTAACAAGTCCTCAAAACAGTAGGGGGCATATTACCAAGGGTGGAGATAGGCAATTATCGCTGGTTTAGCGGCGATAATTCTATCGCTCTATTAGCAAGATGTCGCTAACTGATGTTAGCGACAGCTTTTAGGCGATAGCGGGCGGTTTGGGGCCCGCTTTGCATGTCAGCGATATTTATCGCTAATGACATGGAAAGTGGGCGTACCCAACCTCGCTAACGTCGCTATCACCTATTAGCAAGGCAGGCGTAGCGATGAAAATATTCCCGCTATCGCCAAAAACCAACGCCTGCTCAGACAAGTTCTTAGCCAAGTCATCCAATGGGAGGTGGATAACATGGCTAAGAGCATTTTGTCGCTAATGCATGAATATCGCTGTATTCTCAGCGATATTCACGCATTTCGCCAGATTTTTATCGCTTTTGAGATAAACCTTGCTAATAGCAAGTTATCTCAGCAATAAAAACTGGTGATGCGCGGCGATAAAAATATTGCCCCTAACCCTACTTAGCGATAAATATCGATATTTGTTGGTAATATGCCCCTTGGTCCCTGAAGACTTTAATTACGTTTGGATTTATCCGTCAGTTGGTTATTCAACTCTACTGCTGCTCCCGATTTGCTGTGAATTTTAACACTGCCATTCAAACATCCCATTCCCAGAACTTCTAACGAGATTGCAGGATCATTTCTAAAACCTCTTTTTTCTGTTATTGCGGCATCACCGGAGGAATATTCCAGTATGAATGCTCTATGTCTTTCCATTCTTCAGAGTTACTAGACAAAAGTACATTAGTGTTAAAGTCAACTCCAATCAACAGAAGAGCATTTAGGTATTTTATCTTTAAACATCCTAGTTTACCACCCCAGATCCTTGCAGACTCACTTTTCTGCTTTGTGGATGGATGTAAATAAATATTTCCAATAACTAACATTTACTGCATTCCCCTCGGCTGTCTCATGGCCAACTCTATTTTGACAAACATAACTTTGCCATTTCCTGCCCAGATTTTTGATGCATTAACTGTCAAGTCTTTTTTAATTTGGATGGAGACCCCACTACTGGGGCCTCCACACAAAGAGGGCAGAGTTGGAGGGGCAAATTCTATATGATCTTGGAGGGACTCCAGGTCCAACCACTAAGTCTCTTGAAGACAAATATTGTCATTCACGGCTACTTCATCTAAGACCCTTTTTTTGTAATCTTCACCCCCGATACTCCTCTTACATTCCAGAAGCAGACCTGTATCTCCTTAGTGACTGTGGACATACTTTTCCATCATTAGGAGTACTTCGTTGATGATCTTCCCAGCCATTCCCAATTAGCGTGTTGGTGTCTTTCCTGCTCTATACTTTGATCGACATTTGGGCATCTGTACCCCTCATCCCACTATGCTTGAGCTGCTGCTGGTGCATGTTTTTGATGCCTGCTTCTTTGTGTTGCTGCAGGCTCTATATCTTCTTCTCAAGCACCTTTGTGGTTGCCCAGTCCTGGGGAGGTTGTCACTTCCATCAGCCGCTGGATGGTGCACTGACCTACTTCTTTTCCGCTCTCCGCACTAGAATTTAGTTGATCGCTTCATTTGGTTTCATACTCTTTGGGTTTCTACTAATTCTATGTCATGATCTTGTGCTTCTTTGGTGTTTATCAGCACAGACATGGTTTTCATGGCCAGTGTTCCCCTTAGGGGGCACTGCCATGCAGATTGGAGGAGTGGTTTAAGTAACGAAGGATATCGATGATTTTGGTGGCTGACCACGTTGATGCACCACGCTGAAAGTTGTGTTTTATTTTGTTCAAACCACTGGGCTGTTATTTCTTCCTTACACCCTATCTCCATTCACTCATTAATTGTGCTAGGAATTGGGGCCTTTAAAGCTTATATTTGATATTATTAGACACCAATTTTTCCATTCATGGGAGCTTTAATGTTAGTTTGATTATTAATATGTTCTGTCTCTTTAATATGTCCCATTTTCCATGGGATTAGTATAGTCTTATGGTATGATGTCCATTTATGGTTCCCCAATTATTGTTCTTAGGTTGGACCTTTATGACCCTTATTATCTAGTCTTTATCAACTGCACACGTTGGTGCACCCCTAGATGGGTCTGCTGATGATGGGGCTTTGTCTGTTAATGTTCACTCCTTTTTACCACCTGAATTGGTGGAGCCTTGAAGGCAGGTGTTTGGTACTGCAAGGGCCTCATTTTGAGAATATCCATACCATGACACTGCTTGATACTGTGAAGGGTCTCATTTGCGGAATAGTGATACTAGTTTTCTTTTGGTCGCTGTTCTGTCCCTCCCACCAGCACCTTTTGTTTTTGATTGGTCCTTATGAAGTATTCTCGATACTTCATTATATGAGGGGTCTATATACTATCATAAGACTCTCCTAACCATCTTTTAGAGGTTTTTATGACGCCATCTCCTTGGGGTAGGGGTGACATGTGTGAACTGGTTTTGCCAGTTGGGTGCTTATCACACTTATGTTGGGTTTGTGTGTAGTGCAATTTGGCTTGGGCACTGTAGTACTTTGTGTTCACTGTGTCCTCTTTCTACACCACAGAGCGGGGCCTCATACTCCCGAGCGGTCGCCGGGTGAGGTGAGGTCGTCACCCACACAATGCTGGGTGAGTATCACTTTGAGGAAATGCCTCGTAGTGATCAAGCTATTATGCTTCCTTAACATGCAGAATGTAAAGTATTCCTGCAGGTGTGTGTTGTCTATACAGTCTCTCTGGGGTCTGAGGTATGTGTATGTTTAATTTAATGTTGCTATACAATAACTCTTTGTTTATTGACAGGAAGAAGACATTCTTCTTTCCCATAAGTGGACATCTAAATGCTGAGGGTCCTGATAGATATGTATCCTTCTACCAGTAATCCTATCTTTGTACACTACCATTACAGTTATGTCTGCAGTAGCTGATTTATATTAGGTCCTGAAGAATGCCCGGGGCAAAAATTCCCCTTATTGGCAGAAACATGTTGACCGTACCGCTTACAGCGCCATATGGTAGTTGTTTCACCAGGCGTAGTTTTTAATTCTTGACACTCCGTCTTCTGTCTAAAAGGTTCACTCAGAGTCTGGGTAGTCAATTTTATTAATCACTTCTTTTTGAGCACTGCACATTGTCTAGTCCACTACATGGTAAACATGCTGCTAGTTTTCCGACATCCATCTCCATACCGGCACTATATGGCCGCTTTTTGAGATGGATTGATCTGCAATTCCCACGTGACGTAAATTCCACCACATGGGTGGTCTGATGGGTTTTGTACTAGCCTATTGTTTCCCATAGTTTCTAGCAACATGGGTTCACATGTGCAGCCTACTGTCCCCGAGTTACTGTTGTGGTCACACACCATCTCCAGACCTGTTCTGCTCCTTTGTGCTTGTAGGTGTTTGGTACTCCCACCATTCCCCCTGGTCACTTCCGGACTCAGGTCTTGTGGCCAACTGGTTCAGTGTTGCTGTCAGCTTTGCTTGCTCTGCTCAGCCCACTCTAGGGGACAGCAATCTCTTACATTAGCATCCTCACAGCGTTCTCTTTCCTTAACTTCCATAGAGCTGTTTGCGCAACAGCGTCCCTTCCCTTTTCCTCCATTGTCCTATCCTGAGTCTTGTTACCCAGGGCTCTTCCTGTTATATTTGGGCATCCCTAGATGCAGTTTCCCCAGATTTGCACATCTATGTTTCAGAAGCTGCATAGTTTTCAGGATCACTGGGTATCCCTTCTACTTTGTGTGCAGTTCTCTCCCTTCCACTTGTGGAGTTGTTTGCAACCTCACCCTTTATGTCCTTAATCAGGGTTGTCTTGGCTTCTGTTAGGCTAGCTAGCGTATCTACAATAGAGTAACACTGACACTACACTGGCTTGTCTTCGGCACAATCATAAGTCTGCCTTATTAACTGGTTTAATTATTCCAACTTGGCACCAATTGCCATGGTAGATGAAGCTAAGGTTTGTAACACATTAACTTATGTGTCCAGTTTACCTGCGTGAAACCTACTGGTATTAGCAATGGCCAGAAAGGTTGTTATTAGGGTCTATTCTCCTATCGTTGCTGATCCATTTGTTGGAGGCACACAGGGATTTTCAGCATTCTGACCCTCCAAACCATACTCGTTCTTCTGATCGCATTCAGTTGCGACTGTTGCAGATATGTGATCTCCCTCTAATTTAATTACAAGTAGTATTTCTCCGCCCCTTTTTGCTTGATCTTTAAGATGGATAATCCTTATGTGTGGTGAATTGTTACTGTTTATAAATTCTGGGGAGAAAGTAGACACCAGAGGAGTTGGATCATTCCCTTCTCTTTCATCTAGGGGATCTTCAATCCCCCATCTTCTGTCTTGTTTACCAATTAATTAGCATTCACTACAATGTTGTCCTATCACAGTGGCCCTCTCCGAAGGAGGCGTGACTTGACTTAAAGAGCAATTCATAAGCGATGCTTGAATGATTTTATCTTGGGCGGGGGTGAATTGCGTCCCCTCAATTAGGGATCTCCTCTTTCCTCTCATGAGCCCCTTAGTACCTTGGTTGGCTTTGTCTTACGTTGCCTCTTTCTTTTCCTGATTGGAAGAAAATAATTCCTTCTAAAGAGGTTTCCTGATCTATTTATCTTAGACCTTGGAGATTCCAGCTTTTCGTTGATAATTTGAGGATGATCGTTATCCTCCACGGTAGGTAGCCTGGTTGCTTTTTGGGAGCAACTCCTGGGATGAAGGGGAGATCCTTTTTCTATTTCAGGGATCTTTGTGCTTACCTGATTGGCCACGTGGAGAAGGTGGGAATTGCATGTTCTCATTTCCAGTTTGAGAGAGGTATTTTGGGATATTTAAGATGTTTTAAGGTCTTCTGGGGAGCTCCAAGGAGCCATGCTATGGACTGAGGGCTTTAAAATGGTAAAACCACGCTTTAAAAAAGTTTTTTTGACCTTTAAAACATGTAAAAGATTTGAGAGGTTCCATAAACCTTTGGCAGTTTACACTCATAAGCTCTTGCTTTAGGAAACAACTTTTTCATAAGTAGCCATGCTTCTTTAGTTCCTTAGTTTATGTGGCTAATTGCGTTAGTCAGACAAACAAACTTGGAACATACTGCTCCACCAGACACCCCTATATCTCCTCAGGGCTCCATGCTTACTACTTACTTTCCTTTATTTCCTCTGTTCCTTGACTTCCTGGTTCCACCACTCCACCGCTCCATGTCCTAAGGCACTGCAAAAGTCTGTTCCCACCTATAAACATTCCAGAATCTCCTTAATTATTGCCTGATTGCTGTTAAACGCAGTACACGTCTAATCTCCACCTCCCTGCTCTCATAGATTCCTTTCACTCCTTCCATCATCTGCTCTCATGCTTCAACTTTCCCCAGGGCAGCGAAGATCAAGGGAGGGAGCATAAGGGAGCGCAACCGGGATAGGAGAGCAGAAAATCACCACAGTCACCTGAATACCCCCATCAATGTTAATATCAAATGTTCTTATTAAGCGCGCATATCATCGGGGAGGTCTCATGGCATGGGGGAATGTGGGGGAAAGAGCAGCGGTGGGAGCACACCAGGCAGACACAAATGAAATGTAATGAAATTGAAATGTAATTTTGATTTGTAAAGCGCATGGCTGCCCTAGAGCGTCCCAGCGCTAACCCAACAGAGAACAGAAAACAAACTCAGCGAGAAACCGTTACCCAGAGGAACTTGGGAAACAGAAAAGTTTTAAGAGACTTCCGGAATTTAGAATAGCAGAGTTCGGTCCGAATGTGCCTAGGAAGAGTGTTCCAGTTTTTTGCCGCGTTTACCGTGAAACGGCGTCCCCCTGTGCGAGTCTTCCTCACTCTTGGGACTATGGCTAGGTTTTCCACATGCGACCGGAGAGCCCGGGAGGATTTATAGGGGCTGAGGCCGAGTTCATCCGTTTCTACAAAGGTGGCACCCTAGAGACGTCTCTGCTTTGCGCTGCAGGACAGCCCCCATATTCTGCAGCCGACTCCTTACTATGGGGAGAGGAGAGAAGTACATATAGGACAAATGTGAGGGGGAGCGAGTCACGCTCTGCAGCCATATCCAAAGCCGGCGACCTCCAGGGACCGCAACGCTCTGCTCTCTGCAATCTCCATTTTTTGCTGAAGCTGAAGCCATAAACTTACTGCGCTCTGTGCACTCCGATCACATCTGCCTGCCTCATTATATGCTTTGAGCACAGCAGTGGTGCGATGTGGCCCTGCACACCACAGCCCGTCTAGTAACTCCTCCTTCCGGAAGCACGCCCACTAAGCACGTCCACAACTCTCACTGTCACTGAGCTAAACCTGGAACAGTAGAAACAATATCCTAGGGATAGCGTAACTCTCGGAGCTTCACTCTGCGGAATTATGCGGAGTTACATGAAAACTCCACAAGATACGGCGAAGTTCGACGGGTGGGTGGAATTGGCATATTGCATAGATTTTTACAGATAGAGCTTGTTTCAGGTTTCAAAATCAGCCAGAGGGTTCTGCTTCTTTGATGCCACATGAGTAGATTTTCTACAACAGCAACACCTCTCACAGTGACTTTTAGTGACTGCCCATGACCGCCTGCATTGAGAAGATCTTGCTGGGTGTCGTCCTAGCACCCGAAAATTAAACGGGGGAAACAAATTCTCGCTCACACTCACCAACTTAACATTGACCAGTCGTGCATGAAAAAAAACTCTACCACGCGGCGGTTGGCAGTGTTTTGCCTGAACTCCGTGGTACAAGCGTAACTCGGAGTGGACAAAACTCTGCGAACTCCACCCACAGAGGGGAATTTCTCGCCCAACCCCACAATGTTCCTCTAGGTAGAGTGCAAAACATAATGTCAGTAAGCTGTAGGCGCTGAACGAGGTTCATGAATGAAAAACTGTGGGCTGTGAAGTTGCAGGGGCAGAGGGGTCCTTATCCTTTAGGACTCACACCTTTTTGGGGCCCGACACCCAATTTGCAATATGTATTGTGGAGAAGTGTGGCTCACCGATTAGAGCACCAGACCCTGAGGCAGAGGTCTGGCCCGGGACTAGGGTTCAATCCCCATCGCGGCAGGGTCTTGGGCTCAATGTCCTCGGACCCGATAATTCTCGCCTCGGTGCCTTCTCTAATCATGGGTTCCACTCTGCAACTCTGGGCAAAAGCTTGCCTAATCTCCACAACGGCCCTAACAACGCTAGGATGCCTGGCTTCACCTTGGGGGTGCCCAGGAGAGGACATCTCACATGAACAGGCCAGGAAGTGTTCCACAGCGGTATTCGTACATCGCTTAGAGACGCCTGGGTGATAGGCGCTATACAAGTGCAAATTAAATTTACATTAACATTGTTAGATGTAAAGAAAGCGGGTCCTGTTTATTAAATGAGGAGGCAGCTCATACCGCTATGTTTCACCATATGTTGTATCTGCTCTTTTTCTGCAGGATGTATTTTATAATCTTAAAAGCTGTTGCTCGTCACAAAGGAGCCCCCCCCTCCGAAGTGTTGGGCCCCACAAAAATACTGACAGGCATATTATCAAGAAAGGCGATAAAGTTATCGCCGCTTTAGCAACAGGAAACTGCTGCTAAAGCGGTGATAATGGCCTTGCCCTTGTGAATTCCCATAGCAGCCTAGGTTAACACCAGAACATATTATCAAGACCATTATCGCCGATTTAGCGGCAGTTTCCTCGCGATAATTTTATCGCCTTTCTTGATAATATGCCCGACATGTCTATAAAAATATACTCATCATGCATATATTGGCCTGGTAAACACTAACATTTCCCTCTGCCCCTTTAAATGCGGATTGCTTTAAGTATGCAAACCAACAACTAAGGGTAGTGGATCGGCTCTCGGTGGTGTGTATCGAAGCATTACAGTGGTTTTAATGTTCCAGAGCTCCCCGGCAGAGAGAATGATCACAGCCGCTGTTCAGAAGCACTTAGGAGCTGCACGGAAAGGCCTATTATCTAGATCTATAAATCAATAACACCGCAGATATCATAAACTAAAATTGCAACATTATGCTCCACTTTAAAATTGAAGGTTTAGGACGGTTGAGAAGCGCTGGGATGATGCGATTGAAAACAATATGTTTTGGAGCTCTCGCGGAGCGTGCAGACCATGACAGAGTTAGTGTAAAACTGGGACTGGATTTTGAAAAGATTTTGGGGCAGATTTCCAAACCCCTTGCATCACTTTTGCGCCGCCGTTGCGTCACTTTTGCGTTGCATTCCACTGCCTTGTGTTACTTGGCTTCAAGGAGGTGTTTCAAGGAGGTGTTTCATGGGTGGTGCATGGGTCTTCCCGTACATCCACTCATTGATTTTGATGGAAACTAATATCTATAAAGACCTGTAGACATGGATTTCAGCCATAATGGTGTGCCTACCTGAGGTTGAATTAATGGGAAGAAATATCTTAATTTCTCCTTGTTATTTCCTCATTGATGCAAAGGGGATATAGCCACAAAGTATAGTTTTGTACACTAAGGGATGCCTTCCTGCACAAAACTATCATGACCTTAATTCAGGCACCCTTGCACTGCAGTGCAGGGGTACCTGCCGTGGCGCTAGACAACCACAAGTGTGCCAGTACCTGGAGAGTGCTGAACTAGTACATTATTTTTATGCTTGGGCTGTAAATTCTGTTCCGCTCGTGGAATTTGGGTAATTTTGCATTCCGCGGAGAACACCGAATTGCCAAAAATTCTGCGATCAGTGGTTTCGTTGAATTTTTTGTTTGTTCGCGCTTTTGAAATGCATGTTCGGGAGATATTTCCCCCCGAACATGCAAACAGCATTCGCAAACAGGAAAAAAGCATTGTGAATGGGCGGAACAAGCAATTCCGCTTGTTTGCGGAACACTGCATGCTCGCGGCGATTTTTTACCTTTTCGCTGAGTTTTGCATAGTGCGACTACGCAAATTCCGCCCACCCCTATGACACAGTCCCATTCAAGCAAATGAGAGCAGCAGCTTCACTTGTGGTGCAGTCTTATGAGAACCGCCTGGGATAGTTGGATGTGCACAGTGCCACTGTGATGAGGTTGGCTCAATCTTCCCTGGTGATGACCATAAGGGTACAGCACCAGGAAGATGAGGAACTCTTTTGGAGGGTCTGGTGGGAGCTGGCTGAGACCAGGGCCCTAGGACTGTCGTCCCTCCCTCTTGCTGCCCGAAGGAGATCTTGGAAGTTTCAGATTATGACCTGTGGTGTAGTTCCTATATTCCCAATAGGCTCTGCGCATTGGAATATTATACCCTGCAGCTTAGACGTAGGACTTTTGTCGACTAGGTCTCTGCCAAATATATTAGACTTAATTGTGAGTGCCAGCTAGCTCAGAGGTCACTAGAAACTTTCTCGAATAAACAAGAAGGGATTAGTCTCCGACAACCCTATAACATGACAACTTTGTTTCCCCAGAATGAAACATATCTCTAGAGTCGCGGAAACAATAGACGGCTATTTCACTCATTCAGATGTGCATGCTTCGTTTCACCAGAGTTGCTTAGAAATAGAGAGACTGGTGTTTTCAATAAAAGTATTTATTGAACAGTCTTATTCCTTAAGCATAAGAAATGCACTTCTACAATTGAAATGCTAGTTAAGAAGTACACTGCATATAATACGAATAGTATTATAAAATAGTACTGTAAAAGCATGATATGGTTTCTAAGCCATAAACATAGAATACATAAAATGCATAAAATACATAAAATAATAAAAGAGTGGCCAAAAGTACTCAACTGGTGCTTCTAACATACGCCTACCCCGGTGTACCTAACCTAGGTCTAGTACAAGGGAAGAAGTAAGTGAGGAGTAGTTTAAGTTTTAGTATTTCTCTGCCAAGAATCTGTTCAAGAATTCTCTAGGGATCTAATCAGCTCCGTACCTTAGTTTTAGGATGATAGAGGGCTTGTATCTCTCTCACAGGACTCGATCTCCCAGCAACCCACAAGGGTAGCTTGGAAACACCGGAGCTGGATTTCTCAGCAGGAGAAATGACAGAGTCTCTCAGTGCGTCAGTCGGAGGGTCGGCTTCCTTCAGCACTTGCAGCAGCAGGGCGTCGGGCAAGTAGTTAGTCGATGTGCTCCTGAACCACCGTGTGTTTGACTGAGCAAATCTAGACATATTTATACCCCTGAAGGGGCCGAGTCTGATGTAAGATTGGACATAATATTGTCACTAGTGCATCAGTTCCTTGAAAACTCCCGGATTTCTTGGATAAATTAGTATTCAAGCAGGGGGAAGTTCCTGACTGCTGAAGGCTGGTTTTACCACGAAATCAATGTGGATTCTCGGAGTTTAGTGGAAGTCTGTGTGGAGTCTTCGCTCTTCCTTCTGGTTGGGTGGCAATGCCTGGCAGAGGGCACCCCAAAGGTCTAGTCACCAGTGGCTGTGGGATGTAAGTGCTGTGAAGTTACAAGGCCTTGCCAAAAGTTTAATTACGCTGGAGTAATCGGAGTAATTTCAGTAAGCCTACATTACTCTTGTGATGCTAAAATGTCGAAATTACGCAATTACGCCTGCTTGAGTAATTAAGAGTAATTTGGAGCATAAATTTATGGCTGGAGCACAGGAACAATCAACTAAGACAGAGCGAGCAGCTGCTGGCTCCTGCTGTTCGCATCCCGTAGCATTTAGAGCCTTTTTCTTAGCACAAAATGCATCCTTCGGTCCATTTTGAACACACAAGTACATTTTGCACCTAGAAGCAGTAAATGCTGGAAATTGGTTCTCAAGTAATTACGCGTTATTTTGAGTAATTTTACGCCTATTATGCAACATAGAATATGCCAGTTCTGCCTACCCCTAAAAGATTACACTCAAGATGATCTGATAGATTGAGACGTGATGACTACGCTTTATCAAAGGGGTGAGATAATGTCAGAATGTGCCTGTCATACAAAACTACCCTCCCAGCCTTTATGCCCTTAGATGAAGGAAAAGAAATTGTACATTTCTACACGCCACCCTGAGGCGATAACCTATGGCCTTTTGAGTTTGTTTTATTAAATAAATTGTGTTTTGAGCAGGTGGCATAGATGCTTTAGAGCTAAAGTGACGTATGGAGTGCGGTGCACAGCAGGTGATGCTCCGTACCGCACGTGCTCTTGACAAGGCCTGGTCGGGGGGCTGCATAGAGCACGTAGTAGCTGTTAGGCACCGCAGAGCAGGCGCCAGGCTGGAGATGGAAAGATTTCTCTTCTCAGGATGCCAGTGGGGGTTCTGTTAAGAGTCCAGCCCCAGGAGGAGGGTGAAATCTATTTGGTGGGGGGAGGGGAGAAATGTATCTGCACTCAGAGCCTGGCAGACTTTCTAGTACATGTCAGCTTCCCATGATTATTGCTGTCAGTCTGATCCCTGAGATAACTTGATGCTCCTCACTTTGTGAGTTTGACAAAATCTCAACAGGCCAGAAGTAAATTCTCTAAGGAATGTATTAGGGACAGGGGAGAAATACATGAAGCACAGCAGCAGACAGGAAGGTTTCAAACTGTCATGGGCAGAAGTCTCAAACCACTACAATCCACCCACATCCCAACACTCTGGAGTCACACTCTGCGTGACACATTCGACAACGTGCACAAGCATGGTATGCCACAGGATTCCAATGTTCAGCTGCAACACGCTATGCAGACAGAGGCGGCTCCCCCGTGATGGCGGAGGAGCGTCGCCCCACCGAGTCAGTCAGCAGAAAATAAAATGATAATATAACACTATTATTATTTTTTTTCCACTGACTGACTGAGCCAGGGAGTCTTGGGTGGGGCTGGACCAGGCATGTCAGGGAGGAGGGGGTAGTGTGCACTGGAAAGTGTGCATGCCGGTTTGGCGGGCGTCTTAGGCCGGCCAAACAGACATGCGCACTTAGGTTTCTCCAACCCAGCTTTTTTGCACAACAGGGTTGGAGAAATGCCACAGGAACTAAGGCACTTTCTGAGTGGAAAACTTGCCTGCTCAGACCAATCCTGGCACTGCTGTCATGCTATGAGAGCATTGTCTGGATTGGGTGGAGAGTCTGAGTTGTAGAGCGTAGAGGAACACCAACGCATCGGCGGCAGGACAGGTATGTTTTTGTTTTGTATTATATCTTTCTTACCCCTTCTGCCCCTCACTTGGACTTTTGTGGTGGCCGCCACTATATGCAGAGGCAATATTTATTTACAGAGAGACTAGCCACGTGATGGACCTGATTCACACAAGTAACATCACACTTTTGAATACTTTTGCACACTTCTGAGTAAGTTTACTGCTTTTCGGCGTCACAATCTGCACTTTTGTAGTAAGTCATGCACTCCACATGGCCAGCTGCCGGTACTGTAACATACTCCCACAGTAAATAATGGAGGTAGGGACATACTACAAAAGTGTAAGTGAATAAAAAAGTGCAAGTTAATGAAAAAGTGCAGTTTGTGAACACCAAACCGTAATAAACATACTTAAAAGTGTAAGTTGCTAAAAAAAGTGCCTTTTGTAAATAGTACTTTGTAGTACCACAGTAATACTACAAACCTTACTTCATAATGTAATTTGTGAATCATGTGCTGATGTCCTCTCAGATCACCTGTGTTTTATTTGTTCTGGTGGTTGCTGGTGGTGGGCACCTGCACTCGTTTTTTGAGACCAGAACCTATTTGTCATCCTCAAACTGTGACCCAAAGAAAGTCAGAAAAAGGAGAAAGGGAGAAGAGAACAATAGGACAATGGTGACAGAGGGGAGAAATCAGGGAATGAAAATAATCTGTAGTACTAAGATAACGAGACAAGAAGTTGTGGGTGGTGAAAGAAAGATGCTTAAGGTGGAATGAAGACTCGAGCCTTGGTATTCAGTAATGCCATCATTCAGCATCACTGGTAGTGGGGGCTTAAGAAAAATACTGGGACCCTGCACTTGCTCTTTTACAAATTAAGCACTGCAGTTCAAGCCAGACCTATTGGACACAACTAGAAACAACCACAAATCATTACCAGTGGCTTAGATTGATCCAGCATTCCATCTATCACTTTTTTGTTTTTCTAATCTTAATCTAATTGCACCATCTTTGGAGCACAAATATTCACCAGTATAACAAAAATAGATATTACATTGCATTTTTAAATAGTATTTGAAATGAATTATTAGTTGAGGAGGATGTAAGTCCTCCGGTTTACAGACAAAATATTGGAGAAAAAATATTATATGAGCAAAATATTGTGTCAAGAATTTCAAAGACAAAATATCGTAAAGGTAATGTTTCTATAGGTAAGCACGGTTTTACTATATATAATACCACATCAATGTACATAGTTGTGGAATTAAGAATAGTAAATCTATGCTCACCTATTTGCACTTACCTTCCGGATATTTTGGACATCAATATTATTTATATGATATCACATTGAATCAAATTGTACCTCAACAACCGTCTTTAACATTCAGACGGGCACCATCGATGAGAGATGCATTAGTCAAGAACAGTCAGAATATGTTCCAGCCCGTACCTGGTTGTCAACAAACACAGGATTTTTCAAGTGTAGCTAATGCCGAGCCTACAAATTCGGAGTTAACCACATTGATGCTCATGACGAGGAGGCACGGCGCTCCGGTGCTCATGATGAGCTCAGCTCGTCATGAGCCGTGGAACGCTCGCATGCGGGGATAATTCCCCTGCTGTGCTGAGCGTTCCACGGGAACAGGTCTGCTCATGACGAGCTCAGCTCGTCATGAGCACACGAGCGCCGTGCCTCATGACGAGTTGAGCTCGTCATGAGCATGGGGGCGCTGCCAGTAGTATATTGTTTTGTAGGATTTCGTTTTGACAGCATTTCTTATCTGTGACAGGCCAGTGAAACGCTCCGATTCACAGTGCACTGCTGATGCACTTAAGAGTGCACGTTCAGTAGTGTGTGAACTCGAGTTTCCCTACTTTATTTTTCCTTGCAATATTATATAGCGCGAACTCGACAACATGGCATGAGCACAATTTACATTACAGAAGAACACATTAATTTGTGGTAGGCACGGGGAGACAAAGCGATTTGCTGGAATCACAGGATGTTGAGCTGATGCCGAGATTCGAACGTAGCTCCCGAGCTCTAAAGTTCGCAATTCTAGAACTTGTGACAGGAGGTGTGTCTAAAAGTGTATGTCTGTGCTGGCCATCAATGAGAGAGACCTGTGCATTTTTCAAATCGGTGGTGAAAAAATATGAGTATGTTGCTGGAGATGTGGGCCGCCGTGACACCAATGTACTTACCGGGAGAGGGTAAACACCCATTATTCCGCAACTTTCTTTCCGCATACCATCACTCCGCATACTATCATTAGGAAAGTACCATGACTCCGCAATGCCATTATAACGCATGGCATTACATTTTATATGCTTTTACCACGCATACATTTACAACGAAATTCGTTGTAAATGCATGAATGGTAAAAGTATGTATTTTTTTAATGTTTGGATAAGATAAGTATGGGTATAGGGGTATATGTTTTGGGGTACTGAGGTATATGTTTTGGGGTGTTTGAGTATTTTAAGGGTTCAGATATAGTTTTGGGTTATGGGGTAGAGTGGTAGTTTTAGGGTTTAGGGATAGGTATGGGTTTTGGGGTACAGGGGTATTTTTAGGGTTCAGGGCTAGGTTTGGGTTTTGGGGTATAGGGGTATTTTTAGGGTTCAGGGGTAGGTTTGGGTTTTTGGGTACAGGGGTATTTTAAGGGTTCAGGGCTAGGTTTGGGGTACAGGGGTATTTTTAGGGTTCATGGCTAGGTTTGGGGTACAGGGGTATTTTTAGGGTTCAGGGGTAGGTTTGGGTTTTGGGGTACAGGGGTATTTTAAGGGTTCAGGGCTAGGTTTTGGGTACAGGGGTATTTTTAGGGTTCAGGGCTAGGTTTGGGTTTTGGAGTACAGGGATATTTTAGGGTTCAGGGGTAGGTTTGGGTTTTGGGGTACAGGGTTATTTTCATGGTTCAGGGCTAGGTTTGGGTTTTGGGGTACAGGGGTATTTTTAGGGTTCAGTGGTAGGTTTGGGTTTTGGGGTACAGGGGTATTTTAAGGGTTCAGGGCTAGGTTTGGGTTTTGGGGTAGAGGGGTATTTTAGGGTTCAGGGGTAGGTTTGGGTTTTGGGGTACAGGGGTATTTTTAGGGTTCAGGGCTAGGTTTGGGTTTTGGGGTACAGGGGTATTTTTAGGTTTCAGGGATAGGTTTGGGTTTTGAGGTACAGGGGTATTTATAGGGTTCAGGGCTAGGTTTGGGTTTTGGGGTACTGGGGTATTTTTAGGGTTTAGGGATAGGTTTGGGTTTTGGGGTACAGGGGTATTTTTAGGGTTCAGGGGTAGGTTTGGGTTTTGAGGTACAGGGGTATTTATAGGGTTCAGGGCTAGGTTTGGGTTTTGGGGTACAGGGGTATTTTTAGGGTTTAGGGATAGGTTTGGGTTTTGGGGTACAGGGTATATTTATAGGGTTAAGATGGGTTAGTGTTTAAGGGTGTTGGGTATTTTAAGGAGTAAGGGTGGGTTATGATTATGGGGTGCAGGGGTATTTAAAGGGAGCAGGGTGGACACCCGGAGCTGGAATGTACAGAACCTGGGAAGAAAAAACAATGAAATATTGGGCACAACGCTCGCTTTTTTTTCCGTAATCCCGTGCCACGCACACGCCCACGCCTCCAGCACACGCCCACAGCACACGATATGAGACATGGCATGAAGGGCGGAACATACCATACGCCCCCAGCGTTTGTCACGCCCCCAGCACAAGCCCACAGCACAACGCAGACACGCCCACAGGGAATACTTTGCTGGCACGGTTCTTTTATCTTTTAAATGTATATGGTGGGCGTCTGCATAGCCTATGTCCTTCTGCTGCAACTGCCCTTTCCAACGCTGTATTGGGTGGTGTGATTGGTGCTGTGGTTCCTGAGATTACCCGCCTCAAAGGTTTGGGCTCTCTCTTTATTATATTAGTATAGATATGAGGTTGAAGGAAAGGCTTCACAGATGACAGCTTTTTAACACAATGAATTTATAGCACTTCAATGCTTAGCACTTTAGGGCACATCACAATACTTTAGGCACTTGCACTTTATAGCAATACTAAGGGATTTTACATCAACCAATCAGATTGATTTGTGGATTTGTGTTGTTTACATGCTCTGATTAGCAATATCTAGGTGCCAGCATGCTGTACTAGAGCGTTCCGTACAGAGATATATCATCTAATTGTCTTAAATGTATCAGACATGTTTAACCAATGAATATTATCTTGTGTATTAACCCAAATATTGTAAAGTATTGAGCTATGGCAGTTACTTGGTCGTCTATTATTCATATCCATGAGTATTGCACTAGATATCCTTGCACAGGTAATTGATGGTCACTATTTAAAGAGAACGAGTATGGCAGCGTGTCATGCTGTAGCGTCCCGTGGTAGGAGTGCTGCCGGGCGGAGATGCGGGGTGGGGGAGGGGCAGTGTAGTAAAATCCGGAATACGGCCGCACAGAGGTAAGTAAACAAACAAGTGACTAAAACAAATTTCGTTGCGCGCGCTGTATCGCCTTTGGGGCCAAGGGACCTGCAATTGAAGTCAAGATCCTTCATTGGAGCTCGGCTGTATGCCTTGAGGTCCTCTCAAAGCTAGATAGCAGTTGGACAAGGTCCTGTTGAAGCCATTGATGTTGGTGGCATGAGCTCAGAGTGGTAACATTCAAATTTCGCTCCTGCCCAAGTCCTCCTTTTGGTCAGAGACTTTTTGCACAATTGCCTGGTCAAATTTTCTACCTTGGGGCCTGATTTATAATTCGGCAGATGGACTGTTGTTCCAGCAGGTGTTTGGAGTAGATTACTCAGTCTACCTGGAGGAGAGACCACCCACCACAATTTAAAATGACTGCCCCAAGTTGGCAGTCATTTATAAAACATTGGTAGGAACAGCCATCACGGTGGTTCGTGTCAAGGCTTCTCTGTGTTGGTTGCAGGGAATAAACTACATGGCGGAGCTCTCCACCAAACACACAAAACAAGATTTTCTTTTTTTAAACAAATAAGGAAATGTCTCTCTAGCCAAGGGAGCCATTTCCCATGGCAAGGGGGG
Organism: Lissotriton helveticus; assembly: GCF_964261635.1. Classification (NCBI taxonomy): domain Eukaryota; kingdom Metazoa; phylum Chordata; class Amphibia; order Caudata; family Salamandridae; genus Lissotriton; species Lissotriton helveticus. The sequence continues at coordinate 1,174,543,569 of NC_136072.1, read as the reverse complement.
CATTATTCTATTTTTAATGTCTAGCACTACCAGGGTTTGCCTGGCAGTGACAAACATTTTTAAAAAAGGCTATATTTCCACCCACCCTAATTGGGTAGGAAAACAGATAGCCATTTCTCTGACTGCTCAACAAAGTAATGGCCATCAGAGAAATAGCTATATGTCCACCCACCCAATGAGTTTTGGCTATTGAGGTGACCGTGTAGTCACCACCATAGCCAAACCTGTGGTCTGCCTACATCTATGTCAGGTGGTTGGACCATTAACTTGCCATTAAGAATACTCCTTTGTGATGGAGTATGTTCACCATGAAGAAATAAATCGGGTCCTTAATCACTTTTTTGGAATGCACAATCCTTCAGTGGAGCAAACCTGGAAGCTAAATCTGATGAAGTCCTCTCAACATTGGACACCTTTGAATCAAGGTCCCACTGATGCTCCGGAGTTCTTGGAAGTCTTAAAAAAAGCCACAACTTTTCAGGCTCTCTTCTCAGTTCCTCTTGTTCTCTTCTATGGCTCCCAGGACCTCAGGGACTGCATTTCAGGTCCAGGACTCACTCCAGCAGAGGCTATCAGCAGGGTCCAGTCCAGGACCAGTTGTTACTGGTCATCTGGACACTGCAGGAAAAAGGCCCCTTGAAGCTTGACATATCTCAGCAGCCAGTCATGAGTTTATCTAACTGACCCGTGGAGTTCACTTCTCAATCTTGTGCATAATTGGGATCAGGCCAAGCCCCTCAGTTTCCTACCAGTCCGTAGACGGCAGGTCTTCTTCTTTTCTTCCACACGCCCGATATGTTCTGATGAGCTGTGGTGAGATGTCACTTTTGTAAGGTTCATTAGCTGGCGGGTGGGGTGACTCCTGGAGACATCCTAACTATTGAGAAATGTTCCACCTTTTGCACTTTTGAAGCACATTCTGCTTACCTTAATGCAAGCTTTTTTACAAACCATTATTCTGAGTAAAATCCAATGTGACAGGAGCCTTCTGCCATTGGAGATTACTGGTGTTCCATCCATGCGTGTGTTTAGTGAAATTAGCAATTCCCTCCTCCACAACCCCACAGCATAACAAACATGTCTAACCGCAAAACCCTCCCTTACATGGCTGTTTTCATGAAACACAAAGGGCCTGATTCTGATGCGGGTTGGAAAGCTTCCCGACCGAATCGGGTTGGAAATGCTTTCCTACCCACTCGGATCAGGAGAGTCCGACCGACAGAGTACGATGCATCCGGATGCTTCCAGATACGATTTGGTTGGATTCCCATTGACTTCAATGGGAGCATATGCTCCTAACTGCATCATAATTGGGCCCAGGGTCGGGAAGACACGTTCCCGATCCGATTTGGAAGGAGAAAATGCCATTAGGAGGCCTTCCTAACCACATCAGAATCAGGCCCTAGGGGGAATGCTTTCTTAACCGCATCAGAATCAGGCTCAAAATGTTTAAATGTAAACTCCTGGTTTTTACTCAACACCATTTAATTTATGTTGCTGTTTCTGAACTTCTTATTGCATGCATGCACTTTACAAATAGCAATTGGGCAGTAAGTTGAATTAATTGAATGGTACAAATGAATCTTGTTTTTTAGATTTCTACATGAGCTTTTAAGTTTCTGTATTTTTATAGGTTTTAAGATGATGGCCGGAAAGATTTTTTGTTCTGCTTTGTATGATAATATTTCAAAATTGCTTTGGCTTTGTGGATTATTATATTTTTGGTGATTTTAGTTAATAAAATAATAAACCTATCTGGCATGTAAAAATACACGATACTGGTTCTGGTACCAGCTCCCGCTCCCACTACAGTTGGCCCGGGGAACAAAAGCTTCTCTTCCTCACTTACCTATAGGTGGCCACGCCTCACCCTGGTGCCTTTCAAGTTAATGATGTTTTTGAAACCTCCTGAGTAGCCCTTCCTTAACTGAAAGGAGCCACATACCTCACACTCTAATCGGTATGAGCTATTGACTCTGCTCACGGAGTCATTTACGCACCTTATTAAAGAGAAGAGCTCACAGGCACCAACTACTGGCAGGCTAATACTAATTAGCCCTAAGGAGGCATATGCAGACAAAGTCTAACTTTTTAAAACGTACTTTTCCCAAATATTTATCAGGAATCCAACTTCACCAGCGAATTCGATTTTTGCATTAATATTAAAAATAATGATTGAATCATTCTATTGCTTACACCAAAACCAAGTTAGCAGACATTTGTTTTTATTCTTAACTTCAGTTTTTCTCAAAAGAACAGCTGCAGACCTTTGCAGTGAAAATTGCTTAGGGGATCTAGTCACTATAGGTACATGCCAACACTAAATTCACATGTAGCACTTAGGACCTACTTAAGAGTGAATTTTATATATTTAAAATATAGGGTTCTTTCCTGTCAAAAAGGGTCATGTTGACAGGCATCTATACAGGGTTAGAAGTTGCATCAGTCTGGATAGACAGAGAGGCCTGAAAACATGATTTCTTTGTCAGTATTGTAGATGGCAAAACATAAGCTGCAGTACAGACGTGACGTTTATTTTAGTATGTTTGTGTGTGTGTGCGTGTGTGTGTGTGTGTGTGTGTGTGCCTTTTCCTGCACCGTATACTATGGCCTTACTCGAAAGTTAACTACGCCAATAAGAAATTAGCCAGTCCTGTCACATTTTAAGGGTCAGAACATATTCACTAGGATTTGGATAGCAGTGTTCAAAACCCAGCAGCATCAGACCACAAAATGGTCACCATTACTGTCCTGGTGTTTCCACCAGAGAGTAGACGATGGTATTCAAGCAGTAGGATTAGCACCCACAGTAAAAGGTATAACTCTTTATTGTGCAATGGACCAAATGGCTGCTTCATCAACTCTGCACTCTTGCCGGCCCCAGCGAAGATTTTAGAATCTTACCTGAAGTCTCACCTAAGTGCCTATTTGAGGGACCACCAAATACTTGACGGCTCTCAACATTGGTTCAGAAGCTGTCATACTACAGAAACTGCTCTGACTGCGGTATTTAGCAACATTCGGATATAGGCAGATACAGGTCATACCACATTATTAATTTTACTTGATCTTACCGCAGCGTTTGATACCCTATCTCCCCTGAGACTTGTGGAGTGTCTCAGGGAGATAGGTGTTGGGGGCCCGGCTTTGGGTCTCCTCACCTCTTTTCCTAGCGAGCAGTCTCAAACAGTAAAATTGGGAAATTTCTAATCAGACCCTGCCTCCCTTGTTTGCTGTGTCCCTCAGGGCTCTTCCCTGAGCCCCACGTTGTTTAATATCTATGTGGCCCCGCTCGCAAGGGTGGTGAAATTGTTTAGGCTGGATGTGTTGTCATATGCGGACGACACTCAAATAATGGTGTCTATCACTCATAATACCAGTGACTCCGCTCGCAACTTTAAAGATTGCATGCAAGCAGTCTCGTCATGGATGGTGCAAAACTATCTAAAATTGAATGGCGAGAAGACGGAGGTTCTGATTTTTGGGGACAAGCTGCATACTTGGTCAAGGGAGTGGTGACCCGACTCCTTGGGCACTTGCCCAATTCCCATCTCCCATGGTAAAAACTTGGGAGTTGTGGTTGACAATTCCCTTTCTTTGAACCTGCAGGTCTCCAGGACGGTTGCTACTTGTTTTGGGCTAATTAGGCTCATGAGGAATATCTCACAGTTCCTTTCATTTGCTGCACGCAAACAAGTTGTTGTTGCACTAATACTGTCCAGATTGGACTATTGTAATGCTCTTTATTTGAGCATTAACAAAGGACAGCTGCGTCGCCTGCAGCTGGGGCAGAATGCCGCTGCAAGGCTGGTGATGAACTTGCCTAAACATCACTCAGTCTCGGCTTTCCTTCTTTCTCTGCACTGGCTCCCCATGGATCGCAGAATTATGTTTAAAACCCTCTGCCTCACTCACAACGCCTACTATGGCCTGGGTCAGGTGGGCATTAGAGCTTTATTTCAACACTATGCTCCCACGAGGAAACTCAGGTCAGCAAGCAAACATCTCTTTATCGTTCCAAAGTTTAAAAGGATGAGATGGGGCGGGAGAGCCTTTGCAACTGCTGCAGCTAACCTGTGGATTTCTCTCCCTGAGGAAATTTTGGGGCAACGATCACACACCCTCTTTCAAAGAACTTTAAAGACATGGTTGTTCCCTGATATGCTGGTCCGAGTGTGACTTCGCTTGCCTGCATTTTGCTCTGCATTTAGCGCCTTGATGCCCATGGGCTAAGTTAGCGCTCTACAAGTCGTTTATTAATTCATTCATTCATTCGAGAGAAGTAACTTGGCATTACCAAGCCATAGTGATTTGATATGGCCAAAAGAATGTAGTTAAAGGTCAGAGAGATTGCCCTCACAAAACCACTCACTAGCCATCATGAAACCATCGAGTGTGTGGGATATGTCATTGAGGTTCCTTTTTGATTGTAAAACATGCATTAAGAAATATGCTATTAATGATGAATTTGGCACACCATCCAGCCATTCAGCATGACAAATGCTTCTTAAATATAGCAAAACATAATGGTAATAACCAAGAACCCAACTGACTTCATGTTAGTGCAAGATTAAGCCACCTGGTGACTACCTTACTTCAACCACTATAACTTCTGAAAAGCTTTACTTCATATCCGTTTCTTCCTGGCTTCTTTCCTCCCTTAACATTAAAATAACATTTACATCATCTGCTTTACTTCAACATCTTGCTAAGCTTACCCTCATCTCATTTTAAATTTCATCGAATTATGTCAATGTTAATTAATACTAGCTCTGACTCTAATAACATTCAGTACCTAAACTAAATTGATTATCTTTATGAAGGTATATTTAACTTCATTTTAATTAAAATGATATAGTATATTATTCTAACACTATCTCTAACTCCAACTCACAATTAAAATAAATTGCGTTCAATTATTTTATACAGAATGCTTGCCTTATCCCTAATGTATTAGTTCCGCACATATAATTTAAATTAAAAAATAAGTAATCTTATTCTTATTGTGTTAATTATCCATCCCCATTCTTAACTGCAAAAGAATGCAATTAAAAGGCTTCATATTAAGACATTAATTAACTTGATTGCTAACATAACACTGCATCAACCTAAAATAAAGTAATCATAAACCACATTTTAACCCTAACGCTAGCTCCAACCCTATATTAATTACATATATTCATATTTATTTTTAATTGTAATTTATTTGATAATATTGGGCACTCATCCTAACAGGAAATAATATAGAATGAAAAGATAGCAAACATTATAAATATATAATAAGTCATTTTAAGATTAGAATACCTCAATCCCCTCTCCTAATTCGTTCATATAAAACTAATTTCCAATGATTTACAATAATACAAATTTAAAAAATAAGTTTTTATTCAAATTATTTTATAATCGAGTGTCATTGTTTTGTAACCCTGATGCTAGAAAATATGTACCTTTATCATCAGGTTCCTGCTGCTTCTTTTAAAGCAATGAAGTAACTGAGTAACTTCAGCTCAAATGAAAGTGTAGTGAAAGTGGTAGCAGGAAAGTACATGCTAGGCACATGTGTGAGGGTGAAGTAAAGGTAGGTCAGTGGGCAAGGATGTGCCACTCGATTTAAAGAAAGTTAACAAACATTAAACAAAGAAATAAACATCAGCTGTGAAAAAGGAGTCATGGAAATATAACAACACTCTTGTTACAGTTTATGATTGCAGGAAATACCATCCATGTGAAAGGGAATTTCAGAGCTGATTTCATATATTGCCACACAAGGTGAGCTGGAAACCCCCACAGAGAGGATGGTGTCTTTGTATGTTAGTGCTGAATAGCTGATGTCCAGCAGGGTTTTCATCACCTCTGCTGGACTTGAGCTGGAAGGTGCTTGTGGCGTTTCACTCCGCGGAATTCTGCGGAGTTGACAATAAAGGCAGCCAAACTCCACGGAGTTCATCGACCGGGCGGAGTTAGCAAAGCACCAATACAGTGCACCCATACTATACACAAGAAAAACTTGGCATTACACTAATGTTACAAACATACCTTTAGTAGCCTGCATTAGGAGCTGCAGCCCTGCAGAAAACAGATAGACATTCTTTACTCTACGAAGAACAGGCAGAGATAGCATGAATCAAATTCTAGTTGTGTACGCACATTGGGGCATATTATCAAGGGTGGCGATAGGGAATTTTCGCCGCTTTAGCGGCCGCTAAGCGGCAATAATTCTATCGCCCTATTAGCAAGCTGTCGCTAACAGCAGTTAGCGACAGCTTTTAGGTGATAGCGACCGGTTTGGGGCCCGCTTTGCATGTTAGCGATATTTATCGCTAATGACATGCAAAGTGGGCGTACCCAAACTGTGAGCGACTGAAAACAGTCGCTAACATCGCTATCGCCTATTAGCAAGGCAGGCGTAGCGATGGAAATATTTGCGCTAAGCGCGAATATCTCCAAATACTAACACCTGCCCAGACCAGTTCTTAGCCATGTTATCCAATGGGAGGTGGATAACATGGCTAAGAGCATTTAGTCGCTAATGTGTGAATATCGCTGTATTCTCAGCGATATTCACGCATTTCACCGTTATCGCCGGAAAATGTATCGCTTTGGAGATAAATGTTGCTAATAGCACGTTATCTCAGTGATAAATTCCGGCGATGCTCAGTGATAAAAAAATCGTCGCTAAACCTATTTAGCGATAAATATCGCTACTTGTTGGTAATATGCCCCATTGTCCCTGTCAGGCTTGTGAATACTGCAGCAACAGGTCAGCTGCACATGCGTTAAGCAGATGGTCAGTTCTCCTACCTTGTTTCTCCTCATCCTGTCCTCTAAAATTCCGAACAATGGGGGAACTTCTCTCCTGGTCTTCACTCTGCTCTGCCACCTCAGAGAGCTAGCAGTGCCCCCAGAATGGCTTCTCCAGTCTCGATCTTCCTCCTCTTGTGACTGATCCACCTCGTCTACCACCATACCTGCATCCTCTTATACCTCACTCATTCTTGTGTTGCAGCCTTGAGTGAGCCATCCGGCTCGAACCCAACAATGTATCACATTCATTTCCTGGGCCGGGCGCGTGCCAGGGAGTATTAAATAAACGTGAGCGCATGTGACTGATGTTACAGAGCCAGTACCTAGTGAGGTTGTCCATTAATTACTGTGTATAATATATGCCTGTGGGCTCCATAATCATATTTCTTGTGCCCCGATCTTGACCCGCTACATTGGCGATGAGGCGGAAGAAACCATAGAGTGAAAGTAAGCTGTGCTTACCGTGTGCACGTGAAGCAGCATCCAGCGGTGTGGAGCCATCATCACGACCAGCCCAGAGGTGAGGAGCAGCGGACAGGCTGGGAGCCAGGCCGCACACTGGAGCAGACTGCTGGTGAGATGCAACGTTGCGAGTGCAAAGGCGGCGGTGGCGGGTGAAGATTGAATCTGGTATGGACTCAGCGGGTGCGTGCGTAGCAATGTACAGAGCGTGCAGGTGGAGCGAGCTGCAGCGGGGGAGAGGAACAGATGCTGCCTCTGTGGAGGAAGTGCGGAAGAGCACGTGGCTGCCTGGCAAGCCCAATGACACTCGACAGCAGGCATGCGTAGTCGCGCAAGGAAGGACCCGACTCAGACAGCGCTTATTTTTTATTTTTTTTTGTAGAGCGCGTAGTCACCCGGAGGTATCCCAGCGCTAAAAAATCTTATCTCCTGAGTACAGTGGACCAAGGGAGGGGGAGAGGGAAGGAGGGACAAGGAAGAGGACGGGGAGGGCGGAACAAGGAACAAGATAAGGGCCAGGAGTGATTCACTGTGGGAAGAGGTGGGTTTTGAGCTGTTTCCTAAACCGGAGGTATTGAGGTTCGAGACGCAGGGCTCGGGGGAGACGTTCCAAAGTCGTGCAGTCTGGACTGAGAAACGCCTTCCTCCCGATCGAGTTCTCTTGAATTTGGGGGCAACAATGAGGTTTTCGGTGTCAGAACGGAGAGGTCTTGAGGATTTGTAAGGGGCGATGAATTTCTTGAGAGCAGGGGGGCCTTGATTTCGTCGTAGTTTGTTTTCGTCGTAGCTTATACAGACCGGAGGTCAGAAAATAGTCACAAAAACACAAAGACACAAAGGTTTTCAGGAAACAATAATAAATACTGCATAGGGATGAAAAGTGTTACATGCCAAGAGTTGTGTACACAGGACAAGGCCCCAAACCGGCCAGAGATACTGCGTGCAGGGCGACAGAGTATGTGGGGAGAAAGTGAGCTAGGAGGGCTAGCGATGCAGCGAGAGGCCCAGTGGAGCTGTGCAGGGCAAGAGTACATGCTGTATGGCACAATGTCAGTGCCAGCAGACAGTGGGGTGCAAGGAGCTGTGGACCACAGCTCATGGTCTACGCTGAATGCGCTGCCGCCATTCAGCCAATTGGCGGGTCCGGGACCTGCAGCGCTGAGATGGCACAAATGGAAAGGATAACTGGAGAACTATTTCATTGCTTTGCATGAGACAAATGGCGCAGTCAAACAGTGGACCATGTTACACATGGGTGGGGATGAGCTTTATGAACTATTCCAAGACCTACCAGACACTGGAGACAGACACGATTATGATAAAGCAGTGAGAGCATTGAACGGTTACTTCAACACACAGATGAACCCTGATTTTGAGCATTTTAAGTTGCACCAGGCCAAGCAAAGGGAGGAGGAGTCTGTCTAAATGTTTTTTGCCCAACTGAGAAGACTGGCTGGCTCCTGTATGGGCATTGACAAGCAGTTAGAGATAAGGGCGCAACTAATTCAGGGGTGTAAATCAGTGGATCAAAGGAAACTGATTCTGCGACAGCCAGGAATCTTGTTAGGGGAAATTGAGTCGGCGTTGGCGCAAAGATCGCTGGGCAATCCACAAGTGTCGCCAGTTGCCATCAAGGAGGAGAATGTTCAGGCAGTCCGCAAGGGGTCAGGAAGAGGAAGATGAGGCGTGAATGCGTGCACACTGGTGGTTGAAAATGTGGCAGCTGTGGGTTGGACAATCATCTGGAATCGGGATGTCTGACGCAAGGCAAGCCGTGTTGTAGGTGTGGCAAGGTTGGGCACTTCGCAAAGGTATGCAAGAGTGCATCAAGGGGAACCGCGCCAGGAAGCAAATCGAAGAAATTTGGGACCCCCAAGCATGTGGTCCAAATGGTGGAGGACAAAGATGACATGGAGAGGAGATGTCACCGGATGAGAATTATGGATAACGATGAGGATGAAGATGTATTCTTCATCTCATGCACAGGGAGGCCTAATACGAGGAAAAGGCCACCACCGATGTGCCAGATATGCATCAGGGAGAGTAAAGTCACTGCGCTGATAGATACAGGGCATCAGTAAACATCCTCAATGCAGCACAGTATGAACAGCTCATACCTAAACCACCGCTTTCAGCACAAAAGTGAGGATTTTCACTTACGGCGGTGATACTCCCATCCCACTACAGGGAGTGATCAAAGACAAGGTCAGCCACGGTGACGTATCGGCAACCACAAAATGTCACGTGACAAAGGACAGTGCAGGAATGTTGCTGAGTTGCCACTCTGAGGAGGACCGTGGGTTAGTAATGTTCGCACAGCAGATACACCAGCCCCATGGCAGAGTTTCTGAGTCTGTTTGAGGGGCTTAGGTGCCTGAAAGGTGTAAAAGTCATGGTCCACATTGACAAATCAATCAAACCTGTGGCCCTGAGACACAGAAGGGTGCCATTCCACCTGCGGCCGCTGGTTGATGCTGAGCTGGAGATGCTGGAAAAGGCAGGAGTGATTGACAAGATGTCAGGTCCCACTCCCTGGGTGTCGCAGTAGTTGATTCCACCAAAACCCAAACAACCAGGGGCAATAAGGTTATACATTGATATGCGCTTGCCAAATAAGGCCATCAGAAGGGAGAGACACATAACTCAGATGATAGATGAAATTGTGGCAGACATTAATGGTGCAAAGTGGTTATTGAAAGTTGACTTGAACTCGGGATATCACCAGCTGTTGTTTGATGAAGCCAGTCGCTATATCATCATGTTCTCCACACATGTTGGTTTGAAGAGATTCAAACGACTCAGCTTTGGGGTATCATTCGGCAGTGGAGGTATTCCAGGACACCATCCGTGAAGCCTTGTCGGGCCGGTAGGAGTAATAAACGTCAGTGATGACGTACTCATATTTTCAAGGTCACTGGAGGAGCACCACGGACACCTATTAGCAGCACTACAGAGACTGGTGGACCAAGGATTGACTCTGTATAAGGAGGAATGCATATTTTATACCACCGAAGTCAAGTTTTTTGGCTACAAATTCTCGCAGAACGGACTGCAGGTGGACGCAGCAAAAGTGGAAGCAATCAAAGCTGCAACAACACCCCAGATTCAGAAAGAGGTGGGAAGCTTCCTAGGGATGGCCAACTACTGTGGCCGCTTCATTCCTCACCTGGCCACTCTGTCAGAGCCGCTAAGGGTACTCACAAAGAAGGATGTCAAGTGGCAGTGAACCAGTGAAGATACAAAGGTGTTTCAAGACATCAAAGGTGCGCTACTGCAGGGAGCAATGGTGTACATTTTCAAGCCAGGAACCCCAACTGAGTTGATAGCAGATGCTAGCCCGGTCGGGCTTGGAGCAGTGCTTCTTCAGAAAGATGCTGAGGAAGAGTGGGAGCCCATCACATATGCCAGCTGAGCACTAACACCAGTGGAGACCAGGTATGCCCAAATAGAGAGAGAGAAGCACTGGCCATTCGGTGGGCATGTCAGCTCTTTGACATTTATCTATGCGGACACAAATTCAAAGTAGTAACCCGCCATAAACCACTAATCCCGTTTGTTCGGAGGAACCGCGAGAAGTGGACCACCACACATTGAGAGATGGGCTGTACAGATCCAGCATTACAACTTGGAGGTTGTATACAGACCGGGAGCGAACAATCCGGTGGACTACTTGTCTCGTCACCCGATGGCAATAGATCCTGGTTACCTGAGGGAGTTGGATGGCAGTGCTTAATCATTCATCAAGCAGAGCACGGAGGAGGCATGTCTGAGAGCGCTATCTCTCAAGTAGATGGTGGTGGCCACGCCAGAAGATGCGTGCCTTGGGTCTGTAAAGGAAGCACTAAGCAGTCACCTATGGAAGAATTTCCTGGACAGCGTACAGAGGCTCACTGATGAAGAGAGAGAAGCGAGAAAGAGGGTGTGGAGATGTCAGGAGGAGCTCTGTGAAAGCATAGAAGGACTGATCCTACATGGCACAAGAATAGTGATGCCGGCAAAGCTGTGGAAGAAGGCGGTTGATCTTGCACATCAAAGATATCAAGGGATCGAGAAAACCAAGGCCCATCTAAGAGCCAAAGTGTGGTTTCCTTGGATAGACCACATGGTTGAGGAGAAGGTGAGGAGCTGTCATGCATGTTTAATCACCAGAGGAGATGCACCGGTGCCCCCAGTGATTACCGAACCACCAAGTACGAAACCATGGGCTGCTATAAGCATGGACTTCGGGAGCTTTCTGGATGGAACATCCACATTAGCCATGCTGGACAGTCATTCTAAGTTCCCGGTTGTTGAGGTGGTGAGGTCCACAGTGTTTGAAGCCATAAAACCAGTGCTAGAGAGGACCTTTCTTCTTCTAGGTACACCGGAGGAGATATGCACTGATAACGGACCACTGTTTCATGGCCACGAGTATCTGGAACAATAAAACATCCACCATCCAGCCACAAGTCAATGGTGAAGTGGAGAGGTTTATGAGGAAAATTAACAAGGTGTTCGGAATTGGGTTGGATCAATGTAAAGACTTGGAAGAGTGTCTGTATCAGTTCCTAAGGGCCTACCGGCAAACGTCACACAGCACGACAGGGTGTTCTCCAAGTGGCTCAATAATGAAAAGGGAAGTAAAAGACATTGTGCTGGTGAGCAAATTCTGGGAGCCGGGAGTAATAGACAACGAGGTGGCTCAATCCCGAAGATAAAACAACAATGAACAGGCAAGCAAGAGGATGAGAGCGAAAGAGATAGAACTCTGCAAAGGAGAAAAGTGGTGGTAAAAGACAGGCACCCAGGGTGGAAGTTCAGAACTCCATTTTAAAAGGAGCCTTGAGAGATAGTGGATGTACAAGGAATGATGGTCACTGTGCAACAAGGAGACTGGAGAATAGCAAGGAATGTCTCATGGTTCAAAAAGATAGCCAGTCCAACACCAGGGGACAATGAGGAGGTAGAGCAGAGGAGTACACAGGACAACAAGGACAACACAATGGTGAATGGACCACCATCAATGGAGGAACATGCTGAAGAGGGAGAGCAGGCGCAAGAGACACTGAGATGGGAGACACCAAAGAGAGTGGAGGCTCCATCAACTCAATGAGGGTTTCCATACCAGCTGAGGGATAATCCCCAGCCAAGCCAAAGGTTAAGGGACTTTATGTGTTAAAGAACAGATGAAGAAAATGAACACTCAGAGACATTCTAGCCATTGCAATGTATTTGTGTTCATTTGATTTGTTAACCTATTATTTTAATATATTGTTTTGAACGAACATTCGTGGGGAGGGATGCAGTGAGTCATCCGGTTTGACCCTAACAATGTATTGCATTCACTTCCTGGGCTGGGCGCGGGCCAGGTAATATTTAATAAACGTGATGTCAGCACTCTTGGCTGATGGGGCAGAGCCAGTACGCGGTGTGGTTGTCCCTTAATTACTGTATAATATATGCCTGTGGCCTCCATAATGATATTATATGTACCCCGATCTTGACTAGCTACACAGTCCTCCATCTTCTCGCCTAGTGGTTCTTCCTGGCCCCATGCTACTTACAATCGATTTATGCCCATCAACATAACTGGGTTTTCGACGTTCTCCACTCCACCATTCGCAACCATACTTCTGATTCAAGTCTTCTGGGTCAAGACTTTTCGTGATGTCACAGTATTCAGTGCCATTGATTTGTCCTTAACTCGGCACTCATATTTTATTGGTCATATCTTTGGGACGGAAGTAAACCTTTTTTCCTCTGGTTGGAGGCTCTTTCATTTTCCTTACAGTGTCAGCGATTGGTGTAGAACACAATTGTTTGTGATTGAAGTGTAACTGTCCAATGGAGTCTATACCATTGAAGCTATTTGTCGTATGGAAAGGAGCTCTTGGGACTGCTCAGCAGTGAAGTGGCTGGGCTTCACTGGATTGTCCCATGTTTGGAACCTATCCAAAGAGACACCACACCCACCATGGCAGATTTGCTAAGCTAATGTTGGATTCAGCGATGGCTGGATTTTTATCTTTGCGACTGGTCAGCTTTATTTTGGACTAATCGCTAACTGTTGGAGTTACTTTTCTGAGATGGGAAAGCTTTATTCTGTGTCCATCCTTACTTCACATTTGTTCTACTCCCACCCTTACTAATAGATTCCTGTGTTGCACTAAGTTCTAGCCAGCGTTACTCTGTACAGATGAAGTGAAGGTTGCTGCTTTTGTACCGTGGTCAGGCTTCCATACTGGCCACATGTTGTAGTTGTCCGTGGCTGCTAAGTGACCATTTCATTTGAATTCTTGAAATGATCTAATGGAAGAAAGTTAAAGAGGAAGTTTGCTTTACAGCTTTGCAGCCTGGTCAGAGAAAGATCTACTTCCTGAGCTTGATGGACATGGGCATGTGTGCTGGAAAAGGAGTATAGGACTGAAGTGTGCTGAAGTTGTTGAAGAATGAAACTCTGCTGTTGAGGTTGCTGGCACTGATGGTGTGGAGGGCTTTGAAGGTGTGACAAAGGAGTTTAAAAACTGCACATGAAGGGACTAGGAGCCAGGGGAGAATCCGCAGCTGGTCCCCGGTCTTCCTCTCCTCTGTGAACCTGTCCCCTTCAGTACCAAAGGGCAAGGGGCTCTAACACTAACAGCAGTCAATCCCCTTTGTGAATCAGTTACCACCCCAACTTAGGAGTCAATACATTTAGAATGATTTTCACCAGAATTATGGCTGCAAACCATTGATATTGCGGGTGCAAATTTGGAAGAGGGATCCACCATACGTCCCCTCCAGATACCAATCTGTAATCCATTTCTGAACCCATTAAACAATACACAAAGGATTTTCCCAATCAATAAATGGGTTTAGTGCATCCAAAATACTTTTTCAGGTTCGCACACAATATTATTAGCCAATGGGAGGTTTGACAACCTTCAAAACGTTATGAACATCTGGCCCAATAATTGTTACATATTCTTAAAAATACTCTCTTGAATATAGACTATTTGATACTGTTTACAATATTAATATGATATTGAAGCCACATGTTATAAATTCTGGTGTTTTCTGAAATCTGCATCTGTAGCTACTGAACTTTCATCATACACAATTCCCTTTGCATATAAAGGGCTAGGGGGATGAGAATTATAGTTTATAGGAGTATGCGTTTGTACTCTCCCTTTCAATATCAAACATATGAACAACAAACGTTCCCCTGTATCTGGCTCTCAAGTATGGGAGCTGGACATCCTCATTGGTGAGCAATTTACCCAATTCAGGATGATTTGCCTCCCAGTGCCTGCAAATAGGACCGGTAGGTATTTCGGAACAAGAACGGGATGGCCTCACACGCCCCCTGGCTGACCAATTTCATCACTGCCCATCCCACGCTCACCAGAGAACCCTCTAGAGGTGGGCAGCGCTCGTCATGAGTTGAGGGACTGTTCAGGGATGATCCGTGGAAACGGGGATCCAGGTAGCTAAATACTCCGTGCGCCTATCTGTACCAGAACTGTGCCTTTATTATGGTGGGGGTGTAGGGATGATTAAAACAAACAATCGGACACTTGAGGCTCAGTCACGCAACTCATATCCTTGTGGGTCGACACGTTTCAGCAATAGGGGTCTGGGGCTTTCCTCACGACGGGATCCTTTGTTTACCTATGCCAATCCCTGCCTTATTTATTTATTTATTTTGGGTCTTATAGGGCGCAACTTAGCCCAAGGGCATCAAGGCGCCAAACATGACAACGTGGAAAAGACAAACATCCAGTGTAAGTCTTTAAACACAAGGAACAAGCATACAACAGAAATCTTTAAGCACCAAGAACAGAATCTACGAATAGGAGTCCCGGAAGAGCCAGGTTTTCAGTTGATAACGGAACAACCCCGGCAGAGGTTGGGAAGCCAGTTCAGGAGGAAGGGAGTTCCAGAGTCGGGGCGCCAGGGTGAAAAAGGCTCTACCTCCAAATCTGGCCTTTATGAATCTTGGTGTCATAGGAAGATTTTTAGAAGAGGATCAAAGTACTCTGCTTGGGTGATGAGGCTGAAGAAGGGAGCTGATACCTTCAGAACCATAGCCATGGAAGGCCCAGTGGGCAAGACAGAGAAGTTTAAAGGAAATTCTGGCCTGAACCGGAAGCCAGTGGAGGTCTTTCCGGGCCTGAGAAATTGAAGCGAGCCGGGGAAGGTCCAGGACCATCCTAGCCGCCGCGTTCTGGACCATTTGAAGGCGGTAGACAGCCGATTTATTTAAACCTCCATATAAAGCATTACAGTAGTCTAGTCTCGAAGAGACCAGAGCCACTGTTGCTTGTTTCCGGGTTGCCAGGGAGAGATAGGGTGCACACCCACTCAGTGCACACGCATACATACTTAACTTTCCTCATGGTGTGCAGGACTGTGTAGATTCCTATAATTGTCACAGATTCACAGAGGGCAGATTTACAAGCCCCTTGCAACACTTTTACGCCACTCTATGGTCACTTTTGTGACGCAGCGGTGGCACCACTATGCAACATATTTACAATGTGACGCATCTTGTGAGATGCATCACATTTTAAAGCCCAGCGCTACATTATACCTGCGTCAGGTATAATGTATGCAGGGTGGGCGTTCTGTCACATGAAAGCCCCGTAAAAGTGACACCGTGAACTCTACAAGATTTCACTGAGTCACTTTTACGTCCCTGCTGCGTCAGAACCTTATTCTTGCAGGAGTAAAGAGTGACGCAGCACAGCAAGTATAAGGCACCCCTGAGCAGTGCTGGAGTTGCGTCGCACTTGCAAAATGATTCCATCACCTATACGCTGACAGATGCATCACGCATCTGTCCATCCTTGCACCACAGTGTACCGCATTGTAAATTCAACGCACCCATGGTGGCGCAATGGGTTTCTAACATCTTGCAAAATAACTGGTGCATCCCCGCTAATATCCAGGGATGCATCAGTTATTGTAAATCTGCTCCACAGTACTTTACAAGAACTAAGTGTGGCCACCCACTGTGCGCAAAGGGCCCTGGTATTTACCGGAGAAAGCCATCCTCTCCAGGACGCCCACTGGCCGTGAGTCACTGAAAAGGACACATTGTCCTCTGTCCTTACAGCACGAGCTCCGGACTCCCCCACTGGCAGAGAAGTGCGTCTCAGGAAGGTCAGCAATGGAAGCAGCCGTGAGGGGAAGGAGGGCGCGTCATTATTTTTTACAAGGACGAGACAGGTTTGATGCCTATACACTAACACCCACAACAAATTCAGAGCAGATCACAAAAAAGCGACGTTTGTCAGAGGCGATTTAATCCCCCAGGTTGCTTCACGCGGCATAAAGGCCGAGACATAGCCAGGGGCTTCGAGTCGCAGGAAGGGGGGGCAGACTGACAATCATATCAGTCGAATCCGAGGAATAAAAAAAAATCTATTATGTCTGTCAAAAGGCATGCACTTAAAAAAATCTACAGAGGTTAGTTTTTTTAAAAGAACAGACAGTGACTCAAAGCCACCAAATGTAGGAGGGAAGAATACACAATTTCACAAAGAAAAGTGTGCGTGTAGAGAATTCAGAGCACGGAACAGTCTGAAACCTCCTTTTCCGCAATAAAAAGGTATTAAAGTGTCGGCGACGGTGGCTCAGTGGGAACAGGTAATCAACGCTGTACATTACTCTTCAACGCCTATTCAGGGTTGGTAAAGGCTGTATAAATGAAATAACAATGCATTTTACATGAAATAAGACTTTACATCGCTAATACATACGTGCCTATACTTGTCGCTCTGGCAAAGAGAGGGCGGTGTAAGTCATCCGCTTTTTCAGGTAACCCGGACACCCTACAATCCTGTGCCCTTTAGGCAACCTAGGGCCCGATGTAGGTAAATATGAAATACCGATTCCTAAATACCGAATTGTACCGATTCAGTATTTAGGAATCTGTATTTCGTATGTAGCTAAAAATTCGGTAAAAGATACCGAATCGGTAAAATTCGTTATTACCTAATCGGTAATACCGATTCGGTAATAAGGAAACACCTTCCCATTCATTCCTATTGGCCTGGAGGCCCATAGGAATGAATGGGAAGCCATTCACTATTATCGATTCGGTAAATACCGAATCGGTAATAGGGGTTGCATATTCAAGGGTGGCAGGATGTCACATTGACACCCTGTTGCCCCCCCTGATTCATGCATGTGTGCACATGTGGCGCACATACATGCCCTAAGGCATGGGTACTCATAGTACGGCCCGCGGGCCAGGGTCGGCCCGGCAAGCATTCCCTGGCGGCCTGCGGACCTTGCAGATATCCTACCAATGTATTTTTTTTCTTCTTTTAAAGATTGTCTGCTGCAGCGCGACTCTGAGAGTCTCTGCTGCTCTGTAGGGGCCAGAGTCCTGCGATTCTCACTTAGCCAGAGTGGAGCTGCAGGGGCCTAAGAAGAAGCCTCATTAGCATGCAAATGGCCTTTAACGACCTGTGAAGTGCTTGGGTGCGGCTGTGTGTGTCAGGAAGCTGTCTCACCCGGGGCTGACACACAGGCAGGGTGAGATGACAGAGGGAGGTCGAGGGACAGAGACAGAGGGAGGGATGGAAAGAGAGGGAGACAGAGGGAGAGAGGGAAAGGGAGGGAGAGAGAGAGAGAGAGGGGAAAGGGAAAGGGAGGGAGAGGGACACAGAGAAAGGGAGATAGAGAAAGGGAGAAAGAGGGAGGGCGGCGACAGAGGAGGACGATGGAGGGTGTGAGCGGGACAGAGGGAGTAAGGGTGACGGAGGGAGTGAGGGTAACAGAGGAAGTGAGGGCGACGGAGGGAGTGAGGGTGACGGAGGGAGTGAGGGTGACGGAGGGAGTGAGGGTGACGGAGGGAGTGAGGGTGACGGAGGGAGTGAGGGTAACAGAGGGAGTGAGGGCGACAGAGGGAGTGAGGGCGACGGAGGGAGTGAGAGCGACAGAGGGAGTGTGGGCGAGGGAGTGTGGGCAAAGGAATGTGGGCGAGGGAGTGAGGGCAGGGGAGTGAGGGCAGGGAGTGAGGGCGGGAGTGAGAGGGGGAGGGAGTGGGAGGGAGTGAGAGAGAGAGAGAGAGAGAGACAGACAGAGGGAGAGAGACAGAGGGAGGGAGAGAGGGAGGGAGGGAGAGAGGGAGAGAGGGAGTGAGAGAGAGAGGGAGTGAGGGAGAGAGGGAGTGAGGGAGAGAGGGAGTGAGAGAGAGAGGGAGTGAGAGAGAGGGAGTGAGAGAGACAGACAGACAGACAGGGAGGGAGGGAGCGAGAGAGGGAGGGAGAGAGAGAGGGATCAAGGGAGGGAGAGAGACAGTGAGAGAGGGAGGGAGAGAGGGATGGAGGGAGAGAGCGAGAGAGGGAGGGAGGGAGAGATAGCGAGAGAGGGAGGGAGGGAGGGAGAGAGCGAGGTAGCGAGGGATGGAGAGAAAGAGGGAGCGAGCGAGGGAGGGAGAGCAAGGGAGGGAGAGAGAGGGAGGGAGAGAGGGAGCGAGGGAGGGAGATAGATGTGTGTATGCCGGGTGTGGTGGCGCAGTCGAAGAAGGCATCCGCTGCAGGGACCTGTGATCAACCTCATGGCCATAGTTTTTTTTTGTTGATCTAGCCCCGCCCCCTCCCCCACTGACTCCGCCCCTACCTGTGCGGCCCTCGGAAACAAACCAGACTGTAAATTTGTCCCCCGAGAGAAAGTTTGTGAGTACCCATGCCCTAAGGGCATGTATGTCTGCCACATGGCACTGAGAAAAATGCAAAACATTGCTTTATTTAAGGTATTCGGTATATACCACCAACTTGTAGTTGGTGGTAAATAACAAATCCTGATAGCAAAAATGCACTTACTTGAGTGCCACCTACATAGCTTTCAAGGATTCGGTAATTTACCGATTCCTTAAAATAAGGAATCAGTAAATTACCGAGTCCTTCAACCTGCCCCCTACATTAGAAAAGGCTAAATACCTGTCGGTAATGGGATAATTAACGGTTTTCGGCCGTTACCGACCGCTATTTAGCTACCTACATATGGCCCTTGGATGGAAAGGAGCAAGGACACGCAAACAAAGGGTTCTGTCTTCTCGTCTGAGTGACATAATTATCCATTATTGACAGAGACGTTTTAAGGCGTTGGCAAAGTGGGCTCTGGCCCAGGGCTGCAGCCTTTCAGGGGGGCCCTGAAAGAGCCAGCTTTGTTCTGCAGAGAGTCATGCTCTGATAGCCTTTAATACTTCTTAAATAGATTGTTTAATAGATTTTTCTAATATTTATTTTTAATGTGTGTGATGTGTGAGATTCTATTGTATACCTTTTGCAGAGAAATGTTGTTTGTTTCATGCAACATCCATAAAAAAAGTTTCTTATAGATCAAAACAGGACCTCACATATGGGAATGGGAGGGTGTTACAGAGAATATTTTCAGTGATATTAATTGTTGCAGTATTCAAATCACAATTCACTATCCCTGAATATTAGATGTAAACACCATCAGCATTAGGACAGGTCTGCCTGTGCTCTGTCAGTGACCTGGACAAAGAGGGCATGAAAGAGCTGAAATTGGATCATGAATTCAAAGATGTTCGGAACAGGGACCCACAAAATATGTTTCGCCAGGGCCCCCAAAATCCTTAGGATGTCCCTGAATATTGATAGAGAGCTTTGTACAATCGATTCTCTGTAAAGAGCCCCAAGGTCACGAGAACTACATAGAATCAGGTGACAGCTGGCAGTCTTTTATAGGTCCAAAACCGTAAGTGTGGAAGACACTCAACCTAACACCTAGGCATGTCATGGGCTTCAAGCTTCCCAAGAACAACAGCTGCCACTGCTCCATGAAGCAGCTGATGCTCTGGCACCAGGAAACCAGTGGCAGATCCACAGGGCACCACTGAGTCATTCCTTCTCTTTTATGGTCTATGCTGTCATTTAAGGAGCGAGGAGTTAGTGTCATTGATGCTGTCGCTGAACTAACCCTGGGCGTAGTTCACATAGTAGTGCTACGCAAAGTGCACTTCGCACTATGCGAGCTATTCATAGCTACTCGAACTGCGTAGTGCACTGTGCAAAATGCTGTTCTCACTAATTGGACAGTGCCGGATGCTTGTCCGCACTGTGCAATCAATGCAAACCGCATCTTGCACAGTGCAAGCAGTAGTTTTCTGCTGCTCGAGTAGATTTCTAAACGTGGACTGGTAGTTTCTCATCGCAAGCGGTCGCGAGCATACGCGACCACTCACAATGAGAAACCTGACCTCCCCGCGTTGAGAATCTCGCCAGGAGGTTTATTTTCCACGCTCGCGATCGGCAACTTGATGTTGCTGACCGCAAACAATGAAAAAGTCTCGCCGGGATGTCATTTTGCTCGCTCCCGGCCGCCAACTTGATGTTGAGGAGGGCAGTTTATGACTACCCTAGCCCCTTATATTCTTTCTAATGTACTACTTCAGGACAGGTGACTATGGGTCTGATGTACGATAATCAGGAATGCAGATTTCTTAATTGCGATTAACTCCGAATGGCAATTAGGAAATCGGTATTACTAATGTATGAATCTGTTTTGAGTTTCATTATCGACTCCTAGTGGGTTGCAAATAAACCTACCTTCTGCATATTAATAAAATAGGTCACAATGTACGACCAATTATGAATCTCAGCCATCTGACATGGTAGCCTGTTGATGTCAGCTGACTACCATGTCTGCAATTGCTTTTTAATAAAGCAATCTTTTTTCTTTCAAATACAGTCCATTTTCCATAAAGGAAAACTGAATGTGTTTAAAAAGACAAAACAATGAACTTTGAAGTTTCATTTTTTAAGGGTAGGCAGTGGTCCGTGGGACCACTACCTGCACTTAAAAAATATTTTTTCAACATTGGCAAGGGTGAAGGGGTCCCAAGGGAACCCCTTCCCATTTTCAAATGGGTTACTACAACATTTAAAAAGGTCACAAAACATAATACATACCAAATCGATTCGGTATTTGGAAGGGCCGTCCAAAGCATGCCCCTTCCAAATACTGAATCATAAATGCATATTGTGATTCGGTAACAAGTTACCAAATTACATTTTGCACATTAGAAAAAGCATTTTTCCGGTCGTAAACGGCCAGATCAGGCGATTTATGACTGGAAAAATGCTTTGTATATCTGGCCATCTACCAGTAACGTTTTTCTGATTTTGCTGGCACCCAATCAGAGTGCTCGCTCCCAAGGGAGACTGACTCGTGCAGTAGCAAATTGGCCTAAGGGAAGAAAGCTCCCTGGGCCAATCAGAATGTTCCATTTTTAAATTGGCTCTCCTGCAAGAGTCTCTAGAGCCTCTCGTGAACCCAACCATCAAGATATACAAATACATTTGACCCTGAATTTCTAAAAAAATAAAAACAGATTTACAGCAAATGCCAAAAAGCACAATCTGTGGACCAAAATCTAGATTCCTGCCAACTTTGGTATAATTCTGTTAAGGAGTTTTTGATGTAACCCTTTTTTTAAGAAGTCCATGGAAAATGCATGGGGATTTTGCATTTTAGGACTCTCCTTTTTTCTTGGTCTCCACTTGACAGATGACCCCGACACTTTCCATGCACAAACTATTCAAAAAGTAGCCCCATTGTACAGTTTCATGGAGATTCATCAAACAGGCCCAATATTATTAGCACCACAAAACCACTTTTCCTATGGAGCAGCTGACCTAACTATAAAGGCGCCACTATAAATAGTTTTATATATATATATACACATCCACCACCAGGCTTACTCGCATACGTAAGCATGACCCACACCGATTCAAGTTTCTTCAAGTAGATTTTATTTTAGCGCACAAACAACGCGTTTCGAGCTCAACAGCTCCTGGTCACATATTATATATATATCAAATACACAGCTTGCCCTTAAAGGTTTTGCTCTCCCAAGTAGGTTGTATCTCCTTTAATGAAGATTGCAGCAACAATAGCATGAGCAGGAAATCGATTATAAGGCGGCCTGA
The DNA here is from genome assembly GCF_964261635.1 of Lissotriton helveticus. Lineage (NCBI taxonomy): Eukaryota > Metazoa > Chordata > Amphibia > Caudata > Salamandridae > Lissotriton > Lissotriton helveticus. The sequence goes on along the minus strand of NC_136072.1, from coordinate 1,174,521,373 downwards.
TGCGTTTTGGGGTACCAAGCCCTTGTTCACACACCCGGCAAGAGGCAAACAACAAAAAATGCAGTCACCTGTTGCATTTAAATCCGTGTCCCGCCCACAATGAACCTTCCTACAAAGTGCAAAGCATCATGGTTATTGTGGTGCTGCATATATAGTACCCCTGTGGATTTTGGTGTCCCCCTCATAAATAAGCACATTTTACCCCAGTGGGTTGACTTCAATAGTTTCATTTCTGAGTCTGCTGCCAATACTACATCATTCATAAAGGCCACACTGGTCCGATTGTGGCCATCGTTCCCAGGCACTTCAGATCCGTTCTTCTGCAGTGGTGCAAATCCACAACTGGGCTGGCTGTAAACATCAAATACACAGGTTGCCCTCAAAAAGATTTGCCCTCCCAAGTACGTTGTAACTCCTTTAATGAAGATTGCAGCGACACCGGCATGAGCAGGATATCGATTACAAGGCGGCCTGACATGTTTCGGGCCACGCCCTTGTTCACAGACCTGGCAAGAGTCAAACAACAAAAAATGCAGTCACCTGTTTCATTTAAATCAGTGTCCTGCCCACAATGGGGACACTGGAGGAATGATGTGGTATTGGCCTGAGGCATTGGTCTGAGGCACTTAATGGTTATTGTGGCTCTTCTCCAAGTGGTTCAAAAGAAAACACTGAATCAAGACACTCATCAAGACCTGTATCGAAAAGTACCAGGGGTGACATTGCTCCATCATAGGTAGCATTCTGTAAAAATGACAGATTCATCACAAGGCATTCCCTCTTTACACATTTTAGCAGACATTGTTTTAATAATGTTTTTTTTACATGTTTTGCTTGCACAATATTATTCTGAGAAGCTGCAGTACATGTTGCTTGTTTTCAGAAAGCCTTTCTCGCTATGTAATCAGCACACTCCGTTCAAGGCTAAGAACATTTAACAAGATATCCTGGTGCTTGCGTTGCCCTTTCAGAGACAGCTTCTAACATCTAAACATAATGCATCACAGCTCTACTTCTAACACAGTGGCTTTCATTATATAAACAATACATTGACCTTCGGAGGTCAGGGAGAAGCACTCCGATCACGACTGTCCTTGAACAGATCCTGTGGTCGACATACAGCTCTGAATGTTGCTGATCTTCCATCCTGCAGAGAAGGATTACACTTCCACTCATGGCAATTCCCTGGCCAAGTTATCCAGGTATGAGGCTCTGGCTAACCTAAGAGATCGCACAGAGGGTATGCCCATTATGCTCTCAGAGTAGGGGTATTGATAGGTAGGAATATATAGAAATCAGACTGCCAGGATTGGATTGTTTATTCTTTTCACCCTGCTCATAATGCAGGTTACATTGTTTTGTTCGATCTGACTAATATTAATCGCAGCTCAATCTCTCTATGCCAGACTACGATTATTTCAATAAATGTATTGAAAACTTTATTTGCATCTTTCTTATGTTTACCATGGGCAAGCACAAGTAAACAATGAAAGGGTATCATATCTGTATACACTAACGGACACATGCATCATTGTCAATTGCATTCGTAAACAGTGCGAATCGCAATTTTCGGCCGTTTGCGAATGCAATTGACAAAATTGGGATGCATCATGTTTTTTGCAATTTTAGGAAATGCAATCATGTTGCGATTTCTAAAATTGCGATTGCATTTAGGAAATCGCAATTTCAGATTTCTTAAATGCAATGCATGAACATGTAAAATTTGCGAAATCGCAAACCGGGAGAGGTAAATTACCATGAAGTTGACCTTCAGGGTAATTTGCAAAAACTTTCAAAAAAGCACAAAGTCCATTTTTTAAAGTTTCATTTTACACACACACATGCCCTTGGGGCATGTGTTTGTGAAAAATGCACTTAAAGTTATATTTCAGGGGTGCACGGGGGGTCCTTTGGACCCCCCCTGCACCCTTGAAATTGCATTCTCTATTTGCGATTCGCAAAATGATAATCGCAAATTGAGAATTACTTCTCATTCATTCCTATGGGCCTCTAGGCCCATAGGATTCAATGGGAAGGGATTCCTTAATTGCGATTCGCTAATTGTGAATCGCAATTAAGGAAACTTAAGGAATCGCAAAAAAGATTGCGATTTCTTGATGCATAGCCGTTTGCGATTTCTTAATTGCGATTCCTTAATTTTCGTAATTAAGAAATCGCAAACGGCATCAATGATGCATGTGGTCGTATGCCCTTGGGGATAAGAGTGTCAGTTTCGAGGTTGCCAAAATTACCTAACATTTTGTTATGTTTAATTTGTAGGTTCTCTATAGTACCATAGTGCTGCATCACCCCAAAGGACCTCAACGTGGTCAACAGTTCCTTGGAATCTGGTGTCACCCAAGGACTCATAGCAGAATGAGGGCGCTTTAACAAGAGTTAAAGAGAAAAATGTGACACATTAGAGAAACAATATGTATTAATAACAATGTCATAAAAAGACAGATTGTAGTACAGAAGTTAGAATGGGATAGTGTTTGCGAACAATGTTTCGGAAAAATATTGTTTGTGGAAATAAATATATCATAGAAGGGATTAGGTAACAGGTTACAAAACCAAATGAAGAGAGCACATTTATGAATGGGGAGGAAGAGGAGGAGAATAAGTGGGTTAGTGAACAGAGAAAGCAGTTACATACTTGCTGGATATATTTACCACAGGACCAAAATAGAAAATATCTCAGTGTGCAAAAGTATTTTACATCCGCAAAGCATGCATTACGAAAAATGGGAAATGCCTTTCTGACTTACAAAATACACTCTGCAAGCCCTTATGTACCAGAAGATGGAAAGACGTGAATGGGTCATACCCCGCCCTTTCCTGAGTCGCAATGGAATGCAACAACTGTTTGCGGCCACAATCATTGATTAACGCCTTAACCACGGCGGTTTTTCCGCCGCGGTGCGGCGTTCTAAAGGGTGAGCGGGTCTCCGTCGGCCATTGGCCGATGGCAGCACTGGGAAGGTAGTGCTCGGTCAGCCAATGGTCAACGGGAGCATGCAAGGGGTTAAATATAGGCTGAAGGTACGTTGTAGTCAATCACAAAGTGGAAACTGCCCATCAAGTCATGGCAGCTCATCTGAAAGCACTGAAAGTTTGCTGAGTTGTCACCATGTTTCAGGTCATCATTCACCAAACTCACAAAAATATAGAAAATACTAATGACACTCAGGAGTTTTCACCCAGAGAGTGGGGATCATTAGTAGTGTTTTTCTGTTGGGGAACACCAGGTTTTCCCTGAAAGAGAAAAGTATCCGACTGCTGCAAGTAGGCTGTGCACTCTAATGTTCCTAACTCATAGCCCCTACTCGTCAGTCTTTCGGTGTAGGGGCAGAGTACCCTTGTATGCCAGTCTCTAAATGTGACCCTTTGACTCATTAGGATTTGCTGGGTTTGCCACATAGCCCGTCATCTGCCACAATATGTTAAGTTTTCTCCAACAATCACTTCCTCACTAAACAAATCAATAGTTACAAAGAATGCTGCAAACAAATGTAAACCAGCTTGATCAGTAATGAGATGATACTCTCTAATTAGATAGATGTCAATATGTTGAAATGGCACAACAAATAAACGCTCAAAATATGATGGGAGGAATGCCTGTGGTACGTTTAACCACTGCAATCAATGGGGGTAGGATGCCAATTCATCATTCTACCCACCATGCCACCTCAGATTAAACTCAGCCATTTGCAAATCAGTCTTGGTCCTGCCAGTCCAGCCAAAAAATGCCAAGTCTGGTCTTTTCTGAACAAAACCACAGGCAACCCAAGACCTGATGGTCCTTTTCACTAAGTTGTAGCTTGTGGAGAAGTGTGGCTCACTGGTTAGAGGAGGCAGACCTGGAAGCAGAGGTCAGCCGGGACCAGGGTTCAATTCCCGGCTCGGCGGGGTCTTGAGTCCTAAAATGTCCATGGACTCGACAATTCTCACTCCGGTGCCTACTCAATTCACGGGTTCACACTCTGCGACTCTGGGCAATAGCTTGCTTAATCTCCACAACGGCCCCTCGCGGCGGGAGGCCTGGCTTTCACCTTGCGGATACCCTGCCGGGGTTATCTCACAGGGGAATACCAGGACGGGTTCCCTAAGCAAGCGCTTAGAAACCGCTTGGTGATTTGCGCTATATAAATTCCTGTACATTTACATTTACATTTGGTGTGGGTGGCACAGTGAGAAAGAGACCCACATCTGGGCACACTCTTAGCCACTCAAGTAAAAATAAGATGATGGGAGGAATGCTTGCAATGGGTCTAACTACTCGGGGTAGCATTCCAACCCATCTTTCTTTTGTCCACCATGCCACCTCAGATTTAACCCTGGGCGTAGTGTGCGTAGTGGGGCTACGCGAAGCTACGCAAAGTGGGCGAGAAACTATGCCCACCTGCGCACTTCGCATATCCCCACTACGCGCTGGATGCCCCACTCCCCTAAATACCTAATTTAATGAAATGGGCACATCAAAATAAAGACACTTACCTTGTCCGCGGCGTCCCAGGGCTCCCTCTGCTCGTTACCGCGGCCGTCTGCTAACCAATGCGCATGTGCGGGCAGTCATGCTTTCGCATTTCTCGTGAGAAATGCGCATGCGCGGCCGCCAGCGCATGCGCATTGGTTAGCAGACGGCGGCGGTAACGAGCAGAGGGAGCCCCGGGACGCCGCGGACAAGGTAAGTGTCTTTTATTTATTTTGATGTGCCCATTTCATTAAATTAGGTATGTTCGGGAGGGCGGGAGGGAGGCCGGTGGCGGGCAACTTCGCTACGCCCAAGGAGTGGGCGTAGTGTTGCCTGCTTCGCCTACTTTGCAAAGGGCGAAGTAGGCAACACTACGCCCTCTTCATGGGCGTAGCGAAGTCCTTCGCCCAGGGTTACTCAGATTAGACCCAACAATATGCAAATCAGTCTTGATCCTGCTCCAATAGGAACAGTCCAGCCCAAACTACTAAGCCAAGTCCTCTCTGAACCGGAACGCAATAAACCCAAAGCCTGCAGTCTGAAGAGAACAGCCGTACAATCCTGAAGCAGACTGTGTTTAATAATTGCTTGCTCAATAATGGCTTTCATCGGTGCATAATTTCCCTTTTCATCTACAAAACTCAGCCAAGGGAACCACAACATTTGAATCTACAAAGCACAGCATTCGAAGTGGCCCCATACCTATGCTAGGTCCTTCTAATAGGAGACAATGGACAGCTTCTGCAGACAGGGTGCCATGCCTGCACAGCCATCTGTAGTACAAATGTTTCTGCTTCGAAACGACATCAGAGCAATATCCAGAAAATTCAGCATTTGCAGAGATAACCTGAAATAAGCTGTGGCATGTCCCAAATCAATTTCAAAGTGGAAATTGATGTATTGTGCACAGCATGAGGAATGTTAAAGATACGGAAATTTGGACTGGCCAGCGACACAAATGAGGCCATTTACATGCAAAAGAGAGAAACACCTGAGCACAACGCATAAAAACATACCGCGCAAAGTGGAAAGGTGAATCAAATGATACAGTGTCTCCTCATGCTTCGCGAGGAACTGTCGCTGGCATGAAATAGGAACTAGCTGGATTTCAGTTCTGGCAGCTATTCTGATGGGCTTCTGGCCTGATTCTGGAGAGTGACCCAAATGGTGCCATGGTGCGGCGTGCCTACACTGGGAGAACTAGCGACATGCAGCACCAGAGCACGTTTAGGTGAGCGAAGGAGGAATTTTAGGCTCTTTTCCACAACAGCAGTTCTGCTCCTAATGATTCAGCACACATGGAAACAGGATATAACAAAGGGAAATGTACATATTTCTCCTCCTTAACCCCTCCCATGCTCATGACGAGCTCAGCTTGTCATGAGGCACAGTGGAGCTGTGCTCATGACGTGCTGAGCTCATCATAACTGCCGCTGCCCTCCTCATGTGGCTAATTCCCCGCCTGTGCGGGCATTCTATTGGAGTGTGCGGAGTCATGACAAGTCCAGCACGTCATGAGCACAGCTCCACTGTGCAGCATGATGACCTGGACTCATCATGAGTACAGCGGCGCCACGCGCATCACCTCTCCCCCCGCACTGCGGGGGAATTAGCCCCGCGTGGAAGGGGTTACATTTTACTGGGCGAAGGGGTAGCATATTGATGCATTCTAAGGTTCAATATCTTCAGTATATCTGGGAATGTGCCAAAATCCATGAGTGGATGCAGGGGAATGCCCTTGCTCCAGCTACTGAATGTGTTACATTTCTTTACAAAGCAACGCAAATCAGGCCTTAGGTGGCTTTACAAATCCCAAGCAAACCTTTGGGTTGCCCTGCCTCGCAGGATGCATGGGAGATGCAAAGGCTTAGTAAATCTAGGCCTAAGTGTTGCTTTACAAGATAACCCAGTAGTTTAGCACCAATTAAGACACCATGTTTGGAGTCCTTGCCTTTTCTGTTACAAGTTAATATTTGCTGAGTCCCTCCATGTGGTATAATGGAATCAGTCCATGACTGTAACTCCTGTTGTATGTTTCTTGTATGGCCTATTGTTGTTTTCCCTATGTTAAAATAATAGTGCATTTTGTAGGCCGCTTTTATTTTGCACACGTTACTAAATACTGCACTTGCATTTGTGGCACATTGTGTTTTCACAGAGAACCAGTACATGTTTTCGCATGTATTCTTTTCTTGGGATTTAGTCTGAACCTACTCAAGGTAAAACAACATTGCCCCTTGTTATTCTCCCTGGTCAGACACTAGCACCTAGACATAATGCAAGAATGCAGCTGCTCTTATGAATACACATATCATGTCATAACTGAGGACAGGGGTTCTGAAAAAGCACTCACAGAGCAAAGGTCCTGAGACAAGAGTGCTGCATCAGGGGAGATGTAGAACATCCACCTGTGTATACTAAGGTACGGGGTCCGCTACTAAACCCAGAGATCTATAATCTATAATCGCTTAGCTTTAGTAGGGGGGGGTTAAGCAGTTCTGTCAGATAACCTGACAGGGCTCTTTATTGTACATGGTTAATTAGCCATGCTGATGATATTAGTGACATGTTTTCTAATTGTGGCACAATTATTGCATCTTAGAGCACAATAGTTTAAATAAACACTGTAAATGTCCTTTGTGTCTCTATTTTCTCAAAAGAGTGAGCAAAAGGGTGTGTCTGTATGGTCCCAAGCATAGTTATGTTCCTGAGCAGAATCTCTGCAACATAGCGCCACCAACATTTGGTCAGGTACTTATTTGCAGGAATGCTGAGTAGTGCTTGTCCACAATAGCCTCGCACCTTTTACTGGAGACATTCGTTGTTTTGGGGAATTATCCTCCACAGTGTTTCGGAATCACCTAGTTCTGTTGTTTTTTCAAGCTTGAATATTAAAAGGTTTAAACCTAGTTTGTGTTACACTTTGAACCCAAGTCTTTTTTCTCTTGGTGCAACCTGTAAATATTGCGGCCAACTACCAGCCGGCAGTCCTTGCACACTTAGCACAACATGGAGTTCCTACTGTGGGAGCTCCTGTAATATTTGTAGTAGAAGTGGATGCGGCATACCGCTTTGAAGCATTTTATTCTTGGGTAACATTTCCAGCTGTGGATAACAATACCAGCACTTTCCATTAATTCACTGTCCCACAGGCACCCGCTGCACACAGACCACACACAATTGTTAAAATTCCTTCCTATGTCTGGGAACACCAGGCTAGGTTTAAGGTCATGTTTCCCCTGGTCCTGGGCCAGTACAAATGGGACCCGTCAGTAATGAGGGCTACTTGGCTAGCATTAGCTGGATATAACCCATACCCTGACTTGGGCAATTTAAATCTTGTGCAAACACAAGGTTTGTACAATATTATCTGCATTTTATACAGGCATCTAACTCAATTTATTTCATGTATATTGTTAGCTGGCACAGTTAGAATTAGCCTGCAAGCGCAAGCCCAGTTGCCTGCAGTGTCTGGTATCAGTTATGTAATTGTTCATTCAATAATGGGCAAAAGACCCACTAATCATGAAAAATGCCATTTTGGATTGCCCAAAAATTCAATCAACTTGAAGCTGTGTTTCCCCTTACAGGACCACAAGACAAGCACAGTATTTTAACTATGTTCTTACTCACTGGGATGGTTCTCCCTCTTGGAGACTGTCACACCTGGGAGACAATTTTTGCCACAGTCTATGCTATCTGTCATGGCACTCCCTTGAGGTCCATTTTACTAAACGTTCTCAAACAAATGCAGATGGAACATGGAGCAGGTCCTGCCCTCGATTTGGGGATGAAACTAGTGAGCAATTATCCCGTAGTCTCTGAAAGGATTCTTTCTAATGTTAAAGGTGAAGCTATACGCCTGCAACTTACTGTGATGGTGGTAGCTAGCTGCAAACATGAATTGCCTACAATTATTGCTAATGTATATACATCATTAGGATGCAATATTATGGGAACCAGACCTTCAGTAGAATTAACGTGGCCAGACTAGCAAAGACAAGGATGCCAGACCAACCTGTGAGTTTGTTAGGAAACCATAGGATAAATCTAAACAACAACAAAAAGGTACACCTCACGGAGGTTCTCCATCCCAGGAGTCTTCTTAGTGGGTGGTACAATTTCCATGATCACACTAAAATCAGGACTCCTTACAGGTATCAGATTCCAGATACAGGTTGCCCTCCTTCCTTTCAGGAATCGTCTAATCAGTGGTATGGCAGAGGAGAATGATCTGAACGTAGACAAGAAGAGTATGTGAAGCCAAAAAAGGAGCCACTAGGTTCGTCTGACATGAAGATAAAGACAGAGGATAAAACTCCTCAATATAGAGACCTTTTTCAGGAGACGAAAGTTGCCGCTTTGACTGTTGAATATGCCAAAGACATTGAGAGCCCTCCGCATGAACAGGAGCTTCGGCGATGACTCTCCTCGACAGCATGGCAGAAGTCACCATAGTACCACAGAATCTCCTGGAGTTTCTGGCAGTGAAAGCAAGTGATACCTTTGCTAAAGTTGATATCACGGATACAAGCATGGCCACTCCAGATAGATATCAGCTAGATGCTCAAATAGAAGGTGATGTTAAATGCACCATTAAAGCAATCTTTTGGGAAAATGCGACTTTGTCCTATGACGTACTGTTGGCGGAGGATGATTGAACCCCACCATTTGTACTCACATTCCCCCAAGGAGAGGATTTGATTCTTCTTTCCTTTTCAGATGTTGTCCCTGATGAAGTCAACCAAGCTTATGCAGCGGAATGTGCACTTGCATTAGCCCCTGCACTTTACCGTAATCATGTTGGCTGTTATAAGGATTCTCCTTAGCATATCATACCATTAAGATCCAGCCCACAAGTGAAGCCACAAAACCCTATTAAACAGGATGCTAAAGCGCCTGTTAGAGAAATTCTCTCTTAATTGGAGTACCAGGGACTAAATAAACTCTGTGTATATCAGATGAATAATCCTCTTTTGCCTGTTTTAAAACCGGAACATTCCTACACATTGTCTTAGACTATAGACATTTAAATAGTCATGAACGCACATTTGCAATGCAAAATATGCGCAGTACATCACTAATTAATAGTTATCCCTAACAAATACAAAAACGCATTGGTCATTTCCAATGGTTTTTCTGTCATAATTTGGCACCTGAAAGCCAAGATTAGACTGCTTTCAGCACCCTCAGTTTTCAAACGTGATATGGACGTTTGGCAGTGGGCTATAAGAATAGCCCAGGTATATTTGCTGCATGCATTGTGTCTATTCTTCATGATATTGATTCTGACCCACTATCCTACATAGAGATATCTACTTAAGAGACGATGAATTAAATTCCCAAATGGCCATAGTATATTGCATCATTTTGGGATTTGGCAGAATATACAATCCTGAATATACACAATGCATTAAACCACTTTATGATTTAATACAACCTGATTTTAACACTGCATGATCGACATCAGAACACACAGGTACACTCAGATCTTTGCAATCTGACTTCTTGAAACACATCACTTGCATACACCTGTCGATACCACAAACCTGGTCAGCCATATTTTACCAGATGCAATTGGATTTACATACATAACCTTTTACAAAGGTGAAAAAGTGTTATAGCATATACATTGCATTTATATTCCAGAGTGGAAATGCATTTTGCTTCAGCTGAAAAACACTAAAGGCCGTGCAGATGGCTATCCTTAAAGAACGGCCACTGGTTCAAAGGGAAATTAATTATTATTTGTACTAACGAGCCAGCCTCAGAGACTGTCACCAAAGCTAGCATTCTCAACGCTAAAGCCCTCCATCCTAGATGGATATAGTGGGCTACATCCTTAACAGGTGTGGATGCAGCCTTTATCTTTGACCCTTCTTTGCAGACACAAGAATTGCTACAATATGAGATGTTTACCCTTTCTCCTCTACTGTTCTGCCTCTTGATCAGTACAAATAAATTCTTTACACTGATGGTTCAGCTCAACCTACTATAGGTTGTAAGCACCAATACTCAGCAGCATGTGCCATTGTTTTTGATGTTATGCTGGATGGCGTATTTCAACCACAAATGACTTGCACACATTCTTTAGGACACTGCACTACGCAGTTGGCTAAACTGAATGCTTTGGTTCTTGCACTTAAATATACAGATCCTGAATTCCCCATTCTTATTGTATGTGATTTGTATTACAGTGTTCAGTAGTTTAATGATAATCTACATTATTGACAACAAAATGGATTCAGAGATTCAAAGGGTAGCACAATCAAGCATAAAATTGGTTTTGGTTAAGGTGGAAGACCTCAAAGATAGGATGTCACAAACTTATGCTACAATTACACTGAGTCATCAGTGTGTTGGGAAGCACACGCTGTAGGGCATTTTCTGGCTGATGAAGCAGCCAAATCTGCTGTCGCCACAGCTATTGTAGCAGCATTTACACACTCTAAAACTCGTAGAGATAATGATATATTGTTTGCCGTGAATGCAATTAAGAACGCCGCCCCTTTACCAAAGGGCTTTCCTTCTAAATACTCTTAACATTTAAATAACAAAAATGTTCCTTTTGTAGCAATTCCTTGGATCAACTATCATTTGATTCCCAACCAATACCACAAACTTGCTTTAGTTGTAGCAGCACATGAAAGTGTTGCTTCAGCTCATGGTGGGATGGAGGCCAAAATTTCGCTGCTGCAGCAATGTTATTGCTTGCAAGGCTTATACCAGTGGGCCCAAAAATATGTCCTATCTTGTGACATTTGTCAACAGATTAAATGTTCCACTGTAGCTCGTCCACCACAAACACATCTCTTAACCTCCAACAAGCCTTTTGGCTTTATCTATTTGGATCACTGTGGTCCACTGATTTCGGATACTGCGTTCAAATTTATTTTGGTTGCAGTTGATTCTTGCTGTAGATTCCATTGGGTTTGACTACAGCACTCGGGTGATGCTTGAACTGTTATTAAAGACCTTCATGTCTTTATCATGACATATACATGCTGTGCATTCTACTTGAACCAGTGTGCGGCTTTTGTGTCAAAAGTGCACTGGGATTCAATGATGTTCTGAGTGTACAGGTGTCCGAGGGCAATATTGTTGTGGAAAGAATGAACTGTGACTTAAAGCAGTCTTTAACAGCTAGAGTATTAGGTATTGGGAGTAGTTAGTCAACCACCTCTACAGGGTTCAGCAAGTTCTCAATAACCTCCCTAAAAGAAGGGTAGACGGACCAAGTACAAAGTGCTTTTTGGCATCAAGATGTATGTTCCAGAACTTAACGGTCCAGACATTGTGGCAACTGCCATGTCCTTTGACGTACATATCCATTGTGCTGTCTTACAGGACCTACAACAGTTTTGTGCTGGTCAATCAAGCTAACACGTATAAACATCTCTCTCTCCAAGTGCACACATAAAGCCTGAAGTTTCTGGCTGGATTCCAAAAATTGGAGAATTTAATCGAGAGAAGGTGGCAATTAAAAATCAGTTTGTCCCATTCTACCATACTCCAGTCCAGCCCTTGGCATCCAAGGGTCAAGAACTCTAATCTTGAAACCGTTTATTGATTCTAAAGACAAACGTTTTGTCTTCATCAAACATGTCAAACTACACCATGTGGCTGATTCTAAATCGTAAGCCACAGGGCGTCCGTGCTACTCCACTAGACATTCCACTGCAGCCTGTGAGCACCACCAATGCTGATGCTCCCCAGCTGGGAGAGGGAGGAGCTGAGTCCTCAACCAACAGCACGGCCGAAGTGAGTGCAGTCTCTACTGCTGAGTTTTCTGCAGCTTAAGTAATTTATACTGATCCACCATTGGTGGATCCACCTATATTACACGTTTTGATTTCTGTTATTGAACCCTTGTAGTGTAGCTCCTATTTTCCCAATAGGCTCTGCGCATTGGAATAATACCTACAGCAGTAAAGGCCTGGACCAGACGTTAACTAGGTCTACTACTGTCGATACTAGACTTAATTTTTGGGTTTGCCAGCGTAGCTCAGAGTTCGCTAGAAACTTTCTCGAATGTTCAGGAAAGAATTAACTCCCCTGATTAGACAAGAAGGGATTTAGTTTCTGACAACCATAGAACATGACAACTTTGCTCTCCCCTAATCAAGAGTCAATCTCGAGAGTCGTGTGAGCACAAGGCAATTATTTTACTCAGTCAGTACGTGCATTCTTAGTCTCATCAGATTGTAGAGAAAAGGAAGAGACGGGCGTGTTCAATAAAAGATGTTATTTATTGATCAGTCTCTTTTCTCGTACAAGAGAAATGGATCGATATTATTGCAATACTTATAGTTAAGTAAAGTGCATACATTAAAAGCAATAGTATAAAATAATACTGTAAAAATATTGATATGGTTTCTGAGCCATATGATGTTTAAAATGATTAAAATATATTTACATACACATATACATTTGACTAAACGTACTCAACTGGTGTTTCTAAATACGCCTACCCCGTGTACCTGACCTAAGTCTAATGCGTGGGCGGGAATAGAAAGTTACAGTTTAAGTTAAGTTTGTTTTTGCCAAGTGAATAACTAAAGAATTCTCTGTGAGGGGTTATTCAGTTCTGTACCTGGAAGTTAGGATGAATGAGGAATGGTATCTCTTTCTCTGCTCTCGATATTCCAGGCTGCCTGCGAGGGCTGCCCAGAAACGCCGGTGCTGGGTCTCTCGGCTTGAGATAGCAGCGCGTCTCTCAGCGCGTCAGGAAGGCGGGGCTGCGCCAGCGGGGTCTGCTTCTGCTCTCGGCTTCGGCAAGTATGGCTGCTCCGTCTTGTCACCACGCGTGTGTTTGCATAGGGCAAGATCGGCAATATTTATACCTTAAAGGTGCCGAGATTGACGTAAGGATGGACATAGATACGTCAATAAAGATGTCATACGACTTGCTCGTTAGCACATTCTTTTACTGAAGTTCTCTGTGAAATCAAAACAATGGCCGCACGGATTTTCCAGGTTGTCATAGGTTTGATTTGTTATGAGAACGTCGTATGCCTTATCAGGGGCTGGAGGAATGTCGCTTGTCTAATTAGATCTCAAGCGTTATGACCTAATCAGATAACACGTTCCTGTGCCGTAGTGTGACTGCGTCAGATAACGGTATCTGCATCATGGGGGCTGTTCTTGCCTCATGGGCTGACTGTTAGTTAACTTGATAGTTAGTTTAACCAGAATAGGGTCAGGAATAGGGGGATCGATTCAGAACCTATAGGAATACATGACACCCACTCCACGCTAACTATGGTCATATTTACTAATCTATGCATAGTATAACATAGTACAACATACTATAGAGTATAGTGTATACCTTACCACCCCAAAAGACATAAATGCATTTTGAAATTTTCAAATATACTGAAAAATTGCAGTCATATATATTGTATGCACTTAAGCTATGAATTACATGCAAAAGTAAACACGCATTTGTATGCATTATTGCTTATTTGGTATATGAGAAATACACATGAAATGGCTCTTAATATGGCTATACAGAAAGGAAGTTCGAGACCATCTCATCACATAATAAAATATTTGTGAACATCCCAGCGGGCAACTAAAGTTTATAAAGTATCTAAAAATAGAAATCTTAGTTCTCTAGGAATAGTTTCTTACTTTAAGCAGAAGATAAGTGTCCCGAAAAATTTGTGAAAAATAAATGGGGCTGCTAAAAATTGTTGTCCGTGAACTGGTGGGAAGAATTGTTCATGTGACTTTATTTTTAAAGTTGAAGGCCGAATTCAGGGAACGCCGTGTGCGAGTTTACTCAAAAGTCTCTATTTCTGTTCTGGAGAGAACATCATATCATTCAGGCTTTCGAAAAAACTGTCAACAGCTTCATGGGAAAGTTCCACTAAGTCGGAAATAGGGGTAACCATGCATTCATGCGCATGATTGTCTCCATTGACATTCTGATTCGCATTGCTGACAGAAGGTCGTACCTGTTCAATGCTGCTCTCATCTTGAACTTCACTACTCTTCAATCGTAGTGGTGAAGATTCCAGGAATGCCGTCATCAGGATTGGTAGCCTTTGAGGGCAGCACAAAGCGTGAACCTTGGTAGGAACCAACAGTGTATCTGCATCCACTGGCGCATCCGATTGTAGCGTCAGACAGGTGTCTAACACGCATTCTTCTCCGCATAGCAGACATCTCAATACAGGTAAAACACATCTTTGCCACATTGGTCGAAATGATAGAAACCAAGTCATGTTCAGGTCTCTAAGCCGGGATAGTCCCAGGATTTTTGATATCCGGTCCCGGTATCCAATGGCTAGGATCGTGTCTTCCATTGTCGCGAGAGTTTGATCTGTGACATGGGTTGCCATAACGAAAAATAAGGACTAAGAATAGGATTCCTGCAATTAGTCCCAGGATCAGGGGAAGTCCGCCAAAAATCGAATGGACGAAATCTGGAAAAATACCCAGTATGGCTTTGAATGGTGTTAATGCCATCGAAAATACTGTCTTAAATACCCCTGAGATCCCATTGGTATCAGAAATATTTAAGATTTCGCTCAGGATTTCCGCAAAATGTATGGGGGAATTAGTTGATAATAATGTATGTATCTCTGCAGTCGTCCTTGCGACTTGTAGATCATACGTTTCTTTTGATGACGTGAGCCTTGTAGGCGTCTGAAGAAGCACTGTTTTCATTCTGCTTAAAGTATCTATTCGAATAGAAGTAATTTTCAAACTGGGCCATGCCCTTGCCTCCCTGTCTGGAAAGGAGCTGGGGAATAAAGAGCGTCCACAGCACTTGACCTTCGCCGTCGTAGTGACTAGATAAAGAGTCCCGGGCATAAGACTACAACATCTGCGGTCTACAATAAGAATGTAACTCCCATTATAGAGTCTTTGAAAGAATGGTTCTATTTCAGTTGCAGGTGCGCCTTGCTGGTGACATGAAAGGTTGTATGAATTCCCTTCACAGGCTCCGTGCAAACTAATACCGTTACACAGAAGCGTGCCGCTTAGTGACATAGCACAATTGTTGCCACTAAGAAACACTTTCTGTCCTTTATTACTGACACATGCATGTGAATAGGGCAGGTTCCAAGTTGTTTTAAGGTACCCCTTTCCCAATTTCTCGTACATGCCAGCCTGTATATATTTTTGGCAGTATTGAAACCTGAAGGTTGAGATTGGAATATTTATGATTCCGTGTATTATCCATTCGCTGACAGGTCGTTCTGACATTGTCATTGGTAATCTTTCTAGTTTTTCAATGCTCAAGATTGTATAATCAGCACCCTTTTGCGCCATACCGATTTGTCTATCAGTAAGGTTAAAGATTTGGAATAGTGACGTTGTGTTGATTAAACGCCAAGGCACATAGCCTGAACGCAGATTTTGTAACGTCCAGCCAAGCTGTACAATAGAACGCAATTGTGACTGACCATGTTGTAATAACAGTAAGTCTTGCGATAATATATCGATTGCTGAAGACACAATGCTGTCCAATGAAAAAATTCTGGAGGACAGAGTCATTAACCCATTGTCCACTACAGAAAGTGATTTTTCCAAATTAATACGGTCAATTTCCCGTATTCTTTCTGCTGTCTCAATTTGAGTAACCTTCCAGGCCTCATTGTATGCTGCATATACAGAGGCTGCTATGAAACGCTTTTGACGCTGTTTGCGTGGTCCCATTATGAAATCACGCAAGTCAGCACCATCAGTAAGTAAAGTTAGGTGTTGCTTAATTTCAGGCAGTGTGGAAGTTTGTAGCCATTGAAGGCATAATTTGCCCACACTGTAGGTTGTTATTATCCCTGGGTGATGTCTTTGGGGATATCTAGGGTCTGGCCTGGTCATTTTGAAACCCTGTGTTTTATTCAGGAATCTATCTTGACAGTTATTTGTATCTGTGGGCCAGATCAACCATTGTTTCCAATCAGGATGTGTTCTGTTTTGGTTTAATATATGGTTTACGTCTATTTCTTCATCTGTATCAGAGTTATTGCTAAACATTGTTGGCTTTGGAATAGACGGTTTAATTAAATCTTTGATTTTGGCTAAGCCAAGACAGGTGGTCTGTTGAACAGTGTCATTTAAAGATATCATTTGTTCTGGGATCATGCAGGCTCTAAACAAAGCTTCTATACCCTGTACTTGCCAATCTTTTGTACCCCAAACACTTTTCAAATCAACATTTTTGTCCCAATAATCAAATCCAAAAGTATTCATTTTTTCAAAGAATGAATCTGAATATATCAATTTTGTGTTGGTTATCATGGTTTTCATCCCTGTCTTGTTTGACAATTTAAAATAAAATGTTTCAGCATTACTTATGTTAAAACCTGAAAAATATGAATATTTGTCATATACGGTTCTAGAGCTTCCTTTTGGAGGTGTAGCACAATGTTCCCATTGATTATAATTTAAAACATTTCTAGGTTGTGCAGATTTATGTAAAAAATGGTTACAATAATGGTTATAGCAATACATACTATCATAATTTGTAGAACCTTGCAAATAATCATGTTTTGTAAATTTAGCAGACATTACTAAGTCAGACATCATGTTGTTAATGCTTTCGAAGTCCCAATCATCAGCAAATGAGTTTGGTTTTGCAAAGTCACTCAAGGAGATCTTGATTTGGTGTGGATATTTCAGGATCTCGACCGGACCATAAATTTCATAGTCAGTGTTGTCCCAGGCTACCCCACCAGGTATCGGATTGGCTGTGAAGTTGGCTGAAGAAAGTTCTGAAGAAAGTTCTCTTTTCTCGACGTGTGAAGATGTGTGTGGTTTGAGGATCAAGTTGATGTTCTGACTTGCTGTGTCCATTTTAGCATATTTTCCCTCAATGAAGCGTCCCAAAGTAAATACCATGATGAGCCAAAGTATGAGGATAAATGCACCAAAACCCACCCAAAATTCAATCCATGGAGAAACCAGATATGTTTCTTTCAGTTGTTTCAAAAGTTCCTTCGCTTTATCTTTAAAGGATTTTGATGATGGCTGTGTCTTTGATTCACTGAAGCCGTCAGAGGAATCATCGAAGTTGATGAAGTAACCGGATGCAGTTCTGTCAATTGTTCCAATTGGTTCAGGATTTTTGTTTTTTGCATTTTCACTTGGTACTTCAGTATAGATTGGTGTGTCTCTGCTAAATGTCTTTATTTGGGTTTTCAGAGGTCTGAGTTCTATTGCATTGTTGCATAGTCCTTCTTGTTCTTCTGCAGGCGTTTCGAATGTGATGAGCCTTTTTGATAGGACCTCTGTGCTGGTAGCAAACCTTGGTGTTCTGCTACTTATTGGGAGTCCACTTGGCCTACTGTTTGTTATCGGCCACATGTTGTGGTTTTACCAGGTCGATGGATACAACTCGGTTCTCCTTTTTTCCAGCAAGTGGCGGTAGTACAACTGATCTTGTCCCGTTGACAGACAAGACAGGAACTGCTTTTCTGTAGGAAGGCCCAAATTCCTTCTTTACCGCGATCTTCTCCCTGACTAGATCCCCGACTTTTGGAATCCAGACAGGTCTTGCTGGGACAGGTGGTGATTCTTCAGTGGTCGTTGGCTGTTGTTTCAACTGTATGTTGCTCAGGTCTTTTCTTGTTTTGTTTAAGTCCTGCAAAATAGCCAAACGGTCTTTGACATCAAAGGTTTTTTCTTTCACCACTGAAGTCTGACTATCAAGGTCAGAGATCATCATCCTAGTTCCAAATAATAATTCGTACGGACTGAATCCCTTCAGAGAATTTCTTGGCAAGTTATTTAGACTACGTTGGACACTTATTAGATGTTTGACCCACCCAGCTCCCGAACCTAATACCTTTGCCGTTATAGATTGCTTTATGTCACGGTTTTTTCTTTCAACAATTCCGTTCCCCTCAGGGTGAAATGGACAAGAGTACCGCAATTGCACGCCCATGCTGACCATGGCCTCCTTATAAGCCCGAGAGCTAAAAGCAGGACCATTGTCCGAATGCAGCATGCCAATTGCGTATGTGCCGATAAAGACTCGCAAATCTTTTATAACAGTTCTGGCGTCAGCCGTTCGCTGGGGCCACATCCATATGAATCTCGTGCATGAGTCCACTGCGACCAAGATATATTTATAGTTACCATCCCTTAGTAAGGGACCGCAGTGGTCTAGATAAACACAGGCTAATGGTTTATCCGAGATTAGAAGGGGCGTCTGCGCTGGACGTCTCACCGTTGATACTTTCATTTTTTGACATATTTCACATGCTAGAACATAGTTCCTCGTTTGTCTTCTCATTTGTGGCCACCAGTATCTCTGTTTAAATAATGATACTGTGGCTGAGACGCCAGCATGGATAGAAGCAAGCCCTTCGTGTGCCGCTATTATTAGTCCTAACCTATGTTCCATGTTTGGAATTGCCCTATCCCCCACTCCAGGGATTTGAGCAAAAGGAACATTGTTTGCATCAGTTATGTATGAGTATTTTACTGGAAAGCCTTTAGGGAGTGGTTCTATCGAATCCTTTTCTGAAGCGCTGACAGCTTGTAATATTTCGCTGTCTATTTTTGTTTTTGACCTAGTGACGGCAGCTACGGAAGCCGTTTGCACAGCTGCCTTCGCGGCCTCATCAGCCAATGAATTCCCTGCAACGTGAACGCCATCACGTTGATGACTCAGTGTATGTATCACGTGAGTCTTTGGTAGTTCTTTTTGTAAAAGAGCTACTTGTTCCCAGAGCATTTTATGCTTGATTGTGCCACCTTTCGCATCCTTGAAACCGTTCTGAAGCCAGATCTGCAAGTATTCATTATAAGATTGAACGCAATAATACGAATCGCACACTATGAGTGTGGGGAATTCTCGATCGGTATTTTCAAGCGCCATCTTGAATGCTAGTAGTTCAGCTCGCTGAGCTGTACAATCTCCTTGGGATTGTGTTTTAGTGAGGGTTGGTTTAAATTTCCCTTCGTGCCAACGACCTTTAACAATCGCGCACGCAGCACTGTAAGCTTGTTTACCCCCTACTGCGGGTTGTGCTGATCCGTCTGTATATATTATACAGCCGTAGTGATCTAGAGGCAGAATTTCGGTTGGCGGAGGACATTCAAATTCATATTGGAGAAATTCTTGTGTTTTTAAATAAGGATCAAATTCGTACACCACGTCTGTTGCAGCAAGAGAGTTAGCCCATTGTATCCATCTTGGATGGAGTGCTTTAGCATTTGGAATGCTTGCCTTTGTTACCGCCTCTAAGGCTGGTATTGGTGTCACGATTATTATTCGTTTACCTTGTGCCAGGGCTCGTTCTTTTGCTATAGCTGTCTGTGTTGCTGTAAGAATTTTTTCCGTTGGGCTAAATTTCATTTCAGCCTTAGTGTACAAGTGTGATTTGAATGCAATTGGTACCTTTTCTCCTTCATTAGAAGTCAGGTATGTGAATCCGCATCTCCCTGGGATGACTCGAATCACAAGATTGCGTGTGTTATCACGTGTTTCTAATTTTGTTTTAATTAGCATGTCTGTTTGTAAGGATCTCAAAATTTCTGTGTGTGTTTGAGTCCAATTGGATCTTTTAAAGTCTGGTTTAATTAGATCATAAAGGGGTTTGACCCTTTCTGCGTAATTTGCAATGTATGTTCTTCCGAAATTTAGGAAACCTAGAATTGACTGTAGGTTTTTTAGTGTTTTAGGAGCTTGGATTACGGCACATTTCTCTAGAAAATTGTCTGCCAGGCTTTTGCCTTCACTTGATAACTCATATCCTAAGAATAGGACCGTCAGATGGGCAATTCTGGACTTTTTAAAGTTGAATTTGTAACCCTCTGCAGCGAACCCAAGTATTATGGTGTTCACTCTTTTCAAGTGAGTCTCCAAGTCATCATCTGTTAAGTAAATGTTATCGACATAAGATAATGCTTCATCATCATATAGTTGTAGTAATTCTGTTACTCTCGCTGAGAATACCCCCGGGCTGTTCTTGTACCCCTGGGCTAACCGACAGAATTGTTTTTGAGTGCCATTTACTGAGAATGCAGTTAAATATCTGCTCTCTGGTGCTATGTTTTGACAAAAGAATCCATTGGAGATGTCCAAGGTTGTTTTGTATTTTTTGCGCACTATGTTATTCATTAGTGCAGCACTGTGTGAGTTTTGCACTGCAAAAGTTTTGCAACATGTGTTAAGGTGTCGATAATCCAAAACTAGACGATATGAATTGTCTGGTTTGGAGACCGGAAACAAAGGGTTGTTCATTTGTGAGGTGCAAGTTTCAATCACCCCCTGGTATTCTAGCTGATCTAGTATTTCATTTACTTGTTTTTTAGCTTCTTGCTTAATTGGGTACTGCCTTTGTGCAGTAGGTTGTGATTTTAACTGGATTTTGTGAGGAGGAGAATCCTCATCCCATCCTACATGATTTTTATATAAAGCAGGTGCTAAGGCCACTGCCCACTTTCTAGCAAGTGTGTATTTTTTATGAATCGGGATTTGATTCGAGAAGGCAGGCATAATTACTTCTTCGCCATGAGGGCACTCCCTGACAAACTCTGGTGGCCAGTCTTTTTCAGCTAGAAGGATATCATAGCCCTTGGAGAGATTATCCCAAAATAGTCCCCTTATTTTCCTAGTCTTATCTCCCTCTATACGTAATGTTATCTCGTATATCTTGTGGGGCTTGCTAACTCTGGTGTCTGCAGTTTCCACGTGAAGGTATTCATTCGTGTCCACTGTCTCCAGATGATTCATAAGGACTTTGCGAGCTATGCTCACCTCTGCTGCGCTGTCTAGCATTGTCTGAGCCCATTCTCCGTTTTTCAGTTGTGTCCTCAGTATTCTCGGCATTTTTAACTACCTTGATACTGGCTACCTTCTTTTTTGGAAATTGTAATTTCTTTTTTAGCTGAGCAGGTTCCTTGTCTTTGGACTTGGCGTGCTCTTCTGATCGTCCTCTTCTTTCCGATTTCTGCGAGGAAGTCTGAAAAGATTGAGAGGGACGTGTATCAATGTCTTGATATCTATCAGGTTTTTTAATATTATCCCTATTTCTAAGGTTATATCTATTCCCAGAGGGGTCACTCTGCGGTGACCTCTGTCTTTGGTTTGGAGATTTCTCTCTTCGCCTGGGAGACCTCCCTCGGGACTGGAATTTCTTTTCTTTAGGATTGGATTGTTTGTTTCCATCCCAGTTCTTTTTTGGTGAATTATTATTAAAAAATATTTTTTCTGGACTTGTAGTCAGTTGCGGTTTTACTGGTATTCCACCTAGACTATCTCTGCCTAGTTCTTCATAGGATTTTTCTATGATTCTGGCAATTTCAGCTGGTTGGTCTGCTATATCTGTCTCTTTTAACCTCTGGCGGATCGCCACGTTTGCTGCCTCACCTTTTATGTTGGCTAATAATATAGCCGAGACCTGCTTAAAGTCTTTTAGTAATTTCATACCAAGAGTTAAAGCAGGTTCTGGACCGTATTCATCTTGAATTTGTTTTAGCACATCTGGTATTACCGAAATGGATGGAACACCGTGCGTTTTTGTGTAGATGGAAGCAAAGACTGTACCCCAAGTGTCACAGTCCTCAATGTGTGGTGCGATTCCCATTGGGAGACATATAGTCAGAATCCTGTGTTTTTCTAATGGGGTGGTGTCAGGAAACACCGCCTCTATTTGGGTGATTTTCTGTGCCAACCAGAATGGTATCTGTTCCCGTTTAGCTGGAACTTTACCTAGGCAGGATTGGATGTTCTGTGGTGTAATTTTATTTGTGTTCCCCTGGTGAGGGGTCAGCTGTGGAAGTTTAATCGCTGGCTGAATTGTTGAAGTCCGCATTACATACTGGACTAATTGTCTATGAATTTTTAGTAATTGTTTTAGCTGTATTAACAGCTCAGCTGCAGGCATCCTATCGATGTCTGGATGTGGTGTGTATCCGGCTAAGACCGGCCACGTTGCTCTTGGTCTCCCTAGAGGACCGAGCCTTGTAATGTGATTGTTATGTATTAGGGCGCCATCAAATAAGAGCAAATGCTCTTGGAATTTGAGTGGTACTTCCACCTCCTCGAATGGAGTGTACGTTTCAGG
The DNA here is from genome assembly GCF_964261635.1 of Lissotriton helveticus. Lineage (NCBI taxonomy): Eukaryota > Metazoa > Chordata > Amphibia > Caudata > Salamandridae > Lissotriton > Lissotriton helveticus. The sequence continues at coordinate 1,174,498,867 of NC_136072.1, read as the reverse complement.
AGGTTCCTCTACTTTGTAATAGTGGAAGTACTTTGTTACAGCATTTGCTGCTGGAAAATGTATCCATGAATAGTATACCTCTGTCTGCCGATATTCGTGTGCCTCGATTACGAATATGACTGTGCCACCTCTAGGTGTCAGTCCATTTTCTATAAGTTTTAAGGTTATAGATCTCCTTTTAATGACCGGAATGAGTGTTATATTCGGGTCTGCTGCTTGCATGGTAGCATCAGCATCTGCGAGTTCAGTTGCTAATCTAACTGCCTCTCTTTCATCATCACTCTCTGCCATTTTACAGACAGGATGGTATTATGTTTGTTTGCAGATCAGGTTTCTTTATGGAAACAGAGATTAGATGCACAATATTTTGGGACTGTTTTTATCCTTCAACATTGACTATACCAAGAACCATACATAGGAGTTCCCTCCTGCGAGGTTTTGGAGGATATTACCTTTCACCCACTCCAGACGTCTTTGGAGTATAATGGGAAAAGGGGTCTGAGTGAGAAAGCACGACTGAGTTACTCTAAATGTCTTACGTTAGTTTTATCGCCCTTTCCAAACGCGTTGGGCGCCATGTAGTGTAGCTCCTATTTTCCCAATAGGCTCTGCGCATTGGAATAATACCTACAGCAGTAAAGGCCTAGACCAGACGTTAACTAGGTCTACTACTGTCGATACTAGACTTAATTTTTGGGTTTGCCAGCGTAGCTCAGAGTTCGCTAGAAACTTTCTCGAATGTTCAGGAAAGAATTAACTCCCCTGATTAGACAAGAAGGGATTTAGTTTCTGACAACCATAGAACATGACAACTTTGCTCTCCCCTAATCAAGAGTCAATCTCGAGAGTCGTGTGAGCACAAGGCAATTATTTTACTCAGTCAGTACGTGCATTCTTAGTCTCATCAGATTGTAGAGAAAAGGAAGAGACGGGCGTGTTCAATAAAAGATGTTATTTATTGATCAGTCTCTTTTCTCGTACAAGAGAAATGGATCGATATTATTGCAATACTTATAGTTAAGTAAAGTGCATACATTAAAAGCAATAGTATAAAATAATACTGTAAAAACATTGATATGGTTTCTGAGCCATATGATGTTTAAAATGATTAAAATATATTTACATACACATATACATTTGACTAAACGTACTCAACTGGTGTTTCTAAATACGCCTACCCCGTGTACCTGACCTAAGTCTAATGCGTGGGCGGGAATAGAAGGTTACAGTTTAAGTTAAGTTTGTTTTTGCCAAGTGAATAACTAAAGAATTCTCTGTGAGGGGTTATTCAGTTCTGTACCTGGAAGTTAGGATGAATGAGGAATGGTATCTCTTTCCCTGCTCTCGATATTCCAGGCTGCCTGCGAGGGCTGCCCAGAAACGCCGGTGCTGGGTCTCTCGGCTTGAGATAGCAGCGCGTCTCTCAGCGCGTCAGGAAGGCGGGGCTGCGCCAGCGGGGTCTGCTTCTGCTCTCGGCTTCGGCAAGTATGGCTGCTCCGTCTTGTCACCACGCGTGTGTTTGCATAGGGCAAGATCGGCAATATTTATACCTTAAAGGTGCCGAGATTGACGTAAGGATGGACATAGATACGTCAATAAAGATGTCATACGACTTGCTCGTTAGCACATTCTTTTACTGAAGTTCTCTGTGAAATCAAAACAATGGCCGCACGGATTTTCCAGGTTGTCATAGGTTTGATTTGTTATGAGAACGTCGTATGCCTTATCAGGGGCTGGAGGAATGTCGCTTGTCTAATTAGATCTCAAGCGTTATGACCTAATCAGATAACACGTTCCTGTGCCGTAGTGTGACTGCGTCAGATAACGGTATCTGCATCATGGGGGCTGTTCTTGCCTCATGGGCTGACTGTTAGTTAACTTGATAGTTAGTTTAACCAGAATAGGGTCAGGAATAGGGGGATCGATTCAGAACCTATAGGAATACATGACACCCTGGCCTCCAGTTTTTCAACTAAGTACCACTGGCTATTACATGGATCAAGATGATTTTTCTTCTGGTTTGCATCCACCTCCATTTTCATTTTATGGCTGAAACATACGTATCTAGTCCCCCCTTGGATATATGTGTGGATCATACTCTCCTTGTTTTTTTTGTTCCTGTGGATTGGATTGGTAACAGTTTTTTACTGTTGATCAATGGCCCCTACCTCCCAAAACGTTCTGCTATAGAGCTGGTCGACGGGGTGTTAGCCCCCTCATTCTTCTTCCCATAAACTGAAAAAAGAATTGTCCCACGTCAAAATTTCAGCCATTCCAGTGACTGCGGGAATTGTTTGGGATAAGGTTCCTTTCGATATATGTGGCCCTACGGAGAACCTACTGACACCATATGTGTTCAAAGTTTCTATGGGTGATGTAATAGTACCTGGGTTACATTCAGATAATGGGGATGTTGAACAGTAAATTTGAGGCTTTCACAGCTGTAAAATTGTATTGTTTCTGAATCTGAGTACTTATACCTAAATTCTGCTAACTATGCTGATATGTTCAGTTATAATGATTATGCACATTATTTTCTACACAGAGTCAGTAGTCAACGTACCCATTTTAATATACACAATGGGATCATTGTCCGACTCCCCCATAAGGTAGCTCCAAAATGCATAAAGACAAATTCACATATTTCACAGGATGTGACAATTTGGACTCCACATCATATTATTTCAAATTAGTCCCTACTACATCAAAAAATATATGCTTTCACTGACCAAGCTAATATATACCCCTTCATTTGTTAACTTCTTAGCTCCTAATGGCTATGTTTATTGGAAAAACACAATTGATTTGAAATCGGTTTGGGGAACAAAGCCTTGGCAGGTTCAGGGAATGGAAACCTTATTTCGGGCCTGCTTAATTCCAACACCATTGATTTTCTTGAATGAAACTGTCCAGTAGGCTACTTGCATGGGATTGGTAAAAATTAAAGAAATTAATGCCCCAAATATTCCCTCTATTGCCTTCTTTGATAATTGGCAAAGTTTGACAAATTATACCGAAGAACAACTCAATAGCATGGCGCATAATGGTACAATTAATTCCACACTTTCAGGTTCTAACAGGCAGTTATTGTTGCAAGTACACACTAATGGTTGTCATGCTCCATTTCTCAATTCCACACCTGGGTTCAAATCAAGCAGACCTGATATTCTTACTCACAACATTGTAGTATTTTTACCACCTATTCAGTGGGAAAATTGTGTCAACAATGGTTGGAACATTACACACTGTCTGCAGTGAAACAATGTCTTTCTCTCTTCTCTGAAGATATGATTTGTCAGATTTTTGGGGGGTCCCAAATCTACACATTCTAGAAGATTTAATTATGCTACTTATAATGAAATTCAGAAATTGTCCTAATTTGAAGCTGCCACACATTTAAACAAATTGACCAGCATAATTTGGATAAAGTGATTGCTGCTGTTTGTAATAGTATTAATACACTGTCTTCTCGTATTTATAATTTAAAGAACATTGTGTTGTCTGTTATTGAAATTATGCAAAGTAACATGTCAACATTGTATTATGGGCTAAGTCAGCTTAGTTCTAACATGCAGTTTAGCTGGACATTTCAAACCCTTAAAAACGGGCCTGGACCATGGCACTATTTGAATTGCAGGGATTTATTCTAATAGCAACATAAGATGCCACCTACACAATGCTACATTTAGGGAACTTAGAACAACTTTTATTCACTATAGTTGAAACACCTTCAGGTGTGTTGTTAATCTGCGGTGTTATCTCCCTTTCTTATTGCGACATTTCAGTTCACAGCTTGCATGAAACATTTTCCTGTTGGTAGATATGCACCCCTCAGAGGCAGATTCATTCATGACTTATGATCACTTCCCTTCTCCTATCATTGTGAATGTGCCAATAAGGAAGATTGGAATAATACCAGCTTTTATTCATTCAATTTTTTCTAGTGTGTTCGGAGGATCTCAGTTTCGAGGATTTCTGTTGCTGTGATCGGAGGATTGCTGTTATTCCTCATTTGTGGCATTGTCATCCTATTTCTGCTTCCCCGCAATGGATGTTCCATTCCCAAGCCCCCTCGAACTACGACCACTCCAACACTATCGTGAGCGGATGCTTCAGTATTTTGGAATATTTCTATTACAATAACTGAATCTTGATTGGCCGTTAACATTCCAGCATGCCTGGTTTACCCCATGTTCCACTGCCTATGGTGCCCCTTCAAATGGGCACTGGGTGCTTGCCTGGCTTTGCAGATGCTTGCTGCCATGGACATTGGACTACTAATGAGTCCCTTAACGACCCCCTTGGGTTTGCGGCCTCTCCACAATGCAAGGTTTGAGCCACTCCTTTTTGAGGAAATAGGTGCATCTGCACATGGACCACATACTGCATGCTCTATTAAAATGGATGCAAGTTACCCGGTAGCTATCTCAGCATCAGCTGAGACTGAGGATCATGTCTGTTCATTGGAACTTGAAACTTGGGCTGTCAATCAATCATCTTTTGTGGAGTCAGACTTCTTTTTGGAGTCCCAGGCCTTTACATTTGCGAGTGACATGATGGATTCCTCCAAAGCACCATAATATGACTATTTTTCAAAATGAACAATTTCTTTTTTAGCTTTTACAATATAATTTTATGAATTATGCTTTGAGTTTGTTTATCTTTCTATTACATTTATATGTTTTAGTGATTTATTGTGCTATTATCCTGACCAAAGGGACTGTGTTGTGTGTTTCTTGTATGGCCCATTGTTGTTTTCCCTATCTTAGCCTAAGTGTGCATGTTGTAGGCCACCTCTATTTTTCACACATCACTATATATCACACTTGCATTTGTGCCACATTGTGTTTTCACACAGAACCAGCAGATGTTTTCACATGTTATTCTTTTCTTGGGATTTAGTCTGAACAGCCTAGGCAATGTCAAACAACAATGCCTCTGATCAGACATCAACACACAGGATGTGTCTTCTGCATGACATCAATGCTCCAGATATCTCTTCAAAATGACATCAACGCACAGGATGTATCTTCAGCATGACATCAACCCACAGGACATGTCTTCAGCATGACATCAATGCATAGGATTTTTCCTCAGCATGACATCAACGCACACAATGTGTCTTCAGCATGACATCAGTGCACAGCATGGGTCTTCAGCATGACATGAATGCATGCTCTGTGTTTTCAGCATGACATCAATGCAAATGATGTGTCTTATGCATGACATCAGTGGACAGTATGGGTCTTCAGCATGACATCAGTGGACAGTATGGGTCTTCAGCATGACATCAGTGGACAGTATGGGCCTTCAGAATGACATCAACGCACAGGAGGTGTCTTCAGCATGACATCAAAGCACAGGAGGTGTCTTCAGAATGACATCAACGCACAGGAGGTGTCTTCAGCATGACATCAAAGCACAGGAGGTGTCTTCAGAATGACATCAACACACAGGATGTGTCTTCTGCATGACATCAAAGCACAGGAGGTGTCTTCAGAATGACATCAACACACAGGATGTGTCTTCGGCATGACATCAAAGCACAGGAGGTATCTTCAGAATGACATCAACACACAGGATGTGTCTTCGGCATGACATCAAAGCACAGGAGGTGTCTTCAGAATGACATCAACACACAGGATGTGTCTTCGGCATGACATCAATGCTCCAGATATCTCTTCAAAATGACATCAACTCACAGGATGTGTCTTCAGCATAATATCAATGCACGGAATATGTCTTCAGCATCACATCAACACACAGGACATGTCTTCAGCATGACATCAATTCACGCTCTGGGTTTTCAGCATGACATCAGTGCACAGTATGGGTCTTCAGCATGACATCAATGCACGCTCTGGGTTTTCAGCATGACATCAACGCACAGGATTTTTCCTCAGCATGACATCAACGCACACCATGTGTCTTCAGCATGACATCAGTGCACAGTATGGGTCTTCAGCATGACATCAATGCACGCTCTGGGTTTTCAGCATGACATCAATGCAAAGTATGTGTCTTCTGCATGACATCAGTGGACAGTATGGGTCTTCAGCATGACATCAATGCAAATGATGTGTCTTATGCATGACATCAGTGGACAGTATGGGTCTTCAGCATGACATCAACGCGCAGAATGTGCCTTCAGAATGACATCAACGCACAGGAGGTGTCTTCAGCATGACATCAAAGCACAGGAGGTGTCTTCAGAATTACATCAATGCACAGAATGTATCTTCAACAGTATTTCAACGCACAGGATGTGTCTTCAACATGACATTGATGCACAAGATGTGCCCTCTCCCAGTCACACATTGCACTGTCATGAGGGAGCAGCTTTCAACTGGTAGAGAACTGGACTGAGCCATCTGATTAGTGACTGCAAGATATTGTTTGATCATACTATTAGAATCAAAATGTCAGTACTAAAACATCATGGGACATAAATATCAACAGTAAGAAAATTGTTTATTTTTATCTTTAGAAATAATATTGTTGTTTAAACAATCGTATGCTAAAATATTGTGCATATAATACCATTTCTATGTATGCCCTATGTTTTATAAGATAATTGTTAAAACTGATATTTAATTTTATATATTTGTTAAATTTACTACTGTTTTGGGTCTGTTTTGGCTATAGTAAATTTAGGAGTGCAGTTTATGAATAGCAATCAGCCTACTCATTTGTGGGTGAGACCATGTCCATCCCTAAACCCCACCCTAACCCTACCGGGGACCCTCCTTTCTCTTCCCTAAATCCATCCAATTTAGTAGTATGTGTTTCCTTTTTCCAGCTACTCCCCTAGTCCCTCCCATATTTACAACTAAGGGCCCGATTCCGATGTCAGATGGACTCCGGTCCATCCGACATCAGGTTTGAACTGGAACCGAAGACCTCCTGTCATTGTTTCAGCCCAGGAAGTAGGATGAGACCAAACCCTATTCTTTACATGGGGAGCATGCATTCCGAACAGAATGCATGCTCTCATTGTAAAGAGCATGGATCCAGTTCATCCCTACACCCTGTGGAAGGCACCTCAAGGAGCCTGCCACGGGGTGCTGGGGTCAACAGGGGGCACCATAGGCTCCCCCTAGGCTGGTATTCTGCAGCCTTGCACCCATGGGGGCCTGGCTCCGGGTCCCCAAAGAGAAGATTCACAAAGCTTTTCTGTGTCAGGAAGGCGGCACAGAAGGGCTTTGGGAATCTGTCATCTCAAGCCCTCGGCTGGAAAGAGCCGGTCCGAGGGATTACTGATGGCTTTCCGAATGGCAGACGGGCTCTTCGAGCCTATTGGAGGCCATTCGGAAATCCGATGCAGATTCCCTTCTGATCAACCACATCAAAATGGGTCGGTCGGAAAGGAATCTGACCAGCCAATTACGATGAGGGCTGAAGGGCTCCAACCGACGGTTGGAGCCATTTCAGCAAACATCGTAATCGGGTCCTTAGTAGTAAACGTACACATGTGAGGATCTTCCCGTAGAAAAGATAGGAGGGGTGGATATTTAAATGCATAGATTTGTGAATTGCATTTTGTAGGAAGTAAGTAGTGCTACTGTAGTACTGGTTTAAGTACTAGAAAATGCAGTTTGTAAGTTTGGCCCTATGACTTTTTGTCATCTTCAAGGCCCATGCAAATTAAAAATTGGGATTGTAACTTATCAATCAATCATAACATTTGTATAGCGCACTACTCAGCCGGAAGGGTCTCAAGGCGCTTGGGGAAGGGGTCCGCTATTGCTCGAACAGCCAGGTCTTGAGTTGTTTCCTGAAGGCGAGATGGTCCTGGGTCAGCCAGAGGTGGATGGGGAGGAAGTTCCATGTCTTGGCCGCCAGGTAGGAGAAGGATCTACCTCCGGCGGTGGCTCTTCGGATGCGTGGTACGGCGGCGAGAGCGAGGCTTGTAGATCGTAGCTGGCGGGTGGGCATGTAGAAGGTCAGGCGGTCGTTGAGGTACTTGGGGCCCAGGTCGTGCAGAGACTTGTGTGCGTGGGTGAGGAGCCTGAACGTGATCCTCTTGCTGACGGGTAGCCAGTGCAGGTCCATCAGGTGGCCGGAGATGTGGCTGCGTCGGGGGATGTCCAGGATGAGTCGAGCGGAGGCGTTCTGGATGTGTTGGAGTCTTTTCTGTAGCTTGGCTGTGGTTCCGGCGTAAAGGGTGTTCCCATAGTCCAGCCGGCTGGTGACGAGTGCCTGGGTGACCGTCTTCCTGGTTTCGGTCGGGATCCATCGGAAGATCTTGCGGAGCATGCGTAGGGTGTTGAAGCATGATGAGGAGACGGCGTTGACTTGTCTGGTCATCGAGAGGGAGGAGTCCAGGATGAAGCCCAGGTTGCGTGCGTGGTCTGTTGGCTTGGGAGTGGTGCCCAGGGCGGGGGGGCACCAGGAGTCGTCCCAGGCAGAGGGCGATGGTCCCAGGATGAGGACTTCCATCTTGTCTGAGTTCAGTTTCAGGTGGCTGTTCTTCATCCACTCGGCGACGTCTTTCATCCCTTCATGTAGGCCCGTTCTGGCGGTGGCGGGGTCTCTGGTGAGGGAGAGGATCAGTTGGGTGTCGTCAGCGTAGGAGATGATGTTGAGGTTGTGTTGGCGTGCGATGGCTGCAAGAGGTCTCATGTAGACGTTGAAGAGGGAGGGGCTGAGTGATGATCCTTGTGGTACGCCGCAGATGACTTCGGTGGCATCGGAACGAAACGGGGGGAGGCGGACTCTCTGTGTTCTTCCGGCGAGGAATGAGACGATCCACTCCAGTGCCTTCTCTTGGATACCGATGTTGCTGAGGCATTGAACTAGGATGCGGTAGCAGACAGTGTCGAACGCTGCAGAGATGTCCAGGAGGATGAGGGCCGCTGTTTCCCCGTTGTCGAGCAGGATTCTGATGTCGTCGGTGGCTGCGATGAGGGCGGTCTCGGTGCTGTCGTTGGCTCGGAAGCCGGACTGCGAGGGGTCGAGGGATCCGTTCGTCTCGAGGAAGGCGGCAAGCTGTCTGTTGACGGTCTTCTCGATGACTTTGGCCAGAAAAGGGAGGAGCGAGATGGGGCGGAAGTTCTTGAGGTCGGTGGGGTCCGCTGTTGGTTTCTTCAGTAGGGCGCTGAGCTCGGCATGCTTCCAGCTCTCCGGGAAGGTGGCGGTGTTGAAGGAGGTGTTGATGATGTCCTGGAGTTGGGGTGCGATGATGGAGTCGGCCTTGTTGAAGATGTGGTGGGGGCAGGGGTCGGTTGGAGATCGGGAGTGGATGGTGTTCATCGTGCGGGCTGTGTCTTCGGTGGTCACCGTGGTCCAGGTGCGGAGGGTGGCAATGGGGGGCGTTGGTTCGACGGTAGGGTGCGTGGGAGGTGCGCCGAATCTGTTGTGGATGTCTGCGATCTTGCGGTGGAAGAACGAGGCGAGAGAGTCACAGAGATCTTGTGAAGGAGTGATGTCGTTGTTGCTGGTGCTGGGGTTGGAGAACTCCTTGACGATGCTGAAGAGTTCCTTGCTGTCGTGGGCGTTGTTGTCCAGTCGTTCCTTCAGTGATTTCTTCTTGGTGGTGCGGATAAGCTGGTGGTGCTTGTGGGTGGCGTGTTTGAGGGCGGTCATGTTGTCTGTGGTCTGGTCGAGGAGACAGGCTTTCTCGAGGGTGCGGCAGTTCTTCTTGGAGTCCTTGAGTTCGTCGGTGAACCAGGAGGCTTTCTTGCTTCTGGGTCTGCTGGGAGGGTTCTTTAGTGGTGCGAGGTCGTCGGCGCAGGCGGTCAGCCACTGCGTGAAGTAGCAGACTGCTTCATTGGGGTTCGTTGTGCTGGCAGGTGGGTTCTGGCTGAGAGAGGTGGTGAGCTGCTCGGCGGTGATCTTGCTCCAGCTCCTGTGAGGAACCTGTTGCGGGTGGTGGTGGGTCGTGGTTCTTCTGAAGCTGAAGTGGACGCAGCTGTGGTCGGTCCAGTGAAGTCCGGTGGAGTGGCTGAAGGTGATGTATTTGCTGGATAAGAAGACGGGGTCAAGCGTGTGGCCGGCGTTGTGGGTGCGGGTGTTGACCAGTTGCTTGAGTCCGAGGTTGGCGAGGTTGTCCAGCAGGGTGGCGGTGTTGTGGTCCTTGTTGTTCTCCAGGTGAAAGTTGAGGTCCCCTAGGAGGATGTAGTCAGCGGAGGGGAGGGCGTGCGGGCTGATGAAGTCCGTGATGTCTTCGCTGAATTGTGTGCGTGGTCCCGGGGGTCTGTAGACGAGGGTGCCTCTGAGGGTCATCTTTGGGTTGGTGTGTATCTGGAAGTGGAGGTGCTCGGCGGCGGAGAAGGTGTTGTTGGAGTCGGTCGTGATGCGGATGGTGTTCTTGTGTACGATGGCGATGCCTCCTCCAGTCTGGTTGACGCGGTCTCTCCGGGTGATCTTGTATCCGTCTGGGATGGCGATGGCGATGTCGGGTGCAGAGGAGGCGTTCATCCAGGTTTCTGTGAGGAAGGCGACATCTGGTGAAGTTGAGTCGAGCAGGCTCCAAAGTTCGATGGCGTGTCTGTGGATGGAGCGGGTGTTGAGCAGGATGCAATTGAGGTGGCTGTTGTTGGTGCTCGGCTTGGTGGCTGCGGTGCAGGTCCGGAGGCAGGTGAACTTGCAGGCTTGACAGGTGAAGGGTCCATGGGTGCGTCTCGGGGTGGCTCGGTAGCAGGCTCTGGTTCGGTCGGGTTTGAGTGCGATGAGGGTGGCGGCGTCGTAGGTCCGTCGTGTGGGCAGGCATCGTCGGGGGCCAGGGGTCCTGGCGCTGGGCGCGGGCCAGGCGTGGACGGGCGCAGACGGGCTTGCCTTTGGCGCGCCTTCGGCGCACAATCGGCGCGCCCGCTGCGCGTATGCATGGGTGTCATAAGAAGGAGCCGGGAGGGAGGAGCAGCTGGGTGGCGGGAGCGGGGCGGCGAATGGGCAGGAGGGGGGCGGGCCGCAGGGAGGCAGCAGCGGGAAAGGAGGATAGAGGGCGGCTCAGAATGATGAAAATGAAGGAAAAAAACTGAAGGCAAGTGAGGGCAAGATCAGGCTAGCGAGGCAGTAGCAGGGGTGTGTGGGGGCGACCTCGCCTGGTTAACGGCTCAGCGGTCGCCTGTAACTGCAACTGCAACTGTTTCAAAGCTCAGCAGCCGCTGCTGGCATTTATTACCTTAGCTCTGTGGGAATAAAGAGATACCCTAGAGTTATATTCAGATTGATGCACAAAGATCTAGTAAAGGGCTCAATAGATAGCACAATGGTGTTTCACTGGTAGACCTGATTTAATCTAAAAGAAGTGGGGCTTACTCCTCTAAGCCACAACTCCAACACTGGCAGATGTGAAACATGCCAGATACACCGGAGATACATAGGCAGTTGTGTTGGCATTTGGACAAAATACTAAGTTTTAAATATCACGTTACATAAATATAATCCAAAATATATTGCCGATACAAAAATATTATGGTACAGAATATTATTATCAAGAATATCGTTTTTTGGTAAATATTTTTGTTTTCAAGAATATTGTTCATTTCAATATTGTTTTCTTTAATATAGCTGTTAGAAATATCGAATTCTAGTTAATTGCATGTGTTTTAGTTAATATATTAATTTTAGGTGTTAGGATTTTTAGCATAATAGGTATTACATTTTTAAAATAGAGTTTGTAATTTGAAGTGTTATAAAAATATATTTGCAAATGTAATTAGTTATTTATAACATATAAATATTGGACATGAATTGCTAATTATTATTTTTGTAATTATTTTATTTATATATGTTAAATGTTTAATTGTTGCATTCTTTTTTATTTGTATTTGTTACCTGTAATGAATACGTTAATTACATTGTTATTAACTGTAAGTTATATTTTAGTAGTGGGTTTTGGGATTTTTCGGGGACGAGGCTGGGAGGTTAAATAAACTAAAATGAATTCAAATATTAATGTTAATTTACTTTACATGTTATTTAAATATTTAATTGAACATTAACTATGTAAGTAAAATAATATTTATCAATGTAGTTTAATTTTTGAAAATTTTGTGTATCTATTTTAATGTATATATGTTTGTTTTGAATAAATGTTTTTACTGAGTTACTTTTCAGAGTGGTATAGTGTGGGAAGATGTTTCAATTGTAGTACATGTGTATTATTTATTTTTTTGCAATAGAAAAATTGATAAAGTATAACTTCACAGTTGTACTTTTGATGTTACAAAAATATGTAAAAGGCCGGGGGCCTGCCCAATTGAAGTGGGTGCCTCCGGCACCCACTCACTAATTGCACCGCAGGGGAGCCTGAAGACCCTGAGGTCCCTGCCAGCTCCCCACCTCCTGTAGGAGCTGCAATTGCTTTTGGATAGAGGAAACTGATGCACCTGCAACTCCCTCTGTCCAAAAGCTATTCTGCTCTGCTTCAAAGCAGAGCAGCATTTGCTAAGACATCAAGCCACAGAGAAACTGCAATGTCTTAGGGGTGGACATCCTGTGACAATTGTGGACCTGATCCTGAAGGTGGAGGTTCCCCTGGCCATCTATTGCTCCAGGAGGGGGGCTGTGCAGCCCTCATCCTGTCTTTCTAGTTGACCATGGGAGGTGGTGGTCCCAGGGGCTGCCGTAGGGTCTCCCCGCATTATCTTTAATTAAAATGTGTGCCCTCTACAGTTGGTAATTCCAGAGGCAATGGGCGAATGATGAGGCTCCCCTGCATATAATTATGTTACTGCCCCATGGAGATGGCAGTTCTCAGGGCATTAAACGGCTTGGGGAGGGTCATGTGCTCCCCACTCCTATGTTTTAACAATGCCCCTGAGACCTGGCCCACCCGAGGGCTTTTGAATGAATAAGCGCGGGAGCCCATTCTTCATTTCTTTTCTTTTTTCATTTTTGGTATTAGTCGCAGACCTATTTATTTATTTATTTATAGGCTTATATAGCGCTGGACTCGACTCCCGAAGGAGTGTCTCTGCGCTTTGTTCGCCCTACAGGTACAAGTGAGGTGCTCGCCAAATTGAAGACAGAGATGGAATCAGAACAGAAAGGTCTTCAACATTTTTCTAAAAGATAAGTGGTTGGTACACTGTCTGAGGGTGAGAGGTAGTTTATTCCAAAGGGTGGGACCCAAAAATGAAAGAGCTCTTCCACCCAGTCTTGCCTCCTTATTGAGGGAACCTGAAGTAGGTATTGGTTGCTGGAGCGGAGAGTACGTACTGGGTTGTATGGGACAAATTTCTCAGCTAAGTACGGAGGACACAAGCCATAAATACTCTTGTGGATTTTACAGCAGGTTTTAAATTGCACCCGTGCCCCATTCGGTAGCCAGTGCAATTTATCCAGAAGAGGGCGCGAGGGAGTTCTCGGAGGGGCATTGAGAACCAGCCTAGCAGCAGTGTTCTGGACCACCTGAAGCCTACCCAGTGAGTTATCAGTGGTTGATATCAGTAACCCATTACAGTAGTCCAGGCGACTAAGCACTAGGGCCTGGACCAGAGTCTTTCTGGATGTATCCGGCAGTAGGGGAAACACTTGTCTAAGGAGCCCAATTACATGCAGACAGGATCCTGCTGTTTGGTTGACATGATCCTTAAATGATAATCCCTGAACTAGTCAAACCCCCAGGTTCTTTACAGTCTGCTTGGGGCTAGGAACGGGGCCCAGTTCTAATGGCCACCAATCCGGTGACAACAGCAGGGGTGCGTCTCCAAATAGCATGACCTAAGTCTTCCCTTCATTGCATTGCAGGAAGTTTGCGGCCATCCATTGGGACACAGCCCTCATCCCTTCCGAGAATGAGTGTTTAACAGCAGCTGTCAGGGTTTTAAAAGGGAAGAGCAGGTGGGTATCATCCGTGTGTGAGACTGGGATGAATCCATATGATCTCAAGAGATCCGCTAAGGGGGCCACATACACATTGAAGAGTGTGGGGCTTAGGCATGAGCCCTGTGGTACCCCCTTAGTGAGCTTTATCGGGGCTTAGCGAAAGGTGCCCAGGTTGACACTCTGTGAGTGGCCCGATAAGAAACTCTTCAACCAGGACCATGCCAAACCCCCAACCCCAATCTCCTTCAGTCGACTGAGTAAGATTTCATGCGATACCGTGTTGAAGGCCGCGGAGAGGTCCAACAGCACTAGAATCACAGAGCTCCCATTATCCTGTGACAATCCTGATGGTATCTGTCACAGATAGGAGTGCTGATTCCGTGCTGTAGTTGGGCCTAAATCCGGATTGGGAGCGGTCTAAACCACCAGACCGCTCGATGAACCTCGACAGGTGGGTGTTAATGTGTTTTTCCGTCATCTTACTCAGGTAGGGAAGGAGCGATATAGGGCGGAGGTTGGATAAATCCGATCAGGGGAGAGCCGAGTTCTTCCGGATTGGGTTTACAATGGCCGTCTTCCAATCTTGTGGTACCTGGCCCTCAGCAATAGAGCAATTCACCAAAGTTTGGATCAAAGGTCCAAGGGAGTTGCCCATGGTGGAAACAGTTCTGGCCGGAATGAGATCAAGCAGAGACCCCGTCTTGATATGACCCATAAGTGCCTCAATGTCACTTAGGTTGGCAGCTGGAAAGATTTTAAGTGTCTCCGTGACCGTGACCCAGGACTGGGGGGGCTGTAGGAAGGGAGTTCATAAGACTGGTTGTCTTGATGAGTTTGTCATAGATCAGCTCTATCTTGTCTCTAAAGTAGAGAGAGATATCGTCACATAGGGATTGTGAGAAAACATCCAGGCTTTCACAAGCCATGGGTTTGATAAAGGCTTGTAGAATCTGGTAAAGGGCCTTTGGGGAGTTGCCCGCTTCTGCTAATTGCAAGGCTATGTGATTTTTCCTGGCTGATTTAAGGTTTTTATGGTATGTGGACAGGATAGTATAGTAGCCCTTCTTGTCTGCTTCCAGGTGACTTTTCCTCCATGTTTTTTCTAGTTTCCTACAGGCCTGCTTCTCTGGTCATGCAAGTCAGGAATTTCTTAAAGTTTAGTAAAAGGGTCCTGACCTATGACATTCCGAAGGTGGGGATCCGGAAGAACATTAAGAAATCCCAGACTTGCACGACACCGTATAGTGTCTATTGCTTAACCTGCCCTTGCGGCCTTCAATATATTGGCAGCACTGTTCACCCCATAAAAATAAGGATACTAGAACATATGCGAGCCATTGCAAAGGTCGATGAGGCATACCCCGTGGCACGCCATTTTGATAAAGTCCATAATCGAAATAGACACCTCCTTAGCTATTTTGGCCTTGATCATGTCCCGAATAACCCCAGAGGGGGAGATAGGTTGACACGACTTAGAAGATTGGAATCAAGGTACATTATTGACATGCAAACTAGGACACCGATGGGTCTCAATATGCATGAAGAACTAGCAGTTCATTTGGGGGAATGATTTCAGTCAATAAGCAATCTGGATATGTATGCACTGTAAATTGAATAGCATTTTTGTATATATTTTGTTATTTGAACTCTTTGTTTTTCTGTACTGTTCTCTCCTTCGAGCGATTGTTTCTCCTAAACTTATGATCCTTGTACCGATGATTTATAGATCATGACTAATTAATTGTTGATGTATTATTTGTGGTTCACTTCTAAGACTGTCTTTTATCAGGGGAGAAAATCTGTATTTGCCCATCCAGGGCAGAATTCTAATTGCAATGCAAAGGAACGCGAGTTGATTGCACCACAGGCCCATCTGTGGGCAGTATAGCTTTTTATGTCGACAATGAATTACGACATTTAAGTTGGACACCAAACGCACTAGTCTGATGTATTTCATGATGGCGCATAAGTTCCTTGACTAACTTCCACAATATATTGGGAGACGTCCTTTGTTTTTTTGTTTAGAGCAACCTGGATTTAATGACAGTCTGGATGGCGCTTCAGTAAATATAGAAGAAGGTTACAACCGAAACGCGTCTGTTTGTTTGCTGTGTTTGTTTCCAAATAAATTGATACAAACAGCCCCCGTGAGTGCTTTTTCCTGTGGATGGCTATCTACATGAGGAAAATGGAGCGGTAATATATATATATATATATATATATATATATATATATATATATATATAATTCACTGAAAAAACCATAGGTTATAGACCATATATAGTTAGGAATTAGCATTTAGAAAACCTTATTTTACTCACACAAAACCATTGAAATTCCATATATAGTTAGTTGCACTAACTATATATCGCGCACCCGCAATCCACTGCTGATGATGTCACATATTACATCATTCATGACATGGTCAGTGACATCACTGATGACATCACTGATGACATCTCAAATGACATCACTGATGACATCACTGATGACATCTCATTTGACATCATTCTTGTGCTAATACGATAAACCTCTTCAGACTCTAATATAACCTTAGATACACTCAGTGTATACAGACACTCACACACTGTCACTCATCCATGGAGTTACTCACACACCTAGTCAGTCATGCAAAGAAACAATCTCACCTCCATTTCCTCAACTATACAGTTATACACACCTTACTTATTCAAACATATACTAACACATATTTACTCTCTTATACAATCCCTGATACAAGTTCACAATGATCCATACAGCCACTCACACATTCAGTGGCTCTCATGCACAGTTATTTATATATGCCAACTCTCACATGTACTGTGTTTTACATATGTACTTACTATGACATGTAGCATTGAGATATCCATTCACTCATCAATACACTCATGCACACAGTCAACCGCCCATGTAGCTTTTTCCACATGCACTCTTGAACTCATACACCTAGTGAATCAACTGCTCACACATCTATGCACAGTCACACACCTCCCAGCCACCCCCACACAAACTCAATCTCCCATAGAAATACTTGGGCAACCAATTAATAACACATATAGCCTCTCGTATAGCTAATGATCAACACATGCAGCAGTTTACATCACAACAGACATAATGATGCACAAATTAAGACAGTTTAGTCACTAACCCATGCATTCAGTGAGACACATTTAATCACTCACTCATACAGTCAGTCACGCACCTACTAAATCCTTCATCCAGACACTTATACATCCACTCATTCTTCAATATCTAAGACATATTTTAACTTTACAGAAACATACAGTCACTGGATGTTGTCATCAGTGATGTCATTTGAGATGTCATCAGTGATGTCATCAGTGATGTCACTGACCATGTCATGAATGATGTAATATGTGACATCATCAGCAGTGGATTGCGGGTGCGCGATATATAGTTAGTGCAACTAACTATATATGGAATTTCAATGGTTTTGTGTGAGTAAAATAAGGTTTTCTAAATGCTAATTCCTAACTATATATGGTCTATAACCTATGGTTTTTTCAGTGAATTTTCAAGGTTTTGTAAATGCTAATTCCTAACTATATATGGTCTATAACCTATGGTTTTTTCTGTGAATTTCATTGGTTTTTTAACAGCTAATATCTGTAGCTGTAAAATGTATTCTTCTTTAAATCCAAAAATATATTTTATATGTTTATGAATAATTTTTTTTTTAAATATTTTTTTTTCTTCGTTCCCGCTTCGCGAATCGGGAAGCTTCCCGTTAGCTGACCTTGATGCCGCGAAATAGACCGCGAGCCGGTAAACGTTTCTTTACCGCAAGTGCCGCGTTAGAAAACAACATCGTGACGCCTCCCGTCCGCATGACGTTTCACGTTGTCGCGTGATACGTCATATGACGTGCTACGTTAGCGAACTGGTACGCGAAGCGAGTCGCAAAGCGCAGGTTTCTGGAAGCAAACCGGGAGGCCCTGCAAAGCGCTTAACGTAAACACAGCAAGTCATGTGACTTGGTAATAACACTTTTCATTGGTTCATTTCACTTTTGGTTTCCTAATGATGTAAGACTAGGTCATATAATCTAAAATGAACACTTTTGATTGGTTGAGAACTCTTGTTTTTCCCAAATGATGAAAATCCCTCCTTCTTTCCTCACTCTGACTTTCATCATTGTGAGAGAAAGACCCTTTGTGATCACTGAGCAATGGCTTCTTTAGTAGCTTCAGCTGGTGCTTCCCCACCACCTCCACCACATCCAAGGAAGAGTGGACCACCTGCTCAAGTTGTAATTCAACAAGAAGAAGAAGAAGAGGAACAGGAGGACGAGCACGAAGAGAGGCAGTTTTTGCCTGAGCAGCCCAGGACGTCTCACCGGAAAGAAAACTTCATTTGGCAATTTTTTAAAATTCCCAAAGGTCAGAAAAAAGTAAATGCAAGATACGTAACTTGCCTTATATGTCAAGATAGACTGTCCAGAGGGACCGACAAAAAATACAGTTTCGGAAACTACACAATGCATCGCCATATGACTAGGTGGCATCCTAACAACTACAGTGCTGCACAGTTTCGGAACGACCTAGATAATCTCCCTATTATGGCCAGAAGATCTGTTGTACCGGAAGTAACGGGACCAGAGGGCAGGGAGATGGTGCCAAATATACAAATGAGATTTGGTGATGTAAAACACACCTGCGCATTTTGCGATGGATTCATTTCCTACGGAGAAAAAAGCATCACTCTGATCAACAGAGCTATTGACTATCATATGCAAGTTTGTCCGAAACGCCCAAAATAATAAATACTTCTTTTTTTTGTTTTGTTGCTCCTGTTGAGCCCTTTACAATGAATCGTTTTCATTGCCCCCTCCAAGAAAAACCCCAAAAAATATAAAACTGTTCCGAAAAATTCAAAAACAGTAAAAAAATGTTCAGAAAAATAAAAAAAAAAGTTCTTTTCAGAACTACCTCCCCGTTATTAAAAAATTGGTACAATATTTGGAACTGTGCCAACCTCTATTTCTCTTAGTTCGCTTCCTAGTTCGCTCGCTGGTACGCGAACTGGAAGCGAACCAAAAACAGTAAGTATAAGGGAAGGAAACACACACTTATGTTAAAAGAAAGACAGCTATAGGGGAGTAAACTAGAGATACCATTACCCGTAATCCACTGCTGATGATGTCACATATTACATCATTCATGACATGCTCAGTGACATCATCAGCAGAGGATTGCGGGTTTTTTGGCAACATGCCTTATCCACGGTTTAATAACGCTGCCTTTTGCTTTATATAAGTTTTCAAATTGTATGAAATATATACCAATAGGTCGTTATGAACCTTTAGGTAGTGCTTTTCTTCATGAGGTCTGGTCGCTTCCATACACATACAGATGTTTCAAAGATGATCAAGAAGTTTATCTGAATGGAGAGGAATGCACTGAGACGCCAGATCATTCACTAATGTGTAGGCACATACAGTTACACGATTCATGCAACAAACACCGACCAAATATGGCTTGCGTGTTGCAAGGCACGCCAGTTCCTGCTATCATCCCCACGTTCAAGTTGTTGGAAAATGGTAGTTATTTGATGCTCAATAATGAAGATTGTTCTGAGTTAATTAAAAGTATTCCTTTTATCGTAACAGTAAGTGAACGGGTTATTTGCTGCAGAAATGTTCTATTTCCTCCCACACATGAACATAGGGAGTTTTCAATCTGGCCACAAATACCAACCTTGGGACACGTTTCAACGGCATGGCAAGAATAAGAGCTCTTTTGTCTCAGAGAGAGGTGGCCTTGAGTTCGGCCCGTGAAACTTTCGTACTTCACATAGCGAACACCCGTACACAGGTTTGCCTTTCAATTTCAGCAACATGTTTCCGACTATCTTTAACGCATCCTCCACAAAATCCCTGGCACACTTTTTTAAAGTTGTTACCAGTGGTCTCGTGACTTCATTTGAGAAAATCTTTGGAGTCATCCCTGCTTCCTTTCATTGTATTTTCTGCACTCTGGTTCGTGGATTGGCATTTTTACTTGCATTACCAGCGGACGCTCTTGTGCTTTTTTACATTTTTAAATATGGATGTCCCTCCTATGCAACCTCCGACCCTGCAGCTGCTGACACTGTTCCGCAATCGCATGCTAGAATATTATGGCACAATGCCGTTGGCGATATTAAGCACGGCATATGGATTATCTTTTCGGTTCTCCTACTTCACCTGTGTCCAGCCTGTATTTCACTGCCTGACCTGTGATTTCGATTGGGCCATTGATTTGTGTCTCTGCGGACCGGTTTCTCCTGACGTCGACTTTAATCAGCTGATGACTCCTATCATTACTCACGAGTTGGTTTGTCCTGGCGAAAGGATTATGGCTGTGGCATTGATGCATGGACTACTTGGTCCCTGGAATTTACTGGCGGCAGCACAGTCTTTCTTGGAACAGAGCTTTCTTGAAAACCCACCGAGCTGTCCTCTGATGGTGATAGAGGATCCGGTGCTGGGAGAGCACGTATGTTCTTTTCCGCTTTTAAATTGGATGGCTGAACTGTTTTCGGATGAAGACGGTGACTTCCTATTGGAGGCTGTTGCAGCTTATTTTGCATACACAGTTATGTCATAGACCTTTTTCATGTTTGATATGCTGAGTACTAGCATTTCATTGACAATTCATTGACTTATTTGTCAAGTTTTTATTATTTACCTTGCCTATTGGCTTAAGACTCGATAAAGTACTTGGCTGTTTTATTTTTCTTTAGCATTAAATTTTCCTAGTTTTTAATGCTTTACCTTGCGGACCGTCCACATATAAACTTGCAATCTGCTCTCATGAGATGGCACTTCTATTATCTTATTCAGTTCGTTTCCGGATCATGAGGAGGTGTCATCTAGGTCCTGGATATCTTTACACCGTGTTAAGTTAGCATGGGCTCATTACCGGTTTAAACGCCATTTTTCCTTTTTTGCAACTTCTGCACACGACACTTAGTTGTTGCTTTAGCTTTCCACCTAGTAGTTCATCGTGGTTTACATGAGAATAATATGTTATTGGTCTACTATCTGCTTTACTTGTTAAACTATATCTGTACAGCGAGTGCTAAAGTTTCAAGAACAACACGATACAGAATTGTTATGAGGTCTGATCTCCACGACTTCATACTCATAACATAAGTGCAACTTCTGCCAATTCTGGGCATGAGGCGGGTTTTATATTGCTTTGCCGAACACACATACACAACAGTTGATGCGGTTCACATGAAGAGAGAGCTGGTGTATGCTGATGTGATTCCTTCAAATCTAAGACACTAAAGTATGGGCACGCCCTAAACCAACACAAAGAGACCTTCTTAGCAAATAATATAATATGTGTATTAGGGAGGGTGAGATATAAGCAGCCGCGGGCCGTGGAGGGAGTTACGATGGGGCAGGGAGGCGGGGAGGGGGAGAAGCAGGGTGGAGCCCTCTCTACCTTGCCCCTCCCCCTCCCCGCCTCCCTGCCCCACCGTAACTCCCTCCACGGCCCGCGGCTGCTTATAAGTGTTGCTAACTCTTATTCATTTACAGCATGTTAACATACTGTCACCATTCGCTTTTTATGTACTAGTAACTATGCTGGTAATTTTGCTACTGATAATATGTGTACTTGTATTCTCCACCCTGCTTCTCCCCCTCCCCGCCTCCCTGCCTCACCGTAACTCCCTCCACGGCCCGCGGCTGCTTATAAGTGTTGCTAACTCTTATTCATTTACAGCATGTTAACATACTATCACCATTCACTTTTTATGTACTAGTAACTATGCTGGTAATTTTGCTACTGATAATATGTGTACTTTTATTATCTAAGGTACTACGCCTGAGAAGACGGCATTAGTAAATAAACATTTCAAATACACATCTGTTCTTCTTAACTCCATGTTCTGGTTTCTAAGAAATCTATAACGACCGACTGTTCATGAGTTCCACGTATCCTGAGGTACTATAAGTTCATATTCTGGATTGTCTAAACATTGAGAGTTTGTTATATCCAATGTGACACTGTACCTAGCTTGCTAAATAGTTTTTGATTACTAACGTGAGTTTTGGGACACCCTAATTCGCCGAGGTTCCAATCCTCTGTCCACAGTTCTGTGTGAGAACAGAAACCCTGCGACAGGGGCACCCCCGACCCTTGCTGGAGCTTCATCACACTTGCGATACAACTCCAGCAATGCATTCGCCGAGGTTCCAATCCTCTGTCCACAGTTCTGTGTGAGAACAGAAACCCTGCGACAGGGGCACCCCCGACCCTTGCTGGAGCTTCATCACACTTGCGATACAACTCCAGCAATGCGCCACCTTTACGGCACAGATACATCACGCATCTGTGCTGTTTTTGCCCCATGATGCGCCGCATTGTAAATGCAGCACACCATAGGTGACGGAACAGCGGCACAGAATGACTAACACATCCCTGGTGATGCGCCAGTCATCATAAATGTATCCCTATGCTTCTTATCTTGTTAGAGATGAACCGCCATATGTATCATCAAAGTTATTTGCATTTCCTAAATAGCGAACTTTAAGGAATAAATAGCGATTCTTTACCATTCCTAGTTTGCGATGAGCTATTTGCTAATTAGCCGAATGTAGCCCAATGAAGCCCAATGTAGCCCAATGTAGCCCAAAGATGGCCGCCAGACACACAAAAAAACAAATGTAGCCCAAATATCAGCCAGATGTAGCCCAACTATAGCCCAGTGACAGAATGACCAATCAGCTTCGCAAACCTCCGTTACGCGAAGCGGAGCGCTGTTACAGATATATATCTTTTTTTGAACGTTAATTTCTCAAAATCCACTGGAGCACATATATTGAGACCTAGCAAAGGCACATCGGGCTACCAGTCCCTAATATTTTGCCAAGTTTCGTGCAAATCCATTCAGCCGTTCAATTATTATTATTAATATTTTTTTTTGCCCCGCGGGGCCCTTTTAAAACCTCCACATCAAACCTAGGGGGTCAGCGAGGATCTACTATGCCCCCTTATAGTTATTTCCCCCTTTGTTTTGACCTCCTCTTGTCTCTCGATCCTACCGAGAGACAAGATGGCGGCCGCTACGGACTGTTTGGAATGTTGACAGATGCCGGAGAACCAATCAGCTTCGCTTCACAAAGCTCCGTTGCGCGAAAAGTCCGCGAACCAGTGCGCTGCCCGGTCCGCTGTTACAGATATATATCTTTTTTTAAACGTTAATTTCTCAAAATCCACTGGAGCACATATATTGAGACCTACAAAAGGCACATCGGGCTACCAGTCCCTACAATTTTGCCAAGTTTCGTGCAAATCCATTCAGCCGTTCGGGCTAAAAGTGAGGCCAACCGCCCTATGGAAAACTCAATGTTAAAAACACGTTTTGGGACCCCCCTTTTTTCTCGGCCCCCACTGGACGAACCCCCCCCAAATTTTCAAGGGCTGCTCAGAAACAAAATGTGCCATTTTCCTGAAAATTTCAGCCAATTCCGTCCACAAACGCCAAAGTTATTAGACATAGAATTTTCAAAAAACCCATAGAGAAAAAATCCTAACTATATATACCTACTGGCGACCGCCAGTAGGTAATATATATATATATATATATATATATATATATATATATATATATATATATATATATATATATATATATACATACGTAGGATAGTAGGATATCATAAATACAGGGAGTAAGAGAAATAAGGCTATGTAGAAGAGGAAGTAAAGAAAAAAAGAGTAAGAGCCAAACAGAGTCAGAGAAGGATAATGCACAAATCGACTAGGTGTGAGAGGGAGAAAGAAAGAAAGAAAGAAAGAAAGAAAGAAAGAAAGAAAGAAAGAAAGAAAGAAAGTGAGATAGAAAGAAAGAGAAACAAACAAAGAGGGAAATAATTCACATAGAGACAGAATGAAGAAGTGAATAGATCAGCAAAATGAAGGAGAGGGAGAAGAAGACAAAGATAGAGGCCGAGACGTTTCCTATGTGTGAATGCATGTTAGAGAAAGAGAGAGGGGAGAAAGAGACGATTATTGAGGAAAAAGACAGAGGGAGAGAGTGACACATAGAAGGAGAGAAAGCAACCAACAGTAGGAGTGAGAGTTAGAAATATACAGAGAAAAAGAAGGAGTAGGGCAGAGAGGGAGACACGAGGATGAGTCTGTCTGGGGATGAATACATTGACACTGACCTTACTTGGCTAATAATTTATTTATCGAATCAAACTTTCAGGACAAACGAAGTCTCCAGCGCGACAGCAAAATGATTCCATTAAAAAGAGCAGGCTAAGCTGTTCTCCATATTTACAGGTAAAATTGCAAAAAGGATCAGACATAAGTAGACCTGCGCCTGCTCCAGACGAGAAGCCGCTTCGGATCAGCAATATTCAGAGATTTGTATAAGCAGAGCAGGGTGCAGATGAGGAACATCTACATGATGCGAGGCACAGCTGGAGGCAGAGGGAGTGTACAGAAGGGCTTCATCTGTAATGTCAGATGCCACTGGTGAGCTTTCAAAATGGTGGAGTGTAAATGCATACTTTGAATAGGATGCAAAGATCAACCAAAGAGAACCTAACTCCCTCTAGGAGGGCCTGGGTCAGTTCTCCCACTGAAAACATTCAGGAAAATATGTTCAACCAGATGTTAAAACAGTGTTTCTCCTTAAAAAGGGCATGGTGGAAAAAATCAAAAGTAATCCATATCTCACAAGTGCAGGCCAAATACTCCAGACCTCCTACAGGCTGGTACATCAATTCTGCTTCTACTCAGTTACACAGAGCTTACAGGATCAGCCAGGCCACCTAATTGTGCAAGGTCTCCGACAGCAGTAGTGGCAATTTTATAGAAACCCTCATTTATATACATCATGAACCACCACAGTGGTATGTGCCCTCTAGTACCAAGATTGGAAAATCAGCAGTTAACCACATACACAAAGCAAGAATTACACCAAAAAAACAACTATTACAATTTCTCAAAAAAATCAATCACTTTGTCTAAAATGACAGTTTACACACTCCTGTAAATATAGATCAGTTCCCACAACCAGTAGCTTGTTTCCATGAAAAACAATTGTTTTTCTCACAATGTAGCAGATGAAACTGTTTTAGTAAATCCTTGTTTGTTCTCCAAACAGCAGCATGTATTTTTCACTGAACAATAATATTACCACTGTCACACATGGCAGATTCTGCCTTTCATGATCAGTTATCACCAAGTAACAAGGATACCCTCAAATAACTGGGATGTTCACTACTGTAATGCCCGGGGTTTCCAAAATATAGCCAGTATGCCACCAATATTTCAAGTATTGATCATCAATATGCATGGGTAGCCTGCATGCCAAAAAGAGTACCTTCACTATATGTCACTATGGGGCTGATTACGAGTTCAACAGTCTGGTGGCGGTCGTACAACAGCTGCACTGTGGGACTGCCAGCAGTATTACAACTGCGGCAGTCAGACCGCCGTGAGACCAATGGCACCACTGGGATCAAGGATCCCACTTGGCTGGCGGTCTTTCCCTGGCAGGAATATGCCGGAGGTGCTGCAGCCGGTACCACTGAGCATATTCTGAGTTGCCATTTCACCGTCTTTTCATGGTGATGAACCTGCCATGAAAAGGGTGGTAAAATGGCAAAAAGGGGCCCGTGCAAGGTCCCCTGCCAGATTTGGACCTGGGCGTGTAGTGCCCCCCTCGATTTGCACACTCCCCCCCTGCACCACGAAGAGCTCCGCAAGTGGCGGAGTTTCTTTAGATAAATGCTATTTGCAATGATTTTCAGTGCCAGGTGCTTGTCCGTACTGTGCAATCATTGTGAACGGCACCATGTACAGTGCAAGCTACTTCCTTTCTGCTGCTTGAGTAGATCTTTACTCGAGCGGCAGCTTTCTCAATGCAAACGGACAGTTTCTCAACGTGACCACTCGCAGTGAGAAATCTAACCACCTGCATTGAGAAATCTGGCCGGGAGGTTGATTTTTCACACTAGCGCGAGCCAACTTGATGTTGACGATCGCGAACAAGGAAAAATCATGCCGGGAGGTGGATTTTCCTCTCTTGTGCTCGCCAACTTGACGTTGATTAACGCAAGCGAGGGACAAAACTCCGCTCTGCTATGCAGACCTGAGTATTTCGGAACTCTGCGAGCTCCACGTAATGTAGAGTGTGGAAAACTCTGCAAACTCTGCGAGCGGACCGAAGTTCACCGCCCAGACTTAGAAGGGACATCCTGCATGTTACCAAGACTGCCCCAATAAGTCATGATGGGCTGCAGACATGAAGGATATCAATTATGGCACCAAGTAACACATCACAAAAGGGACACCATTATAAGTCATAGTCAACATGTAATCATGAAAACCACACAGTTCTTTTCATGGAAGGACCTCAATTATGGAGTGATAGCTTACTAGCATGTCACCAATATTGTCCTTAATATTTCATGCATGCACAGTCACCTTCACCACCCCCTGCTACCAATAAAGATAAATCAGATTAAGAGGAACTGCTTTAAGATAGTGCTCCAAATAGTAGTTTTGGGGGTTCTAAGTTTTCTAGAACCCAAATAAAGGGTGCTCAATCTATCAAACTTGCTGGTCTCTTTACCTGCTTGCCATACTTAAATATTTATTTATTATTTGGGTGAATTTATATAGAGCTACAAAACCCAGGGATATCACAGCGCTTTACATTGAGCTCTGTGCTGAGCATAACACATATAGGCAACATATGCAGCAAAAAAGTCAAAGTATCCAATTAAAAAACAAAAATCAGTAATACTAGTTCAGCACATTAAGGATAATGGCTTCCATAATTAAGCACACATTTCTTTGATAGGTGAAGACGCATCCAGCCATGACTTCTACGTTGCCAAGTCCGGAATAATGGAATCTTAAAACATGCTGTAAAGCGTATGCATTAATGAA
Source organism: Lissotriton helveticus (assembly GCF_964261635.1). Taxonomy (NCBI): domain Eukaryota; kingdom Metazoa; phylum Chordata; class Amphibia; order Caudata; family Salamandridae; genus Lissotriton; species Lissotriton helveticus. Next base: position 1,174,472,168 of record NC_136072.1, on the reverse strand, counting down.
TAATTTCTGTGGAACACCACTGTTGTGAAATGCCCCATATGAGACTGTCCCATGAAAGCCTTCGCTGTGGAGTGCAGGTGCAAAAGGGGTCTATAAAATGTAATTTAGTAAATAAGCTGCTTCTGGTATATGCTAAGCCCCCAGATTGGCAAAAACAATTGTATAGACTATTGCATAAGGAACTCTCAGCAAAGAAAGGGTATCTCTCATAATAGGGTCTGCCCTGTCAGGTTATAATACAGAGTGCAACATAGAAATGGTTTAAGGGGCATATTTATCAATGTGTGGTGTTGCTGTTGTGCCGCGCAACAGAGCACTAGGGCAACGCAACATTAAAGTTAGATTTATCAAGCCACCTTGAGAGGTTCTGAGTAGCCTGATATACCTTGAGTAAAGCTAGGAAGGTCAATTCTCTGCATTGTGTTACTCTGTTTCAGGGAGGTGTTTCATTGGTGGAGTGTGGTTGTTCATGACTGGTACACCTGGGAATGTGTCAAAATGCAACTTCTTCCCAAGAGAGATGTAATAATTTGTTTTCCTCTGTCTATGTGTACTGCATCCTACAGCACACAAAGGAAAGAGGAAAATGCTTCTGCTGATTGTTTCTGTGCAGCAAGATGCTCCTCCTGCACCAAAACAATCTTGTTTACAACGCAGGTACCATTGCACCATGGAGCAAGGGTGCATGTGTTTGTGCAAGGCAGCACAATGAGCACCGGCGCAAGGAAAGGATAGTAATGCGCCCTATAATGTTAAATACGGAGCATTCCTGCCCTTTCACACAGCACAGCAAGGTGGCATGCTGCACTGTGTGCAAGTTTGAGAAATATGCGCCTCAATGCATATATGGTACACTTATATTAAAGAAAATGCTGTCACAAAAATCTCCATACAATGAGCCCTACAACAAATGATAACTTTTTCTCTCACAACGAACCTGTTCCCCAAATCACTCAATCAGTTACCAGTACCTTAGGCAATGACAAGACATAAAATAGCCTGCAACCATAGACCAAGACTGACCCTCTTAGACAAGCTTTAGCTTGGGCTTTAAATTAGATAACATTGTGTCCCTAAACCAGTTCTAACCAACTAATACCAACCCTAACCAAAGTATAATCAGAGCCTTTGTCGCATCTTATCTGCTTTATAAGTAGCCAATCAGTGGCGTAACAAAATTGGAGGGGACCCCTCTGCAAAGTACATGGAGGTCCGGCCCCCAACCCAGTCAGACTCAGGAGCTCTCCGGCCGGGTGCCTGCTGCCCATCCACAGTGCCGTAGGGGGCCCACTGAAGCTCGGCCCGCCACATCGCGAGGACTGTGGGGGCTACTTTTACGCCACGGTAGCCCAGAGTTCTCAAAGTCGACTTATCTATGTATCTCTTTGTCATACATTCACAATATGGGGTATGTTCAGCAATGGGTGCTCTAAAATTACTTCCTTGAAGTGATATGATGCCACTTGCCTGATTTTGCCGACGGAGTACTGTCAAAGCCCCGGATTTCAAGTCTCCTGCTGGAGTTTGTCTCCTGACTGCTTCCCACCTCTCGCGGCCCCCGCTTTGCGGGAGCCGCTCGTGCTCTACCAGAGAAGGGAGTGCTGCCCCTGACACTACAGTGGGGAACTCTAGCAACGCTGAACCCAGGAACTTGAACTGGACATCAGGTTGAGGTCGGGACTGCGAGGACCAGCGTGCTCAGCAGCGTTTATCGGCCGCAGCTGGTCCTCTTCCCGCCCCTCCCTGCAGAGTAAAATCGCCACGGAAACTCCATCTGTTGGATGCCACTTGCCTGATTTTGCCGACAGAGTACTGTCAAAGCCCCGGATTTCAAGTCTCCTGCTGGAGTTTGTCTCCTGACTGCTTCCCACCTCTCGCGGCCCCCGCTTCGCGGGAGCCGCTCGTGCTCTACCAGAGAAGGGAGTGCTGCCCCTGACACTACAGTGGGGAACTGTAGCAACGCTGAACCCAGGAACTTGAACTGGACATCAGGTTGAGGTCGGGACTGCGAGGACCAGCGTGCTCAACGGCATTTATCGGCCGCAGCTGGTCCTCTTCCCGCCCCTCCCTCCTTTCCCCTACATTGCAGCTAGTCACAACGCGCATGGGGACGCGCGCGAGACGTGCGTGGGCAGCACCGGGCAAAGCCCGGGCCAAGGGCGGGCCCGTTTGTGCCCGTTAGAGACTGTGTAAGGCCGGGCTGGGCCACCCCCCTAACTCTTGACTCTGAGATTGGACTAAGCCCAGGTGCACGTTTTATAATCTATCTATATATTTATTTTCTTAGCCTGCTAAGTGGGTGTACTTTAGAGATTATTGTTATTTATTGTCACTTGGTAACTATGTGCACTAGAGCATCTAGAAGTAAAACGGCAGCACGGGGGGGGGGTTCCAAAAACGGTCACTCTGGATAATTTTATTATAAGGGCCAATTCCTTTATTGAACAAGAAATCTCATCAATGGAACGCAGAGTCTCTCAAGATCTCGTTTTTGCTAAAAGATCCTCTATGGGACACTTTGCTAAAGCCAAAACCCCCGATCAATCAAAGGGTTCCGTCCCTCTAGAAACCGCTATAACAACCAATGTAGAGGTACACGCCCATAGACAAAGTTCGCCTGGCACGGTAGACTTATCCGTGTCCCACCTTTCATTAGATTCACAACTAAGTGCCGACCTGGAAAAAACACCCGGACTTAGCTGTCATTATTACACCTGCTGCCCTAAGTGCGAGCCAGCTGAAGGGAAAAAGGGGGGGAGCCATTCCTAAAAAACAAATCCAAAAGTAGCAAGAGAGGGGGGCAAACGTTTGAGAAAGGCTCGGGGGACCTCCGTCCCAAATCAGACCACAGTCGTGCCTCCCCCTAGTATCGTCCCTACAAATGAGGCACTATGTAGTACGGATGTAGAGGTCCCGGACACTTTAGACAGGATCAGTGTTAGGGACGATAAGGTTAACATTTCCCTCCTACCTAGGATTGCTGAACTCTTCAAACTCTATCTTTCCCCAATTGAGTCAAGATTAGCCCACATTGAAAGACAGATAGCTGATCTGTGTGCTGTACCTAAAAACCTAAGCACACAGGGGACTCATAAAATAGGGGGACCCAACCTGACTTTAGCTAAATCTAACGCCCCAGCTATTAAAAAACCATCAGCAGTAGTGACCAACGCAAAACCTAAGGCCACCCTGGTCCCTGCGAAGCCACCAGTCCCAACGAATAAAATCTGCGCTACTCCCCCCCCGAGAGGGGAATATTCCAACTAGGGAACACTTGCCGCAGCTAAATAAGAATATCAATGATGGAGGACCACATAGGAGACGAGCGGTAAACTTGCCCCCTGAGGTAAGTCCCTATGTGGTCGTCATGACAGGGGTTCCTGAATTGGGTGAGGCCGATGAGGAAGCCAACTGGTCTTTAAAAAATAAGGTACAACATTGGCTCAACGTAAATCGCCCTCTACCATCTAACCAAACAAGTAAGATCCTGACGGTACGCAGGGTACCATGGGTAGGCTACGAGAGGAAATCAGTCCAGGGTGATTGTATCCTGGTCAATTTTGTGGATCCCCATACAGCTGATTACGTATGTACTTGGAATGTACAGGAGAGATACGAGAGGATCGCAACAAGACGCCTCTCTTTTTTTTATCCCCCCAGGAGTGGATCGATTCGAGATTGGAACAATGATAACGACTGGCATACAGTAGGGTGCCGAGGAAGAATTGGAGATTGGGGGACTTGGGGGGACCGGCCTTTAGAGACCATGCACATAGGGACAATTGGGGAGGCTTCCCGATTACTAACAGATTTGGCTGCCTAGAGATGGTCGACTGACAGCCAAGTCCAATTAGTCGACTGGAGGAGGAGAGGATGGATCCTGTAGCACCAAGGGTGGAAGTAAATGGGCATTGTGAGCAGCCATTAAATGCCGGTCTGATCCCCACTCCCCGGATAAGTAAGATAGCCTCCCCACAAACCAAAGAGAGGACTCCCTGTAGCCGTGTTCGGCATTGCCTGCAGGCTACGAGGGATCCTGCGGTCCCAGTGGCAAATGTGCAAAATAATTGCCCTAATGCAGATTTGCGTGACAGGGGCTACATTTCCATAGTTTCCTGGAACCTGGCGGGTCTAGCTAATAAACGACTCCCCGGACTGGGGGGCATTCATTGATCTACAAGATGTTTGCCTTTTCCAGGAGACCTGGGCTAGAGAAGACCACCGATGCCCAGGTTTCGACACATTTTCAATTTGGGCGAACTGGAAGGGGAAGGGACGTCCGTCTGGTGGACTACTTATTTGGGTGGCCTCCCATTTGGGTTGCAAAGCGAGGGTTCTCGCAACCAATTCCCAGATGTCCAATGTGTACTCCTGGAATGGCTTAACGCTGTAACATTGGCCCTGATAAATGTATACTCAAGACCTGTGGGCATAGCAAAGGTCTCTAACACTATCGAGGAATTAGCACTGTTTTTGAGTACCATTCCCCAAAGTACCTCGTATATAGTGGAGGGAGATTTCAACTGCCAATTTGAGCCTCTTCCACTATTCCTAGAAGGTGCAACTAGCGAGGAGGATGACCAATGGGGAATCCCTAAACCGGCTGGCCCGCCAGTGAAGTCTTGGCCACCACCAGCAACACAAATTATGTGTTTGACTTTAGCAAATTCTCTAAGGGCCTGTAATGGTCGGCTAAGTGGAGACATCCCTCCCAAAGCAACTTTTAATAAACCAGGGCATAATTCTTGCTTGGATTATATGCTTGTGGAACTATCTCAATGGTCTAGAGTTGTTGACTTTAATGTAAGTCTACGAGATGACAGCGATCATAATGCGCTGATTTTAAAGATCTTGGTTCCTGGCGTCACCGTGTCTATGCAGGGGGGCGCAGCTCTTCCGGATCCGAGTATGATTTTAACTAGCAACCGGCGCAGAGTTCGATGGTCCAAAATTATAGGGAATCCAACGGATATCCAGAGGTTGTATGAAAAAACTGTTCCAGTTCTGGAAAAAGTTGATAATCTCCTATATCAATCCCCCTCTGAGGAGAGCCACAGAGAACTCGGGGTAGTTCACTTGGAGTTGTGTGACACACTAGCAGAGGTTCTGAACCCTGTGCGGAGGGCAAAAAATGGGAGAAGCAATGGGATGCGTGCCTCGGTACGCAGACATAATATCGAACTTTTAATATCGAAGTGACATAATATCGAAGTTTAAATATCGATGATGAAAAATATCAGAATCACCAATATCGATTACAAAAATATCGTAATAAGTATGTGTGCTGAAATATCGATAACAAAAATATCTAAGTAAAAATATCGTTTTAAAGAAATATCGATAAATATTAAAAATATCGAAATAAAATATATTGTAATAATTATGTAGTAATATGTGTTATTGTTGTGTAATATTTAATAATAATTAGAATTTATTAATAGTAATGTGTACCTATAAAATATAATAAAAAAAATATATAAATTTAGGAGCGGGATGTTGGGTTAATAGGGGATAAGGGTGGGGAGTGTAATAAAAATGTATATATTATAAATATAAAATTCCATAATTTTTATTTTAATTAGAAAATATTACAAAAAAATATATTTACATTTTTTTTAATATAAAAATTAATTAATTGATATATAAATTTAGGAGCGGGATGTTGGGTTTATAGGGGATAAGGGTGGGGAGTGTATTGAAAATTTATATATTATAAATATAAAATTGTAGATTTTTTATTTTATTTTGAAATTTAAAAAAATAAAATAAAATATTATAAAAAATAAATTTTATATAAAAATTAATCAATTTATATATATATAAATTTAGGAGCGGGATGTTGGGTTTATAGGGGATAAGGGTGGGGAGTGTTTTACATTTTTTTTTTTTTTTTATTTTTTTAATTTAAAAAATATAATAAAATTTAACAAACATTTAAAACTTAAAAATGTATAATTTAAAAAATAACAAATTATTTTAAAATTATGTTTTCATATTAAATTAAAAAAAATTGATATTTGAAATAGACGTTATTTTATGTTAATTTTTTTTAATTAATATTATATAAATTTTTTTTATAAATAAATATATTTAAATTGGAGAAAAATATTAAAATGGTTAAATAATTATGCATTAAAAAAAGTGTTTTAAATGTTAAATTTATTTGGAAAAAATGTAATAAATAAATCAAAATATTTTTATTTTAAACATATATTTTTAAAAAATTTTACATTTTTAAAACATTTATTAAACCAATATGTACATTAAATACAAATTAAAAATTTCGAATTTCGAAAAAAAAATTAAATAAATTGCGACATTTATTCTTTAAAAATTTACAATATTGTTCTACTTTCAAATATGTTTAACTATTTATTTGATATAAATATTTGGAATACTTTTTAACATTTAATTCATATTTAAACATTTGGTTTAAGTATATTTGTTTGTTGAGTGTATGGAGTGAGTAAAATTGTTTACAATCTATATTGCTGTACAGTTTTCTATATTATACTACATTTGAATAGTGAAAAAAAACATTATTAATTAGAAAAGATTTAATTTTTATACATTATTATTGTATATAGTGTTTAAGGTATCTATTTTTATTTAACTAAACATATATATACATGCATTTTATGTACCTTGGAGTGGGAATTTAAATGTATATGTATATAGTGTACTAAAGTATTCCTAATTAATGTAGAATGGAGTAGGAATAGTAAATTATATATAATAAGTGTCCACCATCTATCTCTAATTAATGTAGACTGGAGTGAGAATATTACATTATATTTAATTTGTGTCCAGCACCTACCCCAAATTAATGTAGACTGGAGTGGGAATAGTAATATCTATTTAATTAGTGTCCGGCACCTACCCGCTGACTCGCTCTTCGCTCCCGAGCTGAGTGGTCGCTCCCCTGCTGCTGCGGTATCGTTTGTGCAGCGCTTATGCTCTGATCTGGACTGTGACTTATAACTACAGCCTGCTGTGCGCTCTAATTGCCGCTGTGTGCGTGGATTGCCGCTTTGCCCATTTTGACTGCTAAATTGCCGATTTGCCCATTTGCAGTGTGATATTGCCAGCGTGACTCTGTTGTAGAATTGTTATCATCTCGCCGCTTTTGCTCATTTGCATTTTTATTCAATAGCGTGACTCTGTTGCAGTATTTGCGTTTTCCCCCAAGCGCTCTTGACCCCTCCGCCTCCATTTTGTTGTTGTTGTCGTCCTCCTTAGCCCGCCCCGCCTCCCAGCTGAAGCGCCCTCCCACAGACAACAAACAGCGCTCCCTAACCTGGAAGCGCCGTGACTCGCTCTTCGCTCCCGAGCTGAGTGGTCGCTCCCCTGCTGCTGCGGTATCGTTTGTGCAGTGCTTATGCTCTGATCTGGACTGTGACTTATAACTACAGCCTGCTGTGCGCTCTAATTGCCGCTGTGTGCGTGGATTGCCGCTTTGCCCATTTTGACTGCTAAATTGCCGATTTGCCCATTTGCAGTGTGATATTGCCAGCGTGACTCTGTTGTAGAATTGTTATCATCTCGCCGCTTTTGCTCATTTGCATTTTTATTCAATAGCGTGACTCTGTTGCAGTATTTGCGTTTTCCCCCAAGCGCTCTTGACCCCTCCGCCTCCATTTTGTTGTTGTTGTCGTCCTCCTTAGCCCGCCCCGCCTCCCAGCTGAAGCGCCCTCGCCCCTCCCCCTCCACCATCCATATATGACAGTTGTTACCGCGCGCAGCGTTTACGCGCAGCGACCGCGCCCCATTCGCGCCGAAGGTGCGCCAAAGGTAAGCCCGTCTACGCCCGTCTGCGCCTGGACCGCGCCCAGCGCCAGACCCCCTGCCCCTCGTGCTCCCCAGCCCTCCCGCATTACCTATGATGCAGCCACCCTCCTAGCCCTTAACCCCGGTCGCGCCCTCAACTGCGTCCAAGCCGCTCCTGGACACACCCATGGACCTTTCTCCTGCTACTCCTGCAAATTCAGCGGCACCGACAACATCTCCACTACGATCACACCACAGACTGTCGACCCCAACCACCTACAGTGCATCCTTCTCAACACCCGATCGGTCCACAGACACGCCATTGACCTATGGAACCTACTAGACACCATCTCTCCAGACGTCGCCTTCCTAACAGAAACTTGGATGAACGCTTCCTCCGCCCCAGACATCACCATTGCCATCCCTGAAGACTATAAGATCACACGCAAGGACCGCGCCAACCACACAGGAGGAGGAATCGCCATCGTCCATAAGAAATCAATCCGCATCTCAACCAGCTCTGACGCCAACCTCGCTAACTCCGAACACCTTCACTTCCAGATCCACATCGACCCCAAGACCACACTCAGAGGCACCCTCCTCTACAGACCACCAGGACCCCGCGCAAAATTCAGTGAAGACATCACGGACTTCATCACCCCACACGCGCTCCCCTCCAAAGACTACATCCTTCTGGGAGACCTCAACTTTCACCTCGAAAAGATCAACAACCGCAACACCGCCACCCTCTTAGACAACCTCGCCAACCTCGGACTTAAACAATTGGTCACTTCCCCCACCCACATCGCAGGTCACACACTCGACCCCATCTTCACCTCCAGCAATCATGTCTCCTTCAGCCACACTACGGACCTCCTCTGGACTGACCACAGCTGCGTTCACTTCACCTACAACAAGCCGAAACCCACCAACCACCTCCAACCAACTCTGCAAAGAAACTGGAACAAAATCACCTCGGACCAGATCTCCGCCTCGCTCCTTCTAAACGCCCCAGCCCACTCTTCTAACGCAAACGAAGCCGCCGCCAACTTCACCCTATGGTTATCCAACACCGCCGACACCGTAGCACCACTGAAAAAACGTCAAAGCAAACCTGGCAGCAAAAAGGCCTCATGGTTCAACCATGATCTTAAGAAGTCCAAGAAACTCTGCCGCTCCCTTGAAAAGGCCTGGAAAAAAGACCCAACCACTAGCACCAAGGACGCCTTCAAAAACGCCACCCGCACTCACCACCAACTAATCCGAAAGGCCAAGAAAACAGCATTCAAGGATCGACTTGACAACAACGCCCACAACAGCAAGGAACTTTTCAACATCGTCAAGGAATTCACCAACCCTTCGGCCAACTCCAACGACATCACCCCCTCCCAAGCCCTCTGCGACTCCCTAGCCTCATTCTTCCACAACAAGATTGCAGACATCCACAACAGCTTCGACAACCAACCCGGAAACCAACCCACCCTACCACTTGCTGAACATTCTCCCCCCGTGAACACCCTTAACGACTGGAACCCAATCTCCACTGAGGACACCATCCGCCTGATGAACTCCATCCACTCAGGATCCCCCACAGACCCATGTCCTCACCACATCTTCAACAAAGCAGACTCCGTCATAGCACCGCACCTCCGAGATGTCATCAACTGCTCCTTCAACTCCGTCACCTTCCCGGAAGACTGGAAACACGCTGAACTCACCGCCCTTCTGAAAAAACCCACAGCGGACCCCACCGAACTCAAAAATTACCGCCCCATCTCGCTCCTTCCATTCCCGGCCAAAGTCATCGAGAAAGCTGTCAACAACCAGCTCGCCGCCTTCCTCGAAGCCAACAAATCCCTCGACTCCTCACAATCCGGCTTCCGAGCAAAACACAGCACTGAGACCGCCCTCATCGCAGCAACAGACGACATTCGAACTCTACTGGACAATGGAGACACAGTCGCCCTCATCCTCCTCGACCTCTCTGCAGCATTCGACACAGTCTGCCACAGCACCCTTTTACAACGCCTCAATAACATCGGAATCCAAGGAAAAGCACTTGAATGGATCACCTCGTTCCTCTCCGGAAGAACCCAGAGAGTCCGCCTACCACCATTCAAGTCCGAGGCCACTGAAGTCATCTGTGGCGTACCACAAGGATCCTCACTCAGCCCCACCCTCTTCAACGTTTACATGAGCCCCCTCGCGGCCATCGCCCGCCAACACAACCTCAACATCATCTCTTACGCGGATGACACTCAACTAATCCTTTCTCTCACCAATGACCCTAGCACCGCCAAAACTAACCTACACGAAGGAATGAAAGAAGTTGCCGAATGGATGAAACAAAGCCGTCTGAAACTGAACTTAGACAAAACAGAAGTCCTCATCTTAGGTACATCCCCCTCTGCATGGGACGACTCCTGGTGGCCGGAAGCTCTCGGAAAAGCACCCATCCCGACAGACCACGCACGTAACCTAGGCGTCATCCTGGATTCTTCACTCTCAATGAACAGACAAGTCAGCGCCGTATCCTCTTCCTGCTTCAACATTCTTCGCATGCTCAGAAAAACATTTCGCTGGATCCCCACCGAAACAAGGAAAACAGTCACCCATGCTCTGGTCACGAGCCGACTGGACTACGGAAACACCCTCTACGCAGGCACTACCGCTAAACTCCAGAAGAAACTCCAACAAATCCAAAACGCCTCAGCCAGGTTCATATTAGACATCCCACGCAACGAACACATCTCTGGTCACCTTAAAGACCTCCATTGGCTACCCGTCAATAAGAGGATCACTTTCCGACTGCTAACCCACGCACACAAATCACTCTACGACATCGGACCAGAATGCCTCAACTCACGACTGTCCTTCTACACCCCCTCCCGCCTACTACGATCTTCCAGCCAAGCCCTCGCCACGGTACCTCGCATCAACAAGACCACCATGGGAGGCAGATCCTTCTCATACCTAGCTGCTAAAACATGGAACTCACTCCCCGCTTACCTTCGCCTTACCCAGAACCACCTAACATTCAGAAAGCAACTTAAAACGTGGATATTTGACAAGTAATCCTCCTCCCCTTCTAAGCGCCTTGAGACCCTCTGGGTATGTAGTGCGCTATATAAATTCTATGACTTGATTTGACTTGACTACCCCAAATTAATGTAGATTGGAGTGGGAATATTACATTATAATTAATTAGTGTCCACCATCTACCCAAATTTAATGGTGACTGGAGTGGGAATAGTAAATTATATTTAATTAGTGTCCAGCACCTACACCAATTTAATGTAGACTGGAGTGGTAATAGTAAAGTTATGTAGATTGAAATGTCATTAAATAAATCTTGTAGTGAAGTAAAATATTAAATACTGTAGTGTTTTTTTGAACAAATGAATTTTTTTATTCACATGAGAAAGAACAACAATAAACATTACAATAACATATATTTTTTACATTTATATTTATTCATATATTTGTGTAATTTGTGTAAATTTTATTAAACATTTCAAACAATATTGGTAATATAACTTAATTCAAAGAATACATATTTAATAAACAAAGTATTGCTAGAAGTAAATAAAATGGGAAACAACCATTACAATGCAACTTTAACAACGCACTACCATTACAATGAAATTTTTACAACGGTAAAACTATTACAACGCATGTATTTACAACGCATTTTTTACCAACGCAGGTACTTTTACAACGCATACCATTACAACGTAAGTATTGGTAAGTATATAATTAAAAATTACATTTTATATGTTTGGTTTTTTTTAAGGGATATTTTTAAGGGTCCAGGGTCAGTTTTCAGTTTTGGGGTAAAGGGGTATTTGTAGGGTTCTGGGTCAGTTTTCAGTTTTTGGGTAAAGGGGTATTTTTAGGGTTCTGGGTCAGTTTTAGGTTTTTGGGTAAAGGGGTATATTTAGGGTTCAGGGTCAGTTTTCAGTTTTTGGGTAAAGGGGTATTTTGAGGGTTCAGGGTCAGTTTTTGGTTTTTGGGTGAAGGGGTATTTTTAGGGTTCTGGCTCAGTTTTAGGGTTTTGGGTAAAGGGGTATTTTTAGGGTTCAGGGTCAGTTTTCAGTTTTTGGGTAAAGGGGTATTTTTTGGGTTCAGGGTCAGTTTTCAGTTTTTGGGTAAAGGGGTATTTTTGGGGTTCAGGGTCAGTTTTCAGTTTTTGGGTAAAGGGGTATTTTGAGGGTTCAGGGTCAGTTTTCAGTTCTTGGGTAAAGGGGTATTTTTTGGGTTCAGGGTCAGTTTTCAGTTTTTGGGTAAAGGGGTATTTTTTTGGGTTCAGGGTCAGTTTTCCGTTTTTGGGTAAAGGGGTATTTTTTGGGTTCAGGGTCAGTTTTGGGTTTTTGGGTAAAGGGGTATTTTTAGGGTTCAGTGTCAGTTTTGGGTTTTTGGGTAAAGGGGTATTTTTAGGGTTCAGGGTCAGTTTTCTGTTTTTGGGTAAAGGGGTATTTTTAGGGTTCAGGGTCAGTTTTCAGTTTTTGGGTAAAGGGGTATTTTTAGGGTTCAGGGTCAGTTTTTAGTTTTTGGGTAAAGGGGTATTTTGAGGGTTCAGGGTCAGTTTTCAGTTTTTGGGTAAAGGGGTATTTTTAGGGTTCAGGGTCAGTTTGGGGTTTTTGGGTAAAGGGGTATTTTTAGGGTTCAAGGTCAGTTTTGGGTTTTTGGGTAAAGGGGTATTTTATGGGTTCTGGGTCAGTTTTGGGTTTTTGGGTAAAAGGGTATTTTTAGGGTTTAGGGTCAGTTTTGGGTTTTTGGGGTACAGGGGTACAGGGTTAAAATAAAATTAAATTTAAATTAATTTAATTAAATGAAATTAAATTACATTAAATTAAATTAAATTAAATTATATTATTTTCTATTAATTTAAATTAAAAAAATTATTATATACTTACCAATACTTACGTTGTAATGGTATGCGTTGTAAAGGTACCTGCGTTGTAAAAACATGCGTTTTAAATACATGCATTGTTATAGTTTTTGCGTTGTAAAATTATCGTTGTAATGGTATGCGTTGTACAAGTATGAGTTGTAACGTCATACATCCAAATAAAATATACTGTTTGAAAAATACATATACAATGTATATATTCAAATACATGTTGTTAATAAACAATAGTTTAGTATTTATATTAATATTAATATATTAATATTACATTTTGTAACAAAATTTATTTTTAATTGAAGAAAATATTGTAGATTACATTTATTTATATACATTTTGTTAAACATTTTGTTAAATTTTTTAACACCATTTCAACATTTTTACAATTATAATAATACATATTATGTATTTTATAATATTTATTTTTATAATTTTACAAATTGTGTACATTTTTCTAAGTAATTTAATACAAATTATAAATTACTATTTTTTCATAGTATTCCTTGGTTTATTAAATTCACAAATACTTTGCTTGCATTAAATAATAAGTGTGTAATTTCTAACTTTTTCTTTAGTTTTGGGTCCTTTATTTTGTAACCGCTTTAGGTCGTTTTGTGTCATTTTGAGGAAGTTCAGCTAGCGGTTGGGAAACACTTCACGTCTCTGATGGTAAGGTTTATTTAATATGTTTTAACTGTGTTTTAAATGAATTTTGAGAGTAGTTTGGTCGTATTTAGTGTTGTTAAAAGTAAATGTGTTGTATTGGAGATTATGATATGTTGTGTTTGCGGATGTACATTTAACGTACTTTTTAGTGTTGTATTGGCTTGTGTGTAGAGTTAGTGTTTCGATGTTTAAGTTTATTATTCGAAATATTATGTTGCTATTACTTTTAGTAGGACTGTATGTGTTATTTTATGTGGGTGGGAATATTTCTTTTATGTCTTTCACTTGCAGGAGTTCCTGATGTCCGAAGGAAGCGTTTTTTGGGGGGGAGAAGTGTTCGTTAGTTTTATTAACTAATAGTTTGTAGACACTTCTTCAATTTTTTCGGTTTTCCTGGAGCCTTTTTTCTACATTTTTACATTTTTCGGGTTTTTTATGGTATTTCGAAAGAGCTTCGTGGAATGGATTTATCTATTTTGGGACACTTGTATTTTTTCATTTTTTTTTGGGTAAGTGGAATTCGAAACTGGATTATTTTGGTGGAAATGGATTCTACATCATTTGGAATATCTTTGGTAAGTTATTTTAAATTTGTATAATTGTGGGTGGGTAATGTTTTAATGTTTATTGTTTAGTTTTATTTATTTCAAACATAATTAATGTGTGTATATATATTTAATTATATAATATATATTCCATACATTAATTTTTTTCGAAATAAATTATATGAATGTAATATTATTGTATTACAACATTTTTCTATTGAGATTGTTTGTGGCATACAGTAGTTTACAGTAGTGTTTTGGCTATTATATTGAGGTATTCCATGCCTGTTGTGCTAGGGTACAGCTTTACTTGTTGCTCTAGGTATTTGTGCATTTGTTTTGTTTGTTTGGATGTTTTTGGAGTTAGTTGTGTAATGGATTGCTCCATTCTTAATTCCTGATAACTTTGCTCTTTTTGGAGGCATGTAATGAATTTTTCTAATGTTGGTTTAGTTCGGCCTGTTGATTGGAGGAAGGCATTGTGCCAACCTTCAACTGCGTTGTTTGTTTTAGATTCTCCATTTAAGGTGCTTCTGTAAACATTCCACCAGGGTATTTGGATTTTAGGATTTCTCCTGTGGCCAGATCTATGGAGTCTACCTATCCAAGTGTCCTCAAAGTAGTCTAAGAGAGGACTTAACTTTGCTTCATTTTGTTTGTAAAATTGGCTGTCTATTAAAAGGTTGTAGTGTTCGGCCACATCTGTTTCAGGGACGTAAGCTAGTGCTATCAGTTTTTTTATTTGATATGCAAAAGATGAGCTTGTAGTATATTCTATGCTTAGAGTAGTTTTTTTGTAAATGCCTCCAAAGACACTGATTAAAATGATAATAGCATCCTTGGATACAAGTATGGGGGTGTATTTTTAAAATAGCTGAGAGCATTGCTTGTTCAAAATCCAGTATAATTTTTTCTGGGGAATAGTCATTTGTTTTTTGTTTGATAATGTTTAATAAATCCATATATGTTGAATTAGTTTTATTTGGAAGCAGTGCATATAGTAGAGGTATGTTACAGTTTTGATATAAGCCATGTATTGTGTAAAGTTGGTAGAAAGGTCTGGGACAGATGTTAAAAGTACCGTCCATCATCCAAATTTGGCATTGTTGGAGTTTTATTAAATTTATAGCAGTACCAAAGATTATTATTCTTTTCTCATTGTTTTTATTGTCGTAAATTATAAAAGGTATTTTGTTTAAAGTTATAGTTTGGTTATGAGTTAAATTTATATCACTATATGTTTTAGGTGGTGGAGTGGTAGTAGTAGTTGCTTTTTTGGTATGTGATATTGTTCTTTTGAGAGAAATTATATTAGGCATTTGGGTAGTGGCTGTTTTGGGGATTTGTGGAATTTGTTCTTTTAAAATTGTAGGTTTTTGGGAACCTGTACTAGCTTCTTTAATGTTTTCTAATGCTGTTCTGACTTCTATTTCTGTAACATTTGGAGGGTGGTTGTGTTCCCTGGTGTAAAGGACAGTTGCTTCTCTAGTTGTTGCTCTTCCATAACATATGTTAGAGTAATATTTGCAACATTTCCAATTTACTTTCATCCCAAATTGTTTCTCTTGGGTATAAGTATAACCCATGTAGCAGAGTAATAGTTTCCCTTTTTGACTGGTAACAAATTGACCTCCTTCTGTCATTTTCTCCTTTTTAAATCTATAAGAAATATATGGTATAGTTATTATAGTTATAGTTATATGTATTTTAAGTGGGAATTATAAATATTTATATTGTGCATGCTTACCTTTGGTTGAAGTTTAGTCTGTGATTTTGATGTTCTTTACTCTTTTCCTTGTGGTCTGTCTTTTCTGGTGTTTCTTTGCTTGAAAAAAACATTTATTTGTGTTAATTGTTTACTTATATTTTGTTGGGTAGCTTTTACATGTTTTCCTATAAGTTAAAGCTTTTACTTATTTTATCTTTTGGGAAAGTGTTTGGATATACTTACTTTGGTAGTTGTATCTTTGTTTGTTGAATTCTGTTCTTTGATATTTGTTGTTAGTGGATGTTGTAGTGGTGCTAGAAAAAAAGAAGGATATATGCATACATTTTTACAATATGTTAGCAATTTTTAATTCTTTAGGAGTTACTGTTTGTCACATCATTTAATTGACTTACTTTGTATTAGTTGCTTGTTATGCAGAGTTTTAATGCTGTTGTAGGTGTAAGGCAATCTGTTCAATTTTCTGTTGTGGCTTGTATTTTCTTTGATGTCTTTATCTGTAAAAAAAATATTATTCATTACAATCCATATTTAGAAACATATTTTTGGTAGCAGGTCTGTTTGCTGTTTTAATGTTAAAGGTTCAATTAATTAATGTTGTTCGAGAAAAAATAGAAAATGATTACTTTGTTAGTAGCTTCGTTGTTTTCTTCTTAGGTTTTTCTGTTCTTTAGTAGTGAAGTTTTCTGTACTGGTAGGAGATAATATACAATACATATGTATGAGTAATTTGTCCTTTTTACTAACTGTGTAATTTTAGCAGTTCCTTTAATTAAGTTACATTTAGTTACTTACTTTCAATCCTCTTAATGGTAGGTTGAATCTTAGTTTTATTGTAGGCGTCGTCAAATGTATCCACAGTATTCTTTCCTGTCTTCTACTTTTCTCAGGTAATTTGTTTGTTGGATGTAATTGTTTATATAGTGTTTTGGAGTTACTAATTAGTTAGCTATTGGTGAGTTTATGTTTGTACTGTTTTGATTCGTTGGTTTGTATTTTCGAAAAACTGTTGGTGTAATTAATTACCATATATGGTAAACGCTAATTAATGTTGAGCATACATACCTTTATATAATATGTTAAAGAAATAATTTATAAATGTGTAAATCATTTTTTTTTTAATGTGAAAATATTTTTATTTATAAATAGTTGTAAAATGTTATTTTTTGTAGTGCTAATAGTAATTTTTTGTATGTTTAAAAGTGTTATAGAATAATAATAAAATTGTTCGATATTGCTTAAATAACGATATTATTGTAGTCGATATTTTTACTCTCGATATTTTTAATGTACTGTTTATAAATTTTTATTATCGATATTTAAATATTGCGATATATATGTGGTCGATATAATTGATATCGATGTTTATGTATTGCGATATTTAATTTTCGATATTTGTGTATGTGATTAAATAAGTATAGGATGTCGATATTTTTGATGTCGATTTATTTGTGTCGATAATTTTGTACTACGATATTGTGTCTTTCGATAATATGTCATAGATTCGCGTGCCTCGTGGTACAACTCTGCCTGTAGGAAGGCCAAAGCCGACTTACTGGAGGCCATGAAGCAACAAGATAATATCTCATTGGTTAGAGCCAAGAGGCTGGAGTATAAATACATTATTAGTAATGCTAAGATCGAATGGGATAGCGACAATTGGAAGGATATGACGGGCGCGCTCAAGCTCCGAGACGCCCGGAAATTCTGGCGTATTGTAAAAAATGGCACAGCCGATCCCACTCCGGCAGTAGAGGCTAACATTGCTTCTAGCGTCTGGGAGGATCATTTTAGATCCTTGTATGCCCAAGCTGATGTTGATTTCACCGGGGACCAAGAAGAGTTGGCTTCAGGGCCGACCCTGGCGCCTTTTTACTGTGGCAGAAGTCGGAGCAGTTATTGCCAGACTTGCTCCAGAAAAGGCCCGGGGTTGGACAAACTCCCGGGTGACTTATTTAAAAATGAACCCACGGTTTGGGCTCCCTACCTACAGGCCCTATTCAATGCAATTCTTGGTGGGATGCCGGTGCCTAGTACTTGGTTGGGGGCGGAAATTGTTCCCATCTTTAAGAAGGGTTCGTCTCTGCTCCCAGCCAACTATAGGCCTATCAGTCCAATCGACGTCCCGCAAAAGATTTTTGCTAGGTTGATCCTGGACCGCCTACATGAATGGATGCTGGATAATTCAGTCCTGAGCCCATATCAAGCGGGGTTCAGGAACAAAGTGTCCACTATCGAGCAAATCTTTCGCCTTGCCATCATATTTTGGAAAACGGTACAGTTGGAGGGTGGCAGCCTCTATACTGTATTCGTTGACCTGCAAACGGCTTTTGATCTTGTACCTCGTAGGAAACTTTGGTCCGTCCTCTCCGGCCTGGGAGTCCCTCAACATCGCCTGGACATGGTTGTCAGACTACATACTGGTAACTATGCTCAGGTTAGATGTGGCAGGGAGGGAGCATTTTCCAATAAGTTCCCCGTTGGCAGGGGGGTAAGACAGGGTTGTGTGCTTGCACCGACCCTGTTTTGCCTCTATGTCAACGGGGTAATTACCCACTTGAACGGGGTTGAAAACAGCGATGCCCTTATACTTGGAGGCAGCAGGGTGCCGGCGATTATGTTCGCTGACGACCCTGCTGCTGTCCAAGTCGCCGATGAGGATTCAGCGAGTTCTTAACGGTTTCGAGGCATTCTGCAAAAATCACGGCCTCGAGATCAATGCATTGAAGACTAAATATATGGTCTTCAATCCACCAGCTAAAGCTCGCTCCAACACGTATATTGGCGCTAATAGGCTAGAGAGGGTTCGAACCTTCGAGTACTTGGGAATCACCCTAAACGAGAAAGTGTCGTGGGGACACCAACGGGAGAAATCCCAAGTAAAACTGGCCCAAGTAGCAGGTGGAATTATCAAGCTTGTTTCCAAAAATAAATCTTCTATCAAGCGGGTCGGTCCCCCTCTAGAGATATACAGAGCACAAGCAAGGGGTGCAGCTATGTATGGAAGTGAACTCTGGGGCTACATGTGTAATCATGATTTAGTAGCAACAGAAAATAAATGTATTAGACAACTTTTATCACTTCCTCCTAGCACTCCCCTGATGCCAAGGAGACTCGATTTGGGTTTGAGACCCCTTGATGAAGACATGGGACTACGGCCTCTAATATTCTGGCATAGAATATGGTCTGTACCAGAGTTAGTTAACTACAGGCTAGAACTGCAGGAAATCCTTACCGTCCCAAATGTTGGGAAAATTCCCTGGTTCAATTACATAAAGAAAGAACTAGGGAAACTAGGGCTATCCACACTATGGTCTGACCCACTGTCATCATGCCCTAGGCTCACACGGAGGCAGCTTATTACTCAGTATCAGGAGAGTAAACTCGCTACATACTCACTTGGAACAGGTTTAGGCATTCTAACGGCATCCTTTCTTATTACTAAGGACAGCTATAGGTTTGAAACTGTATTAGATGTCATATTTCCAACAAATATTAGGAAGCTGTGTCTCCAATGGAAGTATGGCAGCTTGCCGGTACGGGCATACACTAGTAAATGGGCCGAAACTTCCCCGACCCACTGCCCAGGGTGTAAATCCGAAAATGAAACCGACTTGCACCTACTGTTTTTTTGCAAAGCATATGCACAGGCCAGGAGGAAATGGATTGTCCCAGTATGTAAAAACCTGGGATTCTCCCACTGCTCACACGCATATAGGGTCTTTAAGACTGACCTTTCTGGCTATGTAGTTTTTGCATTAGCTAAATATCTGGGGACAGTTTGGCACAAGAGAAGATATTTTTTAGCTAGGGATGTATGCTAAATGCCACTTTTAATTTTATTGTGAAACAGTAAAGGTATTGGATCTTACATCTGACCAACCCGGATCTCAACAATAGGAAAAACAGAACAGGGTGGCTGGACAGGATTATTCGTGAAACAATTCCCCAGACACACAGTCAATCTGTACCGTGTGACCACTGGATTTAATTTTCCAAACAAGTTTATTTTTCTTTTTTACATTTATCAGCAATTTTTTGAAACATAAGCACAAACAAAACCACTGTCAATTCAAAAGGTTCATATATACAGTATCTACAAATGCACACATTTACAAATTTACAACAAAGAATCAAACAAAAGATTGGTTAGACACACCAAAAGACAATCACAAATGTATAATAATTCAAATAAATTGCAATTATATACAGTGCAGAGATTAATCCATAAGCGAACAAACGGGAACCAGTCCTAGAGATTGAAAAAACCAAGTGACAGGCAGGGTTGAGATCAAAAACAAGCCTGCCTGTCAACGAAAGCCTGTGGTGTAATGTTAAATAGGGTTGCAAGGCTAGGATACAGAGTGGTGGTATGATTTACATCCTAGCGGCACCCTTTGTTGTAGCCACAGGGTGGTATTGTCGACGCGTTTCGAACCTAAGTATTCAAGGTTCTCTTCAGGACAGGGACTGGGAAACAGATTCTGCACGCGGGCACAAAGGTTGCCGTGGCGTAGGTATGTCGTGTTCACACCTGCAATAGGCGCAGAGCAGGACTTAAGGCGTGGTGTCAGGCTTCAGAAGCTTGCAGGTATCAGGGCGGCTCACATTATTTTGCGCGTGTAGGTCTGGCTATGCAGACCACAGGGAGGGAAGCGGCCGGTCACTGGCCTCAGTTCAGGCCGGCAGTTAAAGTTGGCCCGTTTTCTGAATGAAGTAATCAAGCCACAGAAGGTCCGTGTTGCTCACTCTCTCCCAGGAACAAGCTGTTTAATTTTATGACATCGCCAAAATGCAGTATGTTCAATGGCTGGTTCCTATAGTTCGAACATTGGTTTTATATGTTTTAATCTTTCTTAACTCTCTTACCTATTGTTTCATATGTAATGTATTCTGTATCTTTTATGGCATAAGTTGCCGAAATAAAGATTATGAAACGAAACGATATAATGCTAATAGACATATATTTTGCTACATACCTCCACAGATTTTATGAGACATGTCTGTACAAAATAGGGATGCATTCAGTGCTCCATTGCACTCAAGGTAGGTTTGTGCTTTACAAATACCAACACATACATGTACACATACATGCATGCAAGCAGTCTCAGGCAGTGGTCTAGGCTCCATGAGCTCTTTATGGCAAAGATCCAGAAATTAGGTGAATGTCAAGGAGAGAGTGAGCAGAGCAAGGGGTATGCACAAGAGGAAGTCAAGGTTAGAGGGGGAGATGGACATTCAAATACAAAAATTAAAAGGCTCAGTGCGGAGAATGTGAGATAGAGAATAAGAAAAAGAGAGAGAGAGAAAGTGGAAGAAACATTGAGGGGGAAGAAACATTGGAGAGATCTGAGAGTGGGGTAGAGAGAGACAAAGATGAGGTGACTGAAAGTGAGAGATTTATAAAGAAGCAGATGGGGTAAAGAAAATATGAGGAAGAAAGAGCTAAAACAGAAACACGAAAGATAAATATTGAGTGTGTGTGTCTGGTAGATAGTAGAGATAAAAAAAGAGCGAGGAAGAGATGGAATGAGTGAAGAGAAGAGAAAGAAGGAGAAGAAAAAGGAGGGGTGGGAGTACTAGAGAGAGAGAGAGAAATACATGCAGGGAGAAGGGGAAGGAAGGATGAGAGAAATCGAGAAGCAGCAAATAAATTCCACAAATCACATTTTGAAGAGAATAGAAGCCTCAAGCGTGACAACAAAAATATTACATTAAAAAGAGCCGACTAAGCTCTTCCTCGTGTTTGCAGATAATATTGTAATGTGGCTCAGACATAAGTAAAGCTGAGCCCCCTCCAGATGAGAAGCTGCTTCAGATGAGCCATACTGAAAGCTTTGGTATTAGCTGTGCAGAGGGCAGGTCAGGTAAGGCAAGATGAGACGTGACAAAGGAGCTGGTGGAAGAGAGGGGTGGGGATTAATGCAGAAAGAGGGAAGTTGACTGGGAGAAGCCATGTCAGCATGTTAATGTCTAAACACCAGAGCCAAATAGGTGGGTGTTAAGAGGTTTAAGAATGGTCTGACTTCCGCTTCCATATCAGGTAAATATTGTGGAGATAGACAACCAAGTAATGCACACACTGCAACATGATCATGTGCACTCTTGTAGTAACTGTCAGGTGTGCTGCCATGCAGAGGCCTGAATTAAATTCTGTCCATCTGCCAATGCTGGCCTCTGTGGTGGAATGTCCACTCCAGTGTTGACCCAAAGCTGCAAGGCTGCTTTAGGCACCTTCACACTGTTGCTACGGTCACCTATACGTCATTGTCCAGTGCTGGTGACCAGCATCGTGAGGAGCTTATCGAAGTGCTATGTACGGCTCATTGCGGCTTGGAAACAGTGGTGCCTCGATGAAGGTATTAGAAATTATCTGATGAACTATGGGCCATATTTACTAACACTTTGCACTGGGTTTGCATCACAATAGTGACACCTGGGTAGCATCATTATATTTGGGTACTGAAAATGAGCATGCAGGTCCAGTATCAACATCGCTTGTGTCCCTGATGTGTTAGGAGCTTTTTCTTGTGTATGGCTCATGCTTTCTTTAATGGAACAGAACCACTGAATATGGTGGTGGACTGGCAAGCCCAAGCTCGATTGGGTGGGTAGTCCATCAACAGTTTTAGCAGCAGGAAGGCATCTCTCTCACTCGGTAACAGGGCACAGGAAAATGGAGCTGGGAGGACTGGACTGCCACCCAGCCGCGGCCCGTGGAGGGAGTTCCGTGGGGCGGAAAGGTGGGGCGGAGGAGGGGCAGGGTGGGGGTGCTAAACACTGAAATATGGATAATTGGAGGTAAGTAAACAATTTAATAAATAAAACAAATTTCGTAGTGTGCCCTGCATCGCATAAGTTGATGGATAAAAGAGTAACTTACCCTTTTTTTGTGGCTACACCTGCATTGCAAATGTATCATTTGTGTTAGCAATGTCAGTAGGTTTTCAATTGCAAAGCACTTTTGTGACTAAGGGCCTGACTACAAGTGTGGCGGTAAGACCACCAAACCGCCGAGGTGGCAGAACCGAGTACTCCGCCCAGTAGTCTGCCACCCTCTTTGCCACATTACTAGATACCCGCGGGGCTGGCGGTTTTACTGCGGTGGAATGATGGTGGCAGTACATGTCGCAGCGAGCTGCACTGCATTGCTGACCAGGCTGCTGACTGCTGGACACGCTCACAATGTGATACCATCCAGTCGGACGTATGTTGTCATTTTGGGGGACTCGTTTCCTGCTGCTGCAGACCCTTATTAAAGGTATTGGAGCGCTTCACATGTATAACATAACATAACATGTGTATTTGTAAAGTGCACGTTCACCACTACGGGCATCTTGGCGCTGAATAACAGATGTTTGTTGTTACCCAACTCAATGGTACTCATTTTATCGACCTCACATGGATGAAAAGCTGAGTGGACCCACTGGGATTTGAACCGGTGACCATGAGGTCGAACACAGGCCCCTGCAGTAGATGCATAAGTCCACTGAGCCACCAGACCCGGCTCACTAGCACAATCAAACACAGCACATCTCTGGGGTACGTTAACTATCTTTCCACCGCCAAACCCATGGTGGTATCCCTGCCAGGGAAAGGCCAGTGAAAAGATAGTTCCTAATCTGGCCCATGGAGGAAATGGCGGAACAGCCTCCATGGCCTGCTTCTATCTCTCCCGCCACTGGAGCACAAATGTCAGCAGTAGGGGCGGTCGGAGGTGGTGTCACCGTCATCATCATAATCAGATGGTCGGACCGCCAGGGATGTAGGCAGTAGGACTGCCAAAAAGGCCAGTGGTTCATCAGGGTCATTATCAGACCCTAAGACCTTGTACGTTGCACACAGATAGCCAGAAACAATAAGAACCGTAAACAAAGCATGTGTTAGCAGACAGTTGGTATATACGGTGTATTTACTCATACCAACAGATTTACTTACAATGTTATGCAGGTACAACTTTTTAGGTTGCTGATCAGAAGTTGGGTAATTGATGGACTGGTGATGTCAAATCTGGTACATATATACCTCTAGCACCGCTGAGTGATCTACAGTAACATTTGATGGGAGTATAAACATGTTCATAGTAAAAAGCACTAGCATTTATAAAGCATTATCAACAAAAATATTAAAATTCTAAACATTGCCAAAAAAATTGAGATGACACAAATATCGACTTTACATATTTATGTGAAGTACAAAGATATTGACTGCAAGACTATAGTGGACCAAACTATTGTTTTTAGATAGGTCATGATATATTCTGTAAAATATTTATCATTACATAAACTTTAAAAAATATTAGGTTTAAGAAAATGCATGTAATAAATGTATATAGCAAATTCATAAATACATTATATAAATTTAAAAACAAAAAAGGTATCACTTGAAAATAAATAAAAAAGAATAAACATAATATGGAAGCAAATAGAATTATTGTGTATAATCATATATAGTAATAAAGTAATAATTAAAATAAACAAAATGCTACATATGAAAACATTTTAAAAATTAAAATATAAAATAAAAACATTATATTGTGAAACAATACAATTTAAAAATACTATTACTCAAAAATTTAAAACATTAAAAATACATAAACACTCAAATTCTTTTTTTAAACTTCAAAAAATATATGTTAAAAAATAAACAAATAAAAACTCCAAACATCACATAAAAAGAAACAACATAATATAAAGAATACACTATAAATAGTGATAATAAATACATTTTACCTTAATGCAAGAAAACAAAAAATAGAAATCTAACTCCAAAATAATCAAAATAACAACATACATATAAAAACAGACCTCTATAATTCTATTCAAACACAAACAACACATACAAATAACATTTCTGCTACAACCTAAATAGCTTTCGAAAAAATATTAGACATTGTAGGGTGTCAGATTTACTATTTCCACTCACACCTAAGCAACAGTAGTGGAGTGGTGGAGTTTTGAGGGGGTTACATTTACTATTACCAATCCAACATAAGCAACATAATGGAAAGGGCTGGACTTTAGAGGTTTACGGTTTCGTTTTCCCACTCTAATCTAAGCAACAGCATGAAAACTATCGGAATTTAGAATGTGAAGGTCTGTAGTGCACAGGCAGAGTGAGGCAGAAGAGGAGGGTGCCTCTCTCAGAGCCAGGCACAGGTCAGGCTTGTGCCTGTGGGAGGTCTGTAGTGCATAGGCAGAGTGAGGCAGAAGAGGAGGGTGCCTCTCTCTGAGCCAGGCACAGGTCAGCCTGGTGCCTGTGGAGGGTCTGTTGTGCACAGGCAGAGTGAGGCAGAAAAGAAGTGCGCCTCTCTGAGCCAGGCACAGGCCATCCTGGTGCCTGTGGGAGGTCTGTAGTGCACAGGCAGAGTGAGGCAGAAGAGGAGGGTGCCTCTCTCTGAGCCAGGCACAGGTCAGGCTTGTGCCTGTGGGAGGTCTGTAGTGCACAGGCAGAGTGAGGCAGAAGAGGAGCGTCCCTCTCTCGGAGCCAGGCACAGGTCAGACTGGTGCCTTCGGTGGAAGGCCTGTAGTGCACAGGCACAGTGAGGCAGAAGAGGAGGGTCCCTCTCTCGGAGCCAGGCACAGGTCAGACTGGTGCCTGTGGAAGGCCTGTAATGCACAGGCAGAGTACAGCAGAAGTCAGGAGAGCGCCTCTCTGAGAGCCAGGCGCCGGTCGATTCTTTCGGCTGAGTCAGTAGCTGGTCAGGCCAATGTGTTTGAGAGGCCAGGAAGGCTGGGTACGAGTCAGTAATTATGGAAAATGCTGGACACACTCAGCTTCAAACCAGTCCTTTGCCTCAGAAACGCGGGTTGGGCTGGTGAAGATGCAGTCAACAGTCAGGCCTGTGCATCTGCAACATTACTTGGCATTAAAGCCTACAGTCGAGCCATAAAAGACATAACCTTATCGCTATACATCAAAGTAAAGGAAGGAACAATTTCAAATTGGGCACAGAAAAATCCAAAAGACAAAAATGAAATTACTTTTCAGGGTGCTCAATGTGACCTCAGTATAAGAGGTTTCCTTGGTTAAAAAGCAATTGCTTTTGAAATCACCACCAGTGCAGTTAATCAAAGGAAACGGAGGCAGACCCAATCCAGGAGCCTGTTCACAAGCCCTCTCTGGTGCACAGAAGTCTCAGTCGATCACAGACACAATCTCTGACTCTGAGGTCACTCTTCGAAAAACTCGGTAAAGTTTGTTTAGGGGCCTCTTCCCCCTCGAGGTTCTGCTCCAGATGGACCTGCCCCCACTTCTGTCAGGGCATTCACTTGTTCCTTCCCTTATACAAGACTGAATTATTGTCACTACTGACTGCCCTTTAGAATCCATATTCTTCCTTGCTCAAACCTTTTAGGTCTGGCACTAGCCAAGACCTTTTGATTTTACTGAAATCATAGGTGTAATATCCTTACATATAGGGCACTTTAAGCCCACCCTCTTCTTCCAGTGGTCAGTTATTGAGTCAGTCACTCTTTCCTTCCGCTCACTACAGCCTGAGGCAACGAGGAAGGCCACTTCTGCAATTGACTAGTATTTACCCCCTTCATACGCACTGTGGCGCTCTAGTGTTTCAAGGGTCCCGCCTAGGACCCGGAAGCACCTACACACTATGTAACAACTTCTGGCCAGGCGTGGCCAGGAGTCTTTAAATAAACGGACGGAGGTCGCTCGGGGCTTCCTGTCCAACTAAGCAGCATGAGTGTAATGTGTCCTTCACTGTGATCCATGTGTTATTGCTGTGCGCGACATTAGCGCCCTGAGGCCCCTCCACCTCCCCATCACTGGCGACGAAGGTGGCGGAGTGTGTAATGAACCCGGAGTATGGACCCTACCGGTGCAGATGCTGTCGGCGATGCTGGTTGTTCGCCGGCTGTCGGGCTGTTGTGGTAGCCGTGGTCGAGGTGTGCCGACAGTCGTGCCCATGCGAGTCGCTTCGCTCCTGTGCCGGTAAGCGATTTGGAAAAGGCTGCATGAAATTCAGGCGGCTGGGGAGGCTTACGCCGAGTGAAGAGGAAGTGTGCGGCTCGAGCGCCTGACAAGGCCTGGTGATGTGCTGCGTGGTGTGCGCATGCGCGGTGGAAGTGAGGCAGTGCTTCCCCGCCGACAAAGACTCGGGAAGGGTCTCGATACTCGGCGTGTGGTGTGGCTGCGAGGAAGGTGCGCGTGAGTACCCCGGAGAGCTCTGCATTTGAACCCGTGTCTGGATGCAGCGGTGAGGCGCGCAGTCGAGCGCCTGAAGTTTGCCAACAAGCACTGGCGAGTGTAAATCAAAAAAAAAAAAAGAAAGTGATAAAGGAACGAATAAAATATGTGAAGGTGTTGAAGAGTAACTGTAAGTGCATGGTCATGAACTAAATAACAACCCTCGAGGAAGAATCCAGAGGCAAGGACATTGCGAACTAGTGCACGAAAAAAAAAAAGAGGTGGAGCTATAAATAAAGGAATAAAGTGACACAGGTGACACCAAGCACAGAAATACTGGGTGTGAGCCGAGCACCACCATGTCAAATGTACAAGCTGCAGCAGCGACAGGAGGAGCACAACAGGCGGCGGCCCCATCGCAAGTAGCTGGTCCAGCCGGGCAGCAGGCAGTACAAGCAATAAACCCTGTGGTGCACCCGTCACCCCACTCCCAAATTAACCCCATACCGCCGGTCAGTGCCCTGATAGATCCAGAGACGGCAGCGCCCAGGTGGGCGGTATGGCTGAGCCGGCTAAATAAGTATTTCACAGCGACAAGGGAAAAGGGCAATGAGGTAAAAAGGTCCCTTTTGCTACACTTTGGAGGCGATGAACTTTACAAATTGTTCATCCATTTACCAAATACGGGGGCAGCAACAGACTATGATGCGGCTGTACAGGCATTGAATGCGCATTTTGACCCACAAATGAACCCGCATTATGAAAGCTTCAAATTCAGACAGTCGCGACAAAGAGAGGGAGAAACGATGGATGCTTTCCACGCCAGATTGAGAGAGCTTATTAGTACGTGTCCTGACGACGATCAAACAAAGGAAGTGACCGCACAATTGATCCAGGGATGCAAGAACAAACATCTATACACATTGATATTGAGACAACAACGAAT
The DNA here is from genome assembly GCF_964261635.1 of Lissotriton helveticus. NCBI lineage: Eukaryota > Metazoa > Chordata > Amphibia > Caudata > Salamandridae > Lissotriton > Lissotriton helveticus. Next base: position 1,174,444,467 of record NC_136072.1, on the reverse strand, counting down.
CACGTTGGATGAAATACTGATGTTAGCCAGGTCTCACGAGCTATCAGACGCAAGGGCTATGGCGATGAAAGCGGCTATTAACCCGACAGCAAGCATGGAGGTCACAGAAACAGAAAATAGAAAGAGTAGACGCCATGCGGCAGAGCAATCGGTGAGGAAGATGGCCGACCAGGACGCCGCGCCGCACGCCATGTGGTTTCTGTGGTTATGAGGAACACAACCAAGATGGCTGCCCAGCACATGGCAAAGTGTGTGCAAAATGCGGTGGGCAAAATCATTTTGCCAGCGTCTGCAGGAGTGGGACCAGAGGAAATTTCAGGGGGCAAAGGACGGAGGACGTCAGTCAAAGCAGTCAGACAGCTTGCCCTGGAAGACGCCCATGACACTCAACAACCAAGAGGAAGCCGGTCACAGTCCCGACACCCCCAACGACTTGATGACTCGTCAACCGAAGACGAAGACTAATGTTACTATGTATCGTTTGTGAGTGAGCTCAAGAGAAGACGGAGACCACAACCGAAGTGTCAGATTCAAATCGAGGGGTCAACCGTAACTGGGGTCATAGATACTGGAGCCACAATCAATGTGATGGGCATTCAACACTACAAAGCACTGAACCCATAGCCACAGTTAGTACCGTCGAGAGCTCGTATTTTGACATACGGCAGCAAGACACCGCTGCCGATACGAGGAAAAATGACTGTACAAGTCAGAGCGGAAGAGCAAGAGCTGACGACCACTTTTCATGTGATCGACAAAGAAGCAGACTTGTTAGTAGGAAGCCACACGGCGGAAGAACTCAAGCTAATTGCTTTTGCCAATGCTGTCAAAGCACTACATACGGAAGAGATTCTTCAACTGTTTCCATCGCTATTTCAAGGGCTAGGGACCATCAAAAGGCCGCCGGTTAAGTTACATATAGACAAAGCAATACAGCCTGTGGCACTAAGGCATCGGAGGATTCCGTTCCATCTCCGCTCTGCAGTTGAACTGGAACTAAAAAAGTTGTAGGAGCAAGGCGTGATAGAGAAAGTCACCGGACCAACACCATGGGTGTCCCCTATGGTAATTGCCGAGAAGCCACGACAGCCAGGTCAAATACGCATATGCATTGACATGCGGATGCCAAACCTTAGACAGCACACCATCCAGCATACCGCTCAAGGATTAATATGAGCGAGAAGGATGGCGGACGGTAAAAGGACATCAAAATATCAACAACCCTCAAAAGGCTTAAGAAAAAAAAAACGCCGTATGCTCCTTACCTGCCGCCGGCTGCTCAAGCGGCCTCTATGGGAACTGGCGCAAGCCGCAAGGAGGTTCACGTCGGGAGGCGTGTCAGCAGCCGGACTGCTCGCGGAATTGATCGAGCAAGTGCTACGGAGCTCGCGTAGCAGGCGGAGCTCGCTGGGGAGGAAGCGGCAGAGGCTCTGGAAAACCCAGCAGGCGAGCGTGCACCAAAAGACGGAGGAGAGCACACGGGGCAACCTGGAGGCGGCGGTGATTGAAGACAAGTCAGGCAGCATATCGTGCGGTAAGGAGCAGTTTGGGGACAAGGAAAGGAGGAGGGAAATTATGGCTCCCAAACAGAGTGCTAGCTCCAAAGCTGCTGCAAGGAGGAAAGCTGCAGTTGCAGCTGAGCAAGCTGAGTTAATGGCTGAGAGGGAGGCAGATGGCAATAAGAAGAAAAAGCAAAATTCTCCCGTTAAAAAAATGATGCAAACGCAAGGGGCAGCTAAGGGTAATCATGGCACTACTCCGATTTCGGATATCTTTCAAAAACTCAGTAAAGACAAAGAGAATGAAGAGAATGCAGAGAATCTGTTGGATATGCCTCCGCAGCTTGTTGAATTCACAAACAAAGAGGAGGATATTAAAGAGAAAGCCGGATCAGTCGAAGAGACGGAAAATAGTATTACTGTGTCTCCGAACCCAGAAGCTGATAAAACCCCTCCGGCGCTGGTAGAGGAGCCGGAAGAAGAGGCCAGCGAAAGTACAGGCGATAAGAAGGAGGCCCCCAGTGAGGATTTCTTTTCAGTCTCAGAGGGGGGAGAATGGTCGGATGAAGACGATGACAGCCTGGATCAAGAGATCAGCGGTTCAGCCACTGACAGTGAGCCAGAGAAGGAAGATTTAAGCCCTCCGACAACGGCAGTAAAACTTGATACAGGTACAAAAATACATGGACAGAAACGCGAACATTCAACGATTAACTCTGTGTGGGAAAGCCCAGGAGGTGAAGCAGCACAGATGTCTCTCCTGGGGGTGATTCATCAGGAAATAATCGCACACAGGGAAGAGGCCCGACAGGAGAGCCGCAAATCACAGGCTGCAGTTAGGAAAATACAAGGAGCGGTAAGGAAACTGGCTAAGCACATTGCAGAACACACGGTGTTGTTCCTCGGCTATGAGCTGAACAATGAAGGTAGAGGTTTGGCTCCTCACTTCTTGGAGAAATGCGCACAATTGCGCGCTCCTACAACACTGAAAAAATTACAGTCTTTGCTGGGCTTTTTGAATTTCGGCAGAACTTACATTCCGGAATATGCCCAGCGTATCAAGCCTTTGTATGCTTTGATACAACCAACTTTCTCAAAATCATGCTGGCTGCCTGAGCATTCAGCCATTTTGCAATCCTTGCAGGCTGATCTGCTCGCTTCTAAATATTTACTGACTCGTGATAACCACACCAACCTGGTAATAAGAATAATTCCTGGGACGGTGGGTTTCACATACCTCACTTTTAATGAAGGTGACACAGTACCTATTGCTTACAAGTCACACTTGTACACTTCGGCTGAGTTGCGGTTTCCCACAGTGGAAAAGGTTTTAACTGCTGTACAGATGGCAATTCTTAAGGAACGAGCACTGTCTCAGGGGAAACGCATGCTAGTGGTAACACCCTGTCCTCATTTGGAGGCAGTCACGAAAGCCAGTGTACCAAATTCAAAAGCTTTGCACCCTCGGTGGATTCAGTGGGCTGCGTCATTGTCATCCACGGATGTCATGTTTATTTTTGACGCCTCCTTACGGTCGCAAGAGTACTTGCAGTATGAATTCGTTCATCCTGCTCCTCTGGCTATGCGACCTTTGGAGGACTTCCATTGCATCATTTACACTGATGGGTCGGCGCAGGTTGCGCATGGCTCTAAACATGCCTACGTTTCCGCATGCGCCATTGTGGTCGGTGCTATGTTGAATGATGAGTTCATTTCCAGGGAGGTGCACACGATGCCCCTGGGAGATTGCACCGCACAATTGGCAGAGCTTCGTGCTCTATTACTAGCGTTAGAGTACGCGGATCCAAGTGTTACGACTCTGATTGTAAGTGATTCTTACTACTGTGTCCAGTCTTACAATGAAAACTTGTTCTTTTGGATTCAAAATGATTTTCATGATTCAAAGGGTAGCACAATAAAACATAAAATGATCTGGGTTCGAGTGGCAGAGCTTAAGGCTAAGTTGCCACTCGTTTTTGTTATTCATACTCTCGGTCATCAGCGAGTAGGAGTTCACGCTGTTGGCAACTCGCTTGCTGATGAAGCAGCGAAATCAGCAGTATCTACATACTTAGTTGCAGCGGTTACTAGGTCTAAAACCAAGATTGATAGCGACATCTTGGCAGCGATTGTTGCCTCTGAGAAGGGAAGTAAACATCCTGCGGGATTCCCTTCGAAGTATAAATACCACTTAAGTCCCGAAAAGGTTCCTTTTGTGACAATTCCTGATGTTGGGGAACGGCTGATTCCCAACTCGGATCGCAGAGCAGACTTGATTACAGCGGCTCATGAAGGTGTGGCGTCTGCGCATGCGGGCGTCTCGGCCACTGTAACGCAATTACAACAACGTTTCTGGTGGCGGGGACTGTACAAACAGACGCGTGATTATGTCCTTCTTTGTGACATATGCCAGCAGATTAAACCTTCAACTGCTACGCGTCCGCCACAGACTCAGTTGTACATTTCTAATAAACCGCTAGGCTGTGTTTATTTAGATCACTGCGGTCCTTTTTCATCTGATACTGCGTATAAGTACATCTTAGTAGCAGTTGACTCATGCACACGCTTTGTGTGGGTATGGCCACATCGCAGCGCTGATTCACGGACTGTCATTAGAGATTTGCGTATCTTTATAGGGATTTTTGCCTGTGGTACCTTCCATTCGGATCAGGGTCCGGCTTTCGCCTCTAAGGCGTATAAGGATGCCATGACTTCAATGGGGGTCCAAGTCAAGTTTTCGTCACCCTACAGACCTGAGGGTAATAGTGTAGTAGAACGAATGAACCGTGATTTAAAGCAATCTTTGACAGCCCGAGTTATAGGCACTTGCAGAAACTGGCTGGCTCATCTCTATGGCGTGCAGCGTGCTCTTAATAATCTCCCTAGAAGGTCTCTGGGTGGGCGGACCCCATACGAAATGCTCTTTGGCATCAAAATGTACGTCCCTGACCTTGACGGTCTAGACTCAGTGGTTCGCGCCACTTCCTTTGACGCAGATGAACATTGCAATGTTTTACAGAATCTACAAAAGACCAGAGACAGTCTTGCAAAGGAACATTTGCCCTCCACATCGGATGATGCGTTGCAGATCCCGGTAGTTGGCTGGCTACCCCAGGTTGGAGAACTGGTTCGAGAGAAGATCGACAACAAGAAAGAGTTTGGTCCCTCCTATCGAGCTCCAGTCCCAGTGCTTGGAGTGAAGGGCACAAGAACAGTCATATTACCACCACTTCCAGGTCGTAAAGAAAACCGGTTTATTTCTATTGACAATGTCAAGATACACAGAGTGGCCGATTCTACTTAGCATGACACCAGCTGTTTCCTGTCCTTCCATTGTGAGAAATTCAATTATGCCCACTGCTTCTAATATTGAACCTGAAGTGGCCATCGAATTACCTGCTGTTTCCAGTCCTTTATTAAATAATTTACCGGGAACTAACATTGATGACACAGACTATGCCTATCCCGCTGATTTGTCCATACCTGACCTGCAAACACGTTTAGCCACAGAATCCAGATTTTCTTTTGACTCTGTTTCTCTTACCTCAAAGGAACCCTCTCGAGTTGCAGTTTATGCAATCCTGTTTAAAAAACATTTTTTAATACCACCTTGGACTTACATTTGGTTAGTCCTTGTTTCGATTTACATTTTTATGTCAGTTGGTTTTGTGTTTTATTTTTTTCGAATCATTAATGGACATTATGTCGAGGAAAGAACATGCATTACTCATTTGAATGGAACTTTGGCCCCCCTTTCCTCTTCACATTCTACACACAGATTTAAAAGAGACTTGACTTTGGTTAACATCACAGCATGGCCTGTTCTGGATGGAATCGCGTGGGATGCAGTTCGGTTTCAAATTCATGGCCCAACGGAAGTCGTTAATGTTCCTAATGTACTTAGAGTGAATATGGGGACTATGAGTTATGGAAGGATACAATAGACCTTAAATCGGTTTGGGGTTCAAGGGCCTGGCAGGTACGAGGCACTGAGGCTTTGCACCGTGCATGTCTCATCCCGAATCATATGTTGTTTTTAAATGAAACCATTTCCCAGACCACATGCTTTGGATTGGCTACATCTAAAAGGTTAAACACCCCGTCTTTCCCGGAGTTGGAGGAATATGAGGATTGGAGTAATTTTATTCAATTGTCCATTAAAGATATACAGGCTCTGCTTCTTAATTCCTCCTTTAACATTTCCAGTATGAATCCTAAGGGTTGGCTGCTTTGGCACCGTAGTGCTGATTCTTGCCAAAAAAGATTTTTAACTATAACTGACGGTTTTAAGATACTGTCACCTCTTACTCTGTGGGCAAGTTGTGTCAAGCTTGGCTGAAACATTCAACTTTACCTGCGGTTAAGTATCACCTTTCCAAACTGAATGCAGACGTGGATTTGAATGATTTCATTAAAGGCCCAGCTAATGGCAGGTCGAAAAGGTGGTTATATGGGGTTTACAATGAAATTTGGAAACTGTCACAGATTGAGGCTGCTACACGCCTTAGGGCTATTGATCAGGCGAATCTTGAGAAAGTGCTTGCAGTTGTTGACAATAGCATTAACGTGCTTTCCTCTAGAATTTACACATTGGATAATATTGTGTCGTCTGTTGTTGATATTGTGCATGATGAAGTGTCAGTATTATACCATGGTCAAAATCAATTACGGTCAATCATGCAGTTTGCATGGACACTTCAGACTCTGAAAATGGGTAAAGTTCCTTGGGGATACATGAACGTTTCCTCTTTATTTGCACCGTTTAATTTGACTGACAAACAACGCTTGCTTTCAATGCGTGATGCTTCCTTTTCTATGTTACATATTGAAAGGTTGGAATCTTTACCTTTTTCTGTGGCAGAAGCCACTGCTGCTGCGTGGCTTATCCACGGTTTAATAACACTGCCTTTTGCTTTATATAAGTTTTCAAATTGTATGAAATATGTGCCAATAGGTCGTTTTGAACCCTTAGGTAGCGGTTTTCTTCATGAGGTCTGGTCACTCCCATACACATACAGATGTTTCAAGGATGAACAGGAGGTTTATCTAACAGGGGAGGAGTGTACTGAGACGCCAGATCATTATTTAATGTGCAGACACATACAGTTACACGGTTCATGTAACAAGGACCGACCGAATATGGCTTGCGTTTTACAGGGCACGCCAGTTCCTGCTGTCATCCCCACGTTTAAATTGTTAGAAAATGGTAGTTATTTGATGCTCAATAATGAAAACTGTTGTGGGTTAATTAAAGGTATAGCTTTCATAGTAACAGTAAGTGAGCGAGTTATTTGCTGCAGAAATGTTCTTTATCCTCCCACACGTGAACATAGGGAGTCTTCCATTTGGCCACAGATACCGACCTTGGGAGCAGAATTCAGCGGCATGGCTAGAATAAGAGCTCTTTTGTCCCAGAAAGAGGTGGCCTTGAGCTCAGCCCGTGAAACTTTCGTGCTTCACATTGCTAACACCCGTACGGAGGTTCAGGCTCTTTTAAATACTGATTTGCCTTTGCATTTCGGAGCCATGGTTCATTCTATCTTTAACGCATCCTCCACAACGGGCCTAGCACATTTTTTTAAAGTTGTTAGCAGTGGTCTCGTGACTTCCTTTGAGAAGATTTTTGGAGTCATCCCTGCCTTCTTCCATTCTATTTTTTCATCCTTGTTTGGAGGGTTCCCGTTTTTTCTTGCATTAGCGGCTGGCGCTTTGGTGGTTTTCTGCCTTTTTAAATATGGATGCCCTTCCTGTGCAAGACCACGCGCAACTGCTACTGACGCGGTTTCGCAACCGCATGCTTGATTATTATGGCACACTGCCGTTGGCGACTCTAAGCACGGCGTTTGGATTATCTTTTCGGTTCTCCTATTTCACCTGTGTCCAGCCTGTATTTTGTTGCCTGACCTGTGATTTCCTTTGGGCCATTGATTTGTGTCTCTGCGGACCGATTTCTTCTGACGTCGATTTTAATCAGCTGATGAGTCCTATCATTGCTCACGAGTTGGTTTGTTCTGACGAGAGGATTATGGCCTTGGCGGTGGCGCATGGACTAATGGGTCCCTGGGATGTATTGTCGGCAGCGCAGAATTTCTTGGAACGAAGTTTTCTTGAAAACCCACCGAGCTGTCCTCTGATGGTTATAGAGGATCCGGTGCTGGGAGATCACGTATGTTCCTTTCATCTTTTAAATTGGATGGCTGAACTGTTTTCAGATGAGGACAGTGACTTCCTCCTGGAGGCTGTTGCAGCTTACTTTTCATATACAGTCTTATCATAAACGCTGCCTCGAATTGACATGCTGATTAATAGCATTTCCTTGATTTTATTGACTTTTGGTCAATAAATTCGGTAAGGAAACTGGCTAAGGTGTGTGTGAATCTGCGAGAGCGAGTTCACAACTTGGAAGAAAGAGTCGTGTCAACGGAAGCAGAGACAGCGGCTGCCTCCAGCAAGGTAGATCTACAGGGTGAACAGTTGACAGATGTGCAATGGAACTTGGAGGCGCTGGAAAATAGATCTCGGCAGAATAACCTGCGGGTATTGGGGATACCAGAGGGATCTGAAGACTTGGATATGAGAGCCTTTGTGGTAAAGTTGTTTGAACATGCTTTCACAGAGTTAAAGGGCTGGGATTGGGCAAAAGAGATCCAGAGGGCGCATCGTATCCCCTTCAAAATCAATAAAAATGCCAAGGAGGGAGATAAGCCCAGAGCAATTTTAATATTTCTTGGTAACTACAACTTGAGGCAGGCAATTTCGGAAAAGGCAAGACCGGACCGGAAAAAAAATGTTGATGGCTTCTCCTTTTTCGTTCGCCTGGACTTCTGCCATGTCACTGTGGAGAGACGCTGGAGATTAAGGCAGATGATAAAACCATTTCAGGACAAGGGTATGCAGGCATACTTAATCAATCCGGCACAGCTGAAAATAATCAATGGTGGGAGAACCTTGTATTTCTCCTCCGAAGTGAAAGCAAAGGAGTATCTGGACACACAAGGGGTTTAGTTTAGTATACTCCGCAGATTTGAACAGTAATGACTTTATGGTAGATATGATTAATTCCTAAATCGGCTGAAATAGGAAGCAGTGATGACACTTGGTGTGCGGTGGGGTGTGGTGTGCTGTGTTGGGTAGGGTGATGTGGACAATGGTGGACAATGGTGTCACAGGTACTATTCTGGGTTATTTAGAATTCTCCCCGGTCATTACCGCGATCCATCACGTGCACAGACCAGCAGGTTTGAGCGCCTCTGAAAAAGGGGGGTGGCAGGGGGGGGTGGGAGGCGCTGAGGGAGGGGAAGGGAGGGAAAGCGAGGAGGGGGGGAGCTGGGGGGAAGAGAGGGAACAGTGGGGTGGGAAAAAATAGAGAAAAATTTTGAGATGGAAAAGGGTTTGAGGTTGGTATGCTTTAGAGATACGGATAACAGACAGGTCAGACGTAGAAACTTTGTTAACAATGTCAAACATTAAGATATGTTCTATCAATGTAGGGGGGTTAAATGACTGGAAGAAACGACAGAGATTAAGTCACTTCGCTAAATTTAATAATATTGACATACTGTGTATACAAGAGACCCATCTACCCTGGGTTAAAAGGAAGTTATTGAATATGCACTGATATATTATGCTAGGATGCTCATCACAATCATCTACAATAAGGGGGGTGGCCGTTATGGGGAAATGCAATCTGGGAGGGGTAAGACGCACCAAAACGGATGGGTCCGGCAGATGGGTTCTGTTGGAATTGAATCTAGGTATCACATTGTGTGTGATCTATGGACCAAATGAAGATGACCCGACAATATTTGATGAGCTGGAAGAAGAGCTAGCTAACTGGGCTACCCCTCTGGTACTCTGCGGAGACATGAATATATCGGCTGATTGGAAGCAGGGAGGTAAATATACAGGACGCAAACATAAGGTATACAGGGCTTTAGGCTCCCTATTAAAGTCGCATGGTCTGATCTATGTTTGGGGGGAAAAACTGCCTGCGGATCCAGGTTTTACTTATTTCTCATATCAGCTCAGAAATACTCTAAGCTGGACTATTTCTTTGTCTCAACTGGGCAGATATGCAAGGTTAGAATCGCCAAACTTCCAAGAATAGTCTCGGATCACAACCCTCTAATAATGACATACAAAGTGCATAATATTCCTAGGAGATCAACTAAGTGGACATTTGAAAGGAAACTACTAAACGATGATAGGTTTGTTAAACACCTTAAACAGTGGGCGAAGGAGTTTTTTGATATAAATAGATATAGCTCATCCCGGGACGGAGTCTGGGAAGCCTTTAAGGCATCTTTAAGGGGGGAGACGATCAGCTGCTCTGCCAGGTTAAGGAAGGAAGGCAGAGGTAAAATGGAGATGCTCATTTCTGAGTTAGCAGTTTCAGACAATCGGCATATAGTGGAAATAGGATCAGGTAAGGATGGTAGTCAAACCGCCAGAACTATGGCTCTGATTAAGGGAGATATTTTAAAAGTGGTCACGCAAAGGGAGACAAGAGAATATAAGTCGTGTCGTGCCAAACGATATGAGACAGGGGAACAAGCTGGTAGAGCACTAGCGCTCCGTATAAGACAAGAAACCAACAAAAATAACATTCGTAAGATTGAAGATAATGGGATAGAATATACGGACCCAAAAGAGATAATGGGTGTTTTCCAGAAATTTTACCAAAAACTATACGATCAGGAGGCGGGCTGGGTACCATCCAGGCAAGGGCCCGGTTATGTGTGTCCGGTTCTAGAGGGCAAAGACAGGGAGCAGCTAGAGAATGATATAACCCCAGAGGAGATAAGGACTGCATTACAGGATTTAGCTGCAGGTAAAGCCGCGGGACCAGACGGGATACCCATGGAAGTATATAAGACCTTAGGGGAGGAAATCCTCCCATTTCTCGTAGATATTTTTAATGGAGTAATTTGTTCTGGGAAGATCCCTGACTCTTGGAAACAGACCAATATTGTAGTGTTCCATAAAAAGGGTAAACCTGAGGAAAATCCGGGCTCTTAACGGCCAATATCGCTGATAAACGCCGACACCAAACTGTATTCCAAGGTATGGGCAAATAGGCTAGGGGGAATCATTGGCCAGCTCGTCTCTCCGTGGCAGCATGGGTTCGTCCCAGGGAGGGGTACCACAGATCACACCTCGCGTGCGATCTCGCTATTTGATGCTATCGCTGTCACGGGGGGGGGAATGGCCATGATCCTCCTAGACGCCGAAAAAGCCTTTGTCCGTGTGGTCTGGGAATTTATGTGGGAAGTCTTGGTCAGTAGAGGTTTTGGAGAGAAGTGCAGGAAAGCAATAAAGGCTATGTATTCGGATCCGGTAGCCAGAATTGTAACTATGGGCCTACAGTCGGAGGAGGTGGTAATTAGAAGAGGAACCCGCCAGGGATGCCCTTGCTCTCCTTTGCTTTTCTCACTTTATATAGATCCCTTAATCAGGGAAATTCTAGCCACAGATAAAATCTCCCCTGTTATATTAAATGGCCATACCACCAAATTATTGGCTTACGCGGACGATTTGGCAATTGTCACCACCAACCCGCAGACGGCTATAGTAGAACTGAGTCAACTGGCCAACGCATTTGGAACCCGCTCTGGGTATAAGCTGAATGAAGAAAAAACTATAATAATCAGTACTAATAATATCCATAAAATCGACCAGAGGTATGTGGAGTCTGCAGTTTATCTTGGGGTGAGAATTAATGCAAATGCGGAGAAAATTATACAAGAAAATTATGTCCCCTTGATCGCTGCAATAGACAAAGAATTGAGAAGAATAGATGTTTTACATTTATCTTTGATTGGTAGGGTGAACGTGTTAAATATGTCAATGTTTCCGAGAATATTGTATCTATTCCGCGCCATACCTCTGTTAGTAGAAGAGGGATTGTTGAAGAAAATGGAAGCAGTCTTCTCCCAATTTGTGTGGCAATATGGGAAAATTCGTCGATCCTTAGCTCGACTGTCAGTTCCACTGGAGGGAGGGGGACTGTCTGCACCTAACCTGAGGCAGTATCACTGGGTGTGTCTAATGATGCAAATGAATGTTCTATTCAAACATGTCATTATGGCTGGGTCGATAGGTATGGACAGAACCCCCACAATATATGAACTGGTAGCAGGGGGGAAAGCAGTGGGGCTCCTAACACGAGAAATAAATCTTAGGTATTTTAAAAGGAGTAAAAGCAGGGTGATGCTTAGTGCTTGGAGCACCTGGAAGTCAATAATGAGTTTTCTGAAGATCCCGAAGATTAACAGTACATTGGACTTGTGGCGGTCAAATCCGTTTGTTCATCTCGGACAGAATAGTAATAGTAGGTTATGGAAGGAGCTGGGTATTAGTTGTCTGGGGGATGTTATGATTGAGGATGAACTATTGGGATTTGACACACTTCAGCAAAAGTTTGGTATACCTGCTAGTCAATGGTTCTTATATAGACAACTGGAGCAAACAGTTAAGTCAGTTAGACCTAGGATTTCAATTCAGGAGCCTAATGCATTTGTGAACTGTGTAAGGAATGGTGGTAAGAAGATTAAAATCGGGTATAGTTATCTCTTGCAGGGTCTGGGGGATGATATCGGACAAATTGAATCTGATTGGGCAGAAAGAATTGGGGATCCGGATATAGATATAGATTTTGCCTTAGCACTGAATAAGAAAATACTAAGAGCTTCAAATTTAAAGGCACAGCACTACAAGACTATCTTTAATTTATATTATACGCCTGCCAAGCTGTTTAAGTGGGGTAAGAGAGAAAACAATAGGTGCCCCAGATGTAACCAAGGCCCTGCAGATTTACCCCACATGTTTTATAATTGTCAGAATCTTATTCCAGTCCTCAAAGAAATTGAAAGGTTTTTAATGGGGCTGCTAGAGCATCAGATTACTCTATCCCCTACTACGGTCTTGATTGGTAGAGACGAAAATCTAAAATTAGAGCACGAAGCCGAAGCATTTATTTTTCTTTGTATGGCTGTTTTTAGGATTTTAATCTCAGCTGGCTGGAAAGATTCTGTAGCTCCTACATTCCAGATGTGGTTAACTAGGCTTCTCGGGACTCATAATATAGAGGAATGTCTGTACGATTTTAAAGGAAAGAGGTCGAAAGAATATGGTAAGAAGATATGGGCTCCTCTTAGGAATTGGAGAGAAATTAGATGAACAAGAGCTTACAGACCCTGGGTGACTTTGAGTGCCTTCCAGTATGTGCTATTTTACGAAACAACCATGCTTTATCTCTCCTATGATTGTATTTATAAGATGTATATAGTATTCTCAATGTCTGATTTTATCCTGTTGATTATTGTATTAATGTATTAATGTATTAATGGATTTTCTCTTTGTTAGATACCCGGAACCATCTCAATAAAAATAATTTAAAAAAAAAGACATGCGGATGCCAAACAAAGCAATCAAAAGGGAGAGACATCTCACGCCCACGGTAGATGACATTTTAGCGGACTTAAATGGGGCGCAATGGTTCTCCAAGTTGGACCTAAACGCAGGATACCATCAGCTCAAACTGGCAGATGAAAGTCGCTACATAACGACATTCTCAACGCATCTGGGCCTAAGGAGGTATAAGAGGCTAAATTTTGGTATAACATCAGCAGCGGAAATTTTCCAGAACACTATTAAAGAAATTTTGTCAGGACTAACAGGTGTGTTAAATGTCAGTGATGACATACTCATTCATGCAAAGACCAGTGAGGAACACCATCGGAGGCTAAAAGCCACTCTTCGAAGGTTGGCAGAGTTTGGGGTCACGCTACACAAAGAAAAATGTCAGTTCTTCAAACAGTCGATAGAATTCTTTGGCTATGTCTTCGACTCAGAAGGAGTGAAGGTGGACCCACGGAAATCGTCAGCAATAAAGTGTGCTGCAGCTCCCAAGACAGCGTCCGAAGGGAGGAGTTTCATGGGAATGCCACAATATTGCGCCAGGTTCACCCCGCAGCTAGCCACTATAGCAGAGCCACTGAGGAATCTGACGAAGAAGGAAAACCCCTGGCGGTTGTCCAAAGCAGAAGACGACGCGTTTGCCAAGGTGAATGCGGCTTTGTTGGACAGTACAACGATGGCATACTTCGATACGACAAGGCAGACGGAGATCCTAGTGGATGCCAGCCTGGTGGGTCTCGGAGCATTGTTGACACAAGAGTCAGAGCCAGGAGTGTGGGTTACCCTCGCCTTCGTGAGCAAAGCGTTGACAGCGACGGAAGCCAGGTACTCCCAAATAGAGAGAGAGGCCCTTGCAGTAAAGTGGGCCTGTAACCATTTTCATCTGTACATCACTGGTCAGCCCTTCCGAATGGTCACCGACCATCAACCACTGATTCCGTTGTTTAGAGGGACGGCGCCACACCCGCCACCTCGGATTAAAAGGTGGGCTATCCAGATCCAACACTATCAAATGGAGTTAGTCTATAGACCCCAGGGCCAAGAACCCGGCGGATTTCTTATCGCGACACCCCCCAGTAGAAGCGAGTGAGGTGCAAGAGCAGGAAGACCAAACTGAGGAGTTCATCGACATGATATCACAACTATCGTGTCCCAAAGCCTTGGCAGCCGACAACATCATAGCCCAATGTGCCCAAGACGCGGTAGTAACAAGAGTCAAAACTGCGATAGAGACAGGGTCATGGGAGAACTTTCTGCGTAATGTCAGTGATTGGAATGGACCAGACCGCATGCGTCTGTCCCAGTTTTGGAGAGTGCACAATGAACTGAGTATGGCGAGCAATGGACTCATCCTTCGTGGGCCACGTGTAGTGATTCCTGTCACTCTACAAGACCAAGCAACTCGGTTGGCACATGAAGGACATCAGGGGATGAGAAGGATGAAGGCCCGAATGAGGGAGAAAGTGTGGTTCCCCAACATGGAAGAGAAAGTCGACAATGTGGTAAAGAACTGTCGAGCCTGTGAATTCACCAGTTTGCCGGATACTCCCGCACCTGTTATCACCGAGGCACCGGCCCCGTCACCCTGGACTTGGGTGAGTCTAGACTTTGGCAGTTTTAATGATGGGAGAGTGACCGTAGTAATAGTTGATAGCTACACTAAATACCCCATAGTTGAAATTGCACCGTCTACCAGCTTCATAAATATACAGCCAATACTAAGTAAGACTTTTGCACTGTTTGGTATTCCCTTGATGATTAAAACTGATAATGGGCCGCCCTTTCAAGGATGTGAATTTAAAGAGTTCCTGAAAAATCTAGGTGTGAAACACCATCGTATCACGCCACAATGGCCTCAAGCCAATGGAGAGGCGGAGAGATTTATGAGAACTGTAAATAAAATATTGAGAATAGCTGTGGCTGAAGGGACTGACCCAGAAATTGCCCTTCAACACTTCTTGCGGGAATACCGGAGCACCCCACACAGTACCACTCAAAGATCTCCGTGGTCACTGATGTTTGCAGGGCCAAGGCGGGACCTATTACCGATGGCGGAACACTGGACACCTGAGCCGTATGCGCCAGCAGCCACCCAAGAACAGAGAAGAAAGACCAATGAGAGTGCCAGCAGAAGAAGGCGTGCCCTTGAGAGAGAGCTAGTACCCGGTGACACGGTGTTGATGAGAACACGCAGGCTCGGAGGAAAGTTCCGCACACCATACAAAGTTGAGCCGTAGACCATCAAGGCAAAGAAGGGCACTGCCGTAACAGTACGCAAGGATGGAGAAGAGGTGACCAGAAACATTTCGTGGTTCAAACGGGTTCCACCGATGCCTGAGACCCCGGCGGCTAGTAGTGAGGCTGATCCTGCAGCCCAAAGTCAGGCTGAGAATGATAAAGACTCACCAATGGACAGCAACCCAGTCAGCGCCCCGTCATCTCCGATGAGGAGGGAAGTTGAACCACCAATGACCCGGGTGCGGTCTGGTCACAATCTTCGACCCAATCCCAGACCTAACCAAAGGCTGGCAGACTTTGTTTGCTGACTACCTGAGATACCACGTGAGAGACTGAAAAGCAAAATGTTATAGAGTGGGGAAGGGATGTGGCGCTCTAGTGTTTCACGGGTCCCGCCTAGGACCCGGAAGCACCTACACACTATGTAACAACTTCTGGCCAGGCGTGGCCAGGAGTCTTTAAATAAACGGACGGAGGTCGCTCAGGGCTTCCGGTCCAACTAAGCAGCATGAGTGTAATGTGTCCTTCACTGTGATCCATGTGTTATTGCTGTGCGTGACATTAGCGCCCTGAGGCCCCTCCACCTCCCCTACACGCACCACAACCACACACAAAGTAGTTCCTATATAATTTAGGCCTAATATTGTAATGGGGCAGTTTTTGAACCAAAGAATATTTTTTAAGGCATGTTTTTCTATTTTAAACTGAAGAGGGCTCAGCAATAAAGTTTTATAAAAAAAATTAACAAAATAAAACTCGTAGCACGCTCTCACAGGGCCATCTGAGCCTACTATCGTTTTAAGGCTGATAAAAGTGGGCACCAGCGTACTATGTAATAAAACACTTTTTGTGTGCACCACTATTAAACTTGAGAAATCCGTGCTAGCAAGTGCTGCTTATGAAAGCAAGCGGTGACCTTGGCAATCGATTTGCAGATGCAGACAATAAAAATGACTCCTCGAGCTGTATAAACAGTCTGTCGCCAGCGGTGCAATTCTGGAACTTTTCATTACGCACAGAAGAGCGACATACGATTCATGCAGCAACAAGTTGACTTTCATCTTGTGACCCGGATATCATCTGAGACTCCTTGACCGCTGCACACCGGAAATGGTCGAGAGGCATTGTGGATGTCTCTCGGGACATTATGAACAACACTGTCTGCGGTGAGTCAGTGAAGTAATGATATTTACTTTGCACCTCATATGGCATTCTGGCAAATGCGTAGTGTAGACCCAGCTCTGATGAATAAGTGCCGGTGCTAAGTACCGGAAAGCACCGGCACAAATTAAGCACTGACTTACAACAAAGTTATTCAAGCCTTCGTCTTATGGAGGGACTGGTGGATGGGCAGGGGGCTCTGTGGAGGTCTGGGGATTGCCGGTGGCTACTTCAGCAACAGAGGCGCTGCCAGCACCATCCACTGGTCAGAAGGTGTGGAGAGGCGCAGGTAATCCTACTGTCAGGAAGTAACTATCCACCCTTGGATGCAAGAGGAGGCTTTCCCTACATGCAATGCCTTTGGGATGTGCCACCATGATGATCCTTTTCCATAGCTTGTTCTCCTCACCTGCACCCTGTGTGAGAGATGTGGACACCATGGAGCTTATTTACAAGAAGCTTGCGCTGCCGTTGCGTCATTGTTTTTACACACCAGCGGTGCTTTGTTAGCTCTATATTTACAAGATGACTCATCTAGGCAAATGCGTCACTTTTCATCAGCCTGCGTCAGCTCTTACCCTTGTCGCAGTCAACTGCGTTGCGTTAAAATTAGTATCTTCAATGTAGGTGTTCCCACGTAAAATCCCCCAAAAAACGGACACAGTGGTATTTTAGACTTTTGGGGAAAAGTGGCGCATTATTGTGAAGGAGGCCGCTGCATTTGTAATGCGTCAAAATTCTTATGACTCTTAAACCCAGGTGTAGAAATGATGCTTCGGCTGCGGCATGTGAATCTGACCAGCGGAAGTCAGTTCCAACAACATAATCTGCAGGAAAATCAGGGTCCCCTCAACAGGTAAGTGCACACATAAGGTAGTGTTGCTCGAAGATGAATTTACCTTGAAAAAACAAAAGAGAAGAGGCAGTTGGCAAACAGGAACAGTTGGTTTAACACCATCGGTGCTCATGACGAGCTCAGCTCATCATGAGGCACGGTGGCACTGTGCTCATGATGAGCTGAGCTCGCCATGACACCCGTGGCGCTCACACGCAAGGATAATTTCCCTTCTGTGCTGAGCGTTCTACGAAAACGGGTGTGGTCATAATGAGCTCAGCTCGTCATGAGCACATGAACACCGTGCAGCGTGACAAGCCGAGCTCGTCACAAGCACCGTGGTGCGGCACGCGCCCACCCCCCAGCGCCGTGGGGTAATTAGCCCCACGGCAAAGGGGTTAATTAAACTCTTTGGTTGGGAGAACAGTTACAGAGTCGGGGTCTGATGACTGTCTCATAGTACAACCGATCAATGCACCATTATATACAGTTCTTTGGAGCATCATAAAACAGTTCAGAGTTCCATTTAAAGAAAAAGAATGTGGGCCAAGTCCTGGAGTCATAAATGAATCCCACCTGATAATAAATGCACGTGGGCCTTGACCTTGTGTGGACATGATAAGGACCAGTGGGTAATGCGTCCTGATGTCAGGCATGGGGAGCGTTCTGATTGGCTGAGTGTTCCTATCTTCATGTGGCAGCTAACTTTATGGTGTTTTCGGAACACACACACCCCTCCGGACATATGTGCTTTATTGGGGCCAATATCCCTGGACTATTGTGGTGTCGCTGCGTATCTCCTGGTACCGATCTGGGTTTTTTCTGTTCGCCTGTTTGTTCTGCTGGCTGTGTGCCACCCAACCTGTGATCTATCATCAGTTACCTCAGGCCTAGCTCGCAAGGCCTGCCTGACCTCTTATTTCTGACTCAGGTTGATGGAGAAGTTATGTCAGGCGAATTCCACAACTGTGATGCAACTTAGTTTTTCTATACATATGTATCATTGCGTACATTGACGTTGATCTTTTCAATATTAACAGTAGGTAACACAGTAAATGTCACATTACACAACATTATTGACTTGTATCCACACACATAGTAGTCTCACACAATATATGTCACACATATGTAGGTATATTGGTACACATGGGTACACTATACCCACTTCTATCCAAGACATTCAGGACCAATGTAATTGAGTCCAAGGTGAGTTTTTACCTTTTCACACTTTATTTCATTGGTCCTCATGCAGTAGATTACTTGCATCAGTCTTTACTGATGCATCGTCTCTGTTTTTTGATGCATTGCTGTAGTTGCAAAAATCTTATGATCAACAACAACAATGAGCCACTATTGGGTCTGATACCTTGCGGTATCCTACCCCAAATTTGTCAGTATTTCTGATGCATCCATGAGTCCCTGCACCATGGAGCCCAGTATTGTAAATACGGTGCATCCATGGCATCATAAGTATTTTTGATGCATCTCTGCGTTTCCACAGCGATGTGTCATTTCTTGTAAATAAGGACCCAGATTGGGAGGATGAGGCAGCCTCAGGTTCAGGTCTAAATGATTATATAAGATGTTCTAACTTTGCTTTGGACTAACTCCTTACATGTGTCGGACGGCCCCCGGCTGTCCGACGCTGCAGTGGGCATGTGCGTCGGACAGCTGAGGGCCATCCGATTTGCACACGCATGGAATTTCACCGCACCGCGGCCAAATTCCAGCCACGCCCAAGGGGTTAATCCGCGTCAACCAGGATCTTTGTTCCATGATGCACAGCAAAGGAAGAACTTTTTTCAGATAGCAGAGTGAAAAGAGGGTATTTGATGTAGTAAGTGATTGAATGATATCTGATACAGCTGTTTATGTCCTGTGTGTAGGAGCACCCCGGGCTTATTTACAGGTCCATTGTGCCGCCGGTGTGTCACTGTGTTTGACGCACCGGCATTGCAGGGTGCAGACCTACATCTACAAGGCCACGCAAAGCCACTTTCTGTGGCTTTTCATGGCCTCGCAGATATGGAGTAAGGCAAAGCAGTGCAAGTCGCTGCGTTACCTTACTCTGCATCAAGGAGGCGTTCCATGGGCTTTGCGGTGGGTGCTCCCGTGCTACATCCCTGGATTTTGACGTATTCCCTGATTTACAAGGACAGTAAGCCTGGGACTGTGTCAAAAGCCTACGCCTCACCAGGGAAGGCGTAACGAGACGAAAAATCATTATTTCTCATTGTTTTTTACCTGTTTCCATGTGTGATGCATTCTGCAGCACACCAAAAAGGAGAACAATGCCTCCATTATTTATTTTTGTGCAGGAAGGTGTCCCTTCCAGCACAAAAACAATAATTCCTATAACACACACACCCTTGCATTATGGTGAAAGGGGCCTGCGTTGGCACAATACATCCTCTTGCAATACAAGATAGGAGCCTAGGTCTGTTTTCTTGCTTTGTGCATCCAACGGACATTATTACTGCCAAACAGGGCTCTAGAGAGGCCCTGGAAGGAAAGAAAGACAGGGTGGCCATAGATGTTTATCTGCTTCTAATGAACCTAAATGAGGGCACAGATCTCATCACAGAAACTGAAGAGGCATGTCAATATATCACGACATGAAAGAACTGAAGGCCGCAGTGTCAGCCCTCAAAGTGGAGCTGAGTCACATCGCAGATAGGATTGAAGACACGGAGGGACAAACACAACAGAATAACTTCCGCTTTCTTGGATTCCAAGAAAAAGTGGAGGGGCCCTCTGTGGAGCTTGGATAATAGAAACCTTGAAACTGAAACCCCTTTCCAAATTCTTCATGATTGAATGTGACCAAGAGGGCTCTGGTGGTGCCCCCCCCCCCTTTCCCCAAGCAGGACCAGTTTTAGTGCTGGTGGAGCTCAGTGCAACAATTTATTCTGGCGTCCACCAATGACCTCTTTCTCCATGGATTACCTCAATTTCACCCTCCAGCAGTGGCCCTCATCTCTCCATAGCCCCACTCTCACATGCATTTCATTTGTTTTATAGCGCTACTCACACCAGTGTAGAGTGGCAGAGCACTTAACATCCAAAGCATGTTATACAGGGAATTGTGTTACATGTGTAAATCAGTCTATAGGAGATGTGACGTAAAACAATGAGGATTACAAGGTGTAGGAATCATGCCATCCATACTAACAGGCAGTCTATTTTAGGAATGTGCACATTTTAGACTCGCCTCTCGAGTCCGTGTATTTTCTGCGGCGGTCCTCTAAAAATCGATCTAAATCATTTGGGGGGGTGTTACGACCTACCTGATATCTTCTGTGGGGTGAGGTGAGCCTTCCCTGCCCCGGTCCACCGCGGCTGTTGTGCCGTTTGTGTGGAGGGCGGGCGGCCATCTTGCTAGTAGTCCTCTCCCCGGCTGAACCTGTGGCAGCGGTCTAGCTGGGGGAGGGACGTGCTCCTATAAGATTAGCTGCTGTTAAAGTTCTTGGCGGTGAGAGTGGGTTGGTGGCAGCTCCCATGCTGACCCGCTTTGCTTTGTGGCCATACTCCTGCAACTTTTAATATTTTAAACTCGCTGATTGAACTGTTATATTTCTGTATATGTTTGCACTACTTTGCACATTTTAGACTCGCCTCTCGAGTCCGTGTATTTTCTGTGGCGGTCCTCTAAAAATCGATCTAAATCATTTGGGGGGTGTTACGACCTACCTGATATCTTCTGTGGGGTGAGGTGAGCCTTCCCTGCCCCGGTCCACCGCGGCTGTTGTGCCGTTTGTGTGGAGGGCGGGCGGCCATCTTGCTAGTAGTCCTCTCCCCGGCTGAACCTGTGGCAGCGGTCAAGCTGGGGGAGGGACGTGCTCCTATAAGAACAGCTGTTGATAAAGTTCTTGGCGGTGAGAGTGGGTTGGTGGCAGCTCCCATGCTGACCCGCTTTGCTTTGTGTCCATACTCCTGCAACTTTTAATATTTTAAACTCGCTGATTGAACTGTTATATTTCTGTATATGTTTGCACTACTTTGCACATTTTAGACTCGCCTCTCGAGTCCGTGTATTTTCTGCGGCGGTCTTCTAAAAATCGATCTAAATCATTTGGGGGGTGTTATG
Organism: Lissotriton helveticus; assembly: GCF_964261635.1. Lineage (NCBI taxonomy): Eukaryota > Metazoa > Chordata > Amphibia > Caudata > Salamandridae > Lissotriton > Lissotriton helveticus. Next base: position 1,174,423,229 of record NC_136072.1, on the reverse strand, counting down.
ACCTACCTGATATCTTCTGTGGGGTGAGGTGAGCCTTCCCTGCCCCGGTCCACCGCGGCTGTTGTGCCATTTGTGTGGAGGGCGGGCGGCCATCTTGCTAGTAGTCCTCTCCCCGGCTGAACCTGTGGCAGCGGTCTAGCTGGGGGAGGGACGTGCTCCTATAAAAACATCATGCCCTTTCTGACACGCAGCGGTCGCGCGTGGCGGGCGCGCCTTAGGCGCGCCGAAGGTAAGCCAAAGGTCAGCCCGTCTGCGCCCGTCCGCGCCTCGGCCGTGACGGACGCAGGACTTGCTGCCCCACAGTCTCAAATCTTCGACAATGCTGGTATCTCCTATACTCGCGAGCAGTTGTGCTCTCTGCGTCCCGCGAGCTGTCCTGGCTCAGGATGAGGGGTGGGGAACTGTATTATGTTTAACCCTTTCTCTACCTGTGGCTTCAGCTGTGCTAAAACATTGAGCGAGCAATCTCTTCCTGCGAAGGCTTCCCACTCAATCTCGGCGGCTTTGGTTAATGCTCGATCACTGAGCAAGCACGCTGCGGATATATTTGAACTCCTCGCCGATGGCTCTCTGGACATTTTGTTTTTGACCGAAACCTGGCTTAATAACGCCAGTGCTCCGGATGTCGAGTTGGCCATCCCCCGGGGCTACAAAATATATAGGAGAGATAGAGTTTTGGGAAGAGGGGGGGGTCTGGCAATCATCCTGAAAGATTCCTGGGCTCTTCAAGTTGACCCCCCGGAGGAATTAGGAGTTGGGGAAGTTATGAACTTTTCCCTGGTCCTCTCTCCCCATTTCACTTTAGGTGGTACGTTAATCTATCGGCCTCCAGAACCAGCAGGATCTTTTCTGGCAGCATTGCTTGAGTCTATGGTACCTCGAGTTCTGAGATTCCCTCATTTTTTATTGCTGGGTGATTTTAATATTCATGCTGAGGTAGCGGAACTCCCGGAATGTAAAGCTCTGTGTGATTTTTTCAATCTGGCACATCTCTCCCAATGGGTCTCTCTACCTACGCATTCGGGGGGTCACACTTTGGATGTGATTTGTTCAAACTTCCCCCTCCAGGTGGAAGCCCCTCAAGCCCTGACGTGGTCGGATCATCGGCTGGTCAGATTTGCATGGTCAGCCCAGAAAATTACCACTAGGGTGGCTAAAACCATTTGTGCCAAGAAAATCAACATAGAGACTTTGGCTGCCACCCTGAAGGAGTGTAGGCCCGTGCTAGGCACTGATCTTGCCAAAGCGGTGCTGAACTTCAAAGAATGGGTGGTAGCGGGGGTGACTGCTTCATCTAAAGGGGGGAGCAATGGTAGAGTTCGCTCTACCCCATCTAAACCTTGGTTCTCCCCCGAGCTGCGCATTCACAAGCTGGCCTGTAAAAAGCTAGAACCGGTTTGGCGCCAAACCTACTGCCCTCTAGCTAAGGCAGCTTTACGTGGGGCGCAGAGAAATTATTATGCCATCATTAAAACAGCTAAGGGCGAATATTTTGCCAACCGGATTGAAAAGGCTAATAACAGCAGTCGCGAGATCTTTGCGATTGTTAATAGCTTCCTTTCCCCCTGTGCTGAGCAGCGGATGGTTCCAGCCTCGGGGGCATGGTGTGAGAGCCTGTCCGTGTTCTTTGAGCAAAAAATAGCTGCTATTCAGTCCAGCTTTAGCTCCAGCAACATCTCGGATGGCATTCCTTACCTCTCCCCTCCTCTAGGGCTTTCATCTTCCAGGATGGTGGAGCTCGTACCTCCCTCAGCTACTGACACTCTGGCTGTGATTAAATCCTTGAAATCAGGATCTCCTTCTGACCCTTGTCCGGCGCGGGTGTTGGCATGTATAGCTGAAGTGGTGGTAGAGGAAGTTGTGCATATCGTCGGCCTTTCATTTAAATCAGCCATAGTGCCTGCGGAGTGGAAGCAGGCTATGCTCCTGCCTTTGCTTAAAAAGGCAGGAGCAGACCCTGCCGTGTTGGCCAACTATCGGCCAATTTCGCTGCTTCCGGCTATGGCAAAAATTGGCGAAAAATTGGCATTTCGGCAGCTGAACGAGTTTGTGGAATCGTCAGGGGCTCTACACCCGGCACAATCGGGGTTCCGTGCTGCACACAGCATGGAGTCTGCACTGGTGGAGATCTCTGAAGCGGTTAGGGAGTGTCTGGACAGTGGCCGCAGAGCGGCTCTAATTTTATTGGACCTCTATGCCGCGTTTGACACGGTGCCTCACCAACGCCTTCTCGCTCGGCTTGCTGATATTGGGGTCTCTGGCTTAGCTCTAGACTGGCTGAGCTCCTTTCTTTCGTCTAGATCCCAGCAGGTTTGGCTTCCCCCCTTTTCATCTTTGGCTAAGCCTCTTACGACAGGGGTTCCTCAGGGCTCCACTCTGAGCCCTCTGCTTTTTAATGTTTATTTGACCCCCCTGATAGAGCTAGCCGAACAACTGGGGGCCAAAATCATTGCCTATGCTGATGATACGCAGTTGTTATTTACCTGGCCTAGTGCGGTCTTAGACACAGAGCGGATTCAGTCCTGTCTATACTCAGTTTTTAATTGGCTAGCTTCCTCACAATTGAAGTGTAATGAGGATAAGACGGAAATGTTACTCTACGGTCAATTCCCCCCTAACTTCAGAGAATCACTTTGGCCGGCTGGTTTCCCGATGCCCTGCTCAGTTAATGTCCTCGCTAAGAACTTGGGGGTCTGGTTCGGTGAAGACCTCCGGTTCGAGGGGCATATTAAGAAGCTGACGGGAGGCTGCTTCGGGACCCTAAAAGCGCTTCGGAAGTTTTTCCCTTATCTTCCTGCCTCAGCAAGAGAGTCAGTAGCGAGAGCTTTAATTCTCTCCCGTCTCGACTATGCCAACGCCCTGCTGAGTGGCTCCCCGGCATACATGGTGAGGCGTCTCCAGGTGATTCAAAACACGACCGCCAGATTGCTAGGTAATATTTCCAGCCGGGTGAGCGTAAGGAATCACTTGCTGAGTTTGCATTGGTTGCCAGTTCCACAAAGGATCATCTTTAAAATTTTGACACTGGCTCATAAAGCTATTAATGGGCAAGGACCCGCCTACTTGATGAAGCAATTTAGTCGTTACTCTCCCAATCGACCCCTGCGCTCTGCCGCTCAACATCTGCTGCAGGTTCCTCCTTTCCGGCGTGTCCGGCTGGGAGGGCAATCAGTGGCGGTGACGGCCGCTTCGGCCTGGAATGAGCTTCCATTATCCCTGTGCGCTACCTTGAATTTTGGTTCTTTTAAAAAAGCGCTGAAAACTCATCTGTTTCGGTTGGCCTTCTAGCTTTCTTTTTCTGTGTAGTGTTGGCTGTTAATCTGTTTCTTCTTCATCGCGCCAGGATACTCCGGCAGTAATTGAGCGCGTTACAAAACAGCAAAAAAAAATGTTTGTTCTGCAGAAGCACATACTCAGGATTTAAAATGCACCACAGTAGTTGGGGGTTGGTTTTACTAATAAGAATGTACAAACTCTATTTAGCAATATTAGGATACTGAAAAACTGGAGTGAAAAACATAAATTATAATCTATACCATGCAGATGGTATGCAGCTCTCTGATGACAGTTCATACATAGGTCACTGTGCTATATTAAGATTATAATTTATGGACTGCAAGTAACAAAGGGATCTCTGTCACAAATGTAGTAACCCACAGAGCTACCCACATAAAATACAACCCTGCAACCTGCATGGTAAATGTTCTTTGCAGCAGACATGTTAACCCTCTGAGCTACTTTATGATGACTCGAATCTGGCAGTAGACAAAACTCAAATCTCTCTCCAGCAGGAACATAAATCACTAGAGTTCTATTGACAGTTTAAATGGTGCCTGAAAACTGCTGGACACACAAGCAACTCTGCAGCAGGTGCTTTTTAATCTATTAGCTATTTCATAACACAGCACCCCCCTAGCTCAGCAGCAGGAGGTGCTGCCCTGAAGCTATCCCTGACCCCAGAGGGTCCCCTGAGTGCTGATTGTAAGGTTATTCAATTTTCATGATGAGAAGCTTTACTGCAACATGTTCCTACCCATGCCCTGTCAGCCCCCCTACAGTATGAAAAGGTCTATTCTCATTCTTCCAGACAACAACAGTAAGGATCTCTGTAAAAACCCTATTAGTTCAAAATGTACACTCACATCCAAAATGGACCGAGGATGCCTTTTGCACTAAGAAAAGATCACTAACTACTACAGGACAGAACCATCAGTAGCCTGTAGCCTCTCACTCTCTCTTAGTTTGTTGTTCTTGTGTTCCTACATTAGGAATTGCGGCCCAAATTACTTCTTATTACTCAGACTGGAATAATCGGATATTTTTTGTAATTTTGCACCACAAGGGTAATGCGCAATTACTGAAATTACTCAGATTGCTCTAGCATTGCTACAATTTCTTCAAGGCCTAGTTTCACACACTTCACACGGTGTATGTGCTTATTTAATGAGGGTTGTTCACTTACAGGCAGATGCATCAAAGTAAATACCGGGAGCAAATGGTATTTTTGTATTTGGGATGCATCATCCCAAATGCAAAAATCGCAGTTTAAGGAATGTCTAAATTGAGATTCCTTACATTGCGATTGCATTTAAGAAATCCCAAATTAAGATTCATTAAATGCAATGCATGAAAGTAAAAAAAATAGCGAAAAAAATAGCGAATTCGCTAATAGGGGGAGCACAAATTGCCGTGAATTTGGACTTCATGGTAATTTGCTAAAACTTTGAAAAAAGCACTTTTGTGCATTTTTCAAAGTTTCATGTTGCGCACACACATGCCCTTAGGGCATGTGTGTGTGAAACATATGTGCATAGATCAATTTCAGGGGTGTGACAGGGTGTCATTTTGACACCCTTGCACCCTTGAAATTGCATGAGCAATTTGCAAGTACTTACTGGTACTCGCAAATTGCTCATGTAATCTCCCATACATTCCTATGGGCCTGAATGCTCATAGGAATGAATAGGACAGCATTCCTTAATTGCGACTAGCAATTTGCGAGTAGCAATTAAGGAATGTTTAAGAAACGGTTTTTTAATAGCGATTCCTACATGCATAGGCTTTTGCTATTCCTAAATAGCGATTCCTTAAAAATCACTATTTAGGAATAGCAAAAGGCTACGTTGATGCATCTGCAAGAAAATGGTGGGTTGATCTGCTAACAGTAATTGCTTTAAACTTTGATGGGTGTGTGCCGCGAGTGGCTAGGGTCCCTACTCTCCGGAGGGTGTTTGGGCACCCATCATTGGGTCATGGGCTGTTGCCCTGAGAGGGAGATCTCTGCAGTGGATACCCAAAGGGCTGTCACAGGGCGATTTCTTTAAAGGAGCGCTGCAGTGATAGGTTGCTGCTGAGACGCGAGCTAAGACTGACTAGGAAGATGTTTGCACTACCTGAGGGTGGGTGGGTTCAGCAGGGGGTTATGTGCTTTTCAGTTTAGTGCAGACCAGGATTTCTGTATTGGATACACTACAAGCAGCCATTCCTATGCCTGGAAAATGGATGTATGTCATTGCAACGCATGCTATTACAACGCATGCCTTTACGACGCAAGTTTTACAACGCAAGTCGTTACAACACTGCATACTGCCATTGTTCAAATGTGGATGTGAAAATACTAAGCAAGGTGCTAGCAACGAGGTTGTTGGAGTATATCTCATGGCTGATGCATGAGAACCAGTGTTGCTTTATTCCCTGAAGAAACACATAGTGCAACATATGGACATTATCACCTGTGTTACATGCTTCTCTTCTGACAGATGATGAATATGATCTGGTGCTGCTGGACATTGACCAAGCTTTTGATTTGCTGGGCTGGGACTATTTATGGGAGGTGCTGCATCACGTGGGGCTGCATGGAAGATATATTCAATGAGTCAAATTGCTATATTCACAGCTGATGGCAAGGTCACGTACGGCGGCGTTTGTTTCATACAGAATCACATTAAATAGAAGCACCAGACAGGGGTGCCCGCTTTCTCCATTGCTGTTTACTATTGCCATAGAACCTATAGCATTCAGGCTAAGGGAACTGCTCAGACTTTGAGGCATTCTGTAGAGTGACACCACGCATATAATGCCATTGTTTCCACATAATGCCTCGGTGTACATCAGACAACCAACATATTTGGCACTTATAATACCTCCCACCTTGATTGAATTTTGAGAGGTCTCGCCTCTTTTTATTTGCCACTCTACATTGAAAACTTTCAGCACTCCATCCATCATCTCCTTGTGTTTGTTTTGTTCGCCCTAAGTTGGCAGGTTATGCCCAGATCTGGGTCCTTTGCTCACTTTGCCACTGGATTCAAGCTAGATTGGCTGATGAGGAGTGTTACGCCGAAACTGGTCCCAGGATGCTTGCTTCAAGTCCAATGAAGACCTGGTTTGGCAGTTTCGGCTGGACTGTTCCCATGAGGGATAAGGTCAAGACTGATTTGCATATTGGTGGGTCTGAACTGCGCTGGGAAAGTGATCTAAAGAGCTATGATGGATTAAATGCAGATCTGTGACTGAGGGTCAGTGTCTGAAAAGTGTCAGTGCTCCATCTATCATCCCCTTCTGTTTGCTTTGTTTGCCCTAAGTTGGCAGGGTATACCCAGACATGCATCCCTTGCTCGCTTTGCCACTGGATTCAGGATAGCCTGGCTGATGAGGGGGTTACCCCAAAACTGGTCCCAGGATGCTTGTTTCTGGTCCAGAAAAGACCTGGCTTGGCAGTTCTGGCTGGACTGTTTCCATGAGGCAGGGTCAAGAGAAGACTGATCTGCCTACTGTGTCATCAATTGGACTCTCCATCGCAGGACATCTAGTCAAGAAGGGCAAAATCCTTACATTCAGTTAACTGCAAGAAAAAAATGAATTGGCGCAAAGGGAGATTTTTCCGCTATCTACAGATCCGCCATGCACTCATGGTGGCATTTCCAAACATAAGCAATTTGCCAGAGTAATCCCCCTTGGAAGACCAGTTGCTTTATGAGCTCATCCCAGACAAAGCCATATCACTAACATATTGCAAATTATGCAATAACCTGCCAGATCCCTTTCGAACTCTCCAAGATAATTAGCAAGCTGATATCGGGCACATTGAAGAGGGGGACTGGCAAACTGCACAGATGTCCCCAAGGGAAGAAGTCATAACTCATCGTTCTCGACTGATCCAGTTAAAAATCCTACGGACATACCTTACCGGGGTTACCTTAGCCAAAATCGGAACAAGACAGGGCACGCTCTGTTTACGCGGATGCCACCACGAAGCAACCTTCTATCACATTATATGGGACTGTTCCTAAATACGACCATGTGGGAAAGGGCAACGATGCAAATGCAGAAAGCACTAGGGAAACAAATAACTCTAACTCCACCATTGGGGCTTCTTAACCCCTCCTGTGCTCATGACAAGCTCAGCTTGCCGTGAACCATGGCGCTCCGGTGCTCATGTCGAGCTGAGCTCATCATGACCACGCCCGTTAAATGGAACACTCGCACGCTGGGCTGATTCCCCTGCTGTGCTGAACATTCCATGGGAACGGGTGTGGCCATGACGAGCCCAGCTCGTCATGAGCACCGAGGAGCCGTGCGCACGCCCCGCCCCCCAGCACAGCGGGGGAAACAGCCCCGCAGTGAAGGGGTTAACACATGGGAGGCCACCTATCTTACAGAAGTGGAACAGCAACTAGCCACCCTGGGTTACACTTTAGTCAAAAGAGCAATTGCAATGAAATGGGGGGCAGCGGAAAGACCATCAATTAAGGTTTGGGCAGCAATAATGGACAAATGTATGATCGCAGAAAAAGAACTGTATAAATCTAGGTGCTGTCCTAAGAAATGGGATAAAAAGTGCAGCGGGTGGAATACGCATAGAAGGGAATTATGTGTCTCCCCATCTGTGGAGATGGAATTGTATCGAAAGGAGGGGCACACACTTGTAATGATTGACTGAGTCATTGTGCACTGTTATGCCGTAAGTAACTGCTATAATCAGATTGGAATGTATGCATACCATTATATGTGATTATTTGAAGTTTAAAATCAATAAAAAATTTTTTTTTTAAAAAGACTGATTTGCATATGGCTGGGTCTGAACTGGGCTGGCAAAGTGAGCTAAAGAACAATGGTGGATTCAACCGAAATCTATGACTGGAGGTAAGTGTCTGAAAAGTTTCAGTGCTCTGTCCATTGTCTCCTTGTGTTTGCTTTGGAAGTTCTACATGACACTAATCTCAAATTCCCCCAAAAACCTTCGCTGAGCTAGATTAATAATTGGCGGAATTACCATGGGCAGGCAGGAGGAGTAGGGTCAAACTAACCAATTTGGAACAGGAATGGGAAGGGGGTGGAGTGGAGATTCCTGATGTAAAGCCTTAATATATGGCAGCTCACTTTCAGGATGCAGTGCACTGGCTGGATGAGGGTGGCAACTGGAAGAAAAGACTGCTGAAGGGTCCACAAATTAGCATAACACTAGACACTCTTGTATTATGGGTCAGGGGGATACCACAATCCATGCCTTCATAGTGAGACTAGCGTGCAATATAGGGGATCAGCAGTGAGAAGGGTCATAAGAAGAGCACTCTATGCTCCTGATTTGCGTATCTGGACTTTGCATCCCTTTGCCCAACTTGCCCACCCAATGGCCACATATAAATGGTGGGCGGGCGGCTGTGAGATGCTCTCAGATCCCTACTCAAATTGTAGACCTTTGACTATAGAGGATGCTTGCGGTGTTAATGGCACTGAGTCTGGACAATTCTCACAATACACCAAGATTTCAGCTACTGCCAGAGATTTATGGCCAACCTTTCCTGAGGCGCCAGCCTCCACACAGGCCAGTGTCCTGTTGTAGTCTCTGGTTGGGTGTAGGAAATTAGTTGCACATTTATATAGAGTACGGTGTTGCATAACATGCACAGGACAAATGGTTGAAAGGTTCTCCTCAAAATAAAACAAAGTTTGTGGGGCCTTGGACCAGAACAACATAGAAATGGCTGAGCAGAAAATTCATATTACTTGGCCTAGTTTTGGCTAAAAGAAGGATTTCTGTTTAATGGCTCAGAGATAGCCACCTTCCCAAGACAGAGGCCTGAAAGACTCTGGCTACAACAGAAGTAGTGTATCTGAAAAAGTGCACCTTGACAGATGACGAGACAATGACCCAATGGTTATGGTTGGGGAACATTTGATTCATATGCTATGTGACCCACCTCATGCTTCACAATCTCAGTTGTTTCAAGGTATTTGGGTCATAATGGAAATGGTGCCAGGGGACTGTTTGATCTGCCAGATGTCTGCTCGTTGTTTTAATTTTCCTTCAGAAATGCTAGCCTAGAATACACAGGGCAGGAGGGCAGATTGATGCTGTGAAAGATGTTAGAAAGAAGAGTACAGACTGGTTAATTGGAGAATTTTGTTATGGTTAAGTTGGTAATTGTAAGACAACAGACAATGTGCTACGCACAACGTGTGCTCCATATGTCATGTAAAAGGTACATAACCATTTTATGCTATTGTCATTAGTTGCATAATGTACCTGCATTTAATAACAAAAACTATTCTTAAAAAATAATAATTGTGGAATAAATGTTTAATCAATTTAAACAAATACAATTAGATTCAAATTAGTTTTCTGAAGTTTACATTAAATAAAGAATTCCCAAATAAAGTAATAAAAAAACGAGTATTATGCATTGATAAGTATTAAAAGTAATGTATATAATTAGCAACGTATTTAAATGATATTTTAATAAAAATGAATGGGACACTATTTCATAAACTCAAAAAGATTGTTAAAATATTTTATAAGTAATAAATATGATATATTATCAATAATTTTTTTGTTTATATTTTAATCTATATCAATTTATTTTCTAAAAAATATTTCATATTGGGTTAATTTTTAAGTTCTTGTCTCCATTATTTTCTATGGGATCAAAAGCAGTGGCTGGTTATGTGTAGTGCTTGGCTAACTATGTTTTCTTTTTGGCAGTAATAATGTATACTTGTACATTTGGCTTCACCCCCTTTTTCAGATAAATGGAAACTTGAAAGTCTACAATTTTAAGACTTTGCACTTGGGTTTTGTGAATAGCCAAAAGCAGTAAATCAACTCAAAATTGTAAGAGCTAATTACAAGTGTAAATTACTGACAAGTGTAAGTTACCTTTGTGAATAGCCCAAACTGCTTTTGCTTGAAAACAACTATCATTGAACTGCAGATGTGGAGTTTTGAATCAAAATGTTGCAAGAGACCAAGTAGTCATTTATATGAGAAACAGAGAGTTACAAGGAAAACTCTGGACAGAGAGAGATTCTTCACTGAAGGATATAATTGCACTGGTGAGAAAGGTGAATGGCCTGAATGTTGCTCAAAGGCAACCTTAAACTCAACAGAGTAATAGAATCAGTCTATAAAATATCTGAAGGAAGCAGCAAATGGTGTGCTTGGAACTAAAGAATTGAGCCTCAAAGCTGTAATAAATCAGCCGGCTAGTAATGTTATCACTGCAGCAGCACACACTGCGCTGCGAAATTTCAGAAGTGTCTAGCTAAAGATTTTAAATGCCAGGGGTGTGGAATAATTGGCCACTTTGCACTTGTCTGCAAAAGGAAGAGCAAGAAGACTGGCATTGCATGATGCAGAAGATAATGATACAGGTTCCGGAGGAGAGGATAATGACAATGGACCCGATTTTGTTGTCGGGCGGAATGCCTCCGACTGTCTGTCAGAGGCTTTCTGCCCGACATTGAGGGTTCCCTCCGACCGTCGTATTAGAATGAGGGCGGTCGGAGGGAAACCCATGGGGGGATTTCACTCCTCTTCCAATGGGCACTAGGAGTGGAATTCTAATCCCTTGAGTGATGATGGAGTCAGCCTCGGCTCCGTCGTCTGGATTACAATGTCGGTTGCCGACAGCCTTTCCATGTCAGCCTGTCCAACATGGAAAGACTGTTGGAAAGTGACTTTGGGGGGGCCCTAGATGGGCCCCCACCCCCCTGGCACTCCAATATGGTGTCTGGGGGGCACTGCCCTTCTAAACGTGCAGCAGGCACCGGATGGTGCCTTCTACAGGTGGCAGGAATGTTTACAAACATCCATTTTCAAATGGAAGCTTGTGTGTTGGGCGGAAAAGGCCTGCAGTACAAGCTTGCATTGAAAAATGGATGTTTGCAACTGCCCTATGGCAATTGCATCCTAATACTGTGCTCAGAACTGCCAGGCTAAGGTCGGGTGGTGCCAAACCGCAATGGTGTCGGGCGGACATAAGTCGACCCGACATCGTAATGTGGTCCATTATTCTTTGTGGTAAAACAATCAAACTGGAAAGTAGGCGGGACTCTACATAAAGAGTGGTCAGAAGGATAAACCTGTAGGTTGGGTGACTTTTGGTGGGGTGTCACTCCAAGAGGTAGTAGATTCTGCTTCCCGTACTCAGGTATTGAACAATAGGGGCCCCATTAGGATAGCGGGCGGAAAACCACCCCGCCCGCCATGGATGCGGGAAACAACCGCCCGCCATGGAGGCGGTGCAACCGGCAGACAAATTAGGATCGACCGCCACTAGAGACCGACCGCGGCGGTAGCGGTGAAAATGAAACCGCCCGACGTGTGCGGTGATGACAAAACTCCGACCGCGGCGGTCGGAAAAGCAGCTGGAAATACAACACCGCCCACAGGGAAAGCGGAGACACCGCACAGGAAATTACGATATCCCCGAGGGTGGCGCGGCCAGACCGGCAGGCACCGACCGCCGCGGTCGAAGGCAGGATTGCATGGGAGAAATGACGGACAAGCACCAGCAAAGTCACCGCAGCGGACGAACACGAAATCCATCGCGGTCGATGTCAAAGCACCGCAGCGATGCAAAATACTGCATAAACAAAGTAGCCCAGCCACAAATACATACAACACACACACAGAGATACAGAAATGGCAAAGAAATACACAATACTACATAACCACACCCACAACACACCTGACAACCACTATCCAATTGGACACACCCACACACCTGAGTACAAATCCACACCCTCCACTCACCACAATCCTTTGCATCTTCCCAGAACAGAAGGCCACACACCACATCTGAGAGAGGCAAAATCGCACACAACACCCACCACCACCATCAACACCACCATCACACCATCACAATCAAACCCCCAGCACAGAACACACCTCATCACCACACCCTTGCACCCACACACCCCTGCACCCACAAACACCTCAACACCCCCACACCATGACCTCACAAAAAATGCCCAAATTCACAGAGAGTGAGTTGACAGTCATGGTCAACGAGATTGTGAGAGTAGAACCACAACTATTTGGGAACCTAGTCCAACAGACACCATTAGCCACCAGGACACAAATGTGGGAAAGGATTGTCCAAAGGGTGAATGCAGTTGGGGCCACCCCAAGATCCAAGAAGGAGATCATGAAGCGGTGGCATGATCTCAAGAGGGTTGTCAAGGAGAAGAGGAGCAAGAACTGGAATCTGGCAAACGTGACTGGCAGTGGCCCTCCCATCCCACTGAAGACATTCACACCATGGGAGGAGAAGGTGCTTGCTATCCTGCTACCTGAGAGTTACACAGGAGTAGCCGGGGGAGCGGAGGCTGGTAAGTACAGACAAATGTTTAACACCACATTGACTATTACCTCCTTGCAATACCCAACCACCAATACACTGTCCATCCCTAAGCAAGATGTAGCCAGCCATTCTGCTGAGGAGGCCTGTATGGGGCCGGAATGTCAGTACAACAACTCCCACCATAGCCCCTGTCCCACAGCCCAGCAGCATGGAGGCCTCCCCCACCCAGGAGCAAGTGTCAGCCATTGCACTGTGTAACAAACAAACTTACAGGTAGGTAGCCATCTCCACTTGGAGGGTGTTTGTGGGGGTGAGGCCTGTACCACTACTCCCAGCATGCCCCCTGTCCCACAGCCCAGCAGCATGGAGGCCTCCCCCACCCAGGAGCAAGTGTCAGCCATTGCACTGTTTAACAAACAAACTTACAGGTTGGTAGCCATCTTCACTTGGAGCCTGTTTGTGGGGGTGAGGGAGGGAGGGAGGCCTGTCTCACTACTCCCAGCATGCCCCCCTGTCCCACAGCCCAGCAGCATGGAGGCCTCCCCCACCCAGGAGCAAGTGTCAGCCATTGCACTGTTTAACAAACAAACTTACAGGTTGGTAGCCATCTTCACTTGGAGCCTGTTTGTGGGGGTGAGGGAGGGAGGGAGGCCTGTCTCACTACTCCCAGCATGCCCCCCTGTCCCACAGCCCAGCAGCATGGAGGCCTCCCCCACCCAGGAGCAAGTGTCAGCCATTGCACTGTGTAACAAACAAACTTACAGGTTGGTAGCCATCTTCACTTGGAGGGTGTTTGTGGGGGTGAGGCCTGTACCACTACTCCCAGCATGCCCCCTGTCCCACAGCCCAGCAGCATGGAGGCCTCCCCCACCCAGGAGCAAGTGTCAGCCATTGCACTGTGTAACAAACAAACTTACAGGTAGGTAGCCATCTTCACTTGGAGGGTGTTTGTGGGGGTGAGGCCTGTACCACTACTCCCAGCATGCCCCCTGGCCCACAGCCCAGCAGCATGGAGGCCTCCCCCACCCAGGAGCAAGTGTCAGCCATTGCACTGTGTAACAAACAAACTTACAGGTAGGTAGCCATCTTCACTTGGAGGGTGTTTGTGGGGGTGAGGCCTGTACCACTACTCCCAGCATGCCCCCTGGCCCACAGGCCAGCAGCATGGAGGCTTCCCCCACCCAGGAGCAAGTGTCAGCCATTGCACTGTGTAACAAACAAACTTACAGGTAGGTAGCCATCTTCACTTGGAGGGTGTTTGTGGGGGTGAGGCCTGTACCACTACTCCCAGCATGCCCCCTGTCCCACAGCCCAGCAGCATGGAGGCCTCCCCCACCCAGGAGCAAGTGTCAGCCATTGCACTGTGTAACAAACAAACTTACAGGTTGGTAGCCATCTTCACTTGGAGCCTGTTTGTGGGGGTGAGGGAGGGAGGGATGCCTGTCTCACTACTCCCAGCATGCCCCCCTGTCCCACAGCCCAGCAGCATGGAGGCCTCCCCCACCCAGGAGCAAGTGTCAGCCATTGCACTGTGTAACAAACAAACTTACAGGTTGGTAGCCATCTTCACTTGGAGGGTGTTTGTGGGGGTGAGGCCTGTACCACTACTCCCAGCATGCCCCCTGTCCCACAGCCCAGCAGCATGGAGGCCTCCCCCACCCAGGAGCAAGTGTCAGCCATTGCACTGTGTAACAAACAAACTTACAGGTTGGTAGCCATCTTCACTTGGAGGGTGTTTGTGGGGGTGAGGCCTGTACCACTACTCCCAGCATGCCCCCTGTCCCACAGCCCAGCAGCATGGAGGCCTCCCCCACCCAGGAGCAAGTGTCAGCCATTATACCCTGCACGCTCACCTTACAGGTATGTAACTACCGTTTATCTTCATGAAGTGTGTGTGTATTAATCTATTTACTATTGTACAAAATGCATAGACAATCAACCTTTAGGACACCATGATCTAACTATCCACTATGTAATGTAACACGATGTTGCCATGATTTGTACAACTGATGACAGCACAATGCACTAGTGTACAGACAGCTGATGATACACAGATGACACAAACACTGACCACTCCCCATCTACTCCACAGGTGATGAAGAACTCACTGCTGGGGACAACACCAACGACCCGCAGAGCCAGTCTCCACCTCCGGCACATGGACTCACAGATGCAGACTCCCAGGACAGTTTGGACGATGAGCTCCAGGCCGGCCCATCCGGTGTTCCACACACCCAGAGGTCCCAGGCCCCCATCCTCCCCACCACCACCTCTGCTGCAACGACAACGCAGCAGACCCCTGCTGTCACGGCCTCTGCCTCCACCGCAACCACCACCGCAGCCACTGCCACCAACACCACCACTACCACCAGTACCACCTGCAGCACCCTCCCTGTCCCTAGGGATGACCAGCCCACACCAACAACTGTGGAGGGCAGGGAGCCAGTGCGTGGCGCACCAGTGGCGAGGGAAGAGGTTTGTGGCAGCAGAGCAGGTGGGAGGGCCAGGGCCAACACCAGACCTCGGGCGGAGTGGACACCATCCCTGGACCACTTCACCAGAGTTGTGGATGCCTATCAAGAGGTCCAGGGACAAAGTGGCCGGTCGGACGAATTTTTCAGGGAGCTCATCCTGCTGATGAGGTCCATCAATAACCACATGGGACAGATGGTGGACCTCATGGGCCAGCAAGTGGCGTTGCAGAGGGACAGGCCTGTGTCCCAACCATCACCGCCACCGCCATCCCCTCCTGTTGTGCAGCAGGATGACAGTCCACCATCCTCCCCTGCGCCAACAGAGAGGGGCGAGTCCTCTGACGCCGCTGGCCATTCAGCAGGCCCCCCACCGCCAAAAAGATCTAGGGGGCATCCAAAGAAGAGCCTGGGAGTCTCTGGAAGCCAAGCACCTGCCACACGCCAGTCACGGAGCCAGCCTTGAAGACAACCCTCTCCCCAACTGCATTGACTCTTTTGGACTATCTTTCCCCACATTGCCTTGGCAATGGCACCTGTCTGTTGGACTGGGTCACCACATTCATGTGGTGTCTACTCTTGCATCTCAGCGACCATGACTGTCAACTCACTGCTCATTCCCCACCTTCCTGTAAATATTCACGCACAATTCACATGTCCACCCCGTAAATAAAATACCTTACAATCCAGATTTTGTGTAGTGAATTCTTTAGTGCATAATTTACAATGATGATAATGTCCATGATATGTAAACATGATGTACAGTATGCAGGGCAGGAACACGCTGGAGAACCTAGGGAGACACAACAGAACTACAGTCACTGGTCTCATCGTGGCAACACACACAGATCACTGATCCACAAATATCCTAATTATCACAGGTACCCTACACAGTGTCTATCTGAAATGCTGTAATGCCGTCCATAATACATCTCCGGACGTAACGTCCATTCCAACAATACCATACATAGGTGACAGAACATGTGGCTATTGGGAACATCTGCGCATAACCATTCACAACATAAGCTAAGACACTAGACTATGTAGACGTTGTAACTCGTCACACACCTTCAAGTGAAGTAGCGTTGGATTAGCTGCTGCCGTTGGTCAACTCCTTCCTCCTCTCCACTCTCCTCATCACTGGATTCAGGTCCCTGAGCAGGTTGTGGCCTTTGTTCCTCACCGTCATCCAGGAGCAGGGGGACCCCCTTGTGGATGGCCAGGTTGTGTAGCATACAGCATGCCACAACGATCTTGCACACCTTCCCAGGCGAGTATGCAAGTGCGCCTCCAGTCCTGTCAAGGCACCGGAACCTTGCCTTCAGCAGCCCAAAAGTACGTTCAATTACCCGTCGTGTCCTGCCATGGGCCTCATTGTAGCGGATCTCTGCAGGTGTCTGTGGATTACGGAGTGGGCTCAACAGCCATGGCCTACTGGGATAAGCCGAGTCCCCTGTGAATAAAAAATACACATTGCAATGTTGTACGGCCACAGTAAAGGCAGTGACACACAGCACGTGATAGCAGTTGTGTAACTCACCCACAATCCAGGCACGTTCGGGATGCAGATTCTCCATCATCCGTGGCACCATGCTGTTCCTCATGATGAAAGAGTCATGTGCCGAACCGGGATACTTAGCACACACATGTGAAATTGTCATGTCTGCAAGGCACACCACCTGCACATTCATGGAGTGGTAGTGTTTCCGGTTTCGAAAAATGTGCTCCGTCGCCTGCGGTGCCACCAGAGCCACATGGGTGCAATCGATCGCACCGACTACATGTGGGATGTGCCCAAGTGGATAGAAGTCCCCCTTAACGGCAGCCAATTCACGTCCCCGGGGGAAATGGATGTAGCGATTCCGATAGATCATCATGGCCTCGAGTACATCCCTCAGCACCATGCTGAACATGGGCTGCGACATTCCCCCAGCGTTAGCCACGGTCTCCTGGAAGGAACCAGTCGCAAAGAAGTGTAGTGCTGCCATTACCTTGTGGGCGGGTGTGAATGCCGTAGGATAGTGACGGCGAGGCTGCAGGTGGGGCTCCAATAGATCACACAAGATCTTCAATGTCGGTCTGTCCAACCGGAATTTCCTGATGATTGCCTCGTTCTCCATGTCCTCAAGCACAATCACCTGACGTAGGAGATTTGGCCTCCTCCTAGTTTAGGATTAAAAACAATAGGTCAATGACAAGCATCATGAGATGGCCATAGCACAAAACATCAATGATGTAATGGGTAAAAAACAATGGCCAGAAAGCTGCATGGCACATCTGGTTACATGGCTGCCCAATAGCTACACACAGAGGGCAGGCCTCTCCAGTGACAATACCCAAGTGACAATAATGTGGATACAATGATTAAACTAGTGACATGCGCAGACATGGAGCTACAAGAGCCACAAATCTAATGTGACTTAACATGTCTGTCATACCCATCTGCCGTACCTGCCAGACCTCAATGCATCATGTACATTGTGGAAGCATTCATCAACACAATGATCACAATAGCAGGGACACTTCTGGTTGTGTGCATGATCAGTTCTGAATGCACAAGTCAGGTAGGATACAATGCAGTGCCACCAGCCTGGTCAAGGTCTGCACTGACCAACAACACATTAAACCTCACTACATCTATGTAGAGCACCTGACGTCTGTCAATTATCATCACCCATCAAAAGCCTTACTAAAATGGCACAAACACATGCTAAAGTGGCTCAGACTGAACGTGCGTCCTCCTGTGGATGCAATGGCTCTGTGGCATCGTGTGTACAATGATGTGCCCTACACCATGTAGCTGCATGGCACTTATACATTGTCCATGATTGACATACACAGCAATGTGTACGGAAATGCCATAACCTAGCGCCAGTCCCTGGCGGTGTGACCCCAGCACCACCATCTACCCAGCCAAGGTAGCCATTGGCACATGGACTGGTGTCCATGCCGCCGGCTAGGCTCCGCCGCATCAGTCGCGGTACCTACCGCCGGTCCCCGGCGGTGTGACCCCAGCACCACCATCTACCCAGCCAAGGTAGCCATTGGCACATGGACTGGTGTCCATGCCGCTGGCTAGGCTCCGCCGCATCAGTCGCGGTACCTACCGCCGGTCCCCGGCGGTGTGACCCCAGCACCACCATCTACCCAGCCAAGGTAGCCATTGGCACATGGACTGGTGTCCATGCCGCTGGCTAGGCTCCGCCGCATCAGTCGCGGTACCTACCGCCGGTCCCCAGCGGAGCGTCACCGCCATGGTGCATTGCATACAGCCAATGGCATGGGTGTTCAATGTGGCATGATGCAGATTTGAATAATGCGGAAGCGGCGCGCCGCCGCCGCGGAGCCGGTCATTGGATGCTTTTGAATGATGCACCATCGCGGTAGCGCACCCCGGACACCCGCGGTGCGTCACCGCCATGGTGCATTGCATACAGCCAATGGCATGGGTGTTCAATGTGGCATGATGCAGATTTGAATAATGCGGAAGCGGCGCGCCGCCGCCGCGGAGCCGGTCATTGGATGCTTTTGAATGATGCACCATCGCGGTAGCGCACCCCGGACACCCGCGGTGCGTCACCGCCATGGTGCATTGCATACAGCCAATGGCATGGGTGTTCAATGTGGCATGATGCAGATTTGAATAATGCGGAAGCGGCGCGCCGCCGCCGCGGAGCCGGTCATTGGATGCTTTTGAATAAGGCTGACCCAGACAACCAATTGTAGCACCTTATCAGCTTCCTAACGACCCCATGGGCCTATAAATCTGTGGGAGTGAGCCACACATTCCCACTGCTCACAGAGCCTGCTGCCTGAGACCCTCTCCTGCTGCTGCCTGGGACCCTCTCCTGCTGCTGCCTGGGACCCTCTCCTGCTGCTGCCTGGGACCCTCTCCTGCTGCTGCCTGGGACCCTCTCCTGCTGCTCACAGAGCCTGCTGCCTGGGACCCTCTCCTGCTGCTGCCTGGGACCCTCTCCTGCTGCTCACAGAGCCTGCTGCCTGGGACCCTCTCCTGCTGCTGCCTGGGACCCTCTCCTGCTGCTCACAGAGCCTGCTGCCTGGGACCCTCTCCTGCTGCTGCCTGGGACCCTCTCCTGCTGCTGCCTGGGACCCTCTCCTGCTGCTGCCTGGGACCCTCTCCTGCTGCTGCCTGGGACCCTCTCCTGCTGCTGCCTGGGACCCTCTCCTGCTGCTGCCTGGGAACCCTCTCCTGCTGCTGCCTGGGACCCTCTCCTGCTGCTCACAGAGCCTGCTGCCTGGGACCCTCTCCTGCTGCTGCCTGGGACCCTCTCCTGCTGCTCACAGAGCCTGCTGCCTGGGAGCCTCTCCTGCTGCTCACAGAGCCTGCTGCCTGGGACACCTCACAACTCACTTCCGCCACAGGTCTGCCATATCCACAGGGATGTCAAGAACAGATAAGATCCGTGCCAGTCCATTCACGAGTGAGGAGCTGGATGTCCTTGTGAACGAGGTGCTGGCACAGTACCCACGGCTGTTTGGTGGCCCCAATGTCGTGGTAAGTCACCATGTAGGGAGCAGTAGGGCAGGGTGGTGTCAGACGTGTATTCATGATGCAGCTGTATGTTATTTTGGATGTGTGGTGCAGACAAACACTGACAGACAAGATGTTTGCAGGTGGTGGGAGTGTGTGTTTTGCATTATGACTCTGTCCTAGGCCAATACTTGTATGTGTGAGTGGGATGTGCTACTTTTTGGGGCAGACATGACCAACGGTTGGGATCACTGAAATAATATCGACTACCAAAATATCGACTACCCAAAATATCGACGAGAAAATATCTACAACCAAAATATCGAGTTTGTATGTACAAACAGGTAAGTACAAAAATATCGAGTACAAAATATCGTTAACAAAAATATAGTTGTAAAAAATATCGACTTTAATAAAAACAATGTTTAATTACATTAATATAAAAAATTAATTACTAAAATATAATTAACAATACTTAAAATAACTTTTAATAATTAAATAATTAATGAAAGTAAAAAAATAATATTTTTTTAATCATATTTCTTAAAACATATATATATATATATATATAGTAACAAAATGTAATTAAATAATAGCCAATATTATTAACGTACAAATACAAAAGAGTAAAAATTACTATTCCCACTGCAAAGAGTGCAACAGTGGATATATGACGTTACAACGCAACTTTTACAACGCACTACCATTACAACGTAAGTATTGGTAAGTATATAATAATTTTTTTAATTTAAATGATTTAAAATTATTTAAATATCATTTAATTTAATTTAATTTCATTAAATTAAATTAATGTAAATTTAATTTTACTGTACCCCTGTACCCCAAAACTGACCCTGAACCCTAAAAAAAACCTTTACCCAAAAACCCAAAACTGACCCTGAACCCTAAAAATACCCCTTTACCCAAAAACTAAAAACTGACCCTGAACCCTAAAAATACCCCTTTACCCAAAAACTAAAAACTGACCCTGAACCGTAAAAATACCCCTTTACCCAAAAACTAAAAACTGACCCTGAACCCTTAAAATACCCCTTTACCCAAAAACTAAAAACTGAACCTGAACCCTAAAAATACCCCTTTACCCAAAAACTAAAAACTGACCCTGAACCCTAAAAATACCCCTTTACCCAAAAACTAAAAACTGACCCTGAACCCTTAAAATACCCCTTTACCCAAAAACTAAAAACTGACCCTGAACCCTAAAAATACCCCTTTACCCAAAAACTAAAAACTGACCCTGAACCCTAAAAATACCCCTTTACCCAAAAACTAAAAACTGACCCTGAACCCTAAAAATACCCCTTTACCCAAAAACTAAAAACTGACCCTGAACCCTAAAAATACCCCTTTAATTTAACATAATTAGCAATTAATCAATTAAATTAAATTAATTACCAATTACATTTTAATTAATTAACAAATATTATTTAATTACCAATTAATTAAATATTACTACCAATTAATACATTTACATATTTAATAAATAATAATTAAATTACTTCCCACCCTATTCCCCTATAAACCCACAACCCGCTACAGAATAAAATTACACAATAATTTTAAAAAAATCATTAATTAAAAATAATTATAACATAAAATGACACTTTTCACACATATTATAACATAAAAACACTATAAATAATTACATATTATATAAAAAACGATATTTTTTACTTTCGATATTATTTACAGTCGATATTACTTCACTTACCTTAAAAGCGATATTTTCTCCAAACGATATTTAAAACTCGATATTCTGTCCAAACGATATTTTGGAGTCGATATTATGTCTGTGCACCCAACGGTTGTTTGCCTTGTAGCTGGTTGGACAGTGTCCGCTTGTGATGTAATTTCAGGGTGCCCCTGTAGTCATAGTCAGTGTGCCCCACAGAGTAGGTTCAGTGGCTGCCCTTCCAAAGTTTGTCCATCAGCCAACTTACATGCTACAGTTGCTGCACACTGATTAGTGGATATGCCACATCAATGCCCTGTACAATTTATGATTTACACAGTGCTGTCGATGCATTTGTGTTGAATCATCATTCTTCAGTGTGATAATCATGGAGACTACGAAGCTCAATGTGTGCATGCATTCACTAATGTTTATGCCATGCAGAGTGGCCTTGTGAGGGTACCCCCAGTTCTGGAGGGAGGGAGGTGACTGTGCGTCCAGATTCAGTGTCTGGCTGCTGTACTGATAGATGCTGACATATGACAATGTGTAAATGTTCATTAGTCCTTCTTTACTCTCATACCTGCAGCTCAAAGTACACCAACGTAAGGCTGTCTGGAGGGCCATAGCAGCAAAGGTGCGAGCCCTGGGGGTATCAAACAGACGACACACACACTGTCACAAGAGGTGGGACGACATCAGCCGGCTGGCTAAGCAAGTGGCAGAGATGAACTTGGGGATGGTACCACGCACAGGGCGTGTGGCACGCCGCACCATGACTCCGCTGATGGCACACATACTGGCAGTGACCTATCCAGACCTGGATGCACGTCTGAAGGGGCTTCAGCAACAAGACAGAGATGGTGAGTATCCGGGGAGGGAGAGTTTGTCTGGGAGTGGATGCATGTGTAGAGTGCCTGTGTCTGCGGTGACACATGTGATGTGCGTGTGCTGCCATGCTGTGATATGTGATGTGAGTGGCAACTGTGATGTGTGTCTGTATGAGGCATTGGCCCACCATGGCCTTACTCTGCAGCTCCTGGCTGCAGTTTTCAGTCCTTGACATATATTTTGTTGTCCACATGGTCACTCTTCTTTGTGATGGTGGGTGTAATCCCTATTATGCTGTACAGCTGTGTCCACTTAATGAGTGTTACACCATGTCAGTCTACTTTGCATGCACCTGCATGGTAGTGGCCCACACATCTGACAACAATGTGAACCCACATTGGCACATGGTGATTGTAATGGCCTATTTGACAATGTGGCATGTGTAGACAAAACAGGTGTGTGTATTCCCCTCTGGATCCCTTTAGGCTCTGGAAGTGGTGATGTTAGTTGTGGCTACATCATGTCCGTGGGGCAGGTCCATGTGGGCTAGGGGAACACCATCCATGGGCAGGGTGTAGTGCTGTGTGTCATCGACATTGGTCCACTCCTGCCTGTTTGTCCGCATGACAGGCACAGTTGTGGTGTAACTGGTGTGTAGCAGCACAATGATTTGAGGGTGTGGTGGTTACCATGTAGCTCTAGGCCTCTCATGTGCTGCATTGCTCTGATATCGTGTGACCAGACTATGACACTTATACAACCATGTTTCTGTCACTAATGCAGATTCGGAAGACACCACGGCGGAACATGATCCTGAAAGTGGTGGCGAGACCAGCACGACAGCGGCAGCAGAGCAGGGTGAGACGGAGCAAAGTGACACTGACCACACCAGCGCTGATGAGGGTGACAGGAGTATGCATGAGGAATCTGTGGCTGAGACACAGAGTACCACTTCATCTGATGGCAGGGGGGATGAGTCCCTGTTAGCAGCCACAGGGGATGGGGACTCTGCTGCTGCATCTGACTACCAACGGCCACTGCCCACCCTCCCATCCACTTCCTCTGGGGCTGGCCGTATCCGTGTCACTAAGAGGGGACGTGTGACATTCACACATGGCACCGCAGCACCTGCACCTGTCCCCCCTGCTGCCCTCAGTGCAGAGTGCGTAGAGCTCCTGCGGCAACTTTGCGTGGGCCAGACCGCCCTGCTGAATGCCTTCAGTGCCCACGATTACAAAATAGGGCAGGTTCTGGCATTCATGGAGGGCATACACTCTGACGTGGGTGGCCTACATCGTACACTCCTGTCATTGTCAGGTACAGTGACGTCAGCCCTCCAACATGCCCCCTTTGCAGCTCAGGTGCCTGTGACGTCCACCCAGTCAGTGGCCACATCAGATGACAGTGAGCACTTGGGACATACATCAAGTAAACGTTACAACACTAGGAGCACAGCTCAGACCCAAAGCAAACAATCCCGTCCACAGACTCCATCCCCAAAGAAGGGCAGGGACCCCCCAATATGCACAGACAAGGTGAAGTCACAGAAGAGCAAGGCCAGAAGAGCATTGTGTCAGACATCAGGCTCACATGCTGCTGAGCCATCACCAGATATTGACTCTGCTATGCCCACAGAGGATGTGTGGGATGTCATGACTACACCTGGGGTGAACACAGGGACACACCCACCTACCACATCAACCCCAGAACAAAGTACATCGAGGCAGGTGGAGGGAAGCCCTGTTGTGACCAGCCCAGTCATTGTGGCAGTGGAGACCCCTGTCGTGACCAGCCCAGTCATTGTGGCAGTGGAGACCCCTGTCGTGACCAACCCAGTCATTGTGGCAAAGAAGGGCAGTGTAGTGGCCATCCCTGGCAAGAAGGGACAGGAGGGCAGTGTAGTGGCCATCCCTGGCAAGAAGGGACAGAAGGGCAGTGTAGTGGCCATCCCTGGCAAGAAGGGACAGGAGGGCAGTGTAGTGGCCATCCCTGGCAAGAAGGGACAGGAGTGCAGTGTAGTGGCCATCCCTGGCAAGAAGGGACAGGAGGGCAGTGTAGTGGCCATCCCTGGCAAGAAGGGACAGGAGGGCAGTGTAGTGGCCATCCCTGGCAAGAAGGGACAGGAGGGCAGTGTAGACACCACCCCTGGGGTAAGTGGGAAGGTGGTCACTGTGGGGGGTACACCTTCCAGAGAGGCTAAAGTGGTCCGGAGGCGTAGCCAGCACAAGCGTACTGCAGGATCAAGCACTTCTCCAGAGGGAGTGGCAGTGTCTGCCCCTGAAGTGGAACAGTTGGGGGGGGTGCAGGTGGTGTCAACGCCACTTCCCATCAACCCCATGACAGGGAAGCAAATTCATATTCCAAAGAAGTGGAAGGGCACCCCTCCAACCTCTCCCACCCACACTGTGTCAAGGGCGTGCATGACTCCACCTCCACGTGCCACGGTGCCACCTGGTCCGCACAGCCCTCCACCTTGCAGGCCCTCTGTTATAGCCACACCACATGTCCCTCTGTCACACCAGTCAAGTCGACCTGCAGTCCCTGACACACAGCCAGGTTCCACTCCACATGACAGCCAGGAGTGAGTTGTCAACACCCTCAGACGCCTGTGCCACACATAGGTGTGCTACAGTACACCATTGTTAGCGATGTGGGTGTGTTCCTGGGCCTGTTGCTCTGATGTGCTCTCCCCTGCCAAGGACTCTGGGCCTGTTGCTCTGATGTGCTCTCCCCTGCCAAGGACTCTGGGCCTGTTGCTCTGATGTGCTCTCCCCTGCCAAGGACTCTGGGCCTGTTGCTCTGATGTGCTCTCCCCTGCCAAGGACTCTGGGCCTGTTGCTCTGATGTGCTCTTCCCTGCCAAGGACTCTGGGCCTGTTGCTCTGATGTGCTCTCCCCTGCCAAGGACTCTGGGCCTGTTGCTCTGATGTGCTCTCCCCTGCCAAGGACTCTGGGCCTGTTGCTCTGATGTGCTCTTCCCTGCCAAGGACTCTGGGCCTGTTGCTCTGATGTGCTCTCCCCTGCCAAGGACTCTGGGCCTGTTGCTCTGATGTGCTCTCCCCTGCCAAGGACTCTGGGCCTGTTGCTCTGATGTGCTGTACCCTGCCAAGGACTCTGGGCCTGTTGCTCTGATGTGCTCTCCCCTGCCAAGGACTCTGGGCCTGTTGCTCTGATGTGCTCTCCCGTGCCAAGGACTCTGGGCCTGTTGCTCTGATGTGCTCTTCCCTGCCAAGGACTCTGGGCCTGTTGCTCTGATGTGCTCTCCCCTGCCAAGGACTCTGGGCCTGTTGCTCTGATGTGCTCTCCCCTGCCAAGGACTCTGGGCCTGTTGCTCTGATGTGCTGTACCCTGCCAAGGACTCTGGGCCTGTTGCTCTGATGTGCTCTCCCCTGCCCTGCCAAGGACTTTGCACTTCCCGATTGTGATTCACCAGTGCATAGTCTATGGCATTTGCACATGATTTTGAGACTAGCTGGTGTCTACTTATGTTGTGTAGCTACATCTGTGCAATATGTGAATAAATACAGCACATTATGGTGTGTTTTCTCTGTCTCCTTACTGATTAAAGTCATTTTCTTGTTTGACAGAGTTCCATGGTCTCTTTTGTACAGCACCATTGCAAGGTTCTATGTGCCCATATGATTTTTAGACAGGGGGACAGGGTCTTCAGTCCATTGTGGCCCTGCTGATGTTGTACTCTGTGATGGTTATTTGGCAGGCCATGCAGTTTTCGTGTGGGTGAATTGCTATTGCTGCATACACTGTTCACAGGTCACCTAGGGGGACACTGGCAGCACAGGGTGTGCAGCTGTGCTGTGGTGTAGTCGATGTTTATGATGTGATGAGGTGTGTGTTTCCCTTTCTGTGTGCCCTGGGGTGTATGTGTATGGTCGTCTTGTGTTGGCCCTTGGTCCTGGTGGCATGGCTTACATGGCATGTGTGTGGCAGAGGTGTGCAGTGTGAAGGGTGTTAGTTTGTAGTGTATGTATGTGTGCCCCTGTATGGTGTGAGACACACATGTGTCAGGCAGGAGTTGTATGCCTGTTGTATGTTTTGTCTTGCCCTGTGTGGATGTTTGTATACAATTGTGTGGGCTGTGGGGAGTGCACTGGTGTTGTGTGTCCGTTGTCAGGCAATCCTGCTGTGCCTTTGTCCCTGGTTGTGTGTCGCAGTGTGTGTGTATTGTGCTTGTTATTACAGTGCTTGTTGATGTGCAAGGGGGTGCACGGGATTGGCACCGGGCCTGTGACTACTTCGGGTGGTGTGCAGTGTTGGTCGGGGTGGTGTGTCGCTGTGATGTTTGGAAAGTGTCCATGCCTTGGTGTTGCCCTGCCTTCTGCATTGTGCGCATGTGTTGACCGCGGCGGTGACGTGTCCGTGACCGTGACGTTGCTGCAGGTTGGCCGACGTTGTGTGTTCCGGATGCCGTGGGGTGCCTTGTTCTGAGGTGGGTGATGTGTGGGTGCCCATGTGGATGTGTTGTGCCCCCCAGCAGGATGCTAGTGTGGTGCTTGGGACCTGTGTCGGCATGTGTGTTGTGTGGTGTATATGTGTAGTGACGTACCTGCGGCGGCGTCCGCGGCGGCCCATCTGGTGATAGTGTTGCAGCAGGTACATGACCGGATGCATGTGGAGGGCTGGGTCCATGGGGTTCATGTCGGGTCTCGGCGTGCGTGCTCCGCTGTAGACTTTCCGCCTGCTAGAGCTGTGCGGTGTCTCCGGTGCGGTGCGTCAGCTTGTTTGGCCCATCCTAATTTGTCGAGCGGGGCGGACGTCATCGACCGCGGCGGAGGGTCTCGATTGGCTGCAGCCGCCGCGGTGGCGGGCGCACCTTGATGGCGGAGCGAGGCGCTCCGCGGTGGACGGGAAATGACCTGTGTTTACATATCCTAATGTGGCGGACGTGATTTCCACTGCTAGCGGGTGGAAAAAGCTGTTTTTCCGCCCCGCCATCGTTTCGGTAGTGCCACCGCCCGACATCCTAATGGACCCCTAGGTATGGGAAGAAAAGTTTATACAAAAATTAGGACCCTTCTTTGAACCGACTTACATCAACCATGAAAGCTATACAGGTGATCCTAGAGAATGCCTGGGTACATGTTACTGCTTTTTAAATTAATAGACAAGAGTGCTAATCTGCAAGTTGTATATCGCCAGAGACTGGCTTTTAGTGGAGTAGTGTGGCTCACTGGTTAGAGGCAGCAGGCCTGAGAGCAGAAGTCAGCCCGGGACCAGGGTTCAATTCCCGACGCGGCAGGGTCGTGGACCTTGGTCAGCGGACTCGATAATTCTCGCTTCAGTGCTTACTCTAATCAGTGGTTCCACTCGGCAACTCTGGGCATTAGCTTGCCTAATCTCCACAACGGCCCCACCAATTCCAGGGATGCCTGGCTCCACCTTGGGGACTCCCAGCAAGGGACCATCCCACAGGGAAAGCCAGGACGGGTTCCCCAGAGTTATACAGCGCCGGGACGCCCCGTTGCTGGGGCAGCTGTGCGCTTTACAAGTATACTACATTTACATTTACAAGTATACTACATAATCTGATTGCCAGACAGCACATGTTCAGTATTTGTTTTACATATCTGCACCAACACCTAGTGGATAGTGAGGTTACCAATCACAGGTAGCTTGCTAAGGAGATGGGCCACTGGCTCAGCACCAGGGTCCACAAAAAGGTACCGGGAGTGACCCCAAGAGGTTGGTTCATGTTCCCCCCACCAGAGGAAGGAGGTGGTCTAGGGTGACACAAACATGTCCCAGAATAAGGTGGGGGAAAGGATTGCAGCCACCTTATGAGAAACAGGGGCGGACAGTATGTTGGAGAGGGTGTTTAATATTGTAACCAATTAAATTGAACTAAGGGATCGCAGATTGTCTTTGGGATGTGAGGCGACACAGAATGGACCCGGTAGTGGTGTTACATCTGTTTCTGTGTTAGATGGTGGTGATTCCTTGCATACCATGACTGATCCTGATCTCGAGCCCCCTATTGGTAATATTGATGGCCATGGCTGCGGTCCTCCCATGAATCAAAACATCACAGCACGTCTGTCACGGTAGCAGTGGCAGCGAAACACAAAAGGCCATCAGGAAAGCCCACATGTACTAACAGGAAGCAGCCCCCATGCACTGGCGCACCACATAGTGACTTAACCTCCTGGGTACAGCTGTCACTTAGCTCACAGCCCGTAGCCAAACACTTGAATGGCGACACAACTTGATCTTCTTATGCCCAGACTGATGCTACACCTGAGTCACTTGATATAAGGTAATCTCTTCTCAACATACTATGCTCCCAGGTTGGCAATTCAACCCCTTCCGTGCCGACGGGAGCACTCCCTCCCTAGTGCTGCGAACGGCCAACGGCTGACACAGCCACGCCCACTCAATAGAACACCAGCGGTTAAGGCGTTAATAGACAAGAAACTCAATCCTCTGTTGGATTGTCTGGATCATCTAGAGTCTCTAATGGACAGACTTTGTAACTGGGTAATGGCTGCTAATAATGATGCCACAGAGGTAGGGTGCAATCATTTGACACGTGTTTTAGCCCCAAACAATCTAGTTAATGGGGATCAGTGTTTGCCAGATGGTCTTTCAACTGTATTTTCCTCTAATAGATGTATGCAATTGATTGATCGACAGCCCCCGAATGTCACACATACCTCCATAAGTAATGATCGCCCGCATATCCTAGTTGGGGATGGCCTCTCTGCTCTCCCCAACCTAAAAACGAAACATAACTCTATATTCAAACATCCCATAGATGTTCCTGGTAAGAATAATAGTGTTACCCACCACCCACCAAAGGGTACTAGTCGCAAAATCCATATGGACGTGTTGCGTTTGCCCTGATGTCGTGATGTTGGCAGGAGTATGCCCCACTTAAGGCACAGCAAAACAAATCCTGGGGAGAGCTGTGCAACAAATGTGTTGACTGGTTAAGTAAGAACAAACAGTTTAATGTTTTGAATATGAATGAGAGAATCATGGTACAGAGAGTGGGGTGGGTTGGCGGTTAGGCTAAAAATATTGAAGGGGATTATATCATAATATATATTTCGTAGACCCTCGGTGGTAAGGGCTGTATTAAGAAAATAAGAGACCTTTGCCCTTATACGCACTAAAATCTGGTCATTACCCAAAGGCTGTTTTTATAAACCACCTCTTAGTGGCATTCTGCCAGGACCATCTACTCAGGTTGCAGGCCTGAGTAGGCTGACAGTTGAATGCTAATCTGGCAACGTTTATGCTCAATGTGGGGGTGAGAGTTTAGCTGGGAGTTCACTTCTGTGTGTTGCAGGGTGCACTGAGGACCGACAAGGGGGAATATACTTTGAAAGGCATTGCCTAATCTGAATCTGAACTCTGCTTTTAATCTTTTAAAGTTTTAGCTGCTGTTGACTTTATTTTACTGAATAACACTTTTTCAAACAGATTCTCTACCCGGTACCGAGTGGAGAGCCATCTTTCCTCTGATTGGCTGGGACATTTCCAGACGCCATTTTGGGAGGGTGAGCAGTCTATCTTTGCTGACTGGCTCCCCGGTGCCTATGTATTGCATACCACAACGCCAACGCACAGATGACATGCGCAGCGGGTGCACCGCTGGCACGCCTTCGGCAAGCTTGTCTGCACCCGGCCATATTCGGACCATGGCCAAAGCCAGCCACGCTGCACAAATGTGTAGCAGTAAGTTCATTACCTGGCCACGAGATTGCCTCCTGGCTTTAAGAAGAAACCGGTGTACAGGAAATCAGTGGACTAATTTGGTGAAAGCTGGTCTACAATACCATTGTAAGGAATGCAATTTTACCCTGGGGACACCTGGCGGGGCGATTTGGGGCAATGAAAGAATCTCCTGCTCATGCAAGGTGTCGGCTGGCAGGGTAAGAGCTTGCGTGATTAATTGTAGATCGCTTCCCAAACATGCAGATGATATTTGGTTATCTCTGATGGATAACATCTGGGATGTGATGTTCCTGACAGAAACATGGATAAAGAAGAAATTGAAGCCGGTCATGACTCTTGCTATCCTCCCTGGGTTCCGAATAATCTGCGCTTACAGGGGTAGTGATCGGAGAGGGGGCGGGGTTGCCATTATTCTAAAGAATTCTTGAGAGATTTCCACAACAGAACTGAGCAACATGGGCAATATGGAGGGCTTACATTTCTGTAAGGAGATCTCTCCAACTCTCTCCTTTGCGGGACCTCTGATATATTCCGCCTGATTGTTCACACAGCTTCACTCCCGATATTATGCAATCTTATTGCTCAGAGATCACTGCAATATGTCAAGTTACGGCCTTAGGAGATTTTAACCCACACACAGAGGATCCCAGCTGCTCCCCCCGGCCTCTCAGTTAATAATGTCACTTAATGGAGCTGACCTTACACAGCACGTGAACTCTCCCACCAACAGAGCAGGCCATTTACTTGATCCAATGGGGGAACAGCCTTTACAACGTGGGCATTACCACGCGCTGCCATTACTATGCTGCTTTTACAACGCAAGTCGTTTCAACGACTTGCGCTGGAGGGCGCTGTTGGACAAGGAATAGTTTAATTTTCTATTCCAACACCTTCCCTACTGTAACGTGGGCTGGAGTTGGAATAGAAAATTAAACTATTCCACTATCCAGCACTTACAGCGCAAGTCGTTGTAACGACTTGTGTTGTAAAAACAGCGTTGTAATGGCACGCGTGGTAATAGCCCGCGTTGTGCTGACATACAACCATCTAATGTTATTTAATGTCCCAACTTTGAGAGTGGAGGAATCTCAGTGTTTGGTCTGGACAGACCATTTCCTGGTCCCCTTCTCATTCAAACTTCAGAAAAACAGTTGATTGGGGGTAAACACACAAGTATAAAAGGGAACTGGAAAAAGGTAACAGCAGACAACTTGGGGTCAGTATTACTAGTTTGTGGGCCACAGATAACTAGTAATCGCAATGACGATTCCGCCTCGCTTAACACCTGGATCTCAGTCGCTCTAGATACAGTGGCACCTATTAGGCCTGTCAGGACTTCGAGAGTCTCCTTTGGCCCTCGCAGACCTTAGAGTGGAAAAGAGTAGGTGCAAAAGGCTGGAGCGATGCTGGAGAAAAGATTATACCCAGTATCTGAGCAAGTGTATCAGGAGGCATTGAAGAAGCTCCGCAAACCGATGAAGGTGTTGAGAAGGGAATATTTTGTCAAGTGAATAGAGAGTGCAGAGAAGGCTGGAAAGGAAATTTTTTAAGATTGTTAGATCCTTCATCAACCCATCAGCGCTGGAGGGAAATATACATCCCTCCCCCTGTCTTTGCGTGAACTTTTCTGACTTTTTGAGGAAATAATTCAGAAAGTATATTCCTCGTTCATAGTTGAGGCCAAGCTCCCACAACCTTCTTTAAACACAAATTCCAATGACACCTTCTCTTATTTTCCCCCTATAACACTGCAGGAATCACTGGCCAAAATCCTGAGATGCAAGTCTGGTTCCCCAGAGGATCCATGTACCCCCAAGCTTTTTAGATCATTGGCCTACGTGATCAGCCCAATATTAAACCACATTTGAAAATACCTCGCCAATCACTGGCATTTTACTGGATATCTGAAAGCATGCATTTTTACTACACCTATTAAAAAAATTGAATGCTGACCCTACGGAACTTAGTAATTATCACCTGATCTCACTACTGCCAGCACCCGCAAATCTTCTGGAAAAACTGGTACAACGACAACTCGCAAAGTTCATGAGAACACATGACATGCTGTATGACACTCAGTCGGGTTTCCGGTCTGGATATAGCGCTGGGACAGCACTGGTGGAGTTGGCGGAATCTGTGAGAATGACTGTAGACGCGGGTGCCTCAGCGATGCCAGTCCTTTTAGGTCTGTCTGCAGTGTTCAACACTGTTGCACACCCAATCCTATTGGACAGACTTAAACAGTTGGGCTTGCGGGGTGGCACTCTCTTGGTTCCAGTCCTATTTTAAAGACCGCTCCCACAGGGTCCTTCACCAAACTTTTCAAACTGAACCCAAGCCACTTACGTGCGGAGTGCTTCTTGGCTCTGACTTTAGTCCACTGCTTTTCAATACCTATCTGTTGCCACTTTTCATTCTCATTGCATCATGGGAAGTGAAGGAAGTCTCTTCAATGTGGAAGACACCCAGGTGGTGTTCACGTTTAGGGAATTTTTCAGCTGATACGTTTGCCAGATTCAATAAGTGTCTGAAGGACATATCGAGCTGGATGAATAGTAACTGCCTAAAACTAAATAAGGATAAGACAGGCGGTCCTGTTTTTTTTTCAGGGCCCCCGCAAGTCTTTGGTGGCCAGCAGAAATGGCCTCACCACTATTTATCGCAAATACTGCATGGGCATCAAATGGGAAACTGATCTATCCTTCGCGGCCCACGTTCTTCATATATCTTCGTGTTTTGGGAAGCTGAGAAGCTCAACTAAATTCTTGCCCCTTCTACCAGAGGAAAGCCATAGGGTCATAGTGCATGCTATGCTGACCTCTCAGCTAGACTATGCAAACAATCTGTACCTGGGCCTGCCATCTTACCGGATTCCCGATTAATAGACTACAGATGGTACAGAATGCTGCAGCAAGATTAATACGATGGCTCCCGTTTCATCATCATATTTCCCCCCACATCAGACAACTTCACTGGCTTCCGGTACCTAAAAGGATAGAGTTCCAGGCTCTGCCCCAGGCATTTTGACCCATGCATGACAGGGGCCTGGCAGCCTCAGACGTAGGCTCTGTCCTTATCAACAGAAATGCACATTGAGATCCAACTCCAGGTGCTGGGAGTTGGATCTCAATGTGCATTTCTGTTGATAAGGACAACGCAAAGTCCCGAATGGAAGGAAGGTCCTTCACGGTTAGGACTGCCAGGCTGTGGAACTCTTTGCCTTCTCATTGGTCGCTTGATCGAGTCAGAACTTGAGTTCAGGAAGACCTTGAATACCTGGCTCTTTAGTCAAGGTTAGCCCCGTTGTTGGGCCAGTTCCTCACCTGCATTAACCGCTAGGTGCCGGGATACCTCTGTATGGCGTAGTTGTCGCACTTTACAAATGCTATTCTTATTATTTTTATCTCTATTAGTTCATCAGAATACATTTGTGGTGTTATCCGGTCTCGATGCTCAGGACTGACTAATGCCATTAATATTTGGAGTACTTTCTACTGGCTAATCAGTAAGTGCTACCTCATTCAGTAAATGTATAGTGCTTTTCCTACCCTATAGCTGCGTACAGGGCCAGAAGAGTTGTCTCTCCAGTGACCATGTGTGTCTGTAACTTTGCCACCGCACCGAAAAGCGCCGGGGTCCATTGAGTAAGCTGTCCATCATAGTGGGTAAAGGGCACGAAGACGTTGCTTAACGCTAGTGTGTGTGGGGCGGGGCTTCTATGCAAGTTCACAACATGCCTCTTGTTTATAAAAGGTCAGAGACCGATCAGAGCAGCAGATGAGGACAGAGTACCTCCTGGTCACAGGAACTACACAAGGATTGTGCTCGAGAAACCCATGGATGCAAAGACCTCCATCAAGCATCACAACTACTTTTTGACAGTAGATATGGGGAGAAAGCACACCTGCCCAGCCTCGACCAAGCGCACAATATTTTTTGGGCTGATTAATGCGTAACCAAGTTTGAGCTGCAACTCGGCCCAGGAGCATCATGCCAGAATGAATCCTGCCCTGCATATTTATCCAAGAAGATGCCACCGTTTTGTGCATTACCTCTACTGCACTTACTCACCAACCATGCCCACATATTCCGTTCCGCCGCAGATCACAGAATTTTCAGCAATTCTGCTTTCCGCGCAGAACGCGGAATTGCCAAAATTTCGCAAATTCCTCAAGTGGAACAGAATTTACCACCCACCCCTACTTTTGGTGGGGTGAGTAAGATAAACTTAGTTTTGAGAGTGTTACATTTAAGGTGGTTTCTGGTCAGCAAGTTTTTTTTTTTTTTGTAAAGTTGTGTTGAGTAGACAGATATCTTCAGGGGAGGATATTTTTAGGTACAGTTCTAATTTCAGTTGCAGTTGCAGTTACTGAAGCAATGAGCCTTTATTTTCCAGTCCTTTACAAAGATTTTAGCATTCAAACTCTTGATCCAACCACCAATACAAATTCCACCCATCTTTTAACCCACGTTCTATGGCATCATATCATGTGAGGAATCGCAGAATGTTGAACAACCAACATTACACTTCCCTGTCTCCGTCCATTGCCTGGATCTACCAACATAAGTAATTTCCTGGATCATTGTACAGTGTGGACTCAGTGTATTTTCTATTTTGGACAGTAGTGACAATAGTGTTCCAGCGGTTTTACTTCAAATCCTTGATGTAACCTAAACAGGTCATCTGGGGGAGCCCTGACTTTTTTACTTGAGTTCTGGAATTTTGAAAAGGCAGTTATTGATTTGTGGTTCATATTTAGTGGTTACACTCTCAACTCAAGAGACTTGGGATGAAAAATCTTAGAAGTTTTATTTAGGCTCCTCTTCTCAGTCACTTTCAGATGTTGGACTCCCTGACTCTTTTAGTGTTTTAAGTTGCAGCATGCTTCTGCTTTTGCGTCATTTGGTGAAAATTGATGTTCAAAGCCATGAATGTTCCTGTCATTGTGTCAGGTTTCTACAGTTTCTCTTTTCTTCTGTTTCTTGGCACATAATAGGAATTTGTCTTGATTGAGTTGAGCTTTAGGAAGCCATTGGGCATTCAAGGGCGAGTTACATACAGTGCCCTGGGAACGCAAAGGGCATGTGCACCTATTATCTGTGCCCCCGGGGCACAGGAGCATTACAGAAGGGGCTGCAGGTGTTTGTGCTACCCCCTTCTGTAATATATACATTCTGTAGTACTGCATGGGGGCATTCCCTTATTTGAATGGGGGCATGATCCTATGCAAATTAGGGAATCACTTTGCCTTTGTGCCTTTGCTGATTTTGAATATCTCCTTTTGGGGAAGTGATTCTGTTAAGGACTGTGGAGGCTGGAATCGAAATTGTACTGTCAACAAAAAAATACCTCCCAGACCATACATTTGCGTGAATTTCTTAAATAAGAACCTTCAGAAGTCTTCCTATTACTGTCCATAAATGGACTTTTTATCTTTCGTTATTTTTTCAAAATGGAAAGTGATACTCCGTACTGTGCTCTTTTTTAGCACCTTCGCTGCGGCGGCTATTCCGCCGCAGCGCTAGGGGGGCGGGGGGGCCACGCGGCGCGCCCATGCTGGTGACGGAACCGCTCTGTCACCAGCCTCGGTTGAGCTGTGCTGATGATGGAGCGGTTCCGTCATGGCCCCGCCTGCTCAATAGAACGCGCTGGACAGGCGCAAAATCAGCGCCACACAGGTGCGTCGGGCGGGCCATGACGGAACCGCTCCGTCATCAGCACAGCGCGACCGAGGCTGATGACGGAGCGGTTCCGTCATCAGCACGGAAAGAGTTAAAGCAGTTACTGACACAAAGAGGCCTCCAGGAGGCTCACTGACTGTGTACCAGAGTGCCACAAAGAGGTGATACACTGTCAGTGCGCCTCTTTAGGACAGCCCTCTGGAGGTGGGAAAGTGGATCACATGGACCCTCCAGACATCCCCTGCCAGTCGGTGCAATCACACAATACACACACTTGCATAGTTATATCTATAACCCTTTGATATGCAGGCAGGTGCAGCCTGCTCAGGAAACAACAGAGCGGCTGCTTCAAGCAGTCGTTCCATCTTTTACTGATGAACTGCAATGGGGCTGAGTGGGTTTGCAGCTACCCTGGGGGCAGCACATTGATTGAAATAGGGTGCCCTGTCACAGTTTGCACATGGCAC